>NC_085896.1:0-2444541 GCF_034447905.1 Colletotrichum destructivum
TAACTAACCCTAACCCTAACCCTAACCCTAACCCTAACCCTAACCCTAACCCTAACCCTAACCCTAACCCTAACCCTAACCCTAACCCTAACCCTAACCCTAACCCTAACCCTAACCCTTCCACAATCCTTCCACAATCCTTACTCACGCGTCGACGAACCCCTACAACCCCGCCATCCACCTTCCACCTTCCACAATCCTTACTCACGCGTCGACGAACCTACTCTTCCAACAACTCACAAGCTTAGCGGGGGCTGGCTAGACGCCTGGGTTCCTGGGTTCCTGGGTTCCTACCACGTTGCAACAGTCGTCTGCCGTTCCGACGCTTATTGGGACCCTCCCCGTAGCCGCCTAAGCCACCGTTCTGCCTTGTCTACGTCGTCTACGTTAACCCTAACCCTCGACTGCCGTCCCCTACCCGTGCACAGTGCAGAAAGCCGTGTGATATCCATTTACACTGTCTGCGCCTCCCTTCCCTCCTACTATGTCTTCTCCTTCTTGCGGCTACGCCTGACTGTCTAAAGAGAAGGCCTTTGTCTCTTAACCATGTCTGTTAACCATGTCAATTAACCCTAACCCTGCTCCCTAACCCTCCTTAGGTCCTACCCTAACCCTAACCCTAAGCCCCCCTATCCCTACCGAGGCAGTGCCGCTGCACCAGCACCTCCCACGCCGCCAGCGCGTTCGTTGACGTCTCCTCCCCGTCCACATGCCGTGACCGCCCCAGCCACCCTGTGAATTCCTCCTCGTCGCCCGCGTCCACCTCGAACGCCTCAAACAGCCACCGCTGCGCCGCGCTGAATTGGCTCGTCCACTGGATCGCCGGCAGCACCGCGTCCATCCACCGGCACCCGCCCCCAGCCCCGCCCCCAGCCCCGGGCCCGGCCCCGGCCCCGGCCCCGGCCCCGGCCCCGGCCCCCGTGTCCCGCCCCCGCCCCTGCCCCCCTCCGGCTCCCCTCCTGCCCTGACCCTCCCCCGCCCCCCTTCCCGCCCACCCCTCCTCGCACACCGTCTGCGGGAGCCCGCACAGCCAGCAGCACGCAAACCGCTCGAACCGCACCTTCGCCCGCCACCGGAGGAATCGCCCGCCCTCCAGCCGCGGGCAGCATCCTGTCTTGTGTCCCTGGAACCGACCACGCTTCCACTCAATCCTCTTCCCGTTGCACCACGCCATGTAACACACTGCGCATCCGCCCTCCACCTCCCTCAGCCACTCCTGCAGGCCCTTCGACAACGCCTGCCTTGCCTTGGTGTCCTGTGCTGCCCGGCTAACCCTAACCTCCTCCCCGTCCCCGTCCCCGCTGCTGCCTGCCTCTTCTTCCGCAACCCCCTGGCAGTGGTCGCATGCCTCCGCCCCGAGCTGCCGGCAGTCTCTGCCGTCTCCGTCCATAAACTCCCCGAGTACCGCCCGCCGGCACCCCTCCGTCTCCATGAGCGCCTGCATCCCCTGCTGGTCCACCTGGTTCACGTCCGCCGCGAACGCGTCCCGCTGCGGCCCCCTCTCTCCGTCCCGGAAGATCACCGACTCCACCGTCTCGCCCTTGTCCCGGCCCCCTCGCCCCGTCTGCTGCGCGAAGTCCACGAGCCCGTACGGCGCCTCTGCGTGGATCACCGCCACCACGCCCCGGATGTCTACCCCCGACCCGAGTCCCGTTGTTGCTGCCATCCACCGGCTTCCGGACCGCCCCTTGGACCACGCCTCGAGCGCCTCCCATCGCCCCTCCGCGCTCAGGGACCCGTGGTACGCCGCGCATCCGATCGCCGTCGCCACCTGCTTGCATTTGGCCTTGGACCGGCAGTAGACCACCCCCTTCTGACCTGCTGCCATCTGCCGCCCGAGTCGCCCGACCTCGTCCACGACCGCCGTCATGATCGCGGGGAACCCCCCGGGCACCACCCCTGCTACGCGGTATCGGATGTTGACCCGCGCCGTGCTGGCCCGCACCGTCGTTGCGTCCTCCGCCAGCATCAGCCGCCGGAACCACGCCTCCATCCGGACCGGCAGCGTTGCCGTCAGCAGGATCATCGGCACCCCGAACCGGTAGAGGCCCTTGACCTCCGCCAGCTGGGGGCGGTACCCGCCGTCGAGGAGCATCGTGTGACACTCGTCCACGAAGATGCGCTTGAGCACCCTGCGCGCCCGGAGTCCTTCGCCGTAGGACAGGAACTCGGCGAACTGGGAGTGCTCCGCGCTGACGAACACGATCGACGCCACCCGTTCCCCCTCCCGCCGGCCTGTCACCGCCCTCGGCTGCCAGTGGAGCACGTCGACCCCGGCTGTCCTGGCCCCCTCGACGAGGCTGTTGAGGAGCGCCGCGAACGGCACGACCACGATGCTGACCCCGCCGTGCACCTCCCGCACCGCCGGCAGCTGGAAGAGCGCGCTTTTGCCTGCCCCCGTCGGCAGCACCACGATGAGGACGTCGCCCTGCCGCAGCGACATGACCCTGCGCGCCGCCTCGTGCTGCTCCGCCGTCCTCCAGCCCGCCTCGTCCCCGAAGAGCACGCGCAGCCCGGCCTCGAGCCGCCTGTCCAGCTCCGCCTCCTCCGGCGCGCTTCTCCGTGCCAGCATGGCGTCGTTGGCGGCTCGCTTCCGGCGGCCCGAGTGCGTGGCCTGCTGCTCTCGGCTGGTGGCCGGCCTCGTGGGGGTGGCTATGGGGTTGGCCGGTGCTGCTGCCTCCGCCGGCTGGCCTGATGCCCTCCGCTTCCTGGACAACGACGCAGGTGCTGCTGGTGTGCCGACTGGGTACGTGGCGCCGGCGTCGCCGGCGGCCAGCTGTCCCTGTCGCTCGGCTTGCCTCTGCTGCCCCCCCTGCCCTCCCGACGGCGGCGGCAACTCGAGGAAGGCGTGCCACAGCCGGCTGATCTCGCGGAAGTTGGCCACCATCTCCGGCTGCAGCTGGTTGGGGAACTGCACGTCGATGGCGTAGTGCCGCCTGGCCGTGACCCCGGCGTGCGTTGCCTGCAGGTCCCATACGAACTCCAGCCGGGACTTCCTCCGCACCTCGCCCGTCAGGGGGTCTGTTCCCGTCGTCCCGCCGCCTGCGCCGCCCGCGCCCGGCCCGGCCCCATCGTCCTCCTCGGCCATCTCGACCTCCGCCTGCTTCACCACGAGGCCGCGGATCCTCCTGCCCAGCTCGATGGCTACGTGCCGGTAGCTCGACACCGTGAGGCGGACGCCTATCGCCGCCGACGTCGCCGCGTCGAGCTCCTTGCTGAGCTCCGTCGTGTCCCACAGGCCCCGGCGCCCGTCCTTCCAGAGCCACGGGTGGAGCGAGGCCGGCGGGCCCTGTATGCCGGCCTCGGCCTGGAGGAGCCTCTCGAAGGGCAGCAGCCAGGCGACGTAGGCCACCATCATCTTGCCGACCGCCTCGGGCAGGAAACGGGCCACCTTCCGGCTGAGGCCCCGGATCGCCCGGTTCTTGTCCCGGTCCGTGACGAGCATCACCTGCCCGTCGAAGACGAAGACGTTCCGCGCCATGTCCTGCGTGTCGCAGTACCGCATCGTCGTCATCTCCGGCCCCCGCCCGGGCTGGCCCCCCCATATGTGGGCCGACGCGAGAAGCGACCGCTTGAAGGACTGCGCCCTGGCCAGCCAGCCGAGCACGCCGTCGCGCCGCCACTGCTGCAGCCTCGCGTCCCACATGCTGCCGCGGCAGAGCTCGGCCAGCGTCCCGGGCCCCGGCCGGAGCCAGGCGTTCTTCTCGTGCGTCGCGAAGGACCGCCCGGCGCCTTCGAACACGAGCGTGTCGACGACGCCGTCCAGCGCCAGCTGCCCGCCCGCCTCCGCCCACCCCCCGCGCATGAGCTCGTGCAGCGTTGCCTCGGCCTCGGCCCTGGGCTGCTGCGCCGCCCGTCGGAAGTCGTCGATGGCCACCCGCTGCCCGAGGTAGCGGAGTGCCTGCCCGCTCTTCTCCCACATCACCCGAGGCGTGCCGCCCTCCCTGTTCCGGTGGCCCTTGCCGTACGCCATCATGCGGATGATGGCGCTGAAGGGCGTGTGCGACCCGTCGGCGAGCCAGTGCCGGTACTGCTCTACAAAGCCGTCCACTACCTCCGCGCTCATCTCGTTGGGGTCCCCGTCGATTGCCTCCTTCTCGAAGAAGTGTTCCAGCATCAATATGCGCCCGCACCACAGGAGCCCCGCGAGCCGCTGGGTGAACCGGGATGCCGGGCTCCACCCAACCCCGCTGCTCTGACCGCTTCCGCTACCGCTGCCGGCCGTCCCCCCACTCCTCTTTGCCGGGTTCATGACCCCGAGCACGGCGGTGAAGTGGATGAGCGGGTTCGCAAAAGTGTCCACGGCAACCTTCTGCTTTAGGGACACAATGCAGAACTGGTACACCCGTCGATCTAGCGCCCTGCTGTGCTCTGGGCGGCCGCCGTCGGCCGCTTGGCTGGCCCCGGCAGCCCCAGACCCACGGCGGAGGATTTGTTGACCCTCCATGCTGAGGGTGTTGCTCCTGCTGCTGGTGGCAAGCCGGCCGGCTGCGTAGCTGCTGTCGTTGTCGCTGTCGTCGTCGTAGTAGTGACCGTTGTTGTCGTCGTCCTCGCTCTCGGTACTCGCCCTGGTCGGCTGTGTCTGGCTGTAGCACCAGCTGCCCCGACCTTGACGGCTTGCACTGGCGTCGCCTGCTACGGCGAGGGCCTCGGCCATTGCGTCCAGTGCCGTCCACTGCTCGTCTGTGAAGCGGATCCTGCGCTGCTGTTGTGCCTCTGTCCGGCCTAGCTGATGCGCCCGTAGGCAGTAACAGAGATACCTCTCCCACACCGCCTGGTAGTTCCGGACTGTTGATTCCATTTGCTCGAGCGCGAACGGCCGTCCGTGGGGCTTGGCCGGATCGACGCTCTTCAGCCACCTCTTTGTCTCGTGGGGCACCTTGTCGAGCCGGAGGGAGCACCTGGCCACCTCGTGGCGGAAGCTCTCCTGCAGGAGGGCCAGCCGTCGCTGCTCCTCCCGGCCCTCCTCGTCCCGGACCGTGTCCCGCGCTGCCGCCGACAGGGGCGCCTTCCCGGCCTCGTACAGGTCCACCAGGTTGCGCCCGTCGAGGTGTACGGCCCAACCCATCTCCCTCACCCAGGCCGACTGTCGGTTGACGTCGGAGGTGGCGACGACTGTCCGCTCCCAGTGCTCGTCCTCGGCTGTCATAAGCTCCTGCCGTCTCGCCAGCCGCTCGGCGAATACGTCGTTGCTCCCCTGCCGGGGTGACTGCGACAGCGGCCCTCCCTCGTTCGTCCCGGGGTCGCGGACGATCCAGTACCGTGCGTAGCGGCCTTGCGATAGCGACTGCAGCCTTACTGCCCCCCAGTCGATGGGCTCGGCTTCTTTGCTGTTGGTAGCCCTGGGGCCGACTGCCGGCCTGCCTGTGCTGTGTGTCCCTTGCTGTACGTGCAGCTTCACTAGCTTCCGGCTGCTTGTCCGGAAGTCGCACCGCCTGCATCCATATCCGTCTAGCACAGTTAGCTGCTCAAGTGGCAGGCTGCCGTCCGGTGGTAGTTCGCATGTGTGGGGGTCCTCAAGAGGGCTGTCATAGGCGGCCGCCCAGGCTAGGTCGACCACTGCACGGAGCGTTGCTCCCTTGAGCTGGTGAGTCTGCCGGAAGTGGCCCTCGACGCCACCGTCCGGTCGGACCGCCTGCTTGCAGTGCGTGCAGACAGCAACCCGAGGCCGCTCTACAAAGGTGAGGTACAGACTGGCGTTGACGTCTGCACAGGGTGGACTGCCTCTGCCGCTTGTACAGCTGCTTCCGCCCATTGTCGTCTTAGTCTGCAGTGTTGAATTACTAAACATCAGCCTATTCAGCATAGGCTCTCTTTAGAAAAACACAGGTGGTTATAGTATAAAGGGTTAGGTAGGCATAGTAAACAAGACTATGTTTATTAAGTAGGTAGTTGCTTTAATTATCTTTACATGCCATGTTGCATAGTGGGTCTGGCGTTGCTAGAGAGACTAGCAGCCTTTATAGTGTAGTAAGCAGAGAGGGGATAGGGGGGAGGAGGTAAAGAATAAGAAGAAAAAAAACCTAGATAAGTTTAAAAAGGAAAATAAAAGATTTTTAAGTAAAAAGAATAAATAGTATTACTAGCTAGGAAGGCTAAATTATGTTATTTATAGTATTGTAAGAAATACTAGTGTTTTCTATCTACAATATTGTAAGGTATAAGAATAAGAAGAAATGAAAAGTAAGAAGAATAGGGAAAGGGTTAAGCTGTACACTACTGTAGGCCTACTAAGTAACTTAAGGGGGTATAAAAGATAAAGTCCTCCTTCTATCCTTACTACTTACATTTGCAGGGTTTATAGTCTCTTTAGCTGCTGTCTTCTTTATAGATTACTAATCTATTACTCTTCCCTACCTTATGCAAATGTTGCTTATCCCCTTGTTTAGCTAGACTACACCTTACCTCCCCTATCTACTGCAGGCAGAGGTTGTTCTTCTGTTCTTTTCTACATTACTCCGTCTTTAGCCTACAGGTCTATTTTTGTAGAAACGCAAACTAATCCCTCTTAAACAACGTTATAGTAACTAAGATTATAAGTATAAAATTTATAATAGCTTCTATAAGCTTGAAATAGCTTTGCTTTTATTACTATAGTAACTACTAGAAGTACTTTTAATTATATCTATTAATCTCCCTAATTCCCTTCTTAGTAGCTAGCCCTAAGTAGTCTAGCCTTACTTACTTACTATAAAGGAGTTTCTAAGGTTTATTAGTTTAGGGTTCTATAATAGAGCTACTTTAACCTATAGCCTTTACTAAACTACATTTACATAGAGTAAGCCTACTACAACTTAACTAAGGTTAGTATACTACCCTAGGGCTAATAACTAGCCCTAGTAGGCACTAGTACTATAGATTGTAGATAGCAATAAGGTAACTACAAATAGGAATTAGGACATCTTTACCTAGGATAGGACTTAGTCCTCTATAGGCAGTCTACTCTTCTACATGCCGCTTATTCTAGGGTTTATCTTCTAATAATTTGCAACACAACTAAGGTGGAAGGATTGCCTTCCTGCCCTTATAGCCTTGGCGAGAGAGATCTATAACAATTGGATCTGGGGGTCTGGACTTGCAGCAGAGCCGGGCTTCGAACTAGGGACGGCCTTGCCGCCTGCTGGCCTGCTGCGGGCGATCCCTCCTCTAGTCTGGTCTGTGGCCGGCTGGCCTTGCGATCCTGCCCTTGATGCGAACCCTGGCTCCTGTGAGGCCCCCAGGCGGTCCGGACTTTGGTCCGAACCTCCGGGTTGGCGTAGGGTGGCCTTCGTGCGGGGCTGAGGATGGCGCGCCGTCGCCGAGACGCCGTCGACCTTGAAGGTGACGGGCCTGCGTTTTCAGAGAGAGATCGATGCGCTGCCGACTTTGAACGTCGGGTCCATGAGTACCAGCCTCAAAGCAGGCTGGGCAGGCAGTGCAACGGCTTTATCAGGGGGGTCAATTCGTCAGGTTTTATAGGCTGCAGGAAAACAATCCCCTGCTTGGTTGTTTCGAAAGGGAAGGAACGGGCCGTCTGCACCTTCCCTTCAGAGGGGTTTCTATAAAAAAAAGGGGGATAGAAAAACAGCCAACACCCCCTCCCTCACCCCCTCTTTTCCTTCCTCCTTCAGCTACACAGGCCAGCCCTCTCAGCCGAAGCTGATCTTCTGTGACTGGTGTTGGAGGCCACCTGGGGCCTGCCCTCGCCGGCCGGCCTTGTTCCTGGGCCCGGCCTCCGCTGCGCAGTCCGGTCTCTGGTCCGATCCGTGGCCGGCTCTGTGCGGGCAGTCCGGACTTTGGTCCGATTCGAGGCGGCCCACTCCTCGCCCGGGCCCAGCAGTCGGATCTCTGCTTAGGGTTTCCGGCCTTCAGCCCTGCAGTATTTTAACGGCTGCCTTCGGCCCCGCCTTAGTGAGTGATCAATAAATACCTATAATAACCCTGCCTGTCCTCTTTTGCTGGATTCTTTAGACGGTAGCAAACGTCTTTGTGGCCCTGATACAGGCGCTTCGCGTTTAAGTCTGATTGGATCCGGAGATCTGGACCTGCGGCTGAGCCAGGCATGGAAACAAGGGCGGCCTTGCCGCCTGCTGGCCTGCCTCGGGCGATCCCTCCTTTGGTCCGATCTGTAGCTGTCCGGCCTGGCAGTCCTGTCCTTAGTCTGATCCCTTGCTCTAGAGGCCTCGGCCGTCCGATCCTTGGCCGGCCCTGGCGACCCTGTTGACCTTGCCTGGCAATGTTGATAATAGACGACGCCAAGGCGAGAGACCAGCCACGACGGCGAGGCGCAAGATCTCAACATGTTTGTTGACTGGATTAACTGTACGTGCTGCAGGGTTTTATAGGCTGCCTTTGGCCTACCTTAGTTAGCAATATATAAATCCCTATTATAACCCTGCCTGCCCTCTTTTGCTGGATTCTTCACACAGTAGCAAACGTCTCTGTGGCCCCGATACAGGCGCTTCGCGTTTAATTCTGATCGGATCCGGAGATCTGGACCTGCGGCCGAGCCAGGCACGGAAGAAGGGGCCGGCCTTGCCGCCTGCTGGCCTGCCTCGGGCGATCCCTCCTTTGATCCGATCCGTGGCCGGCTGGCCTTGCGGTCTTAGCCTTGGTCCGATCCTGGCCTTGCAATCCTGCCCCTGGTCCGATCCCTGGCCGGCTCTGGCGGCCTTGTTGTCAGCCCTTCCACAATCGGCGTGCCTCTCCATCTGAGAGCGTGCAGTACATCGTGGATTGTGATTGTCTTGGCCCCACGATGGTGGCTTGAGGTTGACGAGGGCAGCCTTGTTGAGAGTAGGTAGGCTTTTATACTAGATAATGTACTGGTTACGCATTGTATGTATTGTTGCTAGGGACAATCTGTCTATTTATTGCAGGCAGCTAATTGCAAGGGTTGAGTTAAAGCACCTACCTTTTACCTACCCCCCCTATTTCAACCCCCTATTTAGACTATAGACTAAAGGTGCTACTTTTAACCCTATCTCTAATAAAACTAGCTATTAGATTATAAATAAGATATAATCCTATATGTAAATAATAGTACTAACTATTAAAGTAGTAGGGCTTATATACATTTTATTAGTATTTTAATCTTACTATTAATTAAAGTAAACTAGACTTATTACTTACTTCTCTAATTATATATATGTATATGTAATATACTTTATAGATAGTACTATAAAGACTACTTAAGTTTTATGCTATAGTTAACATTATATAATAGAGTATTCTATAATATCTTTTCTATTCTACTAATTTAATACTTATAGAAAGGCTTTAAAAGAATAAGACTACTTCTACTTAGTCTACTATATTTTAAAAGCGAATACTACTAGTCTTTTAATATTCTATCCCATAGTTATTAAATAAATTAATAATATTAAAACAAAGCCTAACTTTACTATAACCTTAATGTAGCTGTAGTAATACTACATTAAATTTATCAATTATACTTATTGTAGATTAGGTTAATAAAAACTAGATAAACGCTTAATTTTTATACTTATATATAATGTTTTAGGAAAGTTAAACTTAGTAGTACTTTTATGTTTTTTTAAACTACTAAAGCTAGCTATCTAATAGGAAGGTAAAAAGTAGCACTTTTTATACGAATAGGTGTAAATAGGTAAAAAAGTAGGTGCTTTAACTTACGTTAATCTAGAGGTCTAACCCTGCACTTACGCTAGGGCGGCCCTAGGGGTTATTGTATCTCCCTGTGCAATCCCTCCTTTGGTCTGATCTGTGACCGGCCGGCCTTGTGATCCTGTCCCTGGTCCGATCCTGGCCTAGCGATCCTGCCCTTGGCCCGAACCTCCGGGTTGGCGTACCGTGGCCTTCGTACAAGTCCTAGGATGGCGCGCCGTCGCTGAGGCGCCGTCGACCTGGAAGATGACGGGCCCGCGTTTTCAGAGGGAGATCGATGCGCTGCCGACTTTGAACGTCGGGTTCATGAGTACCAGCCTCAAAGCAGGCTGGGCAGGCAGTGCAGCAGCCTTATCAGGGGGGATGATTCATCCGGTTTTATAGGCTGCAGGAAAATCATCCCCTTTTTAGTTGTTTGAAAACGGATGGAACAGGCTGTCTGCACCTTCCCTTTAGGAAGGAATAAGGGGGGGGGGGGGGGGGTTATAAACGCAGCTTCCCCCCCTCCATCACCCCCCTCCTTCCCTTCTCCCCACCCTGTGAGGTCAAATGACTTACCCCTGGAAGGGGGAGGGGTTCGGGCCTTCCTTCCCCTGGGAGGCTGCAACAGAGGCGGCCCAGGTCGCCTCGTACGATCCGGACTCTGGTCTGATCCCTGGCCGGCTCCGGCGGCCTTGTTGACCTCGCCCGGCCCGGGCCTTCGAGCTCTGCAGTCCATGGCGAGTGTCGAGTACACTACCAAGACCCTGCTGGGGTTAGGTATGCAATGTTATCTTGGCCTTAGGCCCTGCATGGTTTTATAGGCTGCTGGCCTGTCTCGGGCGATCCCACCTTTAGTCCGATCTCTGACCGACCGGCCCTGTAGTCCTGTCCTTGGTCTGGTCCCTTGCTCCTAAGGCCTCTACCGTCCGATCCGTGCCTGTCCCTGGCGACCTTGTTGACCCTGCCTATCAATATTAACAATGGACGACGCCAAGGCAAGACACCAGCTACAACAGCAAGACGCAAGATCTCAACATGTTTGTTACCTAGATTAACTGTATGTACTGCAGGATTTTATAGGCTGTCTTTACCTTACTAACTACTACCTTACCTTGTTAATCTTTCTTAAGAGTCTAACCCTAAGCTAAATGGCCTCTAATCTCTTATTCTTTATTCTTAATCTACTAAGATACCTATTAGTTAGTATGAGAATACCTTCTTTACTAACTAACCCTTTAGGTACTAAATTTACTAATGTAAAGTTTTCTATATTAATACTGAATGATATTATAGTGTTTGTATAAGTTTTGATGTATTTGTATTTATATTTCTTCCTATTCTTATAGAAATGCAAACTAACCTCTAACTTACTTTCTATATGTATAGAAATACAAATTAATCCCTATCTTGCTTTCTATTTTCATAGAAACGCAAACAAAGCGCTGCAATTATCTCCTTTTTTAGTACTTTTATTACATTTCTAAAAAAGATTCTAAATCTAAACTAAAACACACTACATAATAAAAGCCAGCTCTAACGTTAGGACTATCCTTAATATAGATCTGCGTAGTTGTTAGATAGTAGTATACTTTACAACCTAGCAGTTAGGACCTGCATGCATGTGCGTATATATGCAGATATGTAGGTGTAATACTATCCTATATGTCTTTATCTATTCTATCCATTCTATCTATCTATCTAGGGGAGGGATAGGGGATTGTTGATTGACGTTCCAGGCGACGACGACGGTTGGCTGACCATGCCTGGTCCGTGCGTCTTGCGGCGACTGCGCGTGCATGCATGGGGTAAGGGTTGCGGAGGGGGTTAAGGGTTAGTGAGTAAGTGAGGGGAACAAAGGGTTGCGGAGGGGGGGAACGGGTCTTGGTAACCCCCTACGGTAATCGGCTGAAAAAACAATCGGCAAAACGCACGGACCAGCCCTCCCCTTCTTGCGCGCAACCCTGCACCCCAACCCTGGTATTCGGCCAGAATACCACCGTCAATGACGCTTAGCAACCCTAAGCTAACCCTAAGCTGTTCTGTCTGGAGCATCTTGTTAAGTTGTTTATTGATTTTGCGTGTGAGTTTTTGGTTAGGGCCCCTTTGCATTATAGCAAGGGTTCTTGGTTGTTCTTAGGCTTCCTTCTTCTTAGGGGTGTTATCCTTCTTAAGTCCTTTCCTTGCGTTAGGGATTTTTTAGTAGGTTGCAATCCTGCAGGCTTGTTGTAAGACGTTAACGCACTATCGTTAGTGTTCCTTAGGGGTTTTGTATATCCCTGTCTTCTTGTAGCCTAACCTAGTTATAGCTAGAGTCTAGGGGGTCTTAGGATACTATCCTGATTGTTCTTTGCTGTTTTGGTAGGTAAGGCAGTTGTTGTTGTAGCATGCGGTCTATAAGAGTAAGGCGTAGGGGGTGTCTTTATTAGCAATGTTGATTTGTTAGCCTTTCTTAGGTACTAGTTGGAATTGCTGCTTCTTAGGTTGTTAGCATTCTCTAGCTATATATCCTAGCTTGTTGCAGTTGTAGCACTTGAAGTCTTGTGTCTTGTTGTCTTTTTAGGCTACACTAAGGTCTATAGGGCTGCTGTAGTATCTATAGGCAGTGCTGTTGCAATTCTAGTTGTTCTACTAGTAGTTTCCTCTAGGGCGCTTAGCTTGCCTGTTGCGCTAAGGGTAGCTCTGCTGGAATTGTTGTTAAGGTTGCTATTAGTATTTCTTAGCTAAGTTAGCTAGGGCTTGCTTCTTGCCTTTCTCCTTGCGTTGTTTATAGAGGCAGTTGTTAATCTTAATAGCAAGTTTGGCGTACTAAAGGAAGTCTTTTAGGCAATTAAGCTTAACGATTTTATCCTTGACTTCATCCTTTAAGTTGCTGTAGAACATAAAGATCTTAGTGTCTTTAGTAAGCTTAAGCTAGGTGTAGAGTCTTCTGAATTCTGCTGCGTAGGTAGTAGCAGACTTAGTCTAGCGTAAGTAGGCTAAGTCTCTTTCTGCTTGTTGTAATTCATCAGGATCCTAGAACAGGGATTTTAAGGCATCTTTAAATCCTTAGAAATTAGCAAATATGTCCCTAACTTTGCTAGAGCAATAGTTAAGGGTCTTGTTGTTAAGATACTCTTTAAGGAAGGGTTTAAACTACTAAAGGGCTCTTCCTTGTAAGAAGGTTGCAGCATAGATAACTCTTTTAGTTCTACTACAAAAGTTTCTCTAGTAGAAATTCTAATAGTTCTTAACTTAGATAAGGAATCCCTTAAGTATCCCTAAGGTTCTATTATAGGTAATAGGTAAGTTAAGCTTAAGTTTCTTATGTCTATCTACTAGAGTCTAGATAATGTTGGCTATAGCTTAGAGGGTCTAGACCTCCTGCTAAAGGGATGTAGCTTGGTCTGCTTTATTCTTTAGAATCTTAGTTTGTTCTATAAGTTTGTTAATAAGTTTCTAAGTAGTAGCTAGGTTGTTGTTGTTTTGTCCTAGTTTAGCGTAAATCTAGTTGTAGACTTTGCTAGTAAGAGAGACTTCTCTGTTAGTGTTAGGTTAAAGTTCAGGCAGACGGAAGTCCTCTATAGTCTAGTTCTTAGCTAACTCCTAGGTAAGGTTCCTGGCTTGTTGCTAGCCCTAGGAGCTAGAGCTGGAAGTAGGAGTGTGATGAGTGGCCATTTTGTTGATACTGTTTGTTAGCTTTGTAGGGTCAACTTACTGAATAGGAGCAATTAAAGTGTTACAGTTAGCTTTCTGTAGTAGTATCTATTAGCAGAAGCTAAGGCAATAAAGCTAGGGAACAGTGCTATAAGTCGTGCTAAAAGGATCAGGTCTTCAGAGGATACAGTAATTAGTTATATACTTAATAAGGGGTTGTAACATTAGTCACTAGTAAAGGGTGCTAAGAGTATCCAAGGGGATAATTACAAAGTTAATTGCTAAAGAGCTATAGAAGTCTGTCCTTAAGTCTGTCTAAGTCCATCCTATATACAAGTCCTGTATGCTTATTGCTAAGGTTCTAGCTTTCACCTGATTACTAGTAATCTAGGTGTTGTATGGAGTAATTACTTGAAGTAGGGCGCGTAAGCGCTCACGTTGTGATGATGATGATGATGATGTATTTAACGTCCAGAGTAAAAGGGACGTGCCGGGCGGTACCGACATGGTCTATCCTAATCTAAACTATTTTACAGGCTGCCGTCTTCACCTAACGTTCCTGGTCAATGACTCGGGCAGATTTCGGAAAAGAAATTGGTCGCCTCCATCCATTCGCACAGAAGAGAAGCTCCCTGCGTAGTACCTAGCAGAAAATCTATGCTTGCCTTCGCCATACGTCGGCGGAGATGCCGCGGGGTGGCCTTACGGCCACGCTTGCAGAAGTAGAAGTGTACTGGGGTTTTGCGTCTTCCGCAACTGCAGTGAAGTAGTGCGTCTTGGTGGGCAAATCTCTCGTGGTACGCTGCAAAGTCTCCATGATGCGATCTTGCCGCATATAGCCTTCCTAGCAGATGCCGAGGAAGGCGAAGTTCGGGGGGCTTGGGATGAGGACTTATCCCAAGGTCGGCATACTGCCGAGGGCAGATTGACGGCCATCTCCTAGCGAAAGCCTGCAGATCGGCTGCTCTGGACTCCCGCTTCAGGTGCGCCAATGTAGGCTGTGGCTGTGATTCTGGGGTTTGTCTGCAGGCCTCCTTGGCAAGAGCGTCTGCTTCCTCGTTTCCAGCTATTCCCGTGTGTCCAGGGCACCACCAAATGTATACCCTGCCAGGCATCGTCCAGCTTGTCCGTCCTCTCTGTGCCCAAGAGGCGGAGAGCTCACTAAAGGCCCTAAACCTAGCCTGGCTGCTTCCTGGGCTCCGGGTGACGAGTCTGGCTGCGACTGCGAGGTTATCGAGGCAGATGTGAACATTGTCTGCCATCCGCGCCGTGGGAGACCTCATGGCTTCCAGTAGGCCCCGGAAAGCGGCTTGCGCTTCTGCGTCAAAGACCTCCGTCTGGTGGCCGAGCGGCTCTGATCCTCGGAAGATCTGCCGTGTGGCCTGGTACCCAACCCAGCCTGCTCCGGCGGCGGTTCTGCTACCGTCCACCATTAGGGAACCGTCAGTATAGACAACAATGTCCCGCTTTGAGAATGTTCCCAGTCTACCTGTAAAGGCGGTGGCCAGTTCATCCTTGGTCTTCCTTGGTTCATAGCCGACCATGCTCAGGGCTGTGTGCCAGTCGGCTGAGCGCTCCCAAGGCGGTAGCTCTAGCGGGTCGATGTATTCGGCATTTCTCTCGATAAGGCTTGCCATTCGCCGCAGTCTTGAGTCCGGTCCGGGCCTGTCTCCGAGCCTCGTTCGGAGGGGGTGTCGATCGTCAAGGCGATGGATCCTTACAGAGGCTTTATGGAGCTTCGCATCTAGCATCACCTCTGCTGGGGGCAGGGCAGCTTCACGCTGTAGGATCAGTACAGGCGTCGTTCTATACACAGGAAGTGCAGCTCGAATAGCCTTGGCCTGCGTAATATCAAGTTGGTTGAGTAGGCCGTTGACCCCGTTCGAGGCGATGTGCCCATTCTTGATCCGATTCCTGCCCGGCCACCATGCCTCTGATGCATAGTACTGAATGGGCAATACGCAGGAGGCAATAGCACGGCGCAGCAGGTGTGCCGGCGCGCCCCAGGCGGTGTTCCCTAGTCCCCGTAGTCCGTTGACCACTTGGCATGCTTTGGCGCAGTGGCCTTTCACATGGTTCTTGAAAGTGAGTCTCCGGTCGAAGTGGACCCCAAGCCACCGTAGTGAGGCCCCTTGATTGACGGCCTGAACTGTGTGCTGTCTCCCGTCCAACAGTCTGACGGTTATTGGCGGGTTTGTATTTTTTGGTCTCTTGGTGAAGTGGATGAGCTCGGATTTATCGGTGTCGAAAGTGATGCCCTCTAACGCCCCCCATTCTTGGGCTTCTTCCCATTCTTTCGCTAGCAGAGCACAATTGTCCTCTAGTGAGGTTGAGCTTGCCATGATGGCAATGTCGTCGGCGTAGCCAAATCGAGACCGCTTCCTGCCTGGATGAACAGTGCCCAGCTTGAATAAGGGTTCGATGTAAAGCATGAAGAGGATGGGGGACACGGGCGAGCCCTGTGGTAGCCCACACTCAAGGTCGAAGACGTCCCCCATCTCTCCGTCTAGTCTTATTCTTGCTCTTCTCCCGAGGACGAAACTCGAGACCCACCGCACGAGGTTCTCCGGCCATCCTTGGCATCGGAGGCGTCGGATCAGCCTCCCTGGCAGCACAGCGTCGAAGGCCCCTCTGATGTCGAGCGTAAGCATAGAGGTGACAAGACCTCTTTGCCAGGCACACTCGATATCGTGGATGGCCGCGGCGATGAGGTCGCTACACGAGCGGAGGGGGAGGGCCCCGAACTGTTGGTCGTGCAGTACCCGGAACTTGACTGTGATCCAGGCAAGCCTTCTTGCGACAAGTCTCTCCAAGCCTTTTCCGAGCACAGACAACAGCGCGATTGGTCTATACGAGCGCGGGAGCGCCCTGTCTCTCTTGCCCGGTTTAGGCAGGATGACTAGGATAGCTTCTTTGAAACAGGTGGGATGCCAGCCCTCGCATACGCATCCGCTGTAGAGCCGGAAGACGATATCCTCGATAACGGGCCACGCTGTCTTGAGGACGGCCGTTGTGATTCCGTCGGACCCGGGGGTGGTGCTTCTCGCAGAGAAGATTGACGTTTGTACCTCGTCTTTTGTAACATGCGGGAAAGGAAGATTGGCTTCCAGGCGAGGTCCTGGGCTCTCTGCTGGTATGTCCGTGGAGATAGCAGCATTTCTGAGGAGGACGCGGGCGAACAGATCCCGCTTCTCCTTCGGCTGTGAGATGAGCGCGGTTGGATTGCTCCCATCCCGGAGTGGAGGGGTCTGGAAGGATCCCTTAGCCTTCTGCCACCCGACCATTTCAAACACGTCTTTGCCAGTGGAGGCTGCGGCGATCTTTCCTCTCCAGTACGTGTCCTTAGAGCGCCGCAGCTGATGGAGAAAGTCCTGTTTCAGAGCGTCCTCCTCGTTTCGCTCCCATTGACAATCTATTCCCAAGGCGCAGAGTCTTGCCACAGTTGCTCTCTTGGTCGTGTAGGCTCGGTGTTTTCGCCTGCAGTTCTCGTCCCAGTATGGTCTCCCAGGTCCTCTGCCAAGCGCACGCCTTGTAGAAGCCGTAAGCGCTTCTACAAGGCAATCTGTGAGCTGCTGTGCTAGCATGTCCAGAGCCTGTGGGTCTCTTGCGTTGCTTGCAGTATGGCGCATGGGATGTATATTTCGCTGAAGGATGTCGAGGAAGAGCTTCTCGTCCATCGTGTCAAGCCGGAACCTCCCCGGGGTTGGGTCGACCGGATCGGTTAGGGCCAAGGGGACCCGGGTCAGCAGGCTTTCGTGGTCTGACGTTGTGTGTAGGGACGTTTCTATGCTGGTGGATGCCCCGTGGAGGCTGCCGGACGCCCAGCATAGGTCTAACGTGTTGCCGTCCTTATGTGTGGCTTCACCTATCGGCGACAGGAGGACAAGGCCAACGGTTTCTGTCCATTCCACCAGGTCATCAGCGTCCGAGGAGCTGGTCGCCTCGGGTTGCCAGGTCCAATGATGGAGGTTGAAATCCCCCGCGACCAACACACGTTCCTGGTGTCCGGGTTGCCAGGCTGTTATGATATCCCTAATCGCTTGGCCTGGTCGCAGCGAGCCACAAGGGGCGTTGTACACGTTGATGACTGTGAGAACTTTCCGCTTTCCCGCCAGGAGTTGTAGGAAGAGCAGGTCTGTGGATGGGCTGGGCAGCGGGCGTGTTTGTACGCCCCGTAGTCCCGTTCCTCTGCGGAGGTAGGTGAGCACCCTGGGTCTGTCTTCAACCCAGTTGTCCACTGGGGTGAAAATCTCGAAACCCGGGTGGCATCTTGTGAGCCTTCTCTCTTCCGAGCGGATAGCGGGCTCTTGTAGTAGCAGTATGTCGACATGGGCCGCGTAGGCTAGATTCAGTGCCGTTTCGTGTGCGAGTGGTCGTCTGGCCACGTTCGCCTGCATGATCTGCAGGACTTTAGAGGGCCGCATTCTCCTGATGTCCCTCATTAGCTTGGTTGCAGTCCATCTCTTCTCCTCTTTCTCGGGATTGTTGATGCGACTGCTGGGTCGCAAATCTCCATGATCTCTCTCCCTCGGCTCGGATGGCCCGTAGCTGTGCCTTGTTCCTCCTCTGGACTACGCCCCTCACCACTTTTGGTCTGATAGGGCAAGTCACGTCAAAGGCGGCATGGGGCCCGTTACACGACGGACACTTAAAGGGGCAGTCACAGCCATCGTAACCCTCAGTGCCGCCGCAAGGTGCCCGGTGTTGTTCGGTCGTGTGGGAAGGAGAGCTGCACTTGAGGCATCTCTTCCTTCTGGTACACGTTCGTTCGTTGTGAAAGCCGCCGCAGCGGTGGCATTGGGGAGACCTCTTCTCCTTCGGAAACTGCAGGTTGACGAAAACGCTGGCCCCCATCAAACGGAGGCGCCTTGGTAGTTGCCTTACGGCTTCCGCCTTGAACCAGGCTGTCACCGTGCCTAGCCTTTCGGCTTCGTCTTTTCTGGAAAAGTATGCTTTTTCGGGCTTGAGTTTCGTCGTGGCCTGGATCTCTTCAAGGAGCTCCTCGGTCGTGATTTCCAGCTCAGTGTTGGTGAGCAGGCAGTGTCTGGTGTAAGGGACGTTTGCGATATAGGCCCGGATCCAGGTGTCGCGCTGCTCGACCGCCTGTGCCTGGAGAAGGGCAGCAATCTGTTCTCTGTTCTCTAGCAGGACTTTTGCCCCATCTGCTGACGATGGTAGGAGTGCTAATCCTGTCTTGACATGGTCGATCCCCTTGAGGGCTTCTCGGGCTTGGGGACTTAGCTTTTCACGAACGAACGCGTAGATGTCGTAGGCTCTCTCGTTGCGGAGCGGGCTTTCAGGTGGCAGACGTGCGAAGATGCGAAGGTCTTTTGAAGCCGCCCGGTTTGCGGCTTGTTTTGCTGGCGTTGGTTCATGCAGTTTTCTGGTAAGCGGCTGGCTCGCCACCATCGCGTAGGACCGAACTTGGGGCGGCTGGTTCTGGGCTGTGTGTAAGGGATGCCCTTGGAAACTCAGGGCGGATTCGCTGGGTCCTGTGCTAGCAGCATGCATGGACCTTGCTAGACCGCGTTGGTGCCGGTCTGAACGCTGCTTCTCTTCCTGAAGCTCTTTCTCCAAGGATTCGATCTTCATCAAACAGTCTTTCAGGAACTGTGCCCTTTCGGCGTCCCGTCGTAGGAGATCCTGGACGAGGTTTGAGAGCTTGTTGATCTCGTCTTTAAGCTCCGCATTGTCTTGGTAGCTGACTTGCTCAACCACTCTGACCTTTGCGGTCGGTTTCCGGACACGTCCAGACCGTCGAGATGTACTGGCGTCCCCGTGAACGGTAATCGATGGCCCTGCGTCTAGAGAGACGGCCATGATGGTGAAATTCAGCTCGCGTGGGCTGATGGTGAGAAATGATAGTGCGGTGGGCCGGAGCCCTCTATGATCTTAACAGCTACTAACAGTGGATACCTTGTGAGGAGAAAGTTCTCTGACAATAAGCTGCGCTCACGTTGTGATCAATTGTGCTTACGCATAATCAGTTGCTTACTTCCTTATCTCCACGTGACCTTGCATTATAGTTCTTCTGCGCTGGGGGAGTGCACCCTAGTTTCCTGTGTCTGCAGGTATAACTTGTTTGTAACCGCCAGGTGCCCTGTAGGGGCGTCCCCTGGTCCTGTTATGTTTGATGGGTTGTAACAGCTAGATTTTAAGCTTTAGTATAGGCTGCAGACCTCTTAATAAGCTTGCTGTTTTCTACTACCTACATATTAAAGGCATTTTAAAGAGCTGTTTCCTAATTAAGGCAAAGGATTAAGAGTTTAAAGTAGTATTATTACTTAAGAAATATAGCTATCTAAACAATTGCCTAAAGCCCCTCCTTATAAGACTTAAGGAATTAAACCTATATAAATCTACTTTATTTATTACATATAAGCAGGACAATCTTCTCCCTATTATATATCCTTTTTAGTGTAAAGAAGTCTATAGAGATATAATCTCCTAAGGCAGTTAGGTTGTAGTTAGGCTTCCTTCTTAAGATTTTGCAAATTACCTTACCTGTGCTGCAAGCCTTACATTTAATAGTTATTACCCCCTAAATCTTAATTCCTTAGCTAGTCTTTAGGAGATACTTAAGGGCATTAGCGCTTAGATAGCTAAGCTGTTTATGCTAGATTACAGCTTCTGCCTTAGAGGCTGTAAGAGGATCTTTAGAATTAGGCTAACCTTACTTTACAGCAGGCTAGGCGTCTAAAAGAATAAAGCTAACATGTTTATTAGAAGTTAAATTTGTTAAGATTAACGTTAAGGTGTTATTATTGTTAAAGGATAAAGCTTAAGCAATAGTTAAGTTATAATTGTAGTACTCTAAGAGATATTAACTATGTTTCTAAGGTGTGTAGTATAGGATCTCTTCTGTTCTAGTCTTAAGTCTTAAATAGCAAACTATAAAGATTAGGCCTTTCTCCTTTAGGGGCTTAGCTCTAATAAGGGGTATAAGGTAGTTTAGGTAATACTAGGCATCTTATACAATAAACCCTTTCTTCCTAAGACTACCTTAGTTAGGGTAGATCTTTATAGTCTTATAAGCAATAGCTGTTATTCTTCCTCCTCTAGTAGTAAACTCTATTAACTAGCTAAAGTCTAGATCCTTTATTCTAGAGCAATTGTTGCAAATGTAAAATCTAGTTCTAGAGTTAATAATAACACTATTCTAAAGTAGAAAACCAGCATATAGACTTATTGCTAAAGCGCTGTTTAGGGTAGCATAAAAGGATAAGGAATTAAAGCTATGTTTAGTATCCTTATTAGAGTCTAACTGCTCTTAGTTAAAGTAGGAAGAACTTTAACCTAAGTTCTCCTTATACAGTAGAGAGGAAGATTAAGTAGCTAGCTTATCTAATAAGGCTAACAAAAAGATTTTAGCGTTATTAAGTTGCTCTTATGCCCTTAGGTTCTTCTTAAGCTAAGCCTAACCCTATTTAATAGCCTTCTTATTCTAAGGATAGTTTAGGTTGTAATTAGGCTTCCTCTTCCCTAGGTTAAAGTAAGGGTAGTTAATAACCTTGTGTTTTATAGGACTAAGGCAGGCAGGATACTTAAGAACTATTATCTTGTTTCCTTTCCCTTATAACTCTATTAGATTACCCTTCTTATCTTCTCCTTACTAAGTAGCAAAGCTAGATGCTTTAGCATCTCTAAAGAGCTAGTTAGGATAGAAGGACCTAACCTATTAATAGAAGAAGTTAGCTTATTAAATTTTAGCACATTTCTCTCCTGTTTTAGGAGATTTCTTTATGCTGTTTTAGTTAAAGGAGAAGGTAGCAGTTATATAGTAGCTAGAAGCAAGTAGCTTAACTACCTTAAGGAAGTTAGCAACTTAAGACTAAGAATAAAGAAGCTTATCTATAAAAATACCTATATGCTTAATTGCATATATCTTTATAACTAAAAGAGATATAAGTAAACGGTTTTAATATTTAGAATCCTTATAATTTTAGCTACAGAATAGTGTATAATTTGTCTGTATATCTTGTACATAAGGACTTACAGACATACTAGTCTGTATAAAGACTAGTACTAACATTCCAGGCAAGCCCTACATACCAAGGACTTTAACCCTACATACCAGATAAATACACTATACTATAAGCGTATTTTTACATATAATAATATGTATTAATAATCTAGGATTTTATCCCTTAGGCAAGAGTATAAATAAAGGGTTTTCCCTCTTCTATTTTACTTTAGAACTAAGATACTATGCATACAAGCAATATACAGACTTTCTGCCTACACCTTTAACTTACCCTTATCTGCCTTATCTTCTCCTTATTTTAGATATCCTATCTTATCTACCTACCCTATTCTTACTTTAAGTAGTTAGGTTAAGAAGCGCTAGAAGTCTAACGTTAACAACCTTATCTATAATGTTAATGTAGTTACTAAGCTAATTAGACAGCTTAGATTGCTTAATTAAGCTTATGTAAGCTTAGTAGCAACAAAAGATAAATTGTTACCTTACGTAGTTATTTAAGGTAAGCTTATCTCTAAGAGCAATAATTATTTCTTTAAGACTCTCTTTACTACTAATGTAGTTAATATACTAGGCCTTAACTATAAAGGTAACCTAAGAGAAGACAGTAATAATGCCTTTATTAGCCCTTTTGTAATCTTTTATTTAATTAACATACCTAGCCTTAGCTAAGGCAAGTTTATTAGTAAAGTTTTTAGCTTTAAGGCTTAGTTTAGTAAGATAGGGCCTATTATTTACTAATTGTTAGTCTAAATCTATATAGTTCTAAACCTTATAGATCCTAGCTACTAGCTTAAGGTTTCTATACTATTTAATCTAGTTAGCATTAGAAGTAAGCTTTTAAGTAACCTTAGATAACTCTATAGTTAAGAAGGAGGTAATTATAGCCTAGTAGGATTATATTAATATTATTAGAATTAATTAATTGCCTATAGAGAGGTAGAGTTGCTGCTTCTATTAAAGCTAAAGATCCTAGCCTTTATAGCTACAGGATTAGCGCTAGCTATAGGAGACTAAATAGTCTTAAGAGTTGCAACGCACTTAATTAATTAATGCTATCTAACTAATAGGTCCTTACCTCTTAGCTAAAGAAATTAATTAAGATAATAGTTGCTAGAGTTAACTAGGCTTATAACTAATAGTTTGTTAGGGTAGCTAGCAGAATATGCATATATAAGTAAGCAGAAAAGAGTGTCTATTTGTACTAAAGAGTAGATAGGATTACTACAGGCTTATAGGCCTAATGCTATCCTAATAACTGTTCTAGAGCTAGGGCTAGGTGGAAATGACAGGCTGGCCTGTTTAAGTACAGTCAGACCATTCTGGATAGGTTATGTCCATGACTTGCATAGAAGCATGCAAGGATTCTGTCACCCCCCTTAGTCTGCGAGTTGGAGAAGAGGGGTGGCTGGTCGGGGCACGGCTTTGCCGACTGACAAAGTCTAGGGGCGTTCTCGTCACAGGAACAGGGTACGTTCTTTCCTTCAAGGTACTATTATTAGCCCTGAGCGGTATTTAGATGAAAGCTCTAGACATAGCGTTATTTTCTAGTCTCTAGCATTCAGAAATTGCTACTCTCTTCCACACACGACACTATATCACTACCCAAATCTACCAAGTCTCTATCCATATCTCTCCTCTACGTTAAAACACAAGAGTAAGAGTAAACCCAACCGATTGGGCTGTTGGCGCAACTTGTGCCCGCACTACCACCGCCAAATAGTTCTAGTCTCGAGCCTTGGCAGCCGGATTGAGCGTAGGCAATGCACTTCCATCTATTGGGGGCGCCGACATCGGTAAACTGCAATGAAGCTGCGCCATCGATGTTGTAGCAATAGTTCAAGCCATTGCTGTATGCTGTAACCACGGTACGGGTTTGCTCGCAGTAGTTCTTACTGTAACGGGTTGTGTAGGCCGAGATGAGGCTGGCGGGCCCCAGAGCCGCAATAATGGTTGGAAGATGCATCTTCGTGTTTGATACTTGTGGTGATAGGTATCAAGGTGTTGCTTTTTTCCAGCGTTCCACGGCGTAAGTTTGAGCCAACGCGTGTGGTGTCGTGTCGAGTGAAAACAAAGATGCCTGATTGCAGAAGAGTTTGTTTGAGATTGTAGTTTCTTTGCTGGCAGTTGCGTTCTGAATGAAACTGCAACAGAGCAAAACTCTTCTGCTTTTAAGCCCCAGAAAAGACGGTCTCTTCACTTGACCGAGCATCACCGTGGACTGATCATAACTATTGTTTCTCGAATCTAGTCCCTGCAAAGGCGACACACTGCTGCTAAGGTCATGGGTCTGAGTCAGCGATCACAGAGTCTGGCTTTACAACTAGCGCCTATGGAAGCAAATGATTACTAGGGAGTGAAAATCCTATGTCAAAATCCTCGAATCCAGTCTCTGCAAAGCCGACACACTGCTGCCAAGGTCATGGGTCTGAGTCAGCGATCACAGAGTCCGGCTTTACAACTAGCGCCTAGGGGAGCAAATAATTACTAGTGAGTGAACGACCCATGTCAAAATCCTACCTCTGAAATCAAGCTGTCATACGACTGGTTGAGTTGCTGCAGAGGCTTTTGCTGTGTGTTGCTGAGTGAGCACTTTTTGTGGGTAAATGCAGCGCGGGGCTGAGTAAGTTTTCTTTAGGCCATTGGTTAATGAAAAGGAGATTTCTTATCAGTCTGCATAATGGACCGAGCTAAACCTCCAAACCAAATAGGGACGGCAACTAATTTGATGGCAAAAAGAACTAAACATATTCTATATCCGGCTTTTTTTTTTAGTTATAAAGTGTATATCTCCTCAGTTGTCCCCGGTGCTAGCCTAATACAAGCGCATCGTTGCATTCATCGTTTCTTAGCCCCTGCAAAAAGCATCAACCCATTATTAAACGTTTTGTTGAAACCCCTAAACATGCCCTCATTCGCCCGCCTTCTTTTTCTTGCCGCAACACTTGCCGCAGGCATGGTGCAAGCCGCTCCAGTAGAGGCGTCACCAGACATCATCTTCAAGGTCTTTAGCGCCGACGAGGCGGAGACTCATAACTGGCCTGTGGTCCCCTTCTCAGAGCCTGACGGAATCACCAAGGTGGTCACAGAAGTCACGGTCTAAGAAAACTAAACCTAGTGACTGATTGCTTTTCTACGGTAATTCTTTGCAAGACCCTATGCCTGTTGAAGTCAAGCTGACATAGCTGCTGCTCAATCAAGTTTGCTTAATCTGGAATATGTACATGTCTCTTGTATCTACGTCTCCCTAGCATAATCTGGGCTTGACCTGAACTATACGTTGGCTGAAGGGGGTGTATTGCGGTGTTGCTGAGTTTTAAGTTCCGTAAGAAAGACATTGCAGTGAAATGATGCACGGGACGATAAAGAGGCACTCGCCGAATTCGAAAGGGTAAACTATTGCATCTCTTATAGTAGGCTATATAATCTCAGCGAACTACAATATGCGTTACTCTGATATCACTTGTGGTTTGAGAAAGACAAGAGTATTTAACACATTTAACAAATCGCAGCTGGAGGCGACTTTGATGTACTGCTGAACTATGAGAACATAATGCTGCAATCTGCTAGAGGTCTTTGTTGGAATGCCGATTGGCAGGCCGGAGTATCCATAGGAAAGTAGATACAGTGAATGGATTAGGCCAATTAGACTACACTGATTCATCTCCGTTAGATTAGTAATATCCCCTCCGTCTGCTGCCCTTCACTTTAGTGAACTTAGATCACATACATCTAGGGCCCAACCTTGCACCCCGATGACATGGCCATCGGCTTCGGAGCCCTCTCTCTACGCCCAGCCTTGCCGCTACTACAACTACAACCGCTTGCAGCACCATCCGCGCACACACACTTGACTATGGCAAAAGTGCCACCAGTCGAGCTCGGGCCCTTGGGCTGATACCAAGGCGGACAGAAGTCTGGCAGGCCCTTGCCGACCGTGCGGACCTGGCCATACTTCACATTCTTACACTCCTGGTTGATGTAGTCGCTTTTCCCGAACCCGTCAAAGCGGATCTTCCACGTCATCGGGAAAGGGACATACTCGTCCCACGAAGGGGTCAAGAACGTGTCAAACCCGGCCACGAAGATCTTGTCATTGAAGATCCTGGACGCCTCCGTCTGGTCCTCCAACTTGTCAACTTGTTCCTTGATCCACTCCACGCGTTCGGGCGCCATGTAATTCGCGTAGCCTTCCGCGGTGGCCTCGAGGTGCACGCGCTTAAGTTCGCCCTGGGCCGCGGGACCACGGCGGGTGTTGCGCGTCAGGGCGATGAACTTGATCATTTGCGCTTGGCTGAGCGGGATGAAGTCGCGCGGGCTAAAGACCGCGTACTTGTCGGCAATCGAGAGCTGCAGGGTCAGGAATTTGAGTCTGCTAGTGTCTTGCGCTTCCACGGCGCTAGCGGTGGCAGGAGCCTAGGAACAGAGGTGTCAGTAAATACTCCAAGTGAGGTTTTGCTACCCGCGCCAGCCAGGTGAAAAAGCAAACTTACCAGATCCAGTACAACATGCTGTCCCTCCTTGAGCGTTGTGGACTTGCCCTTGTACGGCACGCCAACGAATTTGAATTGCCCCTCCTTGAGCACCTTGCGCACGATGGGCAAGTTCACCTTGGCGCGTGCCATGTCTAGCACCATCTTTTCAACAATGTTGTCCTCATCGACCAATGCGGCACGCTGGAGGGCGAGCCATTTCGGTTCGGCTTCCATGTTATCGCCGTTGGCAACTTGATAGAGGTCTTCCATGAAGCCGTCAAGCGTAGCAGTGAACTACGATGAAAGATATTGGTCAGCTCAACTCCTGTTACTGATATTGACTTCCGGAAGCATCGATCCATCATTTCAGACGTTCAAAGGGCCAGGGGGTCGGAACTTACTGAAACGACAGCATTGTATGTAAAGTCCAAAGAGATCAACAGCAAGATCGCCGCAGCTCTGGTCTGATCCGGCTCATGCTTGAGTATCTGCTTTGCCACAAACACACCCATCTGGTGCATTGGGTTCGTCTCCTCCCTGCCATACAGCATGTTGGACAAGCCAAAAATCTGCTTGGCCTCCCAGATCGTGCCTTGTCTAGCAAGTTCGATCAATGTTTCCACCGACTTCTGAAACGCCTTTCGGCGCGCCATCCACTTCGTCTCGTCGGTATTGTAGGCTAGGAAGACTTGGCAGTTGGTAATGTGCTGGTAGATCTCGTTTTCTGTGTACGTTCCGTGGTGTGCGGTCTGCGTGCGCTTATCTGAGACGGTACAAGTAGCGGGAACCTCGCGCAGTTTGTGGCTAAAGCCGAGAAATGCCGCCATGTAGCGGGTCACAACGGGAATAGCGAAGCTGTGAGTGGAGGATGAGAGTGTTAATAATTTTCCAGCTGAAAGGGACATTTCCAATATCGAAAAGATTTAGTACTTACTCTCTGGTTGCGTCGATTTGAAACTCGGCCTTGGTGATGGAGACCGATTCGCGCTTGATGATAGATGTCATCAGCTCCAAGAGGTATGTCTTGAGGTCCTTCTCAACACTCTTGACATGCTTCTTCAGAATATTTGGGTCAAACTTGACTGGCCTCGCTGTCTCCCAATCAAGCACTTCTCTGAGCCCACGAGGCAAGTTCGCCTTGTAGCTGAACACCGGATTGGTGAAGTGATCACTCTGATCTTTGAGAACTACCTTAATGTCTTCAAAGTTGTCCAAATAGCATGGCTTGTGGGGTTTCTCTGGCGGGCATGCGACAATGCGCGCAGCAGCTTTTGCGCGGTCGAAGTATGGCCTGAGCTCGAGTTTGGCCGTCTCCTTAAATTGACTGGCATAGCCTTGCTGCTCGGCGTAGATGGCGTTCTGCTTGGCTGTATAAAATGGGGAAAACCACCTCAGACTATCACGAGGCAGCCACCCTGGAAAGGCGCGCTGTATGAGCCGGTGGAAGACGGAGCTCTTACACACCTTGTTGTCGGGTGTGACTTCTTTCATCCCCCAGGCCGTCAGACTTTGGGTGTTCCAGTCGACGGTATAGAACCGATCAGACCTCACCAACGTGATGGCATCAGAGAAGATGGCTGCCCACAGCGCGGAGGTTGACTCTGCTGGCCCTGGGTCCAGACTCATCTTGGCGTCGCCCTCGCAGAAGATGCCTGGGTACAATTCAATTTTATCGGGCGACTCATAGAGATCGCGTAGGGTATTCTGGATGTCCGGGTTTGCAGAGACGCTCTCGAACGTGGTGTGGACTGGCAGATCGAAAAAGCGACGGAAATCGTTCAGTGTTCCGACCTCCCACTTGCGAGCCTGCATGATGCCCATCATCTCGACAGGCTTGAGACACTTGGGCACGTTCCGCGGGCCAAAGTTCGATAGAGGCTCGTCCATGGCCGCAGTCAACTCATTGAGCATCTGCTCGTCATCAAAGAGGTTTGTGATCTCGTTGCGTTCAAAGTGCTTGGAGTTCGCGACAGAGGGAGTGGCGACGGCCGGGGCCTTGGCCTTGGTGATTTCGACGTCTTCACCGGTGCTGCCCAAGGAGATGCCACTGTCTGAGTTATTCCTGCTCCGTTCCGTGCTTTGCCCGTCTTCCGAACCGGGAGTTGTTTTCGGGGCAGGAAGGTCCGGGACGCCGAAGGTGACTTCCCATGGCTCCACGACCTTGGTGCCCTTCTGTTTCTCATAGGACATAACTTTGAGAAATTCGGGCAGAGAGAGGTGTTCGGGGTGCTCGATGCCGAGTTTGGTCTTCATATACTCCTCTGTGTACTTCTCGTCACGAAGCGAGATGGCGCAGTGGAAGCGGTAGAGTAGGTTGAACTCGACAGTGACCTGGTTACCAATGCCTCGAGTGGTCTTCTTTTGGTCAAAGTCCTTCCTCGGATCGAGGGTAAAGTTCGTGTCGAACTGGTGGAAACCCATCAAGGTACGGAGGTAGTCGTGGATGCTGATGTTGACATACATGCCCTGCGTGATGAGGCGGGCAGTGTTGAAGAGATCGTCGTCCTGCTTGTCCCACGCAGCCTGCCAAGCCATCTTGAAGTCTTTACACTTCTTCTCGAAGGACTTTAAGAGAGCTGGTGACTCACGTTCCAGCTTGTTGCCCTTCTCCTTCAGCTTCTGCTTTAGCTGGCGTTCCACGTCCGCAAACTTCGTGTACAACAGCTCAGACTCGAAGGCCGTGATCAGATCAAGAGCAGCTTTCCTCTTCTTTTCAGCTGCTTCCCGCACAGCCGTCTGTTCCGGTGTCTCGGAGTCCTGTTTCTTTGGGGCATCGGGGGCATCCGGAGGCCTCGCGGCGCGGACTTTGCCCCACAAGTCCTCATACTGATTGCAGAGCAGTTTCACCTTCGAGTCGAGTGGTATCTTGACGCCTTGGTCATCCCGATCGGGGAGGTGTTCTTTGATTAACGCGACTAATCGCGTGCCGCTGTACATTTCTGGCAGGCTGAAGCGGCCGTTCTCGTTGATCCGGAGAAGCTGTCTGGCAGCATAGTTGTGATATCGGTTGTACATGACTAGCATAATACACACTCCAGGAGGCTGCCTAAGTAGACGGTCCTCAGCGAAGGTGTCGGGCTTGAGCAGACCCAGCTTGTACTTGTCGTCGCGGACTTTTCGCACCATGCCTTCGTTGTAGCCATAGAGAGGCGAGAGGTCCAGATACGAAGAGGAGTCTGAGATGTTCTTGTCATCGTCGTTGGTACGGAAGATGTCATGGATGATGATGGTGGCGTGGTACAAGAGCATTGATGATAGTCCAGACTGACTCTGGCGGCCCCCGGCTTCGCGAGCCATCAGCCGATCAAACAAAACTTCGGGGTCAGGCAACGCGCCGAGCGGAGCCGTTTTGGATGGCACCGTCTTTGCGTAGGGAGCACCAGCCTGCCCGAGGTGCGGGTTCAGGGCTGAGTTGAAGGACCCATCGGCAGTTCTGTACTGGAAGGCGTCACCCAAGTACGTGAGAGGAGCTGATGACGATAACGTCAGCGGAAGATCGGCACGAGCAGAAGGCCAAACGTTTTCATGTCTTGGGATTGGCAGGTTATATCAATGTACTCACGATGCAGCATTTTGTCGTACTTTTTACGCACTTGATCATTAATCAGCCTTTCACGATTAGTGCTATCGTTCGATAGGCTACCAGCAACCTGGGCAAGTCCAGGCTCCTAGGCACATCGTTAGTGAGACACGCTGCGAAAACCAAGAGAGAACTTACATCAACAGGTTTGCCTGTAAGCAAGGCTGGAAGCAAACTTCCGGCAATGTCACCCCAAGCACCCCAGTTGCTGGGAGCGAGTGCTGCCGTGAGATCTCCAAGCAGTCCGACCTTGTCCGGGATTTTGTTCTGCAAAAGGATGTCAGCCAGGACACATACAGACACACACGGTGCAGGACTTACAGAGATCAGACTGTCGCCGTGGAACTGGGCATACTTTTTTGCATTCTCGCTGTTCCTCAACTGCAGGGTAAGCTCCATGAGTTGGTCCTCCCTTGACGGGGTCTCTGCAGTTGGTCGTGTCGCCATGCTGGGCAAGATGTTCCGGCGAACTCCGGTAATGTGAAGGAATGATGAGATAATGAAGACAACAACTGGTTAAGCCTTAGATGACCAGAACTCTAACTCGTTGAGTCCAGGATATTACGTATTACGTGGACTGGGAAGTAAATTATACTCGATGATCGGTTACGGGGGCGAGCGACATTAATACCGTCGTCACGTCAAGCAAAGGACACAGCGGGAGTACGTCCTTGGCTGGGCCCCTTGACTGACTCTCCGCCAGCCCGCTTGCAAGTGAAATTACAATCTCACCGGGAATGCCTGTACTTCGGCACACATTACCTTCCGGGACATAGCTACGTACAAGGTTTGAGTTTGAGCTTGTGCTGGGCTCAGAACCCTGGCCGACGCTTTCATCCTGGATCAATAGTCGCCTTTAGGTCTCTGTAATTTCAGATCGTGGAAATGGGCAGCATTGAGAGGGTTAATTCGAGTTGCAATCCAGTAATCGTAGATAGCTGAAGCTAGCTGAAGTGAAAAGCCCTCAGCACATATCTCGACCATGACTCTGTAGCTATTAGAGTTCAAAGCTGAGCACATGTGGAACCTGGCGGCCGGCTGAAATTCTTGTCGTGTATTGCCCGACTGCATGCATACTCCAGCCAGCCTCTTCCTAATGCAGATTTCCAGCTGCCACAACTGCAGTTGAAGCATAAGGACCGAGTATGTCTTGAATTCTGAGAGCTTCTCCAAAAGCTGTCTCAAACTCAGACCATCGACGGACCGCTGGTGAGCTAGTTTCGGGGCCCTTCCCAAAAACAACACGGGGGTTCCGCCGAAAGCGGGCTTCCCGCCTGGGCTGCCATGTGATAACTCCAACACGGAATTCTGTTCCATGCCACTTTCCCAAATCACGCATGCCAGCAACGCCAGTGATACTCTCGTGGCAAATGCCATCCAAAATTTTGTTCAATAGTACTGAGTCAACGTTGCCAAGATAATATTAGCCCAGTTGAGTAGTAGAAGTGCTAACAGGAAAGGGTCTTGCCGAAATGCCCACGTGAGAAAGCGTCCCAGTACTAGCTCAAGCGTGTGCTCCTCGCTAGTCCCTTACCCCACGGCGCGTTACGAGATCGCTTCTGTACTTGTACCACAGGAAACCCTCCCCCCCCGTCTTGAGAAGGTCGTTTCCCAACATCGCTCTATCGCAGTTTCTGCCAACTCACTAGCTTCTGTGATCATTTGTTTCTCTACCTGGTCTTGTCAAATCACATTCTGATTCTTCCCTCTCCCACAATCGCAATGCCTCCCTCTCTCCCGGTTGGCAAATATGTTCGCAGCCCAGACAGCGCCAGCCGCAGCCCCTGCCCAGTAGTCAACGCGCTCTCGAACCACGGCTATCTCGAGCGCGACGGCAAGAATATCTATATGGCCGATCTGACCGTGGCGATGCGACAAGTGGGAATGAGTCCCTTGCTCGGCTCCATTTTTGCCGTCCCAACCTACTTCGAGTACCACAACCCGGACAAGGCCTACCTCCTGCCTCCTGTCAGCGCATGGCAGAAGTTCTGGGGCCTTCTCATGAACCCTTACTCCTTCTTCTCTTACTTTGGCTGCTGGAAGCCGCAGCAGTACGACCAAAGAGGCAAGAAATATCTCAACCTTGAGAATCTCGCCTCCCACGGTGCGATTGAGCACGACATTTCTCTCTCGCGCCGCGACTACGCTCAAAAACAGGGCAACAACAAGCCGCAGGAAGATCTGATCCAGGACATGCTCAAGTGCTCTCTCGACGGTGAGACCCTCACCATCGATGACCTAGCCAGGTTCATCAGGGCAAGGATCAAGCAGCAGCTCAACGATAATCCGGACCTCGTGTACGGCCCTGCCCAGCACCAGGTCAACTGCGGTCAGATTGCGCTCATGATGGGATGCTTTGGTGACGGCCAGACTATCCCTGTGAAGTATGTTCGGGCCCTCTTTGAGGACGAGAGGCTGCCCGTTAATGAGGGCTGGACCAAGCGAACATGGTGGTCTATGGGCGTGGTTGAGTTCTTCCGGTCGGTAAACAATCTTGTTAACAGGATTAATGTCACAATCTAGATGCAGTGGATAAGGCAAAGATCAATGCCAAAAGATATCTTTCATAAACTATTGAGTAGCTTCTAGTAATAATCAATGGATATAGCTGGACAATTTGTCGCTACTCACTTCTAATCTATTATAACCAAGTCCATGGCAAGAGTGAATATTGAACTACTGCAAAACTTATGACTTGTTTCTGCAAATGCACTGTAGTAGGGCATGATTTAAGTTTAGAACTTATTAGATGTACCTTATTCTTCAACTAATATTAAGGGGGCATGCAATCACGCTAAGCAGAGTGCAAAGCCAAGATGCTCAAAAGGTACAGACGCTGAGAACAGCAGACACTGAAAGTTCTAGGGGATCTCAGGTACCAAGGCTCAGATACACTCTCTTCAGCTAGTAAAGGCCGCATACCCAACTCATTTGCATCTATTCCTTGTTGCGTAGAATCTGCAGCTGGCATCCCAGACTCTCGCTCAGCTAACAAACTACTCAAACAACACATTCCTCTAGGTGACCGCAAACTTTTACTTTTTCAGCTGGCCCCAAATGCTTGATACAGCTGCTGCGTGAGGGTTGCCTATCTGAGACACGGCTGCAGACGACAAATGCAGCCGTCCAAGTTGCCCACCAGCCAGCTGAACATAACTAAAATGCAGATGTCTTACTTCTCTCCAGTACATCAAGTACAACCGCTCATCGGTTAAGGTTCATGTGCCCCGCATGCATCCATAATGAGGTGCACTTGTCTTGTCGACGACAGACGGCGCCAATAGTGCTGCCGTCCGACAAGAAAGAACATTACACGTGGCATTGCAATTGAACCTTGGCGTAGAATTGGGCCCGCACAGTTGGGGTTGAAACAAGGGTCAAACGGGCAAAATACGATGATTGTTGTTTTGTCTACTCCGTACGTTCTCGACGTTGGCTATGGGGTATGCACAGCTAGTGGTTGTCATCTCTCCTCTTCTCCCAATTGGGAAACTCCGATCCCCTTCCAACTTCCCCAATGGAGATCCACCAATTGCTCCTTCTCGCAGGCGTGGCGGAGGCGTACGTTTGTTGACGCCATGCACGTCTGGCCTTGATTGGGCACGTCCGATTGTTTGTAGTTTACAACGGCATCAACGTCATTTATAGTAAGAAGTAGAGGCAGAGCGGAATACCCTACAGAGATGTGGATGTGTAGCACAAACTGCGAATTGTGAACAAGTGGCGGTGAGTGGATCCCACATGAGAAAATCAGCCAGCCACAAACACCTTCCCAGCTCGTCTGAAGTAATAATGCCTCAGACGAAGGGTTCTAGACTTGTTCATCCATTGTGGCATTAGGCTAGAGGTCCCTTGCATTCGCCTTGCAGGAGTCTAGACGGTCATGGTCTCCACCTAGATCAATAGTACTTGCATCCGCCACTGTCATGGCCCAATCGGGGCAGCTACTGTCGACTTGGTAGTACTTTGCAGTACTTGCTTGCCATGAACAGTACTGCCAAAGCTCTGCAAGCGACGTCTATAAGCTAAACAACGGATGATTTTTTGTATTTGCGCTTGTTGTGGAGAGTCGTAGTTAAGCAGAACAGTCTTTCGATTCGTTCGCAGTGAGTAACCATCACACTGCTATCTCTTTGGACACGATTTCAGGGTTAACACTAGCCAAATACCGAAAGCTTGACACGGTGATAGAAGCGACGGTAAGGTAAAGCGGTATCAAGAGATCGAAAAAGACGACATGACTGGGTCGGACTCGGTCGAGTCGGCAAAGGCGGTCATTATCCTGACCGAAGTCAGCAAGGACCTCAAAGTCACGGAAATATTTCTCGCCGAGCATGTCCACCGCCCCATCAGCGAGCTGGCGGGAGTTCTCGATACTCTTGATGACTACCTCGGCCGTGCCGACAAGCTCACGACCGCCGTCGACAAGATCCTAAAGTTTATCGACACCGCCCTTAGGATCGGCGGGAGGTTTGCTCGAGCCGCCCCGCTGCCTATTAGCACCATCCTGTCGGCCATCGTTGAACTCATCAAGAATCTCAGAATCACTGGCATACTGCGAAAAGCATTGGGCGAGGTCAAGTCAATCGCGCATAAGGTAGGTCTCCTATCAATTTTCCTCCGCCGGTCACCGAGATGGCCGAATACACTGCGCCCAGAAACGCTCAAACTGAATCGTGAACTCGCCACAGATCAAAACGGACTTTAAGGACAAGGCCAAAAAGGGCGTCAAAACTGTCCTGGAAAAGATTGAGAGCCTGACTGGCAACATTCCCGGATGGGCCAACTCTGTCGACTTTATGAAGCGTGCCTTTGTGATTGTTGTCGAAGTGTTTGATATGCTGAAGGACGTTTTGGGTGACCAAGCATTAGGAGCCTCGGTTCTTTCTGGTCTGGAGGGTTTGGCCAGCGGGCCACGGCAAGGATTCGAGTACGTAACCCGTGAGCCCCCATGGAATGGCACTTAATATTGGATGTTTGTTAGAGCCATCAAGAATGCCGTCCACCCCGTCACGGAGTTTGCTCGAAATGCTCTCGAACAGTTTGTCAAACTCGTAGGCAGCTTTGTAAGTCCGACGAATAGCACCACAAGCCTACATACCAGAGTCCTGTACTGAAGATATGTCTTGAAAGGAAAGTCTGGGCATCAGAGAGCTTATGGACAAGTTCGAACCAGTTGCAAATGCACTCGGCGGTGTGTCGGGGGTCATTGAGGCTGTCGAGAGTGCCCTTGCTCCCGTTATGTGGGTCTTGGTAAGTTGCAGCTAGGAGTTTATTCATCATGTTCTTGAGGGCTACAGTCCATGGCTGACAGGAGCGCCCGATCTTTTAGGAGTGCATTGGGTTCCTGGTCAATTCGATCTTCAAACCCGTCATGGATTTCATCATGAATTCTTTAGGCCTCGGCGCACTCGTCGACAGCATCGCAGAGCAACTGAACAAGGTGCTGGGTATCGACTCTGTCAGGAAATACTTGGACCAAGCAATGAATGCTGCATTCAACAACATACTTGGTCCATTAGACGGCGAACTGCAAAAGTTTGATTGTGTTGAGCAAGTGCAAAAGGTTAGTCAACTCATTCGCCACATTGTGTTGCGTCCGTACACACAATCCCCCCCCCTTCTGTCGGTAGTGGTTTGTGAACTTTAGCTGACTTTTCTCAAATCCGGTAGTTATCAAGCGACTTCCAGGCATTCCGCAAGAGCCCAGCTGATGGAATAGTCAAAATGCTCAACACAGGTTCGTATGAATTCAAGTGCTACTCTGTATGAAAGGAGGTCTGACAGGGTTCAAATCGGACTGTAGTCATCAACTCGCACGTCTCAGGGCACGTCAAGGTCAAACCTATAGGCGGCGACAACCCGATGCTCGTGCTCATGGCTTCATCCTTCCCTGAACATGAAACCCAGAGTCCGATGATAGTCGAAGGCGTTCAGAGTGACAGTGTGGATCAGGTCATAAGCCGGCGGCAACATCGCCTCGACAGATATGTCTCAAGAATATCTTCAGCATTGGTCCAACAAGACGTCCACGGGCGAAAAGTCCAGCATGTCACCCTACGGACTGCGTTCTTTGGCACAGCTGCCGCAGATGAAGCTTCGGGACAATCGCCGCTTGTCTGGGCAAGTCCCGCGACATCCGCAGAAGACACAACAGGCATACCAGTAAGACTAGGGTACGCGTACTACAAGGACTTACCAGTGTCCATGCTTCTGCGTACTCAGCACCCGCGGATCCTTGATGCCCAAAAGAGTGCGCGTGACACACCGCTCAAGCCTTTCGTGGTCGACGGAATCATTGGCAACAATAACAACAACAACGTCAAGATCAGTCAAACCACCTTTGGTGTTGACGAGCCAACTATTGCGCTATCGCTAGCTTTTAACGATGGGTCTCCTAGTGGCGGAAAATCGGACCACTTCGATGCCTTTTGCGTTCGCCGTGCAAAGTTCCAGGCCGAATGCGAAAAGGCCCTCGAGCTCCTGGCAAGGCTTCTAGATGTTGCTCAGCAAGCTGACCACGACTTCGCAACGTTTAGTCCGGAGTCTGTGGCATTTGGAGGTCACCTCACGGCTATGTTTGGCGGCATCGATCCATTGCTATCGGCGGTAGAGACGCTGATATCACTTCCACTAGATTACTTGGGACAGATGAAGAAACTACTGCAAGAGACGCTCGGCGCGCCCACTGCCGTTCTCGCAGTCGTCGATGATATCGGCGGGGTAGGCAACGCCATCGTCACAGCGATCGAGGCATTTAAGTAGGACAGAGACGCAGCGCTTAAGCGGGCTGCAGATGTCTCGACTGAATACGTCAAGGTCCAGCAGGCGGTCAGCACGGCTTGTTCAACGGATCGACTCCAGCTAGCCTCACACCTGGGAGCTTCCAGCAGCGTCCATGACATAACATCGCTCGTACGACTCCTCACCCACAGACTTGGAACGACAGCCACCAACTTTGAAGCCATGGAAAACCTGGGCCGCGGCATCTACGAGGACTACAAAACACACCCTGAGCGATACTCAGCCAACTTCTTCACCAAGCTCGACTCAGTGTATGAAGGTCTCGCGGGGACTGTAGCCAGCACCAGTGCAGAAGTCCGCGATTTGGTTCAGCAGCAGGGCAACAGCAACAATCAGGGGGTGTTGGTCACTCTGTACGCTGCGCTCAGTGGCGTCCACGACGATGTGCGACGATTCTTCCAAGCCTCTCAAGCTGTGTCAGAGCTCTGCACAGCGGTCGAGAGCAGCGTCATCGCCACCGACGCTGCGCGTGAGACATGCGTCCGCTTCGCCAACATGGTAGAGCCGCTCAAGCATATCCTGACCGAGGTCGGCGTCAGCATAGACCCCAAACAGCCAGTCGGCCCTCAGGCCCTGGCAGACACGGGTCTTGCCGTCGTTTTGCAGAAAATGGTCACGGCAGCCGCCCTAGACGGGACCAAGCTGTTCCTTGAGCGGGCATTCCATCTCGGCGACATCAACAAGGGCATGGACGACATCATGGTCCAACTGCAGAACACTCTCGAGAAGGAGCGCATCCCGGCGCTTGACAAGGCTGTTCTCGATCTCGTCGCCAAAGTGACGCCCACCAAGCTCAATGCCTTTGCCCTGCCACCGGGCGGAATCTCGGCCGACGACGAGACCGTAAAGACCTTTACCGTCATGAGTCCGCTGCTGGACCAAGGCACGGCCGATATGATGGGTCAGCTGTTGATCGAAATCAAGCGTGCTGCCAGCGACCAGTCGCCTCCGCTAAGTTGGGCCGGTCTCACCTGGTGTCGGCGCTGGGACGAAGCCGAGCCGGCATTTCCCAGCGTCATCTTCATGGAATGGTACCAGACTCTCCAGGACATTGATCTGCTTGTCAACAAGCGACGGGGTGTCCTCCCTGACCCTTCCTCGTCTGCGAGTCCCGCCTTGGCTTCCGAGCCTCCGAGTGGCACCAACCCTGCCTTCGAAATGTGGAAGCAGCTTGGAGCTGTCGTCAAGACGGACATGATCGACGCTTATGATAGCCACCTGGGCGAAGCCCACTGGATCCCTATCCATGATCGTATCAATCAGCTCCTGCATGGCATCATAAAGCTGCCCGCCACAGCCGGAACGGACCTACTTCAGACGATCAAGCGTCGGCCAGATACGACGCCCCTTCCTACGCCATACGTGCTTCCAACGGAAGCAACCGAGCTTGCGGAGAAGACACTTGGTGAAACTGGTGAGAATGGCAAGAAAGCTCTGGCCGACGACTCTGCGCTTCGAGGCGTCTGGCGCGATCAGCAAAGGTTCGAGCAAGCAGCAGTCCAGCTGGCTCCGTTCGGCCTCACGCCCACCAACAACGTTGGTCTCGAGGGATTGCATCATGGGTATAACCTGCTGGGTGCGCGAGAGCTACTTGCGAACTGCGGTGACGAGGACAAGACGCACCAGTATGCGCGCTTAACAGGATGCGAGGTAGAAGGCAAGGGGTTCGCGTCGATCCCGGTTGCTGGTAGCAAGTGATGCTAACTTTTGCATCGGATGTTCCAACTTCCTGGACTTGTTCATGGCGCGTGTGGCAGTGTGGTTCTCTTGAATAAGGCTGTTACTTTTCTTGAAAGCTATGACCATGAAGCGCCGCGTCGACATATCTTTCACGACGGCATTATCCTTGATTATATTGTAGTAACTATACGAAGTACTTTTGATTCATAAACACATTCCATGCAAACTTGTTGTCAAAAACACAGCTTTTTATGTTGCTTCTTCATGCCAGCCCCCCTGGCTAACTCGCCGCCATCAACCTATGGGACCCTTGCCATTGTCACAACCCTGCACCGCATACCTAGATCACAATAGCTGCGATTAAATTTCAATTGTATTCCTATCAAGTACCAGCTGGTGTTTCTGAAGCATATCCGACCCTTGCTTGTGTCCCAACCGCTTAGTTAGCCAGCAGTTGAGCCGGCGCCACCTCCTTGATGGGAGGAATCACCACAATCTCCTTTTCATCGCCGCTAATAACATTCTGGACAGGCCCAAGACCCTCAAGCTGCTGAACCTGTGCAAACATGACGGCTGGAGTTGAGCCATCGTGTGGAGGTGGAGGGTCAGGCTTCTCCCACTCGGTGGCAAAATCCTTGCCGGCGCTTACAAAGGCTTCGACAACCGTAGAAATGGAAGCATTCAGGCGTGGGTTGAATTTTTTCAAACCGGGGACCATGCCGAGCCCCTGCTTGAGGAAGTCTAGTGCTGCATCAAAGTATTGCTATCCAGTCATGCATTCCTTAGTGCGCCGGTACACAAAAAGAACATCAAGGAGTGACGGATTGAAGGAGGATGGAGAGATGGTGCAAAGATGTAAGTACACACCATGATAGTAGTGTCTGATACCGTTGACTCGTTCGAAAGATCGGCAACCTTCCCGACCTTTTCCACGCGCGGCAACTCGGTCAGGGGCGTGTCTTCTGGAATGACACCCGTGTCGGCGAGGGCATTGGTGTCGTCCGTGACAATGTCAGAGAAGCGCCACAGGCCCACGTTAAAGGCGTGCACGACCTTGGCAAACACCTTCACGATGTTTCCTGCACGCTTCTTGAGCGAATTGGTAATGAGTGTCAGCAGCTTGCTGATGAGATTGACCCAGCCGTTGAGGCTTCTGCCGCGTTGCCAGTATTCGATGATGGGCACGTCTGGAAATGCCGCGAGCGCGTGCGTCTGCAGCCACTTCAACTTCTCTTGACCCGTCTTGTCCTTGAAGTTCTTCTCCGCCGGCTCCAAACTCAGGGCTGCGGGCTCAGCCATGATAGCAATATCTTAGGTTGGGGTCAACGGAGGAGATGAGTGAAATAACAGTTGATGAGACAGCGGGCGAAGAACCCAGGCAGAGTAGGAGTTTATAGAGGGTCCATCTTCGCAATCATCCCGAGCTCGTCGCAGTCGAAAAGCATCGGCGTGATGGAGTCATACGCCCCTGGTAACGGTGCAACCCATGTACACAACTATACATTGGATACAGAACGATCTACTTACTAGAAGCAGTCAAGTTACCGCAGACCAAACCAGCTGAAGCAATCCTCTCAACTTCACCGCTCCTGTTTCAGCTAGCCTCGTGCAGCGCGATCTCCGTCCCTCGTCTGACGGTGGCTAGGCCCGGCGGTCTGGGCCGTCCTAGGGCGGTGCGGAGCGCACCCGGCCTGCATGCCAGCCAATTGGGGGTCAACCAGCCAGGCAGGCGTGTGACAAAAACTCCGCACTTATATCGACGTTGTTGACTCAGGCCCCCGCACTACTGTCGCCACCCGTATGATACGCTAAATTCAAGTAGGCGCGGGGAACGGAACGGCCCAGATCGATTCAGAGGGACGGACGGTAGAGCGAGGATGAAGAGCGAGAAAGGAAAGGGGCTAGGGCTTGGGTAGAGGTTGAAAATAGAGCTAGTTTATGTCGAGTAGTAGCGCGCACAGAGGGTGGGGGTTACACAGGCGTTATCTTGCTTACAATATCCGTATATGGTCGCGGAGCTAGCGCAGGCGGGATTGGGAATTGACTACCTAATGTAGCGTCGCCCGAAGCTTTGCGGCAGAGTGAAAAGATTAGGTAGAGGCTGGCTCTGTGGTCTCGACTAAGGGGTCTAAGAGGGGAGGTATCGTACAACCCACAGTGTTGAGACAAGGCGTGGGAGACGCCCGGGTCTCATTGCGACGTCGCTTCGGCAGGTAAGGTGTACACTTTCAGATCTTTTTTTTTTTTTTTGTAGAAAAGTCTAGCTCTAAACATAAACCTTTACCACGACGCTGGACCTCAAAGCCTATCGACCCCTCGCCCGTTTCGTTTCTTGCCGTTTTCACTCCCTGTGTTAGGAGCTTCTTATTACATTACCATCTGATCGACAAGAACAATGGCAGCGTGTTATTTTGTGTCGTCTCCGGACCCACGTAAATACGTTATCGACTCGCCGGGCCAGCAGCCCCAATACGGGATCAAATTTGGTGATCAGGCAGACGATGTGACCAGGATCAACGCTTATCGCACCTGCAACCCTTCTTGTGAGTAGGGTTATTTGCCGTGACTTGTTTTTACCTATGCTCACTTAGCCTAGTTGTGTGGATCGATATTGTTGTCGATAACTTTGACAACCCACACCAAACTCGTTTAGGCAACTACATGCAAGCAAATGTCATCATAAACTACAGCAACCGATCAGGTACTTTGCGAAATTTCGCCCAGGTTCCCAATACCAACGAGTGGTACATTAGCAATAATGCCCGTGCGGACCCCTAAACGCTGTTCACCGCGGCAAGCAGCATAGAAAATGCTCAAGCTGCTATGAAGTCCATCGTACAGTTGTACGCCGGCTCAATCGGCTACAAGCTCATGGAGAACCGGGCAGTCGAGACACTTCCCTTCCAGGTCCGGAACGCCAAGACCGGAACGTCAACCGAGATTCGCCGGCTTGTCACTCGCGTTCTGGAGACCAACAACCAAGCACTGTCTCAGGCCAACCAGGAGAATTTGGCCCTCGCCACCGACCTAAACTGGATATTCAACAACGTCTGGGATGTACTGAGGGATGATGGGATTGCCTACCTGGTCCGCTTCTGTGACGAGAGTGCTGCTCGTTTGTTTTTCAACTATATGGTCCAGACTACATGAGCAAAAGGAGCGATTAAGTTACGCTAGCCACAGACCTCGACTACAAGAATGTTTCCTCTCTATTGGTATATCAAAGGGACCTACCTATATATACCAGCACTATAGACAGCTTAAACATATCGACGCCTAGTGATAAAGAGACGATTCCCTTCGGAAATATCTGTATGTAAAGGCGGTAGAGACATATATTGGTCTATAGTTCGCAAACGCCTCCTAACATCGATTCTGATTCACGATGCCTGATGCACTCATGTGTCTCTCCAAGTCGCGCGAATACTTATTCTGTTTGTAAGGATGTACAATTGCCTAACTCAATGTCAATCATCCAATAAATCTTAGTCGTATAGCATCCATTGAAACAACATTAAATATCTATCAATGCTCAAGTCCTCGCTAAAGCTGTCGACGTGTATGTAGCTTGAGTTGACTGGATAGCTGGCGATTATGGCTGACGAGGTCTTGCAATGTTTACGATTCTTTCGCTGAGGCCGTCACATAGGCCATCCCTCACGTCTTCCGGCGAAACGTTGGGTGTCGTGAGTGAGACGTCGGTCCCATTGTTTATCAAGGCTTCTGCTCTTCCACCTGATGTCGAGAGCCCCGCGATCGGAGCCTCCCTAACAAGCTTGTCTAAGGATCCATTGCGATTGGAAGGATTGGTGATTTCTCGAAGGCCAAGCTGCTGTCGAGCAATTGGATCTGCGACCTGGGCTACAAGAGCACAAGCCACATTGTGGGAGCTCAGGTTGCTGCCGGTCAAGAGAACTAAAGTCTTGTCCGTAAGACCGTTCAGTACGCCACCCGCAAGACTAATAGCGGAAATCGCTTCTGCGGATGACACCTCGGCGAGCAGGGACTGATATCTAAGCGATAACGTGATGCCTGCGAGCACCGCATCCTCGCACACCTCGACGACGTTGTCGACGTGGGAGTCCAATATGTTGACGATTTGGGCCGGCCGTACTAGCTGTACCGCCAGCTCATCGCACAGAGTCACCTGGGTAGGCTGATGCAGAATTTAGGCAAGTCTCACACCCTTCGTCGCAGTGTCCAGCGACCTGCAAAAGATTTTTGGGTGCACACAGATGACCTGGGTCGAAGGCGAGTAGGCCCGGCACCACGATGCTACCGCGGCGGTAAGGCCGCCGCCTCCAAGAGGCACAATAACATATACACTGTTTTTGCTTCATATTTCGCAGTAGACGCATAAGAATAGGCTGTAAACGTGCAGTTGTATTGTGAAGATTCTAGGAAAGGCGCTCTTATAAGTACATGAGGATGATACTTCCTAGAAGGCCTATCCTGTAGGCATACGTCTCTCCGAGGGCTGCGGGCGACGGTTATACTCCCTGCGACATTATATCTACCTAAAGACTTTAGCTGTCTGTCTACCATCTACTATCCGCTGCACCAGGAGGAGGTGGGCATCTTGCCCCTGTTGGCACTGTTGTTCGGCCATCACCACCACCACCTACGCCCTCTCCTTTGAATGGTAGATAGCATGTCCCAAGATCTTTCTCACAAGGGCTGTTAGGTCCGGGACAGCAGTAACCGTAAGCGTTTATGTTGAAGTTGTAACAAGGGACGGGGGGTGGAGCTGCCGGAGTCGGTGTTGCACTGGGAACAACTGCTGGAGCCGAGGGCGCGACTACTGGAGGCGCCGCCGGTGCTGTAGAAGTCGGAATTGCTGGTTGGGTAGATGTAGTAATCGCGGTTGATGTCGATTTAATGGCGCATTTTCCCGCTCGAGCTCGGAGCTTCCTTGGCCCAGAGCCGCTAGACTCGGAGTCAGACTGGCATGTAAAGATGTCGACGCCGTTCCAAGCAACTGGAGTGTCACCTCCTCCAAAACGGTTGTAGGATAGTTCCTTGACCATCTTCTTAACATTTGCAGCAACCTCCCCGGGAATCTGGAGCCGATCTTTGTACTGCGGATCGCTAAGCCATGTCGCAATCATGCCGGTAACAAATGGAGTCGATATTGATGTACCATCCAATTCAACATCCTCGTTTCCCTTGTTACTTGCGCACGTAGCAGTACCGATAGCCGAGGTGTCAAGCTCTGTAGGTACACCTTGAGAGTAATACGTACGCTTCCCGTTTTCATCGACAGCACCGACAGTGATTATATCAATCTGCCGGCCAAAGAAAGCTGGAAAGGCGGTAATATGTTCGCCCGCATTAGGGTCATCCCTATCGTTGCCAGACGCTGTGACTACTACAACATCTTGTTCGATGAGTAGTTGAAGAGCATGCCTGAAGCCGTCGATTCCATCTTTTTGTACAAAACCAGGCTTTCGGCCCTGGGTGTTTGTGCTGGGGACGAGTAGCTTGTATCCAATTGACATGTTAATAACTGCTTTCCCTTGTAACTTGTTTTGGATGACATCCTGTAATATCAGAAGGAGGCCGAACAGAGCATTGTCCATTGTCGACCTCGCGCCAAGCTTGACAATAACAATGTCGGCTGCCTTGGCGGCGCCAAACAAAGGCCCACTGGCTAACGATTGCATGCATGAGCCGTGACCGACATCGTCACTCTCGGTTTTGTCTTCGTTAGCAAACAACCATCGCTTGGTCCCTTCCGCTTTGGTATACTCGTCATGGTTTGGATTGCCACCTGTATCCAATATGTAGATTGTCACTCCTTTGCCGGCTGCTGCAGGGAATGCGTATCCTGGGATATCGTTGGGTGTAACACCATCGACATTAGCCTCTAGAGGTAAGGATAAGTCATTCAGGGCGTTTTGACTAGGAAACTGCAAGACGACGTTGTCAAAAGTTTCTCGCGTGAATTCCTCTTGTTGACTTGCCACTGGTGAAATTGGCTCAATAAGTTCCGCCTCGCTATTCAGATCGATTGATTGTACCTGTTTATACATACTACATTAGTAGGAGCTACACAAAGTACATTTAAATGTTACCAAGCACTTACCCTTGGATCTTGACTGATTGCTGTAGCGTTATCTTCAGTTGTGTCAAGAACAAAGACTCCAATGTCCTCATCAGAGCCAAATTCTCGAGCTAGGTCTTTCAACGTATCAGGTTCAGCAAAAGAATCGAGAAATTTCTCAAAGTCGGCCCTTTGCGTTGGGTCCGCAGCGATTTCAGGTCTCAGGAATACGACGTAGTTGGCCGGGGGTTGGCTAGGCAGCGCCGAAGATGTTGAGGTACTCGTAAATGTACTCGTTGAGCTGGTGGTAGAGCTTGGCGCGGAAGTAGTTGGTTCGCTTGTTGTAAGGCTGATGGAAATCGATGAAAGAGTCTGCATCTCTGGCTCATCTTCGCCATCGTTGCTGTTGCTGTGCGGCCGCAGCTCCAAGACTTGCCCGGCCGCTACAGCAATAGGAGCGGCGGATCCGAAAGCGACAAAACCACCGCCAACACCACCAACAACAACTATAGCTCCTGCCGCTGCCCCAAGCGCAATAGCTATTGTTTTCCCATCCGAGACAGAAGTGGTGAGAGGAGGCGCTAGGCTAGTAATAGTAGTAGTAGTAGCGAGGCTTGAACTTGGAGGCACAGTAATAGATGCACTGGAAGACGGCTCTAGCAAAATAGGTTGTGAAGCTGGTCCTGAGCTACTTGATCTCGGCAGAGATGACTGAGAGCTCAATGAAGTCGACCGAGAGGTGGGACCAGAGATCGAACTTGGTTTTGAGCTTGTTTTGCTTAGAGCTGTCGAGCGAACGCTATAGTTGGAGTATCGTGTAACTGAGTAAGAAAAAGTAGAAGCTGCCTTGAGAGAGTGTGAAGAAAATGAGTATAAATGTGAAGACTGGCTATTCTGAGCAAGGGCTAGGCTTAGCATTAGCCAGTAAGCGAGCGTTTCTAGGAGCATGTCGACTTGCAAGACGTAGGTATGTAAGAGGATGAAAAATGATTAGAGACTAAGGGAAGAAAAAAAAGAATAAGGACGTAAAGAAAGACTGAAAAACAGTGTGGTGCATTAGGTAGTATGTAATAAATATATACGTAGAGAAAGAAATAGTAATAGAGTTATATTGTTACCTTGCTTATATTATACTCTACATCACTAACAGTCATGCAGATCCATTGAAGTAATTTAGAGGAAATAGGTGGAGTCTTATTATGAAGTATTTTAAGTGCCAATTAGTCATTTTCAACTCTTTTACCTGAAACGCGAGGAAGATTGCATTATTCGACAAGTGTGACGGGCTGTATAGGGGAAATGCGTTTTCTAGACTCAAGGTTCGCCGTGACTGTCAGACAGCGATGGTAAAAGGTCAGTATGTAGCGACGGATCACCCATTCAAACGATCATGGAAATATTCCATATACCGTATGATTGGCTCTGCGAGCACCCCGTCACTAGATCTGTTACCTTCCCCGCAAATTTCGTTCATATCCCATTTCATCCTCAAGAATTGCACGGTTTAGCCTGCATATAAAGGATGGAAATGTCCTATGTCTCTTTCGTAAGCCAGGGCACCAAGAGTGTAGGCAATCAATTTTGCTCCCTTGCTTCTAGACCCGGAGACAGATTGAAGAAACTTTGTTCTCTTGTCATAAAGATGAAAAGGAAGCTTCTGAGAATTGTTCCTCGCAGCATCGCAGCGTTGATTTCCATACCATCAGCGCCGGTTCATGTGGCGAGTTCGCCGACACATCTTCCTGACTCGGCTCAGATGTTGTCCTCTCCTCAGTGACGCAGAATCTGTCGGGCTACGACCGACAGTGGGCGGTGGCGTGCCGAGTGCCGAGTTGGCACCTCCAATAGTGAGTTGAACGGATTGGCTATAATTTTTTCGCCATCCCGAGTACCGATTGCATCAGCGTCCTACACAGTCGATATTGCCAAAAGTGGACACGGACTTTGTGATTTGCGTGCTTTGAGAGGTTCTGGTCGATGGCGTGAGTGCTGCACGCGATGGCATCAACGGGAAGTGGGTCATTCTGTACTTGAAGCTACCAGAGAAGGGCTCCAAAGGACCCGCGATATCGTACGCAGTCCCTGCCTGCATGGCGACTCAACGCGGAGGTTCTCCAATCGGGTCTCCACGGAGTTGCCATGTGCATGGCTTTGTTCCGTTTTGTTGGAACAGAAAACTCGATTTTGATAGCTGCTTCCGAAGTAGAACACAGAACCGTAGGGCAGGGACCTGAATGAAAAAATGGAAGCTGTAGAGGGGCAGAACGCGTCTTTCTTTGCAGGTTCGTGGTTTACTCAAAAGGATTGCCTGTTGGTTGCTGAGTGTAGGGAATGTTGAAGGTTTGCAATATCTCTTGTACTACACTCAACTTGAGTTGAGCCACAGAACCTGTCTGCTTCAACAAGTTTTTTAACATGGCTGCCGTAGACGAGAAGCATGTCAAAGCTCTGGCGGAGAGTCCGGACAGCCAAAGCGATGGCGACCATCCTGAGATCGATTGGTCACCTGAGGAAGAGCAGCGGCTAGTCCGGAAGTACGTCGCGCTTTTGTTTTACCTAGGTGACTTGGACTGACATTAATGCTTTGCAGAGTCGATCTCCTCATTATGCTGCTTCTTATTCTTGCCTTCTTTGCCCTACAACTTGACTGCAGAAATATGTAAGCGTTCCTGTTAGCTCTTGCAAATGATAATCTAACTAAGGAAATAGTGGCAACGCGTTGACGGACTACTTTCTCTGGGACGTTGGCATAACTTAGAACTAGTTTAACGTTGGTTAACAGTTGTTGTCTGCGGGTATTGTCATTCTTGAGGTGTGTAACAGAAACTTTGAGTGGCTTATATAACATTAACATTAACTATGACTCTTTTTGCAAGATCCCTAGCAACTTGATTCTTTACAGAATCGGACCGACACTCTGGATAGGTGGCCAGATTGTGGCATGGTAAGGCGACCCGATGCTGGGCATTTACAGTTGATGAATGATAACACGTACTTAGGGGCTTGGTTGCGACATTTCAAGCGTTTCAGAAGGGCCTCGGCCCGTTCATGGCCACTCGACTGCTCCTCGGGTATGTCTTCGGTCTCTGCGATTCCACACCAGCCGACTGTTGCTGACATGAAGTGTAGTTTGTGTGAAGCTGGTTTCATTCCAGCTGCGCTCTTCACCATGACGCGATGGTATAAGAAAGACGAGACTAGCAAGCGGTTCTCGTGGTTTTTCATTGGCAACATGCTTGCTGCCGCCTGCTCGGGGCTCATTGCCTATGGAATGTAAGTCCAAGTCAAAGAACTATACTGCCGAGTTCCCTCTAATCATTGAATCGTATTTATAGTTTGCATATGAGAGGTGTAGCTGGCCTTGCCGGATGGCAATGGCTCTTTCTGGTATGTCAAGCATGTCAAGTCTAAAAGACCACAGGCGAAATAACGATGACTGATGTTATGTATTAGCTCGAAGGCATTTTCACCGTGCTGGTCGGAATTGCGTTCTTTCTTTGCTTTCCCAACCAAGTCAACAATCCAGTTTCCCTGACCGGGATTCGATACTTCACAGAGCGCGAAGCCGAAATCCTCTACAAGAGAATCATGATTGACGACCCCTCAAAGGCTCATGCCAAACGCTCAGTCAGCTGGCCTGAGTTGCGATCAGCTGTACGTGAGACGGCTGGATTCCCGACTGCTCAAAATGCTGACGACCAATTTCTAGTTGACTAACTGGAGACTCATTCCACACGTCATTTTCACAATTTGTGGTCTTGCACCGTCGTCTACCTTGAGTTCCTATGCTCCGTCGCTCGTTACGTCCATGGGGTTCGAGAGACTACAGTCAAATGCCATGGTATCCATCGGCTCCTGGCTGCTGCTCCCCATCAACTTGCTTTGGGGGTTTACTGCGTGAGTGCCTGTTCAGCCAAGACGTAGCTGGTCAAAACAAAAGACATTCGGCTGACTTGATATGGCAGCGACAAAACGGGAGTTCGTGGCCCATGGGTGTTCCTGGGACTGTTCATCTTCTGGGGCTTCAACGTAAGTCGACCATGCCGGTCAGTTCTTGGCGGGTTACTCAGCTAACAATGCGCAGCTTGGCAACATGTTGCTGATTGATGCTGACCGTAACAAACGTTTCGCCATGTTGACCCTATCAACCGCTTTCTCGTTCCCTTGGCGTGAGTTCATTTCCCCATCACGAAACACGACAGTACATGCCGCTGACACGACCATGTAGACCCGGTCAACGGCGCTTGGGTGTCAGCCAATGCCAAGTCGGCGGGTGAACGTTCCATCACGATGGCGATCCTCATTATGGCGGCCAACTGTTCGGGGATTGTCGGTAAGCAACTGTTTAGGGAAGAAGATGCCCCGAAGTATCGCAAAGGTTGGACCATCATCACAGGCCTCACGACTGCTGCAGTGGCCTGTAGCATCTGGGCCAATGTTCAGTACTACATCCTCAACAAGCGAAGGCTGAGTCGGACGGGCCTGTCGTATCAATACTGACAGGTATGCTTGCAATGCGTTGGGGCGTTAATAGTTAAAGTACAAGGATCCAGGAGGGCATGTTGGTCTGACCAACGCGCAAAACGGACAAACATATTGGAAGCCAAGCAAAAACTTAAACGCAGTTACGCTCTTGGCAATCGTGTCTATACTAGCTCTGGAGAGCACGACGATGGAACTTTCACATTAGAATTCAAGGGGGTTTGCTGGAGGCAATGTTATGCTTTGAAAAAAAATAGTCCGCGGGCACGGAGCCGGCGAGCTTACCTGAATCGTGCAGTCCCTGAAGCGGGCGCAGAGTAAAACGATCTACACTTGACAGCAGAGTCATGGCTCGGAAACGTGCGTATCGTATTCAAGGTGAGTTTGCAAGTGACCGCGGACCAAGCTGGTGCCATTTTAGCAGGTGGTAGCTAACGAGGTTCTTCCCCTGCGGTTTCTATCAGATTCTCACGACTAGTCATTGGCTCTGGTCTCCAGACCGCGCCTTGTGTGTGAAGCAAAATCTCGGCGTCCATCGCCTGCAGTACGTCTCGGTAGTGGTCGGCGACTGACTGGGGGTAGTCGGCGAGGTCCGGTATCGTCCATTGATCGTAGCAAGCCCCGTGCGTGTTGGCTGCAAAGTAGGCCCCGTGATGTCGGATGAAAAGGTAGCAGAGATAGCAAAAGTACTTGGATGCGCCGAGGCATCTCGGCTTGTGCCAAGGACCGTATGGCTTCTCCAAATCGTGATGAATAGTCAGGATAATCTCAGCGTGCACGTGGGTTGACTTTGCCCAAGGTTGGTAGGCCAAGGCGGGACTGAGAGGCACTGCCTCGAACGGAGACAGAAAGAGAAGCTCCACGCGACCAAAAACCGTCGGGTGAGATTGGGATAGCCTTGTCAGGGTTTGACAAATGCGGTAATAAGCTGCTATCTTCTCGAGCTGACGTAGCGTTTTGAGGCAGGCCTGAATTTGAGTTGTCGCCCTGCCGGCCTGCAAGCGCTGAAGATAGGTTGCGACGGAGGGCGAAATGCAAAAGTCGTAGGTGGATCGCACTATCTCGACAAGCTTCTCATGGTCGTTCGCCTCGGACTCAAAAGCTTCCAGGAGGTTCGCCATGGCCAAGAGCTGGTCTTGGAGCTGCGCCCTCGCGGCTGCTTCTTTTTTGGTGTAGAGAAATTGGACGCGATGGACAAGGTTTGCGAAATCGGCATACAGGGGTTTCTTGTGGGTTCGGGAGAGGTATACGGGTTTCTTCCATTTGGCGGAGCGAAGGCGGTTCAGGAGACGGTTGTGGTGATGCCGGACCACCGCATCCAGAAGGCCAGGAAGTGTCTTGGCGGGCGGCACGGCCACAAGGAGATGGAAAAGGGAGCGGAGAAAGGTTTGCGAACCGGGCTCGATGGCGTCGACGGAGGCGATGGCGACCCTGAGCCCTGCAATTTGCGACGGTCCATTTCCCCGATGGCCAGCTCGACTTTCCTGAACGGTGGTAGCAGCAACGGACTGCGCCCCTTCTCCGACAGCAACGAGGTATGCGATGTCGTCCGCTAGACGTTGTTCGTCGGCCAGTGTCAGCTGGCGGGGACGAAGATGGATGTGATGGTCATTAGAGTCTCGGTAGTGGTCGCGCGCTCCCCCAGTCGCGTCATCTGCGTGCACTTTACCATGTGCTCCCGCTTCCCCATTTGGATCAGCGATTGAGGCAACGTCGGTGGGTAGAACATCAGGCAAAGGGGGTGGAAGTGGGAACGCTTGGGCATCGACAGGCACAGCATTGGTCAGCTTCTCCAAATCCACGACATGTTGGCGGAAGACACTCTCGGGAAGGTCCCGCCAAATGGACGTCGTGGGCGAAGCAGTGACAGTCGGACGGGGTCGAATGGATACTGTTGAATCCAATGTTTCGGCGGGGGAGGGCGACATGGATGATGGCTCAGGCAAAAATTGAACAACAGAGGACGATATCGATCGATGGGTATGGTATGGTGGTGTGGTTGATTGGTGTGGCGAAGCGAGTGCGTGGGACAGGGGCGAGTTGGTAGAGCACTTGTTGCCTACTGTGTGTGTTGTCTGACTGAAACAAGGGTTTTTGGTTGGTCCAGTGGCGTGGGCGTTTGGAGTCCTGGACTCAGCTTGGAGGTGAGATAGTCCGCCAAGCTAGGACGGTTTTGGAGAGTAGAAAATGGTGAATGTGAACTGTGGAATGGAGGGAGGTTGGAGATCGGAGTAGGGATGGAGAGAGGGGGAAAAAGAACAAGAGAGAAAAAAAAAGAGACAAAAAAGGGAATTTGGAAGAACTCAAAATTCTGGACTCCTGCAGGTCGGTCCACCCGCTTCCACCACACACACACCGTCCCATGTTCCACCCTTTCCTTGATAGGGTTGGCGAGCCATTTCGCCAGCCAGCCAGCCCGCCCACCTTTCGTTTTCGTTCAGTCGTCCCAAATCCTGAGTGCCAAGACCAAGGGATTCGGCAAATCGCCTGCATTACTCTGTACATTCCGTTTCCATAGCTTGGTCGTACACGAGGTGGATACGTGGAGTGAGAGGGAAGCGACAGTGGATGAACCTCATGCTCATGACACGAGAAGATCAGATGAGCGAGGATGAGACGAGTCCGCGATGGCGTATATCTGATCGATGATCCGTCCTGATGCGCTGAAACGGAACTGCACCATGTTGATGGACAGTACAGTTGAGGTGAGACGAAAGTCTGCTCTTGCCCCAAAGATTTTGCCAACTCAAGCGTGGTCTGGAGTGATTGGCACCAGCAGACACCGACAGTCCGCAGTCCGACAGAGAACAGGGGATGCCAATGAGCGGTGCCGAGAGACGTTGGCTTGCTTACCTTTTGCCGACTCGATCAGCCAACCGTCCGAACCCACTACGGGCCACCGGACGGAGCCCGAGGAAGAATACAAGCAAAGGTCAAGCGTCAGATGTGCCGGCGGGTTCCTCTTCCAAGGTGTCGGTACGCCCGCTCCAAGCACACGAGAATCGGTGGCACCATGCCTGAAGGAGAAAGTTGGGCCTCTCCCCAGGTCTTGGGGAGCCTTGGTGTCTCTTGGAAAAATCTTGGAATTCTCTTGGGCAACGGAGGAGTCGCCGCACCTATATCTTTGCCAAGTCGAATTATCTGTTGTCGTTAGAATGGGCTCCGCGGGCTTGGCACCATTTAACATGAGGGGAACTTGGGCCAAAGTCGGCAGATGCGGGGTTCTAGGCTAATTACCATGATCACAAAAGGGGAGAAATCAGTCTTACACTACAGTGGACCAAGGTAGAAGGTAATCCCTCCCCTGCCGTTGCATCACCTTGGAGACAACTAATCAGAGAGAGTAGAATAGTCGAGCGGATGGATACAGGCAGGCACTGGTGGCTGTGTATTCGTACCCCCCGAAATACGCTGGCGTCGATGATCGAGCGACCCTCCCTGAGTCTTGGCTCACCTAGGGGCCTAGTCATTTCTTTGTCTTGCTAGTCCAATCAAAGGGGCTACAGTCAAGTCCAGGCGCATGGCTCATCTGGGCCCTAAACTTTATCTTGACCAGCATCAACCACGCAAAGCCCGGTCTGTACCTGTAGATGCGCCTACTCAGATTGCTTAGGCCTAACGGATACCCTGTGGTGAATTTCTCGACTTACAACGTACCAAGTAAACAGCCAATTGGGGTCTACGATGTACAGGTAGATTGCACCCTAGGGCCCTAGCCCCTGATCCTTGGCGTCAGCGCCGTCGTGTCATGACGGCGCAAATCTCACCTGTCACGGGCTGCCAGGAACTCAAGCTTTCCTTCCTTTTTTCCTCTGCTTCTGCTGCCATCCCCCTTCTAGGTCATGCCATGGGCAGCGTCGTCACGTTCAACGCTGCAGGTTCAGACGACCTAACTTGGAAGGCAGGAGGCGGCCAAGGCACATCCCAGCCGGAATCGCCTATTCTTGACGATGTTTGACCGAAATTGACGAAATTGTGGCTACTGGAACCGCGAGTCAGCCACACGGGGAGAAGTTTCGGCGCCGACGGTCGGTCCATTGTAGTAGCCCTGAGAGAGGGTATCCTTCATTCTACTTCCTCTTGGCCGGCGTGGACTGTCATCTACCGCACCGCTTGACCAGGCCAAGGCTCAAGTCCGCTCAGCAGCGCGGGATGTGGTGTGGTGTTCTCGCCAGCGGCGGGGAATCTGACCTCCGCAGGCACAGTGTCGCCCTGCCGCCAAGCGCTCGCCAATTTGACTTTCCGGCGACAACCTGTTTCGGCCAATCTTTCGGGGTGCGTTAGTGACAGCGTCTGGACTCCCCATGACCGGCGGATCTTACGTCCGACCGTGGAGAGAACCCCATCCGCTCTTGTGATGATGTGTTAGCCATATCAGCTCCTGACTCTTATCCCTGCTGGCTACCACCCCCATGCATTGTTCACGATTAATCATTGCCAAGCACGTGGTCGCAAAGAGGTCTGCTCCCCTATACTGCGTACCTTAGCACTCGACTAACAGATGATCTGGTAACCCCCCAAAGGGGGCTTAGAAGTAAGCGGATTTGACCAGGTAAACCTGCCAAGACGTTGCTTTCAACCAAGATAGGTCCTATCATGACTCCACGAAATTAATATCGCATCTCAAAGTCATAGCTTCCCGCCCATTATGATTGTCTCCCACTCTCTAGGGTTAGTGTATATCTACCTCCATATCTGCCACGCTCTGTTGACTTGTTCCATCGTGAAGCTCACACTCAACTCATTGTCAAGCACCAGTCATTCTTTTACCTTTTCCTACAACCCTTCGCTCACTCTAACATTTGACTTTCACAATGAAGTCCGCCGCCATTTTTTCCCTGGTCCCTGCCGCTGCGGCCTTCTGCCACCACGGCACAAATCTTTACAAGAGGGACCAGCTCTTCCAGAGAGCTGACGGAGCCTTTGGGTTCGATGCCCTCAACGGCCCCCTGAACTGGCAATCCCTCACTGCCGACAACGTAGCCTGTGCCGTGGGCAAGAACCAGTCTCCCATCAACGTTCAGGAGTCCAACACCAAGCAGGTTCAGGGTTCAACCATCACCTTTAGCCCGGAGGAGCACCCCTACGGCGCCTCGCTTGAAAACCTGAATGGCTTCCTCGAGGTTCGGGCCAATGGCACCATGGAGAACGGTGGATTGACCTACAGCCTGCGTCAATTTCACTTTCACACTCCCAGCGAGCATCGCATCAACGGAGAGCACTTCCCTCTGGAGGTCCACTTTGTCTGGGAGGCTGAAGTCGGCAACGGTTAGTTGACGGAATCGTGCAATGCCAGACAAACAATCTAACCAAAGATGCAGGCTCTTCTCTTGCCGTTGTCGGATTCCCCATTGAGGTCTCCGAGACGTCCAACCCTCTTCTGGCTTCTGTTTTCAAGAACATTGACCAAGTCACCGCGGTCGGATCTCATGCCGCGACTGGTCCTTTGGACTTCACGAGCCTTGCCGACCACCTTTCGAAGAACACTATCTACCAGTAAGTTCGGACGAGGAAATGCCCCCATTAGTGGCTCCGAAACTAATCTCTTCAAAAGGTACTCTGGCTCCCTCACTACCCCCCCTTGCTCCGAAGCCATTGCGTGGAACGTGGTTGGAAAACCCATCCCCATCGATATCGCCACATACCTGAAGGCCAAGAGCATCATGAAGTACAACGCTCGCTTCACCCAGAACAACCCGGGCGAGATCAACCTCTTGGAGAACGCCTACCAGAGCCTCAAGAAGATCCTTGGAGACAACCAAGGTACGAGCTACTAGATTTATTAGGATATCTTTTTCAATGATACCTCTTCCTGTTTTACAATGCATAAGAACGGCCCAGCCTCGAGTCGTTGACTCGTAGAGTTGCTCTGTGAAGCTGGCAAAGTCGAAGTGCATGCTCGAGGGGGAACAACACCAAAGTGAGACAAAAGCGGTCGCTAAACTTGGGTTCTTTCGCAGATCCTGGTGCCGGAAGCCCGTGCAAGAAGGGCAAGAAGGGCGGACGCCGAGAATAATGTGTCACATTTTTCTATCCAACCACATTGGAGAATCCTCCACCGCCTACAAAGTACATTTACCAGGACCATCCCTACTCCTTTGCGGACAGAATTTCCTCACGTCTCCTGTCCCTGTGCTTTGCAGTGCTCTCCAGCATCACCAGGCAACTAACCATCCAGTATTTGCTTCATGCAGTTTTTGCTTTCAAAAGATTAGCCCCTCCTTCTTAATCCTTCAAATAGCATGGTTGAATCCTACCGACTTGAAATTTCTTCTCAATTGCATCGATACACCCAGTGAACATCTCCTCCAGTATTCCAGCCAGAACGGGCTTGAAACTGGGCTCAGTCCATTCTGATTGACCCGACCAGCTGAACCGGGTTTGGTTGTCTCCGACGGCAGACAACTGCAACGTGCCGCGGGGGTTGGTGGTGTTAGGAACGCCGTCCAAAATGAGATATGAAATAGTGTGCGTTTTGGGGTCTGCAATTTCTAGCTTCTCATGGACCACCGTGCCAGTGTCGAAAGTCAAAGCCCGGATGGATCCAATCCCGAACCCCTCCAGACTTGACTGAACGACTCCGGGAAACCAAAGTTTTTCGGAGCCGAATGCGGCAATGATTGCCCAAACTTCAGAGACGGGTACGTCTATGACCTTGACAATCTCAACGGTCTTTTCGTTTTCCATGGTGTCGGCAAGTTCGGAGACTTCGGTGATAGTAAAACAGGTGGTGTTACTGGAAGTGGTTACCCCCATCATGCTAATTTGGATCTCTTTTTAAAGCCTCTTAAAGCCGGCGGGATGCGATAGCTGCTTATTGATCAGCTAAGCCTCCTTCGATGGCCGCGGGATGCGACATCGATCCCCACGTATCACACACTCTAACGTGCAAGAACCTTACCAATCGTCTAATCCTAAGAATAGCTTCATTCAAATTCAACTTTGTCCCAGCTGTAAAGCGCAAGCGGTCAGCTTTCTGCTCCCCCTAGGACGTACCCGGCACAGACAGCTCCTTGATTACTATTCAACCGCGGCAAAGTCGGAAATACCGGGTATACCAAATCCGGCTTAGTGCATTCGTGTGAACCCTCGTCATCAACCTCAACATTCTCTCCGCATCAAATGAGATTGGCGATGCCATCTAAACCTCACCAATACTAGTGTTTGGTGTCGCAATGGCAGAAGAAGCAGCAAGTGCAGTTAATTCGCTGGCGGGATTTCTAGCTCATGAGCAGATTTCAAATGTTGAAGAGCTGAATCGCTTCTTTCGATCCCTCCCGCACACCAACAGCAACATCGGAGAAGGGCAGCGTCTGCCTAGTCCTACCGATGCTATCGTCTTCTGCGCGTCTTCAGTGCTATCTTTAGCTGATAATGTTTTCTCCGCACTTTCCAAAGTATCTCCCCAGTCCAGCACGAAGCTTGATTTGTGAGTGTGGTCCCCCGAGAATGGATTTTGAGTTTGTGGGCTGAACATTACGCTGCTAGACAAGGGAGAAACACAGTGCTGGTTTTATGCGGCGGCGTCGGGCATTCGACGCCATACTTATACGACGCAATAGCAAAGCATGAAGTGTATAACGCTGTCGCCAAAGATGCTCAAGGAAAAGCCGAATCACGTGTCCTGCAGTTGATCGCGGAACGTTGGTTCGATATCCAAGTCCAAGAGATAGGATCCGAGGGGGCAATGATCTGCCCAGATGACAGGAACAGACTTTTGGTTGTTGTTGAGGACCAATCCACTAATTGCGGCGGCAATGCATTGGAATCTCGAAGAGTGCTGGAAGCATGTGGAGTTAATACGCCCCGATCAATCATTGTTGTCCAGGACCCGACAATGTCACGGCGGACCGTCGCGACGTTCGAGAAGGAGTATCAACAGGGGAGTACCGTCATGCCCCGTGTGATGAACTGGCCGACTTTCACTCCCAAAGTGACAGTCGGAGATTTCGTTGAAAATTCAGGGGGAATTGATATACTAAGTCAACTCACTTACGTCAACAATCATCCCGGGAACAGCTTCATCTCGGGCTTGTGGGAAATGGAACGTTTCGTGGACCTGCTTTTAGGGGAAATACCTCGTCTACGAAACAACACACACGGATATGGGCCCAAGGGAAAAGGGTTCATTGTTCATGTCGATATCCCAGAGAGAATTGAGCATGCATGGAAAGTTTTACATGTACTGTTTGGAGAATGGACTCGAAACCGATAGAAGACGCAAGTGTAGGTCAAAGCATCCTGCTAGTCACTTGACAGTAATTTCTGAGACGAACCCTTTGCTAGTGTCTGTGGATTATGAGACTTACAGTATGTTGGGGTTAGATAATTACGACCGCGCAGGCTCTACTGCTTGTATAATTCAGTCATGTTTCTTGAATCTCAAGATTCTACATCGCGAAATTAAGGCTGCCCCCCCTCTCTGCATAACAAAGATCTAGCTGTTTGCATAGTTGTGTAAGTTGCAACACCTGCCGTGGCAAAATACTTTTCCGCGGCTCGGCTACCGGCAGGAGGCTCTTGGCTTTAAATGTGACAGGTCACAATTCCGCCCAGGTTTTCAGCAGACGACACAGGATTTGTCACCACACACTCCCTGCCCCATAATTAGCGTGGTCTGTATGTAAGCTTATCTGGAAGGCATCATCGGCCTAGAGGTTCTCTTTGAGAAGACGGTGGGTAGAGCTCCCCTGGATCAGGCAGGCCCAGATCGCTCTGTGGCCTCGAGGTTACTATATTGAGCTTGGCCTCATCCACAGCCATTGCCATGGTCAGAAGGAACAACTTCTAGAAAGAAGCATCGGCCCGAGCCTATTTCTCCACAGCTGATTAGTTTATCTGTGGGCTGCTTAGACACATTCCTTTCAGGTAGCATCTATTGGCTGCTTGGTAGAGCAGGAGGAGTCGCCGAGAAAATCCAGGCAAGCATAGAAGCGCTGTGATCAAGAGAAGATGGAGTTGGATCCGTTACTAAGCTTTAACGGCTGCTTCGGAAGCTATTGCGGTACACAGGAATGGAGATATTGCAGTTTTGGGAGCGGAGCTGAGCAATAACTATCAAGACCCCCATTGATTCGAACTACATAAAAGACCACCCTCATTCCAACTCTCTCCGAACTTCTTTCCCACAGATCCGTCTCTCGTGAACAACCTCTCAGCACATTCATTAGCAAAAATACCCTTCTATCATTCGCAGTCAGATCGAAGTCATTGCTACAGTTTCCGCAATGGCCAAGCTTATCACAGCTGTGGCAGTCTATCTGTGGGGTTTTCAGGCCGTTTCGGCTGCCTGCACCAATCCGACACAGCGAAAGCCATGGTAGGACACAGACAAATCTTCACTACTGTTATTGATGTGGCTAATCAAACGTCGATAGGAATGTTTTGAGCATCGCTGAGAAGGCTGAGTACATCAACTCAACACTCTGCCTGATGGACCCAGCACAAGCACCATCGAAAACACAATATGCTGGTTCCAGAACCCGCTGGGACGAGCTTCAGGTCGCCCACATAGCTCAGGTCCAGTTCATTCATGGCGTTGTAAGGTCACCTTTCTTTTGGTGTAAGACAACAGTGATTAGAAAGCATCATGGCTAACAACTTCGACTTCCTATACAGGGTGCATTCCTCCCGTGGCATCGTTGGTTCATGACAGTTCATGAGAACCTACTTCGACAAGAGTGTGGTTACAAAGGTCCAATCCCGTAAGTAAAACTCCTGACAGTTCTCGGACGGAAGTTCCAAAATGGAATGGCTCACTAAGTGTTTTAGTTACTGGAATGAACAAGAAGACCAGGCTGCTGGTCCTCTTACAGCTGCTAGTATCTGGGGAACAGATCCTGCGGCCTCCTTCGGAACTGGTCTTACGCACCAAGATGGATGTATTGCCGACGGCCCGTTTACAGGTGTTCGATACGATGTAAACATTCAGCTTGAAAGGGGCGCTGAGAAATGCCTGGCCTATGACTTGAAACAAGCACAATTCGATCTTGTTTCTCAAGATATCGTCGACGCCTGTTACTCTCTTAACAGTTACGATGACTTCAACAACTGTCTCGGGGGTACACCTCATACCTCTGGACACTATGCTATTGGCGGCACCGTAAGTCTTCCTTCACCACGCGTATAAGACCTACCGAACTGAAAATGATTACAGATGGATGATGTCTCTCTGTCCCCTGCTGATCCTCTGTTCTTTATGCATCACACCAATCTTGACCGTCTTTGGTGGCAATGGCAGAGCAAAGACGTTTCCCGCCTCACCGATATTGGTGGAAGGAATGTTGCTGTTGGTGGTCTTCTTGTGCAGGCCCAGCCAAAGAGTTTGCCTGTAGAGGCGTTTGCACCGTTCTTTGGGGACAGTGGCAACGTTACGACTCTGGATCACATCATGTGGATGGCGGGTACTGCTGACAACATTACTATTGGGGAGGTCATGGATATAAACAGCGATGCGATTTGTGTTGAGTACCTGTAAATGGGTACCAAACTCTTGACTGCTGTCATCGATCGTCGTCGGCCAGGAGAAAGAAGCAGGATCCACTTCAAAGACTTCACGAACCATTTTTAATATATTAGGGTTATATTCTCCGTTAATCATTCCGTCACCCTATGGTGACAGTGATAAGATCGAAGCGAACGGTTCTCGGGAGTCGGGATCCGCGATGCCTTTGCTGGTCTCTCGATCCAAGAGGTCAATGCTGCGTGTCCAATCGCAAGGACTGCACTGAGAGGAGAAAGAAAAGCCACCAATAACTATCTGTTTCTCGCTAAAACATTAAACAGAAATGCCGGTACAAAAGTTCAGACGAAACACAGTCCACAGCTTCTGGTGGTGGGCTGAGCCACGAAAGCTCTGATTTAAAACAAGATCTGTGACAGACGACTGTGCGCACAAACGTCACAGTAAAAAGCTTCCATACCGCACCACATGCAAAGATAGTTCGGACCGTTGGATAAAACTTGAGAGTTCCCAGCGGACGTTTACTTCGTCAGTCTCTGCTCCATCATCCGACCATCGCAGCGTCCGTATGCAACATCACACCCAGTATGTCTTCAACGCCCGAATATCAGCCCTTTTTGAAGTACTCGGACGACCCAACGACAGAGGAGCCAACATCACCTAGACGCCATGCCAGCCGACGCAGTACGTTTCTTTCCCACGCATCTGTTCTCGTCGGCACTTCATTAGTCTGGATTCTATTATTTCTTTTATTCACCCCCCCACGTACAGCTTCAACATCGGCACAGGCTCCAGAGCCATCCGGACTGCCGGAGATCCACGTGGCTGGAGATCGATTCAATGTGACAAGCGGCAGAAAAGAAATTTCCTGTGGGTCCACAACAAAAGAGGCGAGGGCCAAGGGTTGCAAATACGATATTCTTCTGAATCACTGGGTACCGGCCCCATGTTTCGATAAGGAATCAGTCGATGAATATCAAGAGGACGGCAGTTGGGGGGCGTTTTCTGACATAAACATGACTCATCGACTGACAGTCGATGAAATGTCTGAGAGAGACTTTTACTGGACATCCATTCGGGATCACATCAATCACTGCGCAATAATGTGGAGACGCCAATTTTACGCATTTTACGACCAACGGACTGCGATCGACTCCATTATTGCCAGCCCCGGTCACACTGAGCACTGCTCTCAATATCTGATGGATGCTATGGACGCCAAATGGAAGCAGCCGACAAAGACAATGAGGGGGTTTGCCGGTTGTTGGATAAAGGAATGACTTGTTTGTAGCAGGGTGTGAGTAGGCATAGGTTTACATTCTACAGAATGTTTGTATCAGCACTACATAAGGCAAATAAGACCTGCAAGCCGATATTGCAGTTTGAAGTAAAAGGTAAACTACGTAAAAACCGGTGCTGCTAGTTATGTTACTATGCTTCAGCTTGAAGAAATTTGTAGCAGCAGTATCAGATCTAAGAGCAGAATTTACTTGTCTTCTACTCTGTCTAGCTATATTTGCTGTCTATGTCGTGCTAATTTCTTTATACAAAATCGTAGTATTTGAACCTTTATGTCTTTTAATGTCACTACCTATATGTAGATTACATTAGACAATCTTGTTTTCTAAGCCAGAAGACCTTTATCCTAGGATATTGTTGACGTGGATGTCAGAGTTTCAAAACTGAGATTAGTGAGATACGAAGACCCCAAAATTACTTCAAGATAGGTCAGCAGACACGTAAGACTAATGCAGAGTTCCTAATATGATTTGAAACCTAAGAATGAATTCATCTGACTAACATATTGAATCTTGCGTTATTGCTATCTGTAAGGGAAGGGCTTTGTATGACTTTGCAACTATCCACAAGTATCAGTCCATGGTTTTACCAGTCACCTCCACCTCCTGTTAACTTCTTTAGCCCGTTCCACAATCATGTCCAGGGTTGTTGTCTCCTCGAGGGTAAAGTCAAACTTGTTGTCTGCATCGCCCAGCATACAAAACCTGTTGCCCTTGTACAGTCTCCAACTGCCTGGATTGCGCAAACTTGCGTCAGAGGGCTCCACCAAGTAGCTCTCAAACTTGGCAAAGCCGCTCTCAGGGCCTTTAAACTTATTTTCAAGCAACCAACCATTAAGCCAGAGAGGGTTTCCTTCATTGTCGAGGTGCAACAACTGGGAGGCGCAGATCAAGGCTTGCGGCTTGCCATCGAGGTCGGCGATTTCGCACTCAACAGGGTAGCTTTTTGCATTGCGGTCGATCTCCGGTTTCTCACACTCCTCACGGACCTCCTCCGGGAGGTCGTCGCCGTACTGATAAGCGGCACCCATGATGGCGGCTTCGCCCCGGTGAAAGGCATAGTCTTCGTCGCCCGCGAGGAGCCAGCCGAGCCAGAATGTTTCTTTGTCGCCTAAGCTGCTGTTAGAAAAGCCGACACGATACGTGCAAGTTTGAAAAGCTTACCATAAACCAGCTCATAGACGCCAATCCTACCTTCCTCCTTGTTTCCATCACGGTCCGGTCCATTCATCCTAGTAACCAGGAGCATTGGAATGAAGTGTCTACTCTTGTCCACCACTATCACTCCGCTCTCCTGCTGGTGTCCCGACTCGCCCGTCCACAGTCTTGACTCAGTCGCCGCCTTGGGAATTGGCTTCTGTAGGATGGCTTGCAAAAATGGCGCTTTCTTCTCTGGCAGGAACAGTCTGTCCCGGAAGAAGAGCGCACCCTTTTCCTGGTAGTCGTCGTCGTCAAACAGTAGGGCAGGATCCCGAAAGAACAAGGAATCGGCGTCAATAAACACCACTTCCCGAAAGCTTGAAAGCAGGATTGCAAATGGCTTGGCCGCCCATCCCTTCAACTTCCACCCATTGTCACGAACCATGACTGCCATGTCCCGCGTCACAACGCCATCCAGGCCCTCTAGCTCTGCAATGTAGTCCTGGCCCAGGTCCTCGTCACCGAGATACATGATTTCGATAGGGAGAGTGCAGCCCAGCCTGCGGAACGAATAAATTGTCGTCAAGAGATACGGCGCCTGTCCGTTGCCTGCAGTCAGCACGATACCTCGCCCTCCGTTCTTGATATGTGCGTGTAGGCTCATATGATCTCCGAAATAGGGCATCGTCCAGGGAAACAGTAGCTCTGCCATCTCGATGACGAAGGAACGAAACCCCTCGTAAGAGCGAAGGGTTTGCGCGAGGCTCAACCCGCCTAGACCGCCGGGATGGTGTTGACGCAGGTATTGTGGGATGTCGTTGTGAATGTAGGTTTCATCCTCATGATCAAGGTGAAGTGCTTCCCAAGCGGTGAAATAGGTCTTGTAGGCACGGGTACGCAAGCCCATCTCCCGCATGCGTGGCTTCCCAGTGCTGGCGACCGGTCGAGTAAGCTCTTGATGACGAATCTCATCTGGCAAAAGTTCAAGAAGGCGCAAGAAATGGAGTTCGAAGGATGGCCGAGGGGATAGAGTTGGCACAACGGGCTTTGAGGGTTTCGCTGAGGGAACATCGGAGTGGCCGTTGTTGTTGTCTTTTATTGACGAGACCCCAGGCAAGACGCCGTCTTCATTGTCGGTCAAGGCCATTTGGTCGTTGTTATCCACTGCTCGCAGCTTGACATGACTAGATCCAGTAGCCTCTTCAGGTGCAGCTCCGTCCCATACTGGCCGCGCCGGTCCAAAAGATCGAGTCCCCGAATGGTGCGCAATAAAACCTAGAATGATGCAGGTACTGATCAATAAGATTGTAGTGAGTATGCGACGGGATCTTCGTCTGTGGAAGACCGGAGTAGGAGTCTGCAAAGAGCCAAGGACAGGGCTGTGAGGCCACCGTCCCTCCTTCAAAGCACGCGCTGGTTGGAACATAGTCAGGCTGTGCAAAAACGTGATTCTTTGCTGGGCTGAGTTGGGGAAGAAGGGGAGACTGCAATTAAAGGCGTTTTTGATTGTCTTGATTGCTCTCCCTAAAACCGACTACTGGAATGTTACAATGGAAAACTGCATACCGTAAGCCGACGCTAGTTTCAAAGATTCTTCTCCAAACATTTTCTTTAGAAGAACATACTGATCTGTTTGGAATCTACCTTGCCCTTGAAAAAAGGAAGGTAAACTGTTGGATGAAAAGAATCTACCTAGGCCAAAGCACGAAATGGAAAGGCGAGTGATGCAGAATAGGAGACTCTACGCTTGTAGCCGCCGTTATGTTTCGCCAGCGCCCGGATTTTCCCCTCATCTGAGTGTCTGACAGGAGGCAATCGGTAGGAGAGTTCCATACAGGTCGATTCGTCGAGATGTAACGGGCCCTGTTCTCAAGTCGTGGAATGTAGCGCAGCTTGTGATTCGGCAGGCCCTTTTGTGCAGGGGATCGCATTGCTGTGACTCGCGGTTCTTAGTAGGCTCTCTTTTGCACATGCCCTCATGAGGCAAACTCGGCAAATATGAGACTCCGAGAGTTGCCAGCAAACAATACCATGCCTACGTATGAAAAGTTTCTCGACAACACAATGGCCACATAATCGTCTCAATAGTATACTAGCACTTTGTCCTCCCCTGTGGGAAGAGAGTCAATTGCCTTACTAATTTTCATGCAGCAAGCGCTCTTGTAAGGCAGTGCCGACAATGCTAGCCGTTGGAGCACTTGGTGTTATTGCCCTGTAGATTTGCGGGGCTCTGTTAACAATGACGATCTTAGCAGACGGCCCGCCGTGGCAGTCATGGGTCACATTCCGCTGAACCTTCAATGTCACATTCTTCTCCTTGCAAGGGTTACTTCTGCTGGATCCGAAGGCTTCGGATGTCTAGGAATACTTAACAAAAAGTCCTTACTTCCCGGCTCCTCGCGTGGGCTCTACTTTCTTTCGATCTCCCGGGGAACTCTTCCCCGGCTTCTCCGATCCAATCCGCCGGCAGCCGTTGGAAATTATCAAATCCAGCCGGCCAGGTTACGCGACGGTGGCTAAACATGACCATGGCCCAATTGGTAAAAGGAGACAGGTAGTGATCAACCAAAGGCTACCTAATCGGTCGCAGACAAAAACACATGTTCCAGGGTGTTGTGCTAAGCCCAGTGGCCAAGACGGTTCCTCCTGGGGTCTCTTCAGAGCGCTGTGCATCTTCTTGACAAGCATTATGACCCTGAAAATTAGGCACCCTAAATCCCAAGTGGTGTTTCTGCCCTACATACTTAGGAGCTACTGTAACTCACCAGCTCGCGTTTTCAAAGCCAGTGGTGATTTGTGCACAGGGAGCACCAAGCCCCCCCCCCCCCCCTTTTTTTTTTTAGAAACGCTTCGGTCTTTCCAATCACGATCCACGTGGGGCTTTCGGAAGTCATCTTACGAACCGGCTGAGACATCCATTCTTTATGGATACATTGCTTGTATGACTGGAGTAAAACGCACAACTAGCAAAAGACCTCTCCGGGCCAACCCCCTCCAATTCGCTAAGCTTTTGACTTGGATTGTGACGAACGTAGCATATTCAACAGCCTTCACATACGTTTATTCAGCCTTATAAAGCAACAGATATTCCCACATCGTAGCCTATCGAAACAATGTCGTAGTGTCGTTGGTCCTTGAAACCGCTTCCAAGCCTCTCCCTCCTCAAATACAAGTTGAGCCGATCAAGCCTTGCCTGTGCCCAAATGTATGAAAATTTCGTAAGCACCATGCCTAACGTGGCGTTACTGAGGAGTCACGCTACTGAAGGAGTGGCCTTCGAGTGGGTACACATGCGGTGGAGCTGTATTCAACCCTGGTACGGAAACGTCTCAAAAGACCGCACGAGGCGATGAAGATCCATGGATGGTTACTTCTAGCGCTGGCTGCGTGGCATCGCGGGAAGCTCCTCTGTACTTGCCCCTGGCCAGCGGTGCGATGAGTGGCAACCCAGTCAGTTGTCAGAGGGAAATGGCATCAAGCATCACTATAAATACTTGAACCCGGTTTTCTCAAGTGAGCTCGTTTGGAAACAACGGCAATCACTTACATTTGCTTCTGAAGATCCCAAACAATGACTGAGATCCCATCGCGTTGCTCACATCGGCATCTCAGATCAGTCATAGAGGTCTAACTTTCCTGACACGTGCTTCGATGCTGCGGGCTCGTCCAGGAACTCTTCAACGGCCACCAGCGGCATCTTGTGGATCGACCCGCAGCCATTATCCACTATTGTTGATCAGACCCTCACCTCCTTTCTCTTTCTCGGGGGAGATGCCGTGGTCGTGCTTCAGTTTTTACGGCTCAATGGAGTCTTGGGATGAGATAGCTGTCAAGCCAACCAGTCAGCGCACGTCCTTTATCAATGACCTGGTTGCTGGTGGACCTCAAGGCGGATTGCATAGCGAGCCTCGTACAGTATATAGCTCTCACATAAACATGTACGCAGCAGGCGTCGCAAGGCCGCGAAGGTAGTCCTTCCTCTCATCCTCTTCACACCGATTCTGCCCAGGCAGATCCGACTACACGTCTCCAATATGGCTCCAAACGTGGTCGGGGACGGCCTCAAGGCTGCTCTGAGCCCCAGTGCAATTATCTACCTTGCTGGTCTTTGGATTGCCTATTATGTCGCCCTTGCCCTGTACAACATCTCACCTTTTCACCCCCTGGCACGATTCCCAGGTCCCAAAATCGCTGCTGCAACCTATCTGTACGAAGCTTATTACGACTGGTGGCTACTTGGAAGATATGGCAAGGTCATTGCTCAAATGCACGAACGCTACGGTAGGTCTGGCTAACCCTGGTCTTCGACGCGACTCAATCCTGACAACAAGTTCGCAGGGCCCATTGTCAGAATCAACCCTGACGAGCTTCATGTTTCTGACCCTCACTTCACTGACGAGATCTATGCCGGTCCGGGCCGCATCCGTGATAAGTGGCAACATCAGCTGAACACCGGCGGTGCCGGCCCTGTGTCGGTCACTGGCTTCTCCACCGTCAACCATGAAGTCCACCGCATGCGCAAGGGTGCCTTGTCCAGGTTCTTCTCGCGCCAGCAAATGCTCAAGCTCGAGGGCGAGGTACAGGAGTTTGCGCAGCTCACCGTTGACAAGATGCTCCGCTCAGCCAGCAAGGGACCTTTTGACGTCAAGGAAGCCTTCAACTGCTTCACTGCGGATATCATTTCACAGTATGCATTTGGCGAGCCCATGGGTTTTATCGCCCAGGACGGTTGGGAGCCCAATTTTGCTACCTGGGTCAAGTCTTTCTTCAAGAGCGCGTACATGATGAGACACAACGCCCTTGGCAGAAAGTTGGCGCAGGTGATGCCCATGATGGCTGACTACCTGGGTGAGGACATCAAATCTGTCATGAGGCAGATGAACGTGGTAATCCCCGGGTATATCAAGGCGGCTTTGAACAACCCTGAGAATGGAAGAGTCTTTTCAGATCTCATGGAGTCGAAAACACTTCCCGAAGAGGAGAAGTCGCTGTACCGCCTTTCTGGAGAAGGATTCAACTTCCTGCTCGCTGGCACCGAGACTACTGCTGTAAGCTCCTAGTCTCTGAATCTTCACGCTCTGAGTGCTCACTTCGTTGTCTACAGGCCACACTGACTGTCATCACCTACTACCTTCTCGCTCAACCCAAGACCTATGCACGCCTAATGGAGGATTTGCAGGGTCTTAATCCATCCAACCTCAAGTGGACTGAGCTTGAACAGAAGCCATATCTCTGGGCTGTGATTCACGAGTCCCTGCGCATGATGCCTGGAGTCTCGCACAGATCGGCAAGAGTTGCTCGCGAAGAAGAGCTTGTCTACAAGACCCGTGATGGCGTAAAGGAATGGGTCATTCCTCGCGGGACCCCTGTTGGTATGACGTCGATGATAAACCACTGGGACAAGGAACTGTTTCCCAATCCCGACGAGTTTATTCCTGAGCGCTGGTTAGTTGATGGACAACCAAACTACAAGCTGCAGAAATTTCTACTTGCCTTTGGCAAGGGAAGCAGGTCTTGTATTGGCGAGAAGTAAGTCTTACCTTGCCCATTCAAAGGGGTTTCAATCATGCTAATGTGCTCCTCAGTTTGGCCTACTGTGAGGTATATCACATGGCGGCTCTGATGGCCATGCGCGTTATTCCTAGGTCCCGTTTATTTGAGACTACGGTGGAGGATATCTCTTACGACCATGATCTTATCGTGGTCCAAACTAAGAAGGGCTCCATTTCGGTCAAGATCCAGATATCTTAAAGCCATTCACCCGATGCTCTTCTTTTCACGGACTAGTGAGGGCTAGCAACAGTGCTCCTAAGGTATCAATAGACTGATTGGCCTTAGCAACGCTTCGCAGTGAAGCTTCGAGTTCTGGAATGATGACAACATTGATTACATCCGTGAGATTTGCATCCTTGAATTTGGCTAATAACTGAATCATATTCTTGTTTTCCCAAACAGTTCTCAGCCACCTGCAACCTCTGCGGCGTGTCCATGTGGGAAACTTTCTCATTTACATCCCTATTTTTATTCTGTATTCCCTTTTTAGACTAGGTAGACAACAGATTTAGAGTTAAAGAGGGAGACAAATCCTAAATCAGCGACTTCGTACCTTGTTATGCAAAGAAATACGTGATATCAGGCTTCGATGCGGCTACCTTACGCAAACCCCTAACCCTATTGGACAGTTCCTTATCATTCTAGTATGTATCAAATACTCCAGACAAACACAGGCGTATCGCTTCCTCAGTAGCCTTGTCCAGATCCTCTTCAGGTAGGCCCAAGGCCTCATTGGCCAGTCCATGCGTGTTTTCGACGTCCCCATCAGCCGAGGGAAAGAAAATCCGTGAGTAAATCATTCTTGAGAAACCGCTTCTGTCTCCGGACTTCATGGACTCATGGCCGGCCCGCCACCTCGTTTCTGAGTTTTCGTTCTCGATCTTCCAGTCGTAATCAGTCGTGCCCGAAACTCTTTTGACGCTATTGAACATGTCATGTTGGGATACCAGGAAGCTCGAGATGTAGAATACGTCATTCGCCCACTTCTGAATAGTGGGAGATGTGTCATTCTCATCCTCTGGAAGCCACTTCAGGTCCAGGAAGTAGGCCAAGCCGCGACCACACTGGTTCCATGTTGACGTGTTCATTTTGACGTTGCCATCATCCAAGATGGTGATTGACCTGTTTTTGATGTCGAAACCGTACCGATCCGGAGAGCCAGCCAGGCTAAACTCGTACCAATAGCCGCAAGACATGATGATCCATTCGCTCATACCCAGCTGCTCAATCTCCTTCACTGCACCTTGAAAGGATGTGCCCAGGAGAGTGTCACTCATCAAAGTCTCGTTCTTCGGGTCAGGGCCCCAGACATTTGGCATAACGTATGGGACGCCAGCCTTGGCTGCGGCCCTGATGAGTTTTAGCTGGGCGTCTTCACCAGCAGTGTTCTTCAAAGTGATGACGAGATATTGCTGCCCCTTGAGAGCTTCCACGATTGAGAATTCATCGTCGTAGTCGACTTTGGCGGTAACTACACCCTCTGGTAGCTTGGATTCGCTGTTGTGACGCGTGATAGCAGTCACAGTGTGTTTCCCTCTTTTGAGGAGCTCTTGCGTGACGAATTTTCCCATGGTTCCGGCAGCCTGGAATATCGTTAGAAAAAGAAGAATAGGCTGTGATATTAACCCCGCATCTTTACTTACACCGACAATGGCCACTTTCTCGATGCGGTTGACGAAACCTACAGGCTGGTCCTTGGCGTACTTGACAATGTTGGGCGCCATTGCGGAAGTGTCAACTAGTACTCGTGTCGATTCTCCTTGGTTGCTGACTTTTGTGGGTTTCAAAAATAAGAATAAGCAAACGGGAGATGACTCGATTGAATTTACTTCTAGGAATGGCAACTAAAAGTAGTTCCAATGCTCATTTCTTATACTTGGTGGTTCTATCCGCCTTCATATATCGGTCACCCTTTAATACCACAACGCCTTGCTGGTGTCTGTCGAACTGACTACCAGAACCGGAATCCAGTTCATTCTTTGAGGTCCAAAACGCTGTCCTCGTAATTACGCCTTGTTAGGGGATCATCCTTAGAAAGGCAACAGACGCGGAGACTGAATTGCCTGAAGGGTCTAAGGAGCGGTTTCGTAGGGTTAGAGCAAAAAGACATCTCGGGGCCATCGGGGCAAAGTTCGCCTATTTCCGACCCGATGCCATGATCGTCATTGAGTGTATCAGCTTTAAGTGGTTTTGTCCAGCGCATGGGCCAGAGTTGGCGGTGTTGCAGGTATCCTAGCCCTCTTACCAACATGCGTTTGTTGTCGAATGAAATCATCTTACTAACCCGGTTGGGATGTCACCTTAAGTCCGGTCGGGCCGCGAAGCTGTCTCGGAGATGTGGGTTTCCTATTTAGGAAGTTTCTTTTCCGGAGTCTGTTTTTACCAGCCTCGGCCTAAACAATAGGCTGATTGAGGACATACCACATACTCTTGTGAGTTTATGAGTCACTGAATGGGCCTACCGCTATCCCTACGCCGGTTTCCACGTCAACGTCAAAGTTATCGTACTGCTCCAGGTCATCAGACACGCGCCTGCAATGTCTCTCCTAAAAGTAGAGCCCCATACAATCAGTCATGTTACATTAGTCCAACGGGAAGTCACATGCAGTCCATCACGTCCCAAACCATGCTTTTTTGTCCTTTTTGAATTTCTCTGCGACCAGAGCTCATGGCCTCAACCACTTATCGCTCAATTCTTGGGATGTACACAGCATCAAAGTCTACCCATGAGCCTGTAGATATTGTAAAACTGTTCGTAAGAGAGATAACTATTTTGAATTCGGGCACAGAAATATCATGACGATGAAAGATGCTGCCACTGCTCACAGCACAATATTTCCAGGTAGATTTTAGCTCCTTCCCCTCACAAGATTTGATGATGGAATATCTTAGTTCTCGTGCTGGCTCTTTGTGCCATCGGGAGCAGGTTCCGGCTTCCTTCCGTAAATTGAGTATCTTCAAGGCGTCAGATCAAGCACGCAGAATGCAGCATCCCCCCTAAAGAGGCCAAGCTGTCAAAAGGAATGAGGAACTTACACGGGCCAGTAAGCGTGGATGGTTCTGTCCTTCATCTCGTTCCGAACGTCGATTAGGAAGACCTGGACTTGATCTTTCGTCCAGCCCAAGCCCTTGGTAAATGCAGGCATTGTCCACCCCTCGATGCCTTGGAGATAATTCTCAAGCGACCAGGTTCCCAAGGTCTTGTAGTGCTGATCTTTCGGCCATGAATTCATGGGCCACTTGTTCTTGGTCAAAACGACATCTTCGAAACCAACTTCAGTCATGATAGTAGCCAAGTCAGGGATGCTGGCAAAGGGTCTTCCAAATATAGTGCAAGCTTTCTGCACGTTCTCGCAACTTTGGATGATCGCAGCATCCGGCTTCAAAGTACCATCGTCAGACTGAGGGAAAAGATCGGCTTCCTGCAGCTCAAGATACCCGTTGGGCTCGAGATGACTAGATAATGAATCAGAAAAAGATCGCCATGTCGATGTGGCGAGCTCAACTCACTCGAAGCACTTCTGTATGTACTTTTTCCAGTCGCTGATGCTAGACGTCATCATTCGGCTGTGAATATAGTCGAATGGCTGGCTGTACGTCCAAGTTTCGTCGATGTCGTCAATCTCGAAAAGGACGTTAGGTGGGACGCTACGAACGGACTTGATTTAGTCAGGTTCAGTGAATTGGTTTGGGGATGTTTACAATTCAACCTGCGGAGGGACGATATCGACGCCAACGACCTAATCATCTGGTTAGTATCTGGTCTCCATAGCTAACCAAATGCGATATTCTTTACCTCCGCTTCAGGATGCTCGTCGCCAAACTCAATGGCCCATAGTCCAGTGCCTGTACCCAGGTCGAGAACCCGCTTCACTGACGACCCTTCATCGTTGGGGGGTGCAAGGCCCAATTTGTTTTTGAATGATCCTAGACACAGCCAGTGCTGAAGATCTGATGGCACATTAAACTTGAGTATTGAAGAACATAGGTGAGTCAGTATTGGCAGATAGGGGGTCTCACCAAGCCTCTCGCTCTCCCTTTCATCGATGGGATAGTGATACTCTTGGTTACATAAACGTCAGTCTGTAGGTGAAAGCAAGAGAGAGATCGTGACTCACTGCCCTCTCTGTACGTTTGGTATCTGCGTCCATTTTCGATACGAAATTCGTAAACTGAGCTGGATACACTGCTATTCGATGAAATTTCCTGAGAACATTAGTTAGAACTGTGAGCCTCAAAATCAATGCCATATTGGCACCTACGCTTCCGATGTCAGAGGTCCGGTCCTCTGTGTTCTGCCAATTGAATACCATGAGCATAGAACTCAGTCTGAAGGTTCTGTAGGATGGGGTACCTCTTCGGGATCAATGCGAGCCTCAATGACAGTCTGCACATTGGCCTGCTCAGTCGCGGCACCACCTGGCGCATCATTGGAAGTAGACATTTGGGACACTTTTCCAACATGAAACGAACTGTCACTTATCGAGCACAATCAATCTTCAAATGGCCTGAGTCAAGCAGATTGAAAAAGGCCATAGTTTTATGCCTGGATTGATCGTGGCCTTACCCCTCTCCTTGGCTGTAAAAGGTGCAATGCTTCCTTCCATGCAGGTTGGAGGCACTGTACGACCTGCAGCAGTCTGCACATAGCGAACTTCCTATAGAAGCAGAGCTCCGGCGCTTATCTCCAACCATTCATCAAACACCAGGTACCAAAGTATGCGGCTATTGTATACCATTGGCCCGGTTCAACAGGCAAATCGGCCAAACTGCGAGTGGTATGCGGTGCAAATAGAGCACATCGCTTTTACTCAAGATGCTTTGCACATTTGTTATGTTCTTGGCACCTTGTCGCATGATTCGGTCTCGTATTCCTTTGAAGGGGAGGGAATGGCCTCGATATTTGGCATTGTGTAGCAAAGCACAGGAAGTACCTACCAAATGAGCAGGGAAACAACTCATGTAGCAGCGGCATGTAACTCATGTGGCTTGGAAAGTCTCGTGTAAATGGTTTCTCGTTGAGGAGAAGGCATACCTCATCACCTTATGTGCTTAAACATCGACCGTCGTCTCACGTACGATGTTTAGTGCCACAACTAAGTTTTACGACGCGTACTTATGAATAGAAGGTCTTGAACCAGTGAATGATTCACAAGGGCCCTGTTTCGACGACAAACAAATTTTGGCTGTCTCGTAGATGCAGACAGAATGTGTCCAAGGATTTGACTTCCATCAGCTGGAAAAAAGGAATCGTGCAACTGACCGCATGGAAGGAGATGAGACAATATCCATCTGCAGTGCTTGAAACGGAATATTGTTTAATTAGATAGTTTTACAACACCAGGCATCAGCCGCTCCGGGGTCCGTCCAAGGGACTGACAGTCGGATCCCAGCAGACTGGAGCATACTCATCGGTCTCCAGAGACTTCAAGTCCTCATCAGACAGCTGGAAGTCGTAGATCTTTGTGTTATCAAGGATACGAGCGGGGGTGACACTCTTGGGCAGAGGGATGTAGCCCTTCTGCAAGCTCCATCGCAATAGGATTTGGGCCTCGGACTTTGAGTGCTTCTCGGCCAGCGTCTTGAGGCTCTTCTCACCCCACCTCTCGCCCCTGACCAGCGGGCTGTATGCCTCGATGGCGACGTTGCGCTTCTGCAGCCACTGAACGATGTCGTTCCTCGCGCACCAGGGGTGAATCTCGTACTGCGCGACATTGATGGCGCCACCCTTGCCCGGCCCGCCACGCTCGTCTTCGAGCTCTTTGATGTGCGTCTCGAGCTCGTCGAGATGGTGCACTCCATAGTTGCTAACGCCGATGGAGCGGACCTTGCCGGCCTCCTGCGCCTCGACGAGGGCCTTCCAGGCGCCCTTCCGGCCCTCAGATCCACCATACGGGCAGTGCAGGAGCATTAGATCGATGTAATCGAGGCCCGTCTCCTTGAGAGTCGTCTCGACCTGGTCCTTGGCGCCGTCGTAGTGGATATGGCGGACCTTGGAGGTGAAGAAGATATCGGAGCGGGAGACATCCTTGGCCTTGCGGATGGCGCCACCGGCACCGGCCTCATTCTTGTACGAGGCTGCTGAGTCGATCTGATGGTGGTCAGAAAGGGGTGGGGGACATGCGGTATAAAGGTTGGTCTCACATGACGGTAGCCGACTTTGATGGCCTCGGTGGTGACCTCCTCGGCCTGTTCGGGGGGGCTGCAGTGAGAGTTGGCTTTGGTGAAATTCATTATGAGGAGGACCGGATAGATACACTCACGTCTTCCAAAGCTAGGTAGGCGGCTGATGTTAGCAACGAAGCCACGATAATCGCGCAAGGAGGGGTTGGACCTACGCCGTATCCCAGGACTGGAATGTCATAGCCGCTGTTGAGCTTCTTCTTGGACTGGAGGGTAAGTGAGGTCGCCATGGTACAAATGCTATGTGTCGCGAAAATTGGGTAGTTGTGTAAGATTGGGTCGCCGAGGAAGGATTGAGAGGGGGTGAGAAGAGAGGGAAAACGCCGTCATGTCGCCAATGCAGTCGTACGGAACGTCCTTCCAGATGAGGCCATTAGTCATTGGACAAATGGATTGCCCCCGCCGCGCAAATGTGCCTTCCCGACGGCTGATGCGCACTCGGTGTTGTTGTACCGAGCAGAGATGCCTGCTCCGGTCCGGTCCCGAAGTCCTGGCCCCTTGAAATCGCAGGGCAATGGAACCTCGCGAATCGCCCCCTGTGTAATGAAACCCGGGGCTTACGTCATGAGGGGGAGGGGGAGTCTCGGCCATTCCAAAGCGCTTCACCTTAGGTATCTTCCTTACCTACCCCGCCATTGGTGATGCCCCGCCATCAGTGTCATTTTTTATCATCACGCCACCGTTGCTGCTGGCATTGCAACTTCAATTTGATCTGGGGAATTTCAAGAAGTTCTTTGTATTGAGAATTTTTCAAAGGTATCATTGGTTCATATAATTGTCTCTCCGCCCGCATCTCCGGCTGCTGTCTGCCCGTCGTCCTCGTCCTCGTCCTCGTCCAAATCGTGGATCGGGTATGACAGGATGGCGGCGATGCTGCCTAGCATGTCGAGTCTCTGGCCGCTTTCGTGATCGCTGCTAAGGATTCTGACTTCGCCACCGTCTGCCCTTACCTTGTCCACCAGCGCCACGTACTTTTTCCTCGTCGGGATGTCAGAGCTGCGGAACAAGGAGTTGTTCATGATCAGGACGCCGCCGCCGGGGCCGATGGCACCCTCGTTGACGGCCTTGGCCACAGCTGAGGCTCCGTACCACGCCCGTCCGTCTTCTAGTCGTAGCCTGTCAAAAAACTGATCCATCAACTTGGTCTCCTTTGTAAACTTGAAGTCCTTCAGCTTGGTGCCCATCTCCGGGCTCTTCAAGACCTCGTTTAGACTGTGTACATGGCCCGAATTTGTATGGATAACGATAGCCTCCTTGGCGATCCCTGACAGCTTTTTGTCCGACTTGTCTCTTCCCTCGTCCGCAATATACTTTTTGAAATCGGCCGCGACAAATCCCGGACTCGCTAGCAGGAGCGGCCTCGGCGTGTCAAAGTTGACGGTTCGGAGAAGGGCGGTCAGGGTCTTGTCGTAGAAGCGCCTCATTCCCTGGGATGTTTCGGAGGCGGCGCTTCGCTTCTTGGGGATGACGCTCTCGACGCGCTGCTTGATGACAGTGCGAAACTGGCTGATGAGGCAAATGTTGGCGATGCCCTCCTGCATGACAACGGCGGCCATGGCGCCGTCCTTGTCGTCCGACAGACTCTCGGACAGTGTATCCTTGGCGACCGAATCCCAGCCCTCTGGTTTGCTTATCGTGAAGGGGCGCGAGACCTCGAGATCGAGAGTGTGGTATTGGCCGAGGCTGACGTAGGCATTCTCGGATTTGACGGTGCCGCTGACCTGAAGTTGGCCAACGATGGGGTCGAAGAAGGTGCTCTTGACTTGGATCGCAAGGACGGTGTGGACTCGCTCGGAAATGGTGCTGCCGGTCTTGGTCTCTTGTACGACTTTCCGCACGGCATGCGCCATGACGAGGTCGCCGGGGCTGATGAGGTTGTAGGCATGCCACTGTCCGCGGCGTGGTTAGCTGAGGCTCTACCCATCTGCATATCACAGGTTGCGCGAAGGCGAGGAAGTGGATGGAGAGGCCAATGAGACGAGATTTGCGACTGGCTTACCATGTCCTCTGAGTCCTCAGGTAGGAGAGTAACGGCATCTTCGCCAATGTCGGTCGACGCCTTGGTTGGAACGAGCTTCATGATTGATCGGTGATGCTATGTGTGCATGCTACGTCGTAGTTGTGCAGATTTGTAAAAGACACCGAATGCGAGTAAACCTCCGAAGGAAAGTTTAAAATAAAAGATTGCGAAGCAGCGCTCGTTGGGTTGTTGAAAATATCTCGACGCAGATTGGAAGATGCCCGCCGGTGGACTGGGGGTGTGGTGGGCATGTGTGTGACGCTGCCATTCTCTATTCACCCACTAGCAGGTTTAGCAGTCACCTTAAGGGGAGTCACGGCGTTGTGTCTCCGCAAGGTGACGCCAAAATTATCTCCGACACAAAGTTCATAGGTACCTTATCGTTATCAGAATCCTGGGCCACTACGATAACGCCCGCGTCGCATTCTCCAAGACCATGATGTCCTAGACTCCTACCTAGGTGTGCACTGAGAGTGGTGAACGAGATGATTTTGTTGCTTTTGCTACCTCGGCAACTGTTGCTCGCTAATATTGGACAATTACCTGTAAACAGTTCTCGTACGCAACAGGGCGGCTCAAGCTTCGACCAGCAGCAGCTGGCCAGCAACAGCAGTGTGTTTGTCGTGTGGCCTGGGCAAGAGGTTCCAAGCGAGGAACACTGATAGAGGGGACCTGGATTGGCTTTTCTCTTTGCCCATTCATGATCCATGATCCCAGCCGTCCGGAAGATAATCTTTCTGTTTGCCAGGGTGCTGGGGCGACTCGGTGACCTGGGGGCTGAAGTTGCGCGATACCGTCTCACCCAGACACTGACAGACAACGGACGAATCCCTGACGCCTCAGGAAATGTCAGAGCTAGAACTGACGGGGCATAGGACCCATCTCAAGTCATTTGTATTTCCAACCTTCGGCCTGATCAGTAATGACCTAAACATCTGTTGTCATTGGATCATGGGTGCAAGTGCTACGGCTGGTGGATGGGCGCTCTTCGCCCGACCCAAACCTTGAAGGTTGAGTGAGGGAGTGAGAGAGTGTGAATGAGTTCTGGGCACAGTCGGGCGGTGATCGACGTCATGGGTCATCATTGTGTCGCCCTAGCCACGTACCAAAAGTTCCATCTTTTTGATACTCGTTTTGTCGGCTATTTCCCCTGATTCTGCCCATGCCACTCACTCCCTGCCGAACCTAAGTAGCGGATGTAGTAGATCATTGGTTCTCCCTATGCTGGTGGTGCCTGGCTGCAAAAGTCTTGCCAGAGACGGAACCCTTCTAGAGCCGGGCGTCAAGCCTAAACTCATCAAGCAGATAGAGACGCGGTGTGCTACCTACCTTGCCTGCCTCGAGATCGGAGTGAGGGTGAGGTGACTGCGGTTGAGGGTCCAGTGTCGCGGACAGCCAACGTCAGACAGGTGCCCAGAGTGTCGCCTAGGGTTTCGTCTAGCTGCTTGCCACCTGCTCGTTCCTATCTACCTACCTAGGTACCTTGGGTACATCAGAATGAATGCCGACCTGCTGTTTCCGTCTGCTCCGTCGAAGTCGTCGTCGTCGTCGCCCACTCCCTCCGCTTTCCCATTCTCATCCCGGCCCCGTGCCCCAGTGCGTCACTATTTTCTCGATCTTGGGCTCTACAGTTTTCTCCAATGACACCCTTCTTTGGTTCTTCTCTTTGCATCATAAAGTCATCCTTTATCACAAGCATCGTCAACATCACCACACTCTAGGTACCCTGCGCGCAACACTCGTAGCTCGCAGTCAAGCTCCGCCGAGGCCCAATTGCGCAGATCCAAAGTCAATCGACAGTTACCTCGGTTCGACACGCATTCCTAGCTCCTGCCTCCAACCTTCCAACCTTGCCAGGATATCTACGGGTACCGTAGATTTGGGGCTGGTGTCACCGACTCGCGCCCATCCCTCTGTAGCGCTGCGCCAGAAAGAGAAATCCCAGACCGTTTCTGCGTTCTCCGTTTCTCTCGATTCCCCCACAAGCTACCCTCGGCGAAGTGGGCGCATCCTAGGTATCTGCAAGGGCAGCTTGCGGATCCAGCCGCAAATCTGCAGCTCGCCTTTTCTGCCCTATCAGTGTATTCATCGTTCTGAGCCGACCTTCTTAATTATTACCGACCGTTGAGATCAATTCAAAAGGACAGGGACGACGTGAGGGTTGCGTAGGGTGCCCTGTCTTAGACCCGGAATACGCGGACTCGACGAATCCGATCCCGCGTATTCATCCCCCCGTACTCCGTATCCATTTCCCAACCACCAAAGAAAACACCGCGCACCCCGCGACTAGCCCACGACGTTCAAGCGAACGCCATTCTTTTTCTGAGACTATACGCGCTCCGCGTCTTGGAGGTCCGCTTCTCTTCGTTTCCATAAATCCCTATCGTATCGCAAACGACGGGAACGAAGAGGGCGACCTAACCAGGCCGTCTCCTCCGCGGGCACCGCAACATCGGCTATCCGCCAACTCCGGTGTCTCCGTTGGACTATCGAAGCATCCCACCCAACGCCGTCTCGGGTCCAAACCCCGTGTGTGAAGCTCGGGTCTCTCGGATCGCTCGTATTCTACATCTTGAGGTTGTCAAACCACCCATCATCAGCCAGCGCATCTGGAACACCTGGCTCAGCGACCTTCTCAGACTACCTACCCGCGCTTACCTACTGCCCGCACAAACAGTCTGGAAGCACCAACAGGTTGCCCCAGCGCCTGGAACCCTACCCACGTTTTCTTCCTTGTCGACCCTTGCATAATGGGAAATGTCGACCCCTACATCCGCCATAAAGTCCATGGACGCAGGCCGTCGCGATGATGGCCAGCAACCACAACCAACGCTGCCTCTCGTCCCAGAGCCTCGACTCTCGACCCCCGCCAGCCGCGAAAGCTCCTCGACCGTCCAGAAGTCGCCGGGCGGCTCAGATTCTCACGGTATGTACGGATAGTCATGTGCGGATTTGCTAGCTTCCCTGTCTGCTCTGTTCTGGGGTTCTTGAGGGTCTCTTCATCTCCTCGGAATTGAGGCTGGGGACGTTGATCCGCCCTGAGTGGCGCACATGGTGGATGCTAATTGAGCCGTAGGCAGCAGCTTCCCTACATTTGCCAAGAAGACGCCCACGAAGCTCGCCCGAACTACCACACCGAACGCAAAGGATGTCAAGCCCGTCAAAGCCTCGCCCGCCGCTGTCCAATCTCCCGCCGCAATTGACCCGCTATCCCAGGTTCGTTACCATCATGGACATCGCCAGGCGGGTCGTATACCAGTTGTTAACCTCCCACAGCACATTCTGATGCGAACAAACACCGACCACACAGTCCCCCCTCAGCTCCGGAGACGCCCCGATAGTCCGGCCCTCGACCTTGAGCAGCCACCAAAACTCCCACTACATGCTTTCGATGCCAACAAAGACAAAAGGTACGTTGCACACCCAACCGGCTTGCTCATATGCCTTCGCTAACAGAGCCACAGGAAAGGACCGTCATTCTTGAGCCGGCTGAGCATGCGAGGCGGACGTCGACGCGACGATGACGAGGACTCTGTCTTCAGTGACCACCGTATCGATGGGACGAACGCCCCAGCCTTTTCCTCCGTCATTGGTTCGGGGTACATACCTCACCACAAAGAGCCACCGCGATACATCCGCGTCAAGGCACGCAACAAGAAAACTCGAGAGTTCAACCGAATGTTCCTCGCCCAAGAGCTTTTGATCCCACGAAACGAAACACACGAGGATAAGAGCACGACCGTGTCAGTGTCGAGCGACACCAGGCGACCGAACAATAGCGGAGCTGTCTGGGCCACTGAATTCAGCACCGATGGCAAGTACTTTGCTGCCGCAGGAAAAGATCAAGTAGTGAGGGTTTGGGCTGTGATTTCCACGCATGAGGAGCGACGGCGGCATGAAGAAGAAGAGAACGCCAACCATGGTGAAAGACTGAGCGCGCCCGTTTTTCGAAGCAAGCCAGTACATGAATTCCAAGGACATACCGGCGAGGTTCTTGACCTCAGCTGGAGCAAGAACAACTTCTTATTGTCTTCGTCAATGGACAAGACGGTGCGTCTCTGGCATATCAGCAGGAAGGAGTGTCTTTGCACGTTCAAACACAAGGATTTTGTCACCTCGATTGCCTTTCACCCCACCGACGACCGGTTCTTCCTCGCGGGATCTCTAGACTCGACATTACGTCTGTGGAGCATCCCAGACAAGTCAGTGGCCTATTCCGTTCAGTTGTCCGACCTCATCACGGCAGTTGCCTTTTCGCCCGATGGGAAGACGGCTATCGCTGGAGGCCTCTCGGGAATGTGTATGTTCCATGACACCGAGGGCCTCAAACAAACCACTCAGCTGCATGTCCGTTCATCCAGGGGCAAGAATGCCAAGGGAAGCAAAATCACCGGCATCAAGACGATGATGTATGATGGCGAGGCCAAGGTCTTGATCACGTCGAACGATTCGAGGGTTCGCATTTATGATCTGCGCGACAAGACCCTGGACTCCAAGTTCAAGGGTTACGAAAATACCTGCAGCCAGATTCACGCCGATTTCAGCGACACCGGACAGTGGATCGTTTCTGGAAGCGAGGACAAGAGAGTGTATATCTGGTCGGTAAATTCTGCCGAGTCGGATAAGGACAAGCCATGCGAGTATTTCGAAGCGCATTCTGACCGAGTATCGACGGCAGTGTTTGCACCAAAAAAGTCACGACAGCTTCTTGGCGGTTCGGGGGATCCTCTATACGACCTTTGTAATCCTCCGCCGGTGACTCTTATGAGTCTCGAGGAGTCCATCGCTAGCCAAACGGGCAATTCGGACGACGAAAGACCGCAAATCAAGAAGCCTGAGGAATCACCAGCCTACATTGAAAAGTCGAAGCACTATGACGGGCAAATTCTGGTGACTACGGACCAATCTGGAGTTATCAAGGTTTTCCGACAAGATTGCGCATACCTTAAGCGCCGACATGAAAACTGGGAAACCGGCTCGACCTTTTCTCGCCGGCTGGGAGGCAGCGTCGTGGGACGTAGCGGAAGCGTCGCAACGCGTACGAGCGTCGGCAGTCATCCCCGATCTCGCCGCGGGTCAATGTCACGCCTGGCGGCACCTGGCGCTGCTCAGCTAAGCTCCGATATCAACACTTGGCGTCATGGAATTGAAAATGGTCGTCCAAACTCGGTGATCATCACTCCATCCCAAAGCGAGCGCTCGACGTCGCCGACTAAGACTTCGCACACGCCCATCGACACAAGCACTGCGAATCTTGCGTCTGGGGCTCGAAAAAAACCGTATGGCGCGTCGTCGCAGCCGACACGTCCGCAACTCCCGGCCAGTCCCACGTCGAGCCGCGCTTCCCGCGACCGGGCTCCGTCCATCCCCCCTACACCGAGTTTCTCGTTCGTATCGGCAGACGACGATGAGAGCGACGAGCTGCGACTTGATCCCGCAGGGGCCAGCTATTCTTTTTGGAACTTGAACCGATGGAAAGGCATCTCATCTCTGAGGTCCTCGGTATCATTCAGCAACATCAACACATCGCAGGCGCAAGTAGGACAGGGGCGAAACAGCATGAGCACGGCGGATACCACACAGACAACCATTAGCAATAGCACCAAGGCTTCCAGACGCAAGAGTATCGGCCCCGTCGTGTACGACAAGACGGTTGAGGAAGAGCAAAACGGTACGACGAAGATTATAGAGGACACGACCGCCAAGGCAGAAGGAGATGGCCAGCTTCTGCGACCAGTTGGCAATAGGTCCGACAGTCGGACCCGTAATTCTGTTATCAGCCGTTTGAGCTCCGAGTACAACAGCGAGGACGGCGAGCAACTCTCCTGTCAGAAATGCGCGAGCAAGGATTTCAAGGCAAAGAGAGTGGGGGGCAGGCAGCGGCTCATTTGCGTAAAGTGTGGCAAGCTTGTTGACGACGGCATGCAATGATTGAGATGAGAGCGAGAGAGAAGGTCAACTCTTTGATGACATTCAGGGACTAGCTTTGTTTTTTTCCGTAGCGATGGATTTGACGTTTTGGGCACACATGATCAGGCGCATCTATCACGAGCAAGGATACCCACGCACGCACACACACAACGGCTGAGGGGGAAAATCAGGGACGACAGCATTTTCTTGGATACACAGACACGAGGGTCTTTCCGAAAGAAAGAACCAATTATTATTCTTTGGGTCATATGTCGCGGAAGTTCGGCAGTCAGCAAAGCAAAGTGGCGTTACTTGGAAGGTACAGCGATATTTCAAGCGGGCGCATAAAAAAGCTTCCACGCACGGAAATGAAATGAAATAAATTGGTATCATGAAAACTTGATAGCTAGCATCTGTCCCCGATGCAATACCGCAAGCGCCGGCGAGGGTGTAGAATATGGCGAAGAAAGGTGGGTGAGTAGTAACAAACATCATCCCCGCAAGGACATTTTCCAGTCCGACCTTAAGCCAGTGTTGACGCCGAGGGTGTAGCCGCCAGAGACGGTGGAACCGTCATCAGGCTTGGCCTCCTTGACGTCCGCGGCTTCCGTCTTCTTGTTGGCCTCGGCCGTCTTCGCAGCCGCCTCGGCCGCTTCGGTCTCCTTCATCCTGGCAAGCCCGCTCAGCTCCTGGACGGTGGCCTGCAGGGTCCTTGGATCGGCGCCTCGGGCGACGCTGCGGCCGCCGTTGTAAGGTTGGCCCTTTTCGAAGAACATGAAGGTCGGCATGGCCGTGACGCCATATCGGCGTGCGACGTCCTGAGTAGCGTCGACGTTGACCTTGACAAAGGCAAGGGAGCCGGGCCGGCCGTGATTGTTGGAGAGGGACTCGTAGATGGGCTTGATGGCGTGACAAGGGCCACACCAGTCCGCGTAGAAATCAACGACCACGTAGGTGTTTGCCGACAGCAGGCCGCTGAATTCCGCAAGGGACGAGGCGTGAAGGACGACCATTTTGGCGGCAGGTGGGAACAGTGGTGAATAACTCGTAATGGCAGAAAGGGTGATGAACTGGTTATGGCAAGTCTCCGGATGGGTGTGAGTCGATTGTGTGGTTTATGATGCTCCTTGGGCGAATCTCTGCGTGCCTTAGACTAAAAATTTCAGGTATTATAGATTTATATATCCAGAAGAGTTCTTGTTTGAGGCCTTGCGGCTTTGATGGTATTCCGCTTCAATTTGTCAGGATGACAGAAGGAGAATGAGTGAGGGCATTCAGCAACAGCGGCGACTATCTCGTCAGCTTCCGGCGGCAACACAAGACCGGGGCTTTGCGCCGAAGAAGGAACCTTCCAGGTGGCTGCAGCGTTGGGCTAGCGCAACGGCTCTCTAATTTTGCTTCATTGGCCCTGCATCAGTAATTCATTCCATCACCCCCCATGATTTCGGTTTCCATCATTTGTCACCTGCTCACTTCTGTCTCCCCATCGCTGAGCCCCCCCCCCCCCCCCCCCCCACCATTGACTGCATGGGCATGCGCGTGCGCATGGTTTCTTCCGTTTTGCAGAGCATCTGGCTTTCACGATTTCCAGTTCCGCAAATGGCCGGCTGCATGTGCTTCAGATCGCTGACGCAACTCGGAGATGCAGGTTGCCGGTGCATGTTGTCCAAATCACTGGACCCAAACGGATTTCCGTCGTGAAGCCTTTGGCTGCTGTTCATCATTCCGGCGACGGTGCGTCGGAGGCTGGTCAGGTTTGGTCATTTGTAGACTAGACTGTCTGCCCTGCCGCTCGTTGGCATCCCTCTGCACCATGGTACTCTTCAAAAGGCGCTCACACACACTTGTGATTGTGCTGTCTGGAGGGCTACCCATGCCGTTTCTCATTCTAATCCGGTCATCAAATGACGGCAGCACTCTTACATCTTACTGACCGGGACCTTAGAGTTACGTACCGCGTGTCCATCTATCGCTCTTATGCCCGCTATCGTTTCTTTGGGGAAATGTCCACGATTCCGACAACAGTCCAAAGATCCGCGAGCCAAGGCGCCGCTCAGAGTCGTCAGTTCCTGCCTCTCTGTGACAAGATGCGGTACGATCCCTAGCCATCGTTGAGTGCCACGAACATGAGGCGCCGTCCAACTCTGGCTTACTCCCAAATTGTTTGTCAGCCCATGTCGGCTCAGTTGGAACCTGTTTAGGATCTTCAGGCCCATCAACCAACAATCCCCTAACCCACCCATTGTTACGTCGTCAGATGACCCCATCAAGTGTCTCGCAAAGTCGCAGTCACCAACCCCAGCACCCGCTGCCCGCCGCCCCTCCACGCCGGGTCTTCACACCTTTTCGCTTCTCGCCGGCGCTTATCAAGCGCGGAGACTTCCAAGGAAACCAAGTTCACTTCAGGGATGCCGGGAATATCTATCCTGTCGAGTCCCATCTTGGGTCTAGCCTGGTACCTACCCTGCAGATGTCAGTCCTGCAAAGTAGTCCTCTGGAAGAAGATCAGGCTGTCTCGCCAGACTTTGAAGCGCCTTGTGCTGACGACCAAGCCCATTCGACGGGAGGTGAACCTGGTGCCTGTTAGCCTTGCCGGCTCCCTTCCTTCATGGATTGGAGGCTAGAGCCTCAGGGGCAAACGGTCAGCCACCTGTGACGGCCGCTGTACACCACCCTCATTTTTGCGTGAGATCAAGCGCCGGCGGTGCGCGTGTCGCCGAGTGTTTCTTGGGAAATCGGTTCCCCTGGGCCTATGGAAAGATGAAGTCCACAAGGCTTCGACACGATCCCCCGTTCTGAAATGCTGAGCCTTAAGGGTACGCTGTTTCATCGCCTCGAAGCATCCGACCTCTGGCTTATCTACAGTGGTTTGAGCCGTTGAGGCCCGGAAGTTGCCATCGAATGGGATGATCAAGCCCGAGTAAACCTCTAGGCGCCTCATAGCGGCTCATCGAGCGATGGGTCTACTTTATGAAGGCTCAAGAGGGCGGTTGAATGATATGGCCGTTCTCCGAGATGTTTCCATATAAAAAGCTTCCTTTTTGGTATTCCTTTGCCAAGGTGGGATTCGTCATGAACATTCATTCGCAAGAAACTTTTCTCAATAGCATTGCTCGTTCGTGGAATTGTCCTTCCGATATGGCCGAATATCAGCCCTTCAACTTTGGGTTTGAACTTGAGCTGTCTCTCAACAGCAAAAAGAAGCACAAGTCATGGCTCTTGATGGCCCATGATACCGGCGGTCGTCTGGCCAAGAAGGGAGTGAGAAACCATGTCAAGGAGAAGGTGGACGGGAACTACCGGAAGTGGTCTGTTGTTCAGGAGATCACAATTCCTCAGGACCCGGCCAAGAACAACTGCGAGTATTCTGATTCACGACATGGCAATTTCGGCGTTAACACTTGAACTCAGGGGCCCTTGAGCTAGTGTCTCCCGTGTTCGGATTGGACTCGCCCTGGCTGAGCGACACCGATCACATCTTCTCCGCCATCCAAAAATCCTCTTCTATACAGAAGGTTCCCCAGTGCAGCACGCATGTTCACGTCAGCCTGGCTGATCGAGACTTCACCACGTTCCAGCTGGCGTGCCTGGGAAAGGCAATCCTTACCTACGAATCTTGCTTCGACGCCTTGGTTCCCAAAGACAGAACATCCGCGTACTGGTGCCAGAGCAACCGCCGGAACCCTGTGCTGTCCCGCTGCCAGTCCCTCCAAGAATGCCTCGACCTCCTCGACGTGGCTTCGCAGCGAGGCACATCCGCCGTCGTCGAGACCATGTGCCTGTTCCCGGCCTCCAGCGCCTACGGACGCGCCCACGGACGGAAGAAGGACTTTGTCCACGGCAAAGTCTACAAGTGGAACTTTGCTCGCTTGCTGGGTCATGACAACAGCCGGACCATCGAGTTTCGACAGCCTCCCGGCAGCACCTGCATGGAAGATGCTGTCGGATGGGTCTTATTGACTTTGACGTTCGTCGCGGGGGCGACTGGAGGTGGCAATTGCATCGGCTCGTTGGAGTCTGGCGGTGATGACCGGCTAGAATTTTGGCATCTTCTTTGTCACGGTGCGGGGGTCTTCGGGCTTGATCCGTTCTTGCTTGACGTTTTGAGGAACTTTCTGAGCCGTGTATGAGGATGATCGACTCCTTTCTCTCTGTCTTGATCAACAGCACATGGGACCAATCGTCCGAACTCGCTTCTCTAACTCTAGTCTTCATTCGCCCAGTTTATTTTGAGTCTGGTTTACAGGCTTGCTTGCATGCTGCATTTTTCTCTTTAATTAATCAGACATTTCTAGCCGGATGTTCCTGCGAGGTCGAAAGGGTGTCCGTCCTTTCCGCCTGTTTCCTCCGACGTCCACATCTAGACCGGAAGCTTGGCCTCCGCAGAGTGCCACTTCATATCGGCACCAAGACGCGCTCTGTGCAACTTATTGGCGTCTCTTGGTTATGATCTAGGTTCGGGCCTGAGTTCCAGGTTGATTATCATATTGTTGTTTAAATTCAATGTATTTGGGACGTCTTCTCGTCTCTTGACCTTGGTGACCACTCTATCCTCCAGTCAACCTGGGTGGACTACGTCTCCTCATTGCACGAACCAAACAACAGCACTATGGTGCAACCGGCCTCCTCATCTGACCTGCTCGGCTGACGGGGCCGTCCGGAGAAAATGCAACATAGTACTGCTCCTCTTGGCGATGGACTAGTATATAAATGCCCGAACTTGGCATGAATGCTGTGTGGCTGCCAAGTTCTTCATGAATCCAGCACTGCCGTCAATCATAACAACCTCCACACTCGATCAAAATGAGATTGCTAGGTTTCTTGGCTACGGGCCTCTCTGCCACACCCTTCTTCGGTTCTGCTTCGGGGCAGAGCACGGTTCCGGCTTGGGGGCAATGTAAGTTATACTTGCTATGCCTGGTTTGAGTTCCTTCAATTTTGATGCCACCGCAGGCGGTGGTAATGGTTGGGGCGGCGGCACTGCTTGCGTGAGCGGCTACACCTGCTCTATTCTTAAGTACGACAATTCCAACGACTTGGCATCTCAAGAAAGCTGCTGACTTCTCCTGTCAAAGTCCATTTTACCATCAGTGCATCCCAGGATCCAGCACTCCGACGACCGCTTCTGCCAGGCCCTCTTTAACTTCAACCGCCTCTGTTGCAACTACCACTAACATCCGCACAACATCTCGTGCATCGACAACTCTCGTGAGTGTAACCACCACAGCAGCTGGCGGCGGTGGCGGCACCGTTCCCACGACTCTTGTCTCGGGATGGTACTGGATCCGCGCTGTGGCCTCGCCCAACTTCCACAATTACCTCCAAGCCAAGCCGACCAATACGCCCAGCAAAGCCTACCTCGAGTCTCCTAGCGGTGCAGGCCAGTTCAAGATTGAGTCTGGCCAGTTGCTCCACCTGACTGGGTCGTCTTCGCTGTATCTCAACGTTGAGAATCCGATGGATAAGACCCAGAGAAAGCTGGAGACGTGGTTCAGCACGAGCAAGAATACTTATGGCACGTTCGCCTTTCAGGGGGATACGCTTACGTGGAACACGCCGGATATCAACCGCCCTAACCTGGCTGCGTGGCTTGTCTGTGAGAACCAGGAGGTGTTCATCAACACGGGGGCATATCTATACCAGACGCCCGCGGGATGCTTTGATCAGACTGTGAGTAGAATTTCTGGCCCTTCTGCATCTCGTGGTACTGACCAGCTTAGATACACTCATATGGAGGATCCACTGCAGATTATTGAAGTCATGAACAGCTTTTGTGACGGGTGTTCAACGCCTCTGTCTCATTACTCTCGTTAGCTAGCACTCAAATTCTCTACTAACTTCCTATTTGCCAAATTCTGTGGTCATCGGTCCTTCACAAGTGGCTCTCTTTAATGCCTCTATCCTCTCCTGGTTGAGTCGGACTCATCACAGTGTCCAAAGTGAAGCTGTGCGGCCCTACGTACTCTTGCACTTTGCTCCCGTCCTGCACCGTCCACTCCTTGAACCACGACTGATACATGTGCACACCTCCATACAGGTGAGCGTGGCTCGTGAACTCCCACCAGACGTTGAAATGCATCATTCCCGTGCCCATGGGCTCGAGGCTCCACTTGATGACCTTGTTCAATGATGTGGCATTTCTGCACTCCGTCTTCTCGATCGTAGGCACCTTGGGCCCAGTGTTGGTGGCAATGGAGCACTCGGCAAAGGCGGCTCCGGCTGTCACCTGAGCGGCGAACGTGACGCTGTAGATGTATGCTTTAGAGCAGCTGTTGGCCGATAGTTGCGAGGTGAGTGCTTACTAGTTCCACTCCGACTTCGATCGACCCCCGGCATAGAATCGTTCGATTTTGAAGACGGCTGCGGTGCCCGCTGATTCTTTAGTAACTCGTCGCTCGAAGTCCCCGGTGTCAGACTCCGCGGCGACGTCGGATGGTGAATAAGGGGCACTGAGGGCCAGGGAGCAGAGAGCGAGGATTCTGAGCAGTCGCATGGTGCTACGTATCTTATGGAAGATAATCCTTTCTGACATTTGAAAAGAGATTTGGTTGAGTCCTGGAGGAGAAATTCACACTATATGAGCAAGAACAGGTACTCTTTTATCTTAAGCCTTCGTCATGCCGCGGCCCCCTTACTTATCGTCATACACAGGAATATATGACCACAATACCATGAACCTCAGAGGATTGTGCGAGAGTTGAACCGTGATGGAGTACAGCCGATAAGATGCCGTCAATAATCGCACTGCAAACCCGTGAATGCCTTTCAGTCTGCTCAACCAGCAAAGCAGTCTTACTTACCGTAAGTCCGGAAATAGGTCATTCAGGTGACCGACGGGTAAGACCTGAGAGCGCAAACATTGAGATGCAAGCACGTTATACGAGGCAATTATAGCACCTTTGTGTGACCGAGGAAATGATTATGAGGCCCACCAATTGGCTTCTCCTCCATGCGGGTTGAACAGACCCAGGGCACATACGCGTGGTGCAAACCAACGCAAACCAGGGAGGTTTTCCGTAGGAAAAGCACACGGGATCATTCATCGGTCAATGACAAACAAAAGTTGGTATCCCATTTACTTTTTTGGCTAACCTAACCCCTCGTCTAAACGCTAATCGTGCGGAAGATGCTAAATTCATCACCTGTGGCTACCAGGCTGCCAGTGATCTGGGGGTGCCAGTGCAGCTCTTTGACGTTGGACAGGTAGTGCACAAACAGCAGCTGAGGCGGCACATCCTTGACGCCTCCAGTGTCCTTGCTCTCCTCGTCGTCGAGCTCGACGGCCAAGTCCCAGAGGGTTACGGTGCTGTCGCCCGCCGCGACGGCAATGATGCTGTCGTCTGTGGGGTGCCACTCGATGCTCGTGACCTGCTCCTTGTGGTAGTTAAAGCTGGCAATCGGCGAGGGCTTGTCTGAAGGCGAGGTCGAGCTCTGCTTCCACTGACGCAGGTCCCAGACGGCAAATTCGCCGTCGTCGGCGCCCGAGGCGAGCAGGTGCGTCGTGAGAGGCGACCACGACATGACGTTGACGTCGGTCGAGCTGACCTGCATGGACAACGCAGGCTTTCTGCTCTTGCTGCGGACATCCCAGACGCGGATCGTGCCGTCGCTTGATGCAGACGAGAAGACGGACTGCTCGGACGGGCTCCAGAGGATCTCCTCGACACTGCTGGTGTGGCCCTGGAATGGCCGGTTGTCGGTGACGAAGCCGCCGCCATCGGTGCGCGTTGTGAGGTAGATCAGGCCATCGTTGTCACCGGTAAGAAGCTTTCCGCTAGGGACAAGGGGAGACCAGGCCAGGGCATAACCCTCCGATTTGTGGGCGCGGATGGTCGATACCGGCTTGTTTTGTTGGGTAGATATGACGGTGCCCGGGTTGTCGAAGGAGTAGAGATGAGGGGTAATGTCGTGGATGAAGACGTTGGAAGACTCGGTCATGCTCGCGGTTAGGGTAGTCGGGGGTCTGGAGGCGTCTTGCGACGGGATCTGGTGGGCGCGGATTCGGTTTGTGGCCGAGTTCATGGGGATGGACTTATGCTCCAAAATGGGTTCGGCGTCCTCGTCGTCGTCTTCCTCGTCGTCAGATTCCTCCTCGTTCTTCTCCGTTCGACTCAGGCCGCTGAACTTCATAACCATCAGCTGGTTGTCGTTGGCCCTGGCGTTCTCGGCCTGTGTGCCGGCCACGGTGTACATGGTGGCGGGGTAGACTTTGCGGTTATCCCCGAGGCTGTCGCGGAGGATATCAAACGACAAACAGGGCCATGGGGTGCTGATGTTGTGCAGCATCTCATATGTCGACACGTCGGGCGCGAGTGTCTGTCCGGCTTCGAGCTTGTTTCGTCCGACGATGAAGGTGCCCTGGTCAACCGCGGCTAAACCCGTCAGCTTCATAATCGCAACTGCATTTAAATATCATATTTTTCATACCTTCCTTCTCCTCGGCTTCTCTCTCCGCATCGGGCCGTCCGTCAACGCCGGCTTCCATGATCTCGTCCTCCTCAAACTCGTCCTCGAACTCGTCCTCAAACTCGCCCATTCCGGGGTCCTTCTCGTCAATCTCCATACCCTCGGGGCGATCGCCTCCCTTGAGGGGGGCGTCGCCCATCTCGATATCGGCAGATCGTTTCGACATGTTGTTCGGTGTTCACACGTCGCAAGTCAAAAATGGATTGAAAAGCTGCCTCGATCCTACTGCGACCTAAAAAATAAAATGACCAAGGCAGTAGTGCAAAAAGAAAAAAAATCAAGGCCCCGCGATTTGTGGCTGGATACCCCGCGTGGCGTTCCACTTCAAGATGATCGGCGACAGGGGGTGTCGTTAGATGTGGCTTGTCAGTGGCATCATGTGACCTCGTACCTGTGTCGCGTTGCCTTTGCCAGTCGTTTCTCGGTCGGTATTGTTAATTGCCCCGCCACTCCAAATAACAACGTCTTCTCAACTGCCCGATCGCTGCCCACTTCACTGGCGATTTGCGCCGATGACATTGGTCTCAACAATGTCTTCGAGAAGAGTACCGTCATCATGGCGCCTCAGCAGAACACCTTTGCCGTCATCCCAGCCGCCCCCGGCCGCGTTGGCGGCGCCCCCAGCAAACCGCCGATGACCTCAAAACAGGCACAGAAGCTCTACAAGCAAGCGAATAAGGAGCCCCGACGTTCCAGAGCCGAACAACGGAAATGGGAGAAGGAGAGACAAGAGGAGATTCGCAAAGAGCTGGAAAAGGAGCGCGCCGCAGTCAAGGCCAGGGCAGCGCGAGAGCGAAAGAAGGCTAAGGAGGAGGAAGCACGCGAGAACCGACGGAGAGCTGGACAGCCAATATTTGATTGTCGACCGAGTCAAGACACGATTGCCCGATTTGTGCGAGGAAACGGCACAAGCCTCAAGAGAGACTCGTCAGGGGAGCCGGTACTGAAGAACCAAAGCATCCCCGCAACCTCGCCGGATACCAAATCAACGTCCTCGCCGTCGCCGATGGCTGCGAGAACCCCTCCTTCTGTTTTGCCTCCCAATGCTATGTCTCTTGAAGGACGCAAGGCTCCAGCCATATCCACCACGCGCTCACCTGGCCCATCTCAGGGGTCCAAGACATCCGCTTTGCCTCCCCAAGTCCCGTCCCATTTGTCAAAGCAGCCTTCGTTTGAAGGCATGCCTCCACCGCCCAAGCTACCATCCCGAGATGGTCCTGTCGGACTTTCACCGGACTTAGCACCAAGTTTGTTTCCTTCGAAGCCTATGCCGGATGAGACTTCTGCGGTTTCCACTCCCATGGGGCCTCCTCCCCGGCCACTGCCAAAGTCGAAACCAAAATCGAAGCCGTTCATGTTGCCTCGAGGGCCCGTACCAGTTCATCAGCCGCCTCGGCACAAGATTTTCAAGCACAGTCCACGCTCAGAATTTCTCTGTCCGTCATCGGAGATGCCACCGCCGCAGAAGTCACCGTCGTTCAGGGCACGGCCACAGAGGCCTTCACTGCAAATGCCTATACCTCAAGTTCCATTACAGGCACCGCCACCAAAGCCTCTGACAGAGAAACCTCCGCCGGGGGAATCTGTTCCGCAGATGAAAACCCCTCAAATGCTGTCGGTGCAGATACTACCATCACCCCCAAGACAAGAGCCACAAGTCCCTCCGCCAAGCACGCAAGCCATTGTACAAGATTGCTTCGACGACTTCTTCCCAACAGCTTCACAGCTTGCCATAGAACTCAAGGAAGATTCCAACTCGGACGCTCAACCTGAGAAGCTGTCAAACCAAGTGCAAGATGGATTGGCGGTCCAAGCCCAAGCCAACAAACATCAAAGCGGAGTTAAGAATGTTAGAGAACAAGTAAAAGAAAAGGCAAACACAGCTTTCACAAAGACGTATACCAGTGCTGGATATGGCGTGTTTGCTTCTAATCTTGAACCATTGGATTCTCATACCAGACGCCAACCCTCTCCTGCACTGGTGAAAGTTCCAGCCAAAGGCCCAGGATCAACAAAGGTGTATCAGGAGCTCCAGGATTCTGATCACAAGGAACAGAAGAAGGAACTACAGCTGCAAGGAGTGGGCACATCTTCTATCAGCAATCAATCAACTACTGCAACCAGAGCAGTTTCATCACTGAAGACGCTTCACATCCCACAGTTTCCTGGTCGTCAAGATCGGCACTCAAAGCGTAGCATCTTGCATGAAATCAGCAGCAACCGCAGCTCTATACCAAAACCTGCGGCCACGCCTGCGAAACCCAAGCCACCATCTTGCTTTGATAACGTCTTTCCCTTGATCTGCACCCAGGATCTGGTCATGTCGTCTCAGGAAGTACTAGATATAGAATCCCCAGCCAAAACCATGACGCAGTCGTCCTCTGGAGGATCGGCATCAAAACCATCGCCTCTCACCGAGATGGACCTGGCAGCTATTGACTGGGATGACGACTTGGATGACTTTTGACGCATTAGAGATTGGGGAAAAGCGTGAGGCAAGTTGCATTCTTGGGATAGGACGGCACCTCTTTTCACGGCTAGAGACGCAGCAACAGTAAGCACTGGCGAGTCATTTTGAAATTAGTATACCCTTGAGAGCACCATAGCATTTGGATTCTTGCCGTCGTCAGTCAACGGTTCATCAGTAGATGAACGATGTATATGAGAGTCATGACAACGAGCAATAGAGTATTATTGAGCAAGAAATCTCTATACAGGGGCTTGGCAGCACACGCGGCCCTGAACCAATACTATGTCCTGTGTTCATGCCCTCGAAAAATGTACATCCTGGGTCACGACACAGAATAACTGAGGCAGAGTTCTCACGCTGACTCTCGCTGATTATCGCAGAGCCTTCCCGGTATGGAACCCTTCCATGAAAAGGCCGAGAAGAAGAAAAAAGCAATCCTATACCGTGATCGTGGGAATCGCTGTTCGTATGATGCCGTCCCAACCCCAAACGCCGAGTCAATGCTTCCCACTTGTCCAGGCGACGCCATTATCCATCCATGACTCTTCAAGAACCACATCGCCGCGCCAAAGACACCGTCATTCATAGATAGATTCCAACCCAGCTCGTCTTGTTGGCAACTAGAGTCTCGCAGCCGTCCACCGCGCATACAAGTTTGCTCTCAAGGTCGCGTCGAAACCGATTGTTGGGACGTTTGGCTGCTGGCTTGCGGTTCTCAAAACATTCCTCGCAGTAGACCTGGTTCAGCATTAGTAACATAGCCAGCTCGTCATCTGTTTGCAGGGGCAACTTACATGACCACATCCCTTTAGAGCCCAAAAGTGGTGCTCGCTACGTTGACGCTTACCCTTGCGCGTTGGATGGCTCTCGTTCACCGGAATTTCGGGGTCATAGGCCAGCTCCTCGTTGCAAGCAGGACATATTACAATGAGGTCAGAGCCCGTATCTCTGGTAAATCCTGACTTGGCCGGGGGCGGGGCTTGGTGAACTGGCTTTGGTGACTCGGCTCGTTCGGCGCGTTGGTCAAAAGCGCCATGTTCGTACTGAAGTTGGATGTTGCCCAGTGGGTTGTTGAGATCGGCGCCTTGGTTAATTCTGTTGTGAAAGATGCCAAGAAGTTGCACATCATCCTCAGGGCCGGGGAAGAGTCGGAACGGGTAGAGATGGCGACGTATGCCTGCTGCTAGTCCGCTAAGTGCATTGCTCGAGTTGTACATTCCAAAGGTTGCCGGTTGTCTGCTGCGCTCACGAGGCCGGGCAACCGGGGGGGGCAAGATGGGTGCACGCCTGCGCGGGACCTCAGGAGAGTCGTCGGTGAGGTCGATGACTGGCGCGTTGCCGGCGAGAATGCTACTATCGCTACGCGCAAACGACGGTGGGTTCCTGCCCTGAGAGTTCTGTCTTCTCGGGTTCACGGCAGGGCGGGGCGCGTGTGTCTGAACAGGGCTGTCAGGCTCGTTCGTGAGGTCGATGACGTCTGCAGGAGCACTATTAGGGTTGTTTTGGGGTCCTCCTGCAGGCCTTCGATGTCCTTGCTGAAAGTACAGCTCTAAGTCGACTAAAACATCCGCCGGGTTGCCGAATTCCCCCGAGCCGTTCTGGTGCTGTCCGGCCATGCCTCCCTCGCGATTGTCCCCACGAGACGTTTGTTGTTCGCGTAGGCGTGGCAACTGGTCCATTTCGGCGAGAAGTGCAAGCTCGAGTTCGTCGGCCAGGTCAGGTGAAAATGGGTCGTTGAACAAGGGTCCGTGGGCAGCGAGGCCGTCCGACATGGAAGATTCTTCTGAATCGGAGTCTGAAGGCTGTGACTGTGATTGTGAGGCAGACTCGGGGTCCCAATCCTGCTGAGCGTCGGCTTCGGAGTCGAACGTGCTTGAGCGATGGTCAAGAACGTCGGAGGAATAGTCTGGGACTTGGTAGGCCCCTGCTTGGTAGAAGAGCTCGTCGTCAATTCCGCCCCAAACGTCGTCCGAGTCGATCAAGGGTTGGGGTAGCGCGGGAATCGAAGGTGAACCCGATTCAGATGCGGGAGAAGTCGAGCCCGAGGCAGGGACAGAGGCCGGAGAGTGTGGAATCGAAGGAGAGGCTGAGGTTGAGTGTAAGGATTGAGAGGGGGAGTTCGATATCGGCGAGGAATATGGTGGAGAAGCTGAGCTCATATTCTGTGAACGGGGCCAATATGGATTGGCGCTGGAGAACGATCGGGTCAGCCCAAATCCGAGGGTTCCAGACGGCAAAAGTTGGGGAAACCACGAACAAACCGTCTGCCCCTCAAGTGTCTTAAGTTCGGCGAGAAAGTTCGAAGGCTTTAGTCCCGAGCAGGACCCGCCGGGGATCAACAGGATAGGAGTGAATCTCCTACGACCGACACAAAGGTGAAGTGACCATCCCGTGGTATTTTCGGGGTAGGACCGGGTTGGCAGAAGCTGAGTGGACAAGAAAAAGGGCGGTTTCGTTGGGCTTGCCCCGGGAAGGTTGTACTCGTCGTCGTCGTGTGTTGCTGGTGGCGGTTGAGGGTGGGTAAATGGTCATGCAAGCGCAGGCCACCCAGCGGAAGGAACGACGGTTGGCGCTTCAGCCTCAGATAAGCTCGCACAGTGCAGGGGCAATTGCTCCGATAAGCAGGAACCCCTCTGGAGTTTTGGACTGGCAGGGAACCTGCGGAAGATATGTTGCTAAGCGTAACCCTGCCGCACTGACAGTGCACAGTAGACTTTCCTTCACAGTGCTTATGTCATAGTCGCAAGATGCGACGAAAAAGTCGTGATGCACTTCACCTTTCTTTCACCGAGATTCAAGGTGAGTCTCCAAGGTGAGCCTTCATGTAAGCCGCCATCTTGCACAGGTACAAGCACCATTGCAAGTAGACTCACATTGAGGGCCATCGAGTCGCTTTGGACATACAAGAGCATTGAGCCCAAGACATTGGATATCATTTTGATAGACTCTTTCGCCCCGTTTATGTATCATACAATGACAGACCAAGCAGACCCTGACCTGCTTACTCCTGTTTGACTCCAAACACAGAAACAACACCCTCCTCGTTGACAGAAATCAGCTGCTTGGCATCAGCACCCCACTTGACCGACAACGCCGCAACCGACGTTCTCAGAGGTTCCGACCACGACTTTGAGCTCTTGATGTACTGCTGCACTGTGATGCCGCCAGCACCCGCAGTGGCGAGATACTGTCCGGTATAATCCCAGGCCAAGGACTGGACTGGCCCGCCGGTCTCGAGTGTCTTGACTCTGGCAGCATCTCCCTCCTTGCGCAGATCGAAGATCGTAACTGAGCTCTGACCCTTGGCCGTTGCCGCAAGCCAGAATCCATTTTCTGAGAACGTCAGAGCCTCGACGGGTGCGCCAAGGCTGAAAACAGCTGCAACCTCCAAGCTCGTCGTCATGAACAGACTGATGTCACCCGTGACAGTGCCCGCCGCGAAGAGATGGCCGTCGGGGTGGAATGCCGAGGATGTCAGAGCTAAAACAGTTAGCAACTCTGGGTATGAGTGGTGCGAAGCATCGGCAACTTACCTGTATCGGCATACGTGCGGCTGATCCTCTTCAGGGCGTGGAGGTCGTAGAATACGATGCTCTTATCTGAACCGACGGACGCGAGAAGGTCACCAGTAGGGTGGACGCTCAGGGACGTCACAGGTCCCGCGTGCTCGGAAAGTGATGCAACTTCGCTGCCGCCCTCAAAGACCTTGACTGATCCCTTGCTCGTGGCAAAGATCAGCTTGTTGTCCGTCCACACAGAGTCGATAACCGGCTCATTGACAGCGACTTGACGCTCGACTGAGTCCGCCTCGACCGAGTATATCGCAGCGTCGCCGCCCCGGCCGCCAACTGCCGCATAACTTCCCTGAAGCGCGAGCGAGGAGGCGTTGGAGACCGGTGCTGGTGTCGAAGCAACAGTGACCAGCGAGGCAACGTCTTCGGAGGTGGCCCAGCCTTCGGGAACTGGGCGCTTCTTGCGGCCCTTGGAGAGTCTGCAGTATGTTAGTGTGTCGATCTAGTATGCGGCTGCATCCAACTTGACTCACTCTTGGTGCTTCGCGTTGACCTTGTGAATCCACTCCTCAGGAAGCCCCTCGGCCGAGTCGATGGTCATCGCGTCTCCATTTGTAGCTCCAGCGGTGACGCTGACCTTGGAAAGCGCCTCTCTGGCTTCGTCTCGCTCCTTCGACAAGCGCGCAATGACTCTGACGGCGGCATCATGCTGGTACAGGGCTGTCGCGAGCTCCTCCCGTGTCCTCGCAAGCTGCTCCTTGAGGTTGAATGTCTCGAGAGCTAGAGCATCCCACTCGTTTTGGAAAGTCGCAAGCAGGGCCGGAATCGAGGTGAGCGTCGGGGGTCTAGGTCGAACAATATGCGATTGGGTCAGGGGAAGCAGGTCATCGTTCGTAAGAGCTTCTCCAGTCACGGGCTCGGTTCCGTTTTCCTCGATGTACTTCTCGATTAAGCGCTTCTCGAAAATGGTGCCTGGTCACTGTTAGCCCAATAACTCTGCCTCCTGGGCGCAAGACACTCACCCGACTTCTTCGAGGCGACGGGCTCCTGGGGAGCTTCTCCAGAGACTACAGGCCTTGTCAGCAACACCAAATATCAATGCGGCCGATTCAAACTTACTTGCGCACAGCATTGTCCCGAATGTCGCGGTATGAATTGGACGTCGGGGTGGTTGGTTCGCGTCGACTTTTGCCTTTCAAAACAAATCTTCAGCCTTGCTACAGGTGCTTGCCAGACAGGTGGGTCTCCAGCTCGAAAGCACGAGCCATTGCATCACGTGTGGCTGGCGTGTCCAGGAAAGCTCGTTATCTTATCACCGTCTTATCTCGTTATCTCCCTTGATACCCATCACGCCGCCGAGGTCCAGCATCGGCACCTTCCCTTCAACATCGAACTACACTGATTGAGTGCGCGATATATGAGGTGGAATTTCATGAACCGAGATTTCTTGAACACATCATCCCAATTCATTCAAAATGGCTTCTTTGCCCAATATTGACACTCTAACCCATTCGTCTGAAGAGGAGCGGACTGAGATCCTCGATGCCCTCTTTGAGCCGAGTCCAGCGATCCATGCACTCATCCTGCCCTCCATCTCGGCCGCTTCGTTCCAATCTTACGACGAACTTATCACACACTGCCATAAAATCTTTCAAACGCTCATAGACGACTCTGCCCACAAGGCGGAACTACACTCTATCATCAGCTCACATCCTCGACTCGGTGCCAAGAAGGTGGAGAGCGCTCAGTCCGCCGTCGAGCAGGCGCAGCTACAGAGTGGAGATGCCACTGAGCTGGCTGCTCTGAACGCTGAGTACGAGGCCAAATTCCCCGGTCTGCGTTACGTCGTCTTTGTCAACGGCAGAGGACGTCCAGAAATCATGGCAAACATGCGCGAACGTATCTCACGAGGCGACTTGGCGCTGGAGGAGCGCGCTGCTGTACAAGTAAGTAAGAAAGCGGGCCTCCTCTAGAGTTTGTTCGGCTGACTTCTTGACAGGCCATGTGCGACATTGCTAGAGATCGAGCTGCAAAGCTGCAGGCCACCTCGCGGTGAAAATTGAAGCGCAGTCGGAACAAAGGCCCAGGGCACAGTTTGGCTGCAAAAGCAAGTGCCTTGTGAAGCCTTCACCAGGCTCTCCACAAAACGCCTGAGAAGGCGAGAATCGATTTCTTGGCGTCACTCAACCTTGTGTGAACACAGCTATCAGCTCTAAGTCTGTAACTTTGCACCAAGTCTAGCATGTCTATGAGATCTTATCCTCCACGTCATAACCCTATCACAACTTCGCACTCTCCTCGACCAACTTCAAGAGTCTGCCGACGCGCTCGGCCTCGCGATAGCCGCTGATGACCGCGCCAGCAACACTTCCGCGGTTTTCCATCTCAGTGTGCTCGCCGGCAAACCCAAGCTTACCGTCCCATACGGGCCTGCCTAGCTCCTTGAAGTCGAGAGGACTTCGCTCGCCGTTCTCCGAGACAATGGACGGTGTCGTCGTGGCGCCGCGCGAGAACTCGTCAGTCAACCAGTTCGTCAAGCTGGTCTCACTTGGTTGCGGAGGCTCAGAAGAAGGCTTGAAACGGGACACGAGGAACTTATGGTAGGCTGCCGCAACCTCGTTGGGGTCGAAGCGAAGAAGGGCGGTTGCCGGGGTTTCGGAAAGATACGTCAGTAGGGTTGGGCTGGAGCCAGGAAGGGATGGACTGGCGAAGTTGGCGCAGACCAAGGTAGATGCTTCAAAGATCTCAGCGGGGGTCGAGGAACCCGTGAGAGGCTTCTTAGAGGAAGGCAAGAAAGTGTACGAGCCCGCGCTGTCGGCCTCGGGCCACCAGGCTGTTGAGTATTGAAGAAGGAGCTTCTCCAGAACGCCGACGTGGGTGCCCTTGATCGCCTCCTGCAAACGAGGGGGGAGGGCAGGGTTGAAGGTGCTCTCTGGGAGAGTCTTGAGGGTGCCAAGCGGGATGGTGGAAATGGCCGTCGTCGCGATGAACTTGTTGCCCTGGGCGTCGGTCACGACGACTCCATCCCCGCTCTGTGAAACACCAGCGATCTTTGTGCTCAATCTCACCTCGGCGCCCTTGGCCTTGGCATCATCGATGACCTTCTTGACCAAGGCCTCGTAGCCTCCCTCAGGGGCGGCATCAGAGCCGGCAAAGGCGTTTGTGGTCTCCCATCCTGCCCACTTCAACGATGCCTTTTCAAGCTTGAGTCCTAGAGGGATCTCGAGGGAGCGAGCAAGCGCGGCAGCCAAATCCTTTTGGGATGATGCGGTCAGTGCCGAATCGTCGCCGAAGAGGGCCGACGCGAGTGAAGCAGAGGGCGAGGGAGGAGGATGAGGGAGCTTGGCAGATGCTTGGGCAGCCCCCAGTGATGCGCGCAGGTTGTCAGCCTCTGAGCTAGAGAGACGACCTGGGGAAGCCGATTAGTGCACAGGTCGACATGACGGATGAAGGGAGCCACATACCACTCGGGCCATAAACTACACCCTCAGCAGCCTTGGGGAGATGCGCGGCCTAAGCAGTCCAACTCATTAGCTCAATAACCCGCATGGCAACCATGAACTCGTCACTTACAACACCAAGGTCTTGCGCGATGTATCTAGCCGGGTTGCCCTCCTTGTAGCCGTGGATCCAGCTGCATCCGACGTCGACTTTGACGTCTCCTTTCACCCATGTGCTTGCACGCCCTCCGACCCTGTCTCTCGCCTCCAGCACCAACACCTTGCGGCCCTTGGTCGCGAGTTCGCGGGCGGCAACGGCACCGGACCAGCCAGCCCCGATGATGATGGTGTCCAAAGTTTGAGTCGTCGCCATGATGCTGCGCTTGAACATGTGTAAAGATGTCGTGTTCAAAGAAGGAAGAAAACGTTGTCAGTAGGCGGGGAATCTCGAAAGACGGCGGTGGTGTTGCGATTCGGCCTTGAATCAATCACCCCGCGTCAAGTGTCCCCGCCAAACCCCCCCCCAGGTTCAGGTAGCTAGTGTTCCCGTCACGTCACGGCGGGGGCCCTGGCCCGGGATTCGGGAAGATGTCCGACCAGGGGCCGATCATCGGAACTGGCGGGGCTCAACTGCTGGCGGCTGGAATAGACTTCTCCCACATTCACGAAACCGTCCCGTCTACGCCTCCAGTCATTGTGTCGCCGATACGAATGGCATCATCCAGCATATGTTCCCTAGGTTGGTGGACACGTAGCTGAGTGTAAAATACAGCCGATTGCCGGAGACCCATCCTTCACTCTACATCCTTCACCCTCATTTACTCTGAAGGAGCACCGATGCCATCAAGCAATTGCGCTAGTTCAGCAGAAAGAAGACGAATCAACTGGGAAATGAGATTTGCATTACGCAGCTTGGGATAAATTTGGACTTGGGGGTGTTTCTCTGGTAGAGTTCAGTATCGACGACTCTGCCTCATTTATCATCCGTGCTGGTAGCTTCGCTTCTCACAAAACCGGTTGCCCGGTCGTGCGATGTGCATACCTGGGCAGCATTTCTATGTCCCTGAGGGACCAGGTTGCTCGGTATTCTTCCCAAGTCTCGATCCTAAAGGGCATTGTCACAAATACAGCTGACCTTTCGGGGCCGCCCTAGTTTTTGTCTTCCTTCCGGCCTCAATAAACGTATTCCATTGGACGCTGTCGGTTTTTCTTTTGATGCAAAGATTTGGGACCCTATCATGCCTTTCTCATGTCAAAATTTTCGGAACGTTCGCCAGTTCTCTCAAGGTCTACCTGCCACCGACCCACGATATGCCGTCTAATTCGTCGAGATATTCCTCATAGGAGTGGCCATCTTCCTCAATTTCCCCGTTTTGAGCTGGCCCGCCAAATATGGCGCCAAAATCTGAGTACACATCTTCCAGATCGTCGTCATCGGCCCAGGCATAAGAACAATTGTGTTCTGCTGTGGGGAATGACAGAATTCCGTCATCCTCCATTTCTTCGAGCATCGTTCCGGAAGGAGTCGAGACTGGTGAGCGGGCAGGCTGCAGCCGCGGGGATTTCGGCAGCATCCAGCAAGACTGTGGTGTTTTTGGGGATCCCGGGGGAGATTTCATCGAGTTTGGTGACGATATTCCCGACCGGATCAGAACCACCCTCGCCGGAGGCGTTTGTTGCTGCTGTTCTGCAAGTGCAGAGGACTGTGCGACAAACCTGGCCCCCGTGGCCAGTTGTTGGCCGTGGTGAAGGACGGCGGCATTTGCAGCAGTTACGGCGACGACAAGATCCCCACGCAGCATCGCCTCGTTCCTTACGCGCAACCTGACTCTGTTGAGCACCGCAGCCCTCAACATGATCGAGGTCTCCCGGATCAGGCCCTGCCTGTCGGCATCTGGCGAGTTGGCCACAGCCGCCAACTTGACGAAACGCTTGTCACCCGAGGCAATGGCCTCGCGGTTGATTATGTGCGTCGCCGGCAGGGAGAATGGCTGGGAGAGCCGACTGGTAATGAGCTGAAGCCTCAAGCGACGCTTCTTGCAGCTCAGAGCAGCCGTGTATGGTCCGTCGACGTCAGATTCGGCCCTTTGGCGTTTCTCGATTCTCGGCAGTGGCGATGACCGTTGAAAAACGAAGCTCGACTGGTCGTGATCCGTCGAGAAGGCAAAATATTGTTCGGCCGGTTTGGGCAATGGCTGACGGAATGTTGGGCTTGCACCGGCTTCTCCTACGGTAGCAGGTATAGGTACATTTGGATGAGGCGCCAAGTGGCGACAGCTCGAAGAAGGTAACGGAATAGGCCTGCAAGTTGCGGTCGAGGGACAATGGGCTGCATGCTCAGAACAATGTCTCGGTGCCAGCGACGAGAATAGGCCTGTTTCGACGTCGATGACTCCATCATTTTCGCCAGCTGATCCTTGAAGTCGCCATGTTTTGAACGGCTCCAAACTGCTGCGGTTCAGAGAACCAACCTCGACCACCATCGTTATGTTATGCCAGTGTGTGTGTTGACGCGGCTTGCTTGAGCCGGTCAAGTGAGTCGTTCACTTCTTTCGGTTACCTGGGTTGCATCGGCGTATATAGGGCGTTCGGAAGTTCTTCATACCCTATGACCAATCCCTCAGCGCCAGTCTAGCATATATTCCCCGCTGACATGGGGGACCGGTCACTGGGCGGGATCGATGAGGTATGATGAAAGGATAAGGCGGCATCAAAATGCACGGCGAGACGGAGTAGAGCGATCCTGGATCTTTCTGCTCGGGGTCCCTTCTCGGTGCAAAGTGAGTGACAGGAAGTGGGGGAGAGCGGGAAAAGCGCCAAAGGCCGTGGTTGTCGTGGTCATCGCCCATGGCCGCAATACAGGCACGAGACCCTGGCTCCTATTTATTGCTCCATGCTACCACCTTGCGGATCACAGTGGAAGACAGAGAGAGCGGGGACAGAATGAGAGACTACTGGAGAGAAGGGCGATCAGCTCAAACCGACGGGGCGGAACCGCCCATTTGTCTTTCACCCCCTCTCGCCCTTCCTGGCCTGGGACTTGTGCTACCCAAAGGGCAAGCCGGTGCTAAGAAACAAGTCGATATTCTGGTCGACTGCTGATGCGTGGGTGTGTGAGAGACAGGGACAGGGTTCGCGGAGGCAAAGACCTGGGGAAAGCTGGCATTGGACGAATGGGATAATCGGGATGCGCTGGTCACCCCTGGCCATGCACCGTCCCCGATGCGCCGAGGACTCGACGACTACAAGGGAGAATGCGAGTGACATGGGCGGGAAATTTGTGGTGTTTTTCAGCCTTCGGGTCTGGACATGCGTGGACATGCGTGGACATGCGTGACCTACGCCTCTGTCCAAGGGCAGGTGGACAGTAATCATGCCGTGTAGCAGTTTAGGGTCAAGGTGCTGATCGAACACGGCGCGGCTCATGCCGTACATCGACAGTGCTTTCGTGCCGATACGCATGTTTTCAATGGACTCTGCTGCCTGTCGGATAGAATCTTCTGCGTGGTTGAGAGCATGGTATCCCTCTAAACAAAAGGAAGCTCCCTCTGTGTACCGTGGTTAACAACTCGAAAGAGAGGACGCCAAGGGAACATTTCCCTGCACCCCAGACCGGGTCTTCTTCTCCGGGTCAGAGACGATGTGACCAGCCGCATAACACATAGGCTTGCATGCCCCAGGCCTGTCTTTCTTTTGTAGTAAATGGGCAATCTTCATAATTCAAGGAGTGCGGTTTTCGCATTGATTTTGGCGAGCAGAAGACTTGAGTGGAATGCGGACCTCGCTGGATGTTTCTGCCCCAGACCAGATATTTTGGCCACTCGGCAGACGTGGTCTTCTCTTCGCATTCTGATTCTCCGCGGCGGACGAGCATTGTTTAGGTTCGTTCTGACGTCTCCGGTTTTTGGAGGGAAGACATTTCCTGCATTCCTGGTGTGTTTCATGGACCTGGGGCATCCGCAGCCACCGTTTCTTTTCCCTGCCCAAGTGGCTTAGGTCACCCGCTCTGCTGGGTTTTTATCGCCCTCTTTTGCCATCTCACAACATTCCTGTGTCTTTCTATCTCGAGGGCTCCATTTTCGCCTTTCGCCCTGGTGATTTGAGCCGGCATCCTTGCTGCCTGGCCGCCATCGGCCCCTTGCCCCCCTCCGGCGGTTGGCTCGCTCTGAACACAGATCGGCCACACAGTCGACGAACTTGTCAGCAAGAAGTGTTAAACCGCTGCAAGGGTCTGCCTCTTCGCCTCCTTCACGACGCCAGTGACAATCTGACTCCGCCACTCGAGAACCGAGAATCTTAGGCGGCCATATCACCACAGGCATGTAACAGCACAAAGGCAGGAGCCAAGTACCGTCAATCACGGTGTGACACCAAGCGCCTATCACCATTCGCCATCTCGCTTTGCGGGGGAACACACCCTTCCTCGACCCATTCCCAGGTCTCCTTGTGCTGCTGCCGTTGGGCACTATGGGGTGCATCATGCAGTTGTCGCTGCTGCCCCGTCCACTGAAAATTCTTCCGAGACCGCTTGTCGCTCACCAGCAGAGCTGAGGTGGGCGAGGCGAGACCTTGAGAGTGCGGGATGCCCAGAACGGCAACGTGCACCAGCTCGTTTCGCCTACTGAAGGTTGTGCTTAGTACCGGTTAGCGGCTTTTCGTTTGCTTACAAGCTGCTGGCAACGCGCCGCTAACGACGAAATGGGAGGGTCACGCGCAGCTCAATGTCTTTTCGTTATGAGCGGCATTGGGCTGGCCGACTCAATCCCTCGGCCAATGAGAACTGGGGAAGAATGAGCGTTCGAGATGATGATGAGGCCGTGAGGAAATAGGCTTCTGTCAGTGTCAGTCGTAGCCAAAACAAGGGAGCGAGACAGGGGTGGTGCCCTGCCACTCATTCTCGGCTCTCGTCTTCCAGTTTGACAACGGTCAGTGCGAAGTAAGTATTGCAGGAAGTATCAGTGTCCATCAATAATCGATTAATCATCGAAATCTGCCTGTACCAAAGATTGCCTGGGACGAAACAGTTAGAATAGAAGCCTAGGAACGCCCGCATCCTGCAAAACGCTGCATGTCGACCCCAGTTTTGTCTAGCCAGCCAGGACGAATTAGGGCTCAGTCCAGTATTCAACTCCCTTTCACGGCCAAGTGGCCGCAGCCCCCCGTCAGTTGTCAAAAAGTTGCTACCCAGTGGGCACTGATGCCGAGACGGCACCAAGCCGTAAGTGTAAGACGGCAGGCAATACGATGTACAACCAGAATTCAGCTGAAGTTCTACGGCAGAGAAGAAAGGTTGCCGGAAGAGCTTGCCACCCCAAGCTCGGGCAGCAGCGGCTTTGGCCGTCTGGTCAGCTTGGTGCCGTGCCCTAGCGAACCCGGGCTACACGGCGTCTTACCAAAGTGATTCATTCTAAGCCATCTCACTCATCTCACATCAGCCACTTGGCGTGGAATCCCGGCTGCCGTGTGCAGACCGATATGTCCGGTCTTGACTATCGGGGCCGGAGAATTATGGGTATCTCCCGGGAGCTATCGGCTTTTCTCTCCACAAATTGCCGCAATCCTCCCCGAGGACGACTGGAGCATACCCGGTGCTCAGATTGTCTACGTACCTGTCCAACAACCAACCCTTTGGAGCTTCCGAGCTTCCCCTCACATGGATACCTCGGCTCCGCACCGGAAAGTCAGGGGCAGCTCCGACGCGCACGGCCACGGTCCCGCCCACCTTGGTTCTCGTCCCGAGGTCCAATCGTTTTGCACGTCCACGTCTCAGGAGCGGTTGGGCAAAGCTTAGCCAAGCTTAACTATCAAACCAACCAACCTCTTTTGCTCTATCTGGCATTGTTGACTGGCCATATCTCGTCTCATGAACCCATCCAGGATCCTTCACTGTATTTGGTGATTCTCAGCGTCTGTTCCATTCAGCGTCCCTGCTGGTTTCCTTGGTTATTTCTTTGCACGTTTGCCATCATGTCTAAGCTTCTATTTAACGATGTCATGGCACTGGCACCGGTTCCGGCACCCTCCAACCGGGTGACCATCACTGGCGGAGCAGTCAAAAGGTACATGAGCCTGTATCCAGCCTGGGTGCCCGGGTCAGAACTCGTAGGTGGCAAAGGTCGCGGGTCCAAAGCCGACCCCCGGGCGGCCTATGGGGGGCATGTCTACTGCCAGGCGCCTCTAGCCGCAAGCCGCGCCATCAAAGAGGAAGAGCCCTCAGGGTCAGGGACCCAGTCAGGGGGGTTCGGGCTCCACGTAAGATTGCGTTCATGTGCTGTCTACAACATCACTAACTCATGTTGCAGGCCATTCAAGGCGTATTTTCAGCCGCCGCAAAATCAGACAGGCCTTTTGTGTATGAGGTCTCTGTACTCTCGACCAGCCGGACGTTTTGCTCGAGGCTGGTGACAGTACGGCAACCTCGAGAAACGAGCAAAAGAAACGACTACGAAGACAACTTTCTGGCCGAAGACGCAGAGACTGAACTGGGCGATGTGTGCTTCAGCTGTATATGCACCTTCAAGCGACCAGAAGAAGGCCGGGCCATATCTCAAGAAGAACCGCCGCAGAAACGCTTCGCCAATATTCTCGCAACCAAGTCTCCGAGGGAGTGGCCCCATGCACCGGCAGTTGACGTGGAAGAGATCAAGGCTATGTTTCCGGACATTGGCGAGACGACCTTTCCCATCGTTGACATGCACAAGGTCGACTTAACAACGTACAACGAGGGCAGGCCCGTGACAGAGAGGAGGGAGCTTCTTCTCTACCGTCTAAAGAGCCCGCTACCCGCTGACGACCCAAATTCGCATATCGCCATTCATGCATTCGAGTCTGATCGCAACGGTCTCCTGATGATAGGCAATCACAATGGCCTCGGGTGGAATTTTGGGACAGCGGCAAGCTTGACGTATAAGTTCGTCGTCCACGTCAACGCTGACCAGGCCGTGATGAAAGATCCTTCAGGTCCGGACGATGGCTGGTGGATTCAGGAGGCATCTTTTCCTCGCACTGGCCAGGGGCGAGGGGCCCTCATGTGTAAGATGTGGAGTCCTGAGGGTATTCATGTCGCTACTGGGTATCAGGATGGTATTGTCAGAGAGAGAAGGGTGGAAGGGGATAAGCTCAGCGAGCGGCTATAAATACGCATCATCCTTTGTGGCCAAGATGGCCTTGCGCTATTTGATACAAGGGTAAACATTTTTAGATTCTCTGAATACACATAGACGAAGAGCATCAATATCAGTAACAAAATATTCAGCCTTGGCTTGGTTTACATATGGCCAGTTGCTCTCTTTGGGGTAATGATGTTTCTTTTCAGGGTTGCGAAAACTTAGAGGACGCGCAGATCGGTGTATACATACTCCTGCCTCCCTATTCTCCTTCCAAAATGATTCGAGGCGTACCGGTCGGGCCCATCAATAAGGGTGACGAGTATTGGGAAGCATCTTGGACCAAGTTCTCGGACGCCATCAGCGAAAATCGCGTGGAGCGAGAACATCAGCAAGAGTTCGAAGCCTGGTATCCGAAATCCCAAGAGAAAACCCTCTGTTTAGAAGACCAAGACTCTGCTGAGGGGTTCTTACGATACCAGCGAAACCTCAATCAAGCCAGAGTTGTCAAGAAGTGATTCCGCCACAACTACACACTCCACCTCAACCAAATCATTGCCAAGCAACATCTAACGGATACGGGCCTTTGCATGGCCCATGTCCTCCACGAAACATACAAAATGCTCAGGCGTCTCAGTCCCCGGTATGAGCGTGGAGGGCTAGGGATGCCTCCGCTTGACTTTCTCATGCAGAGGATGAGCGTCTCTCTTGACCGCCAGCCGAGCAACTACATTAAGACGTTCTGGAAGCATGACGTCGACGAAAAAGACATTAATAGCCATGAGCGGCATTCCATTACCTATCCCCCTGTGCAATCAAGACAGCCACTTTGACTAATAGTCAACTCACGACACCTTCCTAGAAGTCCCGAGGCTAGCAGCACCGGTCTGTGTCGGGCATCTTCCCAGCAAACGTTGTTGGTCTGACGGGCTTGTTCATTACAGCATCAAAGACGAAAGAAGTCTCCGCGACTCCAGAGTTGTACCAGCGCAAGAGAGGTCAGGCATTGGCGGCAATCAAACATCAGACTTCCGAGGATAGCAGCAGCGCACCGCCAGCCAAGAAGGCACGCAAGATGGTAGGGGAGGGATTGCAACTGGTGCAGCGCCCGCAGACTCGGACAGAGAGAGCCTGGCCCGAGATGACCCGGAAGATTCATCATCTGCACACAAAGTGGAAACCAAGGCTAGGGCTCATGCGACTCCGGGCGAGAGTGGCACATCGGCTGCAGTCAACAGTATTCCTCAAGACAGCAACTTGAGCAGCGCAACTTGCGAAGGTGCAGAGTATTAGTCTAAGTACGCCGAGGGACTCGACAGACGATTTCGCATCTCAAAGGTGGACACCGCCGGCGAAGACATTGCCAATTACTTCATCCCCGTTGGCAAGAGGGATGATCAGGGCCCTGTCAATCGCTTTGCCCACCACTCGAAAGTCCCGATTGTGAGGGCAAGAGTAGTAGAGAGCCCTTTCCCGAAGACTGCAAGGAAGGCCTCGCATGGATTCGTCATCCTACCGTACTTCCGGGTGCAGCCAAAAGAGCACATGAAAGTTGGTAGTTGACGTAAAGGGGTCAAGTTGTGTGCAAAAGCGCTGGTGAGGCAGGCCTAACTTGTAAGAGAGACTGGATGGAGGCCCAATCTCAATCGGACTGAACCATTTACAAAGGGATTTCTGAAGCGTCACCCCTTACATCCTATAAAAGCCTCCGAAGCACATGATAGGAAAATGGGACAGTAGAACGAACCAAGATGTTGTAATATTGTAGCAACAGGTGAAAACATACCCGAGACCATTGCTATTCATGCCCTCCGCATGTTCATGAACGGGGAGGAGCTCAGTAATGTCGGGCCTCCCATTTGGCAGCCTCCAAATCGCATCACGTGATAGGACGTCGCTTATGATGCCGGTTATGGCAAGTACCTTGGTCAGTGCTCTCTTTTGAGCGGTACCCCCGTAGCTTACCCGACCAGCCGCAGAACATCAAACGAGACCATCAAATCAGGCCATCGACAAATCCCTCTCTCTTCAACCAATTCCGACGTCACAACGAACCTCTCCTCTCCATCCTCCCCCCAATTGCCGCCGCCATGTTCTTGCAACGCTCCGCCATCATGGCCGCCCGTCGGGCCGCCGTTGCTCCCCTCGCCAGACGCACTTTCGCGACTTCCATGATCCGCCGTACGACCCCCAATTGACTCCCAGCCCAAATCCCGAGCCAGGGAAAAAAAATAAGCCTGGGAGCGAAGCCATTCCGGAAGTTCCCATGTCGCTGACTCTACGGCCATTCGTGGTCACAACCAGGCGACGCCAACCCCTCTACCCCCGCCAAGCCCTACAAGACCATTAAGGGTAAGGACTCCGCGCGCCAATTGATTCGAAATTATCGTCGATTCCGTTCGCCGGCGCGGGCGCGGTCCCGCGGAATGCACATGCACTATCACCGGCATCCCTTTCGGGCCGCGTCGTACGATACCGAGCGACGGACGATGCTTCGAATCGAAACTTGGACGATGAGTCAAGACGAGGCTAATCACTTGCAACTATAACAGAGATCCAGGTCGAGGAGGACCTCACCGGACCCGGTGCTAAGGCTGGCACCGTCCCTACCGACCTCGAGCAGTCCACCGGTCTCGAGCGTCTTGAGATTCTCGGAAAGATGGAGGGCGTCGACGTCTTCGACATGCGCCCCCTCGACGCCTCCCGCAAGGGTACGCGAACAACGCCCCGCTCTCTCGTTTCTGTTGCCAGGAACCTAACCCGCTGTGCTAGGCACCGTCGAGAACCCTATTCCCGTCCGCTCCGCCGGCGAGGAGCAGTACCTCGGCTGCACCGGTGTCCCCGTCGACTCCCACGTCACCATTTGGCTGACCGTACGTGTCTCCGCCGACCCGAGCCGATTCGTTGGGAAACACCATGATGATGACGATGATGATAACCTGACCAAACAACTGACAGATCTCCCGCGACCGCCCTATCGAGCGCTGCCCCGAGTGCGGCTCCGTCTACAAGATGGAGTACGTCGGCCCCACCGACGACCACCACCACGACCACCACCACGGCCACGGCTACGAGGAGCCCAAGACTTTCGCCGACTTCGTCAAGCCCGAGTACCGATACCAATAGATGCTTCGCCTGACGGCGGGACATGTTGTAGCAATGGCGAGACTGGGGGCGAGACGGCATCGAGGTGGCTTGGAGTGAGCACGGCAGATGTGTAGATTACCTGAGTTGTGGGCTGTATAGAACATTTTTTCTCTCGGCTTCAGTCCCTATGGCCCGTCTCCAGGAGTCCGTCTCGGCTGGTCCGCCATGTTCAGGTGGTCTGACCCTAGTAAGACTGACTGTGTGTTACCGCGGCCGTCGGGACAGCTTCGACATTGCCAGAACGACATTGCTGGCAGCCATATCCGCCACTTGTGACAATGATGATGATCTCGTATCCACCGTCCTGCTATCATTCTGGATCGAAGCTCAGCTTGATCTTCTTGCCCTTCTTCTTGCCAACCTTCTTCTTGCCATTCTCGTCCTCCTTGCTTCCCTTTTTCACATTGTTTGACGCATCCTTATCGTCCGCATCCTCAGCAGCGTCACCACCAACAACCTTGCCAGCCTTCCTCTTCTTACTCGCCCCAATCCCCGCCAGCTTCTCTGCCTCCCTCCTGCTCTCCTCTCTGCTGGTGCCCGTCTCGTCGTCCACCTCGCCGTCCTTCTTCAGCGCGCTCTCGTCGACGCCGCCGTCCTTGTCCACCCGCACGTTGACGACATTGCCCTCGTCGTCCACCACGAGAGGCGCGTCCTCGGCCTCCTCGCTCTCGGAGCGCTTCTTGCCCGCCCGCCGCCGCTTCGAGAGGATCGGGTCAGGGTCCGCCGCGTTCCCGCCCGCCTGGGCGTGCAGGGCGCGCAGGAAGGGCGGGATCGTGGTGTCGTAGGAGAGGTTCTTGGACGTGATTTTGTCCGACATGGCAGGCGGTGTCGCGGTTGCGAGATACACGCACGAGTGGCGGGGGTGGCGGTCTTCCTTCCGTAACGATCTCGTTTACAGTGTGCTTCGTATCATGCCGTCTTCGTCCTCGGGGCGGAACGCGGTCGTAGTCAGGCGGTAGTAGACGTTGAGAATGGATGCGGCAAGCACCTGTCTGTCTCCCAAAAGGCGTTGGGGTTCTTCAGTGGTATGTCGAAATCTTTAGCGGATGCCCTATCCGATTAGCGACGCTACGAAGGTCGTAGCGCGACAGCACCTCGCTACGTTACAGTGGGCACCCATTACCGGACCCGGCGGCTTACTCGCCGACGGGAGTTTAAACTGGACGACTGGTCTCCGTTTTCTGCTCACGTTGCATCTTCATCATCCTCATCCTCGCTTCTTTCCGCATTTACATTCATCACGAAGAACAAGGAACAAATGGCACAAGTTGCTGGAGAAATTTTTCATTGAACCTCATAATTGGTGAGGCTGACCATCTTCAAACAAACCATGGTATCTTCGCAACCAGAAACCGAGTAAAAGCAAGCGGTTCATGCCTGTACCAGCCACTTCATGTTTTCCGCCCTCCAACGCCCCTTCCAGCCTTGTTTGACGCCAAAAAGGACAAATAAAATAGCCGAGGTCGTAATCAACAGGCCCAGTCCCCTAAACACAAAAAGACGAGATCGTGTCCGGCAGGGTACATTGCCAAGTGACTCTAAACAATCTGCTGCACGAACTGGGGACCGAATCCCACTGGGCCGAAGATCGTGACGGGGAGCGACGCGACGGCGGTAGCAGTGAGCTTGCCTGCGTCGGCGGCACGGTTGAGCGCCAACACGCCGAAGGCGCCCTCGCCCTGCTGATTCGTCGAGAAGAGCGTCTTGTCATCCTTGGACAGGCTGAACATGCGGGGGATTTGGCCGCCGGAAGAGATGGCCTCGACGAACTCGAGTGCGATGCCGCCACTGGTGGCCTTGCACGGAGAGCCGCCCTGGGCTGCCTTTGGCGTGATCTTGAAGTGGGAGATCGAGTCTGTCTGGTTGCCTGTAAGGCGGTTGGAGACGTAGACGTCCTTGCCGTCACCCGAGACGATGATCTCGCCAGCCGCGGCGGTGGTGGCATTGGCAGGAGGGAAGGCCGCACCGTACGTGCTTATCTCCTGGGTTCGAGTGAGGGAGATGGAGGAACCGTTGTTCGAGACGGAGAAGACTTCGAGCGTGTTGGTCAGCTCGCAGGCGACGATGTAAGCCGTGGCCTTGTCGCCCTTAGGAGGGTACCAGGCGCCGTGACGGGGACCGCAGCCAGCAGTGCCGACGCTGTTGCGAGACGTGATCTCGTACGCATCATCCTTGGAGTCAATGATAACAATGCTGTCGGTGCCGAGGTCGCTGACGGCGAAGAAACGGCCAGAGGGGTCGAGAACGGCCTGGTGTGCGCGAGACTGGTCCTGACGAGCCTTGTTGGGACCGAGAGTTCCACCCAAAGTGATCTGCTTCAAGAGCTTGAGAGAGCTCGCCTCAGAGATATCCCAGACGTCTACAGTGCCCTGACCACTGGATAGGGAGATTAGTTAATAAGGTGAGCATTCAAAAATGAGGGAAGAGGGGTTGTCTTACAAGGAGGTGCCGACGAGACGGGTCTTGTCGGCGTTGAACTCGAGGGAGACAACACCAGCCGATCCGTTAGCAGCCTGGACGAGTTTGAGCTCGTTTGTAGCCGTGTCGAACTGGAAGAGAATAGGTTAGCAGGGTTATTCTAGAGGTCAAGAGAAGGCAGCCATGAGACTTACGTTGAACAGGCGAGTGCTGTTGGAGTTCTCATCTACAGCGTAGATGAGGTTTGGCTCTTTGAATGCCATCCAGCTGGGGCCAGTGCCAGGCTGGGAGTCGTTGGCAACAACTTTGAACTCCTTGCCGTCGTAGTCGGCGATTGCGATCGTGCCAGGAGCACCGATCAGAACCTTGGCAGGCGTGGCAGGAGCAGCCTGTCGGGTGATGACTGCCGCTGAGGCCATAGCAGCCACGGCAATGACTGAAGCGAAGCGCATTGTGAGCTGTAGTGAGATTGGAAATGGAAATTGAAGGGTATTTGTGAGGTTGGAAAGTAGAGTTCTTTCGAGCGTCTTTGGTGAGAAAGCAGGTGAGTGGAAAAGAAAACGCGTAAGAAAAAGGCTTTGAGACAGTAGTGGTTGCGTGGATTAGAAGAGAGGAGCTGGTTGCTGGTTGGGTGGGTTTTTGTTGTCTATATAGTAGGTAGGAAGAAGCAGGGGGAAGGAAGGAATGAAGGAAGGAGAGAAGGTGATTCAATGAGTGTTGACTGAGTGTGAATGGCACTTAGACAAAATCAATGTTCAGTTTGTTTGGAAGTGAATCTGTTTTGAAGTAGAAATGCAAGTCTGATATGTTCCATCCGAATTAGAGGAAGCAGCTCAGGAACAACGGAGAGGCAGCTGCAACCTTATAAGACAAGTCAAGCCAACAAGGAGGCCCGGGAAGGCTGTGTGCATGCACATTTTAGTAGGTATACACATGGCGATCCATCCCATCATGCATGCAATCCTGCTTACTTGGACTGGCTAAGGTGCACACTCACATACACTCACCTAACCCCCCCAGCCACGGCTGGGTTGAGTGAACGAAAGGGAAGGCAAGGGATAGGGTGAGGTGGGATGGCAAGCCCAGTCCATACTCAGCCCAGCCAGCCAGCCAGCATTGTTAGCCCACAGCAAACCGCCTCAAGGTCACAAACATCACACAAAGCCCCCTTCCCCCCTCTTTCTTCTCTTCTTTTCCCATGTGTTTGCGTGCATCATTGGGTTTGTTGGGTCAGGCCCCGTGTCGTTTGAATCCTTTCTGAGTGGACTCTCTCCCCTATGAGTCTTGTTCGAGAGAGCAAAGGACAAGGAGACCAGACAAGGGAGGGCTTGTCGAGATCATGGCTTACAATGAGGAAACGATTGGCGGGGGTCCAAAGATGGGCGGCCGCCTGTTGGTTGGGTCCGTTGCACTGCATAGGTACATACTCGTTGAGCCCAGAGAGCCCTCAGGAGACCAAGCCTTCTTTTTTTCCTTCTCTGTCCTTCATGTTATGCCGGTATGGCTTGCGGCTGGCCTATGACTAGACACCCAGACGCTAGATCGTTGGGCATTGTTTGCTGCAAGCTTCCTCAAACTGCAGACACGCATGTAAGCTTTCTGCGGGGGGCGGGGGCGCAAGCGTTGGTCATGTCAAGCCCAGTCAGTCCGACGCCGACGGGGACTGGATCCTGTCATCCTGCCCATTTCTCCAGCCATAAGCCGCTTTCTCTCAGCGGGCCGCCACAGGAGGCAGACAAGTCCCATTGCAAGCCAGGGGAAATCCCATAGGGGAGCCTCAAGGTCGGACGTAATAGTGTACAGGCTCGATTGCGGCGAGTGCATTGGAGAGGCGACTACCCGAGTCCACGGAACCCTGCCGCCCAGTATCGATGAAACAGGGGGCCTACATGTCAGCAAAATGCCAGAGGCGGACTCCCTTTAGGCGCTGCGGTTGGTCGCCTGGTACGAGGGGCTGAGCGAGGGCGGTGTTTCGAAACATGTTCCAGCACCCGTTTTCCTTGGCTGCGAAGCATTGGACGAGAGACATCCCGGGCTTGTCGAGATTTGCAAGTCCAAAAGAGCTGGCAGGGAACCCGGAACACTGTTTGGAGCCGCGCTCCGCCGTCCTACTGACTTGCCCCGATTCCGCTGTCTGCAACTCCACATCGTAACTTGTGTCCCTGACTTAAGTGCTTATGTATGAGAAACCTCAAGCCTGTGAACCGCGAGAACACCCGACGACGGGGGAATGGCCTGGCGCCCAAGTGGATCCATTCCTTCAACGGTGCGTATCTTTTCTGCTCGCCGCTGACATCGTGCGTCTATTCTCAGAGTGGCTGCGCTTCGAGAACCAACCAAATCCGTCAGGACAGACGTGGACCACCAGCGACCGACCGCGGGCCTGCATCCAACCAAGACGCCGGTGACAAAACAAAGACATGCTACAGAATTCCAGAGAAGCATCGATACCCAGGCTCTTTAGCACTAGTACTGCACTGCAGGGGAGGGAGAAAGGGACACGCGGGAGCTCTCGTCGAACCTTGAGCTTCGGAACCGCTCGTCGTTGGCACGCTCGTCCGATCCTCTGAGGGACTGGAGATCCTGCGTAAGCTCAGAAACATAGACGGCATTCCTCCCTTAGCTGATAATCACATTGGCGCAAACGCCGGACGGTATTGTCCATCGCTGGCTTAGGTTCAACGACGGCGCTCTACTGGTTCACAGGTGTCGGCGCAGTGACAAGACTGTCAATGACTCCTCAAGCTTTTTGTTCCCAAGAGCAATTTTTAAATCTCATGGGAAAGTGACATCAGCATCATTTTGAAAACCACTATGCGTTGTATTTATTCAATCCTTGAGATGATCCTGTGACCTGGTGTGTGGTGTTACAAGATGCTGGTGATAGACTTTGTTGGCGGGTGTTAACTCGACTTGAACGCCCTTAGGCCCTTCCTTGGCTGGACACGCCAATGAGGAAAGATGAAAACCAACTCAAACCCATACTTCCTAGTTCCGATTTACGTCGTCACAACCGCGAAGTAGCCCCCGGGAACCCTATGGCTATCCACCCAGTACCCCGTCATCGTGCTTTCAAAAACCGCTACCCGTCACCAAGTAATAGTCACGGCCTTCCTCACATACACCCTCCCGCCGTCCCTCAACACGTTCTCAAAGATCCACCGCCCAACATCCTCCCTCGAGATGCCGTACCCAACGGCCTTGCTCTCAACCCCCTTCTCCGGGTCCTCGACGCCCACGCGAACAGCCCGATCCGGCACGGCGCCGTCGCTCAGGAACGCGGGCCGCACAAACGTAAAATCCTCGCCGCTCGCCGCCACCACACGCTCTGCCGCCCTCTTGTCGGCGTGAGGCACCCTCAGCAAGATGTGGTACATGGGCACCTGCAGAAGCGGCACGTCCCGCCCGTGCCCCGAGATGCCCGTCGTCGATACCACGACCAGCCGCGGCCGGCCGCGCACCCCTCGCGCCCTGAGCGTCTCAAGCGCCGCCAGCAGCGCCGCGGCGCCGTTCTTACACACGTCCGGGTCCTCCACCGTCATCCGGGCGACGTCGAGCGGGCTGCCGATGCTGGAGCTCACGGCGTCGACGAGCCGCGCGGGGTCGGCCGGGTCGACGAGGCACGCGCCGACTTTGGCGGCGTCGTGCGCGTTCCCTTGCCTGACGATGAGGTTCGGGTACTGGGCGGGGGGCAGAACGTCGGTGAGCTTGGAGGGGTTGCGGCACAGGGCGATGCAGGTCCGGTCGGCGGCGAGGGCGTGTTTGAGGGCGGCGAGACCGCAGCCGCCCGAGGCGCCGAAGAAGGCAATGGTCCTGATCTCGGACATCTTCGGTAGAGATATCTGGATGCTTTGCCGAGTTGAGGTAAGTTGTGGAAGCTGTCAGGTAAGTTCCAGGCTGACTGGCAGGTGCAAGTTGTCGGCTGTTCGTGATCCGATTAATGTCAAGGTGAGATGCGGTGGGAGTAGCTTTGGGATGGCAATGCAGCAAGAGCCAAGTGAAAGCTTGGGATGGGTACACCAAGAACTATGCGATATCGATTGCATCTATCTCTTCTTGTGACAGCGAGCTCATGCGGTCTTATATCTATCGGAACGGCTGTCCAACCGGAACGCCAACTTACCAACACCATGAGCTCAGCCCGGGCGGCACATCTGCTGCTTCCTGGCGACACGGTCCGCACGACGTAATCTCTCGAACCCTGTCTTCATACGGCGCGCGCGAAAAAGAAGGAAATAACTCCCCGCGAGAACCAAGAATGAGAAGCGACACAAGGTCGAAATGCGGTCAGTATGTTGGTCCGATGGGAACAGAACCCCCATTTCGACGACGTTGATCGATGGTACATCCCCGTCCTGTGGCTTGAAGGATCCATGATCCCTGTCGATTCAACCAAGTGCACATTACGGTGTTAGAGGCTGGAGCTCATTCACGTGTATCATCACTAACAGCCAACAATCTCCCCGACGGCATAACCAACGACCCAGGTGTGGCTCAGCTCGCGTCTTCGCTCTGACTCGCCAAGCACCTCGTCTCGCGAGACTCGCCCGCCCGTTCCGGTCTTCGCTCCCCCCTCAAAGTTCTCCTTCGTCGCGATCATCAAAAGCCGAACCAAGGCGCCAACATGAACCACACCAGACGTCAAGATCGTCCGCGCCGCATTGCGTCCACACATACTTGACCGAGTTCGAATCTTTGGTTTGAAAGGCTCACTCAACCCGATGCTAATCTCATTTTCCGTCAATCACCGACGCACAGCCGAACCCCAGTACGGCCTCTCCGGGACTGGCAGTAAATAGCCGCGCATGTCCAACGACAGTTCATCCTAGCATTTGACGGCCAAGCAGAAGCCTGCAACATGCAAGCTGCCGCCATTCACGGCCATCCTCGTCCATCTGGCGAGTCTTTATGACGCATGCGCATGACAACTACTACCGCACGAATGATATTGAACTTCAACTACTGTGGACTGCGTACCTTTCATATATACCGACGCAGGCTTGAACTTTAAGCTTACAAACAGCCGCCTACTAAAGCAATGCAGTTGCTCGACTTCTTACTAAAGGAACGGACGGCAAGCGCCATTACCAGCAAAAGTCTCATAAAAATGCTTCTTCAAGGAATAAAAAGCCCTCATTATATAAAAGGAGCTCGCAATGAAGCCCAGTCAGTACGTCACATTATACCATTAAACCACTTTTTCAATCAATAAGTCCAGGTACGGGTTTCCACTCTACAGCAGCAAGAGGGCAGAGGCGGCCACCAGTGCGGCAAAAGCACTTGCACCAAGTGATGACGTACGGCAGACACCGTCGCTCGTGTTGCTCGAGCCCGAGTTGCCGTTGCCGTTGCTGTTGCAGTCCTGCGAGAAGCTGCCGGCGCCGCATGAGGTGCTGCCGGAACCGGATCCCGAGCTGGAATCGCCCGAGCCGGAGCCGGAGCCCGAGCCTGAACCTGAGCCCGAGTCTGAGCCTGAGCCGGATCCTGAACCGGACGAGCTGCTGTCGTCGCTATGGTCGTTGCCCGGTCCGGTGTTGCTGCCGCCCGGGATGGTGGCCGCCGACGCCGTAGGCTTCGAGGCAGTGCCCGAGGCCGTGGTCGCGCCGGCATTCATGTCGAGGCCGGAGCCGAGGAAACTCTTCAGGATGGTGTCCTTGTCGCTGTCCACGACGGTGTCGTTGGTGGACTTGATGTTGTTGTAATAGTAGCTCTTCTTGCTATTGGAGCCCGGCGGGCTCTTAGCGTTGAAGCAGCTGATCTCGACGTCCTTGACCATGGCGTAGAAGTACCCGGCGTTCTTGATGTCCTCGTGCTCCCAGTTGATAGGACCGCCGGCCCAGTCGACAGTGCCCTTGGCGTTGGTGTCGGCACCGCCAGGCCAGATGGACAGCTGGACACGGGCGGGGGTCTGCGGGTAGTCCCACTGCTGTGCGGTCGCGTTCCACGTGTCCGAGCGCTTCTTGGTGCGGCCGACCTGGCCATCTACCAGCCACTTGATCTCGTCGGGAGTCCACGAGATCTCGTACGTGTGCCAGTTGCGGAACGTGTCGGAGAGGGAGATGTTGCCGGATTGGTCATCTACAAAGAGTGTCAGTAGGTGGAGGTAGACATGCCGGTTTGGAGAACGTGGCCGACTCACATCTAGGGATGCCCTGGAAGTAGTAGTTGGTCTGGGACATCTCTAGGTCGGCACCGACCCATTCGTAGTCAATTTCATCCTTGACGTCTCCGTACAAGATGAAGGCAGTCACAACACCGGGACCACGCGAGGTCCTGATCTTGGCCTTGACGCTTCCGTACCACATGTACGTGGTCGAGGCGAGGACCGTTCCGACACTCTTCGCAGGCATGGTCAGGAGCACAGCCTCCTTGTTGTACAGGGCGGGTTCGCCCTGGGCGACCCAGTCGGCCTTGCTGGGGTCGCCGTAATACTTGCTAATGTCGACAATCTTGTCAAGCGAGTCCATGGGCATCTTCTTGTCCTGGCAGACGGGGGCGGGCACGCAAGCGTCGAGGGAGAAGGACATTCGAGGGTCGCAGCCGCCGAGGCAGAAGGCGCCAGTCCCGCACTGGCCGTATTCTGCATCTATTAGATGGGAACATCCTCATTTTGGCTCGGTCACGTCGACTTACGGGAACAGCAGGGCGCATCCTGGGGGCACTTGTTGGTCAGGGAGCAGGAGGGAGGGGTCTGGGCGAGAACGGTCGAAGCGCCGAGGAGGGCAAGGCCCAAGGGAAGAACCGACAGCATTATGGTGAATGTAGGGTGGTTACGAGATTGCGACGGGAGGAGAACGAATGGCTTCGGAACCGGGAGGTCTATCGAAGAAACGGTGTTGTTGTTATGTGCAAAGGCCTCTTGAAGGGGGTGTCGTGCTCGACAGTCGTCGTCCGCGGGTGGCGGTGGGATGCGTTGTGCGTGTTTACGGCGGCGACGGGGAGGAATTCGGGTGTCTGATGAGTTGCGTATCCGCCGGCACGGTTGAGCCCCCCGAAATCTGGGTCGCTACGTGTATATCGTTTACAGGTGGTTCGAACGTGGGAGACGATGTCGATATAGATGTCGGTGTCAATTTGTGTGGTGATGCAGAGTTTCGTGGATAGACTGGGTATGCCGGCTTCACGAATTGGCTCGGTTCAACTTGGGACGACAGGTGCAGGGGCGTTTCGGTCGGATCGGTTTCGTCTGATCGCGCGGGGTTGTCGTTGAAGTAACACGTGCAGAAGAAGTTGATGTAGCAACAAGAGTAGTAAGCGATAGTAGTTAAAAAGCAACAAGGCAGCGCGGGTCAGGAACGAGTGACGACGGCGAGAATAGGTAGGGAAACGGTTGGCGATGTGTGACTTGAGGAGGAAAAGCCAAGGCCGTGAGAATTAGTCGAGAGGAAGGGGAGGACAGAGTAAGGGATGGGGAGGGCGGTAAGAGTGGGAATGCACGGGAAGTCAATCGGGCGGCTTCTGGTCGAAACACTGTACCCAGGTAGTAACAGGTAGGCAAGGTGGGTATAGTAGGTACTCTGTATTTACGCTTACTCAAGTTAAGGTGCTATTTGGAGTTGTGTACGGATGCTCTCTCTGTCCACTGATCATGAACTAAGAAAGTCGGGCGACTTGCACCGTGAGCGCTAAGTAACACGGCCGCTGCAGCACTATTCAGTCAGCACCTCACGCCGATCATCGTTCTATTTCGGACTGTATTTTATGTTTATCAAATGTCGTCTTCCTTTCTTCCCTCCATCGTCCCCTCTCGCCATGCCTCTCTGTCACCCGTTCCCCTGGAGCTATTTCCTCTCTCACACGCCCCCTATTCTGCACCAGTGCGGTCCAGTTCTTCTCAGGGTCTGGCACGCAAGGGAGGAGAGAGGGAGAGAAAACGGACCGGTCATTCCCCAGGTTTCTTCTCCTCTTCCATCGTCTCTCTTGGTCTCTTGGTCTCTTGCTAGGCGGTTCGACCTATCCGAGGCACACGAATGGGGCCACTGCGCCGCTCCTCATTCCCCTATCGGGCCAAGCTCGCTTGGATTAGGTAGCCAGAGCCGGCTGAAGCCTATCCCTGCGCCCTGTCGTCTTGTCTACTTCCTCCCATGCTCGCCACGGGTGAAAAATACTGGGGAGGATGAAGAATGGGGTGCACTCCTCCAGGCGCTCTCGCCCAGTTGCAGTCGAGCCAGCGTCGCCAATCCTCTCGTATCAAATGAGGTGGCTGCCGTTCTCGGTCCCCCATTGGTCTCGGCGGCCCCCCCCCCCCCCAAGGCCACAGGGTCGCCCCCAGTGCCCAGAACATGGTTTTCGCGAGGCCGCTTAACTAATTTAGGCACTAGCTCCGAACACCTCCCTGAACGATCATCAGAGTTTCCAGTATCCCGCCCCTGGCCACCATTAACTCGTTTATCCTTCCTTGCCCGTCCACTTTTTCAATTCGATTAAGTCTTTGCCTGCAGTGATTTCCGCCCCGGGTGCTCTGTGCTTCCCGGGGCACGGGTCTTACGGGGCACGGGAAACATTTCTTTGCCCAACGTTGCCTGTTATTTTGGGCCTGTTTGTTCTCTGTTCTCTGTTCACTGCATCGACTCGTTGCAGTGCGGTACAACCGGTGACTTGACATTGTGCCACTGCATCATCCCACAACGGTGGCACAAAACAAACATCTGCAGCTGTCATCATCTACTCTACCGGGCATTAGTTGGTGTTGTGGTATTAATCCAAGCCGTCCATGGCATAGCTCCAGTGTACAGCCATGGAACCATCAGCCCGCCGAAGACGCCCCATTTGAACTGTCCCGTCCCATTAACGAACCCCACTAGGCCAACGTCTACTGTCCACCGTTGAATCCACATTCCATTGACATTGTTGTTTATTGACGGCTTACCTTACATTCCTGCCAGGTTTTCCGCCGCAAGAGCACGCCGCTCTGTCCGGAAAGTAAACAAACAGACAGACGGACGGACAGAGAACCCGGCTCTTAGACTCCGACATATCTATCACCTACCTATGCAACAGGTTCGGGGGCTGCCCAGTCACCTCCCGTCGCTCCGACGCACCGTTGGCAGATCTAGACGCGGTGACACGGCGCCTGCCCGTTGCAAACTGTGGTGGCATGTCGTGCCAGGTCTGACAGCGTCCGACACCTGCGAGATCGCGCCCACGGTGTCCTCTCAGGAGCGCCGAGACTTGCCTTTGCGCTATGCGAAAGAGTGCATTGCTGACAACACCAGCAGAGATACCAGGTGCCCACACTCTTGAGGTGTGCCCAAGATCAAACCGAATAACATGGGAAGCTGTCGACAGGGAGTCAAATTACCTTCTCACGGACTGCCAGACTTACGGATAGTTTTGGGTCCACATCGAGGCTAGACATATCTACTCTACTCATCTTTCCACGCAACTTTGAACTGTACGCCGTAGGCAGAGAATAAACAGACCGATTCACAACCAAGCCCAATCACTCCCCCCCGCAGTATCCAATGCACAATCCTGCAAAGACCTTGCACTTGCGTCGACGCCGTCATGGGTCGCTCACCAAACTCCTTTGCAGCCTGCACTCTGCAATCTGCAGCCACATGAGATGGGCTGTGTAACTTCACGGCCGTCCCAATATGGGCCGCGAGTCTTATGCTTTCTCCCGCCGCTCTCCTCTCGCCAGAGCCCGGCCCGACAATGGTAGACTTCCTCTGCGACGGCTACAGAACCATCTTTCAGACCAAGTGGCGGCCCTTCTCCCTCCTAGGCAGCGACGATCCCAGCACCCGCCCGGGATGGCACCGTAACCTCAGCCGCCTGTGTCACCGGACCCCATGTTTCGTCTACGAGGGACGACGCAGCCGCCTGAAGCCCGACGAACGCTGGATTTGCAGGAGGCAGGCTGCTCGTTCCGGCGAGGCGGCCCAGAAACTTGCCGACAGCATGCTCTCCATCAACTACCGCCCCGGTCCGGGTGCGGCAGCAGTCAAAGAGAATCTCAGCCGTCGCGGCCGACACGAGCCCAAGTCCGCTCTCGCTCGGCGTTGCTCCGAGGATGATCCTCTGAATGACGATTTGTCCAGACTCGCCTCTGGCGGCGTCTGTCCCCGGTCGACCGGCCTTATGGGATACCTCGTCTGAAGCCGCCTACTCCTTTCTCAGCCGCTGCATCTCGGATTGTGACTCGGACCACACCTGTGAGCAGCTGCTCTCGGATAGCTCCTTTCCGTGCAAGCCACCAAGGTGCCTCATCAAGATCGACGACGGGGACGCTGGCCTTCACCTCAAACTCATTCAGAAGAGTTCCCACGATACTGCGCCCTGAGCTACTTCTGGGACGACCCGGCTCGCCATGCCCAGAAGAAGACGCTGCGGGGCACCCTTGGAACACACGAGTCCGTCATCGACCCCACTGGCCTGACCCGGACCGTCGCTGACGTCGTCGCCTGCTGCCGTCGCCTCGGCCTCCCCCATCTCTGGGTCGACGCGCTGTGCATCGTCCAGGATGACGACGACGATAAGCTCTCCGAGATCGCGGCCATGGGTGACATCTACGCCAACGCCTACCTGACTCTCGCCCCCTTCATCGCGGGTGGGAGCGATGACGGCTTCCTGGCACCGAAGGAGAACCCCTTTCTGTCCGCCCCTATCCCCGATATTCGTAGCGACGGCGCACCGGTGGACGTCAAATTGGTCCCGAGCAGCCGAGGCCTTCTCAGCCCGTCGACCTTGGTCCGGTTGAAGGGTCAGAGGCCGAAGCCGGCCAAGTCGTCCGAGCCGCTGCATTCCAGGGGGGCTGGACCTTCCAAGATGTAATGCTTTCCAAAAGGATCATATCTTATTCCATCTTTCAACCCTAATGGGTCTGCCGTCAGACAGCGCGCGCCGCCGGCGAACCGTTGCCGCGGGAGTATTCCACGGCCATGGAGCTCCGGGAGCCGTTCCCGTCCCTGTCCCTCGCAGACCCGGAACCGGACGGCGATCTCGGGTACCGATGGTTGTCGAGCACTGCTCCTCAAGGATTCTTTCTGTGCTCGGCGGCAAGGCGCTCGCCATCCACGCCATCAAAGACAGCCACCTCGACGGCAACAGGACACATGTCGCAGGCGTGTGGCTCCGGAACATCAAGGTCAGCGCTCCCGCCGTCTGGCGCCACCCCCTCACACCCTTCGCGATCGACCGCTTCCGGCGGCATACGACCGCGGCCGCACCGCCGAGATCCCCTCCTGGTCCTGGCTGTCGTTTGACGGCAGTGCCCGCTTCGACATTGGCGAGGACTTTGACACCTCTCCCGTGCTGCTCGACTGCGTCCTGGTCTTGACGGCGGGAGACTTCCGGGGACAACCCGTCACAGCGGGGAAGCCCCGAGGGTACTCGCACACGACACAGGGAAACGAAACCGCCTACGGGCTTCTCCTGCGAGACGTGCCGGGCTCTGATGGCTTTTGAAAGGTCCGGGTTGGACTATTTAGGGGAGAAGAGGGGTTGAGCCCGTACTTTGACGATGGTCTCGATATTGGCTGGCTTTCTAGGCCCGTCTATTTAGTCCTCTTGGTAGTTGGTTTCCTGTAGAATCTGGGTGACTCCCGTGCTAAAATCCTCGACAACAAACTTTTCCAACAACCATTACGTACGGTCTAATGTGGCGGTGGATGGTTCGTCCCAAACAACGCTTGAGAATTAGCCTTCATCGCAACTGGTCCCTGCGAGCATGCCAATTTTGTGCGCTTCGTCATGCGTACACATTCACATCCATCATACACAACAAACAACCAACACAACAAGCCTCTCCTGGACCCAATTAAAAACGATTCTTCACACTAAGGGTATAGACTTATCATGAATCGAAAAATTTCACCGTCCGAAGCCCAATCACCCACTCGTCCCATCGTGACACCAGCCACATCGTCCAAAGTCCTCCCCCATTTGTCCCCGAACATCTGTCATCGCTCTCTGAACATCCGCCCACATGCATTATTATCCTCCTCTGCTCCAAGGATGAGCAAAATAATTGAAGGGGTGTCACTCCCTTCGTAAACTAGACATTTCACCACCATGGAGATAAAGTCCTCCGCATACAAGCGAATGCGCAGACCAGATCTCGAACGGGTATAACAATCACCCGCCATCGCTCAACGTCCTTTTCATGTTGCGCTACAAATTCAGAGCACATTGATAAAAGCCTTGATGACCCCACCATGAGAACCCGCGTATACATGATGGCGCGTAGGTATTCACAGACAAGCCAGGCCGCCCCATCATCCGCCAGAGCCATGAGCATCGAGCCAGTCTGTCCGTGTCGCCGAGATAGGAACAGAACACAAAAAGCCAAGTGAGAATTAAGTCCGGCCTCCAAAGAAAAGCGTGGTAAAAAAAAATTGGGTAAAACAATCAAGTGCAAAGGGGGAATCGTCTTTTCGAGTCCGGGTCGTCGAGATCGTCAGAACGAGAAAGAAGAAACACATTTGGTATAAACCCAACGCATTGAGACACTCCCAGCGCCGTTTCGCAGTGTTGCCCATCTCTCGAGTATCCTCAGAATCACCAAGCGGAAAGACCCTCTACCGGTTGGCCGGCTTGGCGTAGAGGTCTACGAATTATTTAGTATCGTTGATGTGGATGCGGCCGTGCCGACGCGATGTTGAGAGAGGGCATACCGGGAAAGTGCTCCTTGGCGTACTGTTCGCAAGCCTTGGCGGGCTTGCCGACTTTTTGCCCGATGACCTTCCACTTGTTGTTTTCGTACTCCTTGATGGCATTGAGAAGGGCCTGGCTCTGTGAAGTGTTAGTGGTGCGTCACAGTGGCGGCGTTTAAGGGTTCACAACAAACCTCGTCTTCCGCAAACTCAGCGTAGTGCATGTCCTTGTACCAATGCTTCTTGACACTGCCCTCAGTACGGGTGGGGAAGGTCTGCAACAAGTTAGATACTGCTAAGAGCAGTAGGGTGACATCTGGGACAAGACGAACCTTGGCAATTTCAGCCCAACTGCTACCGGCATCTCTCATCTGCTTCAGACGGAGCTCTTCGGCCGGGGTCCAGGGGGTATTTGTGCGGCTCTTCTTGGCCGGAGGCGGCTGAGGAGCCGCAGCAGCATCTTCTGTCGCGGCCGGCTGGGCCTGAGCGGGGGGGGCGGCGACAGCGGGGGCAGCCGGCGGTGGGATGGGAGTCGCGGTAGGCGCGGCAGGGGCAGCGGGCATGGGAGGGGCGCTAGTGACGACCGGCGGGGCCTGTTGGGCCGGAGCCGGAGCCGGCCGCTTGCGGTTCCTCTGAGGCTGGGGCGGGGGCTGGGGTGCATGCTGGGGCTGTTGAGCATGCTGTTGTTGCTGTTGCTGAGCATGCTGCTGGGCGTGCTGCTGCTGCTGAACGTGCTGCTGCTGCTGGTGATGCTGCTGGTGCTGATGAGGCTGGGGCTGGGCCTGGGGCGGTTGAGGCGGCGGCTGGGGGACGCTCATCGGAGGCTGCACCGGAGTGGGCTGGTGGTGCTGAGGGGCCGGGCTCTGATGAGGCGGCGCTCCATACTGGAACTGTGGGTGTTGATCCCGACGAGACATGTCCTGCTGGTAGGGGTGTTGAGGACTGAGATGAAGTGTCAGTCAAGTTTCATTGCAACGTGATCAACATCGTGGATAGATGAAAGATGCGACGTGCTGTGACGCGTTCTCGCCTCGACGAGTTGACGGCGACCAGGCCAAAGGAATAGGGTAGGCAGCATCGACGGCGGGTAAGGGGCAAGGGGTTGTTATTGTTGTTGATGTTGCTTGTTACACCTTCCCTTACACCGTCGAGCAGAGCCAAGCATGGCCGGGGTTGCTCGAGGATAAGACACCTCGAGGGTACATATTCATTGTACTCCGAGAAATCCATCGAGTGTGTGGCCCCAGTACGCAGCCTCGCGGGGCGGACAAGGAGGAGAGTGTATGGATGGGATGGAATAGGAAGGGGGAAGGGATGGGATGGGATGGGAAACGGGAGTGACTTTGGGCGTCTCCGGGGGCTAAAGGTAGAGGTAGAGAGGTAGAGGTAGAGGTCGAGGGGTACAAGGTGGAGGAGGTACTTACTGCATGTCGCTAGGCTGGTGGGTGGAGTTGGAGTAGATGTACTCCGGCACGGGGCCGACTTGCCACTGCTGCATGTTCTAACAACGGGCCAAAACGTTAGTACCGCGTGTCAAATGTTTCGTGACCATTGGAAACAAATGCGTCGCGCAAGAATCATGGGGACAGGACGGGAAGGCGAGTCCAGGCCGTGTTGGTGACGCGCGAACGCGACACGAGCGCTGGCGGTGAAAGGTACATGGCGTCGTGACTTGGGTAAACAAGAAATGACGGTCATGGTAACGGTGATGAGGAGGAGGAAGAGACATGATGGACCGCCACAGCTTGCTCAACAAAATGGCGACAGCGACGTGATGAGGCCTAGTATGGGTGAGGTCGAGAGGGTGGAAAGGGGGGTGAAGGGCTTGGATGAAACGAGGCGACGAGCTCGACGCGGTGAGGCGAAGGCAAGGAAGAAGAGCAAAACAAAACAAAAATCGACGAGGGGGACAGGGAAGAGGGAATAGACGCGACAGCATCAGCGCCAACGAGGGCGAGTGCAATACAACGCGCGCGACGATTCAATCGTCGAGGTACATGCGATGAGTTGCTCCTCAATCGGGATAACGGATGGAAAGAGACAAAGTAGATAGGGTGCAGGTACTTACGGGCAATGTAGTGGTATTAACTCAATAGTGATGCATAAACCGACGGGTTGATGGATGGGGAATATTGGTCTTTGCTGTCTCTGGGGGGTGGAAGAGAGACTTGGACCAAGCCTGACGTCGCAAGAGCAAGAAGCGGGTCACGCACACGCCCGGGGTTAGGAAGGGCTTTTTTTTTTCTCTTCTGTTTCTCTTCTTCCTCTCTTCGGGTATGGGAAGAGGGGGGCGAAATTGGGTGAGAGAAAAAAAAAGGGGGGGGGGATGGTCGGTGAGACGGTCGGGTGGGAGGGGACAAGGTAAGGTAAAGTAGAGTCGAGAATAAAAGGGACAAAGATACAAGGCGCGCGAGGCCGAGGACGTGTTTGCTTCAAGTACTCTTTTTTCTGGGGTGTGATGGTGCGGCGGTGCGCGTAGTGCGTGGTGCGAGCGTGGGTGTGGGCGACACGCGTGCTAGGTTGACCGAAAGCGACGCGCGATACGACACGCAGCCAGCAGCAGCACGAAGGAGGGAGACGAGAGGAAAAAGACCGAGGCAGGTGGCAGTGCAGCCGTGGCAGAACAGGAGCAGAACAGGTCAACGGACCCGTACAATAAAAACCTGGACAAGAGACCAGGCAAGCGCAAGGGTTGGGAGGTATTGTCAGGTAAACCAAAGCTGCGTCGCGCGGGCTCGCTTTGTCGAATCGAGAGGAGAGAGAGAGGGAGAGGGAACGCGAGCAAGACGGGCGGGTCCTCGCAAGGAATGGAAAACGATTGCCCCGTCAGTGTGGAGAACAGAGTGTGATGGAAGGGCAGTGGAAGGGACAAAAGGCAACCAAGAGTGTCGATGAGCCCTGTCGTTGCCGTTGTCGTTGTCGTCGTCGTCGTCGTCCCGAAGGTATAATCAGATAGCGCCGGCAGAGAGGAGCTTGGGGCTAGACCGGGGAAGAGGAGGAAGAGGTCGTGGTGAAGATGATGTAGGTAGAGAGAAGTACAGGAGGGTGGCGGCAGAGGTAGAATGATGTATACGTAGAGGACGCAGAGGTTCAGACAGAGGCGCAGAAGTAGACAGGCGGCGAGGCAGTGCGCTCAATGTGCCGTGCGTTACCACTAGGGTCAGGCTGGCCGGGTCTCTCCAGGTGCGAGGGCGTTGGGTGCAGCCGGTGGTTGGTGGGCGGTGGCGGGAACTCGAGCTACGGGAAGTGGCTGATGGCGAACCAAGATGTCCGGACGTATTGTTGGCCGGTGAGAAAAGAGAGAGAAAGCCAGAGATGGGAGGATGAGAATGCGGAAGAGTGCGTGTGGGGGATGAGACAGGCGAAGGGAGAAAGTGATTTGACGTGCGTGAGAGTGCGAAGCAGGTAATCAGCAGACAACAGCAAAAGGAAGCGCCGGTTGTTGGTGACTCGATGCCGTATGTATTTCGTGAGCTGAGAACAACGAGATACGGCCTGATGGCCAACGTTAAGGTGTAAAGCTGTGAGGTAGTAGGTACGACGGTCCAGAATACCTCGAGATGATGCGATGTTTCCTTCAATGAGGAAGAGGAAATCTAACTTGTAGGAGTGACGTGTTGGTTGCGATGCTCGGTTCCCAGGGCCGAGTGGATGCTAGTGGTGTTTGTGAAACGTGCGACAGCAACGATGATAGCGACGACAACGCTATCAACGACAGCAGAGAACGATGTCAGTCTTTCGTGTTAGGTGTACTGAGACGTGGGTGTTGTCACAACAGCCGCGCACACACGCGTTTTGGGAGCTGAGGCAGGTATCTCGGTTGCTTTCTGAAGCTGGTCCTTTGAACCAAACGTAGAGGTGAAGGTACCGTGACAGTAGCTGTGAGGGTAGCTGTAGGGGCAGCGGTAGCGGTAGTGAGGGTGGAGCGAGCTGCGATGATGGATGGATGGATGTACGGATAGATGGATGTAGTAGGTTGGGAGTTGGGATGCTATGCCTCTGAGGACGTGGATGTACCTCTGATGGAAGTTACTTCCTGGTTCACGGTGATGTTTTGGACTGGTTGCCCTCTTTTTTTTTTTCGGTGCCGGTGGAAGGGGACGGGTCAAGAGGGAAATTTGCTTTAGGGGGAGGGGGAAACGGCGAGGGAACATGGGAAAGAAACGAGGGAGGGAAGGAAGGAGGCCGGGGGTGGAGGGGGACCACGCAACGCAACAGAGGCGGGGGGTCCTCGGATCAGCCGGCAGGTCATTAAGCAAGTCCGAGTATTAGCCGTCAATCTGGTTTTGTCCGGTATCCTCGCCTGAGAAATGGATCGTGTTCTATCTGTGTGCCTCGGTCATCGACTTTTCTGTCAGATGCACAGACCACCTTCCCCTCCCGCCGCATTGGCCATCTCTCTTGTCACTCGTCACCTCGTCATGCCTCAATGCTCACTGGCTGCTCCGTGCCCGGATCCCGTCTCCACTCTTGTTTGGTAGCACGTGCACTTGCGCCTTCTGACCAAGGAAGCCGCCAACTTTAGGAGACAGTCCGGTACGAATGCTACCTGTCGCCTTCCTTCCTGTCATCCGTCACTCTTTGACTTTTCTTCCCAGCGGTACGAAGGTACGGTACGACTGTCAAAAATTCGAGCCCAGCCCGTGCAAGTGACTCGTATCGGCCAGCTGGCGTGGATCCAGAGGGACAGCACAGGACGAACGGAATCTGGGTTGATGGGTCCTACCTAGCCGTCCATCATATCGCTGGTCTGACATTGGCTGCCAACTGTGCAGGTTTTGATGACGGATGTCACAGGCTCAAGCAGCGTTTCTTCTTGCGGGGAAGCCCAGCCACTGCTATCATACAATGAATGATGGCCTTTCTTCTCAGGCTTCCAAGCTCGACGAACCAAATGAATCGCAATTGCACAATCGGCTCCGCGCCACTTTTCCTTCCTGTTTGTCTGGCGGACCAGGCGCACAAGGCAGCAAGCAAACAACCTACACGTCCGACGTTTGGGTGAATAAGCGCGATGAAGAATCGATGTTGGGAGGTATGTACGGATACTGGGAAGAAACAAAATGCTGACAGCCTCGTCGCCCCTCGCCCCCTCCCGACTTCTTCAGAAACGAGCTTAATTGCCTGCAATGTTGCGAATGTGCCCTGTGCTGTCTCGTAGGTAGACACTCGTCGTTCTTCTCTCTTGGCAGTCGCCTCTACATGCGCTCGATGTACCGCCTGCATGGTCCATGTACTTGATCCTCGCCTCATGTACCTCTTGTTAGCGGTACTGCTGGTGGACACCGACCAAAACATCGACCTCTGAACGGTACGTATAGTACTTCTGCTCTCGTCGAGTACCTCTGTCTCGGTCGCTGCCTGTACCCTTCCGACCTCGTTAACGACCTCGATCTTGCTTCTGTGTGTAGCCACGACCAAGAACTGACAATGCGCTTGTACGAGAGCCAAAACATGAGCTTAACGGGTGCTCAAGATGACAACTGGAGCGGAATATCTTAAATCCCGTCAACTACGCTGGTCTTTTCCCCCTTCTTTCACCCTCCCCCCCTTGGTCATGTCTGGGCGTTCGTCCGGAATTGGCGAAGGACTTGTCATCTTTGAGCTTTGTTAAGACGCCTCTCTGTGCATGCGCGTTTGGCTCTCGAGACGCGCTCGTAGGCCAGCATGGCATTGATGACGCGAACACGCATGTGGTGGGAATCGATTTGGTCTTCCCATCGTCCGAGCGTTCAGGTTCGACCAGAGAGAAGAGCCTCATAGCACTCGTCGTGCCCAGTTGCTTAGGAACATTTTTGCAAGGCTATTGTCACGTTTCCTGCAGAGCTCGCGTTAATGGCCGAATGTACATTGTAAATACCAATCAAGTTTGCAATATGCGGACATTGCACCGCAATGATAGCTAGGAATCCGAGGATGCCGCGCTGCGGAGGCCGCGGTCATCGCCGCTTTCGTAATCACGGTACTGGAGCCAAGAAACCCCGCGGCAACGGGACCGAAGGCCCGATGGCTGCTAGGGCGCATCGGGAGAAGGTCGTGGCCGGGGGACCGAACTGCCTCAGACTGCGCGGTTGCAATCGCATCCGGGGTGGATGGTACCCCCACTTCTTCCGCCGCCGCCGCTGCCGCCGCAATGTACCTACATACGAATAATACCAGCTATGTACCACCTATATCAGGCTCTTGTTCCGCATCGTCCACCGGTGCCCCGCTGTATGTCGGAAGTGGGCGTAGTCAACGCCATGAACACGGAGTGTTGTTTTGTCTGGTGTCACGAGAGCCAACAAGATCCTAATCGCCAACTACATTGGAAGGCCAGCCGCGTATCCCACCCAAGCAAACAGCCTCACCACCAAATCAAAAGCGACATTGCTAGTCTCCCCAAGACAAGAATTGTTTCAAACGCCAACAAAGAGGCGACGAAACGAGATAGCACTCCCAATCCCAGCGACTGCCACCCCGGGTCGCACCAGGTGCGACGAAAAAAAGGAGCCCTGTGACCACAGAGATGAGCCGCTAGCTTTATGCCAGGCCCAGTCTTGTATGCTGTCGTTAGCTTCATGATGTCGACATAAAACTTAAAACGCCCTCACAGACCCTGACCCGGCGGTTGTCTACTGCCATCCCGTCTCTGGTCTTCATGCGCTGAGGGCGGCAACGCTTCGTGACGCCATTCTCCCTTGCCAGGTCTTGCACGTTCGTTCCGAACATGAACAGAGTATACTTGTACGATGTATGCCTTTTCGGCAAGTAGCGATGAGACACCCCGGCTGTGAAACAGCTTTGGTCGCAAGGTTCCGGCACAAAGTGTTTGAGACTCGTGGCTCTCTGGCAACAGATCACACTCTTCCATCCACCCATGGAAGCCACGTCTACCACAACACTGTGCGCAAGGTGCCCCTGGGATCGGACAAGCCGTGAATCGGAACGGTGGTCAGTGCCCGTCGCGGACGGTTTTGACGAGTCTGCCGATGTTTTCTTCCAGAGTGCCGGTCGAAGCAACATTGGACGATGGGAATTTATGCGAGCGGTGAGACGGCCGATGACCAGATGATCCAGCGACGATCCGTGGCGAAAACAGACAAACACGGAGAGTTGGGACGGCCGTTGGTCCGTTGCAGGCTTCAGGCCTAGCCCTTCCTGCTCCGGCCTCCTTTGCATTCTTGAAGCCGCGTGTGACTGGGAAAGGAGTACGTGTGACATCGGAGAGGCTCAGCACAGACCCACAAGGCTGGGCCAGGTATCCTCGACACTCGGCCGAGCGAAACTGCGGCACAGGTAAGAACCTCATACAAGTACAAATGGATCCTTGGGCGCGTACTGACCGACTTGTCGGGATACCAAGCGGGGCCTGAATCAATCGGTTGAGCAAGGTTTGGCAGGCGAAGATCCCCATTTGCGGCTGTTAGGCTGTAAATACAGAGTCGAGACCCCGAACAACTTCTGCAGCGGGCAGAGTTAATGTCGATACCTGTAATCTCGCTCTCGTTAGTCTCCTTCTTCCGTGGATGCGCCTGCGCTATTGTAGGACTGTTGGGCATGGGGTCGCTCCAATCTATCGCTTGAAAGATCAGACGAAGGGTGTGTCGCCAAGCTTCCGTCAAGGAACCAGGTGCTACAATTAATCTAGTCGAGGCGACGTTGACAATATGGTCCCAGTACTAGGTTTGCTGGGGGGAGGCGAATCCGGACTAAGAGGCTCAGTCGATGCGGCTGTTTCTGACTGTATGGCATCCTAAGTCCACCAACCACATTGTGATCAGTCGATGATGGTCTTCGGGTGATGGGCTTCCCGAGGATCATCACCGCCATCGCAAAAGACGAGATGAGATGGCAGAGCATACAGGGGCTGTGACAGTTGGGGATTCCTCTGGCAGAATCGGAGACTATGTCGGTTTGCGGTTTGCGGGCGCTGGTCGACTCTCACGGGCTGGGGTCGACCCTATCGACCCCGCAGGTTTGGCGACGGCGTATTGCATTTGTTGCCGAGAAAGCTAGCCAGCCGTTGATAACCCGGATGATGAGCTTTCCGTCCCCTTTGGTGTGCTGCTCTCACGTCTTGTTGGACTGGATGGAGAGAGATTCTTTGTTTCCATCCGTTCTTGGCTATCGAGGCTCCCAAAGACAGAGTACTCGGGGGCTTCGGGCGACTAGGTGGCTCGATTGTTAGGGGTGGGCGGCCATGTTGCAGGTTGGATGTACCCTGGATGATTGGACTACAACGGTGCCAGGGTTTGGCGCTCGAGACGACAATCAATTATGGTTCGCTTGCTGAGTCCAGCATCGTGGCTTTGCCAAAGCATGCGAGACATTGCGAAAGCGGGCGCCAGATGGTCGAACGGGCGGGCAATTTCTTCCAATGCACGCAGGATCCGGAGAGGACGAGCGATACTGCCACGGACATTTGGGGGCCATGAGGGGCATTCGGTGGGCTGTGTTTCGATCTTCATCGCCCCGTTGTTGAATCTCACGTTAGTGAAGCTACTCAAGGAGCAGCCTGTTCCTATCGGGGCATTGTGGCTGCGAGATGTTTCTGGTCTTGTAGGATGTAAATTGCCATCTGCCATATATGGCAAGTAACGGACCTGACTCGGCGGTCGACCCGGCCATCAGGTAGGCAGCACACCATCAGACTGGTTTGACAGACAGGACAAGAAAGTCAGACGAATCTGATGTGGGAGTACTCTGTACAGAGTAGACGGTGGAGGACCGAGACCGAGGGTTGGCCCAGACATCTCAAACTCTCGGACTGGAGGGATATGCGGGCCCGGAGTCTCGGCCGTGGTTCTGATCGCCGCGTCGGTGGCAGCACTAGGTGTTCACAGGCAAAGTCACTCATGTGTCGATAATATGATGGCTGAAGGGCGAGGGATCTGAAAGGGATGGGTGGAGGGGGGGGGGGGGAAGGAGGCGGTTGGGAGGGGAGTGCCTGGCACAATGGAACGGATAGGCAGTGGAAGTGCGTATCTGAACGGATAGATTCAGCAGAGATCTCGTGAGAAACAAATAAGGTTTCCTGCATTAGGGCCCCTCTGTTGTTTCCTACGATCCATGTTCGTCCCGTCGGTCGGCTGAGGGTGTGAGCGTGGCCGGCTGGCTCTCTGTCTGTTCGCGGCGTGTGTTTGGGGTTTGGTGAATCTGTAGGAACTGCAGTCGCGAGGTGACTGGACCAGGCAGTCAGCGGAGGAGAAGCTGCCAGCCACAAATTTAATTGGGCGAGACTTCCTGCGGGCGTTTTGAGTGATACGTGAGTGGCTCAATTGGTACCAGTGTGGAGTAAAAGTCAGTACGTACCGCCGGCAGTAAAAGGGGGGGAAGGCGACCAAGAGGGAAAGGGCTGATACGTGGGTGAAATTGCATCTACGTGCTAGCGAGTTTCAAGGGACGTGGGCCCTGGGACAGATTTTGACCAATATATCTGGGTTTCCCAAATGAAGACAGTCAGACAGGCAAAAACGCGTAGAGCCCCTCCTCCTTCTACATTACCCCTCCCTCCCCCCCCTGAACAATGGAGATTTTTCTGGAGGAAGAAACTATCCTTTAATTGTGATGTTGTTACGAAAACAGGTGAAGCGCTTTTATTGCCCTCCCCACATCTTGGCACGAAAGTGGTTTGAGGCTGCATTTTCGCTGATGTGTTTTAGTGCGTGCGGGAGGCGGGGGAGGATATTGTTGTCAGGTACCGACTGCACTACGCACTATGGAGCCCGAATATATGGCGGCGTTTCGAGAACAAATTCGCCGCGGCGAGCACGAGGGGAGGGGCTTGAGCCTTGCCTATGGTCGGCGGGCGTGACCCAGGCATTTGGAAGAAACGTTTGGAAGGGATGGGCCGGCCTTATGAATAGTATCCGTGTTTACTCGTACCTCTGTATGTAGTACGGCGACTTAATCTTGCCCAGATAGGACCGTGGCTAAGCAAGGCATGGATATGGATGGATGGACGCACGTAATTCAAGCCGCAATGCGATGGGATGTCGTAGTGTAGGGTAGTCAATCAAGACGAACATGCCGTTGTGCCGGGCGATCCAATGGCTGGAAAGTGAGAAAGTGGCGGATGGACACCTTTCACACCAAGAGCAAGCCTGAGATCGTTAGTCTCAGCAAAGCGCAGGTGCCCAGGAGGCGTCGTCAGAGAGACGAATAAGAAACAGCCTCATGTTTCGATGCCAATACCAATGCCTATGCCATGCTTGGCGGAACACCAGACACCTGGACACGTCGGTAGAGTTGGTAGCTATGAATTAGGCCTGGCGTTGATCAGACGGACTCGAGGTGGAGGAGTGGCCATGCCCAGCCAGTCAGACCTTAATCCGAGTTGGTTATGAAGTGAGTGGGATACCTGCCGCATGGTGTTGACGGTACGGCGAAAATAACGCTATTCGTGAAAGGGCGAGCCCTGATATCAAACCAAACAGCCGGGTTGGATATGAGCCTGTCGCCGCGGTACCTTGAGAGCGGTTCTGGTGGCGCAATGATTCTCTTTCTGGAGGCTCTCACACGAGCGACGAGGGACCACCTGGGACGGAGTAGGACGAAGAACGAAGGCGATGGCAACGGGCAGGGATACTCGGCCCCGCCGCACCGGTGACCACCTATGTACAGAGATACAATGTACGGGGGTACGTACATATTCTTCCATGGTCGCGAGGCTGATCGGGAAGGGGTTAGTAGCGATTCACTCTGTTCCTGACTTGTCTCGATTCGACTTAGCATTAGTATCGGAAGGTACGTACCGAGCAGGCCTGCGAGGCGGACTCAGGGGGTGGTCGCGAAAACGAACCAATGACAGTGATAAGCGCGCCTCTGTAACATGTACCGTCCTTCGCTTGACCCCGCCGTCAAACGTCAGACAGACATCCTCACACAACCTTCCGACACAGGGTCACTTTTCACGATCAGAACGAGCCAGACGACGCCCATCACCACCACCACAACCACCATCACCAACAACAGCAACAGCAACAAAAGCACTAGTGGCAGCAGTGGCAACAGCGTCAGAAGCAGCAACCCTGGTGAGCCTCACAAACGATGGTGGAACAGGGACTAAGGCCCCAACGACAATAACGATACCAACAACGTTGTTGGCAGCACGGCCTTTCGCTCATCGCCGCACCACACGTAGACCACAGACCACGATACCGAGACGGAGAGGACAGACAGACAACCTGCTCTATGCCTCATCCTGCTCTCGATTGGGCATATGCTGCGAACGTACGCATCGTGAGCCCGCTCGTCCCCTGTCTTCATTCTGCACTGCACTCCAGAGTCCAAGTGCACCTCGCTTTCTCCGCTCCTTCACAGAGCCTCAACCCCCTACAACCCTACAAGTCTGTCGATACAGCCCTTCCTTCGCCCTCCTTGTAACTGTCCCTATGAGGCCGACAGTGAGGAGACGTATGCTTATCGCGACTTGACACCAGACGTCTGCCGCAAATAGCAACACCCTCTTCCTTGTTGCGAGCCACCCGACCCAACCTGACGGTGTCGACCTTGTCGTGTTCTTGGGATCAACGGTTTGTTTTCGAATCAAGGTAACGCCATCCTGTGCCATGTCCCATACTCTGCGGCGCCCTGCCACGCGCATCACAACATCAGAGGAAGTATGGGATTCTCTCTCCATCAGTCATGAACAAGATCCACTGCGCATGTGTCGTGACCGAAACCAGAAAAAGAAAAGAAAAAACCAGCCGGCGGGTCGTCGCTAGGCTTGCAAATGCATCTTTGCTCTCCCAGCCAGCTGAGGCTCTGAATACGGATGGATGGAGCCTGGCTTGGCTCAGACCGGGGCACTCTTCCTCGATGAAGAAAGACAAGAAACAAAACGGGAGCGAGACACCGCTCTTTTCGGTAGTTAGACGCCGCCCTTCACGGTCTTGGTGGCTGTTTACCCCCGTGTTCCAGGTTCAAGAGCCTCCTCTGTTTAATTTCTCTCGTTCCGTTTTGCTCTTCAACGGCCCCATCTCTTGAGCCCAGGACCTGGTCTATGTTCTCAACCTGCATCCGAGCCTCCGAGGCTACACCTCTTTGCGGGCAATCTTCCATCTCGCTTTGGCTGGTCTATTGGTTCGCTCCGGTGGCTGCTCACTTCTCAATCCATCATGGCGGCCGGTTGAGACGCACGTTCGTCTCTCACCGGATCCATAATCTCGTACCCATGTCTGTTCCTCGTCCGTCTCCTCTTTCTGTCCCTGCCCTCGAATGTATTAGTTACGTACAGGGGTGTGGCCGGAACAGGGTGTGGCTTACACAAGTGGTCCTGGGTGTGTCCTGTTCACTTTTTTGCCCTTTCTTTCCCTCCTCTTCTCTTCCCTGTCTCTTCCCTTTTCCCCCCTTCAGAAATGGGGATGGCAGCAGGCCGGCGGATCAGACCAAACGTTATGCTCTGCTAATTCTGTCACATCCCACCCCATCTTCTCCAGGGTCTGCTGGCATCACTGCTGAATATCTGCAACAGGGCTAGACTTGACGGTGTGCTAGACCCCTGTCATGCATGTACCAGCGCGCCCGAACATGATGAGGCAATGTTTGCCATGCCTGCCACCCGCTCTTCTTCTTTGGGAGGGTGTGTGAGTGGTGCCTGTTTAGAGACGGGTACAGGATACGGTCAGATGCTTGCAAAGCTGGTCATGTCCCGTCCTGCCAGTTGCCAGAGACCCAACACAACCACGGCTGGCATTATTACTTTATCTCCCCTCTCCCCCCCTCAACTCGAACTGTTCCCTTCTTCTGTTTACCTTCACTACCTTCTTGGGTTTATCATCAACATCCCTTTTTCTTCGTCTTCTTGAAGCGCAGTTGCGTGTCCTTCTTTTCTTCTCCCGCAGCTAGGGTTTTACTTTCCTTCATTGTCCAACTGGCTTGGCTGCACACATTCATTTGACTACGCTTCTTGAACACCACCTTTTTTTGTCAATACACTTGACCTATCCGGTTTATTCAAACGAACAGCTTCACTTCTTTGGGACCATTCCCCCTCATCAAACAACGCTTCTCCGTTTCCTCTCCTTGACGGATCTGCAAAAAGCCGACTTCGTTGTTGCGAGCTTCCGGCCGGAATTCCCCCATTTTCCACAACCACTTTATACTTTTCGATTCCTCGGCAGCCAGTTTCTGTCTCACCAATTATCAACCCCAGCTTCCAGGACGACGCGAAGAACGCGCGAAGATTTTCACCTTCAAGAGACCAAGAGTTTACTTGTACTTCTGAGAGGTACCTATCGACATCGACTGTTCGGAAACGATTTTACGAAGGAAGAAAAACATGTCTCCCACGATGCAATTGGCACCCCACACGGCCACATACGCTCCCACTTCCGACGCCATGGATCGTCACGAGTACGGCGTCACCAAGAACCGCAAGGCGGCTTCGACCGGCGGCGGTAGAGCATGGAGCGAGGACGAGGTATGTTTCACCACAACTCGGCGGGCTACGGTCCGCCCGCATTGGAACTGTCTAACCTCAGAACAGGAAGTCTATCTCCTCCAGACTCGTCTTCAGAAGATGCCTTACAAGCACATCGCCGCTCACTTGAAGAAGACGGAGCTGGCATGCCGTCTTCACTACCACCAGCTTAGCCATGGCAGCAACCGACGCAAGCAGCGCACGACCTCGGTCTCTTCCGGTTCTTCTGTAAACCACTCCCCCGTTATGCAGCCGACGATGCCTACTCCAATCCGGGAGTCGACTCCTCGCTCCGTGTCGCCCCCCGGCCGCTCGACGAGCTATGCCCCCGTCTCGCCCGCCCCTATGCAACTCCCCAGCATCATGGGCAACGGCGCTTCCCCTCGTCTACCCGCCATTCTTCCTAAGCCGGTCTGCATGACCCTGCCGCCTCGCACAGCTTCTCCCAACCGAGGATATCCCACCCCTCTTCCCGAGTCTCACAGCGCCCCTCTCCCCCCTGCCGCCTTTCAGTCCATGTCCGGCAGCCTCCCCATGACGCCGCCGCTGCGTTTGGAATGCGCTCTCCCTCCCCTGCAACCGCCTGTCAACCACCATCACGTTGACATGAACCGCCTGCAGTCCGTTTACACTGCTCACCGCGCCTCGTTCTGGGCCGCCGTCGCCAATGACTACGGCCCAGGTGCCAGCCCAGTCCTTTTGGAGCAAGCTTGGAAGAGCGGCGCGTGTTGCAGCCAGCACCAAGCCAGCACGCCCATCACGCCGACTTCCAGCCCCGACAACACGGATCGTGATGGCTACGACAAGCCCCAAGACAAGACGCGCATCTCTGCCATTCTTGGCATCGACGCCAACCCGCGCTCTCCCCGTGAGCGCGAGTTGGTGAGACGTATGGAGGAACAGCGCGTTGGAGCCTAAGCCATTTTGGGCCTTCCGATCCTGTCACGCACTTTGATTACTTCTACTAGTGTATTACTTCATACGTTTTGTGCACAACTCTTGTTTGGGGATTTCTGTTACTTTCTGATGTGGGCAACAACAAGACTACATCACCAAGACAACAGCTTTGTAATTCGCTTCTGTCTGCTTGTCTAATCCGAGCCGTTTTCTTTACCTTGGCCTTGGCTAGGCACGCATTTTCTACGTCCTCACCGTACACGATCACATACGACTTTGGGGGGGGCAACTGCGAACACAGTTGAGTGATATCCGGCGCAGGAGGGAGGGGTTGGCTGCGGGCTCTTGGAGAAAGAAGCCCTCATCAAATTTGGTTATTTTTCTTCTTTTGTTTCCCTCTACCTGGTTGGGCAAAAGAACTATCGCGGAGGCTTATGTGAGAAACCCCAAGGCCGAATTCTTGAGACGGGATAGCCAGGCATGGTGAGCAGCGCTGAGGGCATTTCATACGTTTCTTTCTTGTGGGAGGCATCTTTTCAAACCATACCAGAAATGAAGTGATGACACGAACCACGCACAAGCCCTTGCGCTCACATGGGAATTGTCCACAATACATGTCTAGGCAGGCTTTTTTGTACAATAGAGAGCGGCCCGCCAGGTCGCCGAGGGATTGATGCAGACGATGATTGCGTTGGTTTTTATTTCTTGTTTTGGGTTTTCACTATTTTTCTCTTTATCTTGAAACTGCGAATTGACCATCAGAAGTTTTAAGAGAATGTTGTTATTTGACGCGGTGATACTACGAACTGGCTAAATGACGTTTGGGCTCTCCTATCAGCATCAGTGACTGAGTGCGAGAGTAGCTGCTGGGAGCAAGTTCTTGTCCAAGCGCGCGTGATGTTTTGAACCTTTCCCTCTTTTTTTATGTTGTATTATCCCTCCAAGGTTTCTTGAGTCCTTTCGCTCAATGGGGTTTGCAAATCGTTGCGATGGCAGAGCTGAACGTTTGTTTTGCAGTGCTTTGATCGTCCAAGCTGCAAGTTTGTAGTTGCAGTTTGCAGACGCAGATGCAGATACTCCCTCAAAGAGACGTGCATACATGTAGTGTACCTGAACGATCAAATCGGCTTGCAAGATATGAATCCCGAGGGGGAGATGTGGCCCGAAAAGATGGGACAGCGTCGGCCATCGCTCCTCCTGGGAGAGGGGGTTGCAGCTTGGACAATCTATTATGAGCAAGGTTACCTGCATTTGTGTGAAGTCGTCAGAAGCCTTCAGTGAGTGTGCCTGGATGATGAGGATGATTACGCATTTGGGGTGTTTGGATGTGTGGTTGTCGTCTGTAGTAGGCTCACACACCATGTTCTGTCTAGTCAAGTATGCTTTTGCCTGTCCCAGCCATCTTTTCTTCAACTCACCCCTGCCCCCTACGTACTCCATCTCTCTATTTGGACCAAATATCCCAAGGTGGTGCCGCCAGTCACTAATCACGGATCATCGCCAACCTGACACCCCTTCCCCCCGAAACCTTCTTTCCTCCCATCTCTTGAAGCATAACAGGTTTTGGCCATGTCGGGCCACACGCCCGCCAAGCATTGCCCCGGGACTCTTGTTTTCCAGGGGACGAAAGGAAGAGAGAGAGAGAGAGAGAGAGAGAGAGAGAGAGAGAGAGAGGACAGCAGCCGTCAGATAGAGGGGACGAAGGGAGGGGGAGGGGGGCTTCGTCATGAGTTGCGCCATCCGTCTGTATTTCCAAACCAGCAGAGCAGAGTTGGGCGGATAGCTCGGACGACGCAGGCGCCGCGACGAACGCCCTTCTCTCCCCGTTTTCCTCGCGTTCCTTTTCTTTCTTCCTCAAACACCGTGGGGCGGGCAGCGAAAGCCGGTAGGGGAACCCCAAAGAACATTACTTCATTCGCCAGCGCGGTCCCTCGCCGCTCTAAACACGGAGTCAAACAGAGTGCCATCCCATCGTGCTGATGATGGAGGAGAGCAGAGGGCGGGCGGACGACAGCGTCAGGGAACATGGGTCCGTCCATATGCTAACGGGTTGTAACCTGTGACTTGTGCCCTCCGAACCGTCGTCAACCTTTCGCGACACGACATGGCCTTGGCACGATTACTGTTTCCAGTCTCTTGAGAACACGCACGCACAATATGACGACCACGTCCCCCCCCCCCCCCCCCCCCCCCCCCCCCCCCCCCCCCCCTTCCCGTCCACCTTGCCGTCCAAGATATGGTTTGTTGTTGCTGCTGCTCCAGCGCCGGTATTGCGTGCATACGCTGGCTTTCAACGAAATGGCTGCACTGTATACCATGAGTGTAGCAATAGGCGGGGGAGGGAGGGGACGTGAGGGTTGCATCAACAACTCCGCACCCAGACAGCCGACCGCACAAGCCTTGAATGCATCATGCGGGGGAGAGCTGCAGCCAGGCGGAGAGTCCGTCGAAGAGCACCATCTGCACGGACGGACAGACAGACAGACAGACATACAGACAGACTGCCTCGTACCAAAAGACACCGAGGATCGGACTTCAATCCCCGACCCGTCCCTCGGGAATCGGCAACGAGCTTCTGCCCCCGGGTCCCTCCCGCCCGTCTTCGGGCAGTTTTGGTGAGCCGGGTACGAACAGCAGTTGAGAACCCGGGTCCCGACAGCAAAAGCATGATCCAACCTATCGTCGGACGTCCCGCGGCCCTCCGACAACGCCAGTAGAGCGTGCAATTTCGTGTTCTTCTTCATGTAGTGTCTCCTCCTCCCCTCCGATGCTGGCCACGTCATGGACCGGCGCCGAACGCACCTCGACGGGCACTCAACACCTCCTACCCACCACCACAAATACCTTTGCCGCGATTGGAGACGCGGCTTAGGTGGGTGGGGGAACAAAACTATTATCCCACAAATGTGGATACCACACTCAACAGGTACCAACATACATCTCAAGCCATCGGGACTCGACTTGATTCGCCTTGGAGCCGATGCAAGCAGCAAACGACGCCCAGTCCAATAACCAGCCATGATGGACAGTGAGTGACACCAGACAAACGAACCCACGGGCTGGCTCGCGTCCATACCCCACAGACTGGCGCCACCCAATCGCCCTCCTCCCCGCGGTTAACTCCTTGAGTTGCAGCTTTGCAGGAACGCGAGTGATGTTTGCCGGTGGTGGGACAGACTTGCACGTTGGAGAGAATGCCGTTGACGATTTAATCGGCAGCACGGTAATGTCTTTTTTTGGGTCGTACTCGACGTGATGTGACTTGTCTCCTCGGGGCCTCCCTTCCCCCCACCCATCCTCATTCCCAACCTTGTCGTCATTCAATGGGAAGATGGGAATATTTCCCATGGTCAATTTCTATATCCGACATCTCTCGCCTAGTCATCTCGTCACCCGCTTTTTCCGTCTTACCCGTCGACGGGGATCTTCCCCATCTCGTTGCCCCTCTCCCTCTCTTTCCCTCTCTCTCCTTCTGTCTCTTGCTTGCTTCATCCTCGTCCGCCTAGTTCCCGTCCAGTTTACCACTAAAGAAAAACTCAAAACAAAAGTCAATTGGAATCAGTTTGTCATTCCAGCTCCCGCGGACTACGCACCGACTCGCCCGACTCTCGTCTCCTCCTCTCCCGCCGCAGCTACCCGGGATCAGCCCACCGAGAGATGTAATCCACTTGGTCTCCGTTGGCTGCCCTCCCAATGGGAGCGCATGTAATAAGCAGGGCTGGGCTCCATGGGGAGTCCCGAGCGGATCTGTCCCCCAGGGCTTGGTGGAGTGCTGACGGTTTCCCGTCCATGGCAGAGTGAGGTTCCTTTGTAGTGTACCATAGGTAGGCATGAAGAGGAGGAGAGAGAAAGAGAGCAACACGCCGCGTTGGTGTTGCCCCCACCCATCCTTTTACCCGCATTGTCAAAATACCCGATGATAGCTGTCATTGTCGGGAGTTATGCTCTTGAACTTGTTTGGTGCGTGAAACAAAGTTCAAAAGAAGTCGCCGCCTCCCCCCCCGGACTTAGTTGCTGCTCCTTCACCCCGCGTTTCCAACTAACCGAATCCCCCCCTTCAACTATCCTTTGTTGACAAACACCTCTCTTATCCAGTTGCAACGGACCTACCTCGGTGCTGAAACAAGAAACAAGAAACCCTTGCCCTCCGGATTGTCACAAAGGAAGAGATCTTCCTCATCTTGACGCGATCGCGCCCCCCCCTCCCCATCTGCAAGAAGCAAACACAAAACTATTTCTCTCACACAATGGGCGCCGAACAAGAAGGCCACGTCCCGGGCGACGTCAAGGAGACGGGCTACAAGGACAGCCACGACTACATCCAGTTCAAGGAGCACGCCATCGACGGCCAACTGAACCGCTGGTCGCATACCATCACGAGAGAACATGACTTTCCCGGCGCACAGGTACGCAGACCAAAGCAATCTCACCTCCATGCGTCTGTCTGTCTGCGAAACCACTCTTCTTCCAAGTTGGAGAATGCGGGGTTGTATTATACATTTTTTTTCGTGCTGGCGATGCGGGGTGGTCTCACCGCGGGGTACTCGAAGAGCCTCGGACAAGAAGAGAGGAAGAGAGACGAGACGAGACTGAACTGGCTGACCGTGTCGCTTTCGTAGGCCATGCTGTATGGAGCTGGCGTGCCGAACAAGGAGATGATGAAGAAGGCGCCGCATGTCGGCATTGCGACGGTGTGGTGGGAGGGCAACCCTTGCAAGTACGTGAATCTTCCTTCCTCTTGGACGGGTGCCGGAGCATTGCAATATGACGACTAACAAGACCAAAGCACACATCGTGAGCATCACCCGACACAAACACACACATAAACACACACAAACTTGGAGAATAAAAGAGGTTATAACCGGGGACCACCATGACTAACAAGGCGGCGCAGTCCTCGACTTCGGCAAGATCGTCAAGAAGGCCGTTGAGAAGCAAGGCATGCTCGGGTGGCAGTTCAACACCGTCGGCGTGTCAGACGCCATCACCATGGGAGGAGAAGGTAATTAGACAGCTCCCCCCCTCTCTCTCTTCCTGTCAAACACCCTCCTCTCCAAACTACAGGTGGGCTAACCAACACACGCGCGCCCACCCCTTCAGGCATGCGCTTCTCCCTCCAGACTCGTGAGATCATCGCCGACAGCATCGAGTCGGTGACGTGCGCGCAGCACCACGACGCCAACATCTCGATCCCCGGCTGCGACAAGAACATGCCGGGCACCATCATGGCGGCCGCGCGCCACAACCGGCCCTTCATCATGATCTACGGCGGCACCATCATGAAGGGCCACTCGGACCTGCTCGAGAAGCCCATCAACATCAGCACGTGCTACGAGGCCCGCGGCGCCTTCACCTACGACCGCCTTCATGCCAAGAGTGACCCGGGTGCCAAGGGCCGTACCCCGTCTGACGTCCTCGACGACATCGAGCAGCACGCCTGCCCCGGCGCCGGCGCTTGCGGTGGCATGTACACGGCCAACACAATGGCCACCGCCATCGAGGCCATGGGCCTCTCCCTGCCGGGCTCCTCGTCGTATCCGGCCCTGTCGCCCGAGAAGGCCCGCGAGTGCGAGCGCGCCGCCGAGGCCATCAAGATCGTCATGGAGAAGGGCCTGCGCCCGCGCGACCTCATGACCCGCGCCGCCTTTGAGAACGCCCTCGTACTGACAATGATCCTCGGCGGCTCTACCAACGGCGTCCTGCACTTCCTCGCCATGGCCAACACTGCCGACGTGCCCCTGACCATCGACGACGTCGACCGCACCAGTAACCGCATTCCCTTCCTCGCCGACCTCGCGCCCTCGGGCAAGTACTACATGGAGGACCTCTACCGCGTCGGCGGCACCCCCTCTGTCCTCAAGATGCTCGTCGCCGCGGGCCTCATCGACGGCTCCGTCATGACCGTCACGGGCCGTACCCTTGCCGAGAACGTCGCCGACTGGCCGTCTCTCGACCCCAACCAAAAGATCATCCGCCCGCTCTCGAACCCCATCAAGGAGACGGGCCACATCCGCATCCTCCGCGGGAACCTCGCCCCTGAGGGTGCCGTCGCCAAGATCACGGGCAAGGAGGGCCTCTCCTTCACCGGCACGGCCCGCGTCTTCGATAAGGAGCACGAGCTCGACGTCGCCCTGTCGGCGGGCTCCATCCGCCGCGAGGACGGCAACCTCGTACTGATTGTGCGCTACGAGGGCCCCAAGGGCGGGCCCGGCATGCCGGAGCAGCTGCGCGCCAGCGCCGCCATCATGGGCGCCGGCCTCGACAACGTGGCGCTCGTCACGGACGGCCGGTACAGCGGCGCCTCGCACGGCTTCATCGTCGGCCACGTGTGTCCCGAGGCCGCCGTCGGTGGGCCGCTCGCCCTCGTGCGCGACGGCGACACCGTCACGATCAACGCCGAGACGAACCGCATCGACGCCGTCGACGTCGACGAGGCCGAGTTCGAGAGGCGGAGGAGGGACTGGAAGGCGCCGCTACCGCACGTGAGGAGGGGCGTGCTGGGCAAGTACGCGCGCTTGGTCGGCGATGCGAGCCATGGTGCCGTGACGGATCAGTCGGATCCTTCATGGTGAAGAGGATTTCGTACATGAGGCGTCGTCCGTCTGTTGCGTAGATTACGAGCTGTGTTCTTCTCGGTATAGACGTAAAATACAGCATAATTTGATGTTAACCGACGTTCCCGGGTGAATCTGCAGAAGTGTGTCGGATGTAGCGTGCTATCGTTTGTCTGCGGTTGGGAGATGTGTTGAAGGAGGATGTTATGTTGGGGGATCATCTTATGAGTCTCTCATCTGACAGCGGAGGAAGCGGAGCGGAGCCGACGATGGCCTGGTAACTGACAGTACCAGTATTTACCTTGACCATCAGTCTCTGGCCTCTCGGCCTCAACAGGCCCCATCATCATTGACAGGTGCTTCGCAGACAGAGCTGAAGACTCATCACCTTCAAGGCATGATCTCAGTATACCACATATATACAATTCCGCCAGAGGGCAAGGCCACTCCGGCATGCACTTCTAACACTAAGAGCTCTTTCAGTAACAGACGTCCATATTTCGTTGTTTATGCGTCATGCAGCTTGGTATCCTTGTGCGCGCGGAAATAGAGGCATATTCAGCCCCTATGTCTCCCCCTCCTCCCTCCCTCTCTCTCTCTCTCTGTCTGTCTGTACAGCGTCTCTCTTTCTCTCCCTCTCCAAAAACCGAAAAAAGACCACTCTTGGCCCAGGAGATGATGATGACCTGAGCCAGCCGTTTCTGTAGCTTTCCACCTCTCTATGTCATGTGTCGCAATCCCTTGTGGTGTGTGTAATGAAGAATGAAAATGAACAGAACCCGATTATGGACAATGGCCGAAACTTTGAAACCCTCAAACTCCCAAAGAACTCGAGAAAGACCGATAATGGCAATGCCGCTACACCCAAGCGTGCGAACATTAAAAAAGACTCCCTCTGAAGACAAGAGAGTCTAGCGTCCCCGCTTCGTCAATATACAATCCCTTGTGCTGATCGTTTCCCCTGTAATTGGTGCCAGGTACCAGAAGCAGTGTGTGTGCTGGCTATGGACTTGTGGCATCGTATGCAATGTTGTCATGTTGCAGTTGAGGTTGCAGTTGCGATCACGGGCTGGCCCATCCACCTGCAACGTCAACCCATTCAGCAAGGCATGAACCCTCCTTGCCCTCAACATCGACAATGTCGGTGTCGCATCTGCACCTGCATCCAACTCCGTTCTCCTTTTCAGCATCCCAGTCGTCCCAGTACTTGTCCTCTTCAGAGCGCTTCTTCTCGTCAAGAGTTGTCTTCTCGAGGTAGGCTGGTCTGGGCAGCTGTCGGGCAGGGGCGTTTGCAGGGCAGTGCTGGATAGTGGTGTGTCGGTAACCAAAGTCTCGGAAGTAGTGGATATCACGGGGGGAGAGCAGGGCACCAGCAGCCAAGGAGTGGATAGGGGCGTCACCCCACTGTCATTTGTTAGTCCAAGTCCTTGCCAATCGGCTTTGTATGTTTGTGTGTGTGTGTGTGTGTGTGTGTGTGGGTGGGTGTGCAAAGAACTTACGCGTTCCATCCAAAAGCCTCCACTGCGGTCCATCATCTCGAAGAACTCCTCGTACTCCTTGCTACGGAACCAGTCAAGGCTAGCAATTTCGAAGTTGGACCAGAAATGGCACATGTTGTATGTCTCGCCTTCCATAGCTTCGGGGTCGACATCGGGCAGGTTATTGCGATTTGGGTCGCTGCGCAGGACCTCCTCAGGGAGGGGGCTCTGGTCGGTAGGCGGCTCCTCCTTCTTCTCGACAGGGTCAACGAACATCTCCCACAGGCCCTTGGATTTGAGACCCTTAAGGCGTTTGTAGGCCGAGGCGTATCTGAAGATGTTGGGGACAGTCTCGCGGAGCTCCTTGACGGCGATGGTGAAACCATACGTCTTGTTGGCATCGATCATGGCCCAGAAAGGATCGCTACATTGGTTAGAAATATTGAGGTGGGCGGTCGGGGGATATATCAACATACTAGGTAATGTCGCAGAAGTACTTGATCTCGGGCTCGAGACGCCAGTACCAGTTATACTTGGCGAGAAGCTCGTGCTTGTAGAAGAATCTGGTATGTGTTAGCGCTGAGTCAAGCTCAAGCTTGCGGGGCTTACTTGCCCAGAGTAGAAACGGCACATGGCGTGGTAGCTCTCCAAGCCGCCATACATGACGGCAGCATCACCCTGTTTGGCGATACCCTCCTTAGCGACCTTGTGGTCGATCCAGTCGGGGTAACCCCACATCTCAGGGCCAACCTTGCCGAACTCGACGGGGGCGGACGTGTAGTTCTTGACGACCTCCTTGAAGGTCTCGTTGAAATCGCCGTCGTTCAAGAAGACGTAGGGGTAATGGTACCAGCGGTTGAAGTGGCGCTCGATGGACTTGATGGATTGGATGACACCGTCCAACTCCTTGTTGCGGGCCAGGACGACAAAGGCGCCGTTGGCCTTGGGTCTGCTCGTGTCGGGCTCGAGGCATCCGGTGACAAACACCTTGTCGTGCTCCTCGCTGATTTTTCTGCGCGTAATCATGTCAGCTCTTGCCGATTGCAGACGGGACAGAATTCGGGACGTACCTGATGGCTGGCGGTGCACCGGCAGGCATCAATATTCTTCCAGGAGAACTAGGATGTCTGACGAACAGCACGAGGATAAGGATGACAACGATCAGAGGGAAGAGGATGACGACGCCGAGGGGCACCGAGATGCTCGAGTTACCACGGAGGCGCAAAGGTCTTCTGAAGAAGGCGAGGCGCGATGCCAGTCTATTCTGGCGAGCATGCTTTGTGGTAGGCTTCTCGTCGGCGGTGGGTAGTTGAGGTGCCGTCGAGGGAATAGCCTTGACGGCTCGTCTAAAAAGATCCATGACTGCGGCTGCGGCTTACCGTGGCCAGCAGAGTCGTGAAAGAAGAAAGAGAAGGTCGGTCAGCTGGTCAGGCGGGTGTTGGATGAAAGTCGGATGAGAGATAGGATGGCTCCCTGAGGCGATAGCGCTGGGCGAAGAGACGTGTCGTCGAGATGGATTAGGATTGGTCAAGGGGCACGATGGCGCTGGCGATTTGCGGTGCGAAGCGACGATTAAGATTTTTCGTTTGGATGAACGCGCGAACCACGAACAAAAAGCAAAGCCGTATCTGTGTCTGGTCGAAGCAGCGAGAAAAGGGTTTCCTGTCGGACGAGGCGTGTGTCGGGCGATGCGAATTGCCAAGTAAACGTGAACGAGCGGCAGGGACGAAGTTTCCCTCGAGCAAGGCGTCGGCTGCGGTTGCGGCGATGGGAAGTGCTGAGCGAGCTGGCCGAAGACGGGCGAAGCTGGCTGAGGCTTGACAATCTTCAGGCTGCGCGTCAAAGGAGACGGTGGGGGGTGTCAGCACGGTAAGCTGGACGGTCGACTACCCTCTCGTAGTGGTGTCGTCGAAAGGTCAAAAGGCCGACGGGTTGAGCCGAGTCGATGGTCAATTGCGTCAACAGGACGTCTCGGCAGGTGACATAGGCCAGTAGTGGCGTTCGCGAAGAGAAAAGGAAAAAGAAGAAGCGCGTGGCCCAAAACGGTCTTGTCGTCTTTCGTCGTCGTCGTCGGGTCGTGGGAGGAGGGGGGAGGGGGTTCGAGAGGGAAGTTCGTCGGCGGAGAGGGGCGGGTTCGTTAGAGGTTGGAGGGATAGGGAGAGGTAGGAGAGAAAAAGGGAGCAGCAAGTCGGCTAATTAGGGAAGAAACCAACTTTTCGGGGGGTGTGGGAGGAGGATGGAAGAGAGATGATAAAAAAAAGATAAAAAAAAGCTGACAGATGTCACGGACACGGATGAGAAGAGTCCAGGTCGGTCGGTCGGTTGGCGTGTGTTTTTGGCGATAGGAGAGCCCGGGGACGGGGGAGACGTCGACGGGGGCGCGGGGGGGCAAGTAGCGAGACAGGGACGCCGGTCTCCTGTCATGCACCAAACAAAAAAATTGGAAAGGACACACAGGCAAATGGCAAATGGGCAGCGGATGGCGACGAACACGACATGGAAAAGGGACCGCCGACCGGTATTCGTTAGCGTCTCGGTATGGGGGGGGGGGTTAAGGGGGACATTGTCCTGCCACTGCTACCTACTAACTACCACTTCTACTGACAACTGTCACCCTGTTGACTTGTCGCCCGTGACCTGTTCGACTCATAGCCGTCTTTTCCAGCCTTCTCAAAGTCTCGATTCCCATCTTTGACAACTTGCCTTTGTCTTGTTGCTTCGAGTTTGTTTGATTAATTCATGATCTGGGATTATTATTATTATTTGCTGCTACTGCTGCTGCTGCTGCTGCTGCTGCTGCTGGGATGCCAGAGACGAGACCGCACTGGACTGCGGGAGCTGCAACAACAGGGAACTCGACGTAGCCAACCAGGCCAAGCTGAGGGCAAACAGAGTGGACACAAAGGGGCTTCGAGTGGATTCGGACTGGCCCAGGCACCTCGCATCATTGGGTGGATCATCCCGCCAAGAACCGCGGAAAGGAGGGAGTGGATACCCTCCTTTTCCCACCCGAGTACGTACCGTCTTCTTGGGCAATCTGGACTTTCTGGCATCCCATCTCGATAGGCACCTACAGTGAGCTAGGTAGGTACCAGCAAACAAACTGATTTCTTGATTCTTTGCCAACTGCCAACTGCCAGGTTCTAGCTTCCAGCTTCCATCTTCCGTTATCCTTCCCAGTAGTCTCATACGCATCTGCATTGCCCGAATCAATTTTTGCCAATTTCCCGATTCCCTGCACAGCGGTTCCATCTCCTGCAGACACTGCTGCACTGCTGCACTGCTGCACCACTGCACCAGCGCCTGCACCTGCGCCAACGCCAATGCTAGCAAGCACTTGCAAAAGAAGCCAAGTTAATCGCCAGCAGCCCTGGCACCTGGGCTGCTTTGGGAGGGGGCTCCCCCTTGATCACCTACAGCCATCGTCCAATCGCTGGGCAGACGAAACCACTCCTAAATCCGAGGCATCCTGTCCTATCGCGGCCTGTCTATCCCTTTTTGCGCATGCGACACAGATCTCCCGCCAGCCAGCTGCCTGCCACTGTCTACATATATCTGTCTTCCACGGCTCCGCAAGACAGTCAAGGATGACCTGTTGAGCTGTGGGTCGCTGGATAACCATGACTTCAACTCTATCAAACTAGATGCGCCCTGCTTTGACTTGCTTTCCAAGAGACCTGTTCGTCAATCTTCGATGCCAAGCGTGACCCGCCACGCAACCATATTCACGTTATCCCGGTGCTGGGCCTGCAAAACAGCTGGACAGAAAGAACCAGTTCAGCGAAACAATAACCGACACACAAATGCTATGTAATCGAGAACCGGATGATGTTTTGCTCTCTATAGGTGCAGGCAAGTTGCGCTGTTCAGAATGCGATTTGAAATGACCATCGTAATGTCTGATAACTTCAGAATGAACCGCATCCTATCACAGCCTTCAATGGTAGAAGTGCCATGGTTCAGGTCATCTTTCCCCAGAGCTACTATCATCAAGTAGCACGGTATCAATTGGCCTCCAATGCTCTTACTCGATGATCTTTGAGCCTCAATTCTTGGCTTATTTGGTGGTTTCCATGGGAAGACACCGCTTCGCTTTGTTGGCCTCAACTTGCCGCAATGCCTGACATACTTACGACCGTCTCTCCTCTTACCCATCCAACACTTGTTCCCTTTACCCTTGCTGTCCCGCGTACTGTCAAACCAGATGGGTGGTCACGCCGAGCCATGTACCGAGTTCAAGGACATGAGGTGAAACCACTTTGTGAGTGGTACTGCATTCTCCTTAACGCAAGTGTCTAGGTATACACGTTCCTGCATGACCTGCTTCTCCTTGTTGGACAGGTCTGTCTCGTATTGCTTCGTCTTCTCGCCCCTGGCGTTATTAACGTGCGGTGTTCCAACTTGGGTTAACCGTCCCTCATTTCTCGTATGGTGTTTGTGACGTGGTTGTTTCTTGATAGTCCATGCTAGTGACAGAACTTCTCCGGCATGACTGGTCTCCTCCATTCAATGACTTTCCCCCGTTGTCTTTACTTCTCCTTGCTACGCATCTTCTTCTCTTCATACCTTAACCACCCCATCATCATCCGTATCAACGGGCCCTGCACCATCGTCGGCATCAAGTCTAGAAACAACATCGGCACCGCATGCCCCCAGTACGGCACCACAACCGCTCGTCCACACCCGACCCGGTCCAGGATGCTCTGGGCCATCGTCTCAGCCGAAGGCCAAAACACCCGTGGCTGCATCAGCTCCGTCCTTGTCGCCACGGGCCCGACCCTCACGCCTAGTACCTCCACGTCTACGCCGTCCAGCGCGAGTTCCTCCGCCATGCTCGTCGATAGCACATTCATATACGCCTTGCTTCCGCCGTAGAACGAGAGCAGCGGCGGCCCCACGTCGGCCAGCGAGCCCACGTTGACGACGAGCGCGGGCTCCGCCGGGCCCGTGAGCCTCGGCAAGAGAATCGAGGACAGCAGCGTCGGAAAGAGGGCGTTCATGTGCACGTTGTCCGCGATCTCGCCCACCGTGGACTCGTCCAGCCGCCGCATGACGGGCACCATCGGCACGCCGCCGACGTTGTTCACGAGCACCCTCAGGTTGAGGTTTTCGAGCGGCGCCAGCATGACGTCCCATGGCGCCGCCCCAGCGCCTAGGGCCACGGCATCGCCGACCATGATCCGGAACTCCCGGCCCGGGTGCCGCGCGGCGAGGTCGTGCCTGACACCCTCGAGCTTGACATCGTTGCGGCCGTGGATGACGACGTTGAAGCCGCGGCGGGCGAGCTCGTCAGCGAGGCCCTTGCCGATGCCGTCGCTCGCGCCGGTGACGAGGGCCCACGCGGGCCTTCCATTGACGGTTCTGCGGTAGCGGTCGAGTGCGGATTTGCGGACGAAGGGGAAGAATGGCCAGGAGAGATTGTAGGCGACGGCAAGGAGGGCGAGGAGTCCAACTGCTGGGAGGAATCCGGGTGAATCCATATTGAATAGGGATGAGTAGTGGTTGAGGTTGAGTACTGATGGCAAGAGGGAGGAGACCACCAACATCCCCAAACATGCCCACCACTTCCTATTTATCCCCTCCCCCAATGACACGTGAAGCACACATGTGAATGGACGGACCAGACGTCATCCAGCTCATGATGTCTTCGAACGGGCTCCCGTGGCAGGGATGTGTGAAGAAACGCCAAACGCTCCTCTTCATGCTTTTTGCATGGGAGCTGGGCCATCCGAGGACCGGAGACGCCAACGCAAGTCCGAGATACGGATACGCCTATAACTCCCCACGCGCTCCCTCCGAAGTCAACTGATTTCACGCACTCGTGCCAGATCTACCCGTGCGCGCCGTGGCATGTGTGGGGGAGGAAAAGAGAGAGAAGGGGGAGGGGGCGGTTCTCAAAACATTTTAATGACGAGGAAGAAAGTTAAGCTAAACTCTTTCTCCCGTCTCCCCCGGGCAATTCTCTTTCCAAATGAAATCATGCCCGAGTTCCGAGGCGAGGGACCTCTGTCAATATCAGACGGAAACCGACGAGTGAGAAAAGCCCCCAGCGTTCTTTTTGCATGGGGTAGTATACAATGTCTGTACATACATGTCGCCGGGAAGTAATAGTACATTCTTTTCGCCTGCCGTGACTTTTTCTTTGGTCTCTCTTCCCCACCGCCGCCTCAAGAACCCCCTGAGTCGTCTGCTCCTCCGTCGGTGATTCTCAGCTTACCAGAGGAGATCATCGGCGCTGGCCTTCTTCGCCTTCTGGAGGGCCGCCCGGCCGGGCTTCACGACGCGCTTCCTCGGGATGGGTACCTTGAAGTACAAACTGGGCGACTCGCCCTCCTTGAGAAGGTGGCTCAGATAGCCGCGGTGGGCGGGGTCGCGGTAGTACTCGATGTCCTCACGGCTCGTAGGGTCGGGCAGGCGGTATTTGAAGGGCTTTGAGCGCGCCTCGGCAAGGACGCTGGCGACGTACTCCTTTCCGACGGGCAGGGGCTTGTCTGTATTCTCGCTCTCGCCGCGCAGGATGCGCCTAATGGACTGCTTGGTGTAGAACCTCGTGAGGATCTTGCCGCCATTGGCCTCGACCGCGTCGATGGCGGAAGCGGAGGCGCGCGAGACCATGATGTCGATGGGTTGGCGCAGGTCCTGCTTCCCGCGACCGAGGAGCTTAATGCCGTCCTTGACAGTGCCGATGAGGCCTGACTCGATGATCTCCTTGACGGTGATCTGCTTCGTGGGGTCGATACGGCCGGCGTCGATCCATTGCTGGAGCTTGTCGAGGTTCAGCTTGGACATGCGGGGGGCGCGCCTGGTTGAGATTAGCAGCGGTTCCCCGTTTGTGTGGACGTGATTCGGCGCATCACGACGAGGGAAAGAAAAAGGGGAGAAAGGAGCGCCTACAAGTTGTCGAAGCCCTTGGTTCCCCTTTGCACGATCAAAGGCGTCTGACCACCCTGGAACCATGGCTTGACCTTGCCGTGCTGACCCTGACCCTTGTGACCTCTTCCGGATGTCTTGCCCTTGCCGGCCGAGGCACCTCGACCGACGCGGATGCGCTTATTGTAGGCGCCCTTGTTGTCGCTCAAGCTAGCAAGGATGGAGGCATTGCGACGGGCGGTGGTGGTGGTGATGGAGCTGGTGGACGTGGTAGTGCCGATGGACAGGCCGGCGAAGAGGGAGACGAGGCTCGGGGGGTTCGTCGAGGGTCGCAGGGCTCGGCTACAGCATGTCGTCAGATGCAATGGGGATAGTAGCCGTGGAGGCATCGTCGCTGTCGGTATGTGGTGGCGGTAGTGGTAGTCGTCGGCGATGGTGACAAGCCCAAGATCGCGGAGTCTAGGTTCGGTGTTCGGTCCTCCAAAATTTCCAATGGAGCCAGCCGCTTCACAGGAGCTGCAGTAGCTGGCGGCCCCGGTCGCACGCACAGCCGAGCGGAGCCACGCGAAGAAACACTGAAACTGCACAGCCACTCAGCTAAGGTCGAAGCGTGTGGCGGGTGTGGTGGGTAAGTAGACGCTATGAGTTGCGTGTGGCTGGTGGTGTGTGTTATATAATCACTCAGAGAAGCACCTGAACCCATTTCAACCGGGCAGGGAACGTCCCCCATATGGAGTCATGACTTGCGTCGAAGGTGCGTGGCGCGCCTAAAGCTCCCCCTGGTCGCAGCCCAGCGCCCCTCTCCCTTCTCCCCGACGTGCAACATGGCCCATTTTGCTCCGCTGTAGCGTGGTGTCCTAGTCAGGGCAGCCAGTGTTGAGTCTGTAGACTCGACTAGGTAGGTGTACCAACCCGACGACAGAGACCGTGGCCATCTGTCAGTGTCAGGCACAGACAGGCTCTAATGACAGGATTCGGGCTTCTAGGCTCATCCCTCGTCCAAGGTCGGGTTCCTGAATCCTGAACCCTGAGGCCCGTTGTCTCTAGGGCCCGCCGCCTTGACTCTCGAAACATGTCTCAAGCTTTCGGGCCTCAGTTTGCCTAGTAGTGGGAAAGGGAAGGGGGCAATAAAGAAGAAGGGGTGGGAGAGAAAAGTTTCAAGCTTTCTCCCTGACCACTGTCTGCTTTCCTCCATAATCACCTCCATACGGATCATCAATTGGCATCATCGTGGCCTGTCGCATCGCATCGCATCATCCATCGCTTGGCGCGCGTGCATCCTTTGATGTTGAATTTGGTGTTGTGACCAAGGCAGCGCGCAGCTCTACCAACTGCCAAAGCTCACCCCTCCACTCTCCCTGCTCGGCTCTGCGCAACGTCTTTGTTTGTCTGTTACTGCAATACTTGCGCGTCGGGCGTCGTCTGTTAGTACGCGGCAAGCTTACTACAGCCCGACCTTCTCTTATCTTGTCTCGTCACTCACTCCAGCCGCCCGCAACCCTCCCAATCCCCGATTACGCATCAATTACGAGGCCTGTTTTCTCCTGCAACTCGCTCGCCCTCTCGCCCTCTACCTGTCTCTCTACTCCTCCGTCTCGTACCCCAGGCAGCAACAGCAGCAGCTCATCCAATTGCCATTGGACGGAATCCCAATCGGCCGACGGGTCACATAGCTACGAGCAAGTAGAGCGAGTACCATACCGTACCGTACCATACCTACTCTCTGCTGTACCACCAGCCAGATCCAGTACCACCCTGACGACGCTTGAGCTTCCAATCGGTGGCTGATACATAATCGCCATACAATGTCCCTCTTCGGCTCGTCGCCACCGGCGGATTCTCCGTCCAACACCTCTGCTGCGCCCTCGCGATCTCTATTCGACGAAGAGCCCATGTCCAAGTCCGCTTCCAACTCGCTATTCACCGACGACGACTTCGCCGGAGCCGAGTCCTCGCCCTGGGACATGCCTACCCCGAGGAAGAAGCAGTCTCGCGCCGACGTCGTCCGCAACCTGCTGTCCGCCTCCGACGTGCCCGGCGCCTACATCGAGACCTTTGACACCGTCGTGCGCGACGATGGAGCTGGAGGGCGTGTCACGGCCGGCGGTGTGGCCAAGCTATTTGCAGCCGCGCGCCTGGGAGCGGACCACCAGGCGCAGATCATGTCCATGGTTGTGCCCGCTGCAGGTGGCGATATCGCCGTCGCTCGCGGCGAGTTTAACGTCCTCCTCGCCCTCGTTGCCCTTGCCCAGGAGGGCGAGACCATCAGCCTCGACACCGTCGACGAACGACGCAGGAGTGAGTCCATTTCCCTCGTTCCTTTCCAGCCTTCTCGTCTGCTTCATCATCCCCAGCCACCCTCCCGTGTGCTTTTGCCGTGCCTTATGTCATGACCTCGGCACCCTGTCCGCCGAGCTATCATACCTTACCTAGCTTGTACTTACTTATCAGTGCGCCGCAATCTGTGTGGGGTTCCTTGCTAATTGCCAATGCACCAATCCAGATCTCCCACTCCCCAAGCTCGCCGGCCTGACTGCTGCTCCCGTGATGCCTCCCGTCTCCGAGCTTGCTGTCAACCCTCCCCAAGCTCCCGCAACCCCCGTCCAAGAATCTGCATCGCCGCCACCGCCGCCTCAGCCAAGCAGCCTGCGCCGACCCCCAATGGACTTTCCCGAACCCGAAGACCCGTGGAACTCACCCGACGTACACAAGGGTCATGCCCACGCCATCGCCGCCTCTCCCAGCAGGACCAATGGCGCCAGTCCACAGCACCCTGCGCTAAACGCCAATGGTAACGGCAATAGCAACGGCAACGGGAACGGCAACGGGAACGGCAATGGCAATGGCGATTACAGCACGTCACCAGGCACAGCCATCGCCGGTCGGACCATGTCTTCTTACACAACTGCCACCGCTGGCTCCGAGACGGGTTCTGGGCGCCATGCTGTGATCAGTGGCACGTCGCCGGGCGGCGGCTGGGGCGGCTACTTCGACGGCAGCACCCAGGGCGGCGGATTCAACGAACCCGTCCCCAATCAGGTCACAAGCCCCTTCGGCAGCGCGGGTGGCGGACGCGACGCGACCGGAAACTCCGCAGCCGTGCCGCCTCTGCGGTCTGCCGTCAGCGGCCGATCAGGAGGCCCCGTGGAGGAGAACATTGTCGTCACTCTGTTGCCTGAGAAGGAGGGCCTTTTCATGTTCCAGCACCACAACTACGAGGTTTCGAGTATTCGACGGGGCAGCAAGGTCATCAGACGGTACAGCGACTTCGTATGGCTTTTGGATTGTCTGCACAAGCGCTATCCTTTCAGGGCGCTGCCTCTGTTGCCGCCCAAGCGCGTCGCTGGTGAGTTTGGCGCGCCGCATTTCACCACTTTCGCTAACGGCAGAAGTCAACGGTAACCATTTCTCCAACGATGGCGCCTTCATCGAGAAGCGCCGCAGAGGCCTGGCCAGATTCCTAAACGCCCTCGTTCGCCATCCCATTCTTGGCCAGGAACAGCTCATCATCATGTTCCTTACCGTGCCAACTGTAAGCCACCTCTCGCCGACGTGACGAATCTCGCTAATTATCAGTATCAGGAACTGGCCGTATGGCGCAAGCAGGCCACCATTTCCGTCCAAGACGAGTTTCAGGGACGTGTCTTGCCACCTGGGCTGGAGGACTCGTTGCCCCCTACCCTTGAGGCCCTCTTCGACAAGACACGGTCCGGTATTCGGCGGTCGGCGGAGCTGTACATTAACATTTGCAACGTCATGGACCGTTTGGTGAAGCGTAGCGAGGGTGTTGCTGCCGATCATGCCCGCATTGCCATGTCCCTTACTTCGTTGACGGAAACGAGCGCCGATACCTACGCGAGCGACACCAACGAAGTGCCTCTGCTCAACGACGGTCTGACATCCATGAGCAGGCACCTGAGAACGTGCCAGACCCTGTTGGAAGACGAAAGCAAGGCGTGGGACGAGGGAGTGCTGGAGGATCTCAAGCGCCAGCGTGATGCTCTCGTCAGTATCCGCGACTTGTTTGATCGCAGGGAACGTCTTGACAAGGACAACATTCCCTACCTCGAGCGGAGGATCCAGACCAATGAGACCAAGCTGGCGAACCTCCGTAGCAAGCCTGAGGGCATGGTCAAGCCAGGCGAGATTGAGAAGGTGGTTGACGCGATTATCAAGGTATGTTGATGTCTTCCCATGCTCCACTTCCACGTTCACCCAACGACACACTAACACTCGTTTGCAGGATAAAGAGTCCATCGTCAACCAGCACAACCGATCCATCTTCGTCAAGGAATGCATCCGCGACGAGCTCATCTACTTCCAGCATACGCAATTCCACGTCTCGCGCTGGAACCAGGACTGGGCTCAGGAGCGCGTCAAGTACTCCGAGATGTTGGCCGACAATTGGCGCCGTCTCCTTGACGAGCTTGAGGGCATGCCCCTCGGCGACTAATCCCTCCGCTATCTCCCGTACCCTTTACCACACACCGACACATTGCATATCAGCGTCATCTCCATTTCAGGCGTTCCGGTCTTTACTCTACATCCGTCAGACGATTCAATCAGCTCTGTTGGACTGACTAGTCGGCGGCAGTCCTAATCTTGTACGAAACTGTGTCGTTGTCGTTTTTTTCTGAGCGCGATGTGTTCCAGACCAGATGTACATCTTAGAGCAGGGACCCGTTGCCGAATACCCTTTGGTTACGCAAATTGCTTAATATACGGTACTTAACTTGTATCCTCGTTGTCGACGCCGGGATCGTGCGATTTGTCCCATCGCCATCATGATGACTTGAACCCATATCAAGGTCGTCTCGTTGGGGATGAGAACTGCCTCAGAGGGAGGCCAGGTCATTCATCAATCTTTTCCCCCTTGGATGACTGTCTGGCCAAGTAACTCATTATAATATCATGCCCAAAAAGCCTCCCACTTACCATTTTGAGGTCATCTAATGGGTGTCCGAACTTGAATGTATCAAACTAGTGGTGAAAGTTCCTTTACCCTTACTCCAATACCCCTTTCCCTATATCCCCCACGTCATCCCCAAACATGTCCACAGGTTTTGTCTCCAGAGGTGTTTACCATACTTGTCCCATCACTACCAGCTCCCTTGTTGCTGCAACTAAAGCCTTTTAATGGTCCAGTTACTGCGATGAAAGCTCTTCATCTGGTTGCTGTGATGATATCTCAGCTTATATTACGCGACAAAAGCCATTCGTCCAGTTGCTGCGATGAAAGTCTTTCACATTTCTGGCTCCTCTATTCCAGCAAGCCTGGTGAGGGCGTCAAGTGGTCTCACATAAGGGTATCGTCAGGCTCCGTGAGCCTGGGACCAAGCCCTAATGGTCGATTAGTCGTCGACAAGGGCTTCTTTGGAAAGGAACACAGACAACAAATATTCTTCCATTGGACTCGCCTGGAGTTTTCTCTTTCTTTCTTTCCCCCAGGCTTCGACAGAACCGAAGAAAATCTTCTTTTAGCCCAGGTCGAAAGGAAGAGATCACAAAACACAAATCAAGGCCAATAAGACTGCTCAAAAGACACAGAACAGCATCATCCATCATGGCCGTAGGTTCCCTTTCTCTTCCTTTCTCTTCCTTTCTCTTATATCTTCCTTGGAGGGGACTCAGCCCTTGTGTCCTTATCCTATGTCTTCCCTTCGATATGCACCCCCCCCCCCCCCCCCTCTATAACTACAGTGCCTTATCCTTCCTCTCGTCCGATGTCCCTTTACAAGACGACCGTAGGAACTTACAGTAACTGATGATATATAGGGCAAGAAAACCGAGGAGAAGGAGCCCGGTCTTTTCGTCAGTGACGACGAGGACGACAACGATTCTGTCGGCGGCAAAGAGAATCCCGGCAATGAGGAGGAGGAGGAGGAGGAGGAGGAGGATTATCACGACAGCGATACCGATTCGTACGTCAGTACAATCGACGCTAATGGTAATCCAATTGCCTACAACGGCCGTGGCAGAGAGATCGACCCGCACCACGGCTGTACTCGCATCGCCTACGCGAGCGACGGCCAGGAGTACACCGGCGACGCCATCCGCCGCTGCAAGGCGGTCGCTCACAACCCCATCTACGCCACGTGGTGCTTTTGCATCCGCCACAAGCGGTGCAAGCCCGAGATCAACTTCACGGACAGGAACGGCCGTGTCACGTGCCGTAGCTGCCACGACTGCCGAGCCGCGTCTGAGACTCGCACCACCAAGGACAAGCGCTTGCGCAAGAAGTTCATGGCTAAAAAGGTAAAAGAGTGGCGAAGCAAGGCCTTGCCCGGCCACCGGTTCCACTACGGAAAGCCGACGAAGGAGCAGCCTCGTCGCAACCCCGAGTCGGACGATGAGGATCTCGGCGGCAAGGGCGGCTCGTCTGGTGGTGGGATCGCCGGCACCCTCATCGCTGTCCAGTGAGCGAACCCAGCACCAACTCTTTCCCGCCGACATCGATAGGCAGCTAAGGGGAGGGCGAGAGGCGGGGTGAATGGAGAGATGGCAGCACGGTCCGGCAAGGGACGAAATCTTCACAGTCGTGGGATGGGAGGGATATAGGTCTAGGCTCTTGGGGAAAGGCGGTGGTCCGGACCCTCTCGAGCGGTTTGCTCTCCTAGTTCATCAACATTCCTCGAACCCTATCTGGCCTTTCATTTTGTTTTGTTTTGTGATTTGTGTGATGTCTCAAGAAGTTGTAGTTCGATCCCTGGTATTCTCCCATGTCAAGAGACGAGATTCCGGACTCTTGTATGACATAGTCCCGTCTGTCTCGTTGTGTCTTTCGAACGCATGATGATTTTCAACTGAAGATTTCGACAAGCGTCTCGAGCACCCCATCTGAAATGGGCGAAGAACACTTGGCTGAATAAAAGTTGGATGATGAGCAGGATGAGGTAGAGCTGGGGAAGGAAGCGTTGAGTAAGAGAGGCAGGAGTGGCCGGCCATGTTCGCGAGCTGAAGATACAAAAGGTCTGAGTAGAGACGCAAGATATCGTCAGAAGTTATGGGTGTCTAGAAATACTCCTTCCCGTGGCAGCTAACAAGCATTGATGTCAAACATTGATATCTATCACAGCCTGCAATCCCAGCATCCTCAAACGGTTCATGCATCGTTACCAGCACTGCCTCCAGAACCATCCGATTTGACATCGGTCAGCCATCCGAATCGAAGCAGTCCGTCCAGCCCAGCGACGCAGACGAGAACAGCTTCCCTACAGACCTTGCGAACGGACGGCTTGCGCGCCCTCAGAAAACCAAGAGCCTGGCATGTCCAATTCTTGCGTCATCAATCTACAACTTTCGCCGTTCGTGGCTGCTAGAAATGTGGCGTCGGCAGACACTGAAACGAAGCGCTGCGCCATTACTCGAAATCAAGAACCCTATCACCTGGTGTCTATCTTGGGGACCGCAACGAGGTGGTGGCCGTCAACTGGTTTGGCGATCGACGGCCCGTGGCAGATCAAAAAGACCTTGTTGGCTGACTTCTCGTCGCGAAGACCGAATGCCCAGACCCTCCTGACTGTATCCCGTCAGATATCGGAAAATCATAAAGTCTGTCTAGTCATCATTTCCGTCGATCGATACGAATTGATGGAACAGATGGAGTCCGCGGTCCGCGACAACGCTGCGCCGAAGGCTCCCGGGCGCCGACTCCCGCCGGCTCATGCAGAGATGGGGGATCTTCCTCCTCTTAATCAACCACTTCTGGACTATCGAGAGGGGGCTATGTGAGGTACTAAAGGTAGGGGGATACCACGGCACCTTTGCCGAACCCGCATAGGAGCAGCGCTCGCCTAACCTCACCGGCTGGTATTTCACTCACCGCTTCCTACACACCCTCTTCGCCCAGCTTCTGCGGCTGTATTTTCGTTTCGTTCTCGTTTCGTCCCGTCCTGCATCGCTTCCCCCAGAGGTTCGAGCTGTCAAGGCGGGCCGTCCCCGAACAAAGCCAAAAAGCAACCCTCTTATCTCCTGGTTCAAGATAGCGGGCGGCTCGATGTGGTCGAGGCTGCCAACCAGAGGACAAGACCCCCCCGGTCTAGTCGCTGGCGCGCATGTCAATAGATAATGCACTTCGATATGGTCGCCGGCGTGCCTATCTCAGAACTGATTAGAACCACAGCTCCGGAGGCCATGTAGTATATCAACCGCCCCAGGTCGCCTGGTGTGCAGCGCGGGCGACATCGCGCGGCAACCCTTTCGCAACGCTCACTGTACGACCAAAAACGGCAAATGGGGGCAGCTCGGCAGCACGTCACGGCCAGACAATGTGATGGTATCCGCGGACGGAGGCTAGCTGGATGACAGAATGACAGGTTGAGAATCAGGTGCCGTCTTTACCGATTGGCCTATTGGGGCAAAGTTCGTCACGGGATTTATGAGGTCGACGCCCCATCCCAGTCGACCCCTTCGCTCCCGGCAACTACACATCGCATCAGGGCACACAGGACATGGCACACATCGTTCTCGAAGGACTCATCACGAAGGAGGACACGGTATTGAACTGATGTACCAACATTAGGAACAGGAGCGAACTCCGGAACATGTATCTCGCGTCTATCGCCGACGGTCGTCATTGCTCCCTCCATGTCGATCTTCGTCGAGACGCAGTAACTCGACAGTTTTATCTACCGAAATAAACCCATGACACCTTCCGATGAAAAGAACAGGAAAAAGAAAAAGAAAAAAGAGGCCCCGAGGTATTACATCCGTCGTGTTGCAGGGCACGTCATCTGTGCGTTTCAAACCTGCCGTTTGCTTCCGTGGCCCATAGACACCACTACAAACAACAAGTCGTGGGTGGTGTGTGCCAGAAACCTAGGCAAATGAAGATCCAATGATTGGAGGAAAAAGAAAAGAACATGAAAAACAAAACAGTGGGAATGGTCGGATTGGACGACGACGGCGACCGAAGAAAGCGCCACCCGTCAGCCCACAACGCAGCCGCAAACCTTGGCCGAAGCTTCAGTTGCACCACATCTCGACACGAGTCCCTTCGAGCCGGTTCAGGACGTCAAATTCCAACCCTGTTTGCCGGAACGCAACGATGATCATGTCGAAGCGCTGCTCGAGCGACTTGACGTTCCAGTCCTCGACATCCAGACGGGCGATCTGCGGCACCGCCTCCTGTTTGACGAGGGGATCGGCCCAGCAAACATCGACCTTCTCCGTCAGCACGAGACTCTTTGCGAGCTCGAGACCGGGCGAGTTGGCCAGGTGGGACTGGCCCTTCTTGAACCCCATGCCGACGACGAGGACACTGGGCCGCAGCTTCTCGGCACACAGCGTCTCGACCGCGCGCTGGGCAATGGCCGCCGGGCGGGCACGCATCTTCTCCGTTGCGTGCTGAAGGAGAGGGAACTGGCTGTTGGACAGAAGGTAGTACGGGTTGACAGGGATACAGTGACCGCCGACACCGAGACTGGGCGTGAACGGCATGTATCCGAACGGCTTGGTCGCCGCCGCACCAGACACTTCGTATGGGTCGACGCCATGTCCCAAACAAGCATCGGCCATCTCGTTTGCGAATGCAATGCACATCATGCGTTGGCAGTTCTCGTACAGCTTGGTCATCTCGGCGACCTCGGGTCGTGACACGGGCACGACATGGTCGAAAACCTGCGAGTAGAGGCGGACAATGGCGTTCAGCGAACCAGGGACCATGTCGTCCAAGCCGGACACAATCTTTGGAATGGCGAAGGCAGGAGGCTCGACGCGGCCAGGGTCGACGCGCTCAGGGGACATGCCGGCGAAAAAATGACGCTCCTTCGCCAGGGGCCCGAGAAGCTCCCTGGTCATGCCGACCGCGACGGAGGATTCGACGACGACGACTGAGCCGGGACGGGCGTATGTGGCGACGTTCTTGAGGGCGGATCTCAGGAAGGACGAGTCGATGGTTTGGTCTGGGCGCAAGAGCGTGGGGACTGAGATGAGGAAGTGGGTGGCCGCCGCCATGTCGCTGGGCTTGCAGGTGAACTTGGCCTTGCTATCCGGGCCGAAATGCTTCTCGAGGCTCTGCACGCGCGCCTCCGAGACATCGAAGCCGAGAACATTGAACTTGCGAGCGAAGTTGCCCACGAGGTGCTCTCCAACGTATCCAACGCCGATGACGGCCACCAGCAGCTCCGCCTCGAGATCAACAGAGCTCGCAATGGTTGCGAGCTCCTCGTCGGACTCGCACTCCTCTGTGGGAGGGGTGATGGGATAGTATCCATCGTGGGAGAAGTCCCAAGTCTCTGACTTGGGGCCCTCGGGAGACTCGAAGGGGAAGGTACTGCGGCATGAAGGAGACCACCCCGGAGTGTCGGGAGTGAGCATCTGGGTGTCCATTGCGATGACGAAGCGAGGGTGTAAAACGAACGGTGGGAAAGTTGTCGAAAGAGAAAGAGATTGAGAGGCGGAGACGGGCTATGGAGATGAAGGAGGATATCTCTTGATATCTTCCTGTCGAAGAGGATCAACAACACTGCCAAGCGGCTGGCTCCTTGAGAAAAGACGCAAAGAGGAGAGAGAGGGGCGCACGGGAAGGAACGAAAAAAAGGCTTGCTGGAGAGAACGGAGACGGGAGTTTAAAAGACTTGCCAACTGAGGCACTGACATGATGTACAGGCACGAGGAGGAAGGAAGACGAGAAGGAGACAACCCACTCATGTTGGTGCCCCCCCCTGGCGTCAGCTACTCGAGGTCGCCCAGACCCAAACAGTTGCGGCAACGTCTTCACGGCAACACCAGCGGGAAGAAAAGGTTGAGACATGGCATCAAGCTGGCTGGGTTTGCCGCCGGGCCTAATCGGGATCCACGTTTGCAGCACGGCGTGAACGCCATGGTATCAGTGGTGAGGTGAGGCTCCTCCCCCTCGGCCCCTAACGAGCCAGCCGACGGGGCCGTGGACAGATCAAAGTCCAACCGGGAAGGGGAAGGGTAGGGAGGGGAAAGAGAGAGAGAGAGAGCGAGAGAGACTGAGATGATAGTTTCAGGTCCGGGCTAGCTCCCGCGCAGACAAGGCTTGGAGGGATTCAAACAGGCGACCATCAGCAGTTCATGGCAAGCGGCCCTGAAAGTGGCTGACGGTTCCACCCCCCAAAGCGCAACCATACTCACAGGCGTGCTTCGGCAAGACGACGCTGCACGGGATGGAAGAAAAACAATAGCGCGATATGGCATTAGCACGACGACAATGGCAGAATTCTTTGCGCCGGTCGGGGGCGTTCAGACACCAGCGACATACCGAGCCCCCCCTCCTCTCAAGAAGTATCCCGTCACTCATCATCAGCAACATTATCCAGCCGTGATATCGCCAAGATGGCAAGCCCGGATGCATGAAGTAGGCAAAGACACTCATCTCCCCTGTCTGTTCATCGCACTCTCTCGCCAAGGTCTCCTCGGAAGCCTGATGTCATGCAGAACGCCTTCCCCTCCCCCCGGTCAACACGCTTGTTGCTGAGGACTTTTCGAAGGAAGACAAGCCTGAGAATCAAGGGGGGTCGCGGAGTAGAGGATGACAGTCCTCCGAATGCATGGCCAGCCATATTTTCGACATCGGTAAGCAGATTGTCAGGGGACTGCTGGATCGAGATGAATCGAAGAAGGCCGGAAGTTACCCTAGGGTTACCCTCAAGAGCCGTGGTTGAGAGGAGGTACTTTGCTTGGCCACCGGCCTTGGGTCCGACGATCACCTCTGGCCCCATCCGTCCCGTTCATGAAAGGGACTTTCCCTCCCTGACGAGGTCTTGGGGGGAAGGCTTGGAAGTTTTCTTCGATGGAAAGCTTGCGAGGATATCGGCAGGGGCCCGTCAAAGCGAGCAGAGAGGGTGGCCACCAAGAAAAGGGGGGGCGTATGGTAGCTGGAACGATGCCGAAGAGAAGCATGAGAGGAGTAGAGAGAGAGAAAGAGAGCGGAGAGACAAAACCGGGATGGGCCTTGCTTGCAGTGCAGAGCACGGAGAGCTCCTTGCGGCGTCCAGTCCGTATTCCGTCAGGCCCGTATGCAGCATTTCGAGAACGACGGGAGCTATTGTCTTGGCTGCTCGAGCTCAGTCGAAATGGAAATGAGACGACGTTATGTGTCGATGCGCAGCACAAGAAGAAACCAAAGGAAGAAAAAAAACCAAATCCCGACGTGGATGGGATGATTGGCGGGAAGAAAGACGCCAAAATACTTAGGTGGATGGGTAGTACCCAAGGCCTAAGGTAAGGTAAGGTAAGGTAAGTAGGTACCTGTATGTTTTGGTCAGCTTCCCAGGGATATATCTTGACTGCATATGCATATGCTATGCATTATGCAACACACCCAAATGTGGGACCCGCCCCCGCTGGATGCAAGTCTCAGTCCAAGCGGTGGGTTGGCTGTTTTATTGCATTCTGCGGAGTGCTATGTAGTATTGCATGGATGCGGGGCTTGCTTCCCTTATTCGCGTTACTGTCTCTACCTTATTTCACACCTTCTTCCTCACCCATTGTCTCTTCGTCTGCTCAGTCAGTATTTCACGCCCCCCTCCCTCCTTTCATTTTCTTTCGCGAGTCCATCTCGACGCGCACCCCACCCCACCGGCAGCTCCAAAAAGGGGGGGGAGTGCGTGATCATCAATGGCATTCCGGTCCGTTCTCCACGATCCCGTCAACCGTTTCCCCCCCATCCCGATCCAAGCTCCTGCGCCACAAACCACCCCTTGCACAGGACGGCATACACGTGGTGGGGAGGCTACACCAATAGCCGATTGTTTCTCTTGGACGCCTCTTTCCGCCCTTTTCGTCCTCTCTAAAGCTCGTTCAGGAGGACGAAAGAAGGAAACATCCACGCCAAGATCTCGCATTTGCCTCGTCGTCATCTACTCGGGACCGGCGCGGCGCCACAGGGGAAAAACCTCGTGTTATGCATACGCGGCCTTGCTTTCAGCACATCTTCGGCTCTCGCAAGCCACACCAGCCTCTCTCTCCCTCTCCCTCTCTCTGTCGAACGGGCAAGCCTGGGCTTCACACATGCTGATTTGCCTTCCGTTCCCGCCGCTTGGAGCCAACACTTGGCCCGAACTGGTAGATCTCGGTCCAGAATAAGACGAGGACAAGTCCTGACTGGCGAGGCGGGACCGCCGCATCGACCCGAATAGTATCCTTGCGGACCCTGCCTACTCAGCTGGTGTCAATGACGACGGTCTTTCTCTAGAAAACAACTCGGATACAGGGAAACCCGATTCCTACCTAGGACAACCAGCCGACGGAAACCACGACGATTGTTAATATCCGTTGCCCCGTTGCAAAGTTGCAACAATTGCTGGCCTGTCTCGGACGGCAGAAACCCGAACCAGCGCGTGCGCGAGTCCGACGCCGTCGCCTGCGGCCTGAAGGCGTCTTTGATTGCTCTGAGGATGGGATTTGCCATCACGCTCAGCGTGTCTAGCCTCGACATTGTCATGATTGGTGGGACTATGTGTCCTCACTGCTAGCTGGCGAACCAAAAGACCAGATGGTAAAGGCCTCTGCACTGGTGCCATCTGCACAGTATATGCAAGATGCATTACAATTTTAGAACCGAAGAGGCACCGCTGGACAGCCAGGACGGACGGATGTTGGAGCCGCAGCCCTGCCAAGTTGGCGCCAAGTTGTGCCAGCAATGCAAAGAAGACGAGGTGCATCTCAACTTTTGTACGGGGCTGGGGTTGTTATTGGTTCGAACAATCATCGCACCGCTCCAGTCTGGTGACTTGTCCTTCTTCGGGGACTGGGTTATACGAGCACGGAGATCGAGACCTCGGTGGCTTCTGCAGCTTCTACTCGACCATTTCGATTTCAGAGTCCTGTCCAATCCAGGATGACATCAGTGTTCCAACACTTTTGGTCCAGACGGGGACGAAAAACATAGTCAGTCCACCTCGCCTACCAAAGAGGTTGGCGTGTGGAGAGGAGTGGAGGATGGATGCTGACAGCGCCAGAGAGAATGGAGCCTTTTCTTGTTTTGTTTCGTGGGCCAAGCATCAAAGGTCCCGCGACTGCCTGGGGATGACAACGGAAGTCGAAAAGAAGGTTGTCGATCAACACGAGCATGGCGCTGGTGGGGAGACGAGACCGAGAGAAAGCCATTGTCGCACTCGAGGTAGAACGCAAGTCAAGCCGCCAAACGGGTACCAGTTTCAAGACGGAATTCTAAAATCGGAACTGGACGGTGTTTTGTCGGAGGCCAGCAACTTTAATGTGGTATTTGACATCTGGAAAACGAACTCCACGACCTCTTGCTGGACTCGGCGGAAACACAAACACTGCTCGATTCGGGTCATCAGCTTCGTCTCCCTTGATTGACAGGGGGGTGGAGGGTTTCCAAGAAACCAATACGACAGATGGCAAGACAACGGATCCCAGCCTCCAAAATCAACTTCGATGATTTGGACCCCGAAACAGGTACAGTCTCGTCCCCCGAAACTCGGTGCAGGACAGGAAAATTTTCAGTCAAAGTACCTCGTGCATCATGAACAGACGAGGGGACGAAGGGACGAGGGGACATGACACCCCAGCACCGCACGTACCTCCTCCGCACACCAACCGCAACCCCGCCTTTCCCGCCTGGCCTGTCCTAGAGCGCTCGGATAATTGAATGGATGAACTGACAAGGATCTGCAGCCTAGGGCTCGAGGCAACCTCTTCGTCATGCCCCCCTGGTCTGCTCCTAGTCACATCCTAGCTCCTTACTTCTGATCATCCACTAGCCCCCCTTGTCTTTCTCACAAAGCACATCATCAATCAATCATCAGGGCGCTTGCAATGAATCCTCGGTCTAGATGGCTGGAGACTCTGCAATATTGCTCAGCTTCTGCATAACTGCAAGGGCTAATTATGCCTGGTCTCACTCAGCCCATCCTATATTGACATATGATGCTTTCGTTCCTTTTCACCGTTTGTTAGCCTGCCAACGCACATCTTGACCACGATCTGCTGTTGGACGGACTCGTACACGAACAATATCAGTCGATCCCCGTCTCAAGCTAGACAAAGAGGGGCCGTGATGGGGAAGAGAATCCTCTATGGCTTATCTCCATCTCTCCCCAATCCGCCCGCGCTCTCAGAGGTTTTCGTGTCTGACCCGGCCATATCAGTGCTGTAAAGCAACTCGTATAGTGTTATTCGAGCCCCTGGTTCGTCGGTTCCTTGTCATGTAGTCATGCCAGGGTTCCAATGTCGGCTCCGAAGGCATGGATCCAGAGAAATGGACGACACGTTGCCATGCTGGACACTGGAGTCTTAGTCCACGATCCAACGGGGCGCTGGCTCGTATCGAATGGCTTGGAGGCGTAAGCCTACCTTTGCAAGTGCCGTTTTTCCCGTCCGACGCCGTCCACCTTTGGATCAAAGGTTGGCTGTTATATGCACTAAGTCTGCCATTGAACCCAGCTGCCAAGTCACGCAACTCTCCAGCCAGCCAGCTCTGTCTCTCGTTTTCATTTCTCGTTCCTTCTGAAGTGACTGGACTCATATCAGGCGCTCTTGGCAGGACTGGAATAGCAATTCCTGTTGCCGTAGCGTGTGGCCGAAAAGACCAGCCTCTATACTCGAATATCTCTTGTAAATACCGCTTCTCGCCGGGTTTGGCCAGAAATCAGAACCTATCCCTCACCTCGCCCGCAGCGTCGATCCACCAGAATCACATACTCCTCGATATCCCGGTTTGACTCGCATTCTCTAGCCATGCATGCATTATTGCCAATCTTCCTCTCGGGGGCTGCCATCGCCGCCACTATTCACGCTCCTCTGGCGAAGCGAGCCGAATGCGGGCCCGGAGTCGGCTCCTGCGCGCCGGGACAGTGTTGCTCAGAAGCCGGATGGTGTGGGACGACGGCAGATTTCTGCGGCGGTTCCCAGTGCCAGCTCGCATACAGCGACTCTTGCGATACCTTGTAAGTTGGACTGAAACTCACTCTCGGCCCTCATGTCCGGGCCTGTATATGCCGCAAGTTTGCTAAAAAAGGGAATTTTACCAGCTTTCCGCCACCGGGGGCTAGCACGGAGAGTATCGCCCGTCCCCTTGTGGGTTCTGTGCCTTATGGTATGTTCATCTAGGTACATTATGCATCGCGGAACGGGCCTAACCTGCGTCTCTCCCCTAGGCTCGATCATCACCACCTGTGCCGTCCCAGGAACCTTGGCATTGACCTATGACGATGGTCCGTACATCTACACGTCGCAGTTGCTTGATATCCTTGAGGCCCAGAACGTCACGGCCACCTTCTTCGTGGCCGGTAACAACAAGGGTAAGAAGGGGATGGACAACGCGAATACGGCATGGCCGGCCATCATGCGTCGGATGCATGCTGCTGGCCACCAGATCGCCAGCCATACCTGGACCCACCGAAACTTGAATCTGGTTAACAGCACCATCCAAAGGACCGAGATTATCTACAACGAGATGTCGTTCCGGAACCTCTTTGGCTGGATTCCCACCTACATGCGTCCGCCCTACCTCGAATGCAACGCCGCCTCTGGCTGCCAGAACATGCTCAGGACACTCGGTTATCACATCATCAACGTCAATATCGACACCAAGGACTACATGTATGATACTCCCGAGACGATCCAGACCGCCAAAGACCGCTTCTCGGGTGGAATCTCGACAAACGCGGCCGCTAATAGCTACATTGAACTGTCCCATGATGTCCACTACCAGACCGTTGTCAACCTGACCCAGTTCATGATCGACACGGCAAAGGCACGCGGATACCGCCTTGTGTCTGTCGGCGAGTGTCTCAATGATCCCAAGGAGAACTGGTACCGACCGGCCGGTGGTGCCATTAGCGCCAGCGTCGCATCTAGTACTACGAGGACGACGGGGACGACCTCCGTGCCGTCGTCCAGTGCACCAATCGCCTCGTCGACCCAAACCCGGGTCCAGTCAAGCACAGCTCCCACCAGCAGCGCGACTCGGGTATCTTCTACCTCGTCCAATGCCCCTGCGTCCACGGCAAAGGTATCACCGGACCAGACCTGCGGTGGAACCAATGGTTACACATGCCTGAACTCGAAGTTTGGCAACTGCTGCTCACCCTATGGATTCTGGTAAGATCCCTCCAACGACCGTGACGATAAGATAGACACGGCTGACGATCTTCACCCCTTAACACAGCGGCTCAAGCCTCACGTACTGCGGAACAGCATGCCAATCGGGCTTCGGGTCCTGCGCGCCGCAGGTTTCGGGCGTGAGTGACACCACCAACGGGCTTTGCGGTAGCCAATATAAGGCAACCTGCAAGAATTACGGCCAGAAGACGTGCTGCTCTCAATACGGCTACTGGTAAGTTGATGCACTTCTCTTGTTCGCCCCCTTGACCGGTTCCTCGGCGCATGAGCATGTTTGCCATCCGGAGGCAGGACATATTCAATAATGGCGAATACTGACGAGAACGCTGCAGCGGAAGCTCTACAACGCACTGCGGAGTAGGATGCCAGTCGCTTTTCGGGACCTGCAATTGATCGGGATCTGTTTGTTGCGCAACATATATTGATTGCCTGCATCTTCATCGAAACCGGCCGCCGCCACGCTCACACGACATGGGCGATCATCGGGGGATCTCCTTCTCCTGGCCGTCGGCGGAAGGTGCGATCTTGCGAGGATCCCCTTGCTTTGCAATATATCGCGCAGCACTTGACAACGAACATGAGGGGGAAGATTCGCACACCTAGGCTGGATTATGTTTGTTTTTTTCGGGCAGTCGGGCAATGGAACCGGTAGAAACTACCCTTCTCCAGTCCCATCGCGGAGGCGACTGGCTTTTCAACAATGCCAAGGCTGTTGGCGAGGATGCATTGCGACCTAGCTACCAGTTACTACCACCTTACTCCTACGATCTCTACGGCCGAGAAAAGCTGGACTGAAAATGAGGGGAAAGACGCGAGCTAGGTGCATCGTGGCAAAAGCGCAGGGAGGAAACACAGTTGGATATTGCAGGATGCCGGTCGGACCGAGGACAAACCCAAGGCGGGAGGGAGAGGCAAATAGGATAATGATAACACCTAATCGAGTAAGAGCGTATGTAACATGTCTCAACTCTTACCTACATGCTGCGTTTGCGAAATTTCATCACGGAGCCTCGTGCTTTGTCTAGACCGACTCTATTTCCCCGAATGGGCCATGTCTTGGGTAACCTTTACATGCAACGGTTTCGTCTTTCCTGACCACCTTCCGGATACGAGGAGTTCCGATGAGACCTTGCCGTGTGTAGAATCGAGGGAGACTCAATCAACGTGACTGGCGCCCTTTGGAAAGCTGAAGGTTGATAGCAAGCATTATACACCGACCACGCGACATCACGAAAAGTAGAACATCCCCCCGGGGCAAGGTGGGGGAGGGGGCGAATGTTGTCCTTGCCGAGGGAGAATACATCGAGCTTGCTGCACTACGCCGTATGGCGAGCTTTTGCTCCGGCCTCAGTTGATGAGCTACATGCAGGATTTCAAAAAAATAAAATAAAATAAAAATGGTGGTGGGACCGGCTCTTCATGCGTGCTCATGGCCTGACCACTTGATTTGATCCGCTTTTGGGAGCTGAGACCCGGACCAAAGACGCAAGGTAACTTGAACGTCATGAAGCTTCTCGCCCACTTACCGACGAGGTAATTACTTGAACGGGAAACAACATATCTAGGGAGACTAATAGCCTGTGTGAAAGGGAAAACAGGACGCAAGACGGGTGAGCACCATCGCCAAGTCTCAAGTTCAAAACCTCATTTCCTCGAGTCAGAGGTCGATTGCCGCTTGGGGGGCGAAGACGCTTTGCTTGACGCGTACGCTCCTCGCAAACACCACACTAGCACACTGACACAGACGCGCAGAGGGAAACAGAGGAATCGAGGTAGAGAGGCTTTGACAAAACCGCCGTGCCGCCCAGCCTGACGGGTCGTTTAGCGGCAGCAGCTAGTCCAGCGGAACCGGGCGAGGACTCTCGTCTTATTTTTGGCACTGTCCGGCGACACCAAACGTTCCGCTAGCGTGATTTAGCACGGAACCTGTCATTCGATCTTTTTTTCTGCTGGAAAGTGACAAACCGAGACCCGAGATGACGATGCGTGCGGTCAGTGCCAACTGGACCAGACGGAGGTGGTGGTGAGGACTCAGTGGAAGGAGCAGCGCAGCACAACAACATTCCGTGGGGGAAGAGGGGGGGAAGAGTAATCGATGGTGGCTCACCCAACCGATGGCCGCCTAGCGATCGTCGCCAGTCAGGTCTTGATTTGGTAGGGGATTTGAAAGGCATGGCTCGCCCGTGTGGTAGAGTGCATACACGAAAGCGATTTGTGTCATTCGTGTCGCCCCCATTCTTCTTCTGAATGGGCAAAAAGGTCTTTGGGCACCGCTCTCTCTGGCCTGGCCTGGCCTGGTCGCTGCTGCTTGGTTGCTGCGCATATTGCCTGGCGGGCGGGCGTGCCGACGTCCAACCCGAGTCCTTCATTCTGCCGGTCCATCGGACGAAATGCTTCCTCCCCTCCCTTAGCGCTGTTTCTCACCTTATTTCACCTTTTACCCCGACTTCGACTTTCCCATGCTGCTCCGCAACCATAGACTTTCCGACCCCTGATCGAGGTTCACACTGGAAAATCGACCCCCCCCCCGAAGTGCCAAGAGCCAGCACCTTGGAAAACTTGACCCTAGCTAATGCAGGAACTAGGATGCCGCGTGTCTAGCGCAGAACCAGTCTAACTGGGTGCCCTGAAGGTGGGGAGTGGGGCCGCTTCCGCCGCCGAATTGTTCTGATGGCCCCGGTCACCTCGCCCGATGCACTACCGGGGGTCTGGGTAGATGAATATATGCATATCTCTTTGCTGGTGAATGCTTCGGCTTAGGGAGGGGGCGTGTGCGTCCTTTCCCGCGGTTTCCCGTTTTTACCACCAACACCAAACCAAAGTCACTCTCGCACCATCAGCTCTACACCCCCCCTCCCTCGTACCTCTTTTCTCCTCTACCGCCACCAACTGCACTTGCTCACAATTCGCAATACTCTCATCGTAACGACATGCAAGCCGATTCCTCACTTCTACCCGCCCAGCCCTCCCACTCTCGTGGTCCGCCTCATCCATCATACAGTTACACTCGGGGCTTGAAGTTGGCACTGGTGGTTGGACCGGGGGGCAGCGGGGTCAACTTTGAAGCATGGCGCTTCCATCGATGGTGTGATAGTGCATCAGCGGCACGACTTTCTTCTTCTACGACTCCCCACCCAAAACACCTGACCACTACCACAACACCACACACACACGCGCGCGCGCGCACGCACGTACGTACGTACCGCGAAATACGACTCTCAACCTTTCCGGGTCTACCGCCAAACATTTGCCTAGCCGGCTGGCAGCAGCAGATTCGAAAGCCGAAGCCCTAGTTTTGTATGCGTAGGGGTCTCTCATAAAGCAGAGAAGAAAGCGTCGTCAGCTCTAATTACCCAAAGCAGACAGGACAACAGGCGGATGAGGACAAGAGTGAAAAGAAGGGTCCTCTTGGCCGGGTTTGACCCTCAACCACTTGGGTCCTGACATAAATTTTTCCTGGTCTCGGCTGCTCGAGGCCGTGCCACACTCTCAGACAAACCGTTAAAGGGGCCGATATTGGATGTAGATCCGACGAGGTAAGCGCCCGTGACAAGTCGAGGCGAGGCGAGTCGAGTCAAGTCCAGGTGTCGTTCAAGCTGAGTCAATGCCAACCATCATCCCATCCTTCCAGTCATCCGAAGTTTCTTACGGACAGGCTGCAGCATGAACCGTAGGTGCGGCTGCATTGGCTTCTTCCCATTAGGCTGCTTTGTTCATCCGGAAGCTGTCGGTCAGCGTCCGCGTCCGCGTCCGCGGACGGGGAACAGATGGTGGCTCGCACAAAAACGCACAACCGTGTGTGCCTGACCGACGGCAACAGCACCGCGGCTCCAGCCCTCCCTCCCCTCCCCTGGCCTTGTCGAAGCTCACCGGCTGGGTGCCCAGAATTCAAGCTTACTTGCGTGTGGAGAGTGAGATGTATCCATCTGCATGGAGCAGGCATGCAGCGTACGCAAAAACTCTCTGGTGCTCGCACCTACAGGTACTGTGCAACAATTCGTGGAGCCGGCGAATCCATAAACACGGGCTTGGCAAGCCGGGGTTGCTGTGACTTGGTTCGATTCACAGCTGTCTGCTACAGCTGCTGCAGCAACAACCTTGAGATGGTGGCCTTTTCGCCTCTCGGATCCTTCCACATAGCTTGCTTCTGCAGACAGAGAAAAGAGGTTGATGTGTCGTCTGTCTGAATCGAGACACAATCCCGGCAAGTCGAGCAAATGCCCAGGTCTAACCCAGGCCCCCAGCCAACACGCTGCATCTGCGGCTCTTCTTCCCAGCCTTTCTCCTCTTCTCCCTCCTCCCGCCTCTCCGGACCAGACCATTGAAGCGAAGATCAGCCGCGAATACTACCGGAAGAGTCCTGCCTGGATACCTTTGTGTGCCCCTCCCTCTAACCCTTCACCCCCTCCTCCCGGCTCTTAACCCACGCCCAAAATATCTTTCACAGCTGCACGATACAACTCGTACTCTCAAGCAGCGGTGTCCTGAAGTTGAAACTGACGTGTTCATTGTACAGGGGTTAGCGGGGCATCACCGCGCTAAGCAGATGGACCGGATCACCCAACATCGAGGCCCAACCCTGGTCGACCAAAGTCGACGCCGTTCCCCTTGTCTTGCTTAGCGAGCGGCTCCCGCCTTGGGATGTAGCACCGACCGTGCGTGAGCGTCTCCTGCTGCGCCATTTTGGGACGCCTATTCTTTCGTGCGTGCGGTTTTTTTTTTTTTCGTTGTTGTGTATGTTTCTTTTTGTTCCCGAATGTGTTGCTGTTTTTCTTCCGTTTCCATGCCACACGGCTCCAAGTCGTCGTTTGACGCCACATCACACCCCGGACGTAGCCGTGCCTTTTCGAGACATGAAGGCCGTTCCATGAGCGACTTCGTACTGCCCAAACCCTAGCTTCGCTTGATGCATACCTTGCTGGTCTACTTACTTGGTTGTAAACCGTCAGCCTATGGCGATCATGGCGCTCCTCGGGTTCAAGCGAATCTGCCGGACGACAGCCAGCAGCGGCAACAGCAATACAACAGACGCCGAGGACCGGACGACCATGTGCCAAGCGACCGGCGTCAACAAAGGGGCGTGTGAACGGCCCTTCAACCGTAGGTGCTGCTATTCATCCATCCATCCATCCATCCATCCACCTGCAGCCGCCGCTGTGTGTTGCTGAAGCCATGTTTTTTTTTTTTCTCTCTTTCTCATTTGAACATGGGCTGGCTGTCTCATCTCCACCACCAACCACACGCATGCTTGGAGGCAACGGGAACAACTTCAGCTTGCTCCGCTTGCCGGCCCTAATTCCCTCCCCCCTGCTGGCTACACATTCTCATATTCCCATGAGATGGCGCCGGATGGCGTTCGAGGTACCTCGTGGCCGTTTGAGTGGGCGGGAGTCGACTTCGCCCTGGCTTGCCTCATGCTGCTTGCCCAGCTGACGCTAGATGTCATGTCATTGTCGCCATGCCAAACCTTTCCGTTGTCCACTCAGCTCACAACTGCACCGAGGCGATAGTCTGTACTTGCGAGACATTGCCGTATGTCGTTCCCGTCAGAAAGCAAGTCCTGTCGGTTGATAGAGGCGAACCCTGGCGGTCCATGCCCGCCACACCCCCCGGCCGAGCTGCCCACCACCGGCACCGCTCGACTCTACCTGAGCCAGAGAAGGGCTTTGATTCCGAACCAGACTGCTGGTCGGGCCATCCTCTTCGTGAGCCTAGCTCCAAAGTCCAGCCTGGGTCCGCCGTGTGCTGATGTTACCTTCTTCTACCCATGCCGGGCCCTCTTTTTCTTCTTACCATCCTTTCCCGCAGGAATAAAGATTCGTCCTCCACTTCTCACTTTTCACTTTCCTCCTCCTCTTCGCTAGGAACTTTGCTCTGTTGCCTCCGGCGCTCATCACATTCGTTTTGTTGTTGGCCCGACTCTCAGGATCTTGCTTAGATCCCTGACATCCCCATCTTGCCCTCCCCCCCGCCTTCGTCCATAGTCTCTCTCACGCACATACTCTTTCTCTATCTGCGCTGCGTGTTGTCGATAATATCGTTGTCGTTGTCGAGCTCTTTTGGTTGAATATCGTTCACTCTTCACTGCCATCGTGTACTCGAACAACATCGATATGCGTCACCCGCCTGCACCCCCTCCACCCATTGGGGAGAGCAGCCGCCCTCCCCTGTCTCCCCTCTCTGGAGCAACAACACCAGCTCGCAGCCAGCGTAGTCTGTCTATTCCGCGGCCCTTTGGATCTCGAATCCAGTCGCAGGGCTCGGTAAGTCGATCTTGTCTCCTCTGCTTGGCCTGTCAATGTACTGACCTAGCAGTCTGTTGTTGGTTTCACCACGGAAGACTTGCCCTTTGGCGTCCGTACACCCGGTTCCTTCGGCCATCGATCATGGCAATCTCGCGGAGGCGAGTCCGCCGCCTCCTTCCAGTCGTCTGTTATGCAAGAGGAGGCAAAACTCAGGTGGGACTCTGACTCGGAGCTGAAAATGGTGTCCAAGTCCCTGTTGAGGTTCCAGAAGTGGTGCCTGCTCATCGGCCTGCTCTGTATCAATGCGGCGCTCATCTATGTGTCGTTCACGTACCACGTCGCCCACTACTTTTTCATGGTTCTGCTCAGCTCCAACACGGTGCTTCAGTTCATCATGATCGTCTTCATCCTTGGTCACTTTCTCTTCAAAACCATCTTCTTCTGCTTCCGCCGCAAGGAGAAGGTGCCGGAAACCCCCGAGAGAATGGTCATGCTTCTGCCCTGCTACAACGAGACCCTGGAGGAGCTCACCAGGTCCCTGGACTCTCTCGTCGTGCAGAAGAACATTGACGACCACCCGCGCATGATCTTCATCGTTGTCGATGGTAACGTCAAGGGCGCTGGCATGGCCAAGACCACCCAGGAGTATCTCCTCCAGGACATCCTCGAGCCTGGTCCGACGCGCTTCTTCGAGAACGGCTACCGCGCCCGCGACGGCCTCTTCATGCCGACCAAAATCCAGACCGGTTACTACAAGGGCATCCCGTACGTCTTCGTCGGCAAGCGTTACAACCAGGGCAAGCGTGACAGCCTTTGCTTTGCTCGTTCATTCCTGTACCACTTCCACAAGCGCTCCATCAACGTCATGACCATGTTCAGCAACGAGCTGTTCGAGCACCTGGGCAACGCCTTCGTCTCCCAGGGTATCGATAACGCCGAGTACCTGGTCGGAATGGACGCCGACACTGTGTTTGACGAGTACTGTATCTGGGAGATGTTGAGGGAGATCCGCAAGAACCCCAAGCTCGTCGGCGTCTGCGGCCACGTCTGCGTCGACTACGACGGCAGGAACTGGGGTCTCTGGTCGCTGTACCAGTCGGTCGAGTACTCGCAGACCCAGGGTCTCCGTCGCATGTTCCAGTCGCGCATCACCGGAAAGGTCAACTGTCTCCCTGGATGTTGTCAGCTGATCAAGATCGACGAGGCCACCTTTGGCGACGAAGTCCTCCGCCAGCGGTTCGGATACTGCCCCAAGCCCAACGACCTCATGACGCAGCACATCATGGGCAACTACTCCGAAGACTCGATCCACGCCAGCATCATCTTTTCGCTCTTCCCTCAGCGCCAGACCGCCCAGGCCCTCCGCGCCAAGGCTTTCACCATCGTGCCCCAGGACTGGAAGGTTTTCCTGTCGCAGCGCAAGCGTTGGGCCCTCGGCTCCATTTCTAACGAGTTCGTCATGATCTTCCGCCCCGGCATCATCCCTATCGAGCGTCTCCAGTCCATCATCGCTGTCATGACCTGGTTCATCACTCCCTTCATCATGGCCGCCGTCATCGCTTTGATCATCATTCTCATCCGCCGCGGCGACGAGCTTGTCCGAGACCCGGTTTTCATGTCGTTGTTCGCTCTTCTCCTGTTCAGATACGTAAGTTCCTTTTTTTGTGAAACTTTCTCCCTTGCCCCGAGGCCAAGGGTATCCCCCATCAATGGAGACAACGGTTTCTGACTGGTTTGTGTCGCAGATCTACTCCTTCTGCATCGGTTTCTGGCTGCCGAGAAACATGCTCGAGCGCATGCAATACTTCGTGGGCTACTTCTTCCACCTCTGCACGTCGCCGTTCCTCAACATGATCATTCTCGGATACTCGCTCGTGTACTCTGACGATTTCAAGTGGGGTAAGACCCGCGAGGTCGTCAAGGGAGACGACGAGAAGGTCGACGCCGAGGGCGGACGTGGCACTCTTTGAAAAAGCCCACCGCACCTTACTGATGTGCGGGGGACGTCGCCCCAGATCTCACACCAAGACAGAACTCGGCTGCTCAGCTGACTCTCGTTTTGTCGCTTTTTTTATATTGTTCAGTCATTCAAGTGGCGTTTTTTCATCTGGTTGAGGCAGGAAAATATGGGATCGCTAGACTCGTCAACCAGACGAATGGAATGGTGAGGGTGTGGGAGACATGGGTCATTATTGGACGGGGACCGAAACAAAAAGAAGTTGACATGACACCATCATGTCTGCAGAACATGCCGCCGTTCAGGAAACACGTATACTAGGGCTGCCTCGACCAGGATCGGCAAGCATTCATTCGTCTTTGAAAACATCACACCAACAGCCTTCGACCGCCCATTTCACATGTCGAGGGAGAGAGGGAGAGAGTCGGGGCTGGGAAAATCGTACATATCGGGGCTTCTTGTACAGACGGTGCTGGGGAACGGAACGGATGGCGACTAGGAGCCGAGCGCTGGCCCGGGCCCTTGGATCTTTTCGATTCTCTTCACGCTTTTCGATTCTTCACATTATCGCTTACCTCCCGTTGCACGTTGAGGTCGTGCCCGGCTATCCTCTTGAAGTTTTTTTCTCTCTTATTTTAATGTAATGTTTTGGGCCTGGCGGCCCCGTGGAATGACTCACGATGCATACATACCATTTTCCCGAGGCATTTATTTACCTTGCACAGAATGGAACTCATGAACATGACGTGAGACTTAACCCAACCACGGCCCGTCTTTGTTGATCTGTGTCGGATGTATTTGACGATTTCGTCGTTTTACGTGGCATCAGTTGCATATGGTGCAGCCTTCGCTCAATGAGAAGAAGCTCGACATGCGTGACGTTGTGACTATCACAACAGGCACGCAAGAGGCGCAACGTGTGTGGACGCCACACCACTCCTTTGGGTCAGAGGCCATTGAACACATGGCAGGTGGCCGGGAACGCCTTTTGGAGACACCAGAAACGGTAATGGTGGCGTTGCGAGGTGGCAGCTGAAGCCCGTCCATCGATTTTCTCATCACTCTCGTCACATGCGAATCCATGATTCTATTCCCATTTGGTCGCAATGCTGAGAGGCAGTATACTCACTTTGCACTCACTCCGCGACGTGAAGAAGAAATCCGTCGTTCCGCTGTTTACCTAGGTCACAACGAGAACGTGTGTCCCGTCCGTGCTGCGCTTTGACAACCCGCTCCTTTGGGACGAACCAACTTAGCCCAAGACCTCGTCGCTTAATCCATCTCAAGGGCCTCCGTCCGGGTCAGGGAGAGTCCAAGAACGACGTGCACGGGACGGGCGGGGGCGCTTCATGTCTCCCGTTGCCACTGAAGACCACACCCGCTTGTTGCATCTCCCCACCCGTCGTCGTGCCGCGCCTCACGGCGTCCGTGATTGTGGACGTGGGTAAAGGCGCCGACGGTGCCAAGCCGTCCCGTCTCCGAGCCGCTCATGACCCTAAGCAAGATAGCGTGAAGCGCCGCCGCGCCGTCAAGTGATGGGAGAGAAGGACGGAGGTGTGTGCCACGGGAAGCCGGTGGGTGGGGCCATCTGCGAATAACCTCATTTCCACCTCTCTGGCTTGGCAGGCGCGCCAAAAGCTAGAACAGGTACCCGAACCTCTCCGTCCATGATCTTCTGGGTATGTCGAGCAGCGCAGCCCGTTCTTGGCTTAGATGATGTGTTTCGGGGGGCTGCTTGGCCCGATTCAAATGACCAATTTCGCCCCGTCCACTCACCTTCTCCCGCTTTGATTCAGCCTCTTCAGACACAGACACCGGGGGGGCCCTGAGTCAGCACTGGTCTTTCCCGTCGCGTGGGAAAGGATCACAGATCTGAGTCGAGAAAACGAGGAGTGGATCACGACCGCCTCCTGGCGCGTAACGGTTCGGGGATCCATCTTGGACAGTGGCTTCGGTTCAATCGCAAAATTCAACCGCACCGACGACAAGTGGAGCAGCGGAACATGAGACCACAAATTCCAGTCTGGAGGAAGGGATTTCGAATGTCTTGTAGGTCCACCTGGGGAAGCGTTCCGGGGCGGACCTCCCCTCGTCTCCCGTCGATCTCTCGCGAGTCCTAATATCATCCACAAAAAAGACCCCATTCAACAGAGTGCAGGACAGTGGGCTTTGGTGGAGATGGAGGGGACAGGACGAGGTCTCGAACGAACACCATCCCACCAACATACGCACGTATGTGCGTGTACTGACTGACCGGGCAAGCAATCTTAATCTCTCGCCCCCTTACCTGGCTTTCTCGCCCGATGACATTTCGCACCATGAGAAGATTCGACGGGGTATTCCCAACTTGAGGAGAAGTAAAATTGCGCTTGTCCCCAGATATCCCCCCTCCATCCTCAGAGATTGACAAAACCCAGGTAAGACAAATACACATAGACAGACACATCCCGCCCCGGCTCGAAGCCCTGAGACCTGCCCGTTTCACCCCTCATCTCATCTAAACCCGTCGCCGTATTCGAGCCACAATCACCGGTACGAGGTCTCACAGGCTGCTCGGTTCCTTGACAAGGAAGCTTGTTTGAGTGTGTCACAACGACGGCATGGCGGGGCCTGGGAATACGGGGCTAGGGGCACTCAGCACTGACAAAATGAATGCCGCCATCGTCATAGCCATCATGCCGGCCGACTTCTTGGCATCAGTCTCATATCCAACGAAGGATACCTGCCCGGCGGTGGAGCTGAAGGAAGAAAAATTTTCTCTAGGATGGTATTTTTTATTTTATTTTCTCTTTCCTTTTCTTTCTCCTCGGCTGTCATGTGTAACCCTCTGTGAAAGGCCAACCGACGGTTTGTGAGCTGCACAGCGCTTCAGCTGCGCCGCGATGCAGCATAATCCATGCGTCAGGGTGGTGTGAGAGCGAACAACATCGCGCGCCTGCTACAGGCAAGGGAGGGAGGCGTCAGCCCTAGCCAGCGCTCCGTTGGCCGGGTACTTAGCCCGGAGTTGATCTTATTGTCGCTGCTGTGACCCGTGGCATCATGATATCGGGTTACGAAATTCAAATGCGGGAAAACTGGTGAACTATCAGGCTTTCCTCCCCACTTTCCCTCATCCCCCCCTTCGCCCCTAAATCCATGCTGCGGTGCCCGATGGTCTGATGGATGTGCTGGGTAACGAGAATGTGGTTGGTTGTCTCAAAAGCCTGGGCGAACCCGTGTCTGCACGAAACTGGAGCAGCCACTTGCAAAAGGGGAGTCCTCACTCGAGATTTGGAGCGACGGAGGCATCGCACCAGGAGGATGTCCGCCAGCCATCACGATTCACAAACTGCCATTTGACTGTCCACTCGCCGTCACACAATGACTCCCACCGTGAGCGTCGTATCGGTAGATGGGCAAACCAGGTCGGCAGAGCGTACTCACACAGAAGGTCATAGTCGTGAAGGCCATAGGTCATGGCGATACCCTCGTGAAACAGATAGCCAAGAGACCATGGCTGCTCCAACGAGAATGACTGTGAAAACCCCAGAAGGTTACCTCACCAGACCCCTGGTTGCTGTCATCAGCCAGTGCCCGGCAGAGGAAGCGCCCTGGAGGATCCCCACTGCAACAGGACGGATACAGTACCTATAGCACCCACGTTCCTTCGTTCCAAGGCTGGGCTCACCCATAAATCAGCACCTAGGCGCGCACTGATGGACTGCCAAGCCAATAAATCCGGCAGGTCAGGGGGCGGCCGCGGAACGTGGCAGAAGCTGGAGCCAGTGCTTCGAAGCTTAGTGGTTTCACCCTGCTTGTCCCCCGATAGGCCTCGACTCACCGCCGGTGACAACTACCGGGTTTTTTGTTCATAAAGGGGCTTTGGGGTGTGTCATTGATTATTGCATAGGAGTATTACGGTTTATTCACCTTCTTATACCATGCTACCGCGTACGGGGTGGACCCGCCGCCTCGGTCGTGCCCCGTATTCCCCTGTTGCCCCGCCTTCCGCCCCCGGCTGACTGTAAGATGTTACCGCGCTCTCACTCATCCACTTACGCCCTTTCGCGTCGCGTCTTGTTCTTCTCCCCTCGTCGTTGAACGCTACCTCGCGGATACTAACCAACTGTAGAAATAGTGACTGCGTCTCATCATCCACTGCCCATCCTTCCATCTTACCTGCATGAAAAAAGTTGGATGAGCTCCAAAAAAAACCTGGTATTCAAAATCCACGGAAGACTTGTAGGTCGTGACGGCGGCGCACTCCGCCCTCGGCAATGGATCAATGCTTCCATGCGTAGATGTTGGCCAGTTGCTGGGGGGGGAGCGGCCCCGGCGGCCCCAGCAAAGGAATCAAACCCACTCATATTCATTATGCTGCCGCCATCCACAGCGCTGTTGCGCGACCGATCTGCAAGGCAAGGCAAGGCACAATGCAGCACGAGGCAGAAGTAACTCGTCCTCGTTCTCTCAGATTATCGATTGTTTCTTTCAAAATGCTCTGCTTCATGCTTCACGTTCCGCCCGAGCTTGAAGTCGATCCTGGCTTACATCCATTGTGCAGCATTTTCTCAGCCCGACTTTATAGAATCATGCGTGTGACCAATATTGTCAGCGCCGCTGTTGATCGACACAGCCGTCCAGACCAGATGACTCCGGTGCCGCCAAGGCAGCAGGTCTTCGTGGACCACTTGCGAGACGCACTTCGAGCTACCAAGATGCGTGGTTGATTTTTCCTTGGCTCAAGTGGCGTCCAGAAAAAACTGCCGCAGCATCCACCCATCGAGGATCCATCGCCCACCACCGTCGGCGTCAGGTTTCCATCGTTCGGTATGTGGTTCAGCCGTGCGCTAACCTTCCCCATGGTTTGTTTTGATGTCGTATCCCCGTTGCTTTTCCCTCACACCTGCTGCACACAAACACTCCCACTCCAGCTCGTATTAGGAAGCCCAAGAAAAGAGGAGACTAATATAGCCGCGTACCGACAGAGGGGGGCCCGACCAGATGGGCTGCCGCCATCAAGCCACCCTGGCGTGTGGCATAACCTTGCGACTTTGGCGCTGTTTTTCTCTGCCTACCTGATCTGATCTGCCCTACACGCTTCCCTAGAGCCTCTCTTCCTTTTCCTCTCCCTCTCTCCGAGCTGGAGGAGGTAAGCTACTGTCCCAACATGCAGCCGTGCTCATGCCTGGCCAGGGTCGTATTTCAGTCCATATCTCAGCTGCCTTGTTCCTAGCTCGTCTCACTTGCCCGCCGAGTTACCTCTGCATGTTATATAACATATAAGGTCCGGTCCTAAATGATCTAGCTTGCCTCGCAATTCTCCAGGATCACGGTGTGAGCAAGTCGTCAAGAGCAGTGTTTGCCAGGTTCATTCTCTGCTGCTTTCGTGTCTATTGTCCCAATTTGGCTCGGCTTCTTCTTCACTGAACTTTGCCCTGCCATATTCCACTCGCTTAACCCTTTTGCCTCAACACACATCGTCGTTGTCGTCGTCGTCGTATATACGTTGGTCACCAGAGCTCCCCTTTTCATCATCATGCATTTTACCACTCTCGTTTTTGCCGCAAGCTGTGGCCTGGTTGCAGCCCACGGTGGCGATGGACTGCCACTGCCCAACATAATGGCAGGCAGAGGTGCAATGCAAGACTTCACCTCGGCCCGCCGCCAGATTCAGCGTCGCGCTGCACACGTCGAGCCCGTCCGTGAGGCTTCGGAGCTGGAGAAGCGCCAGTCTGTGGGCCGTTGCGGTCCCAACTTCAACAATCAGGTCTGCGATTCCGGATACTGCTGTTCCAGCGCAGGGTACGTTGCTCTTTTGGCCTTGAACATCCCAAGATTCCGAGACACTGACATTGCGACAGTTGGTGTGGGCAAGGATACCTCTACTGTTCAGCGCCATCGTGCATGATCGAGTATGGTCCCGCGTGTGATGCCAACATCCGTCCCGACGGACCGGATACGGCGAATGTTGCTCGTCCCAAGATAGGCGCCGTTCCGTATGGCAAGGCCATCTACCACTGTGAGCGTTACGGCGATATCGCTCTCACTTTCGATGATGGCCCCTACATATACACTGAAGATCTCTTGAACAAGCTCAAGGTATGTTTTGGACCCGTGACGACGGTCAACGCGCCACTGACACACATGCAGGTATACAACGCCAAGGCCACTTTCTACATCACGGGTAACAACCTGGGCAAGGGCAAGATTAATGACCCGGCCACCAAGTGGCCTGCTCTCATCAAGGTTTGTCTTCATCTCCTCTTTCCGTCTGAACGTTGGTTAACGCTGTTCTTCTAGCGCATGGTTGCCGAAGGCCATCAGATCGCCAGCCACACCTGGTCGCACCAGAGACTCACCACCGTGAGCGCCGAGAAGTTCCGCAATCAGATGATCTACAATGAGATTGCTTTTGCCGACCTTCTGGGTTACTTCCCAACTTACATGAGGTATGCTGCATCAACTTTTGAAAAATGTTATGTTCATCATCCCTAACGTGCCTCAGACCTCCTTACTCGGCCTGCGATGCCACCTGTGAAGGTTACTTGAATGACCTCGGGTACCACATCACCTACTTCAACCTCGACACCGAGGGCTACCTGCATGACAGCGCCAACTTGATCGAGAGCTCCAAGGACATCTGGGACAGCAAGGTTGAGGGCAAATCACCCGCCAACAACAAGTGGCTCCACATCGAGCATGACCCTGTTTACCAGACCGTCTACAACCTGACCGACCACATGCTTGAATCCCTCTTCCGCAACGGTTTCCGTTCCGTCACCGTCGGTGACTGCCTCAACGACCCCAAGGAGAACTGGTATCGCTCCGTCGGTAACACACCGCCTTCTAGCAGTACCCGTGCCTCCACCCTCGCCCCCGGCACCACCACCTCCACCTCCACCACATCCGCCTTGTCCACTCCTACGGGTAGCCTCACCCCTTCCAAGGACGGTCGCTGCGGACCCAAGTTTGGCGACACAACCTGCATCAACGAGCCCGGCGCGACCTGCTGCTCTGCCGCCGGCTGGTGCGGAAACACTGCTGACCACTGCGGCGCCGCCTGCCAGCCCCTCTACGGAAACTGCCAGATCTCGTCGGCCAAGGCCTCGACCTCGAGCGTCCGTGCCAGCTCTGCGTCGACGTCCCGCGCGCCGTCTGCGTCGTCTTCTACCCTGGCACCAGTCCCCGCCTCCTCCCGCACTAGCACCTCCGTAGGGGCTTCCGGCACGCCGGTGTCTCCTCCCTTGAGCACCAATGGCCGCTGCGGTACTACGCAGGGAGGTACTACGTGCATCAAAGAGCCCGGCGCGACGTGCTGCTCCAAGTACGGCTGGTGCGGCGCCACCGCGGATCATTGCGGCGCAGGATGCCAGGCTGGTTTCGGTACCTGCAGCGCGTCCAAATAAGGTCTCAGAGATCTGTCTATATCTCACGATTTCTGTCCATGGCTTCATTTCTAGTTTTCTCGTGTCCCATCATATCGATGTATGGATGAATATTTAGTGTGTAATGTGTTAATAGGTGGGTGAATGGTTCACCCAAGAAGCCTTCGGGGTATGTTTTTCGGCGTCAAGGTCAAGCGGAGTAGGGTGGAAAGGGGCATCGAGTGCAAGGGTCGACGACATGAAAAGCATTCATGGACATGATTTGATGTTCAGGTCAGACTGGGAACAGTCAAGATGCCAACATATTCATTGATTTTAAACTCTCTACGCAAGCTGTTGAGATCGATCCACGGCGACCGATGATTGCAACGAGACTTACCTACATCCGAAATGTTGCCGGTCGAGTAGTTGGGGTCTGATAAAAACAAAGCATGTTTACCGTTGCTTCAAATCTACTTTCTTCGCTGGTCGAAAGACTACAGCAGTTCGGGACAGATGCTGCAATTTTGAACGCCCGCAAGGTAGCGGCTCGGTGGATCCCGACCGATATGGGGCCGTCCCGGACGCAACCATCCGACGCATCCGGAAGCTGGAATACTTCCTCCGACACTGCGAAGAAGCAGGCCTAATTGACCATGCAAAATGAAACAATGTGTACAGTTCTCACTTCAATGGAAGTTATTCGACTACTCTAGTTAACCCCCCCCCCCCTTTGAAGTTATCTTAGAACAGTCCAAGCTCATGGGCAGCTGAAATTTGCACAGCTAGTTCTTAGTGGTATGCAGTACATGCGAAATAACTCTGTCTATAGCATTGTTGGTGTCTAGAAATGATGTCCACATAAAGCCATCCCAGGTGCTTCAAATAGTGGACCCGCCAAAATTTACGACGCATGCAACCAGAAACGACCTTGTCAACTCCGCGCTCCAAAATGTGTAAAAGCACTAAAGGGACGCTCGGGCAGCACTCTTCGGAGGCCGCATGATGGACTGCTGAGTCATGGTCGCCACCATGTTCCCATCTTGATCCCAGAGGCGGGCCTCGGTGTAGGTTCGTCCGTCGTTGCCTGCGATGGTCTTCAACTCTTTGAGGTACCACTTGCTCATGTCGAGCTCCCCGGTGAAGAACCTCAGGGCGAAGTCGAGCGAGGAACAGGGGCCGGCGTCGTCGAGGTACCTGTTGGTGTGCGTCAGGGGTATGAAGGCCAGAGCTCCGTCCAATATGAAGCCGAGTCCAGCGAACTGGTCCTGGAGGCGCTCAAGGGAGTGCCGGCATCGGAACCAGTCGGCGGATGTCTTCGAAGTAAGGTCCAGATGGTGCTGGGGCGTCTTGGCCGTCTTCGCCATGCCGAAAAGGTTGTTCGGGCCAACGGTCTCTGGTACGCCTCGGGTCTCGAAAAAGCGGTTGTTGAAGCCGAAGGAAGCTATGAATAACTTGGCCTCGTTTTCTGTCACCAGCCCCCTTCGCACCTTGTCCTTTATCCCTTCCTCAACCGTGAGGCACTGCTCAGGTGAAGAGTAAACCATGGATGGCGGTGCCGAATATACCAAAAGAGAAGTCTCCTCTTTCACTTGGAAGTCGGCGAGCATGACCATGCACAACCTCGACTTGCCGTCGTCCAGATCCTGGCTGATCTCGACGATCCTAGTGGCGAAGGTCCTTGTGTCGCGTACCCTGCGGACGGAGCACCTCAGTTTTCGGTCAGTCAGGGCCGGGCCGAGATAGTTGCCCGTGGTCGAGTAGAGGAGGTACTTTGGCTGTACGGTGCTACATGCCGCCTGGAGACCAATGCTGATAGCGCAGCCTCCGTAGGCGATGTTCGCCGCGTTTCCCATGCGGGCGGGGTTGACGCGGCTGATGAACTGGTCCGAACCCAGGTCGTCCACCGCGACCTGCTCCTGTAGGGTGTTGGCCATGGCGGAGTCAGACATGTTTAGTGATGCTTTCGATCGACGTGTCGGGATGGCCCGGCCAACTCTGTGCACTGAAAGTTGGGACGATACTACACTGTTGCTTTTTAATTTAAAGATGCTGTGATCAGTAATCGTTCTGCGATGCTGACATGCCGAGTCGCAGATGGTCACGTCGACGCCGCGCCGCATCCAAGAGTTCGCAGCGGGGGGTGCCGCTGTCAGCCGAGGTTGGATTCGGAGGGATGCGACAACGAACAGGATGACACGTGTGTGGCTTGGCTTCGATGTATCCGGGTGGCTGGAGGTGATGCTCCGGGGAGCCTCGGTAATAAGTGGGGATACAATCGGAAAAGCCGCCCAGCGACCAGCCGTATATGTCCGTAGACGTTTATGATAATTGGATGCAACCTTCCCGAAAGATTCCTTTCATAATATTATGACATCGAGTTGCAACAGAAAAAAATTCGGGGCCTGAGTTATGCCCGGGTTTGCATCACATTTCACCACAGCTCTCAGTTAACGGCGTAGCGTTGCGAGGCTTGCCAAAACAGGCCCGAATGATGAAACTCGCGATCATCTGTGGGTGAGCAACGGTTTCTTCCACTGGTGGGTATCTCATGACCGAGTCTCAAAGGACTCGCTAAAACTAGTAATTGTATACGTGTATAGTATCCTGTAATCTAAGACGATCGGCATGCGAATGGCTTGTGAGCACTGCCCGAGTTTGTCTCGTTGATCTGCGAATGATTAGTATGGGAAAGTTGCCAGCGTATATTTTGAGCAGCGACTTACAATGTCGACAATGGTCGAGTAAGTGCCAGCAACCAAAGTCACAATACCAACGATGAAGGCCAGAATGCTTCCAAGACTGATGAGGATGTTCTCGCGGGCGAACCACTTGCCCTTGCAGAGGATCGCGAACCACATAATGCCAGGAATGTAGAACGAGAATCCGGAAACGAACAGGGCAGAAGCCAGCGAAAGCAGGTCCGAGAAGATGGGAATGGCCTCGGCAATCACCCAGGCGATGAGAGTGAAGATAACCACCAGGATGATCCAGCTGGCCCAGCCCATAGGAGTGTTGATGTACTTGAGATGCGAGTTCTTGTACATGCGACCGTGGATGTATCGGAGGGCAACAGTTGAGTTGATCGAACCGGAGATGAAGATGACCGGGAGGGCGACTCCAAAAGCAATCTTCGAAATGAGCGGTCCGGCAGAGAGAAGAGCCGGGGACTGAACCGAGGGACCAATGAAAGCGTAGCAGAGGGCGCCAGTGATGGTGTAAATGGAGATCTGGATCCCGCCGGATGCCCAGATGGACTTCATGTAATCGGTAGGCGTATGCATTTCGTCCATGAAGGAGAATTGGCCAATGGCAAAGCTGAAGGCGAAGATGATGTTGCTAACGGCAACAAAGGCCTCGGAGAAGGAAACCCCCTCCCTGGGCCAAGCAGACCATTCGACGCCCGAAAGACCACCGGGGCCCTTGTTAGCCTGGATTCCGGTGGCGATGATGGTAATTCCAATAGCAGCAACGATGGAGACGAAGTCGATGTAACCGAGGATGGCGACCTCGGTGAACGAAGGCGGGATGGCGAGGATGAGGAGGATGATGGCCGACACCGCCGAGAAGACGATGGAGCAGACGTGGCCGCCGTTGATGTCGAGCAGCGCAATACTGCCGGTGAGGGCGTGCGATCCCACAACCATGACGAGCTCGAGGACGAGGGCAGCTCCGAAGATTTCGTATCCGATGCGTCCGTACCGGCCGAACAGGAGCCTTCCAGCCTCGGCATAGTTGGCGACGTGGGGGTGGGCCAGCTTGACGCGGCCAACGAGGTAACTGGTGAAGATGGAGAGCATGCCGATAGTGATGGTGAGGAAAACACCGGGGAACATGCCGAGCGTGTGGTAGGCCGAGGGCAAGCTGAGGGCGCCCAGGGCGACGGCCTCGACGATGGTCACGATCGCCAGGCGCTTCCATCCCAGACGGTGGAAATGAGCGCTGCCCTGCGCCGCGATCTGCTTCAGCCGGGCGTCGTTCAGCTCATCGCTCGTCTCGCCGAGCATCGTGTTGTCGTTCACCGGCCAAGGGTTGGGGGGCTGGCTGTTCTCGGCGTCCGAGCCGTCCTTGCTCTTGGAGCCCTTGTTGCGGCCGAAGCTGGGAGTGTTGGAGATGTCGTCCGTCATGGTGGGAGGATCTTTCGTTTGTTTCAACCCGCGGCCAAGTAGAGGTTAGGATTGGTGGACGAGAGTTTGGAACGGAGGTCCGGGAAGAGAGGATCGAGGAGAAGGGGGAGGAGGAGAAGCCAACGAGGAAACGAAGAAGACTCGAGGGGGCAAAAAACCAGGCACTACGCGTCTGACGTTACTTTCTTTTTAAACCGTGATACCAAGGCGCGAGTCAGATGGATTCAGGGTCCACATGGTCGTAGATGGACTGGATTCATCCTTGACGAGAGGCTGTCGTCAGTCGCTCGCCCGGTGAAAGCCGGGCCTCCTCCACAGAATGATCTCGCCCCCCCATGGGCGGTACAGATAACACACATCCGTGGAGGGGCCTGCAAAACACGGGGAACGCATCTTTGGAGGTTGATAAGATCTAATTGTTTTGTGTCATTGTTGTCAAATGACCCCATTGTCTGTGAATTGCGAGGTCCCTTACTGGGCGTTCTTCGGCCGGTCTGTCATGACACACATGGGCAACATTGCTGAGGACGTGTTGATCGAGTTTCGATGCCGTAAAAGAAGCTTTGCATGGCATGGTTGAGCCGCGCTAAGAGATCCGCACGGCGGTTCCTGATGGAGCCTTTTCTCGATTCGGAAACACAAGCGAGGAGCTTTTAGGTAAAAGATGGAGCCCGTTGCGGCTCCCGTGAACGATCCAGATGAGTTGCAAAAGAATTTTCCTGCTGCAAAGCCGAGCAAATACCGCCGCTAGCCACTGCGGCAACGCGGACGTCGCCGTCGAGTGGTTTTTTTTTTTTCTCACTGTGTGTGCCTTTGCCACGGATTCTGTCCGGAGGCCCAAGCGGAGCCGGATTACGTCCGTGAAACTGTCTCCATTGGGCAGACTCATCGGGTTGTACGTTTCTTTTCAAGGACTGGTCCTGTTGAAGGGCGGCCTTCATTTGTCTGTCTTTGCGGCCTGGCAACTGACCAGATGAACCTGCTCGCCGCTCCACAGAGATAACGAGCGAGCATGGGGTTTTTTTCTTGTTACTCGTGTCGAACAGATCCGATTGTCCGGGCAATGATGGGGTTTGCAGGACTGGACGCGCGCTTGTCTCAAGAACCCTTGCGCATATTTTGAGAAGGTCAAGTGTGGTCGGCATCGAAAGATAACGGCTGAACGGCTGGATGGCTTTAACTGCTTTTAGACTTGGCGCCTAGGTTTTGCTCCGAACTTCGATCCTGCGTATCCTGCGTCTCAGGTTTAGAAAGGGGGTGCGGTCTTTCAGCCAGGACACCCCGTCGGCATTTGATGGGTCTCATGTTGGTTCATCAGACTCGGTCTCCACGGCCCACAGGTGACCGCTTCAGACTCGGCCTCCGCGGCTGTCGGATGACCACCCAATCTGTTCCGGTCGAGATCTTTGGGTGATTTGGATCACAGTCCACAACAAGAGGCTCATGACTTGTTTCTGTACTGCCAATTTTTACAAGCGTCGCTCATCACCATTCAGACAAGACCACTTGGCCCAAAACGGACCTCCAGCCAAAAGATTCTAAACCGTCCAAATTATGAGCTCCCTCCACCCAATTTTAAATGCTCTTGTTGTTACAGTCTTTCTTCGTTCTGTTCACCTTGGCTATATGCCACCCTTGGGTAAAACTGGCAAGAGACACAGCCGTGGCAATCACAGTGACAACCGCAGTCGCAGCTCTCTATCCACTTGACCCATCTGGCGCAGATAAGACACTTCTCAGGCAATAATCGTACTGATAGGCTAACAAGAATTAACCTTGTTTGTCCTGTTGCCAAGATCGACGATTGTATCTGCTGATGCTCTTCTCAGTCTTTAACTCTGAATGTCTTTGTTAGGGACAATCGGCTATGAAGACTCATTTTGCATTCTACAGTGTTAAACACAACAACGAAGTGAAGCAACGATGACTATAAAAGCGTCTTCAAACTTGCTTATGCTACTGGATTCTGCTAGAATCTGAAGTGAACCATATCTGAAAGGCTGTGCAGAACTGTTTTGATGTGACGCCGACCATCCCAGATGGGGTAGATACCAACTACAAATAGGGTTGACCACAGCCACAGTAATGACATAACTGTCCAGGCAGTGAAGAACTGTTTTTATGTTTGTGAGTGAACTTTCTTCAATCTTCGGAATGCGTAAAAAGGAAAGCTCAAAAGCGTGATGCCCAAATACATACCTCTCTACTGAAAACGTATTTGGCAGCATATATGGGCAGTGGCCAGAGTACCCAGTGACCAAGGAAAGTTGCAACAGCCCACCACAAGGCGTGTCGAGCCCAGCGGCGTTCCTTTTCGCCGTTGGGGACCTCAGAGACATCCGCCGCGGTTGCGAACTTTGCATTTTCTGCTCTGGCCTGATTGTCGGCCGTCTTGTCTACGTCGATAGCAAGCTTCTCTTGCTTGAAGTCGCTCCAGTTGTAGTTATCCGACCTGATAGAGGAGATAATTACACTGTAGAGCAAGGGACTGAGTAGTGAAGCCAAAGTGCCATACATGCAAGGCAGTGTTTCACCAGTCGAGGATATGGTTACCTCCCCAGAGAAAACATAGGCAGAGCCGAGCCATATACCGAGACCGGTACCCATTCCGAGAGAGGCAGAGCCGACAGCTGCAAGACCGCTTTGCTTACGCCAAGTAATGGTGAAGATGAGCGGGACAACCCCGGGACATGTGAGGACGCCTATGAGATTGGAGTGAGCGGTGTTAGACACATGACCTTATTCTTTGTCTTACCTAGCATATACAGCGTCCATCCCATATCAACCCCAATGTAATGAAACATTGAAGTGAAACCAGCGGCTAGCACACCGAAAGAGACGACGCCAAGATGCCCCCATTTTATGACTTCTTTGTTACCGGCATTTTTGTTGAAGTATACTCGATAAATGTCAAACGTCAGGATTGAGGACACAGCCAGGATCTGCGCTGATAGAGTGGACGTAACGGCCATGAATGTCATCAACAAGACGGCAACAGCGCCTCCTTTGCCGGCAACCGCAATTGCCACATAGGGTAGTGCGAGCCCACTAGTGACTTCTGCACTTGTCATTGACTGCATCTCATGTTAGCATACGGGAGTTTCACCTTTTGAGGGAAGGGGGGTGAGGAGTCAAAGGATCTGTTGTTTACTTACTCTTGGGTACGTTGGGAACACAGGCAAGGCTTCAAGACCCAGCGACGCCATTCCAACAATGGTACCGAGACACCATGGTATACCGAAGTACGAAATACCTCCGATAACGTATCCAGGCACAACAGCATGGGGCGACGCTGCGAATGCTTTCAGAAAATAGCCGGTGTCCATCTGGAAGCGTCAGCCTCAGTACTCTACATGCGACAGACTGTATCCGAGATCAGGTCTTTCAACTCACAACGACAGCTCCAACATTGGAGACGACCAGAATTATGGCAAAGAAAATGCCTTGCTGCGACGTCATGGTGAGAAGAGAGCCTTCATAGTTGCCGTCAATCACATGCTGCTCTTCAGCGGCAACGACCAAATCGTAGAGTCCACCAATCGAGCCTACATTCTCGGACATGAGGACTTTGAGTGTGAGCCAGCAACACAAGATAAGAATGATGAAGGTGTGTATATAGTCTGTGAGAAATCTAAATCGCCCTGTTAGTATCAGCCTCTTCTTCGCGATGCTGCAGAAACCTACGTGGCCTTTATACCCCCGACAAGTGTGTAGAGAACAACGCCGAGAGGCAACAAGAAAGTGGAAGCCATGATATGTATCCCGGTTCTAGTCGTTGGCGTTAGAATCTATCCGTAGATTGTCAACAAGGAAACGAGGTGAGACTCACAAGAAGGAAATGGCGGCCGATGCACCCAGGATCATGTTGATAGTGTTGAGGAGATTGTTGACCACGGCAAGAAAAGTGAAGCTCAGATGTGCAACATTACCTTCCATACTAGGTAGTCAGAGAACAAGTCTGGTTATGTGATGAGGTCGGAGGAGATCACTTTGCTCACCATATCGTATGCGGATGACTTCTAGAATGGTGTGTGCCTCTGGAACGCGTCTCTTGCAAACAACTCCAAGGTAGCCGAAAAAGACAATAACAGTTGAGCAACCTGCGCCGTACCAAAATGCACCGCTAAGACCGTAGCTGTAAGTCACAAGCACACAGCTCAGCAATGCTGTGCTCCACAACCATGACTGGAGGGCAAGCTAATCAGTCTCGAGACATCTCACGTAGTAGACAAGAGCGGGCCTACGAACCGACACAACGGCGGAAGCCACAAGGCCAGTCCGGACTTTCGGTCGGCCACCATAAACCTGCAAGAAAATCAGTATGCTGAGTCTGGGATCAGCTGATCGTTCAACTGACGTCTCGGCTTTTGAGTTGTCTTCGCTGAGGGTTCTCTTCAAAACGGACGTGACGCCCATCATGCCTTCGCTCATGTGACTTGGTCAGCTCTCCGTTGCGTGCAGATGTATTAGTTCAAAGCAACACACCAAACGCAAATGCGAGCCCAAGAGCGACGACGACGCCATATCCGACAGACTGGGGAAGCGGAGCAGGCACCACGGAAGTCTCGTCTGACCGTGTAGAAAATGCCATGATTTTGGTGTCGGAAGCTTGTTGAATCTCAGATTTAACAGAACAATATTGCCGACATTCGATTCCATGTCAAGTTGGCCCTACCTACTTGTTCATTGACAACCTCTTAATACATAAAATCAACCTCCAATGCCATGTTTGTTTGCTCATTTGAGAGTCCGATAGCGTCATGAGAATAAAGCAAGGGTCAAAAGACGTAAAATTCAAGTACGATGAGACCATACTGCTTGGACAAGTGTTGAACAACCGTACTCTCAGAGCACCAAGCCCATACAAGTCATCGAGTCCGCAAAGCTGCCGGCATTTTTCCAGACAGGATGGGACCCTGGGCGTTAGGGATCCAATCCAAAGACAAAATCTGGGGTCCGGACCAGGGCCGCGTCTTGGCTTCCTGATGCGGTTTGGCGCCGATCATACAATCTGCCGGCCTCCCGGTCCGCCGGGTCCAAGTTTTGATAAGAAACGCCCCCCCGCTTGACAACTTGCAAGTCCACATGTAGGCCACTTTCCTCCCACGCAACTTCGGGACAACACATAGCACCGTGTCTACCAACCAACAATGTCCGAAGAGCCATGCCCGACGCGTCTCAGGCCTCCAACTCGTGCTGGACTTGCCGCCAAAAGCGGGCCAAGTGTGACAGGCTTCTCCCGACTTGTCTCCGCTGCTCCTCGCTGAAGCTCCGGTGCCAGGGTTATGACCGGCCGAAGAAGCTGATTTGGACCAATAGTGTGGCTAGCAGAGGCAAAATGACGGGGAGAGTCACGTTCGGTGCGGACGATGCAACAGATAAGCTTGCATCAGTGGGTCTTGCTGTACCAGAGTCCATGGTGGTGAATTGCTCCGCGGAGGCATTGTCTGAGGCATGCCTCTCCTCGGCTCAACTATCATGGTCACTCATAGACCCCGATCTGCAGGACCTATCTCACAGTTGCAGGAGCTACATACGCTACTGTAAGGCAAAGCCCGAGCCCTTTTCATTCAAGATGGCTAACTTGAAGTGTTGTGCCAGTTGATATGGAAATGTCCAAGGAATGCGTGGTCTACTACCAAACATCCAGCAATCCATTCTTGGCTCTGATGCCGCTTATGTCTAAAAGCCGAGCTCTCTTCCATGCAATGGTTGCAATATCGGCCTTCCACTACTCTCACCGCTTGGTTATCAATCAAGTACAGGCCCCCCAAAGCGACCCTGGACTTGTCGAATCTACTTCACTGTGGCATGCATCGCATGGCCACGACTGGCAGTTGACCCAACCAAACTTCTCCCCTCCCCTGCGGACGGCTTTAGCGCATAAGCAGAAAGCCTTGCAGTACCTGAAGTCTGAGATTGATAGCCAAGACGTGACAGACAACGATGCGGTGGTCGCAGCCATTGTCCTCTTCGTCTGCATGGACGTAGTGGAATTTGGTAGCCGAGGATGGGAGTACCATCTGGGAGGTGCTGGAGAGATCCTTAAAAACCGTAGAGATTGCCTCGAGAATAGGACACGCAAGTCTTCTGCCTGGTTGGAGTATTTCGACACAGCCTACACGACGTAAGATGGTTACCTCGATATGTCTTCCGAGTTTCACCGTCTGGCTGCTAATCGTTGTGTCAGGTTTGGAATTCTGGGCGCAACATTAGCACCGGCAAACGGTTCCTTTTCCCGGCAGCTCGCCTCGCTAGACCCTTCCCTTATGAAAGCCCTGCGACAATCTGAAAACCAAACCTGGGTTGGCTGCCCAGCAGAGCTGTTGTACTTGATATCGACTGTCAATTCGTTGCGTTCAGATTCTTTGACATCCTTCGAACGGCAGACCGTTCTGAAAGAGTTACAGAACGGCTTGAGGAGCTTCTCGCCCACAGCATGGGCTACGTGCTTCTCAGACTCACACTACCACGAGCCACGCTCCCATCTCGCACATGCTTACAAGTCGGCAGTTGAAGTATATGCCTCTCATACCATCGGGACATTCCCTGGTGAGAATTACACGTCAAGGCTTTACGTCGATGAGGTAGTCAGATCCGCCATAATCCACATGCTCTCGATACCAGCTGAAGATTTCCACGTCAAAAGCCTGGTATGGCCGGCGTTTATCATCGGAGCAGAGGCACAGCCCACGGAACTCAAGAACATGGTCCGAGCGATTTTCAGGAATATCTGGGTTTCCTCCTGCTGTTATAACGTCAGAAACGCACTCAAGATTTTGGAGAAGATTTGGGCGCGAGATGTCCGCGACGGCACGCCGATGAAGTCATGGTTAGAGTACGTCTGGGAGTTAGAAGACAGTTGGCTCTTTCTCTAGCGGGGAAGCAGGCCTTGGGGTCTCGAGGATGACAGCCAAGGGCCATCCCTGACGATACAAGCTCGTTGCCAAGAAGCAGTGACACGACGAAAGGGTGATGCAAGACGCCTAACCCCGGATGGAAGAAGCGGGTCAGCCGATCTGTCGCCGAAGAAAAAACTGGAGAAAGCGCCACCCTTGGAGTGCAGACTCCATGCGCCGCAACCTACATTGCAGAAACGAGGACTGATAAGAAGCAGAGTGTCCGCCGGTTTGAGGCCAGCAACCATACCTGAACATCCACATCGGACGTTATAAGTCTCTTCCTCTTTCCTTTGTGAATCCCCCCCAACTTCTCCCCTCTTCCCTCCCCCCCTCTGTCTTGCCGTTGGGACTTGGTTCAATTACTCAGAAACCCTCAACATGTCCGTTCCCCATCCGCTCTGCCCCCTCTCGGGTGCGGAGATTCAAGCCGCTGCCCAGTTGATCCAGACCTCTTGGCCAACTTCTGTTTCTCTTCGGTTCAAGGTGGTGACACTCAGCGAACCGGCCAAGGTGAAACTGGCGCCTTACCTGGATGCCAAAGACAGAGGCCTGTCTCCGACGCAACCTGATCGCCGAGCTTTCTTGGCATACTACGTTCGAGGAACAGTAAGATAATCAGAGGGCATTTCTAGACACCAACGAATGCTAATGCAAATCTTAGGACTTGTTCCACGAGGCAATTGTTAATCTGACATCAGGGAAGGTGGAGAGCAACACCAAGCTGGGGGCCAACGTCCACGGCAACGTAGACTACGATGAGGCCCAGATGGTGGAGAAGATCGCTCTCGAGGACACCAAGGTCTTGACCGAGATCAAGAAACTCGAGCTTCCGGAAGGCGCCGTTGTTTGCGCGGATCCTTGGATATACGGCACGTGTTTCGACTCCCCGGCGGCAGCGATGAAAGACTGGACTAACGATTGCCAGGATCGGACGGCGTCAATGACGACGAGCGTCTCTACCAGGTCTTCCTCTACATGAGAGACCCGAACAACAGTGCCGAGCCCGACTCAAACCATTATGCGTTTCCCCTTCCTATTCTGCCCGTGGTTGAATGCAACGAGTACAAGATCATCCGCATCGACATCCTGCCAACCGGCGCGGACAACACCATCAAACCGCTGAGTCCTTATAAGCCCAAGCCTGCGAACGAGTATATCCCCGAAAGCCAAAACCTGCGCCAAGACCTCAAGCCTCTACACGTCACGCAGCCCCAAGGCCCCAGCTTCACAGTCACGCCTGTCGGGGAGACTGGTAACGTTCTTGAATGGCAGAAGTGGAGTTTCTTCGTCGGTGTGTTCGGCCCGTCATGGTCTTGGTATCGCGGCAACGGTCGACTAACCCTGAGCAGGATTCAACCAGCGCGAGGGCATGGTCCTTTACAACGTCAAGTACGACGGCCGTCCGTTGTTCTACAGACTGTCCCTTTCAGAGATGAGCGTGCCCTACGGCGACCCCCGCCACCCTTTCCACAAGAAGGCCGCCTTCGACCTCGGCGATGCCGGTGCCGGCGCCACCGCCAACAACCTTCAGCTGGGCTGCGACTGTTTGGGGAGCATCCAGTATCTCAGCGGGGTCATCGCCGATGACCGCGGCCAGCCTGACCCCAGGGAGAACTGCATCTGCATTCACGAGCAGGACGCCGGTATCTCTTGGAAGCACACAAACTACCGGACGGGCCGTGCTGCCGTCGTCCGGTCCCGCGAGCTGGTTCTCCAGAGCATCATTACCGTGTCCAACTACGAGTACATCCTCATGTTTATCTTCAACCAAGCTGGCGAAGTGACGTACGAGGTCCGGGCTACCGGCATCTTGTCCACGCAACCCATCGACCACGAGCTGGACAAGGTAGGCACGCCTTTCGGCACCGTCGTCCATCCCGGCGTCCTCGCCGGCCACCACCAGCACATCTTCTCCCTCCGCGTCGACCCCATGATCGACGGCCACACAAACCAGCTGGTCTACTCGGAAGCCCACAAGATGCCGCGAGACCCCGACTGGAACCCCCACGGCACCGGGTACGAGGTTGTCGACACGGTCGTCGACAAGACGTCGGGCCTGGACCTCGACTTCGACGTGAACAGGACCTTCAAGATCACCAACCCGAACTCGCTGAACCCCGTCAACGGCAAGCCGGTGGCCTACAAGATCGCGGCGCCGCCCTTCCAGAAGCTCATGAGCGACCGCGACAGCTTCAACTACAAGCGCGCCGAGTTTGCGGATCACAACATCTACGTCACGACCCACCGCGACCGCGAGCTCTATGCCGGCGGCTGGTACACCAACCAGTCGCGCGGCGGCACCGGCGTCCGGGGCTGGTCGCAGCGCAACGAGACGTTGACGCCCGAGTCCGACATTGTGGTCTGGGTGCAGTTCGGCATCAACCACGTGCCGAGGATCGAGGACTTCCCGGTCATGCCGGTCGAGATCCTCAAGGTGCATCTGAAGCCGGTCAACTTTTTCGACAAGAACCCGGCCCTGGACGTGCCCCCCAGCCAGCAGAGCTTTAACAAGAGCACCCTGGTGCAGTCGAGCAAGGCCGAGACCGACGGGTGTGGCTGTGAAGCACCGTCATCCAAGTTGTGAATTACCGAGCAAGTCGATAGCTAGCATAAATCTTATCAATTGGCTTCTTGAAAGGATCTCAAGCCTTAAAGTCAGCCTAACCGAGGTGTATCGATGGTGCCCACAAAGATCTCTGATGGTGGAGCAGAAGACGGAAAAGGAACTGCTGGGCAGTAGACCGAGTAAATAGCCAAGTGAGGTGATGCCAACGGTATCTTGAGTATGTAATTGATCGTCTAATTGGGTTTGTTTACTCTACTTAATGTATTTCTGCTTCTTCCATGAGACATGAGGCCAACATGACAGTTGTTGGATAACCGGCTGGATTCCAAAGGGTTACACGGAGATGGAAAAAAGAGGGGGGGGGGGGGGGTGCACACACGGATACGGAGGAGGGGGTATTCGCTTCGTAGCCTGGATCAATCGGCCACGGTAGGCCAGATCGGCCGTAGGTTTCTTCCCGCTCGTCAAAAATTGTTATACTTTTGTTTCTATTGCGTTTTTGGTCGAGAGTAAAGGTGTCGCCATTCTACAGGGTGAGAGTCCCTGCCGTTGAAGGTGCGCGGATCCTCGGTGGCGAACATCAGCTTCGGCCTCGCTGTGAAGACGGCCTTCTCCAGCCTTTCGTTCTCTCTGCTCAAGAAGGGCTCGTTTCATGTGCCGAGGATATCGTCGGTCTGCATGCCGACGATGCCAGAGTCAGGATTCCCGGCTGATGAAGTGAACAAACAGGCACGGGTCGAATGAAGATGTCTCCATCTGGAGCTTTTCTCTATGATGCATGTTGTAGGTTGTCCACCAGTGAATGTGTTGGTAACACAGGTTCACTCGAGTGAAACGAACGGCTCAATAGGTATGAGGTTATTCGTGGATTCGTTGGGTGTGTAGAAGGAAGGTTCTAAGTGAAGGGCAGCAATCGACGGAGGCCGTGATATGGGCCGATCTGGCGGAGGATAATCCGCGTGATCTAATTGGCCCGGACAGGCCACTGCCCCCATTTTCCCATCGATAACCCGGTATGGGTGCTTGGAAGTGAGGGCGGACGCTCTTGACGGCTTCTTCAGAGGCTCCATGTCGTCAATGAGTCCAAGAACGCTGACGTCAAAGGACGACGAAACGCCCTCAGCAGCCTCAGACTCAGGGCCGACATTTGTGGGCGGGTTCTTCGAGGAAGACGCCTTGGCGTTGGCGCGCTTCTTCGCGGAAGTCGGTCTCTTGCGAGGAGGCATGGTAAACGGAGTTGTTCGGGAGGTAGGAGGTTGTATCGGAGAATGTCATCGAGACTCGGACAGGACCTCGTAGGAAGAGAGACACAAACAAAAAAGGTGACATTCATCTGTCCTTCTCTCGAGGCACCGCCCTGAATTTGTTTTATTCAGGCCACCAGCACGAACAGGTTGCTGCTTGGTCTCAGCCCCAGCGGACGCTAGCCCTGCACCAGAACATTGCGGAGGGCGCCTCGCTTCGTGACGACGCGATCTTTCCGAGACTTGTTGCAAGACCCCTCATAGAGAGCGGAGAATGACGTGCTCAGGTCATCCTTGCCGGAAGACAGCCGCATTGTCTCGTCACTGCGGGACGAGGAAGGGAGTATGGCTGGTTCCTCGTTGCCATTCACAGTGGCAACAAGGAAGGCTGGCTGTTGTGAATTGGTCGCCAAGGGCTGTACCGGAGCCAAGCTATTTGGCTTTCCTCGCGGGAAAACAGTCTTCCGACAGGTCGATGGTGTCGTCAGTTTGCGTCCGATATAGACCTTAGTTCGGACTGTCCATGGATGACCAGAGCCGACAAAGGGTCGTACGACGAAGTGTCCATCCTCGTCGACGCGGGCTCGCTAATCGTGAAAAATAGATTGCACCAGCCTCGCCTTGATCTTGAGAGGATGCTTTTTTTTGTACCTCAAGAAGCGCCCTCTTCTGTCAAGGTTCCCAAGTACAATCCTGACAAAAGGCAAACACAGCAACTGGGGTGGAAGATCTTTGGTGTCAGAACCCCCTTGGCGTTTCTTCTGTCTGTCTCGCAAGTCAACCTCGCGTAGATGATCGGATCGTATGGAGAGAACGGTGAACCTGGAAGACGTTGGTATATGCCACAGAATCCGAACGGGGCCCGGGACAGAATCCTGTTCCGTGGCCCCATCGACCGATATGTCCAATATTTCTCGGGGACGGTCGACGATGACCCCTCTCCTTCAGCAAGCGACGGTGCTGTGACTGATTTCATCATTGAAAACGGAGAATACCAGGTCTTCAAGACGCATCGGGAAGTTTGTCGGTTTTCTTCTTTCTTTTTTATCTCCGCGTGACTAGTCCTTCTATGCTTATAGTGGCCTCGCTGCGGTTGATGAGGTGCTCGAGGGCCCGTTTCGGGGCCGCTTTCGTGAAAGCATCGGCCGGGTTGTCGTCACCGTCGACCCAGCGGTTCTCATACATAGTACAGCTCGCGGCGCTCGCATGACTGGCGAAGGGCCATGATGTCAATCATAAGCCTCTTGTCCTTTGTATCGCCTAGCTTAATGATCCGCTCATACAATGAGTACGAGTCAGTGCAAACGATGGTCGGGATCGTCAGAAGATCCGGGCGGTCGGTGATCATCTTCAGCGTAGTGCTAATAGTAAAGGCCATATCGACGCTAGTAACCATGCCGTATAACTCAGAGGCAATTAAGCTTCGCATCACATGCTTGGACTTCGTTGACACAAAGTCAACGATGTTGCCGATGATGGCAAACCCTCTTTGTCGGTACTCTTCTCGTCCACCCAAGAGGACCCCAAAGACCCGGATGACCCCAGGTAAGACCTTCCAAAAGGCCCGAGCTCTCCAACAACCGGCGGCTTCTTTTGGTCGGCGTCAGCCATCTAGTATCTCAGCCGCCATGGCGATAGAGACGTGCTGCTAGCAACCTGTACCCAGCTTGCAAGTGGCTTGGTTCGAAGGCCGGGCGGGACATCGGCATCGATGCCGTGTGCTCGCCCGAAGAGTGGCCGCTTATACACTGGGTCTCGTCCTCAGTAAGAATTGGTACTATGGTGTAAGGATGAAATGCTGAGATAATCCCAGTACAGCTGGGATTCCGGGCCCAAAGCTCCGACCGCGATACGGCTGTTGCATGGGCCTGGGGCAACATTTGGAGCCGTGGTCTTCGTGTTTGTGGGCCTCTATCTTTCCTCTGTCGACACCTTGAAGACCACGTAGAAATAGCTACACAACGGTCAGCTCGGATACAGCGGGTGTGTTACGGGTTTCGCACCTTGGTTCGTTCATGGCCAAGTCCCGCCATGGCAATAAAATACCAGGGACACATACCGATAGCCATCAAGGGCTGCGCGTTCCCTGGAGACGAGTTAACGTCTCTATACCGGCTGCGATGGAGCGGAAGTTCTGGGGCTTCGTTCTGGGCGAGTGCCGAAGCGATGAATCTGATAGTGGCTTGTGCATCCATACATGAACATAACCATGCAAGCCGAAGACGGATGAGACGGGGTTAATGTGAGTAGGGCCGTGAGGGGAGTGTTGGGTGGCCTACCTTCTCACCTCCTTGTAAACCTAGGAGTGCCCTGGTACCCGCACTCGACACGCCGGCCTGCAACCTGAACATGGCCGTAGCACCCCAACTGGGAAGGAGGTCGCGAGGGCCATGACCTTGGAGACATAGCTTGGTAAACCGAAGCCGCCTATTACAGGAAGCATCAGGCTGATTTGGCCAATAAGAATGGACAGCGCCGAGAACCAGTGAAGGATGGTAGGTCCTATAGTCCTCGTCGGTCTTGCCAGTGGACCCAAAGTTCTCTGCCGGAACATACGTGGCGAAGGAAGACCTCAGCTCTGATACGACGTGAGCTTGTCGTCGACAACAACGACTACGAGGCGGATCTTGCCGTAGGTAAAGAGCTCGGAAGTCCTTCGGATACTAGTAGCATGCGGCGACACTACGAGAGTGTAGCTGGCTAAGCTGCCAACCAGGATCACTGTCGTGGTCGTCTATCTGAACCAAGCCCAAAGTTAGCAAAGGGATATCTTGTCTGTAAGGAAGGGGAGGACGGGCGCTAACGCAAGCTTACCCTCATACGGACTTGAATCAACTTCAGGTGCGCCCCCGCAGCCCTAGTGCACACTCTCGGGCTCAGCCAGATCTGGGATGTAGCGCAAGGGGCAACGGCCACGGAGGTGCGCAGCCAGTTGATGACATGGGCGACGACCGTGTTGAGGTCTACGCCGATGACGGCTGGGAAGTATACGCCGGCCGGGCAGGCGTGGGAATCTCGCGTTGCGGTGACGAACAGGCATACCCTGGAGCGGCCGGTAAAAGTGGTGAGCGGGCCGTGCATCTCGGCCTGTTGCAGCTTGCTTCTCGAGACCTTTGGCCTCGGACCGAGACCAATCTGTGTAGAAGCCACAGAAGGCACCACTAATATAGACACAAAAGGATGATAGTAAGGAGGAGGAGGCATTGTCGATAGGGGGGCGTCGTATAATAAGTGAGAACGGATTAAGCGATGGAATCTCGTCCAAACACGTACATCGTGACGTGGGCCTGACTGTGGAATCCTTCTTTTCCCGAAAGGGAAAATAGTCAGTATGAATGTCATAAATCGGAGGCGGAGTCAACTTGCCTTTGCTATCAACACGATTTCGACAAAGCGGGCCAGCATCACACGCTTCTACCATCGACGTAGGACCGGGAGGTAACGGGAACCGCGGAGGGGCCCCGGACGCTCTCTTCAGGTTCAGGACCCGGGATGAAGGGACTCCTTTCCTCTTCCATCCCAGGACAGAAGTGCAACGACTGCACCGTCCCATCCCAAGATCGAGCCTTTCGCCCTTGGCCTTTCGGACGAAAACCAGGTATGCCCGAATGGAAAGTGTGCTCAGGCTTGATCTTGGTGATCGAGACATTGACTGACAGCATCATTTTCTTCAAAAACGCAGAATCGTCAGGTCGTTGCCATCATAGACTCCCTTGGGCTTAGGAATACCTGGCAAGTTGTTTTGTATAGAACAACAGCCCCGTCAAGGGCCCCAGGCGGGGTGAAAACAAGACGCCGATATCAATCCGTAAATCGACGCCAATGTAGTTATCCAAAGGTCGAGGATTTGATACAGAAGAGAGATAGGTATTGGAAAAAGGCACTGCTGCCAGGCTCGCGGCCCGCAGCAGAACGAAGGTGAGGCGACCAAGAGAAGGGGTGAGCGAGGAAGAGAGAAGAGAGAACGGTCTGACAGATATCCGTGGAGGGGACACCTTTGGATATTAGAAAGTATGCGGTGGCTGGGTTCTTTTGGTGTCTCTAATGTATTTTAACCTTGACCGTCGGTCAGACGCAGGTACGAAACGACGGGCATGCAGCATTCCGCTGTCGCAATGCGCCGCCTTTAGGCCAGAACCATCGTGACGCGTCCCAGGAAATACATCTCAGCTGAGGAGAAGGAGAAGGAGAAGGAGAATATACTCCTCCAGCATAAACCCGAAGACCGCTTGGCCTAGACGACACGGTGCATGGTGTGGGCAAACAGAAGGACGGTGTGGAATGGGAGGGAGTGGGTATAACTGCCAGAATGGTGCAGGCAACGGAGGACGGCCCACCTCCACCGGGAAATGAGTGGGGTCCCAACGGCTGCCGGCTCCCGGCCCACACCCATTCATGCATGGCACAGCACCCGGCCCCCCTCCGGCCCCTTCCGGCCTCCTCCTTCACTGCTGCCCCTGCCTTATCAAACTCGCCGAAACATATACGTTTGTCCAACTATTCACGCCCCAGTGCTCATCAGTGTTTGTGCGTGCACTTGCTAATGACGGCCTCATCGCTACCTTGCAGATAGGTACCTGGTACCTTGCACAGGCCCTCTCGTGAAATGACTTTGATTCGGTGGGCTCCCGAGACCACTCACTCTGTCTAAGTATCGCGTCTCCTGGCTAAAAGATGGATGCTGTTGCAGATAGACTCTGATACAGAGCCTCCACACAAGGACGGAACTAAAAAAAACAAGAAAAGAAAGAAGGCAGATGCTGTCAGACAGCCAAAAAGGCATGTCGCAGAAAACCTTGAACTCCGCTACCACTACGATCATGGCAATCGGCCAAGCCTTGGCGATGACCTCGCCTCGCATGCATACCGACCGGAACGCGTGCAGTCATCCCGTATCTAGCAGTGCCCTGTCTGCTGCCTGTACAATCCGCCCAAAACGCCCGCGCAGTCGAGCACACTAAAAGTCAAGGCCCAAAGAAGCCAGAAGCCGGAAGCCAGAAGCCAGAAGCCAGAAATCAGAAACCAAGGGGGTATCTCCACCGTTCTCCGCTCTCAAGGCAACAAACAAAACGTCAATCGCCATCTGCATCGACGTGCGTCGACGTGAATTGCGAGCCCACCGGAAGGAAGCCTCTAATCGATCTCAGAATCGCCCATGGCCAGGACTTCGAGGGACTCGTATTCGTCCCAAGCCTTCTCAATGGCGTCTCTGTGATGCTTGGTTAGCCGCATTCATAATCGCCTGGGAAAAGACAGGATGTACTCACGCCTCGACCTTGACCAACGCGACGCCTTTCTTACTGCAGAAGTCTAAAAAGCGCCTCTTGGTGCGATCTCGCTTGAACTCGGCCATGAGGTTTCCTCTCGGCTCACCGGTGGGCGAAGATACAGCGCCATCCTTACACACAACGATGACTTTGAGCGTTTCGGTGGCCCATCGCATCTCCTGAATATGCTCCAACTCCAAATGGAAGTTGATCGGCTTGCGGTATATGCCCCAGGTACAGTTGTCTCCTTCGGCAAGCACTTGATGCTCGAAAACTTCCTCGCCACCGTCGGGGATCCAGTGCCAGTACTGCGTCACACCGGTACTAGCGGTGTTTAGGCGGGACTTGATTCGGTTCAGCGCCCAGTCGTGGTTGCCAATATGGTCGCCGCTGAACTCGTCAATGTCGGTGAAGCCATCGTATTCGAGATCCGGGTCCTTGGCTTTCCTGGGGCCCTGATACATCTTGAACTTCTTGTACGGCCTGGCCAACTCGGGCGTCGGTGGCGCGCTCCGTTGTGGCTCCTCATGGAAAACATGGGACTGCGATTGCAAGAGCGGCTGAGGGTGGGGATAATGTGCCGTCGTGGGCGTGGGCGCAAGCGGACGCTGTGAGGCGCCAGGGAACTCCTCGCTAATGAAGAGCTTGCGCTTCTTCATATTCGGCGTGCCCTTGGTCGAGTTGGGCGATTCCTTTGGCGTCATCTTCATGCCCGACGGTCTACCGATGCTCTTCTTGCCGTTGGCGAGCCGCAGAGCGACGTACTTGGAATCGTGATAAAAGTCGTGAATGGTCTTGGCGAGGTTGAAGCTGGGGCCTTCGGCCGTGATGATCTCCTGTAGACGCTGCCGCAGCCATTCCAACGGGGTAATGTCGAGCGTCTTAAAGCCTTCCAGGGTCCGTAGGGTGTCAGCCAGGCGGAAGATGGTGTCGTAAGAAACCAGGCGAGTCATCATGTACTTCTTGGCCACCAGTTGGTAGGGGCAGAAGTCGGCGTCTTCCAGGAACTTGAGAATGGTCTCTCCACGGTTCACCTGTCGGCCGAGCTGGAACTTCATGCTGTTCTGCCCCTTTTCGAGGGCGGCCTGCAGCTTGTCTCGCCACGTCTGCAGGGTTGGCTCAATTGTTGGCGCGATTTCGGGCCAGGACTGATCCCAGTAAGGGTGATTCTGGTCGATTTTGCCGACGGGGACACCTTCCATGCACTCTGGGTGGGTGTAGACAGTCCCGTCGTGTTTGAGGGTGAGGGTTGCCTTGGTGATGGGCGTCAGGTCCTCTTCCGTCTCGTCCGTGGCGGTTGAGCCCTCAAGAAAGCTCTTGTCTCGGGAGTTGGGCCGACTGAGGGAGGCGGGAGTGGTAGAGCCGTTGAAGTTGCCGTTTACGGGGCCCCGGTCACCCTGGGGGTCTTGTGTAGGCGCGTTGAAGGCCCTGAACTTGGTGATGGTTGGCGTTTGCTCTGCCGCCAATGGCTCGCAGCAGTTTGTCCTCTGCCACATGCAGTTACCGCACGCCTGGAACTCGGGCATGTCAAGGCCGATGCATTGGGCAAAAGGACCTTGGCCCCTGGCACACATATTACACTGCTGGGATTGTTTCCGTACGAGACCAGTCGCCTGGATGACGGCGCCCATCCACTTCTCCTCGGCTTCACCAAGTTGCTTCAAGTCTTGCTGGCCGAGCACGACGCCTGGGCGAAGCTGCACCGCCCTCTTCTGGGGCAGACCAGACAGAAATATGACGGACCTGTTACTGGACAGGAGGCGATTCACGGGGCCGATGGAGCGACCTAGTGCATCCATAATCATCGTAAGCGGCGGCTGGTCAGGCCTGCCAGGGACGGGGATCGACGGGTGAGGGCCGTTGCGATGGTCTCCGTTATTCAGCATCGCACCGTTGGGTAGATTGGGAATTCCGTTGGGGATTCCATTTGGGATTCCATTGGGGATTCCATTGGGGATTCCATTGGGGATTCCGCTAGGGATTCCGTTTGGCGCCTTGATGGCCTGCGTGTTTTCCGCGGACGCGGCATGGCGATGCGAGGGTGCGGCAAGGGCGGCGGCGGCGATCCTCGCTCGCTCGTCGTTCTCCTTGCGATGTTCCTCGGCGAACCAGGCGGCCACAACCCTGTGATGGTTCTCGCGCTGGAGCTGAAGGTCCATCCTCGCTTCTTGAAAACGGTTGGTGAGGTCCTCCAGGCTCTTGTGTTCTCGACTGATGGCGCGGTGGACCTCAAGCGCACGTCTCTCGAGCTCCTGCTTCTGGTGGTTCAGATCCGTCAGGCGGGCCATGTAATACTTGGTGTTAGCCACGAGGTCACTCTCCATCCTCTCGTCGTCTTCTTTTTGCAGCATTTTCACCGATTGCCAGTAGCTTTCCTCATCTTGTGACGTCAAGCGCCTGCCGTCGCCGGGGTCGAGGTGCATAGTGGCGGCGACCCAATCGGGGTTGTGGTGAGGCGAAAGGGTGGGTGTCAATTCACACCGGGCGTGGATTTGGTACGAATGAGTCGAGGCTGTGGTTCATCCAGGATAATGAATTGTGGTTCTGTATCTTTTAGATATGAGTCGTATCCGAGGGAGGCTGAGTAGGTAGAAAACTGAGATTACTCCAGCACGATTGTGCGACCGGTCCAGACAAGGCTGCGGTTTCGCATTGAAGATGATGGGGAGGTAGAATGTAAATCAAGTCGCTGCGTTGTGTTGGCGTTGGCGTCAGAGTCCGAGTCCGAGTCCGAATGTTGTGTGTGGAGCAGCCAAAAATGTTGCGTTGACCAGTGCAATACAACCTTTAGGTGCTTGTGCCCGTATTGTACCCAGCCAGACGGGTGTTACAGGTCCAGGATGCCAGACAGGTAGATACCTAGGTATGCAGGTAGGTGAGCCGGAAGACCCCGAAAGGTGGTCGACCACAGGTGAGGTAAGGTGAGTGTGAGTGAGTGAGTGAGTGTGTGTATGTGTGTTTGTGTGTGGGACAAAGCCGCTTAGTGTGTAACAAGGGGAAGAAGGACAGGTATAGGGAAGGAGGACAATTGAGTAAGTAATAGCGGCGCAGGCGGTGGGTGGGGTGGGAACTTGGGGGTGACTTGAGGAGAGATACGAAAGACTAGACGGTTGGTCGTGTTAGATGTCGTTGGCTGCTGTTGATTAGGTCTGCGCTTCGCGAACTATAGGCCGGAGGGATCCGGGGGTGATATCGGTATGGTATGTTGCAGTCCAATCGCCCGCGGGGGTCGGAGTGTAGTAAGGATGGTGCTGCTGGGCAAACGAATTCCCGCCGGGGGAAGCTTCAACCGTCAGGCCGGTCCAGAGTCCCGGTAATTCAAAGGAGAAAGGGTGAAAAAGGGTGATAAGTAAGTCGGTGAGGGGATGAAGGTGAACCGTCTGCCAATATTGATTGCCCTTAGGTTTTTGAAGCGGATTGGTGATGTTCTCAGCGAGATGACCTGAAGTGGACTGGACTGGCTGGATTGAACTGAGACGGGGTTGGATTGTGATGCAGTGTTGTGCGGTGGACCGCACACTGATTTGATTGAATGGCTGACGAGGAGATTGCGAGGTAAGGGTTGCGGTGCTGCAGACGCGGATGCGGCTGCGGCTGCGGTTGCGGTTGGCTGCGATAGAATATCGCGTGTTTTCACGTGATCTGGCGCAAGAAACCTGGCCTAGATCCTCTCCTTCTCTTGGACTCTGTGGCCAAGGGAAATCGTGCAAAAGAGGGAGGTAGGGAGGAGCAGAAGGAGAAGCAGATGGAGGGAAAAGAGAGAAGAGGGAGGGAAAGAGGGAGGAGGGAGTGAGGGAGAGGGGGAGGGAGAGAAAAGCTGGACGTCGGCCGGTGAGGTGGACGAGAATAATCAAGTTCAGCGACGGTCGGGAGCTGGGATGCCCGAGGGGGACAACGAGGCTCTACCTAGACAGACGGTTGGCTTTGGCCTGGGTTGTTTGTGTGCAAAGAGTCAAGGCGTGCCTATTGTAAAGGGGGAACAAAGAAGAAGGAAAGCCCGGGCGTCAGTCAGGTCAATGTCTGTGTCGATGTCGATGTCGATGTCGGACGCCGATGTCGATATTGATGCGAGGAAAGGGATGGGAAGGGAAAGGAAAAAACGGAAGGTAGAGCGAGAAGGCCTGCCTGTCTGGACTCGTATTGGACCCAGAACCAGGGAACTGTGGCACGTAGATAAGGCATCGCACCACCTACAGGCAATGTACTAAGTAAGTATCCGTAGTTTAGTGTGGTGTGTATATTCGTGGAGAGGATCCTGCAACGGGCCAAACACAATTCATTAGTTGGAACGCCTATCTGCTACCTCGCTGTCCGATCATGTCCAGGCAGGCAGGCGTCTGGGGTGGGTGCTGGACCGGCAAACCTGCCTCAAGCCTAGAAATTAGGAAAGTACGGACGGATACGGAAAAAGATTTAAATCGCCGAGAGGGGGGTAGGAATTTCAAACAAAAGCCACCCTTGTGCTGACCTGGGGGTGGGTGCCACTACCTACCTACATAGTTTCTACCTACCTACCCTGTTGGATAGTAAGGTAGGTAAGTACCTTAACCTAGGCAATAACGGAAAGGTAACCTACAGTAGAGATAGCGCCTAGGTGGGCATAGAAAGTAATCAATTAATCACCCATCCGCCCGTACTGTGTACCTTCCTGGCCTGAACTTGCTTGACTTAACTGCCTGAACCTAGGTAGGTCGGCGATCTAGCGACAACCTGCGCCGCCGCCGATCCCGGTGGGAGAGTGACTATAGCATGGTACCTGGTCGGCATTAGATTCCCGAAAGGGTCTCAAGGCCAAGCGTTTGTAACGCATGTCTTCCTATGTAAATAGATAGATGGGGTGGACGAGTACGTATATACACGGAGCAACCCGCCCATGACAACTCCAATCTGCCACCTACCAACCAAGACCAGGGACTTAGAATTTAATGTATACTAATCCTCACCTCTCACTCACACTCCTTGTCAATAGTGAATTGCATGTCCCGCATTGCGTTTGTAGCCAAGCGAGACACGTGATTGGCTGCATGTGCGACAAATTGCCCCTTAGCTTTAGCCTAACAGATCCGATGGATCCGATTACACTTGCTCGACCTGGGTCCCCTTCCCATTGTGTCTACAATGTACTCGCCCACTTGTTGGTCCACTGTGATGTCCGCCGGCGTTAAGTAGAACCTGCAAAAAGACGCTGCCTGTTTCAATGCGTTTATGGGGCAGTCTGTCTACCACCATTTCTCAGTACCTACCTACCTACACTAGGCATGTACGGCAGTGCTGTAATACAGTGTTGTTCATTGTGAGTATACTCTCTCTATAACCCCTCCATTTTCTTTTCGTGTTTGCGACTTCATCTCCTTCAGACTCCATCTCCATCTCCATTTCCGCATCATCTCCGCCTCAGCCTCCACCTCCGCCAAAGTGTCAGTTTGGCGGAAACATGGACGTGCTTCGAGACGCAGATGATCAAAACCTTGCCTCTCTCTCCCTCCTCATCTTCTCTCTCATCTCTCCTTCTCCTTCTCCCCTCGCTCTCGCTTTTTGCTCCTCCTCCAACACCACCACCACCACCACCACCACCCAACCCCCTCCCCTGGCTCCATGATTAACAGAGCGACCCCCTCGCACTCGGGCAGCCCGGGCGGCTCCGTTTCACGGAAGACAGGATAGCCTCGGCCTTTAGGTTTGCCGACTCGAAATGCTTACTTAGGGGAGCGATCGCCTAGAACTGGGGAAGTCTAATTTCTACTTTACCTGTACACCAACCCAGACACAACATGCTTTGCCGCGATACAATGTGCGTCAAAGCTTATCCCAGGTTGGTGTTCTATTCCCTTTGATTACTACACTTCTCCAGCGTCAGTAACAAACCTTGTTCGGGTTAAACGCTCGCCTGCGGCTAGGCTCGGCGGGCGCACCTTGACTTTTACTCCACCTCCCTCCGTATCTTGAAAACCTCTGACTTGCCACGAAACACCACCGGGCACCGCACGCCCCAAGAGAAACCTAACAGGACTTACCCAGGTAGGTGGCATTGCCACTCACCACCTACCTACCTACAGTGCCTGCTACGTTAGTACGCATGCAGCCTTGTGCCGTTGCAATCCTGCAAGTCATTAAGCATTATGCGATCACCAAACTACCCAGTTCAACTTTGCAAATGTATCACTTAGCCACATCCTTCACCACCAACCCCTCCTCATCCCTTAATACCCCTGCCTGCCTTGAGTATCAGTTATTTTGACTCAGAAAGGGCTTGGACTTTTTCGTTGTGTCATGAATGAATTAAACTATGTACCGCGAATGCTCGTAAGCATCCGTTAAAATTATTACCCTCCTCTTTCGGTGACCCAGCGTTAGTCTGCTAGACCCAGCACTATTTAGCGAGACCGAGAGTGGAGCCGGGTCCCGGCCAAAACCATATATCCCGAGACCGAGTCTCTCCCCAAAACAGTCGTATCTCAGCGTTGTGTGTGTTTGAGAGAGAGAGAGAGAGAGTGTGTGTGTGTGTGTGTGTGTAGACCGGCCTACCTGTGAAAGACAGTTTTCCTCCCAAACGCCAGTTGTGATTCAATGTTATCCATTCGTCGTCATCCTCGATGCAGCCAGACCAGACAGAAAGCGCTTGCTGCAAGCGAGTAACACCCGGACGCCTGTCGTCAAAAATCGCTGTGGAAACAAACGCTTGCGTTGGTTTGTTGTCCGGAAACTCTCATGCAACTCTGTGAGCCAATCCCCAGTGTGAATCAGTACCGGGCAGAGTAGCGCGCCGGCGCCGGCGATGGAGAGTACGAGTGGTCATAGCCGCTGGCCTGGCCATAAGGGTCTTCGGCGTACACGGTGGCTCGGCGGTCCTCCTCGGGCAACAGCTCCTTAACCTCCCAGTTGTTCATCCTTGTCCCGACGGAGAACTCGAGGTCCTCGCGGGTGATGGAGTCCCAGTACTACACAGCAATTTCAGCAATAGTCGCCAGGCTGGACAATCATCATTACATACCTTGTACACCATCATGACGCCCAAAAGGTTGCAGATTGTGGCGAAGAAGAGGCCATCAAGGTAATGGCTGACGGCGGTGCAGATCTGCGTGCTGACGGCATACAGAATGACCTGGCCCACGACGAAGAAGAAGACGCCAAAGGCGATGTCGCCCAGAGGCCAGCGGTCCTGCAAAGTCCTGACGACAAGGAGGATCTGGAGTGCGACGTAGACGAAAAGCTCAATAGCGTTCAGCAAGTACAGAACGATGAAGAGACCGATGGTGTTGGTGGGTCCCAGACCAACCCACGACTTGAAGGTAGCAAGCGAAACCAAGAAGCATATCGCAAAAGCCGCCAGAGAACAAACGCGCAGCAGCCAGACGGAAAGAAGGGTGCCGTCTTCGTACAACTGAAATCCGACGAAACCGTTGATCAACAAGCAAGTAATCAAGGCCGACGTCAAGCCGTTTTGCACCGATACGAAGTACGGGTACGGGGCCGAGCCCGGAGGAACGACACCTGCATCAACGCAAAGGGAGATGAAACTGAGGAGCATGTAAATGTAAAAGAACATGAGGATTTCCTTGCGACCTGTGAGTGGCGCGTCAGCAATGCGTATTTGGCGCAGCGGTGCTGTGCGGTGCGGTGCGGTGCGGTGCTGAGAGTGCAACTTACCAACAGCCGTGAATTTGCCGCGGATGTGCAAGATCATGACGACGGTCATGAGGAGGGCGACGATGTGCATGGCGCTGGCGGCACCTTCAAAAATGATGGTGTTTGCCAGCTCGATGTTGCGGGCATAGCAGTCCGGCTCGATACCAACACCGCTGGTAACCTCCGTGATGGGGCCGATGGATGCACACAGTGGCAGTGGCGCCATGTGGCAGATGTTGGTGAAGTCGCCAAAGCCTGACATGGTGATGTAGGGGCTGGCCTACGGCGACGAGGCAGGCGACCGGGTCGAGTCGAGCAGGACGAACGAGCGTCGAAGATGGTCAGAATCGTATCGGCGAGGGCGGGATTATAAGTGTGTTTAAGGATTCTGTCGGGAGTGCGTAGGTATGGATGTTCTCCGGTAGCGGTTGGTAGCGAGAGAACGATTCGAGCGACGGACGGAGTGTCGAGGCCAAGCGACGGCGGCGACTTGATGTGTATGGCGTACGGCGGGAGAGGACTGGCGGAGTCCGGCGTGTCGTCGCGAACGAAGGGGACGATGGCGCGGATGGATGAGGAATGGATGTTTCGGCGTGCAGTACGGCAAGGGGGAGGGTCTGTCGTGGAGTTGAGGGAGGTCCCGTAGCGGAGAATCGCGGGAATCCAAGGACGGGATGGCGGTGGTGGTCAAGATCGAGGTCAAGGTCAAGGTCAAGAGCGAAGATGACGATTACGGAGCAACGGACAACGGGCAACAACGGCCGATGGAACGGAGTGAAGGTACGGGAACGAACGACTGGGCAACTGCCAACAAACCGTCGGGACTCTTTGGATTCTGAAAGGGTCGCCGGGAGTGGATCGGAGGAGAAGGCTGGAGCGAGTGTGAACGGGTTGCTGTTGCTGTTGCTGTCCGACGAGCAGTGAGGGAGCAGCGTCGTTGCTATGGGAAAGGGAGGAAGAAGGGAGTCCACCTCCCCCCCCCCCCCCCCCCTGGTCATCTAGTGCCAGAGAATGGCGAGCAGCAAAAAATAGGACAGCAGGAAGGGGGGCACCTTCCCAGGCCAGGAACGAGGAAACGGGGAGGGAGTGGGGCTGAATGGCGACCCTTTGCAGTTGGGCGTGGCTGGTGGCTTTGATGGTGCCAATAAAAAATACCACGATGGCCTTCCTTTGCGGCCTTCTGACTGGTCAACTCGTGTTTTCCGGACGCTGGGAAGGCCATTGGGGCAAATTAACTTGTTTTTAGCACCCGTGTGATGCACTACCCCTGTCCAAGCGAAAGTCCAATCTTCCCCACTAGCGCGGGACACGAGCACCCATCAACGCCCCGTGGCAAGCCGCCAGGTGTCAGCTCTGCTCTTGCCAGGTGGTGATTGACCATCTCCCATTTCTCATTTCTCGATTTACTGCCCGTCAGAGATCCGAGACAAAGTGAACGACATGTTTTTTTCTTCCTGCGACAGCCTCCGTTGCTCCGTAACATCATCACCTTCGAAAGAATCGCAAGATGCCCTCCGATGCAAATAAACCTTGCGAAAGAAGAGCAAACTCCCGCTGTCAGTGACGTGGGCAAGCCCTCTTCCCTGCGTCTTTTAGTCACCCGTCGTCGGTCGCACGGCTTTCGTCCCAACTCACCCAAACTCTCCTTTGAGACGGATAGGATACCTTCCCTGTATTGTCTGTATTGCTATCTGCTTTGCTCTCTTCTGTCGAATGAAGGGTACACAACGCCTTGGAATCACACTTCATGACAAGCAAGCCATCACAATCTTGTTTGTGCTTGCCAACTGGCCAACTGCTGCGTCATTTTCGACATGTCGCCTTTCACTACTTGAATCCCCATTCCGGTGCAATTTGTCAACCCCGCTCGCTCGCCCACCCACCGCCGCCGCATCGTGACTACAGCTAGTCACCCAGGCGAAACCGACGTCTCAGCCAGGCTGATTGAAACGGCACTCAACACGACGGAAATATACAACATTGTAACACTTGTCTTGGCAATCAATCATCCCTTTTTTTTTGACAAGCCTCGTCTGCAAGTGCTGAAACTGTGGAGCCTATGGTCTGAATTTCCTATTCACAATGCAAAAGTCCCAAATCTTACGCGGGCTTCGTCTTGGGCAGAATGCACAACAACTTTTTCCTCCTTCCATCGCCACATCACTTCTGGCCAGAAACTCCCAAAAGGTTGCCACTGTCTCCGGTCCTCGTCCGCTTCAGTGGCCTGCGGCCGGTAGGTTGTTTCAAATCTACCCCCGTATCACTAGATGGAAATGAATGTCTGTCTGCACTTACACCGACGTAAGTGACGTCCCATTGCTTTTCTCTTGGTCCTCATTGGACATGGTCATCGTCTTCAGCCTATGCTAGACGTACAACAACTGCAAGACAAAAAAAACAGGAGACCCAAACCCCAGGCTGGCTACGTAGTAGTTACTTGCCCCAACACGGTCTTCCCGTCGTGGCCCCATTCCACATGGTTGATCAGTTGACCCCGTTAACCGAATCAGGGGCCACAAACCTCAGGATAGGGATGTGGCCGTCGACGTCGAAAGACCGCACCCATGGCAGAGCCCTGAGCATCCTCACATGGGAAGGATGTATCTTTTCCTCCCCTCTAGTTTCTTGGCCGGCCCAACTCGGCTCGGTCAAATCAATCTTGCTCAGCGGTCGGTGTCGCAGAAACCTCATGATCTTTTGCTGCGTCCAGAAGGTGAAGCCGGCCTCTTTGACGATTCGGACCGTGATCTCGGTCTGTTCCATCCTCGCCCTCACATCCTTCTCCGCGTAACAATCCCAGTCCGTCGTACCTAGAATATCCAGTGTGGTTAATACATCTGGTAGCACGTTTCGTTGCGATCCCAAGCTCCCAGGTGCGAGCCTCCACCCCAGCATGCCGAGCAGGTTAGACTGGACGAGGCATGCAGATCTACTGGCTGCCTGGCGCGTGGATTCATCGACCGATCGTCGAAGGGCATTTTCCAGACATTGGATAGAGTTGATGGCGCGGTGGATGCGGTACCACTTCGCGAGGCCCATGAGCATGAGGGCCTTTTTGTACGCCACGGGCATGCTATCCTCCCTGCCATTGCCTTGATGATGCCTCCTCAACACCTCGATAAACCGGGCGGCGAACCCGACAAGCTTGCGCAAGGCCTTTGTTGCCTTCCGCAGATCGTCTGCGACTTCCGTCGACGTCCGCCATTGCGTGCTGCCGTACGCTTGTACTCTGAACCACAGCAGGCTAGCCATACACTTTGTCACTTTGTCGGCGGCAAACCGGCAGTCCGTCTTGAGCCTCGTGATGATACGGTACTCGGCTGTTGCACCGTGTCCGATAAAATTCCGACGGAGCGACTGAGACAGGCGGAAGTCGAGGGTTAAGCACCCGCAATGGAAGGTGAATGCCTTTCTTTGGTTCTTCGTCTTGACGCGGTGGATCACGTTACTGTTTTCGACCAGGAGCCCGTTCCAGGTAACCAGACCAATGTCGCCATTGGTCAGGATCATCCAGGACTTGTCCTCGACCATGGGGCCTGCCGGAAGGAAGAAGTCGTAGCTGTCGACGTTCAACGTCGTGCGGGGCGCGTTGACGGATTCCCAGACGGCCGCCATATCCACACCGATAAGATCCTGCTCGGCGGCTGGCGCGTAGGCCATGCTATTCGAGGTGATCCGGCGCACCGGGACTATTCCATTGTCGGCCGGGCCGGCGGCGTCGTCGGCACTCTTTGATTTCTTGAAGATTCCGAAGACCATCACGAGCCACAGGATGCGTCCGGTGGTGCAGCGAATGTACTTATGCGTGGAGGAATGACCTGCTTAGAAGAGAGAGAGAGAGAGAGAGAAGCGAGTGATGTTTGATTTTGGAGGACTCGCGGTCCCTGAAAGATGCCGCCCTCCATTTTGTCTGTGGTCTCCGGGCTATCTCCGATGGTATCGTGAGCTGCGTTGGCTTTAAACTTCAACAGGTCGATGGCGTTTGGGGGAAAAAGAGAAAGAAGACATGAGAGAACCCAAAAAATAAAAGCCCCCATCCCCCAATCTCTGGTTCCACGGCTTGACGACCAGTGGCCCAGCAGTCCCATCAGCAGGCCAAACCTTACATACGAAACAAAAAATTTGGAGTCTTTAAAATTTGAATTGCCCTGCCGTTAGAACAAAGCCTGTAAACGAAGGAGGTCTCGAACGTGGCCAAGTAGACGGCCGAGAGCCCGTACGATGGGCGATTTCGTCTTGAAAGGGCAGACACGGTCGCTCTCAGCCCCAAGTTGCTTTCAGACCTGTCTACACGGCGCAGCCCGTCTCGGTGCCGAATGGCCTACATCGCCAAGGTGGTGAGCGAGGCGCTTTTCCGAGTCTATATTCAGCCGCGATCCGCCCATCCCATCACCTCTTTGTGGTCTTGCCCGCGGTGGTCCCGTCCGAACGGACCGGGAGTAGTAGCAACCAGCGGTGCTTCGCGGACAAGGGAGGACACGCACACAACTCCGCAATACCTACCCCAGCTTGGCGATGCCATCCGTTTCGGTCGGCACGAGAGGAACCCATAAACCCCTTCTGTACCCCCTCCCCCCAACTCACTCGCATAGAAAGGGTATCCCCAGACAGCGAACCATAGGGCCCATCGAGTGTCTAATTTCAGGAACCGTGCCTACATCCACAGTATCTACACTTTCGGTCAATCGGGAGGCAGAAAACTGCGAATGGCTTCTCAACGATCCAACCATCCAATCGTCATGGCCTTGGCAGGCCGACCTGGTGGGTGGCGACGCACTCGAGTCGAGCAGTGCCAAGTGCGGAAATCGCACGCTACACACCGTGTTCCTGCCAAATCAACGGATTTCAAAAACGCATTGTCACCGTCTTTCTCCGATTGGCTAACCCTCCCAAACTCAATCCCTAGTCATCGTTGCCAAGTCGCAACTTCAGATTTCACATGCGAATTCTATGTTGCCGCAAGAGTGACAGAAAAGTCCTTTTTTGAACTGCTTTGTTTATGATTCCTTAGATCTTTCGTGATCTAGTCGTCATCGCTGACGTTTTGTTTCTATCTACGCTGAAAAAAGGCCGACAGGCCCTGAGCCCCCTTAGTCTTCCGACCAGGACGGATGGGCGTCGGGCCTGAGAGGTGCGCTCCGAGTCACCTCGAAAGATTTGGTAGGTATTACACGACCCTGGGCCTTCTTTCAGCCGTACCGCCATCCGCCGCTCCATGATTCCACGGCCCTAACAAAATGCCAAAAGAATATTAAAAGACAACTCCGCATGATGCAATTTTAGCAGTTGAGCCATGAGTCGTCCCTTTCCTTGTCCTAATCCCGGAAATCCCGAAAACGTTCAACCAGGTCGTTACCCAGGCTGGTCGTAAATAAATGAGTGGCCCTCGGTCGACGCCGTAAACAATGCAATGCTAAGAACAAGTGATAAAAGATTCCACCTCAGTGAGGTATTCTGAAAAGTGACAGTGGTGTTGCTGAATGCACGAGACGCCCGATCTCCTAGTTCGGGTACGGTCCCTGCGGTAGCCCGTGGGGCATTTGCGGCATCTGCGCGCTCATCCGGTATGGTGCGTGCATAAACTCTGGGACAACACCGGTTCGCAGGTCGTTCCGTCGTCCAAGAGGCTGGTAGTGCATCTGCGTCGTAGGCAGATGGTACTCGTTGAGAGACGCCGACGGCGGGGGGTAGAGCAGTGTGTTGACGTGCCGAATAGGCTTGTATGGGCTCGGTCGCTGCTGTAGGTATACACTTGGCGAGTGCGAGATAGGCGTGTGTGCGATAGGAGTATGCATAACCGATGTTGGAAACTGCTCGCCCAGTGGCGACGACGCGTACACCGAGAGACTGCCAGGGCTATGCCTCTTGGTCGGCGTGCCGTACCCCATGACATTGTGCATCGGGACGTTTGATGGCGTAAGTGAGGCCTGGGGCATCGAGGCCGAGGCCGGCATAGGCAGCTGGGACATGGAGACGGTGGTGGCGGGAGGGTATACCGTCGCCATGGCGCGAACACCGTTGCTCAGGGGCGGTAGCGAAACGTGTTGCTGCGCCGGGTATGTCGCCATGCCCGGGTACACCTGCGCCTGTACCGACGAGGGGTTGGTGTTCAGCGAGAGGTTAGGGACCGGAAGACGCATTGGTTGCTCGCTGACCCCTTGGGTTCTGGCGACTGGGGCCATAGTGCTGTTGGGCTGTCTGCTGAGTCGCTTCGCCGGGGGCTCCGTCATGTCCTCCTCCGAGCTCCTCTTCCGGCTGTTCATGCCCCCGAGATGCTTGCCAGAAAGCGGTGACAGTTGGGGGTTGGAGTAGGTCGAGGCCGAGGGCCATGGCTGGACCGCGTTCGGTGAGAAGACGTTCGTCGTGGAAGGTGTGAGAGGAGGGAACGAGACGGCGGGTTGGATGACAGCAGTGGGCGAAGGGACCGGCGAGGTAAACGACTTGTTCAGTGGCGAGGTCGGTTGCTTCTGGGCCCGCTCATAGTACTCTGAGAAGCAGGATAGCTTGACGAGCCACTCCTCCCATTCCTCCTTGGTCGCCAACAGGCTGTATCGCATGTTGCTCAAAAACTCAACTTCCATGACATGGATCTCTTGTACGGTGATGCCAGAGACCTCAGCCCAGGTCTTGTTGGTGTACGTGTTATCATCCAAGACTAGACGCAAGCAGCAGTCAGCTCCGTGCTTCTCCTCGTGTCACGGCATCCTACTTACACTTGTTACCCAGCATCAGGGCTACCGTCAGGAGACGGTACTCGCTGCCCGATCTTCCCTTGACGGAGGGGTTCGTCGTCTTCAAGCGGTACACAAACAGCAAAGCGAGTAGGATGACGTTCTGCGTCACTTGGGTCGTCGACAACACGCTGTAGGCCCATTTTTTGAACTGGGGGAATGGTGTCGCGTATTCGGTCAGCCGGGGCGTCGTGGCGGTCGATGGTCGTGATCGGATGCTCTCGGCGGCTCGCAGAGTCTCTATCGATTCGAACCAGAAAAGGCATGTAATCTGCGGTTTTGTAAGCACAACTCTTCTTTTTGTGCGTGCCAAATGCTCCCTACCTGAGCCGCAAAGTCTGCCAAGTTTCCACCCTTGGGGTTGATACAGCTTGGTATCGACAGACTGTGCAGAACGAGAGCTGACGAGCCTTTTCGTGATGATGAGGCGCCATCCGACTTGCCGATGGCGCCTGATGTCGGTGTTGACGAGCGAGTCGAATGTCGGGAGGTCGTGGAGTACTGGCTGGTGCCGGACGCCGGGTTCACAGCTGGCTGCTGGGGTTGTGAGTAGGAATTCGTTGTTGGCTGGGTGTACCGAGAATATTGAGGAGCCCTCGCAGCAGCTTCGGCCATGACCGCCTTAGGACCCCGAGCCTGGGCAACGGCGGTGGGATATGAGGGAAGAACATGACTGTCGTATGCGACGAGGTGAGGGGCGTGGTAGGTAGCACTCATGGCTTCGGTTGGCGGCGTGCGAAGCCCGCCCCGATAGAGAGCAGCTTCTGGCCCTTGGTCGAACCTGAACTGCTTCTGATTATGAGCGGCTGGGTGTGATGTCTGTTGAGAGTAGCCTCGTCTGCACGACGTGGGGTGTGCAGGAGACAGAGGAAGGTTGTAGAAGGGCAAAGGTGCAGCAGTCGAACACATCGGAGCGGGGAGCAAGTTCGGTGCGTGGCTCGGGGAGGGAGCTCAAGTTGGTCGGTCGTAGGCGGAAAGGGCAAATATCGGTTTGGACTATGTGAGAGAGAGAAAACAGTGCCCGAAAGAAGGGGGGAGAGGCGGGTCGACGAGTGTAAGTAAGGGAAGCAAATCCAGGCCGCAGGTTGCTACATCGGGTTTGAAGCTGTGGTAGGGTTTGTGACAGCGATTCACTTGTAGGTTGTTTCCGTCGGGTCGTCTGCAGGAAATTGCGGGAGTTGAGGTGAGGAGTCAGGCAGAAAGAAGGGCAAGCCGAATTGTCTGGATGCTCTCCCTCTCGTCGGGTGGCTTCTTCGTCTTGTTGTGGCGGGGGTTGGCGGGCTTTACAGGCAGGGTTTGCTGATGCTGGGTTTATCGGAGACGCCTCGTTGACTGGCGGGCCATGGCAGGAGAAGGCTGAATGAAATGGAGAGAGCACCTTGGTCCGAAGCGTAAAGGAAACCAAGAGCTTCTTCGCAGAGGTTGTTGTTGTGGAGGGAAGGCGGACCTTTAGCCGTGGTCGTCGTCAGTGGTGCAGGAGCAGCAGCAGCTTTCGGTGTTGGAGGTCGTGCTGAACGAGCAGGGTGACTTTGGAGACGGGTTCGTTTGGTCAGGGACGGCCAGGCGAGCTAGCTCGGAGGGGTGGATGGAGTTTGGTGGTTTGGTGTTGATTTGTAGGAGGAATTCGGCACAAGGCAGAAGGTATGAGGTAAGGTGGGAAAAGGGGGACCGGAAACCACCGAGGTGTGCTTCAGATCGTCCGTGTAAATGAAGGGCTCGTGGGTGGTGAGGTCAATGGAGCGACGTGATTCGGTAAGGATGCAAGAAAGGGTGCAGGCGGATGGACGGGTGTTGGTATTGTACTGTGTGAGGGTTTGATATTACTCCTCTCTCCCCTCGGTCTCTCAGAGTAGAAGCAGGAGTAATAACAGCAACAACAAAAAAAGAAGAGGCAAGTAGCAGCAAAAGAGGAGGGGGGAGGAAGAAAAAGAAGAAGCAATGCAAGTAAGGCAAAGCAAGGCCAGGCCAGGCAGGACCAGGGTCAATGTAAAAAAAGAGTCCGATGTGATGGATTGAAGCCGAAGCAAAATAAATAAAAAATAAAAAGTGACATAGAATGAAAAACGGAGGGAGGTAGGTATGTACTGGGCGTGATATGGTTGCGTCGTCGTTCGTTGTCTGGACTCTCTGTCTTCTCTTCATTCACACACCTCACACCTCACACATATCTTGGGGGACTAAGTACCTCATCCTGGTGGATGGAGTAGCGTGAAGCATGGCGGTAGCGTATCCGCGCCTGGACGGGGCGGTTGCTGGCTGGTGTATGGTTCAAAAGCATAGGATTAGGATTGGGGAATTTTTGGTATGGATTAGGACAGGACAGGATGGGATGGGACGTGAGGGGAGGGGAGGGGAGGGGAGAGGAGGGGATGGGACCAAGGTACCTTGTTCCATGTACCCTGCCTTCCTTTGGGTCAACCTGAGTTGGAAAAAGAGGCATTGCGGAACAGTAACAGAGGAGTATGGGGCTCTAACAAATAAAACATAGAGTGGCAGTGGGAAGAGCAGGAGCAGGAGCAGGCGTAGGCCGACAGCCGCAGGAGACAAGAGGGAAAAGGTCACAAGTCGCAACCTCCTCTTCCTGCTACACTTTCTTGCAAGGAAGGGAAGGGGAAGGTACTTCCTCAAGGTGTCTCTCTCTCTACCTACAAGCCCATCTGCCTACCTACCCCATCTACCCTACCCTCTTTTTGCAGCCGAGCCGACACCAGGAGCAGCAGCAGGATGAAGCAGGAGGCAAGCAAATACCAAAAAGAAGAGTAAGAAAGGCGGTAGCCAAAACGGAAGGGACTTAGGTTGGTTTGGTCAGGTACAACACGCAAGTGCCTTTGGACAATCGATCAACCAACCAAATTGGAAAGAGCAAGGTGGAGAGGCGACTGCGGCGGCGGCGGCGGCGGCGTGGGGAGGATGTCAGGGGGGCCGGAAGGGAAGAGGCAAGGCATAGAGACGCAAGTACCTGTAGAGGCTTGCAATCTTGCACCTGGGACCAACAACACCCAGCACAGCGGCCAGTCTCTGTCGCAGTCCACTTCATCAGTCTAACACAGCACAGCACAGCACAGCACAGCACAGCACAGCACCAACCCCCAGTCCTAATCACAGACCCGGCCATTCTTTCGCAACTGCTCTGGGACTAGGGTGCTAGGGATAATTCGGCTTGGTGTCTTGCCCTCGAAGATGGGGACGAAGGAGAGGGGCGCGCGTACTGACTAGCTAGGGTGGGCACTTGGCAGACACTGGACGGAGCAAAGCACCAAACCAGCACCCGTACCACCAGCCACCATCAGCAGCACCAGGATAAGCCCAAGTCCGAGCCTGAGGTTCCACGAGGTTGCAAAGTGGGAGCGGAAGTGGTGGACACTGGAAACTGAGGTGTGAGCGGTTATGGGCGTGGGGAGTGGGTGTGGGTGTGGAAGAAGAAAGAAAGCGAAGCAGGGTGTGGTTCTTTCTACGTCGGTAAAGTGGCACCTGAGTGGTGTTGGTTTTTTTTTTTTCTCTTTTCCTTTCTTGCCCTTCCTTCCTTCCTTCCTCTCCCTCGCTTTTTCTAGGAAGGTCTCCGTAAAAGCCCAGCTCGATCCACCGGCGCCTTCTGCCTTGGACCCAGTCATGCCAGTCTAGGTGCATCGACCAGAGATAGAAAGGAGGAGGACATGAGGCAGGTGCAGCGCAGGCCAGCGCCAATGCCACCACCACCACCACCACCATCGCCATCACCACTTTTTCGGTCCAGGGAAAGGCGGAGGCGGCCAAAGATCCAACGGGGGTCGCAAAAAGGCAACAACAGGGGACTGGCCGGACAAGGGAAGGCTTCGCAGTATGTACAGTGTGTTTTACAGTATGAGGCATGAGTTCGGGGTTCATTGACTCTCGGCTTGAGCCTGCTTGTCTGGCATTTTGGTGGGAAGATTCAGGACCTGCGCTGAAGCCGGGCAGTACGTACTCGGCTTGCCTCACAGTGCGTCCGTCCGTTGTCCTTGTCGTCGTCGTCGTTGTCGGGCGCGCCCTCAATGACTTTTCCATTTTCACTTTCCCACTGAACCTGAGCCCCGAATGTCGTCCCAGCCAGGCAAGCATCCATCCTTTTGCTCCCTACTGATACTTCCACCCCCTCCCCTCTTTTTTCCTTTTCCTCGAGTCGTCTCACCCCCATCCCTTCTCCTCCCAAAGGCTCTCTTCCGCCAACCACGAACTTCTCTATTCGTACCTCATTTCCATCTGCGGTGCTGATTGAGAGACTTCGAGGGTGGGCCCGAGAGGACCAAGACCTAGGACCTCGGTGGGGTCTTGAGCCCTGTGGCCACGGACGACAGCGCCTTGCAAGCAAGCATCCACCAAAGCATGTACAGTCGACAGTCTACTTACACGCACGACACGACACGACACGACACTACTACAGGCCAAGGCGGTGGCATGGCATGGTATGTACTTGTATGGCAGGGAAGCGGTGGCATGCAGGTGTGGCCGTCGAGGGCGAGGGGATAGCAGCCTGCTGAGACCGACTGCTGATGGAGAAAATGAATCGACGAGGAGAAACAAAGGGGTGAGTATCCGGTACTTCACTTTCGTATCGCATCCGACCACCTTGCTGACCTCTGCCGACGTACCTGGTACCTCCTCGTCGAACATCTGGACCACACTCGCCATCAGCTTCTCACCCGCCGCGCTCGTGTCGCTAGCCTGAAGCGCAGCCAGCTGCGTAAGGGGCCGTATTCGACGCCTCAATAGTGCTCCGCATGAGTATCCTACCAAGCAATATTGCGTAGACATATGCCGGGGTCCTTGCGCTCGTGGATCGACATTCCTGCGCAGTAGGCCGTACGAATAGACCGCACCGCACACTAGACCGTCCCCATTCGCAATCATCATCACCACTCGCCATCGCCGACGACTTGACCTATCTCGTCCGTCCCATCCCATCACAACAACACAACCCCACCCGACCAGCCAACCCCACACCAAACTTTCTCGGCCCTGGGTTGTTTTGGGCCTGCCATCAATACTTGTCAATGTGAGCCATACCGACGGTACTTTGTCCTGATACCTTACCTGAGATGCACTACCATACGGCTCATGAAGCAAGTTCTATGGGTCATGCTGTGCCGCCGTGCCATAATCACGATGCAATGCCGTGCCTGCTCCAGTCGCCGGCTTCCTCGGGCCATCAGTCTCAGATCCGTACAGGCAGTATGAGGTGAGGGAGGTGGCTGCTTCGTACCGGACGGCACTTCCCGTCGGCTTCGGCTGGGTTGTCTGACTGTCTGGTGATCGAGCAACCTCTGGAAAGTTGAAAGTTGACACACACCTTACCCTTCTCGACCTGCTCCCGACCCCCCAAGCAAATGCTCACACACACAACACTCACACACACTACACTCACACACGCGCGCACACACAGTTTGCGGTCATGTCTCGTTAAGGGATAGCTCTGTGTCATTAATCGTCCAGGCCCCTGAGCCCTGAAAGTCCCCTCGCCAGCCAGCACCGCGTTGTCTCATCCGTCCGCAACGAAGGCAGTTCGCAACCCAGCTCGTCACAACCCCCCAAGGCGAGACCACGTCTTTACGACCATTTGCCTTGCAAACATCCGTACCGATACGTATCTCGCTTCCATTGTGAATTGAGGGGGATCCACAGCACGTCGGGAGGCGACCATTGGCATCTTGTCCGCCCTGCCGTCCGCCGGTCATCTCGGACATGGCCAAGGCGGGTATACATCAGCAGGGAAAGAAACCCGACGCCGCAAAAACAAACCTGAAGAAAAAAAAGTAGGACGTCGCAGCGTAGCTCGTCTCCGCCACGCCATATATCCATATATGCTTTCTTTGTTTGTACATAGGAGGGAGGCTCCAATATTCTGATCCTGGGCGACCCAAACACCCAAACTGGGGGAAGTGGTGGTGAAGGCGAATCCGGAATCCGTGCCCCCACCACCTCGGCGCAAATGAAGGCAGGGGCGTCGGTATTTGCGTTCGATTTGCGGGCAATCTGCTGCTGCTGCTGCTGGCTGTTGGCTGCTGCGTCCACCGCCGGATGTGCCAAACAAGCGATGCAAACCCGTCCAGAGGTACAGTGCGCCGTGCCACCAGGCATCCCACATCAGAAACACGGTTGCCGAAGGCGCCGAACCTATTCCTTCCCACTACCTGTCGCTGCTGCTGCTGCTGCTGCTGGGGGTGGGGCGGGAAAAGAGCCATCATTCAAACGTCCCTTGCCTCTCGCCCGTGTCTGGCGAGAGCGCACATTGGCTGCCGTGCGCACGCCGTCGTATGCCCGTTGTGGTAAAAAGTGCCGTCCTGTGTTGTGGAATAGTAGGAGGGTCTGGACTGGACGCCGGGATGGCAATGCGCCGCCCGTGTCGTCAAGTTCAGCGCTGTCGGCGCTGGCGCATCCGTTGCGAATCTCCATCCCTCCTCTCGGTCCGGTGCTTGACACTAATCGAGCTGCCTTACGCATTCGCATTGCGGCCGGTTCAAAGCCAAGGCTTCAAGCCCCCCTTTCCTAAAGGATAAGACAACCCGCATTTGCTGATGGTAGGGGCATTGTGAGCCGGAGCCTGGAGCTGAGTGACCTCCTGCGCCGACAAGGACCCCCTTCTGCAACGCGGAGAAGTTGGTCCCTGGCCGTCTCGATATTACCGCAGTATCTGATCTTTTCTTGGACATGCGGGTTTATTCGTTCGTTCGTTCGTTGGGTATTGTCACCGAGCCAGGGGTTTTGCTGGGAAGCCCGTCGTTGTCTGTTGGGTCCCCCAGTCAGTCGACTGTCTCGCTGGCGGAACCACCCCCCCCCCCCCCCCCCTCCCTTGTTGTGCAAAAGCGAGTGAAAAAGGAATGAAATGACAATGAAAATGACCCCCAAAGGCCCCCAAGCAGCATTGAGAAGTCATTGGGACCGGGAGGGAGAGCCTCGTCGCCGACGCAACGCCGTCTTCTTTGCTCGACGGGTCCCCTTCCCCCTTCCCAAAATTAGAATGAGAAGGGGTGGGAATGCTGCGGACGTGAGATCGCTGTTCCACACTCAGTGGTCAGCCCGGCCGGCGCATATGCTATTCTCGCCTTGCCCGGCCGCTGAATATTTTACTCTGCAAATTAGCGACGACGCGAGGGCAACGCAAACCACCACAGCTGACGCCCTTCCAACTATATGTGTCGACGACCCAGGGTTCACTCAAAGGCTAATTAATCCATCGGTGCTGCTCGAAATGTCGGAGGAGGGGGGCGTCAATGTAGGAGTATCAGCCAGTCAGCAGCGCGCATTCGAGAAACAAGACAAACCCATGCATCGAGCGCCTCACCGGACCGGGCACAGTGGCCCTCCTTGCCTACCTGAAGGTGTCGACTGATACCAGACAAGGCTGTAAGTAAGCTGTGAAGCCCGGCAACTCGCATCAGGCAAATGCACTTGGCTCGGGCGTTGGCATTCATTGCTCTCCGCGTCAAACTGGGCCAATGGCACAGAGCCCGATGGTGCTTTGCTGGACTGTTCAAACAGCGACCACACGGCGCTACCACAGACTGTGTTTGAGTCTCCACGGCCGATCCTGGGGTGGTGGTGGTGGTGGTGGTGGTTGCGATGGTGGAAAGGTGATGGTTTCCCGTGTCTGCTTCCAGGCCGTGATAGCAACGTTTGCCTCCGCCTTCTCGATGAAACCGTGGCTTGGGGCGGCCCGCTCGCTGTGATACGCATCCAAAGTGCAGAGATGAGGAGTTTCCTCATGCGTATGTGATGATGTGTTTGAAGCGACAGGCGGCTTGAGGCTGCATTATCTTCCGCCGAGGGACGCCATGCACTCATTTGTGTCTTTGTCCGTCACGGTACGGATATGGTCCGCCCCAACCCCAACTGGCGTCTCTCGGCCCAGTGCATCCCACCGTGCTTTCGTGTTTGTTGGCCAGCGGCCAGTCACGAGCCTGGTTCGACTGAGAGGGGGGAGGGGAGGAGGAGGTGAGGGAAAGCCACCGCGCTTGAAGGAATGGCTAAACCTCCCTCTGACAGAAGATGAGGGTGTGTGGCACGCCCGTTTCGACAAGGTCTCCGGCCGTGGCAGCAACCGAACAACAACGGAGACAGTCTCCCCATGACAAAACTTCGGTCGTACGGCGTCATGGACGACGCCGATTGTGCCGGCCAAAAAATGGGCTGGGCTGCTTCGTAACGAAGCGCAGAGCGCAGGGACAGTGCTGGCTGCTGTCCCGTCCCCTCCGCCGCGCTGCCAGGATTCTGAAGCCCCCAAGCCCAAAGGTCATTAAAATCCCTGCAACGGTCAGAGGACCCTGTGCTGTGCCGACGCAGCACACCCCACGAGTGACACGCGAATGGAAGTGTCTTACCCGCGTTTCCCCTGCCAGACAACCAGGTAACCGAGTGGACGACCAGAGAGTGTGTGGTTGGTTGCATTTTAAGCAAAATTTGAGATACCAGGCCCCCAGACAATGTCATGTTGGAAACGGAGTCAGTGAGTATGACAGGGAATGCCACTGCAAACACTGCTGGCCGCCGTCGTCCAGTCATCGGGCTGCGCGTGGAGGATGGGGCACATGTACCGTGTCTGACTGTCCAAGACACGCCTCTCTACAGATAGTGCAGGTCGGCCCAGCTCAAAGAAGCCATCATGATGGGGCGATCATAGGCTAACACAAGCATTCCGATTACCCCTCTAAGTTGGTTATGGGCTTGAGGGGAAAAGCCAGCAAATGCGAAAAGAAACTCATGTCGACGCTCGCCCCCCCTCTTCCGTTATGTGCACAATGTGTTTAGGGTTGCGTCCCAGGGGCCAGGGATTATGGCCACGACATTCCCGTCGAAGCTGTTCGAGGTAATCATTGTCAGGCGCTTTTCGCACTCGTTCCATGTCGAGCTCGTCTTAGCGTTCAGCTGCTCACCCCACCTTAACTATGACGCCGGCACCGGCGCCGGCCTTGAGCGAAAGCACAAGCCGTAGGAAGGCTACGGATCGCTGTGACTACAATCATTACATCGTACACGCACTGAGACCGCACTCCGCAGCATTGCGTAGGCGCCATTTGCGTCCTGCGCCTTCCAGTGGGGCAGCAGGGAGACGGGTCCTCATTCACTTTGCAGTCTGTTCGGCCCAGCACATCGGTTGCCTGTGGGGTGCCACACGGCGCCAGTATCGCGAACAGGCATTGATAGTTCGAGTCTTTCCTTTTCTTTTCGATGTTTGGCTCCTGTATATCCGTATGTGTCCGGTTAAGTTTCGTATTATCGGGCCTGGTGCGTTGTGCACATTGCATATGAAAAAGGGAGGATGGTTGGTGACAGAGTATTCTGCCACCGCCTTATTCAACTTCACGTTAGTCGATATCAGTTAATCTGGGTTGATTGGAGCAATAGTAACAAAAGGTAGCCGGGAACATTAATACCTCACTTCGAAAAATGCAGCCATCGTGATGGAGAAAGACAACGCAGATGGAAGCTGGTCCTGGGGGGCCGAGAGGCGGGAGCCTCGACTCAAGCCAGCAAAGTTCAACAACAGTACGGATACTCTGGACGGATAGTACTGTTCACATACGAACCATTGTGGAGGTCCGTCATCGACCTCCGCTTGGCGGTTCTCCGAAGACCTGTGTTCCAAGTTCCAATTGCCCAATTGTCTGAACCTTGCCCGGAAGAATTGCAAGTTCTGGTTTCACGGTACTCAAGAGGGGAGGGGGCGTGGTCACAGACCTTCGACGTCCATCTGCAACATGGATGACGGGCTGTTCAAGAAATACGTTCCCTGGAAACGGAATAGGACAGATGGAGACCTGAGCCACACCTCCCCTCCGCCTGTCCACAGACAGAAATCAAGTAGCTGTCGGCGAGTAATCTTCCATCTTTGTGGTTCCTGGTATCCGGCAATAGTTTTGGAATTTGCAACCAAGGCTTTCTTGCTCTGTCCCCTCTACTGGCAGAGACCATGCATCATTTGAAGCCGTATCCGGCCGGTCCCATCTTTGCCAAAAGGGCAAATGACTGACGCCGATATTGAAAAGGCTCAGCATAGTGTCACGCTGCCTACGCCGGCCATCCATGTGGCTCATCGCTCGGCTCGCCGAGCTTGATGGTGTGGTGCTCGGTCGGTTAATCAATAGAAACAAGGGTGGGTGCGGTAAAACCACGCCTAGAGCGTGATCATAAAGACTTTCTTCGCCGGGGTGAGGGGTCCTCAACCACATGTCCTGCCCCCCTCTCCTAGTAGGGAGCTCACGACACGGATTCGAAATCCATGTTCAACTCCATCTCGCGTGCACCGTCGCCTAGCTTCCAGGGTGTTCAGGTACCGGACGTGGCTGGCTTGTCATCTTCGTTCAATCCACAAGGACTTGACGGGTATCAGTATCTCTGTACGGAGTACTGGCGTGGAACGGATACGAGGAGTATAGCTTGTCGCATCGGACAGGAATCGCGTTGACATTCGCAAAAGCTTTCTGGCTGTATCGCACATGCCGAAGGCGAGCCATGGATGTATCGGGATCCATGGCAGTATGGGCTGACGGAGATGTGGTATCTCGACCAGCTGGACCACCGGACTGTAGTCTATAGCAGGCTTTGGGTCTCCGAGGAACCATGAACCAACGGTGGATCCATGATGGGTTTGAACGTCCTGAGCGAGCGCTGTACATCGCCTAGCAGGACCGACGACAAGTGGGTGTTTTCGGAAGCGGTGTAAATGATGGCGGGGTAGTGATTGGAAACGAGACGGAGGAGAGTGCATGCGGTTGCAAAAATCTGATATCACGACACAGCAACGATCTCGCTGCCGTACCGGAGTCCTTGGGGCAAAGGCAGGGCGATAAGACATCAGCCTCGCCAAGTTTTTGTTATACGGTCAAAGTGACCGTTGCATCCATGATGTGATTTGTCAATTATCCATGTTTTACTGGTCTGCTGTGGAGCATCCACATGATGGGGCTTGGGCGGCACCTATCTTGCGAGACGGCGTATCTAGGTGTCAAAAGTTAGCAACATTGTGGCAAAGAGGCACAAGGCTACATGTATGTAGCTTTCCAAGGCTGCACGGCGTCGTGCGGCGATTGGCTCACGTGGTGCTAGGCGGACCTAGGATCTTTGGGGGTGGGGTTGAATGATTGGCTTCACCATCCAGGCACACTAAGCAGATACACCGCGTCCAGGGTGTATTTGAGTCGCAGAGCCGTGGTGTCCTTGCATGCATTTGGGCGACCCAACGGTACGTGACATGCAAAGAAGGGGTCGAGAGTAGTCGTTGTCGGAAAGCAGCGTCGGCCAGGGATCAGGGACTGGACCCGGCCTCCCTCCGTGTCGTCCGCCGTGGGTGCCGAAGCGTCCATAATTTGCGAGTGGTGAGGTGGCCGGCTTGGCGTTGATACTCTTACCGATGATCGGAACCATCCCGCGGTATTGAGGGCTCAACATTGTTGCAGCGAAATCCTGAAGTAGGGGCTATCAGCCATCCATTGCATGATGACAGAACGGAATCCACTATTCGTCGTATGGGAAATGGCGATGGAGTCTTCTTTTAGTCCTGTACGAATAGATCGGGTAGTGTCCAACCGGAGAAGCTACAAAGCCGGCAGGTGGGGATGGGCCGGTTGAGGCAGCGCTGAAAAAGGCCATGATCTGGCCATCAGCCATCGACAGAACTGGTGCAATGGGATGGGTGAAGGTGCCTCCCTCCCAAGCCAAGGCGGGGTAGCAGACAGATTTGGAGGGCATTAACGGGTGTGTCCCTAGCCTTCATGTGGTTCTTTTTTTTCTTTCGTGCTGCCGGTTGGCTGGGACCTCTCGCCCGCCAGGCCAGGGAGCCGGATGGCTTTCTGCCTCGGAAGTCTTGCCGCCAAGGTCAGATGGCCATGGCGCCCGGTGGCAGTTTCGTGAATGGGTGAGTGAGCGTTTGTGCAAATGTGCGCTGGGTGGGTGTATGCTGCAACCTGAGACTTGTGCGCTAGAAATCCTGGATCGGTCAAGCATGGGTTCTTGTTGGTGCGTGCGTTTGGCCAAGGGCAACGTACGTACTCTGTACTGTATTTAGGATTCGAGGGTTTTGCAGGGTGTGATGGGCACGATGCGTGCTGCACCAAGATTAATGGCGTTGTCGGCTTCTCGATCGGAGAAGCCGCGAGATTTCAGCCCACTGTTGGTGTTGGCTGTCGAGGAGGTCCGTCGACTGCCAAACGGTTCTAACCAGCGAGGACATTGGCCGAGGGATGCTATGCGAGCGTAGCCAAGGAGACTGAGCTGATGTTGCAGAAGTCTGTTTAGATCTCTCTCCTTCTCTGATGCTCTGGGCATTGGGCCAGTGCTGTAAGTGGGGGTTGCAATAGCTTGCTGTTTGCGGCCGAGGGCTCTAAGCGGTTTGATCCCGCGAACTAGGGTGTGCGAAGCCGCCATTTTGCTGATCAGGCTGGAGGCTTGGTCGACCTCAAGTCTGTATTTTTCTAACACGGGCCCAGGCCATGATACGTCCGGATTGCATGTGTGCCCTGGCGCTGGACTTTTGTGAAGTGGGCGGTCGAAACTCACCCTGAACAGTGATCGTCAGACGCCTCATCTAATCCAATTCCTCCAAGACGGCGAGCCTTGATTTCAAAATAGTGCCGTGTGCATGGTCAAACGAAAGAGTCTTTTGTGTGGGGGTGTGGGGGTGTGTTTCGATGGTGGAAACTGAGGAGGTAAGGGCAGACTGGGCAGTCGAAACGGAGAGTGGTGCAAAGGGAAGATTGATACTCGAGTGGTTGGTCACAGTTCGAGGCTTCCTCCGATGTGCCTGGCCCGATTCATGCTATTGCTGTGGTGCATCGTGGTCGGCTGCAAGACAACCTGGCTGGCGACCTTGGCGAGCACATGGCATGAAGCAAGTCCTGGTAGCTAGCTGGTCGTGGTCTGCTGACTGATGAGTGATGTTGGCGGCCAAATGTCATTTACAGTGGTAGTGTGGGATGCTAGATCTTGTTGTGGCAAAGGGGGGGTTGATGTTCTGGTCGGACACTTGCTTTCCTTCGCATCGACCAATCAACGTCGGGGTTGGATGGCATCGTTGTCCGCCCTTCAGTGTCCTACGTAGACGCCTTGTTTTCCACGGCGAGTCAAGAGAGACCGGAAGGGATGGCGGAGATGGTGAAGGGGTGGAAGCAAGGAAGCCACAAGCATAAGGCATTGATGGTGGTAGTGGTGGTGTAGAAGTTGCGGTTGTTTCTCCGTCCGTTGGTTTGAGCGTCAATCGAGACAGGCCATCATCCCTGGTCGTGCCGTGCCGTGTATCTGATGGGCTGGACGATGCGGACGTCTGCTGCTAGGTAGACGAGAGATGCCTGCAACTCATGTGTATCTGTCCGTACCTAGGTAAGTAAGTGAGCAAGAGAGAGAAAATGTGATGGTGGCTGTTCGCCCTGGTCTGCCTACCCCCACAGAAGTACACGGAAGCCTCGTGTGGCAGAAATGGCGGAAGGAGAAACCCGATGCGAGAGCGATTCTTGTCATGAAATTTAAGTCTGCTTCGGGCGTGTAGTTCTTGCCTTGAGCAGGAAGGTGCCCTTGAACCGTTGGTTGGAGTCGATACCTAGTTGATAGACGATGCAGAGGAGGCAGGCATTACACCAGGCAGGTAGGTTCGATGTACTCAGCTGCTGACCTACTCATCTGGTCAGCAGCTGCTGTTACCATTGGTTAACGAGCCTGCAGCAACTGGCACACGGCTGAGTGGGAGAGGAGCAAGTACACACTGTGCTTCGCCCCTTCTCCGCATAGACCCATCTCCTTGTTGACTGCTTGCTTACTAACATGGGACAAGACTCTCAGCTGGCAAAATGCGAGTACCCACCACCACCTGTCAGCAGTCACTCACTCACTCACTTAATCAATTTCCAGTGCTTCATCTCCTGTGTCAACCTGCCCTCCTGTCCATCATCAACAACAATTATCACCGCCGTCTCGGTCATCTCAATAACCATATTGACTGGACTGCCGGGCGACTTTCACTGAGAGCAACACACATGCGCCATGCAAGCCTTCTGTACCGAGTCCAAGCCCGTTTCGTATCACAGCCCGGCTCAACATCCGTCGTAGCTAAGATAACCTTGCCATCTGGAACCAACCTTCGCCATTGGACGCGAACCCTCGTCCGTACAACACATTCGATCCCAGTAGCCTCTCGACGTTCCCGCCTCCATACGCTGTAGTCATCCAGATCCGGGCATAATCCAATCCACGCCGACGGGAGACAGACCACTCAACAAGCACACTCACCCGCTTTTGGCCAGCCCAGACTCGCCGACGCCGCGAGCTAACCAGACCTGTCGTGTGTGTACGAACACATTCACTGACATTCACCACCCGCTTCTGCAGTTGCTGCATCGAACACCACCACCGCCTGATCCAACTGGCCAGTGTCAGCCGCTCCAACAAACACTCTTCCTGGCGAATTACCCCCCCCCCCCCCCCCCTGTATACAGCTCAATTGTGTCTCGTGTCCAAGGCTTTGCCTGTATCAATTTAAGTTGATCGTGGCCCCGGGTCTCGAACGCCGCCCCCCCTCCCCTCTGTATCTCCTCTCTACTTGGCTTTAGCGCTCTCGCCAGCCGTTGATTCAGGCAATCCACCAGACAAGCAAGCTTCTTGCTGGCACGCTGCTGCACGGGTGAGCTATCCGCTATCCTTGCGCGTGTGCCTGCTCCTCCGCGCAGTAGCTCCGTGGACTTTGGAAATTGGAGCTGCCGCTAGGTTAGCTCTACCATTTCGACAAGATATCCCTTCTTGCTCACCCCCTATCACGAGCTCGGACACCTCGCAGCTATCGTCCAACCAACGACGCTGGGTCACTCCTCCTCGACGCCCCCTCTCCCATTGGCCTCAGCTGCATGACACGGAGTCAGTCACTTGCTTTGCTTTTCTCTCCCTCTTTCACCATCAGCATCAGATCAGACAGAGTCTTGCTTCCTTCTCTCGCCGTGGCTCGGCGTGCGCTGCCCTCTTGACGGTACTCGAATCCAAGTTTCACTTCGCTCGTACGCGCCCCGATGGCGAGCGGCAGATGCATACATACAGCCATAGACATTCCCCCGGAAACTGCAGCAACCATGCCAGGGAGCACGGGGCGCTGTGTTTGGCGTGTGCGGCCGCGGATACAATACATTTACATGTCCCTCCCTCCCCTGAGTGTCTGATGACAGCATCGGCCGATGATCAAGTCAGATTTTGTACACACTAATGGCGCCTACAGCAAGTATATCGAGACATTAACCCACAGCCCGAACCAGCAGCTGCCGTGTGTGCATTTGCTCGCCATTCGGAATGCAAAATGGAATGGTTCACTCCTGTTCCGTTGGAACAGGAGTGGATTTCAAGCATACATGGCGTGAGGTAGGATGTTCGTCTATGCCCTGTGCGGTACTTACTACCTTTCGTCCGCCACAGACAACCTCACGGCGTGTGTTGTCCTACACGTCCAAATGGCATTCCAGCCATGTGTCATAGGAACAACACTGGCCACCTCCTCTCAAATCTATGTACCTTCATCACCGCCGCAAATGCATGAGAATGTTGCAATGCGGTTGATAACGTACGGCAGCCTCGCCTGGCGTGGGCCTGGGTGTTCTCGTATGACCTTTGACTGGCGGCACTCGCGGTAGACTCTCGTGAGTCTGGAGCACACTGGCCGGTCCTTCTGGCATTACCGCTATGCTGTGTCACCGGCGGTGTCTAGCGCTGCAATCTGCAGTTGTCAATAGGTAGATGCTGCTCGGGGCAAGCCATCATTGTCGGGGCTCAACAATGCCCAGCGATTTCGCCAGACGACGTCTGAGAGACTCTGGCTTGGGCAGGCTCGTGCCACATATCCGACGTTGACATCCTTGCCACCCACGATCTCGGTTCCAAGCCGTAGGAGGCTTTCACTCTTCATTCCCCTCGGTACGCTCGCCGGCTGTGATTCCGAACCAAGACCCGCATCCGTCTCAGCTACACAGCTGTCACCTACATTTGTTATTTGATACATCGATAAGGGCCCGGACATGCCGGTGACAAGAGGAACTGAAAAAAAAATCATTCAGTGGTGGAGGCAGCTGAAAAGTTTATGTATCCATTGTTACGAGGCGACATTATGATATGGCGGCGAGAGTCTCTGGCGATAAGGGCAGGCTCTCGGCAATGTACAGGTAGTGCCCGTGGCGTCTACGGGTGGCATGATTGCGTAGTTCTTGTTTGGATGGCTCGCATCGTCCACTACCCTGGGCCGCTAGTAACACAGTCAGTCGTCCATTACACATCCCTACGAAGTCAGCATCGTTACTTTGCGGCCGGCGGTTGCGAGAGTTTGGCTCGGTAGTCACAGAGAGAGCTTCTTTCGAGGTGTGGTTAATTGCGGGTGCCCTCCAGCTTCTCACCTTCAAACGCTGATTGTCATCGATCATCAATCGTCCCAGTGTGGAGCAGTCTCTCCGTCATACATATCTTACCTACACATGTATCGATTCAAGTCTAGGCTGTTGAGCCCTTTCCCCTCCCTACAAATGCCTGCGAGTCTCGAAAAACTCTCACCCCGGCAGGCTGGGCTCTCTCTGACATCCCGTCCGCAAGGAAGCGGGCATGGATACACTGGACAAACACCAGACAGATCACCATTGGGGGTGGAGGCTGATGACGGAGGGGCACGACGTCTTATTTTCGTCTCTCTCTCCCCTGCCAAACCTGCTACTCATTCATGCCTACCGCGCAAATTTGGCGGCCTTGCCCACCCGCGGATTGATTGCCCCGTCAGACACCGCCTCCAGGGGGGGATGAGAGAGGCAAGAGTCCCCATTTTCACGAAGTCACCCCCTATTCTCGGTTAGGCCCAATCCTGATTCCGTCAGCAAGCCGAATTACGACAGGCGTAAGACGCTGTCTGGTAGTGCAATGATTCAGGCAAGATCACGCTGAGTGATGACGACTCCTCCCCCACTGCGAGACCATTCACACCCCTTTATTATTCTCATAGGCAAGCAACTCCGGCCGCCCGTTACAGGCTTGTTGTCACTTACTGGCCGGCGGTGTCGGCAGTGCACGGGGGACGGCGGATGTTTGCGTGTGTCTTTCTCTCAGATTACCCCCCCCTCCTTTCCGCAATGTAATATGTAGGCGCTCGCAGACATGGCATGGCATGGCCTGGCATGGCCTGGCATGGCGGTGCGGTGCGGTTCGGTGCCCTTCGGAGCCTGTGCCCCGCGCCGATCTCAACTACTCTCACACCTTTTTGGTGGCTTTCCCATTCTCCCGCTCGCCGCCGGGCGACTGGAGAATGGTACCAGCGACTCACACTCCGGCCAGCGGGGCCGGCGACCATGCGGAAGGGGGAAAGAAACTCCTGGAAAGGCGGTCTCGATCCATACTGTTGAGCTCCATCTATCTGGGCGATCTGGAGGTTTTCTCTCCGACGAGGCAGTGTACCCAAGGATCCACGGGCGCACCACCAAAGACTATCACTACTACTATGACGACGCCAAAATGATGCGTGGGAGTTTGCGTGTCTGCTCGTATGTGGATTGCCGATCTGCACCCACTCAGAGTGGACGACGTCAGTCTCTGTTATGGCCGCGGTGGTGCATTGCGAAGCTCTCGGGGTGAAGCCTCGTGGCTCTCATGACGAGCATGAGGCGCTGCGCCGTCTGCCACCGCAATAGCCACTGACTCTGCCTGATACAAGTGTATCTGACACTATTCTGGAGACGGAATGCTGGGGTAACTTCGCATCTTCGACGATAGTGTGTCGTAATGTTGGCTGTTCTGGCTGTGTTGCAAAGTTGTCAGACGAAAGGCCACGTCGTTTTCTCAATCCCTCCTTGAGACTTGAAAATCAGTCACATATCCTCATGACCATCGGCTTCTTGAGGTCGTAGCGGTGATTCAGAGGGATGGCAGGCAACCTCCTTGGAAGAACGTCATCAACTCATTGGCTAGACAAAGGCCAGGCACGAACGCGGCCTTGGGGGTGTTCCCCTCGTTTTTCGTTCATTCCATTTCCGTCCATCAGAGAAGGGCAGGCGCCTCCAACGGCTTGTATTCCGCTGTCATTGCTGTGTGTCCTTGGCATTGATAGTTGGTATCGAAGCCTCCACGGTGACTGATTTGATTCTTGCTAGCTCAAGCTTTGAATCCAGCTTGAGTCAATAGACATGTCATGGTGCGTGATGGGTAACCACAAAATCCGGGGTTGTATATGAGCACAACACGCAGTATACAGGCTCGCAAGGGTCGGTTGATATATCCAGGAGGGCAAGTAGGTGTTCCAGCGTTGCAAGATTTCTCCCGCGAAAGACTACGTATTTTCCTCAGTCCAGCTAGCTCGCTCCCTCTAGTTTCTGCCAAACAATTCTAGTACAACAACTCCAATCTGTGTAGTTTCTGATGATTTGCTATGGTGAATGGGTCCTATACTAGGTGAACCTGGTTGACTGACGAGAGACGGTGCTGGTAATGGTTAGTGCTGTCGAGCTCTATACTGACACGCTTCATCGTCTCACGGATGTTTTCAAGTAACCACCTGTAATGCCATATGAACAACAGGTGAAAGAGATAAATTGGTTCCTCCGGCTCCGTTTGGTATAACAACCCCCTGGGTGCAGACGGCATCATTCGAGCGAGACGAAAGCCCTGGACAGCGCTTCCTCTGCCTCAATGGCCCTGGGCAGTCTCCAGCGTCTTCCCGCTGGTTTGAAACTCTCCAGTGACTGTCATGGTGACCCTCTGCAAGTATTTTCCACCACTGATTTCAGTTCGAGGGTTCATCTTGTCGGGACGGCTACTTCAATACAGAACGTGCTGCCTGCCACCATCGACGCCGTATCTCAGCCTTGGGTTCCAACCGTCCAACCAGCAGCTGCAAAGCAAAAGAAAACGGAATACCAAATGGGGACCAGTGGTAAGCCCATGGTTTGATGACGCAGCTAGGTGGCCCCCGTGTTCTCGTCAACAGCCCTGTTGTGAAAACATAAGTACGAATGCTGGGTGAAACACAACGGGGCATCGCCATCAGTATTCCAAATATGGGTACGGGACTACCTACGTATAATGTGGGCTACGTATGAACTGGGTTACGTGCCTGAGAGGAAGTCATCTTGCAGGGAGACAAGAATGTACTGGGCGGAGGTCGCCAATGTCTTGTCCCTGTCAACTATTCTTTCTACAGGCTTTAAGAAGTAGTTTAAGAACTTGTGAAGAAGCACCAATAGTTGAACGCAAGAGAAGAAATGAGTTAGAATAGGTTCCTGGCCTCTTCTCGACTCTTTAACCAAGCCTATCAGACTCTCTTTCAACCATTTCCCATGTTGGGTCAATTTCAATTATAAAGACATCTTAAGTTTGACGCAATATTTAGAGAGCTTTTCTCGCGTTCTTTTGATTATACATAAGCTACCGAGTTCCACCAGAACACGGATTTTATATGGTGGTTGTAATTGTGTCAATATGTTATGGTTTGATTTGGACGACTTCCGTATTTCGTTTCAGGAAAGCAACATTGTTCTGTTTGGCCGACCGAGGGCTTGATGGATATAGGTCTTAAGTTTGAACATAATGCAGATAAGCACTGTCTTCAGAGAATCAATGTGGTTGTCTTCCAGAGAGTTTCTTTGATGCAGGCTTTATGAGCGGTTGATGATGTCCTTTATGCCCTGAAGCACCGAACACCGATGGCAGAGTTGTTTTGATGCCCTGCTTCCCTCAACGACATGGGTTCCGAGCTATCAAAGGACATAAGAGTCCCTGTAGAACAAGACGCAACAGCGCGAGCTTGGTCTTCAAAGTACAAGAATACCGCAGGATTCTGGGAACAGCGAGAAAGCACAGAGGAACCAAGAGCCAAGAGATGAGAGCTGTATATCAGTAGCTCAAGCCTGGGAATTGAAATCGAAATGACAATCACCTGAACAATAGCATCCCTGACCACTCAGCTTCAAGCCAGTATCATTACCAGTATTGCAAGAATGTCGATTACAAGTTCGCCGAATCAAACCAGCCGCAAGGGTATCCTGCACGCCGTGGAAGCCTGCGTCGGGGGCGAGAACTTGCTGTGGGAGCTATACGACGGCTACAGATACGTCCCGGCGTTTCATATCGATGCGTCGTGTACTAAGGAAGCCACCGTTGTCAAGCTGGTATGCCTTAACTCCATTCAGAAGAGAAAGCTAAAACAGTTTGCAGCAAGAGAGATGTGGCTGTCGAGGGAGGCGTGTTGTGTAAGCCCCCCCCCCCCCCCCCCAACTTGTTACCCATGCTTGGCTCAAGAGAAGCCAGTCCAGTACAAATAAATCCGCGCTGACCGAGTCTCACTAGCGGACCGTCGTGAGATATGTCGATTATCTCCCGGGCATCAACGCTGCCGTGACCGAGAGACACCCCGTAGAGGGCGCGATCCACCCCGCCCGGGATCGCCTCGAGGACTCGGCGATCCTCGAGATGGCATGGGACATCCTCCTCGCGCTGGCCTATCTCCACGGGCGTGGTATCGTCCACGGCGAGGTTAGGCCCCGGAACGTCATGTCCTTCCCCTCATACCCCCGCCGCAACCGCTACAAGCTCTTCGGGCACGGCCTCGTCCCCGGCGTCATTAACTACTGGCCCAAGGACGACGGCTACACGGCGCCCGAGTTTCTCTCCGAGGGCGCCGAGACGCGAAAGAGAGGCAAAGAGGGAAAGTACGCAGTGAAGCCGACGTTCGCGTCGGACGTCTGGCAGCTCGGCATGCTGCTCTGGCACTGTCACCGCTACGGCACTTACTGGGACTCAGAGACGCTGCCGTCGCGGAAGAAGAGCTGGCAGTCCGAGACCCTCGTCCAGCCCGACCTCACAAGTGAATCGGTGAGTTCCATGAGGGGCATCAGGCCGCTGGCGTTCAGAGCCAAAGGCTGTAATGGCTCGAGCCACGACTGGTTGGCGCAGCTGCTGCCCAACATGCTCGACGAGGACCCCCTGAGGCGGTTTAGCGCCATGGAGCTCCTTCGACAGATGCAGAACCAGAAGTCCTATGCCGTCGAGAAGCAGGACTTGGAGGACGATGTCGAGGACATGAAGGACGCTGCGGAGGCTGCCAAGAAGGAGTTATGGCAGCGGAGCACCCTTGGCAAGGTAGCCAAGGGGGCGGAGCGAGTGCAGATGCACTTTGCTCGTCTCCTCTTCTTGCTTGTTCTTCCATGCCGCATCATGTGAGAAGTATTGTTGAGTAGTATGGTTGTGGAAAAGGGCTGGTGGTTCAGATTCGCATCTTGATAGACGGGCTGGTTTCGACTTGGATAAAGTATAGATGGATTTGATAGACATCTAGTTTCGAAAGAGCTACTGTAGCCTCAGAAACCTCATTGGTAATACTACATTATGCTCAATACGTGAAGCCGATTATTGGTGTTGATGAATGGAGTCGTAGCTAGTCTTGACCACAGCATGGCTCGTCATGGTCGCCTACCGCGGCGAGGGACAGACAGGTCAGGTCAGGTCGATTTCCCACAGTCATCACGACGCCATTCTCCTATGAGCTTCGGCGTCGCGCATGAGTTGGAGCAATCAGCTCTTGGTGGTATGAGGCCCCAGACGGGAAACAGCTTCGACCAAACCTCACTTACAACGCTACTCACTCTTGAAAATGGCCGGATGAAATCGACGCCTACATCTACTTATTTTTAGACACACTGGGAGCAACACACAGGGGTCACTGACCCGGGTTACATGTGGATATCTGTTGACAACTTCGGCTCCGTACTATGGATGTGTATACTTACAGAAAAATCCCATTATACATTATCACATTCCAACGTCTCTCCATCACTTCATCCGCGGGGAGCAAACGTTACTATAAGCCACAGCGATGTCGTCACACCCGACGGGACCAAGACGCATTGTCCAATCACTATCCATCACGCCACGACCACCATGCGCTGGCTAGTCCACATCGATCCTTCATGCCTCTCATCATTCGCCCTCTTCTTTTCCCTGTCTCACTCGATCTCGGCCAACTCAACGGCCAACACACCACCTTGAGCTGAGTGAAGCTTGAACCCCCCACCTGCTTGGAACTCGACCTCATCTTCACCAGGACGTGCCTGTCACCCGCCGTCGCAGCGCAGATGTGCAGCTACTCTGAGATCGCCACTCATAGAGAGAAGCATTGTCTCTCTCGTCCGAGGCCAACTCGAACGCTTGATCGGAGGCAAAGCATGAATGCGCTCCCAGCTGTTGCTTGGCTGTAACAGCAGAGAGGCAGAATACATGAATGTACTGTGAGTCTGACCACCCCATAAGAAGAAGAGAGGGAAGAGAACACGGGTTTCCCCATTTTCGTCCAAACTCCCGGCATCAGAGTTCCGGGGAACGAATCCGTGCCAAGGGAAGCATGTCTTGCCCTTCCCTGCCCAGCCGCGCGCACGACTGTCCACATGTAAACGGCACATCGCGACTGCATCGATGAGCACTCCGGCACACAAGAAGCCCTTCACAACATCCCCCTGTCGGTGTCGCGTTGATTTCCACGCAAGCTCGAGGGATGCGACCAGTGGACCTAGCGTAACACGAGATATGGCTTGCTGTCTGAAAGACCCAAGTGGCCTGCAGCTTTTCCTTATGAAATGGCGGCTCTAGCTCTGGTTCCTCTCACCGACTCTCAGACCGTCCGATAAAACCCGCCCCCTTCTCATCAACTCAACCCTTTCGCCCGCCCGCCCGCCCATGCTACCAAACATCTCAGCCACATCATCCATCAAACCATCACCATCACCACCCTATTTCCATCTGACCCAACGGCTCAAGAACCAACCCGTCCCTCCGTTCGCTGGCGGGCCTCGACTGTTGACTCGCTACTTCCCTCCCTCCCCCTCCACCTCACAAGATAGATCCCTGTGTCGACGGCATCGTCCCGAGCCAGCCGTGGGCCGGGCTGTTTCCTCCATTCCTCACAGATACTACTGAGTACGCGCAGTCTCACGCACGGCCGTGGTCGTCGCCGTTGTTTGTGTTGGTTTTCAGTACTATTATGCTGTAGCAAACGCTTCACTTCTGACCCCCCGCGAGATCGATCCTCCCCCTCAAAAGGACCGAGCCTAGCTACCCAAGTCCGACATACCGGGTTGACCCCCGCTCGGACGATCCCCCTCAGAGTTCGGGCTCTGATACCGGGGAGAGAATCCCAGCCTGCCGGTCCAAAGTTTCGGTACCCCTTGCATTTCACTGCCCAGCTTCACTCACGGCCGGTCCTAATCTCACAGCTCTCCGATTTGCATTTTATTCACAGTGCTCCCCTTCCTCGTACTCTATCCGATCCCTTCTTTTCCCCTTCCTTCCTCCTCTCCCTCCACAAAGGACGGCCTTGGACGCTCCTCAACAGAGAAACTTCACCGGTCTCAGCTAGGTCAACAGGACTCAACGGCGGCGCCAGCCACCCGAGACATATCTCACGATAGCTCACACCCCATTTAAATAAAACTTGCTGCCGCCTCCTCGCGCATGTCTCACTCCAGCCAGAACACTCGCAGCGGCGCCCTCACCAGGAGTACCCGGGACGACACGACCATGACCCGGACGCGGCGCACCTACTCGCCCTCCTCCCGCTCCCGCTCCTCCTCGGCGGGTCCCCGCGGCAGCCACCACCGCCGGCCCAGCATCAAGACAGCCGCTGTCTTCATCGCTGCCGTCGCCGTCGCCTCACTCTGCGTCCACAAGCTCTGGCCGCGCAGTACTTCGCACTCCAAGAAACAGGACTGGGACCAATCGCTCACGCCGCCGGGCCGCCGCTCGCGCAGGCGCAACGCCATCCGTGACCGCCACAATGGCTACCTCGACTACGACGACCACAACGTCTTTGACCGCAACGACTACTACCGCCCCCGCGACGACGTGGCCAGGGGGGCCTTGCCCGGGGGCAGGGGGGAGTCCTACTACCCGCCTCGCGGCCGCGGCGGCGACGGGCGGTCGAGGGGCTACGGCAGCGACAGCGATGGGGACTCGTACTACTCCTACGACTACTTGCCATCCCCGAGCGAGCGCTTCTCGGGTAGGCGGGGGACGATCGAAGGAGGAGCGGACCGGCGGGGCCGGTCACGCGGGTTCGGCGGCACAGACGAAGAGAACGAGGTCGTCCGGTACGAAAAGCAGTCCAACAGGTCGGAGGCGGACAGGAGTCGTTTCGAGGAGGAGCGCCCGGAGCGGCCGCGGTACAACGAAGCCGTGGAAGATTGGAGCCGGCGAGGGGGTCAACGGTATCCTTCTCCGTCCGAGGAGCGGAGTTACCGGGGCGAGCCCGATTACGTCGATCGGAGGTCTCGGCGAAGGTCCGACTACTAGGCACTCCAAAAGATGTGGATGTTGACATGAGCGAACAAACAAATTCCCATTTCTAAACATGGTATATTTTACTCTTCAGCGTGTTTTGTTCAGAGCATGCTATCTAGCTGTGTTACTTTGAAGACAGATGTCCAGCCACGTCTAATGCCATTTCGTAAACTCCCTTACCAACTCCTCCGTTCAGTTACGCTGTTCTTCAACTCCTCCCGAATGCTGCCGTTTTCTATCATGGTCATCTACTCTGCGCTCGTAACTGGCGCCGTGGTTTCTTCGCCATCTTCAACTGCGTTCACAAGACCTAACGCCGGACCTTGCGCCGGACCTTGCGCCGGACCTTGCGCCGGATCTGACGCCGGGATCATGAGGCTCATTTCTTCGTCCACGGCCGCTTGCCAGCCTTCGCCTCCGGTTCTCATGACCAGCGGCGTGCTCAGCTCGGCCAAGAAATAGTTCTCATTGCGCGTGCTGCTCCGCGCAACACCTTCCAGGGCCGAGTACGCAGCGCGAGTACTTCGCATTCGCTTACCCGGCCTACCCCCTTCACTGAGCAGGCTGCCCCGTTGCATGCGGTCCTGCATCAGACGGTGATCGTAGCCGATGATGCCGCGGACATAAGGCGCTACCTCGAGGGTGATCATCCGCATGGTACGATCAAAGACTGACGGCTCAAGGCTGGTGGTCATTGTAGCCAACGCCTTCTCCGAGACAGCGATTGGATCGAAAGCAAATGCCATGTCGTACCGGTTGATAACAGCGTCGCGGGTAGGATTGACAAAATACTGCCTCATTCGGCGGATCGCGCTGTCCTCCTGGAGGTAGTCGAATTTGGCTGGAATGTCGTTCAGGAGAGGCGCAGTCCGAAGAACCTGTCGAGCTCCAGATTTCAGACTGGTGGCCAACGCCTTAGCTGTGCAAGTGTAGGTCGTAAGAGGCGGAGCCTCCAGCAGACGTCGACCGACTGTGAAGTCGTCGCGCGCCTTGATCGGAATGTCTGGTTGCGTGGCATCGAGTGGTTCCTAGAGCCGCATTAGTCGATCTATCACATCCTATTGAGCGTTCACCCAGTAACTTACCTGGAATTTGAGCCCAAGTTCGCCGCCAGAGCAGAGGTCCGCCGCGCTCATGAGATCCGAGAACTCGGAAAACACTTTCAGCGCCGCGGCTCTGTCCCCAGCCGAGGATGTTGCTACGTTGTCTGCCCATGACACCATATCAAGAGACTCGTGCCAGTTGCCCAGATCCAATTCCAGACCCTGCCAGCATTGGTTCATCAACTCTTCTTCGGCAGCGCGAGGGCTTGAGACGATTGCTGGATCGCGGCTGACCCACCCCATGCCCTCCAGATATGTTCCTTCACTGACCACCCGTACAACATCACCGTTCTCGTCCGTGTCGCATCCCTTTGGCCATCTTGGGTAGAACCAGTCAAAGCCGCCGCGACGGTCGCCCACTCCAAGCTGACACCAATAATTGAGTTCCGTCAGGGACGCGCGGAGATCGTAGCCCCTCGATTCGTATAACGCACTCACAGCTGCTCGACAGAGAGCATGGCCTTCGTTGGCAGCGACTAGAAGGAGAGTATCAACTGCCAGGGCCTCGGGTGGCGGTGTAAATCGGAGGATTCCATACAAGACGAGGTTGTGGAATGGCACCAATGTCTCGTCGGTGCAAGTCATGACAAACGGCCTCTTGGACTGAGCAATCAAGCCCACGATGGTCGCCCAGAACTGCTTGTCCTCTTCATAAAGAACGTCGACTTCTTCGAGAAGAATCAGCGACTGCTTCTGATCTTGTGGCTTTGCCTTTGCAGACTTTACTGCCGCGGTTGGTTGCTCCGTCACTTCAGGCTGGGCTGTAGCTTGGGGCTTGCTCGCCGGCTTGAGCTTGAAGAACGATGTCATGGTCCCTTGCTTGCCGGATTTGATGTCGTTCGCTGTGCCGTCGTCAGCGTTGTCTCCGCTGTCAGCCTGGCCGCTCTGACGATGCCGTTGAACAAGATGGTTTTGTGTCATGTCTCCGACCTTCTCCATGACATCCTTGCCGTTGCGGCGACTGCTGGCGTTGATTTCAAAAATCTCGAAGCCGAGCTCCTTTGCAACGGCGTACACCGCCGCCGTCTTGCCACAGCCGTGAGGTCCACTGAGAACTACTGCGTTGGTGAGCCGGCTCGCATCCTTTCCAATGTCTCTGCGAACCACGGTTTTCTTCGCACTGCCGTGAACAGGCGTCGGCAGCCAGTCATCCTCATCGTCAGAAGCAGCGGGCAGCAATTCGGCTTCGTCGCCACTTGAGACGACGAACCCATCCAGCTTGTTGCGCTTCCTCTTCTTTTTCGTCGCCGAGCCAGGTTTGGACACCGACTTGTGGTCTGCGTTTGGGCCGCCGGTATCAATGGACTGAACCTTGAGACTCTGTAACCACTCTTTCAACAACAAGCCTTCCTGGCCGCTCTGAAGAAGTTCGTCTGCGCAGACCGGCGCGTACTTCTGAGCCCAGGGAAGCTCCTCACATTGAGATCTATCATGAGCTGAAAGGTTGGTTTCGAGCAGGTTGTACAGACGGGCTACTGCCGGATGAGGCTTGCGGGTGGATGCCGTGAGCAGTTCATCATCGCTATCCTGGCTCGAGATGAGCGGCAAGGGAGTCCGTAATTCAGGCCTGATTCTCTGTCGGAGCTTGCGGCCACTTTCAAAGTGCTTTTCGGGAAGACGGAGCTCGGAAGGCGGAGGCGGCACATAGTCGTCAGTGGTCTCTTGGATTGACTTAGCGAGGGAAAGGGTGTCTAAGGACTTGGCGATTTGGTCTACGACAGATTCACCCGGGAAGACGTTTGTTGTTTGCCCCTTTGACTTCCTAGATGCGAAACCAGCTTCTTGCCTTGCTGACAGGCATTCTTCACCGGGCGACAACCCCCTAACGTGTGCAGTTCCCTGGGCTGGCCACGCCGGGTGACATGCTCCTGGAACTCTGAGTCCCATAGACCGGACGCCAAATTGCGGCAGTTGAACGTTGCCAGCCTTCAGGGCCGACCTTTGCTTTTTGGGGGAGCAAGGTGTTGAAGAGAAGATAGTGGCCCGAGGTTGTTTCGGAGCGGCAGAAGGCGCGTCTGCTGACTTGGTAACGGCCTTCGACTTGCCGAGAAATAGAGGATGCGTGATGTTCGACCTCGATTTGTCTTGATCTGCCTTGGAGGCTTTGGCACGAGCCTTTCGAGGTGTAGTGTTTATCGGGCCTGTCTTGACCTGCGGTTGAGAGGCGAGAATCTGCTCAATCTTGGGGCCTATTCGTTCGCGCGCTTCTGGGTCGGGCCCATACTTGATCGTCACAATGCGCGATGGTTTGGCCGGCGATTTGGAAGACTTTGCGGTTTTCGTCGTTTCTGCAGGGCCCGGCTTCGGCTTCGGCGGTGATCCAATAGTACCGGTCTTGGGATTGAACTTCAGCACCTTCGTTGGCTTTGGCGGTTCGGCCTTTCCAGCATTCTGAGCAATGTTTTGTGCTGTGGTTGAAGGTCTTTCGGGATTTAGTCCCGAGGCTGGCGCCTGAGTGTGTGGCAGAGCAACCGCCCCATCGGCAGACGATGGCGCAGGGAGAGTTGTAGGTGGAGTTCCGGTAACAGGCGCACCGTTGGTTTGAGAGAAGTGGTTGGCGATCGCAACCGCCGGAGCGGGCTGCTTCTTCCTGGGTCGTCCTCTCTTCCTCCCAGAGCTCGGAGGGTTGCCAGCCCCTGTCTTCTGCCTCTTGCGGCCGTGTTCATCCTCGCCAATGTCCGACGATGGCGGTTCAGCATCGTTTGACGGCTGCTGGGGCGCGCGCGTCTGCTTCCGTGACGAAGTCGCTTCGTTGTTCGAGATGTGTTGGTCAGGAATTTGAGGCTGGTCGTCCACAGCTAAATCGAGTTTCGGGGGTTCGGTACTCTTCCCTGGGACGAAGAATGGATGGAGCTTCTGGTTAGAGACGTCCAGTCCTTCTGGAGCCATGTTGGCTACCAAAAGGGTTCCCATGGGACTAGGGAATGCTGCAATTGGGAGTAGTCCTCAGCACATGTCGAAGAAAAAGACCGTTGGGCGTACAGCGAGCGAGGGAGATACAGAGAGAATCGTGGCTGTGTGAGGTGTTCGACATTGGGTTGGGACTTACGCTGGAGCCGCGGCACACCTTCAGAAGACGTCAGAGGGCATGCGACCGGATGAATGTTGCGAGATGGGATGTGTAGGAAATGTTACAAAGAGTGGAAATGCCGTCTTCAACGCCGACTATGGTTGAAATGACAAAGGCAAAGAACGAGCCTTTCTAACCCAGGTGGCCAACATTAAAGTAAGGTACAGACAGACGGGTAAGCTTGGAAGAGTTGTCGAGGTGGGCGGGTAAAGAATTACAGGTACTACCGCCAGTCGCGGTCCAAACCGCGTCCAAGTCACTGGGGCCGACAGCGCGTACCGCGACGTCCATTAACCCCCCTTCACCGCATTGGGTGCGTTACCAGCCATAGCCCACCCACACGCCTCGGTTCTACAGGTTACAAGTCACTTTTCAGCCACACTTCCAGCACCAAGGACCAGTACCCACACTGGATGGGTCCCAGACGCTTTATCGATAGCAGCGGTCGGAAGTTAATTTAATCCGGAGAAGGGATTGAACTGATCGATGCACTGTCCATCATTGACAAATTCTGCCATGCGTGACAGTGCGAATTAACTTTCGCGCAGCAGCAGCGCACCCCACTACGGCAGAGTCCTCCCAACTTTTTTTTCTCTCGAGATCGAAGCCATCACTTACACTGCCGGGTTTTCGAGCTTAACCAAGAGCCATTGCAGTTGCACCCAGCCCCCAGGCACTGCTAACAACCCATCCGAATCGCCGCCATAGTCCGAAACTTCGCGACAGTTCAAAAATGGCTCCCACTTTCCGCATCCACCGTCCAGACGTCCTGGCTTCTTTGCCGCGTCCGCTCGACCATACAAAGGGCCAGTACCACATTGGAGAGGTCTACACACAGAAGCCCGGCTCGAAGAAGAGGAAGAGGCTGGAGGTCGTCGTCGGCGTCGACGGCGAAGCAGCAAACATTTACCATGTCAGTCACCGCATCGTTTGAAACCCATCACAGCCTCGTACTAACCTCCCCAGGTCCCTTCCTCTGGCCTGCGGACGTCCTACCCGATCCCACCTCAAGAGTCCTTTACCTGCGCACCGCACTCGATCCGATACCAGGGAGCCGACGCCAGTGGCAGTGGCCGCAACAACTACACATACCTGTCGACGCAAGACTCGACCGGCGCAAAGGTCACCCTCTGCCGCGATGTCATCGACGTGACCGGCAAGACAAACTCTACCAGCGTATCCCAGCGAGTGCGCCACAAGTCCCCGATTACCTACCTCTTCACCTCGTCCGCCGTCGATACGACCGTTGTGGGCGACAGCCCGCAAGCCGAGAGAGGCGACGTGCTTGGCCTCTGCAGGGACGGCCAGGTTCTGTGTTTGGACGGGGAGGCCTTGGAGCAGAAGTGGAGCGCATCCTCCTACAGCCTGTGCAAAGATCTTCTCCCATCGACCGTCTCCAAGTACGAGGTCGAGTTTTCTCTGCATGCCGCGGCGTCAGAAATCCTGAATGGGCTGTTCCAGGGCAGGCAAGACGCCTTTGGCTCTTTTGGGCGCCTGATAGACCCCAAGACCTTCAACCCGGACGTGCTCACCATCGTCGTCCGTACCAACACCGAAGATACGACATCGAGGTTCCTCATCATTCTCGGCGTCCTGCCCACCGTCTCTTCCCAGCCGCTGGTCCAGCTCCACGTCACGCCCCTGCCTTCTCAGGATGACATCGCGACCGAGTCAGCCGCATACCAGCTTCACATCCAGTCCGGAAAGCTCCTCCAACTGTGTGGTCCTGTTCTCCGAACCTACGATCTCACGAGTGCCGTGCCCAAGCTGCAGGGTCGTCTCCCCCTCCCGGAACTCACCTCGTTCCTCCAGCTGTCAGAACACTCAGTCCTCTGTCTGTCCAACAACTTTGCCAGCATGCTGAATCCCACCTTCCACTCGGTCCAGGCTTCGACGGCGATCGAGCTTCCCGAGAGCACCGAGCAGCAGAAGCCGACTCTGATCACCTTCCTATCCAAGTTGGATATGGCAGTCGCGGTGGTCGGAAACACTCTGGTATCCATCCAGATCGAGCGCCCCAAGTCTCACGGCAAGGAGGGTCTCCTCATCGACTCGATAGGGAAGGGCCTGCCAAGATCGGATCGCGTTCCGGCAAGCTTGCCTAAGACCGGAAACACGACGTTCGAAACCTACCTCCCAGGAACTCTCTCGGACGAATACGTCAAGGAATCTCTGGCAGACGTAGAGAAGGCGGACGGGTACCTCCTGGCCCAGGACTGGAAGGCCTTCGAGGGTCTCTTGGCACAACGGTTCGGGGTTGCCATCGACCAAGAGGCCGAGGTGACCGGGGTACAGACGCCTGACTGGAAGTGGCTGGAGCGCTCAGACAAGTATCCCGCCGTCGACCGCCGGTGGGTGCTGTACGCCATCAGCAGAGTCTTCTCGATGGATGTCCAGGCCGCAGAGGGAGGTCTCCTCCGCTGCATGCTTCCCGCGAGCAACGTCATGATCTACCTCATCGCCGCTGGCCACCTCACCAACGCCAACATGTCGGCGGCCTTCAAGAACGAGCTGGTCGAGGCGGCGTCCAAGGAGTCCATCATCGACAAGCTCGTCCAGCGGCTCGTCGACATGGACCCCGCCCTGGAGCTACTCCTGAACTACGTCTCGGCGACCAAGCTCGGCGAGAAGGAACTGCTCCTGGTCATCCGCATCATCATGCGCAGCCTCGACCAACAATCCAGGCTCCTGCCTCCGGCACCGACGGAGACGAAGGAGGAAGAGTACGTGGCGATGGAGATCGACCTCCTTGAGAAAGAGCTCGAGCTGGCCGAGTATCACCTGGGCGACGACTCGAATCTCCGCGCACGAGCCCTGACAACGGCCTTTGAGAAGCTCTCCAACTACTCCTCAGTCGCCACGGTACGGGCCCTCCGCGAGACCTTCAACCCGACAGAGGTCCTGTCGCTCATTCACCTGCTGCGAGTCCAGCTGATTGGCAGTGCCTGGACATCAAGATACGTCGACACGACAAACTTTGACAAGGACGAGGCGGCGAGGGCACCGCCAGACGGCGCCATCTCGCTCATCGCGGAACTGCTGTCCCGATGCATTGATTCCGTGGGCCCCAGTGGGTGGCTTACAAATGGCACTTCGTCCTCGGGCGACCGTGCAGACGCGGCCGATTTTATCACGGCATTGAAGCTCGAGGTCAGCGCTGCGTTGGAGGGCCTGAACGAGGCCGTCTACCTGGACGGCATCGTCGGCGAGGCGGTCCAGTACGGCAGGGCAGTTAGGGCTGGCGTCAAGACGGGTCCGTCCGGGCGTGCTCAGGTCCTCGCTAAGCCGGTGTCGCTCGACGTCGAGAGCTCGCCTCATCTGCCTCTGGGGCTCGTGTCCAAGCAGAACGTGTCCAACATCAAGATTGTCTCGGGTGGCGAGGTGCTTGAGAGGAGCTCGCGTGAGAAGGGACACCTGCTGAGTCAGAAGGTCAAGGCGTATTCTCTGGAAAGGATCTCCATTTGAGCCGCATGTCAGACGGCGAGATGTATCAAGGAAGCAGCCGCTCACACCCATCACATGTGAGATACGTGTTCTGGAGTCAAGGCTGAACATGGTAGGGGTTGATCTGGGGCAGTGGAGAGGATGCCCTGTGAACCGTAAAAGGGATAAACGAAAGTTGAAAAGGAAAAATAGATGGATATCAGGAGACTAGTCAGCAGCCCTGAAAAGATACCAAACGAACGGATACCGAAGCGTGCATTTGTCCCTCTTGGTCGCCATAACCGGGAGAAGCAAGCGAAAGGTGACTTGCAAGTCGACTGAGTAACCGGTGACTGAGAGAACTTCACACCACACCACCCATGGCTAGCTAGCACAATGAAGGTTTGCATTGACCGAAGCAAGAAACCATCGACAGAGTTCACAACTAGCGCAGCTGACATGGAGCTGGTCCGCCCGGCAGGGCTGGGCAGGTGAAGGGAACACCGGACGAATCGGAACCCCTAAACTCTACCGTCGGTGTAACGTGGAATGCATCGAGAAGCACAAACTGGGAAGATTCCCAGGGCGAACCTCGCATCTACAACGTTGTCGGCATACCTTCTTGGGGGGCCTGGAAGACCATCTCCGGCCGCTGGGCCCCAGAGCTGCATGAGAATGTCGAGTCAGCTGTATCAAGCAGCTCAGGCCCCGGTACTCGGGTTTCTTCGGCCATCCATTGTCGATCCAGAAGAGGACCATAGCTTCGGATGTGATTAACCAAGCTGATGAATATCACCAGGCTGCAACTGCCCCAACTCTCGGCTCGCCAATAATGTGAGCATCGACAATCAGAGAGAGAGAGAGAGAGAGAGAGTGTGTGTGTGTGTGTGTGTATGTGATAGTCCCGACGGAGGGCAGATGTAGGAGAGGGCCCGAGCCCTCTTGTCCGTCTTGCGTTTCGAAAGGATGCTGGAAGATGCAGAGTCCCGTCCAAAGTACCAGTCCACTCACTGGACGGGTTGCTGCCTGGCCAGTGGGTGAAGACTGAGAAACTGAAGTTGAGATGCCGAGGAAAATCTGACAGCCTCACCTGTCTCACAGGCCCACCAACAAGCAACCCAGGGAGACATGGTGAGACGGGGAGACTATCGATTCCCCCGTCTTCCGAATGGAACCACGCGGGTGCTAGGGTATGTGGTGGCTTTGCACATTCGGAGAGGGCTCTGCTGCTGCTGTTGCTGCGATGAAGCGTGGGGAATCAATGTGGATGTGCGTACCGTTGGCAGTGGCACGACTGATTGGTGCTGATGATATCGATAGCTCTTCTACAACGGTTAGCGCCGCATGAATGGGCTTTGCTGCGGACATCTCTACGACGCTCTGAATCCATCCATGCCCCCCTCCTAGTCCAGCCATCGTGCTTGATATGTGGCTTGTCGGGCACTGCTGCATGGCCAGCGAAGAGCATCCATCAGTCTTCTGCCACCCGCCCACCTCGTCTCGAAGCAGCAAAAAAAAAAAAAAAAAAAGAAGGAGATTCTACGAGAACGGCATCAAGAACCATGGACAGCAACGGCAACAGCTGCATAAGGCAGACAGGCAGCACGAGAAGCCAAGTTCTCGGGAAGTCGCATGGTGGACGAGAAAGGAGGGGGGGAGGGTCAAGGTTGCGCAAAGCCCAGTCATGCGCTACAGATAGAGACAAAAAAAAGAGATCGGATCATTAAGATCATTGGGGGGAGGGGTTTGTTGGAGATGCAGCGCAAAGTGCATTGTTTCGATACATGGTTTCTGCGCTCTTTGCAGCCGGTACGAGTCCGTTTCTTGATCGTCTACTTCCTTTGATACCGCCGAGACATTTGTAAGCAGAGATTCTGCGTTTCCGTCTTGACGTCTCGAGGGCTCTTCTTCTCTCTCTCTCTCTCTGTGTGTGTATGTGTCTTTGCTCATCATGTTTCTATAACGAGATGCAGCTGATGAAGAGGATTCGAAACGGACGTCTTGGGTCACTGACTGAGCTCAAGTATCGCCCGTTTGCAGAACACTAACTTCATCACTGGCTTCCCAGACGGACCGTTGACGGACAAAACGGGGACAGAGCTTCTAGAAGGCCGTGTTCGTGTGTTAGCGTCTCCTCGTGTTCGAGTCTCAACTCGGAATACGGCGGTTGACGGCCGGACTGGTATGCATAGACACCCCTATCTGGTCCACCGAGGCCAAGACGAACGAACGTGTGAAGCGATATGCAAAGCAGAACCCAAACGTGCCCTTTTTATTTTTTGCCTCCCCGTATTCCAATCAGCTTCAACGCGGAGCCTGCAAGTTCTGTTCCGTATTCTGTGCAGCAAGTCCACTGCTATGTATCCACCTTCGCTGGACCCTTTCCCCTGCGGGTACCTATGCCTATGCAGGACACGAATGGCTTACACAGTCACGCTGCCTATGAAGTCGGACCGAGGGTAAGGTCGACGCTACGAAAGGGTCTTGGTTTCTTCCTTGCCGGTTCGGGAACCAGTGAGTAAATGGGAGAGGCAGAGAGAGAGAGAGGGAGAGAGAAAGCAACACAGAGCGACAGAGTGATCAGGGAGAGTGATGGAGGAGCGAGAGCAGTATCAGCGTCAGAGCGCTTTCGTGTCCCCATGTCCGCCTCGCCGTGCTCGTGAAAGCTGCACAGCGTCAGCCGGGGGAGCCAAGCAGGAATCCAGCGTTCTCCCGCGCTCAATCTCCGTTCGTAGTTTTGGGCGTGTTGTATGTTGCATCCCATGCTTCTTTCTGCCTTGTGCCTTGCCGCTGTACCATGCTGACCGCGAACGCCACTTCTGGGTCGCATTCTTCGCCGAGGCTTTGCGAGGGGCTCTCTCTGCATCTCTCTCTTGTCTCTCTCTCCTTTCTCGGAGAGGGGACTTCAAGGCGCAAGTCTCGATTCATCTAGGCCGGTGGCGCAGACGTCAACAGGGACACCCCAGCCATCTCGGGGAGCATCTCCCCCAGTCTATAGAGGAATGGTGACGATGCAAGAAACCGCACTCGGGCCACATGGTTGGCTGAGGGTACCACACTCACACTCTACTCAAGCGTATCCCTGTACGATGGTATCCGTACTCTGTCCGGATACGCAGTGCCTCTCTCGCCCCCCTGTCGTTAGCATGACGACAGTGGTGAAGTTGGGGTGAACCTCTAGGTTGGCAACCAGCCCTACGGAGAAACAACAGCACATAGCATCTCCAAAAACGCGCCGTGAGTTCCACCTCAGACCGGTTTGTTTACGAAACTTTCCATGCTCAATCAACTCGGCGAAATGCAGTGTTTCGTCGACAACTACACTATTTCCGACAGCTGAGAGGACGCAAGCCTGGGGACGAATGGGCGCGGACGAGTATGATCTCTCCATTGAACGTCCCCAGAGACGACAAACCAGCAACAACGAACAATGTGTCGCGAGGGTGGAGGGGATGATGCATTCACCAGATCCCGAGGCCAGCTGCCTGTTGCCCTCGTCTCCCGTTGTGCACTCTTGTACCACCGCAGCAAATTCTGGTCGACGAGGTACGCAACTGACACAAGAGAAAGACATTTAACAGGAGGCAAAGACATGAGAGAGTAAGTAAGTAAGTCGCCTGGGGCAAAGGGCTGAAATGAGAGAGGGAACAGGGTCTTTGGTCCGTCCGCGAGACTAAGCTCAGCTGGGCAGAAAACGGTGTCGATCTCCGTCAAGGAGCTCACCTCCCCCCCCTTGTCACTGCCACTGACCCCCGGACGGTATGATTTCATGGGTTTGGCGCGAATACGTCACCCGCAGCACCTGCAGGAGGAAGCTGGGAGAGCTTTTGCCTCTGTCGGTCTCAGTCTGCTTCAGTCTTGCACCTCGCAAGCTCTTACGTCCCACCAGTGACCACCACAACCACCACATCCACCACGTCCACAACCACATCACAAGCCCCCTCGTGATGACCAGCCGGTTGATCTGTGTGTGGTGTGCCTCGACATCCTCCTGATGCCTGGCGTGTCTCTCTGCCCCTCTGCCCCCCTCTCTCACACTCTCTCAGCCTCTCTGCCTTGGCCCCCCCCCCTCGCTTGACTTGACGTCTTCCTCGACATCCGGCTTGCCGTCACATACTGTCAGTCAGTTAGTTAGTCTACTCAGATGCTCGGTCCCCTTACCCTCTACGCCATCATCGTTTAGAGATGGAAGCAACGGATTGGACACGGCGCAGATCCGCAGCTTGGAAACGGATACACGCGCGAATACATCCATCCCCCCCCCGGTCAAGCCATCCGTTAACCCCTTCTGCCTCGATCCTCGAGGCACGGTCGGTTTACACTGGACAGGTACATCGTCTCTGCCATTAGTCGACATCTCAAAGTCGACTGGTTCTCCAAGCGACCCCAGGGGCCCGAGTTGGAGTCATCCTCGGGTTGCAACCACATGATTTGCTGCCGCGTCCAAGGCGACGGACTCAAGTAGAGTACACCGGCGAGGTACTACCTGTCCCCCCCCTCGAGTAACCCTGGGCCCCCTTGACGATTGAAGTCACCGTCAGCCATTCGGTTCTGCATTCCATGACAATATTTGTACACTATCGCTGTGAGGGCCGCCGTTTCGGGTCACCACCTTGTTGCTTGTTCAGCATGTAACTAGGGACAAGCAAGGCCCTGTGTTTGCAGTCGACTACTATGTACCTCGCTCTGTCTCTCCATCTCACTCGCTCTCACTCCCACTCTCACTGACACTCATAATCGCACTCTCTTCACCACCGTGTACTTGATCTCCTTGAATGCCGACTCTTGGATCCCCCGGCCTTGCTTTGATCTGCCCTCACCGAACTTGAAGTTATTCTCGGACCTCACGTCGCACACCACAAACCACCCTCGCCCTTCTCGTTCTCTTCCTCGTGATCTTCCCTCTTCAAATCCTCCACTCGCGGACCAGCCTTTCCTTTTTCAACCCTCATCCTCCGTCACCTCGTCACCCACGTTCTCCCGCTCATTCACTCACTCACTCACTCACCCACTCACACCACCCTGGTTAACTGGACCCTCGCAACCGCTCCTCTGATGCCACATCTCGACTGCTGTTCCTGACCTTCATCACTTTCCCTGGTCTTAGCCCGCCCTCCCTATTGCGTATTTCCCGTCGATCACAACCCGACGCGGCGTTCGAGTAGTATTACCCCGGCCACCGTCCCGCGAAACGTGCAGGGCTCGGAAGGGGAACATAGTCCCGTCTCCCTCCTCTCCCCGTCTCATCGACACTTGCTTGCCCGTTATTACTTCCACGACCGCCAGCAAGAACGTTGTATACAACTTTACCAGAGGACAAGTAGCTCGCGCACCAAGCGAGTCAACACCGCCAATACTGACCACAACCACCAACGGCCCCATCACTCCGCCGTGATGAGCAACGGCAACCCAGTCCCCAACCTCAGCGTCGTCGACGCCTTTGCGCGTGCCCTCTACCGCCGCGCAAAGACGTCCGGATCCGTCTTTGCAGATGTATCGACCGTCGTCCGCCGCCTGCACACCGTCCTCAAGCACCTCAGGGTTGAGTCCGAGGATCCGGACTCGCTCCTCAACTCGGACGCGTCGTCCGTCTACGCGCGCCAGCTTGCGCCTCTCGTCGAGGACTGCGACTTTGCCCTTAAGCAGCTCGAGACTATACTCGAAAAGTATGGCGAGGCCACCCGCCTCGAGGAGCGCGAGCTGGACATGGTCGCCATGATCCGCACCAAGCTCGCGAACCAGAAGACCAACATCGACATGTTTCTCGATACGGTGCAGCTGCACAACCCCAGCAAGGCCCAACGCATCGTGGACGAGCAAGGGGGGAACTTGGATAACATCAAAGACAAGGTCGACGCCATCGCCGCGCGGTTGTTTGCGAGGAGAGACAGCGGTATCAGCGAGGACGACGAGGACCTGTGGCAGCAGTTCCGGACAGAGCTGGAAAAAGATGGGTTCTCCAAGGACGTCTTGCGGAAGAACAAGGTACGGACGCGATTGTGAACAGGCGCCGCGAGCAAGCATCCGAACCGGAAACGTAACTAACATGCCTTGGAACACAGGAGGTCTTGCGTGCCTACATCCGCGAGCTGGAGGAATCAACCGGCAACGACGCCACGGCACCGCCCTCAGTCCGCGGCCTCCTCGCCCAGGAGCGCTCGCACTCAAATCCGGCCATGGCAGTCACCCCGGCGTCCCTCCCACACCGAGACGGCCGCGACCCTGGAGAGACGTACGGCTCATACGATGAACGGTACGCGCCGGCAGCAGCAAGAGGCCAGCGGTCCGCACCCGCCATGCCGAACCAGTACAGCACTTTATCGATGTACGAGCGGGAGAACGACACGGAGGACGAGCATAACGACTCTCTGGCGCTCATCTCGACCCGCGACCTGATGGCCATGGACACGGTCAACAATGGCATGGAGAACCTTCGCCTCTCGGCCGCCGCGCAAAACTACAGCACGTCGCCGTCCTCGGCGTCCCCCTCGACCCGTTACCTCCCACCAGACGTGGCCGCCGCCCGCGCAGCCGCCGATTTCTCCCCATCTTCCCCCAACAGCAATAACAACAACAGAAACTTTGGTGTCTCACCGCGCTTCGTGCCCCCTATGCCATCTCATGTCGGCGGCGGAGGCGGCCCTCCCCCGTCGGCCTACGGCGTCTCCCCGCGGACATCCCAGCCCCGAATCGCGCCGGATCGCTATGGCATGGGCATCCCCATGGAGGCCAAGTGGACACGCATCCGCCGCGCCCTCGTCTCCCCCGAGATTCTCGAGCGCGCCGGCGTCCGCTACGAAGCGCGTCCGGACTACGTCGCCGTCCTCGGCGTTCTCACCCGCGAGGAGATCACCAACTACGCCCGCCTCTCCGCCGAAGCCCGCGCGGCACGCTCCTCGAGGCGCCGCAACGGCGGTGCTGGAGGAGTAGAAGGAGGTGATGGTGGTGGTGGTGGTGGTAGTAATGCCGCGCCGACGAGCCACCCTTCCCCCAAGAGCCGCGGCGACTCGCCCGCCTCATCATCAGACGACCCCCTCTGGGACTCTTCCGACAACTCCTCCGACGGGAGCTACCCAGACGACGATCGGAAAGGCAACAAGACGTACTACATCGTCCCACCGCCGTCGTCCGACCGGGAAAAGGGCACCTCCCCCGCCGCGACGGTCCAGCCAAAGCCGATCCTTAAGAACAAGAACGAGAACCATGTGCGATTCGACCCGGAGCCGCACGAGCTCGACCCGAACGCCCCGCCGTCGTCGTCGCCGCGCTCCTACCGCGACGACCGCGACCAGCGGAGAAGACGACCCCCTCGACGGGAGTACAGGGACCGGGACAGGGATCGGGACCGTGGCAGCAGAGACCGCGACGGGCACCACAGGGATCGCGAGCGCGAGCGAGAGCGAGACCGTGACAGGAACAGAGACAGAGACACAGATCGGGACCGCGACCGCGACGGGTTCAGGGACCGAGACAGAGAGAGGGACAGAGATCGCGACAGGGACAGACATCGCGACCGCGACCACTACCCCGGCCGCCACCACCGCGAGCGTTCGGACCGCGACAGGCGCGACAAGAAGAAGGCCTGGGGCGAGACGCTGGGCGCCGTGGGCATCGGCGGCGCCGCGGCCAGTCTGCTGAGTGTTCTGACCGAGGCTGCGTCCGTGTTGTAGGCCCCTCGAGCGCCATCTTCCTCTCGGATAGCCACACCACTTGTACGATGATCCATGTGTTTTCTGTTGAATGGGACTTGCTCCCCCCCCCTCCTGTACCAAACTGTCAGCAGCGTTCTTTTTTGGGGGGGAGCGGTTATCGTTTTTTTGTTCAGTCATACCCTTCACACCTCAGGGCTGCGCCCAAGGGGTACATTCAAATGCATCGACAGACCATCCATCATCGGAATACAGGACACTTAACAACACGCTCGGGAGGAAAAAAAAGAACAAAAAAGCTCCCCCAAATCCCGGATTCAGACTCATGCGTAACTCCCTTTTTTCTTTTCCTTTGTCCTATTAACTGTTTCGAGAAACGCATCATGATACCTTGTACCAAGAGGGGAGGACTGTCGAGCTGTAAGAGACGAAAGTCAGGTGGGGGAGATGTAGATGTACCAGCTATATGAAATCGAAGATACCCAGATTGATGTTTTCTCGTCTGCTATAAACACATCTATCCATTGATATCCCGTAGTCCTCCATCCCACCTCCCTCCCCCCTGTCTTGACGTCGTCGTCCATGTGCTGCCATGTATACAATGCCATCCTTTCCTCGCTGGCCAACGCCCCCCTTAAGGCGAATGAATGGTGAATGAATGATCCTGATGATACTCCGAGCGATTTGAACTTCCAAACGGTTCTATGCAAAATCCCAAACAACATGCGGGCCGCCATCAGAAAATGTCACCGACAATTCGGCGGCTACTTGCGCCGGAGCTGCCTGCCGGTGGCAGGCCTCGCTTCGTCACTAAAGTCGAAGCCCCCTATCGTCGTGATCTTCTTCTTGGTCGTCTGGCTACTGACGGTGGGGGGTTTGCCGTCTCCGCCTCGCATCTTGCTGATGATCTTGTCCCGGTGCTGCTGGGCACCCGGGTCCTGGTACTGGATCTGCGTCGACGGCGGCTGCTGATGTTCGGCGTCCTGCAGCGGCGGGTAGTCGTCTGCCGTGCGGCCCATCGAGTCCATGCGCGACTCGGTGCTTCCACTAGATGCTGCCGACGCGTTGCTGATGGCCCTTCCGAATAGCCGTTTGCGAGGACGTCTTGACTGCTGGCCCGAGTTCTCTTCCTCGAGCACGCTTTCAGAGCTGCGTTTGAAGTCGATGAGGGAGGCTAGCTTGGAAGTCAAGGCCTCCTTCTCAGCCGCCTTTTGAGCATCTCTCTGCCGCTTCAACTCCTCCGCCTCCTCAGCTTCTTTCGGCTTCGTCTCGACTTGGTTTTCTTCGGCCGCCGGCACTGGGTTTACCTGGTCTTCGACAGGGGCTGGCTCCTCCCCGACGGGAGTAGGCGTCGGCCCCATGCTGTCGGCTACGCTCGTGGTTCTGACCAGCGTCCTGGGGGCTTTCGTCGTTGGCTCAGTGTGTGGCGCCTTATTCAGCGCGTTTGAAGTCATGTTTGGTAGCGGCGGCGCCACAGTTCCTGCGCCGAAGCTGTCCATTTGGTGTGTTTTGGCAGTCTGGAATTGTAACGAGGCAGCCAAGTCCACCTTTGCCGACTCTCTCCCCGACTCTGCAAAGGCCATGACCGAGCCCTCTGCTATAGCCGGCACCGGCTTCTGTGTGTCCGAAGGCTTCTGGTAGTCATCGTCTTGGAAGGCGCTGGTGTCGATGCCTCCGGCAACAGTCGAGTGTCTGGCGGCTGGCCTCTTTGAGGCATGAGAGATAGGCTCCGATTGTGTCCTCTGAAAGGCCTGCCTCATTTCTTCCCTGGTGTCCCTGGCTTTTGGCTTGGGCTGGAGCTCAGGAGCCTGTTTCAGCGATGGAAACATGTGTTCCTTCACCGGCACTTTGTAGCCCGTCGTTATACACTCCCATAGCCAATCCGGGTTGACAATGGGGATGTCATTGTCAAGGGCAAATTTGAGCTTCTCCTTTCTCGTATCTGTGAGCGTCCGGCACACCAGTACCGAAGTAGTTTCGTTGAGTCTCGCCGCGAATCTGGCACCAATTTGCCTGACAGCCTTTTCCACGTGGAGAAGGTCGATGCCGGAGAAGCCCGCCGTGCAGATGGACAGGTTGTCGAAGCCGGGGATGGGAAACAGGGGAAAGGGGCGGCCCAGGGCGTGGGTATCAGGGTCGCACAAGGCTTTGTTATGCAAGCACCGCTCGACAAAGAACTCGGTCACTATCTGGATCTTGTCGGCGTGCGCGGAAGGAAGCTGGAAGTGTGTCGACGGCTGCGACTCTTGCGGTACGATGAGAAATCTACGACTCGGGATGACCTCGTAGCCTCTGGAGACCATGCCCTCGAAAGTATCACATACTTGTCCGTCCAGGGAGACGATTGTCTCGGCCAGAATCTTTGATTTCCACGCCTCGAAACCGGCCATGAAAAAGTAACACGCCGAGAAGATGCCTGCGTCGGGGGCGGGCTGGACCATGCGGTCGTGGACGCCCGAGTCTTGGACCTCGATCTTGTCGGCTCTGTCACCGAGCGCGGAGGGCTCGCTGATGGGCTTGCTGCCGAGGATATCGCCCCAGAGCGTGTCTCTTTGGCTGCTGAGCTTCATGCTCGCCGTCTTTCTCAGCTTCCTCTGACCCCCCTCCACGACGCCCGACCTCGCCCTCTTGGCCGATAACACCCTCCGCGGGTTGGCCTTATTCCACGCGCCCTGGCCTTGCTCCTCGGGGGGCATGGCGGGGTCGAAACACTGCTCATCCAAGATCATGCCGCGTTCGATGCTCTGTTCCAGCCATGCCAGCGATACGGTGCGGATGTTCCATGACCTGGCGGCCTTGTATTTCTTTCCTTCGGGTTTGGCGACGATCAAATGAGAGACTCGTTTCGTCAGATCGCCGGTGTAGGCGCCGCCGTTGGCCGTGATCTTTTCGATGATGCTTGCGCGCTGGTCGGCTGTGGTGTGTCAGTAATGACTTGCAATGTGTGGAAACCTAAGAACAACAACTCACGATCGTCGAAGCCTGTCATACAAAGTAGCAAGGCTCCGCGCTTAGCTTCGGCAGGGTTCGTAGCATCGACGACATGGCCGCACGTCTCGAGTGGCTTCAACTGCCACTCTCGCTCCAGGGCGGCAAAGTCGATCTCTGCGTCCTCCATCCACAAATCTCCTACGACGTCAATCCACCTGGCGTCCATAGTCTTGACGTCGTTTCGTTCCTTAGCGACATGGCGGTACTTGGGCGTGTCGTAGTCGCCTACAACGAGATGGGTTACGTCGGGGGTCAGATCGTACTTGTGAATGCCGCCGAGCTCCTCTGTCCTTTTGGCAATCTGGGTCTGCGAAGCATATTAGAGAAAGTGTTCCATACAAATAACCGCACGTGAACAGAAGGCAGGACCTGGAAGAGGGAGAGGGCCGAACGTATGTGCATCGCGATGACTTACTCGCTGGTCTGGCGGGATGCTGGTGCAGCACACGACGACGGCCTTGAAAGGTTGCGCAGGATCGACCGGCGGCTCGCTCGAGTCCCGAGGCTGTAGAGATTCCATTTTATGGCATGTCGGTAGTTGTGTAATCGCAAGAGGCGTAGTGTGGGAACGATGTGAAAGGGCAGAATGCTAGGGCTTGGTGTTGTGATAGTTCGAGGCGCTCTCGATGTTCTTTCAGGTGACGGGACGGCGGCGCGTCGAGGGAAAAAGTCGCGTCTGCTGCCTGCTGCAATCAATTAAACTGATTGCCAGGTACGTGTAGCGGTCATTGTGCGTGGGACATCAGGTAGCTTAGTGACATCCAGCGTGTGATAGTCTTGCACTGTGCCACTCCAGGGTCGGTACATGCTATTGCTTCGCTGAAGTCGAGCTTTGCTACCGTGCTAGCGCGAAAATTCGCACTAGTCCATGGGGCCTAGTGAGTGAGTGAGTGAGTGAGTGAGCGAGTGGGTGTGTAAGCCGTGAGCGTTGAAACAGACTGCGAATAACTTTACAAAACAAAAAGCCTGCAGATTTCTCACCGAAACTATTGAATGGCTAGAAACCGGTGGCTTGTATGGCAATTTGGTGCGAAAATAAGATGCGAAAACTCTCAAAGGTGACATGCATCGGAAGTGTTAACCATCAAGATTAGAGACCCATAATCGGTGTAGCCTGGGTCAGCTGTAACGAGACTAATAAGCTTAAAGGCTTATTGTACTGTTATGGTTCCTCCAGGTGGGTGTACTCAATAAGAGCCTGATGAAGATATTACCTTAGGAAAGTGAGTGTAGGCATGGAAGTGAGCAAGAGGCTAGCTAGGGCACGTTGTAGCTGGATGGGATTGACTGACTGCCTACTATCTAGCTAAGTAGGTAGCTACAGAACCTAAATAGCCTCTACCTAGGCAGGCACTTGGAACCATAAAATGCCCCGCCATGATGGCTCCCGATGCCGCTACCGCCGCCGCTCTGTGGCTGTTATTACCCCACCATCCTGAGGTTCAGCCTTGCTCCCCTCCCAAAGCCTCTTTTCCACTCCACGCCTTCCCTTCCATTCGAGCGCATCTTCTCACCTCCTACTTACTTCTCGGACGACAACCCACTCGTACGCTAAACATTGCGTCTGACATACGACAATCCCTGCGTAGTCGACCTAATCGCTTACGCCCACGCCCCCATTCACGACGACAAACAATACCGACGGCTCTTGCACCTTGGACTGCGACTCTCCCAACTTTCCCGCCCTCGTCGCAAATTGTCAACGAGACTCGACAGTGGCCGATAGCGTCACGCGACTCCCTCCCCCCTCCTCAGGTCACCTCGGTCGCCGATCTTGAACAACCCTTTTCCAGCAGCGATACTGCGGGCCAGACTGAGGTGGAGCTTCTGCCGTCAAAATGCCTCCTTCGTCGACCTCCCAGAAGGCCATGACGACGCAGTTCGTCCAGCTGACTGGCGCCAGCGATCGAACTGCGCAACGGGTATGTCTGAACCGAAGAACATTCAAACCGGTGCCTCCTCCGGTCGTCTTGCAGCTCTGCTGCTCTGCTCCCTGCTTCCGCTTGCCCTCTTGGTCTCGCCCTCCCTTGTCGTCCTGCCCGAATGGTCCTGTCGTGGGATTCATGTTTGTTGGGAGGACGAAGAAACATTTAGGCCTGTTGTGTCTCACCATCCGGTGTTGCGCTGCGCTGCGTGCGTTGACCGACCACAAGTGGCAGTTTGCTTAGCGACGGAGGGGGCAGCTGGGAGACAACGACCTAAACTGGTCATTGACCGATGAGGACGGAGTGCTGACCATGTACGGCAACTAGTATCTCAAGAATGCCAGCTACAAGCTGAACGAAGCTGTCGATGCGTAAGTGCAATCTTTCCATGAGCAGCATGGGCTTTTTTCTTCTTTGTCTCCGCCTTGATTTTCGTTTCGTTTCGTTCCGTTCCGTCGAGCCCGTCGTTGCTTGTCTTGCTTCGTCGGGTCTGCCGTCGCCAGTTGCAGTTACCGCTCTTTTGAATGTTTCCCTTCGGACTATCCTCCCATCGGCTCCGTCATGCGCCGGCCCTTCTCGGGCAATTGGGCCTGCAGCGCAGCGCATGAACACGACGTTGGTACTTAACCTTCGTTTGGTCGCCGGTTCGGTCTGATATACCCTTTTGCGGGGGATTCCCCTCCTCGAAGCGCTGCGCTGCACCGCATCCCCCGAACAAAGGCACCTCCGCAGTTACGAGGTCGCAATCGATTCTCCTTTTCGGGATGCAGGGTTACCTGCACAGCAGGAGAAAGGCCGAGTCGACGCCGACAGCCAAATGCTCCTGAAACATTCAATCTGCACTTAAAATGGCCCTTAAAGGAACCAACGGCCGTGGCAGCCGCCACTCGGCCTGCTATGACCGACCAGTTCTTGTCCATTGGCCGACCTAGTTGGCACCAGCGCCTCGCCTCACGGACTGGACTGGCTGCCATCCTGGTGCCACTCATACGCGGTCATCACAACGGTTCTTTGAAAGGAAAGCCCGGCAACCGTCACTCAGTCTACCCGAACATCCCGGCAACTCGACTGCAGGTCCGATAAACACACATCTCGCCCGTGTTCCAGCTCTTCCTTTTGCTTAGTCTTGTTCATAGTCGACATGCTCGACCCGTGTTGCGCTTGTGAGCCTCTTGTTGCATTTTGAGGGTTGACCGACGTCGAGAACACAATCTGCCTGCGACAAGATGGGCTGGAAAGGGGTCAAGAGCGCGTTGCCCGCCAAGAGCCTGAAACTATGGCCCTCCAAACGGAAAACACCCCCAAACGCACTTGTTATCGAAGAGAAGAACCAGCCTGGGTATTCCACCCATTCACTTTTGACGTGTCCTGAGCAAAGTTGCCAGCTGACTTGTATCTCTGCGGAGCCTAACCATGTTTTATATCGTCTTACGCTGCTTCAGTGGCTCGCGGGTCACCATCGCCGACCGTCTGGACTAGGAGCTAACATTTCACCACCAGGTACTTCTCTGGCGGCAGCGGTACTTCCACACCCACCACTTCAGCTCTCGACACCTCATTGAACCAGATGTTCGACAAGCTCAGAGGTACAGACCACGGAGCCGTCTCTGTCTTGACACTGCTAACACTAGGTAGATGACTCAAAGGATGCGAAAGACAGCCTCGGTCTCGATTCGACTATGGCGTACTTTCAGGACTTGGGCATCAACCTCGAGAATGCCGAACTCCTCGTCGTCATGGAGCTTCTTCAGGCACCTGCTGTGGGCGAGCTGACGAGAAAAGGCTACGTCGACGGCTGGAAGGCAACCGGGTAAGGCGATCCTCGCATCATCAAGCCAATGAAACTAACAGCCAGTGTGTAGCGCCGCGACGCGTCAAGCGCACGTCGCCCATATCAAGTCTTTGGTAAACAGTCTCGCGACCGACCTGGCGTACTTCAGAAAGGTTTATCGACACACCTTTGTCGCCAGCAAGGAGGACAATCAGAAGGCTCTTAACCTCGAGCTTGCCATTGTCTACTGGAACGTCCTGTTCTCGGCTCCTGGTTTGCTGTGGCAGACCAAGAACCATGACTGGTTGGAGTTGTGGTTACAGTTCCTCCAAGAGAAATGGACGCGATCTGTCAACCGCGACATGTGGAACCAGATCCTCGAATTCGCCATCAAGTCGATGGCGGACGAGACGTTGTCGTTCTGGAGCGAAGACGGCGCGTGGCCAAGCGTGGTCGATGACTTTGTGGCTTGGTGTAAGGAAAAAGGAGTCGGCAAGGCCGAGACGATGGATTTGGATGCCTAGAGGTCATGGCGAAGAAGCCTTCCCTTAAGGCCACGAAACCGACGACCAAAAGGCTGTGATAATGACTGGAATGATTCCGACGACAAGAGGACGGAACAAGATTCAGCGCACATTCATACTTGGCACATAGAAGCGGGCTGTCCGTTGACAGCATGGGCCGCTCGAACCATGGGAGCAGGCGTCAGCGGAACGGTGCTGGGCATCATAACCAGCGCATGGGAATTTTCAGCATTAGCCTAGCGCATGCAGTTATGAACAGACTTCAGATTGACACCAACTTGTGTGATCCTAAGTGGCGGCTCTCGCAACAAGAAGAGACTGGAATGTTGTCACAAGACTGGCTGTGGGTGGGTTGGAAACTTCTTCTGTCTATTGTGTTAGTGGCGTGCCACGTAATTGTACACGCCGAGTAGTCGTCGGCCTTTCACATGTGCAATCCAATGTCCCCGGCACCGGCTCGGGATGTTCTCGTATCATACACCGTCCACCAGTTTGATGCTGCTTCTCAGCCACCCGGCGCGGGGGGAGATTCCATCATCCCCGTCTTCCAGACTACATCTGCAACCCTAGTCTATCTCTACCAGCGCGATCGTGGCTTTTCTCTTCTTTGTCATCTCTCTTTCATGCCGTACGGTATGCCATTCCAGCCCTCCCGGAGGGGGGATGTCTACCGGTCCCACTTGACTTCGCCGAAGCGGGCTGTGGTCTCGAGCTTGCCGTCGCCAAGCTTGACGTGGGCGGTGCGAATGACGCGGGGGTCAAGGTTGATGGTGGTGCGCATGTCGGTGTGGGTGGAAGAGGAGGCGTCGTAGCGCATGACGAAGTAGTGGCCGGTCTTGTGCTTCATCTGGGCCTTGGAGATGGGGCGCGGCAGGGCGAAGACTCCCCAGTTGGAGATGCCGCGGATGACGCCGCCGTTGCGGAGAACGATTTGGCCGGCGGTGAGGGCGATTCTGGAAGGGTATGGGTTAGAACGTGGTCTTGTTTGCAGTGGAAGCGTTGCGTTCGAGGGGCGAAAGGGACACGGAGGTGATGGGGATGGAACATAGGGAACGCGTACTCCTTCACCTCGGCAAGACTGCCAGGTCGCACCTATAGATGGCGTTAGTCATCTCAAATCGTTAAGGAAAAATAATCCGCGGGAGGCACGGCGAGCGACTTACAATTCCTATGAGTTCGTACAACATCTTGTGACCGACATTGACGCTCTAACAGAGATGGTTCGAGGTTCGGCGGAGCGCTCCCAGCTTGCGATTGCGAACTGCCAAATTATTTCGGGGTGGCATGCGCCACAGGATGGAATTTTCCGGGATGTGGCTGAGGCAACAAACAGGGGGAGAGCGGGGCAGCAGAGGAGCTACAGCCACGGCAGTGTCGCATAGCCCATCCGCACTGTTCATGCAGACGGATTAGCCAATCGAGGTGGCGAGATTGTCATCAACAAGGTCTCGCGATATGCTTCAAAGGTCCAAAGAAACTAATTGGCTTAATGGAGTAAAATTACACATGTTTACACGGCCATTTGCATGAAGACCAAGCTAGTTTTACAGTGATATACTACATTATGTAAGTCAGCCAGCACCAGTGCAACCTCGCTCAACAGGTGAGCCGCAAATGAATGAGATGATGGTCGGCTCTTAGATCTGATATTTGCTCGTGGCCCGCCATAAACGCCAAGGGAGCTTCCAGCTCGCCTTCACAGCCCAGGGGTCGAAGTTGGTCCCCTCAAGATTCGTGAGGTACTCCTGAGCCGGCACCGACTCGAGCAGCACGCCGAAGCCACGCCGGATATCCCGCTGCGTGTCGTCTTCCTCGTGCTCGTACACATGCTCCGCCTCGCCCTGGTGCTCAAATTCGTGTCCGGCCCCCTGACCAGCCTGGAGGCTCTTGAGCATCTCGCGCGCCGTGATGAGGTGGTCGTTGGCCCGCGTCGCTACCGCGAACACGGCGTCCTGGAACCCCTCCGCCTGCGGGCCGTACCTGAAAACGTCCTCCTCGCGCAGGTTGGCCTCGGCCATGACGTCAAGCGGGAGCAGCAACGCAGGGTCCTGGCGCCCGCCGCCCGGTCCGGCGTGCGATTTCGCGGGTTGCTGCTGGGGCGCCGCGAGTACGGGGATGCCGCGCAGGACGGCGACGATGCCGCACGCCTTGCCGATGTGGCTCGCCAGGTGGTCCACGTGCATTGAGCGCAGCGGCATGGCGGCCAGCGTGGCGTACATGAGCGTCGAGTACGTGTTCTCCGCGTACTCCTCCAGCGCGGCCAGCGATGCGTAAGGCCGATTATCCATGTGCCTTTCGCGCGTCCTGATGAGACGCTGCACCCAGAACTTGATCGAGCTCGCCGTGCCGCTGGTCGACCGCGCGCGCAAGTCCTGGAGAGCCTGGTGAAGGAGCAGGCAGATGGGCTCGGCGGGGGGATTGCCGGCGAAAGTCTTGTCGATGGACTCGCGCCAGAACTGCATGCGCATCTGGCCGATGGCCGGGTTCGAGACGAGCTCCGGGAGGCGGACAAGTTCGAGGTTGAGGCTGCGAAGGGCGAGGTAGGCGTCTGCTGTCCGGACTGGGACAAGGCGGCTGATCAGGTGAGCATCGTAGTCGCTATGTCTGAAGAGGCGGTATCATTAGCAACGGTAAGTGATTTAGTGGGGGGGGGGGGGGGGGGGGGGGCGGGTGGTAGAAAAGAGGCGCGATCACGAGGTGGACATACTGGAGCTGTGACTGACAGTACTTCCTCGCCTTGACGACGTCTGCTTCGGTGACGATGCCTCTGGTGCCCCGTGGAGGAGCCTGGATGAGCCTTCTCAGGCCATGGCCGGCGATCCGTGTACGATTCATTCAGGAGAGTACGCTGGTGTGATGCGCCATGTTGGGGCGGGAGTTTCTGTCCGTTGCGAAATGATGCAGCTCAATGGCAGTGGGACCCTTTTTTTTTTTTTTTTGCGGTCCGGATGCACTAACACTAAAATCCCGAGGTCCAGCCTTTTGGCCACCACCCCAGCAATGACGTCTTTGCGGCGGGAGTTTTAATGGAGATTACGTTAGCACACACGCGGTCACATGATTTCCCGACGCGTTCCAGTCGCGATGGGTTCGATTGCCACGCGTTTCCAGTTTTGGGACAGAATGCCATGCTACTTTTTTGTCATCTCGTTCAATGTTGGTGATGCTCTCAACTCGTCCTGCTTTGCCTGCTCTTCAATGGCAGCAGTAACATAAAGCGTCATGGAATACCCAGGATCTCCCGAGCCTCCGGCGAAGAGGAGACGATTTTTCACAGCCGAAGACGACGCCGTGAGCCATCAGTCAAGCCCGGCTCTCCCCACTCCGCCTGCGCACCCGAAGCAGCGCTTCTTCCGAGATGCCGATGAAGAGTCGACCCAGATCAAAAGCGAAGATGTGAAACCACCCTCGTCGCCCACTAGATCTCGCACTCCCCTCGCCGACCAAGCGATCGAAGATGCTTCCAACCGCTCCGCCCCGCCGCTGGATACCCAGCGCGAAGAGTCCGCCATGACGTTTGACCAGGAAGCCTTCGAGAGCTTCGTTGGAGACAAGGTTTCCTCAGACGTACTGGATGTGATTCGGGACAACTGTGGGGACAGTCTTGAGCGCGCGGTCAATATGTACTTTGACGGCACCTGGAAGGACTTCAAGAAAAAGTCTCACTCCATCACTTCCTTTGCTCGACCATCCCCTACCTCCACAAACCTGCCGACACCAGACTTGTCGATGGAAGATCCGCCGAAGCCCGTCATCAGACGCACGATGCCTGAAGCTCGATACATTGGTTCACTTGGCGTCGAAGGATGGGCTACCCGCAGCGGTTCGAATCTTCTCAACCACGGAGACGTCGTCAAGATCGAACGGCAGAAAGTCCAGGCACCCCAGGCTACACGGGTCAAGACAAAGTTCGGTGTCACAACTGTCGCTCCTCGTGGTGCATCGGCCGCCTCGAGACGAGTTGACGTAATGGTGCGGTTTACGAACGGCAGCGGGTTCGAGATTGGCAGGTTGGCCAAGGAGACGGCTGAATGGGTCTCGACGTTGATAGATCAAAAGATCTGCAAGTTCGAGGGTGTATGTGTGTACGCCCCTGAGCGACTACGGACCAACGACACCGTCTTCATCCAGCTGAAATGCTACCTACTGGCCTCGGCTTTTCACCGACCCGGATTCGCCATCTCTGACAACAGGGCGGCTGGATTTTTCGAGGAGAAGGAGTCATCAGAGGAGAAGGAGCTGCGTCTTCGACAGGTGGCTCTGGTGAAGCTGCTGCAGGAGATTAACCTCGAACCCACACGGGCGAACGCGACCGCAAGTAAAAACCAACGACAAGGTCTGCTTCAAGCCGCTGAAATGGATGACAAGAAGGAGAAAGACTCTTCCAGGCCAGGAACCAAAGAGCCGGGATCCTCCCCTCCTTCAGATGAGCAAGAAGACGGCGAAGAGCTTGAACAAGACCAACTCGACGCGTTGTACCGCAAAGCCCAATCGTTCGACTTCAACACCCCAGAGGCAGAGCCTGCAGCCACTTTCGCCATGGACTTGAGACCATACCAGAAGCAAGCACTACACTGGATGATGACAAAAGAGAAGGACCAGAAGAGTAACAGAGAGCCGAGCATGCACCCCTTGTGGGAAGAATATGCTTGGCCACTCAAGGACACGGACGAAAAGGAGCTTCCTCAGGTCCAAGACCAGCAACACTTCTACGTCAACCCATACTCGGGTGATCTGTCACTGGACTTCCCCGTCCAGGAACAAAACTGCCTGGGCGGTATCTTAGCCGATGAGATGGGTCTCGGCAAGACGATTCAGATGCTCAGCTTGGTTCACTCCCATCGATCTGACATCTCCCAACTGGCCAAGGCGAGTGGCGGCGCTCTAACATCTGTCAACGAACTCCCGAGGCTCGCTTCTAATTCCTCGAGTATCCTATCGGCACCATGCACGACACTCGTTGTGGCGCCCATGTCGCTGCTGTCTCAGTGGCAGAGTGAGGCGGAAAAGGCTTCGAAAGAAGGCACCCTCAAGGCCATAGTGTACTATGGTAACGACAAGGCCAATAACCTGCAAGCTCTGTGCTGCGCAGCGAGCGCGGCGTCTGCCCCTGACGTGGTCATTACAAGCTATGGCGTGGTGTTGTCGGAGTTCAACCAAGTCGCCACCAAGAGGGTGGACAAGTCGGCCCATACTGGCATCTTTTCCCTGAACTTCTTCCGTGTAATTCTCGACGAGGCCCATCACATCAAGAACCGAGGGTCCAAGACCGCCAAGGCTTGCTACGAGATATCCGCCGAACACCGATGGGTGTTGACTGGAACGCCAATCGTCAACAAGTTGGAGGATCTTTTCAGCCTGGTTCGTTTCCTACGCGTGGAGCCCTGGAACAACTTTTCGTTCTGGAAGACGTTCATTACGGTACCCTTCGAGTCCAAGGACTTCATGAGAGCGCTTGATGTTGTGCAGACGGTACTGGAGCCTTTGGTTCTCAGGCGTACCAAGGACATGAAGACGCCTGACGGTGAACCGTAAGTACCGCCTCCTCTCGTTGGTGGGCGTTTGCTAACCTCGAAAAGCTTGGTTCCGCTGCCTCCAAAACACGTCGAGATTGTCGACGTGGAGTTGAGCCAGACAGAACGGGAGATTTATGACTACATCTTTACGAGAGCCAAGCAATCGTTTCGGGAGAACGTGGAAGCGGGCACAGTCATGAAGGCATTCACAAGTATCTTTGCCCATATCTTGCGTCTCCGTCAATCCTGTTGCCACCCTGTCTTGGTGAGGAACAAGGAGCTAGTAGCCGACGAGGTGGAAGCTGGAGCTGCGGCGGACCTGGCAGCAGGACTCGCCGACGACATGGATTTGGGTTCTCTCATTGAACATTTCACGGCCGCGGTGTCGGAATCCGAATCTGGTACTGCCGCTTTTGGGGCTCACATCCTCGGTCAGATTCGTGACGAGGCCGAAAACGAGTGTCCGATCTGCGCCGAGGAGCCAATGATTGAGCAGACCGTCACTGGATGCTGGCACTCGGCCTGCAAGAAGTGTCTGCTGGACTACATGAAGCACCAGACGGACCGCCACAAGGTGCCGACGTGTCCCAACTGCCGCGCGGAAATTAACTACCGGGACCTCTTCGAGGTCGTTCGTCATGACGATGACCCGGACATGTTCCAGAAGTCCAAGATCAGCCTGCAGCGGTTGGGGATCAACAACTCGTCGGCCAAAGTCGTGGCGCTCATCAAGGCTCTGCGCGAGCTCAGAAAGGAGCATCCGCGTGTCAAATCGGTCATCTTCAGCCAGTTCACGTCGTTCCTGTCGCTCATCGAGCCGGCCCTGGCGCGGGTCAACATCAAATTCCTCCGCCTTGACGGCTCCATGGCACAAAAGGCGAGAGCGGCGGTCTTGGACGAGTTCCAGGAGTCTAAGACGTTCACCGTGTTGCTCCTGAGTCTCCGTGCCGGCGGCGTGGGACTCAACCTGACTTCCGCGAAACGTGTTTACATGATGGACCCCTGGTGGAGTTTTGCGGTCGAGGCTCAGGCGATCGATCGTGTGCACCGAATGGGGCAGGACGAGGAGGTCAAGGTATATCGCTTCATCGTCAAGGAGAGCGTGGAGGAGAGGATGCTCCGGGTCCAGGACCGGAAGAAGTTTATGTGAGTCGTCTCTTCTCTCTTGCACCGCTGGATGGAGAGTGTTTGCTGACCTGCCTCGCCTAGTGCCACGTCTCTGGGCATGATGAGTGACGAGGAGAAGAAGCTCCAGCGAATTGAGGACATTAAGGAGCTGCTTAGTTAAACGGGAGGGATGTGGGCAATGAATTTTGTGTGCTGCATGGCGGGCATGTGATGATGAGCAAGGCGCAACGGTGGGGATTGATTGGCTCCGGATGGTACGATTGTGTCGTTGATGAGAAGACATCGCGTGTATCGCAATCGCATGAGCGAGGGCTACGGCGATCAGGTTTGGTATGAACCGATAAACAAATACGCCAGACGCATATACTGGACAATTGGCAGACATGACTCTGACTGTGGGTAGAGCGGACTTTCTCTGAGCCTGAGAAAACATGCGGATTTATTGTCTACAGTAACAGTCACCATAAAGTCGGCGATAAGACATCACCAACCTTGACTTGTGCCGGGATGCGATTTCTACTTGTGTTGGCATTACTTACAACCATCTTGGCGCTTGATCATCGTCATTAAGCTGAGTTGGATAGCGGTCTGACTCAAGAGGGCATTGGTGACTGAGAAGCAAGAAGGGGATGATGACATTGTCCAAGGAATCAAGCTCTCTCCGTCCTACAACTCTTTATTTCTCGACTTTAACTTCAACGTCCACATTGACAGTCACATAACGCAGTGTCTCTCTGAAAGGATAGTTACATTTGCTTGCTTTTATGAGATTAATGAGACGCGGAAGCTTGAGTCTTCTGAGTACATTCAACTTGCTCTCCTCACCCTTTGTTAACCGCGCATTATGAGCTCTTTCGACTCCGGCATCCATTGTTTTTCTCTTTTTGTTTCATACATATTCACATGTATTCAAGAAAAGAGCTGGTCCGTGGGAAGCAAACCGGTTTAAGATGAAATGCCCATGATGGAACAGACGAAAGAGCCGAGAAGCCCTCGTGAGATCTGAAGTAGCCGTTTCTTGTGCTGCCATCGTCGGGATTGGGACACTTGTCAAGACCATGTCCCACTCAGACAATGCGGGTTGACTCGAAGTCGCAGCCAATATTCAAAAGCTCCTGGTGCCTGTCATTGCCGGACCTTCCCACTGAGGGAGGCTCATCACTCAATAGGTACCACGCAGTAGACTTATACACACCCCATCCGTAGTATTCATCGGGAGCCTTCCAGGTCTCAAAGTGCCCTTATTGATTCCATCCCCTGATAAAACCACGCGAGTTATTATCCAAAGGCTAGAGAAGCCTAAAGGCAGCACTGCCGACTTCACTGGGCTGCCTCACACTATACCTCATCCACCACCAACCACCAACCACCACCACGACAAAATATCGCACGCCGGAACTGCAGCAGACGAAGGTCATCCAAAACACGGAAAAGACATTAAGACAAATTTTTTCTGCTTGCAGAAAGGGAATAACAGCCTACTGACTCTCGTCACTCACGAGTCCACCCGAATGTGTCTCACATCCGCCGGGGGGAAAAGAGGACTTGGGGGCAGGCGGCCACTCAATCACATGGGAAATGCACCATCACCACTTCACCACATGACCACGACGACCCGCGACTCGCCAGCGCCACCACCGAGCGCAAGCTAAATAAACACCAACGAGTCACTCCCGAACCATAAGAAAAGGGAACAGAAGGGGAAAAAAGGAAGTAGACAGTCGGTTATTTCTCTCCAAATTGTAAATCAGCACCAACACTTTGACGCTCACTCCTACGCACTTACACACTCGTACACTTACACTCGTTCACTGCTTCTACTGCACACTTTCAAGCACTTTTTCGATGCATCCTTACTTTACACGACCATGGACGGCTTATTACGAACACTAACGCGCTCCCGAAACACGGCGCCGTCCCCGAGCCGCGGCAGCCGCAACCGAAACCGCGACCGTGACCGCGATCGCGACCGATACGGCGGTGGAGGAGGAGGGAACCATCATGGCCAGATCGAAATTATTCTCGAGACACTCGCGCGGGGACTCGTCGAATATGCTGTTCACAGGTACATGAAGAAGCTCGGCGGCGACGACGACAAGGGAGGAAGACACCACGACGACCGGCGCCTCAGCACCCGGGGCAACAGCCGCCACGACGATGACGAGCGCGCTAGAGGCGGCGTTCCGAACTTGGACGTGGAGATGCTGGAGCACCTAGGCAAGAACATCCTCTCCAAGGCCGTAGACCGCTTCGGCGGCGGCAACGGTGGCGAAGACGAGCGAGAAGAGCGTGAGGATACGAGAGCCAACGCAAAGGGTCACGGGCACGGGAGGGACAGGGCGTACAGCAGGAACCGATACAACCACTCGCGCGAGCGTTCCCAGGATCGATCCCGCAGACGGAGTCACCGCCACCATAACGACGACGGCAGCGGCGGCGGCGGCGGCGGCGGTAGCAAGGACGACGAAGAGGACGGCGAGCGCAAGCGGCATCGCAGCCCCCGCGACGGGCACTCGTCCCCGTCGAGACAACACCAGCAGCGCGACGACGGCCACAGTCATGGCGGCCGCCGACGCGGACGCAGGACCGACTACGCGCCGCTGGTCGAGAGCCTGGAGACGCTGTCCAACACCCTCATTTCCTTGAACGAGCGGCAGCCGGGCCACCCGAACTGCGAGTTCTACGACGCCTTCGTGGAGCGGTCAGGAAAGACGCAAGACGCGATCGGGGCGGTGCTGTTGCGGATCCGGGAGAGGGAGGAGAGGAGGGAGGAGAGGCGTGGTCGGCGGCGGAGCTGAGGGCGTTCCGGAAACTGGAGAGAAGGGGAGAGGAGATGCAAGAGAGTAAGAAGAACAAGCTTGGAGGGGGAGAGACGAAAGAGCGAGAATGCGGGAGAGCGTCGAGCGGCGATACAGATAGATGAGATGATACCACGATCGTGATTTCCAACGGCGGCGGCTTTGGTCGACAATACCCAGATTGCTTGTTCTGTTTTAGGTTTTCGGGAAACGACACATCAAGGGGAGGGGAGGGAAACCGCTGTGGTTTTATTCAAGTTTGTACAATAGATTTCTAGAATACTCGTACCCTTTCCCACCCGTTGTGTTTGCTGCCTGCGGGCACACACACACACACACACACGTATACGCATCTGAAGGGGGAGGGGGGATACAAGGTCAGCAATGGCAACAATGTAGATCATGAACACAAACACTGACTGAGATGGGGGTCTACATACCGGCCGTCTGGTGATGTGTACGACCTTGGGCGACAGATACTAGCGGCTTGGGATTGTGGGCAAGTGAGTCAAAGGGGGATATGGATCTGGCCACTTGGGGCATGCCTGAAACGGATTCCCGCGAGATATACTTGTACCTTCATTGTCTTCAGCACGAGGACGACTTCTATAGAAGATAACGGCGCGTTTGACTGCTTCCATTGGTCTAGCTGGGAGCTTGTGACTGAGGCCTGTTGTCGTCCCATCTTCATGTTTGCGGGCCGCGGCAGACAGGCAACGGGAGGGCGGCCGTCCATACGCTCCAGCTCATCCCATCGAAACGTATGGATTGCGGTAGAGACCAGGCGGTTTCCCTCATAAAGGTGCCCAATATAAAAGATCAGACGCTTCCCTCTATAAGAAGAGCGAGAACGCGATCCACCGTCAGTTGTTGGGCGTTTTTAGATGAGAGGTGTGATCCACTCACCATGTCCATCCATTCTGGGCCTGTACGACGTCCGACTGAACGGGAACTTCTTCTGACGAGCATTTAAAGGGGAGAGAAACAGACGAAGAAAGAAAACATAACAGTCAGACTGAAACAGTTCATCAGTCAGAAATGCAGTGTGCGTTATTGATAGTATTCCTTGATAAAACGCCAAAGATAATCTACGCAAACATGGCGCCGATCCCAGACATCATCGTCAACGCAGAGAACGCCGAAGTGGTGGCGGCATCCATCTTACATCACCTCGCCCGTCGCGACGAAGAAAAGTCCCGCACGGCGGGCTGGATCGTCGGGTTGCTCGTGACCGGCTGCATCATCCTTACCCTCATATACTACTGCCTCGACGACGCCTTCGGGATGAAGCCACGCAAAGGCAAGAAGAAGTCCCCCCCCCATTTGTAACTCCCATCACGTTCCATGCATCTAACATACGCAAAAGCCCGCCGCGTCCATGATGAAGATTCGCAAACTCAGTCGGCGGACGCTCCCCCTACATACGCCGCTCACACATATACTACTCGAGCCCATACTCATCAGCATCCGCCTCGCGCCCGCGTACGGACGCACCACCACCATCACCACGGGCACGTCCACACCCACCGCCACAGAAACGGGACACGGCACCAGAGAAACAGCCACAGGGCGAACAGAACAAGACCCCACTCCAACGCGGTCCGCCACGGCCAACACGCCTCGCAAGACACCGGCTCGACCGTCCGGCTCTTGCCGCCGCATATCGTGGCCGCCATGCCCATATTCTCACCGGCCACAGCGGCACCGGTAGCTGGGATGGGAGGTGATGCGTTCGTCGGCTACGGTCCCGCGCCGGATCAAGACCTCGGGCCGGGGTGGGTTGCGGATCCCAACTTCCGCCTTGAGCAGGTTCCCGCCGGGAGGGATGGCGGCGGTGGCGGCGACAGATGCTGGCCCCCGCTCTTTGCCGCCTTTCGTGGGGCGCCCAGAGGAGCGGCTCGAGATCCGAGGCGGGAGGCTGCCGGGGAGAGGCAGGCGCACATGAATGACGATGAGATGGAGGCTGCGTGATCTCATCTGGCTGCGAAAAGGGGTGACTGGATCCGTCACCGTCGAATGTTTCCTTTGTGGGAGAGAGAGAAAGAATGAAACAGAAAGGATTATAGAGAGAGGGGGGAGGAAGAGGAGAGAGAGAGAGAGAGACATGCCCCCTAATTTTTTGCCCTCCCTGATCAAGTCTATCGACCATGGGGGGGCGTAGACAGAGTCTATTCTCGATGCTCAGGCAAGTCTAGAAGCCGAGAAGACATAGAAGTAGTGCAAAAGCTAAAACAAGATCAATTCAATCAACTAAAGATACACACCGCAAACGTAGAATGCTAATCTGATCAGCAGCAACTGTCGCTTTCGTCGGCGCCTGGTAATCGCCGTGCCCGTAGCACATGTGCAAACTCCCGCTTAAAGCAAGCCTCTGACCGTCGCACACACCAACATAACTTACACCACATCGATGGACGTGTGAGATGAGCAAGTCTGTTGCTGATGTTAGTACAGTACCATCACGTGGGGAATTTGTGTGTTGACGCACTCAAGCTTGCTCGTCTGTCCCTTTTTCCTGCCTATGCCAGCAGTAGTAGTTTTCCTACTCAAGCATCAACTCGCAACCGGGCCGCTTCGCTATTCCTCCGGAGGCGGGTCGACCGGTGGATCGGCCGGGGGGTCGGCAGGAGGGTCGGCGGGAGGGTCGGCGGGCGCAGCGCTTGCCGGAGCAGCAGAAGGCGGGGCCGAAGGAGACGGGTGGGATGCCGAGGCGTCGTCGGCCGAGCTCTTGGAGCTCCTGGAGCTGACCGACTTGTGGTGATGATAGTGGTGGCTGCGGCGGGCGCGACGACGTCGGCGGCGGCTAATCTTCTTGAGAGATACTCTGTAGTAGTAGAGGAATGCGCCCGCTCCGAGCAGAAAGATAAGAACGGCGACGCCAACTGTGATACCGACAGTGAGGTCGGTCGTCTGTCCACCAGAGATGGAGACCTGTCTATCTATGAGAGCTTGTGGCCGTGAAACTTCGAGTGAACGGCCCTCCGTCTCGGGTCCGAAGCTCCTTGGCGCTCGGTCGCCGGATGGCAGAGGGATATACATCCAACACGACTAGGACTGACTAGGACGGAATGTGACAAAAGGAGGTGTAGAGTACAGGTGGATGATCAATGGTTCACGCAGCTGGGAGGCCGAAATCGTACGGAGAGAGAGAGAGAGAGGAGATGTAAACATGGTAAAGCACAAAAGCAGACAAGACAGACGGACATGGCATGGCAAAATGCTCAAGGCTCGCGAAGCGTATTTAAACCCGGAGCTGTCCACCTCCTCGCGAGCTGGCCATGGGCTGCCATTGACCATTGGCAGGGTGAAAGAGAAGGAGGGAGTCGACGGTGCAGCTGACAACTCGCCTTCGGGCTGATGGAGATTCAGTGATGGATTCCGAGAGGGCGACGCCGGGGAGCGCATATGCAAGAGCAGCATCGCGCAGCGAATGCGGAGGAGAGGTAGAGTGCCAAACTGTGTGTGTGTATGTATGTCCTCAAGCTGGAGACTGAGCGAGCCAAGATGGGGAAGGGGGGATAAGGAGGAGCAGAGAGACCGCGTGCTGGGGACGATTATGCGGGCTTCATGCAGCTGCCAAACCAATGAACCGGTGACAGGCGTGGTGATGGATGGTCCTCCCCCCATTCCCCCCCTCCCACAGCGGTTCCCGCACTCGTCGGGCCGCTCGTAGCCCAAGCTTGATCGGTTGGACCCTTTCTGCTGATGGTGTCGTGGGGGAGGGCAGTTTCCTCCAGTCAAGTCGGATGAGGCTTTCGTCGTCCATTGGCATGGCCATGGGATAAATGACGGTGGCCTGCTGTTGAGGTGAGGTGATGGCAGCATCTGCGCACTGGCTGATCTGGCTAGTTCGTACCTAGGTTAAAACGCTCGAGGAAGTTCGCCTCCACCGATGAGCATCACACTGATTCGCCGGATGTGACAAGTCGAGAAACGACGGACAAAGTCAACTGGAAGGAAACGAATAAACGCTTGGAGCTGGTTGGGCATCAAGGCTGTCTTCAAGTGTCAAGGGGTCACTGGGCTGGGTCAGGATTCAGTCAGTCCCCGCCGCTTGGACGAACTCACGATCGAACACGTTGGCAAGTGCCAAAGGTTAACCAGGGCTTGGGCTTGTCCCGAGGGTCCGGCGGGGCTGGGGAGAGTGTGTGTGTTCATCGTGACAGAGACGAGTCGGTGACGGGAGATGTTGGAGGAGGATGCATCGTCGAATGGGTCTTGCAAGCTCATCCCTGGGGCAGATTCAGGCCATGACTTACATAATCAATTTAATGACTCAGCCAACCTTGATGGGCAATTCCCCTCGGGTATCTGTAAGGGAAGGAAGGGTATTACCTACCTACCTACCTACCAATGTACATAATGTGTGTGAGTTCCCTGACGCATCGTCTTTGCCGCCTATTCATTCTTCGCAAACAAAAAGCCAGGTTCCAAATCCTCATCGGATCTTCCAAGACCGTCAGACATCCAGTCATCGACTTCTCATCAGGAAACTCGATGTCCCAAAAAGTACGAGCAGGGCGGACGGGCAGCGGCCTCTCAGCCACTCAGCCTACACCATGAACCGCCGTGCAGCTGCAGACTGCAGTCCATCTTCTCGGGACCTATTATTGGGCATCAACCACGCCTGACAAATCGACATTCCTGTCCAATTTGCCGTCACCTCAATATCGACGCTCACGCCCAGGGAGGTATGCTCATACCTCCCAGGTGTCATGTGTCCGCGATGCACAATGTCTTGCAGGCAAACGAGACCTCGAGAGTCGAGGGCTGCATCGACAACATGGTCAACCCAGTTCCCAGGGTTGTGGTGAAAGAACCGGGGCTGTTTGCGTCCGAGTCTGGAAAATGGCTCCATTTTCTTGCAGCACATTGTCTCCTTTCTGATTTCGAGGCTATTTCTCCTACTCTCGTCGGTTGCAACATCCAAAAGGAGTTCGCAACAATGGCAAATTCATATCCGCCATGGCAGGATAAAGGCAGAATCATCGAAGCCCCCCAGCACCTACACCAACCTCGTCGGTAATCCTTTGACCAGAATTGCATCCTCTTTATTGCCATTTGTGAGGCATGTTCTCTTCTCCTACGCTAGTATTTCGGTCATCGGTTCCGCGACTAGGTCAGTAAACCACCTTCCTTGCCATTTATCGCTGCGTTCGAGATGATGGTCAGGCTCCTTTACATATTCAGAGGTACTTCCCGGCTTATATCTCGTTTTGATCCGCCCAACGAGCTCACTTCAGCCCAATTACGGAAACCAACGCCTTGCGCTGGTACAAAATAATGTGTTACATTATCATGAGATTTTACAAATGCTGGGCGAACAAGGCCACGACAGAACACCGGTACTCATATTTGAATCGCTGCGCCAACCCCAGATATGCTGCATGCGTCGCTCCAGGGGCTCTTGGCATTCTGAAAGAGACGTACGATGTTCCCTGCCCTTCATGTACCTACGGGTTCTTCCAGACGCGAGCCCAACCGAAAAAGACTGAATGGAGTTCCGGTTCCGCCGAGGATAGCCCAATGTCACGAGCCGCCGCCCGGGAATACGCCAAATCGTTGATCGAATTCCTCATCATGGCTTTCACTTCGGCGGACGGGATCCCGGCACCGGGCCAAGATCAACGAGCTTTCCGCGTGTGCAAGATGGAGATGGCCTGCCGCTTCGACAAGGACCATTTCGAAAACGGGCCCAACTGCGAGGCGATCCATTGCGAAGAGCAAAAAGACCTTTTTGGCGACATCAAAACCAACACTTGGACAGAGATGCACAACATCAGCGCAGCCATGCGCCGAGCCGTCTCCCGTGGGTACCTATTCCCTTACAGAGGCTACTGGCCTTGCCGAGGGCCGTTGTACGATCCGCATCTAATGGCACACGGTGTTGGATACGTGGTGCCCGTCACCGACATGAATACCGAGAGGCCTCAGAACGAAGGCCCCTCCGACACATCACAAGAGTCCTACGAAAGCTGCGTTCGGCGTCACCTTGCCCAGCCAGCCATCCCATCCATGACCACAGCCCCGAGAAATCCAAAGGACGCCCAACCCAAACCAACCCCGGTTATTCCTTTCCTGCGACCAGACTGGAATGACCAAGCGGGATTCGAATCGATTTGGAGAAACGTTTTCCGCAATCAAATCGTGGCCTTGCAGGGAGAGGCCATATGGAAAGAAATATTCCTTCAATGTGCCCAACTGCAGGAGCCCAACAAGACCTTCAACCGTCACGATGCGGACGAAGCTCTTAGCCTCCGTAAAGATCTTTGCCAACTGGCGGCAAGGTTGATATCCGTAGACTCGGGTCTGCCTCCTGCGCGAGCCATAGCTGTTGCGGCAGTTATGACGCCCCTCTTGGACCCGAATCCCTCCCCCATTGCAACAATCGACGTCGAGATTACTGGCCTATTGCAGAAACTTTTTCAAGCCAGAAAGGCTTCAGAACAAGAACGGTACAGATTTGCGGGCGACATGATCGCCTTTGACGACTCCTGGAGGTACACCAAATACCACCTCAAGCGCAACCGGGAAATCACACTGAATGACGAGCATACCCGAGAAGTCGCCATTGAGAACGCGAGCATTCCGCTGACCGAGCCCGAGATCGATAGGCTCCGCGCGGCCGGCTCGTACGATATCGACTGCGTGGTCTGCGACGAAGAAATGGGCGACCCGCAGGACTCGCACGCCGCCGTGCGCCTCAAATGCGACGCCCACCACTCTATAGGTAAGAACTGCTGGATGCGGTTCAATCGTCGCAAGAAAGGTCAATACACAAACGGCATACGGTGCCACTCATGCGCGGACAAGATTATAGGGACCTGGGATGTGCCGATCAACCTGGAGTTGTTGGATGCATACGACATAGGGACCTCTACTCCGTTGGGTCTGACGCTACCAGGAGATCTCCTTGAGTGACTATGTGTAATTTATAGTGTCTGGAATTTTCTGAGCCGACAGGCTTCCTGATGGCGTTGCTTTCAACTGTGCTTGGTCGATGGAGTTGGAAAACGGGGTCGTAGCCTTGGATGGGACTGGCCACTAGGTGGTGATACAGTGATACTAGATGGTTTCTCTGACTGTTAGACTGATTTTGTTCTTTTTTTGATTCATCCACTCTTGGCTTTTCATTCTGTTTATCATAGAAAAACACTGCAAATTTATAAGTCACAAATCGTGTGGCGTAGTTTCACAGAGCCTCATTATCAAGCTTCTTTGGATCCTCCGCCATTATGATTTGTGAAGGCAGGCCTCCGATAGTGATGCTGTGGGTGGACCAATACCATGACAATCACCTGGGCGTAGCCTATCACCTGAAAATAACAGAAGAGAGAGACCATGACTTGGGATGGCACGACTTCACCCCTTTGGCTCGACGCAATCACCGCATCATTCGAGCAAGAACGGCACCACACCCTTGAGCTTTTGAGTCACGTCAAGCTCCGGCGCCCTCGCTTCTCGAAACTCTTTCTGCGAAATACGTCAACCTTTGAGGCATTTCATGAATAGGAACTCGCCATTCAAATTTTGTCAGCAAGTTTAAGTAGCCCGAGTTTCTTCTGATTGATATAGGGAGCCGGTTCCGCGATTACGCCGGATGGGGCAATCCGCAATCATAGACGCTCGTTGTCGCAGTGTCCCCCTTGCCTGACCAGGGTTTGCAAAGAAATATTGCCCCGGAGCCCGAGGGGGACAATGCTAAATGGCATATAATTTGACAAGAAGCTCATCCTTCTCCATGTTCGTTCCCTTTGCACACACTCTCCCCCCTTTCTCTCTCTCTCTCTCTCTCAAAAAAGACCAGACTGTTTCGTTTTTCTTCCTCAATCCAAGCTTCCAAAGTCTCTTCCAACTTGTCATCGAGATCTGATTTTCCCTCCAACCATGTACGTTTCCACCCCACGACGGCGTCGCGCGGGGCCCCCAATACCGATCCGCGTCCGCCGACACGCCAACAGCCCCATCTTCGCCGGCCGGAGCCCCGTCCCGTGGTCCCCCGCACAGCCAACCCCACCCTCAGGACGATCAGCCGACTTCCAACCGTTCCCTGTCAGCCCCGAGTCGACAACAACAACAGACAGCGACGGAGATCTCTCGCCTTCTTGTTTTACGCCCCCGGTGCAGACTCCGTGGCTGGCGAGTACATTTTCAGAGCACGGTAGGGCCGGGACCGGGGACGGCAGCAGACGAGAGAGCGTAGAGAGTCGGACCGGGGGCGTGCCAGAGACGCCTATGAGTACCCCGGTGGACGGGCCCCTGCCTGTGGGTATCGAGATGACGATGAGGATGGACAGACCGGATGGGGTTGATGCCGTTGCGCCGTCGAAGTTCGCGGGGTTGCCTCGTTCGCCGCGGCGGAGGAGTGGCGGCGGACGTCGAGGGCTTCGGAGGATGCCGAAGCTTGAGGGTAGGATCCTTGGACTCAGGCTGTCCGATGATGAGAGGTTTGACGAGGGAGAGACGCTTGGGGGAGTGATTAAGATCGTGGACGAGGCCGAGGCTTCGGGCGTTGTGAAGGCGGCCTCCCTCGAGAAGGGCGATGATAGGGGATGCGATAAAGTGATCGAAGGGGAATCCGAGGCTAAGGACGTTTGGCAGTTGAAAACCGAATCTGATGAGAGAGAGAGAGAGGTTACTGGCATGGAGGAGTGTAGATGTCAAAAAAGGGGAGGCTTTGTGGAGCCGAGTCCGTGGAGGAAGTGTCCTTGGGTTACTTTGATGCTGCTACTATTCGAGTTGTTTATCTCGACCTGAAAAGAGGTCTCTCAAAGCGGTGTTTGTTTCATTCATTTGGCATTGCGGCAAGTTTGAGAGGGATTTGAGTTTGACATGGGAGTTGCGGGAAGTGTCAGTGAGACCTAGGTACACGACTAAATCAAGCAACCGAACAATCCACAATTCTTGTCTTCAGTTCCCGTTAATACCTTACCCAACACTCTTTCTTATTAGGTACTTATTTGCCTTCTATTGTACGCGCTATTATTGATGTCTCTCTATCCCGGATACCCGTCTTTTATCATTACGTCACTGAGGAACTTTGAAGGGAATGAGGCAGGCAAAGGTAGCTCCTTCCTCGAGAAGCTTCAACCGTCCCAAGGAAAGAGCCAGGCAGCACCAGGCACAACCCCCCTTCACCCCCTTCCCAACCACAGAGAAACGACCATACTTGTAATCCAGGAAGGAAAGTACTGCCAGCAGACAGTCGGTATATGAGTGCGTGGCTCAATCGGCTGATTTAGGAGCACAAAAACATACCCGTGCAAGCAGGAGCTCTGCACACCTGGCGGGCGCTCTAGTTCGAATCCCCCTGCAGGAATAGAGCGTTGAACAGTTGTTCGTTTTTTGTCCTTCTGTTTTGTTTTTGGTATCGGGTTATGTAATCGGTAGAGATGATGATGCTTTTGAAGGACTACTTCAACTTTTTGGTGTGGCCAATACCTACCCCTGACTATGAACATATGGAAGCCCTGAACTACACCCTCGAGATGCCGCTTCCCGGAGGGCACAGCAAGCCCCAAACTCCCAACTTCCGAACCGTGCGAATGCCTTCCGGTCGAAACGTCTGGCTGCGTACTCGCCAAGACGGCTAAGGGAAGCAGGATGCATATCGAGTCGTGAAGGTACGGAAAGGGCGATGCCAGCGCCATCTTACCAGCGGCACACAGGAACATCCGCCTATAAGAACTCTCTCCTTCTCTCTCTTTTCTCTTCCTTTCTTTCTCACACACACATACTCTCTCTCTATCTCTCTCACTCTGTCCCTGTTCCTCTCTCACACATCGTCTCTGGACTGAGAATCGACTCTCTAGTCTACCCGATCGCCCCTGAGCTCCGCCACATAATCAACATAACACCTCTAGCATAACATCCATTGCCCACTCATCTCCCATCACCACCATGGCCGAACCTCTCACCAGTAAACACTCCTGCATTGGAGGCACGCCCGCCGAGCTTCTTGATCGCCTCGCCGTGTCGGAGCTCTGCAAGGGCTGGCCAGTCTATCGCGATGCCGGCGAGTGGGACAAGTTCCGATCCCTTTTCACCAAAGATGCCTACGTCTGGACCAGTGCGTTGCCCATCGCCCCCTCCATTTTCTTCTTGGACGAAGAGCCCTCCAAAACCCCAAAGACTAATATGTCAATGATTTACAGCCTGGAGCGGCGCCCAGACCATCGGTCAATTCATCGCCATCTCCCTCATTGGCCAACTGGAGAAGGGCGCCTTCATCATGCATCGCGAGTGCGGCACCCTCGTCGAGCTGAACCCGGAGACCAACCGCGCCGTCGGCACAATGAAAGCCACCATCACCCAGCGCTTCAAGGGTCAAGGCGGCTGCGAATACGACGTCGATTGCGACTGCCGCTTCATCTTCTTCTGTGAGAAGAAAAGCGGCGGTGAACGGAGCGACTGGAGAGCGGCTTTCGTCAAGCTCGTCTACGAAAAGGACAAGGTCGTCCCCGTGGACGGGACATCCGTGCCCATCTTCAAAGATGAGGTGTTGGCCAAGTTTCCAACGGGATACAAGTACCTCGGCGCCGCGCAGAGTAATTTGGGGTACGAGATCGATACCAAGCTTGTTACGGGAAAGAACCGAGAGTCTTGCGAGAAGATGTACAAAAGCATGGGACGCTGGTTGGCGGGAGAGCAGGGGACGATTGGCCTGTTTGACTGAACTGTTCGTAGCTGTTGGAGTGCACTAGTAGATTGGCTTTGTTTTGTCTTCAACGAGCTCTCCCAAGTTCCTATTTGAAGCATCCAATTGTCGTTGATGGCTGGGAGGTAAGAATGCCATCCTATTAAAAGAGCCAGATGAATTGCTATGTTGTGGATTATGCAAATAAGTACTGGCGAGGAGCACAAATGTAGGTATGCGTGGATCATGCATAAAAACAAAGGTTGCTCAACTCCGACATGAGGAAATCCCGGGCAGTAGTGCAAGACATCGGGGTTCTGTTCGGAGACTTCGTTTGTGATGGAGACATTTGACTAAGACAGCCACTGTTTCAAATCACTCCATGTTCTAAATCTCGGGTGGGTGAGCGAACAAGATGCTGCTGCTGCACTGCAGCGCATCTGACGCGGCTTCCCGAGTGTTTGTGTGTGTGGAATGTCTGACTGTGTGCAGATGTCTGTACTTGATCTGCCACTCCCGTCCATCGGAGTGCATCGGAGTGCTCTCCATTCTCACATGCATGTCAACGACCTGTGTCTGTCTATTCATAAACAGATCGTCTCCGAGAACAAAAACCGGCGAGTGCCGATCCGGCATTGGGCAGCGGTCGAGCCCACGAGATGATGGGGACGCGAAAGACGGGACGACAGGTCAATGCAGGCAGCGAGCGTCCGTTCCCCTGCGTCAGCCAGTGCGCCGGTTCGTCCAATGATTAGTGATGGTTGGACGTGCAGGCAGGCATTGGCCCTGAAGGCAAGTGACTGTTGGGTGAGTGAGACTGGACCTGAAGAGTGAGGGCGAAACTGGGAGCGAGAGTGAGAGATGATCTTCAGGCCCTTTCTGAACCCCCCTTCCAGCGTAAGTGGAGGCGGCCCCAGCGGTGCAACTTCCAAGGTTCCAAGGTTCCAAGCTTGAACTGCAGCCCCGGAAAACAAACTTGGACAGGCACCACAGGCGAAGAAGGGGCACGACGGGCTCCCCGTTCGAGTCACGTGATACCTCAGAAGCCCCCTGTTTCCACAGACCTGTACACACATTCGCGGTGTACCCACTGTTCGCTGTATCCGTACAGCGTCCAGTGTCCAGCATCCACGCCCCTGGCAGGCCTCTCCTTAATTTCGTGACGTGCCAATACGACCGCCGTCATTGTTTTCCCTCCACCGGCTACGGGGTACACACCCCCCCTGTTTTACTCTTCCCCCCATTCACATCCACAGCCCCCCCGAGTCCCGATAATAAAGTCGTCTTTATCCCACACCCCGTTGTTGACCTCCCTCCCTTTTGGACCTCTTCACTCTTTCAACTTTGTCCAGTCATTCGTTTTGGGCTCACGAAGGCAACACCACCACCAACTCAGTACACTCTTTTTTATTATTTTACCTTATTGTGTAGTCACAGCTAGACGGACTCCGAACAAACGAACAAACAGTCTCGAACCCCCTCGTCCGACTATTTAAATTCACTCCTCGGACCTGTTTTCCCGTCGATTCAAACGAAATCCCTAGACGAAGCGAATTCCTTCACATTTTCGACCGTTCAGACAAAGTTGTTTCTCTCTCTCTCTTCTAATTTCATCCAACACCATCAAAATGAAGGCTTCTCTCTCCCTCGCCGCCCTGACGGCGCTCGCTGCCACCGCCGAGGCCCAGAACTGGTTGGGCTTCAACTCGGGAGCCACCAAGGCCGACCGCTCCGCCAAGTTCAAGGCCGATTTCGAAGCCGAGTTCAAGACGGCCCAGAACCTTGAGGGCGCCCCCGGCGACTTCAACGCCGTCCGCCTCTACACCAACATCCAGGCCTACTCCACCGACGACCCCATCGAGGCCTTCGAGGCCGCTATCGAGACCAAGACGTACATCCTGCTCGGCGTCTGGACCTCGGGCACCGACAACATCGACAAGGAGATCAACGCCCTGAAGAAGGCCGTCACCAAGTACGGAACCAAGCTGACGGACCTCATCATCGGCGCGTCCATCGGCTCCGAGGACCTGTACCGCAACTCGGTCACGGGCGTCAAGAACAAGTCGGGCGTCGGTGCGGACCCCAAGACCCTTGTCGGCTTCATCGACGACTTCAAGTCGGCCTTCAAGGACACCCCTCTGTCCAAGGTCTCCATCGGCCACGTCGACACCTGGGACGTCTGGGGAAACACCACCAACAAGCCCGTCCTCGACGCCATTGACTGGGTCGGTGTCGATGAGTACCCCTACTACGAGAACGACAAGGGCAACGACATCAAGAACGCCGGCAAGCTCTTCGACAAGGCCTACGAGGCCACCATCGCCACGGCCGGCGGCAAGCCCGTCTGGGTCACGGAGACTGGCTGGCCCGTCACCGGCGAGACGTGGGACGAGGCCGTCCCCAGCAAGGAGAACGCCAAGAAGTACTGGGACGAGATCGGCTGCCGTCAGCTCTTCAACAAGGTGCCCACCTTCTGGTACAACCTCCGCGACTCTAACCCCGACAACTCGATGAAGTTTGCCATTACCAAGGACCTGTCCACCACCCCCCTGTTCAACCTCACCTGCCCCACCACCTTTGACACTCCCACCGGCACCTCGTCGTCCTCGGCCACCGGCACCGCGACCGCTAAGCCCAGCGCCAGCTCCGGCTCCAACAGCACCGGCGGTTCCGGCTCCGGCTCCGGCTCTGGCTCTGGCTCCAGCAGCGGCTCTGGCAGCGGTGCTAACGCCACCGTCTCCACTGGCGCTCCCTCTGCCACTTCCGGCTCTGGCTCTAGCTCTGGCTCTGGCTCCGGTGCCGATGCCAGCAGCACGCCCTCCAGCGTTGCCTCTGGTGCCTCCAACCTCCAGTTCTTCACGACAGGCGCCCTGGCCGTTGTTGCCGGCGCTTTCGCTCTCCTCTACTAAGCGAAGAAGGAGAGTGGCGTGCACACTTTTGGGTGAAATTTCTAGCGCATTGGCAAAGGTGTCTTTGATTCCCGCTCCGGACATGTGGCTTTTTTTCCGGCATCATAATCATGGAAAGATTTGAGGATAGACTGAAGGAGAAAAGAAGAGGCGATTACAAAACTATACACACTCATTCAAACCAACCACCGATCGATGACCTATTGCTATGTATCCCAACCTTGCGAGTGTTTGTGTGTGTGTGAGTGTGTGAGTGTGATTGCGGCTCCCACCAAGCCCATCGCGTCATTGTAATTCCTGACTACTTGTGTCCTAACAGGCCTGACTCGGTGAGGACCTGTGGGTCGCGTTCACGTTCACGACTATGTTTTGCGTTCCAATCGGGCAAGCCAAGTGTTAAGCCTACCTTGAGCCCAAGTCCGCGCCGCTCCTCCTCCTCCTCCTCTCAATCCACACCCCCAGAAACGCCCGGAAATGAGGTGGTGCTGATCACCCCACCGGACGAGGATGCGCTAGGCGGTACGAGGCACTGGAGTCTGGACCACCACCACCACCACTGGGCAGGCCCGGGTTCCCTCCTGGGTTCGTATTTCTCGCCCTGACCAGTGACCACCGACCAAGGGGCGTGAGTGAATGTTCCCAGGAGCAGGGTGCCACATTTCCAGGCGCAGTGGCGAGCTAAATTTAGAGGGTTGTCGAATTTCGTGCCCTTACGGGGAGGGCCACCTCCAAATGGGAAGAAGTATTGGACTTGCAAGATGAGGAACGTCCCGGCTCGGTTCATTGCCGCGCCGATGCACGCCCGCTACTAGGCGTATGTAGGTTCGGTTCTCGAATACGAGGGAATAGTCGACGGAAGAGAGAGGGCACAGAGAGAGAGAGAGAGAGAGAGAGAAAGAGAGAAATGGGGAAACGGGAGGTGGGCCGGCCGCCTTAGAACGTACTCTGTACAGTATGAGGCGTGCGCGATTACGTATGTTATGCGAAAACTGTCTCTCCTCGGCGACTCTGTATCCGAACAGGTAATGTCAACAAACGCCCCCAGGCACGCGGCGAATCAGGTCCTCGCGGTACCTGGAGCTAGAGCCAGAGCTGGAGCTAGAACCACAGAGACTCGGCAACAGAAAAGCCGCCCGGTGAAGGGCGGCGGGTGAGCGGCGCGGGAGGGAGGGGGGAGGAGAGGGAGAGGAGAGGAGAGGAGAGAAACTTGGCAATAGGCTCAGGTCTAGGCTTTGTTGCTGCATATGCATATGCCAGATTGGAGATGGAGATGGGGGGGGGGGGGACATGGGATAAAGCTGGGTCAGAGAGAACAGAGAAGGAAACTTGGCTCTCTCGCTTAGGGGATGAGCATTTGAACGGGGCAGGATGTTTTCCTTTTTTCCCTGTTTCTTCTTCTTCTTCTTCTTCTTCTTTATTTTTTTGTTCTTTTTATGGACAGTGGCAGTGCGCGCGTTCCCTGGCGGTGATCATTGAATTGACATTTGGCTTTTGTTGTAGTGGGGTTAGGGGTTGCCCCCATCCTCCGCCCCCCTTTAAGCCGTTGTCGACGAGTACCAAAAATGGTCCCAATGTTTCTCTTTTGGGGGGTAATTGGTCTTTGGCAAGTAAGTGTAACCCTTTTTTGGCGATCTGGGGATGACGTTTTCTTTTCGTCTTTGGAGAAAAAACATGCATCATCCCAGGGAACGTTATCTCTTGAGTTGATAGGGAGACGAATCTTTTGTAGACACAACCGGTCGGACTACCCCCCATCAAAGGGCCTTCTTTCAACGGAGGGCCTTCTCGGGCGCGCCCCCTACCACGTTTCTAGTTGCGCCCGCCGACCGGTCGATGCTTGGCGCCGTTTGTCTCAGCCGCGAAATGGTTTACGGTCCTCCCAACCGGGTCTACTTCAGCGGAAACCTTACGAGACGTCATAGACAAGAGGACCGATGTCTTAGCTTTGTGCGGCTCCGGGGTGGGTTGAGACTCGGGTGGGATGATAAGAAGGAGAGCCTGAAATCGGTAGCAAGTTTCAAACCCGTCGAAACCTGATTGACTAGGCCCCCTCTTGAGCAAACTTTGGAATGCGATATTCTCCAAAGCTGCACTTTCTCTCTCTCTCTCTCTCTCTCTTTCTCTTATGGAATTGCCGGTTGTCAACCTCCATAATCACACTGCACGTCTCCCCCTTTCGGGCAAAAACCCACTTCGTCGACAGCGGTGGTGGATCTCTCACTACTCCCCCGTCCGGCGTCCCCCATAGCCCTAAGCTCCATGTTGCCCACACACACACGCCGCCCAGCTCGCCATGAGAAGATATGAGATGTCTCCGGGCCTCCACTAGCATCCGCATTCGATTCCGAGGATCACGATCCAGAATCACTTCACGGAAGGGTGGCCGAGTTGGTTATGGCGCCAGGTTAAGGTCAGCTTAACATCTGTTTCCTGGTGGGGCAACCCGCGCGAGTTCGAGTCTCGTCCCTTTCATTTTTGCATGTTTTGGGACTCGCGCGCAATTCAAGTCCTGGACGTCGAGTAGTGAAATGACGGCTTATTTTTCTGGCTGGTCAACCACGTACTTTAACAGTCATTAGTACCTGCCTGGCCTGGAGGAAAACCTTGGTGACAGGGCCGTTGCAGGGTTTCCCTAGCTAACCTAACGACGCGAGGTTAAAACCACGTCTTGCCAGGTAAGCTTCGTACACATTGAAGCAACGCTTACCTATCTTGTATCTGGTAAAGACGTTAATGAATGGTACATACTGGACTTCCAAGTATGAAACTACATTTGGTTGTTCGAATGCCAAGAAGTTTTTGTCTTGACATCAACGCGACTATGCTTGAAGACATTCAAGATTGTAGGTACACTGTTGGCACTTCGCGGGGGGGGGGTTTCAAACCAACGTCAACGCACGCTGGTGCCTACGATTAGCCCTGTGACCTGTTATATTACAAGAGCAATGTACGGAGACACTGGAAGGTTTACAGACATGCTGGACGAGATACCGCACGACAGGACTCTGTCCGGATGTTTCTCGCGGAGCTGTCGACTTCGTGGCCTGGGAATCTTTGTGTCACGATGCTTCCGAATGCAAAAAAATCGTCTCAATTATACTACAGGATCAATCGTCGTGTACACGATGCTTGTGCTGCTTGATACCCAAACCCAAGATCTGCAGACATGCGGACGGACGTGAAGCGAATGATGACTCACGGGGAAACACGGCAGCCTGAAAGCGTCAAGGGTTCGTCGGAAGCTCTACTCTTGCCCAGTGTCGTTCGGCCGGCCGGGCATCCATCTCATAGCTTCCATTAAAGACGGGCGGTGTCTTCACCTCTGTGGCTCGAGGCGGGGCCCAATTCTCTGGCAGGCCGTTGTTGTAGTAGACCGGCCCCATTGGCGGTTCCTGGTACATTCCAGGCCAGCGATGGGCCTCCTGCTGTGCCTGCTGAGCCTGTAGGGCCTTCTTGTTGCTTCGTATCTTGAGTAGGAGATACACTATGGCCGCAACGAGGAGGGCGCCCGCGCCCGCACCCGCGCCGATACCTGCCTTGGCCGTGGTCGACAGGCCAGGGTCCTTCTCAGCCTCTCCCTGGGTTAGTGCCGCCGTAGGTACGGGCTCCGCAGAAGTCCGACTTTGACCTCCCGCTGTCAGAGGTGTCGACGGGATGGTGCCTGTCGGAGTCGGGCCCGCTGACGCTGTTGTTGCTACATCCGACGTTGTGGAGGAAGGGATTGACGTCGAAGTCGAGCTTTTGGAGGACGTTTGAAGGATGACGAGAAATCGGCTTGATTCCCGATTTCAGGTTGCCCAGACCTGTGGTTCGGCTGGGAGGACGTCGAATCGGCCGACGCCGCTGTTACAGCAGTTGGGGGCGTGATCGCAGCAATACGAAGTGTCGATGCCGGTCACGTTGGAGCAGGAGACGAGGTCCGTCCCTCCGGTATCCGCGCCTGCGGAACGTCTCGGGTCAGTATATTGTATGGTTTTCTCACCAACAACGCCATCTGACTCTTGGACTCTGATCGTCTTTAGGATACTTACTCATGCAGTAGTGAGCACACAATGGCGAGTTCCAGCTCTCATCCGAGCAAGATCCTCTGACCGTGTTCCCGTTGGGCCCTCGACACAGCTTGTTGGACAAACAGGCCGATCCGAGACCGCCATGGCAACACGGGCTGTCGTCGGCATCGGGATCGCAGGGAAAGTCGTCCAGCACGGCGTTCCCATTTGGAAAATAACACTTGCCGACGACTGAGGTGATTTGCAGCAGGCAAAAGAATAGAAGAGAAAAAGAACAGTCCATCGTCAAAGCGCTCGCCGACAACCTAAATTTATCGCCGGTGAGGCAGAGCGTTCATGACAGATCTAGCACGAAGAGAAGGAGGATTGGCATGAAAGGAAAGGAAGGTCGCACATCGCTCACACGGGTCGGGAGAGGTTCCGCGATACGACCTCCCTTTTTGCCTCTTCGGCCAGAGGGGCATAGTCAGTCGACAGAGAACAACGACATGTCTTGTCTGTTGGTGATTTTCGTTTCGGTGACGGCCACACTTGCTTGCATTGTCCTTTTGTCGCGCGTCTAAGTTGCATCTGCCACCGCATCATTGGCCGGTTGGTTCCAGAGTCTTGGGTCGGTTCTAAGAATGGCAAACTGCTCCGGGCGGTTAAACCAGCAACCAACTGCAGAGAAAAAAGAGGCACGTGAAACGACCCCTGTCGTGATGCCTGCATGACGGTTGGCTGCTGTGTTTGTGTGTTTGCCCTCGTACCTCTGTGGCTGCACTGCAGGTCCTCTCCTCCCCTCTCACTCACTCTCTCAATCTCTTACTCTTGCTATTCATCATCCAATTCTCTGGCTACATATCATCGGGCTTCACTCCTCGTCTCATCCGGCCTCGACAGCCAAAGCACCATGTTGACCATGTTGCCGTCGGCGATATCCAGCAGGTCTGCCGTCGCAGTGCTGGTCAGCTTCGTGCTGGTCGTGCTGCTGATCAATTCAGTGTGGCTGTACGGCCCTCAGACAAACATATTCCATCAACCACCATCCGCGGATCATGCGGACCTGCCGTCGCCGCAATCGCTCTTGGAGAAACCCTTCCCGGCCAAGATATGGCAGAGCTGGAAGGACGACTCGCAAGACCCGACCGATCGCACCGTCGGCTTCCCCCATCAGTGGAGGGTCGTCAACCCCGGGTGGCGCTACGAGCGCATCACCGACGCCAACATTGACGCCTACGTCCGCGACAACTTCGACGCGACCATCGCGGACCTCTTCGCGAACATGCAGGACCACATCCTCAAGGCCGACTTCCTGCGCTATCTCATCCTGCTCCGCGAGGGCGGCGTGTGGGCCGACATCGACGTCTACCCGCACCAGCCCGTGTCGAAGTGGATTCCCGAGGGGTACCTCGACTCGGTCAACCTGGTCATCGGCATCGAGAACGACCACCACAAGAAGCCCATCTGGAAGGGGTCCCCGTACTCGGTCCAGCTCTGCCAGTACACCGTCCTGGCGAAGCCCGGTCACCCCGTGATCCAGATGCTGGTCAACCAGGTGACGCGCGACCTGCAGACGCTGCTTGGTTCCAAGCCCCAGGGCGCCCCCACCACCTTTGAGGACGTCATGACCACCACGGGTCCCTTCGCTTTCACCAAGGCCCTGATGGACTACTTCACGCAGTCACGGGCGAGGAGCACACGGGCGACGAGCTGGAATCGCTCGCGGCCCCGCGCAAGATTGGGGATGTGCTGGTGTTGCCGATAGAGAGCTTTGGGTGGCTGGCGCATGAGCACACCCACAAGAAGGGAGACCCGAGCATCCTCGTAGAACATTTGTTCATAGGCTCGTGGCGACAGGGACATCCGGGATGAGAATTGCTTGTCGGGGGTGGACTTTTGGCCGGAGAATCGATGGAAAGAAGACGTCCATCACAGAGTCACGCTCACTGTCCTTTAGACAATTAATCACTCACCATTAGACGACAATGAAAATTTACATAAACTTATCTTGCTATCGAGATCATCGTCTTGTTTTTAAAGACCTTTCTCTCCTAATTTCGTCGACACCGGCGGCAACCCCTAGGGATGACAATAACTAAGACGCCCTTTAGTTTGGACTATAAGCTGCCAGGATGGTCATTCATCGCTACTCAACTCCTAGTCGTTTCCATGGGCCAAGAGGATCATAGTGTCACTCGATCCCGCAACGTCGCGTTGGCTGACATCTCTTGTTCTTTTTCAATCTATTTAGACATGCTGAGAGCTAGATTGACCATCTTTTCGTCCGTCCAGCAACTATGGATCTCAGATTTACGATGGAATCTCTCATTTGAAGGATTTGTACAATTCACCTTCGAGGAAGGCAAAAGCCCTCGGTGAAATGGAATTGCTCAAATTTGAAGGGCATCCGTTGCCTAATTTCATGCCTCTAACGAGTAAATTCAAAACCAAATGTACCTAAATTAAAGTCGTAGCACAGTTATAGGTGTCAAAATTCCAGAGGTGATGACGGCTATAAGGGCATGGGTGTAGTGGATGGAAGGTTTGAGGGTATCACGGTCGCCGGCCAGAGAACAAGGCTGACAACCCCTGAGACAGTACCAATGCACTTGCTACGCACCTTGCAGAGTCTCACATACATGTACGGATTCTGTATTGGAGAAATTGGGCAGAGAAAGGGTGCGCGAACATTGTGTCTTTTCCTTCTATGTCAACATACTCACGCTGGATTGCTGCTACGGGAACGATATAAGGGGTCTTTAACTCTATACACTTGTGGAGTAATTTCCCCACCTTTGCCACCAGACTTCTGAGGATATGGAGAATATCACGCAGTTTATTATCGTTCTGCTGCATGCCTCGTGCGCAGCGTGACGGCGGACCATTGCCCTTCGTCCGAGTTCTTATTTAAAACATGTGGTTGTTTGCTTGATGATGAGATTTTACCCTGTGGTACAAGCCCTTGTTGAACTAGGGCATCGAGATCTGTGCATGTAAGCATGGACGGTTGGTGTCCCATCAGTCTCAGCATCACTAACACGGGGCTGGTAACGGATTTTGATCACAGGCAAAGCGATTGAATCCATGAAAGAACTCGAAACTGACAAAGACCGAGGGAACATAGCACACAGCATTCCAGGATGCAGCGAGAAGACCGGAAGTTGTCCAGATTCATCACTTTGCAGTGGTACTGCGGCAAGTTCTCTTGTAGAAAGCCGGAGTAAATCATTTAATACTCACATCAATTGATTTGTACACTGGTATTGATTGATCTATGTACGAGTGCTTCCCCTGACTAAAGGAGCAAGGCTTCATGTCATCAAGTCATATGTGTGGTCAACACTCCATGTAAATATTTGCAAAGGAAAAGAAACTGCGGGCAGCGCTTATGACGGGCATCCGCTGGCAGGGAAGTTGCAGCTGCCGCCCTTGCCGCCGCCGGTGATCTTGGTGTTCTCAAAGGTGACGTCGGAGCAGCTTCCCTCGCCGCAGAGGATGTAGTAGTTGTAGCCATGCTCGGTGGCGGTGCCGGCGACGTCGATGAAGCGGATGCCCGAGATCTTGACGCCGTTGGTGGGCTCGCCGGTCGGGCCGCCGTTGAGGTAGTCCTGCTGGACGTCGATGCCGTAGGTGTCGATGTCCGTGAGGGTGATGTTCTGGTACGTGACGTTGCTGACCTCGCCGGTGGTGCCGGAGTTGGACTTGATGCGGCAGCCGTTGGAGCTCTTGACGATCTCCGAGTTGGAAAAGACGACGCCGTCGACCGTGTTGTCGCTCTTGCCGCCGATGGACCCGATGCTCAGGCCGTGGCCTCCGTAGCAGTAGAGGTTGTTGACGGTGATGTTGGTCCCGCTGGTGACGGCGACGCAGTCGTCCTGGTTGTGGACCCTGATGTTCTCCAAGAGGACGTTGCTGCTCGAGGAGATGTCGAAGCCGTCACTGTTGTGGGCGGCGGCCTTGCTTCCGCTCTGGGCGTTGGGCTCGTCGCCGGCAGAGTTGTCTAGGTTGATACCGGAGACTGTGAGTCCCTGGTTGCCGGTCATGGAGAAGCAGTGGACGGGCCAGTTCTTGATGTTCAGGTTGGTAATCTTGGCGTTGGTGGTCTTCTTCACAACGACAAAGTGGTTGGGCCTAGTTGCGAGAGTCAGAAGCAGCATCCACCCGACGTTCCTGCTTGAGAGGGGATTGACTTACTTGTCACCACCGCCGTTGGATCCCAGGCCGTCCCAGTACGCGGCGCCGTTGCCCTCGATCACATGGCCAGGGGCACCGGTGACGGTAATGTCAGTTCCGGAGATAATGATAGGGTCGAATTTCTTGTCAACAGTGGTGGCAAAGGTCTATGCAGCAAGTCAATACACAGTCCCAAAAGCCACCCCAAGTCGGATGAACTCACTGTCGTGCCGTCGAACGTGACGGTGGCCCCGTTCTGGAGCTTCTGGAGATCGATGGGGCTGTTCGCGGGTGCAGCGATGTTTGAGAGCGTAATATCAGTACAGGTCGCGACCGCGTTGGCAATGTCGGCGTAATCCGTAACAGTGCAGCCGTTCCCAGTCTAGAATGAAACATGGGTCAGTCTTAAAAGCCTTTTCTTGGCAGATCCGATGGGGACCACCGGGGGGGGGGGGGGGACCGGCTCACGGCGTTCGAGATGGTAGGGGCCGCCGTTACCAGAACGGCTGGCAGCAGAGCCGCAACAACAGGGGCGAAAATCTTGGCCATCTTGGCGTGGGGTAAAGGAGCGGGAAAAGAGAACGACGTTGGTGAATCGAAACGAGTGGTGAGCGGTGTTGAGAAGCAGAGACTGGCTGGGGAACAGAACGCCAAGAGCGGGATGCCAAGGGAAAGTATTATATATCTTTCAGGTCCAAGACGCAGCAATGTAACAGACAGAGAGGTTGACCCTCGATGATTGGAGGACCTATGGGGACCCTCCTCCGTCCGAACGGTTCAATATGGCTCTTTGGGAACAACCGGCATCGATCAACGACTTCGGTGAGTGGGTATTTGCATGCCTTGTCCAGACAGGACCCATTCGCAGCCGGCGGGAATGGTCGATATTTCCCAAATCATCCAACATCACAGGGCAAGGTTCTGTTAGTGTCGTCAGTTTGAGCACTCGTTCTCAGAAGAGGAAAGAGTTTGCGGGGTTGAAGGACCTGCGGCCTTCAAATGACACCGTTTCATGTGAATCAAAGAACATGTTCCGTGACCACTCGCGGGCGTTGAACTCGGAGTTGATTTGCGGAGGAATTATTACCTTCGGCCCATGGCGGGACACCCCTTATTTCTCCTTGTCTCCACCGACTAATCTCTTTGAGTCAGGGGGCGCGTGCAGTCGAGAGAGAGAGGGCGAGTCCGGAGACGCAGGGTCACACCCCCAAAAGATTCCACGAATCCACAATCAACATGACACTCGCTACGAGCCGTTTGTGCCGAACTCTCTTCATCGGAAAATCATGTTTGGAGAGCTTGAAGATGCTTTTGAAATCCCACTGACCATGGTGTCCGGCCAAAAAGTTATATCTACAGTGGTGAAGTTTGTCGTCCAAAGAAGTTTGCGCTTAACTATGGAAGTTCGACACACGTGGGGTGGTTGGAAGCGTTCGGGACGTTCCACGTCCGAAAACCTTGGCCGTCGATTGGCTAGGGGGAGCATTGACTTTGTACTTGGACACGCGCATCACCTCATCTTCGTCTGGTCACTCCTTGTTTCGTTTCGTCGGGAAGTCAAACGATCTGTTCTTCCGCCCGATGGACGAGACGCGGAGGCCAATCTCGTCTTTCTGTCTTGCCCGCGATGGTGCCTGGCTGATGATGTGTAGCCGTAAAGATCGGTTTACGATGCTTTTGATAGCGGGACAGCGGCAATACTAGCAGGGAAAGTCGAGTTTCGTACTCGCTCCAATCTCCCCCTGTTTTTCTACAGTAATTTTGACAGACCCTGGCGTACCTCTGATTTCGATGATACAGAACCATAGACTGCAGAAGGAAAGATTTTACGACCGTGAAGCAGAATTGCTTCAGGTTGATGCAAGACAACAGCTTCTGGTAGACGAAGTTGGGCTTAAAGTTCAAGCTATGGGCACGAGTTCCGCAGAAATATTACTCTTAATGAAACAGAAACATTGATTGATAATACACATGAAAACACTACCAAAGTCAAACCCTGCCAGAAGATCTTTCGACGCTACCCTGAATCTCAATGCCGTCTTCCGTATTTCACGTTAGACCCATTGCTTTTGTTATGTCGCTCACAAGACACTCGGCCAGAGCACATCAGCAACTGGCCTTACCCTGGGAGCTTTATATCACAATCCTGCTTCCTCCCCCTTCCCTCGCACCAGACCTTCTGCCGCTCCATGGCCTGCTTTTATTACTCACCCCCCCCCCCCCCCCCCCCCCAACGCGTGACAGTGTTTCGCAGCGGCAGACCGTCCCCACCAACCCTGGAGTGGGTTTCTTGCGGGCTTTGCTGGCTATCGCAGAAGATTGGGGCATGATCGCCTTCTTGATGACAATAACTTATCAACAGCAAGGATGCATCGTTCGATGTGGCAGATGACAAAACGAGCTTTGAGGTATCTCAACTTGAAACTTTCATGCTTAATGCTCAGACAAGGAACTGACAAACAGGTCAGATGGCACACTAGTTGATTTCAATTCCAACCTTGCCCTGGTGGTTTCCGGACTCCAAGTACTCGTATGCCTCTTTCAGTTCGGTCAGCTGGAAGACTTTAGAATCGATCACAGGACGCAGCGTGTCCAAGTTGGCCTCGATAGCCCTGCACATGTCCTCCATCTGCAGTCGACTACCAACCCAAACACCCCGGACCGTAACAAGGCTCAGCCAAGAGTCTAGAAATGTCGGCATCTCCTGTCCTTTGGCCTCTCCGCCAGCAGAGCCAGTGGTGACGATGGTCCCATCAAGTCTCACACTGGCGAGACTTTGGCTCAGAGTCGTGGGGCCGGCTATCTCAACAACGAGGTCAACGCCCACCCCTCCGGTTAACCTCTTGGCCTCCAGGCCCCAGTCAGCTGTCTCGCGATAGTTGATGATGTGATCGGCGCCAAGCTTCTCCAGAAGCTTCGCCTTTACAGACGAGCTTGTGGTTGCAATAACCCTGGCCCCGACCGCCTTGGCGAACTGAACGGCGAAGATGCTCACTCCGCCGGTGCCCTGTGTGAGCACCCACTGCCCTGCCGATACTTTCTTTCCCGACAACCCGAAGAGTGCGTTCCATGCAGTGACCCCGGCACAGCTTAACGAAGCGGCTTCGACGAAGGTCAATGCCGTGGGCATCGCCACGAGTCCTTGTTCGTTGAAGGCGCCAACGGTGCGGAAAGTACCGTCGATGCCGCCGCCAAGCCCACTTTTGGCGATTTGATCGGTCACGAGCCCTCCGAGATATACCTGGCTCAAGATAGTTATGACCTTGTCGCCCGGCTTGAATCGTGTGACGTGTTTCCCAACGGCCAGGACGGTGCCGGCTCCGTCAGACCCGGGTACGACGTTGGGCTTGACGTCCCAGGGATATTTACCGCGAGGAATAGTGACGTCGCGAAACTTGATGAATGGGGTCAATCGAATGTCACTTCTTGAAGAGAGACAAACTCACATTGAGGGTCGCTCCTTGCACTAAGATTCCTACAATATCAGCCAAGGAACTTCCAACAGTGCAAGGAGGGGGACCAACACTTCACTAATACTTGACTATCGCCAAGTTCAGGCAGCTCCTGTTCGGAGAACTTCAGGGATTCGAGTCCTTCTTGTCCAGTGACATTCCACTGTTTGGAGCACCTGGGAACGGACAGAGCCATGATGGAGAGACAAGAGACACTTGAGTTGATGTTCATGATTGACGCAATGACTGCTCTTCGATTGAATTTATATACGGAGGTATGAGATTTACTTACGACTTTTTATACTCAACACACCGCTGCGTACGATTTTTCCACGGCGAACAAGCCGAGTGAGGCATTGCAAGCAGTCTCGAACGTCTGACAGAAGCAGTTAATTGACTGATGCGTAAGCGCCAACATCAATGGGCGCCACGGCTCACATGATTACGTTTGCAACACCTGTTCATAACGTTATACCAAACGTCATTGTCCAGGCTGACGATGATACAATAACAGGAAACTGTTGCTGAGTTTTTATTCGTGATTACCAATTTGACTCAGGAGCTACTACAGCATTCTCGCGTTTCGTGCGATCCTTCTCACCCCAAACGCATCGTAACTCCGCCAGTGATGGTCTGCTGCGATACACCGTAGCGACCCGTCTGGAGGCTCCAATTCAGGTTGCCAGTGCAATTCAGCCTGCAGGCATCGATGTATATCTTGAGGTCCGAAACCAAGGCCTCATCGTCTGCGAACTTGAGCAACAACAGCGCCGCCGCACTGTCAAATTCTTTGATGGATTTCTCGATGATTTCGATGACCATGGAAACCGCTGCGGCAAGAGACCCAACATTGTTGTAGAGCAACGGGACGATGCTCTCGACGCTCTGCTGGTCCTTTGGCAGACTGTCAGCAAACTTTCATGGGTAAGGCTGATGCCAGCTTAACTCACGATTTCTTTCTTGAGCGAAAGCAAATCATTGACGCTGATGAACTTCGGTCAGCACAATTCCCATGAGGGCACTGTGTTTACAAATGGCAACTTACACGCAGACGAGGATGTTGGTTTGGTCCCAAATGACTTTCATGTGCACGTCTCTGAGGATATCGACCGGTAGAGATACTCCGTAGGCAGCCCTGCCTGTGTCAAATTTGTGTTCTCAAACATCGAAATTCCTCACATACTCGTTAAGAATCGTGCAGACGTTGACGGCGCCAGTTCCCATCCTGGTGGCGAGGTATTCCTCCGTCGTTGGGAGCTCGGAACTCAAGCGACGCTGCTGCTCCACCTCGGAAGTTTCCATGAAGAACTCGATTTCTCTGAAGAGAAGCTCTCTGTGCTCTACGAGTTCGGTCTACGGTTCAGCTGTGTCCTGGTCTTGTAGAAATGTCAAGTCTTACCGAGGTCGTAAGCCTCGCACACTGCGTCGCCGATGATTTTGAAGAAAGCGATGATCTCGTTGGCTGGAGTGTTATGCTGTCTCGCATCGCCAGAGAGACCGAGGCAGCGATGGACGTATTCAATGGTTTCCTGGCGGTACAGCTTGGCGGCTTCCATGTCGTCAGCTAGGCGCCCGACCTCTGTGTCGATCTCTGTTGAACAGTCAGTCAAAGCTCATGCAACAACCGGTTACACAACGTACCATCATCCCAAAGGAAGAGCTTGAAGATTTGCCTCCAGTATCAGCCAGACGTCCTGCGGTGGGAGTCCACGAGTGTACTTACCCAGAGCACCACGCACGATATCATGTCTCCGCATTTCAAGCCGGCTCCGGGATACCACAATGATGTGAAAAGTCCGACATCGATCTTGCCTGCTGCTTTCCGCTTCTTGACACACGTAGTGAGGCTTGACACCCGTCAGTTGAGCGATTCATAGACACCGAGATGGGATGGAAAGAAAAGAGCTGTGCGGTACTTATCGATGCGTCCTGGGGCAAGAGCTCGGAGTCCCTCTAGGTTGGGGTTGACGTTCGTTGGCCAGTGCTTGAACAAGAGCCTGAGATCTGGCAGATGGAGCCCTTGACCCTTGAGCTGGTGAAGGAGGTCTCGGCGTACGTCGACACATGCCATTGTGGAAGTTTTGAGAGGGTAAAAGATGGGGGAAAATCCTAGAAAAGAACTACTGATGGTATAAAGTAAGAGAGGGTTGTATATTTTGATTTAGAGAAGCCCACACAGTATTAGAATAACGTCGACGACTGACCTTTTATAATAAATTCAATCTGCCATTTATGCCATAAGCCCGATGTTCTATGACCATGTCCAAGAGGGCTGTAGACAATGAAACGATACGAATGAGAATGCCAATTTGGAGCCCAGTATGGAGCACTCAACGGCCGGGAAGTCTCGGACACCACGGCTGAACATCATAGGTTTGTCAAAAGCCTCAAAATGACAAGTCTGGTTCTCACCGCCGATCTAAACTCATTCAAACGCCGCCACTGAGAACTTGATACGATGCCCCCTCATTGACAGCAAACCTGTGACAGGGGACGGGGAAGCTCCAACTCAAGCAAAGATAACCTCTGCACGTGTGCTAAGCGTGCCTTTGTCGATTCATCGTGTTTGATGCTATTGAATACATCGTGTTATCAGATACTTGACCCTGGCTCACTCGCCGTTGGTTACTTGGTTTGCCTAAGCCGCCCTCCACCCCCCTTTCCCCCTGGCCCAACGAGTCCCAGAGGGCCGGTTCAACTTCTTGGCACATTTGCTGGCCGTCGTTGTTCCAAACAATCCGAAATTGTTTGCTCCGATTCCCAGAGATCCGGTAAGTTTGCTCGTCCATTGGACTGTTTACTGCTTCCCCACGCCCTCCTGTCGACATGTCCTTTCAGCAAGACTTGGCATTCTCGTACGTCACATGTCATCCATCGTCAGCATTCCCACATGAAGTTTGCTCACACGCAGTTGGTCCGGCTCCCCCGGTTCACGGGCTTTGTTGGTGGGAAAGCTGTTGATCAAGCCGGGTTGATAATTTCTTTAGCAACCTAGTCCTATGAAGAAGGCAGCAAACATTGCAGTTTGTGCCACGTTGAAGACTGGGCCGTGTCGGGTTTGCGCACTCGACTGACGCCAATATCGTACGGCTGCATTATCTGCTCATGAAGCCGCCAAGAGACTCGGTTGGATGTGATGGGAACGGGAATCAAAAACTGGTATGAGGATCAACTGAGCTTCTCAATCCATCAGATTGGGGTTAAAGGCCTTTTCCCTCGCCTGATTATCGTCATCGAGGAGGAAAGAGACTGCCGCCATTGCCAACACGAAAACTGATCATGGGCCTTCTCGTTGATGGTCCTCTCTTGGACCATTTGACGGCTTTCTTTCCAGCCATACTATTGGCAGCGTCCGTTTTCTACTTTCTTGCCCTTGGGCTATACCGTCTTACCCTTCACCCACTGGCCAAGTTCCCCGGCCCCAAGGTCTCGGCGTTCACGGGGTGGTATGAGTTCTACCTCGACCTATTTGGTGCACCCCGCAGAACCTTCGCGTTCCAAGTCCAGCGAATGCACGAGAAGTACGGCCCCATCGTCAGAATCAACCCCCACGAGCTCCACGTCAGCGACCCGGACTTCTTCGACGTCCTCAACGCCGGGGGCAGCGCTCGCAGGGACAAGTACCCCCCCAGCGCGAGCGTCCAGGGCACGCCGGACGGCATCTTCGGGACCGTCGGCCACGAGGCCCATCGTCGCCGTCGGGGTGCCATATCGGGCTTCTTCTCGAAGCAGTCGCTGCTGAAAGACGAGCGTCTTGTTCACGACAAGGCCAACCTCCTGTGCAACGTGTTCCGAAGCGCCATGGACGAGGGGCGGGCGATCAACGTTCGTGTCCCTCTGCTGGCGTTCGGGACAGACTTCTACTGCGCACACGCGCTTGGAGAACGGGGGAACATGCATTTGTTGGAAGACGAGAAAAAGGCCCAGGTGTGGAGAGATAGCATCGTTGGCTTGCTCCACGTCACCCCGGTCGTGAGGCAGTTTCCATGGGTTCTGTCCTACGCGTTCGGGCTACCCAGCTGGTTCATCAGATGGATCTCGTCGGATATGGCCCTCGTCGTAGATGTGTTTACGGTACGTCAGACCCAGCCGTGTTGTCGTCATAGGGAGCTGGCCAGTCCTAACAGCGAAGCAGGATATCCTCAAGCAAGCCGAAGCCGCTGTCGATGAGTCCAAGAGACCCAAGGCTGTGGAAAAAGGCCGGAGCAACCTGATGGACACGATCCTGGCGTCGGAATTGCCCAAAGGCGAGAAGACTGCTAATCGGATTGCGCAAGAGGGCTTCACCATTCTGACCGCCTCGGGCGATACACTCGGGAGGGTCATGACAACGGCAATCTACCACCTTCACTGCAACCCGGAATACTTGGCTAGGGTACGAGAGGAGCTGAAGACAGCGATGCCAGACCCCGACGTTTATGTGCCACTGAGCAAGATCGAGAGTCTGCCCTGGCTGGCAAGTAGACGCGGCATCTCTACTCAGTTGCCCAGACATCAATGCTAACGCGGCGTGAAGACAGCCGTTATCAAAGAGTCGCTTCGTATTGCCGGCCTCATCACAGCAAGGACGGTCTTACAAGCACCCAATGAGTGCCTGAAGTTCCAAGATTGGGTAATACCACGCAATGTGAGTTGCAACTTCTATGGATTTGGTCACTCTCTCAGTCTTGGATGGCCAAGGCTTGATCAATGTGGACTAATCATCACTGCTGCCGCAAGACACCAGTCGGCATGACTACCTCGGATTTGATGCTGGACCCCGCCGCATTCCCAGAGCCAAAGAGATTCGACCCCGGGAGATGGGAGCCATCGCACCCTCTGTACGCCCAGAGCACGAAGCATTTCGTCGCCTTCAGCAGAGGACACAGAAACTGCATCGGGCTGAAGTAAGTCGCCTTCACTCCCTCGCCGTGCCGGCCAGCGAGAACCGACTACTATCGGGTAAGCAAACAAATAAAGGCTGACTCTTCGGAACAGTCTGGCCTGGGCGCAGATGTACATCGCCCTCGCCAAGATCCTGCGCCGGTTCGAACTCGAGCTCTTCGACGTCGTCCGAGAGAGGGACATTGACCACCACCGCGACTGCTTCTTGGGCGAGCCGAGGGACGACACGAAAGGTGTCAGGGTCAAGGTCCTTGGTCTGCTGGAGTGAGCGAAGTTGAGACGAGGCCGCGATGGTCGTCCAGCACGATGTCCGCGTATGTGGATCTTGGGTTTCACGACACTTGGCATCGACGGATGTGCGGCCTCCTTTGCCAGTTGTGTAGTAGCGTCCTCCTGCCAACAAGAACGTCAAGTAGAGTACCGATGGCTCGGTTCTAGCGCTCTTCAACAGTGTCTATAGTTGTCTGAGCAGGTCGTTTTCTTTAATTCTAGGTCGATCATGTAATAACAACGGCTTCAGAGCGGCCAATCACTGTCGAGTGGCTTCAGGTAGACCATAGAGCAACCGTATCATGGACGCGTAGAAGGCAAGACATGGCGTAGCGTGCCACCCACGAAAAACGGCTCTGCATTGCTACATGGAAATGGATATCTAAACAGCCGGTTTGACCAGAACCGGCAACCGCGTGATCGCTCTCCGTGAAAACGGTCCCCATCAACAATCGAGACTCCTCACCGGAATCCGGAGGGGAGAGGGGGGGCGGGGACGGTGGTGGTCGGTATGGGCGGCGAGGAACCTTGGAAGGGCACGGCCACGAAAGAGCCATAAATAGCATCTATTATACGTCGTAGACGGTGTACATACCGGCTTGCACGCCCGTCAAGCGCTGCGCGAAAGAAGTCTAAAGTTGAGGATTGCATTTCGGACGAGTGCGGGCAGCGTTCGCTGTTGCAGTTCCATTCTTCAGCACACATTCCAGGAAGCATGCAGAATGTCTGCTCGCTGGGTTTCGATCTTTTCCCGTGGAAACTCTGCTCTTCTGGATATGGACCGAGAGAGTTACCCGTTTGGCATGATGATTCACGGTGCCCAAAGGGGGAAAAACTACTTGAATCGATCAAGTCTCACGGACTGTCTGTCCGATCGATTCCTTGCCCGGGAGGGATCAGCCAGGGAGCACTTTTAAGTCTATCCAACAGGCACAGTCGCGATTGTCAGATCGCCATCACTGCCGTTCGCTTTCGGACCATGGGCACGGCGATGCAACTGGTCCGAATCACGTCGGCTGTGGTCTTTCCGCCCCTCGGGCCGCAGATACTCGAATCGCTCGAAAGCTCTCCCTTGGCCCGTCGGACCCGTCAAACAACTCAGTCTGGTGAGAAGAGGAGAAAAAGGCTCTTTGCCGGTTCGGGCTTAGTGGCAGCGGCTCTCTCACACAGTCGTCTCAGGGGTTTGTCTGATCTACGACAGACAACGATTCCCCCCGCCCCTCCCCCTGGTTCCCCCTTGTTCAACCTGTGACGCCAGACCCCGGAGTCAACTGTTTGAAGTGTCCTATGGCGTCTGCCCACAGACCTCTTCCCATTCTCTTTCGAGGAGCCAAGGCCGGCTTGCCAAGTCAGGCGGACTGGCACCATCCCCCAAGGAGCCAAGACCGTTGTGGGTGAGACGACGTTTAAAATAACAGCTGGGGAGAGGGGAGAGGAGGTGGTTAGCATTTGTCCATCTGAGGATGATCCCGTTGGGAATTTGCTGGGCTTGTTTCCGCCCCCGAAAACGAAAGAGGAAAAAAACCTCCCACACCAAGTCAAAGGCGCCGCGAGTTGTTCGCCATGAGCCAAATTTGGATTTTGACTCATTAAGCCGCACTGCGACAGGGGCCTTCCCAACTCACTGACAAGGGATTAAGTACATCACATACGTACTAGTAGCACGGATTCTGGACGGCAGCACAGGTAGGAGGACTGTACCAGCAGAGAGTGGGAAAACGTGTGAGGCCATACGCTCCTTTTTTCGAGACAAGAGTGGTTCCCTCGTCCCCCCTCGTCTCTCCCTTGACAGTGACAGCTCTGGGAGTCTAAGACAAGCCAGGCCATCATCGGTTTGGTTCGTCTTCTCGCGTGGTGTCCTGGCCTCTCTAGGCCGATCTATTCCCGTTGCTGTACCCGTTCCCGGTCTCTATTCCTGTCACTGTCACAGCAGTTCTCTTCTCCATCATCTCTTCTTCTTCTTCTTCTTCCTCTTCTCTGCCCTCGAATCGTCGTCTGCGTCGACGGTGGGGCATGCTTTTGCTCAGTTCTTCTCTTCCATCCTCTCGGTAGCCAAGCCGTGTTTTGTATTGCGTTGCGTCTGCCGTTTGAAGAGGCGGCGGCATCGTCTCTTCGTCAAGCCAAGCCAAGCCAAGCCAGGTCAAGTCGGGTCGAGTCGAGTCGAGTCACCGGCGGAACAACCCCCTCGTGCTCGTGGTCTTCCTGTCTTCCATTCATCATCGACAGCTAGCACTGTTTTACCTCGTTTTCTTCTTTCTTCCCGACTTAGCCTTCACATTCTTCACTATCTATCTCTATTCCTTTTGTCTGACCCAATCAATCAACCGGATTGTAACCCACACGCTCTTTAATCGACAACTTACCTCTCCGCCTGGTGCAACCATTGAGCTCTACGCCGAAGCCCGAGTATTAACAAAAGTCGCCCGCAGTCGTTTGAGACAGTTCCCATGTGGCGACGACCGCGATAGCGCCCATCACCCCTCTCCAGCGCCGGAAATGGCGCTCCTCTCCTCTGCCATCCTGGCCCTGTCGCTACTCGGAAGAAACACGCAAGCATGGCCTCAGCTACCAACAGACGACGGCGACTTCACCTCGCTGACGACGCTCCCGACCATCCCCTACACCACGCAGGACAGCATCGACGTCGCCCCGCGCGGGCTATCCCTCCCCGCCGACGAGGACGCCGAGGCCGGCATGATGATGACGCTGCCGGTGACCTCGGGGCCGAGGAGGAAGCGGCGCACGCGCTCGCGGCGCAAGATCCTGCTCGACGACATGCTCGGCGACGACGACCTCGAAGCCGCCCTGCCCGAGGCGCCCCCGCAGCGGCTGAAGCCTCCGGTCTCGATGCGCGGCCTGCTGCCCGTCGACGACGACCAGGTCGACCTGAACGGCGCCTTCGTCACGCTGCCCGTCATCCACTCCACCAAGCGCGGCGTCTTCAGCCGGCAGGTCGAGGCGAAGCTTGCCAACCGGTCTGACGTGGCTTACTATGCCCAACGTAAGTCTTGAACCGCTCCCTTCCCTATGCCCCTTTTTACTAGGGCACATAGCATACCTACATCCATCCATCCAAACACAGGGACTAACAAGCTCCCCAGTCAACATCGGCACACCACCCCAGGCAGTGTATGCCCAGCTCGACACAGGCTCCTTCGAGCTCTGGGTGAACCCGGACTGCACCGTTCTGGCCGCCGCGGACCAGCGCTTCTGCGAGGCTGTCGGCTTCTACGACTCGGCCCGCTCGTCAACGGCCGTGTCGATGCAGACGTCCAAGACGCTCCGCTACGGCATCGGCGCCGCCAACATCACCTACGTCCGCGACAGCCTCTCCCTCGCCGGCTCCCGCTCGACGATGCGCCAGGTCCAGTTCGGCGTCGCCACCAGCTCCGAGGACCAGTTCGCCGGCATCCTCGGCATCGGCTACGGCGAGGGCGTCAACACGCGCTACAAGAACCTCGTCGACGAGCTCGCCGCCCAGGGCGTCACCCGCACCCGCGCCTTCAGCCTCGGCCTCGGCTCCAAGGACGAGCAGGAGGGCGCCATCATCTTCGGCGGCATCGACACGTCCAAGTTCTCGGGCGCCCTCGCCCGTCTGCCCATCGTCCCGGCCGGCCAGGCCCCGGACGGCGTCGCCCGGTATTGGGTGACGATGAACTCCCTCAGCCTGACGCCCCCGAGCCGCCGCACCCGCGTGTACCCCAACAGCAGGATGCCCGTCTTCCTCGACAGCGGCGCCACCCTGACGCTGCTGCCGGAGGCGCTCGCCAGCATGATCGCCGCCGACTTCGGCTCGCCCGGCATCGACGCCAACGGCTTCTACCCGGTCTCGTGCACCCTCGTTGGCCTCAACGGCACCGTCGACTTCGACTTTGACGGCATGAAGATCAGGGTCCCCTACAAGGAGATGATCCGCGAGCTGCGCACGACGCCGCCGGCCTGCTACCTGGGCATCGTGCCGAGCTCGGACTTTACGCTGCTGGGCGATACCTTTCTGCGCTCTGCCTATGGTATGTTTTGGACTCTCTGATGCTTCTTTTTCTCATGTGGATTGAGTCGGATGCTAACTCGCTCGGCAGCCGTATTCGACCTCGACAGCAACGCCGCCTACTTGGCGCAGTACAGCAACTGCGGCACGAGAACGATGCCTATTAGCCGGCCGGAAGACATCGCGGCCATCCGGGGGCTGTGCCCCGATCCCGTCGGGACAGTGCCCCCGCCGCCGGTCACCAACGGCACCACTACTCCGCCGGCCTCCGGATCCGGTCTGGGATCCGGACTTGGTTCCGGCCCGGGTGCGGGCTCAACCCTCCCTACCGGCCCCCCGCCGGATATGTCGGGGGTCCCAGCGGCAGGCACGGTATCGCCGGCATCCGCCACGAACCCCAGCATGCTTGCCGTTATTTCGACGCTGGTGTCGGCAGCGATGTTTCTGTAGATGTGGAGAAAAACGTCATTTTGTACATGTTGGTAGGAGAGCGTCCTTTGAGCATCATCTGTGAGCGGGCTGGGGGGTTAATGGATTATACGGCGCATTGGAGCGGTGGCATATTTTTTCGATTCTTTGCATGACGGGGGAGATCCTTTTTTATTTTATTCTTGACGTTGATTCGGCGCATGAGGATTGTAGCGAGCATTGGGCGAAGATCGCCTTTGGGCTGGACGACGGCGCAACCGGTTACGAAGAACGGCCGTCAAATTATATCACGGGCGGTTGATTATATCATCAAACGAATAAAAGCAGAATTGATTTCCTCCTCCAAGACACGTTCCCTGCCGAGTTTGCTAGTAATCGTTACAGCTCAGGGAGGACTAGGACTGCCCACTTGATAATAACAAGCCTGACTCGGAGCGTCATCTACGTCTATTGCAGTCTGACATTTCGATACTTGGTGTCCTTCCAGACTTGGGTATTGTCGAATATCGCCAACCCGACTCTTTGGAAAAAGCCTCGGCTAACCTGGACAACCATGAGTGCAACCCCCGAAAGGCCTCCGTTGTCTCTGATGGTCCCCAAGAGCAGATAACTCACGGCTCTCTCCCCTACCTCGTCTACGCTGTCGTCCAAATCGTAAAACACGTCCACCCGACTCTTGCCGCTTCCCCAGTCCTCAAACATTGCAGGATCGACCTCTTCATCATCGACCATCCGACACCTCAACACGACGTGCCTCGATACCCGCGCCTCCAGCAAATTCACCTCCTGAACGGACGCGTCCTCCCTCTCGAACATCTGCGTAAACCGGATCCGCCCATTTACCGAGGCCCACGACCAGCTCGGCGCCCTCTTCGTCTCCCTCGTCATCTCCTTCTCCTCATTCTCCCCGTCGCCCTCGTCACAGCCCTTCTTGGACCAAGCGAGCAGCTCGACGAACCACCTCCTCCACAGCCCGAACTCGTTGCCGTCCCGCCACACCGTCTCCAACTCCCTCGTGACCCCTCTGAGCGCATTCAGCCGGTCGTCCTTGAAGCCGAGCCGCCGGCGGGTGTACTGCTCGACGATGGTCCGCCAGAGGTACCGCCTCTCCACGTCCTCGTTGCCAAAGACGGACTCCGTCTCCTCGTCGAAGACGCTCCAGGGGAGGCCCTCCTGCGTCTGCAAGTAGTCCAGGCCGCCACCGTTGCCGTCACCCGAGCCGCCGCGCAGCTCCGTCTCCTTGCACTGCCACAGCAGCTCGTACTCGGAGAAGATGAGCATCCGCGACGACAGGAGGAACTCCTGCAGCACCCAGCCGCGCCCGTCCAGCGTGTGCTTGGGGATGTGGGCCTCGGCCCTGAGGTACACTGTTCCCATCCCCCCGTCGGCCTGCATCGGGACGCAGAATCTGTGCTCCGGCAGGTAGGTGGCCCTCATATCGAGGAACCCGTCGCCTGCCCTCTCCGCCGTGCCGGCCGCGATGGTGACAGCGGCGTTCTTGTAGATCATGGCCATGTTCGCAATCTCCCTCTCCTTGTCCGCGTTGCAGTCCTGGATGATGCACAGCGCGTCGATCCAGAGGTACCGGAATCCCAACCTTCTCGTCACGGCGATGGCGTCCCGCACGGTCTGCTGCAGGCCCTCGATCCTGATCCCTTCTTCCATGCTGGTCAGGGTCCTCCGTTTCAGCAGGCCGCGCTGCGGTCCGCCCCAGCAGTAGCTGAGTGCGGCGTACTCGCCGTGCTCCTCGGTGCCGTTGACGTAGAGCTTCAGCGTCGGGGCTGCGGCCGTGCCGAGGTCGAGGACACGGGAGGGGAGTACGGTGTCTTTGGCGTAGCGGCAAAGTTTGTGGGACTCCTTGCATGCGGCATATAGTCTGCGGGCACGGGAGATTGCTCTCTCGCTCTTCACGTCTCTCTGGAGTGGTCTTCGATAGATGCCGTCGCCAGCAGGATTACCTGTCGGCGTGTCAGCGAGAAAGACTGTGATGGATAAATGTTTAGGTCCAGATCACTTGCTAGATTACTGACTCACCTTGCTCGGCGTACGGATAGATGCTTGTTACAACCGCACCGGAAGAAAGACTGCCCTCCAAGACATCGATGCCGAAGGGGACAGCACCGGGACGTCTCTCGGAAGCACGGTTTCGGAATGTGAGGACATCATCGGCGTCCCACTTGTGCTCTTTTTTCTTCTCGATCGCGACGATGATGAAGACGCAGACTTCGCATCCCTCCATGGCTGAAGCGCAGCACTCGGCATACGAGGAATGCCGAAGCCCTCCGGCGGAGTTGAGTTCGGTCAGGCCTTCCTTCGTGAGAAGAAGCCGGCACCGAGAGCAGCACGCCTCGTCGGTGCCGGTCTCCCGGCTCCGCTTCGGATCCGGGACGACCGCTCCGTCATCCGTCGCGGACCGGCGCCGCCGGTGCATTAGCCGGCGGGGCATCGCTGCGGTCTCGGCCATGCTGAGGCTGGTCGCAATGCAGCTGCTGGGCGTTGAAAGGGGAATCTGAGGACGACGGTCTGCATCGTATCGGATTCCGCCTTGCAATGCCGCGGAAGGGACTTATGTGCTGTCAGACGAGCAACGGGGGTGTGTTGGAGGACGCCCGCGTGGCTGAGTCTTGCATGAAGGCAACCAGTCTAAGCATGCAGGGTGTCGAAATAGGGCGAACAGGCAGATTTCGGCTTTTCAGTTTATGTGTGTGTGTGTGTGTGTGTGAAGAGAGCCTGATCTTGCTTGGTTATGCAACGCAACTCGACCGTCTCTCCGATTGACAATGTCGATCAGTAATTACTTGTATACGATGTAGTCGCTTATGCAGGATGAAATCTTGAGCAGTATGGCAAGAAAAGAGTTGGTATTTTGGGGTATTTAGCAAAACGCGACGAGAGTCTCTGGTCGAAGCCCAGCTTGCAGACTCGGCTTCTATCGCGAAAACGAGGATGGATGGCCAAAGTGGCGTGAGGATGAGGATGAGGATGAGGATGCCAGCATCGCGAGGGCGCTGCCACAAAACAAATCCAACCTCTCTCCCCCCGTCTATATATGTGTGTGTGCGTGTGTTAGTGTTTATGTGCGTTTCCGTGCCTGTCTCAAACTAGCCGCCGCGAGTATCCCGTAACTCCATGTCAATCATGCAATCATTCAGTGTCGTATCCCATCTACGCGTGCGACTGGTCCATCTGGTCCGCATCGCAGACCTGTTCGTCGAACCCGATCGCCGCGAGGCTCTTCTTCACGTTCTGCTGTGATCTCATCTCCTACGGCGCGGGTCAGTCAGTAACGTCATATCAAAATACGACACGACATGACGGAGAAGACAAACCTCTTCGACCGTCCCCTTGATGACATATCTCGTGACGAGGACCTTCTGGTCCTGGCCGAACCGGATGGCGCGGGCGATGGCCTGGTTCTCGACGCTGGGGTTCCATTGCAGCTCGACAATGAAGACGCGGTTGGCGCAGGTGAGGTTGAGGCTGCGTATAACGGTTAGATCAGGTCGGTCATCCATCCATCCATCCATCCTACGGGGGGTTTCGAGACTTACCCAAAGGCCCCCGTGCCGGTTGTCATGATGAGCACCCGCACGCCGTCCTCCTTGGCGAACTTCTCGAGGATCTTCTGCCTCTCCGACAACGGACAGTTGCCGTCAATCATGTCGAACCGGACGCCGGCCCTCTCGAGGTGCATGCCGACCAGGTGCAGCGTCCTCGTCCAGCACGAGAAGACGATACTGGAAATCAGTTAGCAACACCGTACAACGAGCGGCACCATCATTGCTACTGATTCTGCTGCTGCTGTTGCTGCTACATACCTCTTGGTGGTCCAGACATCCTCCTTGACATCCCTGATCAAGGCTTCCATCTTGGTCGAATACCCAATGTGGTTGAAGTAAAGCTCGTCGTCTTTATCCGCCGACGTCTTCGCCGCCGGCGCGTCAACCATGTCCACGTCGCCAGACACGCCGCCGGGGCCGTCGACTCGGATCAACGGGGACGCCGCCGCTGGAGAAGCCGCCGCCTGCTGCGACCTGGCCGCCGTCCTCATCCAGTTCTCGCACACGGGACAGTGCCGCCTCCTCGTCGGACCCCCCGGCGCCGACATGTCTGACTCCTCCAGGCACTCGGAGCAGAGGACGTGGGCGCACTGCTCCTCGGCCTCGTTGCGCAGCCGGCTCGAGCCGAGGATGGGCATGGGCTGGTGGCAGCCGTCGCAGGTGATCTCGGCGTTGCGGCCCAGGGCCGAGACGGCGGCCTCGCGCTCCTCGAGGCGGCTCAGCCGGTGGCTGCGGCGCGACCACGAGAAGGGCTTCTGGTACGTGCCGTGGTTGCACAGGATGCGCATCTGCAGGTTCGCCTGGAACAGGCCGAACTTGGAGCTCTTCTCGACCTCGCCGACCTTCTGCTTGATGGTGCGCATGAGGATCCGCTTCGTCTTGTCGTACTGCTCGCGCTCGGCCGGCGTGAAGGCGAGCTCCTTGACGCGCTCCTCGAGCCCGGGCAGCGCGAGGAGCTCCTTGGTGCGCCGCAGGCAGAGCGAGTCGAGGAGCAGGATGAGGCGCTCCTTGATCTTCCTGGCGTCGCCGTTCTGCTCAAAGGGCACCTCGATGTACCGGCGGAACATGGCGGGCTCGTCAAAGGGCTTGGCGCGGATGAAGGCGAAGAGGGCGCCGATGTCGGCCAGCTTGTTCTGGATCGGCGTCCCCGTGAGGCACCAGCGCGAGTTTGCGTGGAGGGATCGGCAGGCGTGGAAAAAGGTCGTGGCCGGGCGGCGGATGACATGGGCTGGAGGGATTGGGGGGGTCAGTTGCCGTTCATGATGATGATATATGATAATTATGGAGGAGGGGAGGGGGGGCAAGATAAGTAGAAATCCCTCTCACCTTCGTCGAGAACAACTCGGTACCATCCAATCTTGTGCAGGATGGACGACTTCTTCTCGTACTCCGCCGCCAGGGTGTTGTAGGTGGTCACGACGATGTTGGAGTTCTTGATCTTGTCAATGTCCTTTTCGCGTTTCGGGCCGTGATATTGGATCTGGTTCAGATTCCCCTGTACGTGTCTAGAAGGGGCCGTTAGAGGGTGCGAGATACAGACGGGAGACGTGGAGGTCTGCCACTCACTTGGCAATCTCGTTCTTCCATTCGTAGATGAGGACTAGATTCGAGTCAGTCAGTGGCTGTTGCTATAACACCTACCTTCACTTCACGAGAGAGAAAGAAGTCGTCACTCACGAGCAGACGACACAACGACCAGGGTTGAGCCGGAGTAGCACAGCTCCTGGCTCTTTTCTTTGCTCTGCTCCTCCTGTTGAGCCCACTGCTGGCCGTTCTGCAACGTCGTCACGACCAGCGAGAGGATGGACAGGGACTTGCCCATGCCCATCTCGTCGGCCAGGATACCGCCGCCTCGCTCGTCCGGCCGGCTTTTCTGCTTGATGTTGGTGATTTTGTGGCGGAACCTGGTGTCGTTTAGTTGATGTGGAAGAGGGAATAGATAGGGGGGATTTGGGGGAACAGGAGAATAGAACTATGAAAAGAAGGAGTAGAAAGAAAAGGGGAAATCCCACCATTCCTGGCCCTCCTCCATCACGGGATGCCACAGGCGATATGCCAAGTCGATGTGGCCGGATTCCCTCTCGAGCATGAACGCAAGAGCCTGTTTCTGGTGTCTAAAAGAAAAGACGCATTAACTCAGTTTTGACTCAAGCCTCCCATCAACGATATTCATCCATCAAGAAAGACTAAACACGAGAAGAAGAAAAAACCACATAACAGTGACAACATCGACTTACTCTTGCAACTCGTGCTTGAGCCCTTGGACGCCGTCCTCGCGGCGGAGGTGCCGCTTCTTCTGTATCGAGTCGTACACCTCCATCATCATGAGCCGAAGCCTCTCCTCGCGCGGCTGGCGTCCCGACGGCGATGAAGGGTCCCCGTCGTCGCCGCGGACATGCCTCACCGTCGTCATCGTCGCATCCCCGGATGCGTGTTCGGCCTTGCGGGTGGCGAGCACATGCGGGTTCTCGTAGGGGAACCCGGCGCGCGCGTGGTCCGGCTTCTGCAGCCACAGCTTCCCATCCGACAGCTTGCCGCCGACCTTGGCCGCCGCGGCGCGTGGGCCGTAGACGTTGATGTCGACCTTGACCATGGCCTCGACGGGCTTCTTGGCGCGGCCGATGGTATCGCGCAGGGCGGTCGTCTGGGCAATGGGCTCGAACTCGAGGCCGTCATCACCGCCGCCGCGCAGGAGCTCGCCGAGGGTCTTGCCGGGCCCGGAGCGGAGGTAACCGAACTCGGTAGCCTCGTCGCCGTCGTCGTTGCTGCTGCTGCTGCCGCCGCCGCCGCCGTCGGACCCCCGAAAGGCGAGAAGGACGTGTTCCTGTTGCTCGCTGAGAGTGAAGCGCTGGTAGACGGGGCGACCGGGGGCGCGCATCGATTCCTTGTGGTGGGTGTTGCGGATCTTGGTGTCGATAACGCCCATGTCGCCTATCAACTTGACGTCTACATTATAGAGCTACTGCTTATGAGTGGGTTCTTGCTTATGGAAGAGAGAGAGAGAGAAATGGGAGAGAGGTGTAGAGAGAGAGGGAGGAAGAGGGAGGTAGAGAAAGAGAGAGGGAGACAGAGAAAGGAAAAGAGAAGAGATGAAGAGATTGGCAACTAACCATGCCGTAGCAGACCTTGTCCGTCTCATCATCTCGTGGAGACAAGTAGTAGTCGGAACCGGTGACACTGGACTCGGGTATGAGCGAGGGCGAGTGCGTCACGCGCAGGGAGTCTTGCGATGACGCTCCGGGGGACGGCTGGGGGGTGCTATACGTGTACGAGGCCTCGGGGGACACGGCGGCGGTGTTCCTGCCCCATGTCTCGAGGGCGTTTTCAAAGTCAAAAGGCGGCGCCTCGGCCTCGTCTCCGAAGTCGATGGCGCCCAGCTGGGGGCCGGCAGTGTAGTGGAAAAGGATGTTGCTGAAGACGTCGTCCATGGAGTCCAGGTCTTCCAACACGGGCGTCTCCTGGGGCGCGTCGGGGCTCTGGAACAGGGTCTGGCGCGGGTGGAAGCCGGTGTACTCCTGGTCGCCCTGGTACGATGGCGGGACGGAGCCGTACGGGGACATGGAAGACAGATCGGGGTAGTGGAGCTCGTCATCCTCCTCGTTGAGGAGTCTCTTTAGCGACGACATGGAGGACGGTGGGGGGGGGGGGGGGGACTGGGGGTTGGGAGTTGTGAAATTGTGTTCGTTGATGAGGGTGTCTGTCTGACTGCTGTCGGAGCAGAGTCCGGAGCCGTTGATGTTTGTTGTTGTCAATCACTATGTTGACTTTGACCAGACAACTCTAGGCTTCAACCGGGAACTCGAGTAATCTCAGAGACGAACTCGTCGAGTTACGCCTGTCTTGTCTCACGATCCAATTCCAGGGATCTCCTCGAGCAACCGGTGCTGGAGAGAGAGAATGTGTGTGAGTGAGTGGGAGAGAGTGAGAGACAACAACAACAACAACACACAAATGAGGCTCAGCGACTGCACAAGAGATGGAGAGTGAGTTGGGTGAGTGAGAGCATAAAGGAACGAGGCGAACCATGCCTCATACTTGACCACATGATGACGGGCGACGCGAGGCATCGGAAAGGCGACCGTTTTTTGCTATGCATCATGTTCGTCACCTCTCTCCCCTCCCCATGTGATATGTGTGCCCGCCGTGAGGCGCAGTGTGGGCGGACGATGATGAAGGCAAAATGGTGCATCCCGTTGGTGGTTCGCACATCGCCGAAGACTACGGCTGCGCTGCAGCGGCTCCCCAGGCCCGCGCATACGTAGTTTTTCCACTTGGTTAGTGCAATAGCGTCCCTGTCTAGGGGTCCCGGCCCCCAAAACGTGTCTTGGGGTCTCCTGGGTGGTCCTCTTGAGTCTAGAGTCCAGGGGTTGTCTGGGTCTTCTCATCCGCTTTGCAACCCGCTTTGCAACCCGCTTTTGCACCGCCCCCGAAGCGCCATCGAAGCCCCAGAAGCCCCCGGCACCCCGGTTCACCGACGGTTGCTCCGCCTCGAGCGAAAGAGAGAAAGAGAAACAGAGAGACACAGAGAGAGAGAGGGGCCTTCGGAGTCCGCCGACCGGGGGGGGGGGGGGGGGGGCTCTCCCAAGAGCCTCACTAACCGGAAGGAGGTTCGGGATGATGGGGAAATGCCCACCTTGCCGATGCTTGTTCTCGTGAGCCTCTTGTTTGTTCGGAGGAGACTCCGATTCGGTTTGTTGGAGATGTGACGTAGATTGACGATTTATGTCTCGTGGACGCCGACGAGATTGGGAGAGTCTCGTGATGCGTCAATTTCCAACTCGAGTTGTTGGTTGTGGGACGACGACAGCTCCAGCACGAGACTCACACATGACAAGTTGCAGCACGCATGAGTTGTAGTCAACACGGGGGAAAGAAAGACTCTCGGTCTTGGTCTTTGCGACAAACAATCAGGTTAAGCCGGCTTCTGTTAATGGATATAGAATGGAGGATACTGCAGAGATAGACAGAGAGAGACGACGACAAACAACACCACCCCCGCGTTGGCCGCCCACGCGGGAACGAATGCCATGACCCCTCACAAGGCGTCCGCGGGAGTCGAAAATCCCCCTCAAAGCCAAGCCAAAGCTGCCATGGGCCGGGAGCAATATGCAGGCCAAGAGACTTGTGGAAGTCGTCGGCCTGACAAACAAAACGTAGAGGGGAGAGGGGGGAGGCAGACTGTGAAGACTATAGCGTAGCACCCGAGAAACAGGGGGCACAGCACAACGCAGCACAGCACAGCATAGCAGAGCAGATTACAGCAGAGCACACCTCCTCTCCTCACGGCCTGAGCCGGGAGAACGGGGCAGAATGGAGAGGGGAGCATGGGAGTGTGTGGCAGTGCATGGGCTGCCTAGCGCCCTCTTCCTCGCGGCCCCCTTGCAAGTTGTACGCCAGGCGGGCCCCCGGCCATGACAACGTTCATTGGCGTGTTCCTGGATCGTCTCTCTCTCTCTCTCTCTTTCTCTCTCTCTCTGTCTTGTCTGTCTGTCTATCTCTGTCTTCTAGGGCGTGCTGTATCACCCTGTATCTCTTCTCGCCTGCAGGGGTTGCTCGGACGGGTTGTGGTATTCTTGTCTGGTGTTCCCGTTGCGCCTGGCTGCCTCTTTTTGCTGTGAGGAGCAGAGCAGAGCAGAGCATCAGCCTCAATCTCAATCGTTGGCAACCGACCGGACGGGTGGATGTCGTTCGAGTCCTCTTCCTCATCTTCCTCTCCATCTTCGTCTCCGTCTTCGCTTTCCTTCTCCGAGACTCGTCTTTTTCCCTTTTCCCTGTTTCGCGATCAGCTCTCCACTGTTTTGAGTCTCTCTCTCTCTCTCTCTCTCTACCTCACTGAGAGCGTACACATCCTCCCCGCAGCAGTTGGGTCCTGGCTGAGAGAGGGTTTGTTCTTCTTTTATGTTTTGTTGTGGTCCTGGCCCAACTCAGCGATCCACAACCTTGTTTGTATCTATCTCCCATCCGAGGCCCCGTACACGTGTAAATTTTTGGATTTCTCGATTCCGTGCATAGCCGGTGAGAGTCCCGTCCCGCGCCGGGCCGTAATCAGACCTAAGAGTCTATCGCCAGCCATGGCTCAAACCTTCGGGGCCGTCCCGGACAAGGACCTCCACGACGACCTCGGAGACGCCCTCACACAGAGCGCCGACGAGTTCAAGGCTCTCCTCGACACCAACCACGTCTGGGATTTCGAAAAGGCCACCAGTCGCGATGTCTACTGGGACCTCCAGGCCATCCAGTTCCAGCGCCAGGAGAAGCGGACCATGATGAACCTCAGCCGGATCCAGATGTTTTTTGACGGCATGGACGGCCTGCAGGAAGTCTTGGAGGAGTTGGAGCCCAGCAGAGCTGCCAGCATCATGGCGTATGTCTGGGGCCCGATGAGGTTTCTGTTAAAGGTGAGTAAAGCTTCATCAACCCGCCGTGACATAGAAATAAATACCAAGACATATTCTTTTTTCGTGATTTCTTGGTTGCTTCTTTCTTTCCTTTTTGTTTTCTTTTTCATTCCACATGTGAGGTACAATATAGTAACACACCTCGGCCAGGTCACAACAGTCAACGACAAGGCGTTCGACCAAATCCTCGAGGTCTACCAACGCTTGGGACATAACATCCCGCCCCTTGAGGAATACAAGCAGTTCTTCGCCGGCTCGCTGGACGCCAGGAGATGCCTGCTGCACCTCTACCGTGACGTTCTCGAGTTTCACAGACTGGCCTACAAGCTCTTTTCCCTCCGCACGTGTAAGTGTTTGCGCTGCAGGAAACCTTCCTGGTCTCCCCCCCCCTACTCATCCATCATCTGACAACACGGCCAAGTATGGACCAGGCTTCACAGGGCAACGTGGCGAGATCTCGAATCGACCTTTGCTCACCTCGCCTCGTCCATCGCGCTCCACGCCGACTTCATCCGAACCCACGGCCGCCGCGTCCACCGCGACCGGCTGCCCCTCCTCCGCGCCGTCGACTCGGGCTTCGCCGCGGCGCCCCCGTCCCCGCCTCCGCCTCCGGCCCCGGGTCCGGCCGACCACGACTTCCGCCGCGGGTACCAGCAGTACGAGGTCGCCTACGCCGTGTCGTGGAGGCAGTTCCGCCAGCGCGAGGAGGACCGCAAGAGCAAGCAAAAGACGCGGATCCTGAAATGGATCGCGGCGCCCAACAAGACCGAGACGCTCCACGACAGCTTCGTCCGCAAGCGGGGCCTGTGCCCGGACAGCGGCCGGTGGCTGTACAAGCGGTACGACGCCGTGTCCAACTGGATGCGCGAGGACCCTCCCCGTGACTCGACGCTCTGGGTCCACGGGCCGCGGGGCATGGGCAAGACGATCCTGGCGTCGCTCGTCGTCACCCGTCTGCGCGAGCTCATCCGCGAGGGCAGGGTCATCCCGGCCGGCGCCCAGGTGGGCTACTTCTACTGCCAGGAGGGCGACCAGGACATGGCCACGTACCTGGGCATCCTCCGGAGCCTCCTGCACCAGTTCGTCTCGGCCGCCGAGGTCATGACCCCTGACTCTCCGGATCATGGGGACGGCGACGTGGAGAGCAACACCTCATGCACCAAAAACAACAACAACAACAACAACAACAACAACGCCACGATCCTCCCCCTCTGCGCCGACAAGATCACCAACAGCGGCGGCTCCTCCCTCAGCTCGCCCGAGGCCGCCCTCCCGCTCCTCGAGGCCTTCTTCGACATCAACCCGCGGCAGTACCTCGTCGTCGACGGCCTCGACGAGTGCGCCGCGCCCACCGAGGTCCAGCAGGCCGTTGCCTTCCTCGCGGCCCAGGTGACGCGCTGCGAGGACGTCAGCCAGGGGTCGCTGCGCGTGCTCTTCGTCAGCGCCGCGTCCGCCGACGTGAGGCGCGTCATGGCCAAGCACGGCGTCCCCGGCGAGGGGGGCAGGGAGGTAACGCTCGACGTCAAGAACAACGCGCAGGACATCCGTGGCTACGTCCGCAAGAGGCTCGAGCCGGCCGAGCTGGCCAAGGCGAATCGGCGCTTCAACCTGACGGAAGCCGACGTCCAGGTCATCGAGGACCAGGTTGCGGTACAGAGTGAAGGTCAGTGAGGGGGGAAGAGTCTCGAGGCTGCCTCCCCGTCTCGTGTAATATGAGCTGACCTTTTGGGTTGTTGTAGGTGTCTTTCTGTACGCCGAGCTCGCCATGGAGTATCTCGTCAAGCAGATGACCAAGAAAGAGCTGCTCGAGAAGGTCAAGCCGGGGATGCTGCCAGATAAGTTGTCCACGATGTATGTTCTTCGTGTCCTCTTTTTATGTTTTCTCTTCTCTGCCTTGCTACCTGTTCTCATACCATCTCCGGTGTCACGACGTGTCGGTCTCTCATCCATCTCACTCCTTTTCACATTATCCACCACAAGCACCACAAGCACCATCGCCGTCACCGTCACCGACTAACACCCCCCAGGTACGACACCCTCCTCGGCACCCTCAAAGATAACCTCACGCAGCTGTCCCCCGAGCACTGGGCCAAGGCCAAACTGCTCCTCGGCTGGCTCGTCTGCGCCCACCGTCCGCTCAAGTGGCACGAGATCCAGGCCATCCTCGCCTTCGACCCGGACCACGACGCCGTCGACTTCGACCTGCGCATGATCCGCACCGAGAACGTGTCCGACTTCCTCGGCTCGCTCGTCCAGGTCCTGCCGGGGGACAACATCCGGCTGATCCATTCCACGGCGAAGAAGTAGGTTTCCCTCGGGCCATGCTTTGGCATCTCTTCAATCACTCCCCTTTTCACGTCTCTCGCGATGTGGTCGTCTCTCCAGCCTGCTGTATAATCTTCCTTCCCTTTACTTTCCTCACTCCCTCTTCTATCCTTTTCTCTCTTTACTCCCCAAGTCTCTCGCATATATATCACAAAACACCAGCAATACCCTCCCCCCCCACCCTCCCCGGCACCAACCCTTCGCTAACATGCCCAGACACCTCGTCAACACCGAGCATATAAACGACCAGTCCGTTCAGTGCGACCTCGCCATCCTCTGCCTCCGGTATCTCTCCCTCCGCTGCTTCGCCGCCCCGGACTACACCGAGGCCGAGCGCCGCCAGCACATCCTCCAGGGCTACTTCTCCTTCCAGGACTACGCCGCCTCGCAGTGGTACAAACACATCGACAGTGTCATCACGTCGTGCCGGGACGTCTTCCTCCTCCCCGCCCCCGCCACCGCCTCCGCCCCGTCGTCCCCCTCGAGCATCTACACCCATCACCTCCTCGCATCAACATCACACCCGGCCACCACCACCACCACCACCGCCGCCGTCACCATCGTCCAGCAGCTCCGGCGAGAACACTACGTCGCCGCCTTCACCTCGGCCCTCGACCGCTTCACCTCCGCCTACGACCAAGACCTCGAACCGTCCGCCTCGCCGCCTCACCCGGACCTCCCGCTCGACAGCATCGCGGCCTACTCCGGCCTCCCCTTCTACCCGTCCCTCCACCGCCTCTGGAAGCACATCTTGGCCCACCAGCGCCGCCCCATCGAGGACCGCAACAAGATCGGCATCCCCCGCCTCGACGCCGCCCTCGCCCTCCACCGCGCCGCCATCGAGACCACCGTCCGGCCCTCTACCGCTGCCGCCGTCGGAGCCGACACCATCGAGCTCTACTACGGCCCCAACCTCTACAAGTGCCACCGCACCCTCTGCGCCTTCTTCCACCGCGGCTTCGACGCCCGCCGCGACCGCGACGCCCACCAGGCCCGGCACGACCGGCCGTACCGGTGCCCGCTCGACGCCTGCGACTACGCCCCCTTCGGCTTCTCCTCCAACAAGGATAAGGACCGCCACGTGCGCAACTACCACCCGGAGCTGAGCGACGCGCCCTCGGCCTTTTTGCAGATGAGCCGCCGCGTCGAGCCCGCCAAGTTCCGCTGCAACATGTGCTCCAAGACCTTCACGCGCAACATCAACCTCAAGGGCCACGAGCGGAGCCACTTTGGCGAGAGGCCGTACGCCTGCTCCAACTGCGGCAAGGCGTTTGCGAGGCTCAACGACTGCCGTCGGCACGAGCGGATTCACATGAGGAGGGGGACGTGAGGCATGCATATATTTTTTACAAATGTTTCCATATGTGCTCGTGCATATGGTATGGCGTTTGGTGTTTACGGCGGGAAGTCATGGACGGCAAAAGGTTCTCCAGATGCTCGCGGGCATATCAAGTACGTTTTGTTCGTTTTCGAAACCATGGAAATGGTATGTACATATATAGCAAAAGTAAAGTGGAAGTAGTCCAGTCGAGGTCGTCGGGAAGACAGAAATTCCATGTGGTCCTGTGAATATGCTTAGGCGATGGATGTATGGAGAATGGGTGTTTGGTCCAGCAGTATTTTTCAACGGATGTATCATTCTGTGTGATCACATAGCCAGAGAAAAGAGAACAGTGGTGTTCGTGTTTACACCAGAATACAGAGACAGCGGTGCAGACTTTTGACACATTGCCAACGTCCCGAGTCCCGGAGACCGTGGACCTGTCCGTGACACCAAGTCAGTCTTTTTCGACGGCGATGATGGTGACACGAAGCTCACAACCCACCTCCAGCATAGTAGCAACATCATGAAAACCAAGGACAGTATACGTCATCGCAGCACATCAATCGTCTCCTCGGTCTCAATCATGGCTTGAGCCGAGTGTTCTGGAAGCTTCGTCACCACCAACCCACACGACCGTTGCGCCGTCGTCGGCAAAAGCAGAATGGCCGATCACCACAGCGATCGGCGGGTGGTGGCCAGGCCCATCAAGAAGACTTGTCCGACACACCCAACTGCCGATAACCTCCGAGGGATCATCAACCGGGGGGGGGGGAGGAACAGAATGCAAGATGAGAGACCCCGAGGAGGAAGAGAGACCGCTCCCAGCCACGTATTGTCGACATTCTCAGCTTTCCGAAGAAAACCCACCCACCATGCTATTCGCCCGCGCCGCACGGGACTATGCCAGAAACTGCCATGACTGCATACGAAAGCGATCGATACGTATGTATGTACCTATGTCGCACAGTATGTCAGTTATACCGGACCAGGGCACCGAGCCATCGCCGCGGTGCCGCGAGCCAGTTTCCCACCTCGTTTACGTCCCCCCCATCAAAGGAAACTTTTGGCCGAATACCGCAAGATCGGCACCGATCGACGAGGCCGAAAGGGGCGGCGGCCGGTGAACACGCCCTCGGGCAGGCCTGGCTGGTGGGCTGGGCGAACTGGCCGGGCGTAGCCCCCCTTTTCCCGGTAGCGCGGACATCAACTTCGGTTCAAACGAGGCCGAGGGCAGCCCGTGAAACTCGGCCATGGATGAAGCAGACGTTGGGCTCTGGGGCTTCAGCTAGAGAGATGGACAAACACGTGAGAAGAGAGGCCAAGACTGGCAACGTCCGTTAGCCACTTCTCGTATGTCATTAATTCAACCGGCACTAGGAGGCTGGCCGGCGCGCGGCGGGGTGCTGCTGGTGGTCCATGGGATATCATCAGCTCCTACGACCTTGGAGATTCTTCCCCCGAGGCTAGAACAAAGAAAGCCGCACCACCGTGACTCGGCGTGGCGTGGTTCAAGGTTCGACGTTGACATAACTCCGGGTCGGTCGATTCCAGGAACGGCAGTCTGCAGCCAGGCGGCCTAGTAGTGTCACCCAGTGACGAATGAATTGGCCCATAACGATATGGCGTGGTAAAAGGGGCCTGGCCGGCGGTGGCGGGACCCTTTTTCCCTTCTTGTGACGTTTTGCTTGGCTTGATGGTAGCTTGGTAGCGGCAAAAGAAGCCATCGTTTCGCGACGTGGAACGATGAGATGCGCATGGCCAACGACATTTCACACACACACACACACCCTCATCCTGTGTGTGTGTATGTACATGTGTGTGTGTATGTTTGTGTGTGTGTATGTGTGTGTGTGTATGTAGGTGTGTGTGTGTGTGTGTGTGTGTGTGTGTGTGTGTGGGTCAACGTACACAACCAAAGCCACGGCATGTATTCGCTGGAGCAAAGCGCAACAGGCAGATCAGAACCAATCATCCAAATTGTGGCGAGAAACGGACAACGGGTGGGATTGTCGAACTGCTGCGCTATATCCAAACCGTCATAGTTCGTTGGGAGGGAGGGGGGGGGGGGGGGGTTAGTGTGGCGAGTGCAGCTCAACGAACATTCGCAGAACCTGAAGAATCTTGCAGACCTGCCGGCGATCCCTCCGGTCTGCTGGTGATTTACGACCGGAGAGGCAGGGTCGGAGTGTGGATATCCAAAAAGACCGGCATGTCGGTCATGGTCTGGCCTAATCGTCTTGGGAGAATGACATGCCGCCGCCGTCGCCGACGAGACAATGTATGTTCAGGTGGTATGAGGTGTGGTTGTGATGGGTGGTGGTGGTGGTGGTGGTGACGACAACGGGCCAAGTCGATTCCTCCTCCATCGGATAAGCAACGATAATCACCAACACCGGATGCCAGACTTATTCCCGAGTGACATTGGCGGCGGCGGCGTTGTCGTCGTCGTTGTCGTCCGTTACATATGCAGACGGCGAGGGGAGCCAAACACCCACCCCCCAGTTAAGTTTCCCACTGTGGCAGCTCAGGCGGGACATGTTCGGAACAGACGGCAGAGTCGACGGGGAATACTCCGTCACAATGGCCGTCCGTTGGCAGTCGCAACTACTGTGACGTTGCTCCGTTTATTCAGTATTCGGATATACCTCATTCTTTCTTAAGTGATAACCAGACGCCCGAGAACAGGACTTCATATCGGTCCAAGTGTGAACGAAGCCTCCCGTAGACAGGTGAGCTAGATGTTGAATGTGACGGGCTTCGCTCGCAGACCCTACAGGCAGCCTACAGATACTCACAGTGCTTACTTGGTTCCCCAACCGGACGGACGCTTCATGTGCTCCTCTGGATTCGCCTTGGCGTGCCGGGGACAACCAGGATGCGGCTGCGAGCTCTGACGAAACGTTTTATTTCGGGTTTCTCTCGTCTCATCGGACTGCGATTAGATGGATCAGCCCTGACAAACCAGAGGACGAAACAAGCCCGCGACCCCGATGCCGATGGCGACGGTTCACCACCATCACCCGTACTTCAGGTCGGGATCTGGAGGAGCAGCAGCAGCAGCAGCAGCAGCAGCAGCAGCAGCAGGGCTACGTCACCCGGCCCTCCTGAGCACGTTACACGCAGGGCTTCTTTGGCATAAGCGGCATGAAGCATTAAGCATGGAGCATGCAGGCGCGCGGCGTCAACAGCAAAGAGACAAAGAGAAAGAGAGAGAAGGAGAGAAAGCGAGACTACAAAGTACAGATAGATGACATGCCTAGGGAAGGGCGTCCGAGAACTGCTAACCGGTCTGGGGGCGGCCCCTCGTGGACGCAAGAGACCCGACCCTTCTCGGTGAACGAGCAACAAGAGATTGAGATTGCTCGCTCCCGGACTGTTTTTTTGTCTCTTAATTCCCGAAGATGCTTGCATGTCGTGGGCTGGTCCGAGAACAGATTCACTTTGGAAAAAGTCTGGGGTAGACAGGGGGGGGAGAGGGGGGGGGGGGGGGGGGCCAACCCAGCGCGAAGGGAGGGGGGACCATCGACACAATATCGGCCAGGGGTGTCAGTCAGCCGGGCTCATTTGACGGGAATGAAGGTGCTCCGGCTTCTTCTCAATTTGACAGCAATTGATGCAAGTTGCTTGAGACAGTGATGAGATTGGCTGACGGGGTTTGGGGTTCGATTCGGAGACTGCCTCCCATCACTGGGGTGGCTCGATGGCTGGATGCTGGCTAGCCTGCTCGGCTGGAGAAAGGGACCTCCCTCTCTCTGTTCCTCTCTCTCTCTCTCTCTCTCTTTTCTCTCATTGCCGATTGCTCAAGCAGCCCGGGCATGCTTGATACGTTCCCCGGTGCCGTACCGTGTGACACTTCTGACGCTAAAGGGATTGGACAAGCTTGGGTGCTCTCGTCCCTCCTTTCGTCTACCCACCCACCCATCCATCCATCTTGCCATCCTTCATAGTGTGGGCGGGTTTGGGGTCAGTGTGCGTGGCCCTAGCTGTCTGTCATGCAGGGTTCAAGAAACGTGGACGAGGACGGGAAGTAGATAGGAAGGGGGGGGTGGTAGCGGGCGTCGTGGCCCAGGAACGTCGGTTCTCGACGTGCATTTGTCACTGGCGCTTGACATCGGGGTTGATCATGGTAAAAGTCGGCGGGCTTACACCAAGCTTGCAGAAAGCCAGCCTGTGTCTCCTCGATTCGTCCTTTTGAACCAGGAAAAAGCCGCCGGGCCTAGCAAATGGCATCCTTCTGATGAACGGGTAGGTAGGTGGGCGGTTGGGTCACACATGTCCCTTTGCACAGCCTCAACAACGACCTTGCTTCCTCTCGGTGACATGCCGTTGGCTCCAGGCTCCAAGCTCCAAACTCCAACACGGCGTGGATCGGCAGGTCGAGGCAAATGCAATGCAATGGCGGCCCATGTTAGCGTTGCTGCGTTGCTGCGTTGCTGCGTCGGTCAAAGTCCAGACACGGCCGGAGATAGGGCACACGCCCCCCGTCTTGCAGCTCTCGCAGCTCTCGCAGCTGTCGCAGCTCCCGTAGCTCTACGGACACTGGATACTGGATACTGATACAATTACTGTGTGCGTAAAGTCTCTTCCAACATGGACGAGCTCAGGGGCGGGGGTGGGTAGGAGGTCATCGTCGTCGCCGGGGTAGGGTTGCAGTGGGTAATAGTTGCATCTCCGTCCTGCGTCCAGGACATACTCCGTACGAATAAAATACACCAGGAACATGCTGTTAGTACAGTAGCCCGATGCCCAGCGATTGTGAGAGGTAATTTTGGGGAAAGTTGGAGAACCGCTTCCGTTCCGGAGCAGGGTGACGGTGCCGAGCAGCGAATATGTCGTACATGTCGCAGCAGACACGGGTAAACCGATGGTGTCCTCTTGTGTCGGAAGGGAGCCAGGTAGGCAGATTGTGCTGCAACCCGATACTATTTATTCTCCGTCGCTTGTTGCATTTCTACGCATATTTATATGCGTGCGAGAATGAGTGAGCGAGAGAGATAGTTCGTGTACGCCAGCCAAGGCCTGATCAGAGCAACCAACAAGTAGCAGCCTCTGCAGTCTTTTGCCACCATCCATGGCTCGCACATGGATCAAAGTCCACCGCGGGCTAAGGTTGGATGATGCTTCTGAAGTTCTGACCGCCGCAAAAATAAAAAAATAAAAAATTACAAAGTCTCTTGTAGTGGCCACGACGGCAGTGGGACATGACCCGGCAAGCCTCGGAAGCTTGTAGAGCTACTGTAGAATGCCAACCAGGCAGAGAGAAAGAAAGAGAAGAAAAAAAAAGAAAAGGGAAAAGGAGAGAGTTCCGCAAGCTTTCGTTTTGTTTCGCAGTCGGATACTCCGCCACATGCCTCGTAGGATTCCCCGTCGATAGGCTGAGACCTTGCGTCAACGGCCACCAGCCCGACCACCACTCCATAACCATCCAGGACCCTTGCTTGCTGTCATTCCACCACCCCACGGCTGCAGATGGTGTGCGTGGGACGTGCTGATGATACATGCCTGTATATACGTACGTTGTCCTGTGTGGAAGTATGTGCGATGCTTTGCCCACCCATCGAGACCAGGCACAACGGACGGTTGCCGAACCCGGTCGACCTTGGTTGGAGAAGCGTGCTGGACTTGACATTGAGACGAGACAGCGACCTTGTGGGATTGTTGGATAGAGAAAGCCCTGGGCATCAACAGTTTGGTATAGTTAGCACCGCATACCCATTGGCCCACGGCCGCTCTGTGGCAGGGAGACCAAGGCGGGTGATTGACCGCTCAGTCATGCACCGACGAGATTTAATTGGGTTGTAATGGATGGACCAGCCTGCTAAGGAGAATGCGATCCGACGACAGTTGTTACATTGGTTTACAGGACAGGAATGATCCAAGGGCATCCGTTCCCAGCGTGGGTTGAAAGAGTCACCACCAATGTATCCGTCCTGTAGTCCTTACGTGGATGTCGATGCTGAATTAGACAAGCCCGCCCACAACTGCGGTATTACTGCTCACCGTCTTCTCGTGAGTCGGCCTGAACCCGGTCAGTCGATGGAGGCCGGCGTGTCTGAGATAGAGCAGTGGCAGGCTGGCAGCTGCATCCCGTTCCCGTGATCAGTACTCTGTACAAAGCACTGCCATAAATAACGCCCCTCGAGACCACCAGCGAGCGGTGCCGCTAGGCTAGCCAAAACAGGGAGCGTGCAGATCGTTGGCTTGCCCAAGGGTTATACAGGGTATGTCCGCTTCCCTTAAGTAAGCAGGCTGGTGTCCTAGACTCGAATCCCTCTCCCAGTCTCTACGACCGCCGCCACCCACCACCCCCCGAGATGACCTAGAGGTCACAAGGACAAAAGACGGAGTGTGTGCAACAGGGGTGGCATGTTAAGCCGTTGATACCCCATACTGCATAGTGCCATCGTTCCGGACTTGGAAATCGGATACACCATGTCTTCCTTCATAGGCTCGGCTCGCTGTGATGCCCTGACCCGTCCAGGCGTCGCCGTGCGGTACGTCGTGGCGTGGGCGCTGTCAACATGTCGGCGGCATCACCGGCGTCTGCACTATTGCCCTGGCTTCTGCCCCAGCCGCTTTCTCGCCCTTTGGGATGGCAGCAAGGTGTGTTTCAACGTTGTGGGCTGTATGACGCAGAGCAACGGGGTCTTTGAATTTGGTCTAGGACAAAGGTGATGCGGGTATGGTAAGCGAGCTGAGAGAGAGATTCGACGAGTCTGGATCTTGTGAAGAGCATCCATCCATCGTCAATGACAGTCGAGTACCCATCGGATAACGCGCGTGAACGAACGAGGGCTGGCCCAGGGCAAGCCTGGAGAGACCAGACGGGCTCCCCCCCCCGCCCCCCCATCGGCGTGACCTGTCGTTCACAGAGGCTAATTAGTGCTGCGAGGGTCCCCGGGGGATCACAGAAGCCCACACGGGCGATTCGCTGTCGAACAATACAATGGGGAGGTGGATGGCCAAGCCACTCTCTCCCCAGTGACTTGCAGCTAGGGATTTTTGCGATTTCCTGTCGTCCAATTCGGGCTTGCAACCTCGGAGCTCCACCGACGTAACAGCAGCGTGTGAAGGTGTGCCACACACACCCCGGCCCATATCAACGAGACACAGTGGACTTCAGACACGAAAGACACTGTCTGAGGCCCTGCGTTGTAGTACAGTACCTGAGGTTGAGGGTTCGAGATGGTTTGTGGTCTCTCCCCTTGCCGCGCGCTCTTTCTTTCTCTCTTGCTGTCTCTTTTTTGTGTGTCCCCTAAACCAAGGCGGCTGGGATAAGACTATCGGGCAGGTATGGGTCTCGACTTGTCCCTCGGGGTTTGGAGCCGTTATTAATAGAGCATCCCGTACTGATCGGAGGTTTATGCGCTCGAGGGCCGGCGATATCCAGATGCTACTCGACTTAGATACCAGCATGGTTCGCATCCCACGGGACTTTGCTATTCTTTCATTTTCCAAAGCTGCGCGAGACGAGACACAGAAACAGACGGGACAGGGTTTCAAGGCGGCCTGGCCTGGTAGCGGCGCCTGTTCCGACCATTGCCAAAGGTCGGTAAACGCCAAGCAAGGCAGGCAAGATTGCATGGAAGAGTCCAAAAAGTCCATAGGCTCCACCAACAACGCATCCAAGACGATGCCATCTCGCGAGTCGGCCAGCCAAGGGCCGGTGTAAAGCAAACACTCGGGTGTAAAGTTGCAAAGACAGAATAGTGCGACGCAGCCCTCTGGCGGGCCGGATGGATCTGGATCGCGGGTACGACCAGGCATGCCCTGTTAGGGTCCGTGTGACTCTTATCCTCACGATGAGGCGGTTGTCACACAGGCCGCCAGTCAGTCAATCAGCCTGTCTGTCTGTCTCTCCGTCCGTGCCATTGGCGCACGAGCAACGGGCGGCGGATACCGGTGGGCATATGCAGCCGGGCGGAGATAAGTGGCATCAGTGTCTCGCGTCCCTAGTCTTCCCATTGATGGCGAGACAAAGCCGTGATTGTGTACAAGGAGCAATGAAGAATCCGATTGTGACGAGGAACGGCCGTCGGTGGTGGCGGTGATACGGGGAAACGACAGAATGATGACGGACTCGGTTCGTGTATCCGTATGGTGACGGATGACGAGAGCTTGTTGGTCAAGCGATGAGGTGAAGTCGTTGGCATCGTCGTCGTCGTCGCTGTCGTCGTCGGGCTGGCCAACGGGGGATAAGTTTGGCGGCCGCGACTTGTGCGCTCCAAGGCATGCTGCGCGATTTCAGTATACAGCCATTTGGGAATTCATCGTATGCATAACGTCTGTCTCTATGTTGTGGCGAATGAGAAGGCGGCGAGATGTGAAGGATGATCGACCAAAGTAGCACACATTCGCCGCTGGGAAAGGACTCCGTAAGGGCCGCATGGACGGTATGGACGGTATGGACCCAAACCGGTGGCTGGGCTTCCCGTGGCGCTACCGATATCCGTCCCCGTCTCCGTCTCGCGCCGAGGAGAGGCTCAGGCTACTGCCGTCAGCTGTTCCAACTCCAACTCCTGGCGGAGCCATGCAAGCTATGACCTTTTACTAGGGGCCTCTGGGGGGGGACTGAGAGCCGCTGATTGGACCAAGTCAACAGTCAGATCGGGGCTGGCCCTGCGTGTTGAAGAACTGGTGGTGGTTTGTAGCAACGATTGTCGATGGATGATGGAGAAGCGACAGGGTCCTGCGGCGACATGTGGATCGAAGACACGGGCCGAGTCGGAAGAGAAGAGCAAGGCCAAGACCAAACTCAAGGATGTGAGTGGTGATGATGTTGCGTTGCGTGGGGGAAAGAGAGAGACAAAGAGAGGAAGTGGAAGAGGCAAGGCAATGAAGAAAGAAAAAACAATAACCTGAGGATGGGAAAATTTGAAGAAAAATCAAAAAAAAAAAAAAAAGACATAGAATAAAACGAAAGAGACAGAGAGACGCCTGCAGGTGCCTACAGGTACATGAGAAGTGGGTATGCGGATTCGGAGACTGAGGCCGCACTGTAGAGAGAATGATAGAGAGAGAGAGAGCGAGAGCCCCAATCTTTCTCCGTCTGGAGACGGACGGGCGAGAAGGAAGGCCCGAGGAGCAAAAGGCAGCAGGGGTCCTATGCTTGTTGCAGCTGAGGTGGGTTCCCATTTGTCCATTGGGTTCATTGGGTCGTTTATCCCAAAGTATGGGCCGTGGCTGCTCCGATGGGGGGCGAGCTGAGCTTTGCACTGTGCTACCTAGGCGGGATGTTGAGCGAGGTACGTACCTTTGGTTTCATGCCAAACGCGTTAAGCAGTACGTATCTCATACAGTGCGAATTCTGTCCCGCCCACCACAAATGATTTGTGCATATCTGCCTATGTACAGGTATGGATGTGTGTGTCTGTACGTACCCGACCCTCTCTGTACAGATATCTATTTAGGTATATTGGTGTCTATACATCACTCTTTGCCTTGCTTTGTAATCGCCTACAAACGTTTTCCTCTTCAACACCCACATACAGATGTGCTATCGTATACCCACAGTACAGTCCATCGACCACGACGACGCAACTTCGGATTTTGCTGGCTTCGAGTCCTGTGATGCTGGAAATGCTTATGGTGGTGCGTGCTGCTCCTGGCCCTGGCCCTGCACTTTGCCCTGCTATGGTAGCTGCTGCCAGCCTGCAATCGCACTGGAGCTGCCGCAGCTTTGCGTTTCCTGCAGGCGCGCTAAGGCGCAAGAGGCAGGGCACTACCTTCGTCTTGTACTTCACAGCATCCTCGCGACCCGCGGGTCAGCCAGTCAGGGAACGGTTCGCGACAACGCCCAGTGGGTTTCTTGCGAACCGACCGGCTCACTCTGGCTAGTTAGCCTACCCATCCACCACCACCACCACCACCACCACCACCACCTCCTCCTCCACCTCATCCTCCCACTGCATTGCGGATACACTACACTGCACTTACCTACTCTGTATCCGTACATACACTACAGTGCCCAAGGTCCGGCACGTTTCCACATTTCCCGCTGGCCCAGCCGCTACTGTATCATCCAAACCAAGGTCCTCTCGGTCAAGCGCCTGCACTTGCGTCTGTTGTGCGTTACCAATGATATCCATTCCGGAAGCCACCGCGGCTGATAATCATGCTGATTGATGTGATCTATTGGGCGGCGACATGCACCATGCGAACATAACCAGAAACGGGCCTGGTGCAGCAGCAGCAGCATCAACCACAACAACGACAATGACAACAACATGAACAAGCAGACATATGCAAGCAATCCGGCCGTGCAGCGGTACACACCGCGCTACCGTCGAGAAGAGAGAGGGAGAGAGAGAGAGAGAGAGAGAGACTTCAGCCTCGGAACGAAACCCTTGTTGCATATCGGCGTGGAGCTCTCGAAGTGCCACGGGCGGCAGGTCTGTCTGTCTTCGCTTCGCCATCCGCCTTCGACGCGACGAGTGACGAACCACGACTGGTCTGACCTCACCTTGCCGCTCCGATGATACCTTACCAGTCATCACCATAGCTTCCGCATCGTGGGTTTTTTGCATCCCCCAGCTGGATTGGCTGACGATGAACAACTCCAACCCCCCCCCCTTGCCGAAGATACAGCACGTTACCTCTCCCGGCCACCTACAGACTACCTACCTATATACAGTCTACAGAACCAATACGACATGCCTCACCTGCATCCACAACAACAAGAAACTTCGGTACCTGCTCTACCCGACATTTTGCTATTCCTACACACATATAGCAGTCGCGTGGCCCGAGGTACAACTAATCCCGCGAGGCTCTGTACAAGACAATGGGCTGACTGAGACGACTCTGTACCTGACCTGCCTGACCCAACTGGACAGTGACCAGTGACTGACCACAGCGGGCACCGTGTTGGATACGGAGAACCCTGATCGGCGTCTGTCGGTACCGATGTACCCAATTGCCCTCCCCCCAAGCCAGCTTGGGAGCCGTTTCTTCTTCTTCCTCTCCCCTGCCACCAAACAAGAGCTGCCTCCTTGCCCCCCCCCCCCCCCCCCAGACTACCTAATTACCCCTCCAACACACCAAGGAGGAAAGGAGGGGCAATCTTTCCTGCCTCCGGCCATCGGTCTTCTACCCAGCCTCGGAGACAACTGCCATTGGTCGGAGCTGACGGCCGCAATTGTCAGCATGCCAACTCCAGAGGCCAGGGGACCGACTGCGGACAGCTCTCGTTTCGTAATTCCACGCAATTGTCCTTGGGGGCTGGGTCGATTGCGGTGCTCTTGTCGAAAACGAATTGTCGACGGCCGCAGCGACTTTTGACGTTTCCAAGTCAGGTACACTACAACGCTGGACTCGATCCTCCATGTCAATGCCGAGCAAACCGAGAGCCATGCACCAGTGTCCCTAGCTGTAACAAAAAGGTTGCGTCTTGCTTTTGGCCGTACTTGTACGCATACCAGGCGGAGAGGTGTGCGACAGGGATAAGCACACACACACACACACACTCTCTCTCTCTCTCTCTTTCTCTCCCTCTTACAGACATACAGAAACAGACTCAACTAACACTTTACGATGTACTCGGTTTAGCTTACCTAGCTTAGCACTCACATACCTTACAAGCCTCCCCGGGCTTCCCACACACACACACACACACACACACACCGTCTTCGCTTCGGATCATGTCCCAGCTGAGCACCAGTGGGAAACTCAATTTCTCACAGCGGACTCTGACCCCCAGCCAGGCTTGGCCTGCCTCTGGAAGAACCCCGGGCCATGAGCGCCCAGCACGGGATGCTCCATCCAATCCACCTTACCACCGACAGCCAACCAACGGCCGGTCGAGTGTGAGTGATGCGACTGGACGTGGGTTGACCTTGGTTCCCTAGAATTGTGGATACAGGTATCTTGGGCTCCGTGCGAAATCAGGAGATGAAGTCAACACCGGCCCCGAGGTACCAGCCAGTGAGACAGCCACGCAGACAGACAGGCAGACATGAGGCCAAGGTATCCGTGGATTCGAGATGAGCTGTGAGAGCCATCGCACGGCAATGCGGCGACTTTGATGGTGCGGCGAATGACTTTGGCTTAACGACACAATCAATGGGCCAAAAGCGACGAGTTGCGGGTCACAGTCTTATTGGGTATCCCTCCGGCCGGACTGGCATGCGATGCCTTGTACGTTTGTAAGAAAGCCCGGGGTATCTGGTTGACCTTTTTAGCATGATAGGAACGATTTCTGGCCGAATACTCAGGTATGTTAAATGGGCAAGAAAGTCTGTCGGTCGGTCAGTCGGTCAGTCGGTCTGATTTCGTCCTTTTTTTCGCGCCTGCAGCTTGCTGTCTGCTGATTGGCACCCGTCGATTAAGCTCCTAGGAGGCTCACGCGTCTGCCGAGCTGTCCGACCTCTCCGATACAGCTGTCGCACGTCTATCTTGCAATCGGACAGGGCTCCGTGCGACGAGACCTACAAAGCAGGGCCGGGCGGGCTTGCTCGGTGGCTTGTTGGCGAATCGGTATCGCATCTTGAAATCCCGTCGCCAACGCCAGGCATGAATGTGAACAAGCATATGGCTGAGAGGGACCAGATGGACCAAAGGGGGAACAGACCATGGCGCGCACGGGACATTGGTCTCCAGACCACCTCCATACCTTCAGACCCCCAGACCGGGTCACGTCTGGACTATGGGGAGAGAGAACAGGAGTTGAGTCCTTGTCCATGTCCCTTGCTCGCATTCCCATTCCCATTCCCATTCCCATTTTCCATGCGGGCATGCTTACAAAGATTCAGGCTTCTGGCGCCTGATTCCGCGGCGGCGTAAAGTGCTGCTTCCAGCTGGCAAGTTACAACGGCCCTAACCCCCAGGCCAGCCTTTCCTTGTTCTCTCTGTACTTTTTTTCGTCCCCCTGACCAGTCTGTTCTGAGCTAGTCTGTGGCCGGGAGAGTAGCAGGATGGTGCAGAGTTACTCGCAGATAGGCTGGCCGCCTAGAGGCCGGGAATGATGGGGGCTTGGGGGGTGAATTATGCAGGGTAGAGCAAGGTAAGCAAAGGCGGAAAACTATGTTGGATTACTGTTCCAGATTAGATGGGACGCTGGGCCGTCCGGCCGTCATCTTACACTGTAGGAGACGAGACTCAAGAGAGACGAAGACATGAGAGAGAGTGTGTGGGTGTGTGTGGGAGAGAGAGAGAGAGAGAATGAGAAAAAAAAAAGATCAAACGACTTGATGCTCGGTGAAGGTCAGTCTGCGCACGCGTGTTTTAATCACTGGGATTCCGTGTTACAGCCTCCTTTGCTTTTCGCACCCCTGTCTCTATCTGTCTGGTGCGAGTACGACAGACACAAGAGTACATCCTTCATTACTCTCTCATTACTCTCTCATTCTCTCTCTAGATGTGTATGTGTGTACAAGTGGTTAGTTAGCATGAGGTACACCGCATGTCAAGTATGCAGACGCCTGGATACCGCGTACTGTACAGAATAACTCTCCCTGGGCTTGCATCACCTTGGCCGGTAATTCCCAAGCCAAGCCAAGCCATGTGAGCCCATCCGGCGGCTCTTTTCTAACAAGTTTCGTCGTGGCTTTCTTTTAGGCCACGAAAACAAGGTGATACCCCGGGCATGTCGAATGTCGAATGGGCAGCTGATTGGTGACGGAATCGAGGAAACCGCCCATGCGAGAGAGCGAGGAAGAGACAGACGGACACAGCCAGACTGAGAGAAAGGCAGGAAACAGGAAGCAGAAGCGCAAGCCTGGGGTACCTAGCCACTCTTGGGCTAAGTCGGCCGACACACTGTGGGATGGGCACTCGAGCCATCGGATACACCTAACTTTGCCGTCCCGGACTACGAGTACGTACTCGGGCACGTACTTGGGTACGAAGGTACACAGAAGATGGGAAAGAAAGTATCCACCCTCTCTCGCTCTCTCTCACTTGCCACACCTTCCTTGGCTTTGAGCCTGCCTGGTGTGGCAGCAGCAGTCGCAGCAGCAGCAGCAGCTACTGCGACTGCTACTCCTACCACGGTTGTTACCACGACTGCCACTGACTGTTATCACTACTACTACTAGTTTGCTTGCTTGCTCTTGCCCGGTTCCAATGCGTTGACAGCAGTTATCCCACTCGTTCCTCTTTCCCCATCAAGCTCCCGTCTTGCTGTCCCACACCACCAACCGATGGGTGCACTTCAAATAGCTCGGTCAGGTAGGCATCAACTAGGACCCTGCCTGCCTTGCTGTTTCTGTTCCCACTCTTTGTGTGGGTTGCGGTTGCGATCCCAGTGGTTAGTGTTTTGTACCTTCCTTTCCCTGCCACCCCTGGTCCACGACTCACAGTGCACACAGTGCAATCATTGCCGACGAGCCTTCCCTGACGTACCCCAATCCCAATCCTCGAAGGTACCTCGCACTAGGTACCCGCCCACACACACACACACACAAGCACACATGCGCGCGCGCACACACACACACACACACATACATACTCTCTCTTTCTCTCGTCTCTCGTTTCGCTCTTTCTAGCCCACAGATGCGCCAGGCTGGGCTACGACGGCACTTTACCTAACAAGTACCTCAAACTCCCCCTTCCCACCACTGATCTCCTGCTCCCGCTCTTTACTTCTCTTCCTCCTCCTCCTCTTCTTTCTCCAAGCTACCGCTGCTTCGACACCAGTGGCAATTGTTTGTTCGACCAGAAAAACAATCCAAGGGAAGAAGCTACTGCCGAAGCTCCCCAACTCCAACCTCCAAAAAGAGAATAGAAGAGGAAACAGGGGTGTTTTAAAAAACCAAAAGGAAAGAGGAGGGATACATACTACCCACCTGCAATCGTTTTCAGACTACACCTTCTCTTTTCCATCTTCCACTTGTTCTACTTTCTTCATCTTTTTATGGGATCGCTTGGAAGGAGCATGCGAGGTTCGGCTTTGGAAAGCACCGTCTCCTCCCTCTTGCCTACTTCTCTCTTCCACTGAACGCCGCTTCCCGAACCCGGGGCGTTCATTCCTACACACACACACACACACTCTCTCTCTCTCTCTCGCTCTGTCCTTTCCCTCTCTGCCGCCCACTCCCTATCTTTATATCCCTCTATCTGCCTATCTGCCTATCTATCTCTCTCTTCCCACCACCCCGCCATCGTACCTCCTCGACTCACCTCTCACAAAACACATACCACCTACACACGCACACAACATACATACGCGCGCACACACAAACACACACACAAACTACGCACACAAATCACACCCTTTCTCGCTTGCCGCTGGTTGTTGCGTACTACTCCCGACCGCCCGAGCCGCGCCCAACCAAATCCTACGAGCAACAAGCACAAGACGCATATCCCTCACCTGCCATAGCCCACCGCCCTCAACCACCACAACCTTTCCTTCCTTCACGATCACGACGAACGACGATTACGAACGAGCGACGATGGCTATGAATGACACCGCGGCCAAGGTCGAAAAGAACACAAGCATGACCACTCCCTCCTCCACACCGGCTGCCGCCGCCGCCAACAACTCCGCGGCACCGGCCACCGAAGACAGTGGTATGAGTCGCACCTGAAGCTTGCCTGCCCCTCCAAAAAAAAAAAGAAAACAAAAAAGCTGCCCCTCCTGTTCCTTGCCCGCATTATCCCATATCCCACATTCCCCTCCCCCCCATTGATGCCGCCGCCATTTACATAGCAATCAATCCCCCGCCGCGGCGTCTGACATACCCTCGAACGGATATAAACAATTACATCACACCACTCCCGACATGAGAATTGAACCCTGAGCAAACATGCTAATTTGCGTCCTTTTCTGTAGCTGCTTCCACCATTACTGTCAACACGAAGACACCGGCCACTTTCCCTCCCCCCAAGACCGACAAGCCCCGCCCCCATGTGTGCGCGACCTGCCAGCGCTCCTTCGCCCGATTGGAGCATCTGAAACGCCATGAGCGCTCCCACACCAAGGAGAAGCCCTTCGAATGCCCCGAGTGCACAAGATGTTTCGCCCGTCGCGACCTGTTGCTGAGGCACCAGCAGAAGCTGCACCAGACTACCACCCCGTCGTCTCGCCCCCGCAACCGCCGTGAGAGCGCCAGCAGTGCCGCGCCTGGAGCCCGCGCCCGCAAAAACAGCGTTGCCGGTCCCAACGCCGCCGCCGCCGCCGCCGCAAATGCTGCCGCCGCCTCGATGCGTCCGAGGGCAAACACCATCAGCCACGTCGACGGGAACGCGATGCAGATGATCGCTGCCGCCAACGCCCAGGTGGCGGCCCGTGGCATGCCACCTGGCACACACAACCGTCACCCCAGTCTGGCCGGCTTGCCCGTGCACAACATGGACTTCGGCGGCATGTCGGCCGCCATGGGCCACCGCGGCATGTCTCACGGTCTGCCCAAGCTCGAGACGCATAGCATCAACCACATGGACTTTAGCGGCCTGCGGACCGCTCCGCCCATGGCCGTCTTCAACCCGGACTTTGACTACGGGGACCTGCTGTTCGGCCCGGGGTCCACCATCAACCCCAATGCTCTCCACTACAACGACTCGCCGCAGTCCATGGCCATGGACCAGCCCTCACCCTTCCCCCACGGCCTCACGTCCGACCTCTCGACGGCCCAGCTGGACGACAGCTTCGACTGGCTGACGGGCTTCGAGCACCAGATGTCTTTCCAGGGCGCCGAGAACGCCGTCGACGGCTCGAGTCCCTCGGCCATCAGCACCACCAGCCAGAGCGGCATCAGCGATGTCATGGTCGACGGCTCCAATCACCCTGCCCCGGCAGGGACCAGTTCAATGTGGCAACCGGCCGTCATGGGTCCTCCTCAGGTCCCCAACCCGTTTGCCATGGATCTAAATGGTTCGGTCTTCCCAGATCTCTTAAACGGAGCCCCCGTCTCACCACAACCTGCTGCGCAGAAAATGAACGATGCCTATTTCTCGACGCCGCCTCCCTCTCTTAGCTCCCTCAGTCCGTCGATGGTCTCCGGACTCTCCAACAACACGCAAAACCTCAACCACGCCGCCCTCAACTTCAGCCACCACGCCGGCCCCGAGACGCCCTCATCCCTGACGGGCGGCAACCACGGCGTCTCGCCCGTCTCCACCATCACCGAATCGACCCGTGGCGCCATCGTCGGCGCCCTGTCACAGTGCTCTCCATTTGGAGGACGGAGATACTCGTTTGCGACCCCGAGCTCGCCATTGTCGCCGGGCTTTCAGAACACGGCCAACAGTGTTCCAGACCATGTAAAGAATTTACCTAGCACTCAAGACTTGCAACGATATGTTGGCGCTTACCTTCGTTACTTCCACCCTCATCTGCCGTTCTTGCACATTCCCACTTTGACCTTTGAGATGCCGCCCTCGGCTGCCAACCGCTCTAGCCCCGTCGGTGGGAGCGGCTGTCTCATCCTTTCCATGTCTGCCATTGGCGCCCTGTACGAAATGGACCACGTCCAGTCCCGGGACCTGTTTGAGATGGCCAAGAAAATGATTCAACTGTACCTTGAGGAACGGCGGAAAGCCGACGTGAGAAAGGCCGACTTACGAAGAGCCCCAGCAGCACCCGAGTCGTCGACGTCTCATCATCATCCTCACCAGCAGCAGCAGCAGTATCCCCAGGAATCCTCTGTCCACACTCCCGTTTGGCTCGTGCAGGCCATGCTGCTAAACGTCGTCTATGGCCACAACTGCGGCGATAAGACGGCGAGCGATATCGCGTCGACCCATTGTGCTGCCCTCGTCAGCCTGGCCCAGGCCGCCGATCTCCTCCGCCCCGTTCGCGTGGAGCCCAACGACGCTCATGATACTCACATGCATGACGATGCCAACTGGAGCGGCCTTAAGTCGGACTCTGAGGAGGAGCAGGTAGAATGGCTGCGTTGGAGGGCGATGGAGGAACGCAAACGCACCCTCTACGCCGTCTTCATTCTCTCAAGCCTCCTGGTTGCCGCCTACAATCACACGCCCGCCCTGACAAACTCTGAAATTCTGCTTGACCTGCCATGCGACGAGGACTTCTTCGCCGCCGAGAGCAGCACGGCCTTTGCCGCCATGGGCGGTGTCCGCGCCGCCAACCATAACCGGATGACGTTCCACGAGGCGCTGGGCGACCTGCTCAGGTCCAACGAGAAGCAGCAGAAGAAGCAGCTTGCCTTCAACAATGGGCAACAGCCCTTCGGTCAGGCCGGCAGCGGCGGCATGAACGACGGCGACCTCAAGCCGTCCACGTTGGGTTGCCTGATACTGATCAACGCGCTGCACAACTACATCTGGGAAACGCGCCAACGACACCACAACAAGGTCTGGACCAACGAAGAGACGGAGAAGATGCACCGCCATATCGAACCGGCCCTGAAGGCCTGGCAGGCCGCCTGGGCAAGCAACCCGCACCATAGTCTGGAGCGGCCGAACCCCTTCGGCCTCGGGCCACTGTCGGCCGACGCCATCCCGCTGCTCGATCTGGCCTACGTGCGACTCTTTGTGAACCTTGCGCGCTCCAAAGAGAAGTTTTGGCAACGCGACTGGGACGCCATGGCCGAGGAGCTCTCTCGCGGCAGCGAAATTGTTCAACACGCGGAACACTCGCCCGCCTCCAATACGGAATCGACCGGCACAGAGAACTCCGACAACTCCGTCTCCAGCTCGGTGTTTGCCGAGTCCCCGGCAACGCAGTCTTCGTCCCCAGAGTTCTCTTCTGCCAAGTTCCCTTCCCAGACCACCCAGACGGCGCCGAACCGATCCACCTCTCGCAGGGAGAAGCACCTCCGCAAGGCCGCATTCTACGCCGCCGACTCGCTCGCCATGTCGGACAAGCTGGGCGTGACCTTTGCCGACTTTTCCAGCCGGGAACTGCCTCTCCAGGCGGCCATGTGCGCCTTTGACTGTGCCCAGGTTCTGGCTGAGTGGGTTGCGACACTGCAGGATCGAGTCGGCCGGTATCTCGGCATTCTCGGCCAAGACGACGTGGACCTCTCGCAGGTCCCGGCCATCATGTTGTTGGAAGAGGAAGATGTCAAACTGCTCGGAAAGGTCCGGGAGGTGCTGGCTTCGGCCGAGATGAAGATGAACTTTGAGCTTGTTCAGGGCAACGTTGTTGATGTCGATACTAGGATGCACATGGATGATCATGCGGGTTATGCGGCCAAAATCCTCCGCGTCACCGCTTACATGCTTGACAAGGCCGCCGTGTGGCCAGGTCAGTTAACTCAGCGTCGTCCATTACTCGGATGCCCTGCTAACCAACCGTCTGCAGTCACCCACCTGAAGGCCCGATGCCTCGAAGCACATGCTACCCACGTGCGCGCCAGAGCCGAGAAGTCGGTGATGACTAGCGAGTAAGCCGGATAGCCACGATGAGAAAGACGATACGTTGGCAGGGCTACGGCGGATACCAAGACGAAGTTCGTCGATGGACAGAAAAGAGAAGGATGCGGAAAAAAAGGAACCAAAAAAGGGCAGCTCAAAACGTGCTTGGTATGAAGCCGGAAAGGGGAAAAAAAGAACAAAAAAGAAAACCACAATGATTGGAAGCGACAAGCGAAATACCCCCTCCCTCGACATTGGTTCTGTGTTTTTCATTTCAAAGGGAAGATGCCACAAAAGTTTTTCAAAATGAGGTTACGACATGTTCCGGCAAGGACACAAACACATATCGAAGGACGGCACCAATACGACAAGCCGCCCTTATTTACGTTGTGTCGCCGCCGAGCAACTGGCCCCCGGCGGCGGCCCTCACATTGTACATCAACACGCCTGGATGCTGGCAACTTTCAGGAGACATTGGCTTTTATGGGACTGGGATCATGTCATCAGACGCGGGGATTTCCGGGTGCCTTTGGCCCAGGCCGGTGGCAACCGGAGCGCGCCCCTTGTCTTGGTGATTGTGTTAATCCTCGCGAAGGTGGAGTTTTTGATTTGCCTTGAACGAGGATGGGTAAGGGGACGGCATTGTTTTCTTCACTTCTTGCGCGTGTGGCATTGTGTCTAGGACACTCTGGCTGCCTAGAAATCGGCTCACAATTGACATGCTGGGACTCGGCCAGCCCGACACGATGTCACCCATGCGCTTTTTTGTATCTTTTGGCCTTTCTTGGCGACGCTGCCGCACTTGTAGGAGGCAATCTCATGCTTGGAACGTCTCTTGGAGTGGCCGTGGCTGGAAGGGTTTTTGTTTCCCCAACACGCCTGATGTGGCCCTTGGCCCGAGACCCTTGGATCGACTTGAGGATTGCAGGGAACGGTTGAATCTCTCTGTGTTTTATCAAATGTAGCAACATGAATGGTGTCGGACGGCAGGCAAACTGAGGATTGAGAACGACGTCCCATATGAAGTTTCTGCGCGGCGGAGGGGTATGCGGCATCTCGCGGGGGGGGGGGGGGGTTGTTGGTGACATGTCCCGGATCGATGGTAAGGGATGCCTAACCCCGGATCCTCCTCCTTGGATGGCGAACAGGGAGCATGGATGCCGGCAAGAATGGACTGGAGCGGGTGCTTGACAAGATACATAGTAGATATTTGCGCCAAAAAAAGAGAAGATGATGGTATCGTGCTTGTTTGTCTAGGTACTTTGGGGCCTCGAGGTGAAAGTGCGTGTTGATGATGATGATGATGATGATGATGATATGCAGTGTTTGTTCCTTGAATTGTAGCTGGGATGACATCCAAGAGCTGTAGTTCAATTTGATTTAAAGGCAGTTGTACTTTAAACACTCAGACTTACAGTCAGTCACCGTACCATGTGACACAGGATAGATGATACATGGGATTGTCGAGAATGGTATCTGACCAAGGTTTGGATCTCTCACCATCTCTCACCACCAACTCGTCATAAGCTTCCATCGACGATGACTAAGGTAAATAAAGGTACGTACCGCCGTCTCCGAAGCGGGACATCCGGAATCCCCCCACTACCTATGCCCGCGGACCCCGCCTCCCAATTCAGATACCCGGATATCTATCGTTGGGTATGTAGGAACCTTGGCTTCCCGCGGCCGCCCGGACATCCCCTCCAAACCCCCCTTGGTTCCCCCTACAAGCTCCCGAACTCGAGCTCGAGGTTCGTATCGAGCTGCATACGTCAGGTTGCTCAGTCTTTATTCTAAACTCGTCCACTTCACGACGACTGTGCTCATTCATCTTCCATTCCCTAGTCCCGCAACCGTCCACCACCGATACTTATTCCTCCTCTTTCCCCCTCCTCCCCACCCTTGAATCCTGCCTAAGCAGTGGACAGAAAGCGTCGAAAGCACACAACCATACCAAATAAAAATAAAATAATAAAGGAAGAAAAAAGAATTTACCAATAAAAACCATGTCCTCCCAGCCGCCATCCTCCCCGCTCCGCGCTCTCCAGGCGTCAACCGTCTTCGTCAACACGGCGCTCGCCGGCCTGAACCTGGGCCTCTCCGTCCTGGTCGTGCCCCGCCTGCTCGAGTCGCCGACGCCGCTGATGCTGCGCCAGTGGTCCGGCATGTTCCGGCGGGCGAGCCGCCTCCTCCCGCTGCCGACGATCCTGTGCGCGCTGAGCTACTGGTACGTCGCCTACGCCACCGCCGCCGCCGCCGCCCGCGGGCGGATCTCGGCGGGGGGCGACAGGTCGAGGCTGCTAGCCGTCGCCGGCGCGCTGTGCTTCTCCGTCCTGCCGTGGACCAAGGTGTTTTTGGTCGAGATCAACAGGAAGCTGTTCGCCAAGGTCAAGGAGACGGAGGGCATGGGCCTCGTGGCCGTCGGGCTGACGCAGGAGGAGGAGGAGGGGGCCAAGTATCTGGTCGACCAGTGGGGTCTGTATAACCTCGGGAGGAGCGTTGCCACGGGTCTCGGCGGTGCCGTTGGGCTGTACGCGACCGTCTTTTGATCTTGGCTCTTTTGGATCGTTTATCTATTTGGTCTGTCTGTATGTCTGTGTGTGTCTGTCTGTCTGTATGTTTGTCTGGTGGCCTGGCTATTGAACGCCTGGAGGGAATGAGCCCGGGTACAAACATCACGCACGGGATCTTCTGCTGCGAAACCGTTGAACTCATGGGTATCATCATTACAACTTTGCTCTACTAGTGGTACATCGATTACATCGTATTAAAACTTTTTTTTTTCGTCCTTCACCCGTATTCACACAATTCTTTTTTTCCCTCCAAACTCATATCGTACTCTCGACCCGACCGACCCCTTTTCAAATCATGAACGAGCTCGTAGGGTACCGCTCGTAACATCAGCGTCGATGGCCTTGAGGGGCCAGGAGCGGTTGAGGAGCTTGTGGCCGACCAGGAGCACGACGAAGAGCATGACGCTGACGTAGGCGGTGAAGAAGTCGCTGGTGCTCCACTCGATGAAGACGGCAAAGCCGTTGGTCAGGATGATGAGGATGTTGAAGAAGAGGCCGTACCACGAAAGGTAGGGCTGCAGGGGCGCGGTGTAGGGCAGGGTGCTGCGGGGGATGTTCTGAGCGCGGAGGGCGGCCATGAAGCGCAGGTGGCAGATGTTGATGCACGACCAGCTGATGAAGCCGGCGACGGCGGTGACGTTGAGCAGCCAGTCAAAGACGACGCCGCCGTTCTCGGACAGGTTCATGTAGGCGAGCAGGCCGACGGCCGAGGTGGTGGCGACGGCCATGTAGGGGGTGCCGAACTTGTTGGTCCAGGTCATGAACTGCGGGGCGCAGCGCTCGTTGGCGAGCGAGACGAGGATGCGGGAGCCCGAGTAGACGTTGGAGTTGGCGGCCGAGAGGACGGCCGTCAGCAGCACGGCGTTGATGATGTCCGGCAGCACGCGGACGCCGGCGAGGTTGGCGGCGATGACGAGGGGCGAGGCCGAGGCGTCCTGGGAGTCGAGCAGCAGCGACGGGTCGTTGGAGGGCACGAGCAGGCCAACGAAAAAGATGGTGGCGACGAAGAGGGAGAAGATGCCCCAGAAGGTCCAGCGGACGGCGCTCGGCACGCTCTTCTCGGGGTCCTTGGTCTCGCCGGCGCCGATGCCGACGAGCTCGGCGCCCTGGAAGCTGAAGCCGGCGGTGATGAGGACGGACCAGAAGCCGATGAACTTGCCGACGGAGCCCTCGACGATGGAGGCGTTGAAGGGGCCCGGGTCGACCCAGTACTTGAAGCCGAGGTAGCCCTGCTGGCCGACGCCGGCGTTGACGCAGATGGCGAAGATGATGAAGCCGACGATGGTGACGACCTTGATGCTGGCGAACCACATCTCGACCTCGCCGAACATGCGGATGGGCATGAAGTTGAGGGCGGTGAAGACGACCCAGAAGACGGTGATGAAGATGGCGATGCTGAGGGAGTCGTTCCAGTACTGGATGATGACGCCGGCGGCCGTCAGCTCGAGGGCGAAGGTGATGCTCCAGCTGAACCAGTACATCCAGCCCATGGCGAAGCCGAGGGTCGGGTCGATGAAGCGCGAGGCGTACGAGGTGAAGGCGCCGGGGACGGGGATGTAGGTGGCCATCTCGCAGAGGGCCGTCATGACGGAGTAGACGATGGAGCCGATGAAGATGAAGGCGATGAGGGTGCCGACGGGGCCCGAGGTCGCGATGGCCTTGCCGCTGCCGAGGAAGAGGCCGGTGCCGATGGTGCCGCCTGTTTATAACCCAAGTCAGTGAGGCTGGTCCCTCTCTCTCTCCCTCCCTCTTTCACGCGCACGGTAGGACGGAGGGTTTGGTTGTGACGGAGTTTTGTGACATACCGATGGCGATGAACTGCAAGTGACGGCTGTGGAGGGTGCGGTGAAGGCCGCCGGTCTCGCCGGTCTCGAGGTCCGTCTTGGAGCCATTGGTGGGCGTGACCTCGCCCTCGCTCGCCTGAGGCGTCTTCTCTTTGGAGCCGAACATGGCGATGTTGTCTTTTTGGGGAGGAAGGTAGACTTGGAGGGGGAGGAGGGGTTGGAGGGTATCCCGGCCGGGTCTTGTTTGGGTTCGGGGGAACGGTTTCGGTTCTTCTCTCTTACACGGAGCCGAGTGACAAAACGGGTTGACTTGTTTATGACACACAGACTGACTCCAAGGGGAGGAGGAGGGGGGAAACACACGAACAGACGAACGCTTTTTTTCTTTCTCCAGAAACCACCGGGACGAGCAGATTGGGAGAAAACCTGGGGGAGAGGACAGGATAAGACGGGACAGGACAGCAGAGGTTCCGCTAGACAGGACGAGAAAAAGCTCGTGGCATGATTAAATACAATGCCAGGCCAGGCCCCCTTCTCTTACTCAACGGGTTCCACTCCGCGCGTCGACTCATCGCGTACCGGCAACGGATGGGGTTTCTCGGTGGCCACCGGGTTGGATTGGGTTGGGGGGGGGGGGAGGTAGAAAAATCTCGAGCGGTGCGTCGGTGGACACGACCCCAAGAGAGAGAGAGAGAGAGAGTGTGTGTGTGTGTGAGACGTGAACGCGCTCCCTCCAGACCCTCTTCCCTCCTCTGGCCGCCCCTCTCTTGGCCTCTTCCGTTGCTTGGCTTCTGGCTCGTTGCGGGTTTGACCGGCCGGCGGACGCGATGGTCTCACGGTCCATCGGTGCCTCCCCCCTAGTCGTCTATGACTCCATTTGGTGGTGGTGGTGCGACTCGGGAGTCGCCCGGGGCACGGGTAACGACGGCGTTTGTTCAGGGATGTCGCCTCTATGGACCATACAGATACAGATACAAAGTAGACCATGGGCCGTGTGTGTATCCATGTACGCATGTACGTATGTATCTATGTCTGTAGGTATGTATGGTGAGCATCGCAGGGATTCCTTCTTTTTGTTTTCTTCTTTTCCTTTGCCCACGCAGTTCGTCCGATGAACCGCACCGGCATGTCGACAACCTGACCAACCAACTGGTGAGAGTGTGTGGTGGTATTAGTGTGTGTGTGTGTGTGTGTGTGTGTGTGTGTACGGATAGAGACTGATCGGCGAGGAAGAGAGCCGCCTCCTTGTCGCCTCTGCCGCGCCGTCGCGCCACCCGGCCTCCTACCGAGCTTGGCCCGAGTCCTTCTTTTTTCGATTTTCCTTCCATGCTTATGAAGAAATATCTCCGGTTTTCTTCTTCCTTTTCCTCGCATCAGACCAATCACGGGCGTTCCAACCTTTTTGAAAAGCATGGCTTGAGCATGGCGCACACACACACACACACACACCACGCAGGATCTTCCCGGCCGGCCGCTGAACCGGGTAGAAAGTTTTTTTTCTCTCCTTTCCACGTTTTTGCCCTCTTTCTTTTCGATGATCTTAACGCTTGGTGAGCTTATCGTCCGAGCGCCAAGTCGGCTCCGACGCTCTTCCAACTCGGACAAGTCCTCAATGAACCGATGGAAACCCTCTCTCTCTCCCCTCCCCCCCGGCCGGTAGAGTAGATGATACGTTGCAGCGGCCCAGGCTCTTTTCTTCGTCTTCTTCTGCTGAATGACACCCCCCGTCGCCATCGAAGAAAGATGCGTCTGTCTGTCTGTCATTGTCAGCCCTACGACGCCCAAGCATGCCTTGGAATGACACACACACACACACACACACACACACACACATAAACACACACCACACAGTGACCGATCACCAATATCCGCCCATCTCCATCCGGACCGCGCTAAACCGAGCGATGACCTGAAAAATTCCCTTGCCCTTGATCACAGGCTGGTTGGCCCTCTTCTGACTAGGCGTTCCCGCCCCCTTTCCCAGTCTGGTGATGGGACGCGGAGTCTAGCGAGATGTTTTGCCCCCAAGATTCCGCCCCCCCTCACCCTTCTCCAACACCCTCCAACCCTCCAACCCATCGTCCCTGGTTTTCCATTACGTCTTTTTGTGGAAACATTTGCAGAATTTTTCCTTCGACCCTCGATGGGCCCCTCGAGACTTGACCGTCTGGACTGCCCAGAGAATGCATGTTCGATGCTGATTTCCCGTGTGTCAATTCCGTGAGCAATTCTTTCCCTCATCGGATAGGCTACTTTGTCGGCGTAACTGTAATCTGGGAGATTTGCCTTGTCCCCATTGGCGTCTCTTTCTTCTTTTGTCCCTTGGTTTTCAAGCTTCGCGATGCTTGGCTGGGGTGGGTGAAGTGGGCATGTCTTCGCTCCATCGTGATTGGGCTCCCGACTCTCGACACACACGACCAAGACGGGTCAAACCCCATACAACGGCCGGGATACTGGTGCCGGCGTCCCGCCTGAGGATCTCCGGGATGACGCCGTCGTCGGTGCCGGTTCCGGTCGGCGCACGAGTCTCTTTTTTTCTTCTTGTTCCTTTTTATTTCCAGTTTGCCGGCGCTGCCCCTCCCCAACCACCGATCGTGACCTCCAACGCGGTCATCTAAAATACAGTTGACCTACCACCATGACCACAATCTAGCTATGGCTAGTATTCTGTTTACTCATGGTCGTGCATCCAATGATGAACCACTGTTCCTCCTGTTTCTGGCCCCCATAACGGGGCTCAGTTGCAGCGCAGAAGCTGCATGCCCACCAAGACAAATCCTCCCTCTGAGGCGCATGTGGTGATTTTGAATGCAATTGAAATGAAGTAAAAGGATCCCCACGTGGTTCGAAAGTCCTCTGCCTCTGTAAGTTGCCATACCTTTGGAGATGATTCAGTTCGCGGGTGAGAAAGCGTGAGTCATATCGCCGCTGCGAGCAGCATCCACCACCGTCGCCCGGCAGGTAATGAGTCTGTTTGGATTGATCTGCAACATACCTGGCGAAGCTGGAATTACATGGCTCTCATGCTGCGTTTATCTTCTGGATGATGTTCAACCTAGTCGGCCTCTCGCTCACTTTTCACACACTGAGATGATCAAGTGGAAGGCTCTTCTACCAGAGGGATTCCTACTAGGGCAAAGAGTCTCTTGACGACCTGCCATACTGCAGACGAGGTAAACCCAGACTCTGAGAGCTGCCATAATCAGAGTCACTATTACCTCTTGGTGGGGGGACAGAAATGCCGTGCGCCCGATGTTTGGTTGCACGGCGCTTAAGAACAGTCAGCGGTATCGTGTTAGGCTCAGCTCAAAACCAATTGACCTCGATTGATGCGTCTGCCCCAGATACCCAAATCACAAGTGCACCAAAGCGTGAGGGGGGCATCGTGGCGCCGGCTTCCCCCATCGGCTCCCGGACCCGGAGAGCCCCGCTCCGCCGGTGCCATAGACCCGCGCGGCGCCGGACTCTTCTTTCCAGACCCGGCATCGATAATTCCAATGCCCCGAACTAAATATTGCCATATTGTGGGATGGGCACGGAGTTCATGGCGGAGTAGAGGGGGTGCGGGCTGGTCAGCGAGGCCGAATGGGAGGGGATCGCGTAAAGGAACGTCAGGGGACTTCTGAGGTCAAAGTTTGAGGCGAAGCCGTGAGGAGCAGAAGAGAAGAGAGGCTTTGGGTCGTTGATGATGTGTACCGGGTCCTAGCTGAGAGATTGGAGTGCTGCTACTGGTGATTCCTTGTTAATAGCTGAAACACCAATTATTGTTTGCAGTACTGTGACCATGCCAAATGAAAGCTTTCGACTTTTCCAAAGTCTTTTGAAAACCGAGCATAGGTTCCTAGAAACCATCATATTGCCGGACTGGTTGCGTTGTTGGCGCAGATCGGCACCGGGTTGGGTTGCCGAGCTGCTCTCCGCACATCGGCCAAAATATCCATGTTCGCCGACGGGCTCACAGCATTCTTACGGTGTCTCTCAAACAACTTCAACCTCTCTCAAGTGGCCCTTTGTTTCTTCAGACTACAATATCGGCATCGACACCATGGCGCTCTCTCTCCCTAAAATAGGCATCCTCTCCATCGGCGACATGGGCATGGGCATCGCCAAGCTGCTCGTCTCCAAGGGCTTCTCGGTCGCCACGAACGGTCAAGGGAGAAGGTCTGGCTGACGACCCTCTCACTACGGCATACTCGCGCGCGAACCAAAGAAACTGACCGTGTCAAAGCCAAGCAACCCTCACAAGAGCGCGCGATGCCGACGTCGAGGTCCTCAACTCGGACGTCCACCTGGTTGAATCGCGTCCCTTCATCCTCTCCGTCGCGCCGCCCCGGGACGCCCTCGGCATCGCGCAGCGCATCATTGACGCGACCAGGGCCGCCAGCCTCGACAAGCCGCTGTACTTCACCGACCTCAACGCCGTGTCCCCGGCCACGTGCAAGCGGATGGCCGGCATGTTCGACGACGCCGGCAGCCCGGTGCGCTTCGTGGACGGGTGCATCATTGGCGGTCCGCCGAAGCTGAAGACCGGCCCCGGCGCCAGCGCCGGGGCCGGTGGGGCACCGGGATCGTGGTACGTCCCCAGCATGCCGGCCTCCGGGCGGTATCCCCTTGCCGAGGCGTGCGCCGAGCTCGCCGAGACGCTGAACATGCGGCACATCTCCCCCGAGGTCGGCGCCGCCAGCGGTCTTAAGATGTGCTTCGCGACGGCGACCAAGGGCTTCATGGGCCTCGGCATCCAGGCCTTCACCACGGCCTCGGCGCTCGGCGTCGTCGGCGAGCTGAGACGGGAGATGCGCGAGGCCGCGCCGGGCCTGCTGGACTTCGCTGAGGCGTCCATCCCCCTGGTGCCGCCCAAGTCGTACCGCTGGGTGCGGGAGATGGAGGAGATCTCGGTCACGCACCGCGACGAGGGCGGGTTCGAGACCGGCGCCGACGTCTTCCGCGCCATGGCCGAGCTGTACCGCATCATGGCCGAGGACCCGGTGTTGGGCGCGGAGAAGGTCGGGGACAGGAGGGCGGGCAAGACGGTGGACGACCTTGCTGCGGCGTTGGTGGAGGGGCTGGCCGGCCGGAAGAAGAAGAGTCCTCCCGCTGCTTGAAGTTACGGCTGGAGTTGTCATCGAGAATCGAGGCTGGGAGTTGACTTTAGAGGCTAATAAGCAATACTAATAAACCCATAACTCCCACCATTTACCAGGTTCTAGTCATCATGTGGCTTAAGAAGATTGCAATACTGAATGAAGATGCGGTAAGAGAGGTTTCAGAGAGCGGCGCAAGAGTCAAAGAAAAAAAGAGGGAGACTTGCAATGCTAAGCAGAGTCAAAGGACGGAACGTTGTCTATTCACAGCCTTCTAATCCTTCTCTGTGCTCCCCATAGAGGTCAGCTGCGAATGCATAACTCTGCCGTCCTTCACTACAACCAAGACAGACTCCTCTGGCTTATCCAACACTGAGATATTGTCTAGAGGATTACAATTCAGGACCAGCAGATCCGCCGTGAACCCTTCTTTGATCTGGCCCAGCTTTCCCTCCTGTCCTAGCATCCTTGCGGCGTTGATGGTCGCGCTCTGCAGAACTTGAGTTGGCGTCTGAACCTGGCTGCGGATTGAGAACTCCTTGCTCTGCGCGAAATGAGTCGGTCCCAGCAGATCCGTGCCGAAGCAGATGGTAACACCAACTTCGGTTGCCATCTTGAGCGTGGCCAGGCCCCTTTCCAGGACAGTAGTGACTTTGGCCTCCGATTCGGGATCGAGGAAATGCAGCTCCTTGGACACGAAATGGGTGACGAGCGTCGGCGTCAGGAATGTGCCCGTCTCGACCATTAGCTTCGCCGTCTCGAGATCAATCATGTTGCCGTGCTCAATGCCCCTGACGCCTTGGGCGATGGCCTGCCTGACTGCCTCTGTTGTGTAGCAGTGGCTGGTGACATAGGTCTTTGCATTCTTCGCAACCGTGACGATGGCCCTGATCTCATCGTCGGAGAACTGAAGCTGGTCGATGCGGTCTGTCGGGCTGGCGGCACCACCGCCGCCCATGATCTTGATGAAGTCGGCGCCCTGTCGCAGCTCGTCTCGTGCGACCCGATAGCATTCCGGCACGCCGTCCACGATACGACTGATGCCCGACACCGCACCGCCGCAGCAGGGAATCGTGTCGTGTCGCCCCCGCATGTCGCCGTGACCCCCGGTCTGAGAGAGGGCCTTGCCAGAGATGAAGAGACGCGGGCCAGGGTGAATCCCTTCCTCGATGGCCTCTTTCATCGCCAAGGTCGCGCCTCCGCAGTCCCTCACGGTCGTGAAGCCGCGGTGAAGCATGGACTTTAGGACGCTGGGCTGCCGCAGGAGGCTCTTGGTCTCGGTCATGTCGCGGTACGACGATAGACTAGCCGCCCCGGGGGTGACGGCAATGTGAACGTGGCAGTCGATCAAGCCGGGGCAGACGAACTTGCCCTGCAAGTCGATGTCATTATGCGGCTCGACCTCGAGCGTGTTGACCCGGGATGAGCCGTTGTCTTCGACGAACGCTATCTTCCCACCGGAAAGGCCAATGGTCGCATTCTTTCGAACAGTTCCCGTCACAGGATCAACGATTGCCGAGTTTCTCAGTAAATATATGTTCTGGACATCCAACTTCCATGGTGTGATGTATTTGGAAAGGTCCATGCCGGAGCCATCAGGTTTCGCTTGGACAGCAACCATATTTGTTTGTGGGGGGAAGTGAACTCTATCGAAGTGAATGAAGTATAAATCGTGAAAGTTGTATATAGTATTTAAAAGTCATGTATATATGGCGTCTACTTTTATATTTTGTCGTTTTGTAGATTGGTAGCCAGGGCATGGATGTTACCCGCAGAGAATTGACATGTGAAATAGCTGCTTGCATCATCAACGTTGGCATGAGTTATAAGACGGATGAATAACCAGTAGAAATTGCTTCTATATGTGCCATGTGGAGGGAGCCCAGCAAGCTGCTCATTGGTATATTCCGCATCCGGTATTGCTCTGTGGAGAAATCGGATGTTGTCTGCTTTTCAACGCATGCGGCTCACCTGGAGAGAGCTTGCCAAGGAACAACCCCAACAAAGTACGCAGCGAACAAGGCGACAAAATGAGAACAGCTTTCCCAAAACTAGTGTCGTGAATGTTGTAGAAAAACCACCATTATCATCACGTGGCTTTGTGAACGGGGCTGGAAACATGCCGGTGGACCGAATTGTGGTAAAAGTGACAGCTAAAATGCTAACTCATAAAGGTCGTCCCTTAAATTAATTGGTACAGTCGTCTATGTCTGCTTCTGCTTTTCGTTTTCAGTAGCGAGTGCTTGCGCATTCGCTGACGCCGACCCCTTGGGTGGACGACCGCCCAGTACGCGAGCCTGTTCATGCATGATATGATTAGACAATTGCCACATCCTGGTCAGTGTGGTTGAGATAAATCTTACCTCGGCGCTCTGAATCGCCGCAGCGTCCTCCCTTGTGATTTCTTGCGCAGGTTTTCGCGCCACATCCCCTGTCTTGGCGATGAAGTTCTGCTGCTTGTCGTGCATGCTCTGTGCCGTGGCCGCCGTGCCGCCCTTGATGGGGCCGAAGCCCGTGAGGTCGGTCTCGGCAGATGCGAGAGTCGAGGCTTGGGTCTGGGTGATGGGCTCGCCTTCGGCTGCCTGCTCACGGATCTCGTTCTTGTTGGGGAGCTGAGGGTCCATTTTGGCCGTGTTGATGATGTGTGATTTTGGGGGACTCGGCGTGATGGGCGATCGGGTTGGTGGTAGATACTGGCTTGCGGTCAAGTCGTTTTTAATTCGTGAACGGACCTCTTCCTTGCCAAACCCGGCCCTGAACAGTTCTTTTATGCTATGGTCGTTGCCGATGATATCATGCTGATGATGTGTAGACTTTTTGGGACTGCCACCTCCATTCTGACGTTGCGGTGGGTCAATACTGCTTCCTGAGATGGATCGATCTCGATTGTCACCTGGACCCATCTTCACTGGGTCCAAACGACATGCTGTTTGACGACGACTTTAGGTGTTGCGTCGTTTGTTCGGATCGACGATGCCATGTCATGGGAGAAAAACCACATGCAGTAGAAGTATGAAATCTTGAGACATAGAACAAACAACAGATTTAGTTCTAAAAATAATGCTATTGAACCCTGAACTCAATGAGCGTTGGAACTTAGGCAAGAAAACGCCCAATTATCCACTCGAGACGCACATAAGAAGTCCACGTAGTAAATCAGAACAGGCAAGCTATATCCCCTGCGGAAAGATATCTTGGAGACTTGAGGAGATCTGGAAGATGGTTCCCAAATACAGCATTAGCCAGAAATGGAGGCTTAAAAGAGCGAATCCTCCAGAATGGATGGATTTGCTCTGCTTCTGTTACTGTTTAAGAACTCTTCATGCGATCAGTCTGTTACAAACCAGACGGAAAGAGCCGCATCTTCCGCCAGATAGAATGTATCTCAACCATTTCGAGCTGGAGTCTTTTTGTGTTTTAGATACTTCACATTTCCATCAAATAGGCTTGATGTAATGAAAGTGGCTTGATGTAATGGAAGTGTTCGAAACTTAGCAATTTGAAACGGCATCAACTATAATATATATGTGTACTGAATGGAATTGGAGACAACCTTTTTTCCTTCTTTTTCTTGCCAAATTTTGTCCAAGCCTAGCCAGAGTGGTTGTTTCAATGTGAAGACGTACGAAAGAAAGAAAGACGAACGAAGTATGCTCTTGCATTGCTTGTGTGTTGTCCTTGCGGGAAGTTGACGGGTCCGTTTGGTCCTCGTTACTCGACTAGTCGTCGATGTTCTCGGGGTTCTCATCACGGCGCCAGGGACCTTTCTTCCCGCCCTTTCGGCCGCCCTTCCGGTCGTCGTTCCAATCGTCTCCCCAGCCTCCTCCGCACTTCTTCCCACCCTTACAACCTCCTTTGCCGCCGCCGCCGCCGCCGCCTCCCCAACCACCGCCTCCCCAACCGCCGCCTCCTCCGCCGCCGCCTCCTTTGCCGCCGTGTCCTCCGCCGTACCCGCCCTTGTTGAGCATATCGTCCCAAGCGCCGTTGTTCTGGTTGTCCCCGTCACCGCCGCCGTCGCGCTTGTTGAGATCGTCGTTACCGCCTTTGCCTCGGTAGTTTTCGTAGTCGTCGTCGTAGTTGCAGTCTTTTCTGCCTCCTTTCTTGTCGCGTCTGCATTTGTTATTTCGGTTTCGGCGCTTCTCCAGCTCATCGCGCGTGACGATGGGTTCATTGAAGTGCTGATGCTACTGTGTTAGCCCTGTCTTGTAGGAAGAGGGATTTTGAAGTAAAACTCGACATACCGATATGTTGTCTACATTGTTAGGCTATGTGGAGTAATAATCAGCAATCGGGCCAATAGCGAGTTTATCAACGTGCATAGATTAGGGGACAAAGGTCATGAAGGCCTAGAATTCACTTACAATTGGCTCGGGAGCACGCTTTCTCTCAGTTAGTTCATGTTTCATCCCAAGGAAAAGATGTAAGGAGGGCTCCCACCTTGACAATGTCCACTGCATCAGCACCAAGATCAACCGGCGTCGCCACAGGAGCAGCAACAGCGACAATGGCGCAAAAAGCAATGCCAACCGTGGCAGACTGACGAATAGATGGAACATGCATGCTGGCGAGCTGCAGCAAGGATGTAGATGGCAGGTGAAAAGGATGAGGCGCTGGTTTCAAAGCTAGAGCTGGAGCAATAGTGAAAATCGATCCAAGATACTGTGCTTGTGCCGAACAGAGAAAACCACGGAGAATTCAGGAAGAGGTCTGGGTATTTATAGATGATTCTACCGTACTGACTGACACCCAGAGGGAGTGTCCTGGTTGTTGTTCACTAACCCAGGATGATGGAGGCTCTGGACAACGCCTGGATTTCCGACCCTTCGAATGCTGACCCAAAAGCTTTCGCTGCTTTGAGAGGAAGGCGGCTGCCAACTCTGCTCCCCGAATACGGCACCTAGTGTTGGGACGACGAGCCTCGCAGGGATGTGACTTACAAAGCTTACACCACGCAAGCCAAAGGAAAATAATATCCGAATTACGAGAACGTCAAAAACTACATGACGGAGCAGAAAGCACAGCCGCCCAAAGTTTCCGTCGTCCGATCCCCCACCAAAGCAAATCCATGTCGAAACTCACCCCCACGTTATCAGGAGGCACACTGCGATCTCTGTATGAGACACCCGTGATTTCACATTTCATTTGGACGAACAATGGTAGGAGAGCCACTGGATTTACGACAATGCTTTTGGCGTTATTGTTGACAGCGCTTGATGAAGCAGATGCTGTTTGAGAGGTCGGCTATGAGTCTCGTTATTGCTTGATGGGGAACCTCAGCAAGTGTTCCATCCAAGAGACATCCAAGAGACATCCATGATCTAAGACGGAGTCAGCACAAGCTGCTCCGCCTGTATGAACTTTCGTGATGAGTGTCAAAAGATCCAAGAACTAGCAAAACTTTTGGGCTGAGAGCCTTGCCACGCAGACCGCATGGTCCTTGGGGTCCACGGAAGCTTGTTCTCTCATGCCGATTACGATCTGGGAGTGCAAATGGCCAGTAGGGAGGACGAGAGGATCGATATGCTTCGACTAGAGTATCTAATTTCCATCGTCAGCGTTGAATTTTCACCCATGCCGTCCGTGAACCGACATCAAGTCAGGCAAAAAAAGGGGATAGACCATGTAGCATGGTACAACTCCGACCCGAACAGATAGTGGCCGCTCGAAACGCCACCCGGGATAACCTTTTCGTTTGGTCTTATGTGAATTCGCATCAACATGCATTGCCCTCATGCATTAGTAACGGATTGAAAGCCGCACCACACGGATGATACTGCTGGTATAAACGAAGCGGGAGGATTAGCGGAGTGTGTAAGATTTCGCGCCGCCTGTTTTAGAAACGCAAACCTCAGCCAACCTGGCCGCGTCAAGTCGTGTTGCTAAAAACAAAGTTAACACGGACCCTCCGATCCGGGGCTGCGCGACTTTGACCAAGCCTATCATACAATGTGATGACAGAGCGGAGAGCTTTGAGTTTGCTTGGCAGAAGTCGATCTCATGATCAGCAGCACCCGAAAGCCTATTCACGCATGCCGGCCGGCAACCCTCCGGGAGACTTGGTCTTGAGTCTTGACGTCGTATTACTCCATCCAAGGACGCCGCGCCAGCTTGGAAGTAGGTGCGCGACAACAAACGAGAGCGAGATGGCACACAATGGCAGAGAAATGGAATCGTCATGATCCGTCGTCTGAATGCGAGTGGATGCTTCCAGGCCGAGCACATGTCAACGGATCACCCGGGGGACGTTCCCCGCAAGAGCCATCCAACCTCGATGGCTTCTGCCTCTCGCTTACACACAAATTCTCCACGAAACCACTCAGCCCCAGAGTTGGCGAGTGTTCCAACATGGGCTGTGATTGTAACATTCAGCTTGGATTTGAGGGCGGCGATAGACTCTATTTTTCGGGCTCAAGACTTCAATGTCATGCAGAACACCATCATCACTTTCTGTCAGTGACCATTCGGTCGATAGCAAGTCTTGTCTTGCTAATCGCATGGCCTGAATCTTGAACCTAAGCCCCTCTGTTGCAGGACCAAAGCTCCTCGTGGGCCGCATACCAAAGAGATGGTCAAGCATACACCCGTGGCTGGGTCCCCAATCTGGAGCATCGCGCTACGGGTATGATCCTTGATGGCAGACAGTACAAAGTTCACCCGATGATGTTGTCGATTACACGTCTCTCAGCCATCGGCAAGAAAAAACTCCACGAGTTAGCTGCCAAGTACGAGAAAGTACGTAATGGTAACCTTGCGGGTGTGCATCGATATTGATGTTCTTTCCGCTTGTTTTTTCCTTGGGGGGTGGGTTTATTTTTTATTTTTTATTTTTTTAATCCATTTGCCAGCGAATGGTTCGAACACAGGAACGGACGACTTGCGCTGGATATCTCGATGGCAAAGCGGCGAGACCTATACTCCTATTCATTGTGTTTCATGATGGCCTCACGCACATATGGCTATTCACCAAAGCTCATGCATCAGGTGGCACTGCAATAACATTTCTTCCATTCCTACTGCAGGTAAGTCTGCTTTGCGCCAAACAACAGCGGCTCTGTGCGCCGTATTGATAAAGAGAGATAATACTCCAGCTTGCTTTACTTTACTAGATAGAATTAAGCCACCTTCAGCCCATGATCTCTATAACTATATACATCCCCTCGCAACATTACTAGATGCCGCTGCAGTGCTTCAACTCGTCCCACCCAAGCAGCCCTGGCATGCCCGTCGCAATGGAGATGTGCTGCTCAGTCTTTGTCATCCGTGAAATCACATGGCTTCGCGTCGGCCATTCTCCGGACCCTCAATTGCAAAGGGGGGAGTCTGACGCAAAAGCGGAACCGCCCTCGCAGGCAGCAATCGCGGCCCTGTCTCGTGACAGGAAATCAGTACCCGCTTGCTCGGCGATCTTCAGGCACGGCGATAGGCGGTGCTCGTTGTCAGGCTGTTGTTGGTTATGATGATCCTTGCATCATAATCGGAGCGACAGGGGCTAAAAAAGTGTTGGCAATGAATGGCCAGGAATGTTACATCAAGTAAGACCAAGGCTTCTTTCAACATTCGGATATCCACAAGAGGCAGCAGTCGAACCCTACCGACGAAGCATGGAAACGAGAAAGGATACTTCCAATTTCCTGATGGGGAAACACGCCGAGTCTCTTGTCAGCTTGCCAAGAAGAGACGATCGCACTACTGTGGCTGGACAATTCAGCACTAATTGACAGGGCTGAGTTTATCCATGGTTGATTGGTTAGTTGCCCCAGTTGACATTGATGTCCGCCTGATAGTCGTCCAGGGGGAGTCTTCTTCACGTCATCCGGGCTCCCCGCTCAGCGCCGTACAGCCACGATTAGCAGCACCGCATGTCCCTCTCCATGAGAGGTTTCTGCTTCGCCGGACAAAATTATAAATGACCTCTGGCAATCCTCGTTCTCTTCACTTTGAACTTGGTATAACAACTTACTATCCTAAACCACAGACTCGCTGCCAAACCTCACCACAAACAGGGCCATCTCAATTAAAACTGCCAACATCATCGCATGTTCATCATGGACTACGAGAAGAGCAAGTCGTTTGGAGCCTCGAGCTACCCTCCCTCTTACATGAGCGACCACCAAGAGGCGCCGGCATACCAAAACCCCAGATTCAACTACGCGGCGACGGACTCTAGTACGCTGGTCCCCGCAACCGCTAGGTTTCCCCCGACGTTCAGCTGCTACGGGCAGTGGAAATGGAAGCAACTGTACACCCTCGGCCCGTCCTCGGACGAGAAGTTGTTCGCCGTCTCCTTCGACACCAAGCTCTTCTCCAAGAAGCAATCGCTCTTTCTCCACGGCGGCTCGAGCGACAAAGCGCCTATCATCGCCACGACGAGCAGGAAGGCTCACGGGTGGCATGACCGGGCCACCATCACCCTCCACAGAGACAACGGAGACGACCAGGAGATTCAGTTCGAAAGGCCGGAGAACACGAGCTGGACGAAGAGCGAAGTGCGCGCCTTCCGCATCGAGGTGCGCAAGGGGGTCGTGGAGGAGTTCCAGTGGAGGACGTCGCACGGGGACGAGATCAAGGAGCTCGCCGGCCACTCGTACGGATGGAAGCTGGTGCACATGGGTCGACCGCAGCACGGAGGCGGCGGCGGTGGGAAGCAGTCCTTCGGCTACACGAGCGACGGCCACGAGGTCGTCGCCGTGCTGGCCCACAACATGTCGTGGAGCATGACCAAAGGGTACAACTTTGGCTTTCTGGGCACCGGTTTGACGGGCATTTGGGGCGCCGAGTGGGAGACGGCGGCCGTCATTTCCGGCTTTTGGCTGTGGCATCTTGCACTCACCAAGGCCGGCGCCAACTCTTCTTCTGCTGCGGCCGGCGCATCGGCTGCGGCTGCTGCTTGCTAAGGTGGAAGAGACATCTTGGATCGTGTTTATGTCTCGCAAACAAATTATACCCTATGCTTTTTCAATTCAGAAGTCTTTTCCGTCAATCACTAGCCTGATGACAATGTGCACTATGTAATCAATTCCTCTTTGGGTATTGCATACGAGTACCGGTAACAAGAGAGTTGCTTCATCTGAGTTCAATACTACTCCGATAAGAGAGAACAGGAAAGGAGCCTCTTCAGGGCCTCCATATTACCATCTCCTTTTGTGTCAAACCGGCCGCGAGACACACCAGAACACGTGTCGAAGTTCTTTCGGTTGCGCAGGGTAAATACAGAACAAACAAAACTGAAGATGATAGACACTGAATAACACAAGTCACATGCCTGGCTCTAAATACAAGACAAGATTTCTGCAACAGCAAATCAGTTCCGCGGAAGCCCACCGGATCATAGGGCATCTTGTTGACCAAATTTGCATCCGGCCTGTGGACATGAAGACTTTGGTCGATGGACCATTGCAACAGGATCCATAAAGCGATTTCCTAAGATGTGAACACTGAAAAGATTCATGTCCGTTTCTTGTCAACCTGCATTGCGTCACATTGACTGCCAGGGTCTCTGAGTTCCTGACGTTGTAGAACACCTCAATCCCCACGACACCACATCGTCTCAACATTGCTTTTCCAGAGGTCAATAGCCTCGCCACCAAAGTCTCGGCCAAGACTTCCAACGCCTTCGTATTATTGACCGGACTGTCTTATTCCAGGGCTGTGCACCAACTAGTTGATTCCCTTATAAAACATCGCCAAGACTACACATCACGTGACCATCAGAGCGCGCGCGACTCAACACAATAACCGGCCCCTGTCCCCCCCCCCGAACATCCCGTCTCACATCATTTTTCTGTTTCCTCTCAAACACAGCGTTTCTCATCATTCAACATGTTACCTCGGATCAACCTCTTCGTCTTGTTGACCCTGGTAGTCACACCGGCGCTGACCCTCGACGTGCCGAGCAACGTTAAGGACTTCTACAGCTTTGTCCGAGGCCGGAACAAGTGCAAACACGCCCTCTCAAAAGGGTTTCACAGCAGTGAGGGGGACAGTGGAGGTACGTGCCTTATCAAGCTTGGACTCCATTGCGAGGATTGATGTTGACGGACGAGTGTGAGTGAGTTGTAGACTTCGTCTACTGCGGAGATTACCTGGACGAGTACCAAATCATCTACCTCCAAGGCAAGAATGGCCAGCTCGCCAACATGGACGTGGACTGCGACGGCGCGCAGGGCGGAGGGGACGGACGTTGCGCGAGCTCCACCGATACCCAATCTGAGACGACATTCCGCGACACTCTGAGAGGGTACGGCACAGGCGGTCGAGACCTCAATGCCTCGCTGCATTCCTACGTCGTCTTCGGCAACGAGGGTACAAAGAGCGGGTGGCCGACTTTCGACCCGACCCAACACGGCGTCCGACCGCTCAGCCTAATGGCCATCGTATGCAACGACAGACTGGTAATGGAACCTCTTGCTGAATCGTGGGTGGGGTGTGGGACTTTTTTTTATTTATCTTGTTCTGACGAGGCGACACGCCTAGGTTTACGGCATCTGGGGAGACACCAACGGCGACGACGGGCCCGAAGCCATGGTCGGCGAGGCGTCCATCTCTCTAGCTACTGCTTGCTACGGCAACAGCGTCAACGGCAATTCGGGGCACGACGAGAACGACGTCCTGTACATCGCCTTCACGGGGGACGAAGCCGTTCCCGGGGCGAATGGCGCCGCCTGGAACGCAACGAACTCGGAGGTTTTCGCCGACAGCATAACGGAGCTTGGGAACAGGCTTGTTGCGCGCGTCGGAAGCGGCTGTGGCGGCGGTCCATCCGTGGAGAAGTGGCCCATGTATTTTGCAGCCGTTGTTGGGATTGCCCTGATCATGAGCTGAGGGTTGGTGGGAAGCGGACACGGCCCCTTGAAATTTCACTTTGACCTCTAGCTGAGACAGTCTGTCTTACATAGTCTTGTTGGAGTATTGATAAAGGAAAACAGACCATACTGGGCGAGAGATGCTCGTAATGTATAGCTAGAGTTCCTCTTATGTAGCTTGCCGTCTACAGGAGACTTAATAATTAAAACAGGCCGGCAACTCAACCTGGGCCTGGATCCCGCGTTGACCATTACGGAGTTGCGAGTTCATCGTTTTTCGCCTTTTAATTTTGTCATGATCCCCTGGTGGGGGACGGCTTGGCTTCCCGAATGGTCAGAACCTTCTGCCAGCTACGCATTAAGTATTCCTGGATTGTTAGCAACTCGACAAATCAAACCCACCAGGCGACTCTGATCTGCACAGCATGTTAACCATTCTTTTCTATCTAGACACAGCAGTAACTTGTAGCTAAATAATGGTTATGGAATGAACAAGACCGAATTACATTTTAAACAGAAGATTTCGGATGGTAGTGAAATTTATGAACAGCCGGAGACGAATCATCCCGAGATGGGGGCAGAAGCCCTTGGGGATATGCCGTAGCTGTCTTCGAGGCAGCAAATCGTGACTGGCAGACATCGCATGAGAACGTCGTGACGCATCGGAGCGGCCTCACTACACAGCAACAGACCCTAGGGGTATTAATTCTAGGTCTCCCTGTCATATTTGAAGATGATGAAGCTCAGAAAAGCCTGCTTAGATGACATTTAGCTGTTGAAAGAGGTCGTGAGCAGGGCTACAAGAGTTTTGCTCGACTCGACAGCAGGTGATGCGCCCAACTTTGTCAACTTCAGTCTCGATTTTTCTAATACATGAAGTCGGTATTTGACCTTACCTATTTAGGGTCTCGATCGAATAAATAATGAGGAACCCCGGCCAGCTGCTTCTACTTGAACACCTGCAGCCAGCAGTGGGCTCAGCTTCGTAGCCCCTCAACCGCAAGATGACGACGACCCACTTCTACTTCACTTTCAGTCTGCATCACAAGCTACCTACCATGACTGCAAGATAGTAGTGCTTCCTTTTTTGTATCAAGAGTTACTTTCAAATCTAATGAATAGTGCGTATGAGGGGTATTGTAGACTGCCCGATTTGTTTTTGATTAGTAGTAGATAGACTCTCTCTTACTAGCTGCTACCCCGCTCTTGGCAGTTTCGGTGTCCATCTTGCGGTTGCGGAGGATACTTTCCCTCCTAATAGATCTGGCTTCATTCCGCGGGATAAACAGAGTTGAAAGACGGCCCCAGACTTTCGCCAACCAAACCTAGTACCTACTACTTGTCCTTCAAATATGCGACCCCGATCGTCTTCCCTGTAACGTCAAAATCAACATACTTTCCTCGGAACCAACTTTGACCAATTACCCAGATCCTGAAATTATCGATGCCCGTAATGGTGGCCGTACAGTTGTTTCCACCGTTCGCTGCCTGCTTGAACGCAGCTGCCTCGATGCCAAAGGCATCTTTACTGCCGGTGTTCAGACCGAAAGTAATCGCTGGCGGCTTATCGCATGGATAATGGCCTGTCATCACCTTCTTACAGCCCGGGAGGGAGAGGTTGACAGCTTGGATGCCCGCGGTTTCGAAGAGCTTCGCAACCTGGGCTATTGGCCTGTGTCACCAACGCATCAGTATACTTTTCGAAAGAAGAAATTTCAAAAGTTAGAGCAGGTGAGGGAAAGACTAACCCAACAACATTTGCTGTCCCCGAATCCAAGAGCATATACTGATCTTTTGTTACCAGCTGCCCCCCTACGCGTACTTCCCCTTGCACGAGCCATTCCTCCTTGATCGTCGCTTTCGCTAACGACCCCGAAAACAAAGTTTCGTCAACTTCGCCAAGCATTTGAACCCCCGTCCCATCTCCTTTTAAGGCGAGTCCGAAGCGACATTCTTTGACCGTGCCCTGGTCGCATAGCTGGTGGAAGAATGTCGTTGCGTTGAGTCCGGATTTGTTGGGTGATCCTAGGCCTGCGACGCCGTCATGTGGGAACTGCGTTATAGTGCCGTTGTCGGGAGGCGGGGTGAATTTTACCGAGGCGAAGGTTTGGATGGGGACAGTTAGGTTGGCGAAGGACATAGAGTCATTGAAGACGGAGTAGGAGATCTGATATGTTGAGCTTGAGTCAGTGGCTAATAGTAGTACCCTACCCCGCAGCTTTTCTTCTCTGATGCTGACGGGAGGCTCGGATATGCAGGGCAACAGCAGCCAAAGTCGTGAGATTCCAGGGGGAACATACGTCTGCGACCCCGCATCCATTTTCGAAGGCTGTAGCGTACCTCAGCGTGCCTTGCCGTTGTAGATTGACACTAGTACTGCTGCTTTTATACCGATCCGGATTGACAGCTAGGTCTGAGGAGCCCGTGTCGATGAGCAAACTCAGATTCCTAGACAGGCCGATATCAAAACTACCGAACCAGAAACCCTTGTCCAATGTCAGCAATTGCTGTGAGTAAGTTAAGGGACTGGGGATACCCACTCCATCGAAAGTCTCGGGAACAACTCCTGTCCCAGGTGTCACGCAGGATTCGATCTTTGAAGCAGCATGGAGACTCCGTTTTGCGACTTGCAACGGGCTGGAACCCGATGGCCGACGCTGTGCAACGGGAATGCGGGTAGCAGAGACAGTGATTGCTGCCGAGAGTAGAGAGACGATGAGCAAAAGGAGGAGCGACATCGCTAGCAACTGTTCTTATTAACGATGAAGCTGGAATGGCACTGATGTGTGTGGTAATGCAGAGCCGTCCTCGTTAAAGTGCTGGAGGGAAGAAAATAATTTGATCTTGATTCTGGTTTGAGCTGTATTTATATTTATGTTTTTCGCCCGAAATGTTTCTCCGAGAAACCTCGTGTCTAGGTTTGGAGCCGGGGGCGAGACAAGCTTTCACCACCCTCCTTAAGTAGACATGAGAGATTTAGGTGGCTGTCTACCAATAGATTCTTAAGTAAGATGTAGGGAGAGTTGGTTGGCTACGGCCACATATACTAGCTTGCTTAGTGACTGTTCATCAGGTGCTTCATGAACTTGACTTAGATGGCAGCGACCGATTTGTGGACTTGTGTATCATAGACCAATATCAATCAACATCACTCCCCATAGACTACAAGTCAATTTCCCCGAGACCCCTTGCAGCGCTTCAATTCTGTCGAGACAATAATTTTGGTATCACAGGGTCCCTGGGGTGAAACGAACGGCTCAGTAAAGTGAGGGTATTCGTATTGCAGGTGTATGGCAGAACAGAGGATATAAGGTGAAGGGCAGCAATCGACGAAGGCCGTGATATGGCTGGTCTGACGGAGGTGAATCCATGTGTTCTGATTGGCCCAGTCAGGCCGTCGATTCCACTTTCCCATCGATAATCCGGTCAACATTCCAACAGATAGAGCCGGAGGGCCGACAAAGGGTATGGGATGGATGGGCTTATATTCTGGCGACGCTCATTTCAACTGAATCGATTACAACAGGGAGCTATACTGATACGTGTTGCATTCTAACCCAACGGGCTCAGCGTCCCAGAGCGGGATTTTCAACATCTCCTGCATAGTCCAATCTTCACGCATGTGCTCAGCGCCTCACATTTCTGCTTGATGACGTTGAAGCGGTAGAACATTTGGCCATGAACCCCCGTCTTTTACACAAGTTATTCAGAGTAATTGCGACTCTTATTTGAGTTAAAAGCCTCCAAGTTCTCTCGCAAACCCTTCAAACCTTTCGTTGATCTGCCTGTGCTGTTCGGGCGTTGGCTTTGCCACTTTGTCAACGACAGATACGCACGGAATGTTGAAGACGCTTCCAGGCCTATCGGAAATGGCCGTTCTATTTTCAACGTAGGAATTTGTAATCATGGTGAGATGGGGTAGGTATGCAGGCACGGTTTTCTATCATCACTGTCAAGCGGTGTCAACCTCGCATTCTGTAAGGCCGAGATGTGGCATTGCGCTGAAGAGACAGCTTTTCTACTGTTTGTTGTAGACAATAGAAGACAGGGTCAGAATCACAGTGGAAATTTCAAGCACCGACCTCAAAACCAAGCGCGTTACTCCTGCACGACTTGGAGGGAGAGTAGTACACGTGACGTTGTGCAGGGTTCACCCTATTGTATGTCTTTCTGGAATGGATATAGGCACCCATGTGCTGATTCTAGGGCTTGGTCCATTTCCAACTAAGCCTTACTAACTGCGGGGATTCCGCTTCTGTAAGCCAGACTCACAGTGATACAAAGATTGCTCTTCACCTTGCGCCGAACGGTTTCAGGTCTTAGCGATCCTTCAGCCAAGCACAACTAGTTGCCCCATCTCGACACGATCCCAGCGAGGGCCTATCGATCAGGCCTGACAATATTTTCTTATATAGAGCAGTGTTAGTTTACTCCCTTTGTGACGAGTATCGGACTTTTCAAACGTCTGATAGTGTGACTTGCAAGTGCATTCAGCATTAGTGCTGCACTATTTTGTCTCAAGACCATACATTGAGGCCTAGCGAACCGGATTAGAAACTACCTTGAATTGCATACCTGCAAGCACATCACAGGTTAAGTGGAAGGAACTAAAGTATACGGATTGAGCGTGGCAGAGGAATCTTGAATTCAGAGTTAAGGAGGCGTCAAGAACAACTTTCAATCATGATGAAGCCATCACGACACGAACGGCGACAGAACTTTTTCCTGATGCGGGAATGGAAGATTTGCTCAACGGAGAGATTGCCCACTTGTTAAACCTTGCCATAAGGTTACATGGATCCGATTCGTTCCGCCGTCTTCGGGCCCATGTCCCTTCGTCCCATCCACCATCAGACAAAACATCACTAACCCGAGTTGGGAGCTTTTCGGAGTGCAAACCGCTCCCATGCCGGGAGCTCGCTGCAAAAAACCTCTCATGCTACACGCGCGAAAGCTTAACCCCCCTTTCGGCATTCACGTTGACCAATGGCTCGAATGGGATGTAGCTTTGGGTTTGCTTCGTGATTCTGGTTCCGATGCAGCTGCACAATGCCTCGGAGGGTAATCAGATAGAATCCCACATGGGGTCAGGTGCTTGTCTGTCTTTAAATGCAGTGACTTGCGTGTCGATCTGCTGGATAGATTCCTTTCGACCTTGTCCCCTCCCGTCGTGTCAGTGTAGCGGATCGGCAAGGAAATCATCAAGTTACGACTCACGATGCTGGCCATTAATTTCTTCTCTATTGTGTTGGGCTTCGCGCTCTTCCTCGGAACATCAGGTGATTATGTCGCTGACCTTTCCCTCTTGGCCTTTACCGGCACGCCGGTCGGCAAGGTCGTCCCATTCGATGGCCGTAAGTGATTAGTGCATCGCAGGCCACGAGACTCCAGCTGACGAGCCCAGTCGATCTCTATGTTTCAATGCCACGGAACCAGAGCGGCAAAACCAACGGCACAACAGCGCGAACCCGGTTTGGGGTTCTACTGTTGACTGATATCTACGGGATCCAATCAAGGGAGAACAAACTGTTCGTCCCACCAATGTTCATCGTCTGAAAGTCTGTGACGACACAAGTCGCTGACCCAGGAACCGCCAGTCTCGTCGATAGCTTCGCGCGCGCGGGCTACGTGGCAGTCGCCCCAGACCTGTTCGAGAACAAACCGAAATCCGAGGACCCCATGGCGAGCTTCAACGGGACCGAGTTCTTTAGAGCGCATGGTCCTGCCGTCACCGACCCGAAAGTCGAGAAGACCATCGCCTACATGCGTGACAAGATGGACATACAGAAGATTGCGTCTACGGGATACTGCTTCGGTGGTCGCTACGCCTTCCGCGCTCTAGGGTTGGCTCAAAATAAGGGTGTGCAAGTGGCCTTCGCTGCTCATCCAACTCTGCTGGGGGACGACGAAATCAAAGCCATCAAAGGGCCGGCTAGTTTGGCCCTTGCTGGTAGGTCCCTTATACTCCCCCCTTGTTATAATTTGACTATCTACCCGCATCGGGAGTGTGTAAACAAGAACCGGGTCTTTTTTGCTAACCCCTCGTAGAGGATGACAAAACTATGCTGCCCAAGAGGAGAGTCGAGATCGAGGCGGCAATGGGCACAACAGGCCAGCCATATACAATCACACTCTACGGTGGGACGCCGCACGGGTTTGCCACAAACCCCGACCTCAGCATCCCCGTGCAAAAGGCCGCGAAGGAAGACGCGTTTCTGCAAGCTGTGCGGTTCTACGAGACTTGGCTATGAATAGGGTGCACGTTGAGGGGGCTCGGGTATGTGTTGGTGTCTCGCCAGTATATAATACAGTAATGCCGGATACCCGTCGAGCCAAGCGTTCTCTTGACGGGGGCTGCGAGGATTGATGTACAAAAAATCATTACAGGCATCGTCGACCTCCCTCTCAAGAAGAGAATGAATACCTTCTACCTGGAACAAGTGACAAAACTTGAGATCCGGAACAAGGCACGGGCACTCTTCCTGACCGGCTTCCAATTTTCTGCATCTCAAACTCATCAATAGCATGACGCGACTAATATCCAGCGTCAGCAGGCTGCATTAGTGACGATCGTGAAGTGGGACCAATTACAGCATATTCCGCCCCCCAACTGTGACGATGACATGCACCCCGGAGACAGCAAAGCTGACGCTCAAAAAAGACATTTTCCTATTATTTATATGTCGTTCAAGGCCTCAACATCCAATCCAAGTCATGTTTTTTTTTTTTTTTTTTTTTCGGATTTTGAGCCATCTCACTACAACCGTCCATTCTCTTCGTATCTTCTTTCGTGTTTGACACCATTAACAATGGCTTCGAGCTTCGGGGACAGAGTCATCATCGTGATTGGCTCCGCGTCTGGCATGGGCCTCGCCACGGCCAAGACCCTCCTCACCGAAGGGGCCAAAGTTGGAATGTCCGATGTGAACGGCGCAGCCCTCGACAAAGTCGTCAAAGAATTAGGCACGGAGCAGCAGACCCGAGTCTTTCACAGAGCCTCGGACGTCACCGACCGCCAGTCCGTCAAAGGGTTCCTGGAAGAGACGAAGTCCCGTTTCGGCAGCGTCGATGGCGTCGCCAATTTCGCAGGGTGCGGCGGCCATGAGCTGGGCACGCAGTCGATCTGGGAAACCAGCGACGAGGAGTTCGAGTTCATCACGAGCCTCAACATCCGAGGAGCCTTCCACGTCCTGGCTGAGGCCCTCAAGCCCGGGTATCTTTCCCACGGAGGAAGCTTCGTGCACGTCGGGAGCATGTTCTCGCTTCAAGGCTTTTACAAGGGCGCTGTCTTTGCTGGATCGAAGCATGCTTCGTTGGGAATGGTCAGGAGTGCAGCCAAGGAAGTCGGCGAGAGAGCCAGGGTCAACTGCGTGTTGCCGTGAGTGTTGTGTCATTTTTAGATCTCTTCTTCTCCATGGTCCCAACTGACCCGCCTCAGTGGTGCGATCGATACGCCAATGCATCAGGCCAATCTTGCTCGAGTCCCGAAGGACTTTCCGGCTCCAACCATTGTTGGAAAGGCAAAAGAGGTCGCGGACGTGACGGTATTCTTGCTTAGCGAGAAGAGCGCGTTTGTCAATGGGGCGGCTTGGAGTGTCGATGGCGGTGCTGGTCTTTGAGCGGGTCACGTCCGTTTTTGGCTCTCTTATTATAATGTGTAATTGGACGCAAAATTCGGATGCTCCTTGCGAATCTTTTTTTTTTTTTTGCATTGCTTGAAACCTAAGAATTCTTCTCTGCACGTTGCAGTTGAAGTTATTTTTGGGGTGCGTAAGAATTTCAGCTTTAAGCTAGCTCCTACAGTCCTGTTCTCCAAAGACGAGATCTTGTTCGCCGTTCCTAAGAAAATGCTATCCTGTTTCCAGAGAACACAGCGAAATCATTGGAAAAGATAGAATGGCGACATAACTCAAAAACATATCCAGATCCAGACCGAACTGTCTTACGCCAGCCGCCGTCCGGCCGGGCCGGCCGAGGCTCGGAGTCCCGCATCGGCCCTACGCCTCAGCATCTCACCGATCCCGGGTACCAGCACCTTAACCTGGTGACTAAGAGCTCCATCGAGAGACAGCAAGACAAACAGCTACCACTATTCCACGGTGTAATAAACCGCAGGGATTCAAGATTCGCGGCATTTCCTCACAGCACGAGACGGATGGTTCTAGCTCGAATCAGACCCTGTGGGCTGTGCTTCCATCACAAGACGTGCGAATATTCTCGATTGATTCGGCCCTACTACAGCGGGCCTGCCCACAGATCATGTCGGTGCTACCGTATAACGAGCCAGATATTTCCGCATACTCGCTCTTCTGGAACCTGCGTATGAGGGCCTTGCACGCCCATGCCGAAGAGGGCGACAACACAATGTACCAAGGCCAAGACGATGGTATTTCTTTCCGATGGAAAAGGGGGAGAGGATACGCCAAATCTGGAAACAGGGCGACAAGCGAAGTTTTGCCTTGATAGTGAGTACTTTTCTTACGTGCCGGCTGACTTGTATGAGAATCTAAACCTTTCTCCAGTTGAGGACGACTAAAAGATCGCGTTCTTCTCTTCGGCCCGCAGCCCAAGAAACAGTCCTCAGATCCACCACCAACCCTGCTTTGGAGCGATTCTCCGCCCTCCACTACAGACAGAGGCAACCGACTAATTTTCCAGAGCTCTCCGTTGGGGGTGCGCCATATGGCTATAGAGACGCCTGAGCCATCTCCTCTTCTTCCCTCTAGCCACCTGCTTGGCTTGCGGGAACCGCTGTCCCACTATCCCAGGTCGTTTCTCCTTGATTACTACTTCTATTCTTGTGTCAGCCTGTCCCATCTGGACTTGATCATCCCATGTCGAGTTCTTCTTCTAGGCGCCCAAAGAATCACCGGCTTGTTGCTGCGGTACACAAACGGCACCCACTCCACGGCTGGACAAGTTCGGTTGAATTGCCTTGAGAAGCCACTTCAAGCTAGCGGTCTGCAAACGTTATGGCTCGGCTTCTCCAAACGATATCACCTCCCGTTCGTGTCTGTTTTGGAAGTATCAGCACCGGGACCGAGGCAAGTTGTATGCTGTTGGTTCCAAGTTGAGCTTTGCGGTGTGTTGGAGTGGTGGTTTTCCACGACACAATGCCAAGTGCATCACAAGGGCAAGTCAAGCCCTCTCACTTGCCTGTAGCTGGGACGTTGCTCTGGCCAATCTGCAAAATTAAAGTCGACCTCGCTTTTGGATGTGAGTAATTCACCCAATTACTTGCTAGTTACCTAGACAGGCCTGGCACTAAGTGTGGACAAGCTTGAGATGAACGATGACTCTGACCTTGTGGGAAACAGGTACAATGGCGTACTTATCGCCCCATTCGGTGTTCGTTGACCACGTGGGCCGACTATATCAATATTCTCGTTCCTAAAAGGGTGCTCAAGATCCATTTGATTGAATATGACCCAATGTTCACAGTTCAATGTCCACATAATGGTAGGCAAACTTGCCCTTACTATACCATTTTGAAAGCGCCCAGTCTCATCTTGATGTGTTCGAGAACTTTGGGAACATTTCGACCAGCTGCTACCTTAACAACAGAGTCCATTGAGATAAAGGCGGGAGTGAGGCTACACGAGTATGATCTCCTCCGCCTCATTCTTGAAGAGATCCATGCCCCCTTTATGTGCGAAAAAGACAAACGCTCCGACTCGCACGTACGATCTGGACTCTTCCGTGGGATGAACGACGAGACCCCAGCCAGTCCGCTTGTGTTTTGGATCCGCGCAGTATCGGCACGTCTCGATGCTCTCATAGCCGTCGGGAAATGAACTTCCGCCTACCTCCGCGTCACTCGGCATCCAGTCGTCGAAGTCTTCATCGTCACAGTCCGCAAACCACTTCGCTCTCCTCCACTCCAACGTTGCCGAGCAACAGCTCGATACCAAAAACAATCGCATGCTCTCTGGCGTCTGAACCGATGTCTCGCCGACGCCCCAGTCCAGCATGCAAGTCCCGATCCCGTCCGAAAACTTCCCGTATGACGGACGACAGTCACCGCTGGGCCCCAGGGCCTCCCTTCTAACGTTCGAAGGGAACGGGCACATTCTGCCCTTGATGTGAAGGAAAGCTCTGTGGAGAGGTCCGAAGAGGTTGTTTCCTTGGAGGTCCATGCGGTAGTCTATAAGGGCAAACTCGGAGCGGACGTGACTTGGCAGCTCGGCGCATAGAAAGTACGCCTTTTCTTTCTCGCCCGCCGCGGAGGTCATCTCTTCAACCTCGCTCGAAACTGCGAACGACCAGTCAGGCAAATGCTCGTGATATGATGTCCGCGACGCCCAGCTCCACGAGGGCGCGATGTAGGGGTCTGCATGCTGCAAGCTGTCCACCAGTGAGGCCAAGTCGCCGGGTAACGGCCGTGCCATCTCCCAAACCAGTTGATGATGGAGGTTGTTTTTCCATAAGCCTGCAAGATATGTGTCGCCGGTAATCGCTGCGAAGGCCTGGGCGAGACCAGAAAGCCCGGGAAAGATGTCGGTACGGTACGTCCAGATCCTCCTCTGGACCTCGCCCACATAGGTCCATTGCCGGTACACCTCTCGCATACTCTTCGCCGAGCGATCCATCTCGTCAAATCCCTCTCCGAGGGCTTGGTTTATCGCGGACCGCAGTGGGCCATGCACTTGATCGGTGCCAACGCCCCCGTTCTCTGACTTTGTCTTGGTTTCGCAGACAAAATGGGCCATGAAAGGTCCGAAAATGATCATGCGGGGTGAGAGGACCAGTTCTTGGAATGTCCAGCCCCTGTGGTCCCACGAGGAGCGGTTGAGATCCAAATACAGTGGTGGACCTGGACGGGGATAGCCCATTCTATCCTCGTCAACATCGGTAGAAGAGGGAACGAGCCTGTAGGTTCCCCTGATATGCTGGTGGCGCGATGATTGGAAATCGACTTCGAGACCTCGGGGCCGTGCTCCGAGATAGCCTTCGAGACACGACCGAGAAGAAACGGGGCAGATGGCCACGGAGCAAGAATAGTAGACCTGGCCCATCATCTGACTCTCTCGGTCCCAATCTGCCTTGTCTCCTTGAACGATGCAAAGAGCGTCAACCCAGAGGTATCGAATATCGAGCGCCCTGCAGACCTTGACGGTGTCCCGCACGACAGGGCTCAAGGAGCTAAGCGGCATTCCTTGGTAGTGGGTTGATATGGTGTCTTTGGTGGTTTTGGTTTGCCGTAGAGCGTCTTCTTTGGGTCCCCAACAATAACTCAGTGCCGCATACTCCACATCGTCGACCGTGCGTGAGTTGAGCAAGTCGTCTGTGACGACGAGTCGAGGGATGTCCTTCTCGATCTGGCCTACATCGATCAGCCTGGTGGGCAGGAATGAAGATGCTGGTTTGGCGTGGCCGCAATCATCCTCGCAGCTCCGGAGCTCTGACTGGAGCCATTCGACATTGCCCGGGTCCAAGGGCTCTGAGGCGCACTTCTCGTCCAACCTCAGCCATTGGAGCAAGTCATCTTCCGCAGAGTTGTTAGCGGTCGAATTATAGCGGAGTAAAGGTGATGATGTACTTACTGTTGCTAGTCTCGATGTCGAAATTAAGAACTGCAACTTGGTTCTCGCGGGTTCCTCTCACGGCCTTGTAAACCTCACACCTCCAGAAAGCCAAGCCAGGGTCTGTAGAGGAGACGTCCATTGCATCGCCTTGTCCGCCCCATAGGTATCCCCCTTTGACGAAGACGTCGCCCTCGTAGCTTACGTTTCGTCGGAGAAGCTCTTCCCGAATGAAGCCACACATACTGCACCCAGTCCTGGAGGATTCAGCCATTCGGGGCAAGTCGGGCAGCGTGTCTTTCCAATAATAGCGCATGTGCTCCAGGGTGACTATCCTACCTCCCTCTCGAGAATGCCGCAGAGTTGGCTCATTGTTCCAGTTCGTGCCTTCGGAAAACTCATCGGCGCTGTCTTCAAAAACAACAACAGAGCACTGTTCGCAAAATTGTGCAAAGATTTGAGAACCAGGCTCCTGAGGCTGCTCGAAATCCATGTCTTGTTGCGTGTGAAGTTGAAGTTGAAATGGTGCGTGCTGTTCCTGTTTCCTTTCAACCTTATCCTCCAATAAACACAAAGATATTGCGCGCGGAGTCGACAGAAGGAATGTTTGAGAGCAGGCACACTAAAAAAAACAGTTGCAGCACTTCGATGCAGGCTGATAGAGAATTCGGCGGGTTGGAACGAATCGGGGAGAACGGTGCTTATGTATTCGCAGAGGAGCCCATGTAGTCCCTCCTATATCTGCAAGCGGAGCGATAACGGCCCGCTGCCTGTTGTAAGTACCAAGCTCCTTCTCGAATGTTATTGCCTCGTCGTGAGAGATGGTCTGTCGAACGAGCATCAGAAATAGTCACCAAAAATAGCTATATCCTCCGGCATCAGACTGAGTGGCCAACATATTTGTCGTGACGGGTACAGACAGATACCCTATATAAGCCGCAATTGCCGCACTGCAATTGTGGATCCACTTTTGCGCCATCATCACAATATACCAACATGATCTTCGGTGAAAGCTGCATCAAAGCCCTACAAGTTCTAGTTCTGGTTTGTTTCCTTGCAGCTTAAAGAAAGCCTACGTTGATCTTCAGATTAGTCATTAAATATCACTTTGGTTATTATTATAGGTCAATCAACACTGTAACTCTGCCAGTGAGCGTCCTGATTATGCTGACACGGTTTGTCACACACCGGGTCTTGAGGCCGGGGGACGTTCACAAGTTCGCGGCTAAATCCCCTGCCTGCCTAACATGGAGGACGTAGTGTAGTACAATTGGCCCACTGATGGTGAACTCACTGGGTTAGTGTTAGTCTGATGTGATTTTCTCCCACACGTTGAACATGTTGACATGAGCAACGGAAGCAACTGTGAATGGACGGAAGAACGGGGCTCGACCCCCCTGGGCGGCTCCTATTGTACACAATCTTAACCTTGATGCAACAACGAGGGGTCGAAAACGAAAACGAAACCCGGCTATTGCAACTTTGCTGGTTTTGCGGTGCAGGTTTACCCCAGACGCTCTCTCTCCTCTGTCCCTCGACGCAAATGGGATTGTCAAAAGCCCAACCATTGCCAGAATCGCACCTGTGAAGAATCTCGCAGAACCACAAGTTGCTGTTGGTCTGGGATCTTACACTTGAACCAGGGAGGGGGGCCTTCAACAAGCCCCTCCAACCGCCCCAAGCGCCTCCCCCTTGTCAACGCCACCCCTACCTCCGTTCTCCAAGCCACCGAACACCTCATCTAGCCATCTTCGTACGGCGGTTCAGAGCCGGGCAATCGACCATACTCGGCCAGATAACGCGACGCGACGTTTGCCAGTCTTCTTCTGCCAATTGTGCCCGCCGAGAATTCCGTGTCCCGAAAAGCCCACGTGCTTGTATCTTACAAATCCGGACTCTCCAACCCAGAACTGCGCGATGCTTCGAGAAAAGCTCAGACTCCTCCTTGACGACATAATTTCCAACTTATCGGGAGGCAGTTGGACATGACAGCCACATGCTACCATGAGATTGCCCAGCAGATGCCACCCTTGGGAGATCAAAATAGCCGGGTAGCGACAGGCATTCCCAACGATTCACCACTACAGGATGAGAACTGGCCTAAGTCCGTTTAGGTATTGAGATTATTCTGTGCCTGGAGGATGTTGATGACGGAGGCGTCCGACGGCCGCAGAGAAACGAAAAAAGCTGGAGTCGCAGACGAACGCAGCGCCTGTAGTCAGACTGAGATGGCCCCCCGCGGACGCGGCATGGCGGGAAAGAGGTCTCTAGCTACGGGGATAGATGCCGTGTTGCGCGATGTCAATGTACAGGAGACGCTCCTTTATGTGACTTGGCGAGCATGCAGGAACGGCGATAAGTCATAATGAGGCTTGTCTATCTCAGCTCTTGGGGACGGGGGGGAGGGGGCGCCTTGGACACAGCACATTAGAAAAGGCCGTCGGACAGCACGGCTTGGACTTGACCACTTGCTTTGGGCCATGGAGCGTTCGCGATGACGTGACACGGATAGAGATTGCACTGCCATATCTGCGAATGCCAGGGGGGCAACCGTCTGGATAGACGAGATTCCCTGCCTGCCAAGTGGAAGCTCATCCAACAAGTCGCCCTGCAACGAAACGTCTCATGTTATGGCGTACATGATCCTGGGCGGCATTTCCGGTTTCTCGATTGTCATGCTGTACGGATGCCTAAACGTGTACACACCGCCACGGGATACAAACAAGGCGGAAATTTGGATGGTTTCCAAAGACGCCATGCTAGGACCAAGAGCAAGGGCAAAAGCTGGGAAGCAGCCGCCTCCCCTGACTGACACTGGAGCAGCTCAGGATGCACAGGATGTTTTCCCAGCAAGACTGTGCGAGTCAGACATTGCATGCGGCTTGCGTCACTTCCGTGAAGCAAGCGAGCGGCACAGCAGCCGCTCATTTCTGATCATTTCCCGCTGAGGTTCCTCTGCGGTGCGTTGGTGGCTGTCGAAGCCAACATGATACACACCGCATGTTCGATCCCTGTTGGGGTGCTTGTTCGCGGCACAACCCACACCATGGAACTCCCGAGAAGGATCTCGTTCCTCGGACAACTGGCATTTCAGAGAATCAGTATGTGCCTGAGGGCAGAACGTCTCGGTGACCGTCACGAGGCATCAGATTGGGTCTTCACCGCTGATCATCGGATCATGAATGGGGGAATTATGCATACCGCCTCGGTCACCGAAGCGTCAATTCTGTAATTATCGGCTCAGTTACAACGTCTGTATCATCTATCAAAACCTGGCTGGCTGCGCGGAGGAACGGCCCATACATGGGGATAACCTCCAACCACCGAAAAAGCTGCCTCCTGTTGAAGGATACAGAACGCCATGTTCTCCCTGACATCTTTCCAGCAACATCGTCGGAACTTCTGCCATGTCTCGCATCGAATCGGTTCATTTTCGGGCCGGCGTCACGCTGATCGAGTTCTAGTCTTGTGTCAGTGTGTGTGGATGGATGACAATGGACAATGGAATGGAAGTTACTTTGTTGATTCTCAGGACTGAGCTTTTGTGCCATTCGTGATGCGCTCCATCTGGCCCTTTGTAGAACACTTTCTCTCCTGCTGGTAATGGAGAGTTCGGTGTCACACTTATCGAGTTCTAGTCTTGTATCAGTGTATTTGTATGGATGACAATGAGGCAACGAGATGAAACGTACTTTGCTGATCCTCAGGACTGAGCTTCGGTGCCATTCGTGATACGCTCCATCTGGTCATTTGTAGAAAACTTTCTCTTCTGCTGGATACGGAGAGGGTTGTCGCGCCATGGGCTGAGGGTGCGTTTCGTGTCGTTCTCGCGAACTTGATGTGTCTGTTTATTTCATCAGTTCTCTGTATCGGCCTATGTCGAGGATTGCAGTGAGAGTAAACAAAGTCACGTACCAGGAGTCCTAGACGCAACAATATCGCGGGTAATAGCAAGACTGGTCATTGTGACTGGAGAAATGGGTTCAGAAGTTGTGTGTCGACTTTCAGAAGTGAGCTCCGCCTCTTTCCAAAACAGCCTGTGGCAGCTTGGAGTTGCTTGAGGGAATGAAAGCGTCACGCACGCGTCTAACCAACTTTTCTCTCCGCCCCCCAAGTTCTGCTGGGGTTTTTCCACTTTCTCGCTCCGCGCGAGGGGACTTCTCGAGGAGTTTCTTTTTCCCCTTCCCAAATCATCATATTCAATACTGTGGCTATATTAAGGACCTACTGCAACCACCCCTAGAAGGCATAATCAGGTTTCCCAGGGTCTTCCGCTGAGCATAATGAGTCGATGTAAGTTATCCTCCTGGGATGGAGGCTCAATCCGGTTAGAAGGACGTTATGGGAACCAACCGGTGTGGCTTCCGCCCATCCCGGACTCCACCTGTTGGAGCAAGATCCAACGTTGCCCATGCAAGCTGAGAGCCGGGACTGTTCATCAGGATGGACTAGGCGTGGGAGGGAGTTTCGACAGATAGGAGTTGACACCCTCCTCCCTCGCCCTTTTTTTTAAAAACGGCTTGCTGTTCCCATGCTATTCATCTTTCATCAGCTTCCTCATCAAGTTGTCCCCCGAGACGAATACCAGCAGAATCATGACAGCAATCCTCAACACATCGGAGATTCCGAGCATCACCATCCTTCGACAAAATATCGACTACTGCGACCAAACCCTACCAAGATGTAAAAAGTTACACGAAACCATGCGATACTTCCGGGCCTCTTTTACCAGTAGCAAGGGCATGGAGGGCAATAGTCTCATTGACTGGAAGTCCACAAAACAACAGGCCGCACTGACGGAGATGACGAACGCCTTCCTCGAGCGAGACGGCATGGGACGCCATTTTTGGCCGGATGATGAGACTTCTGATCGCTTTAACAGACTGAAGTACTCGACTGACCATGCACTGTAAGTCAGGTCGACCTACGCTGGAGAGTCTTTGTGATAACAGTCCCCGCAGTATTAAACAAACCATTCGGCAGTTGTTCTGGCGTATGAACCTCCAGCACTTCCGCAACGCCAAATACCGAAAGAACAAAGACAACAAGGACAGCACAGCTGAGGACACACTAGCTGGAAGGGGACTGAGCCATGACAATCCGATAGAGGTTGACCCTGTCAGCGACGGGGACCCATCTCACAATGGCGACGAGATCCCCGAAAGTCGCAGGTATGGCATTGCATGCAATCATTGAAACACTGCTTGGGACTCTTGCTAAGTCGCTCCACACAGGTCGGTCACAGTTGCTAGCTTCACCGCCCAACATGGCACCACCGATGAGGGTGTGCCTCAGCTTGCTTCCAACGATACTCGACCACATGGGACAGGTGATCGAGAGGCAAGCAAGGATCCTTATCGCGTACCCGAAAGCCCCGGAATAGACGGAGCGGTTCGAACAATTAGAGAGGCGTGTCCACCCCCCAGTTGTATGGTTGCATTGGCTAACAAACGATAGGGCCAGCACTTATTTGTCGTCATGCCGTTGAATCAACAAAATCAGAACACGTGCAGCCTCGCTCCAGAAGCGAACATGGGACCATTGACGCAGAGTTCCGGGACGAACGATGGCGCATCTGCCTTCACCAAGTCGTCGTCGTCGTCGTCTAGAGGCAGAAAAAGACCTGCAGTTGTGCACTCCAGCCGTGCATCGCCTCGGAAAAGAAAGCAACGCAGGCAATCCCCATATATTTCATGGGATGAATACAATGGGCCAGCGACTTCGGACGATGTCGAGTTTGCAGAGGATGATGCGGCAGCTGGTGGTGATGCACCACGAAACCGCCTCGACCCATCGGCTCCTCCAATGCCTTCTGTTGAAGACGTCACCGATGAAGAATTTGCGAGTTCATCGACTGATAAGGCAAGAATGCATCTGACAGAAGCTGCATTTGAGCTCGTCAAAAATACCCCGGCCGCGAGCTTGAGGTCAACTCCGCGAGGTACCCCGGCGAGGGAGCCTACAGAAACACGCTCCACCATGGCTCCTCTGACGGACAAGACTGCTCCGGCAGTCATTGTCGAAAGTGAGCACAAGAGGCAAGACGAGTCTGCACATGCTGCAAGTGCAATGCAGAAAGGCAAAGGCCCATCTCAAACGCCGCAGGTTGAGATCACGTACCAGATAATCACTTGGTACCCTGAGCATCTGAGCAGACCGTGGATACCCAAAGGCAGCTTCAGGAGTAAGACCTTGTCGGAGCTGCAGGAAGAGATTCCGGTGAACCTGGGAGACTCCCACGTGACAGGGCTTCAATTTCTTGTCAAGGCACCTGGAATCAACGCAGAGTATCATGTTCCGAATGGGCGCGACGAGAAGTTCAGCAGAATGAAGGCGAACCTCGAACTTGCCATCCGCAACGGCATCGCAAAAGCCGTCAAAGATGGCCGGCCACTTCTGGATATCGAAATCACGATGGAGGTCTTGACGGATATGGACTCAACCAACAGACTGGACGATCTTGATTTTGAATGGTAGCTTGCAGATTTTGGTGGAGACATTTGAGCTTTGGTCAAGGGGAGTTGTTGGTTGAATGCTGGATTGAACATCTCAAATTGCAACGTCTTGGATGCTAGAATGTAAGAACATGTTCCGCATGAATGCTGCTGCGAGATGTATTATGTGAAGCATTGGTTTTGTTGTGGTGACCACAGACAGGTCTTGCTTGTGACACGACGAAAGCGGCTTTAACGCGGCAATAGCAGGCAAATGTCAGAAGCATTTTGGATGCATCTGGCCACCTAATTACAGGAGGGGATTCTTGATCAATACACACGAATTGACCTCAAAATCCTCCACAGGTTGACCGAAGAAACAATGCCCGAGCCACGTGAGATGTGATTTGATGAAAAGCGCTATGATTTGCCTAAAAAGTGCGAAAACTGGTATGTTAGCTACAAAGCAAGCCTCTTATGGCCAGTCACTCCGCATCAGTATGAAATAGATAAGGTGATTGGGCTGTGGTCCACTTGAGAAATGAGCGGTTAAAAAAACAGCGATAAGAGACGAGGACAGAGACGATAACGGAAATGGAGAGAATCTGAAGGATAGACAACCTGAGAGACGCAGCCCAAGCAGCCAAATGACGAGGCCCGATTAGCAAAGCTCTTGTTATCAAACTGGGAGCATGTCTGCAACATGGATGTCAAGTCGCCAGGCCAATGAAAACGAGCATACTGCAGCATTTGCACCGTAAGTCGACCCACCCCGTGTCAAGTCATAGCTGATGCACATCCAAAAGCGTCAAGTCTTGCACGAAGACACTTTTGAATCACGTTTCGCACATCACCAGTTGCTGGGCGGCGGCCCTGCTGAAATTTAGATCCGAGTTGCAGCCTTCCGTAATACGTGGCATTCTATCATAAACTCCAGGAAACAACGTCAGTTGGCAGCATCCTCTCCTGTTGATCGCTGTGTTCCCACGAGCGATCTCATATCACATCGTGAATACACTCAGGTTTGGGCAAGTGCCCAGGGGCAAGGTTAATGTCATTGGTCTAGCCTACTAGTACAGGTATAATGGATATTCTGGAAGACACAGGGGGAAATATTGCCAACTCGTCTCTTGAACTCCCTTACAGCCTTGTTGTTGAGATTGTCCATGTTTCGATCTTGTCCAACATATGCGCTAGTGGGTCTGGTGGATCATAGCTGAAGATCTTGCCGAAGACCGAATATCGCAACAAAGATCCTATTTCTTGGTCGGACTACCTTTGCACTGCTTGGAACAACAGTACAGCTTCATGACAAAGCTCCATTAATGTCCTAACAGACTGATTGCTTAGGTATTGTGTAAACAAAATGCATTCTGTCATTTGAAACTTATACTTGGGTTGATTATCTTCAGCCCCAAGCAACATTTTAATGATATTTTGAGTGGGTCGCGGGCAGGTGACAGATCAAACAAAAAAAGGGGCATTTCACCAGCCACTTGTAAGGCTCACGAATAATGTAGCGTCTTCTGCCGCAGGCAAATAACACCAGATATGACAACCTATTTTCTCAGTGGGAAAAGAGACTTTTTGTCAATACTCAACAAGAACACGACGTGTAGTGTTGGTGGTGCCGCTGGTCTAGAAGTGTGGTTGAGTGCTTGACTCAAACTGTCATGCGGTTGCCGTGCAGCAATCAATGCCCATGGCTGATTGGATTTTGGTTGCGCACGATGCAGACAACATTCGAGGCAAGCGTTGTTTCTTCGCGCGAGGGGCCGAGAGATGGCGACTCTGCCTGACACAGAGTCGTAATACGCAAAATTTCAATTGTGATATTTCCCCTCCCCCTCCCCCAATGCCGTGGTTACCAGTTTGTCATTCATACATAACCGCCTGTTCCTTGTCTGAAAAAATTCTCCGTCGTCTGTGACGTTAATTTCTCTACGCGGCCGTAGTCTTAAGATCCTCTCCGATCAGGAACACAGGCTCCTTGTTGCTGTAGTTAGGGACGTCTTGCATGACGGCGGCGCTCTCGGGCGAGCCGAGGGCCTTGTGGACGGCCTCGAGGCTCTCAAAGGTGAGGATGCCGGCAAAGGCAAACTTGGGCTCCTTGCCGTCCGGGGTCGCCTGGTACTTGGTGACGGTCCAGCTCAGGCAGCCCGAGGACTTCCACTGGGCAGCGGCCAGGGGCATGTGGCGGTTGACGTAGTAGTCGATGTCGTACTTGGCGTCGGCATCGTTGGGGTAGAGAACGCTGACGGTGATAGGCATCTTGGCGGTCCTGTGGTGGATGTTTTTTTTGTTTCTTGTTTCTTGTATTTTGAGAGTGTTGTTGAGTTGCGGTTGATCCTTTGTCGAAGTCTTCAAGAGGTTGGAAGAGACAATGACATGATCTAGACTTCGACCGGGGACGCGCCCGTGGGATAAATACCTCGTCGACGATGTCCTCTCCCCTCACTGACGTAACCATGAACTCCAGCCTGCGGCCAGCGGAGACTTTGCTTACCAATTTCATCACCATGCCAGACCGTCCTCGTTTAGGGTTTCCACCTCGTCCGCGCGTTCCGGGGCGAATAGAGATGCATTGCCGCCCTCGAACGGGGTAACACATGTGGATAACGTTGGGGGCGGCCCTGTGCCCTGTGCTCATGCGAGCATCTGTCTGGTTTTCTTCATTTTTGCGTACTAATCATCCCGGAGCCCCTCGGCATCCCACGTTTTATGCATTTAGACAGCAACATGCAATGATCATGGGATGATGGATGTTCCCGGCTTACCATCCCACATACCGTATTACCCGAATATGCTTACATTGTCGACTAGAGAATCGATATTTCTCACAAGATCGAGTATGCATCCGAGAGTCTTATGGGATAGTAAGGCTTTGCATCTTGAAAAATCAGCCGGAGAAACTGTCTTTGAAAAGGTGACCGGGGCCACTGGATACGCTGCGCGCAACCCCTACCAACACCCCAAAAATCTCATCAGCCCCCAGTGCCATCGAGCGATTATCATTCGTACACAGTTGCATACAGCTAACCTTGGCACGACCTGCCATCACTCGTGACTCTGTAAGCCTGACACATAACCCGCCCTCAGCTGCTTTGCGATAACCCGTTCAACGGCACTAGTTCATTTGAGTCAGCTCTGCATAACCACCGGGGGATCAGTTGTGCCGGAAGAGGTACTCACGCAAGAAACGTACTAGAGACCAAGTCAGCAAAGGTTGTTGTAAGAAGTAAACCAGGAGGGGAAACTTACACCACCATCACCACAGTTACGCGTGTTTCCTTCGGGACGAGTACAGTCACCTCGAAAAACGTTGTAGTCTCCCGCCGGGGAGTTGGGCGCGTCACACTGGCTTCATGTAAGATTCCTATACCCCCATGGCAGCCTCATCTGACATAGTCTTGACTTACACAGAATTGAAACCTCCCGCTCTCCTGTGATTAGAGTTGTTGGTTAGTTTTAATCAGCAGAAGAGGAGAGTACGCGCCGACGCCCACTTACGCATGCGAATCTTGTCGAAATACCGTAAGATGTGCACCAGGCTCCGTGGACGGCGGGTGTCAAAAGGGCAACGCTGGCGAGAACACTGAAGAACTTCATGGCGATTGTGTCCGGAGAGAATGAATGCACGTAATAGTGAGACGACGGATCAAGACGAAGGAACGAAGTGAAAGTGGAGGGACTGATGTGCCTTCTTCTCGATGGGGAGCTCATCCCGATTAAATACGGCTGAGCGATATCCATGAGAATCACGAAGAAGTGAACCATACTTGTCTTGGCCTTAATCTCTGATCGAGTGTGACTCCCCGCTTGGGGCTATCAATATCCGAGTACTATACTCGAGATGCCCCGGGTACCATAGCTGAAAGTCTGAAAAGTGGACTGCTGAGAGAGAGGTGAATGAATGGTGCTGATCATATGATTTAAGCTTATTGTAGCTTGCGAGTCTGATTCAATATACACTTCCTGGGAACTACACCTAGGTCTAGCAACTACCGTGACTTGCTGTTGAGCTTATAAAAGCAGACTACTCGTTATACTCGGCGCTGACTTGAAGAGCCGGTGTAGTTGCTCATGAAGAACAACCGCCCAGTGAGTGGCTAGCCCTACATCGTACTTCACTGCCAGTTCCCACTCCATCTCATATTGTGTGGGCATTTCTTGGGCGGCTAGTCAGTGACCTCCCCCTGGCCTTGGCGGCGGTCGTATTCAAACGGGGACCACGCTCTCGGAGGCATTAAGGGGCGGGGCCGGTGAAATCGGACTTTGCAGCCCGCCGAGGCCGCTGGCCAGGCCCCATAACCCTGTCCTGTAGAGGCTTAGCAATGAGACGAACGACCAGGTGAAACCCGGTGATTAGAGTGAATAGTAATCGGGGAGGACGCAAAAGAGTGCCGAGTTGGTTAAATCTGACGCATCTAGTCGGCGGATTTCATTCGAACGAGACGTCCTTACGGTTTTGCTTGTTTGAATCTCTGTTTCGGCCTTTGCTGTTGCTATGTGTAGTGCTGACAAGGTCGAAACCCTGGCCAGGCTTTCAGCGGCGGGGATTTCAGTCGATTCGAGACTGGGTACATACGTGTGTTATGACTTCGACCTTTTCTGTCTTACAATCGCAGAAGCTTTGAGCAAAGTGAAGGGGGCCGGGAGAGGCTGGGGTTTGTCGTCTCGCCGAAAGTCGCCGGAACTTTGTCTCCTGAGGTCTCGGCATCACCAGGTGACAACTGACAAGGTGAAGGACACCTCATGAATCTCGGTTGATTGTTTAACCACGAATGACTGGCGAAGAAGAGTCGAAAGAGGGTGAATTGCGCCACGAGTAATGTGAATGAATCCTTGGTTCGGCCAATCTATTAAGGAAACTTTCCCCGAATCAATTACAGTCGTGTTATCCGTCCACTCTCCTTCCCCACCGACAGAATGATCAGTAATCCCTGGCTCTCTACAGCTTGCACACTCATGTGACGACGAATCCAATCTTGTCCGGGCCCTCCTTGACCACCGGTCCCAGCCCTTCGATCTGCCTCGCCGGCATGCCCCGCCGGACAGTGGCCGCCTCCGACACGAAGCCCTTGAAGGCGCCGCGGATAGCCAGGCCGCCGAGCAGGATGCCGAAGACGCCCATCGACGCGCTGTCCGGGTTCTGCGCGATGTCGTAGGCGCCGAGGGCGGCGCCCCCGAGCTGGGCGATGACGACAGCGATGCGCGCGAAGGCGGCCAGGCCGGTGACGGCGCTCGCCGCCTGGCCCAGCCCCGGGATGATGAAGAGGATCGCCGTGAGAGCCAGCAGGATGATATTCTCGCGCTCCTTCTGCTGGATCTTCTCGCCCATCTCGTAGATGCTCTTCATCGTCTCGACGGCGGCCCGCACCATCAGCACAGGCATCGCCGTCGCGTCCACGGCGTCGGCCGTCGTCGGCTCGAGGAACAGGCCGGCGTCGACCTCGGCCGCCGTCAGCGAGATGAAGCCCGCGAGCTCGCGGAGGTTGCCGAGCGACTCCTCGATCGAGTCCTTGGGGTTCGGTATCTGGAAGCCCGGCCGCAGCGCGGGGGCGCCGATGAGCTTGCCGTACTTGTCGCACTCCTGGGGCGGGATGCAGGGGGCGAACTGCACGATGGAGCCGGCGATCCACTCGCGGGCGATGTGGTACTTGTCCTCGATGAAGGCGTACAGCCGATCCTCGTCCTTGGGGATCAGGTAGATGCTGAAGGCGTAGCCCGAGCTGTGCTTGGGCGGGCAGGCGATGGACTCGTTGCGCCAGTTGCCGTTGTCGAAGCGCTGCATGAGGCAGCTGTAGTACTCGTCTGTGTGGAGCTGATAGAACTCGACCAGGTTGGCGTCCCACGTCTGCTTGATGGCGCGGGCAAAGGAGTTGTACTTGCTGTCGTAGTCCGTTCTCATGATGCTGTCGTACTCGTCGAGCGCCCCGCCGAGCGTCCGCTCGAGCACGGTGAGGGTGTACTGGTCAGCGCAGTACGAGGGGGTTCTGTCCTTGTCGGCGACGATGGCGTCGAGGGACTTGTACTCCCGGTTGCAGGGGAGCGTCTCGATGCTCGGGGGGAACTGGCTGTCGGACGACTCGTCGTAGAGGAACCGCTGGAGGTCGACCGCCCAGTCTGTCGTGCCGGCGAAGTTGAACGCCTTGTACGCGTTCTCGCGGCCGAGTTTGGTGACGTCGTCCATGTGGGCGACCCACTCGTAGTCGTCGTAAATGAATATGTCCGACCCGGCCTCCATGTAAGTCCTAACGTTGCCGCCGGCCGCGATGATCTCGTTGATCTTGGCGTTTGAGATGTACCCGGCGGTGTCGGTGCAGTGTCCTTTTCGGGCCGGCGACTCGGCCGACGTGCCGGCAAAAGTGCAGGACGGGCCCGTACATCCGGGGTCGGTCATGCGGAACGAGCGGCCGTAGCTGGTGACCCCGACGACGACCTTGTTGGAGGGCACGCCGGCCTTGGTAATCATCGAGAGGGCGTTGACCGTCTCGGTCATGTTGATGTGCGACCGCAGGCAGTCGCCGCCCGGGTAGCCGGACGACGTCCACTTGTTGCCGTAGTCCCACTGACCGTGCAAGTCGTACGTCATGTGGATGATGTAGTCCAGCCAGGCGCCCATAATCTCGATGGGGAAGGCCTTGAGGTACCAGTACGACGCCGGCGCGGCAAACGACACCGACTTGGAGGAGTCCAGTGTTCGTCTCGTCTCGAAGAGGAACGTGAAGTAGTCGAGGCCTTCTTTAGGGTTGCCGGCGGTGATTCCAGGGATATCGGGTTCCTAGGGGACGAGATAATTAATACACAATGACCAGGTCATCACGTCCAAGACATAGAAGAACAACAAGGCCCATAAGGATCACTGAAAAACTTACACCAGGGTACTCCCAGTCGAGGTCCACGCCGTCCAGACCGTGGGAGTTGACAAACTCAACGACGTTTTGCTTGAACCTCTGACGGTTCTCGTATCTGACGGCGTTGCGGAGGATCTGGTAGGTGGCGGGCTTCGTGCTAAAGTCCCATCCACCAAACGAGATGATCTGCTTGACGCCCCTCACGGCCTTGAACCGGTCGAACTGGTCCTGCACCTTGCTCACGACGACGCGGAAGTCCGGGGTGAGGTCGGCGAAGACGAAATGGATGCGCGTGTACCGGGACGTGTCGATCTGGTCCACGTTCATCCACAGGCACGGCCGATTGTGGTTCCAGGCACTGAAGTAGGCGACGCGGATGGTGCTTGCGGGGGGCGAGCCCTTGACGATGTGCATGCCACAGTTGGAGATGCCTTGTTTGCAGTAAACTGGTGAGTATGAAGGGGTTGAAGGTCAGAAGATGTCGAAGGGCTGATGACTTACACCCATGACTGCCGGGAGCAGCTGTTCCAGGGGCGCCAGTCTCGGACTTGGACGCCACACAAGAGTCCTCCGTCGTTCCGCATCGGCCTCAGTTGTTGCAGCTGGTCTTGAGCGGACAAGAGTAAGATCTGCGAGGTTAGTGTTGCCCGTCGGTTTCTGAGTGCCGGGAACCTATCGTGGACGGCAGATATCAACATCGTGTCACAATATCTCTTTCTCTCTTTCTCTCACTCTCTCTCTCTTTATGTAAATATACATATATATATCTCCAACCTTTTCCTTGACATATGAATAGATATACTCACTGTAGAACCGCACATGGCATTCTATAAAGACGCTCAGTAGTCAGCTTTTGGAGACATGGATGGATGGATTCGGCAACTCACCTCGACGGGTCCTGGCATCGGAGGACTTCCCGTGCTCAGGCAGATACTAGTCCCGATCCAGAGCACCTTGCAGCCGTTCCAGCCCCAGGTCTGCTGTTTGAACTCCATCAGCTTGGCGACCGTGAGGCTGTTGGCCTCGGCGATGACGACGCCCGAGTCGTTCTGCTGGACAGCGTACGCGTGACAGCTGCCGTCGGCGCCGGGCTTGGGCATAAAGTCCGGGAGGTTGCCGCGGCCGCAGCAGACGAGCTCGCCCTACACGAGCGTGTTGCAGAAGTTGGCACGTGTGGTGTACTTCTTCAGGTCCGCCTCGGAGATGCCGCACCTCTGCGCCACGGCCCAGCAACCGTCCCCAGAGACTCTGGGGACGGTAAATATTACGTCACTCTTTCATCCCTTGGGCTACATGTGACCAGATATGAAATGTCTATTAAAAACGGGATTCCAACCATTCCCCACACCCTTTAATCTCTATGCACACCCATCCACCTAACACTAAAACATGGAGTCCGAGATCGTCAAACTTGCAACAAAGATATACATCACAACCCCAAGCACTTTTACCAAGAAAGAATACGCCCCAGCTGAACGGCCAACGGATATACAGGGCAAGCCTATTGTTTGGAAATGGGCTTCTGAACGCCTTCAAAATGAAGGGAGGGCTTTGGCCTTCATCAAAGACCACACCACAATCCCTGTACCAAGAGTCATTCAATGTGGCCCAGACAGTGACGGCATTATGTGTCTGGAGGTTCAATACATCGATGGCATTCTTTGCGATGTTGTTGGAGAAAGATGCCGGATGCCGCTCGACCAAGCTCACACCACCGGCCATTGCACAGAGTGTCAGAAGATCGCATCCGAAAACACCAACATCTTTATCGAAACGAAGGTCATACCGCAGCTCAGACTACTCCGGTCCAACAAGACTGGGCTTAACGGTGTCGTCATACCACCACCTCGGATCGAGCAGTTCGACTGCAGGGATGCATGGCCCCCCAAAAAGTGCTCAAAGGGCGAGGAATACGTCTTCTGCCACGGCGACCTCACTCGCTCCAACATCCTACTTGACCCAAATACCCTTATGGTCAAGTCCATCATCGACTGGGAGTCTGCAGGGTTTTTCCCAGAGGAACTTGAGCTTAGCCTATGGCGCCTAAACTACGACGAATATATGAAAACATTTGAGGATACGGACAAGATCAAACAGGAAATCGAGCTCATAACGGCCTAGACGAATGACAGGATGAATGATAGGTAGAATCCCCGAAATCCGAAGGGTCTCATTGCTCTTCCATCTCTGTGCCACTGTTGTTCTCCGTCCACTCTCGCCAACCGATTACATGCGTTGTTCGTCAGCCCCCATCCATCGCGAAAAGTTATGCCCACGTGCCTGGGATATGACGGATCTCAATGTATCTGGTGTGGCATCTCTTGGATAATCCCGGATAAGGGTTTCTATCTTGTACCGACCTCATCACCGCGTTCAACATCAAGATTGCCGACTTTCAGAGATGGGTATGTCCCCTATGGGTCCCATCATGCCTGCTGCGGCCATGGAACCGTGTTGACATGTGTGTCCATGATACCAAGAGCCCCTCTATTACTGCCTCGTGCGGAAACTTTCAGACCGGCATGTCATACTGCATCGAGGCGCCGGCCGGTCCGCCCCCCCGTCTCACCCGGGACGACCTCTCCTCCTCCACAGCAGCCCACCACGTCGACAACCACAACATCTCCTCCGCCGGCCACCACGACTCGTCCCAGCAACGGAGTGGAGACGCCGCAGCCGACGCAGCCGGGCATGGTGGACAACTGTAACAAGTTCTACTTCGTTAAGCAGGGGGACACCTGTCAGGTCGTGACGTCGGGTGCCGGCATCACTCTCGACCAGTTCTACGCCTGGAACCCTAGCGTGGGGAGCACATGCTCTGGCATGTGGACCAACGTGCACGTCTGCGTGGGCGTCTTTGACTGGATGCCACCCCACCGGCCGTACGGCTGCTACGCCGAGGTGGACCAGCGCGCGCTGAGCTACGCAGGCATCACAGGCAGGAAGGACATGACCGTGGAGTACTGAAGGGGCGCAAGCTCTTTGGCGTGCAGTTCGGCGGCGAGTGCTGGTGCGGCAACAGCCTCGGCACCGGAAGCGGAGTGTAACATGCCGTGCGCCGGGGACGCCGGGCAGACGTGCGGAGCGGCCAACCGGCTGAACCTGTACAGCCGGCAGCTCGAGAAACCGCCGATGAGGTTTGTGTATCAGGGTTGCTTTACGGAGGTGACGACGGGCGGAAGGGCCCTGGGCGAAGGTGAGTATTCAGCCCCCCCCTCTTGTCTTTTTTCTGTCTCTTCTATGTTTGTTTGGTTGTGTGTGTATGTACGGGTGCTGATGCCCCTGTCTGAACTCGATGTCTTCCTGTGGCCGTGAGAACCTAACTACATAGTCTGGACGCTAACACCCACACGAACATGACATGCACAAAGATAAATACGGGCATAATTGCATGCTTAGGCGAGTTAGCAGGGGACAGGGATGCCGGAAGATGCAGGGTCCCAAGGCAATGGTGGCTAAACCTGACAGGGAGAGAGAGAGAGAGAGGATTGGACGCGTCCGGTTTCGTTCATCTCGCCATGTGATCCTGATACATAATATATAGTGGCCCTTGTGCAAACTGTTTGGTTTTGTTTCGATTGAACCTCTGCTGTGCCTTACACCTTCGGGTCCGTATAAAGATATATATATTATGTACATATACCTCGAGAGGCTTCGTCGGACCAGCTGTCTGGGAAATCAAACTTTGATTCAACGTTTATATTACCCCAGTCGCATTCCCTCTCTCCTTTTCCTATCCTGCGTATCCGACAACTTTCAGTCATGGCCACCACTCTGCTAGATGGGCCAGTACATGACCCGATAGATGTCGGCGATCTTCTGCAGCAGCGCCTTCAAAATCGCGAATACATCCACAAAGCCGCCGTAGACGCCTTCAACGGGAAACAGGTCCCGTTCCCGCTGGGCCAAGAGTTGATGCGTCTCTGCGTCGTCCACGGCATCAGATACCACGCGGACTTCTGCTTCGGTCCGGCCGCCGTCCTCCGCGGGTCGCTGCCTTTGTTCACTCGCACCCTTAACGCGAGGACCATCATGAGCGACCAAATCCCGGACCTCGATCTAGACCACCCCGACGACTTGCCGTACTGTATCTGGTACCCGGATGTGCCCTCGGGAGACACCCTCAGAGATCTTGCTCGGCGATACCCCTTCATGGCCTACCATGCCGCACGCGCTTGTGCCGTCGCCGGATACACGGACGTCTACAAAGAGATTGCCCAGACCACGAATCTCCTTCCCGAGGTTGCCATCGCCGAGGAAGCGCGGGAGAGCGGCCGCCTCGACATCTTCAATCTCATCATGGATGCGCCCGTCCGCTATAAGGTCTTTGACGACTATGCCCTCACAGTCAACACATCGGCACCGAAACCCGCGTTTCTGAACGCCGACACGGCCGTCCGGCCTTACCTACAAGAGACGCAAAAGTTTTCGACCCCTTTCAATCTACCATCCGACGAGGGGACCGGCGCAGAACTGGCCAACGCGGATGCGCTGTTCATGTACGAGTCCAGCCGCGGCTTCATCGAGCCGACGTTTAATATCACCGAAGACATGGGCATCGACCTCGACGGCGACGACGGCATGATCGAGACCATCAAAAAAGTGGCTCCTTCGGCCGATGAGGCAGCGCTGAAACTTTTCTGTCAGCCCCTCCCGGCGGATCTCACGACGTGCCACAAGGACCTGCTCATCCTCATGGCCGCCTGCAACGGCGATATTGACAGGTACCACCGGCTTCGACGGCCCAGGCTGATCGAAACCGAGATCCAGTGCATCATCCGCGGGATATGTGAGGAACCCCACTCCTTTGCTCACGACGCTCCAATAGAAAAGGTGAAACTGACTGACATGAAATGGTAGACCACAATTCCCTATTCGCGCAGTGGTGGAAGACCCAGCCGTTTCCCGACGACTATGAGCGCGATATCCGCAGGGTCATCTCGGCCCGCGGCATCATGAACAACGACCTCTCTTACATCCTCTCCCCTCAGGGGGCCGACCCCCGGCTGATCTGGTATCCCAGCGTCGCGCACCCAGCTACGTATGAGACCCTGGCCCGGGTCAAGCCCTCGATGAGGCACGCGGTTGCGCGGGCCGCCATCTACGCCAACTACCAGAGCCTGTTCGACAAGTTGATCCAGGGAGACGGCGATGACACAGGGCCGGCACTCATGGTACCGAGCTACGAGCTGCTCAATGAGGCCCGGCGCAGCCACAACGCGTATTATCGGGAGACGCTGGAGCGCATAGCCGCCGAGAACCAGGCCGACGTAAGCCAGCGCCGTCCGGACCCGCTGGTGCAGGACCTGAGGTCGGCCACGCTGTGCTTCTTCGTCCGAAAAGGCGACAGGGTGCCCCGGCTGGGTGTCGGCACGAACACGGGGCCGGGCGATCCACACACGGTGTATAACGGTATGGAGTGCGACGCCGCCGGCGTGGAAATGTACCTGTCGATCCCGGACGGGTGGAGACTGCCGCTGCCGGAGGGGTTCGACTCGCCGTTGACGATAGACGGGGACACGCTCTTGGAGTACGACTTTAAGATCTGGCCGCCGGGGTTCGAGGAGACGGATGTTTCGAAGGATGGATGAGGCGTAATAAGGTGTGGCTAGCCACGGAGACTAGAACCTGATGGGCAGAGGAAATTGGAAGGGAAACGGGGCAAGCCTGGAGGATACTCGACTTCCTGGTCCTGGTAACGGAGAGCGGGGAATGGCCTCATGTATTGTTTAAGTATCTGAGCGACGAGCAGCCAGCGAGACTTTCTTTCTGTAAAACACATTTCATATACTTGCTTACTGAATGAAGTACTACTTGGCAGTATGTTTTGTCAGGTTGAACGAAGGTAACGAAGTATCAACCGAGCGAAGCCGAGACAACAACAAGAAGAGCAATAACAATCGACTCTTTCTTCTGCTCCGCAGAATCTACGCCGCACCCTTTCCGCAACCGAAATAAGCCTGCGAGGGGCTGGAGATGGGAGTTTAACACTATTCACACCGAGTCGGTCAGTGGGAGCTACGGCGCAGGATGGGGTTCAACGATGCACTTACGCAAGCAGCAAACTAGGAACAAGAGTCGTCGTCGTTAGTACGAAAACCCACAAGAAAGGAGAAGAAAAAGAAGAAAGAAAAAAAAGCACCCGCAGGGGCTATGTAATGCGCACGGGAGACTTACCCCCAACAAGCCGAGGCCGGAATTGTCCTTCACCGTGCAAGTTGCACCTTTAGTCCCGCAATCGCTGTACGTTGGGAACCCTTGCTTGCGACTCGGATCTTCGGCGGTGACGAGGGTTGTGTCGCACTGGATCTGGGTCAGCATAGTCGATGCACTCCAAACCGTTGACCGGCATGGGCCTAGACTAGGGGCACTTACGCAATACACATGCTGTCCCTATCGTCGAAGTGAGAAGCTTACTCCTGCTGAGAAGGATTCTGCTGGACGACTTACCTGGGCACAACGGATGTTAGGGTCCGCGAATGTTCCGCCGTTGCAGAAGTACTGCCCATTAACAGCAGTGAGTCCCATAACCAGGAACAGGCAAACGGGGAGGTGTCTCATGGTTATTCGAAGGTCAGGAAGGCTTTCTATAATTTCGAGGATAATGTTGTAACAAAGAAGAACGGACAACCAAGGAGAGAATGGGAGAGCGGGATGGACTTAAATAATCACTTGGTTCCTTTGCACCGAGACTTTCTGGGGTACTGACAATTGTAGGCTGCAAAGCCGGTTGATTCCATTCTTGCTTCCCAAGTTCCGCAGTCCCCGTCTGCAATTACTACAGCCGCTATTTCCTAAGCAGCAATTGATCGCGGTCTCGGGAGGTGCGGCGATAGGGGGTCTTAACTCATTACTCCAATCCCTGCTATAACTTACTTTTCCTGTCGTGCTATGAGGGAGATGGATCCGGTTTTGTGGCCTTCATTACCGTGTACGGAGCCAAAGTTGAACACACTCCCCTTTCTGCGGCGGTCGGTCAAGAGTTTGGTCGCGTGTAAGAAGAAGGTTGTCCTTCGTCAGGGGCTTACGTCGGTGTGACAACCAAGAGCTGTTTGTGAACAAGGAGAGAGTAGCAACAGCACGACAACTGCCGGGCAGAATTTCCGACGTACACGTGATAGGTGTATTTCATTCAACGGCTGTTTCGGATGGTTCAACGTATCAAGGTTTGTTGTGGCATCAAAAGGCTCGTTTAGCAACTTAGAATGAAGCCAAGTCACTCGCTGCCAGAGTTGGAAAAGGCCGTACTTGTACTAGACTTGTTAGTTTCGCAGGGATGATAGTAATAGGCCAAGTGTGTGTGTGAGTTAAGTGCATTGTCTATACCACTATTCTTGTCCGCTTCGGCTGCGCCCTAACTGCCTAACTGGGCCTGTGGCAGCCCCCTTTCCTAGGCGCCTTACATTAAAAGTTGTCAGGTTGACTGTGATAATAGCGATGGGTTGATTGTGTGTGTATATTCAGTGCGTTGTCTATGTGACTATATTTCTGCGCTTCGGCTTCGGCTTCTGCTGCGCCCTGCCGCCCGACTCGGCCTTTGGCAGCCCCTTTCCTAGACGTCTTAGGCCCCTACGAAGCCTCCTTACTGCCTGGGACAAAGCCTGCGGCAGGCCCCTTCATTGCCGCTAAGCAGCCAGCTGAGCCGGCCGACAAGCCCTATCTATCTCTAATAACCTTTGTAGCCCTTCGTGTGTGTGCATTACGCCCCTAATTTGACCAGCTAATACTTTCAATAACTTTTAATGCAACTTATTAAACTTTTCCACAAGTCGCTTCTACTTCAACTTCAGACATTCTTACTAACTGACCCCTCCATCTCTGTTTTCCACCTCGGCCATTTTCCAAGTGCCGACGTAAAAATGTTGAGAGAAGAGCTGGCTGAATAGGAGCTTAATGGTCGAGATGGCGCGAAGATGGCTTACCTATTATCGGCGCAGCTTTGGGTCTCAGTGGCGCGTAATTCACGTTATAGTGATGCGCTCTATAATCTGGAAACCCCTCTTTCTCCTCTGCAACTACTACAACTTGATTTTGTTATAGATGTAGACTATTTAGCAACAAGGCGGAGGCCAGTTGGGATAACCAAACACACCAGGGGGACCATCTCTGAAATGGTTTCCAGCCCACATACCTCCACCATCACTGTCACTGAATTCACCATCGAGAGCACTGCGATCAACTGATCCCTCCGACAATAATCGCCTCGAGATTTCATATCTGCAGAATCAGCTTGATCTCGTCGAAGAGCCAAGATGCTGAACTGCTTGTTACCCGGCCTCCGGGGCTACTGCCACAGTACCATACACAACCTAAGGAGGATCTTCATAGCAGACAAGGGAACGAAAGGATGGCAAATTTATTGCGAGCCGATTGCCCGTTTGCCTAAAGTTCAGAGGTCGAATGAACTGCTGTGTCAAGCGGGACTGCACTCGGCGAAGCCGGAACAAGCAAATGCAGGCTCAGCCGGCGTTGAACTGGGCAGACCCAAAGCTTGTTACCATGCGTATCATTGGTGATTTTCGAAACCTACAGTCGGGCGTTATTTCCACCCCCCAGAAGGAAGCAGACTTGGTTGGTTATTGACTTGCAGCCCCTAAACACTGCTAAGGTTTTTCTTCTATTAAGTTTAGCCAGATTCTCTTAGCCGTCCGAAGGGGAGGGAATCACATAATAGGCACTAGATGATCTATATGCAAGCACCAGCCAGTGCTCGACTACTGCTCAAACAGTGCTCTGCTAGTGTCCTGCTCCTCTACTGATGCCCTTTTAGTGACCCTTCTGCTGCTTTTCATAGGAATTTGTTTGCCTATACCTGTGGTACAGAGGTGTATCCAGGTTATTATAGCTTTTGGTACGTTCTGGACACGAACTGCCTAGTGACTAACTCGCCTTGTTGTGTTCGTTTGCAGCTCATGCCTTGAATAGGGCGGTCTTGTCGCTTCGGCAGCTGCAGTTGTCCAAAGTGGTGGCTACGGGCCACTATCGTGACAACGGCAAGGTGGTTTCCAGTGGATAATACACAGTCTTGCTCGGGCAATTTTGGATACATTGACTGGATGGATCTGGCCACCTCAACGTAGGGTTTTCCATGTTGAGGGACATTAGCCTAGGTAGCCCAAGGTCCACCATCAATCGGGAGGGACTGTCGTGGCAGCCCTCGCGCAACTGGTGCCGGGACCAGTCCTCTGTCACCCCAAAGGCGGACTCCGGCCTCGCAGAGCCTTCAGCACCAGCGACACAGCCCGTATCCCGTCTCGCCCGCAGGCCTCCAGCGGCAGCGCCAGCAGCGAGTCGCAGCCAACGAGTCGACAAACCAAGCGAACGCCGTCAGAGTCCGGCTTTCCGAGGCCCTAGCCGCGTACATTGGTGGACTGAGCAGCGGCATGGTCTGTACCAACTGCGTCGCCCAGGCCCAGGCGGACTCCAACAGCCATTACCTCAACCAGTGTCAGGTTCCCGGCGCGGATGTCAGGGTCGAATAGCCGGGCCGATATCCTACAGCAGTGAAGTTGGGGACGGGAGACACACGGTACAGGTGGGGGTCACTGGAGGATTACTAGCGCCCTAACAAAAGGGCCCGGAGGATTATTTGGCTGAGAAGGGGATGGTTAGGTAGAAAAGGCGAAGCACTCTGCCTACTTGCAGAGGGGAGGCAGGTCGAAATAATACAACTAACTAACCCCTACCTACCCGTCAGCGACTCTGCCACTCTGTGCGAACGTAGCCTGTGGCAGCGGAGAACATCCGGCTCGTCACCGACATGCTGAAGAACCTGCAGATCGTGAAGTACTATTACTGCGGCGGTTGCCTAATGCCGCAGAAGTTCTATCCTTGGTACGTTAGCCAGTCTGCTGGCTGGATAGGCTTGTTCGCTTATAGTCAATATTTTAAGGACCTAGCTGCTAGTTACCTCTACCTATTGATAGACGCCGTCAAGGAGGCCCTTGTTCTGCTTAATGCCCCCGCCAACGTCATCAAACCGTCGCGCGACGAGGCATCCAACTTGGTCATGTCAGACGAGTTTCGCAAATTTGTCCAGGACGGTCTTAGGTTTGTTGTGGCATTATACAACTCAAACGCGACCTAGGATGAAGCCGACTCACTCACCGCAGCAGTCGATATCAATAACTTCTCACTAATCACCATGTTCCCCGCCTCGGCCATTTCCAAGCGCCGACGTGTGGTGTGGGGAGGCCGGTTCGGGCTTGACACTGACACCGAGGCGGCCGAGGCGCCCCTTTTCCCCTCCGTTGTCCGGAGGCTGGCTGTTATCGTCGTCCGGGTCCTTTGAATTGAACCAAGACCCAATGAGATGGCGACTTTTTTCGATATTTGGTACTAGCTATCCTAACGTAACCTTCGAGACAGCTCCAACGACCCGCTGTACTCCGTGTCACCAAGTCCCCCTTTGAACACGTCGGGTGGTGTTGTACGCCCCTTTCGTCTCGGCTCCTTCACGGTCCCTCTCATCCTCCATATTCTGTACCTGGATTCCAAGCTCCGTTCCCCCTTGTGGTCCAGCGGCGTCGTGTGTTTCCACTCCACCAGCTCGAGGTCCGATCTCGACCCCCTCGCCATCGGCGCTGCCACCGTCGCCACGCCGAGCCGCCGTATCATCGACTCTTCGTCCGTCGCGAAACGAGCCGGTGCTGGCCGATTGTCGCGGAACAGGGCCCGCAGGATCGGTATCGTTGCCGCGATAATGGTGACGGCGCTCTCCGCCGCGCCCCAGATCACCAGCTCGACGGTGTCGATGATGTCGAACGCTCCGATGGCGGCGATTGTCCGTATCTTGATGAATGACACGGCGCCGGCGCTGGTCGGAAATAGAGAGAGAGAGTCAGCCACGTTGTTTCTTTGGAAAACAGAAAACAATACCCGTCGTTCTTCGCGGGAACTCACAACACTCCCATGCTCATGGCGATCAAGACACCGAGCTTCTCTCTCTTGGTCATCGTGAGACCCCAGATGATCCTCCACGGCAGGACGGCCAGGACGATGTCCATGGCGCCCGAGTACGCCGCCGTGAAGACGTTGTAGCCCATCACGACGCTCTTAGGCCAGCACGTGCCGGGCGTCGAGGCCGTCCGCCACGTCTTCTCGACGGGCCAGCACTGGATCCAGGTGAAGAGCACGCTGAGCCCGAGGGCGACGTTGATGGAGACGATGATGAACCAGACGAGCCGCTTCATCCAGCGCTCCGGCGACTCCTGGGCGATGCGCAGCAGCGTCAGCGCGAACGACGTCTTGCTCCACGCTGCCGCGATGATGGAGAGGGACCCGGCCAGGTTGGCGTAGAGCAGCAGCCAGGACCAGTTGCCCGGCGTGATGTCCCAGTTATGCTTGCCAAAATCGTACGACACGTCGACGGTGATGAAGGCGCACAGGGCCAACATGGCGCACTATTAGTAAGTCTGTCAGATTTGTTGTATTTTGTCTGTTTCTTTTTGGGCACTCCTCGACGGGGTGGGGGTAGGGGGGGATGATGAACCTACCCATGATGCAAACAAAACGTGGTCATCCAGCCAGAGCCCTCGTCCGCGCGAGAACTTGCAGTAGATGCGCAGGCCGATGAAGGCGCCGGCGACGGCCGCGAGCGTCCATACCGTGGCCAGGAGCCCGGGGCCGTAGTCGTCGTGGGGGAGGTCTTCCCAGGGCACGCCGTCCATGGTGGTGTTGTTGATGCTGGCGGACACGGCATGGAGAACTGCCTCGATGTCGCCCCAGCTGCCAAGGGAAGAGCGAGGGGGAGGGAAGGGGGGGGATCAAGTTGGTAGTAATTGGAGATATAATGGTTCAAGAGGTCGAGGGGGATCCCCATGACAAGGAGACCGCGGGTCTATGCCTGGTCTATAAGAAGCATCATATGAACAAACGCCCATCATGTTGCCCTTCCCGTCCACTGATCACCGCCGCCCATCACACCTGGAGAAAAGGAGTTCGGACTAGACATTGACAAAACGCCACCGTCACGACGGAACTCTGATGGTTTGTGGGCGGCGATCCCGGCCGGGGGGGGGGTGGAAGTGCGTCACAACATCATTGGCGTGTTCTCATCCGCCGGCTCGCGACTGGGGAAGCAGGGGTTTAGGGGCTATACGGCGTACACCCCCTGAGTATCAGAGCAGAGAAGCGAGATGAAGTTGCACTGGGAGCGTGTCAACCCACGCGATCCGCCCGGCCGAGAGGTCAAAGCGGGCAGAGACGAGAAACGGGAGACGGACCGGGGCCTCCCGCTGCGTGACAGGTGGTGGTGGTGCGTGGTGGATCTATTGTTGCGAGGGGCTGGAGGTATGAGAGGGAAGAGGATCTCCTCCGAGACAGCGTTCTGCACAATGAATCTTGATAACTTGTCGACAACCAGGGGGGCTTGTTTCTAAAAATCGGTCACATTGATTCCCCAGATATCAACCCATCAACTATGCCCCCCTCACCCCCCGCCTCGAGTTCGATTCTGCCCCAGGAACACCTGGACGAACCCACGATCCAACTTCCCACCGATGAGCTCGGCGCATTAATGGCTTAGCCTTGCTCGGAAAATAACCTCTTCTTGGACCCCCTCGTGTTTGGGGCGACTTCAACCCGGTGGAGTGATCTCGGCCCAGCGGCCCCAATCGGGACCGGTTGCTATGCGAACCCCGGTCCGTACCAAACACTACGCCGGATGGCAATGGCCATGGTGGTTTCATTCAATCAGACTCGGTCACTGGGCTTCCGCTTCGGGTACAGAAAGACGCCATCAGGGGTTCGTTCCCTGAGTCGAGGCACATGGCAGCGGGTTTCATCACTGGATTCAGTGTTTATCGTCCTCCTCCGCGTGCTCTGCCTTGGATGCGCCGCGGGGGGAGCGCGTGAGAGTCAACGTAGTGGTTCCGAAGAATCGGTGTCCCGGACCGCCTCCCGGTGCCCTCGACATCGTAGGGAGCCAAGTGGTGTGTGAAGACATGTCTGAGACCCCTCTCCCAAAATAAACCCATTGAAGCCGAATGCAGTCCTGCCGAAATTGGGTATTTCTTTGTGCATGATATTGCCCTTTCACAAATTTTGTTTCCGACGGGACCGCAAGCGGACGTTGGAGTGGAATACCACACTTAACACGGCCTGATATGAATCTAGAATCGATCCATCGACTCGGCCTCCGAATGTGACCGCACCCCCGGGAAACACTTTCCGCTCTTCAGTCGGTCCGGGCTTGGTGAAACATGCTCACTGGCCTCGGACAGGGCCCTCGACCGAACATGTGGCAAAAAGGACCACAGAATGACTGGTATATGGTTATTCAAAGCAGCACATTTCATTTGTATACCGACCCATCAGGAAAACGTCGCACTGCGTCCAGGATGATTTCCGTGCGGCGTTCATCATAGACCATCGTGGCCAGACCCAAAAACTTCTCTGGGACCGTCTCATTCGAGAGAGGTTGCTTGTCTTCCCGCAGAGGATACGCCATGAGATCCTCGACGTCGCTCAGGCCTTCGACTCCGATGAATGACCTCTTCGCTTCGAACTCGAACTCCCTGTCCCTCTCCATCGTCTCGTCGATGATGACATCGATGCTATCGTAGACGTCCGAGACGGCACGCGACTTCTCATTCAACCGATAGGGCTGCCAGGAGTTTCCCGGGGTGGGGGATCCGAGGCATCGCCTTGGACCAGGACTACGGGGATGATGCTCATGCTAGAATGAATGACTCCGATGGTGAGGGTATCGTCAAAATCGAGGATGTGGGCAAACTCCCCGTTTGGCAACGCGACAATGGGAATCGGATGCGTCTTCCCCTTGGACGTAGACAGCAGTCTTCCCGGTCGATCCTCTGTGGAAGGACTCGATTCCCCTGATGAGTTACGCGCTTGATTCCGAATGAGCTCTGCAGCCGGCTCCGGCACCTGATGTGGGCGATGACGAGGCCAGAGAGCTTTTCGAGTGCTCAAGGCCGGACGTCTTCGGATACTGTTGCGGATGAATGAGGTCGCAAAACTCCTACTTCGTGTCGCCCTTGAAATCTTGGAATTGACTGCCTTCCAAGCCCCTCTTCTCTTGGTTACCCCCGCGCGGTGATTAGAGGTCGTTTCGAGTATGATGGGGAGAATTCATCAACTGGTCCTCAACTGGTCCTCAATATATCGCTCTCGGGATATCACCAGTGGATTGGCCTGACGCCTCACGCCTGCATCGCCATCACGGTGCCAAATGCGGGCGACAGGCTGAGTGACCGCATCGATCGCGGCAGAGGAGGAAATGGAATGGGAACGCTCAGCTGGCCGGTCTCGAGGCAGAACACACCGTGTTTATTATCCAATAAATATGATTTTGAACCTGTTATCAATGACAGTATGTACAGCTCGTTCGGATACATGGCTGAGTGATGTAGAGGCTCTCACATTAGCTTGACACGTGCTTCTGCCCCGCGGCTCTCCGGGGTCATCCGGGACAGCCGGCGCCGGCTGTGGAGCCTGACCGCCGGTGACAGCCACCGCGACACCGGTTGGAGGCCTCCGCTGTGCCCCGCAGGAGACACAGCGTACAGGCATGAGCAGAAACACTCGTAGGTCTTCTAATGCCAAACGAAAACGGTATGCGTTCGCCCATTGTGGCAAGCAAGAAACTTGCCGCTGTCAGGCGGAACAGCCCTAAGATAACGACAATGGAGCACTCGCAGCCTTAACGGCGACCAATGCTGATAAAGTCGCATGAGATTCAATTCATCTCGCATTCTCCGCACAGATTTTTGCTCCAATTGCTTCTTTGCACTGCTTGCTTCAATGACAGCTGCTGGGGATGAGTGTCAGAACCTGCCCATCAATCAATCCCTTGGAGGATGACTGTGGCGTCGGGCGTGTAAGCTGACACAACAACGTACGCTTTTAGGTCTCAGAGCCCCCCATTTTGAGTCAAGTCGAAGCTCTTATTTGTAGATCTCAATCCTCTGGGAGATCAGCACTAGACAATTTGTGGTGTTGGTGGCCGGAGGTGATTCCCATCCTCTCGGGTGGCAAGCTGTGCCGGACGCGCCGAATACGTGCGCGGCTTCTTGGATCTTTCCCATGTATTGTGAACTATGCGACCGACGGGATGCGTGTCGCACAATAGTCTAAGATCGAGGCAGGCTGGTCGAGTTGCGAAGCATCATTGGAACACAGATTGCCTCGACCCAATGATGACAGCCAAAGTGCCAAACCGAATTCCCGCCCACCCTTCTTCACCTTGATAAGCCTGTTTCTGCCCCCCATCTCGGACGCAGCCGCTCTTTCCAATGCTTGGACAAAATTCTGCATATCCGCTGCCGGTTGGTTGGTGCGGCCTCTGGCCATATTCTGCACATCGGTGTGGGCGAGCCCCCAACATGACCAGGATGCCCGTTCTGCATCATCCAACGGTTCGTCTGACCGCTCCAGGGAGAGGGTGCTGGGGTTGCTTACAAGGCACTCGCGGCTGGCCTTCCTATTTCAGAACGTTGTGGTGGTTACGTTGGCTGCACGTTGGGGTTGACCATCACCATGCAGGCAATTTTGTATGCATGTAAGACCGAGCCCCCCCCCCTCCACCAAACTGCCAGTAAGACGATGGGAGGCTTTGCAATGAGGCGACAGATGGGCACAGAAGGGAGAGGAGGGTGTGTTGCACACGGGTAAGGCTTGTTTGCTGGGGTTCCTTCATAGAGTGGGAGACCCCCCTTCATCCCCCATGAATCGTGGCCCCGATTCTTCTTCTCCCGTTCTCTCCCCTTTTCTCCTCCACGTTCGGATGCAGAATAACGACCTCTGGTCTCGAGCCGAAATCCGAACCCCGCCAGCTCTCCCCCCGTCGTCGCCCGCAACATGTTGGCGTCGCTCCTGATGGCGGCGCTGGGCCTGGCCGCCCGCGTCCTCGCGCAAGAAGCCGCGTGCTACGCGCCCAACGGCGACCTGGCCAACAACGAGACGTACGTGCCGTGTAACAAGCTCGGCATCAACCAGTCGGGCGTCTTTTCGAGCTGCTGCGCCCTCGACGGCCCGCCCGACCAGCGCGACACCTGCTCGTCGTCCGGCCTGTGTATCAACCGCCAGGGCCAGCCGCAGCGGGGGTACTGCACGGATCGGACCTGGAAGAGCAAGGCTTGCAACCACGTCTGTACGGATGTTCAGGTACGGGGGTTCTTTCCGCACCACAACCGCCGACGTTGATAATGTTTCACCGGTGAACAGCGCACTGATCAGTGGTGTTTAGACTGGAGGCAATCCCGGGAACATCAGCTTCATGACGGCTTGCAATGACGGAACGGCCAAGTATTGCTGTGGGAGATCGAACACGACCTGCTGCGGTACGGACGCCGCCTTCTCCATCGCGACGCAGGAGGCCGTGTGCACGGCAAACTCGACAAGCTCCGACGGCACTGCGGTCGAAAACTCGTCCCCGTTCAAGGGCGCCACCATCGGCCTCGCCGTCGTCGCCGGCGTCTCCCTCCTGGCCGGCCTCCTTTCGACGATATGGCTCTGGAAGCAGAACAAGAAGCTCAAGACGGAGCTTGCCGAGAAGACGGAGTTGTCGAGCCGGCCGATGGAGCCGCAGTTCACGGGAGCCACGAGCTCGTACGCAGGGACCTCACCGCAGCAGACATACAAGTCGCATTACGGCACGTCGTCTCCACCGCCGCCCATGTCGCCCAACTCGGAATACCGTCAAGGGAACCTCAATAGATACTCCGAGCTGGACGCGTCCGCGGCCGTGGCACGGAGCGAGATGGGCTCGCCGTCTCCTTATGACCAGCCGGGTCGAGAGTCACCGGTGCCGGGACACGGAAATGGACATGGAACTGGGAGCTATGGCAGTCCGATGCACTCGCCGCATCTGCCGCAGTCTTGAAGACGTAAGATGGATCGATGGTTGGATGGTTGGATTGGCGCACGCGTGAGTCTTGCCAAGGTTTGGGTAGGATTTCGAGACTATGAAAGGTACTTTTCATACGGGTTTATAACATGTGATGATGCCTCACTGTGAATTGTCACAAAACGGGGTGTGTTGGGACTTTGAGCAACAGAGTCACGGACCCATGGGTCCAGGCTACTTGTTACTGGCGGAGTCAATTGCAGGAGGGACCTTTGGTAAATACCGCATTTTTCTTAAAGCCATTCGATGACTCGAGGTTGTTCAGATAGAATGCCCGAGTCCTTTACTGTATGTCAGGGACGGCTTCGGGGACTCTCGGCCCCACCCGGACCGAGTGTCCCGGACCTGATCTCGAGGGTCGGAACGCCAGACAGCGAACGGTAGAGTAGCATGGTGTTTCTCCGCATCTTGAAGTTGTAGTTCACCGCCGAAATTCTCAACGCCTTGTCAAGAAAATAGAGAATATGTATTCTGAATGGTTTAAAATATGTACACGAAATTCTCCATCTCTTCGGGACGCTATCCGGAGCAGTCCCGTTGTATCTTTCGACGTCTCTTCCCTGGCTATTTACTCGGCCATTTTTTTAAACGCACTGGCTGTAGTAGTCGTTCTGCTTCTCGCAGGTGAGGCCCGTCTGGCAGGCGGTAGCGCCGGTGAATCCGATGCCACCGCACTGAGCCCAGCGAGCGGCACCACCGGCTGCGGCGGCGGCGGTGGGAGCAGCCTCGGCCGCAGCACCACCGGCGCACTTGCTCTTCACGCTGGTGACCAGGGTAGAGGCAGGGGCGGGAGCAGCAGCAGGGACGCTGGCCTTGGGAGTCGTGATGGGAGCGGCGGGGGCAGAGCTCTCAGGAACGGTGGTGGGCTCGGCAGCAGGGGGAGCAGAGCTCTCGGGGGTAGGTTCGGCGGCGGCGGGCTCGCTGGTGGGCGAGGCGGCGGCAGCGGAGGTCGGGGCGGCGGCGGCGGGGGGCGCAGATGTAGCAGGGGCGGCAGCGCCACCGGTGCCGGCGGCGGCGAGGAGGCTGGAGATGCTGGTGTACGCGGGCTTGGGCTTGAGGTTCTCGTCCCAGGGGAGGGCCTCGCCGGTGCCGGGGAAGACGGAGGGGATCCAGGAGTACTTGTCGGTGAAGTCCCAGATGGTGACGCCGACGCACTCGGGGACGTCCAGGCAGGCGCCGACGACGCTGACGTAGTCGGTGGCCTGCTGCTCCTGGGCGGCGGCGTCGGCGGGGATGGCCTCGTGGCGGATGTCGAGCTCGGTGTAGGCGACCTCGGTGACGCCGGCGTCGACGTAGGACTTGAGGACGGCGGCGAGGGCGGAGCGGGAGCCGGCACTGCCGACGATGAGGTGGGCCTGGAGGCCGAGGCCGTCGATGCGGGCGCCGGCGTCCTTGACGCTCTTGATGATGTTGAGGACCTCCTTCTGCTTTCCGCCGGCGAGCTCGATGTTGTAGTCGTTGTAGTAAAGCTTGGCGTCCGGGTCGGCGGCGGCGGCAGCCTTGAAGGAGATGGGGATGAAGTCGGTGCCGAGGACCTTGTAGAAGACGCTGTCGCGGTAGGTGCCGTCCTCGTTGAGGGCCTCGTTGACGACGTCCCAGGCGTAGCACTGGCCCTTGTAGTGGCCGGCGACGTTGGACACGTGCGTGTCGATGATGGCCGTCAGCTGCTCCTTGGTCCAGGTGCCGGACGAGACCCAGCTGGGGAGCTGGGAGTGCCAGACGAGGGTGTGGCAGCGGAGAAGCTGGCCGTTGGTCTTTGCGAGCGTGGCGATCTCGTCGCCCGAAGTGTAGGAGAAGACGCCCTGGCTCTTCTCGGTGAACTGCCACTTCTGGCCGTTGCCGGGCGTGATCTGGCCGAACATCTTGTTGTCCTTGAGGATCTCGACGTAGGCGGCGTCGGTGAGCTCCGAGTTGTCGGTGGCGGTGCCAAAGTACTTCTTGCCGGCGGCGACAGCTAGCTCGTTCAGGTTGGCGCTGACGCCGGGGAGGGCGAGCAGGCCAGCTGCGGTGAGGGCGGAGAAGCGCATTTTTTGGAGATGTGTTGTGAGTGACGGAGATAGAGACTGATGGAGAGACTCCTGATAGAGAAAGAGAAAAGTGATAGAGAGAGAGAGAGAGGCTTGTTAGAAAAGAACGTGGACTTGTTAACGTCTAGGTTAACAGAAAAAGAATGAAAGTAAACGGCGAAAAGACGACGGAAGAGAGATCAGAAGGGCAAGCGTCGTGAGCCTCGGCGGGGACGAAGGCTGGTTTTATTGATTTGGGACGTTTCCTCCTGAGCAATGCTAAGCTCTACTACCCACGTTCCCACCCTCTCCTCGCTTCCCATCCCGCTCCAATCTACTCAAGGCTCCAAAGCTTGGCCTAGTGTGGCCGACGATCCGGTAAACTCCACGCCCCCCCTGCGATAGGGATTCCGCGGGTTTGCGGGTCGTGGCTCGCTTCCATCGGCCAAAAGCCTTGAAATAGCCTTGAAAAGGGGGGGGTTCAAGATGATGGGAGGTTATACATAGTAGAGGATCTCCCGTTTCGTTCTCGGGATCCCATCATGCCGCAGGGATGATGCTGGCGCGCGGGTGAGGGAAAAAACGTCGACAAGGGCCATATTGTGGCCTCACCTGAAGGTCACAGAAGGCTTCTCACTTTCTCACTTATTATCCAGCGAAGAACATTCGTAGGGGACATACAAATATAAGGGGGGGGACCTATAAGAAGGGCAAATAACCAGCTCATGCATGCAGCATTTGTGTCATCCGATCCAATGCGGCTTAACCGGCCGTCTCCAGGGCCCCCCGCCGTGCCCCCTGAATTTCCGTTGCCTCGGACGCTCCACATTCATCGCTCTTTTTGGGTGTGATGCCAGGATTGCAATTTGTTTACGCGAAACGCGCCATCTTTTGCGCTCCCAAGCACATCACCTTATTTGCGACTGAGACTCCCTATATGTCAAAACAGACAGAAGCTGGCGGTAGCTGAATCTGGAAACTGCGTATTCATGAATGACCAGAGGCTTACTTTAAAAAAATATTGAAGCGAGAACCGTTGACGTCAGACGTCACAGATATGTGTAAGTTTGGTTGTGTTGGTTGGTAAACGAGGGTGTTGAACACACAAGAGACTCTTGCAACACACCATGAGCTGCACTTGAGCTCAGCACATGGAGGGACTCATAATCCTTGAGACTACAACCACAACTAACAAACGCGGAACAGGTCACGGATAGCTTTGAAGGGTTCTCTGGGAAATGCTCAGTCACAGGAACAAGACGTCGACTATTGATAACGTCGCTCTGAAGTACTATTTCATTTTCATTTTCATTTAAAAATTCATTGTATCGCTAAATATTAAAGATAGGAAGGTCATCCATCAAGAAGTGAAGCGCGTCCGTCGTCATTTGATTATTCATTATTGTCCAATCTCACCCCCCCATATCCCAAAGGCGGAATGATACCAAGAGTTCATCTCATCGGTCATCGTGTGTTGTTATTATGGTTGTCGACTGGTGCCCTGCCTACTTAGTGCTGGAACCAAGCCGCTGCGTCCCCACTCTCCCCGAGTTTTTCCTGGGACAAAGAGTGTAATGAGAGTAGTTGTCCATGTTTAGAAGACGATGTCGGGGTTGAGGCCGATGACCAGGACGGGGTTCAGCTTCAGCCGGGCACTTTGGACACGCGCGAGAATGGACTCGACGGTTGCGGCGGTCGCGTTGACGGTCTGGAGGACGGTGGCCGCGGTGCCCAGGGCATTGTTGCTGATGGTGCCTACGTTGGCGAGGATGGTCTGCAAGGCGGCCAGAGTGATGGAGTAGATGGGCTTCAGGAGGATACCGGTGATGCTGTTGGTCTGCTGTTGGAGGGTTTGGATCTGAGCGGTGATTGCTCGAGCGAGAGTCTGGGCCGCGCGGACAACCTGGGAGAGAGAGGGATCGTCAGTGGAACCCGTTCATCCATATCTGTCTAATATGAGAAAGGAATTCTGGACAGGTGGGCTCACGTCTTCGGCAGCACCGCCAATATCAGGGAGAGCGGGAACTGAAGGAGTCCCGGGAAGAGTAGGAGTCGTTGAGGGAGCTCCGGGAAGAGTAGGAGTAGTTGAGGGAGGGTTATTGAGGATATTGAGAAGCCCAGTGATCTTGGCCACGATGGTGCCCACGTTGGCAGTGGCCTGGGTAAGCACAGCGGTAGCCTGGGAGATCCTCTGTGCACACCGTTAGCATGACCGTTCGCCGCAAGGATGGACAGGCTGGAGAGAAACCCACGTTGAGGATGTTGTTGGTGGTGAGCTGGTTGACAACATCAGCAGTCTTGAGGATGTCGTCGCGGAGGAGTTGGAGGGTGTTGAACGTGGCCTGCGTGAGTTCGTTCGGGTTGATGGTGATCTGGGGGGTGATGAGGACGATAGGGCCGATGGTGGCTCTCTGCGTGATGGCTCCCTGGACCGAAGCCATGGAGAGGGCGGCCACGGCCACGGCGAAGATCTTGGTCTGCATCCCGGCGGTTTTGCTTCTAGAAGACTAGGAAGAAAACGAGAGGGCACTTGGAAAGAAACGGGCGGAGGGAGGGTGGGGGCCTTTATAGAAGCAGAGTCGCCAAGGAGGAGCAAGCCGAGAAGGGTTGTGGGCGTAAGTTGGATGATGGAGAAAGAGAGAGAGAGAGAGAGAGTGGCAGAGAGGAATAGCGGACAAGACTGGAGGCGTTCGGCGTCTCTTATAGAACGGGAAGCCGTGCTCTCGTTGACGAAATCTACCTCTGTAACGTTGAGGAAAACGCCGCCGACTGCTCTGAAAACGTGAGTGTGTTGTTCCAAGGTGCAGGCGGATGAGAGAATGGTGGCGTACTGGGAGGTGCCTCCTCCGTGAGCTAAGAGTTCCACGAGCTCATCCGAAGGCCAAGTGAAGTACTCTCGAGATGCGTGTATTCCAAAGTCTTTGTCAGGTTTCTTTACACCCCCCTCCCACACACAGAGAGATACACATGCGAATGGGCAGAAGAACTAACTGGCTGAGGCGGGCTAAAAGATGTTCCCGAGGTACGCATCGGGGGTCTGGACCGACCCCAGAGAGACTTTACGTTCCTTGAGACACCCCTTCGTCCTCTCCAACCGTCAGTCAGTCATGACGAGGTAAAGAGACAACTTTTGCGCGTCGTTGGGAGGTGTGGGAGGAGGGGAAGGAAGTGTCATGTTTTGATGAGAGCATACATAACCAAGGCGCTAGTCCGATCATCACGAACTGTGAAGTATCTTGGCCTTGGCCCCCGTACAAGAGTGAAATAGCGGACGATATATCAGGCTCGGTATTCATCGAAAGCGAGCCAAAGGTCGTCGCTGTGATGTGATTGTCAAGCACGATAGCGTGACGAGACGGCTCGCTCCTCTTGCGTGCAAGGCAAGACAATCCCGTGTCGACTCGAGCTGAGAAGGCCCAGAGGAATCCATGACTTGTAAGACAGCCGTCTCACTGGTGTCCTGCTCACAATGATGCTGGGGCGGGTAAGGCGTCCCGTCCACCCTCAATTCTCGGGGTTCCCGCTTTGATGGGGGCTCTCTATCCGAAGATCTGAGCATTGCCAACATAAATGCTGGAAGCGGACGTTTTGACAGGATCCCTCTCACACCGTCACCGAATCAGGTGTTGGCGGTAGCCTCTTCGGCTTGACATGTCTCAGGATCTGCTGGAGCTTCCCGGGGACACTTGTCTCGAACTATTCGGTTGTCTCGCGAATGAGAGTGATTCTGCATAGCCAGCCAACCCCACATTCAACGGGAACAACCATTGTCGAGGCCGAGACGGGCTCCGACGTTATGAGAATTAGGAATTAAGGCAATGGGTGAGAGGCGCCCGCTTGGCTGGGGCTAGCCTCTCCTTGACTGGCGAGCTAGGCTGGCGGGAGATATATGACAGCGGATAGCCGGGAGTCTCCCTCCAGCGGACCGCATTCATCGACAGCGGAGGTGTGGGGGGGGGGATGATCGAGCCGGCTTCGATCACCGGGTTAAGCTTATCCTGTAGCAGAGAGGCGGAGGTCCAGCCCTTTAGTCGTGGTATATTCCGTCAATGGCTCTCTCCGAGACAACGTTTGCGGCCGTACACCGACGGGAACCTTCTCCTATCCCCTATGGCGATGTCGGACTGGGCGAGTGATCGAGATGACTAAAACCTGCCTCACGATGCATTCCGAACTGGGGGGTCAAACACTGGGACGGGCCGATTTCTGAGTACCTTTAATTCGGACCCCTAGTTCACGGTGATCTTTGATATCTCCCAAGGCAGACGAACTGTCCGCATTGCTCCGCTGCTTTGATGATCCTTGCTTCCCATCCGTCAAGCCACATGGTTGGGTGCCTTCGATCCTTGCACAAGGCAAGGGCCCTGGAGAAAGGGAATAATTAAATTGAAATGCCACGGACATTGAAGATTATGATGATGCGCAATATGACAATCCTCTACTACCATGGGCACTGACAAAGATTTCATACTGTAGAACGGCTTGGCGGTGATGTGTCGGCATTCCACGCATTCTTTTCACTTCCCGTTATGCGGCTAATTTGATTCAGAAGTCCTCTCGACCCCTCAGAGTTTCCGTTCTGCACCATGTCATGTGCCACTCCAATGACTCCATATCCGTGGGTCAATTTCCTTCCCCAACTTGAAGCCCAATGCCAAGGGGCGGCGATCTCCTTTGCGAGGACAATGGTAGACGGTCCCAAGGATAGGATATTCCGGGATGGCATCGACCTTGGAAGACGAAAGACCTTCCCTCTCCGTGATGTTGTGCGTCTATGCTCCCCCCCCCACCATCATCACTTAAGACACGCTTCCGGTGGTGTATGTTTCCGGCTTAGCGTGAGCAACAAGACCGCATCATCATTGACACCCCTCTCTCCCGCTATTGAAATTTGTCTAGTCTGTCCATTGGAGCCTGGATCGCGGATGGCACGGCTTCTATTGTTCAACTCGGTGGTCCAGTAACTTAATCAAGCCACCAACGTTGATGATCTTCCCAAGCGAAGTGCAGTAACGAAACGCTTTCTATGTTGGGAAGCCGGGGAGAGCTGGGGATAACATTCTGTTTCCAGCCATTGGAGAGGAAGGGTGAGGTCATTCTCTCGGGATTGGACGGGAAAGGAAACGGGCTTCACCGGCATCATCTTCAATATTCACGTTTGCCAAGCCGGCCATCGTCATACGATCCCGGACATCTGCAGGTCGGATTGCAGATCGACCAGCTTCCCCAGCAGAGGTCTTGCACCTTAGACAAACTATAACTGGACAAATACGGATGCCATCGGGATGTAATGAGAATGCATCAAGGAATATGAATATTGCCTAATGATTGTCCCCAACCGGGAATGGCTTCAAAGTCTGGGTTCCACAGAATAAGCGAGCAAGGATTAAATCTCGTCGCCGTGTAAGATGGCTTCGGGAGCAAGCTGTGGGCTTACAGATGGATTGAAGCCACGCGTGTCTCCAATAGCACTCGATTTTTATGTTGGAGAAAGCTGATACCAATCGGAGGACTGATATTTATGCCGCATCCATCTAGACACAACGTGCTGTGTTAACATGCAAGCTCAACACATGATCCGTCTGCAGGTAATTCACAAAAAGGAAATCTAGTTGCAAGAACTCATGTTAGAAAGCTTGATTGCTGGTGTTTCGACTGAATTTTACAAGTCGCCTTTTCCCTCCTACTCGTTCGCATCTCATCCCGAATTATAATCTGTCTTGCGTTCATCTTCATCCTCAACACTCTCAGCGTCAACATGTGGATGGTGTGGTTTCAAAATCCCTCGTTGGCTGGAAATCGAGTGCAAGTCATGAGACTGATCTCGCGGAGAACGCTCCCTTCGGCCGATGACCGTGTCCCCTCGAGGTTGCACTGCGAGAGCGCCCAATTCTGTGCCACACTAGCAGGCCAGTCAGCTAGCTGTCTAGCACCGAGTATAAATCACCGACTGGCGGCCTTTACTTACATTGCTGTTCATCACTCGAGATTGATTGCCTGATTTGCCCTGCGAACTTGGATAGAAAGAGGTGAAGAGCTTGCGAAGCGGCGGCAGAGAGCAGGCAATGATGCCGAGACACGCCTCGAGCACCGACCAGAGCACAGTGTGGCCCCAATCGTCTGTTCATCACGGGGGAAAGAAAGACCCGGTATCAATACCATGTTGCGACGATGAAAGTAGAGAGGTTTGAGACCTGCTTACAGAGAGATTCGTGCGGGTGAGCCTTTGTGTCGTAGGCGCGGTAGTATCCCATACGCACGAGACCGGCGGCGCTGCCGATGATGCCCAGGCTGAGGATGACTTGGAGCGAGATCTTGCGTCTCTTTGGCATCTGGAGGCCCTGGAGCATGAAGAAGGGCGTCACGGCACACGTCCAGTCCACCATGGGCCAGGACGACGGAGCCCGCATAGCTGACGAGCATCCAACCCTGCGGCATGCGACAGTAACCCCTTTGTGAAGATTGTCAGCCGACGAAAAATCACAAAAGAGTAGAGGTGTGATGAGGATAGTGTGTGTGGCCTACAGCTTTTCATTCCAGAGAGCCGGTATGGGGGAGCAGCTGACAAACATGATGACCATGCAGATGAGCCCGTTGGTCCCCAGCACCGCCATGTTGCCCCAGATGATGTAGGCGTAGACGCGGGTCGAGCTCAGCCGGAGGATCATGACGGCCATGGCCAGCTTGGTCAGGATGGACGAGGCGAAGTAGATGACCTCGAAGTAAAACATGTCTTCCTTGACTCGGATTTGGTAGTAGGAGAGCATCCCCTCGGGGACCTGGGCGTCGCGGGCCCCGAGTCCCCAGCGAGTCGCGATGATAAGGAACGCCACCGAGGGCCAAAGGGGAACCTACACGAGCGGATGTGTTATTACCTAGGTAGAGGACGGACTCCCTTTTCAAACTTGGCATCGGAACCCGGCCTCACATACCCATCCGGCGACGGCGAACGTGTCGTCCCAGCCCCATGTTCGCTCCGTGCCCGACAGCTTGAGCCTGACGTAGAGACGCAGGGCAATCACGAGCGTAGACAGTACGGACAGGATGTACGTCACAACCTGAATGACGCTTGTGAGTCCTGCCACTGGTATCGGGGGAAGGTTATGAGCAATGTCTGACAGACTTTCGCCCTCTTCGCTCCGAGCAACCCAGGACTTCATGCCGGAGAACTCCATGTGGTTGCGGGGGAGGCGGACGTGGGCAAGGGGAACGAACCTCTCTTCTGCATCGAGACAGAAATGAGAAAGAAATATAGGACTCTTCTTATTCGTCTTTCTCTTCGGCAACGACACGCTGCCTTGCGGAAAAAGACAAGACTTAAGTATGCCGGAATAATCGAGATCAACTGGTCCACTCGCAGTTCCTGGGTCGACCAAGGCCCAAGGCCCAACGGCACGAAGTGTCCCTTGAGCACCTTTTTCTGTCTTTTCTCTTTTGACCAGGATGCAACAGGGATACGAACCAACAGGCCGTTGAGAAAAAAGCGAGCCACTTTCAAAGTCTCCAACGCGGTTGGACGCCGTTGGAACCAGGTACAATGACCGGGGGGGGCTGTTGGTTCGTTAATTATTGCAAAAGAAACCCACCACGTTCTCACCCAAGCCTTGACCTGGCCAGTCATTCCCAGGATTTTCAGGATTATCCACCTTCGGGGAAGAACAACAGAGGGAGCGACTGGCGCGGTAAATTGTGACCTGTCATCAGCATCGGTGACGAATCAGTCCTTGCAATCAAAGTGACAGTCATGATGGGTTGGGACCTGCAGAAAAAGAGACAGGGGAGTGGGTGGTTTTCCTGAGCGTCCAACAGTCCGGAAACATGCCACAGTTGTGACAGGTTTCTCTGTGTTGGGGGTTTGCTCCGCAATTGGGTTTTGTCGAAAGCGGAGTGCTGCTCTTCTCTTTGTTTCTTTCTGCAGCAATGCTACATATGCCCTGTCGCTGAAGACAGAGACATATCCTTTAAACGTAATCACCGGGCTCGTTGGAAACATGTTTGGTCTCTTCTCCAGCCAGCGGAAGGCGCCGCAGCGCGTGCCGACCGACCGCGTGGTCCCAGTCGGGTTTTTCGACGATACTATCATCTTCAGGACGTTCGTCTTGTACACGCTTTTCGTCTTCGACGATGTCCTGGATGCCGCCAAGCTTCGCGGGTCTCTTGAGAGCGTAGTGAGCCGTCCCGGCTGGCACAAGCTGGGGGCTAGGCTCAGGCGAAACGTAAGACGCCCAATCCTTAACAGGGTGGTGTTCTCACGGTGTTGATGTGTCTGACGATGTTTTTTAATAGGATCGTGGAGAGCTCGAACATCACATACCACAAGAGTTCTCCCCGGACCGTCCCGCTATCGGCTACGACCACGTGGATCTCAGTGAAGTGGCGATCGAGGACCATCCGTCGGCATCGCGGATCCCCCATCCGCCATCCGATGGGAAACCGGCAGTTGTGGGAGACCCGAATGACTTGCACGACCTCATCCATGGTCCCCGGATCCCAAAGGGGCTGGATGACTACCTCTACGAGGACCAACCCGAGCTCGGCCTCCGAACCGTATCTTTCAAGAACTCGACGGTTATCGTGCTGCACTGGATACACCTGGCCATCGACGCCGTCGGCATGAGGTCCCTCATGCAGGCCTGGATGCTGGCTCTCCAGGGAAGGTATGAAGCGATACCAAAAACCGCTCGCCGCCGAGCAGTATGCCTTGGAAGACGTCGGAAAAGCTCCCAAGGAAACCCACGTGCTTGCTGACCGGCTCCTGTCCATGCCGGGTCTCATTTCATGGGTGGTCCGGAATGCGTACGGCCTTGCATTTTGCAAGAAGGAGCATCGCATGGTCTGCATACCGGCGGCGTACCTCAAGAAGCTGAGGGAGAAGGCTTTGGTGGAACTTGCTGCTGCTGCTGAAGCGGCCAGCGAGGGCAGAAAGGAGACGCCGTTCGTGAGTGACGGCGACGTCATCGTAGCGTGGGCTGCGCGCCTGGCCATATCAAATCTGGCGAAAGACTCTGAAAGATTGGTGAGTCGTCCCCCCGAGGGAAGAATAAAAAAGCCGCATGGGCACGCCGGCCATATGGCTAACGATACTGATCTCCTACAAGGTCGCCATCCAACAGGCATATCAATGGCGGCCGATCCTGAAGGACCTCATACCGCCCGAGCGACCATTCCTCAGCAACTGCGTCGGTTTCTTGGTCACACTCATCCCGGCAAAAGACCTCCTCCAGAGGCCGCTCAGCTACGTGGCGTCGCAGGTTCGCAGATCTGTCCAGGAGCAAGGCTCGCGCGAGCAGGTCGAGGCGTACGCCGAGCTCATCCGACGGGACCCCGGGAACAGGGCGCCGCCGTTTCTCGGCGCGAGATCTATGCAACTAATCGGGTTCTCGAACTGGCAGCAGGGCAACGTATACGGGCTGGACTTGTCGTCCGCTGCTGTCAGTCCACGGGACGCGCCGCTGATGCCGTCGTACGTGCAGAATGTGCAGGGGCCGTACAACTTTACAGATGGGATCATCATCGTGGGCAATGATGCAGGGGGGAACTACTGGATGTCGGGATATAGAGTCCAGGGGCTCTGGGAGTTGATGGAGAGAGAGATGGCCAAGGAGGAAATATGATGATTGTATTGTTAGTTTTGATTCACAATGGTGACGTGTTGAAGACTCATGCAATGTCCCTGAAATTTTCTCTTTCAGTGATAAGCCGTCGTAAAAGATTTGAGATTTGAGGTGTCAACATTGAAACTCATGTAGCACAGCATGAATGTGATGAATCTCGGTCACATGCTTGTTTCTAAGGTGAGAGCACACTCAAATCTTTTCTGTTCCATGATTGTGTTATATCTCACATTATCTAACTGAGCGAGATTGTTTGTATAACCAGAAAGGATATGAACTTGCATTGTTTGCGGAGTTACGATGGCTCTTAGCTGGGCTATCATTATGAAAGTGTATCACTCAATGTGGACTGTTTTAGTACTCTGATTTAATGTTCTCTTTGATGAACACGTAGTTGAGCGAGCATCGACAAGAGAGGTGAAGAGTATCTCTAGACACTTCAACTTGCACACTAGACCGTCCCCTCCTTCGTGTATTACCACCTGCCTTGCCCCCCCCCCCCCCAAAGCCATCAAAAGATCCCCAACGCCTCAGCCTTGATCGTCATGACCTCGTCCCGCAGCCTCGTCAGGAAAGGCGGCTCCGGCAACACCACCCCCTCCCCGGCAAAGTACGCCACGCGCCTCTCCCACGCCGCGAGCAGCAGGTTCCCCAGCGTCATGTTCTCCTTGTCCTTGAGCTCCCACAGCTCCCCGCGCAGCGCGTACGTGCGCTCCATGACCGCCCAGACCCTGTCGACCATGGAGCCCGCGACGCGGGTGCGCAGCTGGGCGCCGAGGTAGTAGAAGGTCTGCATCCGGAAGTCGATGTCGGCGTGCCAGGCGAAGCGGCGGCCGGCGGCCTGCCGCGCGAGGAGGGCCTCCTCGGTCACCGCGAGGCTGATGCGGAAGAAGTTGTCGTCCGGGCCGTGCACCTCGGTGCCCCATTCCGTGGCCTCCTCCATCGGCGTGATGATGAGCTGCGCGATGCGCGAGAGCGCCTCCCGGCCCCAGCGCGCCATGGCGTGGAGCGGGTTCGTGGCCGGGTCGGGGCACAGTCGGTTCGCCAGCGGGCCCAGAGTCCTTTCTTCCTCTTCCACGAAGGTCTGGAGAAGCTTGATCGTTTCCGAGCGCTCGGTCGAGGGGCTGCCGCACGGGTGGGTTGGCGATGGCATCTGGCCCCATAGCACGTCGTCGATCGAGAGCAGCCGAGGCAGTGCCAGGACGTGCTTCTTGGCCTCGTACGTCATGATGCAGAACGACATCTCCGTCGGCCCGTCACGGGGCCGGGGCTCGATGATCATGGCCGGTATCAGATCCTCGTCGTTGACGTTGAGGGGAATGCGGGTGTCCCGGCCGCTGGGTAGCAGATGCGAGCCGGTCCCAAAGGCGCCGCCGGACCTCAGCTCGAGGATGACGATCTGCCACCAGAGACGCCGCCGCATCTCGCACTCGAAGGGGGTGAGATTCGCGTGCGACCCGTCGAGGTGGAGGCGCATGCGGTAGGCGATGTTGACCACGACCCCGTTCAACACCCACGGGTCGTGCGAGCCATACCGAGTCTGCTGGAACAGCTGGAGCGGTATCAGTGGTCAGATATGGAGTTCCGTTTTGACAGACTATATCTGCAGCGAGCGACTTGGAGACAGACGGGACTCACCGAATACAAGGCCAGGCTTCGCAGCACGTCCAGGTTGTGGTTTTTGAGGTAGTTCATCTCGGTGAGAACCCTCTTGAGTCCCAGCGTGTACTCGGCGACGGCATCGCTCTTGCAGAGGCCCAGCTTCTCCCAGTGCTCCTGTTCTGATAACGAGCCCGAAGCCGTCAGGAATACCGAGAAGAGAAGGGCCAGCGTCGCCAGCGGAGTGTTGGTGAAGTTGTTGGCGGCCTCGACGACGCGTGTGCGGAACGTCGGCGCGTGGATGATCTTCGTGACGGGGTCGACGCGGTCGAGAAACACGTCCCAGAGGACGTTGATCGTGTGTGCCGACGGAACGCAGACGGAGGGCTGGACCGCGGACGACGAGCCGTTGGAGTCGAGGCTTCGCCGGGCGTTGTGAGGCACCTCCACGGCCGGCAGCCACGTTGCCTGGTCGAACTCGACGTCGATGAGGGCGCTGATGGTGTGGAACTGCGTCTGTTAGAGACGCCGGCAAGAGTCACTTACAGCGTGACTAGCTTCGTTTGGCGGCATCACCACTGTCTGACTGTGACTTACGTCCTCAAAGACAACGGCCATGGCCTTGCTGTCACGGAACTCGAGACCGCCGTTCCATGTCTGAACGAGCTGCCCCTTGGCTACCTGTGCCCGGGGCGGTCTGGTTTCTTCATACTCCCGGACGCCTTCCATCTCTCTGGTCTGGGACGGCGGGCAGATGCGCGGGTTCCGACCCTTGCTTGGCCCCGGCTCCGGCTCCGGCTCCGGATGTACGCCATGCTGGCTCAGGAGGGACTCGATCCGGGCAATCTTATCGTACAGCTCGTGGTGGTTACGACGCCTCGGCTTGCGAAGAGGGCCGGGAGGCGGCGGCAGGCATTCTTGACCAAGCTGGAATGAGGTTAGCGGCGGGCAGACAATAAGGAGGAGGAGGAAGAGGTGGTGGTGGAGGAGTGCGGTAGTGCTTCTCTCTCTATATATCTCTCTCTCTCTGTTTCTCTCCCCTCTCCCTCTATCTCCACAAGGGGGAATGGGGGCAGACACACTGTCATACAGGATAGGCAAGGGTACTCTCGGTCACACTTTATTTTCCGCCGCCGGCACTCGACGCAGGCGGGCTTACGCGTGGGAGGGTTCTCGTCCACAACGGCGACGGCGGTCAACGGCAACGCAGCCTGGCTGACGGCTGGAGCCGAGACCTGGGCCTGGGCTAGCGGGTTTGCCATGCTTGGACTCTTATCTCAGCCTACCGCAACACAGACTGTTAGTTAGACAGACGGTTGTCAACGAAGGGTGGTGGCTGTGTGAGTGACTAGTCGGAGATGGGGTATAGCGGTACTCTCCCCTCCCCCGAGTCTCGGAGTTTGTTCACTAGGGGAAAGGGGCTGCGGTATCCTGTGGAATCAGGACGGGATATCGAGATTCTAAAGGAGGGCTGGACAGAGACGTATCTGGGTTCCTACATAGTAGAGTCCTGGACGGAGACGACCCTGTTAGTGCCTAGCCGAAGTCGGATGACATCTCCCTTGCCAAGAGCGGCACGGCACGACATGGGGGGGGATGGAGATGCACAGTTATGGAGCAATGATGTCTTGCCGAGCCTCCCCATTCGCCAACCACTCGAGCCGTTGGGCACATTACAGCTGAAAAGGCTGATGAGGGCGAATGAGAAGTCATGTAAGCCGTCGCCCAAAGGGTACTAGCCGGCGCCGGAAACTTTTTAGAGTCCGGGAGTGCCAAGAGTGGTGAAATGAGGCACGATTCCCGATGGATGAATGGTTACACACATGGTCGTTCCATGAATACACTCATGTTGCTTGGCCGGCCGGCTGTGGCAAGGAAGAGAAGAGGCAGTATATGCATCAGGCGTCCTCCTCGACTGACATGGATGCGATATACCGTGTTTGATGAGACAAACAGTCATAAGAGAGAGAAATAAGCCTTTGTAGGAAGGGGTTTCCCCCTCTCGCCCATGTCACAGCATTCCCATTGACTCGACAATGCCGCCATTGGCAGGAGAATCTCAACCCTCAATCCAGCATCCAGGAGGTCTACAGTCTTAGCTTCCTGGGCCTGGTAAATGGCGGTACATGAAAGTGAATCATACCTATAGAGATCTACCGCGAATCTGCCTGATGCAACAACGGCCTTACAGCAATGCCCTCCAGGGACAGGGAGCACTTTCTTCCTCTTACTCTTGAGCAATGAAACCACACATCCTAAGACCTGCCTCAATGTCCCAGCCCGTCGATCACCCGTCTGCCATCACCTCCCACGCTGCATATCCCGCCAAACTTCCTGGTCCAGCTGAAAACCCTCATGGCCCAGGCTGCACTAAGCCGCACGCGGAACTCGTTTATTGGCCGTAGATCCCTCGCCAAGCGTGGCTCCGCGTCCCCCCCCTGACCGCGTCATTGTGTGATGTGAATAGGGCGGCCCGTATGTCAGTATCAAACGGGCGGGAACGGCTTACAGGGCCAGTTCCAACCTCGCAAGACTCGCGGCTGTCCAACCTCTTTGCAGTGCCTCACTCGCGGTGGAGCTGTCGTCATGACGTGAAACATTCAGAGAAAGGGACAATCTTCTGGGATATAGGTTAGGGGTCAATAGGAAACTTGCCTGTCTGAGCTGTCTGTCCCTGATACGGTCGACAATCTCATGCTTTGCTTGTCGACTTATACGCGGTCGAGTGTTGCTGGTTCTTAAGTATACCTGACTCCTGTCCCATCAACGCATCATCGGGCTTCTCCTATCACCGGGTCACACGTTTTCCAACATTCATTTCGGGCTGCGTCTTCACACGACCGAGATTCTCACGCTATAACGACCCAGGACCACGATCACGATCACGATTTGGATAATCCATTCCCCTTGTGCTACTACTGATACTCCCGCCTTAATACAACACCACAGACCAACCCCACCACCCATCATCTCTCACCATGTCAACCAACGACACCTTCATCCCGACGTACGAGACGTGCAAGGAGGTCACGGACGAGTGCCCCGTCGAGTTCACGGTGTACGGGACCGACCTCTCCAAGCCGGCGGCGACCTTCTTCGGCATCGCCTTTGGCTTCCTGCTCGTCCTCCAGCTGTACTTCGGCATCCGCTCGCGGACCTGGTCCTTCATCATCTGGCTCGGCATCGGCACCATCTTCGAGGTGTTGGGCTACTGGGCGCGCACCAAGCTCGCCGAGAACCCGTGGGACCTCGACGCCTTCGCGCAGCAGTACCTCACGCTGCTGCTGGCGCCGACGCTCATCTCCGCCGCCATCTCCGTCACGTTCAAGCACCTCGTTATCTGGTACGGCGCGCAGTGGTCCGTCCTGCGGCCGTCGCTGTACCCCTGGGTCTTTGTCGGCACCGACTTCCTCTCCATCATCATCCAGGTCGCCGGCGGCGCCATCACGGCGGCCAACGCGTCCGGGTCGAGCAGCGAGTCCATGGCCAAGGTGGGCGAGAAGCTTGTCGTCGGCGGCGTGGCGTTCCAGGTGGCCAACATGGTCTGCTGCGGGCTGCTCATGCTCGTCTACATCGTGCGGCGCAGGTCCGGGCTCGCGAGGGGCGACCGCCCGCACGAGGACGCCCACCTGATCAACGGCGACGGGCAGTCCCTGTCGCGGGCCTCGGCGACGGAAGAGGAGGCCGGGCGCGTGCGCAAGTTCGTGTATGCCCTCGTCTTGGCGTATATTGCCATCTTGGTCCGTTGCTCTTACCGGTATGTTTGGACATTCGTCCGTCCTGGGAGTTTTTTTTCGTTTTTCCAATTGTTTTTTTTCTTCCTTTTTTGTTTTTTACTTACTGACTCGTTTTTGCCATACAAGAATCGCCGAGAATATCCCCGCCATCTCCCTGGACATCCTACGCAACGAGCCGCTGTTCCTGGGCCTCGACAGCGCGATGATCATGATCGCCGTCGGTGCCGTCACCGTCTTCCACCCGTTCATCTTCTTCCCTTTCTTGAAGGAGTCGAAGCACATGAAGAAGCGGAGCAAGCACCAAGGGGACTACCGAATGCAGGACATGTCATGAGGAGGCTCCTTCATCCGTTACCCCACTGGATAAGCCACAGGCGTACGTTGTTGCCTTTGCCGCATTCTTTGGATTCCTTTGATCATGAAAAATGATGGATCGTGGGGGGTTTGGAGACCAGGCAATGAATGGAATGCGAGACCAATAGTTTGCTGGAGCTTGATTCAAGGGGGTATGAGGGGAAGTCATGCTCATGTTTCACACTGATTCCCGCATCATTGAGGAGGCACTGATTCCGAGGGATGGTTCGGGCTGCTCGCTCGAGCTTCGGGCGAGACAAAGGAGGCGCCGCATACATATCATATATCCATGTCTCTGTGGCAATGAGACAATGACATGTTGCGACCAACACAAGAAGGGCATGTTTTTAGGTAGTGGTATAGCGAAGACTTGAGCATATGACATGTCATATCATGACCCTCGGATGAAGCAGTTGTCAAAGTATTAATTTCAAAGAGTAATTCAAATGCATGTTTTTCACAATGTGTCTCTAGAACTACAAGTCGTCCTTTTCTAGCTCTTGGCGTCTTTTCTAGCTATAAAGTGTATTCATCTATAAGGATATTGAGCGATGCAATGAGTCCGGGCTCGCATAAATTCATAGGAACGGACACTGAACTGGAGACATTTCTCTAAGCAGATGATTGCAGATATTCGATCATTCCTAAGGCAAAGCTCGGACCATCAAATGAGTCGATGGTCCGTGCATCGCTTATGTCATCCATCATCTTTCCTCGGCTCCGTCATGTAAGTCACTGAATGAACTTGTTTCTGTTTCTTAATGGTGTATGTAGGTAGGTAGATAGGTGTAGATAACCATGTCTTGAACGGTGGCTCGATGGGATATGCGGCAATGTTATATAGTTTGATAGAGGGCTCATGAATTCGTCATCAACTTCGTCTTTTCGTTCTCTTTTCTTCCTCCTCTCGAAATTCACCTGCTCGGTAATTCTGCATTAACCCGATATTGCTGCTCTAGCTTCGTTTAAATATCTCCAAAAATGCGTCTGACACCGGACCAACGGCCTTTAGCGGGAGCTTCGGCCGAGGGGGAGGCCGGTCCGACACCCGGCCATCCGGCACGGGCTGCTGCCTCGGGCAAACGGGTCGTCTTCACCGGCGGCTCCGGCGTCATCGGCCCTTGGGTGATCCACGAGCTGCTGCGGCACGGCCACGAGGTCCTCAACCTCGACATCGTCCCGCTCGACAACCCGGCCGTCCACACGATGAAGTGCGACGTGACGGACGCCGGCCAGGTCTACAGCGCGTTGCACACGCAGATCCACCTGACGCAGCCCCTGGCCAAGGCCGCGGTCCCGGACGCCGTCATCCACTTCGCCGGCTACGCGCGGCCGATGCTGGCACCGGACAACGAGGTGTTCCGGGCCAACATCACGGGCATCCACAACGTCGTCGAGGCGGCGTGCAAGCTGGGCATCAAAAAGGTCATCCTCGCCAGCAGCATGACCGTCTACGGCGTCACCTTCGCCGAGGGCCGCCGCGCCTTCGCGTCCTTCCCCATCGACGAGGGCGTCGAGTGCAACCCGACCGACTCGTACGCGCTGTCGAAGCTGCTGGGCGAGACGGTGGCGCGGAGCTACGCCAGCCGCTTCGGCGTCGACATCTACTGCCTGCGCATCGGCCCTATCGTCGAGCCGCAGGACTACGCCACGGCCTTTGCCGCCTATCTCGGCCGGCCCGAGGCGTGGGACGTCCACGGCTGGTCGTACACGGACCCGAGGGACCTGGGCCAGATGTGCCACCGGTGTCTCGAGTCGGACGGCCTGGGCTGGCAGGTGTTCAACGCCACCAACGACGAGATGACCAACGACGAGAAGACGGCCGAGTTCCTGGCCCGCGTGAGCCCCTCGACGCCCTTCACCCGGGAGATGGGCGAGCACGAGGCGCCCATCTCGAACCGGAAGATCCAGGAGATGCTGGGGTTCAAGGAAGAACATCCCTGGAGGCGGCACTATCCAGCTCCGGAGTGAGCCAGATGGGGTGGGTAGGATAGAGGTGTGAAGTTGCGCAAAAAGGTCCGAAACAAGAACCGAGACGAGCCCACCTTTCGTCTTGTTTTTTTTCTTCTTCTTTTTCTTCTGTCATCAGTTTGGGACGCCGGTATGGTTGGAGTTTGATGGACAGTCATCTCAGTTTAATTCCGCTCACGCACGGTTTTTTTTTGCCCTCCTACCTCGTCTTCTTTGACGTAGAGCACAATGTCTGCTTTACAACATTGATGCAGTGGGCGAGGGAGGTGTTAATTGAGGTCGAGAGGGAGTGCAGTTGATTGAAAGCCGGTGTGGTAGAAGACGGGAGTAGCTCAACTCGGCACCTGAATACCCTCACCAGTCACGCCCATGGGTTGCACAGCTTGTTTCCTTGAGAACGTCTCTGCAGTCATAAGCCTTGAACCTCGCTAAACAACGGTGGTTCGACAAAGGCCTCGGCTATGTTCCATTGCCTTGGCCGTCTGTTCAACATTATCTCCGAAGATTCGATGTCGAAATTGATCAAGCAGTCTACGAATCGGCAGCCTGGGTTGGCAATATGGGTGCGGAAAGTGACAAGAAGCCTTCATTTGATTGTAGACCAAAGTTAATTGGGGTTGTATCAATTTAGTTAGTTGCAATATCATCATATCCTCGGAGCAGGGGTATGTATGGCTTACTAAACGGACGAGACGGACATGATAAGGTCTTTGTCAAATATTCGTCTTCCATCTAACCAGGATGATTCTGATAGCTCTTAGAGTCCGGATTTGACACGCCATTTTCATGTCTCCCGTGGATCCTTTTCTACGCTTCCGCTGAGCCTCGAAGGACGGGGGCAGTTTACCGTTTACCGTTCGACATGCTCCAACCTCCAACACGTGTTCGGGTACTCGACGCATGGAACTCGCTCGTGCAGCGTCGGGGAACAAAAGCGGGCCATCTAAACTCGGTAGACGGCCCGTTTAGAGAAGAGAAGAAGAACTAGCAAAACCCCCCTTGGGTTGGACCAAAACTTGGTTGGGCGATGGCACACAGTGACATGCAACACACACCATGCTCCTTTGGGCGTGCTGCCGATGTGTGTGGACGACGGGCCCGACCCGAAACACGGCATCATGCCTCGGAACGAGTATAAAGTCGTTCGTTCGTCCACCGTGTCGCACCCATTCTCGCGAGAGCCTCTCGTCGGCTACGGGAAACGCGAGGGCTTGAACGGGCGCCCCGAAACCGTTACCGTAGGCCCGGTGCAGCCCTCCTGAGACACGCATTCCCCAGACCCTGGGCTGGAAAAGAAACAAGCGAGGCAGAAAAGGAGACAGGTCCCTTTTTTCCCCCATAACCCGCGCCAGTTCCGCAGCGGACACGAGGGTCTGTCTCGTCCGTGTCGAGGTCGTCTACGAAGATGGCCCTACAAGAGCGTCCGGACCCTCATCACATCCATCGGGGCACCATCACCTCGGTCCCCGACGCGGACACTCACTCGGCCAGCAGCAACACGGCCATGTCCCCGGCGCACCACCACCACCACCACCACAACCACCACCATCGGTCCCTCCTCTCGGCCACGGACGCGGCTCTCAACTTCGCCGCCAGCTTCCACCGCGACGCCCAGGCCTGCCGCGGCACGCTGGAGCGGCGCCGGCTGCACGAGACGTACCGCGACAAGATCCTCGCCGTCGACGGCATTGCCGCCAACGTTGCCGCCGCCCTGCTGCCGCTCCTCCGCGGCACGGTCCAGAACAGCTTGGAACACCACGAAGACGACAACGACGACGAAAAGGACGACTACGGCGTAGGCACAGGCACCAGCACAGACAACGGCAACAACCCCAGCCGTTGGAGCGAGTTCGACCGCCTCGCGCAGCGCGGGAGGAGGATGCGCGACCGCGAGAGCCAGCACCTGCAGCACCGGTCCGGCATCATCGCCGCCTGGGGCCCCGAGTGCTTCGGCCACTACGGCTGGCACGCGCTGCCGCTGCCCCTGCTGCGCCAGCTGCACGACCTGGCCGTGCTGGTGCCGCGGTGGGGGGACGTCGTCGAGCTGCTCAACGCCAAGATGCTGGAGCGCCACGAGCTGCGCGTCGTCGGCGGCCGGAACAAGGCGCTGAGGGTCGGCGAGCACTCGCCGGCGTCCAAGGTGCAGGCGGCCCACTCGCCCGTCGAGCGGTCGGACATCCTGGCGGCCCTCGAGTGGGCGCAGACGAGAGTTGTGTCATCGTCATCGTCGTCGTCGTCGTCGGCAGCGGCGGCGCGGCGGGGGGTGAAGAGGGCGGCGCGGCGGATCAACGGGGCGCCGATCCGGGAGTTTGGGCTGAAGCGGGATGCGTTTGGCATGGTCGTGCCATTGAACGAGTGTGAGACGGAGGACGAGAAGGACGATGTCGAGGAGGATGAAGATGAGGTTGATGAGGTTGATGAGGATGCGGAGGATGTCGAGGAAAACGCCAACGACGGCCACAGTATCGTTGGTCACCTCACCCGGCCGACGAAGCGGACCAGACTCTCAGCGTCGTCCACCAGATACGGTCTCTCCGTCTCTCCGGATGTCCAGAAAAGCCGTGAGACTCGTCATGGTAGAGCTCGTGGCAATCACAGCCCCGGTTCCGAGCCGGAAGACCTTGAAGAGTCTGAACTGCTGGAACAGTCTGAAGAATCAGGCGCAGAGACCGGAGATCAGGCTTTCGGGGATGAGTCCGGCGACAGTGACCGCATATCCCCCGGTGCATCACGGATGACGGAGCAGGGAATGAAGAACGATATTTACGCCGTTACAGGGACGAAAGAACATTCTATCCTCAGCAACCGGCCTGGAGTTGTGCAAGAGGCTCGGATGGGCGGTACAGCTGGTCGAGGCGTAAAGGTAAACACACCCAGTCCCGCATCTTGGCCAGAGGACGAGGAAACGGTCTCGGTGGCCGACGAACAACCGCGAGATGCAACCAGGCCGGAGAGTACAGAAACAGGGGTCGAAAGCGAAGAAGAATCTGGTGGAGACGAAACCATGGCTTCAAGAGCGGCGAAAGACGGGGCGGAGGAAGAGACGACAGGGACCTCCAAGAGCCAGGACAAGCACCATTTCGGCTTCGAAGACTCGGACGATGGATATCAGGGGGACAGAGGAAATTCAGAAACTGCTGTGGCGCACCAGCAAGGAATTCAAGAGGAAATGACCCCCAGGGCAATCTTCCCGGGACCTACCCCGGTATCGGATGCGGTTCCCGGACAGAGCCGGGCAGGGAGACCATCGGCGCTTCAAGGCCCGGCGAGTCACCCGGTGGCAGACCGAACGCTTACATCGTCACTCAATACTGGGGCAGCGGTCTCGAAACTGGGACACTACCTATCTCCACCCCTTACGGGCGGTTCCGAGGGCACCGGACAGACTCCGGCAGCGCCGGGATCGGGCCCGGTCTCCACCGGAAGCAGTTCGCCACTACTTCCACCACCACTACCACAGCAACAAACACAGCAACAACAACCAAAACAGCAAACGATACTCCAAGATCTGCAGGCCCGTCACACGGAAACCATCCGCCGGCTCATCAAAGACCTTTGCCGACCGCACGCCTCAGAAGAGGTCTCCCGCCACCGCCGCCTACAACTCGACTGGCTAGGCCGGGAGCGCTGGGCGCGCATCTACGCCGCGCCGGACCCCTGCGGCCGCCGTCTGGGCCGCGGTTGCGTTTCGTCGCCCGACGAAGCCGACGTGTGGTACTTCACCTGGGCGTCCTTCCGCGAGCACGCCGAGGCCGGCGGCGTCTTCGGCCGCCCCGTCGTCGTCCGGCAGGAGTTCCAGGACAGCGGCGCCTACGACGTGGTCGACTACGTCGACATGCTGTGGCAGCGGTTCCCCGAGAAGCAGGTCGACGTGCAGGACGGCGCGACGGGCGCCACCTCGTCCATGAGCCTGGCCGAGTACTGTCTGGCAGTGGCCGACGTCGACCTCGGCTCGGCCGACGCCGCGGCGGCCATCAGCAGCGTCACGAACCTCCGCCGGCTGGCGCGCGCCGATGAGCCGCTGCTGAGCAGGCTCCCGCGGTTCCGGCTCCTCTCGACGCTCGCGGACCGCGTCGCGGGCACGGTAGGGCGGGGCGGGCACTTCATCATGAACGACGTCCAGGGTTGTCTGGGCTTCGACCTGCTCTCGTTCGCCGGGGCGTTCTCCGGGTCGTACGTGGATCCCCTCGTCGGCAGCTGGACGCGGTGCCTCTCGGGGGTGCAGATTGTGGCGGTGGCGACGGACCTCGACGACGCGGACTGGCGGGGGTTCGCGCGGGAGGGCCGAGGCTGGGCGCCGCCGGGCGGGGTGGGCGGCCGGTTGATGGTGCTCGAGCAGGACGACGTGCTCTTCATGCCGCCGGGCCTGCGGGCCGTGCGGGCAACTTTCACGCCGGAGCCGTGTCTGATGGAGGGCGGCATGCTGTGGGACGAGTGCAGCATCGGCGAGATTCTGGAGGGGCTCGTCTGGGTCGTCGAGAACCGGGCGTACGCGGATGATTCCATCCACGTGGCTTTCCAGCTTTTCCCGCTCGTCGACGCCTTGGAGAGGTGGCTGGATGACGAGAACTACGTCGGCCGGCCGTCAAGCCAGGCCGCGGCGGCCGAGCGGTATCAGACGGTCAAGGCCGGGATCCGGACGCTGCGATCCCTGCTGCGGGTGACTCTGTGACGGGGTCATGAAGAAGTTGATGATGATGCGTGCTGTTTTGTCCCCCTGCTCCCCCCGGGCCCCCCCATATAAGAAAGACTACACGATCTGATGGAGCTATGACTGATGACTTGCTCATATTTTTGCCTAGAATTATTAGAGAGGACACATCCAATAAGAAAAGGGATGTTATTTTGGCGAAAGTGGCCTGTAAACACACATGTTAATCAATGCTTGTATATCTCACTGCCACGTTTCCGTTTGCAATGCGGCTGCAACAGCCATGTCACCAGAACGGCCCAAGGGAGACGGCGATCTGTCTCATCCGTCGGGCTGCCGCTAAAACAAAATAGTACTGAGTCGCGCGTGAGATGTACACGGTTAGCTTCCTCAAACGGTCATGGACGGGAAGCTGCTGATCCCTACCATCTATCGTCGTCTACTTTCCAATTCAAATCCACAAGTCCTTCGGCCAAGAAGGGTAGCATCCATCTCATCTGGTGGTCCACAGTCGGGGAAAAATGATGGTGGGGTTGAAGGATGCCAACCGCATGCCATACCATATCCGCCAAGTCCCTCGTCAAGGGGGCAGCAAGAGACACATGGACTGGAGGTGAGTTTCTAGGCCTCATTAGCCGAAACAGATTTGGATTGAAGTAATAGAAATCATTTCCAATAATACAGATGCCCCCCCACGAGTTGGTTCCGTGCAGACAGTTGAGCTACCTGTATGGTTACGGCCGGCAACATACCACGACATACCACGACAGACATAACATCATGTAAGTGAAATGACATTCCCCCAGAGCACAGACCATCGATCGGGAACCCTGGTCCGTGCGGAAGCGGCTTTTCCGCATCGTGTTCCGCCAAGCCGGCCCTATATGCGCCTCCGTCTCTCCTAGCCGACGTGCATCATTCGTGTGAGCCGTCACAATACGTTCCGATGAAGGGCAGCAAAAGGTGGTCACTCGCCAGTAATTATACCGGGCCAGGGAGCCGAGCGTGTGTAAGACAAGACAGGATGGTCATCCATGTATGGTAGGTAATGTTCATACGGCGGGAAGGGTAGTTCAAAGGGGGTTTAGCGTGGAGATTGGGATAGACAGACACATCTGGTCAAACATTTCTCGGTCTGCCTTTGTCTTGTCTCTGTGAATGTGTAGATATACTTAACCACAAGCCGTTTCCGCGTGCTCTTCACCACTGTGCCACGTTAGGACGACTCTCTGCTTGACCCTTTGGAAGCTTTCAGGCACACCAGAGGCTGGATTTATCGATACATCCTCATCTGTCACTCTCACTCTCACTCTCACTCTCACACCAACACTTACACTCAGTCTCACTCACATAGGACATCTCTCACCCAAAGACCAACCCGCTCTTACACGCCAAAACCAATTTTCAAAATAAACGCCCAAAAACAACAATACTACTCCTCCCTCCTTTCTCATCAGTCTACCAGAGACTCCAAACGCCTAACGACTTTACGCTACTTTTCTCCTCCGAGAAGCCATCCGCAGAAAAAGCAAACCAAGATACCCCTTTTACGTTTTACATGACAGCCAAACATACCCAATAATGGCACCAACTACTACCCCCCAAAACTTCACCCAGGCGTCTGCAGAGGCTTCCCTGCTTTGGCAACGCCACTTTGAGAAGCTCGATGCCTCGTCGTTCCCCGTGCTGCCGTCTCACCTGAAGAGACCTCATGCCGCTGCCGAAGCCGAATATAGCATCGATTTCCCGGCGGCGGCCGCGGCTCAGCAAGGCCTTGACTCCATCACCGTCGTGTGCCGGGCCGCCCTCGCCGTGCTCCTCGCCCGCTACACCCATGCATCTGAGGTCTTGTTCGGCATTGCGGCCGAGGGTCATTCCGGTCCGACCCAGAACGTGTTGCCTACCCGTGTCTTTTGCGACCCTCACCAGAGTGTTTCCTCTCTCCTCCAAGCCGTCTCGGCTCACGATGCCGCCGTTCGCGGGCTCAAGCATGCCGGTCTAAACCTGGACAGCGTCCGCCACGCCGGAGACTTTGGCGCCGCCGCGTGTGATTTCCAGACCGTGCTGGCCGTCACCTCCTCCAGCAGCATCCCCACCACCACCACCACCACCACCACCACCACCAACAACAACACCTTCACGCCACCCTCCCTCGACCGCGCCCTCTTCATCAACTGCCGCGTGGCCAAGGGCTCGGCGTCGATTCTCGCCAGGTACGACGAGAGCGTTCTCGACGCCCGCCAGGCCGACCGTTTCCTGCGCCAGCTCGGCCTCCTAATCAAGTTGTTCCAAGCCACTACTACCGTGAACCAGCTACCCCTTGGCGAGCTTGACGTCCTCACGGCCGAGGACCGAACCGAGATCCAGGGGTGGAACGCGGCGCCGCTGGTGCGCCACGACGTCTGCCTCCACGACGTTGTCGCCCGCCGCGCCGCTGAGGCCCCGGACAGCCCGGCTGTGTACGCCTGGGACGGCGAGTGGACGCACGCCGAGCTGGACCGCGTCTCGTCTCGCCTCGCGGTCCACATCCAGTCCCTGAAGCTGGACGCCGGCCACGCCGTGCCACTCTGCTTCGAGAAGTCCAAGTGGATGGTCGCCGGCGTGCTCGCCGTGCTCAAGGCCGGCCACGCCTTCGCCCTCGTTGACCCGGCGCACCCGGCCGCCCGTGTCGCCCAGATATGCCGGCAGACCTCGGCCACTTTTGCCCTCGCGTCCCGTCTCCACGCCGGTACCTTCACCGGCCTCGTTTCCCGTACCATCGTGCTCGAGGACTCCCTGCTTGAATCTCTCTCCGCGGCGACGGCAGCAGCACGCTTCTCACCCGTCGCGAAGCCTCACGACCTGGCCTACATCATCTTCACCTCCGGCAGCACGGGCGAGCCCAAGGGCGCCATGCTCGAGCACCGCGCCTTCGCCTCCTGCGCCCTCGAGTTCAGCCCGGGGCTCGGCATCGACAGGGACACACGCTCGCTGCAGTTCTCCTCGTACGCCTTCGGCTCCAGTCTCGCGGAGACCATGTGCACCCTCATGCAGGGAGGCTGCGTCTGCATCCCCTCGGACCACGACCGTATGAACGACGTCGCCGGCTTCATCCGCCGCGCTCGCGTCAACTGGTCGACCCTGACCCCGTCCTTCGTGGCGACCATCCCGCCCGAGAGCCTCTCCGGGCTCAAGACGCTGCTTTCCGGCGGCGAATCTTTCTCGGCGTACCAGCGGGACGCCTTCGCCGGCCGCATCCGCGTCATCAACGCCTACGGCCAGAGCGAGAGCTCGACCATGGCCGGCGCCGCGCGCGTGTACGCCGACACCACCGACCTGCAGAACATCGGCCGCGCCCTGGGTGCCCGGTACTGGGTCACGGACCCGGAGGACCCGGGCCGGCTCGCCCCGATCGGCGCCGTCGGCGAGCTGCTGATCGAGAGCGCCGGCATTGCCCGGGGCTACGTCGTCCCGCCTCCGCCGGAGCAGTCTCCCTTCCTCGACGCCGCGCCGGCGTGGTACCCGGCCGAATGGCGGCAGACGCAGCGGGCCAACGGATACCGGTTCTACCGGACCGGAGACCTCGTCTGCTACAGACCGGACGGCACCGTCGCGTACCTCGGCCGCCGGGACTCGCAGGTCAAGATCCGCGGCCAGCGTGTGGAGCTCGGGGACGTCGAGAGCCATCTGCGCAAGGCTCTCCCGGGTCATCTGACGCCCGTGGCCGAGGCCGTGAAGCGGTCCCGTGAGGCGAGCAGCGCGTCCCTCGTCGCGTTCCTCTTCGGTCCGTTCCAACCGCACGAGGCCAAATACGACGGACAGGAGGCTTTCATCCTGGACAGTGGTACCTCTCAGCGTCTGAGGGCGCCTCTGCAGAAGGCCCTCCCTGACTACGCCGTCCCCTCGTATTTCGTCCGCATGCGGCAGCGTCCGACCATCGTCACGGGCAAGACGGATCGGAAGGGTCTCCGTGCCATCGCCGCAAAGCTCATCGAGGACCTCATCCAGAGCGCCATTTCCTCGCATTCGGACGGTGCCTCCTCCTCCTCTTCTGTCGATGGTGTTGAGCCAAAGACTGCTGAGGACCGGCTGCGGCAGATGTGGTTCCGCAGCTTGCAGCTCCCGGCCTCCTCCAATAGCCAAGGAGCCAACTTCTTCGAGCTCGGCGGCGACTCTATCGTGGCCATCAAGCTCGTTAACATGGCCCGGTCCGTCGGCATCGAGCTGACCGTCACCGACATCTTCCAGAACCCGACGCTGAAGGATCTGCTCACGACGATCCGCCAGGATACGTCCCAGGACGGGTCCGTTATCACGGCAACGCCGTACACGGGGCCCGTGGAGCTCTCGTACGCCCAGGGCCGCCTCTGGTTCCTGGACCAACTCAACCAGGGCTCTTCGTGGTACCTCGTCCCCTTTGCGGAGCGTCTCCGCGGCCCCCTCCAGATCGAGGCTCTCACAGCCGCCTTGCACGCGCTGAAGCAGCGCCACGAGACGCTCCGGACCACCTTTGAGGAGCACGACGGTGTGGGCATGCAGGTCGTGCACGAGAGCCACGTCCGGGAGCTCCGCGTCATCGACGTATCCTCCGTCTCCGAGAGCTACGAGGAGATCCTCCGCCAGGAACAGACGACGCCCTTCGACTTGGCCACCGAGCCCGGCTGGCGCGTTGCCCTGCTCAGACTCGGAGACGAGGACCACGTCCTCTCCATCGTCTTCCACCACATCATCTCGGACGGCTGGACCATTGACCTCATGCGTAAGGAACTCGGCATCTTCTATTCCGCCGCCCGCCGCAGCGAGGACCCCCTGGCCCAGCTGGCCCCCTTGCCCATCCAGTATCGCGACTTCGCCCTCTGGCAGAAGCAGGAGGCGCAGGTGGCCGAGCACCAGAGGCAGCTGGACTACTGGACGACCCAGCTCAAAGATAACTCCCCGGCCGAGCTCTTGTGCGATAAGCCGCGGCCCGCGATGCTCTCCGGAGACGCCGGGGAGATCCACTTTGAAGTGTCCGGCCGCCTATTCTCCCGTCTGCAGGCCTTCTGCCGCAACCAGCAGGTGACCCCGTTCGCCGTGCTCTTCGCGGCCTTCCGCGCGACGCACTTTCGTCTCACGGGCGCTGAGGACGCGACGATCGCCGCACCCGTGGCCGGCCGGAGCCGCTCCGAGATCGAGAGCCTGCTCGGGTTCTTCGTCAACATGCAGTGCCTCCGGACGGTCGTCGAGGCGGACCAGACGTTCGGCCGGCTGGTGCAGCAGGTGAGGGCGACGTCGACGGCGGCCTGGGAGCACCAGGACGTGCCGTTCGAGCGCATTGTCTCGGCGTTGCTGCCTGGGTCCCGCGATCCCTCGAGGAATCCTCTCGCCCAGCTTGTCTTTGCGCTGCATTCCCAGCAAGACTTCGGCCGCATCCGGCTGGAGGATGTCCAGGGCGAGTCTTTGCCCACGGTAACGACGACACGCTTCGACCTGGAGTTCCATCTGTACAGGGAACAGGACCGGTTCAGGGGCCACGTCCCTTTTGCGTCGGACCTGTTCGAGAAGGCCACCATCAGCGGTGTTGTCGACATCTTCCTCGAAGTCCTGCGCCGCGGCCTCGACGACCCGGATACGCGTATTGCGACTCTGCCCCTGGCTGACACGGCGGCCATGGCGGAGGTTCACCGGATGGGCCTGCACAACGTCCACAAGACGGACTATCCCCGGGACGCCAGTCTCGTCGACCTGTTCCGCGAGCAAGTCGTTGCTCACCCCAAGGCGGTGGCTGTCATGGAAACCTTTTCCAACAAGACGAAGCTGACTTACACCGAGCTGGACCAACAATCCGACCGACTTGCCGGCTGGCTCCGTCGACGCCGACTCGCCCCGGAGACCCTCGTCGCCGTTCATTCTCCCCGGTCCAGTCTCACCATTCTGACATTCCTCGCCATTCTCAAGGCCGGTTTGGCTTACCTCCCGCTCGATGTGAACATGCCCCTCGCGCGCGTCGAGGCCATCCTCTCGGCGGTCAAGGGCTCCACCGTCCTGTTCTTGGGCGAAGACACGCCTCGGCCGGAGATCAAGGTTGCAGACGTTGAGATCGTCTCCATCACAGACGCCTTGAACGACAACACCACCACCGTGGATGCCCGCCATGCAAGCGATGCCACGGCCGGCCCAACAGCCACAAGTATCGCCTACGTCATGTTCACCTCCGGATCGACGGGCCAGCCGAAAGGGGTCATGATCGAGCACCGCGGCATCGTCAGGCTCGTAAGGCAGAGCAATGTCAGCACCAAGCTGCCGGAAACCCCGCGTGTTGCCCACATGTCCAACACGGCCTTCGACGCCTCGACATGGGAGATCTGGTCGGCCCTCCTCCACGGCGGGACTCTTGTGTGTATCGACTATTTCACGGCGCTCGACAGCAAGGCCCTTGCCGCAGCCTTTATAGAGCACCGCATCCAGGCCGCCCTGCTGCCCCCGGCCCTGCTCAAGCAGTGTCTGTCCAACGCGCCGGATATGCTGCGCGGGCTGGCGCTGCTCTTCGTCGGCGGCGACCGGTTCGACGGCAGAGACGCCATCGAGACCAAGGCCCTCGTGAAGAACGGCGGCGTCTACAACGCGTACGGTCCGACGGAGAACACCGTCATGGCCACCGTCTACGAAGTCACCGACGAGGACGCCTGCTTCGCCAGCGGCGTGCCCGTCGGCCGCGCCGTGAGCAACTCGGGCGCCTACATCATGGACCCCATCCAGCAGCTCGTACCCGTCGGTGTCGTGGGCGAGCTGGTCGTGACCGGGGACGGCCTCGCGAGGGGGTACACGGACGCGGTGCTCGACCGGGACCGATTTATCCACATCTCCGTCGCCGGCCGGGAGGTCCGTGCGTACCGGACCGGCGATCGGGTCCGGTATCGGCCCACCGACGGCCAAATCGAATTCGCCGGCCGCATCGACCAGCAGGTCAAGATCCGCGGCCACCGGATCGAGCCGGCCGAGATCGAGCAGGCGGTCCTCGCCCACGGCGCGGTCCTCGACGCCGCCGCCGTCGTCCGCCGAGCCAAGGACGCCGCCGGCTCCGATACCACCACCTCGGAAGAGCCCGAGATCATCTGCTTCGTTGTGGCGCGGGACGACGACGCCGCCGTCAACCACACGCCCATCCGCGACGACGAGACGCCGGGCAAGGTAGGCAGTAGAGACGACGAGTTTGCGAGACTGATGGAGCAGCAGATCTGGCACCGCCTCCGGGCCGTGCTGCCGCGCTATATGATCCCCTCGCGCGTGCTTGTGCTCGAGGGCGGCATGCCCCTGAACGCTAACGGTAAGGTCGACCGTCGAGAACTAACGCGCAGGGCGCAGAATATGGAGAGGAGCAGCATGGCGTTGGGCTGTGGTGGCGGGGCGAGGGAGTCCCCCGTGGCGCCGCGCAACGAGGTCGAGGCCGCGCTGTGCGAGGAGTTTGCCGATGTTCTCGGCCTCGAGGTCGGCATCACGGACAACTTCTTCGATCTGGGGGGACACTCCCTCATGGCCACGAGGCTGGCCGCGCGCATCAGTCGCCGCCTTGAGGTCCGCGTGACGGTCAAGGAGATCTTTGACCAGCCCATCCTCCTCGATCTCGCGGCAACCCTCCGCCGAGGATCGACCCAGCACAGTGCCATTGTCCCACGTCCCTACGAGGGACCCGTCGAGCAGTCGTTCGCCCAGGGCCGCCTTTGGTTTCTCGAGCGTCTGTACCCAGGCCTGACGTGGTATCTCTCGTCCTTTGCCTCCCGCCTCAAGGGAGACCTGAACGTCGCGGCCCTACAGACAGCGCTGCTGGCGCTCGAGGAACGACACGAGGGACTGCGCACGACGTTCCAGCAGATCGACGGTGTCAACGTGCAGGTCATCCAGCCCTTCGTGCCCAAGCAGCTACGCGTCGTCGACATCCCCGGCGGCTCCGAGGAGCAGCTGATGCTGGCCCTGAAGAAGGAGAACTCGACCCCATTCAACTTGGAGACCGAGCCCGGCTGGCGTCCCGCCCTTCTCCGGCTCGGCGAAAAGTCATACGTCTTGTCCATTGTCATGCATCACATTATTTCGGACGGCTGGTCCCTCGATATCCTCCAGCGCGAGCTGGCCACCTTCTACGCCGCGAGCCTCCGCAACAAGAACCCGTTGTCCAGGGTGAGCCCGCTGCCCATCCAGTACCGTGACTTCGCCATCTGGCAGAAGGAAGAGGCCCAAGTGGCCGAGCAGGAGCGTCAACTGGCATACTGGAAGGGCCAGCTTGATGGCAGCCAACCCGCGACTCTGCTTTTGGACAAGCCCAGACCGTCCGTTCCGTCCGGCACAGCGGTCGTCCACGAATTCACCGTGGACGGCGACATGTACCGGGACCTCCAGAGATTCTGCCGGAAGCAGCAGACGACGCCCTTCTCAGTGCTCTTCGCGGCCTTCAGGGCAACGCACTTCCGCCTCACAGGCATCGAGGACGCCACCATCGGCACGCCCATCGCCAACAGGAACCGCCAGGAGCTCGAGGACCTCATCGGATTCTTCGTGAACCTGCAGTGCATCCGGACCTCCTTGGCCGACGACGAGACCTTTGGGACCCTTGTCCGGCAGGTCGTCTCGGCCATGGCGGCGGCCTCAGCGAACCAGGACGTCCCCTTTGACCGGCTCGTTGCTGAGTTGCGGCCTGGGACACGCGATGTCTCTCGACACCCCTTGGTCCAGATGACGCTCGCCGTGCACTACCAGCAGAACCTCGGCAAGCTGCAGCTTGAGGGGCTGAGTTCCGACCCCCTGAACGCAGCTGAGACTTCGCGGTTCGACCTCGAGCTTCACTTCTTCCAGCAGAGGGACCGTCTGCAGGGCGTCATCATGTTCGCCAGGGATCTCTTCGACCCGGTGTCTATCAAGTCCATGGAAACCGTCTTCTGCGAGGTCCTCCGACGCGGGCTCGAGGATCCGTCCGTCCCGATTGCTTCCATGCCGTTGACCGACGGTCTCTCGGTGATCACCGACAACAAACTCGACCTCGTGGCCCGGACCGAGTATCCGCGGGACGCCAGCATCCCGGCCCTGTTCCGGGAGCAAGTTTCCCTCTCTGGCGACGCCATCGCCGTCAAGGACAGCACTTCACAACTTACCTATTCCGAGCTCGACCGACAGTCGGACCGGCTGGCCTCCTGGCTGGTCCGTCGAGGCTTCGCCCCCGAGACCATGATCGGCGTCCTGGCCCCGAGATCCTGCGAGGCCATCGTGGCCCTGATGGGAATCCTCAAGGCCGGCCTGGCGTATCTGCCGCTTGATGTCAATGTGCCCCTCGGCCGTTTGGAGAGCATCCTGTCCTCCATCGAGTACAAGAAACTCCTGCTACTCGGTGCCGGCGTGCCCGTGCCAGCCACGCAGCTGGACGACGTCGAGTTCCTCACCATCGCCGAGGCCCGTGACGGTGACTCCAAAATCGCCGTCGTTAAACAACTCCCATCACCCACGGCAACCAGCCTGGCGTATGTCATGTTCACGTCCGGTTCCACGGGTCGTCCAAAGGGAGTCATGGTCGAGCATCGGGGTATCGTCAGACTGGTCAAGAACACCAATATCCAAACCCAGGCCCAGTCTGCCGTTCCCGTCGGCCACATCGCCAACCTCGCCTTCGACGCGGCCACCTGGGAGATCTATACCGCCCTCCTCAACGGCGGGTCCCTCATCTGTATTGATCACACAACCGTCCTGGACGTCGCTGCGCTGGGCCGCGTATTCGAGCAGGAAAAGGTCAAGGCCGTCATGTTCACGCCCGCGCTGCTCAAACAGTGCCTTGCCGAGTCCCCGTCGACCATCAAGGGCCTCGAGCTCCTATTCGCATCCGGCGACCGCCTCGACGTTCAGGACGCCCTGACGGCGCAGGCACTGGCCAAGGGCGGTATCATCAACGCACTGGGCCACACGGAGAACACGGTGTACTCGACGGCCTTCCACATGCGGCCGGCCGAGCTCTGCATCAACGGCGTGCCCGTCGGACGCGCCATCAGCAACTCGGGCGCCCTTGTCCTCGATCCCCAGCAGCGTCCCGTGCCGCTCGGCGTCATGGGCGAGCTCGTCCTGACGGGCGACGGCGTGGCACGCGGCTACACCGACCCGGCTCTGAACAAGGGCCGGTTTTTCGACATGACGACCGCGGACGGCGAGACAACGCGGGCGTACCGCACCGGAGACCGCGCCAGATACCGGCCCGTCGACGCCCAGATGGAGTTCTTCGGCCGCATGGATCAGCAACTCAAGATCCGCGGGTTCCGGGTCGAGCCGGCCGAGGTCGAGCAGGTCCTGCTCCGCCACCCAGCCGTCCGGGACGCCGCCATCGTCATCCGGAAGCAGCCGGAAGACGTCCACAGCGTCGAGATGGTCGCTTTCCTCGCCGCGAGGGACGACGAGCTCGCCGAGATCCCGCAGAACGAGATTGCCAGCCGCGTCGAGGGCTGGGGCAACCACTTCGAGACGAGCACCTACGTTGACATTGACCAGGCCATCGACGCGTCCGTTGTCGGCAACGATTTCCTCGGCTGGACGTCCATGTATGATGGGACGGATATCGACAAGGGCGAGATGCAGGAGTGGCTGGACGACACGATGGACACGATCCTGGACCACCAACCGGCCGGCCGCGTGCTTGAGATCGGCACCGGCAGCGGCATGATCCTGTTCAACCTCGGCGGCGGCCTCGAGAGCTACGTCGGCCTCGACCCCTCAGAATCAGCCGTCTCTTTCGTCCAAAGCAAGATCCAATCCGTCCCCGCGGTGGCCGGCAAAGCCCAGGTCTACGTCGGCACCGCAACGGACGTGCCCAGCCTCGAGGGGCTCCGGGCCGATCTCGTGGTGACCAACTCCGTGGCCCAGTATTTCCCTTCCATCGAGTACCTACTACAAGTCATTGACGGTCTTACTCGGATCCCCGGCGTCAAGCGTCTTGTGTTCGGCGACATGCGGTCCTGGGCCATCAACCGCGACTTCCTGGCCTCCCGGGCGCTCCGGGCTCTCGGGCCGGCCGCCACCAGAACCGAGATCCGGCGTAAGATCGCCGAGCTCGAGGACCGCGAGGAGGAGTTCCTCGTGGACCCGGCCTTCTTCGCCGGGCTGACGAGCCAGTTCCCCGATCGAATCTGGCACGTCGAGGTCCTCCCGAAGCGCATGAGGGCCACCAACGAGCTCAGCGCGTACCGCTATCAAGCCGTCATCCACGTGCGAGGGCCGCCGGGCCGTGAGCCTCAACAGGCCGTACATGTCATCGACCCGGAGTCCTGGCTCGACTTCAAGGTCTCCCAGCTCGACCGCAACGGCCTCCTCGGTCTGCTGCAGGGGTCTCCCGACGCGCAGACCATCGCCGTGGGCAACATCCCCTACAGCCGCACCATCGTCGAACGGCTGCTCGTCGAGTCCCTGGACGAGCCCGACGTGCCCGGAACCCTGGAAGGTGCGGCCTGGATCTCGAGCGTCCGCGAGACCGCCGCCCAGTCGCCGTGCCTCTCGCCATTCGATCTCGTCCAGCTGGCCCGGGAGTCCGGGTTCCGCGTCGAGCTCAGCTGCGCGCGGCAGCGCTCGCAGAACGGCGCCGTCGACGCTGTGTTCCACCGCTTCGAGCCGGGCCACGACAACGGCCGCGTGCTGGTGCAGTTCCCGACGGACGAGCTGCTGCAGGCCCGGTCCCTCAGCCTCATGACCAGCCGGCCGCTGCACCGCCAGCAGAGCCGCCGGGTCGAGGCCCAGGTCCGCGAGTACCTCCAGACGCTGCTGCCGCCGTACATGATCCCGAGCCAGATCTCGGTGCTCGATCAGCTCCCGGTCAATGCCAACGGAAAAGTTGACCGTGGCCGCCTCGCGCTGCGGGCCCAGACGGTGGTGCCGAGGGCCCGCAAAGCCGCGGCCTACGTCGCCCCTCGTACCGAGGTGGAAGGCATCCTCTGCGAGGAGTTCGCCGACGTCCTCGGCGTGCAAGTCGGCGTGACGGACAACTTCTTCAACCTGGGCGGCCACTCGCTCATGGCAACGAAGCTGGCGGCCCGTCTGACCCGGAGACTCGAGGCGCGGGTTTCGGTCAAGGATATCTTTGACAGGCCGGTCCTCGCCGACCTCGCCGCCACCGTCCAGCAGGGCTCCAAGAAGCACAACCAGATCCCCTCACACCCGTACGCTGGCCCTGTCGAGCAGTCCTTCGGTCAGGGGCGTCTCTGGTTCCTCCACCAACTCGGCCTCGGCGACTCCTCCGGCTACCACATGCCGATCGCCGTCCGGATGGCCGGCCCGCTTGACACGGACGCGCTCCGGGTCGCCCTGGCCACCCTCGTGCGACGCCACGAGACGCTGCGGACAACTTTCGAGGAGCACGACGGCGTCGGCGTACAAGTTGTGCAGCCGGCGAGCGACACGAACGGTGACCTCTGTGTGATCGAGGTGCCCGACGGCCGGTACGAAGACATCCTGAAGCACCAGCAGGCGAAGCCCTTCGACCTCACTTCGGAACCGGGCTGGCGCGTCGTGCTGCTGCGTCTCGGGCCCGAGGATCATATCCTCTCCATCATCATGCACCACATCATCTCCGACGGGTGGTCCTTCGACATCCTCCAGCGCGAGCTGACCCTCTTCTACGCCGCCGCCCTGCGCGGCCAGGAGCCCGCCATCTCCCCGTTGCCGATCCAGTACCGAGACTTCGCCGCCTGGGAGAAGCAGGACGCCCAGGTCGCCGAGAACGAGCGGCAGTTGGACTACTGGAAGCGCGAGCTGGCCGGCAGCCAACCCGCGACGCTGCTGTGCGACAAGCCGAGGCCGGCCACCATCTCGGGCGACGGCGGCCTCGTCGAGCTGTCCGTCCAAGGTCCCGTGTATGAAAACCTCGAGAGGTTCTGCCGCACCCACCAGGCCACGTCCTTTGCCGTCCTGCTCGCCGCGTTCCGCGCCACGCATTATAGGCTGACTGGCGACGATGATGCGACTATTGGTACCCCTATTGCCAATAGGAGCCGGTCCGAGCTGGAAGACCTCATCGGATTCTTCGTGAACACGCAGTGTATGAGGATTGCCATGGACGATACCCAGACGTTCGACGGGCTGGTCCGCCAGGTCCGCTCGACCGTCACGTCCGCGTTCGAGAACCAGGACGTCCCCTTTGAGCGCATCGTGTCCTCCCTGCTGCCCGGGTCCAGGGATACCTCGCGCAACCCGCTGGTGCAGATCATCTTCGCCGTCCACTCGCAAAAGGATGTCGGGAAAATCCAGCTCGAGGGCCTCACGGGGACGACGTTGCCCTTCACCCCGACGACGAGGTTCGATTTCGAGTTCCACCTCTTCCAGGAGGAGGGCCGGCTCCGGGGCAACGTCTTCTACTCGACGGACCTCTTCGAGGAGAAGACGGTGCGGACCGTGGTGGATGTGTTCCAGGAGGTCCTGCGTCGGAGTCTCGAACAGCCGCAGGTCCCTCTCTCCGGCCTGCCTCTGACCGATGGATTGCCGGCCCTGCGCGATCTCGGCCTGTTGCAGGCCGCCACGCCCGAATACCCCCGGGACTCTAGTGTCGTGGATCTCTTCAATCAGCAGGCCTCGTCCCACCCCGACTCCGTTGCTGTCAAGGATGCATCGTCTCAGCTGACGTACGCTGAACTCAACAACCAGTCGGATAAGCTTGCGTCCTGGCTGCGCCAGCGTAGGCTCCCCGCCGGCTCCCTCGTTGGAGTGTTATCCCCTCGATCTTGCGAGACCATCGTTGCCCTTTTCGCCATCCTCAAGGCTGACCTCGCCTATTTGCCGTTCGACACCAATGTGCCCACCGCCCGCCTCGAGGATATCCTGTCGGAGGTGTCTGGCGAGAAGCTTGTATTAGTCGGGGCTTCAGTGCCCATGCCGGACCTTGGCGTGCCCGACGTCAAGCTGGTCCGCATCGTCGACGCCATGACGGCGTCTCATCAAAGGCAGCAGAACGGCCTCGTCGCAGCAGCGCCGGGCCCGAAGGCCACCAGTCTCGCCTACGTCATTTTCACCTCCGGCTCGACCGGCCGCCCCAAGGGTGTCATGGTCGAGCACCGCGCAATCGTCCGTCTCGTCAAAAACACCAATAAGCACCTGCAAATCAGCGCAGGGTCCAGCATGCCCCACGTCTCGAACCTGGCTTTTGATGCAGCGACGTGGGAGATTTATGCACCGCTGCTCAACGGCGGCACCCTCGTGTGCCTCGACCAGATGACGGTCCTGAGTCCCCCGCTGCTGCTCGAAGCCTTCCGCGTCAACAAAATCGCCGTGGTCTTCTTCACGACGGCCCTGATGCGCCAGCTGCTCGAGGAGATGCCGTCCATCATCGGCAGCCTGGACGTCCTGTTCACCGGCGGCGAGACGATGCGGCCCCAGGACGCGTTCAAGGCCCGCGGGCTCGTCAGGAAGGCCCTCTGCCACGTCTACGGACCGACAGAGAATACCGTCTTCAGCACCATGTACACAATGAAGTCCGACGAGGGTTGCGTCAACGGGCTGCCCATCGGACGCGCCATCCACAATTCGGGCGCTTTCGTGATGGACTCGCGCCAGCAAATCGTCCCTCTCGGGGTTATCGGCGAGCTCGTCGTCACAGGAGACGGGCTGGCCCGCGGGTACACGGATGCGAGTCTCGACCTGAACCGTTTTGTGCAGGTTACAGTTGAAGGCAAGTCTCTGCGCGCGTACCGGACGGGTGACCGGGCGCGCTACAGGCCGGCGGACGGCGAGATCGAATTCATCGGCCGCGTCGACAACCAGATCAAGATCCGCGGGTACCGCATCGAGACGGCCGAGGTGGAGACCGCCATCGCCGGTTTGTCCGGGGTGCGCGATTCGGCTGTTGTGGTCCGGACGTTTGAAGACCAGCAGCCGGAAATGGTCGGCTTCGTCACGGTCCACTCGGATACCGAAGTGGGTCCATCGGAGACGGAAGACGGCAACGGTGATCCGAACGGCCCCACTCCCGTCGCCGCAACGGAGCGGGACGTCCGGAAGCGTCTCCAGGCCGCCCTGCCGTCCTACATGGTCCCGTCGCAGATTATCGTTGTCGATCACATGCCCCTGACGGCGAACGGAAAAGTCGACCGCCGCGAGCTGGTCAGGAGGGCCCAGACGACTCTGCGGACCAGCACGGTCTCGCTCCGCGTTGCGCCCCGTAACGAAGTCGAGGCGACGCTCTGCGAGGAGTATGCCAAGGTGCTGGGCATCGAGGTCGGCATAACTGACAACTTCTTCGACCTCGGCGGCCATTCGCTGATGGCGACGAAACTGGCCGCCCGGATAAGCCGCAGGCTGGATGCCCGCGTGTCGGTCAAGGACATATTCGACCAACCCGTCCTCGTCGACCTTGCGGCCATTATACGTCCCGGTTCAACACTCCACAGCCCCATAACTCCCATGCCGTACTACGGCCCGGTCGAGCAATCCTTTGCCCAGGGCAGACTTTGGTTCCTCGACAAGCTGAACGCCGGGGCCCTATGGTATATGATGCCCCTCGCGGCGCGTCTCCGAGGCCCCTTGCGTGTGGATGCCCTGTCTGCCGCGATCAACGCGCTGCAGGAGCGCCACGAAACCCTGCGCACGACGTTCGTCGAGCAAGACGGCGTGGGCGTGCAAGTCGTCCACCCGCCGCGCCCCGTCGAGCTGAAGGTCGTCGACCTCTCGGCCGCCCGTGACGGCGAACGCAGCTACGTCCAGCCGCTCAAAGACGAGCAGACGACGCCCTTCGACCTGGCCTCCGAACTGGGCTGGCGCGTGACGCTGTATCGCCTCAGCGAGAACGATCACGTGCTGTCCATCATCATGCACCACATCATCAGCGACGGCTGGTCCGTCGACATCCTCCGCAAGGAGCTCGGCGCCTTCTACGCGGCGGCGATCCGCGGCGAGGACCCGTTGTCACGCGTGCGACCCCTTCCTATCCAGTACCGTGACTTCGCCGTCTGGCAGCGCAACGACGTCCAGGCCGTCGACCAGAAGAAACAGCTCGAGTATTGGACCGAGCAGTTGGCCGATAGCACACCGGCCGAGTTCCTGTGCGACAAGCCGCGGCCGACCATCTTGTCCGGAGACGCCGGGTTCGTGGAGATGACGATAAAGGGAGCCGTCTACGAGAGCCTGCAGTCCTACTGCCGTGCCAACCACTTCACCTCCTTCGCCGTGCTGCTCGCGGCCTTCCGCGCCACCCACTTCAGACTTACTGGTGTTGAAGACGCCACGATTGGCACACCCATCGCCAACCGCAATCGACCCGAACTCGAGGACCTCATCGGCTTCTTCGTCAATGCCCAGGGGATGCGCACCGTCCTCCAGGAGGACGAGACCTTCAACAGCCTCGTGCGGCAGGTCCGCGCAACGGCGGCGGCGGCGTTCGAGAACCAGGACGTCCCCTTCGAGAGCGTCGTGACGGCCCTCGTGCCGCCCAACGCGCGCGACGCGTCCCGGAACCCGCTCGTGCAGCTCATGTTCGCCCTGCACTCGCAGCACGACCTCGGCCGGATCCCGCTGGAGGGGCTGGCCAGCGAGCGCCTCCCGACGCCGGCGACGACGCGGTTCGACCTCGAGTTCCACCTGTTCCAGGAGGAGGGCCGGCTGGGCGGCAGCATCATGTACGCGTCGGACCTGTTCGAGCACGCCACGGTGCAGGGGATCGTCGACATCTTCCAGGAGGTGCTGCGCCGCGGGCTGGCGCAGCCGGACACTCCGATCTCGTCGTTGCCGCTCACCGACGGGCTCGACGGCCTGCGGGCCACCGGTCTCGTGGATGTCGACAAGACCGAGTACCCGCGCGAGTCGAGCATCATAGACGTCTTCGCCGAGCAGGTCGCGGCGGCGGGCCCGGACACCATCGCCGTCAAGGACTCGACTTCCGCGCAGCTGTCGTACGCGCAGCTGGACCGGCAGTCCGACATACTGGCGTCCTGGCTGCAGAAGCAGAAGCTTGCAGCAGAAACGCCCGTGGCCGTCTTTGCGCCCCGGTCCTGCGAGACCATCGTGGCCTTCCTCGGCATACTCAAGGCCAACCTTGCGTATCTTCCCCTCAACGTCAACATCCCGGCCGCACGACTTACCTCTATTCTTTCTGCCGCCGACGACGGCAAGGTCCTCCTCCTTCTCGGATCGACCGTCACGAGACCGTCCCTTGATCTCCCCAACGTCACGATGGTGCCCATCAGCGATACCCTTCGTGACGCCCCCAGCAAACCCTCCCTCCAGCTCCTCTCCAAGCCAACTGCCACCAGTCTGGCCTACATCATCTTCACGTCCGGGTCAACAGGCAAGCCCAAGGGCGTGATGGTCGAACACCGCGGAATCATCAGGCTTGTCAAGAACAGCAATGTGGTTGCCAAGCTTCCTCCCGCCGCACGCGTTGCCCACCTCTCCAACGTTGCGTTTGACGCGTCCACGTGGGAAATCTACTCGGCGCTGCTCAACGGCGGCACCTTGGTCTGCATCGACTATTTCACGACCCTCGATCCGGCGGCATTAAACACCCTCTTCCTCCGGGAGCGGATCCAGGCCACGATGCTGCCCCCGGCCCTCCTCAAGCAGTGCCTCCAGCCCATGGAGGCCACCCTCGGGGCCCTGAGCCTGCTGTTCGCCGCGGGTGACCGCTTCGACGGCCCCGATGCCGCCGCCGCCTCGCGCGCGTTGGGCTCCGGAGGAAGCGTCTACAACGCGTACGGTCCGACGGAGAATACGATCCTCAGCACGATCTACGAAGTATCCGGGCAGGACCCCTTCGTCAACGGCGTACCGATCGGCAAGGCAGTCAGCAACTCGGGGGCGTACATCCTCGATCCCATCCAGCGGCCCGTCCCCGTGGGCGTGATGGGCGAGCTTGTTGTCACGGGAGACGGTCTCGCCCGCGGCTACACGGATGCCGCACTCAACAAGGACCGGTTCGCCCAGGTGGCCGTCAACGGGCAGGTCGTCCGGGCGTACCGCACGGGTGATCGTGTGCGTTACCGTCCGACGGACGGCCAGATCGAGTTCTTTGGCCGGATGGACCAGCAGGTCAAGATCCGCGGGCACCGCGTTGAACCGGCCGAGGTCGAACAGGCCCTTCTCACGCATAGCGACGTGCTGGATGCCGCCGTCGTGCTGCGCCGACAGGAAGGGGAGGAGACGGAGATGGTCGGGTTCGTGGCGGCGCGCGGCGACCAGAGCCTCGAGACGCAGGAGGCCGGCAACCAGGTCGAGGGCTGGGGCAACCACTTCGAGACGAGCACGTACGCCGACATCGAGACCATCGACCAGTCGATCGTCGGCAACGACTTCATGGGGTGGACGTCCATGTACGACGGCAAGGATATCGACAAGGGGGAGATGCAGGAGTGGCTTGACGACACCATGGCGGCGCTCCACGACGGCAGGCCGGCCGGCCGCGTCCTCGAGATCGGCACGGGCACCGGCATGATCCTCTTCAACCTCCGGGGTCTAGACGGTTACGTCGGCCTCGACCCGTCCAGCTCGGCGGCCGGGTTCGTCAACAGCAAGATCCGGGCTATGCCGTCCCTCGCCGGCAAGGCCCGTGTCGCCGTCGGCACGGCCCTCGACGTGGGCAACGGCGGTCTCCTCCTCGACAACAACATGGTTGACGCCGGTCTCGTCGTCACCAACTCGGTCGCCCAATACTTCCCCTCGGGCGACTATTTGTTCCAGGTCATCAAGCACCTGACGCGCCTCCGGGGCGTCCGGCGGCTCTTCTTTGGCGATATGCGGACCTACGCCACCAACAGGGACTTCCTCGCGGCCAGGGCCTTACATGATCTGGGCTCCGGCGCAACGCGGGATGACGTCCAGCGGAGGATCGCCGAGCTGGAGGAGCGCGAGGAGGAGCTTCTGGTTGATCCGGCCTTCTTCACGGGGCTTGTGGCGCGTCTCCCGGACCACGTGCGGCACGTGGAGATTCTGCCGAAGCGCATGAGGGCGACCAACGAGCTCAGCGCGTATAGATACGCGGCCGTCGTTCATATGAAGAACCCGGAGGACGACGAGACCTCCAACAACGACGACACTAGGAAGCAGACGCGGCGACAGCCCGTCCACACCATCGAGACGGACGCCTGGATCGACTTTAAGAAATCCCAGCTCGACTATGCCGGGCTTCTGAAGCTTTTAAAGTCCAAGTCGACGTCGTCTTCCTCTGCCATCGTCCCCGTCTCCAACATCCCCTACAGCAAGACCATCGTCGAGAGGCTGCTCGTCGAGTCCCTCGATGAAGACGACGAGACGCAGCGCCTCCTCGACGGCGCCCCCTGGATCTCCTCCATCCGTGATCTTGCACGGAACTACGCCGCCCTTTCCGGAGCCGATCTCGCCGACATTGCAGACCAAGCCGGCTTCCACGTGGAACTGAGCTGGGCCCGGCAACGATCCCAGAACGGAGCCATCGACGCCGTCTTTCACCGCCGTCACCTCGTCAAGGATGACGACCACAACGGCAACAATAACGATAAGAAGAACCACCAACAACAGACCCGCGTGCTCTTCGACTTCCCCACGGAGCACCTCGGCCGTCTGTCCAACCTCCTCGCCAACAGCCCCCTCCAGCGCCACCAGAGCCGCCGTCTCGAGACCCAGGTCCGGGACCACCTCCAGACCATCCTCCCGCCGTATATGGTGCCCGTTCAGATCGTCGTCATGGACCGCCTGCCCCTCAACGCCAACGGCAAGATCGACCGCCGCGAGCTCGCGCGCAAGGCCAAGGCGGCGCCGCGCACCAAGGCCCTCCTCGCCGCGACGGAGCGGGTCGAGCCGCGCAACGAGGTCGAGGCCGCGCTGTGCGAAGAGTTCTCCGCCGTGCTGGGCGTCCACGTCGGCATCACCGACAACTTCTTCGACCTCGGAGGGCACTCGCTGATGGCCACCCGTCTCGCCGCCCGCCTGTCCCGCCGGCTGAACACGCAGATCTCGGTCAAGGACGTCTTCGACAACGCCCGCGTCGTCGACCTGGCCGCGTCCATCCGCCAGGGGTCCAGCAGACACAACGCCATCCGCGCCCTGCCTTACACCGGTCCTGTCGAGCAGTCCTTTGCCCAGGGCCGACTGTGGTTCCTGGACCAGCTGGATCTTGGGGCATCGTGGTACATCATGCCGCTTGCATTCCGTCTCCGCGGTCCCATGAAGGTCGAGGCGTTGGCCACGGCCTTGCGTGCGTTGGAACTCCGGCACGAGACGCTCCGCACCACTTTCGAGGAGCAGGACGGCGTTGGCGTCCAGGTCGTCCACCCGTTCGACCCCAAGGATCTCCGGGTCATCCATGTCCAAGACGGCGGGAGCCATCTCGACGAGGCCCTCCGGAAGGAACAGAGCCTCCCCTTTGATCTCTCGACGGAGCCTGGCTGGCGGCCGGCCCTCTTCCGTGTTGGTGACGGTGACCAGGACCACGTCCTCTCCATCGTCATGCACCACATCATCTACGACGGCTGGTCCCTCGAGATCCTGCAGCGCGAGCTGGCCTCCTTTTACGCGTCCGCCGTCCGGGGCCACGACCCCCTCGCCGACGTGCCGGCGCTGGCCATCCAGTACAGAGACTTCGCCGCGTGGCAGAGACAGGACGAGCAGGTCGCGGAGCACGAGCGGCAGCTGTCCTACTGGCGCCAGCAGCTCGAGGGGAGCCAGCCGGCCAGCCTGTTCTGCGATCGGCCCCGTCCGGCGGCGCTCTCGGGCGATGCCGGCATCGAGTCCATTGTCGTCGAGGGCCCGACCTACGAGAACCTTCAGGCCTACTGCCGGGCTCGCCAGGCCACCCCCTTCATCGTCCTCCTCGCCGCCTTCAGGGCTGCCCACTACAGGTTGACCGGCATGGAAGACGCAACCGTAGGCACGCCCATTGCCAACCGCAACCGGTCCGAGCTCGAGGATCTCGTCGGTTTCTTCGTCAACACGCAGTGCATGCGCATCACCATCGACGAGGCCGACGAGACCTTTGAGTCACTCGTCCAGCAGGTCCGGGCCACGGTCAACACGTCGTTCGAGAACCAGGACGTCCCCTTTGAGAGGATCGTCTCGGCTCTGCAGCCCGGGTCGAGGGACACATCGCGCAACCCGCTCGTGCAGCTCATGTTCGCCGTGCATTCGCAGCAGGGGCTCGGAGGCATACAGCTCGAGGACGTGTCGAGCGAGCGTCTGCCCAACGCGACGACCACGCGCTTCGACGTGGAGTTCCACCTCTTCCAGGAAAAGGGACGGCTTACAGGAAGCATCGTGTACGCCACCGACCTCTTTGCGACAGCCTCGATCCGCGGCGTCGTTTCTGTATTCGAAGAGGTCCTTCGCCGCACGCTGGATGACCCCAAGGCGGTTCTTTCGTCCCTCCCGCTGACGGATGGCCTGGCCGAGCTTCACAGCAAGGGCCTCCTCTCCATTCCGAGGTCGCCGTATCCGAGAGACGCCAGCGTGGCCGACGTGTTCCGCGAACTGGCCCTCAGCCAGCCTGATGCTCCGGCCGTCGTTGATGCCTCGTCTACCCTGTCCTACTCGCAGCTGGACCAGCAGTCAGATACGCTGGCGGCGTGGCTTCTTCGACGACCGGACATGGCGGACGAGGAACTTGTCGCCGTGCTGGCCCCGCGGTCCTGCGACACTATTGTTGCGTTCCTCGGCGTCCTCAAGGCCAACATGGCCTACCTCCCCCTGGATATCAATGCCCCGGTGGCCCGTCTCAACGCCATCTTCTCGACCCGTCCGGGACGCAAGCTGCTGCTTCTCGGCAACGATACCCCCGTTCCCGACTCGTTAGCCGAAGACGTCGAGACGGTGCCTCTCGGCGAGGCCCTCAAGACCCCCCACGCCATCCCGCCCACCGCCTCGAAGCCGTCCGCGACGAGCCTCGCGTACGTCATGTATACCTCCGGGTCGACCGGCACGCCAAAGGGTGTTATGGTCGAGCACCGCGGCATCGTGCGTCTCGCCAAGAACACCAATGCCCTCGCGAGACTGCCGCCATCGGCCCGCATGGCCCATATGTCCAACATTGCCTTTGACGCCGCCACCTGGGAGATCTATTGCGCCCTGCTGAACGGGGGCACCCTCGTCTGCGTCGACTACTTCACCACCATCGACGTCAAGAAGCTACAGGCCCTCTTCGCCTCCCGGCGCGTGCAGGCCGCCTTGTTCCCGCCGGCTCTGCTCAAGCAGTGCCTCGCCCACGCTCCGGCGACCCTGGCTTCCATACAGCTCCTCCTGGCCGGCGGCGACCGCTGTGATCCCCGCGACGCCGCCATGATCAGGTCCATCATCCCGGGGACCTTGATCAACGCCTATGGCCCGACGGAGAACACCGTCCTCTCCACCTTTCACGAGGTCACCGACGAGCCCTACGTCAACGGCGTCCCCATCGGCCGGACTGCGACCAACTCGGGCGCCTACGTCATGGACGCTCGTCAGCAGCCCGTTCCCATCGGTGTTGTCGGCGAGCTCGTCGTCCTCGGCGACGGCCTGGCCCGGGGATACACGGACCCGGCGCTGGAGGTCGGCCGGTTCGTCGAGATCTCCGTCGACGGCCAGCCTCCGGCCCGGGCCTACCGCACCGGCGACCGCGTCCGATACCGGCCGGACGGTCAGATCGAGTTCTTCGGCCGCATGGATCAGCAGGTCAAGATCCGCGGGAACCGCGTCGAGCCGGCCGAGGTGGAGCAGGCTATCCTCCGGCACACGGCCGCCTCCGACGCCGCTGTTGTTCTGCGGAGACGCGACGGCCAGGATCCCGAGATCGTCAGCTTCGTCGCCGTCCGGTTCCCCAACGGCATCATTGCGCCACCGGAGAACGACGAGGCCGAGGCCGCGCAGCAGCAGCAGTTCGCCTTCAAGACGGAGAGAACAATGCACCAGAAGCTGCAGAGCGTCTTGCCCTCCTACATGGTGCCCGCGCAGATCGTCGTGCTCGACCAGCTGCCCCTGAACGCCAACGGCAAAGTCGACCGGCGTCTCCTCTCGAGCAGAGCCCAGACCATGACCGGCTCGGCATCCTCTTCTGCTGCCGCCGCCGCCGCCGCCGCCTCCACCCGCGTGGCCCCCCGGAACGACGTCGAGGCCGCGCTGTGCGAGGAGTACACCAACGTGCTCGGCGTCGACGTCGGCGTTCATGATAGCTTCTTCGACCTTGGGGGGCACTCCTTGCTGGCCACCAAGCTCGTCGCCCGCCTCAGCCGCCGTCTGGACGCCCACGTCTCCGTCAAGTCCGTCTTCGACCACCCGGTCCTCGCCGACCTGGCCGCCACCATCCGCCGAGGCTCCAAGAAACACACGGCCATCGAGCCCACCGAGTACCGCGGTCCCGTCGAGCAGTCCTTTGCCCAGGCCCGTCTCTGGTTCATCGATCAGCTCGACCTCGGCGCCTCGTACATGATGCCTATCGCCTTCCGCCTGCGAGGGCCTCTTTCAGTCGATGCCCTCCGTTTGGCGCTCCACGCCCTCGCGCAACGCCACGAGACGCTTCGAACGACCTTTGAGGAGCGCGAAGGCGCCGGCGTACAAGTCATCCACGACAACAAGAGCCTCGAGGACACTCTCCGAGTCATCGATGTGCCGGAATCATCGTCAGCGTCAGCATCAGATACCGACGAGGCCTACGCCTACGCCGAGATCCTCCAAAAGGAGCAGTCCACTCCCTTCGACCTCGCCAAGGAGCCCGGCTGGCGCGTCTCCCTGCTGCGTCTGGGCTCCGACGACGACGACCACATCCTCTCGATCGTCATGCACCACATCATCTCCGATGGGTGGTCCATCGAGGTCCTCCAACGCGAGCTTGTCGGCCTCTACGCCGTATCCCTCCGCGGCCAAGACCCCCTCACCCACCTAAGTCCGCTCGCGATCCAATACAGGGACTTCGCCGTCTGGCAGAAGCAAGAGGCCCAGACGGAGGAGCACGACCGCCAGCTCGAGTACTGGACGAACCACCTCCAGGGCGGACAACCTGCCAAGCTGCTTCTAGACAGACCCCGGCCCGAGACCCTGTCCGGTAGCGCGGGAGCTGTTTTCCTGAGCGTCGACGGTGAAGTCTATAATGCTCTACAGACTTTCTGCCAGGCCCATCAGACGACGTCCTTTGCGGTGCTGCTCGCCGCCTTCCGAGTGGCTCATTTCCGTCTCACGGGCGCCGACGATGCCACAATCGGCACTCCCATAGCCAACCGCAACCGGGCCGAGCTTGAGGATGTTATTGGCTTCTTCGTCAACACGCAGTGCATGCGCATCGTGATCGACAACGAGGATACGTTTGGCAGCATCGTCCAGCAAGTCCGGTCCACGGCGGCCGCGGCCTTTGAGAACCAGGACGTGCCCTTCGAGAGGGTCGTTTCCGCCCTGCTCCCCGGCACCAGGGACACGTCCCGCAACCCGCTGGTGCAGCTCATGTTCTCCCTCAACTCGCAGGAGGGCCTCGGCCGGATCCAGCTCGAGGGCCTTGCGGGCAGCGAGGCGATGCCGGCGGCCGTCACGACCCGCTTCGATGTCGAGTTCCACCTCTTCCAGGAGGCCGGCCGCCTGGCCGGCACGGTACTCTACTCGTCCGACCTGTTCGACCGGGAGACCATCTCCGGCGTCGTCGACGTCTTCCAGCAAGTCCTCCGCGAGGCCCTCGCGCACCCGGAAACGCCCCTAGGCGCGCTGCCGTTCGCCCGCGCCGAAGAACAGCTCCGCGACGCCGGCCTGCTGGACATGGAAGTGACTAACTACCCCCGCGACGCCAGCATCCCAGACATCTTCCGCGCCGAGGCCCTCGCGAAGCCGCGCGCCGTCGCCGTCACGGATTCCTCCTCCCAGCTGACGTACGCCGAGCTGGATCGCCGCTCCGACGACCTCGCCCACTGGCTGAGGCGCCGTCGTCTGGACTCGGAGACCCTGGTGGGCGTTCTCGCGCCCCGGTCCTGCGAAACGGTCGTCGCCTTCCTCGGCATCCTCAAGGCCAACCTTGCATACCTCCCGCTCGACGTCAACGTGCCCTCCGCCCGCGTCGAGATGATCCTCTCCTTCGTCCCCGGCCAGAAGCTCGTCCTGGTCGGACCGGACGTCTCTACCGATACCACCCTGTCGGACGTCGAGTTTGTGCGTATCAGCGCCGCTCTCGACGAGGCCGCCGGCTCCAGCGGCTCGTCCAAGGAACCCGCAACCGCTTTCTCACAACCAGGCGCCAACAGCCTCGCTTACGTCATGTATACCTCCGGGTCTACTGGCAAGCCGAAGGGTGTTATGGTTGAGCACCAGGCCATTATGCGTCTTGCTAAGAACACTAACATCCTAGCGAGACTGCCCCCGTCGGCCCGCATGGCCCATATGTCTAATATTGCCTTCGACGCCGCCACCTGGGAAATCTATGTGCCCCTTCTCAACGGCGGTTCCTTGGTCTGCATCGACCGCATGACAGTCCTCAACTCCTCCGAGCTCGGCCGCGTGATTTCCAGCGAGCGCATCACCACCGCCTGGTTCACCGCAGCTTTCCTGACGCAGGTCCTTGAGGAGGCCCCGTCCATTATCAGCCATCTGGACTTTGTGTTCGCCGGCGGTGAGTTGGTGAGGCCGCAGGATGCGCAAAAGGCCGCCCGCCTCGTACGCCGCTCGTTCCGCCACATGTACGGCCCGACCGAGAACACTACCTTCAGCACCATGTTCCAGATGCCGACGGCGGCGGCGGCGGCAGCGGTCTCGGAGAAGGAGGAGGAGCGGGAGCACTGCGCCAACGGCGTCCCCATCGGCCGCGCCGTCAGCAACTCGGGCGCCTACATCACCGACATCAAACAACGCCTCGTGCCTTTGGGCGTCATGGGCGAGCTCGTCGTCACGGGCGACGGTCTCGCGCGCGGGTACACGGACCCGGCGCTCGACCGGGACCGGTTTATCCACATCTCCGTCGCCGGCCGAATGGTCCGTGCGTACCGAACCGGAGATCGGGCCCGCTTCCGGCCGGATGGTCAGATCGAGTTCCACGGCCGCATGGACCAGCAGATCAAAGTGCGCGGTCACCGGATCGAGCCGGCCGAGATCGAGCAGGCGATGCTTTCCTATGCCGGCGTCGGCGATTCCATCGTCGTCATCGCGCGGCCGGACGACGCCGGGGACGCCGAGCTCGTCGGCTTCTTCACGGCGCAGTACACCAACGGCGTCGTCGTGCAGAAGGACGGCCCCTCGGCGGAGGAGCTGTTCTCCGCAAAGATCGAAAAGGCGCTCCGACAACACCTCCAAAAGCTCCTTCCGTCGTACATGGTCCCCTCGCGCCTCGCGCGTCTGGCCCAGCTGCCCCTCACGCCCAACGGCAAGGTCGACCGCCGCGAGCTGGCCCGGCAGGGTCAGACGCTCATAGTCGAAGGCAAGTCGGCCTTCGCCGACGTCTTGGAGATCGTCCCGCCGCGCAACAAGATGGAGAGCGTCCTCTGCGACGAGTTCGCCGCCGTCCTCGGCGTCAAGGCCGTCGGCGTCACCAGCAGCTTCTTCGACCTCGGCGGGCATTCGCTGATGGCCACCAAGCTCGCAGCCCGTCTCAGCAAGCGCTTCAACACGCGGGTGACGGTCAAAAACATCTTCGAACAGCCCCACATCGTCGATCTCGCTGCCAAGATCCTCCAGCAGCAGGACTCGGCCCAGCACAAGCCCATCAAGACGAGCGAGTACTCGGGCCCCGTCGAGCAGTCCTTCGCCCAGGGCCGTCTCTGGTTCCTCGAGCAGCTCTACATTCGGGGCACCGGATACCTCGTGCCTCTGGCTGTGCGACTTCGCGGCCCCCTGCGCATCGAAGCCCTCGAAGCCGCCCTTTGCGTTCTCGAGCAGCGTCATGAGACCCTCCGGACCACCTTTGAGGGTCACGACGGCGTAGGCGTGCAGGTCATCCGGCCCAGTCAGAACAAGCCGCTCAAGCTCGTCGACGTGCCGGCCAGCGAGGATTTCATGGAGCTGCTTCGGCTGGACCAACAGAAGCCTTTTGACCTCTCCTCCGAGCCGGGCTGGCGCTTCACGATTTTCCGGTTGGGCTCCGGTGGCCGGGACCACGTGCTGTCCGTCGTGATGCATCACATTATATCCGACGGCTGGTCCCTCGATGTACTTCAGCGCGAGCTGGCTACCCTCTACTCTGCCGCACTCGAGGGCAGAGAATTGTCGTCTCTGTTGCATGTCCTCCCGCCTCTCCCCATCCAATACCGTGATTTCTCGGTCTGGCAGAAACAACCGGCACAGGTGGTCGAGCAAGACAGACAACTCGCCTACTGGAAAGACCAACTCGACGGCAGCCACCCGGCCAGCCTCCTATGCGATAAGATGCGCCCCGAGAAGCCATCCGGAGATGCCGGTCTCGTGCAGTTCAAGATCCAGGGGTCTGCGTATGACAAGTTATTGCAATTCTGCAAGACGAACCAGACGACCATGTTCACTGCCCTCTTCGCGGCATTCCGCGCCACCCACTACCGTCTGACCGGCGTCGAGGACGCAACCATTGGCACGCCCATCGCCAACCGCAACAGGCCGGAGCTGGAAGACTTGATCGGCTTCTTCGTCAACTCTCAGTGCCTCCGAACGACCGTCTCGGATAAGGCCACCTTCGCCGACCTGGTCAGCCAGGTCCGGACAACCATGACCGCCGCCGCCGAGCACCAGGACGTGCCCTTCGAACGCATCGTGTCGACCCTCCTCCCCGGATCCAGAGACACGTCTCGGAACCCGCTGGTGCAGCTCATGTTCACCTTCCACGCGCAGCAGGACCTCGGAAAGCTGAGCCTGCAGGGGCTCGACGGCGAGTCGCTGTCCATAGAGCCCAACACGCGGTTCGACATGGAGTTCTACCTCGCGCAGCAGGACGGCTGCCTCGGCGCCAACGTCATCTTCTCCACGGACCTCTTCGAGCTCGATACCGTCCGCGGCATCGTCCGTCTCTTCGAGGAGGTCTTGTCCCAGGGTCTCCAGCAGCCAGACACGCCCATCGCCGGTCTCCCCCTGCCCTACGGCATCGCCGAGCTCCGGGAGATGGACCTGCTCGAGATGCAGACCACGGACTACCCGCGCGACGCGAGCGTCATTGACGTCTTCGCCGAGCAGGTCGCCGCTCACCCGGACACGACGGCCGTTACCGACGCCTCGTCGAGCCTCACGTATCGCGAGCTGGACAGGGAGTCGAGCCGCATCGCCGCCTACCTCCAACGGTACCACCGCCAGATGGCGCCCGAGAGCCTCGTAGGCGTGCTGGCGCAGCGCTCATGCCTGACGACGGCCGCGTTCCTCGGCATCCTCAAAGCCAACCTCGCCTACCTGCCCCTCGACGTCAACGCCCCTGCAGCTCGCATAGATGCCATTCTATCGGCGGTCCCAGATCACAAGCTAGTCCTTGTCGGCGCCGGAGTCCTTACTCTTCCAGCCGAGTCTCGGGAGGTCGAGCAGGTTCAGATCAGTGATGCCTTGAGACTTGGAGCAGCTGTCAACCCCCGTGACCTGTGCCTTCGTCCCGCGGCCACGGCGTCGGGTCTGGCCTACGTCATCTTTACATCCGGGACAACTGGTAAGCCAAAGGGCGTCATGATCGAGCACCGCAGTATTGTGAGGCTTGTCAAGTCCACCAACTTCATGACGCAGTCCCAGACCGCTCAGCCCGTCGCCCATATCTCGAACCTGGCCTTCGATGCCGCCACATGGGAGCTTTTCACGGCGCTTCTTAACGGAGGCACCGTCGTGTGCATCGACCATATGATCGTGTTGGACCCGAGCGCCCTCGGACAGGCCCTCAAGGCCAATGGCGTGACAGCCGCCTTTTTCACCACGGCCCTTTTCAATCAGTTCCTCAACGAGATGCCTTCTGTTATTGCCGGGCTCGATTTGCTCGTCTCTGGAGGCGAGACCATGCGACCGAAGGATGCCTCCCGGGCCTGCCAGCTGGTCAAGCAGGCCCTATACAACGTTTACGGGCCCACGGAAAACACGGCCTTCAGCACCGCCTATCCCATCGACGCAGACGGGAGCTTCGTCAACGGCGTGCCCATTGGGAAGGCCATCAGCAACTCCGGGTCCTACATCATGGACGCGCATCAGCAACTGACGCCGATCGGCACCATGGGCGAGTTGGTTGTGACCGGCGACGGCCTCGCTCGCGGCTATACTGATCCTGCCTTGAACGCGGACCGATTCGTTGAGGTCGATATTGCCGGCCGCTCCGTCCGGGCGTACCGGACCGGCGATCGGGCCCGGATCCGGCCTAGAGACGGACAAATCGAGTTCTTTGGCCGGATGGACCAGCAAATCAAGATCCGAGGTCACCGGATCGAGCCGGTCGAGATTGAGCAGGCCATGCTCAGTATCGACATCGTTGTCCACGCCGCCGCCGTCTTCCGGAAGCGGGACGGTCAGGACTCGGATATTGTGGGGTTCGCCGCCCTCGCTGCTGCCGCCGCCCGGCCCGCCGAAGACGGCGCCATGGACCCACAAACTTTCGCGGCGGACGCGGAACGGGAGATCCGGCAGCGCCTACAGACCCTGCTGCCCCCGTACATGGTCCCTGCACAGATCATCGTGCTGGACCAGCTGCCGCTCAACGCCAACAAGAAGGTCGACCGCCGCGAGCTCGCCCAGCGAGCCCTCGCCGCGCCTAGGAGCCGTACTTCCGCCGTGCGCGTCGCCCCTCGCAACGACGTCGAGGCCGCGCTCTGCGAGGAGTTCTCCGACGTCATCGGCGGCGGCGTGGAAGTAGGCGTCACCGATAACTTCTTCGACCTCGGCGGCCACTCCCTCATGGCCACGAAGCTGGCAGCCCGCATCAGCCGCCGTCTGGACGCCCGCGTCTCCGTCAAGGATGTCTTTGATCAGCCCGTTCTCGCCGATCTCGCAGCCATTATTGTCAGCGGATCCGCGCTCCACGACGCGATTATCTTGACACCCTATTCCGGGCCCGTGGAGCAGTCGTTCGCGCAAGGACGCCTCTGGTTCCTGGACAAGCTCAACATCGGCGGCGCCTCGTACATGATGCCCCTCGCCGTACGCATGCGAGGGCCGCTCAACATCGACGCCCTGACGACGGCGCTCCGCACCGTCGAACAACGACACGAGACGCTCCGCACAACCTTTGAAGATTACGAGGGCGTAGGCATGCAGATTGTCAACGACACTTCCTCCGGTCCCCTGAGAGTCATCGACGTCTCGGGCGAGGCCACAGACAGTGGTCCCATCCCCCTCCTGCATCAGGAGCAGCACGTCCCCTTCAACCTGGCATCCGAACCGGGTTGGAGAGTCTCTGTTTTCCGCCTCGGCCCGGAGGACCATATCCTCAGCATCGTCATGCACCACATCATTTCAGATGGTTGGTCCGTCGATATCCTGCGCCGCGAGCTCGCCGCCTTTTACGCCGCGGCGCTGCGAGGCCACGATCCCCTCGACGAGGTGGCCCCGCTCCCCATCCAGTACCGCGACTTCGCCGTCTGGCAAAAGACGCAGGCCGCCGAGCACCAGAGACAACTGGAGTACTGGACCGAGCAGCTGGCCGACAGCTCCCCCGCGGAGCTCCTCTGCGATAAACCGCGCCCTGCCGTACTGTCCGGCGAGGCCGGCGCCATCCCCGTCAAGATCGAGGGACCCCTATACGACAGACTGCAAGACTACTGTCAAACGCGCCAAGTCACGCTCTTTGCCGTCCTTCTGTCTGCTTTCCGCGCCGCCCATTACCGTCTGACGGGCGCCGAGGACGCCATCATCGGAACCCCCATGGCCAACCGCAACCGGCCCGAACTCGAGGAGCTCATCGGCTTCTTCGTCAACACGCAGTGCATGAGGATCGTCGTCGAAGACGAGTCCTTCGACGGCCTCGTCCAGCAAGTGAGGGCCACGGCCGCGGCAGCCTTTGAGAACCAAGACGTCCCCTTCGAGAGGGTCGTCTCGGCCCTCCTCCCGGGCTCGAGAGACACGTCGAGGAACCCGCTGGCCCAGCTCATGTTCGCCGTCCATTCCCAACAGGACCTGGGCCGCATCAAACTCGAAGGCCTTGCCAGCGAACCCCTCCCGACGACCGTCACCACCCGCTTCGACCTCGAGTTCCATCTCTTCCAGGAGGAAGGGTTCCTTGGAGGCAACGTGGTGTATGCCGCCGACCTCTTTGACCCGGCCACCGTCCGCGGCGTGGTCGACGTCTTCGAGGAGGTCCTCCAGCGCGGTCTCGCCCAGCCCGACATCTCCATCGCCAACCTGCCCCTCACAAACGGACTGTCGGCCCTGCGATCCATGGGCCTCCTCGACGTCAAGAGGCCCGACTACCCCCGCGATTCCAGCATCGTCGACGTCTTCCTTCAGCAGGTCGTCGCCCATCCCGAGCGTATCGCCGTCAAGGACGCCTCCACGTCTCTCACATACAGCCAACTCGATGAGAAGTCGGACCGCCTCGCCGCCTGGCTCCGCAAGAAGCACATGTCGACTGAGACCATCGTCGGCGTGCTCGCCCCGCGCTCCTGTCAGACGACCGTCGCCTTCATGGCCGTCCTGAAGTCTAGCCTCGCATATCTCCCGCTCGACGTTAACGTGCCGGCCGCCCGGCTCGAGTCCATCCTCTCGGCCGTGCCAGAACTTACACTGGTCCTCCTCGGCGCCGACGTCGCGACGCCCAACGTCCGTCTCCCGGCCATCAACTTTGTTCCCATCTCCGAGGCCCTCGCCGCGTTCCGCCACGCCTCGTCGGAGGCCCCCGCGAGGGTCTCCCTCCCGTCCCCGACAAACCTCGCGTACGTCATCTTCACCTCGGGCTCGACCGGCAAACCCAAGGGCGTCATGGTCGAGCATCGCGGCATCGTCCGCCTCGTCAAGAAGAGCAACATCGTCCGCGAACTGCCGGACGCGACGACCATCTCCCACGTGTCCAACGTCGCGTTCGACGCCTCGGCCTGGGAAATGTACACCGCCTTGCTCAACGGCGCGACGCTTGTCTGCATCGACTACTTCACTACCCTCGACAGCAGGGCTCTCGAGGCCGTTTTCGCGCGTGAAAACATCCGCGTGGCCATGCTCTCGCCCGCACTGCTCAAGCAGTGCATCACTAATATCCCCGACACGCTGGCCGCCCTCGAGATCCTTTACGTCGGCGGCGACCGCCTGAACCCGTCGGACGCGAGGGATGCCCAGGCCCTCGTAAGGACGGGAGTCTACAATGCCTACGGTCCCACGGAGAATAGCGTGGCCAGTACCATCTACAAGGTCCAACCGGGCGACGCCTTCGAGCACGGCGTGCCCATCGGTCAGGCCGTGAGTAGCTCGGGGGCGTACATCATGGACTCCCGTCAACAGCTTGTTTCCATCGGCGTCATGGGCGAGTTGGTCGTCACTGGCGATGGACTCGCTCGCGGGTACACCGACCCGTCCCTCGATGTTAACCGCTTCCTGCACGTCACCATCGAGGGCCAGCTCGTGCGGGCCTACCGGACGGGTGACCGGGCCCGCTACAGGCCGTCGGACGGGCAGATCGAGTTCTTTGGGCGCATCGACCAGCAGACCAAGATCCGCGGCCACCGTATCGAGCCCGCCGAGGTGGAGCTCGCGATGCTCCGGCACCCCGTCGTCCGGGACGCGGCCGTCGTCATCCGCGGCAACGGCCCGGAGCAGGAGATGGTCGGCTTCGTCACCGTCGGCGCCGACGAGTCGGTCCAGGACGAGGCCAGCAAGCAGGTCGAGGGCTGGGGCACGCACTTCGAGATCGGCACGTACGCGGATCTCGAGGCCAACATCGACCGCTCCGTCATCGGCAACGACTTCCTGGGCTGGACCTCCATGTACGACGGCACGCTGATCGAGACGGCCGAGATGCAGGAGTGGCTCGACGAGGGCATGGTCGCCATGCTCGACGGACAGCCGGCCGGCCGCGTGCTCGAAATCGGAACGGGTACCGGCATGATCCTCTTCAACCTGGGCCCGGGGCTCGAGTCCTACATCGGCCTCGAGCCGTCCACCTCAGCCGCCACCTTTGTGAACGACAGCATCAAGACCGTCCCGTCGCTCGCGGGGAAGGCCGAGGTCCTCGTCGGCACCGCGACAGACGTGGGCCAGCTACGACAAGTCACGCAGTCCCGTACGGACATGGTGGTCACCAACTCGGTTGCCCAGTACTTCCCATCGGCCGACTACCTCCTCGACGTGATCCGGACCCTCGTCCGGCTGCCGGGCGTCAAGCGTCTCTTCTTCGGCGACATGCGCACCTACGCCATCAACAAGTGCTTCCTGGCCGGTCGCGCCCTGCAGTCTCTGAGCGAGACCTCCTCCGTCAGCAAGGACGGCGTGCGCCAGAAGATCACGGAGCTCGAGGAGAACGAGGAGGAGCTGCTGGTCGACCCGGCCTTCTTCACGGCCCTTCTCGACAAGCTGCCGGAGCACGTCTGGCACGTCGAAATCCTTCCCAAGAGGATGAAGGCCACCAACGAGCTCAGCAGGTACCGGTACGCCGCCGTTATTCACGTCCGAGGCGAGGAGAAGCCTACGCAGACCGTTCACGAGGTTGAACCGGAATCTTGGATCGATTTCCAGGCATCGTCTATGGACCGTAACCGTCTCTTGTCTCTCCTGAAGGCATCCTCTACCTCTACCTCTAACAACACCACCACCACTGTCGCCATTGGAAACGTCCCCTACAGCAAAACCATGTTCGAGCGACTCCTCGTTGGATCCCTGGACGAAGACGACGAGTCCCAGCACAGCGTCGACGGTCCGGCCTGGGTCTCCAAGGTCACCGCCGCCGCCGACCAGATCACGGCCCTATCGGCCCTGGACCTCGCCCAGATCGCCGAGGAGGCCGGCTTCCGCGTCGAGCTCAGCTGGGCCCGCCAGCGATCCCAGAACGGCGGCATCGACGCCGTCTTCCATCGGTTCTCCTCCGACAACGACTCGCGCGTCCTCGTCCGGTTCCCCACCGAACACCAGGGCCGCCCGGCCAACCTCCTCACGAATCGCCCGCTCCAGCGGCTCCAGAGCCGCAAGGTCGAGGCCCAGATCCGCGAGCAGCTGCAGACGCTCCTCCCGCCCTACATGATCCCGGTCCAGATCATCGCCCTCGACCAGATGCCCGTCAACGCCAACGGAAAGATCGACCGCCGCGAGCTGACGCGCAAGGCCCAGGCCGCCCCCGTCAGCAAGCCGCCGTCGGAGCGTGTGCAGCCGACCAACGAGGTCGAGGCCGCGTTGTGCGACGAGTTCGCCAACGTCCTCGGCGTGGAGGCCGGCATCACCGACAACTTCTTCGACCTCGGAGGCCAGTCCCTCATGGCGGCCAAGCTCGCCGCCCGCATTAGCCGCCGTCTCGACGTACACGTGTCTGTCAAGGACATCTTCGACCACTCGACGCCCGTCGACCTCGCCAACAAGATCCTCGACACCATGCTCCAAGGCGGAGCCGGCCACGGCCGCCCGTCCCGCCTGGTCGACACCGAGCCCTTCCAGCTCCTCCCGCAGGAAGACGCCAAGGCCTTCGTCGAGAGGGAGCTCTCCCCGCAGCTAGACCCTTCATACGGCACGATTCAGGATTCGTACCCGGCCTTGTGGACGCAGAAGATCTTCATCCAGTACGGCCCCACGGGCGAGCCGCGTGTCCCGAGCCCCTTCATCGTCGACTTTCCCTCCGGCTCCGACCCCGGCCGAGTCTCGGAGACCGCCGCCGCCCTCATCAAGAACTTCGACATCCTCCGCACCGTCTTCCTCTCGGCATCCGGGAAGCTCTACCAGGTCGTCCTCGACCACTTACATGTGCCCACCGAGATCGTCCACGTCGACGACGGGGACTTGACGCGGGCGACCCGCGCCCTAGTCGGCGCCGACGCCCGCGATCCGCTCCGTCTCGGACACTCCATGCTGCGCATCTCCATCCTCACGGCCAACAAGACGCAAGAGAACGGCGGCGGCGGCGGTAAGGCTTCTTCCACCGCCGTGCGCATGGTCCTCCGCATGAACCACGCCATCTACGATGGCCTCAGCTTCGAGCACGTCATGCGCGCCCTGCATATTCTCTACGTCGGCGAGCGCCTGCCCACGCCGCCCCCCTTCGCCCGCTTCGTCCAGTACATGATGAGCACGCGCGAGGAGGGCTACCAGTTCTGGCGGTCCCTCCTGCAGGGGTCCTACATGACCATCATGAACGGCGTGAAAGAAGGCAGACACAGGGACGAGAAACTCCCCAGCGGCACGTTGGTGTCCGAGAAGATCATCAAGGCGCTGCACCAGACCAACGCAGAGGGCATCACCCCTGCCACCGTCTTCACCGCCGCCTGCGCCCTCGTATTCGGCGATATCATGGGCACGAGGGACGTTGTCTTTGGCCGCGTCGTCTCCGGCCGGCAATGCCTCCCACTCAGCAGTCAGCACATAGTCGGCCCCTGCTCCAACGCCGTACCCGTCCGCGTCTCCCTCGACGACGACGACGACGACGCCGGCGCCGCTGCCGCCGCTTCCCACGGGTCGCGGAACCTCCTCCGCCGAGTTCAGCAGCAGTACCTTGACAGCATGCCTTTCGAGACACTTGGCCTCGACGACATCCGCGACAACTGCACCGACTGGCCCGCCACCGTCGACAACTTCAGCTGCTACACAGCCTACCAGAACTTTGACATGAACCCGCACAGCGGCGGTGACGACGCTGACCAGCGCATCCAGCTCGGCCATCTCGACCGCGAGGAGGACCAGCGCGGCCCCAGCGCCGTCGACCCGTCCCTCGACAGGGTGACGGTCTGGGACGTCTCCATGCACGACTTCGACATCGCCGCCTTCCCCGAACCCGACGGCGTCCACCTGCGCCTCGCCGTCGGCGTCAACCGCCGCCTCTGCGACGAGAACGAGGTCAAACGCATTATGCTCAACCTCTGCGACAGGCTCCAGTACCTGGATTCCGTCCTGCAAGAGCCGCTGCCGGTGGGTTCCAACAACGGCAAGGCAAAGGCCGCGCCCATCGGCGGCGGTGACCAGCTCGCCTCCAGCGGGGCGAAGAAGAACGGGTCCAACGGCGAGAAGCACACTGTCAACCGTCACGCCAATATCGCCTCCGATGGACCCAGCAAGAACGGATCCGACGGGGACGTTAAGAAGACATCCAACGGCGAGACCAAGCTCACCTCATTATCATGAACAGTCATCGGAGCAAGCAGGCAAAGCGAGACCCAATTACACACATCATCATCATCATCATCATTGGATGTCCCGCCGACTTTGGGCAAAAAAGACTCTGCTTTCACCTCCATCACACAACACGGCGGTCTTGTCAGCACAGCGAAGCAGCCGCGAGTCATCATACCCCACTAAGATGAGATTGCTACGGCATGTCATCTTCCAGATCCGCGGCCAGTGACGAGAGAACGTCAGGTCGGCGAGGACAGAGAGTAGAGAGAATAGGGAGATGCCGGAAATGCGGCAGGCGTTCAAGGAGTATTGGTTCTGTTTGGGCTTGGGGAGAAAGTTGATACATGTTTTTTGGGGACGCTACATTGTTTTTCACTCAGACGCCCGCATTTCGACCGTCCCGTGCTGGCCTTGACCGCATGTTTCTCACGTACATAGACAGTTATTGATTTTACTGATTTTGCTGATTCATTGATTCCCATTGTTCCACATCTTTCAAAAACCCGAGTGACACATTTTCACAATTCACAACTCCATTCTGAAAAGGAAGTTTGTCGTGACCTGTAGCCTCATCCTCCCTAAAGTCCTGAGCATGCAAGCAGCCAAAATGAGTTGATTGATTACCTCCACCGACGCCTCGTTCTCGCCCGTCGCGTCGTCGTGCATCCAAAGTCCAAGAGTGCCACTGAGTACAGACTGTCACTTACACCGAAAGCAATAAAATTGACTCAATTTCGCAAAGACAGGCGAGCTGCATCTGAATATGACGAGTCATCCCTCACCCCCCTCCTTCTCCTCGTATCCGCCAGAACTGCCCCCCCCCCCCCCCCCTTGGAGCCGTGCCAGAAAGTGGCGTCCACTACGCCGTCCGAGACTTCTGCTCCAGTTTTGACAATATCCAGTTTTGACACTAATCTGGATTCTGGACATTCCACCCCACCTGACGTTCAAGGGATCCCCCTCGTGAATCTTTCAAAGGCTCGGCACAATCCAATCCGTCGTGTCTAAGCGGGAGGGGTGCCGCTCCTTGTCAGCTCTCAACTCGTCTTCCATCACATCTAATCTCATCCCATCCGCGTCTCCGACTGCCGTGCTGCGCCGCCGCCTTTCGCGGAGGATGTCTTCGAACTTGCCGTCGGTCACTCCCGAAGTCCCCGAAGTCCCCGAAAGGGTGACGTCGAGGCAAATTCCTGGGACAATCAGCAACCCTTTTATTTTTTTAGTCGGCTTTTCTCCCCCTCTCTCCAATGGATTCGTAGTCAGCCTCTCCCACCTCCTTTTCCTGAGTTTACTGTACTTCCTAGCCTGCTTTCCCTGAGTGTCCAGGTAGTTTACCAGACTAGGAGAAACTCGCATCTCAGCTGACTCGCTTGCTGTTCTCGGGACCCGGACGAAACGCATCCTGCGATGGAACCGACTTTCAAGGCGCTGGCTTCTCCTGAGCGACCTCTTGGGTCTTATTCACGTCGGCTGGCTACCCTTCCCCCCTTCCCTTCCTCCCCCTCCCTACCGGTCTCGGCCCGCCATCTGTGTGAGTGTGAATATTAACCGATTAAGAGTGGGCGTGTGGAGGTCGGTAAAGTTGTGATTCAATGAGATCTCGAGCGGACTCATTACAACCAAGGTCCATCATTCGATTCTCTTAAGCCGATGCCGGCAGCAAAAGGCTGGAAGCCAAATAGAACTTGCCCAACACTCTACGCAGTATGATTGCTACGACGCCACGGATGACGTGAGATTGCAACAGAGACCTTTATAGAGGTGACTGCGCGAAATCGCCATCCAGGAGGCTGTCGAGGGAGCGTGTAGAACAATTAGCGAGGAACCGCTGCCGGAGATGCTCACTCGCTCGCTGCAGACAGGCCGAAATCAATGTTACCACGCAGCCACGAAAAGGCGCAAGCAAGGTTTCGGAGACTGAGTGATGGAGAAAACTCTTCCTTTCTCTTTCACGTTGCAGGAGGGCGCAGTTCGCCAAGATACCCTATTGGGGATCCCTTACCGTGTGAAAGTTGTATATCGATCTGCCGGGGAGATGCAGTGTCCAGCCGACATTGCATTCCAGGCCGTCTGTGGACGACGCACGTAGATGGCGGCAGGATGACATGCGACGCCCCCCCCCCCCACACCTGCACTAACTGGCCAGGGTCGCTCAGTCATGGCTGCAGGCTGAATCAAACTGGGACACCCGGCCAGTCACAGACACGCATATACACACACAAGCAGAATTCGAGCTTTTGGTTGGCGGCGGCCCACGGTCAGGCAGAAGCGCGCGGATAAGATTCAAAACCACGGACGCCATGATCAACGAGGGGTGGAAGGGGTCCAGGGGGTGAGCACTGCTGCCATAGGGGATGAGGAGTGCTTCACGCTCATTCTTGTGAGAAGGGGTGGGGCAGAGAACCAAGGCAACTCATCTATGTATACATCCGCAGTGAATGAATGGACATGGTCGGTTCATCCGATTGCGGATACCCGGTCCATCTTGGGGGAACGACAGGTCATATTCCAAAGTGTTTTAACTGATTGAGTTGGCTTCGGACACACAATCCCCCACACCCCCTTCCACGTCACGAGCAAACAACTCAACAACCGCAAAAGCTTCCGTGTCAGCGGCGCAGACGTTAAAAGTCTCTTGGAATGGATCTAGACCCCTCGACACCACACGATAACACAATCGCATTCCTGTGAGGGGAAGAGGCTGATCCATCGCCACCGCGGAGCTGAGCTATGCTAGGCATGTCGTGTCTAATTCAAATGCAGAAGTGACTCGACCGTGGAAACGGAGTTCAACTCCGAGAAGTATTTTGGGGGCGCCGACTGGAGATCTGGCTGCACAAGTCATTTAATATTCCCGTCGTCAGAGGAGCCGGAGAGTAGACAAGTAGCAGCGAGACAAGTGACGAACATTGGTTCGCTGGACAGAGAGGAGAGAGAGAAAGACAGACAGCCCCTTGCTCCAAGGGGGAACATTTCGCGATGGACATGATAGGTACGTACCTCCGTGCTCGCTGGAGTCGCTAGCCTGCGGCATTTGTGGGTCCTGGGTCCGAGCTCGGACCGGCGGCGGGATCATGGGGTAATCGGCGCGGCCCCACTCGGGCCTTGATCGTCATTATGGGTCCCGCCCGCCCATGTCAGTTACACAGCCTGAATTACGTGAGGGTCAGTAAATACATATCCGGACTCTTCTACTCTGTACTATTACACCGAATCGAACGGTAAACACCTACCCACAGATCACGGATACATTGGGGTGGTAAACAGCACCCATACATCGACCTTGAAACACATCCGGCTTTGTTTGCTTACACCAAACCGCAAACACCGAACTAGGTCGTCCTCGATTCCTCCCATGCGCCACGTAGCAAAACAGATGTGCACCACATAAATCAATGGCCGCACGTGTTGCCTGTGGGGGTGCTCATATGGTGTTGGCGCGCATGTCATGTTTTCCCGTCAGCTGCCCTCATTGGTTTTGGTTTGCCCTCCATCCGCTTCTACCAGTCTGTCATCACAGGCCCCAAAGGGCCCCTCACTACAGGCTGCGGGATATCCCTTGCGTTGCCTGTTCACCCTAAGTGGATGGCGTCAATGGCGTGAGCACACACACACACACACACACACACACACAAACACGAGCATACCTCTTTCTCACTCTCACTCTCACTCTCTTTTTGTCTCTCTGTCTCTCCCTCTCCATGTCTCTCCCTGCACCTCCATACCGTCTAGGTCGAGGGCACAGGGCGCAAAGGGAGAAACCTAGCCCAAAAACCCCTGCCCGCAGGCGCCACAGCGGCCCGCTCCACTAGGTAGATGCTGATCGTTCATGCTTGGCGACCGGAGCGGCTGATTCGGGCTCGACTCGCAGCACGCAGCTTCATCATTCGTGTCATTTCATCGGCCAGCCCCCTCCGACCTCCGCCCCCTCCCCTCCCACCCTCCAGTCTCTCCGCCTTACCGTCGTAATGACGTTCCTGCAGCGAACAACGTCCCTCATGGCTCCCGTGGGATGCTGCGGCGCGGCACTCGGCTCGTGCATACCGGTATTCTGCCGCCGCCGCCATCCTGTCAGTTTTGTCTCTCGCCTCCCCCATGCCAGTGGATTCGCTCATTTCGCCTGTTGCGACGACGAAGGATACGATGAATACGGTCTGCAAGCAAGCCTCCATTCCTCCCTTCTTTCCTTTCCTGATCCCCTGCTTTTCTCCCTCTCTCCCCTCTCCTCCCCCCCCCCCCCGCTCCGGGACAGCGCCACCGAGTTTCCCTAGGGATGCCCGGGCCGGATGGGGGTGGCAGTCGTCCAGGTTACACATAACATAACGCTCACTGCCTGCCGCCGATGGTGCTGTCGCTGCCGCTGTCACGACTCAGTCACACCCAAAAGACTTCAGAAATGTCTTGGCTGCCGTTTATTACCGCTACAGCCTACTACTGCATAGAATGATTCTAATGCGATTGTGGGTATAGATGTAGCATCGTAACGCTAACATACCTCTTTGCCCGGGGGGTTAGTGTTGGACAATGTGTATGGATGTATAATACAGTACGATTACATGGTTGCGGGGCAAAAAATGTCTCTCCACCCTTCTCCCAAGTCCCACCCGCCTGCATGGGATTCACAGCCGATCCGGCCCGCCACCACGCGGACCGACCCCTCGGCCGTGGCACAGAGCTTCGATGATGACAAGGACCGTATCCGACCCGGTTTCCTGCCTGGACGGGTTAGCCCTTGACAGTAGGGCTGTTGTCAGGGCCCAGAGATTTGGGAGCTGCGGGAACCCCCAGTGTGATTAGTCGTGAAGGCTTCCTAGTAACTGCAAGGTGGTGGCGACGACACTTACATCGTTCTGCACCCTTTGACTCCTCGCCGATGCCGTCTCCGTGACTTCGTTGCTCGCCGTTGCCTCGATCCCGTTGCCCGCCCCCGTCTTCTGCCGCGCGATAAACGTCCTCAACTCCTGCACGAGCAGCTCCTCGGCGCCCATCGCGATCTGCTCCTGAAACCCCCGCCGCTCCCACTCGCTCCAGCCCTTGGCGGCGCTCTGCAGCGTGCTCAGGAGCCGCGGCAGCCGCCGGTTACGGCTCAGCCGTTGCTCCTGGTACAGCGACGGCACATCCTCAAACGTCTCGGTGTAGTACGCCGCGATGGCCTCGTCCAGCGTCTCGAAGCCGACGGCCGCCGCCTGCTCTATGACGTGGCGCACGCGGCCCTGGGGCGAATGGAAATCGGGCGTGTCCTCATACGCCCGGCCTTCTTCTTCTGGCGCCCTTCCGGTGCATGCCGGAGAGAGCCGTTGTTGCGTGTCGTTGTCGGTGCCGTGTAAGCCTCGTAGACTTTGAGCCGTGCAGAAGGGGTCCTCCATTGTGAACCCTGTCAGTATATCCGAGGCCGAGCAGGACGGTCCGGGCGTCAGCGGCTCTTTTGCGTCGTATGAACCGGGCAGCATGTCCCACGGGGAGAATTGGGGAGCATGCGTGAAGGCCGCGGCCGACTGGAACGATGTAAAGAAGGCATTTTCGTCTTGGATGTGGGTGCCAAAGGGCGCACACTCGGTGGTGAACTGCTCTGGTGGTGCTGACGGAAACAACGGTAAGCCGACAAGCAGAAAGCAGAGAGAGAGAGAGAGAGCATAATTCTACAATTCTTGTAGAGAGATGGCCAACTTACTCATGAATAGCTCGGCGCCGAAGCCTGCAGTGTCATGGTGCATCATCGGTGTCGAGTACATCGAGTTGCCCGGCGTGGACGCTGCTGACGGTGACAGTGTGGTGGTGTTGGCGGCGGCGACGTTACATGTCTGGGCTCTGATGGACTCTTCCACGTATTGCTGGTGGACTTTGACTTTCTCCTGGAGCTTCTGGAGTTTAGCCTTGGAGTGATGACCTGGGACACGAAGACATATGTCAGCATTGACCCCCATGATGTCTTCTGTGCCATGCCAGATAGGCAATGGACGTACCGTAAACCTTCCGGCCAACAGCATCATGATCCCTCTTTCTCGCCATCACGCTTCCCAAGTTGGACGGCCGGCGAGGGGAGTGGTGGACGTTTTCTACGGTCTCGCTGCTCTGGCGACTCATGTTTGCGTATCTTTCTATGCCAGACGTGGTTCGATAATGCCTTGTGTTCCCGCTGCTTTTTTTCTTTTTTTTTTTCTTTTTTCCAAAACATCGCGTAGCTAACAGAACTGAGGGAGGGTTCGGGAACGGTTTAATAGACGCCTTGGGACAACGGCCCGTGTGGATACCGGGTGATACATCTTGGGCTTAAGGTGCAAATGCAGTGGGAGGTCTGGCGCGATCAACACAAGCCCGTTTTGGTCTGGTAAGCAGGAGGAAAGAGGATGAATAGGGTGGTAGTATGAGCAGAGTTCTTTCTATGCAAGGTGACAGCCAAGATTATCAGATTTGAGAGAGGGGTCTGTATGTGTGTGCGGGCATGACTGCAGAGAATGAAGACCTGTCAGGCCAAGACACACGAGGGACGAATGTGCTTCAGGAGCGCAAGGCCGAGTGGGCCACAAATCGTTCAAGGCACCTCCCGCATGTCTCAACGACTGGCCGTGGACGAGACACAGGATGAAGAATTCGATCCGCCGAGATTGGGTCGGATATCACATCAGCAGTTGTATACGACTCTCGCCTCGCTGAGTGAAATGCCATCCAACAATTCGAACCCTATACACATAATAGACCCATGGGGCTAGAGGGGGGTTTGATTCGACCACCAAGACATACTCACGACGAGGTCCCTGGAAAGGAACAAGGCGGAAGGTCCCTGGCGCAGGGAGCTCTGCCGTCTTTGGCTGGACCCTTGGATACGGCGGCCGAAAAAGGAGTAGATTCATAGACCAGAGCTACGAGCGGCTGAATTGTGTCAATTTGGCTCCATCCAGACATATGTTGCGCTCACCCCCGTCTGTTGTCTTACATCGCGATGCTCCTTAGCCGCCTTCCATTCCTCCCGCCTCCGCTCGCTGCATCTGACCACTTACATGAACGTACGAATGTACTTTGGGGTGCAGCCGCAGCGGACCGTCACCGGCCACCTGCATTGGGAACAGATAGACTGTCTCTCCACGACTGAGGCCTCAAAGTGCCGTCTTCAATGCGGAGCGCTGAGTAAGACGGACCGCCAGGCGGTTCCATAAAGGGCGTATATGGGTGAGTATTAGTGCAAGAACGCCATCGCCGATCCATTCGAACACTCTGCCCTCCTCCGTCCTTGACATTCGACGCATACAGAGCCTCAAGTCTGTTGACTTGGTACCGGCTTATCCGCCCCTCAGTCACCTACCTACTAAACCCGAGTGACTATTCATCAATCAATAAACATTACGTTAGAGAGCCAAGAACATATGCCATGCATCCATTTGGGTAAAGCGCTACGCCCGTAAGCAGCATGACCCGCCGCTGGGCATGCAGGGAGACCCATAGATGACCCATGACCTCGTGGAAGGCCACTGGCAGTAACTCTGTGCCTTTTGTTTTTCGTTGAGTCGGTCTGATTAACATGACCGCGACATGGAAGGTAAATAGACAGACAGGACGCCGCGGAGAACTTGAATGGGACAGGAATGTGTCGACACGCCCCCCTCCCCCCCCCCCCCCCCCCCCTCATTTCATGAACCCTCCACCAATCATGCGGACAATGTGGGTGAGGTCTTTGGTGACGGATTATCAATAGCTATAACTCATTGCGTGCTCGGAGAACACGTCGTGTTGACCAGCCGCTGATCTACCTTGAGCCTTTTAAGGCAACGGCTTTGTGGTTCATCATTCCGCCCGAAGCCAGCGCGTAGCCTGGATGGATCATTGTGGCTTGCCATCCTACTCCCCCCCCCCCCCCCCCCCCCCCCCCCAGTGACTTATGGCGTAGGCAGGGTCACGTTCTGAGATCTTTACTTGAGGGTTCAGCCCCTACAGAGGCCGGAAAAGCTGGACCATCCCCAACGCGGATGCGAACTCCTGCTTCATCGTGGCGTGAGCGTCCGAGACGGGCCGAGAGAGAGGAGAATACCGAGAACTCACGGACCGCATAGCCCGTCAACGGCCGGGAGGTCTAGGGGCTTCTTTTTCTTTTTCCTTGAGCCAAGCTCTTGCTACATTACAAGAAAACACGGCGTTGGATTTCGGAGAGCGTTGGGTCCCAAGTGGCCGCCATGGATACAATTCCACGTAGCGCGCGGGGGGGGGGGGAGGGAATCGAGAACAGAAGAAAGAATTCATTAAACGTGCAGAGCATATGGTTTTCCAGCAGCAAACAAGGCCCATTATATATAGTGTGACGACGGCCCCCCATTGGTTCTTCAACGAAGGGTTTCCAATCTAGTTGTCGACCTGCCAATGTAGGCCAGAACACACTTGGCGACGAACGGCCGGTTTGCGTGGATCGTCCATTTAAACTCTTTTCAGTCGGTGATTATTAGTCCTGGCCCCCCCGCCGGTTGTCGAGTAACATTCTATTTCGAATCATGCAAGATCTCAAGATATCGGAGCACGCAGCTTACAGTCGTCAAGGGCGCCTTTCTTTTTCTGCGAGTATACGTTACACGTAAAAACTATCTTGGCCAGTCTCTGGTAGTGGTGGTGCATCTCGATGTAAGACCTGGCGGGAATAGAGTCAAAGAGAGGTCCGGTGAGCCGCCGAATGAAAAGCTCGGTTGTTTATGTCTCAACAGGCGGGTTTATTACGCAGATAACGGATCATGGTCGAGCCTGATATGATGTACCCCAGCTTCTAGTCTCTGCTCTTCGGACGTTAAGTTGATGATTCGGACCAGAGTAACGAAAGCGAAGTGGACCTTTAAGAAGACGGAAAATAATAGAAAATGGAGGACAACGTGCAACCATGACTTCATGACACTCACATGGTGGGTTGACTAGATAAACTGAACACGTACGCACACACACACACACACAGAGAGAGAGAGAGAGAGAGAGAGAGAGAGAGAGAGAGAGAGAGAGAGAGAGAGAGATGGGCAGACAGAGGCAGAGAGATAGAAAGGGAGAGAGAGTACATTTACAAGGCTTTTGGCACTAGGTCGACGATAGGCTTAGTCTCGGAGTATAGATCCTTTCCGTAGCCTAGATTGATCGAGAGCTCCACCAGCCCGTCAGCCAGCAGAATTCATGATTGGCGCTTGGCACATCTGCCAGCCCAGTAGAGCAACGGTAATGCGGTCAGACCTGGCGCCGAGGGGCCCGGGTTGCATTCCTCTCTGTCTATGTCTGCGTGATGCCGTCTCACTCGCTCTCTCTGAGGGTGGTGATTGTCTTTGTTCCCTGAGAAACGCTGCGTATACTTACCACCACCCTTTCGCCCCAGGAAACCTGCCTGGACTTGAAAGGCTTCTCTTCATTTGCACCCCAGTTTGTTCCCGCTCAACTTCCACTATACCATTAACACACACACACACACACACACATATGACAGTGTTGCGAGTTCATAGTCTTGGTTGAGGTTTCCCCCTCTCCTCCCCCCTACTTATCAAGGTTGACTGGCGTCCTGATTTGTCTCCCTTTTCCCTTTCAGATCATCACCAATTAGTCTCTGTGCAGCGTCATCATCATCATCATCATCATCATCATCATCATCATCACCATCACAGAGTAAAATTCAGCCAGGTAAGCTATCAAATGGTATCAAATCCATCACCGACCGCCGCAGAGGCGGGCGAAGAAGCACAGTCATCATCTCCAGCAACGGCGGAGAAGCAATCACAGGGAACGCAAGCCAGAGACAGACAAACTCGGGAAAGCCGGTACGATGAGAAGGAATCCCAGAGTAAAGAAAGCCTAGGCGAAAAGGGGCCGCCGCGCAAGGGCAAGGGCAAAGGGTCCGAGGCCGTCGGGAGGCGCCCCGAACGCGAACCGGCCTTCCGGGACTACGTCCGCGTCTTCTCGTACGCGACCAAGTGGGATATCGTCATCTACGTCTTCGCGTCCATCGCGTCCATCGGCGCCGGCACGACGCTGCCGCTGATGAACATCGTCTTCGGCAGCCTCGCCGGGCAGTTCACCGACTACTTCATGGACCCGCCGCGCATGACGCGCCCCGAGTTCGAGGACCTGCTCGACCAGCTATCGCTCTACGTGCTCGGCCTGTTCCTCGGCCGCTTCCTCCTCAACTGCGTCAACAAGTTTTGCTTCCGCATGATCGGCATCCGCCTCTCCTCCGCCGTCCGCCTGCACTACATCCAGTCCCTCTTCGGCCAGTCCGTCCACGTGCTCGACTCCATGGCCCCCGGCGCCGCCGCCAGCACCATCACCGGCACCGCCAACGTGCTGCAGATCGGCATCTCGGAGAAGCTCGGCACCTTTATGGAGTTCAACGGCACCATCTGGTGCGCCATCGCCGTCGCCTTCGTCTGGAGCTGGCGCCTGACCCTCGTCACCTTCTCCATCGTCGTCTTCATCCTCATCGTCGTCAGCGTCTTCATGCCCTTCATCGTCCGCCTGCAGGACCAGCAGGCCAAGTCCGAGGCCAGGGCCAACGGCGTCGCCAGCGAGTCCTTCAGCAGCATCCGCATGCTGACCGCCTGCGGCGCCCAGGACAGCATGGTCGCCCGCTACTCCCGCTGGGTCGACGACGCCCGCGCCAAGGGCCAGCGAACGGCGCCCCTCCTCGCCCTGCAGTTCGGCCTCGTCTTCTTCGGCACCTACGCCGTCTTCGGCCTCAGCTTCTGGTTCGGCACCAAGGAGTTTGCCGACGGCAACATGACCAACCCGGGCACCATCATGGTCGTCCTCCTGTCAGTCATGATGATCATCATGTCCGTCGAGCGCATCGCGAACCCGCTCATGGCCGTCTCGCGGGCCATGGTCGCCGCCTGCGAGTTCTTTGCCGTCATCGATGCGCCCCGGCCCGATACTGGCCACCTGAGAGACCCAGACGTGGCCGCGACGGACGACATTGTCTTCAAGGACGTCGTCTTTGCGTACCCGAGCCGGCCACATGTCAAGATCCTCGATGGCCTGAACCTCACCATCGAGGCCGGCAAGAACACGGCCATCGTCGGTCCCTCCGGGTCCGGCAAGAGCACCATCGTCGGTCTCGTCGAGAGGTGGTATGACCTCCGCGAGCATCACGTCATCGAAAAGACGCTCGGCGTGGAGAAGTTGAACGGGGCTCAAGAGGAGAAGAAGAGGGAGACCAAGAACAAGAACAAAAGCAAAAGCAATAAGAAAGACAGGTCAAGAAGAAAAACCGAGCAGCAGCTGGGCGGCGTGATGGAGCCCATCGCCGCCGCCGCTGCCAACGAAGAAGAGAGCCAGCCCGTCGTCCCTCTTTCGGGGAGCATAACGACGGGAGGACAAGCCCTGACCGACATCGACCTCAAGTGGTGGCGCTCTCAGATCGGGCTCGTCCAGCAGGAGCCGTTCCTCTTCAACGACACAATCTTCCGAAACGTCGCGTACGGGCTCATCGGCTCGGAATGGGAAGACGCCCCAGAGGCGGAGAAGCGGGAGCTCGTCAAGGAGGCCTGCCATGAGGCCTTCGCCGACGAGTTCATCGACCGCCTCCCAGACGGCTACGACACGGCCGTCGGCGACGGCGGCGCCAAGCTCTCGGGCGGCCAACGGCAGCGCATCGCCATCGCCCGGAGCATCGTCCGGAAGCCCAAGATCGTCATCCTCGATGAGGCCACCAGCGCCATCGACGTCCGCGGCGAGAAGATCGTCCAGGCCGCCCTCGACCGCGTCGCCAAGAACCGCACCACCATCACCATCGCCCACCGCCTGTCGACCATCAGGAAGGCCGACCGCATCGTCGTTCTGCGCAAGGGGCAGGTCGTCGAGTCCGGCACCCATGAGGCCCTGCTGCAGAACGAGTCCGGCGCGTATCACGGCCTCGTCCTCGCGCAGAAGCTGTCGCTTGGCGAGCCCGCCGACGCCGACGTGACCAGCGGCGACGACGCCTCGGATCATGAGTTGCTGGTCTTGGAGAAGACAAAGAGCGTCGCCGCCGGCCTGCCGGAGGACGACGAAGACGACGAGCAGATCCAGCAGGCCGCCCCCAAGGGGCCCAACATCTTTAGCAGCTTCTTCAAGCTCTTGGCCGAGCAGAAGAACCGCTGGATCTACGTGGCGATCGCCTTTTTCGCCGCCTGCTCCGCCGCCAGCACGCCGCTGATGGCCTGGCTCTTCGCCCAGGTCTTCCAGGTCTTCACCTTTGTCGACATGGACACGATCCGGTCGGAGGGTCAGTTCTGGTCGCTGATGTGGGTTGTCCTCGCCGTCGGCGTCGGCGTCGGCTACTTCTTCCAGGGCGCCATCGCCGTCCACTTGCAGCACAACATCAGCGCCCTCTACAAGAAGGAGTACTTCGAGTCCATCCTCCGTCAGAACACCGTCTTCTTCGACGACGACGCCAACTCGCACGGGACCCTCGTCGCGCGCGTCGCCGGCGATCCAAAGCAGCTCGAGGAGCTTCTAGGGCTAAACATGTCCTTCCTCCTCATGTCTGTGTTCAACGTTGCGGGAGCCCTCGCCATTGCCTACGTCTTTGGCTGGAAACTGGCTCTGGTTGCCACCTTCGTCACGATGCCTGTCGGCTTATTTGCTGGGTACTGGAAGTTCAAGTATGAGCTCGAGTTTGAGAAGATGAACGCCGCCGTCTTCGCCGAGAGCTCCCAGTTCGCCGCCGAGGCCATCGGCGCGTTCCGCACCGTCTCGTCCCTCACAATGGAGAGCGTCGTCCACACGCGTTACGACAAGCTGTTGCGGAACCACGTGGTCGAGGCTTACAAGAAAGCACGCTGGACGAGCGTCCTCTTTGGCTTCGCCGACAGCGTCAATATTGGCTGCCAGGGCCTCATCTTCTGGTATGGCGGCCGTCTCCTCGCCAGCCGTGAGTATGGCATCATCGACTTCTTCGTCTGCTTCATGGCCGTCATGCAGGGCGCCGAGGCAGCAGGACAGGGCCTCAGCTACGGCCCCAATGCCGCGCAGGCCTCGGCCGCCGCGAATCGCATCATGAGTCTGCGCAACCCAAACAGACAACAGAGCGAGGCCGCGACGGGGCAGATCCCTGACACGGACGGCGGCGTGAAGATCGAGCTGAAGAACGCCCACTTCCGCTACCCCACGCGCGACACGCCCGTCTTCACAGGCATCGACTTGACCATCAACAAGGGACAGTTCGCCGCCCTCGTCGGTCCCTCGGGGTGTGGAAAAACATCCGTCATCTCGCTCCTGGAACGCTTCTATAGCCTGGACAAAGGCGACATTCTCTGCAACGGCAAGAGCATCTACAGCCTCGACGCCGACCAGTATCGCAAGAACCTGTCGCTAGTTGCTCAGGAGCCTTGCATGTTCCAAGGAACGATCCGTGAGAATATCTGCCTCGGCGTCGATGCAGATGCCGTCTCGGACGAGCGCATCCACCAGGTCTGCCGCGACGCCTCCATTCACGACTTCATCGTGTCCCTGCCGGAGGGGTACAACACGGATATCGGATCCAAAGGCTTTTCGTTGTCCGGCGGCCAGAAGCAGCGCATCTCCATCGCGCGCGCTCTGATCCGCGACCCCAAGATCCTTCTGCTCGACGAGGCGACGTCGTCACTCGACTCGGAATCAGAAAAACTGGTGCAGGCGGCCTTTGAGCGCGCCAGCAAGGGCCGGACCATGATCTGCGTCGCCCATCGGCTGGCAACGGTCCAAAACGCCGATGTCATCTTCGTCTTCGGCGAGGGCAAGGTGTTGGAGAAGGGCACCCATAATGAGTTGTTGAAGATGCAAGGCGTGTACTGGCAGATGGTAAGTCGAATACACACGCTGCGGGCCATGTTTGTCCACAATGCTGACCCGAGTAAAAAACAGTGTGAAAGTCAGGCCCTCGACAAGTAGAGAGGCGGTGTTGGTGTTGTCCGATCGTGGTCGTGCGCCTTGATGAGGAATTGGACGAGGACCCGGACGCGGGCCCGGTGCAGCCGGGTTAAGGTTTTCAGCGCCCGATCCGTAGCGGGGCCGGATCTCTGCGGGGCCCGGGGCCCGGGGGACGGATGAACTCTAAGACCCGGCAACTTTGGTTTGTATCCTGTCACCGCGTCCCCTGTTCAAGAAAGGGCAACTCAGTGGAGATGGGAGAAAGGGATCTTTACTCCATAGATGAACCGATGTAATGACGGCGGGCTATTGTACATAAATCAAACTGGGCCAGTTTCCGCTCTGTTCTGTTTCGTCCTCATAAACTTTCCATCCAGCTCACTACTTCACAACGCTTGTAACAAATAAAAGACTTCTCCCATGACTGGTGAAAGAAAGGGGTGGTTCGTTGTCAGATAATATCACTCCATCAATGACAGTACGGCGGGGCTGTTTGATTCACAAAAGGAGGCAAAGACTGGGAACTTCAGGCCCATGACTTCAACATGTGCTATGAGCAACAAGGCCTAGAGCACGTCATGGTTGTATTTCCTGAGAAATTCCCAACCCCTCTTCTACTGAAAATTACAAATCGTTAATCAAGGGGCTCAGTCCCTGTGCGGTGCCGATTTTACTCTCGAAAAACAGCTTCAGCCTCTCCACCCTCTCGCGGTCCCCCATGAAGCGCTCAAAGTCAACCGGGTTTGTCGAGTTGAGGTCCATCAGCTCGGGGAAGCCCGCGGGGGGCGGCATGTCCCTGCGGACGCTCCACATGCCCGTGTTGTCGGGGCTCTGGTACTCGTCGCCGAGCAAAAAGTTGTGGAGGAGCTTCGCGCCCTCCTTGTGCGGCGCGTCCTTGAGGATCGCGGCGCGCTGGCCCCATGTGACGAAGAAGCCGTCCCTGGGGATGGAGATGTTGAAAGGGGCGGCGGGCGCCAGGCCCAGGGCGCCGGTGAAGGTGACGGCGTACGAGTTATTGGCCTGGCCCATGACGGTGGTCGGGGTCGCGGTGCCGCGGACCCAGCGGGGGTTTTGGGCGAGCAGGTTCTCGAACCAGCTGTATCCGTTCTGCTGCATACTGGGACGCGGTCAGTTTTTGGTTTTTTATGTTAAGACTACAAGACATGGCCGGCTCTCTAACTCACGCCAGGTCGAATGCATAGAGCACGGCGTCGTCGTCGTTGGGGTACGTGAAGACCAACTTGTCCTTGTATTCGGGCTTCAGGAAGTCCGAGTACTCGACGGGGCCCTGATCCACCTTTTCGGCGTTCCAGATGTTGGTCCAGCCGAAGACGACCACGGCGTACCACGACGCCCAGACATCGCGGAACCCGGGGTGGATCTTGTCAAAGTTCAATGGCTTGTACCGCAGCAGGGCGCCCTCCCGATCCCATCGAGGGTAGTCCTGCAACGTCTGTAGTATCACGCTGTCGACATAGACGTTGCCCTCAGACAGCTGGCGGTCGATGTCGCCGTCGATATACTTTGATATGTCCACGGTGAGGTTCAGCGTCATGCCGGGGAAGCGCTCCTCAAACGCCTGCTTCAGGAGGTCTTGTTGATTCTTCTCGTCGCCACCGTGCCACAGCGTGACGACGCCGCCCTCTGCGACGGCAGCCTTGTGGATCTCGTCGATGGTGCGGATTTCGACTTCGGGGGCTTCGTGGAACTTGAGAAGCGTGTCATAAGCAGCCGCCGGTGTGGCCAGCAGAGCCGAAGCAACGAGCGTGAGCAAGATCATGTTGAACTGGAGGTTCGTTTGGTGCCTGGTTCTATAAAGAGCGTGTTTGGGTGCGGGATAGACAAATCCCGAGAGCGAATTGGAGAACCGGGCAGGTCGCAGCTACTTATACCCAGCGCAACCCAGAACGGTCTTCACGCCGCGGAAGACGTGCTCTGATGCATCATCGGACACCCCTTGGATGCTCCACGTCCTGGGAACATGTCGGGTGATGGAGTGAGCCAGTGTTGTGCTGGTCCTGGCACGATCACTTACACGGCACATAATCAGGGTCATGAGTTGGCCAATCTACTCGGGGCCCATCTAGACCGGGTTCTGACCAACGACATGCCCCTTTTAATGTGGATTCGGTTTTCTTGCTAAGCAAATGGGCCGTCCTGGTGTGTGTACAGTAGGGGCCCATTAGTTTGCGATCATGTATGCCTGTATTTTAGAGGGGGGTGATCTCAGACTTTTGGGCTGTGACTGTAATAGTTGGCATACCTGTCATGCCCTTCACTGAATGACACCCACCCTTGACGCCAAAGCCCTCGCTTCGAACAACCAGTTCTCCGAAGAATACGACCTGTTTCCATACATCCTACTCTCTCGACTTCTTGTTCTGCCGAACGTCCATACCAGCCACAGTACAGTGTGTTTGCAAAGATGCTGTCGATTATCGATCAAAGCCTTGGATCATGACTAGAAATCCGGGGCAGATCACGGAGAACCAATTACGTGACCAACCAGAACATGGTTCATGGCAAATGCGTTTTTATCCGTTTCAGCACTTTAAACCTATGGGGAACACAGTAAAGATCAACATGATGTGTGTGTAAGGCCGGTAGGCGCGCGGTTAGACAGGGATCCAGCCACAACATTTCTAGAAGCAGTTAAGAGTATCAACCATCCTCGTTATTGTCGTGTGGATGCCCCAAAGGGCGCCTTACCGAAACGGGAAAAAATATCCAGATTATCTCGGCCTTGGGTGCCGTGTGGGTGGTTTAAGCGGCTCATGCTCCAATTCAACAGGTTTGTTTTCAGTACACCTCTGGAACATGATCGTTATGGCAGACTGTCAGTTATTTATCATTACGTATCAAGAATTTTACTGAATGGCATGCAACCGGAAAAGAATCCCTACCAGCAGGCTCAAAAACCCAGTACTGTATTGTGTTCCATGTGCCAATGAACCTGACTCGGACTACGGTAAATGCCTGAGTCGATGGGTGGCACTTGGCCCATTTAACAGGGAGACAAAACTGGCTTCACTTCATCAGGGGCCAAGACCACATAAAGTGGTAGCAAAGGATGGACTGAGCTTAATGTCTAAGGAAGATCACAGGATCTTTCAAACCTCGACTAGAGTTGATGAGTATTATCGTAAATCAGCTCCGACGTTCGCTGTTCTGTGTCGTGCTGTCAACAATCTTTTGGCTAGTATTTGCGCCACGAACTACTCATCACTCATTCAACACAGCAGCAATCCGACGGAGACCTTCCGATACCACCTCCTTGTTGTTCGAAAAGACGATCCTGAACCAGCCCGGCTGTTCGGAGCCAAATTGTTCTCCCGAAGCCAGGAACACCTTCTTCTCGAGCAACGCGCCCATCACCTCCGCGGTGACGTCCCGAACTTCTCTCTCCGGTCGACGCGCGCGGTACGCCTTGCCCAAGTTGACCCACAGGAAGAACGCGGCGTTGGCGCCTTGTGCGTACTCGATGCCGCTGTCTCGGGCCCAACCGGCGACCAGCTCGAAGTTTTCCTGGAGCTTGCGCCGGTTCTCCTCGATGTACCCGTCAACCCACTCCCGGTCGTCGAGGATGTTGGCGGTCGCGTGGTCAGTAATGGCAGAGGGCGAGCTGTAGATGCCGATGGGGGTCAGAGAATCGTGCAAGGCCGGGTTGTGCTGGGACACGATGGCGCCCAGCCTGATTCCGTTCGCGCCAAAGTCTTTGGACATGCCCCAGAGCACGTGAAGCCTGTGGGGGTCCATGACGCCCGCCGTGTCGATGGAGAGGCACGACTCGAAGGGAACAGGCGCCGGGTCGGTGTCGAGAGTGTTGTTCCAGATCGATAGGGCGTAGATCTCGTCGCTGATGAGGTGCATGTCGTGTTCCTGACAGAGTCGCATCAGCCCAATGATGGTCTCCCGCGGGTAGCATCTGCCGAGGGGATTGTGAGGGTGGCACAGAATCAGGGCGGCGATCCTGGTGCCCTTGGCCTGGGCAGCCAACAAGGCATCCCCGTATTTCCGCACGGCGTCCAGACCGAAGGGGTCGACCTCGTGGAAAGGCACCTGCACAAGCTTGCACCCTGTCCGATACTCGACGTCCGGCAAGAAAGCGCCGTAGTGAGGCTGTCCGAGGAGGAAACCCTCGCCCGGGTTTCCAAGCGCCCAGGCCAGATGCTCGATCGCCGAGCTGCATCCGTTTGTGACGGAGATATGCTGCGGCTCAAGACCTGTTACCGGCTTCAGCCGCTCTGTTAGAAACCGCGCGAGTGACGCTTTGAGACGCTTGGATCCGGTCATGCCATCGCCGTACGTGAAAGAGTGGTTGGGCACGGCAAGGTTAGTGTGGATGTGTGCGGACAGTTTGTCGTGCATGAGTGTGTTTTCCGCGATTCCCAAGCTGACGTAGCCTCTTGGGTTGTCTTTGGGGTCCCAGAGGTCCTTGACGATGGTCCAGAGAAGCATGCCATCATTCGGCTTGGCTGCCACGTTGCCGCGGTTTGAAAGTCCGTACGTCATGGCTCGACGAGTGTGCTGATAGTGAGGAGGTGTCATGTACACTGAACAGAACAGTTTGGGAAAGGGAGGTGGTCTATATACATGTGCGGTCATCCCACCGAACCCCGGCGACTCAGTCTCAGTCGTAGGATTGATATTTGTTCCCCGCCTTTCGACCCCTTCTGATCTACAGAACGTTATCTCTATCTGCGGGGTGTCGTATGTGGATCGTTCATTTCGGACTGACACCCTAAGTTTCTTATCTTCAGCATCGAGTCAAGCCATACAGTCCAAGGCTACCACAGTTGTTGTGACTGAATCCATCTCAAAATCCGGCCACCGAAGGTGACAATTGCCAGTGAACCCCTATTGGGAAAACAAGAAGGTCGGACCATCGGATTGTGACGAGTTCGAAGTCGGGCTGGTAAGTGAGGCTTGGGCCGATATGATGAGAGGGGGGCGATCCACACACAATCACAGCGCGCGTAGCACAAGAGATCCGTTAAAGCAGCTTAGACTGATAAAAGTTTCTGCAAGCCACTGGCGTAAGCACTCTATTTAACTTTTGGTTCACACAAACATCCGTCTCGCTGGAATTTAAGAAGAAGCAGGCAAGGGACAGAGGAATTATTTTCATAGGGCAACTGTACCGTGAGATTATGAGGTAATCAGCAACATTGATGTTATGTTTTACTACAATAGCGCTGTCAAGGAGCTGTCCCCGTAATACGAGCTATGAGGTTTACTCGATCAACTCAACTAAGTCAATACAAGCTACCCTATCGGGCACGGCAAGACATCAGGAAGTCCCTTCTGCAGAGAATTCTAACCAGATTCCATTGCTTGAGCTCAGCTAGGGATTCTCATCCAACCTAAAAAACAGAATCGCCGTTATTAGAGATAGCCCAAGACTTAGGTAGAGAGTGACGAACCAACACCTTCTAGCGCCTGACTGGATACTTTCACTGTGTCCGCGCGGACCTAACCAAATGGAGTTGCGAAAACTTGAGTCGATAAGTTGCTTTCTATAGTATAAACATTCTCAGCCAACTACATTTCTGTAACATCGGTGCCACTCACAACCACCAACTTTTCTCCCATGTAACAGTTTAATCAACCACAATGAAGTTCCTCGCTCTTGCCGCCATAGGTCTCCTCCCATTGGCCTTTGCCAGACCGACTGAGGATGGTGCAAACTTGCAGGATTCATCTTGTGGGTCTTGTAGCTATCTCAACCATACAAACACGAACTGAACTGGCTTTACAACTATCTTGAGACGTGCTATCCGCAAGGAGTTTTACCCGGACAAGCTCGACGGTTCAGGCCGTGGTCCGTACACTTGCTCTTGCGGCAACACTCGTTGCAACATTCAGTAGGGTGTCACCACTTGGGCTGATTTGAATGAATACTTGGCTGGGAACTATACTCCTATCAATCTGAAGTTTCGATAGGTACATCGCTGCAGGCAGCCGTTGCGACCACTGACATGGAGCATTGTCCGACGGATTCGGGAGGCCGCAGCAGTATATGCTCATGTCACAAGGCCGTTTATCACTACAGAATAACACATTGCTCTGACTTGTCCTTGGCCTCTATACAGTGAAATCTATTAAGGATCATTTCCTGCGAGACCTGAGGTAGTGAGTGGATGGAAAAACGGTACCTGGTCTTTGCCGCCAGGGCCAGTATCAGGGCACCGTCGTCGAGCCTTGAGCAACTCAGCCGTCTGCAAGCCGGCCTCTCCGAAGAAGCAGCCAGGCGGCTGGAGGCATCTCGCAGGGGCCGGACTATATTGCAAGCTGACAGCATCATCCGCAGTCTCGCCCTGCAGACCCTAGCCAGCCCGGCCTCCGCCTCGTTGCTTTCGCGATACTTCAGCATCTCAAAAGCGACTTTCGGCCTGACGCTCGGTGCCGAGAGCTGCATCGATCTCCTCTTACAAATTACACCGCCCGTGGCTCAGCGTCTTCGTCCTGGACGGGCTCGACAAGGCACCGCCGAAGGAGATGGGGGAAGTCTTGGGCCACCTCAAGCAGCTGTCGGCAACGAGGCGCATGCTCCTGTGCTGCTCGTCACGGCCGATAGATATCAAGAAAAGAGGCAGAGCGACCAAGAAAACTGCATTGCAGTTTGGGATTCTGAACGCCGACTATTTAGAGCTGCCAGAGATGGTATACTCCAATCCCAGTTCCAAAGATCTTACACCGTAGTCTCTGAGAGACTTTTTGCAAGTCAATCCGCGGGACATTCAACAATTCCATGGGAGAGACTCTCTGAAACTCTGCAGTAGCAGGCCTGTATGTAGTGCTCCAGACGAAGCCAACCCCGTGCTAACAGAACGAGCAGGATCTCAGCCAGGGCGTTGGGAAGAATTTGATATGATCGCCATGAGCTTGCTAGGGCTCAATGACAACTTTCAACAAGAGAATACTGTGCTCAAGCGGCTGAGAGCGTCTAGATATCACTCTTTGAAGTTCGGGTCGCAATAAGTGTTTGCTGTTGAGTCCTCGTGCACGATGATCAATGATAGCAGAGAAAGGGAGTTACCGGTGGCAGGTAAGGTCAGGAACTGGTTGGCCTTAGAGAGAGGTAATCTGCAACTCTATGTCCAAAGCTGTCAAGGTGCTAAGTGGCGGATCTGAGCGTTCTATACTAGACTTGAAGCAACTCTCGAAGCAACTTGAATCAAGACATGTGCTTTATTATTGCATAATGGGTATGTATACTGTAGTCCAGTGCAGATCAAGGCAGTAAAGGCTTGAACAGATAGCCCGGATCGATCTCTCTGCCGTACGGGCGTCTTTGAACCTTGGCATGGCGAAGCCACTCTTCAACCGCCGTCGGCAACCTCAAAACCACGAATCCATGTCAAGGACCGCGGAACCGCCCAGCCTCTTCAAACACACCCAACTTTCCATCCGCGTGAACGCGGCCATGACTGTGTACTTGTTGTCTGTACTGCATGGTCACTGAGTAAGCAGCCCCCCCCCCCCCCATCCTTACGGCTCGTCGAACAACTCACATCACCCAACTCAATCTACTGGCCCGAGACATCAGACGAAGACGCTCTCCAAAAAGAAATAACAGACTCAAACTCCACCAAGTTCCGTGGATCTAGAGTCTTCCAAAACCACACGGTACCCGTAGATTCCAACGTGTTCCAAGACACCTAACCTTGCAGAGACCATCGGTAGAATCTCGTTCGACACCACCACACCGCCATCACGATCGTCGCCATCGCGATCCCACCATCTCTGCGCTCGTAGTCCGGCCCTTTTTTTTTTTTGCCACGCCAACCAACCCTTTTCCCATCCTCAGCTGCTGAGCAAGCTTCGTCGTGACCCCTTCCCCCCCCCCCCCCCCCCCCCCCCCCCCCCCCCAAAACTCTGACACGAACACAACCAGAAAAAGCGAGGCGGGGGGGGGGGGTCGTTCGGCGGCTCCAAAATGGGGTAACGATCGAAAAGGGGCCCCGGGGATCGAGTCCCGAATCCCGCCTGTTCGCTCGTGCCCTCAATCCGTCAATGCCATTGACGAATCTACCATGACCTCCCCTCCCTTCCCCCCTCTTCTCCTTCCGAGGGCCGAGTCACGGGCAGAACAGAAAGCTGCGAGTTCCCTCTCTAGTGTATAGACTTTCAACTCCAGCCAGTTGTTGGCCTCATCCGCATACACACACACACACACACAAACACACACACACACACACCTTCAAAACACACAGACACAGACAGAAAGAGATGCAAGCAGGTGACAAACCCGCACGTGTCGAACAAGAAAGAAAAAAGAAGAGGATAAAGAAGCTCAAACTTTCAACAGAACATCAGCTTCACCATCCAATCCTCGCCTATCCATCCAAACGACACATGCCCACGAGGTACGAAAGACGAAACAACCGCCACCCAACATCGGCCGAAAAACGCCCCCCTCCCTCCCAAGTCTTTGCGTTCAGTGTGTGTGTATGTGTACTTGGAGTACACCTACCTGTAGTAAGCCCAACGTTGAAGCACGGTTGAAGCTTTCGTCTCACTTCCGCCTCTCGCCAATCTGTTCCTCTCCCCCCCCCCCCCCCCCCCCCTCCCTTACCCTCCCCGTCCGGATCTGTTTTACTATCCCGGGGTTCCCGGCGGGTAGTGATTCCTGGCCCCCCTTTCTTTCTCCCTTTTTCTTTGAACAAAGTGTCGGCGATGACGAAATCTCACTCATGCCATTTTCTTCCCCGTTTCTCCTCAAATACAGTAGGCCTCTATATCGTACGTCGTATGAGATCCGGAACCTCTCCCGGCGGCTCAGAAGGGCCACGCCTCTCCCTTCACCTCGAGTACATCGTACCTTTACACGACAGCCAGAATTGACGCTGACTCCAGGTATTTCCACACATTGTACATTCATGCCCCAAACACTGCCATCCAACCAGCTCCCCCCCCTATTATCTCAGTCTCAGCGCCAACCGTGGAGGACCACACACACACACACACACACATACACCCCTGTTCCTCGCAACTCTGAAGGACCTACCCGCAAGGAAAGTTGTGGTGGCGCAGGCGTCGCAAAAGAAGAAAAAAAAAGAGGATATCTCCGATACCTGCTACCTGCTAGGCAGGCATCATACCCATCCTCACCAAGCATCCTCCTCGCTCTTCAACCCAAAGGAAAAGGAGCCCCCCCCCTTTCTTCCATGAACCGCCCATCCCCACGTGCCGTCGTAGCCATAACCGCCCGCGAAGGGGGATCGTCCACCGTCCCGTTCGCGGCTCCTCCCTCCATCTTCCCTCCATCGGGCCACGCAGTCGAGCGTTTTCCCCTACACATCCTGTACTACCTGTACAGTCTCCCCCCCCCCCCCCCCCCCCTTGAGAACTCAAAACACCACACTCCTCGCTGTCAAACCCCCCGCTCCTCTTCCCCTTTCGCTTCCGTCTCCCCAAGGTACCCCCCCTGTCTCGAAAAGTTCAATAGCCGTGCTACATACTCACACTACTGGCACAAGCCGTCTCGGGAAGGGGGGTAAAGACACTTGGCGGCTCGGTTCGGAATAAACGTCCGTCCCGTCTCCATCCACACTGCATGCCCTTCCTCCCAAGTAGGCGACTTACTTGGGTGTGATGCCGCAGCGATGCCATGTAGGAGGAAGCTTTAGACGAGAAAAGGATGTCAAGCCATTGTACAATCCTCCAGAGACCATGTCCATAGCACATCAGTCATGTACCATTATCAAGCTCATCAGAGTCAGAACCAGTTCTTCCGCATCAAAAGTCTTCATCTTTCTTCTTCGAGGCCCAAATATAATAAAGTACAAATTTCAGGGAATCAATATTCACACACACGGCGGTAGACGTAGTTGTCCAGGTATATCCGAAGAAGAAAAAGAGAAAAACATCCGGCACAGAAAAGACAACGCCAAAAAACGTGCTATCCTCCCCATCCCCCTCCCTTCCATTCCCACAAGACTTGTGTCGTGTGTTCTAAAATGCGGGCGAAAGCGAGCGTGAAAAACAGCCTAGCTGCAAAATGAATGCGCCGACCGGTTTCCCTACCCCCCCAAAAGATGTTGGATATTTTGATGATCCCCTTTGAATGATCCGTAGTCATAATGCGTGACCCCGTAGCGAGCCCTCTTCCATCTTGGTTCCATTCCTTCATCCCACTTCCAAATCACATGGATATTCCAATGTTCTTCCCTCTCTCTCTCTCTCTCTCTCTCTCTCTTCCTCCTCATCTGTATTATTACAGCAGAGTATTATGTTCAGTTGATTTGTGATGGCACATCATTCCTCCTGAGCGCTGGCAGCGACTCCAACCGCAGCTCCAAAGGTGGCCGGCGGATGTCCAGACTCCGGCTGGGCGCGCGTCTGCCACCCGGAGTGCGGGGATGCGCAACGTTGACGCGGCCACCCCGCTCCGAGATACGCGCCGGGCCCTCGTCCGAGTCCGAGTCCTCCTCGGCCTCGTCGTAGCCATAATCTGCGAGCCGCGCAAAGTAGTCGGCCATCCCGTCCACGCTGGGGGTGCCCACGATTATGTCGTACTGTGGCGGCGGCGTCTGCAAGGGGAGCTCGTGCCCGGCATGCGGCGGCGGCGGCGTCTCGGCATCGAAGGCCGGAGGGTTGTATGACGGCACGCGTAGGAGATGGATCGGGCGCGGGTGAGTATCGGCGTGCGGGTCCATGGAGGTTTGGGAATTCGGCGGCGAGGCACGGCCGGGGCCGCTCGTGGTCGGCTGCGGAGACGGAAGGTGTGCCGCTTGGGGCGGAGCGGGAAGGTTATCGGATCCGTCCAGAAATGTGAGGGCACCGGTCGACAAGTTGTTTGGCGACCCTTCGGCGGGTCCAGAGATGGTCACCGCATCCGGGCATCCGCAGGACGTATGGCGGCTCTGGTTTAAGCCCACGTCGGGACCCGAGTACTCGGGCAACGACGTATTGGCTTGCGTGGCGCGGCAGTTGAGGACCGTAAACGGCGAGTCGATGCTGATCTCGAAGTGACGGCGCTTGGTACCGGTAGGATCCTCAGGATCAAGACGGGAGATTCTCATGACAATCTATCCAGGTTGGTTGTGTTAGTTGGGGCACGCCAACACATTTCATTTCAAACACCGTGATAGAGAGAGAGAGGGGGGGGGGGAGACAGCAAGCAAGTTACATACCTTGATCCAGTGGTACACGTTGACGTTCTTCCAACTGCAATCGGGATGCAAGCGCAACTCCTTGCTCTTGGCCATGGTCTCGCAGGTGGGCAGCTGCACATTCATCTCGATCTCGGTCGAGCCCCAGTAGCTCTCTAGACCGAGGTCCAAGTCGCCCAGAATATTGTCGACCGGCTCGGGCAGAGGCTGCGGCATCACGCCATGGCGGGAGGCGTCGGCGGCGCGGCGCATAGCCGCGGACTCGCGGGCCTCCCGGCGCTGGCGCGGCGTCAGCTCGCCACCGTTGAGCACGCGGACGTCCGACGAGGCGTAGGCAGCGTCCAAGGGCTTCCCGGCCGTCTTCTCGAGCAGGAGGATCTTTCGGCCCGGGTCCTTGCGCGTCACTCTACGGTCGTTGGTCCAGTACTCGACCGACTCCGTGACGAAGACCTTGAGCTTGTGGACCTGGACCTTGGCAAGCGGCGTCAGCTTGAAGGCGATGGGGATTTTGGTGCCGATGGGGAACGATTTCCCCGAGATGATGATATCGTAGTGTAGCTGGTCCTCCCACTGTCGGCTGATGGAGATGGGCTCCGTCATCTCTAGTGAAAGCTGATCCGGGACGCGCACGATGGCCACCTCCTTGGACCCGTGCAGGTTGGGCTTGAAAGCACCGGCGCGCTCGACCGTCGCTTGCAGCTCCCACTTGACGGATCCATACTGCAGCTTGGTCGTCTCCAGCTGGTGGTGGTCGATGGGCAGCTCAAAGGTGTACTCGTAAACGCCAGGGTAGAACACCTTGTAGCCCTTGGCCTGATTGCCGCTGGGGTTGTCACCCTTGCCGAAGCTACGCGATTGGTTCGACTGCAGAGACAGACGCTTCAGCTCCTTGGCCGTGAGGCCGCCATGTTGTTGCCTGTTGTGCGGTACCGACAGCATCGACGGCGACATGGAGTTGCGGGGCGAGCTGGACACGGGCAAGTTCGTCGACGACGAGTTGGAAGAGCTGTTCTTCAGCATGTAGACGCACTGGTTGCCGTACTCGGTTTCCCATCCGTCGTTGACGGCGTTGAAGAAGGTCAGGACCTGCGTCCGCAACGATTCCTCCTCGTACAGGTCGACCTTCAGCGGAGGGATCCCCTCGGGCCATTCCGTGCGCGCCTTGCCGACCAGCTTCAGGCTGACACCCTTGATCTTGACGTTCTTGGTGACCTTCAACTGCAGCTTGCCGCGCAGCAGCGCCGTGCCGCCTTGCGAGTGCTGTCGGTGCCCGTCGTGGTCGAAGCCCGTCAGGAAGATGTTGGGCTCGGCCATGAGGATCGAACAGCTGACGCCGCTGCCGTGCGCCACGGGCTTGGGGATCTCGGTGACCATGGACGTCACGTTGCTCTTGGCGCTCCGTACCGACATCAAGCTGCTACGCTGGCCGGGTGTGTTGTATGTAGAGCTCATCAGGGGCGGCCGCAGGGCCTCGGCCATGGCGGCCGATCGCAGGGCCATGGTGTCTTCCTCGGGTACCACCAAGTCCACCTCGCGGTAGGTGGAGAGTCTGTTGAGGAGGCTTGTGGCTCTGCTGGGTGGTCTCGAGAGTGTCGGTCTCGAAAGGGTGGACGAGCACGACGCGGATCTGCTGGGGACCTGCTTCTGGGAAAGGGAGAAGAACTGCTTGATGCTGAACTTCAGCGACGACTTCCCCAGCGATGTTGTGGTCGGCGAGACGGCCTTGGACGGTCTCCTCCTCTTGGCGGGGCGTTCGGGCTGCGGCCTGAGTTCGTGGGGTACGAAGCCCGATGGCCACGAGGTGATGTGTATTGATCGTGGTCTGACCTGGCGGGCGCGGATGGGCGGCGTCGGTAGGCGGTTTTGTTGTGGTGTGGGAGGGTCGAGAAGATATCTGGGGCAGTAGTAGACGCCGCCTCGGGTGGATGTAGGAATCCAGTTTTCCGTACGCCGAGATCGCTCCGAGTCTGTCATGGTGGTCGGCATTGTTAGACACGGTTGGCTGGAAGAGACGGCATGAAGGACGTGACCGAGTGACAAAAGAGTCCGCAATCACTCAGCCGTGGGGAGGTCGGGGAGAAAGAGAGGGGAGATGGAAAGTGAGTGCGGGTATGCCGAGTATAAGAAGTAGTGTGCAACAGAATACGACGGCAGCAACGAGACAGGGAGGTCAAGATAGAGTGAGTGGGTTGTTTTAGTAGGCAAGTATTGGTGATCAGGGACAATGGAATAATAGTAGGTAGGGACTCGGGAAAGGCTAGTCCGAGGGGGGGAGTGTTGAGCAGATGAAGTGCATGAGACGGTTCTATGCGCTGGCAAAAAGCAAGTGAGGGTATCCATAGGAAGAGGAGACGTGGATGTGTATGTAGGTCGGGTCGGCCAGGAGCGTCGGGCATCGAGGCGAAAGAGTTACAGTAGGGATGATGGGGGTTTGAAGCGGGATGCAGGGTTGGACCGTGATGATGTGCTGCGGTGATGGGACACGGCGCGGTGCGAGCACTCGCTGCACATGGAGAGGACTTGGAGAGACAGGCATGGAGGGGGGGGGAGGAGGAAGCATAACAAGAGATATGCGTCTCTAAGCTGAGGTACAATGATGAGACGGACGGAGATGGGCGGTAGAAGGGGAGGGAATAGAGGTACTAGGAAGGGAAAGCAGGACGTACCGGTAAGATCAAAGTACCAGAGGCACAGAGACACAGAGACACAGAGATAGAGATAGAGTGAGAGTGTCAGACTGAGCGTCAGGCGTGCATGCGATCAGTCAGTGACAAGAGCCGGGGGGGGAGGCTTAATCACGTCCCACTCTCGGACCTCCTGCTGGGGGGAAAAAGCAAGAACTCTCTGATGAGGGTTGTTTTGGCGGAGAAGAAAAAAAAGTCTAGTTGCTAGGTACAACGGGAGGATCAGTATGGTATGCGGGTGCGGGTGCGGGATGAGGTACGTGTATGTGAGAGTGTGTGTGTTCCAGGAACGAATGAGCGATTATCCAGACACAAGAGGTGGAAAGGGAGGGGGTGAACGTGTGAGATAGAGAGATAGAGAGAGAGAGAGAGAGAGAGAGAGAGAGATTGTGTGTGTGTGTGTGTGTGTGTGTGTGTGTGTGTGTGTGTGTGTGTGTGTGTGTGTGTGTGTGCGATTGAGCCACAATGGATACTGGAGATTTGAGTGAGCGAGGTGCCCTGCAGCCAGTTCCAAGTCAACGTCGGCAGAGAGATGCTGCAGTACTCAGAGTCCGGACCAGTCAGGTTCCGTCTGTGTTGAGTGGATGTCTCACGTTTTGCCTTCAGACTGCCGCAGTGAAAAGTGAGGATGGGGAGCCCCGCGCGCAACGACGCCACAGGTGACAGGACCACCTGCCTGCTGAGGTCGGGTCGTGTTGTTACACTACCTGCTTGGATCTCGGGAAGGGGAGTGAGAGTTGTCTTTGGTGTGTGGGGGGGGGGGGAGAAGACGATGATGGGATGGACCACAGTCGAGCCGGCTTCGACGAGTGAGGGGTGTTGACGACAGGGAAGATGTCGACAACTATGACCAAGAAGAGTGAGTGAGGGGCGGCGGTATGCAGGACATGGTGGGCGGGCAGGAAGAAGGGGTAGGGAGAGCCAAGCGAAGGGCGAGGCGAGGCGAGGCGATTAGAGTCGATGACCCGGTAATTGCCCTTGTTTAAGCGGGGAAGTGAAGGGAACAATACTGAAGGTGAAGGGTACGGGTACGGGCGACAAGGCGAGCGAACGGGAAATATGGGAGAGCGGAGGGAGGAGGGCGAGGGGAGGGAGGGAGGGAGGGGCAAGGGGGACCGGACCACATGTGAGCGCACGTACGGTGATGAGTGAGCGAGTGGGTGAATTGAGTGAGTGAGTGAGTGAGTGGAAGTGACGGGTAACAGTCAATGGCCACAACTGTTGCGACGGTATCCCAACCTACAGAATACAGGTAGAGGGAGGGTTCTGGATGCCGAAGGAGAAGAGTGGGAACAATTGCCTTTGTCGCGCCAGGTTCGTTCTCCCAAGTATCCATCCAACCAAATCGTGGGATTGGATACGACGGCGGACTCGACGAACAATGTGCAAGGATGATATGTCGGAGCTTGGGGGGGGTTGAACAAGACGAACAAGAAGAGACTATGCGACGCGGTCGCTGTGGGTGGTGTACGATGTAGAACGGTGTACGGTGTGCGGTGTGCGGTGTACGCCCTGTGTGTCCCCTACCCTTTCCCCTCTTCAAGGATTCGGGGGGTTGCGAGCTGTGTTTTTTTTGGGGGGCTGGCGGGAGGTACGGGGGAAGGAGAAGGGCGAATGGATGCTGTCTCCTCCCAGTCTGCTCGCTAGAGCTGGACGAGGCGACGGGGGGGCATGTTATGGGTTGAGATGAGATGGGACGTTTGGAACGAGCGGAAGAAGGAACAACGAAACAAAACCAGTAGATTGAGGTAAAATGGCAGGGCAGGGGGGCTGGATTATGGACGGACGTACAATACAATAGGGAATAGCTTACGTGGGCGGGCGAGGCGGGATGAGATGGAATGGGTGTGTCTGTCTGTCTGTCTGTCTGTCTGTCTCTCTAATCTCTTTCTCGCTTTCCCTGAGGATGAGTGAGTGAGAGAGTGACCGAGCGAGCGAGCGAGCGAGTGTGTGCTACGTCTGTCTTCCCAAGCCTTTTTGTTTCGCGGACGGAACACGGCGAGCAGCAGGATAAGACGGCACGGTTAGAATGGCGATTCGGACTGATCGCGTCGTAAAGAGATGGATGTAAGAAGGACGGATGGCTGGAAAGGAGACGGCGCAAGACGAGGTCAAGTAAGGGTACTGACTGACTGACTGACTGACTGAGAAAAGAGCCGGGTGGACTGGAACGGACGGCAACCATGGAAAAAGTTGGTGTTGGCGGCCGAGAAAATACCTTACGTAGCCCGACGGCACATAGCCCAATCCCGAGGGCCATGCCAGTCTGGGCATCCGCAGTTCTCTCTTGGTGTTTCTCCAGGTGTCGGTCGACTGACCTAACTAACTAAACTCTCCTCCCAAAGTGTGCTGCTTCCAGCCAGCCCCAGGAGAGCTCTGATCTGCTTTGCTTTGCTTTGCTTTGCTTTGCTCTGCTCTGCTATGCTCTCTCTGGCTTGTGTTGTTACTGCTGCTGCTACTGCTGCCGCCCACCGGATGCTCGGGAACTTCCTCAACTCATGATCAACCTATGATGTATTGGAGGTATTACTGGACCCTTTGCTTGCCACAATTTCTTCTAATCAGGGGGGGTGACTTTGGAACTTCTCGTTCGTACTTGTAGTACTCGTAGTGCTGGTGCTGCTGCTGGTGCCCGCAGCCTCTCACTGCCAGTTCACAGTTGAGTGTAGAATGTGGGCTCTGATGCAGGCTTGTAGTGGAAGGCTGTGCGAATTGCCATATCTTGACGGTGCAAAAGTCATCGCTCTCAGTGTGTACCTTGTAACCACATAAGAAAGAGAGGGAAAAAACCACTGCAGTGTAGCGTGTAAAGTACGAGAGTCAAGAACGGGTTGGCGTGATTCGTGGCCGAGTGTGAAAGACATAGTGAAGGAGTCGGCGCACAACGGTCCGCAGTGTACATACAAGTAGAGGCTTCTCCTGTTGACCTTCTTTCTGCGTCGTTGTCGACGTCCGGGCATGTCCCTGAACTGAATGCTGCACTGGTAACAGGCTTGCGCCGTCGGGGGCTTATTTGCAGGCAATGCCCAGGCAAGTCGTGTGATGAGCCACGAGCCAAAAGCGCATAACCGTAAAGCAATATCGGCCAACTATGGACCTACTGTGTCTTCCTTCCGCTATCTGCTGGGGATACGCCCCGATGGTGATATCGAATAGTCGTTGTCCCGGATCGGTAGGGTTCTGTTTGTTGTTTATGTTAACGGTGTTAATGGACAACGCATTGTCAAAGGGCCCCGAACCAACTCGCCGATATTACCAACGTCCTGCTGGAAAAGGAAGAAGATGCGGCGGAAGCTCATTCGACGTGTCAACTCGGCCCAAATTCGTGGCCGTCATCGTGTCGGCGTGCCCTGTCGGCGTGTCTATTTCGTACTAGTGCCTCTGTAGTCCCAACTATGCTCTGCCTCTTCCGAATCGATCAACACGAGTCTGCCACCAAGTGAGTTAGGCGATGAACACAGACCCCAGCATGCCGAGATTTCGGCAGACGTGCCGGGCTCATCTTTTTTTGTTTTTTGGTTTTTTTTTGTCTTATCCGTTAGGGAACAAATGATCGAGTGTTGATTTACTGGTCAACTTCGGCCGGCCAGTCTGTATCGCTATCGCATCATCATCACCTTCCCAAATATCGCCGCCAAGGTGAAGCATGTCGTTTTGGTTGATGTCTCGAGCCACTACTAGACTCGACGACGACCAAGCCGCACACCCATCCACTTTGCGGAGCCACAACAGGCAATGGCAATGCAAGTCACGCCACTCCGGGCGATGGGGACGGGCATCGGGGCTGAAGGGTCCCCTCTGTTGCAACTAACTGCGATTCCGCAAGAGTTCCAAGGAAATCCAAGACCAATCCCTGAAAGACCCTACGTGTCTTGGTAGTCCTGTGAGAACCCCACGCCGCCATCATTGGCTCGTCCGAGGGATCATGAGCCATCGTACTCCTCGCCACACTATCTTGGAAAAGCCGTGGTAGAATCATCTTTAAAGACCTATTAAGGGTTGGAACGAAATGAGGGGCGGCCAAGTGCGAATGAGACACAGTAGAGGGAGCGGAGAGCGTCTCTGCAAGTCCCATCGTCCGCCGGTGCCACCGGCTCCGAACCGTGCGGCTCCAAACGACCATGTTTCAGTCGCACGCGTGTTTGCATCATGGCTCAGTCCATGTCATGTTCTCCTTTTTGTTCTTCTACCATGTATTCTCTCGCATTGAGACGCAATCTCTGCCATCTCAAGTCTGGCTGGTGTTCCAAACCGCGAGATCCGGGCTCGCTAGGCCAACCCAGGAAGTGTTGCATTGAGACTAGCGGCCGGGGCCACGACAGGGGACCACGTTGCAACAGGAGGCCCAAATCGGGTTTTTCGACTGGCTCCGCGCCTTGGAAGACGGGCGGAAAGACGGTTTTTCCTACGCGGCTTCTCCTCCTACGTACCACAGTGACTGTGGTGCCCTAGACCGGCAGTACCTGTAAACACCCAACAGGCGGTTCTTGTAGCGGTGAGAACGGCAGGGCTGGCGATATGAGTGAGTGGCAAAGAGCCTGACGTGGATATCCCAGCGAGCAACTATGCGATGCCCCCCGCCGTCCTCCGTCGCCCAATTTTGAGCCTTGGATTGTGGCACGGCCAAGGGAGTGTGAGAGAAGTTCAGTCGCGAGTCTATCAAGAAGGCTTGTTGGTTGGGGAAGAAAGTGAAGTCCCTGCAGCAGTAAGAGCAGCAGCGCAACAACTGGCGCCGCGGTTTGGAGAAGATGCCAAGGGGGGTTCCAAAGAGGGCGGATTCGCACCGGGCGGCGAGTGATAACGACCGTGACTGCATGTAAGCTTGTCAGTCAACATCCTAGGGCAAGCCAGTCAGTGCCTGCGTGTAGGACCACCCAGCATCACCTCAATTGGCAAATGGCGGCGATGACGACGGAACTTGATGCAGGTGTATGACATGCCAGCAGGAAGAGAGACTCGGCGGGAACTTGGAAGAGCACTGCATCATTCAAACACCCGGAACAGATGCCATTGCGCGTGTGGCTCGTTCGACACGTCGGACACGTCGTTGGCGAGGTAAGGTTGGCCATAACCTAGCAAACGCATCACTGCATCGAATCAAAAGCGAGTCGGTCAATACGGGCGGTCTGGACGCAGTGCAAGTCTTGTGTGAAAGTCGGTAGCGAGCAGCAGAACAAGGCAGAGAGTCGAAACAAGGCTTTAGCGCGAATTGGAAAGCGATGAGAAACAGTAGCGCGGTTATGCGGCATGCAGATAAGTCGGTTGGGTGTCGAGAAAAAGAGACGGGTGTGCGATGCTCCGTACTTAGTGTACAAGACGCGTGTGTCCATCTGACTGCGTTTGGGTGGGCGGGTTGGTCGAGAAAAGTCGGATATGACAGGTAGATACCGAATTGCTGTCTAGTCCCGGCAGTTAGTACCTGGCAGACGCAGAGGGAATCTGGGGAAAGGGAGAGGGGAATCGATGACTTGTGAGTGAGTGCGTCACTGATTCACTGCATTGCATCGTTAAGTACTCTGTGTAGACTTGTGGTGTTGTGTGTGCGTGAGTGTGTATGTGTGTGTGTGTGTGTCTGTGCGTGTGTGTGGCAGGGAACGTTGGGCAAGGTTCGGGCGAGAGGTCTGACCGTCGCGTGTGAAGTGACGGGTGCCGCGGTTGCTGATGCAGAACCAAGGTGTAACTGGCTAGGTAGGTATACGTCCTGCATCCGTACTGTAAGTACATCCGAGCGAGGGTTCACGGAATAGAATTCAAGTCGTCGCTTCGCATCCTGTCCTGTCCTCTCCTCTTCTGTCAGGCGAAAAGGGAAGTCGTCGGCGTGGCCGAGGGTTCATCTTCCACTGGGGAATGGGTTAAACGATGCATTTGATAGCTGGTCGTTGTTGATGTTGTTTCTTGTATTGCGAATCGATGGAGGCCAAACGGTGGTTGGTGATGATATGGTGAAGGCGTGACAGAGAGAGAGACACACACACACACATGCACACATAACACACACAGGGTCGAGCGAAATAGACCAAAAAGGAAAGGGGTACGTACGTACGTGGGGAATGGAAATTCTCGATTCGAAGGGAAGGAAGGTGTGGGGAAGCGCCCTCCCCTTCCAGCCTTCAGCCACTTCCTTCTCCGGGCACCGCCAACATCGTAGCTGCCATGATCTGGGATCGACGCCGCTGAGGTCATGGCAAGCTCTAAAGTGGGGTTTCTGAGTCGCGGATTCGTAACCTGCTGCCGCGCTGCACCCGCACCTGCCCAGCCCGCCCCTGCACACCCAGTCTGAGTCTGCGTTGCTGCAGTCGCGATGCATCGTGTCTTGCACCTGCCCGCCCCGCCAGAATGTCAAGCATATTGGGATGGGAGCGAGTTTGAAATGGGAAAGAATGGGCAGGAAGGAAGACAAGAAAACTGGATGACTAGCGGTGGGAGGGACAAGAAGAGGAAAGAGGAGCAAGCATTCGCTGCCACTTTCAACTCCATGTACCAGTGTACCTATGTACCTAGGTACCTAGGTACCTAGGTAAGTGTAGGTATTGGTAGCCTCAGGAATGACATCCACCCACCATCCCCTGGTGCGCGATGTTCTGAGGCTGGCCAAAAAAAAACCCCCCAAGAAAAAAACCCACCAAGAAAACCCTCGCATCGTCCCAATCGGAAACAACGCATTATCAACAGATCCCAATACAGTCAAGCTTGTGCAGCCTCAGAACAACACATCACAGTACAACAAATAGCCCCTGGCTAAACAATATTGGGATCCATCACCCATGATTCAATGCACTCACTGACTGAACCAAGGCACAGACACAGACACAGGCAAAGGCAAAGGCATTTACCGCACGCATAGGTACGGTACGGTAACATCAGCTTCCGGAGCTAGCTCACCGCAATCCACGTCGTCTCTCGAGGGGGAAGCACGAAAAAACACCAATCTTCATGTACATGATTGTACATCCACCAGCACCGGTACCGGCACCGCGATCGGCCAACCTGTTTGACGAAAAGAACCAGATTTACCTTGTCTTCTCCACGTTTCTCGACTCTTCATCGTCACAGACTGTTCAAGATTTGCAGACTCCCCCAGTCCCCGTTCGACAAACCCTTTACCCTTCAGGCACACCTCCGCGGGGGGACTGATGCCGATCAGCGGTATCTGCATGTCCCCCCCCCCTGGACATGTCAGTCCTCGATTGGAGCCCAATGAGCAGCCTCGCCGACCATCCCAATCGTCAATCGTCAATCGTCAAACCACAATACCACATCCCTTCAACGCCGTTGGTCCTCCGAACCCCGTATCGCCCCGTCAACTTTGCTTCCGGTTCTGTCTCCGAACTGCCGCCCGCTGCCTGTCGCACGTCACACATCGCTCGGGTTGTTTTCTCGCCGGCGGCTTCCCCAATCCGGCAGCCTCAGCATCGGCATCGACATCAGCCTCGGAAACCGCGCACCCCTGACGCCGTCCATCTTCGTCCTGTTCGCCTCATCTGCTGTAATCTATCCTTCCATCACCTGCTTCCCTCGGATCTGCACCGCCAAATCGGCTTCTGTCAGCCACAGGATCCATCTCCCTGGAGATCCCGACAAGAAAACTCCGCGCCAACCACTGGGGCCTGCGAGCGCTAGACTACCTAGGTAGTGTGTTAGCGTGCTTGTATGGACACAATAGGCCTGACTATGACTAACCCGCGCAGCGGATACCCGGCTCGGGTGGCTCTAATGTTGGCTGGCGTCGGGCATTACCGCTCACCCCCTAGGGCGGGCTTGATAGCGCCGTCATGCGATCGATTTACCGTAGCTGGCCTCACTCTTGCGCGCGCGACCAACATTAGGTCCGCCCCCGAAGAACGAGGCAATCTCGCCACGGTCGTCGTCCGGGCCGTGTGAGAAGGCGCTGAGTGCTGAGTGGATTGTTCTGGACAAGGTCTAGACCCGTGTCCCCGGAGCGCCGGCATACCCGTCTGTTGCTCGCATCATGGTGTGTGCCATGTCGGAAGCCCGTTTGACGGACGCACCACGCTGCTACCAAGGTGCGCTCCCCCGCCGACACACGCCGGCCGACCAATCCGACCACTCACACACTCACCCTCTCTCTCTCTCTCTCTCTCTCTCTCTCTCTCTCTCTCTCTCTCTCTCTCTCTCACACACACACACACACGCATACACGCAGCGTCGCTGTCGGCGCCGCCTTGTTTGCAGCTCAACCCGGAATCTGCCATGGTTCACTTTCATGTGCCGGATACGATGATGCATTGCACTCGCTGCAACAGCCCTCGATACATATGCCATGCAGCTGCTGCTCGGACCCTCTGGCGACCCTCGCCAACGGTGCCCGGGTAGCCAACGAACCAACTACCCCTGCGGCGGCAGGGCATCTGCCAAGTTTGCCGACCTTCTTCGCCATGCAGATGCATGCACTTGGTGCCTGAATCACCGATGTTGCGAATCCTGTGCCTCAGATGGATCATGACACGGCACTGGCGTCGCGCCGCAATGGTACATACAGCCTCGGCCTAGGACGTGCAGCTCTTGTCTCGCCCCCGTGCTGGCGTCGGCAGAACTCTAGAGATCATGGATGTCTTGAGGTCTACCTACAGATACTCTCTTTTAGGATGGATCTGGTCCTCTATGTGTGTCCCACAACAAGTGCCTTGTCATCATGATGGATACCTTCGGCACCGTTGTTGTTGTTAATTTTCTTTTTCTCTTCTCTTTAGCGAAAATGGCGCCCCTTGGGTCCTCGTGTCGTCGAGAGCCATCACGTAGAGCAGAAGGGACATCAGCAATCCTCTGCCGCCGCTTTCGCTCGTGACTGAAGGAGCTGGTGCTCTCATGACATGCGATATGCCAAGCGATGATGTGAATGGCGGACATGGCTCAAGGATGAGGGCCGGGATCGAGAGAAAAAGACAACGGATTCGATGGCGATGAGAGGAGGCCACCCGTGTGTGTTGAGAGAGAGAGGCTTGAGTTACTTCTCAGTCCCGAATGTCCTGATATTCCCACCCATGTCTGCCTATCATGTTGCTTCTGGACTTGGAGGTCATGTTAGTAAATGCATCGTCCTCTGTTCACCCTTCCGGGGAAACACCTCATCCGCGGCCACTCGCTTTTTCCGGTGATTAAACAGAACCTGGCCAAGCTATCAATCGTCGTTGTTGTGTCCCTTGGACAAACCTCGTAAGAAATGGGAACCCGCATGTGCCGCGAGAACTCGATCGGACACGCGAAGACAGCCGCCCATGATCCCGACAGAATTCCTCACCTCACATTCCTCGGTGTTACCCTCCCCCCCCTCCCAAAGGTACCTCCCGCCCTTACCCTTGGACGACCTCCCTCTTGTCTTCTACAGGCTCCTCCCTCCTCCTCCAGAACCCGTCAAGAATCAGCCTCGCCATCTGCCCGTTCGTGATCGGGATCTCCTTGTCCCCGACCCTTTCTCTCCGGACCTCCTCCTCCGAAGCCCAGACGTAGTCGGCGTGCTCATCCGGGTCGATCCTCACCTCCAGCTCGTCTCCGTCCCCGTCCACGGCCCCGTCCCCGGTCTCTCTCACCCGGACCTCGAACGCGAAGCGGCAATACACGGCCGTCCCCGTGCGGTTCGTGAAGAGGCTGCCGGGCTCCCTCGCGGCGCCCTCGCTGACGACGCGCACGACCTCGACGGCCTCGAGCCCGGCCTCCTCCCAGAGCTCGCGCGCGCAGGCGACCAGCAGACTCGCGTCGTCGTCGTCGGCGCGGCCGCCGGGGGTCTCCCAGCGCAGCGGCATGCTGTCGTGCGCGGCGCGCTGGACCAGGAGGACGCGGCCGCGGCGGTCGAAGACGAGGGCGCTCGTCGCGAGGCCGTCCCACGACTTGGCGTTGGCGGCGAGCCAGGCGTGCGCGGGCGTGTTGTAGGGCTCGAGGGAGGGCGGGTAGGTGAGGTCGAAGGCCGGGGGCGGCATCTTCGGCGCCGGTTGCTGGGGGGTGGTGGTGGTGGTGGTGGTGGTGGTCGCTGTCGTCGTTGTTGCTGCTGCTGCTGCTGCCATGGATGCTGCTGCTGGAGGGGGAATGGGATGAGTGAATGAAAAAAATGAGTAGGAAATAAGACAGGGCGATTTGAGATAAGCCGGGTGAGTTGGAGATGAGATTGTAGTCTTTGTGGTCTTGTGGCTGTGAGATTGATTTTTTGAGTGAGGGTTTTCGTGGGTGCGGGATCAGCGGGATTTGGACCTGTTTTTTTCCGAGGGGGGCAGCAGTAAAGTAAGTAGGTAGTCTGGCTCTAGTTACGCCTTAATTTCAACTCTCTCGCCTTATCCTACGTCTGACTTGGAGGCTAAAAACGCCTCTTTTGACGCTGCTGCCTGGATCATCAATGTACACTCTCACGCCCCCGCGAACGGCGGCGGCCGCCTGGGCGTTGACCTCTCTGGATGCTTCGGTGAAGTTCGCGGTGAACGTCCGTCCGTCGTCGTGGCTGGTGTTGGTTGGCCAGCGTCAGTCAGTGCTGTACGCCCGAGATGGACGGACGGGTGGATGAATGGATGGGCGGGCCGGCCCGGCGGAGTGCTGGTCCAAGTCCATCAAACGGCGGGTGACCGAGAATAGGATGATGATGGAAATAACTTCTTGGTCATGTCTTCATCGACGAGACCCCACAAGTGTTGGCGGGGGGCCTGTCAGTCCGGAGAGTCTTGAGCGGTTTCCGTATTGTGTCGGCTCGTCCACAGATGGCCACATACCGTCTGTGTGACGTACAAGAACACAACCCTTTGCTTGAAGTGTGTGGTTAGTAGATATCCGGTCTAGTCCTACGAGGTGGTGAACTAGATAGACTTCGACCCTCGTCTAAGGAAATATCATGATGGGTTTCAAATTATCCCACGCTCTGCAACGCTAGCCATCAATCAGCCAGTCCATCCACGCTGTCCCTGATCAGACGCTGCCGGTTCAAGGCTCCTTGCCGTATCATGCTGTGCTGCTCATGCTTTGTTTTCGCTCATCGGCACATCTCTGTGGTCCGGATTGCCTTTGGGAACGTCAACAAGGAGGTTGGACAAGTTTACTTGGACGCAGTCACCCACCCGGGTTGGACGCGTTGCAACAGACGCCGGCTACGGCTGTTCGACCCGGACATCTCAGAGAGCCTCGTCTCTATGAGATGGCCAACTGCAACGTTCGTCAACATGTAAGAACACGAATTTAAAAGCATATTAAAAAAGAAAAAAAGTTGAAAAACAATTGAAAGAAAACTACCGGTTCTCTTCGGACTAGCCCTGTGGCTGACTACCTTGTTTGCTCTAATTCAACCACACCACGCAGTTCCAAAAAAGACTCTCTACCTCTCTCTCGACCCGCACCACCCAAGGCCTACATCATCAACCTGTTCCTCGGCGCTCCCAAACAACTGGACTCGGCCTTGCCCTCGGCGTCTGTTGGCCTTTCAAGTTCCGCCCAGGCTTCCGTCTACCTCTTCTTCTTCTTCTTGCTCTTCTTGTTCTGCTTGCGAACGGGTGGCTCTTCGGGCGCGGACTTGGCGGCTGCGGCAGTATCCTCGGGGGCGGCCTCCTCTGGGGCGACGGTCTCTTTGGCTGGGTCTTCTGGTGCAATCTCCTCCTTTGCAGTCTTGTCTTTCTCTTTTGCAGTCTCCTTTGGTGCAGCCTCGTCTGCAGCTCCAAAGTCTCCCCATGCGGACGTGGACTTCTCGAGACCGCCGTCCTTATCGGCCTCTTCTCCATCACCCCAATCTCTCACGTCCCCCCATGGAGATGTGGATTTTCCAACGCCTTCTTCTTTGGCCACATCCTTTTTAGGCGCATTCTGTGCTACACTATTCCCTCCGAAGACCCCTACCGGAGATTCGGACTGCCAGACGCGGTCGTCCTCGGCCGCCTTCTCCTTCTCCTTCTCCTCCTCCTTCTCCTCCTCCTTCTCCTCTTCGGAAGTCTCCTCTGCCGGCTGCTCGTCCGCCAGTACCGCCGGCCAGTGGACTCGAAACTCCTTCTTCTTCCCTTCCTTCTTCAAGCACCTCGCACACAGACACCCACGCACGTGTTGAAACTGGGTCGCGAAGGCATCGGTTCCGGTCGGGTCCCTGACGGTATCTTCTCCAACCGGTTTCCTGGCGCGATTCTCTCCAGTACGTTCGTAGACGTGAGCGGTTTGAGTCCGTTCGTTGACGGGATCGTTTTCGGTCCGTTTGTTGACGGGATCCTCTCTGGCCGTCTTCCTGGCGCGGTCTCTTTCGGTCGGTCTCTTGGCGGTCTTGTCTCGAGTAGACACCAAGGCACGGGAAAAGAGAGTGAGCGACTTGCAGGTGGAAGCATCCCTGGCCTCGGTGTGAAACCTGTTCGGCCGGGGACACTCCGCATGTCTCTTCTCCCTCCTCATCTGCCTCCTTTCCTCTTTCGTAGTCTTCTCCTCCTCCTCCTCCTCCTCCTCGCTCTCTTCCTCCACCTCCTTCTTTTTCTTTCTTGTGTCCTTCGTTGGCTTCCTCTCCATCCTGGTCTCCAACTCCCGCCCAAAGATCAGGATGGCGCAGGTCTTGATTCCAGGGCGGATGTCAAGGGGCTTGCTCTTGGCCTTGTTCTTTTCCTTGCACTTGCACTTGCACTTGCAGTCACACTTACACTTGCCCCTCTCCTTGTCCTTGCTTTCACTCTGGGGATAGACAATGCACACCTTACTGCAGGGGCCGTCTCTGTTGCTTTCACCTTTGCTGTCGCTCTTACCGTTAAGCCTGGAGCTTTTTGGCTTCCTCACCAACTGGAGCTCAGACCATGACGTCCTCTTCCGGAGGTTCTTGCGAATGGCCTTCTCAGACGTGGACATGGTGTAGGTGGAACTGCTTCTTGTGGAAGTGATGATGGCCTCCTTTGTCTGCGTGGATGTCTGGAAGCCTATATGATAAACTTCTACGGCATAAAAACTCTTCCTTTTATGGAGCGCGACACAGCTCTGTCTGGTGAATTATTCACCAGCTTGGACCAAGGACTTGGGATCGATTGCCCCGGGTGCTGCATCACGCATTCACATGCAGTGCATCGTGGAAGCATATATAGGAAAGGGGAATTCGATTTCTGCCTCTCGACTTTGCTAGCTACTGATCCAGTCTGTCTGGCAAAAGAAAACCCCCCTTCCCTCTCTGGTGATTCCAGATGTTTCCTTCCTGAGCCTGAAGCCTTTTTTCCGTGATATATCCCGAGGACCCTGATTCCCTGCCGAAAGCTGACAAACTAGGCTGTCTATTAGTGCAAGGGTAAAAGGCTGTAATGTTGCCTCCCACAACGAGAGACCTGCTTGCGTGTACATGTCTATAGGTGCATGCCTATTAGAGCGCAGGCTCTGAAGGTCGGGAAAGCCGAGTGTCAGATAATGACGTTGTGTTTGTCGAACCAAGGAAATGTGGGCGTTGCAGATGCCTTTATTCTCCAGTGCTGCGAAGTTGGATCCAGGGAGCAGAAGGTTGCCAAAGACAAGAAAGTGAGGGTTGATGTAGGTCGACCCGTACCAAAGTCAAGAGAAAAGCCAAGGCTGCTCGAAAGAGACGTCTTCCAACTTGCCGGGTGAGAAACGAGCGTATGTGCAAACCGCCAAATAACAAAAAAAAAAAAAAGTGCTGCTGATTCCTAGCCACAAGGGAGTTCCTTGTTCTGCAGAGTGAATGCTGCAACGCGCGAGAAACAAAGATAGCGGTGGCCAATTGCCACAGAGCAGGCATTGCTGATGGGAGCTCTTGTCTATGTCGTCATGTCAGCAAAATGGATGTAAACATAACACAATGCTGGAAGCCTACCCAATTTGTATAAAACTAGGCTGGAACGGTGGAGTTTGAATCTCAAGTAGCTCTTGCTGCAGTGCTGACTACTCCCTACTGCTTAGGGGTGGTGGCGGTGTTGTGCGCGTTGATGGTGTTGAGGGCAGTGATGTCCTCGACAGTCTCAGAAGGCTCAGCATCCCGGGCAGCCTCGGAAGTCTGGGAACCATTGCCATCCTGGGCTTGCTGAACGGTCTCGGAAGCAGCAGAAGAGTAGATGGTTCTGGGAGTGCCAATGCTGGAAGGGGTCTCGGGAGTGAGGGGCTGCTGAGGGCGAGAGCTCACGTTGTTGCTCGGAGCGTTAAGGGTATGACCCGTGAACATCTGGGCCAGGAACTCTTCATCGAGATAGTCGGCAAAATTGTCATCCCAGGAAACGGCAGGCTCAGTGCTGGGTCCAGCAGCAGTAGAGGCAATGTTGCGATTCGAAGAGCCGGCACTCGCGTTGTCGGAAGCCAAAGTGTCAGAGTTGGTCGAAGAGCCGTTGGCAGACTCGCTGGAGGTGACGTTGGCGGGCCCGCTATAGGAGGCTTGGCTTTCAGTATGACCCTGGTGAGAGTTCTGGGTCTGGATGGTGCTGCTTCCAGAAGACTGGCTGGTATTGCCCATCTCTTCTTCCAGCATCATTCTGCAGTATTCCTGCCACTTCCACTCCTCGTGGATGTCGGTCAAAAGACCCTGGATATCCTCAGGGAACATGACAAAGATGTCAGGGTTCATGTTACGGATGACACACTGCAGGTGGATGACGAGGCTGGTCAACTCATTGAGGGTGGCAATAGAGTCGCCCAGTTGAGTCTGGAGAACCTGGCGCTGTTGAGCAAAGGCTTGGGCCTGCTGCTGAATGCTCGACATCTGCGTGAAGAGACTCTGAGCTTGGGTGTGCAGCTGGTAGTTGGTGTTCTGCAGACTGTTGATGATCTGGCGCAGCATAGGCGTCTCAGACGAGCTAGATCGCAAGGCCTGGTTGCAGTCGCGAAGTCTCTGGTTCTCGGCCCTGGCGGCCACAAGCTCCTGTGCAACCACAGGCAGCGCTCGGTCTGCACGGCGCTGTGCGCTCATGGTCATTGTGGTAGGTGACGAGGGTATACCCTCGTCACCTTGACCATCAATGCCAAAAGGCAAGCGGTTGGTGCTCTGTAGAAGAAAGAATTGTCAGAACTGGAGAAAAGGGGGCTTTATATAGATATTGGGGGTAAGAGAGAGAGGGAGAAAGGGGGGCTCAGGTGGCTTCAAGGCTAAGGAAGGAAGCAAACTACAAAGTTGGAAGGAGTAATGCTAGATCAGACCGCATGATGCTGGACCAGACCGCGTGATACAGGACCAGACTGCCTCATGACAGAATAGATCAAGTGATACAAGAGACAAGAGACAAGGTTGGGATGTCAGGTTTTTGCAGATCGCAAAACAGACTGAAGAAAGCACATGGTCTTCCTCAGGATGAACCAAGAGATCGCAGGATCTTTGAGCTGGATTGTGAAACTTACAGGCTGAGAAGTCTGAGACTCCTGGTTCCGGCCATTCTGCCGGCCACTCATCTGACCTTGGCCACTGACAGCAGCAATCTCCGAGGAGGAAGGGCTGTCAGCACCAAGGCCACCAGGAACAATGGCGATGCCACCACTGGCAGCAGCAGCGCCAGCAGAAGCGAATCGGGCAGGAACTGGGTCCTGGGGAGGCGAGGCAGTTGCATTGGTAGCTACCTTCTTGCCCTTGCTGCGACTGGTGCTGGCAGCGACGGGCTCATCAGCAACAACAGGCTGCTGAGTGGTGCCCTGGGCGTTGGTGTCCTGGGGCGCGGGAGGATGGGCAGCGGCGCCAGGGACGAAGTTGGCAGTGCCAGCAACGCCCGTGTAGGGGATCTTGTAGGGAATATAGCCGTTCCAAGACATGATGGCTGCTGAGATAGGTTAACAGGCGAAGGGATTCAGAGATGAGAAAGAGTGAGCGTACCTGGAACGAAGGCAGGTCTGGAGCGAAGCTGCTGGTGTTTGGTGATTCTTGCTGAAGCTTAGTGAAGCTTGGTGATACTTTTTGATGCTTAACGATGAATGACGATTGATAGAGGCGTGTCTGTGAAAGAAATTCGTGGCAAGCGTGGATCGACTCGACGAGTTGAGTAGAAGGTTGGGCTGTGAGAGTAGTGGGAGAAAGGGGAAGAATCTGGGGGGGTAGCCGAAGGGTGGAAGAGGTAAGGGGCAAGAAGAAATGGAAAGAATACGGGTAGGACGGAAAGAAAACAAACCAGAGGGGAAAATATTGATCTTGTGCAGCCAGTCTGCCTGTCTCAAAAGGGTTAGCTGAGGGCAGTCAAGCCTCTGGTAGCCCTGATGAAGTGTTTTGATAGACAAGAAGGAAGGAACGCAATATTATGTGGGGCCTGTGCTCCGAGACGGCTCTTTGGGTCAGAAGGAGCTGCAGTTTGTGTAGGATGATGAGGCTATGCGGGTGCTGGTGCTGGTGCTGGTGCTGGTGTATTTGATAGCTGGGCGCGTGTGGTAAAGCCGCGCAGATGGGCAGCCAAGAGACAAAAGCCCGAGGAGATTTAACAAGAGCCCCAAACAAAGCCGTACCTTACGAATTGAATTTGTTTAATTGACTGGTGTCTGTCAGTTTGCTTTGTCGGACAATGACTTGTCCTGGTCTGAGTCTCATTGGGCAGGCCTGGAGGCTGACGATAAGATGTAACTTGATGAGGTATGTTGTATCTCCAACCTGTGCGAAGAGCTTTTGATATTGATAAATACAACTAACTTGCTTGCGCCTTTCTCACGATACCTTCATATAGCTTCTGCCTGGCTTGGCCGACAAAACATCTACAATAGTCTCTATGCTACTCGCAACTAACTCTGCTGACGAGGAAAGGCAAAGAGAAAAACGGGGTCGGGAGCGGCTACTTTAGCAATCATGATAGAATCGGCCTCGAAAACAGAATTTTTGAAGCGAAGGCAGCCATCCTCTAAAATTGAGACGCGTTGGTTTCCCACCGACATGCGATGAGGTACCAATGACTGGGGGACGGACGACTGGGTGTGAGTAGATAAGATTTACGCAAGGCGCATCGCCACCCCTTTCTGGATGGATAAAAATGCCAGCTTTATGATTTGAAAAGATTGAAATATGAACAAAAAAGAGCGCCCAGAAAACACTCCCGTGATGCCTCTTGTAACGCGATACCAATCAGAACTCGCTCGTCACCCCAGCAAATGTCGAACATGACGGATTGGTCGTCGACAATTAAAGATCACGTGGTCCCCGAGAGGCGCGAAAAACATCCCCCCTCCCCCCATCACCGGGTGCCAAGAGCCATGCCAAGGCTTTAGCGGCGGGAGGGACAGGGGGGGAAGGTACCTCTCCCGCAACTGCCTTCATCCAGGGGACCTCGCTCCTTCCTGACTCTCACCTACAACTGCTTAGGTACCCAGGTACCTCTACCGATCTATTCTTCTCCAGTCGACGCCATTCCCAGAAAACCACCGTCATCATCCATCCGCCCATCCGCCCAATTGACTCTGCATGCGCGTGCGTGAAACCCACCTCCTGATCCCGCGATGGACCCCGTGACGCAGCAGGACAGTCCGTTGTCCGTTGCGGCCAACGTCGCCGGCATCCTCACCTTCGTCGTCGCCATCATTGCGGCAGCGTACGTCCGGATCACATACCTGCGTAACAGCGATGAGGAGTATTTCCGCGTCAAGGCCTCCCTGTCCTGGTTCAAGACAGAGTCTACATGGCTCTCGGACCTGATCCGCACCGCCGGCGAGAGGCCCGGGGGCCCACGTCAGCAGCACCAGCCGGAATACCAAATGTATGCCTTCGTCATGGACGACCTGGTCAAGCTGGAGCAGCGCATCCTCGAGCTGCTAGCCGAAGCCGAGACAAAGGCCGCCGGCCAGGATGCGGAGAACCAGGGCAAGTGGACGCTCGTGCCCAAGAGCTGGAGCTTCACGACCAATGTCGCCATGGCCTGGCTGCCCGTCCGTTCCAAGACATTGGACTTGGTCCGGCAGCGCGAGGCTCTGACGGCTCGGGTGCAGTTCACGCAAATGAGCATGATATCTTCGTGAGGGCCCATATAGTTTTCCCTTTTGTTGTTGCTGGCCGTTGGCCGCCGTAGCTCTAGCTCAAGCTCATACGTGTTGCAGGCGAATTCGAGATTTGGAGTCAAGGACCACGTGGACGGAGGCGAAGACGGAAGACAGCTTTATTCGTATGGAGAAGCAAATCGCCGAGCAGCGAGCCCAGATCCATCGGCTGGAGGATCTCGTCTACCGTCTGATGCATCGGAATCGGCTCCGCAACGCACATGCACACATACACGACCAGTCGTTGACCGACGCCATCAAATCACGGCGAGTGTCCGACTCTTCGCAGCCAAGCCCAACAACCGAGCCAACGAGGCGGGGGCGCGAACGAAGGGCCAGTTCTCAGTCAACCAAGAGATCCTCGAGGTCCAAGTAGCGAACCGCGGGTTGTTCATTTGATGGCGTATCCTCCCTGCACCAGGTACGCACCCGCCGCGGCCAGGCTGGCAACGGCCACGGTCAGATCGAGCTCCAGAACCGACCAGATCCACACGCAGCCCAGCGTCGGCGCCTGTTTTAAGACGTACAGGTAGCTGAACTTGTTGGTGATGTATATCAGGTGGCACCCGGCCCACGTGCTGGCAACGAAGAAGATGGCCTGCCGGATGGGGTGCTGGAAGCGCAGCGGAAGTCCCGGAACGAGGTTTGGGCCCGTGGGGTGGGCGTGGAGGTTGTAGAAGAGGAAGAAGAGAACTGCGGCCCAAACAACATCAGCATGGGCACATTACATTGTCACCACTTCGAATCAAAACCCACCAAAGAATGCGACCAGCGTGCGACTGATGATGGCGGAATACTCGATGCTCATGGCGTACTGGTTCTGAACCAGCACATCGAAAGTGCCGTGGACCATGGCCAGGCTCACGGTCCACAGCAGTGTGTCCATGATGCGTTCCATGGCAGGGGACAGCAAGGCTTCTCCCCCCTCGTCCTCCTCTTCTTCGTCGTCATCTTCATCATCACTGCTGGCGGCTTTGCTGGGCTTGCCGATCCGGACGGCGCCCTTGGGCAGGTTCTTGTTCCTCGGGTCCTGGTCGGCCTGCTTGAAGAGGCCTCTCTCCTGGGCGAGCTGGAGCAGCGTGGCTTCGCTGGGACCAGACCGATCCGGCTGTGCCAAGGGGATGCTGCTGGGGTCCTTTACCCTCTTTTCCCTGCCCTTCTTTGCCATTTCTTTCAATGCGTCGTATTGTCCGGCACGACACTCGGACTGCGGAGTGGGCGCCCACTCTCGATGGTCGATAGCTACGAACAAAGAATGGGTATGCCGCCTGGTTAAAGTATCCCTGCAGCTCTAGAGTTTCGTCGTCGTCGTCTTCTTCTTCTTCTTCTTCGTCGTCGTCGTCGCGTTTGGCGTTTGGTCGCGTGTCGTTGGATGACAAAGACACAGGAGCTGTGAGTTGACAATCTGTCTGACTTTCTCCTGACAGCTGGTTCCCCACTGTCCGCCATGCGCTCTCAGCTCTTTGCCCAAAAATTAGAGCTCCGGCCCCTGCAAGACATCGATCCAGTGACCTACGGACCCCTGCCCGGCGCATGACATAGGCAGCACGTAGGCACCATTCTCGCCAATCACCGGGCGTCGCTCGCCCCGCCAGGCGGGTTGAGTGCGGCCAAGGACCCCGTTCCGCGATCTGTCACCGCCTGCATTTTCAAGAGGGAAACGGAAAACGGGTGCGACACACGCCCGCACACACCCGCACACACACGCACACCGACTGCTGCCCGCTCCGTGACGCAACAGACGAGGAGGCAGAGGCAAATAAAAGATCCCCAGGATGAGAACCGTCCGGGTTGCGAAGCATATCTAATTTCCCAGCCGATCGCCTCCCGCTGTTGTCACCCACCCAAACCACCGTTGACATTGACCATCACCACCGCTGAACCACCCTACGGATACACTACCTACGCTAGAAGATACTACTCCGATATTGGACCAGGGTCCAAAGTCCCCAAATCGCCAGGTGGCATCTCAATCCTTCCACGCCCTCTCTGACTCTTTCCACTCTCTCTCTCTTTCTCTCGCCCTCCGGCGATGACGGCTGCCTCGTGCCTGTTGCCTTGCATCTAGTGCGATTAACCACCTTTGAAGAATATACTCTATTCGCTCCGCGTCCTTCGTGGCCGTCTTCAACGTTCAATCCTTGCAACGAGCTGCGGCCCGCCAACACGCGCCACACCGCATCCACGACACTTCCCCCTCTCTCGAAGACGACCCCTCCTTGGGGAACCTGAAGCTTTACCTTACTCGTTTTCGAACCGAACCTGCGAACTATAAGAGCCGGGAGAGTAGACTCGCGCGACCGGGAATCGACAATGGGCTGGAGTGCTTTCATTGGCGCTCTGCTGGTGGCCCTCGCACCGGCACTATACATATACTTGGTTCCGCTGCTCACGCCGCGCCTGCCGACCCTGGAGGATAAAAGAATATGTCTCCTAATTGCGCACCCGGACGATGAGGCCATGTTCTTTGCACCGACCGTCCTGGCCCTTACCAAGCCTGAGACCGGCAACCACGTCAAGATCTTGTGTTTGAGCTCAGGTAGGAGGAGACCCGGGGAGAGCTGCTGGAGGGGCAATGCGGCGCAATGGCTGACGAGTGGCGCACTTGTGTAGGTGACGCCGATGGTCTGGGCGAGACTCGTAAGAAAGAACTGGTCAAGAGTGGTATGAAGCTCGGTCTGCAGCAAGAGCAAGACGTCTTCGTCATTGAAAGCCCGTGAGCAAACACCCCTTCCCGTACGATCACCAAGTCAACCAACCTACTGACCGCCCCGCCCCTCACCTTCAGCGACTTCCAAGACTCCATGACCAACGTCTGGGACAAGACCAAGATCGCCTCCCTCCTCGGCCGCGCCTTCGCCCCGCAGCTTGCACGGCAGCGCGCTGCCGGCGAGGAACCTGACGCCAACATTGACGTCCTCATCACCTTCGACTCGCTCGGCGTCTCCTCCCACCCGAACCACATCTCGCTGTATCACGGCGCCCGCGCCTTCATCGCCGCCCTCTCCGCCGACCCGCGCTGGCCCTCCCCCGTCGACCTGTACACCCTGACCTCGGTTTCCGTTGCCCGCAAGTACAGCAATTTTCTCGACGCGATACCCACGCTGTTCTCCTGGGTCACCACGGCCGGCAGCAACCCTCCAAAGCCGCCCAAGAAGCCGAAGAAAGACCATGATGATGACGACGATGACAGCGAGTACGGGGACGAGGACGAGAACGACAACTACCACCCGACCGCCCTCGTGTTCCTCAGCGAGCTGGGCTCTCACGGCGGCTGGGCGACGGCGTGGAGCGCCATGACGACGGCGCACAAGAGCCAGATGGTTTGGTTCCGGTACGGCTGGATCGCGTTGAGCAGATACATGGTACTCAACGATCTGCGGCTGGAAAAGGTCGAGGCCGAGGACGGGAACGCAAAGGCCTGACTTGCGCCGCAATGCCAACAGTCCAAAAAAAACGGAGAACGAACCGGGAGACTAAAAAAAACAAATCAAAAGAAAAGCCCGCATACCACCTATCTAGCATCTCGCACTCATTCTTCCCCTCCCTTCTTCATCATATGCAGGCGTTTTATTCATGGGTTTTTAACCCCATGTGCTTGTTTCAAGTCAGTAAGATGGCATACACTCTCGGTACACATTCATCAGCGTTGCGAGCACAGCACGAAGGGCACTACATAGCCGCATGCATGGTATATACTTGTTCTCTGTCCTCTTCTACATCCGTGGGTAGTGTTTATTTTATGTACAGAACACACAATGGCGTCTCCGCAGCCATTACATAACCCCGTTCGGCGTACAATGCCACCCAAGTTACCATACAAGGGCCTTCAGAACCGCTTTCTTGTCCAGCTCCTTGATGTTGGTCTCGGTCGTGGCCGTGGCCGTGTCCATGTTCATGCCCAATTCCTCCTCCCTTGAGTCGTTCTGCACCATGGCCTTCCCACTGCGTAGAAACCGTTCGTCCTCTCCGAACCTCAACTGTCGCCGTTGGCGGACCATCCTCCTTGTGGCGTGTCGAATGGTAATCGGCATGCTCTCGTACGCCGGCTCGCCCGACAGGGTCATCACGGGGACCAGGTCCTCGGGCTTAGTCGCGCCATCAGAGTTGGCGTACTTCACACGGCTCGGGTCCGGGGCCAGTCGTTGCGTTGGCGCACCAGGGACGAGACGCTTCACCCACCTGGTCTTCTGGTTCGTCTCCGTGTTTGCGATCCTCACGGTCCCCCCGTTCGTAGTGTAGGTAATCGGATCCGGCAGGAAGCGGTAGAAGTCGCCGACGAAGTGAGGGATGATCTGGGGGGAGAGATGTGGCCGGTGTCGCAACCTTTTGCTTGTCCGGCGAAGCCACTGCTGGCACCAGCGCTGGATGGTGTACCACATCATGTGCTTCCTGGTCTTGAGACGTAGATGGCGAGCAATAGAGCTCGGCGGAGGCGAAGGGTAAAGCGATTCGAACAACGCTTCCTCGACCTCTTCACACAGCGAATCGTACTCGGCACGGCGGTGCTTTATGGCTTCCCAAGACTCGTCGAGCCTTCCGGCACTGATCAACGATTTGACGTAGATATCTGTTTCGTGAAGGCCGACGTCCGCCAGGAAAGGCTCGCCCCGCATGGTGTCCCACAACGAAAGCACCTCATCCGCACGGATCATCCTGTTGTTGTCGCCCATTATTCTCCATTCCCTGTTGGCGGGTGCAGAAGACAGGATATAAGTCCATTCGAGGAGCGAGGACCAGGAGCTTTGCGGTATCGGGATTTGCCATCGCTGAGAGATGTACACAATTAGCTTTCGAGCAAGAATAACGTGACCGCTACATCCGAACGATTGCACGATGGCGTGGATCAGGCGCTCCGTCGGCTGCAGTAATGGGTTCAAGTTTCTCCTCTGAACGCCACCGACGATTTGTGCTGCTCGATGATCCTGCAAGTCCGTGATCTTGATCTTCCATGTCCGCCAGAGAAGTCCGATCATATCCCGGAATGAGCCCGCACGCGCACTTGCCAAAAGATACGCGCAGTAAAACTCCTCGTCCACCACCTTTCGCTCTCTCTGGATATAGCGTCGGAGTCGTCTCACGGGTGCGGGCAGACTAAGAAGACGGTGCATGTCGTGGGTCGGCAGCCAGCGAGCGCGGCCGAAGCTGTCTCGCTTGTGTGAAGCAATACTCAACCGCAATTTCTCGAGTGGCCAAAGCAGTCGGGTTTCAGCGAATCCCTTCCTGCGTCTGGCCATGTTGCGCGGGCGTAACCGGAACCTAGCCAGATCATTCTGGGTGTAGGTCGGGTCCGTGAGGAACCGGGTTTTGAAGTACTCGGCAAAGACCAACCCGTCTCTGGGATTGCCAACGACGTCGCCCTTCAATTCCCCGTGCCAGATTCCCTTGGCCGCCTCAAAATCAGAAGCAGCTCCGGCGCATCGCAAAAGAACGACGTAGTCTGCTCGCGAGGGGTCATTGCCTTGGTAGGACCGCAGGTCAAACAGGGAGCGCAATGCGTTGAAGGCGTTCCTGTAGATCTTTCGAATACCGTATTGGTCTGCAACGGACGCGACAGAGCTGAACTGGCCAAGGCCACTCTGGATGCGCAGACCGTGGGTTGCGTCGCTTCTGGGTCCGACTCGGGAAGGATCCAGAGACCGCACAATCTCGGAAAATGCAGTGGGTGAAAGCTTTTGCAATGCTTCGGCAACCTCGATCGGCTGTGGATGGCGTGCCAGTGCAACAACGCCTCTCAAGATGGTGTTTGTATCCTGCGACTGGACCGCCTTGAGCACATGCGCAAGGTGGACCCCGGGAGACTCGGCATACTTCTCCTTCACGGGCGCAATTGCGGCTTCGAGGTAGTGGGATTGGGAGAGTGCTCTCGTCGAGAGACCCGGCTGGGTTCGGAGGGCGGATGGTCTTCTTGCAGGGGCTGCCGTGGACCAAAGGCGATATTGTTGAGGGACTCTTCGCATCCGAGCCGACAAAACTCGTGAGGGGGTACCGCGAGGAAGGGAGCAAAGAGGGAGCGGAAGCAGCTGTCGAGCGCCAATGGCCTCGACAGCAGGTATCATGATGGAAGAATGGGATATTCTCGGGTCATGTCCAGTGAGGAGAAGGAGGAGGAGGAGGAGAAGGAGGAGGCCAGAGGCGAAGGCGCAGCCGTGAGAAAGTGTGCGTATGTAGGTAAGAAAAACAAAGTCGTTGGAGGAAGACAGAGAAGAGGAGATAGGTAAGGTACCTTGCTGTAGGTAGTTGGCTACACCTAGCCTGCTGTCATTGCGCCACCTCCTCCTTCTCTTCCTCCTCCTCGCTGCCAATGACAATAGCCCCAACAGCTTCTCCAACTCCTCTTCTGCCGTCTCCCCCTCCTTCTCCTTCCTCCCTGCCTCCTCTCGGCCCCAAACAGAGGTCCTGTAGTACGTACTGCACTGCAAGTGTCTGCTTTTGGACCCTGTCCCCTTCGGCCCCTTCCTCCCCAGCTCCAGCTCCCTTCCTTTCCCAACCGTGCCATCCTAGCCAGGGCGGGAAGCTCCACGCCTAACCCGGGGCAAGACCCGTTCTGGTCCACTTTCCGGTGTGCCGTGGCACGCTCCTTTCAAAGTGTGGGCCGATGTACGGAATATCTGTCTTGCCGCCTCCGAAGATGGCCCGGCCAATGACGTGCGAGAGAAGCCAGTGGGTGCAAACTGCACAATTCTGATGTGTGCCTGGACCCACCACTGTTCACGGCCATCCCAGTTGACTTGCTGTGTCTTCATCGAGAATCGCGCCCTCCCCGTACCTACCATCACACGACCGACCCCCCCCCCCCCCCCCCCCCCCCCTTGTTCCATCTCACTCATCGACCCGACATTCATCTTTTCTCATCATGGCAGACGTCGGCGAAGACACGACTCACGTTCAGGAACCCCTCGACCTCGTCAAGCTCCTACTCGATGAGGTGGTTTTTGTCAAGCTCAGAGGCGACCGGGAACTCAAGGGCAGGCTCCATGTGAGTACCGCCCGTGTTTACTTGGGGGTTATTTGGGACTTTCTGACGTTGTTTGGCAGGCATACGACAGTCATTGCAACCTGGTTCTAGGAGAGGTGGAGGAGACGATTTACGTCGTGGATGAGGATGAAGAGGACGAAGACGTAAAGGTGAGAGAGAGAGGGAGAGAAAGAGAGAGAGGCCTGGCTCCGTCTAGCTCGGTCATCACAAGCTGACACGAGGTTACAGACTATCAGCAGAAAGTCGGAGATGTTGTTTGTTCGAGGTAGGCCTTTTCTACAGCACCCTAGACGTGCACGGAGCTGACAGTCTTGCAGGCGACAGCGTGGTGCTCATCTCCCCTCACACATCGTCATAGTCAACGCGGGATTACCGCACCTTCTCGCATCACCCATGAAGCAAGAATGAGATGAGCTCGGAACGCTCGAGATTCGACAGGCGGTAGTAGCATGTGTCGGGTTCAAGCACGGTTGGGGTTTCGGCGGGAACCGAGACATGTGCGGACCCTACCACATCGTCGTGGACGTCAACGCGGCCTTGCTTCCATATACCCCTATTGCGAGGCCTCATTGACCGCCCAGGACGTGTGCAGCATTGGTGCTGCTTCGATATGGCCTTGGAGGGTGTTAGGCCAAGGAGCAATGCATTCCCAGGAGCGACGACTGAGAGGAAACTTGGCGCATCAACCATGGATCAGGGGTCACTCAATCTTTGATGTTGTTTACCGTTCAAATAGAGATTCCAATCAACAGAGCATACACAAGCTCAACCAAACGCCGGCTCCGCCTTAACTTGAAGTTCCATTGGTGGACGCCTTGCTCCGTTGTGACTCCCAGGGCTTCTGACGGTGATGGGATACCCAGCACATCACAACGTCCCTCCAGAGGCGCAGTAAGCTTGGCTAAGCCACAGTTAAGACAACGGACAAATGATCCACTGCTTGAGTCACCCAGCAGGACCCTACAATGCATCGATTCTGCTCACTTCCTTGAAATGGCCCGCCAGGTGCCTATCCGTAGGTAGGGTAGTTTTGTCGAGCTGCAGATATGGATGGCGGGGCCTAAAGGCTGGCAATGGAAGCTCGTTCCGCCGCGATTCACCAGCGCAGAATCCGGGGACTGATCTGGTCCGTGCGACAGCTCTTATCGATAAGCCCCACCGAGTTACTCATGACTGTTTACGGCATTGCTGCTTTAGAGCATGACCACTGAAGATAATCTGCAAGACAGACGGGCGGAGATTACACCGTGCTGTACAGCGGGTGTTTCGTAGAAAGCAGAAACATCGATAGAGTTGATTTACACATAATACATTTATCAGTCTTACAAAAATCCCACATAGGAGCATCAACGACCTGCATTCCACACACCTAGGCCCGCGCGTCTACTCCCTCCTGTAGACCGAGACTTATTAAAGCGGCGGCGCATTCTGTCACAGTGGTGGGGAAGGAATGTGGCCTCGACTGTCACTGACGGAGTGGACTGACGGGAGGTACCACGGTACCGTACTAACTGCCTACACACCTACCTACCTACCGAGGTACCGTCTATCTACCACAGGTAGTCACTTCACTTCGCCGCTCGAGTCAATCTATGACTCTTTTCTCTCCAAACCGTCGCAGCGCCAAATTTGCTTGCGAGACGCATTCTACCCTCCCATCCATATATCTATATATATATAAACCGGCACCTCGCGGCACCAGACACCATAGTCTTCAGCGACATCTTTCTCCATCCACCCTCTCCGTCCCGCTTCCTGCCCGCTCCGACCTGCATCAATGATTATCAGGATACGAACCTAAACGCTCACCCGATATGACGAGCAAGACCATAAAGTCGTTACCGCACGAGAAGCGCAAGGGCGAGGCTGTATGGATCCCCTCTTCCATCTTTTTCCTGGACAAGCGCCCATCCTTGCACGGCAACATCCCAATCACTGACGCATTCTGTCCTAGGCCCTGAGCGACTTTGCCGATTATGTCGAGAAGCAGCAGGCACTACGGTACCCAAGCTCCAAGCCGGCCGACATCTCCAAGATCCCCGCTGCCGCCCCCGAGCACCAGCATGCCGAGCTTGACGAGCTCTTCGACAACCTCGACCTGGCCGAGGCCACCTCGGGCGTTCGGTTGAAAGACCTTCTGTTGGGTACCGACGGCGGCACGCTTCAGCAGTTGGAGGGGGTTGTCCAGGAGAGGATACTCGAGGGCCATGGAGAGGCCATCTTTGAGCTCGGCTTCGAGAGCAACGGCGAGTCGATGGGGCTCACTCTCAGCCAGTGGAACGATGCATACACACGGCTGAAGGACGCGGCCAAAAGGATACGCGCTGACTGCCAGACCCTCATCACAAAGAACGTCGACGGCGATATGGATGCGTCAAGCGCGAAACCCGGCAAGGACAACCACTGCACTGGCAAAATCTTGATCCGACAGGCTCCGGCGACCGTGGAGGATGTCATTGAGACCCGGATAGCTGTTGTGGGCAATGGTATGTTCCTCCCGTATCTCACAAGCCTGCTCCTCGTTGCAGACTCCCGCGGCCCAGACTAACAACTATCCCTCACAGTCGACGCAGGCAAGAGCTCTCTTCTGGGCGTTCTGGTGAAAGGTGACCTCGACGATGGTAGAGGACGGGCGCGGGTTAATCTCTTCCGACACAAGCACGAGATTGAGACGGGCAGAACCAGCTCCGTCGGCATGGAGATATTGGGGTTCGATACTGTTGGAGAGGTCGTTACCTCCGAGACCCCTGGGAGTAAGCGATGCACCGTCTGACTTATTCATCGAAAGAGAGCAGTCAACTAACGTGCGCCCAGGGAAACTGTCGTGGGAGGAGATCGGAAAGCGCAGCGCCAAAGTCATCACCTTTACGGACTTGGCAGGCCACGAAAAGTACTTGCGGACGACGGTATTCGGGTTGCTCTCCAGCAGCCCCAACTACTGCCTGCTGATGGTGGCAGCGAACAACGGTTTGATCGGCATGAGCAAGGAGCACCTGGGCATCGCGCTGGCCCTCAACGTGCCCGTCATGGTCGTCATCACCAAGATTGACATATGTCCGCCGCAGATCCTCGAGCAGACCATCAGCCAGATCACAAAGATTCTCAAGAGCCCAGGGGCGCGCAAGATCCCCATCTTCATCAAGGACCGCGAGGAGTGCATCAACACGGCCACCCAGTTTGTCAGCCAGAGGATATGTCCCGTGTTCCAGGTCTCCAACGTCACGGGCGAGAACCTCGACCTGGTCCGGACGTTTCTGAACATCCTGCCGCACCACGGACGCTACGACTCGGACGCCCCCTTTGAGTTCCACGTCAACGACACCTTCTCGGTCCCGTTCGTCGGCACTGTCGTCTCGGGAATCATCAAGTCTGGCGTTATCCACGCTGGAGACAACGTCCTCATCGGACCGGACTCGTTAGGGCAGTTCACGACCACCAGCATCCGTTCGATCGAGCGCAAGCGACTGGGGGTGCCAGCTGCATCTGCGGGGCAGTCGGCATCTTTCGCCCTGAAGAAGGTCCGTCGCAAGGACGTCCGAAAGGGCATGGTTGTCCTGCCCAAGCTCGAAGGACAGCCGGCTCCCAAGGTGCACAGAGAGTTCATTGCTGAAGGTGAGTCACCCGTGTGTGTTATGTACTGGCATAGTGGCCCGAAAGCTAAATCTGTCTTCAGTATTGATCCTCTCTCATGCCACCACCATCAAGACCAAGTACCAGGCCATGTTGCACGTCGGACCGGTCTCGCAGACATGCGCGATAATCGACGTCGATCGTCCGTACATCCGGACTGGCGACAGGGCGACGGTAGCGTTCCGGTTCGTGCAGCGACCCGAGTACCTCGCTCCAGGCGACAGGTTGCTGTTCCGAGAAGGCAGAACCAAGGGCCTCGGGATCATCAAGTCGGTTGGCTACGACCCCAACAAACCGCTATACCCGCACGGCGACGATTCGGCACAGGGCGAGGACGGCGCGGCTCCGGACAACGAGGGGGAGAAGCCTGCCAACGGTCAGGCTAAGGCGTGACGGGTTGGCGTTTGCTTTTACTGTGTACGATTGATTGGCGTGTCGAGCGGTTTTTGACTAGAGCTTTGCAGGGGTCGGGTCTCAGCATTGGGTTTCGGCGATACCAGGTATTATATTTTGTTTAGCAGGCGGGCCATAGCAGCCTCGTACATTCATTGACACGGCGTTTGGGTATTTAGATGGACTGCGCGGCTGTATATCTCTGCGTGATGGAGCCTCTTTACCACGTGTGTACTGCACTGGTCAGTCAAGCTGTATGGACTCGGAAGAGCGGATGTTGAAGTGTCGTTAGCTGTTTGGTCAGAAGCCGAGAGGCTGCCATCCGCACGAAGGCCATGCATTTTTTTTGAGCTCACAACAAGCCTGGCTGAGGCGAGACGAGAATCCTCACACAGGATTCTAGAAAACAAACTCGGTAGGGGTTGGGTGGGAGGCGCAAGTATCGGAAGCGTCGGTGGGGCGCCGGCCATCCTCCATCCTTCCGGAGTCCGTATGCCCCCCCTCCCCCCCCCCACTCCCCGGAGGCCCTTCGGATGATGGCTGCTCAGTTCCCGATCAAGGGCATGTTCGCCGAGTCTGATGTCTGTTTTATGTTGTTGTATTTCCAAAGATCAGCTAGCCCTATGTGGTACGAAAGTCGGTGGTCCTTGGGCTGAGGGCATCCCGAGACCACAGGTCGGCTTTTCGACTCGGCGTGGACGGGTTCCACACGGCACCTGGTCCTTTTTGACCTTTTTCGGCCGTTGGGAGAAATATGCGAGTGAGCTTTCCGCCTCGTTATGCACTAATCAAGGTAGTCCAAGGCGACAAAGTCCTGCCTCGTGCAGGTGCATCTATAATTCCTGGATCCGATCCTAGGTGAAGAATGTCCTGGGTGGTGGCAGCTAGCTTGGTTTGAAAACCGATCGGCCAGCGCCAGTCGATGTGTCGATACGAAGGAGGCTACGGATCTGGTGATCCTGTTACCATCGCTAGACTCTTGTAAGTAGGTGAGATGGAGAATGAGGAAGTGAGTGAGTGATTGGATGAACTGCGAGTTGGAGTGATGGTGAGAGTGGGAGTGAGAGTAAGAGTGAGAGTGAGAGTGAGAAGCCAGGAGGGCGGCGAATGACAGGCGCCAAATGGCCCCAAAGCACTACGAACGCCTCCGACCCATCCCCCCGTGCCACATGCACCCAATCAGCGGTCACAGACCCACAAGGGGGCCGCCTGCACCGTCACCTCAAACGCCAAAAGTGTTTCGTTTTCTCCTTCTCCGTCTTCACCTACTGGCCCTGCTTGCTGCCTCTGCCACTGTCACTGCCTCTGCCTCTGCCTCTCTACCTCTCTGCCTCTGCCTTTGCCCTTGGACGAGAGGTAGGACCGACGAGGTCCCTTTCTCCCTCCCGCCCCCTGCTTTTCACGCAAAGTCACCACGGCGCTTTCCTGGGAAAGGGGGTCTCTCTCCCGGCATCCCGCCTGTCTGTTCTGACCAGTCCGAGTCCCAGGGGACCACCAAACCCCCGGACCAGAGTGGGTTGGTGTCTAGACGCCTCGGTCCGATGGCTTCGACGGTCGAGGGGGCCTATCAGACACGATGACATACAACCATACCACCCATGCCCACCCAGCACGGTGGTGTTATTCCGTTGGCTGAGGAGGACGGGGAGCGATCTGATTGGAGATGTGCTACCGAATTGAGGGAAAGGGAAGTGTCTATCTCTGGATGGACGGATGGATGGATGATGGTGGTCTGGCTGACGTCGTCGTCGAGAAGAGGCAGAAGGAAGCACAAGTGTCTTCTGCTGCCTCTTTTTCTTTTTCTTTTCCCTTTCCGTTTCTTTTGCTCTTAACCAAACCCGTCATCACTTTCCTCTCTGCTCCTCTCTTCCATCCTTCTCCCCTTCTCCCTCCGTCTACTAATACCCCCCCGAGCCGCCCTTCAGGAGACTCGTTCTTGTCTTTCCTGTCTGACCCGAAAGGCGAAAAGGCCATAGCCAAAAACCAAACAGTCACAGCAGACGTGTTTGGGGTGTCATTGACCTGCGGCCGGCAGCAACTCCCGTTTCATGAACCCCGGGAAACCTCAGATCGGTGACCCTCCCCCCCCCCCCCCCCCCCCCCCCCCCGTTTTTGCCTCCACAGAGAGAGAGCGGCGAGCGCCGTTTGATCGCAACCTCCTTGTGTCCCAAGTCACTCTTTACCCTTACTCTCTCAAGAAGTTACGTTCACTCGCTCGGGCTCCTTCTGCCTCCAGCCGGACCGACGCCCGACACCAAACGCAATTGCCCGTCGTCTGGTGTCACCGACACATACATACACACATACACACAACACGTACACCACCAACAGTCAGTGCCATCGTCGACAACACCAACAGCATCAGTGTTGGTGAAGGAACTCTCTCTCTCTCACTCTCACTCTGACTTCCCCGTTGACTTTCGGACAAACACCACCCGTCCGGTCACTCTGCGTGCGAGAGCCACGCGGAGAACCAAGCTCCCGAACCCCCTCCTCTCTCTCCTGTCGTCTTCATCTCATCTTTCGTCTGCTACCTACCCCAACCTTACGTCTTTTTCGGAACATCCGCCTTCCCTTCGTCCCTTCGGACCCCCCTCCCTTTTACAAACGGCCTTTCCGTTTGCTCCCTGCCCATCAGGCTCATCTTCGTTCGTCCCTGTCTTGCCAGCGTATACCATTACAAGTACGCGGCACACAATTGTCCAGGCCAAGCTCTGGACCCTGTAGGCCCTGCGACCCGCATTGACGCAGTTCTTTAAGCCGATCTTACCGTCACTCCTCCTCCTCTTCGGCATCCTCTGTCACTCTGACACTCGAGACGTTTCGACCCTTAAGCTCTTTTGTTCTTCGCTGCCCCTAGTCGCCCGCGTAACTCGACAAGCTCGACTGTCACGCTGCTGTCATTCCGCCCCCCCAAAAGTCAAGCGCCTCCCGGCTCAATCCTGGTCTGTCAGTTTCTTCGTCTACCATATTCCTGGCCCGCTTGGTCACTGCACTTTCGACGATTCGACCTTGCGCCACGAAACGTCCCCTACGAATAAACGACGATAACTTTGATCAGCATTTTCGGCGACCTGAACGAGACTCCCACCAGCCACGATTCCCAACGGCGGCCACGCCCGAGGACGACGACATCTCAGTTGAATTCAACCAGCAACTACTCCCGGACATGAAGAAGTCAATAGTCCAATACCCCCGTCGGCACTTGGTCCAGCTCGTGTTCTTCGTCTCGGCGGCCACGGCGACCACTATCAGCGTCGGAAGCACGGCGCTCAGTCTGTCTAACTTCCAGCTGATCGCCGAGATTTCTGTGCCGCTGGGCTGCTTGTTGGCATACAACAATCCTATCCAGGGATGCGAGGCCACCGACTTTGCCAGCACGAGAACATGCTCGACCACGTGTACGAGTGGGCTGGCACGCATGCAAAGCACCCTTCAAGATGCCTGCCAGGCGGTTCAAGTCCAGGCCAACACGATCCTCGGCCAGGCGCTCGCCGGAAATCTCGTCACCTTGCTCTGTGGTGCCACCAACCAACCGACGTCGTCACCAGTGCAGACCGTCAGGCCCAGCACCACAACAGTGTTCATCCTGCCGTCGACCAGCGCCGTCAAGCCTCCTCCACCACCCCCACCACCACCGGCTACCACTACCATCCTTCCACCTTCACCGCCGGCTACGACTACTGTCCTCCCACCTCCGCCTCCGCCATCTACGACGTCGGCACCGGTACTGCCACCTCCAGTTCAGTCTTCTCCTCCTCCACCGCTACCCCCACCGACTACGGCCGTGCCGCCCGTCTCCAATCCAGTACCGCCGCCGCCGCCGCCCCCACCTCCCACCACCATAGTCACTTCTACGGTCACGACTGAAACCCAAGCAACACCTCAGACCACATCGACGAAGCCTCCCGTCAACCCCCTAGACGCTTTGCTGCAGAATGGGGCACAGGGCCGAACGACCGGAGGCGCTTTTGAATGGGGGCTGCCGGCCCTTGCTATCATCTTTTCGGGCTTCTTGTGATTGGTTGATGAGATATTGTGGATGGGGATGAGATGATACCGGGGAAGCAAAGCACAGCGCTATCCAGAGGATCACATCAATAACTAATGTGTACGATTACGAATTTCCCTTATCTCAAGGGCAAGATTGGGGGGGAGGGGGGGGGATGTCACAAAAGGCGCTGGCGGGTTAATAGGATCTTAACGAGGGAGGAATGAAGGTATCACGGACGGAGGGGGAGCGCTACTCACGACCATTGCGTGGATTATGATTCTCCACTGCTCAAGACCTTCATTGGGACATGGAACCTGTAACACTAGATACCATTTAGCATGGCTTGAGCACATTTAGACGGCTAACTATGGAAGAAGAAGTCGGGGGATACGGCATTAATCTTACTTGTTACTTGGCCCTCTCTCTCGGTTACAAGTGCATAATGATTATGTCTGGAACCGCGCTTATGAATGACAATCCGACACTTCTTTTGAAGCCCTCTGAGGTGGACGAACAATCAAATGTGAATGGCGCCGCCAACTCGAGGTCTCCCACGTCAGACATGTAAGAACCCCCCCCTCCGTGCAAGGATGTCCCCGCCAGCGTGATCCCGGGTCCGGGCCGCCGCGCAGCCGAGCAGATCCCGGCCTGCGCGCATGAACCGAGAGCATCCTTTCTGCGGGTGCGGCCGCTCGACCAGTCATCGCGGTTCATGTAGCCGGGGTGCCATGCTCAGAAGAACGGTGTTTAAAGGGAGTGTCGGATCGAGTGATCGGCCAAGGCTGATGGGGGCAAGGTCGGCCTTGGGGCGAGCCGAAGGTTGGGGGTTCGTCTGGTTCGTCGAATCACCTTGGTTTGAAGGGTGTTGTGTTCCATACGGGCGTTACACGTCATGTGTCGCTTGGGCATGTACCCTGTAAGCGTGACGCTTGGAATCGTGATTGATGAGCTTGGTGTGGCCCGGAACATGGAGCCGGGGCCGGATCGGATCGGGGGTGGTTCGGGCCCGGCGGTCTTCGAAAGAGGACACGGCGGAGGGGCCGGGAGGGCTTCCGGGTACGTGGCGCTCGCAAGCAGTTTTTGGGGGGGGGGGTTTTTTTTTCCTAATAAAAAAACCTCCGAGAATCATTTGCATCCCGCTGTCCCGCTCCGATGTCTTCTCGCACCCAGATGGGCGGCGGGTTCGGCCATCTGTTCCCCTGGCTTCCACACCGACGGAAGCTTCAGGTTCTTCCGAGGCTGAGAGAGAGAGTGGATGGAGCGGAGGCTGAGAGGCAATTCCAACCCTGGCTTTTTACCGTCTCAAGGACTGGTGTACTCATCCTTCATCGCCAAATTCATGAGTCACTTGTGAGAGGTTTCTCTCCCGCCACACCGTTCACTTCAATGCATCAATGATTATTCTTCCGCGTTGGCCCGCTGATACGGCATGAGATACGGTGCAATTTACTGATTTACTGAGAGTTGCAGACCAAAGCACCATCAATATCACAGTATACTGTGCTAACTCGTCCCACACCGCAAACTTGGCCTCGGAAACTAACGAAAGAGTCTCAACAACCCCACGAATCTTTCCCCCCCTTCATGGTTCATCCCCCGCGAACCCCCACATCAGTACCAGCAGCAGCCACCGCAACACCCATATGACGCACCACTGGCACGGCCTGAGGTGGTGGTCAAGGCCCACGGGGTCGGGCGCGCAAGGGCGGACGCCGCGGTCCCGGTAGACCTGCATCCGGTTCCCCCGCCCGGGCATCGGGTTGCGCTCGGTCCGGCACTGGCAGCACGTCGAGAAGCACCAGATGCGGTCGCGGTCCGCGACGCCGAGGCTGTTGTCCAACTCCTGCAGGTTCATGCCGTTCATCGTGGGGTTTAGAAATTCTAATGAAGTTGGGGGTTTTCTCGTCCAATTTGCGTGAAGAGCTGGTCTGTATTCAACGGAGGGGTGTGTGATACGATGCTTGGCCGGAGATGAGAGGAATCCGCAGTTCTCGCAGAACTTCGTGGCGTTATCTGTACGCCATCTGCAAAGAGACTTCTCTGCTGACGTCTGTCATTGAAGTCACCGGTCCAATTATTTGGCCTTAGAAGAGCGACTAACTTGGTGTCACAGATACCGAAAGGCTCCATAGCAAAGTCAAGCCGAATGACTGGACTTGCTCGACACATTGATCAGCGTCTTGGTTCAACATCCATCGTCCTTACCGAAGTGGATCAGTCATATACCCACGAGAGGTCCCGAATCCTGTGGCTCGGTTAAGACGGCTCGGGGCTCCGGTGACCTGGTAACAGGATGTGTAGGAGGCCAGAGCTGTCGGGAGTTGAGAATCGATAAGGATCGAACCGGATAGAAGCGACGTCAACCGCGGCTTGCGCGGATACGGATCTCGGTATCCCGTAAAGCTCTCCCGAGCCCGAACTGCAGCTTCAGCGTGCGAAATGCCCAACGCAGCACGCCATACAGGTCCGGCGTTACCAGCAGCCGGCTAACTTGGAATGCGTCTTGTTCGTCTCGACGAACATTAGTAAATTAGCTCATTCGTACACCGTCAGCTTCGACTGGAGATTCAATGACGACTCGAGCGGTAACAGAAGAGACCAAGAAAGGCCTCGAAAGAGCTGAAGCGGTGGTAGGGCATGAGGAAGATTTCCCGTCTCGCCCCTACACTCGGAGTCACCTTGGACCATGGGATTTTATCTCAACATCAAATTAAGCGGATCTCTGTGACCAACACAGTCAAGATCCAACACTAGAGCCCGAAGCAGACTACTGTGTCCCAACCACACGGCGTCTTAACACACGACAGACTCTTGTCCAACCCGCGGCCCCTCGCCACATTAAATCAAAGAGAAAGAAAAAGAAGTAGAAAAGAAGAAGAGAAGAGAAAAACAACAACAACAACAGCAGCAGCAACTCATCATTCGACAACCGCCGAGATGACCTCCCACGGCACGAGGATCAAGCAGCAGCAGCCGCTGGGTCCCATGTGTGTCTCCCCCCTCTCGTCTCGCGGGCAGCTCCCGGCAAGGCCGGGCCGCCCGGGATTGCGACAGTGCGCCACGGTCAGCTCGGACCGCGGCATGCGGTTGATGAAGCCGCACCGGCAGCACTTCCAGCGGCACCAGCGGCGCGTCCAGTAGTTGGCCCAGATTTCGAAGTCGGCCCAGTCCTCAAAGTCGGCGCGCGTGTACTGCCAGACGACGTATCCATCCTCGCCGACAACAGCAACGTCGGAGCTCGTGCTGTCTTGGCTGTCTTGGCTGTCTTGGCTGTCTTGGCTGGCCTGACTGCCCTCGCTGGCCTGGCTGCCGGGCAGGCTGTAGGGGAAGTCGGGGGAGCGGTTTTGGGCTTCATTGTAGTGCGTCTGTCTGGCCATGTTGGCGATTGCTTCGACTCTTCTTTTGCTTTTGCGTGTTCGTATTTCTGTATGTTTAGCCTGGTAATTAGTTTTGTATAGAGTGGGTATCTGTAGGACATGTGTGGTTGCTTACCAGGTAAATCGTCGCGAGAGGTTTGAGGGAGGGAGATCTGACTGCGTGTGTGTGGTCTTCTTGTCTGAGGAGTGGGAATAATTTTGCAAAGATGGAAAGGAGGCAGCTATTTAAGCCCTTCCTGTCGTCTTTGCGGTTCAGTCTGTTACTCACCCGTTCGAGGCTTTCGATGGCGGAACGGTGAATGGTCGTGACTGTAGCATATCCAAACGCGGTGAATGAGTGGTTCAGGGAAGAAGCCGCTCTACGGTTTTGCCGTGTCTCGTCATCTGGCAGTAGTGAATGAGGATTCCCACCACGACTGGGCGGACGTCCTATTCATGAATTAATCAGCCTGTTCAATCCAGCCTCCCAAAGACAGATAGACGATCGATAGATGGCCTCCGGAGCTCGCCCATGGTCACCACTATTGCTACGGCCTTTTCAATCGGAATCAACTAAACTTAAATGCGTAAATGAAATAATCTGATAAAGGTACATACATACATGTGATGTGCATATTGAGAAGTTGTTAGTCAGTCTAAAGAGCAAAACAGCTTGAACGTCCAAAATGACAAACACAACAAACAATAAAATGAAGAATGCAACGATCGATCGATTGATTGATCGATTTCCCTTCTCATAAGAAGAGGTTGCTTGCTGGAGCAAAAGTAATGCGCCGAGGGGGAATCGAACCCCCGGCTCCCCGACGCTGCTGGATGGCAACGGAGAATTTTACCACTAAACCATCGGCGCTGATGGAACATCGCGGCTCGAATTGAGCTTGGATTCGTTGGGCCAGAGCTAGGATTAAATCGCGACAACTTCTGGGGTTGTTTTGTGGAAGTACAGATAGGTGGGGGGGAGGAAACGAGGCCTGGATAAGATTTCCAGGTCTCCGCGGGACCAGCTGCCGACGCGGTGCCCCACCTTCGGACCGATGAGGACGGACGCAGGCGGCAGACGAGCTCAGTTGGTGGCATTCTTTATGGCCGCGAAGGATTGGTGCGAAACAGAGAAGAGTGATGGGAGCGATGAGGCGTTCAACGGCCGAAATAGCGGCGCGGGCCCATGGCCACGCAGCGCAGGTCAGCTGTCCATCTACGCGCTCCAATGTGCCCAGACTTGATTTGGCTTGTCGGTTGACTTGTGGGAGGGGCAGTCAACTGTGTGCATGGTGAGTGAATGGTGACATGCTGCTGAGTGCAGGACGAAGGGCACTCGGGCTCGGGGCGAGGCACAGAGTTCCGCCAATGTCCACAATGCGAGGGTCATCCGGGGTTCTTGAAGACTATTCTGTATCTGTAGTGTCTGGAGGTAACGCGGGAGAAAGCAACACAACGGGGGAAGGATTGGCACGTTCAAGGATGGGATCCGGCCTTCGCTTGGGGCAGGACATGCGGAGTGACGAGGTGACGGCGAGCGGTCGTTGAGTTAGACTCTTGGCGCCGTTGAGCCGTGGGCGAATAGGGAGTAGGAGGGATTCGGTGACGTAGCGGCGCATTAGAACGGTTTAGGGGAACCGGGGGGAAGGGTCGAAGGGTTGCAGTCTTCAGAGCGTGCGAAAGAGGAAGAGAGAGCTAGAAAGAGGAAGAGAGAGCTAGAGGGTGGACATGGCGAGGATGAGATGTTCGGACCAAGCGATGCGAAGTGAGGGCCGTGTCATGCTGAGACAGGTGGGAGCTAATGAGGAAGAGACGAAGTGTAAGAGGCGAGGGGAGGAGAGGAGAGGAGAGGACGGGGAGAGAGGACGCATTCGATCTCGCAGGGCACACCGCACGGAGTCGGGGAACGTGTGTTAAGACATGTCTGGCGGAGAGCGGAGGACGGAAGGAGAAAAAAAAAGACGGGGAATTAATGGAGAGGCATGGACGGGCACTCAATCAAATGCAAGACTCTCCAGGGCGGTCCTGGCTGCGCCGTGTTTCACTGTGTTGAGTGTGCACAGTACAGTAGATAGTAACTGTCGAGAGTTGATAGATCCCGGCAACCGGGCGTGTTCATGTTGATTGCCAGTGATATTTATGTAGCCGCCAACAGATGGAGATATACCGAGCTGTGCTATGTATATGGGTAAAGTCGAGCCGGGTTCATCATGGTGAGTAGGTAGTACGGACAGAGCGAACAATTGCAGGAGAGCGAAAGCGACTGCAACACACCATGACAAGATGCGGCGGAAGCGGAGAACAGAATGAGATGCGTAAGAGAGAGAAGAAAGAACGAAAGAAAAACACCCGAAGAAAAAAAAGAGAGGGGAAAAAAAAAACCCCATAGCAAGACCAGGGTCCATCTTACCACTACCTAGAGTCTGTGAGGAAGGATATGTACCACGAAAGTATCTCGACAACTGATCACTCAGGCACTATTTAGGTACACAAAGTTATCCAGGTAGAGACACAGGTACTTGGGTACGCAGGTACCAAAGGTAGATAAATATCTTACCTTACGTAGGTACCTAGGTAGGTACGGGGAACCGTTATCTTCCTCCCCAAATCAACAGAACCCCCCTGGACAACGACACAAACAACGCCAAACTGTCACTGCGAGAGCGAGAGTCTTCGAGAAATTTCACCCAACGCCCAGCCAGCCCAACACACCTCAACCTCAGCTCGCACAACCACAACCACAACGAGACTACGTTTGCCTTTCTTTGTCCATGTTTCCCCCCGACAAGATAGAGATATCCGCACGTCCGGCCAAAGGCCGCAATTGCCCCCCTTGTCCATGACTCGACGACTAAAGCCCCCCTTCCAATGGACAGCCGAAAAAGTGGACGGTGACGCCGCTCGTCTCTGGGCGCCGAGCCTGCAAAATGGAGTTGGCGATCTCGCGAAATGGCTTGGCCGCCGACGCCGCCGCACACAAACACGACCATGGACGGCCAAAATCACGCCGCCAATGCTTGGGAGACCCAAATCCACGTCGCACAAGGCCGCCCGGAGCTGCCAGAACCGCCAGAGACCGCACCAGAACGCGCCGGTCAAGCTTTTGCCAACCCGACAAGACCGATTTCTTCCCCCTTTCGCGTCTCTTGTCTTCTGCAGCATCTCACCAAGAGTTGGACCCTTATTACATGCTCCGTATCTGTACACAGCGGGCGATCTGAAATCCGGGGTTTTCAACGACGTGCGATGGATCATGGATGGAAACGGGGGGGGGGGGAGCAGGTAGGATGGATGGCTTGTTATCAATCAGCGACGCCCAACGCCCGACATCATCCACAGGATGCAAAGACTCGAGAGGAGTGACTCCCTTCCCTGGCCCATGCCAATTTTTTTTTTCTTCTCTTTCTTTCCTTTCCTTCTGTGCGACGACAGATTACGACACCACGCGGCCAGTCGGGGGGGGCCGGGGGCAGTAAAATCGGTCACATCGGGTCCATCCTTGTTTTGAGCCGCTTGGCAGACATGGGCGTCCTCACCGTCCGTACCCGAGCAACGCTCTCAAGCCAAAGCCAGCCCTCAGTCTTAGTTGGGTTTGCAGTCTCGTCGCTCCAGTATGCCTATTGCATTCTGATTCTGATTTTGATTCTCATGGCTCCTTGATGCCGGCACAGCAGAGTCTTCGAGTGTACCAAGACACCAACGGGGGGGGGGAGGGGGGGGGGGGAGGGAATAGGAACTGGTCCATGGCATTGGAACAAGACGTGCCAATGGGCGTCGTGTCTCACAGTCGTCGGCATAGGTTGCTTGCTCCCTATCGCGTTCGAATGTGCTTCCTCGGATAGCTGGGGGCGGGACTAGCAAGATTCCGATTCCAATCATCGACATGCAAGACTGCCTTGAGAGCTAATACGAGGACAGCGATTGGCATGCCCACAAGAGACGTCGCAGCAACCTTATTCCATAGTGGCATCTCGTCCCCGTATTCGCCGTCTCGTTTGGCTGAAGACTGAAGCACTGGTCCACACGGTCATGGCGCCCAAGATGGAGGAAGAAGACGCGGCATCGGCATCGGCACAGTTCAACTGAACAACTGACGTACAGCATGGCAAGGCAAGGCAAGGCAAGGCAAGCGATACGGAGCACAAGTCACGTACCGCGGCGGTCACTGGGGGCAAGTAAAGTAACTTGCCGGTACCTCCGAGGTACAGATACTGCGTCAGCGTCAGCAAAAGGCCCTGCGCCGTTCGCTGTCTGTGGAAGAACCGCTGGGAAGGAGAGCAGAAAACCTCCCCCCCCTCCAGCGCCCTTCTCACCTCCCCCCTAGTCCCGGCCTACAGCGCTGCAAGACCCCCCCACCATCCACTCGCGCTAGGCGGGGCCAGGCTTTTTTTGCATGGATCATCCTCTGCTATCAGGACGCCAACATCTTGGCTGTCTTTTCCTCCCTGCGACATACTTAGGTTCCATGATCCCCGAAGCTTTCTTTTTCTTGCTTTCTGTCGCTCTTTTCCCGCTTCGTGTAACAAGCGTAAACTCTTCTGGCCCGCCGACAAGACCAGAAAACTGTTGAGAGTTTATCTCCCGGAGAAGCCCATTGCCGCCGTGCTTCTCTCCAAAAACGAAACAACAACAGCAACAACAACAACAAATCACTACTACTACGATAACATCAAGACCTCGGCAACGTCCACGACGAGGCGCAACACTTGCCCGACGGTGATCTCATCTCTCTTCGTATCCGCATCTCACCTCCGTCCTCGACCTCGTCCTCGACCTCGACCTCGATCTTACCCCCCGAATCCGTCCCTAGGTCCAACTGCCCACCCGGCACGCTTACTTCTCCCTGAATGCATCGAGCCACCCTCGCTCTCGGGACGCAATCCATCGACTGGGGAGTTTCGAGCCCTACCGACAACCCTTTGGCTGCCGGCGGTTGACTGATCGGAACGAACCGTGACCTTTGAACGAAACCGCCATCCTGAACAAAATCTCACAACACCCCACGTAGAGATACCTTTACCCCCCCCGCAAATCACGCCCGCCATGGCGTGGGACCATCTCTCCATCACGAAGCCGCACTTGGTGTACATCATCCTGGGCGGCTTCACCACCCTTTTCATGCTCTGCTCCTCCATCATCAAGGAGCGCATGTACATCGGTGAGGCCACTGTTGCTACCATCTGTGGCATCATCTTCGGCCCCCACGCCGCGAACCTGATCGACCCCAAGAGCTGGGGCAACGTCGACCTCGTCACCATCGAATTCTCCCGCATCGTCCTCGTCGTCCAGTGTTTCGCCGTCGGTGTCGAGTTGCCCAAGTTCTACATGGAGAAGCACTGGAGATCCGTCACCCTGCTGCTGATCCCCGTCATGACCATTGGCTGGCTCGTTGTGAGCTTGTTCATCTGGTGGCTGATCGACCCGCTGTCCTGGCTCGAGAGCTTGGTCATTGCCGCCTGTGTCACCGCCACCGACCCCGTCCTGGCCTCGTCCGTCGTCGGCAAGGGCAAGTTCGCCAAGCGCGTGCCCAAGCACTTGCGAGACCTGCTGTCCGCCGAGTCCGGCTGCAACGACGGCATGGCCTTCCCCTTTGTCTATCTCGGAATCTACCTGATCCAGGAACACATGGACGCCAAGGCCACCACGTTCCATTGGATCGTCTACACGATTCTCTATGAGTGCATCTTTGGCGCCATTTTCGGTTTCGTCGTCGGCTACATCGCCCGCCACGGCATCAAGTACGCAGAGGAGCACGATCTGATTGACCGAGAGAGTTTCTTGGTCTTCTACTTTGTCCTCGCCCTGTTTTGCGCCGGCGCCGGTAGTCTGCTCGGTATGGACGACCTGCTCGTCGGCTTCGCCGCCGGCGTCGGCTTCTCCAACGACGGCTGGTTCGCCTCCAGGACCGAGGAGTCCCACGTCTCCAACGTCATCGATCTGTTGATCAACCTGGCCTACTTTGTCTTCCTGGGCACCATCATCCCCTGGGAGCAGTACAACATGGTCGCCGAGGGCATCACCCCCTGGCGTCTGGTCGTCATTGCCATCTTCGTCATCCTGTTCCGCCGCATCCCCGCCATGCTCATCCTGAAGCCCTTCATACCGGACATCAAGACGTGGCGCGAGGCCATCTTCGCCGGCCATTTCGGCCCCATCGGCGTCGGCGCCATCTTTGTCGCCATTCTGGCTCGCGCCGAGTTGCAGTGGGAGACGGCCGTGCCGCTTTCCGACACCCCGCCCGAAGAGATCGAGCACAGGACCCTCGTCGCCGTCATTTGGCCCATTGTCACTTTCCTCGTCATCTCCTCCATCATTGTCCACGGTTCCTCGGTGGCCGTCTTTACCCTCGGAAAGCGCATCAACACCCTGACAATCACCATGTCTTACACCACCGCCCCCGAGGACGGCCCCACCTGGATGAACCGCCTGCCGAGAATCTCCTCGCAGTCTCGTTCGCAGGCCCGGACCATCTCCGACACCGATGGCGAAGAGCTGAAGATGCCAGAATTCCCGCCTGGCACCCTGCCGCCCGTCGGCTTCCCAGGTGCCTTCCTCCGGCGCCAGAAGGACGAGGATGGCTCGAAATCTCGCACTCGGTCGACGTCGCGCAGCCGGCGCAAGAAGAACAACAAGTGGGACGACGGTATCGGTCCTGGCGGTCCCGTTTCTCAGTCTGCCATCTTCCCCACCAGACGCGAGCCTCTCTTGAACGAAAAGGACCCTGCCTCCCCTGACGGTGATGGCACCACGCCGCCCAGGCGCGATTCCGACAGGGGCCGCTCGAGGGATCCCGAAAAGGACGACGATGAGATCACGCCCTCTCCCGAAGGAGGCTCCAGCCGAACCGAAACCCCGTCCAAGATTCAAATCTACGAAGAGGGAGACAATCTGGTGGTGGAGAACGAGGACGGCGACGTCTTGACCGTTGAGCGCTCGGAGAGCAGAGCAATGGCCGTTGCGGATGCCGAGGCACACCACCGTTTGCCGGTTGAAACCGACCTGGCCGCAGTGGCCGTCGACAAGGCGAAACAGGGTGAGAAGTTCAACTGGACCCTAGACTCGTTCAAGCGCAAGGTTGAGGATGTCTACACGTCGGAGGTGGAGAAGCGTAAGGAGAAGAGCAAGGCCGACAGGCGGCATGAGCCCGCTCGAGCGTTCCAGTTCGGCAATACTGTGAGTGCACATTTGAATGCTTGTCCGAATTTGCTTACTGACTTGATCCCCAGATCATTGTTGAAGACGAGGACGGCGAAGTCATCAAGACGTACGAGCTGCCGTCGTCCAAGACCGGCAAGGAAACCGGAGGCCGCACACAGCAAAGTCTCAAGTACCTTGGTATGGGCGGTCTGCTGAAGGCATCCGAGAAGCCCGTGCCCCAAGGCGCGACCGAAGGTGAATCCAGCGCCGAGGGTGCTGCCAATGCCCCTCCTCCTCCTCCGAAATCGGGCTGGCAACGCTACCTTGGCGGCAGCGCCGGTGCCGCGCAAAAGCCGAAGAAGAACGCGGCCGAAGGACAACAGGAGGATGACCGACACATCAGGTTTACCATTGGTGGAGTAGGCCAGCGGATGACCAAGGAAGACTTTATCCGGGAAGTGCAGAAGCTCGACGACAAAACCCGACGACAGGTCGTGGACCAATCGACTGCATCCCAGCGTGTCAAGTCGATCGCCAAGGGAGATGTCCCTTCTCCAGCTGACCAACATGCGAATATCCCCACCATCAGGATCGGCAGCGACTCGGCCGAGAAGCGGTCCGGGTCGTACACTCCACAGCGAGTGAACACTGGCGCGGCACAGCCCGCCACGAGAGCATCGCGAGAGGAAGAGGCGGATGAGGAGGAGACAGCCATCGAGAGGCATCGTAGGCTGGCTGTTCTCTCGAACCAGAGCGACGAGGACGTGGATTCGGGCGAGACCCCGGCCGAGAGGCGTCGTAGGGAGGCCGCACTGGGTATGAACGCCAACGACGGCGGGGACGACTCGGAAGACGAGGGAGGGGAGAGAGTACCGCCTACGAGGAGAGGCATCCGGTTTGCAGAGAGCACGGTGCCGCGAGGCCAAAAGTAGAGGAGAGACATAGACCAGCGGAGAGTGAGAAAGCATAGCGTTGCGTTAGGGATGGTTATATGCATCATGACAGCGTACCATGCATGGTTTCGACATCTCAGATGGAGCCGAGCCGAGCTACGAGTGGTTTTTATGGAACGGCCGATTTTGGTAATTGTATTGTTTATTCTGTGCATACTTGAGGAAATTGATAAGGCCTTACATACACTTACGACTTACACACACTGATGAGATTCTTTGGCCATACGTTTGCTATTGTGAGGTCCTGTGATGCGATGCTGAGATAAAGTAGGGAAACGGAAGCCCATCGTATGAGGCGATGTGGCTGGCCTCGGCCGATTCGGCGTGGGACAAGACGCTCGCGGGCTTCTGTCTGGACACGTACCCAATCCACAGGGGCCTGATGTGTTGTTCGGATGACGACGAAAATCCATCCGTCCGACGTCGTTGAACTCGCTGAATCCAGCAATCACCCGCGACGAAGAGCGCGGCATGTGAACGTTCCCGTTGGCGAAACGCGAACACGGGGACGGGACGGGACGGGACGGGAGAATGACAGGTAGCCCTGACGTCATCCACCCCTGGACCAGACCGGTTGTGGACATTGGGTAGTTTCCGGGTCCGGGTGAGTGGGGGGCCAGTGTATGTGTGGGGATCGGGATGCGGCGTTGGCAAGGCCCCTGGCATCGGCGTCGGTGGCAGGTGGGGCCGAAGAGACGGCTTGTAATAGCTCTATGCCGCATCAACCGGGGGGTACCGTAAAGGCAAACGTTACGGGGTGAGAGAAATAAAGAGAGAGAGAGAGAGGGACATAGATGGGGCAGCGGCGCGGCGGCGGTCAACCGAAAAACTTTTGCCCGATAGAGATGTTTGATAAGTAGAGACGAGCCAAGGCCGGGGAGTTCCCTCGTTTTTCTTTGCTGGTTTTCCTTTTTTTCTCTCCTTCTTCTATTTCTATCTCGTTTTTCTTTCATTTTGTTTCCCGACGTTGACTTGCTGAGAAAGAAGAGCGACATAACCCAGTTGAGGTCAGATTAAAGATATATATAAAAATAAAGCACACACGCACACAACGCAAAACGACTTCATGACAGGGAGATTTTCTTTCTGAGGGCACAATGAGGAATTGCCGTGGGAGAAAGTGCTCGTACGGCCAACGCCCCTGCGATGAACATGGTGACATACTTCCCCTCGTCCACGAAGGACCGCAATCAGCTGCAGCCCTGGTATATGGTCTCGTCGTCGTGGCTCCTGCTTGTTGTCTCCCATCGTGCAACCCCTTCCCCCCGTTAGAGGACGTATCCGACGGCATTCTACTTACGGTCTCAAGGGGAAGAGCGCTGGTGTGAGTGGGAGAGAGGGAGAGGGAAAGAGAACCGGCGGTACGGTGGAGGTGGTGGCACAGCGAGTCATCCTGCTTCAGTCTCAGGTCCAGGGAGTTACACGAGGCAAACTGGTTTGGCAAAAGGGAAAACCTGCCGTGATTGTCTTGGGGGCTTCTGCCAGGTGATTTTGACAGCTTGAGATTCACTCATGGTTTGCAAAAAAAGTAAAAAGCACGCTGCTCAGAAGGGCCCTGAATCACTGTCACCCCTTGAAGAGCCGTGATATAACAAGCCGTCGCCCTTCCACTCCAAAGCCATTCCCATGAACTTCTCAGTAGCCTCTCCCTCAAAGCAGCTCAGAAGTGCCTGCTGCTCCTAGCGAACAACAAGCATCGTCTTCCACCAAAACAAAATCCCAACTTCCAATCCCCGAACAACCCGCAAAGATGCGCAATCACCGCCGCAACCGCCACCCCCAGCTCTCCTCCCCGACAGACAACCCCTTCCCGCCCCCCCACAACCGCCTCCCTCCCGGACCGACATCGACGCCGGCATCGCCGCTGATAACCGCCCGCCCTCAACGCGTCTACCGCGTGCCCCCATTCTCGGCCTTCGACCACCTGCCCCTGGTCCACCGGAGCCGCCCCCTTAACCTCGACAATGCTCACCTCGTCTTCCGTTCCCCCGGCCTCCACCACCGAGAACCCTGGCTCCAAGTCCGCCCGCCGGTCTACCACCAACTTGCTCCGAGACGCCCGCAGCGGCCTGGCTCAGACCGTGGCGCACACCCGCGCACCTTCCCCAGCACCGAGCACGACGATTCCCGCTCCCGCTCCGCGTCCTCCGGACCGTCCACGACGGGCGCAGCCTCCTGGAGGACGTCCCCGTCCACGCCGCCCCCGGAATTCCCGGCAGCATCGTCGAGGTTCAACTCCTACGACCCCACGCCGCCGCCTCCGTATCGCCGGTTCCGCCACCGCGACACAACGGCGTACGACTTGGGCCCACCCTCCCCCTCGGTCTCCTCCTCGTCCTCCGAGGAGATCACGGACGACGCCCCCGCGCGTCCGCCCCTGACGGTGTCGCGACGACGACGACGGTCCGCAACTTCGCCATCGCCGTATCCGTACACCTTCACCCCCGTCCCCTTCTGCCTCGACCGACGGGCCAGGTACCTGGGCCGAAGTGCCAGAGCCGGGTCTGTGGGGCCCGAGGACCCTGACCTCGCCGTCGGCACGCTTCGCCACCTGCAGTTTCGGTGCCGCGAGTGATTCCGCAGGAACTTCGTGTATATCACCGGCAGCGGCAACGGCGGCCTCTTCACTAAGGAAGGGGTGCGGTTGTTTGGGTACTACTGCTGGGTGTATCGTTGGAGAGTTGAGATGATGGAGGAGGAGGAGGAGGGGGGGGGGCTGTGTTGGCTTGGATTCGGCGACGACGAGGATGCTACAGGAAGTTTGAAGTTAGATCCAGAGCTCTGTTATAGATGGCAGTTGTTTGACCCGAAACCTCCAAGTGCCCCGGGGTGAAGTGCATGCGTACTGGCCCATGTCGATATGTTGGCCTTCTGGACACTCCGAAAGCCCGGCCGTACGGCGTTGACAGTCCTGGCTCAAAACCTGGAAATCGGACCATGCGTGAATCGGAATGCCTTCTTAGCTTAGATGGGGCCCCCCTCCTTCTTATCCCCTTCCTCGGAACGGCCGGCCTCATGCTCCCCCTGTAGCTCTTGCTCCTCTCGTCGCCTTGGGCGTGTCACCGCCGCCGCCGCTGGGTCCATCAACGTCAACCGTAAAGTAGGCGTCCCCCCTCTCCATGCTGCTATCCATGCTCCCCGTGCCGCTTCTCGAAATGTCTCTCTTCGACTCTTCGACCCGAATCTCCACGTTCTTACTGATGACCCCTGGCAGGGGCGGCGATTTGTTGAGGTGCTCTTCGCTTCCGGACAGCGTGAACTCGGTGATAGGGTACTGACTAAATGGCGGGCGACCCTTCTTCCGGGCGCCACTGCCGCCGATGCTGCTGCCGCCATCCGTGACGTCGCCGAGCTTAATGCTCCCCGGAGCCGGTAGGTTCGACCGCTTCGAGTTCCCGTATCTGTTGTTGGTGCCCCGTGACAGGGTGGTCGTGATGGAGCCAAAGATGGGGGTAAGCCAGCGGCGGACGAGGGGGAAGATCATCGGGATGTTGGTGGTGACGATGGCGACGAAGGTCTCGCGGACGGCCCAGGAGCCTGCTTGCTGTGCGCCGGTGACGGGGTTCTAGGGATGCCGTATCAGCAGAGTTGTGTTATCAAGGGGACATTCAGAGGCTCTGGGCATACCGAGATGATGAGAACGCAGCGTAGGATGCCGGCCATGGTGACGAAGATGCCTCCCGAGAATAGCACAATGAGACCGAGCTTCTTTCTCAGGGGCAGCTGCGCACCCCACAGCATCGGGATCGGGATGCTCAGGAGGTAGAGATCTGTGATGACGTTGAGGACGACGGTGACGAGGATGTTAATTTTGGAGATGGCTGGTTGGCAGAGATCTACGATCGTGTTAGCAACTCGTTCCTTCGGCATGCGATTAAACCTCCATCACGTACTGCCCGGGTCGGGGTAGATCTGCCAGTTCTTATGTATCGGGTGGCAGCTGAAGATGATGGAGAAGAACACCGCCAGCCAGGTCACTATGATAAGGACGAACCCGCAAATGATTCGCTTTCGGTAATTGTGTAGTCCTTCCTGCGTCATGTCAGCTCTGGGCACCGACGTCAAAGGAGACGGCGAGCCAGCATCACTCACCGTAAGGCGCACGTAAAAAGTGCACATGGCGGCTTTGGCGGGCCAAAGCACAAGGCAACTGTACGTGATCCATCCCGCGATCTGCGTCTTGGACCCGTTGACCCTGCCCACACTGTCAGCAAGAGCTTTTGCGGCGCCAATGTGATGATGCCGGGACGTCGTACCTGATGTTGAACTCTTCGCTGGCGGGGTCGAGGTTCCTCCTCTCCTCGTCCGTCATGCCATTATTCGCCAGGCCGCGCCAGTAGGCCCCTACACTGTATGCCAGGGCGGTCTCGGCAGAGTATGTGACCTACGCACTGCGTCAATGACTGGTTGAATGGCGAGATCACTGCGTCAATGCTTTTGGGGGCGGGCTTACAGCAACGAGCAGCATCAGGTAGTCATCTGCCTGCAGATGCTTAATGCCGACGGCCTTGACCCGCGCGTACGTCCGCAAAACGATGACGCCAATTGCTACGCCGAGAAGCGTGAAGGCTTCCGTCGTAAAGTCGGACATTTTGAGATCATAACACCAAGAAGAAACAAAAACTGCGCGTGCGTGCGCGTGTGTCTCTGTGAGAGGGTGAGGAGGACAGTGACTGGGTATCTCGTCATTACCCAGATGAGAGACGCCGTTCCGGAGAACAGCACCAGCAGACCCAGTAGAGTATATAGCAGCAGCGGAGTACGGACAGGCCCTCCTGTTAAGATCCTTCAGCAATAATACACTAGCTCATGGCAATGGACATGTAGCTTTGCAGATCACAGTCTCTAGGAGCCCCAACCATGTTGGGCCATACGACAGGGGTACCCAATACGGACGGAGGTACGGGACGTATGCAGTTACCAATTCCCATCGGCAGGTCCATAGGTGGAACTCGCCAAAATGAACGGGCTTGTAGCATGTGTTTCGAAAAAGGATATACATATGTCGGAGTCACCTACCGGTTCTTGCAGCGGTAGTACAAAGCGAAGACTTCAAAAGCAACCCAAACAAATATGCGAGTAACCGTAGGTGTTTGACCTGCAAGACGACGGCTGACCGAGCCAGGGATGAGGATACCCAATCTAGCAAACAAGCTCATCCGGAAACGTTGAGGGGATTAGGAAGATGAGACAACAGAGGAGCATCGGAAATAATAAGAGAGATGGAGCCGCATAAAGGCCTCCAGACGCGTACACACCTTACCCTTGTAAGCTGCTGGGCTATGCCGCCCCCGGGATGGCGTGCGTTTTCCTTTTTAAAAAGCCACAAGGTCGAACACGTGCCTAGACGAGCCCTTCAGTTATCCACGCATTGGAAATAGATGATTTGACGTGCTGTGCCGTCAAGGTTGGGTCGGCCTTCAAGTCGTTGTCAAGGTTGGGCGTCTGGGGTCCCCTGTCTTTAGCCACGCAAGCACCTTGATAGGACCAAGAAGGCGTCAAGATTGGCGACCGATGAGACTAAGGGGGCAGCACGTTCCAGCACAAATGCTACAGAAGGTTCTCTACTTCTGGCGGGTTGCGGAATATAAGTCGGCAGTACTCTGCACCAGTCCACTACTGACAGTGTATGAAGACCGTCCTGACTCCCGAGACTACATCCATCTCCCGAGACTACATCCATCTCCCGAGCACAACGAGACTCCAATCTCTGCGGCTGTGTGTAGCTTGATGAAGATGGTGTTCTTTCAGAGTGGTTGTCATCCGGGCAAGTCCTCGTGTTCTTTCGCGGTCATGGCAAGCTCCTTGACTCGATTTTGAGAGGCCTTTTGGTGGGCGATGGTCAAGACGATAGCAATAGCCCACCAGTTCGAGGTCGTCGGAGAGGTGATGCTTGTTACTGTGTTTCTACATGTCTAATGCCGCAGTGACTTTGCATCCGAATCCGAATGGTTCGGCTTTGGCTGGATACCTATAGCGGATGTCGGATCGTGACTCGTGAGTGTGGTACGGAGGTGGGCCGGATCGCGGATATGGCCCATGTGGAACGTCGGCGAATGTCCATTGTCGCGACGTAACCAGTCGGCACCTGCATCAGTGCAGCCTCGTCTAGAGTCTCTTGCAGGGCTCTCTTTTGGTTACTTCAGGTCTTTGATTCAGATGTTCCATCAGTGTTTCTGGTATATAACCAGTAAAGCTGATAGACGACTGGAGCTCACTCCGCCAGCGTTGATTTGGGACGGTGCCTCAGATCTCTGCCATCCAACCTCACAAGTCACTACAGACAGAGCGTGGATGGAAGCTGTGGCTTCTCGGAACGTCATCTGGGAGGTAATGGTAGAGACCGTCTCAGGTGAGAATGCGGTGTTTACGAGCATGCTGGATCCATATTGAGCCACTTGGGCGTCTCGGCGGTTGCTTGGCTGAAGAATTTGGGCTGGTAAGGGGGGAAACTAAGGAGTAGCCGACTAAGAGAGAGAGAGAGAGAGAAGAAGAGGACGGGATGGGTTGACGTTGGATGGGTCCGAAGAGTCTGATTTGGGTAAGTAGGGAGGTAGGTGCGAATGGATACCTGCGGATGGATACCTTCCATTCTTTAGACGGGAACCCAAGCAAGGTAGGTAACTTCTGGTTCAGTTCGTGAAGAAAAGGGCGATTTTCGCCGATGACTCAGCCCGTTAGTTGAGGCCCATAAAGGTTAAGCGTAGGTAAGGTATCTATAGATACCTAGTTCCACAAAGACGGCCCCTCTGTGGGTCTCGAGCTCGCTTCCCGTTTTGGATTAGCGCTGCTGCTGGTCGAATCGGGTTAACGGAGATCCTGGTGCTGGCGGTACGTACCGCTCTGTGCAACGTTTGTCCCCTGAGTTGCATTTTCGGCGCCGAGGGTGCGATACATACCCAAGCCTTAGAGGAACCTAAGGTGCTTTGGAAATCATTCAAGCATGATTGTTCTTGGCGCGAGATATCTTCAGCACTTGGCCATGTCGTACCGTCGTGCAAGCTTCAACACTCACCAGCGTTACGGATAGCCCCCCCGTCTGGTGGAGGCATCGGACGAACCCGATGAACAAGAAGAGAGGACGGAGCTTGCGCCCCTGGCTTGGCACGGCCGACAGAGCGTTGTGCTCCACCCGCGACGAGTCAACGACCCTGCCTGCGGCTTTCCGATAATCACTCGTCCGTGGTCGGGTGGCCGTTTCGTGGGGTGCGATCCCTCCGCCTGGTCAATCGTCTTCCGGGGAACGACTCCGGCCGTATCCTGACAGGAAGTCCGAGGCACCACCATTATTTATCCCTTACCCTTACTATAACCCTTGACCTGGACCTGAACCTGGACTTGGACTTGGATCAAACCTGAAGGATTCCAGCCCCTGCGCAGTGGCTCGGTGGGAGGCAGAAGAGGAAGAGACGACGAAGACGAAGAACAAAAAAAAAGGAGACCTTCACGCTGTCTGTTCGCCCGGTAGACATGTCGGCAAACCCCCGAGAATTCGGCAATGACGATCCTTCGCAATGACCGACGGAACAGGCTGAAGTTGGAGTGACCGTCGGACGGGGGATGATGGACATTAACGTTCCTGTATCCATACTGCGCTGAAGAAGGTGGGACGACGAGACAGGGTTGGTTAATGCAACGTCCCTTGCCATTGGCGAATCGAATCCGCTTCGAGAGTGCGGCCCGGTCAATCTGTATGTCGCACCCATTCTCATGTTTCCATGCAGTGCAGAGACGGCCAACCGCCTCGACTTCTACAGTAGTGCTTATTCACATCTCGAGGCACGCGAGACAAGTTTGTCCACCCCCCCCCGTGAGCCTTTCTTCCTTCCCATATTCCTCCTTTGCGCTTCAGTTGGTTCCCTCCCCCTCTGGTCGGTCGAGCATCTTCTTTTTCTCCCAGTCGGCTATTTTGATTCCAAGGCCCACGTTCAGCCTGGGAGTTGGTGTTACAGTACCCTTTTTCTAGGACCCCGTGTGCAAGTCGCCCATCCTCATCCGCCTTTTCCAATGGAGACTCTCGACTTCGTTGTCATCGGAGCAGGTAGGAACATGTGCCCCGACTCCCACTCTCACTCCCACCCTCACTCTCTGACACGCAATCGCAGGATGGTACGGTCTGGCTGCGGCCAAGACTCACCACAAGCTTCACCCCCAAAACTCGCTGGCCCTCTTCGAGCAAGCCTCGTCCGCTGGCGGAGTATGGGCCGAGCATCGTCTCTACCCGGGGCTCAAGAGCAACAACATGCTCGGCACCTACGAGTACCCCGACTTCCCCATGGACCCCGAGACCTTTGGCGTCCTGCCCGGTCAGCATATCCCCGGCCAGGTTCTGCACGACTACCTGACCAAGTTCGCCGAGACCTTCGGCATCTTGGACAAGATTCGCTTCCACCACAAGCTCCTCTCGGCCGAGCACCAGACCAACGGCGGCTGGCTCCTGACGGTTCTCAACGGCAAAGACGGCAAGGAAGTCCAGGTCCTCGCCAAAAAGCTCGTCGTTGCAACCGGCCTCACCTCCGAGGCCTTCCTGCCCAACTTTGACGGCCAGGAGACCTTCGGCGCCCCCATCTTCCACGGCAAGGATTTCCTCCAACATGCTGATACTCTTGACTCGGCCAAGTCTGTGACCGTCTTCGGCGGCACCAAGTCGGCATGGGATCTCGTCTACGCCTACGCGATCAAGGGCATTAAAGTGAACTGGGTCATCAGAGGTGACTATACACCTTGTTCCCCCCCCCTTCAAACCTATAACACACGTGCGCGCGCTGACCAGATGCAGAGTCGGGTCACGGCCCTGTGTGGATGGCGCCCCCATACGTCACGCCTCTGAAAAAGTGGCTCGAGAAGCTCGTCCACACCCGCGCGCTGACCTGGTTCAGCCCCTGCTCGTGGGGCGACGCCGACGGCTATGTCAAAACGAGGAACTTCTACCACGGCACCGCCATCGGCCGCGGCATCACCAACAACTTCTGGAGCGTCCTCGGCAACGACGTCATCACGCTCAACAAGCTCGACTCGCACCCGGAGCTTAAGAAGCTGAAGCCCTGGAGCGAGGCCATGTTCACGGCGTCCAGCTTCTCCATCCTCAACTACGAGACCGACTTCTTCGACCTCATCCGCGACGGCACCGTCGATGTCCACATCGCCGACCTCACCAAGCTGTCGCCGAGCACCGTCCACCTCTCGGACGGCTCGTCCTTGAAGTCGGACGCGCTCTGCTGCGCTACCGGATGGAAGCAGTTCCAGCCCATCAAGTTCTTGCCCGAGGGCATCGAGAAGGACCTCGGCATCCCCCACGCGCCCTCCGCTGACAGCTTCCCTCCCGCCGAGATGACCGAGACCATCGACAGGGAGATCCTGGACCGCTGGCCCCGGCTCGGGGACCAGCCCGTCCAGAACAAGAAGATGAAGCCGCTCGTGGAGAACGAGGGCGTCTCGACGACCGACGCCGTCAACCCGTACACGCCGCTCACCCCCTACGTCCTCCATCGCTTCATGGTGCCGCCGTCCTCCAAGCTCCTCGCACACCGCGACATCGCCTTCGCCGGCGTCTTGATGAACTTCACCGTGGCCATGATCTCGCACGTGCAGTCTCTCTGGATCGACGCCTACTTCCACGACCAGCTCCCTTCCGTCCGCGAGGCCGCCTCCAACCCCGAGGCACTGCAGAAGCTGCGGTACGAGACCGCCCTGCACAGCCGGTTCTGCAAGTGGCGGTACCCCGCCGGCCACGGCGACAAGTTCCCCGACTTCGTCTTCGACGCGGTCCCGTACATCGACCAGCTCGTGGGCGACCTGGGACTGAAGGTGTACAGAAAGAACGGCATGGTCGCCGAGGCATCCGAGCCGTACGGCCCCGATGACTACAAGACCCTGGTTGACGAGTGGACGGATAAGCAGGCCGCTGGTCAATAAAGACGGACGGGAATCTGAGTGATTCGTATGATAGCACAGACTAATGGCAGATACCCTATTTGGTTTTCGTAAAGTAGTGCCTGTTGCTCGGGCCCTAGTGAGGTTGGTTGGTGGCAGAATCAGGCAGCAGTCTCACCGCCAGGTTTGAGCTACCAACATGTAGTACGGTAGATTCAACGTTGGTTGTAGGTCGTCGACACTTACCCGAGCATAATTTCATGACACCTTGTAGTGCTCAAACTCGGATCATTGAAAGACATCTTTTCGAGCTTTACTTCCCCTTATCTCACCATCATGGAAGAAGAAACGTCTCAGTCAACGTCAGTCTCGCCGAGGCGAACGAGACAACGGGCGAAGCTGGCCAAGGCGGCAGCAGCAGCAGCAGCAGCTCCTTGCACCTCAACTCAACCCAGGAGCCACCCGACTCTATCTACCGCAGGTACCGCGAGCAACGAAACGGCCGGCATAAGACCGCTGCCGACGATACTAACCCCGAATCTCAAACTCAAAGACCTGGGGAAGCGGGGCCTCCAGCGACTCCTGCAGAAGCGCCAACGACTCGCAGAGACCCCCGTGGCAATTCCGGACGACATGAGGCTCAGAGGTCTCGCGCCGTCACTCATGGCAACCCTCGTCTTCGCCCAGGAGGAGGCCGGCACGGCGGTATGCATCTCGCCCGATGGCCTCCTCCTCACCTGCGCCCACTGCCTAGCCGAGACGGCCGACGCCTTTGACCCCTCCAGAAGCCATTGGCTCCTCTTCGCCTCGTGCCAGGTCATCGAGGCGCGAGCTCTCGCATGGGACGCCAGACGAGACCTCGCCCTCTTGAGGATCGTAGCAGCCCAACCACCACCCCCATCATCAACACCATCATTATCATCATCATCAAGAATAACAACAGCAACAACAGCAACAACAGCAACACCAGAAGAACCACCCCCGGCGTTCCCCTTCGTCACACCCTCCCCTACCCCGCCGCCCCTCAAAGCCCGCCTCGTCTGCGTGGGCCACCCAGGCAGCGAGGATCTCGAGGCCGCGACCCCAGGCGAGAGCACCGGTTACGATGTGCTGCACCTCAGCACCGGGACCTTTAGGGGCCTCGCCGGCGGCAGCCAGGACCCGCAGGACAACTCGGAGATCGGGGCGCTCATGCACACCTGCTGGACGTACTGGGGCCACAGCGGCGCGCCGCTCGTCGACAGGCGGGCGGGCACGCTCGTCGGCCTGCACTCCTCGTGGGACGACGAGACAGGCATGCGGAGGGGGGTCGCGCTGGAGGCCATTATAGCGTTCCTGGACGAGAATGAGCGTTTTACAAAATGATGCATCAATGTAAGGAAGGAGACCTTTGTCTGTTTGGATGTTTCTGGATTTGAGCCGAAGAGTCTCGTCAAACCAGACCAAGCCCCGAGAGGTATTGTTCTAAAGGCAAGAGCAGAGCTAGAAGATATCAAGGATCACTCCTGCCTGTTGCATCCCAAACTGTTACCTACCAGCTCTTTCCGTCATCCAATCATCTCTCACTTTCTTTCTTTCTCCTTGCTTCGGTGTCTCAGGCTGGTTTTCGCAGAAGCTCTTCAATTCTGTAGGAAGCCAGCAGAGTTTCTTATACACAAAGGTCCTTCACTCGGCTTTCTTTACCTTCAGATCATCAGCACACTCCCTGGGTCTCTCTCTCCATTTCGCCTTTTGAGCAGCAATCAACCGTTAGCCAGCTCCTGTAACACGCACAGGTGCTCTTCTGTTTTGCTCAAAATCACTTCGTTTTTCTCTCTGATACTTGGCAAAGGAAGTCGGTGATCTTGAGGTACATCAAGTAGCTGCAACTTCGCACTTCACAGGTTAAAGAAACGTTCACCTCCACTCTGCTTCTAGCTACCTATACAGCTTGGATTCAAAGACTGCTGCTCCAATAGCTCCTTGTCAAACCACCTAACGCCTTCTCTGCGTTGTTGTCATCTTGCCATCGAAGACTTGTAAATCGCCCTCTCCACGCGCCCCTGAGCCTCCTCTCTCCTCCTCGTTGTGCACGCGATGCTGACCCCCTCGAACCAGCCCATCGCCCGACTGACAACCTCAGTCTCCCCGCCTACTCTAACCCCCAATGTCGTACTTTCAAAACCCTTTCCTTCCCTGGCTTGGCCCCAGCCCTTGGCCCTCTGGAAACATCATCACCTCCATCACGACCACCCCAACACCCACCACCGAAATGTCGCCCACTCCGACCATGACCGCTATCCCCGCCCCGGCCGAGACGACCGAGTTTCTCAAGACTTGGGCCTACGGAGAGCAGCTCGGCATCCTCAAGTGGTGCAAGGGCATCGCCGGCGGCGTCGCCGTCGCCCTCCTCCTCGCCGCCATGTTCTGCTGCTGGGCCCCTTGCATCTACTGGTACTACGGTGGCGACTTCAACCACCAGGATGGTCTCGACGACATGACCGACGCCCTCCTCCGCGGCCAGTTCACCCCCGAGGGCGGCTGGATCACCTGGTTCCGCGCCCGCGCCCAGAACCGCGCCCAGGACCGCGGCCGAGCCGCCCTCGAGGAGGGCGCCGGCGAGATCGACCACAACATCGGTAGTGACAACGACAACGACGCCTCAGCGGGTGACGCCAATGGCTACGCGCAGCACGCCGGCATGTCGACCGCTCGCAATCGTCACGGCCAGAACTGAGCCCCTGGGTCCCGCGGCCGCGCGCTCTCTCGTGTCAAGTCAATTCCGCTTCGGACTCTACTCTAAACCTCGACCTAGACAAAATGATCAAGAAGGTGCCTTTATACCTCTCGAACGTTGGGCGGATTGCTCAAGTTTGCAAGGTACCGCCGCACCCACCAAGAAAATGAGTGAAAGATTTCACCCAGTGACTGACACTTTGCGTAGAACACAACAGAACAACCTCTTGGCCTAAGCCGGGTTCCAAGGGGGCAAGAAAGTCAATCCGACTTACAAAAGGGGTACGAGGGAACGAGACGACGGACGACAATGGGAGGTGCCAGGAAAGGCGGACAGATAGAGAACAGAAAAGCGAGCCATACCATTTTGCTTTGGCTGTGCGTACTTGCTCGGAGGCGGGAGGGGGATCCGGGCGGCGCGAAAGGATACGTTTTGGTCTCGCCGACACCGCCCCCAGAAGATGAATGATAGCAAAAGACAGAGATCCCGATATGACCGTGGATCCGATACGATACTCTTCAGCAGGAAGGAAGGAGTCTAGCTGGGTGGTTTGGTCGTGAAGACAAACACCAAAAAGAATAAAATAATATAAAAAGGATTCTCCAGCTGGCCCACCTTGATTCTTCATTTCGTCATGCCATGACAATAAGACTTCCCCGACCTATTTCAAGTCATCCCACACGGTTCAGATAAGTCGTTAGCTATGGTCCATCGTCACAGAGAAGACGTGGGGATGCTCACCTAGGACGAACCTTCACAAAACTGTTCCCTCCCATCGCACAACATCACAAAGAGAAACCAAGGAAGAGCCAAAACTTGTCAAGGCAGATATGAACATCTCATTCGACGCCTCAGCAGAGGGAACCAAAAGTCCTTAGAACTAGAACTAGAGTGTACCCTCCCACTGCTATCCCGTCGAGATGGCGGAAAGGTAGTATGTACATTCAAAAACTTCTCCTACATAGGCGGTATCGAACTCGCCAACCCGACTCAAAGCCGGGGTTTCCGTCGCCGTGGACAACAAGGTAGACGATTACCATCTACTACTTTATTCGTCCTCGTCTGGAAAGAAACATTTTCACGAGGAAGATACCGGCTGGGCATTGGAGAAATCTCTTCAGACTTCCGCCGGTTCCTCAGCCGTCCCTGTCCCCCAACTCTTCTCGAACCTAAACTGCCCCCCATGCAAAGGTGGTATCTTTTCCTGACTGAAATGAAGTGCAAAAATAAGGAAAACACAAGAATGCGTGTGATAGGCGTCGGGCCATGCGAATTATTGCCTGTTAATAGAAGGCGTGTTTGTGCTGGTGGAGGGGAAGGTAGGTAGGTGAGCAACGGGTAATGAGCAACGGCTCAGGTGCTTCTGATGTTGCTCAGGTGTGACGTATGATAGGGTTGTGAAATGTAGCAGCCATGATCCACTTCAGGTAGCCTGCAAACGGGCTAGGGAACGATGGCCAGAGGGCCTGTTGACAAAAAGAAAAGGCAGATCTGCCGGTTGGTTTTGGTGTTTTGGCAAGGGCTAAAAAGTTTGGGTATAATAGAAAGGGGAGGAGGGTCTGGGCATAATGTGATCCCAAGGAAACGGCCTGGTTCAAAGTTTTACTGGCCGAAAGAGTTGTGGCTCTGATGCGCGTCTTGAAGGACTGGAAAATACGACGTCAGCTATAGTCGGGCTTGCGAGTCTCTTGGTAACTTACTGTGCAATACATTCATCTGTCCGGCGCGATCTTCGCACGCAACCTGCAAGCCCGAGCCCTCGACAAAGTCAAGGCAGATGCTGTTGGGCAGTTCTTGGATCTCCATGTCGGGAATGTATGGCATACGGAAGTCGGAAAGATGGTATCGCTTGACTCCGGCGCCGGTTGGCTGTTTGTCCTTGGTAGTGGTCGACGCGGCGACTGTGCTGAGAATCAGGAACCCCTGAGAGTCCATGCACATACTGCGGCGCTTCCAAAGGAGGTTGTCTGGAAACTGGACGTTGACATCTCCCATAAACGCCTCAATGGTGGGCTGCTGGAGCCGAGCGACTTCTGAGGCATCCTCTTCCTGGACCGTCGGGGAGATGGCGGTAGGGGTCATGGTCTTACTACGGGCCCCGCTGCTGAGAGACGAGGAGAGGCGGCGCATGAAGCGGCCTGCCCGGCCCTTTTTCTTGTCACTGGTCGTAGACTTGCTGTCGTCTCCAGACCCGCTGCCCTCGGTGAACAACGATGGGGACATGGCACCGCTCGCATCGTTGTCCTTGCTGAACGACGACCGACGGCTGCTGATGGACAGCCGACGGCCGAGGCCGGAGGAGTTGTGGTGTGTCGAGGGGGGTCTCGAGGGCGACTTGGACGAGCCGGGCGACATGGGCAAAGGGGCCGTCAGAGCCTCCGCAGAGGGGGAAGTGAGAGACTTGCGCCTGTCCTTGATGAAGTCTTTCATGATGCTGAGGGATGAGCGGCGAGGCGCTTCATCTCCATCGGTTATGGGGTCCACGGACTGCGAGCGACGCTTCTCTTTGGACAGCCTCCTCTCTTGGATCGTCTCCTTGGAGGGCTTCACTGTCGTCAGGTTGGCTGGTGGCAGCAGAGGCTCGGCCTTCTGGTGATCGACGACCAACGGTGACACCTTGAGGTCAAGCCGTTCAAACTCGGAGGGGTTCTTCGGCGGCTCGGGTGCCCTGCCAGACTGGCTAGGATCGCGGACGATCCGCGCTGTGACGGAGATGGACTCGGGCTGCCCTCTGGGCGGGTTGCTGCCAGACACCTCGAACATCGACAGCCTGTTCGCCATGGACCCTGATCTGCCGCGGTTCGCTCTGGCCGCCTCTGGAGAAGATTCCTGGGACTCCGTCATGACTGAGGGCACGGGGCTGCCGCCCCGGGTGAGTGAACTTGCTCTGTCAACGACGGAAGGGGAGCGAGGAGGCTCCCTCACGCTAGCTCCCCTCTTGACAGCGAAGAACGCTGAAGACGGTCTCGGGGCCTTCAAGCTGCTCGTGTCCGCGTCGACGGTTCCAGGTGCGTGTGCAGACAGCTTCTCCAAAGCCTTGATACGCTGAGAAATACTAGATCCGATCTTGCCAGGCTGTTTGGGAGCCAGGTGTTGATTGCCTTGTTGCTGTGTGATTCTGTGCAAGAAGGCGGCACCGGACGAGACTGATCTCTGGTTCTGGGCCTGAGCCACGTCGGCAGGAGTAAGGAGGTTCCCACGAACAGGGTTCGAGATGGTGCGGACAGCGCCGCGCGAAGTCGGCCTGCTGGCGCTTTGCGTGGGGCTGGGGAAGACTGGCGTGATGGGCGATTTAGAAACCGTAATATGCTGCGCTTGCTCGACGGTAGCCGAGTGAAGCTCGTCCATCAAGTCCTCGTCATCGGAGATATTGCCATCTGCCGCCTTTTTCGGGGGGTCCAGGTCGGTGCGAATGGGTTCGACAAGCGCCTTTCGCTTCGAAGGCTCCGTATCCACCGAATGGGCATCAGCATCGCGGGGCTCATCGACCGCAACGACCACTGGCTCGCGTGGTACATCCACTGGGGGAGAGACGATCGTGGGCACCTCAACGTTTGCAGCTGCTCTGAGATCCTGGGTCGAGAACTTGGACCGGGGAACTCTTAGGCTAGGGGAACACGGCGACAACGGTGACAGAGGCGATCTTGGCGATGCCTCCGAAGTTGTGGACACGGCGGTCTCCGCTTTAATATCCTGCTTCGACGTCTGGTCTTGTGTTTCTTTCGATTCGATGGACGGCTTCGCTTGTGTTGGGCTCGTGGAAAACTTGGAGATTGGTAAGCTTATGGGCGGTTTTTGTTGCTCATCCATGACTGCTACCTTCTCAGTCTCATTCTGTTGTTGTTCCATAGGCTCGGCGACCTCGAGGGTTGCCTCTTTCTCGACAGTGGATGTGTCTTGTGTCTCGCTCATTCCGGGGGCGGTGACTGCCTCGGGAGTAGCATCGAAATGGACAACGGGGACATCGTCGACTGCGGCGGGGGCCAAACCCTCAGCCAGTGACTCGCCCTCTTCTTGTGTTTCGCCATCAACGGCCTCAGGCTCTGCTGACGTAGGGGCAACAGCCTCAACGGGGGAAGTTGGCTTTGCAGCTTGGTCAGGGGCGATCCCAGACTCTGTCGCTGGCTCGACCGCGTCATGTGTCTCGTGTGTATCAACCTCGGCATCGGTGTTGTCCTCGTTGGACTCCTTTACCGTTTCTTCAGTAGACTCGGATAGCGACGACGCCTTGGTCGAATGGTCAGGCTCGGAAGATGCCATGATGGGCGAGGCGGGATGGGAGTCGCTCTGAGTAAACTCGGAGGCGACGTCGGTGTGGACTGAAACGGAGGATGCGTCGACAACGATGCCAGAGTCGGCTTTTGATACCGAGAGTCGTCTGTCGTCGTCTTCGTCGTCGTCGTCCTCCTCCTCCTCCTCCTCTCCGTCATCCGCTTCGGCAACAAGGGTGTGCTCGGCAATCTCCTCGACGTGTTGGGCGGGCTGGGCCTTTTCCGACATGAGCTGCTCGGCAGGGGCGTCGACGGCTGGGGTAGTGGCGGACTGCTGGTTCATCATCTTCTTCTTTTTCTCCCTTAGTTGCATCGCCTTCATCAGACGCGCCTTTTCGGGCGTCATGACCTGCTTCGCAGAGGGGGCGGTGGTGAAGGACGGCATGGCGGATTTAATTGAAGCGCCTGAGCTCGTTGTGGGTCGCCCGGAGCTCGTGTGTGGCCTAACGAGTTCATCAATGTGGGAAATGGGATCCCCGTCGGGTAGGGGTGTTAAAGTGGCGGCCAAGGAGATTTCGGTTGTTTCGTCCGGGTGGGCTGGTTCGGAAGGATCCAGAGTATTTTCCTTGGACTTGCCCTTTTTGGGACCCTTGGAAAATAGCTTGAAGCCAGACGGCATCTGTGAAATTGGTCGGAAAGCAGCCCCCACCGCAGCGGTTCCTGTGCGAGCACGGCCAGAAACGTCGAGAGAGGGTCGTGGGGCGAGTTTGACTCTCGGCTTGCCGTATGTATAAGACGACGAGGAGTATAGCTCGGGTCGCAGGGACTGCGATGACATGCGCCGTCCCTCGTCAACGGACTTTGTGGGCGACGACGGTCTGGCACCGACGAACTCGGGAGGCTCCAGAGACGCAGAAAACTTGCTCTCCTCGGGCGAGTTTGCAAGGTCAGCATTCAACGTCACGGGCGGCCCTTCGATGGGCGATTTCGGCGCGTCGGCCGGGTCTTCGCCCGAAGTCTCAACCAAGCTGTCCGGGCCGACAGACTTCCGCTTGCTCGCTCTCTGTTCCTCCTCTTCTTCTTCTGCAATTTCCATCAGCCGCCTCCTTCGCAAGGAGCTTGTCGAGGACGAGGTCGAGCCGGAGGCGGCGTGTAGGGAGCAAGCAGCCGACAACTTGGTATCCTTGAGATCCTTGGCAGTGGCTATGGAAAAGTCGGTGTTGTAGGGGGCGAATCGCTCGCACACGGCATTGAAATGGACAGTTACACGAGCTACAATTAAACGAGTTGGAGGTCAAGTCAGCTTCATCTCTCTATGAAACGAGTGCGAAAAGATCAGAACAATGCGCCGCAGCTCAGAGACAAACCCACCTTGAACTAGTCGAGAGCAATCGTCGGGGAGATATTTGATGATTACGTTCCGGCGACGGTATTTTAGGAAGCCAAACAAGGGCGCGTTATCGTCGTTCTCGTTCTCGAACTGGGCGATGTTGTTCCGTATCTCGACGATGCCACCAGTTCCGCGACCTAGCAGTTCGACATCATCGCGACTCGCATACTTGAGGAGAAACCTAAATTGTGCGACAGATCATGACGTCGGTCAGCCTCGGTGAATCTATAGTAGCTGGGGGGCGGCAAGCATGCGGAAGAGAGACATGGGCGCATGGCGGGCGCGCTGCTCCGGGTGGAAGTGTATCGCAAGGGGCACGGAGATGACGATGGTTCGGATTACGGCGGTGGGGAAGCAGGAAAGGGAGGAGATCATACCATCCTCCTGGTTCGGCAACGGCAGCTTCATGGGCCTCCTTGACCTTTGGGTCGTCCAGGCCATTGAGCGACATCCTCCCTGTCGGCTTGGCGGGCTACAGAAAGCGCAAGTTGGGGGACTTTTCGGTGTTCTGGTCGTCGGCCACGTTTCGGGGGGGGGGTTTGTCGTCGGCGGGCGTAGATGAGGTGATGCGCAGACGCGCGCAAGACGGAACTTGGAAGCTGAGAGCTGAAGCCAACTGACTGAGCTGCTGTCCAGGGACCACAGAGCGAAATCCGGGTGGATTCTGGAACAGAGGAACCAAAAGTGGTCCTGAGGAGGGGGGGCCTATTTCGTCGTCGCTAAAACGCGGCAGCGATGGCGATTGCGGTTTTCAGGGGTGAGGCTGACGAGAGCAGCAACGGCGACGGCGACAGCTACAGTAGCGACAGCGGCAGCGGCAGTGGCGACATGTAAAGCAGGCCAGCAAGGGGCATGGGCGAGCCGCACATGGGCACAAATATCCCGGAGAGAAAAAGAAGAGGGCCGGATGTGCTCGTGTGTCCCTGGTTGTGTGTCCTATCCTGGCCCTTCTTGTTTGGCGACTAGGAGTGTGAGATGGGCAGGGAAATTCTGGCCCGTTTTCTCTATCGGGGATGCGACTGGCAGAAGAAAGTGGGAGACAGTCTGCAGGCTGTAGTGCTTGAGCGCCACGGGCGACGTGTAATGGTTAGGCTTGACGAGGGTGTTCTTGTCGCCGGTGGAGGCTCGGGGGAGGACCGGTTTAGTGTATCTGTAGTCTGACTCTGATCTGCCCAACGCCTGAACTGGTCGGCGCAGAAGGGGGGTGGGGGGCGTGGGCGAAGTTGTGGTGGTGGTACGGATAGCTTGATAGGTACTGTACGGATAGATGGAGCTGGATGCTGCAGGTGAGGTTGGCGGACGCGTCGATAGGCAGCCCCAGGTAAGATGAATGATGGATAGGGAGGTAATTACGGCTCGACCGGCAAGGGCCAACAGAGCGCTAGGAATTAAAGATGTAACGAAGAATGTGATGCGGCCAAGGTGTTCGTACCTAGCCAAGGTAGGTAGTAGGCAGTCAGGTAAGTAAGGTCGGTGCAAGTAAGAAGGATAGTACTGCACAACTAATATAAAACTAAGGTTTCTGGAAGAGAGAGGACGGGGTAAACAAGGGGTCCAAAGAGAGGGTGGGAGAAGGAGAAGACGAAAACAAAGTAAAGTGGAAGGGGGGCCCGGTGAAGTGAACCAACTGGACGGGGTAAAGGGAAGGGAGAGAGAGAAAGAAGAGGGAGAAAGGTGGAAGATCAGGTTGTGCCAGAAAGTCGCAATCTCGCTGCTACCGGGACGCGCGCAAAGTTGGCGGCAGAAAGGCGAGCGGAGGGAGGGGGAGAAGAAGAAGAAGCGAAGCGATTGAGCGATTCAACTTCTTTAGTGGACGATGGATTAATCATTAGGCCACGACAGGCCTGTCTGGATTGAATCGAATGGCTAGGGTCCACTGTACACTATGAATGGAGACTTCCAGGTACAACGGGGGAAGGGGGGGGGGCTCGAATGTCACTGCATTTTTTGCCCTTTTTTTTTCTTTTTCTTCCTTTTCTATTTCCTGTCTTCCTTCTTTTTATCCAACGCCTTCTGCATTTTGGTCGATTCCCCCCTTACATGCCTTCCCGACCACCCCTCCACTCCCGCTAGGGGAACAACAGTTTGCTTGGCCAAGGGTTAGTAGGCGGGATTGCTTAGTCTCGCTGTGTATTCATATCTACGTTACCCAGGTAGGTATCCGTAGTTTGGTCGACAACCAAAAGACCCGAAGAGAGACGGACAGACGGAGGGGACGGCGCACGCGACGCAGCAACACAGTGATTGTTGTGTTGGTTGCCATTGGTTTGCGAACGCACCCTTGAAATGAAAGCTTGGGAAGCACAACACAGACCACCATCCATCCCATCTCACAACATTGAGAGAGACCGAGAGACGCTGAGAGAGAATGCTAGGGGGCACAGGGCACCCGTCCTGCAGCCCCGAATCACTTCTAAATTCGAGCCCGTCGCTGGGTGGCGGCAGCACTCTAGAGCTCGCGGCTCGGCCTCTTACCTGGCGACCACTCCCCCCATGTTTGCCCGCGATGGACGTGGTCGATGATTGTCAACGCCACCGCTTACCGCTAGCCAAGATTGTCCCGAGGGCGAATAGGTGTGCCATTTGTTAAATACTGGGCACCTTACAGAGGGATCAAGGCAACGCTCCGAACACGAGAACGACGAGCGAGACGGGATCGGATGGGCAGAGGTGACCTTTACCAGAGAGTGCAAGAGGAAAGGGTGACAGACAGGTCCGAGCCGGGGGCGATGAAAAGTCTAGTCCGGTGGTTGCAAGTGGCAACGGCAGTTGCATGACCCTACCCGTCAGTGGCTAGCCAGCGGTCTCATCTTTCGTTGACAGACACGACAATGACAATATAGCAGGCCATATGGGCGGGATACCGGATATTGAAACTGGCTCGGGATGTCGCGTCGCAACACCCCAACCTGCGACGAGTCGGTCTCCGGCTCCCGCGCGAATCGGCCAATTTGCTGCAGATAGATGACTGCCTGATACTACTATCAAATTCGAGAGATGGCTACGGATACAGAAAGACAGGAAGGGGAAAAGAAAAGGCTTGGCCGACGTGGAACAGGACTCGATGGACTCGACTCGCTCAAAAGCGCCTAAAAGTCCTTTGACGAATACCATACCAGGAAGGGAGTATTAGCAGAGTTCATCCCACACCGGAATGATCTCCGTCGCAATGCCCACCACCACCACCCACCTGATCGACACCCTTCAGTATTCTGTAAGGGGAGGGGAAAGTATCTGAGCCGTCAATAAAGACAGCACCCGAGCTCGATATGAACGATACCACTATGCCATTGGTGTGTCCCAGCTCAGGGGGTTACAGAAAAAGGGTTGTCTCCTCATTCGTTCCTTAGCCAGATACGCCAATGGCATGCCCCCTATTAGGTAAGCAGGGATGTATCCTGCATTAACGCGCATTACATTGAACACCTACCGCATTACCGATACCTCTTGACATGAACAGCGCCGTTTTGTTCTCAACCTGCTTCGTCTGCCATTTCACTTCCACCCGGGATCATCAGAGGTGCTGCAGGTACACGTCCACACAACCGTCCATCAGTCTGTGCCCACAACACACATGGCAAAACACAACACAGTCAGTCAGTCAGTCCATCAATCAATCGTGAGGGACATAATGGCTGTCTCCATTTCCGATGGCCTCCCGCCTCGCCCGCGCTTTGACCCCTAGCCCACCATCCATCTACCATCTATCTATTCGACGGGTAATGAATCTCCTCCGGGCCATTGGCATAATTTTAGGCCCCCCACCCCGCCCTCCTCCTCCCTCGCAACATCTATCTCCGTCCCGCCGCCCAGAAACCGGTAGCTCGCACATCTCTCAAACAATGAATGTCCTGCAGCTACAGAAAAAAAACCCCAAAAAACCCCCATTACAACCGACGTTTCGTTGCCTTTTCCCAGACGAAGACATGAAAGAGGAACGCTCCTTCTTTTGCCCTACCCACGTAGCATTGTCAGTGTTTCGGATGATGCAGCTCATATTAACCTCCGAGCTCTCACGTCCCATCACGAGATTTGATATTTAGAGGGGGCTGCTCTTGATAGGCAGAAAAGCTAACGTACAGCATTTAGGAGCTAAAGGATATGGTACCTGCAGCATGCATATCCCTATTCCCCTCCCATGTAGGAGGATGCATAACCGTTATTTTAGTTGTGAGCCACTCATCTCAGGGGGTTTGGTGGTTATCAAAGCGGCCAAGCTCCCCCCCTCCTCTTCGTCCTCGTCGTCCTCCTCCATCTTCTGGAGCTGTCGACGGTCGTTGAGTTGCTCGAGTATAGACCGAGCCATGCAGGCCTGCAGGAGCCCATCTGCGATTCTTCAACAAGATCAAACTGTCATCTGTACCCCATAACCCAAATCGTCAGCCGGGAGCGGGAGAGTTCATCTAGAACGAACGCCCACCTGCAGGTAAGGTATTTGCAAGGGAGGGGAGATGTCCACTGTCCTTGCGTAAGATTTCGGAGCCAAATCATCTCCCCCCCATCGTCCGGCCCCTTCTCCCCTCTCCCCTACAACCCCCCCTGGCCAAATTGCCCAGTCTTTAATAGAATTCAAAAAGAAATGGAATACTATAAAATAAAGAAAAAGGAGAGATGACGATCTTGAGAGAGGAAGAGTGGGGTCCGGGAGGTTCGAGACCTCCACCGGCGCCCGGCGCTAGCTGGCTCCGGTTCGTAGTCCGGACTGGACGGACCTCGGCAGAGTTCGACTTGGGGGAAGGGGGGGGACGAGAGAGATTATGAAGGGTTACTACCAATCTCTGCTGCAGCCTTCTCTTCTTGTCGTTGGCAGCACTGCAGCCATACCAACCGTATCGGGCGGGGGAGCTGCATTTGAGTGCTCGGGCCCGGGCCCAGCGCTGGAATGAGATGAGCCTGCCATCCCATCATATTTCAGTCATCTGCGGCTTTGAACTATGTTGACCTCCATACTGACGAACCGGGCCTCTGGGGTGTTTCATTTCGTGGCCGCAAGTGACTACAGTCAGACAGTTGTGTAACAGAATGCAACACGGTGAATTAAGTTGATTTTTTGGCCTCTACGTGTATGCCTATCGTCGTGTGTCTTCTTACTCGACAAATCGTTTTCGAACGTCCGCGAAACCAAAAAAGGGGGGGAATAAACTCAGGTATAGGTGCGTACAAAGACAGTAAAGGTTGGTTGAGGGGAGCCCTGATCACCGCCAATTATGAACGCCGTTTTCCATGCTATCGTAAGGGTGTCCTGCCACAAAAAAACAAGGGATGCGATGAGACCAGGAGGGGAGGGTATCTCAGTGAAGCCCGGCGGCGACGGCGCCTGGCGGCGGTGCATCCAGGTCGACGCCCTCAACGACCGTCCTCTGCTGCGCGCTGTTGCGGACGAGGTTGCCAAAGTACTTGAGCGCGACCTCGCTCTCCTGGCGCACCTTGAGCGTCTCCTCGCGTCGCTTGCCGAGGTCCTTGACCGACTGCTCCAGGCCCACGCGGAGGTTATCAGCAGGGTAGCGGAGAACCTTCCGGACCGACCCGGAAATGCGCGTCGCGTTGGCATGCACGTAGTCGATAGACTCTAGCTGGACCGCAATCTTGGTTGACAGGCGGTGAGGAAGCGAGTTGGGAATCTGGTTGACAACGTAGGCGGCGGCTGCGAAGGCTTTAAGAAATGAGTGTTAGCTTTGGCTCACCGAAGGCTCGCCGATGACGAGAAACTTACCGGCTGCGATGATACCGGGCACGATGAGGCGACGCAAGTTGTCGTTGCCCATGATCTTCGCTGCGCTCAACGCATGGTCCAACCAGCCGCTGCTGCCCATCATGCGCGGAACAAGGGCTCCAGCAAGAGTGAGGGCCATGCCCGTACCTGCGACCTTCTCTTGCTTTTGAACAATGGTGTTCCAGTCAACAAAGTCCCAAACCTCGGTGGGAACGTCTACATTGCGCGCCATCGAGTCCCGCTTTCTCTTGAACATGACGTCGGGTCGGAATACCAAGTTCTGATAGTCGTCACCGAGGTGCAAAATGCCGAGCTGCTTGATGGCGTTGACGCCACCAACCGTCTTGGACTTTGCGTGTTCCTCGCAGGCGACAACCGACTCGTGAATGTAGGACATCATGGCCTCCTTCAGCTCCTCGGCATACTCAAACGCATTGAAGATGCCACGGTAGGGAACACCGTGGTTGTTGTCACCAGCGTGGTCAATGGCCACACTGAGTGTCATCCGCGTGTGATCGTAGACCTCCTTGCACGTCTCCTCGGTGATCTTGTCAATTTCGTCGCCAACCTGCGCCGTGGCCTTTCTGCTCGACTCGAGCTGAGGCTCGATCTCCTTAAGCTCCTTGGTGACACGGTCGAGCTCCGAGTTGGCGACCTCTGAGTTGACGTTGGCCAGGACGTGAACGTCGTTGAGGATGTTGAGCAGGTATGTCTTCGCAGGTGCCAGCTTGGATCTGGCGCGCTTCTCCAGGACAAACCTGCGCAGTGACTGTTCGAGGTTCTCAAAGTCCCGGATCTTCTCAATATCCTTGCCCTTACCCTTGGGGTCATCGCTGGGGTCGTCGTCGCCACCGCCGCCTGACGGGCCACCTGGTGGCGCAGGGGCTGTAGGAACAGCGTTGCTTGAAACGAAGTGCACCAGCTCCGAGGATTCTTTATGTGTTCTCGGGCTGAGACCATGAACTTGGTCGAGAATCATCTTCTCGCATCTCTTCTTGTCTCTGATGTTGTCGAAGCCGTTCACCACGATGAAGAGGTATGCCTTCTCGGCCGCAGCAGCCCAGATGAACTCCTTGGCAGTCATGGTGAAGTGGTTTGCAGCCGAAACCACAAAGACAACCACATCAATCTCCTCCTGGCGCGCAAACACCGCCGTTGTCTTCGTCGTATCCGAGTTCAGGCCAGGCGCATCGATCAAAGCGATATCGACAACACCGTTGTTGAGTAGCGATTCGTCAATGGTCCGGACGTCCTTGACGTACACCTTGCACTGGGTGTACTTCTCGTTATCGACAACAAGGTCCTCTAGCTGTGCCAGCTTGTAGACGTCGTAGGTGCTCTCGTCATGTCTGTCGTACGCGGCGTCCCTGTGCACGGCATGCACCTCCTCCAGTCCTCCGTTCTCCCTGGCGTCCAGGACCTCACAGAAGATTGCCGTGCAGGGCTGTTGGTCTTCGGGCAGAACCTTTCTGCGCAGCAGAGCGTTGCAAAAAGTGGACTTGCCGGCGTTGAGGTCACCAGTAACGAGCACCTTGCTGGAGGTATCTTCGATTCGTTCGCGGAGGTTGAGCAAGTGTCGAATACTAGAGCTGATTTTGCCATCCAGGAGCGAGGCGATGGAGCCCTTTTCAAGGGAGTGGACGAGCTCTGCTTGATGGAGCGAGCCCAGCTTGAGATCCAGCTTGAGAACCGAGAAGTCCTGAGCGATCTGAGGGGTAACAAGCCGGGGCTCTTCGGGGGCACGCCGCTCCTGGGCCTTGCTCGACTCGGCGTCGTTGCGAGCCTCGACCGATGTAAAGGATCGTCGTATCGCCGGCGGGGCAGTCGGGGAAGAGGGAACAGAGGAAGCAGAGGCGGGTGCTTCGCCGGTTGTCGAGTATGCGTGTGAAGGGGCGGGGCGCGATGACTCGGTTCGCTGGACGGAAGGGTAATGCGCAGGCCAAGAGACGTTCATGTCCTGCAGCTCCTTCAACAGCTCGATAACCTTGTTGATCGAGCGACCCAGCGTTACCCTGTGTGCATTGTACCACAGCTGGTGGATAGCGCCGGCCTGACTGCGACGGTCAACCTCAGAGAGCTGCCCATTGACGGGGGTCGGGATGTGACGGTCGCCGGAGGAGGTCATCGCATCGCCATCCGCGATGCTGCCACCATAGCCCGAGTCGTTTTCCAGCAGAGACTGGAGATGCGCTGCATGTGCTGAGGTGGAGCCGGATCCCACGGTCATGAACTGCGGTGGTCTGCTCGATGACGGCACCGGCTGATAGGGCGCGTCGGACTCGTCCTTCTCGACCTCCTGGTCCATAGGGGCCTTTCCCTTCTTCGAAAAGTAATCTTGACTCATTTTCGATCGATCGATGGTGGAAGTAGCATGGTCGAGCCACGATATAGAAAGGAGACAAGAGTGGGTGAGTGGTATAGGTTGGTTGGCAAGGTGGCGGCGAAGTTTTGCCCGGTCGTGAATGTTTTTTCAGGGAAGCTCGTCATATACCTGACCTGTTGTCCCTAGCAGTGTACCTGTAATACTGGGTGGAATTCCCAGCGCATGATTTTGGGCGGAGCGGCAAATTTCCCACCACCCGTTGTCGCGCCGCTTCGCCTATTGGTTCCAGAAAGAGACGTCGGAAAATGCCGCCGCCGCTGCCACCGCTGCCGACTGACCTATGGTCTTATCTAATCACCTGAGCCAGACCTGGTCGGACCTCCCAGCGCAATCGCTGAGAGAGCAGTAGCAACCGGGACCGACTTCCTTGGTTTCGCACCTGGATACCTACGCTGTGCCAAGCTGCTGTACGTACCCTTGTCCCGTTACGTGCGTGCCAGGCAACCCGAATATCAATCAACCTCCACCATCGACTCCTCTCCACAGTACCACAACACGGTTGTTGCTACCATCGAACCCTCAAGCGCCTGGTAATCGCCTTTCCGACAGAGCGACGCCTTATTCCTCGCCGACCAACCATCGCCAGCGCCCACGATGAATGTATGACGCATGCATATTTCCTGCCATCGCCCACGTGCTAATCCCGCGACGCAGATCTTGGAGTACATGTTCGGCAAGCGCATGACGCCTGCGGAGCGTCTGCGCAAGAACCAGCGTATGCTGGATAAGGCGATCCGTGAATTGGACCAGGTCCGCGTCAAGTTGGAAAAGCAGGAGAAGCAGTTGATCACACAGATCAAGCAGAGCGCCCAGAAGGGACAAATGGGCGCTTGCAAGATCCAGGCCAAGGATCTGGTCCGGACACGGAGGTCAGCCGCGGACGACGAAACCTATGAGTGCCTGGAAACCGAAGCTGACGGGATCCCTTTGCAGATACATTGAGAAGTTCTACGGCATGCGCAGCCAACTGCAGAAGATCTCGCTCCGGCTTCAGGTAGGGCATATCAAAGACACCTAGCTCTTGGTGTCCTCTGACTGACCCGTTCATTCCCTCAGACATACCGCACCAACGAACAGATGATGACGGCCATGAAGGGTGCGACCCAGGCCTTGGGAACGATGAACCGATCGATGAACCTCCCCGCTCTCCAGCGCATCGCCATGGAGTTCGAACGCGAGAACGACATTATGGATCAGAGGCAAGAGATGATGGACGATGTCATGGACGATGCCATGGACGTCGGCGCCGATGAGGAAGGCGAAGAGGTTGTGGAGCAGGTATTGGAGGAGATTGGAGTCGATTTGACGTCGGCGGTGAGCACTCGCGACCGTTCAATGATGGAGACGCACTGGCTAACTCGGTATTTCCGTAGCTTGGAGAAACACCGTCTGGAATGCAGACGGCGGCGGTTCCGGAGAGCCGAGTTGCTCAAGCGGTTGGCGGAGGTGGAGGTGGGGATCCCGGCGACGACGCCCTCCAGGCCCGCCTTGACAGCCTTCGACGGTAGTCGTAGCGATAACGCTGGACGTAATGACCGCAAAGGGCTGGGGGCAGCAACGATGGATGATGGGGAGTCTAGGGCAGCTAGTTTATTTTGTCACATATGGAACGGAGTCCCCGGGAAATGGGAAGGCGCACTTTTTCCTCAAGCGGGCGTTTCTTCACATGCAGCAACGATTCGAATGGACGTCTCAGTGGGCGGCGAGTGAGTTGGCACTTGAGAGCTTATACTGGAAAATTGCGTCATTCGTCCACAGTGAATAACGGCTGCCCCGCTGAGATGCATATATTGCCCGGTGAACTCAGAGGGGTTGATTCTGTAGACCGACACGTTGATTCTGCGAACCGCATCCTCCGTGGTTTGCACCAGGGAGGCAAGACTATGGGGGCATGGCCACCGAAGACTAATTCACACTCATATGACTCACGAGCATGCAATGGACCTCTGCGTGGTCATTCTTGGACACGTTGTATAGCACTCGGTCACATCCCGCACCAGAACATCTCGTGGGTGCCAGCAACTCATTGTCAACACGTGAAGTCCCCATATCGGGCGCTATTGTCACGAGTCAGCATGGCGATGTTAGTCAAGAAAATGTGGACCATTGCATTTGGGCAGAACAACTGTGAAGAGCAGACATAGCAGCAAGCCAGCTCGGCCCAACAGGATAGGTCTCGACATTTTGGACCCCGATTTCTCGGAACAACACGTTGCCTGGGCTTGTATTGTTTGTTGAGCTGTCGTGTCGGCGTGCTGTCGACTTGGCCGAGATATCTGGGCGCGTCGAGGGGTTCTCCAAGTTGTTGTGTTATGGGAGCGGCTTCTCTTGCATCGTGTGTACGGGTTCTTTTGGTTGACCGGGGGGGGGGTTCCTAGAGACACTTAAACTACAGCCCAACTTTGCTCTATTTTGATGGGCCAAGCAAGTCAGAGTCATACTGGCGCCTAGACATCGACAGGCTTTCTGTAAAGAGACCATGTCGCGGCCCCGCCCCCCTCCCCCCGGCGGTGAGTTGCAAACAAGCTGCTTCGCAATCCAATCCACCTGAGGCGTGTTGAGGTGAAGGACACAATGTTCACCGGGCGGTCTTCAAGGCCATTGACTTTGCCCGGGGGGAGAGTGTTCTCGGGTCGCCCATGCGGCCCATGAACACATGAACACGCGACTGACGTTTTTCTTTTGGAGCTTGCTTGTAAGTAAGCAGATAGAAAATGCCCCAACCAGAGAATGCTAGCCAACGTGCTTGAGCGTATGAGCGCGTGCGTTTGTCGCTGTCAAACCAGTACCGCATACCCAGGGTAGGAAGGTTGATCCAACCCAGGACATACACACACACACACACACTCTCTCTCTCTCTCTCTCTCTCTCTCTCTCTCTCATATATGCTGTGATCGGCAAGGCAAACGCCGGTTTGACTTAGCAGCATTTCGTGGTCGGGTCTCGGTGTGAGGTCACTTGTCCCCCTTCGAAACGGGAGCCAGACCAAGCCCATCGCGGGAAGGGCAACCAATGTTGGTGGAGGTCAGACTCTCTTGCTCAGTTTCTTCATTTCCCCGTCAGTTTGTTTATATCTCTAATAGACCGCATTAGGCTCTCACAAGACCAGTCAACCCGAGGTGCTTGTTTTCCTTTGTGGCTGGAAATCCAGCACACCTCTTGCCTCGCCTCGCCTCTTAATTGGCTACGCGCCGCACCTTGGCTACCTTACGTAGGTAAGGAGGTCTAGGTACACCACACACCCCTGACGCAAGACATCATCACCGCCTCAAGTGAGACATGATAACACACGCAGCACACCTCGGGGAGAAGGCAGCCATCGCACCCAATTTTTCGGAGTAGATCGCAAAATACCACCAGCAAGTTTACCGGGCACATTTTCCAATCGTATTTCCGAACAACCTCACGTCAGGTACCTATCTACCCACCTCTCCCACTTGATCCTCAGCTCCTCAGCTCCCAGCTCTTCAGCTCAGGGTTGTTGCAGCCAGAGTGGGAAGCTCAGGCCAACCGGACCCATAACAAGAGTACAAAATACCTACCTACCTACCTACCTGGTACAGGTAAGCGCCGCTAAAACGACCCTGCGAATCGTCCCTGCCGCTTTCGCTTCTGTCCTTACGCCCTTCTCCAACCAAGCCTAGTTGAGCCAGCCCAACTAGCCCTCCCCCCTCCTCTTGGACTGACTGCGGAGACTGGGACCAGCGACCAGAAACACACAGCAACATCCGTCACCCACATCCCTCCTCAACTTCTCTGACGTCTTAAACCTCAACACCATCATTCTACTCCCAGACGCATCGCAGGTTTTGTCAACCTCCCTCCCCCGGCAAACTTCATTCCCGACAACTCATCACTGTTTTGGCCCTGTGCTCCTTCCTTCCGACCACCTTCTTCGACAAACGTCGTCCCGGCACTCCGTCCTGTTGGGTACGTCACTTTCGTGAGTACTACCTATTTTGATCCCTCTCCAGTACCAATCAATCTGCCTACGTCACTCGTCACCCCGGACCACCTGGGTTCTGGGTTGGGAAAACCCGCGCAAACATCGTAACTCTCCCGGGCATTGGCATGCTGCATGCTTCCGCTTCTTTAGCGGACGCTGTTTCTTGCGCGCCACCGTCATTGTGCTGTTCCGTCTGGCTACGGGGTCCAGCAGAATAGCCCTTTACCCTTTGGACAGTCGGCGTCGGTCAAAGCAACCCACCACTGGCGCTTATGTGACGAGACAGTCCGTCCGACACTCGCGAGATTTATACATCTTTCTGCCCGCCCTTCCCGTCTCTTGCAGCAGCTCGGGCCCGGTCACTATCCAGCCCCCGGTCGTTCTCGGACCACTTCTGCCCCTCCATGAAGCCCAAGACTGTTACTCTTGCTCGCTAGGCCTGACTGATACTAATACTCACTACCTTTCTCAGACACCCAACTTCGCGGCATTCCTCCCAAGACGAAGACAACGACCTCAACAAAGACAAAACCACTGCGGACCCATCGTATCCGATAAACTCTACACGCGGAACGGTACCCTTGACGTATTTTCAAGGTTCTTTAAACTGGCAGGAAGCAAGCGTCGCAGCCTCTCCAACCAGGGGAGTGGTCTGCTGACTAGAATGTTCGGCGGCGGCTCCAGTTCGGCTGCGTCCAAGGCGGAGAGGGACCCCAAAGAGGATCGAAAGTCGCCTTCGCCCGAGTCTGACAAGGGCTCCGCGGCCGCCATCAAGTCATCCGATCAGGCCGCCAGCGGCGACAAGCGGAGCGGAAACAGCAGTCCTCCTGGCCGCCAGCAGGACGGTGCCGTCGATAAGAAGCGCCGGGCCAGCGGCGTCCAGGGAAAGGCCGCCGGCATCCTGGCTCACGCCAAGAATGCACTCAACATCTCCCAAGTCAGCCGAACCAGCTCCGATATGAGCTCGCAGACCCCGCTGCAGAAGCTGGGCAAGCAGGACCCTGCCCTCGCAGTGCCCCAGGGCCAACACAACAACTCGGCCGGTGATTCCGTTCCCGGCCCAAGGTCAACGTTCCGTGTCGGTGTCTGGGAGGACAGAAACAAGAAATGCCGTCGCACCATGGAGGATACCCATGCTTTCCTCTACAACTTTTTGCATACTCCGGCTCCCGCCCTCGAGGGCAAGAAGGACGATTCCGTGTCGGACGACAAGGAGACGCTCGCTCAGGACATGATCGAGACCGACAACGGCTACTTTGCCATCTTTGACGGCCATGCCGGCACCTTCGCCGCCGACTGGTGTGGAAAGAAGCTGCACATCATCCTGGAGGATATCATCCGCAAGAACCCCAACGGCCCCATTCCCGAACTCCTCGACCAGACATTCACGTCTGTCGACGCGCAGTTAGAAAAGCTCCCTCTTAAGAACAGCGGATGTACCGCCGCCGTCGCCGTATTACGTTGGGAGGATCGTGTGCCCAGCGATCGCTCCGCGACGGGTTCCCAGGCCATTGCGCCGGCTACTGCCGCAGCCACCAAGGCGGCTAAATTAACGTCGGAAGAGGCCACGGACGACAAGGCCACCTCCACAGGCGGCGGCGTTGAGGCCACGCACGCTAAGCTGAAGAGTTCGGCGAGCCGCCAGCGTGTTCTCTACACGGCCAACGTTGGAGACGCCCGCATCATTCTTTGCCGTTCCGGCAAAGCTCTTCGCCTTTCGTACGATCACAAGGGCAGTGACGAGAACGAGGGAAAGCGGATAGCGAACGCGGGTGGTTTGATACTCAACAACCGCGTCAATGGTGTCCTGGCTGTGACGCGAGCGCTCGGTGACACTTACATGAAGGACTTGGTCACTGGGCATCCGTACACAACCGAGACGGTCATTCAACCCGAGAGCGACGAGTTCATTATCATAGCCTGTGATGGGGTAAGTTTCCGTGTGTCTGAAAGCCCAGTGGGTAGCTGCTGACTGTTTTCTTAGCTCTGGGACGTTTGCTCCGATCAAGACGCCGTTGACCTCGTTCGCAACGTTGAGGATCCGGTTGAGGCCTCGAAACTCCTCGTTGACCACGCATTGAATCGGTTCAGCACGGATAACTTGTCCTGCATGATTGTCCGGCTGGACAAGGAGGCGCTGCTAGAGAGTCAGAACGACAAGGAGAACGCCATCGGAGTGGAGCGGCCTCCGGCAAACCCGGCCAAGGTCAGCGAGGCGGAGAAGATCATTCGGGAGACGAAGCAGAAGATCGCCGAAGGTGGCGCGCCGGCAGTCGGTGTTTCGGCCAGCAACAGCGGCCGCGGTCATGACCCCGCATCGATTGACAACGGCGACTTTAAGCCAACAACGCTGGACGGCACCCTTGAGGAGGAGCCGGGACCGATCGACGATGGCGACTCACCAGAGATTGAGCCTGACGCGGTGCCTGCTATTCTCCCCGCAACCGTAGAGCAAACCGACGCTGCTGTGGCGCCGAAGAAAAGTGCTTAGACTTGGTTGGCGATGCCATGCAGTGTGGTTGGAGCTCATTCCACAGGCAGGCAGGCAGGGTTGAACGGGTTGGGCAGCGGCTATGCTATGCTATGCTATGGGGTCGAGTCAAGGGTTGGGGTGGCAGCTGATACACGGGGGCAAGGAAGACATCGGAAGATGTCGACGATGCACTGAGAAAGGTTCCAAGGAAGGCGAAGCAAAGAGTTCGGATGCAGGCAATCACGAGGCAATAAAAGGGCCGCGTGCCGAGAGGCGCCTCTTGTAGGCTATATGTACATCCAGCTATCAAATGGCTTTCGAACCGCGATGCCGACGATGGCGCTGACTTTGGACACTCTGTGAAATCAAGCGGGTCGCGAACGGGAGCAGACGGTCTCAGTTCATTCTTGTTAGATTGTTGTGTTATCACAAGGAACAAATGCAATCAACGGTCGGGCAGAGGAACGATGACGTTGGAGATGCCGGGCCAGCCGTCGCATTGGCATTCGGTGACAAGCCTTGGTTGTAAAGTACTTCTAAACCACTGTTATTGCTTTGCAGACAGCAGACAGTAACTGCTGCCTGTTGGTTGGGGCCCATAAAGGTCAAGCGTTATTACTTAGAAGCTGAGTCAAGGAGCTTCTCCGAGTCGTTGCGACGTCGGCCCACGGGAGCTGGAGCTACTACCCCGCGTATCCGCTGACGGGATGTACAGCCGATTAACTGATTGATTAATTGAATTGATCGATCGGTCAGTCGACAAAGAATGAAATTCCCAGCAAGTACGTAAGGAATGCGACGGCGGACATGGTAGCCCGGACGCGTGTTGGATGGAGGGTGCCAACGTGACCCGGCCTGGGTGAGACGACGAGCTAGCCAACGTGACCACCACGGGGCTTATGTCGCAAGTGTTGAAGTGTCGAGTGTCGCAAGTAGGTAGGTACCTAAGAAGAACGACAACGGTTGGCCCGGGCTTGCTGGTGGGGTTCCCCAGACTTTGTAAAGGTAGGTAGGTAAGTAGGTAGGTACTTACCTAGGTAGTGAGTGAGTGTATTTATTGGTTTTTGCTTGGTCTTCAGGCCGGAGGGGATCAGTCACGGGGTGGTGGACTGTGTTGGTTGGTGAAGTACACCTCACCCATTCTTTCTCCCTCTCCTAATGGGCATGTTGCTTGCAATACGAAATTGCAACACGAAACAAACACGTACCAGGTACTATATACGGCCTGTCTACCCTACTGCACCGCCATCATTGGTCTCGGGTGACCTTAGGTGACCTCACCTTGCCTTTGCAGCGTACGCCGAACCGAAGGCGCCGGAGGTTGCTTTGCTGGGCTGGGAACCTCTTTGGCGCGGCGCTGGGATCCAACCCAATGGAGACGGAGACAAGAGAGCAGGAGTAGGGAGGGATACAGTACGGAGAGAGAGAGAGAGAGAGAGAGAGGCACCAGGCAAGATTGGGAAGGCATGAAAAGGTGCGTCTTTCTTTTCTTTTCCCCAAAGTAAAACGGCGAACGGTTGGCTTGTCCAGAGTCCACATTGATCTCGTGTTCGGGTTTGATTCATCAATTGACGTAGATCGTCGTCGTCGAATGTCGAACTGGCGAACGCCGATGAGCCAAACCCCTCCCGGTGCTGCAAAACCTAGGTCGTCGTTACCTTTATCTCAATTGCATGCGATATCAAGATCGCTGGACAGTTTAACCATCCATGCCCCTTTTTATTCAAATTTTTTATTGATTCCAATTCTGCCATCAACCTCGTTCTTGGGCTTCGAATAATCCATTTTCCTTCCAATCGCTCCAATCAGACCTCAACAAAAATATCCTACCCCTCGTCGATAAGGAATTAGCCCCCGTCCCTCTTATTTTTTGTCTACGCAGGATTCTCTTGTTCTCATTATTCAATTCTCACCTACCTACTTTGGGACGTAATACAAGCACTTTTGTCTGACCGAAGCGGGCAGCGACCTGCGGGCGAACCGTTGTCACCCTGACTTGACTCTGTAGGTAGGTACCTTCAAGTAGGTACCTCTGAGTAGGTAGGTACCTAGATAGGTAGGTAGGTAATGTAGACCGAACAGCCGAGTCTTGATCTCAACGCAACGCAACAGCAACGCAACGCTCGAGTACCCATACGGCCTGTGTTTCGGGACTTATCACCGCGAACAACAGACGATTTGTCTCTTTTACTACCCCGTACTCTCACTTTCTTCACTAGCAACTTCAAGTTCCTTCCCTCTCTCTCTGGAGTGAGATCCCCTCGCCCCCGGAAAGCTGCGCACGGCGAAGTCCTGGGCGAGATGTCCAAGAAAAGGTACGTATCTCACGCAAATTCCACCTGCCTACCTAGAGCTCACCCACCACCTTATCCATGTCCCTCATTCCTCCAACCCCGCACCTCGCTCTACGCCACTGCACACTAGCACGATTACACTAGGGCACCTCCCTCACTTGGGTCGGCACCCTGGCACTGCAGCTCATGCTCGCCAGAACGGATACCTAGTGAAGGTAGCCAGCCAACCCGCACAAAAAAAGCACTGACCAGCCCCCCCCCCCAGCCCAGCAATACCTGGACCGACAAAAACCACCCACGCCCCGCCGCTGGTGGCTGTAAACCCGTTTTTTCCCCCTCCATAAACCCGTTGCAAACCGACCCAAGCTGTCCGTGTCTATCCATCCATTCGCAAAATAATCCCAGAGTCGTACCGTGCCATCCCTCACCCCACGATTGCAGCGCCGCGACTGCTCGGCCCATCATGGCCCAACACGCCGTGCCGCCCGCGTCCAACTTGAGCCCGACGTCCTCCGACACCCCCTCGGCCGCCGTCGCCGCCTCGGCTCAGTCGCAGTCACAGTCTGGCCCACCCGGTGCGCCCCAGCATAAACGCGTCTACCAGGCCTGCATCCCGTGTCGCCGGAGAAAGGTCCGTTGCGACCTGGGCAGCGTCGACAACCCCCACGACCCGCCCTGTGTGCGATGTCGCCGCGAGAGCAAGGAGTGCTTCTTCAGCGCCACCCGGCGCAAGCGCAAGGCCGAGGACGGCGAGGATGCCGACCCCGAAGACGTCGACGACTACATCGTTCGCAATGGCCGTAAGCGCCTCCAGGTCAGCGGCAGCCCGCCCGTCGTCATCGACCGCCGACTCTACAGCGAAGTGCCCCTGACTCCGGGAGGTTCCATCGGCCGGAACCAGCCTCTGCGCCGCCCCAACGACACCGGCACCTCCGTCGGCGGCACCCCGAGCACCACGAGCCAGCCCGACAGTCGCCCGCGCGCCGACTACGCCATCGACGACGAGCCCAATGCCCGCGTCGAGAACCGCGAGGCCCAGGACCTCATGCGGCCCGGCGTCTACGGACCCCACGATGCGTTGGACCTGCTTTACAAGGCGGCCACCGATAGGTCAGTCCAGCTCCGCCATGCCCAGGACGCAGCTGCTTACCACCTCTCGGCCTACAGCCCTGCGACCACCAACACCCACAAGCGTCACGAGAGTGTTGCTTCCATACCCGCCATTCCCCGGCAGCCCCTCATCGTCACACCTGGCGCCACCATGAAGCCCATCGCCGATGCCCGTCCGCCCATACCGGTCAAACTCGAAACGCAGCCCATCGACCCGGAGCTGACGAGGCGTGACCTGTCTGGCGAGCCTGGCTACCAGGACGCCATCAAGGCCTGGGGAAGGTTCAGGTTCGTCAGAGCTGGCTGGTTCACTGCGCAGGAGGCTATTGAGTATATCGACTAGTAAGTTGTTCGGTCGCTTTACGAGTTCACAGACTATTCATGCTCACATCCATCAGCTACTACGAATATCTGTCTCCGCTTACACCAATCTCACCCCCGACCTTCCGTAACCCTGCATCGCACATCACCCTGTTGACGGAGGAGCCCATCCTTACCATCACTCTTCTCACCATCTCATCGAGATATCGCAAGATTCCCGGGACCGGTGGCCACTGCAGGTCCCACGCCATCCACGAACAACTCTGGACATACCTTCGCGGCATGATTGAGAGATGCCTGTGGGGCCAAGAGGCCTTTGGGGGCGGTTTCGCCGCCATGGCCGGAGCGTCGTCTCTTCCTGACGACCAGACGAGTAGCACGGCGCCCTGGCGCGGAATGAGGAAAGGCAGTCTGCGGACGCTGGGGACCATCGAGTCCTTGATGATTCTCACAGAGTGGCACCCTCGTGCCCTTCACTTCCCGCCAGCCGAGGCCATCGATGAGCTCATGCTCCCTTCGTATGAAGGCAGCGACCTGATCAGCACTGACGAGAACGGCAACCAACGACCGCCCGCCAACATTGGCGGCAAGAGGCTCGACAGTTGGCTCGAGCCTGCTTGGAGGAGTGACAGGATGTGCTGGATGCTGCTCAGCACCGCCATGGGCCTCGCGTACGAGCTTGGCGTATTTGACGACATTGATGAGATGCTGCGCGACGGTGCCATCTCGCGCCCAGAGTACGAGGAAGAGGTGTATCGCCAACGGGCGTACCGCATCAAGCGCCTGTTGCTGATCTACCTGACCCAGCTGGCCGGTCGCCTCGGATGGACGAGCATGGTGCCCGAGACCCTTCGCAAGAGTGACCCGGCCGTGACCCGTCGCCGGCCAACATCGACCGAAGGCACGACGCCAGGCACCAACCCGTCGTCCATGTCCAATGCCTTCAACTATATTCCCGACCTCGAGCTGGACGACCAAATAATACACTGCTGGGCCGGGATCAGCAACGCCATGCACATTGGAAACGAGAAGCTGTTCAGGTCGCGCAAGCACACCACCGACATCATCCAGAGCGGCAAATACACGGAGATGCTGAAGGATTTCCAGCCGTTGCTTCAGGACTGGTGGAAGGAGTTTGAGCGCTACAGGCTGCCCCCTTACATCAGACACATACTCACCATCGAGTACGAGTACGTGCGCATCTACGTCAACTCATTATCACTGCAAGCCGTTGTCGAGCGGTGCACCAACAACGCCGGCCACACCGCCCATGCGGGCCATGGCGCCCACGGCAACCACAATGCCGGGAGCGCAGCGCAGCTATCACCCCAAACCCAAAACTACTTTGGTAAGCTGCCCCTCGGCCAGCTGGGTGGCTTTGGCGCAAGCGATCAAGAGTACATCAAGGAGGTCATCAGCGGCTGCCGGAACCTGCTCCGTACCGTCGTGGAGGGCCTCCTTCCGGGCGACTACCTCAAGCACGCACCCGTGCGGACCTACTTCCGCATCATCAGCGGAGCCATGTTCCTTCTCAAGACGTTCGCCCTGGGTGCCCCGCGGTCGGACGTCAAGCTCAGCATTGACTTGATGGACGAGACGGTCAAGGCCCTCCGCAACTGCATCGTCGATGATGTTCACTTGGGCATTCGTTTCGCTGACCTGCTGGATTCCCTGACCAGCCGACTTCGCAACCGCTTCATCCAGGCCCCCGCTCTGGGCCAGGTTGGTTCTGCGGATGGAAGGAGTCCAGACCCGCATGCCGCTGTCAATGGTGCTTCTGTTGCCGCCCACAGCCAACAAGCCAACGGCGGCGACGGCCAGGCCTGGAACAACCACGCCACGAAGCTGCGGGATGGGCTCAATGCACACGGTAAGCCTCCTTCACACCGTCTCTTCCCGCCGTCCAAGGTAACACCAACTCACGTGGGTGCACTAGAAGATCCCACCAACATTTCCGCAACGCCATTCGATCTAAGCACGGGCACTTTCCCCTACCCGTCAGGGACGGCCTCGGTCCTGGGACCCTCCACGCCAGCGGCACTGCCTGAGAACGGCGGCGTCGGTGGAAACGGTAACGGCAACGGTAACAACGCCTCGTCCTCGACGACGGGCATGGACGGCCTCTTCGACTCGACGGACTGGAACAACCCGGGCAACGAGATGTGGTATCTACCGCCCGGCCCGGCCTTTTTCCAGAACATGGATAACACGGCCGTCGCCATGACCGCCGAGGGCGTCAATGTCGGTGGCCTCGATCTGCTGGAATACATGGCCATGGACACAGGGTTCCCCGTCATGGACGGGCCCTCTTCGTACCCCTGAACCAGACAGGGAGTATACCACTGAAAAGTGATGCTGCAAATAGGAGTAACGACGAAGAATTCGGCAAAGGCGCTACACAAAAACAAGACAAAAAGGCAGGCGAAGAAACGGACCTGGGTAATTCGGCGCTTTGAAAGACACAGGGAAAGGTACTGGAAAACCGGAACATGAGAGGCAGGTCACTTATCCTTGCGCGAGCGAATCTGATTATACATAATTTGCAATTATCTTTTTTTTTTGGAAGGGGGAGGGTTCATAAAGGGGGGGATGACAAGAGAACCTGTGCGGTGATGGTCTATGCGCCTGGTTTGATTTTCACACATTTAATGATGGTGTGGGCAAAAGGATGATCTAGATACCCGTCTGAACGAAGCTCGAGACTTTGACAATCTCGCGATTTGCTCGAGTACAGCCAGCGATAAGAGGAATATACGCAGATAGACGAAACAAAATCCAACCAATTTTTGCTCGCCGTGGACTCGAGAGCGATTGATATTGTTAAAAGTCGTGCCTAAACAAGTCACTCGAGATCGGACAAACATGAGGATGCTAGGGCTGAGAGAGAGAGAGAGGTCTTCAATTACGTTGTCGAGGGGGTTGGAGAAACATACAAACACACACTAACACTCACACACACACACTCTCTCTCTCTCTCTACGCCTCAAGCCTGGGCAATGTACCATTGCCAACAAAAGTAAAGGCTGGGATCACAACTCTTGGCAAGCCAGACATGGAAATGGAGTATAATTACAATTGGGAGTGGGGAGGAGGAAGAGGTGAGTGCCAGAGGGCAGCCGTAAGAACCCCCCCCCCCCCCTCCCGACATCCTCTCCCCTGCGTCTCGTCTACTACCTAGCACAGCCCCTACCGCCTCCGTTCCAACCCGCTTCCACGCCAGTGCCGTAGCCTCGTGAGCTGGCACTCTCTGCCTGTCCTGGTTCCCTTGCCAAATTTGGATACAACAGATACCACTTGCGAACGTACACAAGACGACTCCTTCCACTCCGCGGATCCCTTTTTTTGTGTCCGATGACATACACGAATAGACAAGACAACACACGCGCAACGCACACATACACACACCAAATCATTGGAAACAGACAAGAAACCGAACAAATCATAACAAACGCGAAGCACGAAGCCGTGAACGCCTAGCCAAATGCCATTGGAGAAGCGAAACAGAAAGCCTATGACCACCGACCAACCAATCCCCCTCCCCTTTTCACAAGAGGACTCGTCTGTCGAAGTCGTCTGTCCCAATCGTTGTTCGATTCGGTTCGTGTGGGGAGGGTTGTTTCGGGATGGTGCTGGAGAAGAAGCTGGTCTTCGCGAGCGGTGGTATAATCTAACTGACAAGGCCCTTCTTGCTCTGTTGCGTCGAGGGCCACAGCATCGCGGTCAGCGGCCGGTCTTTGTATCCTGGCCAAACCCTTCGTCCAGACACGGATCCTCTCCCGTCCTTTCGGCTAGACCGATTTGTGTGGAGGGGCGCAGTACAGTCCACGAAGCTCGGGAAGAATTCAAGCCGAGGCACTGCCCCGACGGCCGCTCACAACCGGATGTAAGATTTACTCACCAAGTAGTCCCACAGGAGCTTGGTCATCGCATCCGACATTGTATACAGATCGATGGAGAACTCTCCCGCTATAAGATCGGTCAGCCGTGACTCGTCCATGTCGTTGTTCCTGATATTAAGCCGGCCATTGCACCTCCCAACGCAAGGAAAACTGACCACTCAGAAGATCGACACCAGGGGAAGCAGGCGTTAGCTCACCATCAACATCACTCTTGATGTATGTGTCCGCGGTCTTGTTATCGTTGATAATCTGGATGACGCGGAGCAGATCGTCCTCATCAAGCTTCTCAAGAGCTTGCGCGATCTTCTCGTAGTCGTACTTCTGGGCGCCCTTCTTGCCAGCGCCACCCTTCTTCTTGAGACGGTCATCGTCGGACGGGAGAGGGCCCGTCTCGCGCAGGATCTGCTGCAAGGCCTGCGATGGGTTCTTGAATGATACGGTGTGCTCGGCGTCATAACGGTTCTTCGCAAAGTTGAGGTCGTGGGTGAGGGTCTGCTTCGATTTCTCGGTGATGTAGCAATCGATCGTCATGTCGAACTCACCCCATCCCTCGTTCTCGCATCGGAAGGGAGGCTTGGAAAATGCTGATGAAGGACGCTGTTAGAGAGTTGCGGCCGGGGAGAGAGCAACTGCGGGCAGGGGGTATACGAACTTTGCGTGGGGTTTTCGAAAGAGGGGTGGAGGTTGTAGACGACCTTCTGGAAGCAATCGGCCGGGTGTTCCTCGCCATCCTCGCCAACAATGTAGATTACGATAGACCATTTTCGCATGGGGAAGTCTTCGACGGGGGAGGGCTTGTCGCTAAGAGGAGAAGAAGACCCAACGTTAGCCACTGTGCCCTGAGGAGGACCACTCTTGTGGAAGGGGTAATCTTACATGACATTCTGCTCGGTGACGAGCCTGACTTTGCGCTTCAGCCCCATGTTAGCATTGGACCGAAGCGATATATACCGCGATTGAACGTTCGAATTCATCTGGGCCGCCTGTCGGGGAGCCATGGTGGCAGTGTAGTAGAGGAGAGGGAAGGAGGAAGGGGATTGCGACGAATGTTAATGGTGACAGAAGCTTCCAGAGTGGAAGCAAGTACAAGACGGGCAAGACGCGTTGCAGTTAGACCCAGCTGAGGTCCACAGGAGAAAGATAGAGGAATTTATAGGAGGCAGTCCTCCATCCGATCGCCAGCGCAAGCTGTCACTGCAAAGGTGGTGAATGGGCAGGGCGGGTCGCTGATGATGTCGCAAAGGGAACGCGACGCAGCGCTCTGACGACATGGGGAAATCGGAGCAGTGGTTCTTACCTCGACAATCATTATGGGCCTCTATCGCAAGATAAGACAGTAATTGAAGCAATATGTGATGTCCAGGAGAGGAGGGGGAGGGGGTTTCGGCGTGCACTGGGCAGATGTGTGAAGTTCACCAGATTGGGATTTGGAGGTTTGGGACTGGAAGGCTGAGAGCAAGCGACGCTCGGGCCACACGTACTTACGCCCAGGGTGTGGCTGGAAAGCTCACCGCGCGCGGAAGCGTGTTGCGTGTTGCGGGGAAGAAACAAGGACTTTAATTGAATGGCCATCCCTCCTGCCCCATGGTTGAGTTGCACTTTGTTCCGTCAGTGCAAAGGAGAACAAAGCACTTTGGGGGGGGTGTTCTTTGAGGTTTGGGCCTTGGCGGACTGCTAATAAGTCAAGACCATCAGCTTCATCATTTCCATGTGCACTGCATCATCATATCCACTTCATCAAAATCATCATCACCAACATCAACCAGACAGACAAGAAACATCGGGCCTCATACTCAAAGAATGGGAGCCAAAGGGTATGGTAGGATTCTTCTGCCTGTCTCCCTCCCCTTGGGAAGAGCGTCTAATCAAATGGGAAGGGACTTTATTCTTGTTGATTTGTGCTGTGTAGAGTGTCTTGTTCCTGAGCCTTGATGCCTATCCATCCACTTATCAAATGCTAGAAAACAAACACCACTCGGTGCAAGTCTTTTTTTTGGTTTGCACTCTCCAGCTTCTCCTCACCGAAGCGATTCCATCCTGCCTCGTACCAAGGGGGTGTACAAACAAGTTTGATAGTGGGTGCTAGTTTCGGTGTTGTTGCAGGGGGGGTTGGGGGGTTGGGGGAATTCTTCTTATGGTAAGCCCAGCGCGATGATGGGGTTTTCCATCCTCATCATCTCGCTGGCATGGGAGATTCGGGAGCACATTTACTCCACAGCCGGGGCAGATGCACTCTCAGCAGCCTTGAAGAGCTCCTCGTTGTCCTTCTGAGCCTTGAGGAAAGCATCCTTGAAAAGGTTGGCGTCTACATATATTCGTCAGTCTCCGTCTTGGCAGAAAAACGCCTCCTGGTCCATCAAAGTACCAAACAAAAAACAAAAAAACTTACTCTCGGAGTTGGCAAAGCGAATGGCCAGGGTAACGGCCTCGGCCTCACCCTCACTGACATCGGCGGCGGCGTTCCACACCCAGCTGCGGTCAGAACCGACATTGGGGGAAAGCTTCATCTCGGGGACGACTACAAAAGAGGTCAGCAGGCGTGATGACGCAAAAATGAAAACCAGGGGAGCACGTACTGTAGTGGTTGGCGCAGACCTTGAGGGTCTTGTCACGACGCATGACGAGACGGGTCTTGCCGTTTTCCTTGTGCTTCAGCAGACGGACGTCACCGGTGCCACGCTCCTTCCACTCAGTCGTCTCCTTAACGAACTTGAACAGCTTGGCGCGCATCTTGAAGAGCTGCTCCTCAGCTTCCTCGTTGGTCTGGACGTCAACCTTCTCCGTCAGCTTGATGACGGGCTCGAAGTGGACGTCCTCGGATTCGGGGGCTTCTTCGTCGGCCTATGAAACAGTCAATATCTCGCCTCGGGTCCACACCTAGCTGCTACAGCATCAATGGGAGCAGGAAACAGGACGCACCTCGCCGCCCTCCTTCTTCTCGGCGGCGGCAGCTTCGCGCTGGGCCTTGGCACTGCCAGAGTTGTCGCCACGCTCCTCGTCTTCCTTCTTCTCCTTCTTGGCGCCGCCTCCGAACATGGAGAAAACGGCGGAGGAGGTCACAGGCTTCTCGGCCTCGCCGGTGGTCTGCGGACGGACAAGTCAGTCAGTCTTTTGTATATCCAAACATGTATCGCAAGTCGACGGTGCGAAGGGGGGGAGGGGGGTGATGCGCATCGCAAGGCACACCAGACATGTGCGGCGGGGGAGACGCCGGTCACGTCTGGACGACCGGCGGTTGATGATCGTATGCGACGAAGGGGGCGTCGTACCTCGGCGGGCTTGGTCTCCTCGACCTTGGGCTCGGTAGCTTCGGCAGCAGACATGTTGATGGTTCTAAGCGAAGATATCTGGGTGTTTGTGGATGACGATGTTTAGACCTGCATGCAGAAAACGAAGAAAAAAGGGCCATTAGCTATTGATTCCTGCATTACAGCCTAATCTGCCCCTCGTTGAGTCAGGAGGGGGGAACACTGACATGCTCGACATCCAGAACAACAGAAGGCAGATTGCAGGGGACCAAGGATAAAGGGCGCAAGACTTACCAGGGCTATTAGCGGTATGTTCTGCAGTGTGCGAGAGGGGGGTAAATGGAAGAGTGGGAAGCAAAAGATGATTTTGTTTCCTTAGTCCAGGTGAAGTTGGGAGTGGGTTGGCAAAATGAGGAAAGACAGCCCCTCATTCAAAAGTCAACACAACAAGAGGGGTGTCGGGGCGGGCCTGGCCCTTGCGGTTTGGCTTGCCATTTGGTGCCCAGGCAGTTGTCACCCTGCGAAAAGAAAAAAAGTACCCCTCCGCCCAAATTACATGGTTCGCTACTTTGCTGCTGCTGTTGCTGCTGCTGCTGCTGCATGGCCCTGTGGAGATTCACTCAAGCCCAAGCCCAAGCTGGACTCGCGCGGCCAATCAGCATGCCCGTTGTCTTTGCCACTGGGGGGGGGGGGGGGGGGGGGGGGCACTCCCTGACTTTGGAGATGTACATCCCGACGCTATCTCGGTCATCATCGCCCGGCCCTATCCGCACTATTGACCACAACAATTCCATTGCATCAGGGAGCTGCATGGATCGTTTCTTCGTCTTCTATCTATATCAGTTTGGAGTCACCACTAGTTGGCTATCCGGACAACAATGGCGTGGTTTGTTCATGAGTACGTTCCTCGTTCTCACCCACCAAGTCCCATCCTTCTCGATGAACGACTTGGGACATTGTTCGGACGACCACACGTTGGCGTAAATACTTCGAACGAAAACAAAGTGACATTGCAGAAGTCTGCGCGTGCTCTATCGATTATGCCTGTCTGCCCCGTTCCATGGAAAGGATATCAACCGCCTCGAAGCGATCAGTTACTCGGGCCCGCGTGAATATTCGGCCGTCCTCGGCACCCCCCCGGACTCGCCTCTGAGAACAATACGGAGTAGGAGTGGGGGAAATGATGAATAGCTAAGCAGTGAAAAGGTGTACGAAGAAAAGTGTAAAAAAAGACGAGACAGTCATTACAAAACGCACACCAATAACTCCAGTTCCAGTCCAGACCGTGTCCCTAATAATCCACCCGCCTTCCAGGTATCTCTGTTCATGCATCACGTTACGCTGAACTAGCTTTGCTGTTTGCATTGCTGTGTCCACCGAGAGAAGCCGGTGCCAGTTTGGCATCTAGCCTCCAAGCGCTCCTTCTTTCGGCGAGCTCGCAATTCCTTCCTCTCCTTGTCCAGTCGTTGCTTGCTGGCCTCGGACGCCTGCAACACCAACTTTTCCACGTGCTTCTTCGCCTTGTCCAGGTACGTGCCATGCTCCTCTCTCTTCTGAAGCACCTTAAGCACCATGAGTCTCGAGCCAATTTGGGCCTTGGCGAGGAAGATTCCCATCCGGTCCTTGAGATCCTGTACATTGCGCGATTCTCCCAGGTTCTGTAGGCTCTGACACGACTCCTTGACGGCGTTGGCAGTGTGGACGGCTTCCGTGGTCAAGCGAACAGACATAACTCTCACATCAGACATGACTGAGTCTTTCAAGCTTGCGAGACCCATGGCCTGCTCCTCCACTCGTCGTGCAGCGCTGCTTGCCAGATCAAGGACATGATCAGCAACCAGCTTGCCGTAGCCGACACATCGTTCGAGATTAGTTTTACCAAAGTCAACAAGGAATGTTTCGTTGACCTTGGGCTTCCGAGTTGTGTTGACAGCAATGGTAAGAACGCCGTACGCCTCCGACTTGGGAATCTCAATGAGGATGCCCTCGTCGATCGATGAGAACTTGGTCTTAACAGATCTCTCGCCTTTGAGGACGTCGATGGTTATCGAGTCCTTGGCAAGCCAGGACGTCTTTGTACCAGAGGGGATCTTGATGAGGATCTCGTTGCGGCCAAACTTCTCGGCCGAGCAGACGTATGCCTTTTGGGACTCTGGGAATTTGTCGGCAAGGAAGTCTGCCAACTCTGCGAAGGGTGCCACAGCGGTGTTGCTTGGGGACGTCTTCGCTTGGGGTACGCGAATCGTCGTCGTGGAAGTCAGATTGATGGTGATGGTTGAAGTCGAGACCGATGCTGAGGCCGTAGATGTCACTTGGGCCGAAGAGGTAATCGAAGTAACCGTCGACAGGGCAGGTGCTGGTGAGCCTACCATCAAATAATTACAAAGCATTGCAGCTGCAATCACACCGAGACTGAGCATCGCAGTCTGGCCGAAACTCCACAGATCGAAATCGTACGTGGCATCGATGGCGCACTGTCGGATATTCCGCAGCGTCTTCATCGCTTGTACGCAGAGGTCGGCGTCGCCACGCTTCGCCGACTCGTCTGCTGCGTCGTAGAGACCGGTGAGATAGGCCAAGTTGCGGTTCATCTGGCGAGCGTCGATGTTGAGGAAGGTCGTCAGGTCGATCGGCAACCTAACAGAAGGCGAGGCACGGTCGGAGGATTCCACACAGAGGTGAATAGCGTGCTGGTCGATCATGTCGTTCCAGCTGGCAGTGGGTTGGTAGAAAAGCTCGGCGTTGGAGATGAAAATGCAAGGCACAGCGTGACGTTGCATAAACTGCCAAGCAGCGACACGGGTCTTTTGGGCGGTCTCATCGTCGTTCTCCGTGACGTAGAAAATGGCCACATGGGGCAGGGACCAAGCTGGCTCAATGATGGAACCGCTGGGAGCAAACGCCGACTGGAACGTCCGGTCGCCGTCAATGGTGATGGAGTAGACAGTTTCGCCGGGGAAGTGTTCTCCTCGGTAGACGATCGCCCTGGCTGCAGTACAATTCTCGACCTTGATCTGGTACTGCGAGGTCTTCATCAGCTCAACCTCGGGAACCTTTGCGGAAGCGCGGGATGAGATGGGCACGACATTGTAGATGCCGTCGTCCTCGGTAATGCCACACTCGTCCGTGGAAGCAGACGCAGTGAAGGCTGACGAGATCTTATAAATGATGTCGTGTTTCGCCCCATGACTACCAGTATACATGATCCGAAGCGGCTCCTTGGTGGCCAAGAAGTCAGAGGCCATGGTTTGGCGAACCGCCGCAAAGAGGCGCTTGCTTCTGTCCGGGAAGCTGAGAGCAGCGGCGATGGATGCAGACTTCTCCTCGGTGAAACTGTGAATGGTATGCTTGACCGCCACCTGCTTGAATTGGAGGGGGCCTTGGGCTTCGTCAAACTCGATCGACTGGACCAACGGAGTATTCTGGTTGGAGACGTTGACGGTTCTCTCGATGTCAAGTGGGGGCGTAGCAACACGAGACGAGGGGCTAAGGAGGCTTTGTTCGGCGTATTGAATGGATGACGCGCGAGACCGGTCTTCGGCAGCGTTCTCCTCGTCGTCCGAGTCCGAGTCGGTATCGGACTGGTTGGCCATGTCTTCGGTTTGCTCGGTGCCAGCAAGGCTGTGGACGTCGTCGATTCGGGCGTAGTCGAAAGAGCTCGTAGACTCGGCCTCAGTGGCTCGTCCATCCTGGCTCTCGTCATCTGTATTGATGAGTTCATAGGTGGACTCGCCGAGGGCAGTGTCGTCGTCGGGCGCCTCTGTCGGATTCATGATGTCGGGTTCACTGGAGGAGATCCAGCTGGCAAGTTGACGGTTGCCTTGAGGGCGGGGAAATCTCAGGGTCAGTTCCGAAGACGATAAGGTCGTAGAGCTGGAGGGCTCGGTGGTTGCTTCTCCGTCTCGAGTGGGATCGCCGGTATACTGCTCTTCCATACCGAGATAACAAGGGTTAGCCTTTGGTGTTATCCCGTCATGCCTCGAAAACCAGAAAGCCGGAAGGATTGAGAGGGGGTCGAATGTCGGCGGCGATGCGTTGTAAAAGTGGCGGAAGGGAGTGGTGGTGGTGGTGGTGGTTTTGGTGGATGGAGGGGTAAAGCGGGATATGGAACAGGTCACGAGCTGACAGAGCAGGCGCGGGGAGAGGGGGGCAGATGAGACGGTGAAAGGGCTGCCTTTTCTCGAGACAGACGGCCTATGTGGAAAAAAGTTGAATGTTTTCAAGTCTAGGACAAAGACAAGATGAGAGAGATGTAAAAGGAAAATGAAGAAGGAAATAAACTAACTCTGGTTGCTTGAGGAGGTGCGACCTTGGAGGATTGAGAGACGTCGAGTGTGGTACTGTGTACTGTAGAGGTACGTAGGTTGGTAGGTGGGTTGGTTGGTGACTGGACGTCGTCAAAGGCTATTTGCCTTGGGCTGGGGTGGGAGGGGTAGGGGTCAGTGGTAGGTGCTGCCTGCCTCTGTCTGTCCGTCTGTCTGTCTGTCTGTCTGTCTGTCTGCCTCTGCCTGTCTGCCTGCTTGGGCCGCTTGCCTGCCTCGTGCCCCGTACGCCTCACCGAGTAGCTGGGGAGAGAGGAACGTGCTGTGAGCTGATACCGGTGCTAGTAAGCGTGCTGCCTTGCGTTTCGACCTAGGTAGGGAACCAAAGGCACAGGGTGGGGAAATTTCGAAGGGAAAGAGAAGGGAAGGGTAAGGAAGGGAAGGGAATGGATAGGGCGAGATGGGACGAGATGGAGGGCGGTAGATCGGAGAGTAAATGAGGTGAGTGCGACTTTTGGGACGTCACGCGGATGCCGCTATCGGGAAGCTGCGCGGCAGAGATAAGGAAGGAGCATGGTACGCCCTACTAACCTAACCTGTTGGCATTGCGCACGCGGGGTTGGTCTACACTACACTACACCATCTAAGCGCGCTGTGATGAGCTGGGGAAGGGGTAGTTGATAGATAGGGAAGATGGGGAAAAGAAAGAAATACGGGTGTTATGTGTGAGCAGATGGATGGACGGATGGATGGGTGGATGGGCGCACCATCACCCATTAGAACCAAAAAGACGAGCGCAAGTAAGGTAAGTACAGAAGTGAGTAAGGATACCGTAGGTGAGTAGGTAGGTAGGTAGGTGCCTTACATGGGACGAGACAGTCAAGTGTCGTCACTTCAGCTGGCAAGCAGCAGCCGGGGTGAGACGAGGGGAGTGCACATCAGCACTTTCCCGCTTTAGCACTCCACTCCACTCCAGCCATACCCAGAAAAGCCATGTATATCCGGACACAAGGTCAGGCACTGAGATATCTAGGGTAAGTGCTTTAGGAGGAGGTGGGGGCGGGGTCCGGCCGTGAAGGTGCAAAACAGCACCCACTTTCACCGTCGCAGACACACACGTAGCTGCGCGGGTTGCGTCACTCGGGAGAGCTCGCGTTCAAATGCAAATGGGACTGACTGCAAGTGGAATGTCACTGCCAAATGGGTCCCCGTCACAGCAGATCCGCTTCACCCGTCCGCCTTCTTATCGATAGGACATCTAGCCCACAGGGGCCATAGCCCACCACGGCGACCCGTGTGGTTGAGGAGACACGCAGGCATACGTACCTACTCTGTACATCAGTGCAGTACGGACGGTGGGGCTAATTCATCGCGAAATCAGAAGCTAGAACCCCCCCCCCCCCCCCCCCCCCTGTTGACGATGTTGGCATCAACACTAGCCGAATGGAACCGCTCCCAACATCCCCTCCTCTCTTCGTCTCCAGTCCAGTCCGGTGGCTCTCTCTTCCCCGCCCGCTCCGTGCCAGTATCCCCGGTTCATCTAGTTGATATTGTACGGGGAGCATCAAACAGAAAACACTACGCGCCACTCTTTTTCGCTGCGAATTCTACCATACCAACCAATATCACCATGTCACTGAGCCGCCATGTCGGACCCCAAAGACTCGGGGTCACCACCACCCCACCCTCGTAGGTTGGGTCGAGGTGCGAACTTAAACTTCGGGCCGTCCAATGTCACTGTGTAGGTGTAGGGGCACGGCTCAAGGAACTTCGGGCCGCTTAACGCACATCCAGAACGACTAAAATACTCGGGAGGGGAGGTCTGCCCACTGAGAGGCCCCAGGGGACTCGTGAGGGCCCCTAATTTCCAAATATCTCGATTGTTTCACATATCGCCGTCTTTTGCCTCTTTCCCTTATTGAGATTCCATCGAGGCTGCTTGGGCTCTCTCTGAGAGCTGGATTGCTGCACATGTCTGATCCGAGAGGTAGACGGCGTGTCACGGTGTGTGGCTTGCACTTGCAACATGCTCACGCTTGAGCCACCATCCAGTTGCGGTCCTTCGTCCAAAGCCGAGAAGTGGCCAGCCAACCACCGGAGCCCACCAGGTTTCCTTCAAACGTTTGTACTGCAACTCGCCGACCAAGCCAAACACCGAATCGCTGGCCCTTCTCACGGCACGCCTAGGCAAGCCGCCTAATCAAAGGTGTAAGCTGAGTCTTCCCCTAAGTCATCGTTCTTCCCATCTTTAGCTTCTATCAAATCGAGTCCATAAGGCTCTGTGCCACTGTCGCTTTCCAGAGCAAGGCCTCGGAGAATACGCCTTGTCAACGCACTGTCTACCATGCAAATGAGACACTGGCTGGTCTATCTGGAGTGCTGCGCACATACAACCAGAGGACACCTCAATGACTCCCTCCAAGGACACTGTTCGTCATCCTCTATACCCCTCAAACGGAGTTCCCACTGTGTCGAGGACAACGTTGTCGTCTTAGCCCTACCCGAACATCTCCTAGACAGACGTTGGCATGTCACCAGGTCCAAACCACGAAACGGCAGGTGCCGGGCAAGCTGTCTCCCCCGATACGATTCTGGCCAGCAACCCATCACTAGCACACTCAACAACAGGCTTTTGCGCGAATGCGGTGCTTGCCTCGTCTTGCCAGCGCCGTCAGGTGTAAATAGTCGTAAATGCGGCGGCGGAGGTGTTGTTGCTGTTGTTATTTGGCACCGACAAATCACCGAATCCCCTAGGAATATTCCGTACAGCCAGCGCCGCAAGGTGTCACTCCAGCCTTTCCAGCCGTAGGCAAAATCACATGCAATCTGAGGTGCCTGTGCGACACAGCATCATCCCAGATGTGAGGGCTGAGGCAAACGGGATCTACGTTGACACAGGCCCCAAGCCCCCTTACCCCCGGCCGAAAGCCCCAGACGAGATTCTCTTCCCACCAAATATTCACAATCTTCCTTGGTCTCTCTTGAAACCGGAAGGAACAGGCGAGGCACAACCCAAGCCTTTATGCTCCATTGCTCTCTGACCCCTCCCTTGGCTCTGGACCACGGAGATCACAGTCGCCGAACTAGAAACGGATAGCTCGTTCCAGTCTTAGCCCCAAACTTGCCCGATTTTGCAATCTCCTGTTTGCCGCCGGTAATTTCGACTACTAGAAACCGCCAGTGCCGGGGCAAACGGCCGGGCTTCTTTGTCCCTCTGGTTGTTTACTCTCCGCCGTCGACGGCACTTGGGTGGGCAGATGCAGCTTCTAATTTTTTCACCGACATTATAGCAGATAATACGAACAGGCATCAAATCCAAAGATGGACATGTATGAGACACGATGTTTTTTTTGACGGGGTATAGCCTAATTCGTAATCCAAACATACAGTCTTCTGATGCCAGTACCGCCTGATATTGCAATTCTTGTTTTTGTCTCCTACGCCCCGAATGTTCTCAAGCCAAGACGTCTTCTGCGTGTAACGGCGTAACGGACATGAAGCTCTTCTCATAATTAAAGACACCGAGGTGCATAACCGTTTGTCCCAAACATGACAAAGATATCCCAGAGAAACTCCATACTATCCACCAAGAACCGAGCGATGCAGAGGGCCGCCCAAGGAAAGAAATGAAGATGGAAGGGGAAAAGATAAGAGGGGATGTCGTCGTGCTCGCAATGCATGACCCGCTGCAAATGGGGGTATCGTAACAGAAGAGATGAGGTGGATGTTGTTTGCCTTTGTTTTGTGCTGATTGCGTCGTGTTCTTGTGACTCATAGGATGTCGTGTTTGTGGAAAAGACGTGCTAGCGTGTCGGTGCCAAACATCTCGTCGTCAGGGATCATTTCGATGAGACCGGTCAAGTTAGCAATCATGTCGCCCTGGTTACGGTACGCCAAGATTGCCGGTACAGCAGCGTTATCAAACTCGATGTCGAGGTAGTGCACCTTGACAAAATGTACTGTTGAATGTTGCGAAACGAGCGGCATCATGGCGTGCTCTATCGTCGCAGATACATCACACTGTGAATTTACCGTCAGCACCAGCGCATCCACGAGCACGAATTGATGATAATGGATGGAGCTTACATCTGGGTCATAGACGAAAACGACGACGATGGTGTCCCGTGCGACCTTCTCAATTGCATCCAGGTAACCCAAGGCGTCCACGACGTCTAGGCGTCCGTAGATCCGCACACTAGGACTTGTTCTGCGGTTTCTGATAACCTTGTTGGACTCGCTCTCGAGTTCTCTCCGGCGGCTCTCGCGCCATTGCTGCATAAAGCTGTCGTCCGAGTCGCTGCCGTTGCCCTCGTCTGTCTCGCTCTCGCTCTTGTGTGATGGGTGGGATTGAGAGTTGAGGCCGTCCAGGCCAAAGATGGAGCGGCGCACCGTTGTGCGCGCGCGGTTCATGAAGGAGGTCTTGCGGGCGTTCTCGTAGTTGCGGGCATCGGCGATGACGCCCTTAACACCAGTCGTGCGACCTGCGTCGAAGCTGGCCGGGGGCAGCTTCAGGCCGGGGCCGGTCTGGCCAAGAGTGGGCATGCGCATGGCGGCGTCTATTTGGGAGTTGCGGTAGGACTCGTCCTCGTCCAGGTCGAGGCTTTCTTGTTCGCGGTGGTCGTAGTCGCGATCCTCGGGGTGTGTCCTGATGTCGTCACGAGTGTTTGCGGCTAGAAGCGCGTTGAATTCTTCCTGGGCTGGGGTAGGGTTCGACATCGTGGGCTGCGAGCGGGCGCGGGGGTGGAAAGGAGCTTGATTTATGTATGGGACGATTAACGGACGAGCAGGCAGGCGTGTGGTCAAAAGGAGATGGTAGGGGGTAAAGGAGTAAACAAGCAAGTCGGTTGCGAGGTGCCAATCGTGCGACCTTGGAGGGGTGGAAGGGTGTGCCCGGTTGATCTGGCAGGGCGTCTAAAGTAGGAGGAACAACTTAGCAAGTAAGTCAGAAAGGAGCAAGGACAGGACAGGTGAGGACCGGGCGACGGGTTACTGTGGGAGGCGAAGCTGAGGGGACGTTACTCTGAGTGTGTGTGTGTGTGAGGATGAATCGGAAGGATGGTGGTCCTTCGATGGAATTTCTCGAAGCAGTGGAGACGCAGCCAGGGGTAAACCTTTCTGTTTGGAGACGACGCGGTGAAGGCCGGGCTCCCGCGGATGCAAGTGGACAGAACGTAGAACAGACTGGCGCAATGCGTGAGTGGTGTACCTGTATGAGAAGAGGACGAAGAGGGGCCCGAGTGTCGAGGATTGAGGGTCGAGAGCGAAGCCCCTGGGTTGCGTCAGGCCGTTTCAGAAGTGGTGGAGGCGGGCGCGCGGTCACGAGCGAACAGGCACAGGGGGGGATGGTAGCGACGACGAAAAGGAGAGGTTGACTGGGCTCGTAAAGGTGGATAGTGTGTACCTAACTACCTTGAGGGAAAAGAGAATGAAGGAGAGAAAGTAAAATAAAACAAAAGTAAATAAATAAAAAGTGGTGGTGGAGAGGACAGATCTGAGTCCTAGTTGCGGGAAAGAGGCATGTGGTCCGGCTTGTTGAGACGACAATGTCTGGGTTTGATGGTTGCTTGCGGGCGTGGGGTAGTATTAAATTGGCGGCGAGGCCGGACAACTCACCACGTCAGCCTTGCTTGCGTGCCTGGATGCTTGTCTGTCTCTAGATGGAATGGAAGGCGAGTCGTCGAGTCACCTTGTCAAGATACCAATGCCGAAGGGTGGACGTGCAGGTGGCGGAGGTGAGATACCACACAGGCCAGCCACAGACCATGGATGAGAGAGCACTGAGGATGGAACGGTAGGAGAGAGAAGAAGGAAAAAACCGGGGCTATGGATATCGGGGTCAGGACAGGGAAGGGAAAGGAAGGGACGGTCATGGCCGTTGAAATACCCCGTGCCTTCACGACCTCAGTTAACGGCGTATTCAGTAACAGGTAGGTACGGTAAGGAAGGTCTGTACAGTAAGTAGGGGTCCTCTGTACAGTGTCTACCTAGGTAGGGCATGATCACCGCAAGATTTGCCGCTTTCGGCTTTGCCTTTTCTGTGAGTATTTATGACAGCTTTTTGAAGCCTTTTGGTTGATTGATCCTTGCGTATGGTTCGCAAATCAATAGTCAGGATGGATTCTTCCTCAATGAGCCTCCTGCCCCAACCAAACTCTGGTGTGAATGAAGATGGAGATTCGGTACAATTAAACATCAGAACAGGGAACCTGCCGACGGCCACACCACCACCACCATCCTCCAGAGTTATTCTGCCCGCGTGGCCCTGCCGGGATCTACGTGCTTGTCAGCTGCTATAGTTGTCGGCGGTGGTGGTTGGTGTCGTTGCTGTTCGTATTCCTGTCGCAGTTCCTGTTCTTTTTGTTGTTGTTCCTGTGGGCCGGGACCGTTCAATCCGTCCCTCCCGAATTCCTCTCCCACTTCTTCCCGCTTTCCGTTGCTATCCACTTTTGTCCAATCAATCATCGCAAGCATGTATACTCTGTACCCGACCTAGAACTAGCTAGGTACCGCAGAGTCCGGGACCTTGCAGACGGGATGCACGCTGCAGGTCGGTGAGTTGGCTGAGCCTCTTTCTCCTTCCTCCCCCCTGCTGCCCGTCGGAGACTCATCATGCAAATCACTGTCGAATACTGCAGCCCCGGTCACAAGGGTCCACGTTGAAGCTGGGCCAAGACACGACGAGTTGCGAACAAACACCACCGGCCTGCTCGCACCTATCGGTGTTGTGTGCTGTTGAGGCCATGCAATCCGAGGTCCGTATACTTTGGGCCGACAACCATGAAGACGGGGGCTGCTACGATTGCCTTTCATCTACACTGCAACTCTGCTTGCTGTTCACTCTACAGTCTAAACTGTCTGTATTCGTACGCCCTTTCCTACCCGTTACTTGCATGCTTTCTATGGGGGGTCGGAATACTGTCGCCAACCGAAAGTCTCTCGCTTTTCTCCTCCAAGCTCCGCACTTTACCTTGCTCGAGGCAGTGCGGCTTGCTGATTTTGCTCGTGCTTGCTCAGACCTCAGGCAATCAATATAACCTGGCAGGTCGGCTGGCTTGGCTACTTAAGTAGGTGTTATGTACGGACACTCAGAACGGCTGGCCGCCCTACCAGGCCAGTGCGGGAGGGTCCCTGCATCGCGTACCTTACCTAGGTAGGTAGGTACCTTAGACCTACCTACACATGCCTACACATGCGCATGCCTAATCATAAACTCGGAGAAAAGTGCGGACAACATGTCCAGCCATACATTCGTACGTTACCACGAATATACAATACGGGCAATGCTTGCAATCTGCTCTCCTTCCGCCGTAGTCAGCAGGACTTCCTACTCTACCTCTTGCAATCAACGCACGCTCAACGGGATGCTGGCCGCGCGAAGCTGCTCCAAATCCATTACCAGGACCAGACGGTATGTCCGAGCCGGCATTGGGAGGGCCTTGCAACAACGAGGAAGATGCCTCGGGCCTGACGCAAATCGCGACACTACCAGTGGCATGGCGGCATGGCAAGCCGGCGTAGCGGCACCGCTCACATCCCAACATCCATTTCCCCAAAACATTCAGTCCCGAAACATAGGACGGCTGTCTCGCCATGGGCCCCAGAAGATCTCCGACAATGACATTCGCTTCTCAGCATAGTTAGGCCCCGTTTGATCGTCTGAAGGCTCCCTTTTGGTCTGCTTGCTTGCTTGCTTGCTGGTCGAATCTTTAGGGGACTGGGGTTTGGTCACGACATCGTGTGGCCGCCCTCGTCGATGCATTGTCTATGCGGATGAAGGGCCTAGAACAATCGTGTTAGTCCACTATTCATCCGGGGTGTTTACATAGAGCCACGAGGCCACTTCGGATTATCTTTGTTATACTCTGTAGTTTGGCGCTCATTCGATCCTCACTCGCAGGGCCGACAACTCCACTTCAGCCATCCTTCAGAGCGTCCAATCGCTGCTCCAATGGGTTGGCTGACAACAGTCCTGCGTCTTCGAATCCATCAACATGCACTCCCGTACCCCTTCAAGCGGACATCTCTTCGATATTTCAACCAAGGACGACCCCACCGACTCGGCTACAATCTTCCGCGGACCACTCCTCGTCGACCGCACCCCATTCCTGGTATGAGAAGGCCCACGAGGGCATCGGCAGGGACAAAACTCCCGCCGAGACCGTTATTCTGCATCAGAACAGTTTCGCGCATGCCGACTAGATAGTCTACCCCGAACCACCCATGTATTGTGTCGAAGCCTTCGTTTCATGGTTTTGTCTCACATGACAAGGCTCATACAGCGATAAAGAAATAAGTCTACCCGGGGCGAGCAAGATAGAAGACGAAGCTTCCTAATTTGCCATGTCACGTAGAGAGCCCCTGGCTCGACTGCCTGTTTATTTGGAATTTGACAGTTGACCAGGTCCGTCGAATTCACTTACCAATGGCCTCAAAATCCGCCACCAGCAACCCGCCAGTCAGGCCAGACCACCTAGTCACTATCTACCACATCATTCAAACGCCATGATAGACGATGTGCCCAGCAACCGGCCTGCCGTCCACTTGCATCGCCTTACACACATTCAGTGCGTTCTTCGCCCTAGCTGCCTCGAGCAGAATTAAGCAACGGCGCGCGCACCCTAGCGCCATATCGCACCTTGCCAGTAAATGGCTATCTCGCTTACCAACCGCAATATATCCAGATCATCGTACATCTGAAGGTCTCACTGTACTTGAGGACGTTTGCGTCCGGCCCACATAACACGATTCCCGTTCACGAGACCCTCCTCGCAAAGTTATGTCAAGCAAGCCCACCCCCTCCCCACGACTATCATGCATCTCCCCAGCCGTGTGAGAGGAAGACACCGACGACATTAATTCCATCAGCAGAGTTATTGACATCTGTCTCCTTCCCCCAACGAGGCTTTGTATGTGCCGGGTTCACGGCGTCCATGACCGCATCTAGCTCTCAAATCACACATAACCCAAGACTCACGGCGCCAGCCCAGACAAGTTCCTTCCCCCATCATTCTCGACCAACAACTCTCCGAAGGCCTTGTCGTTGTTTACCTCAAGATCACGCCAAAGCTTAGCCGAATGATCTGCAATGTCAGGACTTGACTCCCTAGATCCATAGTCACTCTCGCAACTGCGGCCGTCCCGGGCCGAGCAACACACTTCAACGAAACTCGTCTGTGCTGCTGAACCGAAGACAGATCGTCGTCTCCCACAAACCATCACAGGATTCGAGAAGCTCTTGGATGATGCCACCTGCGGAGCAGACAAGCAACGGCCGGAACGGTCTTTAGAGACCAACGTGGATATGACATGATCTATTTCTCGCACCTGCCTCCCTCGAAGCTACGAAGACCCTACCTGCAGGGTACAAGCCCATCACGTCTTCCTCTCACGTAGCCATGGAAACCCAACTGCAGCTCTGTACTTCCGAGACGGAGGGCGATGGCGTGGTCGAGAACCCGGAGTGGCCCGTTCTTCTTTTCACGTGGCAGTCGGGAACACGGCACGGAACAGACGAACTTCAGACCCATGGCTCAACCGCCCTCCATTTCCGTCAACTAGAAACGCCGTGAGCGATAAGCTTTTACTTCTCGCTTGTTGCCGTAGTTCTGCACCCTGCCCCCTGCACTCCGCCCCCTGCACCCCCAGGAATCCATCTGCCAGACACATCCCCCTCCCCGTTTACAAAGACCTGGGCCTCGATAGGCAGGTGCGGTTGACGCCGTCAATGAGGCTCGGCCGCCAGTTGCCTGCCCGAGGTTTGCCATGCTTGAGTATCGCTTCCCAGCGTTGTCACCCCGAGGGAAGGATAGACGTAAGAAAACGGGGCCTCCAGTAACTATCATTCGCATAACCCACACCTTTCCCGTCCCATTGGTAAAAACCTGTCCTCGCAGTGTGTTAGAAACCTGGCTTTGTCTCTAGTGTCTCCCCGGCCGGTCCGGGTTCTCGGCCTACTGGCGCTGGACGCGAGGCTATCGAGCCATTGTTCAGAGATTCGGGTTAGCATGGCGTCAACTCACATGGGTTCGAAGGGTCAAGAGGTTGAACAGAGGATGAACAAGCATTGACCGCGAACTATAATACAGGCAACAAGTAGGTATAAGAGGAAAGGAAGGCTTCAGGCGGGCGTCCACGCGAGAGAGACAAAAAAACATCGTCATCACCTCCATCAACCATTCAACGCATATATCTTCGTTCTTTCAGCGGCCTTGGTCGACGTCTCCCCTTTTCCTCGTGCAACCCACTCTCCCCACATCGTCCGGGATCAACACAATGCCTCCCCGTCCCCGAGGCAATGGAGGCTTTCGTGGCATTTGCCACCTGTTACCGACTCCATTCCACCTGGTTGAGAAAACGACAACTTGCCGCCATAAACAAATCAACCGCCTTCTCCACTAGCCCACTTCTTTTCCTCTTCTCTACCAGTCTCTACCAGGCCAACCGGGCTCACCACAGCTGTACTTCGTCGGTATTCGCGTCGCCTTGGATAATAGGGGCAGGATATGCGGCGCTTTGTCTACCAGAGCCAACACTCCAACGGCGGAATCGAGGAAATAAGGAAACGCGCGATGTGGCGGGCGCACGTGTGATTTTTTTTTTTACGAGGACGAAATTGCGACGAGGGATTTATCGGGCGACGGAAAACCTCTTTTCCATGGTATTAGAAAGAGAAGGAAAAAGGAAGAAAAAAAAACTCCTGCTGCAAGTTTGTATCCATTTCCTCCTTGAGCCGTTTTGCGCGAGGTGAAGTCGGTGTCGGAATCGTGTGCTTGCTTGTCTATGCTTTTGGGGTTGGATTTCGGTAGGGTATCAATATGCCTCGATTCCGTTCCCTCTTTGGCGGTCCTAGTCGTATCCGGATCCGGTCGCAGACGTTGCGGGTGGTGTGAAGTAGGCATGACTCGGGAAAGGCCACATGTGGGAAAACCATCAATGTGTGTTACAGACCGCCCGATCTAACAACAAGGTGCCAGAGCGAGTCCCAGAGAGAAAACTATTGTGCAAAAGATTCGTGAATGATGGGGGTAATGGCTGGCAAGGCAAGAGAAAAAGAGACCCTGTATAGTTCCCACAGCCGCCTATGCTGGTAAAAGGGCGGCTCCAGCTGGGTTGATAGACGATGAAAAGTGAGCTTTGGTATAAGCAGGTGTGTCGTGACTTCGTCCTGAATGCCGCCAGTACTCGCGGATTAAATAAGGGCAGCATCAGGGATTCGAAAATTAAGTTGGCCATAAAACCACTCGACAGAAGATTAAAATGGTTTCGCGCGTACTGGAACTGGTATATCCAGACAGGACTTCGTCGTCGTTGTCGTCGTCGGGCTGATGGCTTAGTATGCCCAGATTTTCAGCTGCAGCAGTGGAAAGTCAGTACAAAATCCGAAAGCAATCAAAGCAGAAGAGATATAACGTACGAGCGAGTCCCATGAACCTGTGCACAAACTGATACCATCGTTGCTAACGCCCAAACAGCTGACTCTGTTCTCGTGGCCGACAAGTGAGCCAACCTTTTCACCACGCGTCACATCCCAAACCTAACGAGAGATTAATCATCGGTCCACTACCGAGCCAGTTATGAAGTAGCAGCATACCTTGCACTCAAAGTCATCGTAACCGGCAAACAATAACCGTCCGGATACCGAGGTTGCCACGGAGGTAATGCCACAAAGAATGGATTCCGACTGTGAGTCGAGAGGTTAGCGATGTCCGGGGGTTGAGGATGAGGTTCGTCGTGGGTCCAACTTACGCCGTAGAGGTTCAGTTCGCGATCGGCACGAATATCGAAGAGGCGGCAGGTTGCGTCGTCAGAGCCGGTGACAAACGAGTGGCCGTCGGGGAAAAACTGGATGGCGTTGATGTCTGACTCGTGGCCAGCGAACGTCTGAACGGCCTTGCCGGCGCGGATATCCCACAGCTTGGCGAAGGCGTCACAGGCACCGGAAATGAATGTGTTGGAATTGGTGGGGTTGAGGCTGATGCTCATCACGTCGCCGAGGTGGTCGGCGAACTCGGTAACCTTTTGGCCCGTTTCAATATCCCATTTCATGCAAGTCATATCACCTGAGGACGTAAGGATGCTCCGGTCGTTGATGAAGCGACAGCATGAAAGGTACCCAGCGTGGCCCGAAAGCTCTCTCGCGACACGGGTCGGTCCCTCCCTTTGCTGATTGAGGTTATAAATCGAGCAAATATTGTCGAGACCGCCACAGGCGACGTAGTTACCGCTGGGGGCGTAGGCGCAGGTCATGACCCACGAGGAACGCAGGGGAATGGCATGGACCTTGTTCGTCGTGTAGGCATCCCAAATGATGAGCTTTCCGTCTTGCGAGGCCGAGACGAGATGTCTTCTGTCGGTGGACCAGTGCATGGCGTAGATCTTGGCCAGATGCCCCTTGAGAGTGCGCTTAGCCTTCATCAGCTGGTTCTTGGGGATCGGCTCGTGGGCCTGCTGGGCGACGGTGCGAACTGCGGGCAAAGAGTGATGGTCAGCATGACGGCTTGGACAGGGGCCCAATTGAGATAGAGACAATGGCAACGAGAAGGAAGACGATGATGGAAGGACTCACGAGTAGTGTCAGCGAGCTCATCCTTCTTCCGCTTGATCCTATCTTTCAGTGTCTCAGCCTCGCGTCGCGCCTGTTGGATGCGCGCCTGCATCGCCTCAGGCGATACATCGTTGGGGCCTTGAGAATTCATCGTCGTGGACTCGCGACCTCGATCAATGGGATGGCGGAGAGAGAGGAGTGGCTGCTGGTGGTGGAGGCGGCGGGTGGTGATGGCGAATGGTGGTAGGCGAGGAGGTCGGATCGGGAGGAGGTAGTGGTCGTCGGTCGTTGGATGAGGGTTGAGGGTTGGAATTGAAATTGAGCGGGAGTCGGTGGAGAGGAGGAAAGAGAGAGGTGTGTGAGTGTGTGTGTGTGTGGTTGTCTAGTTCCAGACGGAAGGGGAATGCAAGCTCCAGGGGGGTTGCTTTGCGCGGACCAGTAAAACAGCAGGGTCGAAAGGAAATGATGGTCGGCCGGGGGTGTTGAATTATGGGAGAGAGTGAGGGTACATGCCGAAGCTGCGATATAACAGTGTGAGATGGAGTACTTGCCGGGGGTTGTCCTTATGCAGAAAACCCAGTGGGCGGGTGGACAGGGCAGGAGGGAACAGGAACAGGAACAGGAACAGGGACAGGAAGAAGATGGGCGGGTGGTGGAGGTGGGTAGTTACCTACAGGAAGGAAGTTACAGTATCCGGCAGGGAATGGATGGTATTAGTGGTGGATGGATTAGCTGGTTGACAATGGCCGAGGATTGGGGTTAGATTGGTGGGACGAGAAGGAGGAAGGAGAGGGAAAAAAGAGAGGCGGACGGGAAACTGGCCAGGACGGGACAGGCCAGAATTAGGACTACAGTATTGAAAAATGCGCCGGGGTGGCGGTGGCCGTGTCGAGCGTGTGTGGATCCTTTTCCCTACCTAGGTACCTTGCCTCTAGGTAGGTACGGATAGATGGTGTTCCTTCACTCTTGTCTTTCAATCCTCTCCACCTGTCTCACAGATCTCTTTCACACACACACACACACACACACACACACCACATCTCTCTCTCCCTCTTTCTCCTTTTCCCTCTCTCTCCTTTTCTCTCTTCTATTCTGCGCCGTCGATTATGGTTCTGCTGGGGATATGCATCTGAATCGAGCTGGTACTACCCCCGGGAGGATGAAGAAGTGATGCGGCTGTCCGTCTGCTCATCTCTGGTGTAGGCCTGGACAGTGATTCGATCGACCGTTCAAGTAGGTACAAGGCAGGGAAGCAGGGCACAGGCGGGCCTGGAGGCCTGCAACCAAGTACCGACAAGGTAAGCTAAGGAGTACATCGTACTTGCGTCGAGGTCAGATGAAGTTACGGAGTCTCTGTACGGTACTACACCCGCATATTCGTAGAAAAGATATGGAGCAAACGACGGGGTGCAGCAGCACGAGAGACGAACGGTCAGAAGCATGAATAGGCGACACGGCACGGATGGGATGCACTCAATGATGAGCGATGGGCGATAAGCAGAGCGACTCTTGGTCGCTGGACCAAAAAGAGAGGAAATGTAGCGCACGCAGTGCATTCGTCCGCAGTCATGGGACATCTCTCGCCCTCCAAAAGCCGCAATAGCTTGACTAGGTATGTATGTACGTAGCTCCAAGGGAAAAGTGGGAGAGAAGTGGGAGTCTAGGACCACGAACCGCCGACGGCAGCTAGCAGAGAAGAGGCCCCAGTTCTTTGTCCCGAGGATGACGAGACGAGAGATGGCCAGGGCGTGTGGTACGGGATGCCGGGGAGGGGCCAACCCAAAAAAGGGGGCGGAGAGAGAAAGAGAGAGGAAGGGAAAATGCTGGCTGGACCGGGGCAGTCCACAGACTTGCGTTGCGATGCCTCGGGGGACAGTAGCCTGAAGCAGCTGAGCTTCAGAATGTCGCCTTCGTCTTTTTTTGTTGATGCCGCTTGCTTCCCCTTCTTCCTCCCCATTCTTCCTTCTTCCTGTCTACATGGGCCCGAGGTCAGACCAACAAAGACACTTTTGGCTGCCGGATAGACTGTCTTGCCGGGCTGGAGTTGCGTTGAGGTGTCTCCAGTGTAGAGTCTCTCTCCCTCTCCCCCTCCCCCCCCCTCTCTTTCTCTCTCTCAAAAAAAAAAGGAACCGAAATGAGTCGGGACGGGCTTTGGCCAGCTGGGAGAGCCTGGTAGGCAGCGCACAACAGTGGCGACTGGAGGAGAGAGGGCAGGATATAGAATGTACCACTGAGTGGCTTACAGGAGGCACGAGATGATTCAAAGACCTCCAGTTAGTCCCGAGACGCGCGCGGTTGTGTGTGTGTGGTTTGTGTTTGTGTTTGTGTGTGGGTGGGTGGGAGTGGACAATCAGAGTCGTGGGATTCTCTGCTGCGCACCCGCACTGTGTACGGAGTAGGTATGTATGCTTTTGTACTAATGCTGAGCGCAGTGTTGTTTGGTGGACAGCGATGATTGCGTAGTGGTATCCATATGTCCAGGACGGATCGATGGAGACGACTGGCGGGAAAGGGGAAGAAGGGTAAGTTCAGACCAGGGGATGAGCCGTGTGTATGTACACAGTATACGCTCACTGATCAAAGTAGCCAGGTAAATGAGTGGATGCGGCGATGCCAACCCAATTAGATGCCACTCAGGAATCTGGTGCGAACCGTTTTGAGCGTGAGCAGGTCATAGTAGCCAAGCCAAGCGGCAGAGTGCGAGCGTCGGTCGAGTGTGTTGCCTAACTGGACCAGGACAATGGGAGAGGATGGATATGAGCCTGCCTGTATCATCCCCCCCAGGGGTTTGTTTTGTTGGTGACACTTGCGTACCATTCATTGCTTTTTTCTACCGACCCTGCCTTAGCAGTGTACGAAATACAAGGGGCTTCCAGTTGCTCGAGGTCCGTACAATGGCGCGAAATGATATGTATCACAAAATAGTCCAAGGGTGGGTGGATTCTGGAACCAGACGTGCGTGAAGTGGAGGGGAGGGGAGGGGAGGGGACCGAGGAGAGGTGGGGGGATCAGGGGGGATGGAGGGGACCCGCTCGGCGAACACTGGCAGGCGAGGAAAGAACCACAACCGCCTGTTCCTGCCGTCGAAAAAGTTTGAGCTCAAGATAGGCAGGTCTACACCTACCTATAGCTGTGTGTGGTTTATAGTTTCCTCCTTATGGTTTTTTTTCTTCTTCTTTTTTGACCACTCGGTCTTTTATCTTCTCCCGTATACCGTCTCCCTCGAGTCCATCCATTCTTGACTGCACTCTAATGCAGCCTCCGTTTCTTATTCCCGACGTCGGCAGGAAAGGTAACAGAAAAACAAGACGTAATCCGAGAACCTTATCCCCCATTCGTCCCGTCCCGTCTCGTCTCCCCTTGGTCCCTTTGTACATTTTCTGGTCGTCCAACGGTAGGTGTTGGGAGTGAGGCAACAATCAACCGAGAGCGAGTTTGGAGTTTGCCCTTTCCTACCTCCATATAGATTTGCCCGACGTAGAAATTGGTTTGGTTTCTTGCGAGGCCGCTCGAACCATCTAGCGACTCGGTTGGGACGTTTGCATCCAGTTGACATGACTTGGAGAAGTAGCAGAGACGACGAGAGTGATAGAGTTGGCCAGGCCGCATTTCGTCTGCCGGCGCGAAGCAGTGCAATACGAAACGATACGACGCGATGCGATGCGATGCGATAGAATCCGACCCATGACAGCCTTGAAAGGCGGGACGTCAACCGCTGACCGACAAAGTCCTATCAGACGCTCGAAAGACGCAGGGTCCAACGTCGCTGAGAGGTCGAGGTATCTGAAGCAGCCAGCGGTGACTAAGTTGGCGTTCCGTGTTCCGTGCACATCTTAGCTACGTATCTGGGCTGGGCCAAGTTGGGCATCGGCTCTTCTGCAACATTGAACATAGCCTCCCACTCATGCGGCACGTTCAATGAACAAACATCGCATCCATCTGTCCAGCTTTTTGGCGCCGAATCTGACATGAGCCTCGCTGGAGTACTTTGTATTGACTTTTGTTACTGCTCCACACATTATGCCTTATCCAACTTGGTACTGTCCTACATTACCTCCTGGCATTCTGCACCATCGTGGTACGGCAACAGCGGCGGCAAACAGTTGTGCTTGAGGCGTTGTTGCCTTTGGGACCAACATGTCTTCTCTCACGACCCGGCCACCAATGCTTCATTTCAAAGTCTCCAAGGCACAGAATACTCTCGGATACCTACCTCCTACATGAGGGTATGTCCATGGCTACAGTGAGCGTACCGTTACTCGGCCGCGACTGTGCAAGGCAAGAGGAGGTACGTACCGCCTTCCAGCAGTGGGGAAACAGGAGCCGCCGCCGCGCACCGGCAGCGCACCCTCCTTTTCTGAGGCTTCTCCTCATTTTCTCAATCCATCCTCCATTCAACTTTCCTTGGCGAAATGCAAGCACAACGCTTGGCAGACTTTCACCTACCGGTGATCACCTCACACCTCGCCTCTACACCACCACCCTCTTCGTACGAACAGAGAGTGCCGTGTCTCAGGGTCCTGGCAAACTGGGTTGCGAGGAGGAACGTTTGACACATGCAAGCTCCGCTGGGTTACCCAACGCCGACGTTCCCCTGGAGCGTTTATCTCGATCACAGACCCAATCATCGCTTGCTCACTCAATCGTATGCCATCAAAGCAAGCACGGGTCAAGCCAATGACAAGAGAGCATGTGCCTCGAATTTCGGAACCTCGAATTTTGGAACCTCGAGCTTCCCGGACGTTGAGGTCCGAGACGATGCCCTTGTGTGTGGCGTTCGCCTTCAATATATGGCCCCTACAGACGTGGCATTTGCGCATCACGTAGCCATAAGTATGATTTCGCATCAAGCCAAGGAACATCGTTGAAGAACCAACTCCGATATAGGTGAGTGGGGAGTTTGAGCCTAGACCGGCTCAAATGTTCGCACACACTGCATCTCACCTGGTATTAGTGCGTACCTTACACTGTGGGGCGGCCTCTTGCTGCATTGCATAAACACGGATTGGATGCAGGTGATTGTAGACCAGTAGGAAGCCGGTTGGCTGACGGCCTCTGCTGAACTTCACCCCCTCCCCCACTGATCTGGTGGTCTGTGCCTTGTTTGTTTCCATGTATTCCCGTCTCGCCTTTTGGCCATCATCGCCTGCCCTGCTCACACCCCCTTCTCCTTCCACCGGCGGAAAGGTGTCGTCCTCATCCTCGTCCCTCACCATCTCGTCAGACCTTTGCAACATTTTCGATTCATCCTCAGCTCTTCTCTCGACTAAAAGACTTCGCTTCAGGCCCTCATCAAAAGTCAGGACGATTTACGGAAGCTTAGAGCCCAGAATCATGAATTTTGCCGGTCAGCTGGGTTCGTGCTACGTTTCGCCTCACCCTGCTTGTCGGTCATGCTTCTGAAGCACCGGGGCAGGCACTGTCCCTCGGCCGGCCAACGCCCGCTCAAGAAGCCTTAACTTCATCTCCAAACGGTCAGCGTTCACGAGCTCAAGGTGACGAGCCGGATGGGCTACCAGGTCGTTCAGAGAAATTATTACATCGTACTTTTTTTTTTCTTTTTTTTTTTTTTTTGCAAGGAAACCATGCGGGCTGAACAAACGCGAGCAGTCCGCAAAAGACTACTTGGCGATGACAGCCTGTTGGAAGCTGGCAGCCTCTTCGGCAAAGCATCCGAAAACCTTGACCCCAAAGGGACCTCCAAAGGCGGGGGGAGGCGGTGGTGGGCTGGTCGTGTCAGCAAGCAAACAACAACCTCTTATATCGAACTCGCTAGGACATGGACGAAGCAAGAAGACGAGCCCCTGGTCCAAGTGCAGCAGGTACAGCCTCTTGTCAGGTCAGCCCAGGAAAGCCCCGAGTGGCAACGTCCATGAATTGGACGAGAGTCTCAGTCTGCCCCTTCCTCCAGCCAGCCACACTGGGCCAGACGTTGGTTTCATTGGCTCAGTTGTAGACTGGGACTGGAACCCCTACGCCTGTGACTCGCGATAGACTGTGAGAAGCCCCAAGTTTACCCCCCTCCCTCTTTCTTCTCCATTCTATGTTCTTACGACAATATCAGCTTTGCCGCCACGCCCTCTTTTGCCCTCGCCGCTTAGCAGGCCCCGTCGCACCCACTGCCATTCTTGCTACCGGGACACCGTGGACTTAGATATGGCATGCCATATCCGACCCCGACGGTTGGCTTGTCATTCGTGCGCATTACACCGAAGCTTCGTTCCGGGATAATGGTTGATTTCTTCGCAGGTCATTTGAGTGGCGGGCGGGCGGGCGGTCTAAGCTCTCGTAGCCCGTGGCCATGTAGCCAGCCGATATCGTCGCAGGCCCCAAACTTCCACCACTACGTCCTTTCGGGGTCCAGATTCAGGCTGCATCTACTGGGTTGGCCTTCTTACGCATGTCGGTGATGGCATCTGGGATAGGGAAAACGGCCGGAACCAGACGGTTTGGATATGCCGCTCGGCAGTATTGCCACTCCCCACACCGAACCGGACGGAATGCATGATAGTTAGAAGGCCCTCGTGTTGGACAAACAACAATGGCCAGCGGCACTCCAACTCGCCCTCCATCAGCCGCCTCGATTTCTGACAATGGCTACCCTGGGTAAGCTTGTGAGATGCCAAGATCGTTTGTATCACCGGGTACCATTCTGGTCTCCGCTACTTAGGTTAGTTCTGCTCCGCGGCTCATTCCTCCTGTCAAGATCACACAAGTTCCATGCACTTGGCGCGAACACGTACTCTGGCATGCCAGTGAACGGTTTTAGGCAGCCGTGCTCCGTCGGATTCCTAAAACGGGCGTTGCTCGCACGCTAGGTCTGCTAAACCAACCGTATCCTTTTGCTAGCGAGGGACGACATAGGGCTGCGACGGATCCCACTGGCACGGGTGTGAGAGTGATCGAGTGTGTGAGTGTGTGAGTGTATGGTCCGTTGGCAGCCCCAAACGGAACCAAAAGCTACATCGAGCCAAACGAGGGGGGAAAAGAAAAGGGGGGGGGGGGGGGGATACTAGTATTAGGCTTCATTAACACACAAGAGGGCTCCAGATGTGCGAAAGCCGGCCGATTGCTACTTCCTACGTTGACGATAGTTTTGATGATCTGTAGACGGCGACGTCACCGGCGAGCAGATCCACTGCCTTGCCCGACTCCGATCCGGATAGTGGGCTTAAATTCTCCGCACGCGGCACATTCAGCACAAACCTACGTGATTACAGATGAGTCCGACGTTACGTCACTCGGATGGTACATCTGAGTGACTACAGAGTACGCTATGAGATACGGAATGGATGACAAATCACACATCCAGCAGCGCGAAGCATCAAAGCTGGGGTACGGTTATCTGATATCTAGACGGGATTATCTTTCGCCGATCACTAATGGACAACATCACACCCTTCCTCGGCTGCCCAGCGGGAAGCACACGGGCTTCCTGAGCTCATGTTCCACTCGGGATTGTGGGGAGAAGCCTCCCGTCTACAGATACAATGTCTTTCACACACACACACACACACACACACACACACACACACACACACACACACACAACTCCCGCAGAATAGTGGCTTATCCCATCGTTATACAGGAAGCGTCTCCTGACATCGAGTTGGCCCGGGTGTTGTTGGCCTCTCTACAGTCAATGCTACATTCTCTGCACCGCTCGCCTCATGCCTATCCGTTTTAAGGTACGACGCCGCGGTTGCCTTGGCCATGGAGTAGGCATCAAGAGCCTCCTCGCCCGCCTGGTGATCCTGTTTCTCCTGAGGTCTGTGTGTCATCTCAACGGCGGACCAAAGACAAGTGTCCTGTCATCATGGCACGCACGTCCCTGCGGTCGATAAACAGCTTGCTCACGCTCGTGAGGACTATCCACCGTTTGCCTTCCACGAGATCTCGAGCATAGTTTAGAGAAGCTCACTAGTCCAAACACCTCGCAGACAGGTGGCCGCTAACTCGATCTGTTCCATCCATGCGCCCCTGGCATACCATCTCCGGCTTAGGGTGGGTGTTTCCGACCTCTGCCCAGTTCCTGACTGTGCGCATCCTGCCTGGGCAGAGTAACGAGCTTGAACCGTCACAACTTGCGGGACCTCGAGCTCGGCCTTTTCTTGACCCACGAATTTGCTGTGGGAGGTAGGAAACGCCGGCCTTCGGTGGAGACCGCTTTGAGTATTAATAGCCGTATTGCCCAACCGGGCACTCGCAATACCTGTCCCTACGCAGGAGGCGAGCAACACCGTCCATGGATTAAGTTTGGGGTCAGGATGTAGAAACCTAAGCGTTGACGCTCACGGAGTGATCACTTGTGGAAACGATTCCAACGAAGCCAGCACACTGGTCGGAGGAGGGTATGAGACATGATTGACGGTTGCCTGACGAAAGCTTGTTCTATGCATGTGGAATGAGACTATAGCAGCTGGCTGCTTTAGTAGTCTGAACAGCCCAATGCGCAAACGGCGTGGCGGTCGCAACAGGAGCGCGCGGCCAGCAAGTACCAATGGAAACAGCATCGAGTTGTTTCCGCTCTCTGTCGTGCATCTTGATGTGATGCCAGTCGCCTTGAAAAACGCACAGCGGCATTAGGGAGGGTCGTCTGCGTAAGAATAATACCATCCGTAAGGCAAACGCTTCGTTGGTCTGATGGGCACGAACCCCCTTCCCACTGTCTGACACACACACACACACACGCTCTCTGTCTCTCTCTCTCTCTCTCCCTTTCACACACATACACACACACTCACCGTGCAGTCAATCTGATGCTTCAGGCCGCTACCAAGGCGTGTCGCTGGGATGGAAGGGGGTGCCTACACCGGCCCAGGAACGCTGGACCGAGGGGGATAGATGAACTCTCTTTGAACTCAGATGCGAAATTTCCGGTCTCGGGGTCGCCAAAAAGCCCAAGTAATGTCGCTAAGTAAAGAAAACGTGCAGCAGGATGCCGCCCGGACGGGGAGGCAGTCCACCGTCAACGCTTAGCTGACGGGAGCGGCAGGCATCTAGAAGGATACGCACGCACTACTCCTTTTTATTATTCCTTTTTTTTCTCTTCCCCTTCCATCCTTCTCTGTTTGCCGGCGGCATGATGGGGCGGGAATCCTGAATGATAGCCAGCTCTCGGTCCTCTTTCGACCCCTCCCTATCCCCCCTCCCCTCCGTCCATTGACCCGGCGCTCAGATCCGCTCGGCCAACGCAGATTTCCACATCACACGCTGGAGACGATGCTTTTCGTCCTCGCCGCCAAAGATGGAATCGATCCCACGACGGGCGAGGGCACATACATCGTCACGGCAGAGCCCGAAATGCTCCGCCACTAGCCTGTACTCGTTGGACAGCGGGCTGCCAAACACGCCGACGTCGTCGGTCTGTTTGCGGCCTGCAGGTTAGCCGCAGCCTTCTCAAACTGAGAACCCTCAACAGCGGACTGGGAAAGGATAACGGAAAGAATGGGAGAGGGAGGGGGGAGGAAACAACAGAACAACAAAACGAGACAGAAACGTACGCCGAGAGATATCATGCTCCCTTCCACGCCCCACCATTCTCCGAAATGATGCGCCTCGAACCCGCCCGAGATCATGCCCGCGTGCACGTTGCAGCTGAGACACAGCTCGAGCCCGATCCTTCGCTCCACAATCTCCCGCTTCACGTCCTCGCCGAGGTGGATGACGTGCCCCAGGCGCTGCGGGCCCCACGACAGGATCTCGGCGAGCTCGCCGGGGGTGCCCGAGCACTCGGCCTCGCCGAAGTGGACCGTGATACCCAGCCCGAGGTCCCTGGCCTCGGCGAAGGCGTCCCGGAAGATGGAGACGTCGTCCTGACCCGGTACGCCGTGTACGCGAGCGGCTGGGTCGCCGCAGAGGTCGACGCCGACGACGCCCCGCTCGCGGAACTGGGCGGCGAGGAGGACGGTCTCGCGGGCCTGCGCAGAGGTGTGGCGGCGATCCACGGAGAGGATCAGGCGCGTGCGCATCATCGTTTCCTGGCCCGCCGGGTGCGTGGCCTCGAAGGCGGCGATGGCCGAGAGGATCGTGGAGACGTAGACAGAGGGAGGCTGTGGGGTCGGTGAGGGGAGAGAGCGCGGGGTGGTGCGGAGCTCGAGGTAGGTCACGCCGTCGGCGTGGAAGTCCTGCAGGACCGAGAGGGTTGCAACGCGGAGGGTCTCGGGATCGGTTATGAGGTTGTAGATGTAGGAAGAGAAAAGGGGGAAGAAGCTAGAATGCGGTCAGGCGGGTTCGGTTGGAAAAGAGGGACAAACGGCGGGGGAGAAAAGAGCGGTACGAGAAGGAAGGGAACAGTACGTGGTGAGATTGTAGTCATGCTTGCCGTCCGGCATCTCGACAAGAGGGTCCGCAAGGTCTGTCTCGCCGGCCTGCCTCTTGCGGACCCAGATGTCGTGGAGGGTGCGCCGGCTTATGCTGCCTGTCAAGTGGGCGTGGAGCTAAGCGGGCGTTAGATAACTAGGTCTTGGTTCCCAAACTCAATGCGCCGGTAGTGTATCTGCAGAAACAACGCCATACCTCGATCTTTGGAAGTGCTCTGAAGTCCATATCTGATACCGGCTTCGAGTCCATCGTGTCCGGGGTCGGGGGAACTGTGCTACTGTATTGGTAGGCGCTTTGGAGGAGACTTCCTGGGAACCTAGACCAAGTTGCGCGTGTTTGCTTTCTCGTCGACTCGATGCCGAATCGATGCCGCGGAATGTTGTGGCGAGGCAACCTGATTTTTGGACGGTGGACGTCCGATCTTCCAGATGCTCGTTTTTGGCCAGGCCTCAAGGGGAGGGTTAAATGGCGCTTGTTTTTCTTCTTCTACAATCTGACCCCCCTCCTTCTTCGTCTTTTTCTATGAGCCCTAGCCTGGACGCAAAAAAGGAGACGGTCTGATGGAAGGCAAGTCCTCTGGATGTTTTGCGACTGATCCCTAATGAACAACCGAAAAAGAAGAAGAAAAAAGCGCGCTTGTCTTACTCTGTTTTCTCGCGGGGAAAGAAGGTTCGTTTCACCCCGGGGAAAGCTGGCGGTGGTGATGCGGTGGCCCCCGTGGCTCCGAGGCGGAGCGGGCCGATGGCGCCGATCCCGGAGCGTCTGGGCGGGCATCACCTTCACCGCGGAAATTGAGACATGTCCGTACTGAGCGCCGGGGAACCCCCCTCCCCGCCCACACACCCCCGGAGAACAAGTACCGAACGATGCAAACGGCTGGATCGGACGAGGAGGGTTGATGATGGCTTTTGAGGGCTTGCGTCGCTGCCCCCCCCCCCCCCCCCCCCCCCCCGAAAGCCGTAAGTGGCAATGCCCGGGCTCGGCAGAAGCGCTGTCACTTTCTCTGCCACGCCCGATGCACCACACCGCGTAGAGTGGTCCTCCAAGCAGCCGGCTGAGAGTTTAAATCTGGCATCGTACCATCAGGCTAGAAGCGCCGTCGCCCGTCTTGGTGAAGAGTCGCCGGGTGTGGCCGGGCCCAATGATGCGCACCCCTCCCCCCTCCCCAAGCATTGAAATGATTGTTTCGACGATGATTCCACTTGTTCTTTGTTCGCATCATCTGATACCGACTTATGAATTCTGAGCCTTCCAAGACACACCTGGACACTGGACTGACGGGTATCCTACGAAACCTTCCATGCTCTAATACTACTGCCGCTGCTGCCGACTCGTCGGATGGGCGCGGAAGTCTTAGGCCCGCACTCCTGTACTCAACGTTCATGGACTGACATATTAAAATAACAGTGAAAAGCAAAACCCTGGTATCCCTCGGGAACATGTTGTGGCCGTCAAATATTTTTGTCGGAGTTTGGCCCTTCGCTTCGAGCCGCTCAAGACTTCTCGGAAACAGCTACCAGGCTAGTCTGTGTCCGCGTCTCGGACGCAATGTTCTGTTGTCCATTCTCCGTCCCAATTGGCGACGGCATGCTCGGTAACGTGTTTCCGCGTCCGGGTACTCCCCGCTCCTGGGGTGTAGTCCGTAGTCGGTAAGCAGAACAGCGCAACAGCCAAGTAGCAGGGAATCACGGCGTGGGAAGCTGCTGGGAACGGGATGGGTATTAGAATTTCATCATGATTGCAAGCGGCCATTCCTATCGCGGCCTCATGAATTCCTATAGTACAAGCACAATGGCAGGGAAACCCCATCCTGCCAACCATCCATGACCGCAATGCAAGCAAAGTTCCGATTGTCGTGGGTGTGTTGTAAAGTGTGAGAGAGTTGTCTTGATATACAGTTCCGAAGCGCAGAGAGAGAGATAAAAAGCAACGCCAATAGTCTGTCCGATACCGAGTTAGGGTGTACGGCGTGTCGTCAGGCCGTTGGGTGCGCGGTTTCGGGGGGAAGTTTTTGGTAAGCTTAGCTTCGTGCTTCCTAGCTTCGCTTTGCATTGTGGTGGTTTTTTTGTTTCCGATTTTGGTGTTTGGTAATTTACAGAGCGGGCTTGGCCTCGGCGCGGTCGAGGGCGAGGCCGATTTGGTCAGCGGTGCTGCCCTCTTGGCTCTCGCCAGCGGCCAGGAGCGCGTCGCCGCCCGCCTCACGCATGCGGAACTCGCGCTCCATGCCCTCAAGCTGCTGGTCCTCGGCCCAACAGGTAGCCAAGGGGACGCCGATCATCAGGGCAGTAGCACAGACGACCCAGACGGTGCGGGAGCTGTAGTACCACGTGTTCTGAACGGCGGAGACGCCGAAGTCAATCTTGTTGCTGATCCAGCCGCGGGTGGTCGGGGGGACAATGTCCTTCAGGGCGTAGATGCGTTCGGCGAAGGACTCGTCACGAGGGTCGTAGTCGCTATCGGCAGAGATCTCGGAGTCTGGGGGTTGTTAGCTAGTTGGTCGTGTGATGTATGCATTACATCAAGAGCTTCGCAACGCGGAACAGCGGGGTTCTCGTGCCCTATGTCTCGACAGCTGGGGGCTCCCACATACCAGTGTCGGTGAAGTCGGCATCATCCTCGATAGGACCGGCCTGGCCGGACTGGAAGTGCTCGTCCTCGACCTCGGTAAGTTGAACCATGATGACTGGGATTTGAGAGCGACGCTCGTTCTTGAGTTGTTGTTCGACTGCGCGTCTAGCGGTCGCAAAAATAGCGATGAGACGGTAGCGGATATAGCCCGGGGGCGTATGGATGCGAAGGTTGAAGCCGACGGGAAGTACGACGAGGAAACCGAGCTCTTGGAGCCGTTCAAGGTTGGCTTGCTGGTGTATGCCGAAGCGGAATGCTTTTTTCCAACCAAAGATGGAGAGGTGACGATGGATCTCGGAGTCAAAGTCGTTATCGAGAAAGTAGCCTTGGTCGTCGAAGAGGGAGTCGTTGGGATGGAGTTGAGCTTGGAAATGGGCTAGGGGAGGTTCAGCAACAGCTGGGCCAGACATGCCAGTTGGAGGACCCATCATGAGAATTTTTGGTAGCTAGCGTAGTTGATGGATGGTCCGAGCGTTGGATATTCGGAAAAAAGCTTATCCGAAAATAGAATGACGTTGGTTTGATGGAGTGACTGTGTGCACAGACCACACCTGGGTGCTTTCATCCAGACCTTCCTTGTCTTCCTGCCTTTCCATGTATCAAAGGAGCTCTCATCCCAAGGACTAAAACGGCATTACATATGCACACACAATGAGAAGAGGACTCTTTTGTGCTCCGTAATGAGAACCACGAGTCTTGAGTTGCTCAGGGAGAGGCAGAAAGTCCGGTTGGGCTATGTTTTTAAAGAGTCTTATGAAGGTTTTAGCTGTTTTCTTCCTTCCACCCTGATGTGGTCCTGCTGCCCCCTTGGATTTTTTCTTTTTACCGGGAAAGAATGCTTAGGTTCTGTCTCAGGGCAAATCCATCTTTTAGTACGTCTGCCTCTGCTACGCGGCCGCTTTTTTCCTCGGCCGGGCCACGAAAGTCTGCTTCTTCACACAAGATTCAGACTTGGGCTCGAATTGCAAGCTTGAAATCTTGCTACCCAAAACCTCTAATTATATACGACCGAACTAGTTCTCCCCCTCCTCCTGTACTTACTCCTTCTTATCTCCGATCCGGGGCAAGCAGAGCCATAGCCCCAGCATAACGCCCAAGAACGCCAGGATAACAGGCTGCAAGACCTGCACGCCCTTGGCCTGCGCCAGCGCGCCGACGGCGAACGGTAGGATCGCGGCGCCACTGCCGCCGAACGCCGCTGCGAACCCGATGGTGCTGACGTGCAGGTGCCTCGGCAGCAGCCTGGTCGCCGCCACGACGACGGCCGGGAAGAAGGGTCCCAGGAAGAAGCCCTGCAGCGCGACGGCGACGGCCGAGACGTAGAACTGCGGCACGAGCCAGAAGACGAGCTCGAGCGCCATCGTGATGGGGATGTAGATGGCGACGGCGAGCTTGACGCCCAGCCGGGGCGTCACGAAGCCCAGCACGATGCGGCCGAGCGTTAGGCCCAGCCAGAAGCCGACAGACGTCATGCCCGAGTCGAAGGGGTTGGCCTTGCGGACCTGGATCATGAACTGCACGATCCAACCGCCCAACGAGACCTCGGTACCGACGTAAGCAAGGAGGAAGAATGCGCTGAGCCACGAGACGCGCGCGTATGGTCGCTTGAAGAGGGCCGTCCTCAGGCCCGTGCCGCTGTCGTTGTTGGAGTGGCTCACCGTCTCGCGGTAGACTGCGCCCGTCTGCGTCCAGAAGGCGGTCGTGCACCAGACAAGTTCGATGACGGCGAGGCCGAGCTGTTTCGTTGTGTCAGTCAGTCTGTCTGCCTGCCTTTCTTGGATCTACAAAGCTGTTTTGGGAGGGAGAGAAAGAAGATCCCTTGGTTTTCTCTCTCTCTCTCTATCCCCTCCTTCCCCCCTCACACCCTCTCATTGTCTTTTTCACACGCATAAATTCCGGGGGATTCTCACCATGACATAGTAAAACGTCCACCACCCCAGGTTGCCCTTGCTGATCATGGTGGTGGCAATGAGCGGGCTGATGACACCGCCGGCGCCGTAGCAGGCGTGCAGGAAGCCGAGGACCTCGCTGGCGTGGCCCATGTTGCCAATGTAGGCGTTCCAGCCGGCGTCGCTCAGGCCGTTGCCGAAGCCCGCGAGGATGAAGACGACGACGAGCGCCGGGTAGGGCGGGTGCTGGGAGATGATGACGTAGGCGACGAGATGGCACATCGAGGCGAGGACGGCGATGCCGCGCTGGCCCCAGCGCAGGTGGATGTGGTTGTTGAGCAGGGCCGAGAGGACGTAGCCGACAAAGGGGGACAAGAAGACGAGGGAGACGACGATGTAGGTCAGGTTGTAGTATGTCTCTAGCTGTGGAGATTGTGAGTAATGGTTTACATGAGTCTCTGGGGCGCTTCGCGACGTACATAGGGAATCAAAGCCTGGTCTCAATGTTAGCTGCCGTCCGAACCGGTATGAGAGGAGGACGGGGGAGACTTACACCGTATGCGGCGTCGTTGGCTCCCGAAACGAGCATGCTCCAGAAGCACGAGAGAACCCTGAACAAGTTGGACCTTGGATGATTCCACCTCTGAACGACGGTGGTCGTCGTCGTGGGTGCCGGGAGCCCGCCGGTGGTGTCGTCGTCGGACCCGAGGCGGTGGCCCTCGGTGTTGAGGAGGCTGCCATCCTTGGGCGTCGGCGGCCGCTCCAAGTTCCGGAGCTGGATCGTCGAGGTTGACGACACTGTCGCCATTGTGGCCTCGCTGCTTGAGGGAGGTGGACTTATGGCGGCTGAGGGGGACGTGCTGGTGGTATTACGGGCGAGGATCGTCTTTTGAATACAATCCCCAGAACTGGAGTACCTTGAGCCGGGATCGCGACTCGTGTTCCGCCCGATCCAAACTTTTTTTTTTGCAGAGACGGGAATGTTAGGACTTTTATATGTAGCAAGCTCTAAAGACTTACAAGGAAGCACGACAAATCAGAGGCTCGACTATGACATGATGTCACGGGCATGTGGGCACGTCCACCCTGCGACCTTCCATGCCCGGGGGGCTCTTCGTTTACCCCAGTTTCCCCAGCCCTTTCTATATATGTAGATCTTTGTTCTGAGACACGCACGCTAGACAATCCCACCGACTACTCAACGGACGGAGAACATTTCGCGCGGACGGAAGCTGTGCTTGCCAGGCATTGAGCAACAGGCCGGGCATGGTAGGAAGAAACCCCCCCCCCCCCCCCTCTCTCTCTCTCTCTCTCTCTCTCTCTCAACACACACACTCTCTGTCTCCTAGATAGAACACAACGGGTGAATGGCCCGACGAACCGGCGCGCGGCACATGGAAATCGAAGCTGGGAAATAATCGGTGAAACTTGGGTGTGAACCCGCTGTTGTGGAGCTCGTGGAAACCGAATCCCGCCCCGGTTATCTATCCCCTTGGCGTGGATTTAGACTGCTTCCCGATTGGGATGCACTACCAGCCCGGCAAATCCGATCAATCATCTGTCGCTCCACTCACTAGCCAGTAGCCATATACGAGCGACACTCCGCGACACCCGCCCAGTGACTTGAAGTGCGTGCGTCACCGGGCTCGTCCTGCGATTCAGTGTGGTTTGCTCCCGGTGGCCTCAGCCTGTATCGTATCCCAGCGATTTGCGCTATGGATAGAATACAGCTTTGCCTTCCCTGCCCTAGCAAGAGGCTCCGTATCCCTGTCAACGTTCCTGTTGCGAACGACCCAAGTCGGAGAGTACGATTCACTAGCTTTCAAGCCATTGTAGAACCATCGGTTACTTGAAAAAATGTCGTGTAATTCGTAGCTCTATACGCATACATGTTGAGTGCCTAATAGTATACCCATGCAAAAAAACGGAACAGAATCCAAGAAAAAAACCCACACGCCATTTTACCTCATGATCAACCAACCATGCCAGCCACGCGCCAAGTGGGCGTACCCTCCCAGAACGCCTAATATGCTTACAATGCAAGGTAGACAGAAAATGAATTAACCCCCATCCTTCGCCTTGAAAGACGGCCGCTTTAGAAGTGCACACTTCGCTTCTTAGCGACCTTGCGCTTCTCCTCCTCAGTCCGATCCCGATGGAAGAAATTGCTGACACTAGCAGCCGGGTTGGCATACGGACCCTGAAGTAACCCCGACATCAGGTTCGGGAGCTTACCCCGGCCCCCTTGCTGTTGCTGTTGATGCTGCGGTTGTTGCTGCGCCGGCTTCGGCTGTGGCGCAAAGTGCACCTGCTGCGGCGGACGATACGAGCTTGTCCCTGGTTGCCCGTTCTGATAGGGCCCCGCGCTAAGAGGCCTCGGCGGCTGCGCCGGTGCGACGTGCCACGATCCCGGGGTGGTCCCGGGCGGCGGCTGATGCCTAGGTGGCAGACCGGGTCCGGACGCGTCGGGCTGCACGCCGTATAGCCTGCGGAGACGCTCCGTTTCCGCTTCGATCTCGGCTTCCTTCCGCCGCCGCTCCTTCTCCTCCTTGTCGAGCATCTTCTTGATGCGCTTCGCCTCCTCGGCGTCACGACGCTCGCGCTCGCGGGCTTCCCGCTCCTCCTGGGCGACCATGGCCTGCAGGCGTTTCGTCTCGTTATCGATCTCCCACTGGGCGCGGGCGTTGGGTCTTGGCGGGCCGTTGTTCATCGCCTGTGCTGGTGGCGAGGCGGGCTTGTTGCCGATGGCGCCCGACATTGCAGCAACTGGGAGCACGGGGCCTCCGGGACCCATGGAGGCTGGCGAAGGCTTAGAGTTCTTCCGACGACCGGCCATCGGCGGGGGCATTGTTGTAAGGTTGAAGACGTTTTGACGAGGGTTCAGAAACAAATCGCGGAGGACCTCGGCACCGAAGAGCAGGACAATATCCAGACCTTTGCGATCTTCCACGTCGACGCGCTGTAGGTTGGGCTCGTAGATGGTGACGGCGCTCTCGTGCTTCGTATCCTTGAACATGGCGACGGTGATGTCAGGCTCTTTGCTCTTCTTCCCGGCGACGCTCTTTCCGACCATGTAGCAAGTCATGTCCTTGCTCAGCCTGCCGTCGCGCTTCCAGCGGAAGATGACCTTGGGTACGATGTCGCTGACGGGCGGGTCGTCGGCGGAGCGGTCGATCAGGCTGGCGCTCGGGGCGCGGAAGCTCTGCTCGGGCATCTCGAATTCCCAGCTGTCCGACTTGCCCCAGCTGCCGGCCTTGGTCTTGATGACGACCTGCGAGTCCGGGTTGTAGAGCTGCAGGGTGACCTGGTCGGGCATGATGGGCTGAGGCGGGGCGGGTGTGCCATTCTGGGCGCGGAGCTCGGCGGCGGAGAGGGTGGGCTGGGACCATTCCGGTTCGACGAGGACCTCGGCGTAGATGATCTGCTGAGAGGCGATGTCGGTGAGCGCGGCGGCGTACTTGTTTCGGGCGGCCGGGTTGGCGGGGTCGGCGCGCTTAAGGAGGTAGCTGGGCGTCGGGTCGGATCCCTGGTGTGTAAAGTAGAGGAGGGTGTTCAGTGGGTTGTCGGAGGAGGGGCGGAAGCGGAACGTTGGGAGGTTTTCGTCGAGCATCGTGTGCGGTCTGGTCAGCGAGAGAGGCCGACGGTGCTCGAGGAACGGATGCACGCTTGTGTTGAGGCCAGAGGGCGAGGAAAATGACGTGTCTCGAGATGTTTTGGCGTTTCGGGGGGGGGAGACGCAGCCGGTTTAAAGAAAAGGTCAGGCCGCGAAAGCAGGCTGCTGGACCCCTCAAGAGCGTGCGAGGTCAAGTGGGCTGAGTTCTAAAACCGTTCGTCACCCGTCCGCCTTGGCTTGGGGCCGACAAGGAGCACCGGAGGTCGATCGATGGCTGCCGAAGTACGTATTCGTACGTAGATATCTGCACTCTGTACTCTATACTCGGTACTGACAATAGGGTATCCGTACCGCCGAATCTATGGATCCAAAGACGTTCGTCCCCACCATGGAAGGTCCCAAGGAACCAATGTTCAGTGGAGTCTTGGAAGCTTGGAAGAAGTGAGCTGGAAATCAAAGGAATCAAAGGTTTGATCAGACGAGGTACAGGAAAGCCAAAGTTCCGAAAAGGCACAGGTATGCAAGCACAAGACAAGGACGCCCCGCTATCGAGAAAGGTTGAGGACTGGAAGAAGTGGCAGGTTCGAGTCGTGAATAGTCATGTACGCGGCAGTAGTAAACGTGGGGGGGGGAGGGGGCGCAACAGCACATGCACTGCAAAAAGGGAAAAGTAGGTACGTACGTACGTCAGTCAACGCTGCCCCGCCAGACACTCAGATTTGGATAGAGGTGGCCACGGCCCAAATCCTCTCCCCCACTTATCGTCCGCGCTCCGCCACATTTTGGCCGGTCGTCTGTCCGCGGCCCATCTCAAACGCTCGGGACGTCCGGCTCGCTGATTCGTCCGCTCGCCAGGACGGGTACGTCGCTTGCGGCTGTGCAGGTCTGTCTGAGGGTGCGGGATATCCACAACGTTTTTGGAACGTGAATGTTCGTTCCTGTTCCTCTTCCGAAACGCGCGGCCAATGGAGAAAGGGAGGACCTGTCAGAAAACGTTCTTTTCATCTCTTGGACTCTTGATTCGCTTTGTTCTGCCTTGGCTTCTCTTGCTTCCCATTGTCTCCACAATGGACTATCGATGCGCCTCGCTTGTGTTTGGAGATGCTGCGTAAGCCTCTTTCATTCTTTCCTTCAGTCTGTCAGTCAGTCTGCCTTGGCGGTCCACCTACGAACACCAATCAACAATTCAGTGTCCAGTCACCGCAGATACTTTGGTGATCTCTGGCAGGGAGGAGTCAGTAGCTTGGACATGATCCTTGACGGCGAAATCACTCGCAAGCTCACAGTCCTCTGTCTCGAGCGAGAGCGATCAATACAAATTCGTTAGAGAGGGGGGGGGGGGCTAGGTTGCAAACTCCCGCAGAAGGAAGTGTTCTTGGGATGATGTGCTATCGAGTGGGATTGGGACTACCACCCGGCCTACGCAACTGCAATGGCGAAGAGGCTCCTATCACCATGCCGGGCAACGATGCGAGATAACACCACGACACATGTAGCCCCATTTCCTCGCTCAAAAAAGGTGTTTCCATAAAAAGAAACCTCCAGACGCACTGGTGCAACAAGGTCGTCCGTTTGACAAATCAGCAAACATGGGTGCCTGGCGATCGCCCGTGTACCGTACACATATTTCACATCACCCCACACGAACCTGTCGCACAAGGGAAGTACCAACGACATGCAACTCACTGTAAGACGGATATAGCTGAATGGTTTGGAACTTTTCAACATTTGAATTACTACCGCCGCATCCTACACATTTTCGCCTCTTCAGAAAACTATTTGTTGTACACTGGTGGCAGAGCCAGCCACGTGCTAGCACTGAAGTCTCACCCCGCAAGAAATCCCCCAAGCGCCAGGCTTGAAGAAGTGGCAAGGTGCAGGAGTTGGAAGGGCATAGCGGTGAGAATCTGTGAGCTTTGATCGCCTTTTTGGCTCTTGGCCTGTATGTGTAGTGTGTGCGTGTGTTATGGTATTACATCCCCTCCCCTTTTTGACTCCTGCCAGTTCAGCGCCATGCTTGGGTATGAAAACAAAACAAAAATAAAATGTGGAGGCGTCCGCCGGGTCACGTCTGGCTGTTACGACGCGTTGTCCGGCCGGCGAGGTACCTCCCCGTCCGGCATCATCATGGTGAACTGGGGTTCAGGCGGCATCCCGTTTTGACCCGTCCCGGCCGGAAGACCAGGCACAGGTGGAATGTCTTCATCCGTCTCCGGGCGCGCTTGTGCCCTCTTGACCCGGCCCGTCTGCTGGTTGACCCAGCTGTCGACTGTCCTGAACCTGGGTGGTAAATCCTCGCTGGCTTCTGTGTAGACCGTCTCGCGGTTGGCCTGGTTGGCCTTGTTGGCCCACGAGAACCGACCGACGCCGTTTTGGCTAGCTCTCAGCGACTGCGAAACAGGCGGAGGGGGCTGCAGCACCATCCCGGGCATCCCTGGCACGATGATGTCCCCGTCGCCGAAACCGGATGAAATCGACGAGAGCTCGCTGGCCCGGTTGACTTGCCGCCTAGCCGGATCGTAGGCGTCTGATGGCTGGCGAGCCAACTCTGACTGATTAAAGTATGCACCGGCACCCACCCCTGACCGCAAAGTCATACCGGGGTCTGTTGCATTTTCGTATTGTCCGATGATATGCGTGAGCGAGCCGCTGGGTGCGTGGCTGATATAAGTGCCGGTTTGGCTGCTGTATGTCCCGACTTGGTTGTTAAAGACACCCTGCTGGTTGCTGTTGTATGTACCGCGGTTCATGGTGTTCATCCGCACCGGCAATGTGTTTGTCGGGCTGGTGTGGACGGGGCTGCCCCGGCTGTCAGCTGGCGACATGGTGTAGTTCGCGGCGTATGCGCTTCCAGGGCCATAGCTCGACGGTTTGCCGTTGGGGCCGTAGAAACCGGTATCCAGCCGTAGCGTTCCTCTCGGTCCCTTTTCGTACTGGTTCGACTCGCTTCGGCGTCTGTCCAGGTTCTCCCATCCGCCCATGGGTCCCTTGAAGAAAGGAATCTTGGAGCCCATTCCAGGGTGGTCGCCTGGGAAGCCAGACTCTCTTTCCCTTCTCCTCCTCGCTGCCCTCTTCATCGTTCTCCACACAATCCACACCAAGAATGAGGCAAAGATGAAAGATCCTACTCTCAAATCAGCCACTGAGCTTATGCAGTGTGCTCGTAAAACAAAACATGAACTTACCTATTGAGCCTACGGCAATGAGGGCGTGCTCCGTCTCTGGGTTCATTCGGGGCGGTCTTCCATCGTCCTTACCCCGGTCGGAGCTGGCCTGCCCAGGAAGGGCAGAGATCGTTTCGGCAGGGAGCACAGCTGAAGCCAAGGTGGCCGTGACTGTGGGTGCCGAGTGACCCTCAATACCTTTCCTTGGAGCCGAGGGGTCAACGGGTGGCAGAGGTGGCAGACCAGGTGGGCTTGTTGGTCCGGTTGGTGCCGGGGGCAACGTCGGAGTAGGCGTCGGAGTCGGAGTAGGAGTGGTAATTGGCGGAGGCTTTGACGATGACGACCGCGACGATGAACGGCTCGACTTCTTTGGTGAAGGCTGGGAGGGTTAGTCACGTTGACTTGTCACACCGACTCTCTCGGGAGAACTCACAGGATCACGAGGAGGCGCCATAGTGGAGATGAGCGTTATCGTTCGAGGAGGAGATGTTACTGTCATGGTCGTCGGTGGCGGCGCAGGAGGTTGAGGTTCGGGTTCGGGCTCAGGAGGAGGAGGAGGAGGAGGAGGAGAAGGGGGAGGAGAGGGGGGACGAGGAGGAGGTGGTGGTGGTGGCGGTGGTGGATCGGGCTCTCCTGGAGCGAGCACAGGCGGCGGCGGTGGTGGTGGGGGGTCCTCAGGTCCGGGAGGTGGAGGGGGAGGAGGCTCAGGGGCGTCCATGGGGAGTTCTGGGCGAGATATGGGTGTCTCTTGCGGTAGCTGCTGGACAGGCTCGGGAGCCTCGAAGGCTGGAGGTCGTGAAGTAGCGGAGGGAGTTTGTGACGCAAACACGGGTGGTGCTGCCGGGACCGGTCTCAAAATCGGAATGGGGACTACTGGGCGAGCTGGCCGCAGTGATGCTAACGGAAGGGGTGGTTTTGATGTCGCCACGTTATTCGGAGGTCTTGCAATGGGCGTGTCGGGGCTCGAAGGCTGTTGCTGGGGTGGTTGGTTGAGTCGGTTCCTCCGGGCCTGGTCGTCACTGTCGCTGTCTGAGCGACGTTCTACCGTCTCATCGGGAACCCTGGCGCCCGAGTTGGCAGTCCTTTTCCATACGCCTCCTGCGGCTCTCTCTACCTGGGCGGTATACTCGTCGTCGGAGTCGGCGTCTCGTTCCCAAAGCGAAGGCGGCACGGCGATGTTGACAGGACGCGCACGCCTTTTGGAAGGCTTGTGGTCGCGTTGTTTTACGTGCGGAGCCATGCCTTGTTCCTCGATCATCCTATCCTCTCCTATCATTTCCCGGACCGGTGATAGTCGCCAAGATGTACCCTTTGTCAATCACTCCGAACCATGGCCTTAGGATCGACGATGTTCGAATGGGAGATGAGCTCGTAGAGGCTGGTTGAGTGAGTAATAGTTGCAGTAATAGACAGCGAGACTCGGGCGAAGACCAATTCGAATCGAGCTGTTGGAAGGTGTAAGGTGAAGAGCGGCTGGCACGAAGACGAATAGAAGAAGAAAAGAAAGAAGAAGGGGGAAAAAAACCGATGACAAAATAGACGACAGTGCCAGCAAAGGGGTCTAGTGGTGAGAATCAAAAGGGAATAAGGCCGGCCTTGGTAACGGGAGAATAGAAAGAAAAGGTGGTGAACACCAAACAATAGGCGGACTTGACAAGCAGAGGGAGAAGAGGGAGAAGGGAGAAGAGAAGAGAAGCAGCCGAGCGAGAGGCGACAGTATGTATCAGATTGGGTCGATCATCTATCCACCATTCGCGGGGAGACCCATGCTGCATGACAGATGCCCCCCCCCCCCCCCTCTAGAGATGCTTCAGGGATAGATCCAGACACCCCATGCGGGCACCAGCACTGACTAGGACTGGTGCAGGAACTGGCACGCGAAAGCCGATGGGTGCGGCGCCCTAATGGGTGGTCCGTGGATCGAGCCGGGGCCTGACGAGTCTGAGTATCTAGTCGGAGGTGTCGTGGACTCGTGTCGTCAATTGTCAGCGGGCAGTTGGGGGTTTGTTGCGCATTTCTGTCATGCCGCGATCGACGGAGATGCGTACGTGACCAGACGAGAGACATGACCACGCACCCATGCACCCATGCACCCATCGTACACTGATGATGTCCGTCGTCCCTTTTTGCTGGATATCCGAACGTGAGGCTCAGGCGTCCGCTTGGACTCGGGTGCATGTGCCTGGCCGAAGACGACGGCGTGGTCGCAGCCTATGGTAGACGAGAGCCCTCGGTAGACAGTACATCGTACAGTTGACCAGAAAGGCGGCATCACAGCCTTGGCCTAAAGCAAAAGAGCCGGCAGGGTGGGCCAGGAACTACGGCGAGGGCGAGGGCGAGGGCGAGGGCGAGGGCCACGACGTCGAGGAAGGTCCACCCTTCTCCTGTGTCCAGACTCCAGCATCTTCCGCACCGTTCACGTTCACGGGTTGTGTCTCCAGCACCTCTTCCCCTGGTGTCTAGAGACAAGGACCCTGGCGGCCACAGACACGCAACATGGATGGTGGAAAGTGTCTGGAATGGGTGGTCCCCCATCGACTGGATCCAGGGGTAGTGGGTGGGTAGAGTTCAGAGAGAGAGGGAGGGAAAGAGAGAGGGTGGACGAGATGAGATGCTCAAGCTTGTGTCTGTACGAGGGAAACTCATTGGCAGAGCAGGCCAGTGAAGCTCCGGCGGCAGGAGACTTGGCGACAAAAGAGAGGACACGGACGCTCCCCTGGGAGAAGGGGACGAAGGACGAGACTCTCTCTGAGGTGGGTGCAGCTTCATCCTCACAGTGGTGGGGATGGAGAAAACTGGCCGTCGGCGAAGGAGAAGCGGGCGAGAAGGGCCGTAGAAATGAAGGGTGTTAGGGGGCCATTCGACAGTGGCACACACCCTCCGGCGGCAGAAGCAGGACCGTAGTGAAGATCGCAGCCGGGAGCATCCAGTCGACGGATCGTTGGGCAACTTTGCAGGGATCTGTTCTTTCCTTTTCTTTTCCCCCCTTGCGGATTCTTTCTGGCTGTGACCGTATGACGGCTCAGGGAGGTGTTCTGGTGTTGTAGTTATCGAAGCTGGAGTTTCGTTGGGCCGAATTGGGATGGGGGGGGAGACAGGGGATGGTTGGACATTGACTATGCCACCTACAGTGGGGGTCCATAAGTTTGAGATCAGGTCTGCCTGTATTTTAGAGGGGGGTGATCTCAGACTTTTGGGTTGGGACTGTACTAGCAGACGGACGACAGCGCGAGAGGCGTGGATCAATTGTTAGTGCAAAGGGACTTTTGGGTGACACTGGTGACAGTGCGCTGTGCCTTGAAGATTGAACACTTCTGCGACGAGACTTGCAGGGGGCCATGCGTCTCAGCGTGGAAAGAGCGGGTTTCAGGACAAGGGAGGCCCCAGTGCGATCCCGGAAGACGGAAGCTAATGGTGGGGCATCGCCCGTGGTGAGTTTGGTCTAGCCTCTGCCACCATCTCTTTCCTCACACCTAACGGGAGTTCCTCACTTACAAGTTAAAGTAAAAACTCATTGCCTACGAAGGACAGATACGGAGCACCGGTGTGTTCATCGTACCGTTGTTGGTCATCTTTCTGCTTTCTTTCTTTCCCCCCTTTCCTTTCGGAAGCCAACTGATGGAGAGAGGCTTACCTGTACACATGTAGTTGGCAGGTGGGTGGCTGGCCGGGAGAGCAACCGGCGGCGCGCGCACTGATGTGTCCCCGCTGTGGATACAGCTAGGTACTGGAACGTCACTGAAGCACGTCGCGCCCAAAGTGCTGACAGCCGGCTTCTAGGGCGGAAAACCCGAAAGCCACGCCCATCTTCTGACATGTGTCTGGTGTTGGATTTTCTCCTCACCGAGAACCCCAGGAAATCTTCAATGATGACGATGGACGAGGCAGACTCGGTTGAGACGGCATTCTTGCTAACAAGCCCCAGCTCCCTCCAATTCGCCCTGTTCCTCTTGCCCCCCCCCCCCCCCCCCCCCCCCCCTCCCCTCCTTCCCCCTTCTTCCTTTCGTCCCTGGCTCGGGAGGGGGGGCTGAATTGAATCGGTCTGTACTAATCAGCCAACATGCCAAAGGGGAGGAGAGATTTGTATCGCCGACTTGGATGTCCAACCAAAGCTTATCTAGGGGAAAAGAGAGGAGGGAGAGAAGCCCTCGGGTTAGTAAATGAACCGCTTTTAAAAATGTCGTTCCATTCAGACTTCTCGTCTCGCCCCTCGTCAAGGATCACAGGTGAGGCTCTTTTGGTTCCCATGCTGGTTTGACCGTTCCCTCGGTACCTACCTGTACCTACTTACTGTACGTCACCTGCAAGATCTGGGCTACGGAAACGCATATTGCTGGGCATTAAACGCCCAGAGAACTACTTTCAGCCCATGTCCTCCTTCGCCGATCAAGGCTACACTGCACTCCCCCATACAGTAGTGTGGAGGGTGAGGGGAGCATCTTCTGGAATCGGAGCCGGGTGGCATTACATGGCGTTGCTGACAATTCCACGAGTCAACGAGCCAGCCGTATTGTTCGCCATTCTTTGTCTGATGCTCGTGCCAACGATGCTCGCCTCGTCTTCTGTAGACTGTTGACCCCTCCTGAAAGGGAGTTTGGTGGTCTACTGACAACCACGATAGACTCTCGCCATTCCCCGTCCAACTTAATATTCAGTCAGGCCAACCACTGCCAGTCACTGGTCTTCAAGCTCCCATATGTTACAATCTCACAACTTTCCTGCACGGTCAATCCCCCCTCCCCCCTCCCCCCTCCACCAAACCTGACTTTGAGTCCCACACACTTTCGACCGACCCTTCTGGTGCCGTATTAGCCGGGTCGCCTCGAGGAACTAGGACCCCCGTTGCCCCGTGTGCTCTTCATCTCAACCTTGCTTCTATCTCTCCCTAGTGGCTGCCTCCTGCAACTGCAATACCCCTCGCAAAAGTTGTCACACCACAAAGGGGGGATAGGATTTAAGCTCCCATCTTGGCATCTGGGAACTGCCACAGCCGATCCGAGAAACTCTTTTCCCCCAACGTTCCTGATTGGCGTCTTCAGGCTCGTGCTTTCCCATCCCTGCCAACACTTCGATGGGCGCTTCAGCCGCTTTTCGCAGCATCACGAGTCCTCTCATGCGCAGACCTCCTTCTCTTTCGTTGGAGAGCCCAGGCGGCGGCCTTGGCACTATACACGGCGACCGTGCTTGCCTCACAGCGAGAATGCTGCGGAAAACCTTCCTCGTCCAAGATGCCGCACAACAGAATGGAACTAATCTACTTCGGATTATGCCTGAGTCGAACTTGTAGGGGTGGAAAAGCAGCGAGGACGGCGGCCGGGGCAAGATCAACCGCATCCAGCGCTCACGTGCCGGGATCAACGTCGCTTGACAAATACTCCGCGTCTTGTCTTGCCCGCGACAGTCGCCCGCCAAGCTTTGCGATCTTCTACCAAGACATAGGACCTTTTACGCAGCATGGGTGCGTCCGAAGGAAGGTTACACTACGCTGTCAATCAGCAAGACATGCGACTATGAGGGCACCGTTGCGAGGTGTCGGCGTGCTAGGCCCTTGTAGTCTCTCTTGCTCAACATGCCGGTTGTCTCGACTCGCCTCTGGGGAGGGCGATGCAGCCCGCGGCTATCAGTCTGAAGAACTAGCCGGCCCACCATCGGAAAAGATGGTTTCCTAATAGCGGACCTGTTCTTCTCGGTTCGGGCGCTCCTATCCGCTGGCGTCAAATCGCGGGTTTAACTTTTCGCTGCTCTATGGATACTAGGAGTCATACACACCAAGTGGCCAGGCGCTGTCAAGACGGCAGCTGATTGCGAAGCCACTGGATGGTGATGGTGCTGCGGAAACTCCGTTGGTTGATGATGCGCCCGTCTGTGTAAGAGTTGGGATTGGGTATTGCATGATGATCTGGAGGTCTGTCTGGAAGCCTGGCATCATTGTGCTGCCTGTATCAAAATTCGGAAAGAAATCGGATACACCAGTGCCCAGGTACCGTAGTGTAGGGCGGCTGCTGACGCATCGTCTGCTGGAGACGTCGAGTCGCGAGGCCTGTTGGAGCCTTGGCCCACTTTCTCTCCTGTGTGAGCTTTCAAGTCAGACACGACCCTGTTTCACGTTGCCCGTCGCCATCACATCGGTCTTCTCCATGGCCAGGCGGGTTGAGCGTGCGGCGTTTCAGTCTCTCGGAGCCCGGCATCATGAAATGGCGGTGCCGCGTTGTGTTCAAGACCTGTTTCGTTTCTCGCTTTGAAAGCGCCGACACCCAGTAGCACATCTCTCCTTCTTTCTCTCTGCACGAACCGGAGGCTCCAGGTCGAAGATCGAGAGAGAAGGAGGGGGTGGTCTTGGCCACGGTACTTTTTCCCGATCTGCACAGCACATGCTGCCAAGTAGCCGCCCGCAACCGTCTCCTCGGGTCGTGGTTAAGAACATACGCATTCATGCCAATCTCATCTCCGGATGATGGTCATGGGGGGGGGGGGGGGGGATGGCGATTGGCTGCGACGGCGAGTCTGCGTTGCCCGGATGACTTTTTCCACGTGTCGTCATGAATTGTTGCCAAGCAAGTTGGCGAGCGCAGACGAGCAGCGGAGTGGAGGAAGAGAAGAGGAAAACGACATAATGGATTTCGCCAGGCTGAGGCGATCACTCTCAGCCGGCTACTACATGCTGCGGTGCCAAATGACCAAGGACGGCAGATAGAGTGGTGACAAGCAACAAGACGGAACGAGAGAAGGGGTTGCATCAAATCGCCGGCATGAAAAAGGACCCAGTCCCTGTGTTGGTGATAAATGAACTGGTTGCTGGGTTGTGACCTTCCCGTAGCATCCTTAAGTCCGACACTTTCGGCAATGACTTCGGGGGGGGGGGAATGGCAAACGGTGGATACGCCGGTCCGCACGGACACCAAGTGAGACCCGGAGACGGCGACGGTGGCCTCGAGACGAGGCACCGAAGTAGAACGAAAAAAGAGGGGCGCGGAAGTACTCTGGGCGGGACTGGCCGGGAGCATCGGCCGGACGGGAGGCCCATCCTCAGGGCATCGGGAAGTTTTCGGGTATGGGGACCAATCTCGGGCAAGACGACCGCGGACCTTCCAGTCGCGTCACACATGTTCGCGAAGAGCCGCGAGCTAAATCGACTACATGACCCCCTCGGGACCAAGGATAGCTGATCCGGTTCGGAGGGGCTCGGAGAAACGGCATTGTTAGGGGGGGCGAACTGCTTCCTCTGGTCAACTTTTTTGCTGGATGGCAGGCATGGATAAGTCACAGCCTAGGTAGGTCGAGGTGCCGTACGGGCAGTTGCGGGAGGAGTGCGAGACGAGAGTTCACGGAATAAGCGCTCTCGGGAGGAAGCAAGATTGGATGCCGTCGATATGGCATGTGCGCAAACGGGAGGCGGTTGATGGAAAAAGTAGCACAGTTGACAGGCGCTGGAGCTGGAGGTGGCTGGTGAGTGGTGACCAGACAAAGAGTGGAGCCGGAGCGAAACCGAGTTGCGAGCGATTACTATTAGTGACGGGTGTGCGTAAGATGGAGTAATGATTAGGTACGATGCTTGACAGCTGCCAGAAATGCACGAGAAAAAGAGCGCGGATGGGGACGTTCCTGAGTCATCTTGGCTTGGAGGTTGCTATCGCGACATCGACCAGGCGCAGATGATGGGAGTGCGGAGGCCCGTAGAAAGAGAGAATGAGGGTAAGGGGGAAATAGAAACACCGGGATTCGGCCGGCCGTGGCCGGGGCCTGTTGGTGAGCGGCACTGCGGCGGTGGGTTTTTTGTAATTTTTGTGTTTTTACTTTTTGTATCTGGGTTAATTCTCCTCGACACATGCGCCCGGCGGCGGGCAACTCTCGCCATCGAGGGAAAACAAGGGCAAGCTAGAGACACATACCCCCGGTGGGCCCCCCACCTGCAAGTCCACACAATGACTCTAGCGATCCGGGAAGTTGTAAGTGCCACGGTAGTGACGGTGGTGATGGTACTGATAGGATAACAACAAGCGCTCCATTGGGAGCGACGCGGCTGCGCGGAAATCGCAAGAGGGGGCCCAAGGGACACAAATGATACCCTGTCTGTTTCTGCGTGCCTAGTTCCCCGGCCAAGAACCTCGTGCACCACCCACCTTGCAGCAGCGGCAGCAACAGCGACAGCGGCAGGGCATGTCGCTCTCGTCGAAGCAAGCCGTCCAATCACGCGTCGCTTCTGCAGTCAAAGCTTCGGATCAGATGCTGACCTCACCCCCGTAGCACCTGAAATTTTTCTGCAGCTGCAAAAGCGGAAGGGGAAAGATGAAAATGAAAATAAATAAAAATAATACCGCCAGGTCTTGCTGCGTCACACAAACGGAGCCCCCAAACCTGGCTGCCCGCTGCATCCTTATCGTCTCCGAATTTCCTCCCTCTTCCTCCGGATCCCTCTTCACTTCCCTTCCCTTCTTGCTGCCATTGTCGTTCTCCCTTCTCCTCGTCACCTATCCCTCCATCGTTGGTCACCGGTGACATTGCCTCGCCATCACCAATTGAAGCAATGGCTTCTTCCTCCAGAGCCATGAGCTCCCTTCGCGCAGCCCAATTCGCGCCGAAAGCCTCGCGTGCCGCCAACGCCGGTCGCAGAACCCTCACCACCACCTCCAGACAGTCCCTCAGAACCGTCGCGGCGAGGCCAAGAGTCGCTGCTGTCCCCCAGATCAGGACCGTTGCGCGCCAGTTCCGCCGGGACTACGCCGATGTCGCTCCCAAGAAGCCCGGCAAGGTTCGCAAGACCTTCAGATGGGCCTGGCGTCTGACCTACCTCTCCGCCTTGGGCCTCGTCGCCTACGTTGGATACGTCGTCTACGATGACAGACATCCCGAGGAGCAGGTCGAGCTCGACCCCAGCAAGAAGACGCTCGTTATCCTTGGTACATTGCACCGGACGCCGCTCTCCGAGGGACCGAGAGCACACGCGCACAGCATGCTAACACGACAACAGGCACTGGCTGGGGATCTGTCTCCCTGCTGAAGAAGCTCGACACCGAGAATTACAACGTCGTCGTCATCTCGCCCAGAAACTACTTCCTCTTCACCCCTCTTCTCCCCTCGTGCACGACCGGCACCATCGAGCACCGCTCCATCATGGAGCCCATCCGCGCCATCCTCCGTCACAAGAAGGCCCCCGTCAAGTTCTACGAAGCCGAGGCCAGCTCCGTCGACCCCGACAGGAAGGTCGTCAAGATTCTGGATACGTCGGAAATTAAGGGCTCCATGTCCGAGACTGAGGTCGCCTACGACATGCTCGTCGTCGGTGTCGGGGCTGAGAACGCCACCTTCGGCATCCCCGGCGTCCGTGAGAACTCTTGCTTCTTGAAGGAGATTGGTGACGCCCAGGCCATTCGCAAGAAGATCATGGACTGTGTCGAGACCGCCGCCTTCAAGGACCAGTCCGCTGAGGACGTCAGCCGTCTCATGCACATGGTCGTCGTCGGCGGTGGCCCCACCGGTGTCGAGTTCGCCGGTGAGCTTCAGGACTTCTTTGAGGAGGACATCAAGCGTCTGGTTCCCGAGATCGCCGACCGCTTCAAGGTCACTCTGATCGAGGCTCTCCCCAACGTCCTGCCGTCCTTCTCCAAGCAGCTCATCGAGTACACCGAGAAGACCTTCAAGGAGGAGAAGATTGACATCTTGACCAAGACCATGGTCAAGAACGTCACCGACACCCACGTTCAGGCCGAGGCCACTGGCCCCGACGGAAAGAAGCAGACTCTCATCATCCCCTACGGTCTCCTTGTCTGGGCCACCGGCAACGCCGTCCGCCCCATCATCCGCGACCTCATCTCCAAGATCCCTGCCCAGAAGGACTCTCGCCGCGGGCTGGCCGTCAACGAGTACCTTGTCGTCCAGGGTACTCGTGACATCTGGGCCATTGGCGACTGCGCCGTGGCCGGATACGCCCCAACTGCTCAGGTTGCTGCTCAGGAGGGCAGCTTCCTCGCTAGACTCTTCAACAACATGGCCAGGACTGAGACTGTCGAGGCCCGCATCCAGGAGCTCAGCAAGGACCTCAACCTGAAGCCCGGCAATGCCGCCGAGGCTGCCAAGGAGATCGAGGCCCACGAGCGCCAACTCCGTCGCATCAAAGACATCAAGCCCTTCCACTACTCTCACCAGGGCAGCATGGCCTACATTGGTAGCGAGAAGGCCGTCGCTGACGTCAGCTGGTGGAATGGCAACATTGCCAGCGGTGGCAGCATGACCTACCTCTTCTGGCGCAGCGCTTACCTCTCTATGTGCTTCAGCAGTAAGTTTCATCCTCGGCTACCGATTTCGTATTTGGCCACTATCTAACGCCTTACAGCTCGTAACCGTCTGCTCGTTGTCAACGACTGGCTCAAGTCCAAGGTCTTTGGCCGTGACATATCGAGAGAATAAGATTCGGTCTTTTTAGGCGTTCATGATCCATATTTTTCCAGCCTCTTGGCGCTGGGAATTTTCTTCTTCTTTTTCAACTGTCTATTTCTTTTGTGTTCATTGTACTCTCTTCGCTACATGTTTGTTTATGGTGTCTGAAGCGAAACGATAGATCGATCGGCTTTAATGGCTGGCGGGGAAACGATAGACTGGGTAGACCTGGACACACACGATCATCCCTAAAGGGGAAACGCACGCGACTACCCCTTGGATGAGTTGTCGACTTTTTGCCAATAACACCTGTACAATGCTGCTACCGAGGATCTCGGCCACGACGCTCGACGCGTGAGAATTGAATAATGATGAACAACCTCAGCCGTGGTGCCGAAAAATGGCAACCGGGCGTGCCATACCGCATGTCCTAAAGAAGGCTCAGACGAGTGACATGTCATCATCACATGAGAGTCCTCATCTAGACAAGCAGCCACCCGTTAGTAAAATCGCTGGTCGTGCAGTCTTCTCGTGAGACACATGCCGACAAGTTGCAGCAAGTCATGCATGTATATGTATTGACTTGGGTTCCGGGAACCCGGTCTGTCCCGGGCCATCCACGTCAGACTGCCGCTATCTGATTCGTCAACCTCGGCCGAGATCTCCCGGCGCTCTCACCCGAGAGCGCGGAAAGTCACGGTAGCTTCGGCTCGTCCCGCTTGCTTCTACGAAAGTTTATTAGCCTGGGGCTTATTTGCCCAAACCACGTGTAACTGGGGAATAGGGAAAGGGGGGGGGGACAAGGCCCGTTGATCCAGAGATTGCTGGTTGCTGGTTGGCCTGTCTCATCCGGGAATATGCAACGGGCATGTGTTAATGTGGGAAGGTCGCCTACCTCGGTTGCTGCCAAAAGGGCCCCAGAGACGAGACGGCAAAGGACCATTGGAAAAAGGGGGTGGGCGGCATGGGGATCGGGCCGGACTGACTTAAGTCTTCGCAATGAACGGCCTCTTCAGTAAACACGTTGACGTTCGGGCGTCGAGCACGTTGCTGGAAGCCCGGCTTCACATATGACGAGCAGGCACTGCGTCGACATAACGAACATGTGTTACTTCTACACCAGGTCTCGATACTGGACCACAACAGGTACTACAAGAACACCGCCAGAGACTCAGGACATTATGAATGATGCCCTTGATATCATCGCGGCCCTCGATGGTCTGACGGCATCTTCCGTCCACTTCCTTGCGACGTTGGACAATATAGGTTCTCTGCCTTGATACGAGCCCCGGGCTGGACCCCTAGTCATCGAGGTTTCTCAAAGGAGATTCAGAGTCTTCTTGCGTCACGTGTTGGAACCCCAAACTGCATTTAAAAGGAAGAAAACATGAAAACTTTTGTCTATCTTCGGTACTCGGGCCACTAGACCATCAAAAGTCTGGCGACTGCTCTTCGTAGACAGTTCAGCTGTAGGACCATACTATAGTCGTATCTTTTCCCACGTGTTGCGGCTCTCCAGGCGATCTCTTGGCCGATGACAGCACTCCCTCTCGAGGTCAGCCGCCACCTCTGGATCTGGGCTGCCGTACTTTGCGCCAGTTTCTTCCTAAATCATGACAAGCAGCTTATTACCATCATTTTCTAGGATATCACTCCGGAGCTCAGACCGGAGACTGTGGGTTTGGTCTCGGAGCTGCTTGATTTCGGCCTCAGCCTTTGCCTGCCTCTCGGTGGCCTCCCGTTTCTCGCGCAGGTGTTCGCAGCGCTCGCTTCCGAGCTGATTCATCTGGGCCACGTTTGTTTCCTCCAGAAGGCGCATTTCTGTGGTCAACATAGCGTACTTTTCACGGCTGTGTTCGAGTTCTCGTTGGGTATCGTGCAGCTGGGCTTGGGCTTCTTTAGTTGTCTGCTGAGCATTCCGAAGACTATCCACGAGCTCATCGCGGGAGACTTTGCAGCCTTGGTGCTCTTCCTTGAGGCTCTCGGTGTGTTTAATGAGTCGCTTATTCTCGTCTTGACATTCCTCGTGGTTCCTCTTGGCAAAGTCGAGTTCTTTCTGGAGCAGATGACGCTGCTGCACAAGATGATTCTTCTCCACCTGGGCTTCTTTTCGAACAGAATCCATTGCTTCGTTGACCCCTTTGACCTCGTTCCTGGCTTCGTTCCAGTGACGATTAGCGAAGGCAGCTTCCTTCCTGGCGCATTCGAGGTCTGCGCGAAAAAGAGCCTTGACCTTGCGGAGCCGATGCTCTTGCCTACCCTGAGCGGCCACACACTCAGCAACCTTTTCGCGCAGGGAGCTTCGCTCGTTCTCGCTCTTCAACTTCTCCTCGTCCAAGTCTTTGATTGTCTCCAAAAGCTGATTGCGATTCTCGATGATACTCAGACGGCTTTGGGTGGTTTTGTGAAGTTTCGTTCGCAGCTGGTTCACGGTGCCGTTGTTCTGACCGTGATGCATCTTGTAGTGATCAAACTCGTCCTTAATGTCATATAGATCCCTTAAACTCGCTTGGTAGTCATCTCGAGTAATTTGAAGCTCATGTTCAATGTCATCAAGCGCTCTTCGGAGACGATCCCGTTCGGCTGTGACATCAGAAAGCTTGTTCTCGGCCTCGGCGTGGTTCAACCTGAAGTCATAGGTCAGGTCCGAGCCTAACTGGATCATTGCTACGCCCTGCTTGACGATGTTGACCTGGACCCGACGGCGCTTCCGATCATTTACTTCGGAGTGATGATTTTTGTTGACGAGACTCGAAGGAGGGGGAGGGGTCCACGTGATGGTACGGGAATCATCACCAAGTCCAGATGAAAACCGTATACTACCGTGACTCTGAGGATTCATAACGAAGATGGTTGCTCCTCAAGGCCAAGAGTGCGGTTTCCTCTACCGATGTTTAAATTGTTTGGTATTGGTCGGTGTCGTAGCAGACGCCTCGAAAAGAGCCCCCTGGAGGCTCCACCTGTCAGTTCAGAGGGAGACAAACGTAGTAGAACGAAACATACGAGTTGCAGAGAAGTAAGGTTGCCTTTTTACTACTCAGTTCCCCCTGGCGACTCATATGGCTGTTTAAGTCTAAACATGTGTACTCTGGTCAGTTATCTCACTTCCTTCGAATCAAGATGATGATGAAGATTGCTTCGAACAAACCTCTCGTGGGCAAGTGGAATGGACTGTTGGGCCAAATTGTGAGTCTCGAAAAATTGAATGGGGGGTATTGATAAAATTCAGAGCGCGGAGGTGTGCAGGAAAGGAGGGTAGAGGTGCCGAAGCATGAGCGTGCCTGGCTTTAGGCAGGTACGCTCCTCGAGGCAGACTCACGTCGTGGTACCCAAACGACCTCAATCAGACACAACATGCGTATTTAACGTATTCCTCCAGAAAACTCCCCTGCGGCACAAAAAAGTTTACGAACATAGGTAGGGGTTGCGGAAGCACCAGCAACAACGCAACACGGCAGAGATCAAGACCACGCCCGCCCGGCATGTGTTCCACAATCGTGAAATCTAGTCCAGGGTTCAAGATAGCGAGATCCAGGCACCCTTACCAGCGGCAGCTCTGCTACCGGAGCATGACACTTGGCCGGTCACATAAGATATGACCTGAGAGGTCGGTATGCAATTTTCAGATGCCTTGCCGTTTACCACATTGAAGCGTGTCCTATTTAAGCGACATGCCGCGCCGCCCACAACTCAATGCCACTGGACAGTATATGAGCCCCAAGGCATAAGCTCAGCTGCCGTGTTGTTGACGACCGTCCTTGTCGTCATGTAAAATACCTAAGCAATTTCGAGAGGCACCGCTCTAAACTCTGGCAACTCTGGCCTCATGCCATAGAATCATCGTTGACTTACTTACACAAGCCCCTGGCCAATAGGGAGGAGCAATCTCAGCAGCTGCTCTAATATCCACTTGGGCTCAAAAACAAAAGGAGTACAGACCTTGTTTACTCTTTGGAAAATGATTGCCTAAGCGAGTAAGTTCCTTGCTTGGGATGCTGTTGAGAAGCAGCAAGAAAAAAGATTTTTATCTAGCACTTTGCCCAAAGCCAGAATCGAACTGGCGATCTTCTCATGTCGGATTGCCTGTCTCAATTTGAGAACCGAAACAGATGGTACTAGTGAGACGCTTTACCACTGAGCCATTCGGGCATCTTCCTTGTGCTGGCATCACGAAGCCATCTGACGGGTTATCATTGTGGTGTGGGACTCCAGGGTCGTGATGGGGCAAGTATCATGGCCCTAATCTTGAGCTTAGACGAGGAGTATGGAGTCGAGGCCGCTGGGTGGGGTCCGGGTTGACGATACCGGAACGGGGAAAAGTCGCCCGGTATTGGACATGGGCCTGAGCTATTGGGAGACGACGTCTTTGAGTCGTTGGACCAGATGAGATACTGGAAGAGGGCTCCAAGAAAACGGGATCAGAAGCAGAGCGAGACTCTCGTTTGGTCGTTTGGTGAACCACAGAAGTGTTACTCTTTGCGCGAGGTAGCTTCGACCATCATGTTGACATCGGGGATAGGCAGTCTACCATATTATAGATACCACGTCAGATTGTCTGATTTTACGCCCGCCGTCTATAAGAGCCTGTCCAAGGCCCGAATCTTGCGACGACTGACTGACGCCGCAACACGCACCCACGCCGATCTTAATCACGGCAAGCTCTGGGACACTTCATGCGCGCGATTCAGTCCCATTTGCAAGCACTCGCCACGGAATTTCGCAGATCGTCGGCCTGCTCTCGCGCATCGAGGATACGCATACGCACAATGGTCGCCGTCATGTCAAACCACCCGCCAGACCACGATACCCAGGTGACTGGACAGTAATGCCCGGTTCCGTCCGTCTCACCTCCATCATCAGCTCCCAGCTTCAGATCACGTCAATACACCTCCTGTACCCCGTCAGACCGGCCTGTTTACACGGCCTTTCGAAACCGGACGGACATCCCACCCCTACCCTGTTGTACATGCCCAAAACACCAAACACTTGTCAACAAGCGACGATCGATCAAATCTGTGGGGGGAGGAGGTGCTGCCTCCCCAAAGTCTCGTGTCGGCCAGCATAAAGGAAAGAAAGAAAAACCACAGCTAAATTTCCGAGCCTGCCGCACAAAAAGAAAACTGGCCGGGCGGCCGGATCGTCGAAATGAAGGAGGACGGGGGAAAGCAGTTCCAGAAAAGTCACCCAGCAGCCCGGATCCTAGCCCATTTCCCCATCCCCCAGCCTTCCACACCCTTTCAATAGCCGACTTCCCGTCCATCTGCGACGGCTCGGCCGGCACGGGTCCACGGCGGAAACCGGTTCGTCGTTGGGGAGACGATCCTCTCACCCCCCTACCGCCGAACTCTCTTTCTATTTCCAGAGTCGCGCCGCGAGAACGACCGACATGAGGACTGGGACCTACCTACCGAAGAATTCGTGGTGAAGTCGCTTCCCGGTTTGGCTTGCATCGGCAACCCGAGCGTCTCGTCCATATGCAACAGCAACCTTCCCAAACCTCGGATCTTTGCCCCTTCTGCCATCGCCGCCCGCCCAAAGAAAGCCATATGACACCATTCACCCCTACTTCCCGTTCCGGAGAGCTCCTCTCCAGGGCCAGTCGTCAAAAATCCCGGGGGCTCTCTCCTCCGCACCCCACTCCGTCCGGACGTCGCACCCGAACCCTCCAAAATACATCACATCCCACCCCCTCGGCTCAATGCACAAATGGAAACTTGCTCAATCATCACCAATCCTCTGCGCTTCTCGTCTTGTTGGTTGACAGCAAACCACATAGGCGGGAAGGGGGTGGAGGGGGAAGAAAACGCACCCATAGGAAATTATCGCACGTCATTCCAACCCCGTGCTCTCATTCAGAGTTTCCTCTAACCCTTGACTCAATCAATATCACCCGAAACCTTCGAGCCGTAAGCCGCCGCTCCTCCTCCCCCCTCCTCAGCCTTCCGAACTAGCACCCCGCGTTCTTCATCAAATCTTCCAAGAAGCCACACTACTGTGTGCAACCCGCACAAGGCTCAAGGCAGGACGTAGGAACTATCAACATTGACCCAGATAAATACCCACCGAACTGAGACATCCCACACGGCCCTGCACCGTATCCGAATGCCACCAGCCCCCGTATCTCTAACAATCAACCAGCCGACCACGATCTACAACCGCCTCTTTCTGAACCTTGGTGCCGATACTGTGCCGCGGTTTCCCAATGAAAAGCATTATACGTGTAACGTAATCCTTCCCTGTCCTGTGCCCTCCCCCTCCCCTACGGACCAAGTATGCCATCACGCCTGCCCCTTTACCATCATCGTCATCATCATCATCATCATAGTACCTTTGAACGACCCGGCCCCAAACAAAACACGACAGAGAGCACAGCCCCGTAGTCCCCTCTTCCTCTTTCGTCCCTTGTGAACCAGGCTTGTGTCGTCGCTGGATCTGGGAGTCGTCCCATCCTGAGGCAGATCCCCATCCTTCAAGAACGCGAGTATAACTTTGACCCTGGACGCGATCGTCGCCTCTTTCTCTTGGCGAACCTCGTACCTTGTCCGTCTATGAGTGAGCGTGATTCTTGTAGCAGGATCGTCCTATCGCCGTATGCTTGAGGTCCCGTTTGATGTATCGGGTCATGCACCTTCGCCATCAGAAAAAGGTATGATGGTTTATGAGTTGAATCGTCTGCATCAAACAAAAAACGGCGAGAGGTTCATGTAAGAAATTGTGAATAGCCCCTTTTGATAGCTTCCGCGACCCCTTTGGTCGCACGAGCAGATGCCGCCGCCCAAATACCCAGAAAATCACTCGCCTCCTTCCAAGTGTTGCTTACACGACCGCTCTACGCGGGATCAAACCACATCAACATACACCATGACAGACAGGTACCATGCTCATCCTCTAAGTCCCGCTTACACCCAGCGTAAGCCCAAGCCGGACCCCAGAGCCACAACAGCAATAGACCCTTAACAGGCTCGCAGGAGGATGCCTTCATCGCGACGGATCATGGCCCTGGTGTCCTGTTGATTCGAGTTCTTGAAGCTCGTACAAAAACAAAAAAAAAGAAACAGATATTGCTCGGATCCGCGTTTCGAGTTCGGACAGTCCAGGAACAAATGCGAGACGAAACACCGTGGAGAAAAAAACACCTCCTGCCCAATCGAATCCACACTTTGTTTCCGCGACAGTATTCCAAAGTAGACGTGTGTCTCTTCCGCGCAGCGCTATGCAGGTGAACTCCAACTCCGGTGTGTGGTCAGGTCCAGTCAAGCTGTCCAACCCCGCATCTAACATGCGGCTGGTGTCCACTCAAATGAATCGGTTGGAAAAATAAGTTAAATCGGGGGAGGGTGAGCTTCGAGTATGATCAGTAGCGGTATCACCCCCTAAATAATACCGCCGGGCGGATCATAGCCCGTTGTCGCGCCTCTGGCTCCAAGCCCCGCGCTCCCAGGTTGTTCTGATGACGGATCGACTTGTGCGTTGTTAGTCTTCCGCAACATGAACATGGGTTTCTTGCCCTCCTTGTCCAGCTGTTTGAACAGAATGAGAGGCTTCTCTTCCAGTCCTAAGCAGCGCTCCTGGTCACCATAGACAATGTAGAGGGCGTATTGGTCCCAAGGTGCATTGATCTGGTACTTTTTGAGAGCCGCGGGCAGGACTTTGTAGCATGGGTCGTCCATGCTGACTCGGAACGATTTGAAGATCTCGACGGACGCGTTGCTCGTACTCGGGGTATCGGGGGCGGGGGTCGGCCCGCGCTTCGGCGCCGTGGCCTGTTCGCGGCCTTTGTATCCGTGGTCGTTCTCGGCAAATGTCGATCGTGAAGAAGGAGTGGGTGCTTCTGAGCGGTCAGAGCGATACGATCGGGAGCCCAGAGTTGCGCCACCATGTGTAGGAGGAGATGTCGGCGAGGGCATGTTCGGAGACGGATAACCGGGTGAGGTAGCCGTGCCCGAGCCGTTCATGGCTGCCAGATGTGATGACGACAAGACAGCTCGCTCTGCAGCGTTGGAAGGGTCCAGCGTCTGTTCCATGGACCTCTCATGGGTTGTTTGCAGATGTGATGGCGAGCTGTTTTTGGGCGTCGTTCCCAGCATGATCCTCTTAGTGGAATACTGGCGCTGCAGGCTCATCGACTGGGTAGACGACGGCGTCGGGGCCGGGGGTGAAACAGTCTCGTAACCGTAATTCTGGTTGTTGTTGTTGGAGACATTGGGTAGTGGTTGTGACGAGTCCTTAGCCAGGCGCAGGGCAGGTAGCATGTCCTCGCGCAAGCGTCTGAAGTCTTCCGAAAGCCGACGCAGATCCTTTTCCACCAGGCTCATCCGCTCGTCTCGCAGACGAAGCTGCTCGACCAGATGTTTGATGTCCTTGAGGGTTGCTGTCGCATACTGAGCTTCGGCGTCGGCGGCTGTGAGGGGGAAATAGAGGTCAGCTAGGGGCTGGCAGGTGGGTGTCAAAGAGTGCGGTATCACTTACATAAGGGCACATAGTGGTCGCTCTCTATAGGGATATCCTGAGCCTTCTTCACATCGTAGACGCTCTTCAGAATTGTGAGGCGATGACCAACACTGGCAATGCCCATGGACTTGAGGTCGTCATGTTGCAACGCGACCAGGGCCTCGCCGACTATCTCGTTCTCTGACAAAGGACTTGAATTAGCCAGGCTTCAACAACATGGCGGAGAGGCGACGGCGAAATCGCAAGACCAACTTACCAACAAAGCTATCGGCATATTGGGCAAGGCCGATAGTGCTAATGAAGTCGGCGCACTCGTCGGCGGTCCACTCGGAGATGATAGTCTCGGGCAAACGGTCGGCGCTGCTGCGGTGGCCGTAGGTGGTGGGCGTGTGCTCGCTGGAAGAGGGAAGCTCGGAGTCGATTGGGGATGCCTCGTCGTCGGCAACGGGCGAGTTGGGTCCAAGACTGCGCTCATATTCGTCGTCGGCGTCCGACTCTGCGTAGGCGGTGCCCGAGTCGAAATTCATGGCTGGTGTTGGTTGGTCGTGGGCCAGATCAGAAGCAAGGAGGGGAGGATGGTGCGCAGCAGCACGTCGTAGCAGAGGTGAAGCAACGGTAGCGGAGGTTGCAGCCGTGAGCGGCAGTCAGAAAGACACAGAGACTGGAAGAGAGAGGGAGAAAACAAGTCCAGATGACGAAGACGAATCGGGGGGAGGGTTGTTGAGTGTCGAGAAGCGCCGGCGGTGCCCTCAGGATGAGGAGGTCGAGAGGGCGGCTGCGGGGGCCCGTTGCAGAAGAGATTGGTAGTGTGGGAGCAGCACACGGGATTGGGCTGACAAAGGCGGGATCACGAGCATCGGTTCCTCGCGCTGTTCGTCGGTGTTGCTGGCCGACTGTCTTTGGAAAGAGGTGGTGTCGGGAGAAGGAGAGAGGAGGGGAAGAGAAAAAGAGAGGGTGACAGTAGAAGGTGTACGAAGAGGCGTAGGAACGAAGAGGCTCAATCGGAAGCACGCTACTCGGACAGACCAAGGTGGTAGGTAGGCCGTCGTCAGAGTCGACTGCAGGATTTGGAAGGACAAGTCAGGTCAAAGATGAGATCGTCGTTCGGGCTCGGGCTCAGGCGAAAGGGGCGGAGGAGATTCTGGCAGCGGCAGGATGTAGCAGCAGTGACTGGGCTGGAACTGAATCGGATATGAGAGTGCTGCAGACGGACGAGGAGGAAGAAGAGGAGTAGGAGGAAGGAGGAGGGGAGGGGAAAGATAGACATTTGTGGTACCTGTGATTTGGTGGAGGGCGCCGCGTAGTCAGAAGTACATCCCATGGTGGGCTTCCCCCGTGCGGTGTAGTGTGCCTTGGTTGCCCGCCCTGCACTGCGTCGCAGCGCGGGTCTCGGTTCAGTGCAGGTCGTCAGGGCACCTCACTGCAGGACACCCACCTCCTGTGGAGCTGCAGGTATGGGTGTGGTCCAGGAAGGGCCCCAGCAGGCCCTTCTGCCCGCCATCCAGTGAGAGGAGCGCTCCGGTACCTGTGCCAGCCCAGCATCAGCAGTAGCGTAATGGATATTGACAGAGATCCTAGGCCAGCATGGCAGACATGACAGGCATGGCATGGCAGGACGAAAAGCAAGCAGACCTGGAAGCATCGACTCCGAGAACCTAGTTGTATGTATTTTGTCTTCTGTCGATCTGGGGTTTCACTTTTATGCACAATACGGTCTGCTAGTACTTACAATGCAGAATAGAGCAGAACAGGACAGAACAGAATTGATGGGGGGAAACGTCGCAATCGTCCGCTCGTACATATGTATACTAATCAGGATTGAGCGCAGATGTTCAAATGTGAGCATCTGCCGCCGCCCCTTGACATTGCATACGATAAGCAGTCACCGACGTAAACATCATCTCGCGTGCCAATTGCAAAACGCAGAATGCAATATCCGTCTGAATGCCACCACCAAGACGACGGGGCAAGATGTCCAACGATGCGCTGTGCCGCCGTCCTCGGCCCATTACCGCGGCCCCAAAAGCGTGTTAGCGCCCAAAGGGGCTCATCCCTGCGCGGCCAACTCGATCCAATTGCCTGTTTGCTGCCGTGAAGCCTGCGGATACTACTGTACCGTTCAGATATCCGTCCTGGGCGTGGCAAACGGCCTGCCTGTCTTGGCCGATGTGGAGCAGTAGTAATTCTGCTGCATGGATAGCGGAAGTAGAAGTAGAAGCAGAAGCAGAAGCTGTATGTCGTGGTTGTTATTTTCCACCTTGCTTCTGTCCCTCCAGATGACAGAGACAATCTCGGGATAGGCGTCGAGGAGTTCTTTCTTTGTTACACCAATGGCAGGTTCCAGAAGCCAACCCATCTGCATGTCTCTCCATGCGGGAGATGGCGTGGCACAGTAGGACGAATGCAATATAAACCACGGAATAAGCAAGGAAAGGGGGAAACTTGACCCAGAGAAACCAGAGATTTTACTGTGACGGCCTGTAAGATGAAAACTGGAATGCTGCTGGCTCAGCAGCAGTCCAGTGTCCAGTCACCGGTGGCGTCTCCCCTCCGTCGGTAATTGGGACCGAGTAGCCCAGCCGTTGCCAATCGCTTGTCGCAAGGTGGAGACCTGCATCTCCTTCCACGGGGGGGCCTCCCACTCTCCCACAGCGTGTTATGATGTTGCCCATATGCTTAAGGTAAGGTAGAAGTACTCCACCAACCTACCTGCTGGCTTCTTCTCTACGACTAATATGATAGGTAAGTCGACTACCATCTCCTACGTCTCTCATGACGACTCTCGCTGCGCTCAAACCCCAATCTGGGCCTTTGCAAACGCCCGGGCCGAGCACGGAAAAGAAGAGTTCGGAACCCGCGCAAGCCAGGGCTCAGGAGCCACGCTGCGAAGTCATTATCAGATGCTTTTGCCGTTTCCTCGTTGCTTTCTACCGTCCGAGCACCATCTGGTCCTCCGCCAACCACGTCGCTCCATCTCGACCACAGCGTTCCGCACGCCTTTGTCCATCCTAAATCTACCCGGCTCCCAGTGGCCCGATGTTCCATTTCGTCACCGTACCCTAATCACTTGCTCTCTCTCTCTCTCTCTTTCTTCCTCTCTACCTCCCTACTAGCCTCAACCTTTTCAGGAACCTCTCGAGGACTTGCTCTGGCCTTGCCGTGAACCACAATGAGCCACAGGCCCAAGTATGTATGTTGTACATACAAGTACCGTACTCAGAGCAGAGTCGGTTCCTTACGCAGCCAAGCTGCACCAGGGAATGAGTCCCGACCGCCATCCCCGCATCTTTTTCTCGCCGATTCGGCGCCTCCAGGGTTGATACTGGTTCGTGTCAATATGCACACTCACTCCGGAAACGCGCCGCCTACAGGCACGACCTTTTCTTGCAACCATTCTGTTGCTTAATCGGACCCGGCGTACCACCCACAATGCTCCATCCGTAGCTCCCATTCTGAATCGTGGCCTCGCGCCTATCCGTCTATACCCTATACCACACATTGTGCTATTGGCGAAAATCTGGATTCGTCTGGATCCGGCGCACCGCATGCGTTCGGGTACCGGCTTCTCAGTGAACCAAACGGATCGAGTTCCACCCTGCCTTACGTTTCCATCGGGGTCCCGTCAGTCTAGACCTCGAACCGCCCACACTCGACACGTTCACGGCTTGGATCCCGTTCCCACCATTCCCCGACTGCTCCGTTCAAACACATGACTGTCCCAACATCAAACAAAACACAATGAGGCATTTTAACCTATCGAGACGTCTTGATACCAGATGGCCCAGCCAAAGGCCTGCGCGACTTATTATTCTCACGAAGAGGGTCGTCCATCATTTAACATTATGGATCGGTACCCACTCCGTCGCCGCCACAGCTTCCAAGCTTGTCAACTTGGGAGCGACGTCGCCGTCTTGGCACTTTATGACAAACCTGCAACTATCACATCAAAGCTACCGCCTGCAACCATCTGGACCCTCAATTTCAACAAAACACATGCCCTGCAGGGCTACACATGGCTGGACATAGCATTCGTGCCAAAGAAGTTACTGGCGGGCCAAGTCGACAACGTCAATGGCAGCTGCACCCCCCTGCTGGACGAGCCCTGCGTCGATCGTCCTCGGCCATCTCACAACGCTCTCCCCTTATCAGTCATGGCCGTCTTGCTGCCCGTTTCCCCGTCGTCTCTACTCGCACCCATTTCTGGTTGTTCATCGCAACTATTATATCACGGCACTCAAGCTCGTGCAGGCCCATCGCATGCTGTAGCCCATATCCTCGCTTGTAACACAAACCATATGTGGGAAACGTCCGGCAATCATACCTCAGCTCATGTCGTTCTTGAACGGACTAGGTTGAGTCGACTGTCGAAATCGGAAGAAGGCTCAAACGGCCCCCAATTGTCACCCCGCTCGTGGTCTTGGTTTCAGACTTTCTTGCCGACCCGTCTGTATGGGTCGCTCCAAGAAGCATTCAAGTTCGTCCTTCACGAAGCCCACAACCTCATCCGTGCCAAGCCACCCGTTGGAAACACACTTCTGCGCCAGTGGCTGCGCTATGCGGAAGACAATAACTAAGCAGGACACGAAAGATGGACCTTGGGCCCAGTTTACCGGCTGTCATATCTGACAGCCATCCGAGCAACATCATAGACGTTTTCTATTATGCTGCATGACTCCAGCAAGCATCTCGTTTCGATACCCTCGGGCCATCTCGTATCGTAGATGCCATCAATCGTGGACTGTTCTGCCTCAACGTGTTGGATATCACCATCTACTCGGAGCATGCGACATCGCTCTAGCTCGTCGCACGACCTTCCTGGCCACATCCCAAACCCCCTCATTTGGCGTCAGTAAACGCAACCGGATCTGTCTCATGTTTTCCTCCGGACGATGAGTGAAGGACCAAGCCGCCAGATTTCGTTGTTCGTCTCAACCTCCCTCGCCGTGCTCGCCCGTTTTCCTAGGCTCCCTATGATGCCTTGAATGTCAGCAAGCTCATCACATGAACTACCCAGACAAGTCCTCGACACTCTGCAAGCAGTCCCCCTCTCCATGGAAACCCGAATCCAATCGTCAATTCTTGATGAGACCGAGGCCCCGTTGACAAACAAACATCGGCCGTCCGCTTGCCGCACGGCGCCGCAACGCGACGTACGCCCGAACCTAACGTTGCAGGACTGGCTCGCCTCTTCTTCCGGAAAAGGCAAAGACCATCGAGCGTCTTTCTCATCCAAGTTGTCCATCGCCGCACATCTCTCTCCCAGAAAATCCCATCATAGGGCAGATAGACTTCGGCGCTAAAGCCTCTCCAGCCCCCCCCCCCCCCCTCCTTCTCCCTCAACAAGGATCCGAACTATGTATGGTTCGCTCGGCCGAGTCCATGTTCCCTCCCCTCTCTGAGTTTACCCCTTTGTCTTCCAACTTTAAGCTCGCTGCGCCCACCAGCCGTCCTCCCGAATGGCCCCCTCCCATGGGCCATCATGGGATCCAGTAACTTCCCGACACCAGAGAGACCTTGCCGAAGGTTCCCAACTTTCAACCGGGAGTGGGGTCATCGACATCAAACACTCTGGGATTTCGCCACGGGATCCGATTCAACTTATCAGTCTTAAACTCGCCATCCCGAGTCACAACTCCGGTTGGGAAAACCCTTGAACATCGTCTCACCGTCCTCCTTCTGTTCCTCGAAGCTCGCCATTCAGGCCAGGCAGCCTTTGTTCGGGGGGGAGACGTCTGCATCCTCATCCGGGGGCCCCTCGGCAGGATACAGCAACCCAGTCGGGAGGGGCCTAGCGCAAAAAAGTGGACTGGCGGCTACCAAGCCTACCCTTTCTGCATGTTCTTGAAGCCGGCCGACCTTCATCCGAGCTTCCGGAACTTCCCAAGACTGATCTCACATCCATCAAGCCTCCCAACTTCTCTATCACTGTCGCACCAGAGATGCCCTCCCAAACCCCGCTGCCGCGACCTGTCCTTCTGGTAGTGCCTTAGGGCGCATGCGCGTAAACCAAGGCTCGCCAGCGTTGCCAAGGCTGAAATTCGTCTGGTGCTCGACCGCGATGCCTCAAACTAGGCGGACATGTTGATCCGGTTGCTGAAATGGCCGGCCATTCCTCTGCCTCGTTGGACGAGTTGGCTGCTCTCGCGACCTCAACATACATTTTTGACCCTCGCGATCGATACATGGCTGGGACAACCAATGGGTCTCGCAGGTAACTAGACCGTCGATGTCGAACCATTTATCTCGTTTGTTTCGTTTACTCGCCACTCTTCCATATTGCAGTGCTCCTCTAAATTGATTTCACCGATGTTCAAATGCAGATCTGGAGAAGCACAAGGAAGGCTAAAGGAGCGAGTACGAGCGCTCAGTTATAGCCATGGTGTTGACATAAGGATGTTGGTTTTGTAGTCCTGGTTCCAGCAATGTATTGTGCACTCGTCAACACTTGGGATGATCTTGAAGCCAACAATCTCGCCCTCTATATCTTCCCTTCCCTTCCCTTTTCTTCCTGTGCTGGTTCCGTTTTCCAACCACCCAAATGGTACAGAGAAAGACAAGTGGGCTGTTCTCTTCCAGAGTCACCCGAATCGCTCCCTCTCATCCAACAACCTTTTGATATTCAACACAGCATTCTTGACCACCACACTTAATGCCGGTCGGACATAATTGGCATCGTGTCATGCGACTCGGACAATTCGACAGCCATGCGTGGGTCGGGGCCATCACTTTTCATCATCCGTTCGGTTCATGGCATGCACCGTGACCGATAGGGTTGAGGAACGCTCATCATGCCGCTCTTTCTTCAATCACTGTTGTATCTTGAGCTGGACTACCCCGCCCAGCCTCTTCTTCTTCTTCGGTCCCATTTCTCTTCGGAGAATCTTGACATGGTTCTCAATACTTTTAGCGTATTCATCAGCAGTCTCATGTCGATCAACGAGCTGCTCGCCTGTGCCAGTTGGGTTAGTCTTACTCATGCCATCATATCTAGTATCAACGTTGATGAAATGCTCGAGCACGACTGACTGAAATCCGATATTTCTCTTTTAAGAAAAGGCCATTTGGCCATGTTGGTCTGCCAGTTGCTTTTTTGCCGTTCCAGTCTTGGGCTCGGATCGCTCATTCCGTACGCGTTTCTTTTCTGGCTCTTCTTCCTGGATGGACTTTGGACTGAGAAAAGACGTCACTGTGCGTTTTTGATTCTCACGCCAACTTCCAGGATACCCGAGACCCTCAACAGTCTGTTTCTCGGACATCAGGGGGTTGCATCCCGACTGAACTTGCGCCCTGCTTTTGCGCGGGCTTCCTGACGGAAGAGTATCGTACCGAGACTTTGCATCTCGAATGTTGCGAGCAGACGCTTCGTCTTCAGACAGAGGCCAGTAGTGATCGTTCGAAGCTTGGCTCTCTTCATTGGGTTTGACTAGAGACTTAGCTTGAAAGATATCACTGTGGTGAGTGCCAGTGCCTTGATGTGCGTCAGTCTATGCCACTGGTCCGAGTTTCTGCCAAAGTCATGGAGGCCGACCAGGCGGGAGAACGTGTTCGTCGGGTCAAGAAAACCTGGGAGAAACGAAAATGAAGATGTAACAAACGTACCATGGTCACGACACTCAGCAGATGCTGCAGAAAGGCTACGGTTGGCAGCATTCCCTGTGTTGGGTTCAGGGAGCGTCTGGCTACGGCGTCTGCCCATCTTCAAGCCAATCCTAGCGTTCACCCAAGTACGAGACGAGGAATCGGTCTCTATCGCGGCCGCATATTTCGCGTTTGCAAACTCTGCGACACGGAATTCCGGCTCATATAGAGGACCTGGCAACGTGTTGATTGGTACCAACCCTAGTGTGCTGGGATCCACTCCACGTTGATTCAACACCTTTGGCTTCTGACCCTGCGTTGTTGAAGTATGTGAGCCTGGCGTGCTTTGGCGGGATGATGTGGATGGCGATGTGACCGGGAATACCACACCTGCTCTTGCGCGCGATGCCGCGTTTGGCGGGGTTTCGTGCTCCTTAGTGACGCCCGAAGTTCCTCTCGTGGCATTCTTCTCGGAGGCCGAAGAATGAGAAGGCTCAGTTGACGCAAGTCTTTGTTGGGATGGCTCCAGCCTCGAATTTGTCGTCGATGGTTTGCCCCTTTTCAAACCGTCCTAGGGGTTTGAAGCGCGGACACCCAGACGGGAATCTTGAGAACCTGGCTTGGAGGTGTGCTTCGGTACCGCCACGACTCGAACGACAGGCTTGGATGCTCTGATTGCCATGTTGGACATCAGATTGAAGCCGCGAATGCCACCGGGTTTCTCTGCAGTAGCCGGTGCCTTCTCTTGTGTGCCACACCAGGTAACGTATGGCGTATGATGTGTTTTGCCCTTCTTTGCTTGAGGTATTTCTTCTGTACGAAAGTTTGAACTGTTTGGCGAGGTATGAGAATACGAGGCTGCGGTATGCGGCGTTGCTGTTTGTTCATGCTCAACCAGGACCGAAGAGGGTTGGGTGAGCCGGTTGCTTGTGGCGACCATATCATCGCCACTTGCCATCAACTTCATCGTTCTCGATTCCTTCGATTTCGTACTTTTGGCGTGCTTGCTACTCGCTTTTGCCTCCCGCGCACTCTTGTCTGTTGTCGGGGCGGGGCCAGTGTCGTCGTTTTCGAGAATGAAACCCGATATCTGGATCCCTGCCGGATTGTTCTCAACGACACCATCCTCGCTGACAACCATGTCCCGCGCGATGAGTGGCTCTGCCTCGGGGAAAAAGCCAGTCCGGTATGAGCGACTTTCCAACTTGGCTGCGACTCTGAGGTCCCCTATGTGATTGTCGCCCGGGGATGATGGAACCCTCAAAGGAGACGAGTGAGCCAGGAAGGACGTATCAGAGCGATCCAGAGAACTGCCACAAACTGGATCAAATGGATCAACGAATAGGCTCCCACCTGTTTCCTGAGACTGAGAGTCGGCGTTGTTGCCAGCTTTGTCTCGCGAGGTTGGAATAGTACGGATGCTTCCGAGACGAGGACCGGAAGTCTTTGACTGGGGGCTCAACACATGCCGGGTTGACGGCAAAGACATGACACCTTGATGAGGCTTCCAAGGATGAGTGGCGGATGTATTTGAAATGTGAGTTTTACGTCGGCTGTGATCGATCGAAGAGGCAAAAGGCGAAGATGACTGTGTCGAATTACAAGAAGCCATGGTCGGCTCTCCGGCTGATGTAACACTCGGACTTTGCGGGTAAGTTGGGCCGGCGGCTACCAAAGAAGACGTCGGTTGCCAGCTATTGTAAGTCCTAAAAAGGGAGTATTTATCGTCAAAACCATACACGTCGGGAGCCTGGCCTCCGGGAGCCGGCGATCTTCGAGGAGTAGAGTTGGAAGGGCGGAGGGATGGCAGCGACGTGATGACTGGTCTTTGGGGGCGCTCGGAAGCCTCTTGATGCGACCGAGATTGGTCCGAAGACTGGCGAGACGGCGCAGAACCGTAACGAGAATGGTTGTCTGCCATAGTGAACAAAAACCCAAGCGCACAAAAAGCTGCTTACATGTAGCTTGTCTCATAAACCCGGGAAGTGCTTGAGATTCGAGAGTCGATGATGGGGGCGCGCTTGTACCAAAAGGCCGCAACGTCGAACGAAGCAACTGGGCTGGGGACAAAAAGGCCGGAAGAGAAAGCCGAGAATGATGACGTCCCAAGAAATACAAGACGAGCCTTGAAGAATATTCCTCCAAAATCCGAGCAAGTAAGAATGGGATACAGAACTGTGTTGATTGGGGGACAATGAGGGAGAGTGGTGATGATGTTTTGTGGGTGCTTTTGACTAGCAACCCGGCGACGAAAAGTCAACAACAGGTTGAGAAAGCCAGTGTCAAAAACAAAAGCGCAAGGTAAGGTAGACAGAGGAACAAGCAGTAGGTATTCGGGTCGAAAGTTCAGATAGAAGGAGCGACTTGCCCTAAGACGGAAGGTACGTGGGGGGGGTTAGGAAGGAGAGATCCGCCTTGTGAAGGAGCGAAACAACATACACTGAAATAGCAGGTAGGTAGGTACTTGCCTCGGCACAATGAGGGGGGAAGGAAGGAATTAAGCAATCTTGATGAGTATGCACGACTTTCCTTCCAGGCGGAAAACCGTCGCGAAGTTGTTTCTCGTGGACGAGGTCATGATACAGCACCTGTTACCTATCAGAATGGAGGCATATAGAGAGCGCCGCGGAGGCGGCAAGATTCATGACCCCTCTAACATGTCGTGAATGTGGCGAGCTTCCTTTCCCCATCCCGTCTTCATAGGCACCACCACAACAAGCACGGCGACGCGATCCATCATGGTCAATAAAGGGTATGGTATGTCCATTACTCTAAGCTGCCTTAGTTGTCGTCTATATTTCTCAGCCCCGCAGAGCCTAATACTACTAGTTATGTTGGTACGGTGCCGTGGCACATGAATTCGTTCGCTATTCCCGTCATTACTCCCAAAACGCCAAGGCCATGCACATGCAGGCTCTTCCTTAAACAACGAACAGCAGACACTCGACATTGATATCACAGGTATCATGTAAACACGTCGATGCTGGCAGAAGTGAATACAAGGCATCAAACTCCCTCACCCTCCTCCAGGAGACGTTGCTTCATCGTCCCGTCCAATTCGCGCCTCGTCATTGTCTGGACCCCAAGGTCCGACCGGTCGTGAAACGTTCGCTTCGTTGCCGTCGCCAACTTCGATTGCCAACAGGGCTGGCAAATTACCGCAGGCGAGCCTTGGCATCTTGGACACCGCGGGCCATGACATCCTCGAGCCTCCAGCGAGGAGGCTTGTAAACACCCTCCAAGCCGTTGGCCTTGCGCCACTCTTTCTCTGTTTCGGGGGTAACGCCTTCAGGGAGAGGCTCTTGACCACCAGCGATGCCGGTGGAGAATCTGATCTGGAGCTTGTCGGCGACTTCGTGAACGGCAGTAAGGAGTCTATCGAGGTCGTCCTTGTTGTGGGCGGAGGAGACGCAAAATCGGACACGCGAGCTAATAAGAGGCGTTGCGGGGTAGCCGACAATGACGACGGAAATCTTGCGCTTGAGCATCTCGTGACTGAAGGCGGGCATCTTGCCAGGGTTGTAGAGCATGACGGGAATGATGGGGGAGTCATCGTGGCCGTAGACGATGAGGCCCAGACGCTTGAGACCGAGACGAAGGTAGCGGGAGTTGAAGGCAATACGTTCCAGACGCTCCGCACCCTGGCCGGGGCAGAGCTCGCCGGTAATGAGGCGGAGAGAGGCTAGAATCTGCATGAGGACCGATGGCGCAGGCGACTCGCCCAAGATGGTCGCGGCGTTGGAGCTACGCAACTTGTCGATGATGCTCTTATCTGCCGCAACGTAGCCACCGTTGGCACCGAAAGACTTGGTGAGAGTACCCATGAGGATGTCCACACGGGCGGGGTCGACGCCAAAGTAGTCGCAAACTCCACGGCCACGAGGGCCAACGGCGCCGATGCTGTGGGCCTCGTCGATGAAGAGGTAGAACTTGTACTTGTCCTTGAGAGCCATGATACCGGGCAAATCGCACATGGTTCCCTCCATCGAGTACAAGCCCTCGACGGCAACCAGGATCTTCTTCCAGGGGCGATGTGTGCGAGGCTGGCCCTGAGAGATGGCCTCACGGAGCTTGCGCTCGAGATCGACGACATCGTTGTGCTTGAAGGAAGAAATGACGGCACCAGAGAGTCGAGCACCGACCCTGATGGAGGCGTGGTTCAATTCGTCAGAGAGAATGAGGCAACCCTTGGACACGAGAGCGGGGAAGGAGCTGGCATTGGTGACGAAACCCATGGAGAAGACCATAGAGGCGGGTTTGCCCACGAAGCTGGCGATTTCCTTCTCGACCTCTAGAGCCAAGTCCGAGGTGCCGACATCAGCGCGGGGGCTGCAGGTGCTGAGAGCGTATCTCTTGACGCATTCCTCAACGGCATCGGCACAGGGGCCTTCGGACTGGGCAAAGCCGAGATAGTTGTAGGAGCTCATGTTCAGGGTCTCGGTGTGGGTGCCAGTGTAGTTGTAAGTGCGGTTGTAATCTCTCGACTCGCGATCCATGAGGGTTATGTAGCGGCCGGGGACGCCGGTAATGGGACGTGCGAAGCAGTCGTCAATACGCATCTTCAGACGACGGACGTAAAAGTTGTCAAAGTCCTCGTTCAAAGGGGCGTATCCATTCTGGGGCTTGAGGGCCTGGTAGTGCTTCTTCTCGCCGAAGCGCTTGCCAAAGAAGTCGCGAGCATGGCCGAAGAGGATGAGGATCAGGTAGCTGATGTAGGTGGTGAGGACATAGTAGTAGGGCGGCTCATCGATGATGGGGGGGTCGAGCGGCTTGCCGTCGTTGGACTTGCTCACGTATCGGTGACTGGGGTGGAGGAGGGGACCGAATTGAGCATCGAAGCGTCTCTTCTTCTCCGTCTCCACCACCGAAGGCGGCGAGTAGAGGGTCGTAGGCGGTTCATTGGTGTCCGGCTCACCAGCGGTAGCGGTAGAGAGGGAGATTGTAGGAAGGGAGATGGTCGAGGGAGTAATTTGGGTCGAAGAAATGTTTTGCTGCTGCATGGCCAAGAGGGCTTGCTGGGCTGTCTGGTGGTCCTTATCCTTGCCACCCTTGGGAGAGGTGAAGAAATTGGCGAGGCGGTTACCGGAACGAGAAGGTCTTCTTTCTTTCTCGTTGAGCGGCATGGCGGAAGGGTGAGAGGTCGAGAAGGGATTCGCAATTCTACGGGGCATTGCTGAGGCGCGGTGCGGCAGAGTGCGGACGGGTCGGTAGTTGAAGCGGAAAAGGGGTGTGTCGAGGTCCGAGAGAGACCAGGCGAGAGACGAACCGAGAGATTTGACGGCGGCGATACAATCCCTTGTATGATGTGATGAAGCCGAGGATAGAGGATGCGCTGTAGGGAGAGGGGAAACAGTTGGTCAGCAAAATAATGCGAGTCTGACGGGTCGCCCGGATGTGGTGGAAGAGGGAAAGAAAGGTTGAAGGTTTGAGAAATAGGGAAATTGTCGGTCAGGGTGTCAGTGGCGCACGCGCGGTCGCAGAGCCAGAAGCAGGCGGCCACTAAAAACCGACCCGCCAGGGTTGCTCGGAGCCAAGGCTCTCCTCATGCGACAACCTCTTTGGGAGGGATTGATGGCAGCACAAACGAGACGGAAGAGAAAAAAAGAACCCCCCCCCCAATCGGGGGTGCGCTAAGGATACGCTTAAGGAGCCACAAAGGCCATCGACCTGCCGGAGGCACAAATCGGGTTGGTTCGGATGGCGAGGATGATGATTATGAAATAACGGTCAAGACTCACCAGAAAGTAGTGCTGTAAGCAGCTGCTCGGGCGGGACTGGAGGTTGGGGATTGGGAGTGTTCCTCGATCCAGCAGGTCGAGTTGGGTCGCAGAGGGCGTAACGGCGTTCTCTTGTCTCTGGCGACTGTGTTGCTTCGCAATTGACTTGGGTGCTCAGTAAAGGAATGGATTACGGGCGAATGTGTTGTTGATCAACCAAAGAGATGGTGGCTCTGGCGTGCCTCGGTGCAGTTGCGCGTGAAGCTGTTTGTGTGTCGCTGAGCGGTTTGGTGCCTCGGGCTGCAGCAGATCTGAGGATCGGGTTGGAAAACAACGGCAGTGGACTCGGAGGGAAAAGAGGAAGACAACGACCCTCGCAGATTTTGTAACAGCTGCAAGGGGCGCAAGTAGAGGGTGAGAGTGAGAAAGAAAGGCGAGAGTAAGGGAAGAGGGAGGCAAGGTATCCGTAGAGAATGTCGATTTCGGGTCGTTGCGCGAGGGGATTGGACCGTGATTTTAGGTAAATTGGGTACGGGTGGGCGTGGTGAGGTGACTTTTCTTTCCTTACTGCAGCGCTGGATGTGAAAGGTATTCTTACGGCAAAAGTCGGCGATAAGGTACCTCGTGTGGAGTCGTTCAACTCAGGGGAAGCGTTGTTCCTGTGGTGCCTTGAGCTTTGCCCGACAGATACAGGGTCTGTGATTGGTTGGTCGCCGGGCACGACAGGCGAGGCCCAGGACGGTGGGGAGGAGAGCGTATGAGCGGGTAAGCAAGCAAGTAAGCGAAAATACAGTACAGTAGCAGCAACAAGCTAAGATTGAGGCAACATGTATCTGCAACTTGGTCCTACGTCACTTAATTGGTTGTCGTTGGTGGTTTGTCTTGTTTTTCCGTGGAGGGGAAAGAATGCAACAAGGAAGAACCTCGAGTGTGGGAGAGGGAGGAAGAGAGATCGAGATACACGCGCACACACAAGCACAAACACAAACACACATACACACACCAAAGTATATGAGTGCGTGTCTGTGTTAGTCAAAGGAGGCAGGGGATGGATGCCTCAGCCTCAACATGTTGAATCTTTTTTTTCTATCTCTTGGTCGGAGGTGTTGAGCAGAATGGGCATACACTAGTAGAGATAATAGCCCTTGGGGGGAAGAAACTATTCACGCTGAGAGTTGTGTTTCCAATACGGAGCAAAATTACCGCGATGACGGCCCATCCGTCTTCCAGATACATGGTTGCCCGCCAGATTCTCGCCATGCGCCCATGTACCTACACAGAGGTAAGGTACCTCCTTAGCACGTACAAATCACATCTTCTTCCAGGCCCTGAAGTTCATATTAGCGGGAGCCTCTCGACAAGCTCTTGCCGTAATAGAAGTTGCTTACTTCCCCGTTAGCGCGTCTCGCTCAATTTCGAAGATCGACTTGGACACAACTTCCCGAAAGGTCCGGGTTGCACGCTGTACGTCTTGCACGCCTGCACGGACAAGCCCTGTAGCCCGTCCATTCCCTCTCCCCTCTCATTTGCTCCTTTGGCATGTCCAAGTCTTCGCTTCCATCGGTTTGCCCTCGCTTCCTCGCCCAGACCCACGATTCGCCTCTGACCTTCAAGCAAGGCTTGCAACTCAGTCCCCCCTTTGAGGTCTCAAGACTTGACACTGGCTTCTCGCTCAATTCCCCGGAACCCTCTGTGGGCCCTTATTCAAGCAACAACAACAAGTTGGCAACAACATCACCCTTGCTCTTCATGCCCATCGATGTTGGCCTGTTCTGGCCGGTCCTTGCTGTACCTTGACCCACTCTGACAAGTCGTCGAACCAGCAGGCGTGATTTCGGTTGTTGGGCAAACTCCGTTCAGCTTCGACGCCTTACTCCTCTCGGTGTCCATCCACACATCTACTGGCAATCAATCCATTGTCACGCGTAAGGCAAGAGGGGAAGGGCTTGCCCGGACGACACGGACGACATGGACGAAACGAACGCGCCAGACTCTGTCGCTGACTGATAATCGGACATTTTGATCACTCGCTCGGATGCAATGGCAATAGAAAATGTCACAATGGCCATGGCACCGGCGTCTGGCATTGTCAGCGTGCGTCTGAAAGCTGCAAGAATGCAACCCCCCTTCGATCTTGGCATGCTGCCCTAAGGCAGCCTTTGGCCCATATGCAGACACTAGGAGCCTCTCTACACGTCCAAATATACGAAGTAGGGTGTGCATGACGGGAAGAGCTAAGCTAAGAGCTGCCAGTCAGTGCCGTTCCCCGTTCGTTACCCGCTACCGTTCCCGCCAGCCACATTACCGCCTGCTCCTCCATGACCTCGTTGTTCAACGGCCCAGAGCCGGGTCAACCATCGCCATGTTGTTTGAACGTCGCCCTGTTCACGGTTCTCACTTGGACCGCCAATCCGCCTTGTATGGCCAGCAAAGCACAAAATCATGGAGCCCCCCTGCTCGTCTTCCTCGTCGACAGCCCTCTTCTCATCTGCATTCGAGTAATCACGCGTCCTCACCTCCGCTGCGCGATGGCTGCGTCGAGGGATTGCAAACGCTGTAACCATCAAACCAATCACGTTCGACGTGTCTCTCGGGCAATGTCACCAGCACATAACGCATCCCTACACGTCCTGTTTACCCATCAAACACTAATTTGTAGTTGGTTTTGTTGTCGGATCATCTCTGCTAACTTCAGGAGCATGATAAAGCATCGACTGCCCTGCTAGCCGGACTCACCGACGACACAACAGCAGAGTTGATCCCAGCAAAGTCGGGGCACATTCGAATGAGCGATTCCCAAGCGCGAGCCCCCATCGACCATGAAGCAGCACGCACAGTGCACACGACTTTGACGATGGAGGCAAGACGTTGCGTTGTGGAGGCGGAAAAGGAAGGGAAATAAAGCCACCACACGCTCGGATGATCAGCTGATGAAATGTCGAACGGACTGGGACGCAGAGGCTGTCTCGGCGTTCGACTTCTGCATGACACGATGGATGCTACTCATGTACGCTCCACGACTTTGATCGTTGACCGTTGACCGCTGAACATTCAACGACCTACTATGTGCCATTGTCCGAGGTCGAGCTGTAACTGCCAACTGCTAACGACCTCCGAGACGACTTGCCAACTTGGCGCTGTTTGTTTGTTCTGTGTTTCTTCTCTGGGCGGCATGCCGTTTTCGACTTTCTCGGACAGTTGCAACGCACGGCATGACGGCTGCTCGACGGTTATTCGGCTACCTTGGTTGGGCAATCTCGATCTCCCCCGATGGGCCGGCAATCACTCCAGATCATGGTACCCGGAAGCCTCGGCGCAGCCAACGACAAACCACCACACACAGTCTGCCTGTCCTGCTTGTTTACTCTGGTGATGTGGGGGGTTGGAAGAGTGTGACCTGTCAGTGCAGCGTGTTGAATTAGGTAGGACCCATTGCCTTTGCAAGCTTTTCCCCAGCATAGCGTCCCCATTCTGAGACGTTTTCGAGTTCGCTCGGACGCCGCTATCGATAGGGGGGGCGGTTGCACTGCAGTGACCTTCATCGAGCTCAGTGAGGCGGATCGGGGGGTGGGGGGGCGCATTCGTGCACCAGCCACAGGGCGGAATGGGCTAGCCTCCGGCTCATCATAATGCCATGAACGCCTCGCCCAGGGCTTCAAGGCTTGACATTGACGGCGGTCTCGGGTAACGTGACAGGGCAACTGGTTCAAGCGCCGAGGATGAGTAAAGGACGAGAGCACAGCTCACCATGGTCCTCGTTCACGACAGAGCGTCAATGGCTCTAATGTTTGAGATGCCAGGAGGTTCGTCAAAGTCTCCGTTCAGCCAGAAAAGATGGCAGACGGCAACGACCGAGGTCCGGCTCGAAACGGACACTAGCACTCACTCACTCACTTGCTCACTGATATGGGGGCCCAGTACCTACTACGCACAGCATGTCTTTCCCCCCCATCGCGGACTCCGGTCCTTGTCGGACAGTCTCCCCCCCAACCCTTTTTCGGAATCGTCCGTCGGAATCGACCCCTCGGATTGCGACGGCCCAACTTCTCTCCCTCCACTCCGGCCGGAATCTCGACTCTGGCGCTGCACACCACAATTTCGAAAACCCGTCTCTTCCTTCTCATCAATCGTCGTCGTGATACCAACTGCTCAGGCTTCGTCTGTAGCACCAACCACTGCTTCTACCTCTCTCTCTCTCCCTCTCTTCCTCGTTCGCACACCACCTCACCCTCCCTAACCCGTCCAATTCGCCCAGCATGACTGTCACCAGTGTCACGCGAAACGAGCTCTGGCGGCACCCGGACCCCACCTCGACTCCCATGTGGGCATTCCTCCTCCGTGTGAATTCCAAGTATGGCCTTGAACTGGCAGACTACCCCGGCCTGTACAAGTGGTCCATTGAGAACGTGGCAGAGTTCTGGGAGGAAGTGTGGCATTTTGTGGGCATCACCGCCTCCAAGCCGTTCGACAAGGTACGCTGGCCAACGCACATTCGTCATATCTCAAACTCAGCCCAACCTCATCCTGTCTCGCCTCGCTATGCTTGGCACGCCTTGACGGCTTTGCCTGTCCGAAGGCGGTCGGCGGCGAAGAAAGAGAACTTTATGTGACATCAGTGTGAGAGAAGGGCTCAAACTCTACGCAAGTGCCAGAGAGGTCGTCGTCGATGCCACCATCCTCACCAGTGTCTTGAACCCTCGTCAGAACATCCGTCAAGAACCTTGACGTTGGCGTTCGGTGAGGCGGATGGCCATGTGGCTATGGCAAGCAGCTTTGCATGATTACCATCCCCGAGTGTCGAGTCATGCCATGAGCCGATGGATTGCCAATGAGGATGTCGTTGTTCGTCAAGGCTTCAACGCCGGCCCCGGTGCCGCCTCCATGACATCTGTCCCCCAATCAGATCAGCTGCTGATCCGGCCCGACTGCCCACTAGGTCCTGCCGCTCAATGCACCCATGTACCCGCGTCCAGACTTCTTCGAGGGTGCCCGTCTCAACTTCGCCGAAAACCTGCTTTTCCCGGCCAACGTCGCCGTCGACCCCACAGCCGTCGCGACCATCACCACTACCGAACTCGGCCCCTCCGTCTCCACAACATGGGCCGAGCTCCGAGATGCCGTCCGCCGCTGCTCTGCCGGTCTCCGTGCCCGCGGTGTCCGGCCCAATGATATCGTGGCCGGTTTCGTCTCCAATCATGTACAAGCCGTCGTTGCCGCCCTCGCCGCTGCTTCCGTTGGTGCCATCTGGACCGGTATCAGCCCCGACAACGGTGTCAGCGCCGTGCTCGACCGTCTGGCCCAGATTGGGCCCAAGGTCCTCTTCGCTGACAATGGCACCGTGTACAACGGCAAAGAGTGGAGCAGCACCGACAAGACCGAAGATATTGTCAGGGCTCTGATGCAGAACGGCCTGGAGCTTGTTGTTGTCATCAACAACGTCGGATGTGATCTTGGCATTGATGGCTTGACGGCCACGAATGTTGTCGCCGAGGAATATGAGTCCTTCCTGCAGAGGTACAAGGCGTCTTTTGGCATTCCTCCCTATTTTCTTCCTGCTGACCGAGAAGTAGCTCTCCTGATGAGCCGCTCAAGTTCGAGCAGCTCCCCCCCTCGCATCCACTCTACATTCTCTACTCCAGCGGCACAACAGGCCTGCCCAAGGCAATCGTGCACACGGCCCTGGGCACCCTCATCCAGCACAAGAAGGAGCATGCCCTGCACGGCTCCCTCACCTCATCCTCGCGCATGCTCTACTATACGACCACCTCCTGGATGATGTGGCACTGGTCCGTATCGGCCCTCGCCGTCGGCGCCACCATTGTCCTCTACTCGGGCTCCCCTTTCAAGCCCCACGGCCACCTTTCTCTCCCGCGTCTCCTCTCCAGTCTCCGCATAACCCACTTCGGCACCTCCGCTGCCTACCTCACCGCCCTCGAGGCAAACGCCGTCTACCCCGTCAACGAGCCCGGCATCGATCTTTCGCCCCTCGAGGCGATCTATTCCACCGCCAGCCCCCTCCCGCCCTCTACCTTCTCCTTCGTCTACAAGGCCTTCCCGTCCAAGGTGAACCTCGCCTCCATCACTGGCGGGACCGATATCATTTCCCTTTTCGGCGCCCCGTGCCCCCTCCTGCCCGTTCGCGTTGGCGAGATCCAGTGCGCGGGCCTTGGCATGGCCATCCGCGCCGTCGACTCCCTCTCGGGCAAACCTCTCCCCGACCCGTCCCATCCGGGTGACCTCATCTGCACGGCCCCGTTCCCCTGCCAGCCCCTGACCTTCTTCGGCACCGGAGGCGACGCGAAATACAAGGCGGCCTACTTTGAGCGCTTCGCTGACGTCTGCGGCGTCAAAGGCGCTGTCTGGCACCACGGTGACTTTGTGAAGATCCCGAACCCAGCCACCGGGTCGCTCCTCATGCTCGGTCGCTCCGATGGCGTCCTCAAGCCCGCGGGCGTGCGATTCGGCAGCGCCGAGATCTACAACATCCTCACGCGCTTCTTCGCGCCCGAGGTCGAGGACGCCGTCTGCGTCGGCCGGAGACGCGCCACGGACGCCGACGAGACTGTGTGCCTCTTCGTCGTGCCCGCCGCCGGACGCCACTTCGACGACGAGCTGCGGGCCAAGATCAAGAGCGTCATCCGGAGGGAGCTGAGCCCTAGACACGTCCCTGGTGTCGTCGAGGAGGCCCGCGGCGGCATTCCGAAGACTGGCAACGGCAAAAAGTGAGTCTCGTGAACAGTTATTTGTCTTGTTGAATGGCGCATTGGTTGTAGCATTACCCAAGACGAGAGAAGGCTGACTTGGTTGATATAGGATCGAGGTAGCGGTTAAGCAGATCCTCTCGGGCATGGACGTCAAGACAAACGCGAGCGTCGCTAACCCCGAGGCCCTGGAGTGGTTTCGCGCGTGGGCCACGACGCATTAATTTGTCTCCTTGTTCGCAATGATTTTCGTGCGAGAGGCCACTTCTCCTCACCGCTTGACCTCGATGCTACCACGCCGCGAGGGCCAGTCTAGGTGACACACGGGGAAACAAACCGGAGGAAACAGCTGTACGGCTTGCATTGGCTTGTTCGGCATGCCCAAAGCGTCGGTGGGATTCGGAGTTGGAGTCGATGCCGGTGTTGGTTTTGATTTTGGTTTTGTTTTGGTTTTGGCAATGGCGGTGGCGGCGGTGTTGGTGGTGGTGAAGGGTCTCTCATACATGCGACCCAATGCCAAAGAATATGATTGGCAGCCGGAAGCATCTGGATTTGGTCCCGTCCTCTCGGGATCTGGACAGGATAGAACGTGACGGCACCGGCCGGCCATACATCTGCGTAAGGGGGGTGGTGGGTGTGTGTGGTGGCGTGTGAAGAGTACGTACGATGGAGAAACCGCCCACGGGTGGCCCCCGTCCATATCCCATCCGAGATCTTCCATCACCCAGTCCCCACCCCCATGCGCGCCACTCGGAACGGACCGGCTGACCCGGGAGCTGCAGACCCAGCAGGCTGGGTGTGACATGTGGTTGGTGGAGGAAGAGGTGGACGAGGAGACGGTCTACCATAGGAAGGAGGGGGGTGAAGGCGTGGACTTAGAGAACTGCATGGTCCCCTATTTCAACTGCATCTCTTCTCTGTTGCGGCGGGACTGTCCTTGGGGCTTCTGCAGCGTGCATGCGCTTATGATCTGGGTCTTCTGTTTTTGCTTGTACGGACAGATCTGAATGGCGGGAACTAGACTGATCAGGGAAGGGGGGAGGAATTTCATTACGAATTTGAACTTGAGGGCTATACAAAACGAAAAACGAGAATAGACATGGATTTCACGATTCGGGTTGTTTTCGCTCATGGGAAAAGTTTGGGGCCAAGACTTCGAGCGACCGACTTCATCACCAATCGAAAGCGGCTTAGAGGGAGAAAACCATCATCACCTTGCTTACCCAGCAAGAGAGACAGCAAGAACCTATGTTGCAAGTAGAGAGAACCCCCAAAATTGAAGTGATACAAAAAAATCATACTGAATAACGGCCGTGATCGTTTCAGGATCAGGCTCATGCTGTCTGATAACCATACCCAATAACTCCTATTATGCATTCGTCCACACCACACCGCAGGCGGGTGAACGTCCTATTAACCGACCTTTTTGCTCCTTTTTGTCTTGCTCGTCCCATGCTGTCCGCTTTATTTTTTCTTTCTCTTCCACACCTCCCATGCGTGTATAACCCAGAAAAACATTACCCAGTATCCAGAATCCAGTGTCATGCAAATAAGAACAACCAGAGAGCACCGGTCACGCAGCACCCAAATTGGGGCCGTTCAGTTGACGCTTGCCATACGCTTGGCCATGCTGCAAAGATGAGTTAGTCAAGTGTATCATGCGTGTGGGTGGATTGGCGTCACTTACAAGTCATAGAAAGCAAATTGACTGGGCTGGCTACCAAACTGGTAGACAAACCTCGAGGCGAGGTAGCTGCCGAAGATGGCGCGCAGGTACGAATCGGGGACGCGTTGGATGATAGTGTCGAGCCCAATCTTCTCCAGAAGAGAGTTGGGGAGGGCGTCCTGGAGGACCGAACGACGAATCTTCTCGTTCTTCCAGAGGTCGGAGTGCTGGAGCTCCTCATCCAGAGTAGTAATGGCGTTGGAGAGGTTGTCCGAGAGAACACTGCGGGGGAGACCGGTCTGCTCGTGCTCGCGCCAGATGGCCTCGAACTCGAGGCGAGCGTTCTCCTGGATCTTCGCCTGGACAGACTTGACGTAGTCTTGGTAGAATTGAGGAGCCTGGCCCTTGGAGTCGTGGCACATGTGCTTGACAAAGTTCTCGTCGTCAAACGAGAGCGAGGCAAGGACCTCCAGGGACGAAGACGTCACACCGCCCTTGTTGGCGCTGGCATCCTTGTACAGGATACAGCCGGCGGCCTCGAGGCGGAGCTTCGCATCCTGGGTAATGAAGAGGTTGGCTCCCTCAACCAAGTAAGGAATGGTCGACTTGCCGTCCTTGATGATCTTGTTAACCGAAATCAGATCAATCGACTCGGGGCGACCACCACAAGGAACGAAGCAGTCGGTCAGACCAGTATCGCGCAGGTGGTAAGTGTTGCGGAACGACGTGCCGTTGGAGACGAACTCGCCGGTGGGCAGGGTGATGTTGTTGTCGTCGACCAGCACACGGTAACCGTCCTTGGACAACTTGGACATGTCAAAATTGACAATCATGGAGCGAGACTTGGCAAGGCGGAGGAGCTCCTCCTTGTCGAGGCCGTTAGGGTCAACGAGGACGCCGGATCCATCAACAATGGAAGTGTACTTCTCGTTGCTGAGCAGGATCTCGTTGCTGCCCAGGTCGCCGTCGGGGCCACCGGTCTGCATCTTCTTGACGGTGGAGGGATCAAGGTTGAGCTTTCTGTAGATGCCCTTGACGTACTCACGAACAGACAGAGTGGTCATGCCATACGTGTCGTGGGGGATACCACCCAGCTTGGGCGACTTGCCGGTGAAGAAGGACTTCCACCAGGGTGCGCCACGGGCGCGAGCGTGCTCGGTGGCCCAGTCGACAAGGTCGGCAGTGTTCTCGTCGGGACCCATGAAGATGATCTCCTCCTTACCGTACAGGTCCACAAGCGGGTTCTTGATGCCGGGAGTCTGGGCAGGGAGGAGAAGGTCAAGAATACTGTCAATGTACTTCTCAAAGGCTTCCTTGGCGCGGTCCTGCATCTTGGGGTCAAGCAGGATAACGCCCTTGGAGCCACCTTCGGGAATGTCCTTGTTCTTGCGCTGCTGGGTGCTGGCAAGGCCGTAGTTCTCGTCAAAGAGATTGCGGGCGTTGATGCCATACGCCTCCTTGCTGCGGGACTTGACGATGCGGATACCACCACGAGCGATGTCCTTGAATCGCAGGTGGAAACCGCGCGACTCGGCGCCGATGACGAGGAACATGCCGTAGAGGCGCTTGGGGTACTCGATCTCGGGCAAGAAGGAGGGATCCAGGCGGAAACTCAGGGCAACCTTGGTGGGGGTGAAGTAGTTGGTCTTCAGGATGGCGTTGTTGAAGACGCGGAAGGCAGTCATTACCATCTCCTCGTGCTCGTTAGACACATCTCGAGTGATGCGCTCCTTGAGCTTGGCATCGGACAAGACCTCGATGGCCGGCGTGGGGGCGATGAAGTGGCGATCGAAGTCGGGCCCGACGGCAAGGTGCACCGAGGCAAACGACGCGTATAAGGCACGAACCAAGCCGGGGTACGACTGGATAATCTCCAGGATGTAGTCGGGAGTGAAGGTCTCGGTCCTCAGACGACGCTTCAACTTGGACAAAAGTGCCGTATGGGCCTGGTTCTTGGCGTCCAGGATCTCGGATAGGGAGACGTACTCGGAACCGAGACGGTTCAGGAAGTGCTGGATGAAGACCCAGACGCAGTGACCGTAGACAGTCTCCTGGAGGCTGAGCTCGCCGGAGGTGAAGAGCGAGTGCAGCTTGTTCTGGGGCAGACAGTAAAGGAGGGAGATCTCCTTGGTGATCTGGTGGATCGACTGGTCCAACGAGGGGAAGTTGCCTTCGATGTTCATAGCGGGGCGAAGGTAGATACTCATGACCGTGATGCCGTTGGCGAACTGCTCCACGTACTTCCTGGAGCTGGTGACGCCATAGTAGTGGTACAGGTCACTGAGAGCCGAGAACAAGCCGCGAGCAGTGCGGGAGCGGAAGGCAATAACCAAACGCTTCTCGGGAGAGCCTTCGATGTCGAAGACCTCGATGACGGGGCCAGTTCTATTGACCGCGAGCTCGATGATCTCCTGGTAGATCTGCTTAGTGTTGCTGGTGGCCTTCTGGAGGAAACCGTTGTCGGCAATAACCTCCAAGCGGGTCTCGTTGGGGTCCGTGGTTTCAGGGCTCTGCTTGAAGAGGCACTGGTAGACGAAGTAGCAGCGCAACGTCGCCTTGGAGGTAGGCGATGCGCCCAAGACGCCAGGAGAGCGGAAGGTCTCGACGCGGAACTTAGACTTGCCCGTGTGGTCGAGATACTTGGCCTCAAGGCGCTGTTCATAGCGAGGACCGGCGACAGAGGTTTTGCCGGGCTCGCTTGTGTCGATGTAGATGGCGTGGTCATGGGCCTCCATGTCGAGGCGGATCTCCTCGCGCTTGTCCTCGCGGGCGAAGGCAGCCACCTTGGCAGCGTACAGGGAGGTGATCTGGCTGGCAATAACCTCGGGGACCTCAATCTTAAAGTAGACATCGTCAATGCCGAGCTCGTTGTAGAACCAGGCAACTTGTTCCTCAATAAGGGCGTCGGGGATCCAGCCATTGTTCTTGATAAGATCCTTGACTGCATGACGCGTGTTAGCGGCGCTCTGGAATCCCAGTTGATTTCCCAAACTCACCCTGTTCCATCTGCTCCTGCTTGCCAACGAACGTCGGCGCAATGTAGCCGACCGTTGCTGACCTCAGGACCCTGTGTCCGTTGCCAACGGCACGGGCAGCCATGGGGACGCTGAAATGTGTGGGTTGGGGAGAGGGGCCGCGGCTGCTCTCTGCTGAGTCGGCCTGGACCTGGCCCAGCATCTTGTTACGAGGGGGGGCGGCGGTCGCCATGATGTCGGAGATTTCCTCGAGAGGGTCTGGCTCGGAAGAATACCTATCCATGGGAAGGTCAGTATTGATGGACAGGGCCAACATTGCGGCGGGTGGGCAGAGTGTCCACGGAACAATGAATATTATAGAGTGTGGGGAGTGACGAGTGCAGATGCAGCGTGGTGAAGGGCAGGAGATTGACGTCCAGAGCGGGCGACCAAAGGTCTAAGTAGACCGCCAGAAACGACGAAGCATCGCAGCAACAAGGGAAGTTACATGATGCTTGTGAGTCAGACTCAGACTGCTACAGCACAGGTTTTGTTCGAGCGCCCGTTGGAAGAACCGGGATCGGTAATGCCTCATGGGGTACCTGGAGCAGGCTTGCTTCTCTGGACTGCGGTTTGGGAATGGACGGGGCCGGGAAACGCAGATGGTGTATCTCGCGCGCGCGCGCAAGGCAGGAATCGTGAGAGCAACGGATTTGCGTTGAAGCTTCACCGCTGGACGCTCGTGCAATGGGCGGACTGATAAGGGAGGGGCAGGGGCATGCGAGGCGAAGGGGGATCAGAAATTGGGGGACATGGACTCGGACGGGCGTACCTTGCGTCTCGGCAAGCTAGTGCACTGCTGATCCGGTTCAGATACACGGGATCAGGTAGAAAGCGACGGCAGAGCTAACAATGGGCTCGGATAGCTGCTTCTTGCGGATTCGTTGGTTGGATAGGGGTGGGCGGGAAAAGAGATAGCAAGAGAGACACGATGTCTGTTTCCGGAGGGGGAGGAGTGCAGATATCGTCGAAGGGGGGGGAGGGTGTGGTGTTTTATTGTTGAGAGCGAGAGAAACGCAGATGAACACCCGATTTGGCTGGATGACAAGAGTCTCGGAAGGGTGATCCGGTAGACTTTTCGAGTTGACGTGAATGAATGTCTCGGGAGCCTATTGTTGGCAGACGAAGACGGGATGAAGGAAGGAGTAGAGGAAGGGTATGCGCTGTAGAGAGAGAAATGTATCCCAAAGTCCAGAAGTGGTCGATATATACGTCTTTTCCACTTCGTGTTCGAGAGGGAAAGCTACGACGGGGCAGAGTGAGAGAGGGGGGTTCCCTTGTAGACTGCGACTGGTGGTCAGCAGGACTGCTCGTGTTGGAATTGTGGAAGCTGTCGTGGCCGCGCGCGATCTCATCCAGCTTGTTCAGGTATGGGGGAGCAATGTACCTTGTTCGAGGGTGTGGGCGATTAGAATGCGTCAATTGACGTAAGGTGGACAATGGGGATCCCGGGCAACACAGCCATCCGACCAGCTCTGGGTCAATTCGCTGATGCTGGTACCTTTTTTTCTTCGGTTTTTTCTCTGTCGCTATTCAGGCCCCAGGGGGTGAAAGAATCGGGGGAGGGGGGGACCGGGTTTAGAGGAAATGGGAATGGAATCCGGTGGTCACTTGGTAGGTACGGATAGACTTGAGTGACTTGGAATGTCCTGGTGGGGAAAAGGACTGTCAAGTTCTAGATCCTGGCTCAGGCACGGAGAGGACGATGTTAGTGACGCTGATGTGTGCGTGATGTGGCGACGCCGAGGGGCGGGGTTTGGCGAGAGATAAGGACCCTGAACTCGGGTTGCTCTGTTGCTGCGTTCAGCTGAAAATAGCAGCAGGGCGGACGGGCAGGCAGGTTCGTAAGGCGGCGGTAGCCACGGACGGGGGGCTGTGGGACGAGGCCGGAGAGCGATGGACACCGGGCCGGTTTATTGTTGGCTGAGGCTTGTGGCTGACGAGAGAAAGGGGAAGAGGTGATTACGGGCGTTGTTAGAGGGACAAAAGATAAGAGATCTTAAGCCGCCCGCAGGAGTGAAGCCGGAGCAAGAGGGATGATGATGAGGAGGAGGATGAGGAATGATGCAGGCTGAGCTGCAGCTTTGGGGAAGAGAAAAGGAGATAGGGAGGGATGAGGATAAAAAGACAAAGTCGATCAGAGGCTAGAAGGACTCACGATCCAACAGGCCCGACTCTACTCTTTATACTCGAGGTATTTGACGACCTCTACTCGATGCCGATTGACCATTCGGCTTCCCACTCTTTTCTTCAATTTTCCCTTCTCTCCTTGCCGTTTGTTGCTCATGTACACACACCCCCCTCTCCAGGCAGGTGACTCGCGAGACGTGAGGAAAATACCAGGTGGAAAAACGCATGCTTCGAGCACGTCGACATGCATCCTTGCAAAACTACGGTATGGTAGTAGGTATGGAAGGTATTCCTTTCTGTGAGCTTCCTCAATTGCTGGATCACGATGATGACTTCACCCGCAGCACAAATGGCGAACTATTACCAAATAAAATGGATCTAAACCATTTAGGGAACCAATTTCACTCAAATTGGCACTGCTGATTGGGCCAGAGGCTACCTAGAGATTCGACGCGAAGGGCAGGTACGTACCGGAGTACCTCGTCCGTCTTGTGCGCGGCGGCCTTGGTGTTGGCCATTCACTGGTCGGTGACCGTCCCGGCGGCCTGGGGTCAACGGTACATTGTCAGGTACGATGGAGCACAAGGCAAGGCAGGCGGTCGGGTGTCGATTTGGCTGGCAAGATGGGGTTGAAGCTGAGGCAAGCGTGAGGCCTGGAAACTGCCACATGGGGTGCATCACATGCGCCAATGGAGGGGCACCAAGGAACCGCCGACACTGCAAAACCCTCCACAATGCCCCTCCAAACAGTACGTACCGACCACCACTCCTCCCACCGCCACACACGTTCCAGAAGAACAGGACAGAGCAAGGTATAGAGTACAGATACCGTGTACATGTCGATGTTCCATGAGCAGTACGTACCGATCAGCGGAGTACACATCTAGGTATCTCTCTTTTTCTCAGGTAGTCACGGCTATTCGAGGCTCTTTTCTCCACACTTTGTATCTTTGCATCCTGCCCCCTTGCATGTTTTTTTTTTCTCTCTTTCGGTCTGTTTCTTGCTGTATCGTATCTGGTCACAAAGTCGTCGGAGGGGCCACCCGACCATCTCGATTTGAATTAAATAAAAATTCTCGTCTCACGGTAAGCGCTGCCAGTCAATCTTGAGGCCCAGGCCGCCTCCTCGTTCTCAGCCGGCCCGGTTGCGTTTCCTGGAATCTCAAATGTCGGAAACATGGGTACTTACGGATTTGGCCATCGGACAACAACACGGTGCTTCATGCAAGCCAAAGCCGATTTCGATAGCCTTTCTGCAAGACATGGCATTTTGTTGCTCACCGTCGTCGTCGTCGTCGTCCAGTCACCCGCTCGCAATAACTCTCGTGGATCAATCGGCTGTGCAACTTTCCTGTCAAACTGGGCCATGCTACAGGTAAAAAAAATAAAAGGCCCGGGCGGCCGGTGTCTCCGCACGGCCTTGGATCCCGTGAGCAACAAAGTCAGTTCATTACCTGTGTACGCTGCCCAATGTGTTCCCTGTGCGTACCCGGTTAACCGCCCTTCGTAATCAATCAATGCCCCTCCATGCCTATCCTCTGCTTGTCTCTTACCAGACGCCCCGACAATTCGGCACTTGTAGCCGTCGTCTTGCTTCTTGACGTCGAAACGACATGTACAGTCTGGATGGTGCCTTCTATTCATGTTTCTTCCTCAAGGTACAATGCAATGCAGTCGCGATCGCAACGCTCCAGACATTGTCACGGCCGGTCAGTGTTGGCGACTAAAGAGGTGACGGTACCTGGGTACCCGTTTTCGTGACGCAAGGAAGCCACTGGCTTGCGTCTCGAGTACATTGTGCTCCGTGTCCCGTCTTTCATTTTCATTTTACCTTTTGTGCTTGTGATTGCTGTCGTGATACGGGTATATACCGCCTGTTCGTGTTGCAGCCCAAAACGCCCGCTTCTCAAGCGCCGGGCCAGACAACGCCTCCTTAGGGCCCAGCGGCAAGCGAACGGTTCTTTCTCCATTATAAGTGTCGCAAATCCAAGTATCAAAAGACGCAATATCTATTGACTGTCAAGTACACGGCACACCCCCGTCTTGATGTACTCCCTCAGCAAAGACGACAAGTCCACCCCCCAACAGGATGCATAAAAACTGACAACAAGCCATGTTCATCCTGACGTTGTTTCCATTACCATACAGAGTACGTTCCCTGGCCTTCCCCCTCAAGATCAACAACACGCCGCCGTTACGAGAGGGTAATGAAAACAACCCGAGACCCCTTCCTTTCCCACAATTTACCCCAGGTTTCTGCCCACAACTCCGGCCTGCACTAGTTCCCTCCGAGGGAGGCCCCAACAACTGGACGGCATGCGTGTCCACGGTCCGGGGACCAGACCAGGAGAAAGAATGTGAAAGATCACGAGACGGCGTAATTTGGGGATGGCCCTTGCCTAGGTCAGGTTTCTCGTGACTGACCCCCTCACACTCCGCCTCCCCGAGTGGCCCGGGAGCGCGGCGGCTGACCCCACCGCCGCCCCAGGCCGGGCCCGAAATCGTCGAGTTTCCATTACCCCCAGATTACTTGATCGTGCAGTAACGCATAGTTGCGATCCCCAGGGGGGAAGGAGGATAGGGCGGCCACGGGACAGACCGACTTGGCCTCATTGGGCGACTCTGGAAACCTAGTTTTTGCCCAACCTCATCCATGATCCAGGGGGCATGGGTGACTCAGCTCTCTCCCAACCCGGCTTCTCAAGAGAGAGACAGAGAGAGAGAGACGAAGCGAGAGAAAGAAACGGTACTTTGCACAGTTGACTGTCTCTCCTAACTTTTTTGCCCATCAAAATCTGGGCAGGCCTAATACCCCCTCACCCCGGCCGTCGAGGTCCCCGCGATCCCGCATCGCCATTACCAAATGGAAACGGCCATTGTAAAACACTACCGGTGTCTGACACCCCTTTCCCACCCCTTCCGTCACGCGGTCCGGCATGAACTTTTGTTTCGTCCATCAAAGTCGTTGCAGAAGGGACCACAGGAAATCCTGCCGTCTGCCACGCCGCCGTCACCTGCGACCGCTCGCGCGGCTTGCGTGCTAGTCAACAACAGGCGAGCGATATTGGGGTACCTAGGAGGAGGTTCGTTGGAAGCTGGATAGAGTCGGCTACTGGTGAGTTTTTTTGAGGTCACAGGTATTGCCGGGAGCATCTCGCACCTTCACAGTCATACACACGCATCTCCGGATTCTTTTCCTTGCCCACATAGTCCACACATTGCCTGAACAGGACGGTGACGAATATATCTTGGGAAAATAGCTAACCAACAACAGACCCCCCTCCCCTTGAGGATCCCAGAGACACGATGTGTCACGATACCCTCTTCTTGCCCTCACCGTACCTGATTGACCTCGCAGAGGCCGGGGTTCTAGATTTTTATCCACATTGAGAGGTGGACGCACACAAACCGCCTCGTGTCTAGTTATACCCCCTTATTGGAATTTGGGGGGAACGGTGAATGCGACATCTCTTGGACTGGATCGTGACCCAAATCGAACCCCCCCCCCCTGCACCGCCACAACGGGTGGTGTAAAAACTCGGATCGTAGCCTGTCCTCTTTACTTTTACATTCCTCCCCCAGGTCCCCCAGGTCCCCTTTTTCACTCCCCGGAAAGCTTGGACCAAAAGAGAGACCCAACGAGAGAAAAGAAGAGAGGGAAAAAAATGAGAGGTCACGATGCCTCGCTTTAATTTCCTCCTGTCAGGGTTCATGTCAATTGCACCATTCCAGTAGGAGGTCACGATGTGAGGTACGGTTTTGCGTCCGAGAAAAGCCTTGACAAATCGAAAGGTTCAAGAGTTTTTGGGTACAAACTAGACGAAGTTGTATCTGTTAGGTGCCCCTTGCTTGCACAAGAATTCCGGTTGGGAAACTGCAAAAGCTGTTGCAGGAATTGCGGCATCGTCGCGAATGCCACGCGCTCGCTCACTGCCGCCCGCCGGCCGACCGGTCGGAATAAGATGCTGTCCGTGTTCTAGTAGGACATTACAACGCGGAGAGGCCTCCTCGGATGGGCATATCGGCGGGCGCTTCTGTGTCGCTTCAATCCCGGTCGTTGGACGACAAATCCGAGGAGGCCTCTCTCTCTTTTATTCTAATCCCGTCCACAACCAGCTGCTGTCAATCAGCTCGAGTCGACTCAGGTACGGTACCGTGTCTTGAATTGTCTCTCCTCCGGCCAGGCTGGTTGGTACCTGGACCCCACATAGAAAAAATCTGGAGGCACACCCCCCAGAAAGTATTGAGTAATCGGCAGCCAAGCAGAGCCTCTTGCGTCCCTACAGAAATCGGTGTTGATCACGTCGGGCGCTCCACCCGAGACTGTCCCAACGTCAGGTCGAATTCTTGTTTCTTCTTCTATTTCCCCCAAGGAGCTCTTGCCGGCAGCCCTGGTCTGCCGGTCAACTGCATCGGCTCGTTGCTATATCTCGATCTTGAGGCCATGAATGACACAATGCAGAAACCCGCCGAGCCTTTTTGTCTCCTTGCGTCTTCTGTCGACAGCCCTCCGTCGGAGTAGCTCACCGACCGGTGATCATTGGCGGCATGAAATGGCGTCAACTCGCACCCTTTTTGGCCCTTGGCTGAACCTGAGAGGTCAGAGTCTTCCCCACCCCCAGCGAACCGATGCATGAAGCTAGGAACGCAAGCGCAAAGATCATCCCAGACCCGGGGAGACTTTTCCAAGCTGTAGGCTATGACGGCTACACGACCCATCTCCCATGGTTTGCGTGAGAGTGAACACTCGTTCAACTCTGTCGTTATGGCGGGGAGAGGACACACACTTCCAACGTATCTGGACGAATGGCACGAATCATCACCCCGAGCCGATGGTGACGCTGGCTCAATCCGAAACGACCACGTCGGTTCCAGATGCTTCAGGATCTGCCGGTTCTGCAAATCAGCCCCCCCCCCCCCCCCCCCCCCCCGACCGCCTCCGAATAACCCCGCGCCGTGTGCCGGAAGGACACACAACGAAGAAGGGATCGGGGGAAGGAAGGAAGGAAGGGTAGGAGTTGGTTAAACTTTTTCCTTCAAACCCCCCTAGTCCCGCCTTATGCCGATTCAGCCGCGCCGTGATCGCCCGAAGATACGGGAGCGGTCTTGCTCCTCCTCCGTACGTTCAACCCCGTCGTACCCGGTCCCTCCACGTCGACCCCCGTCCATGTGTGTCTATGTTACCCCAGAGGTCGTCCCCATATGGATGGGGTACCGAAGTATACGCAGCTTCAACTTTGGAGACAGGAGGATGGGGACAAGAGAGCTCACCCCCCTCCACTCTGTTGTACAAGTCCGGGCCCTGCCTGGATCGTTCGGTCGTCTCGTCGACGACTTCGACGGCCAAGATGCACCCCCCGTGCCCCAGACTTTGCGGCCGTCGCCCCGTGTATCGTTGCAAGGCGAGCACTCCAGTCAAGAGACGAGTCAGCAAAACCCCGCATGTGGCCAGTTTATGGGGTAATGAGGGGGTAATACCGGGGTTTCGAGGGGGTAATGGAAACTCCCATATTTCGTAATCCGAGGCTTTTTAGCTCGAGCACGTTATTTGGTTTGATGATGGAGCTTGAATGAAGAGTTTTTTCATCTTCGTCACAATGCAGATTTCGGGATTCAACAACAATAACAACTGGAAGTACAGACCAAAGTGAGACCAGGTAGATGGAGTACTTGGTACTTTGGACATTGTACTTCGGAGTCGGAGTCAAAGTCGAGAAGGAAAAGTGTATCGGGGTTGGATCCAAGCATCATCACCACAGAAGACACAATATCAGATCCGCCCTGTCAACAGTTGACATTGGAGAAAAAGAGGATCCATCTCTCCCCCTCCTTCTCCCCCCCTTCTGGTCATTCTCCCCTCTTTCTCTCCAATTCCATAGTGGGAACAGGTGATGCCTCCTTGGCCTGTCAGTGGTCAGCAAGACTTTCCCCCTCAGCAGAGTCGCACCTGCTGCTGCTGGCAGAGACGCTCCTCAGTCCTGTCGCCCATGATTGGCAATGCTGCCAGCTGCTCCGATTTGCCCCGCCAGCCCGTCAGCCCGTTAGCCTAGGGACCGTCTGAGCCCCTCATTGGACTATGCGGGCCACCACGCGGGAAATATTCTGCGGAAGTGGCGCGGTGCATCAATCATCAATGATGACTTCACTTGTTCAACATCTATACAGATACAGTAGTGGTTGGAACAGTTGAACCGCAGGCTGCATAACGCAACCAACGTAAAAATTACTTACCTGTGTGTTCATGCCGTAGCTTACATCAGGCTATTTTTATTTCCGGGATCTTGACACAAACCAAGGACCATCCGGTCCGCCCTCTGCAGGAGTCACGAGCCTGAACAATCGTCTCGATTTCCCCACAACCCTTGGTCTCACGCCCGCGTCCGCCGTCTGCCGTCCGCCTCTTGCAAGCTCAAGCCAAGGCTACCTACTGTGCTTCGGAAAAAGCTGCGTTACCTCTCGCCTTAGTCAGTCGTCACCCGCAGCATCCCACCCCAAATATGGATCCTCCGAGCAGAGCACACGCCGAGTCCCTCGACCAGAAGGACGCTTTAAGGCACACACGGGACGAATTCGTCATACCGACCAAACAAGACATCACCAGCAAGACCCTCGCCAAGAAAGGTCAGCAACTGGAAACCCATCCCATGCCCCCAGCATCAGACGACACACTGATCATCCCCTTCCCTCCTTGTGTCTTCCTTGTCCTATGTGTCTAGTCTTCAACGGCTAACAATCTCGTGGAACAATAGATGAATCCTCTACCGCCTCAAGCGCCGGCCAGCAGGAGAAGTGCACCTACCTCTGTGGGAACTCTCTCGGCTTGCAGCCCAAGCGCACTGCCGTGAGGATACAGCAGTACCTGTCGACCTGGGCCACTCAGGGCGTCCAGGGTCACTTCAAACCTCTCGAGGACTCCCCGTTGCCAACATGGCTCGACGTCGACGCGAAGGCGGCCGAGATGATGGCCCCCATCGTCGGTGCTCAAGTTGCCGAGGTCGCCGTCATGCAGACGCTGACGGCGAACCTGCATCTTCTCATGTCGGCCTTCTATAAGCCCCAAGAAGGCGGCAGGCATAAAATCATCTTGGAGAGCAAGGCCTTTCCGAGTGACCATGTGAGCCATCTCCTCCATCATATGAGTCGTGTTGTGTAATGGTGGGCGTTGTTGACACTCGCTCAGTTCGCCGTAGAGACCCAGATCAGACACCACGGCCTCTCACCTTCCAAGTCTATGATCTGCATCGAGCCCCCTTCCGCCTCGCAGGGACCGACTCTCACCACCCAGCACATCCTCTCCACCATCGAACATCACGCCTCGGACACCGCTCTGCTTCTTCTCCCGGGTATTCAGTACTACACCGGCCAGCTCCTCGACATCCCAACCATCACTGCTTTCGCCCACAAGCACTCCATCCTTGTCATTTGGGACCTTGCCCATGCCGTCGGCAACGTGCCCCTGAAGTTGCACGAGTGGGACGTCGACGCCGCGGCGTGGTGCACGTACAAGTACATCAACGGCGGGCCGGGCTGCATCGGCGGCGCCTTCGTCAACTCGAGACACACCACCGTCACAACCTCCGTTGAGGACCCGAACTCCGAGACCGGGTACATGAACCGGCTCGCCGGGTGGTGGGGTAACGACAAGTCGTCCCGCTTCGTCATGGCGACAAAGTTCCACCCGGCACCCGGGGCCGCTGGCTTCCAGCTGAGCAACCCAAGCGTGCTGGATACCACAGCACTTTGCGCGTCGCTCGAGGTCTTCGAGGCCGCCGGCGGCATCGGACCTCTGAGGGAGAAGTCCGTACGGCTAACCGGATACCTCGAGAAGCTGCTCGAGGCGATGCCAGAGGACGAGAAAGCGCTGTTCCGGGCCCTGACGCCGAGGCGGCCCGAGGAGCGGGGCGCACAGTTAAGCTTATTGCTCGCGGATGGGCTGCTCGACGGTGTAATGGGATATTTCGAGGAGGTTGGGGTCGTGATAGATGAGAGGAAGCCAAATGTCATCCGGGTCGCGCCGGCGCCGCTGTACAACACATTCGTGGACTGCTTTGACTTTGTGGAGCAGTTTGGCAAGGCGTTGCGTAGGGCGAGGAGGAGCGGCTAGACATGGGTAGAAACTCTGGGAAATGCCTTTACCATTGGAGACCTCTCCTGGCTGGCCGAGTACCGGGTGATGATAAGAGACAGGGCCTGAGGCCTCGGCTACCGTGGGTTGCCAACTCTCGACTGCGTCCTGCCAACACCAGTGTCTGGCTTTGTGACCCTCATCCTGCGGAACATCAAGTGCCGTTTCTATCCATCTTTTTCTCACGTATGTTCGCGGTGAGTCGACGTGGCATTTTTTTGCATGATAGGATTGCAGCGTGATATATACATTCTACGTCACGATACCGAGCACGCTGTACTATTGCCCCCTGCCGCAGCGAACAAACGTGTTCGTTTCTTGGGAGGTTTCTCGTTCGCCGTCTACGGTGTGCTCTTCCGGCAATAAACATATGTGAAAAGCGAGCCTGGCATGGGGGACTGGTGACATTTTCAGACGGTATCTGAGAGCGCGTGTGCGCTTTCTCTTGCGCCGGCCACCGCGGCTTGCCTTGCATTTTTATCGAGTAGACCGCGCTCCTCTCCGTTCATCATCTTCGCGTAATTTGATGGCAGGTAACCTGGACTTTTGGGACGGTAGTCATGCCTTTTTGATGCGAGGCTAGAGAGCTTCCAATGCTAAAGTGCCTTGTTTGGGCTTGTCATCACCCTCATCAGCTTTAGTAACGAATAGACAACGAAACCCCGGAGGAGTTATGCCGTAAACCAAAACATCGTTTTACAACATCTGGGTCTTTCATATTGATCCTCTGTGTTCCCCACAGGAGAAGGCTGGTAAGGGTCAACGAAGCCCTCTCAACCCTTGACGAATCACATACCCTACGCCTATGGATACTGTCCTCGGAGGTGTTGGGTGGTTGATAGTTTCGATTGCAGGGAGTCTTGGCCTATCTGGGTGGAAGAGAAGAGGGACAGAATGGACAGAAGCCACCGATATGTCTACACCGGTCAGCATTCCTGTACGGGGTCATATTGTCGATTTGTTTGAGAAAAGATGTTGAAGAAGATGATGTCTATATTCTGGCAGAGACTTGAGGGAACAAGCACATTATAGAGTCCCCAAGGAACACGAATACTTTGTGAAATCGAACAAGGTGATGTTTCCAAGTTTTATCGTCAACTAAGGAATTTCATCGCGTATTTTAAAGTCATCTGTCACTGGCTATGCCCTGTGGCTGATTCTTCAAACAGGAAGTGTCTCATCTTCGTAAACGTCACCTGTTTTCCCCAAAGCGTATGATATCTCATCCATTTCGTGATCTAGGAGGGGGACATCAGATAAGCAATTCCATGCAGGCCTCAAACATCCTGTCAAAACATCGGCTTGCGGCCGAGGCCGAGGGGGTTCGGGACACATCACGTTCTAGCTGCCCCTTACACGGTCCATCCAAGGCCGTCTGCTGCCCGCTGTTGTGGCCAATCTTCGTGCGCCATAATGTAAGGCAGGTAATCCCAGAGTGGCCAGCCGACTGGAGGAGCTCATTTCTCAAGACCCCCCTCCCACTCTCCCGATAACTGCTTGCCCGTCTCCATCCTATTTGCATTGTCGACAATGAGCCCTGAAATCCATCACACGCGGTACAGATCACATACGACGGGTGTGAACCATGTTTTTTCTCTAGACATGCCTGGGGTGGGCCCAAAGCCGACGTTGTCTTCACCGAATCCTGCCAGGGGATGCAGGTCGAATATTCTCGGACGATCTGCGATGAGTGCTTGCAGCTACCTTAGGGGGGGATGCGTGGCAGATCTGAGCGAAAATGAAGCAGATTTCGGACGAGGGGGCACACATCGACGCAGCTCCTCGAGATGTTTATAACTCGACCAGATAACCTCCCGTATCATGATGAGTTCGTTTCCAAACAGTCGGTCATCCAGCATATGCCTCTCTCGCTGATCACCAATGTGAGAAGTCATGTCTCGGCACCGAGAGACACGGCGCAGGGAGACATGGCCTGCCAATCCTGCCCCTGAGCACAACATATCAGCCAGTCACAAGAACATGGGTCGGTGAGACACTGGCATGCACGGGTGAGCCAATATTCGCAGTTAGTCAGGCACTCCCGCTTCCAGGGAGGAAGGACCTGGACCCGACGAAGTATTTTCTTGCCTTGGGACAATCAGCTTTGCGTCTCCGCCAAGGGGGCAGAGGATGCCGAGCTTAGGGAGTCTATCTTACGGTAACGCATATTCTATGAGTCATCGTAGCAGTGTAGGATTACAATACTTTCATCACCAAATCATTAGTCGATCGAGTATCAGATGACCGATGGCTCGAGACGCCGACGGATGCCACTGGAGAGGAAAGAAAGGCATCTGGGCCGTACTTCATCGGTAGGGGGGCGAGAGCACAGACGAGCAGAAGCAAGCAAGATGCGTCACGCCAGCAGCCCCGGGGCCTCGGTCCCCCAAAAGGGCAGAGTTTCAGACCAGGTTCTCCTCTCGACACCCAATTCCACGTCTGACCTACCTACCTGCCTTTGGGCAGCGCAATTGACTTTGATCCGCGGCTGTAAAGTGCGATTGAGCGAGCACTGGCGCGTGCTCAGCAAGCTTCCGGGGAACTGCACAACCGCACGGGTTGCCGGCAACTTGCAAGGGCGTGTCCCTGCTGTCAAGACTGCGGTCGATGGGAACCGATCGTACGGCGTGATGATGGGTGCGGGAACGACGAAACTCTGTCTTGGGGGGGGGGGGGTTCGATTGCAAGCAGGGGGCGTCTGGGAGAGATGCCGCCGACAGTATAGGCTTGCAAAAACAGCTGGCATGCCGTGATGATTATCTTGAATTCCTTGCTCGGCGTCCGGATCCCTTGGCGGGACACGAAGCTCCGAGCTCAAGGGCTCTAGCAAAGCTGAACAAGCCACGGGGGCGGCGCCGCCGGACGCCATGGGTCCAAGGCCGCGGCGGCTGAGGTCGACGGCGCCGTTTGCGAACGGGGGGACTGAGGGGAGGGGAAGGGGGAAACAGCGTTTGAGGCGAGCAGCGACGACGAAACGGGCCAGCCGCATCGAAGCGCTGCAGGTGATGGCAGAGGCCGGTTTGCTGTTGAAGCGCGGTTGGCACAGAGAAGAATAGGTCGAGAGAAGGTTAAGTCACACTGACGGGGTTATCGACGCAAGAGGACTGGCTTATGTGCAATAGGGTGTAAGAGGCCCCAGAGGCTCTTTTGGCTTCCGATGCTGATCGCCGAAAACGGGATAGGAGGAGTCGACATGCTCGGTGATGGACACTGGGAACGTTGGGCGATCGATCCCTGAAGGTGCGCATGCCTTTCTGTCTATTTGTCTGTATGTCTGTCTGTCTTGTTGTGTATACTGGCTGTTCGTCATGCGCCGAGGTGGCCGAGCCGGAGGCTTAGTGGGGCCGGGTCGATCCCTGAAGGCAGCGAGTTGGAGGTAGCGGCAAGGCATGACGAAGGCGTGTTGTTTGCATGTGCTTTGTGCATCGGCATCGGTGGGAGTTGGGAGTCGTTACCTGAATCCGGACGACATTCTGGTGGACTATGCGAAAATGGAAGGGGAAGAAGTCACGACGAATGTGGATAAACTCGAATTGGTGCTACCCACTCTGCAGAAGCCGGACGTAGCAAGGTACGCGTCGATCTCGCCCATCGTGCATCGTGTCGTGTGCTGCTCGGTGTTGCTGGATGGTGCTGGCAAGTACAGCACTATGACGATTCCGGGTGGTCAATGTAAATCCTGCAGGGGTTGGCCAATGCGAATCGGCCGTTTTCTCAGTGGCCCACGGACCGGGCGGGGCCCTCCTTTAACATGAGGAAGTAGTCTCCCGGTGCAAGGGATATGACTAAGATACCTGGGCTCCGATAACGGGTAACGGAGTGCCGTCCCCCGTGTGTTACTGGCGAACGGACCATGGCGCATCAATGAGAAGTTGAGATGGAGGGCGTGTATTCTGAGCAGCTTCGGCAACAGGGAGAAGGAAAGGAATGAGAAGCAGCAGTATCAAGCGAAGAAGAAAAACCCCACAAACAGGAGAATGAAAAGAGGAAGGGAGAAGGAGGCGACAGACGCAAGACAATTCAATGGGGGTTTTGGAAGAGGACTGGCTCAAACGGGGAGATACTAACTGGCCCTTGTCGAATCCCAGTTGTTTCAAGTCAATCAACCCCCGGCATAGATGGAGCATTCAAGATGAAATTTACGGGATGCTCCTTCATTGCTCCCGAGGCTTCTCAGGTTCCCAGCTTGTTCGAGAGCGAGACACGACACGGAAGGGGATTGGGCAGCGGCAGGCTAGTTTCCTACCTATCTATATGCGTTATCCCTGAGAAAGTGGCACACACACCTGCTGGATGCGCGCGTGCTTGACGGACACAACAGCCGCAGCTAAGAGACTAAGAGACTGAGAGTCATCAGCCATCAACCGCCTCCAGTGTCGTCTCGCACATGAATCTAGATTTTAAGCTGCTTTAGCGGCGGCAGCACAGCAAAGGGGTTCCGGCCAACCAACGAGCGCCGCCGACCTGCTGCTCCGTCATATTCGCGCGCGCACACAAACACGTAGATGCTTGGGTACTGCCGGCACACAAATATACACAGCGCGCAACACACAGCACGCTTTTGGGGTTGACACCTCCCGCATGACCTACCTACTTCTACTGACCTCTACCTACCTAGGTACGTAGGTACACGTTGTTCACTTTTCCAACACCCACGCACACTCTCCTATTCCTCCCTCTTTTTTTCTTCTCCCCTTTCGCCTTTTTTTGACGTTACCGAACCAAGTCTTGGGCAGCGTTGGAACACTCGATACACCCTTAATTCTTCGTTAAGGAAGAAAAATAAACGAAAGAGAAAGATAAAAAAAACTGGACTGATCCAATATCATCAACATTCACCGTTGGTATCAATCTCGACCTGCACATCGCTCCTTCCTCCCATCATTAGTTACCATTATCACGACTTCATACTCATCTTCTGCCAACGATTCATTCGCCTCGCCTCCTTCACCAACTGCGCCGTTCCCTGTTCTATTCATAGCCCGGCTCCTTGCCAGTCCAGCCCCAGCCCAGCTCAGCCCAGCAAGCCATCTAAACCAAATCAACTACCCCTTCCCTTCCTTCCTCCCTCCCTCCCCCCCCATCCTCCTTCATCGACACCAAAGTATTACCGTTCCTGGCCTGTCACGACAACAACGCCTTGACCCTTGGCCTGACACACACGACACACAATTACAACCACGATCCCGCCGCTCCTTTTCCCGCGGGTGCGCGCATCAGCGGGCCACCAACGCTTTCGAAAGCCATTGTGAGGAGGCTCCAGCTGCTCTGGATACGCTTTCGCTTGTTACCCAACCAAACCCCATTTACGCATTCTACCGCGAAGCTTGGACTGCTTAGTCCAGCCAAAACACCAACCCCCATCGTGGCTAGTCCCGCCGTGACGCCGCACCCTGGCTGACCCGACGACAATCTCTCTCTAGCGCGCACCACTGCTAAGTAATAGCAAGTAGACACACGCTCACCCCGTTGCCCTTGCTCAGCCGACGAAACAGCGGAGTCGCAATCTCACCCCCCCTCGTCCGAGTTGATCCAACGCCGCCAACCTTTGCGCTCTTCTCCAGACCAGCCCACGCTTTGCCCGACCCATTCTTCTTGGCAATTGCCCAACGCCCCCCCAGCTTTTTGGCTCCCTCGCTCCATGCCACTGCACGAATAGTGGACCGTCTCTACGTCGTCTTCCGACCAGGGTCTTATTTTACCATCTGAAGGGCCACCCAAAGAAGGGGCTGCAGGCCAAGCGCAACCAAAATAATCCACGCCGAGACCTGCCGACGACGAACCGCCCTGCTCTGCTTTGCTCTGCTCTGCTCTACGGATACTCTGCACTGTATTACATTGCACACAAAAGAACAAATCCCACATACCGACCCTCACGACCCGGGAAGCCGCCCCGTCGCACCTTTGGCAACCCTCTCGACGTCTTGTCTGGCTGTGCTGTGTGCCGGCCCATGACCATTTATCCAACATGACGAGACCTCACATTATTCGCGCTGGTAAGTTTCATGCCACCCAAAACACCCGCGCCGACATCCATTCCTACTGGCGTAACGCACTATTCGGCACCCCAAACATAACCTCCCCCCCCCCCCCTTTTCCCAATTGGCCCTGGTTCTTCTGTGTCTGAGCTTTAGTCTGAACCCGTCTTGCTTTAACGGCTGGAACCGCAGCCGATCAATCTTGCAGAATTCTATCCCCCCTCCCCCCTGAACTGGAGAGAAGAGAAGAATAAAGACACGAGAGAGAGAGAAAGAGAAAAAGCCTTACTCAACTGCTCGCCTCCTCCGTTTGGCACGTTACGCTGACCTACCCTTTTTTCTTACCGCATTTCAGACACGATCGACCTCCAAGATCCCGACGCACCGTCGGCGAAAGACCACACTTCCAGAACGACTGGCGCCCTGGGCCCCCATCAGGCCGAGACTCTTCGAGAGGTTGCTCAAGAATCCGCCGAGGACCAAGCACGCAGCCCGACGCAGTCTTGGACAAATCACGGCGCCGACAACGACGACGACATTTCAGACTCGGACGATCTTGCCGGAAACGTCTCCAGGAAGCTCACCACTGCCGCCATGGACGACGCAAGCAAAAAACAACAGCAGCAAGACGCCTTGGCTGTCGCGCAGAACGGAGGTGCGTCAAACTCGGACGACGGCAACATGGACGACTCGGACGACGACCTGGACGACGACGACATGATGGACAAGATTTCGAGTTCGCCCTCAATTGAAGATGGTGGGTACCCTTCGATTCTGCCTTACCAACAATGGCCGCGGCGCATCGATTCTCTACCGGTCAGGAGAGACTGTGCCTCCCCCATTTCTCCTGTTTTTAGCGAGGCAAGGTCCTCTTCTCCATATACCGAGCCCATCAGTTATACACCCGTATTTCCTTCATGGCAGCATAGCAAGGCTTCTGCTCGTTCGATTGGCCGTCATCATCTTCGTGGTGAGTATACCGGATAGGGTCGACATACGAACGACAACGAGCGATACGACGAACCGCACGACGAACGGTACGACAAGCAACACACCGACGACTATTACGCCAACGACCCACCCGGCAACCAGTACAACGGCGAGTTTCACAGCCACGAGCAGTACCGCGACGAATACTGCGACAGGCGATGCGACGATTGGGAACGGTACAGCGTCAATGACACAAGTCACGAAGCAAAGTTCGGTCTTGAGGGCGTGGCACAGCATGGCCCGATTGTTCACCCGCTTCGGCTCCGCAAGTTCGAAGAATCAGACCACGAGGACTTTGCGCAGCGGCGTGCCGAAATGGAGAGGGCAGAAAGAGACGAGGCGATTGGTGGACTCGACGACAACGGCATCCCGCTTACGATTCCCTACCAACCCTCGATTCATGATGATGATGACGATGATGATGACGATGTTTCCCTTCCTGATGATTCCAGATACACCGTCTGTGGCTGGGGCTACGAGTGCTTACACGAAGCAGAGGACATCGATTTCGAATTCGTCTACGCGTTACACACCTTCGTCGCGACCGTCGAAGGACAAGCAAATGCCACCAAAGGCGACACCATGGTGTTGCTCGACGACAGCAACAGTTACTGGTGGCTGGTGCGCGTGGTCAAAGACAGCAGCATCGGTACGGCCCTCTCTCTCACCCAACCGCCACTTTTGTCTGGCAATGTCTTTTCTAACGTGAAATAGGCTACTTGCCAGCTGAGCACATTGAAACGCCAACAGAGAGACTGGCGCGCTTGAACAAGCACAGGAACATTGACGTAGTCGCTCCCTCCACGGAAGAGATGAACCTTTCTGACCTAGATCAGCTTTCTGCCACAATGCTTGGAGATCAGGCTGGAGAAAAGTCCAAGAGCACGTTCAAGACAGCTCTGAGGAAGAAGAAGAAAACAGTCGCATTCGCCGCTCCGACCTTCGTCGACTACTCAGACTACGACTATTCTTCGGACGAGGAGGATGTGGATGAACTCCTTTCCCAGCAAAAGGGTGCCCAGCAGCAACAACAGCAACAGCAGCAGCAGCAGCAGCAGTCGACAGCACAGCAACCGTCGGAAGAGAACATGGATGATGATACAGCCAAAGTGGAGCCTTTGAAGCCTCGGACAACAAATGAGATCAAGGTCGTGGAGTCCGCAAAGCCGGACGATTCTCTGGCAGACGATCCGAAACGCGATAGCGGCGAAATATTCGAGAAGCCCGAGGGTCCCAGCCGGTCACGAAATGGCACCGTCAGGAACACCGACTCTTTCTTCAAAGACGAAACAGTTGAGACAAAGAAAATCACCCTTACGCCTAACTTGCTTCGCGACGATAGTGGCTCGCGGCCCTCGACCACGGAGAGTGTTCAGGTTAAGCAGCGGCCGAGTCTGGATAAGATTGACAAGGAGCTGCAGCCGGACAAGAAGGAGGATAAGAAGAAGAAGGACAAGAAGGAGAAGGAGAAGAAGACGAGCACGATTCGGAGTTTCTTCTCGCGTAAGGACAAGAAGAAATCTACCGATGACGACGACGAGTCTTTCGGCAAGAGATCGATGGACATTGTCACGGAATCCCAAGATCGCGAGGAGGAGGAGATCAAGGAGCCATTGTCGCCGAGAGGGGATGGTCCGCAACGGAACCCGAGCAAGCTCCAGAAGCAGCAGCCAAGGGTGGAACCGTCACCGTCGAGGAAGACCGGGGCCGCTACGCCTCAGAAATCTGCCACCCGGGAACTGTCGGATTTCATCTCGACTGAAGGGCGACCCAACAACGTCTCGAACGTACCACCCGCCTCTATGCGTATTGTCGAGGACGACTCGTCGGACCCAGACGCCGCAGCTCAACAGCAACGGATCAAGTCTCCCGAGACAACTCGATCGCCGCCGCCACAAGAAAAGTCGTCGCTCTCCAAGATCATTCCTTCGCGGAGCGGTGGCAGTGACAAGCCACAAAAGGTCACCAAGGCCAAGTCACGGGTGGAGCTCGACGACTTTGATTCTTCTTCTGGTGAGGAGGTCGAACCTGCCGCCGCCGCCGCTGCCGCCGAACCGCCGGTGCAGCAGCAGGCTGAGCAGATAACAAAGGAAGAGAAGCTGGCCCGACCGTTGCCTGGAGCGTTCCCTGACAGCTACCTGAGCACCCAGAGCGGCTCGAGCGCTCAGACGGACAAGACCGTCACCCCAACGCAGCCTCAACAAGCTCAACCTCAGCCCGCTGCTGCGGAGCGAGAAAAGGACCGCCTTTCCGAGTCGCCTGTGCAAGTCTCTCCGGTGACGGCAAGCAATCCACCTACGCTCATGGTGGACACGTCAAGTCAGGAGGGACTCTCGACGTCACCGTCGCCGGAGCTCATTGAAGCCGAGGAGGCAGGTAGACATCGCGCGCAAGACTCAATGACGGCGAGTTCGACATCGACGGGCGGAAGCACCACTGGCAGCAGCTGGAACGACGCGAAGCTTCGGGCCTTTTTCGATTCGAGCTCGGATATCCGAGATATGTTGGTCGTGGTATACGACAAGAACGATGTGGCGCCTGCTGGGCCGGAGCACCCGGTCGCAGGCTCCCTGTTCCGCGAACAAAACGCTAAGTTGGCGGAAATCACAACGGTAAGCACGGTCTTCGGGATGTAGAGGTTTCCTTCGCTGACATACCACAGCAACTTGACAACATGCTTGGTGACTGGTTAGCACGCAAGCAAAGACTTCGAGGCACTGTATAAGACCTCTTTTACGAGCATCACGTTTTACAGACAGCGACTGTGTACAGCACCTTTTTGACTTTTTGTCGGCGTCCTGGTACATGGATTGAAAGGGATACGGATTGACGGACGACATTGAGGCGTGGTGGCTGATATGAACCTTAGCGCCATGATACTCTGCGCGCGCGTGCGGATTGTGCAGTTTCTTGTTCTTTTCTTGAGATGCGTGGACATAGCATGGCTTTCGCGGGAAGATGTTGTCTACCCCTGCTTGCCACCTCTTTTTTTTTTTCCTTCTCATTTTCATTTTGCTTAGATACACAACGCTCAGTCGTAACGTCGTGGCACAAGCATGGAAACTTTGCATAGGGGTTTGTTGGGCCGCTGGAGTAGTGTCGAGCCTGCCATTTGTGAGAGAGGGAGAGAGGGAGAGAGGGAGAGAGGGAGAGAGAGAGAGAGAGGCAGACGAGACGCAGAGCCGTCTAATACTATTGGGTTGTCTGTCCTTGAGACTTGATTAGTCTGTTATCTACTGTTGCTGTATGTGTGATGGATGGCGTAAGTGAGTTGACGAATCGGGCCGCCTTCGAGCTCAAGATAATAACAGGACGAGACATGCATCAGCAGCTGATATTGCTCGGCGTCAGATAGGTTATGATGTACTGCGTGTCATATCTTGCAAGCGCAATAAGGGGTCGGGGCCTGGGCGCTGGCAACCAAGACGATCTGCGTGCACCCGGGTTGCTGGAATATGTGGGTTTAACTTTCGCGCCAACTACCGTCCGCCGATCGTCCGATCTGGGGAAGTGCCGGGACCCCGCATTCCCGCCCGCGCCGACTTCAGTTCCCACTTACCTCTAGCTTCCATCATCCTTCATCCATCCTCACGGCCACTACTACTACTACCTGTGCAAGCCATTCATTCAACTCAACGTCTACGTGCGCCATTCTGACCCAGGGGCAATTGAACCAATTCGTTCTTATTAAGGCCCGGTCGCCCTTGCATGCCCTGCAACAGCAGGCGTCTCCCATCATCTATCCCTTGAAAACACCAGCAATGGGTGGCCTGTGGACAAACGTCTTTAATTTCGTGACGGCCCAATGGTCTCTCGTTTCACCAGACTGGGGCAGAACTCCCCGCCAAGACCGGCTGCACGTCCACGAGCCGAGCTGGCACCGCTATGTCCGGGCCAGCGAGTCCAGGACAATCCGGCCCGTTGGCATCGTACCTCATCTCACCCGCGGCGCCGTCACGAACCCTTCGGGCTTTATCAATGGAGAGGGAGGACCCGCGATATTCTACCGTCCGGAGGAGGCGGACGAAGCTCCCTCTGTCACGGTCGATTTCGGCCAGAACACCGTTGGCATCCTGTCGATTTCGTTCGCCGGGTCGTCGTCGGCCTCTTCAGCTTTTAAACACGATAGCTATGGCAGACCTGGCATACGACTCGCCTTCTCCGAGACGTTACAGTTCCTGAGCAACGTCAGCGACTTCTCGCGCTCCTATAACGGAGACACCATCACCCCCGGCAGCGACCAGATCGCAGTCCTCAAAGACCCTTACGTCTGGACGGCGAAGCACGGATGCCAGCACCGCGACGCCGCCGACGGGAAGGGCCAGGTCTGCGCGGACGGCCTGCACGGCTTCCGCTACCTGCGCATCTACCTCGACGCCCTCCCCGCCGACTCGCCACGCGCCGTCCCCCGCGGCCGCGTCGAGATCTCCAACCTCTCTCTCGCCCTTTCAGCATTTCACGGAACGCCCGACACCTTCAAGGGGTGGTTCGAGTGCAGCGACGAGGAGCTGACGGGCTGGTGGTTCGACGGAGTGTACACTAACGACCTCTGCGTGGACACCTTTCGCGGCAGGGAGGACGCCGAGCCGCGGGGGGCGGGGAGCGAGACGCTAGAGGGGAAGGTTGTCATCCACGACGCGCCTAAGAGGGACCGGGACCCGTATGTCGGAGACCTGGCGGTGGCGGCGCTGACGGGTTACGTATCGCACGGGAAGGGAACGGTGAGCGAGGCCAGCAGGAACGTGCTGGCGGATCTGGCGGCGCATCAGAGGGGCGACGGCTGGATTCCACCGGCGAGCATGTGAGTCGTCTTCCTCTTGTTCATCTTTTCCCCGCCCTCGATACTTTCACAAGCCGGTCTTCTTCTCGTCTTAAGGTTGGTTCTGACATACAGAAGCATGAACTACACGCTCCCCCTGTTCGACTATCCCCTTTGGTGGGTCGTTTGCAGCCACGACTACGTCTGGTACACGGGCGATCTGGACTTCCTCTCGGCTCACTATACTAACCTTGTCGCTGTGCTGGACCGCTGGTATCCCTCCGTCACTGATTTGGCGACGGGGCTCGTGACCAAAGGCCTAAACGGGACGGCCGGGTACGGCGATTACGCATTCGTACCACGGCAGGGTCCGGTGACGTACTACAACGCGCTGTATGTGCTCGCGCTGCGGCGGGCGGCCGAGATGGCGGTCGAGGCCGGCAGGGATGGGGATGCGGAGCGGTGGCGGCGGCGGGCGGGCGAGGTCTCGAGGGCCCTGACGGAGAGGAACTTTGACGAAGCAGTCGGAGCGTTCTGGGACGGCACGAGGGACGGGGTCTTCGTGGACGCGCACGCGCAGGACGGGAACAGCATCGCGATCCTCGCGGACGTGGTGGGCGGAGCGAGGGCAAGCGGGGTCCTCGGGTACTACGCGCGGGCGGCGGCGCGGCCGTACGGGAACGCGTTCTACGACTCGGATGCCGTGGGGGAGGGGTTTGGCGAGCGGGTATACGCGTTCGTGTCCTACTTTGAGCTGGCGGCGCGGTTCAAGTCCGGGGCCGGGCGTAGCGCCGTCGAGGAGATGAGGAGGCTATACGGGTGGATGTCGCGCGGGGACCCCGGGGTGACGTTCTGGGAGGGGATCGGCCCCGGCGGGAGGCCGTACGAGGACGGGTACACGAGCATGGCGCACGGGTGGGCGACGGGGCTGGTGCCGCTGATGAGCGGGTGGGTCTTGGGCGTGAAGCCGACGGGGCCCGGGTTCCGGACGTGGAGCGTGACGCCGGACCTGGCGGGTTTGAGGTGGGCCCGCGGGGTCGTGCCGACGCCTGGGGGCGAAGGTATCGAGGTCGAGTGGGAGGACCGTGGGGGCGGGGACGTCAGGATCCGGGTGAGGGCGCCGGATGGTTCGAGCGGGGTTGTCGGCGTCCCCGTGAGGGACAAGCGGGCCGTCGTTGAGGTCGATGGGAGGGTCGTATATGCTGGGTGGCGCGGAGGGGCCGGGGCGAGGTTGGAGGGGGAGACGGTATTCGTTGATGTTGAAGGGAAACGGGCGGGCTCCGATATTATGGCTTCTGTGAGGGGGTTGCCTGACACTCTGTGAGTTTTCTCGCCTATCAAGCGGAACAGGTTGACCAAGTAGAGAGTCGGTGGTTTGTGGCCTTGTGACGATGAGCACGTCTCTTCTGCAACACTACAGGGCAAGAAGAGACTTATGTGATGGAACTGGTTCGTAGAGAGAGAGAGGGGGGGGGAGGGAGAGAGGGACTAGGACGAGCTAGACTCAGTGCGCCTAGTTTGTGGACAACTTTGCACAGTATTGTGCAAAGGGGTGATTGTTGTATTATATCTGATTGAACAACGGGAGAGGGGGGAGCGATACGTGTTGGTGATGACTGATTATTTCTACAGTTCTGGTTTCTATACGAGTTATGCCAACGTACCACAGACTAACCATCCGTGTCACTACCAGCTGAATGCCTCGTCCACAAGCACAAACGCCTTCCTTGCTCCTTCCGTCCTCCCCAACTCCGATAACCTTGACCGCACCTCGTCTGTCATGCTCGGCGGACCGCAGACGACAATGCCGACGGGACCGCTCTCGCCGTCCCTTGCCAGCTCTTCGCGAAGGACGGCGTCGATGTTGATGCGCTCGCCAATCTTGATGCTGAGACCCACGTGTTTCGGAAGCTGGCCCATCTCGGGCTCCAACGCCGCGACCAGGGTTTCGTGACGGACACCCCACACGAGACGGGACCGACGAGGGGCCTCGAAGGAGCGCGCAATCGGCAACACGGCGGTGACGCCGACGCCACCGGCGATACAGAGCAGCGAGGTGCAGTGTGACAGCTTCGCCGTGGCGTTGGAGTGGTACGAGCCTTCTACCAGAACCGGGATGCGAAGCGGACCGCCGCCGGTCGCTGTCAACTTGGCACTCAGCTTTGCGGTCATTCCCGTGAGTGTCCGAGCGATGAAGGTTGCTCGGGGACCCGGCACCTTGTTGCTTCCCATTGCGATAGTATGGGTCTTAGCGTCGGTTCGTATATCGAATGGCGAGTCTGCGGCCGACTTCTCGGGATCGTCGTGGGAAACCGAGGTGCTGATGGAGGTGGTTGGCGGTTGGGTATGGCCTCCCGCAAACGAAGAAGCAACGGAGAAGGGATGATTCTCCCAGAATCTCCAGCCAAGGGTAGGAAAGCAAAGGTACACGACGCCATGGGCATGCACGTTCTCGATCTCGATCCGCAAATAGTCCCCGTCGGACCCCTCTACCGGCGTCACGATGGCAGTGCGAACGCCGTTGAGGACCATGCGCACCAGTCTCCAGATGCGGTCGAGGCCCCAGACGGCAATCGCGACGAAAGCCCAGATCTCGTAGCCCCAGTTGTACGTGTAGCAATACCAGATGTGGTAGTAGAAGCCGATGAGGAAGAGGGCGACGAGCAAGTGGTGTAGGGAGAGGAAAAGCTCATAGGCCTTCTGGCGGACCACGAGCAGGGAGGCAGGCCAGATCAAAACCGCCGCCACTGTGCCGACGATGCCCCAGATCCAGTATAGTTTGGCCTCCTCAGCGGCGTAATCCCCAAACATTTTGTAGTAGACAAGAAGCATGATGGAGTGGAGGACGGTGTGGAGGATGGTCCAGTAGCCCAGCCAGCGGTGCAGTAGCAGAAAGGTGCCGTGGCTCCAGTCGCTGAGCACGAGCAGCGGGTTGTTTCTTGCCGAGAAGAAGAACAGAGCGACCATGTTGCCGAGGGCCAGGTTTCCCGCCCGGTTGCCGATGACGCTGATCTCCTGCTGCTGGCTCGTGGCGAAAGAGGACTGCGGTTGGATCATGTGGTACGGGGCCAGGAGGAATATGACGTTCAGAAAGCTGATGACGGCGATGTACAGAGCTTGACCTCGGGTCGGGACGATTCCGCCGCCGGCTTTGATGGCTACCGGTTCGCGGTGCTTCGTACCCCAGACGGCAGGGTGAATGATGGTTGAGTTGAGCCACGTCCACGTTCGGCTTCGAGTGATACCGGGCACGAAACGGGCGAAGGCGAGTACGACAGGGAGGAAGAGCGCAACGAGCGTTACTATGATCCTTTGGGGAGCGTCAGTCTTGTGTCGCGACGACCGACCCTTGGACGAGCCATGCAAACGCAGCAGCACTTACGTGTACGTGGCATGGCCAGTCTCGTTGATTTCGAACGACGTCATGCCGTTGTACTGCTTCTGCCAGTCGGCCTCGGCGACAAAACTGGTTACGTTCAGGGGCTGCTTAGCCTTGATGGTCGGCAGCGCGCTGTGTGTGCCCAGGGTGCCGGTTCCCGAGTCGTCAGATCCGCCGCCGTGATCGTGCCTGGCCTTGATCTTCCCATGTCCGCCGTGGGCGTCGGTGTTGGTGGCGTTGGTCCCGTGGCCTTCCGAGACCCGCGCCTCGTCCGCCCGCGCCGCAACCAGAGCTTCCGAGTATGACACCACGGGCTTCCACTGGTAGTCGCCCACGGTGCCGGTCGCGAGGTGGGCAGCCCAGTAGTCCTCGAGCAGGCTCCTGGGCGCGTTGTCGGACAGCGGACAGTAGGTATCGAGGCAGAGTGCCATGGTGCGGAGGAAGGCGTCGTCGCTGGTGTAGCATTCTGGCGGCGTCGTCGTGGTTGAGTGGCCCGAGCCGTGGACCTCGCCGCCGTGTGTTGGTGTACAGAGGAGCGGACATCCTTTGATGACTCCTCGACAGGCGAAGGCACAGGGTGGATGGTACATGGTCTTGCCCCATCCGATCAGTCCTCGTCCGTCGGCCAGCACCGCAGGGAGCGGCAGGCTGGCGAGGACGCCGAGGAGCAGAACGCCATTCTGCGACAGCATTGTGCAGTTGTTGGGAAACCGAAACTGGTGCTGCTTGGACGATGGCTTTAGTCGGTCCTCTCGAGGTCGTATTCCAGATGGGAAGCAGCGCGCGGCTGCAACGCATCTTTAATATACCGTCTCATCACATTTCGGTTTCCTAGGCCGAATCTCTGAGCGGGACTTTCTTCTAACACGGACGTATTTTTCACCGTAACCCAACCTGTACATATCAAACGAGACTCTTACTTTGTCCCCTGTCATGATGTTTTGTGTGTGGTACTGAAGAAACCGACTCGGCGGCGCAGATATCTTGCTCATTCTCTCTCTCTTGGCGTCTTGGCTTGCATGTGTCCACCGTCCACGACAGCAGTTTTTGGCTGTGCCGCTGGAAAATAAGCACGTCCGCAAGTATTCTCATTGGGTCCTACCTCCCCTTGCCCCGGTTCAAGGGTTTCAACCCCACTGGCTAGATGAAAGGGACCGGGACGCCCCCTGGGGGGCTTAAAACAAACGTAACTAAACTATTACAACTTCACGGTATTGGCCTCATCGAGACGTATCTCTCAACAACCTATGTAATCCAGGGGTGGCAGATGATTGATTACCCCGACAAGAACAACAGGTTGCGAACCTCATTCCTTGCCATCTAATGCTTTCCAAAGCTCGTCAGCTCCTCCCCCAACACTGAGCGCCTCAACCCCTTTGCCCCTGAGCAGCGAGGTGGCCAGGCGCGATACTTCGCCGTTATAGCAAAGGACTAGCACTGGCACCCCGCGACTCTTTGCCCTCTCAAGCGCGCCTACTGCCGGGCCATCCTTAAACAGCATCTGCAAGTTGGTCCAGACCCTGTGGACGGCGTCTGCGTCTCCAAACAGGTCGACGCCAACTGCCGCTCCGGGGCACAGAGCGTCCAAGGATACCCGATGGGCTCCTTCGATGTGCCGGTTTGAGAATTCCTGTGCGCTTCGAAGGTCCAACACCACCAGCGACTCGTCTTTGGGCTCTTGCAGCGAGTTGCCCTGTCCCTGTGGCTCAACGCCCTTGAAACAAGTCTTGATCCACCCAGTAAAACCGGCCTTCCCGCCGCTCTTGATCCTGGATGTGCGGCTTTGGACCGGCACCGACTTCTCGCTCAGTTGCGTGTCGGAGGCTTCATCTTCCTTTCTGTCATCGGACATACGCCTGGTGTTCAGCATGTCGGCAGCTTTTCTGGGATCCAGTATCCACCGCTCGTCGTGTCTGTCCTGATCACAAGAGAGGAGGATCTGGAGGTGCGAAGACCCTAGTGTCAGCTATATCCCTCGCAATGAACCAAAGACTCCATGAGAGCGGCACATACTTCGTTCTCGATGGGCGAGAACTCATCGTTGGCGAGCTTCTGAAAATAACCGTCCAAGTACTGGTAGGGCAGATCACTGCAAGTGAAGACGCAAGAAACCTCTCCCGTGGCATCATCGGCCAGGCTTTGAAGCTTGCCGCCGGACTTGGCTTCGGCGATGTAGTCTAGAAGGCCTTGGAGAGCTTCCCCTGACGAGGGGCCTGCGATTATGCCCTCGCGTGAAAGCCTCATGGACATGCGGTAAGAATCGGCCGACGAGACTTCCTGCTGGACATCCACTGTCCCCTTCCACGGGAAGCCACAAGTTTGAAAACCGTAGAAGTGTCGAGGACCAGGCGTTGGGTCTCCAAAGACATTGAAGACACTGTGCGCCGTCAGCTACTTACTCAATAGGCGAGGGGTCTTGGCTGGGTCTGCTTACCCGACGACCTGTATTGAGGGGTTCTGGGACTTCAAATACTTTCCCGTACCCGTGATACAACCTATTTGATTAGTTAAGTTCATGTTATTTTTCTTGAATGGAGCCAAGTCATGGTATCTTACCACCTGTGCCGACGGTCGTACAGAAGACTTTGATTTCAGGGAGCTGACTGAGGATCTGAGGCCCAGTCCAACGCTCATGGGATTTCCAGTTCTGACGGGTCAGTATCGAGAGCGCCATCACCAGAGGGAGAGCTCCCACCGACATTTTCGTTGTCATATTGTCCTGGATAACAAATTTTGCTGTCTTGGGCTGCCCTCTCTCTCAGCCTTTGCATGATACCCCGTGGATCTGTCGGCTCTTGCTGCGCAAGCCCTCCATACAGCGACCTGCGACACCATTGTTGAGGGAAGCCAAAACACAACTAGGGGTTTTCGCATAAGGGTTCGGCAACTTACACATTGAGACCGAAAAATCTCAACAGCTTGAGCGAATCGGGATGTTTCTTGTTCGTCACAAAAGCGGTCACGCTCTCGTTTCCCCAGAGCACGCGAGAAAGTATGCCAAGAGACAACACAGTAGATCCTGAGCTTGCCTCGACTATGGACTTGTCGGCGGCGTTTGTTTGGGCTAACAGCATCCCCAACGCTGCGTGATGGTCAGGAAATTTGACAAAGATCGAGACAAGAATCTGCAAGATAACCAGCCGAGACAAGACAAGGCTTGGCTAACGCGGGCTCCTTCAAAAGAGATCAGGGAGCCGACTTACCCGGCAGAGACTTCACATTCTGCGCTGGTAAAGTCGTGAGAAGCTTGGCGTAGATTCTCACACCATCGCGTCTGAACGGATTCAGACGATCAGGAATCTCGACCAGAGGCAGCGGCGGGCTGTTGTCAGGGTTGTAATAGTTGGCCACGGATTCTGGCCCGCGGAAGACGTTTAGGGGATCCATAATATAACTAGCATCGAACGATTGCCGTTGTTCGTGTGGCGTTGACACGCTTTGAAGAAAAACGGGAGTTTCCAGAAGCTCTTATAGAGCTCCAAACTGGCGGGGAGCTTCTTTGGTAGGTATTTGCCTCGCAGATGCTTCCCTCTTGAACAGCGGCTGCATCTCGCGGGGTGGAGGATCAGCCACGCCATCATCAACAGCACAACTCATTCGCAAGTTTCTCACCACCCCTGGCCCTTCTGTACCCTTAGATAACTAGGCCAAGTCATATTTTGGTTCAGTGTTCAGCATAGTTACCCTCGGATTCCATCACATAGAGGCGCGCAAAGCCGAACCTGGGGGGGGGAAGGGTCGGTGGCGCCAAGCCCGAGATGAAATGCAATGCTACATGGACTCCTATTGCCCCATTTAGGCGAGCAGGTTTGAGAACGCCCCGTGGAGCGTTACTGCATTTGGTGGCAGGTACAGTATTCGATCTAATAGTTGCGAGGCCTTGTGGCCTCCATTAGACCCTATGGACTGTACGATGTCGCCAAGGCCACGATGGCGAGCGACCTGCTTCGGGGTGCACTAGACTCGGCCTTAGACATGTAAATTGAGTGCATAAGAGCAAGTTTAAGCGGCCTAGGTTCATCAGCGACTTTTTCCCAGAACATTTCGGCAGCTGAGCGCCGATCAACTGGATCTCCCCGGCATCTAAAGACTTGGCTGTTATCCCGACCTGTGTCTTTGCATTTGAAACACCCAATCGAGCAAGCAGTCTTGATGTGAAGTAACTACCAACTGGCTTCCGCTGGTCCTCTCACTCCTCTGCAAGCTAACGCTGCGTCGAAGAACCTGCGCCATGGGGCATCCGAACCACCTCGAAACCACTCTTGGAGACCAACTACCGCTATCCTTCCAGGGAGGCTTGGGTACGATCTGCATGCAGCTCTCACACTTTGTCCTCGGTATTCTGACTCTTTGATTTATTGTAGCTCTGCTTGAGATTCGGGATGGCATTAAATCGCCCAGGGATCATCGGTCACCACCGCAACTGTGGGCATTGGATCTCATCCTGACGCCGATCCCCGAAGAGTCCCTGCTGAAGAAGCCACTCAGCGTAACCGATCTCTCTGAAGAGAGTTTTGGCAGCGTGAAATTCGAGCTGCTTAGAGACGGTCTCAAGGCTGCCCACCGGTCAGTTGCCAAAGACACGGCGACTGTCATCCGGTTCTTCTTCCCCGCGGAGGGCGGCTACGTTGCAAGATGCGACTTTCTTGAGCGCCGTTTCGAAGGCTGCGAAGCCGTCGAGGCAGCAAAGTCTTTCTTGCCGCCTCTTTCGTCCATTCTTGCGGTCCCGCAAATCCTACCGTCCATGAGCTCGCTGAAGCCAAGCTCCGTCGGCATCGTCTCTCAAGCGATCGGCGGCGTCCTTCTCAAAACCACCGCGTCTCACGAGCTGGGCTCAATTCTTCAAGAATTGGATCGCGAGATGGAAAATCGGCTGTCCTTTCCATGGATTCTGCAGCAGCAGGTCAAGCGACGCCGAGTGTTCTGGGTTCAGGGACGCGAGGACTTTGAATCGAGTCGCCGCGCCTATGAAGCTGCTTGGGCGCTTGGCATCACTCTCGTAGTTCTTGATCATCCGGGTCACTGGCTTGAAGATGATCGAGGTCCTCACGCCCATCTTCGGGAGGCCTTCGTCCCTACCAATATCGATATCGATGACGGCTTCGCCCAGCGTATTGTCAACGCCGTGCAGAATTACCCGCACCCCGTTGATGGTATCACTACCATCAGCGACGTACGACTGGCTGGAGTAGCCCAAGCTTGTGAAATACTCGGCCTTCCAACGTCACCGTCTGCAGCATACAGTATTGCAGGAGACAAAGCCGCCACCAGAAATCTTGAAGCCAAGGGCTCAGATGATTCTTTCGCGGTCAGCAGCTCTACTGATTTGGACGCCGCTCTGGCGCACAGGAGAGGCAAGCTCGTGTACCCCCTCATCGTCAAACCCTGCACCGGCTGGAACTCGGACTGCGTGTCCAAGGTCCACGACGAGGCCTCTCTCTGCGCGGCTGTCGCTCGCGCCTCAGCTCGGCATGCTAATTCTCCCAACCGGAGCACTGGCGTCGTCGTTGAGCCCTACATCGACGGTCCAGAGGTTGACGCAAACTTCGTCATACTGAACGGCGAGATCCTCTTCTTCGATATCACAGACGACTTTCCAAGCACGGCGGATCTGTCCAGCAGCAGCGAAACAAAGAATGATGCCAACTTCATGGAGACTTTGATGGTTGTACCCTCCGGGCTCCCGTTGAATGAGAAGGCAATGATGAGAGAGTGCCTGAGACAGAGTATCCTCCGCCAGGGTTTTGAATCTGGCGTTTTTCATTGCGAAGCCAGGGTCAGGCACTCTATGGCACGCTACGCACCCCGGGATGACAATGGACTGCTGGACCTTCAGGTCTCTTCAATCACCGGCGAAACGAATAACGCCACCGCTGAGCCATCTTGCTACCTTCACGAGGTGAATGCACGACCTCCAGGATACCTTAACACCGTTGGTGTACTGCTCGCCTACGGAGTCGACTACTACGCAATAAGACTTCTCTTCAGCCTTGGCTCGGCGGGCGAAGAGCGCGTCAGGGCGCTCTCACACCCGTTCAGGGGCGACGGACCCCAGTACACCCTCGGCGTCACCATCCTTCCCGCCAGACGCTCGGGGGTCATGGACACCGAGGATGCGGTCGAGGAGCTGATGGATCGCCACCCGTGGCTGCGGGACTGCATTGTAGACTACAAGACCTGCAAGAAACGCGGCGATGTCGTCCAGGGGCCCGAGTCGGCGGAGCTTTGGTGGGTGGCTTATGTCACGGTAGCTTCGAGGGTGGGACGGAAAGACTGTCTGGAGAAGGTTCAGTTCGTCCAGGATCACTTTTCGTATAAGCTGATTGGAGAGTGAAAGGACAAGAGCTTTGGCACGCTTACCTTCTAAATCCAAACTTAAAGCTAGTTATGTGTATGCTTGATCGGTAGTGAATGCCTTGCCATGCTGTGAAGACACAGGTGACCTGTCGTCTTTTGCTTCCGATGTCCTAGTCACCCACAAATCACCTAGGATCACTTTACGAAGGCGGCTGCACACGGCGTCACACTATTTCAGCTATGTTTCTACATGGATTACTTCCTTCACAGCTCGTCAACGTATTAGGAAGGTCCCCGAGACCATGCCCGTTACGACATCTGCAAAACAAGCTCTTACCCTCTCATGTACCGGCAGTAGAGGTCTCTTGGCTAGAGACAACATACGGGCCGCGGCCAATGATTTTAAGATCCGAGCACACGGTACGGTCCCTTCCGCCAGCAATTGTACTGACGTTGTACTGGGACGTAAGCAAGGGTTGGTCTTGGCAATTCCAGGCCTCTCCAGCAAACCTGCTCAAACGTGCGCATTAAGTGTGAATGGTGTCAGTTTTTTGGGGGTCCTAAAGAAACAACTCCACATCGGCATGGCGCAACGGGTCACCGATATAGTAAGTCGTAATGTTGACTAACTATCTACGCATTGTTTGGATTTACATGTGGGATACGTGACGGTGCCCCAGCGGTGTGCAGTTGACTGGATGTTTGTCGTTGCGTGACTTGTGCCAACCCCGATTTCCACTTTGTTCGGAACGAATTAGCTTACACAGTTCTGTGGGATCGAGTGTAAAAAGAACTTCTCATCACGATACTCGACCCCGAACCAGGCCATCCCTCTTCTTGCTGTGCTTCGCGATTGCTCATGGCATATCACCGCCTCACCTTGTAGACAGACATCTTGACTGTTGCCAAGATGGGCGCCAACGTTGAAACCGAAAGTGCAGTAGAGTTCGTACATACCTGCCTGCTGGTCTTTTCCCCTGCCACTGACGCGGGTTTATGTGACCCTCACAGGCAAGTCGATACGAAGGGTGGTCTCGAGGTCACTGAAGCATCAAACCTGGAGGGCAATCAACCAGATTCCCAGACACAGAGCCTCGTCGCTGAGTGCCTGCCAGAAGTCTTGGAAAGAAAGCCATCCGTGGACAAGTTGCCAGCGTCAGTGTGGATCGTTGCAATTGCTGGCGCCGCAGAGCGATTTGCCTATTACAGCTTGTCGGCCCCTTTGCGTAAGTAAACAACATCAGCAGAGACAGACAGAGCCTCCATTTCACTCTCTGGATTCTCACAAAAATACTAAAAGACGCAAGATCTTGGTGTCGCTTGACTGATTACATCTTTGCAGAAAACTACATTCAGAATGAGAGAGGGGGTTCCGCCGCCCCAGGGGCCCTGGGGCTTGGCCAGCAGACCGCAACAAATCTGAGCAACATGTTCCTTCTTTTACAATTTGTTGCCCCCATACCCTTCGCCATTGTTTCGGACATGCGATATGGGCGACAGAAAACGCTCATGTTCAGCCTTGGGTAGTTGCGACTCATTGCAGCCCCTGCTCAGCCAAATGTCCTTGATGCTGACGGCTCCGGGCCAGCATTTATCAGTGCGGAAGTCTCATACTGCTCCTGACGTCCTTGCCAATCGCGTTGGATAGGGGCGCGGGACTTCCGGGTCTCATTACGGCCATGGTCTTGATTGCAATTGGCGTAGCAGGAGTGAAGGCGACGCTACCCCCTTTCCTAGGTATGATCAGAAACAACCGTGTACTGCCTGGTATTTGGAACTTTTAGATCTCACCACTAACCCTGCGTAAGTGGACCAATACAATCGGCCAAGGGAAGCCGTCATCAAAGTCAAAGGGAGTAAGACTCATGTTGCGGATCGCGCGTTAACGATTCAGTTCATTACGAACATGTTCTTTTGGTCAGCAACCCCCTGCTCGCCACTTCTGACAAGTTCTCTTACCATCCATCAAGGCTTACTAACCTCGCCGCGTTGTCTTCCCTCGCATCCACGTGGATTGAAAAAGAGGTTGACTTCTGGGCCTCGTACTTGATGGGCTTCATCTCTCTCTTCGTGACGGTGGTCCTCATATACTTCTGGAAGCGGAAGCTTGGTAAGCTTCCCCTTGTTACAATTGACGAACGATTCGACGTGAATTACGTGTTCACTAACTGTCTAATCAGTCAGCATGGATACTCAAGGAAGTGTACTGCCACTGTCTCTCCGAGCTTTATGGTGCGCTGCGAGACATCGCTTCAGTCTGGAAGCCGCCTCTCCAGATTCACAGAGAGATAGGCACGGTAGATCTGTGCCATGGGACTTCAGAATCATAGATGATCTAAGACAAACATTGACAGTTTGCAGAGTGTTGTAAGTTGGTCATTGCATGCTCAGGTCGCACTAGTTCGATGATCTCGACGTTACCCAACTCGACAGTGGAACTTGCCAAACTGGCAGGCTTATACGCGATCAGGTTATTCTCGGCGCCGTTCTACCTGGCATACATTCAAATCATGAACAACCTCATCTCTCAAGCCGGTCAAATGAGACTCGGAGGCATCCCAAACGACACTATGCAAGTCTGGAACCCCGTTGCCTGCATCGTGCTCGGGCCCGTCATCCAGCGTGGTCTTTTCCCCCTCCTCCGTAGATCCGGAGTCCCGTTCGGCCCAATCGTCCGGATCTCGGCCGCCTGCTTCATCATGGGTGCAGCCATGGCCTACGCCGCCGGTGTTCAGCACATGATCTACTCGCGCGGCCCGTGCTATTCTCGTCCGCTGCAGTGCCCTGAAGCGGCGGTCCGCGAAGGCGCGTCGTCGCAAGGAACCTTGGGGAACGACATCAGCGTCTGGGTGCAGATGCCAGTCTGGTTCATCCTAGCGGTGGCGGAGATCTTAGGCTTCGCAACGATCTCCGAAATCGCCTACGAGCAGGCGCCGAAGGGCATGAAGAGCGTGGTGCAGGCCGTGACGCAGTTGACTGCAGGCTTGGCTGCGGTCTTGGGTATCGCCTTGTCACCCATCACCAAAGACCCGACACTGGTCATTCTGTATTCTGTGATTGCCGGGCTGACAGTCGTGGCAGCATTTCCATTCTGGTTTTATTTCCGCACGTTGGACCATAAAAAGGTTGACCCGGACACAAATAGCCAACAAGCTTGAGTTGAGCATTCGTATATGGCCCTTCTCGTAAAGGTATAGAATGGTGGAGTAGAATGCTGGACCTGTCCTCTTGTCCTGTGATATAGTCCCTTTAGTGTGGTAAATACTTCTACTCACGGGGTTGAGCTGTCCTCCAGATACGTGATCCTCATCATCATTGAGTACCTGGTGGAGTCAGGGACCTGTATAAGACATTGAATATTATTTTCATAAGCCGAAAATGAGAGTCATGTTATTGTGACTGTCGATGATTGAAAGTTGAAGTCAAATTTCAGCTAGACTTGGGACTGCATTGATTAGGGAGGCGATTTGTAGATATTCGGCAAACAGTTATTAGACCGCTCGTAATTAACTACAACGAGCGCTTTCCTCCTCCAGTTTTGTGGCAGACCCCAATACACCACGTTACATCCTCATGCGAACTAGTTCGCCCGGCTGTAGCTTGAACATGCTGGGTCTTGCCTAGCTTGTCGTTCCCAAGCCCAGAATGGGGGTCGTATCTGGAGTCTCGACATTGTTTTTATTTCATTTTAGAAAGTGACATCAGGGGTGACGCCAATTATGAGAACAGGGTTGAGCTTGGCCCTCACATTGCGAATGCGATCAGCGAGGCCGTCGACATTGTCAACACTGTTGGCCACAGCATCGATGGCTACGCCGGCTGCAGCCGCGACGGTGCTCAGAGCAACCTGGAAGGCAAGGCTTGCCTGTGTGTATGCGAGGCTGAAGGCCGCTTTGCCGACGAGGTCGTTCACGGCGCTGGTCTGGGTTTGAAGATTCTGGAGCTGGGCAGTGGCGGCTCTGGCCAGAGCCTGCGCTTGACGGACAATCTAAATGCCCCCCCGAATGTCATTGAATCGTTCTGGTAGAGTTCTCTTCAAGTTTATACGTACGTCCTGGGCGATCTGAATAACCTCGGCGCTGGGAACGGCGTGCTGAGCGGTGGATGACGATGTGCCAGTCGGCGCGGGAATTCCGGAAGGGACCACGCCCTGGAGACCCCCGACGATGGTGCCGACCCTCGTGCGGATGCTGTTTGTGTTGCTCGTCACTTGGCGGATGACAGCGTTCATCTGATCGGTTCTCTGTCGGCCAGCATTTAGTATACTCTATGTCCGGCGAAATGCTAAGTGGGATTCTTCTCACATCTTTGATGGTCGTGCCAATGGTTCTGGTAAAATCTCCAATTAGGGTGGTCGTCTTTTCGATATCAGTACGGAGGATGCTGAGTGCTGTGTAGGCCGGGTCGCTCAAGTCAGAGGGGTTGAAGACGACTTCGGGGAGGACGATCTGTCCGGGGGTGATGGTAGCCCTAGGGAGAATTGCAGCCTCGGCCACGAAGGAGAGTGTAGTAAGAACGGCGGCAAGGACTTTGGTCTGCATTTTGGCGGTGTTCTTTTACAAAATCTTTGGATTGCCAAGGAAAAAAAGGTATAGGACACAGGATTTCGAAGAGCCAATTTGAGGTCTGGAATTCAGTGTTGTGTTATTGTGATGGTGCTGATGAGGAACGAGACGTGGACGAAAGTTCCAGTCTGTTGAAGTCTTATATATGTATTCAAAACTTCCTTTCCAATCTCGGAACACTTGATATATCGGATACCTGTGCTTGCATTTCTTGGCCTTGACCAATGAATAAGATTGCCGGAAGTGCCTCCGCAAAGTCGTGATCGAGGTGCCATATCCGGACACGAAGCTCCTTTGCTCTAAGCAACTATCCGCAGGTCGCCTAAATCTGCCTCACTGAAGGTCTTGGTGATGTCCGCATTCATGCAAATCCTGATGCCCAGATTTCTTGAGCAACGAGGGGTGACCTAGCTTGTCGAAGTGCTCGATGCTACTACACTTGGAGATCTCTGATCCGGGGTCGACACTGGAGGCAGATCCAGCCTGGAGGGTGATGATCTGCAACCCGAAAAGCTGTTTCTATCAAGCATGTTACTTTTCCGGGCCAGTATCACCGCCAAGATGTTAAGAGGTCGCTGGAAGCGTCAAGGTCTTGGCATCTTGGCAAGACTGCTATGGTACGAAATGGAGAGGACCATTCTGGGCGAGCTGTGTTCGGGGAGTTCATCCGTCTTCTTGATGTCATCGTTGATGTGGCCTCAGTTCATCTAGAGACAGTCCCTCGGGTCCAAGTGTTGTCCTACAAGCAAAATTTCCGAGCATCTTGAGTACAGCATTGTAATATTATGCGTGCTACAGAGTATCAATCAACTGGGAGCTCATTGCTAGGTCTATGTGGTGAATGGGGGCTGAATAAGCTTTGATAATCCTCTGACGTGCTGCTCACGGTCGTCTCAAACGGCCATGGACTGTTAATAACTAGTCCCCAGTACTACGCAGGAATACCAGTAGTATCATTGTAAGATACCGGAGCTGGAAGAACCACGTTCCACGTTCCGTGGCATAGACGCAAGAGCAAAGTAACGTCTGCCGTTTGGATCGCTGTCGCGGAGTTCAACAACAGACCCTGGCAATAACGCCAGGCTCGCTGTTTACATTCCAAGCCCCAAGCTACGAAGACATCCCCTTGATCGGACAGTAGTAATGTCTCACAAGACTTCAAACGGATATGGAACAAGATCAACATGCCCCGCAAGCGCATCCGAATCCGGTTCTGCGTTGGCAGTCAGGGCCATCCGTGTCTCACAGTCGAAGGCGAATGCTTTCGGCCTAGGGCTTCCAACGAGGAATAACTTGCCCACGACAACCTAATCCCGTTTCCCGGTCCGAGAAGGACGAAAATCGGACCGGCTATATCTGAGTCTGTCGGGTGCTTGGTGGAACGCCGATTGCAATTAACGACTGCAACGCTTGCAGCTAAGGGCCAAGTCGGTGTTAGTTGAGCCTCATCTGAAGCTTAACGCAAACAAGCCTCCGAACTCTATGACGTGCCGCACCAGTATTCAGAGCTGCTTTCGTGCGAAATGACTTCCTGATGGTCGTAAACACGGCGAAGTGCAACGGCGGGGCTTCCAGTGCATCATATTGACGGCCCGCCTGGGAAGGGACGCGAAAGACGCACAGCATAGAGCAGGTTAGATGGTGAAATGTACCCTGAAAAAGAACAGGATTGAAAAGGAGCCCTTGAACGCGAACATGTAGCCAACCTAACCCAGTATCTTCCCTGATAGATCGGCTGCGGCCAGATGCAGTAACCGAGATGTGGAGAGGTTTCCCACGGGCTCGCCGGTGTTTCTTGTGCCAAACAGGAACTCGTTGTGTCTTCGAACTATGGCAAGGTCTCGCGAGCGACGAACGATATCACCGCAGTAATATCCCGGGCCTGGCAAGTCGACACTCGATACCCGTCGACGAGATTGCCTGTGACAGTGCTTACGGTAATCAAACTATCAGCGCAAGGTGGGCGTCAACTGCTTGTGGATCCTGGTTATGACTTCAGTTGAGACTGCGAAGTGTCTTCCAGGTCGTCGTTGAGCTCCTTGTTGCGGCCAGCTTGGACGTCTGTTCAACGTTCTTGAGGTTACCTACTTGTTACCATGTTGAATGTCCAGTTCGAGCCGGCAGCTTTGGATCCAGCTGTCTTGAACAGGCTCGGCATGGGAACCCGTCAGCTCTGACAAAGGTCGATGCCATAAACTCCGATGAGCATCATGACGTAGGACGGGCTGACGCAAGACTACTGACTAGTTTGCATATGAAGCGATCACAACCCTCAAAGGGTATGATGAGAAGACAAGAGAAAACAAGTTGCGCATGGCGACCAACTGGTCAGGGATCGCGTGGTCTCAACACACTAGTAGTGAGACAACGGCCAGCAGGCCGACCTGATACAGGCGCGAACGTGTTCCACAACGGCGGCCGCTCATTGCGAAAGACAGTATGCCGAAAAAAAGAGGCTGCAGGCGCCGCTAGACTCTCACGGCTCGTTCATCTCTGATATTCCTACAGCTTGGAGAGCAGCTATAGAACTGTCGTCCGAACCGGTAGCCGCAAATGTTGATGGCGGTACATGGCACCAGATAGCGATCCTTCTGAAAAGGAAACCTGCAAAAGGACAAGAGGAACTGAGAGAAACGGGTGTGGAACACAACGTCAACCAATGATGGAGGGGAGGTCCAACTAGCCTCAGCATCGACCGATCCCTCGCATCTCCCTTGTCGCTCATTATCTCTCCCATTACCTCACCAAGGCCTCCCTCTCCTCACGTTACACGCTTCGGCGGACCCTCCCGTAGCCACAGCCCGTCAACGAGGCCCAGAACGCTCCGGCCCCCTCCATAGCCACAATCAATCGTCTGAACGGGCGAGCCAAAGGTCCAAATCTTAATAGGGTCCTTCCACCAATCAGCATTGCTTCCTCATTCACAAGCTTGAGGTGCGGGCCCTCTGACGCCCTTATGTCACTGCCAGAAGGGACTGCCCCCAGCCACAAGATGCACACATCACACCCTCTGCTCAGCCACGCCTACGTCACCTCCCCTCTCAACGGGCTCTTGGCTCTTGGCATACAACACCACCACCACTATTGAAGTGCAACCGTGCAAGCGAGATCCAGCCAGCCAAGTTCGAGGACCCTGTGCCACTGGAGCATACAAGAAAGGTTGGGAAAACAGGCCAAGGAGGCGTTTGCTGGTTCGTTGTTACCTGGTTCAACCAGAACCCCGGTTGGACTCTCCGTGTCGACCCCTCGTCACCGCTGCTGCACCAAGACGTATATAACCTACAGTATCTCATCCATCTCTTGGCCGTCCGCCCAGTCTCTCAATTCCAACTCCAAGCCACTACACAACAACAAGCTTTTCTCTTGACCTACGCTACCATATCACTCACAGTAAGCCTTTCGCCCAGTTCCCGTTCTATGTCCGACCATTCGGACATAGGATGCATCAACTTGGCTGAACCCCTAACTGAAATTATCTCCAGCGAACACACATACGAATCTATCTACAAACACCAAACGCAACCATGCCCTTCTTCTACTCCAAGCCCATCGGCGGCCGTAACTTCGGCACCAGCGTCCACGCCGACCGCCATGGCGTCCGCCGCGGTCCCTGGCGCTTCCGCATCGGCCGTTTCCACTGCTTCAGATAGGCGCGATGCCGTTCTCACGGAGTAAAGGTGTCGCTGCGATAACGAGAGGCATAATTCCACATCCGCGGCCTCTTTCACCAATGACGACGACGACATCGACGATGACGACAATCACACACGCACATACACACACAAACTGTTTACGATAAACCCCACCACCCTTTTTTTTCTACCTCAATTTTTTTTCAAACGAGATCATGGGATACCAGGAGTTTTGATTCACGATTCGGGCATGGCAGAGCGAGCGTTGTCCTGTCAGTATTCTCTGTCCTTATTGGGTTCACTCATCGTTGCGACCGGAAGAGTCGGTTCCGATGCGATTAGGAGGAAGGGAATGAGCGATGAAGCCCCCACCTAGATAAAAAAACACGTTTAACACGCCCAATCTCTCAAAGAGCCTCTAAGTGATTATCCTATCGTATGATGGTTGGTATAGGGAAATAGCTTGCAGATTAAGTTGTACTATAATTGGTCGTGAGCGTGATATTGAGAGTACATTTAACAGTATGGGCTGAACAACTTGAAAAGTCTCGATTACAACCTACCTATGCACTCACTTGCTGTCACCATGCATCCGGCCACTAATGCCATCCTTCAGGTCCTTGACTAGGTCTCATTTCTCGCTACAAACGACCATCGGGTTCAGATGTCGCACGCAATTGACATAGTTGAGGTCGGGTCATAGGCAGAATACAATAGTGCTCAACGGTCCTCATTTAATCCATTTCCCGGATGACGCCCCGCGGGCGAGCCCTCCTGATAAATAGCATCTTCACCTGCACATGGGATATTGACGACTAATAGGGGCCAAAGGGGTTGGTGGTATTCTCGAATTGCCGAGCATATGAAGGATTCTGTTTTTCCCTGCCTCCATCCAACGCCATTTTTTGTCTTTGTCAATATCAGACGTAAGTAATGAGAACAACACGCCCTGAAAAGAACATCAAGTCGTTGAAAATTGAGGTTGCGGTTGCGGCTGCGGTTGTTTCTTGTTTTTGTATTTCCTAGCACAACGGTACGAGCCATGCCAGGCCGCAGCCCTGAATCATCGCCGCAGCAGAAACCGTATTCCGATGCATTCCCGTTCCCCGGATATGAGAGAGCACAACGCAAGTGACCGGCGAAAACCAATGACCCCCTTCGCCCCGAATAGCTGATTCCACGCCACCATTCCTGGCTTTGTTCGCTTAAACCTCGGTGGTGACCTTGGCCTTGGGGTTCGTGACCTTGACGCCAAGCTGCTTCGCGCGGGAGATGATGTCGATACGCTTTCTCGACGAGACGTTGTGGGCGATCCTATAAAGGTGTTAGCTAATTTTTTCGGGGGAATTCTTCCATTCCCGTTGCTCCGTATTGTAGAGCGAGCGTAGGGTATGGCAGGCCGGGGTGGTACGCACTCGGCAGCGTAGGTGCGGTTGTGCATCAGCAGGAGGTTGACGTCGTTGACGTTGCTGACAAGGAAGGCCTTGTGGCCGGAGGGCATCATGTACTTGGTCTTCTTGTTGGAACCGAAGCCAATCTGTAGTGCGAGAAACCCAGGTCAGCGGTCGCTCTTTAACCCCACCATGATGGTCGTCTGCCATCCGGAAGGTTCCTCCTCTCGACGATCCAGATCCAAGGGGTAGATATTCCACGTACCGAGGGCATGGCAGTGTTGCCCCTGAAGCGACGGCGGACACGGTTGTCAATACCCTTGGGTTTGCGCCATGATCGGTCAACGCGCATAAAGCGGTCCGACTGGTGGCGGTTGAAGAGCTTCGTGCCTGTTCAAAATAACACCCGTCAATCCTCTCGCTCATTATTCGAAGTTCCACTCGTCGGTAATGCGTTTCATCGTCGTTGTTGTCGGGTGCGCGGGGTCGTAGAGGGGTGGCGAGGGCCATTGGGAGGAAAACATACGCTTCTTCACGATGGGAACGTGCTTCTTTGCGGCGACCATCTTGAGAGGAGATGAATGTTAGCGATCAATTGGAAATCGACAATATGTCGATTGTGAGAGCAACGGCAGTTGAACTCACCTTGACGGCTGTTCCTGGCTACTGGTTAGTCGGGGCGGGTGATTTCGTCAAAAGTCGAGGGCGGTTTCCAAGGCGGAAGAAAATTCGTCTCTTTCTCTTTTTTTCTCGGAAATCTTGTGTGCGCGTGGGTGCGTGGGTGCGAGGGAGAGAGGTTGGGTCAGGTGACCTACAAGGAAGGGGCGTGTGTATGTTTTCGCCGAAGTTGTTCCGCACGAGACATAACCACACATGAGCTTTCTGTTTGTGGGGCCAGCCCAAGCTGCACTTCTGCACCTCATCCGGTCCAATCAGGCTGGACACGGGGGGGAAATATGAATGACAGAAAACAAAAAACAAAATTGAAATGAGAGGGTGCAGCTACTACTATAATTATCCTGTCGACTCGAATCCTCAGCACATAACAAAACGATACAGATCATATTCTATGAGGTTGGCAAAAGCGAAAGTTCCCACACCGAGGTTCGAACTCGGGACTCTCCGGATTTCGTTGGAAGAATGAAAGCGGAGTATACTAACCACTATACTATATGGGAGTGGTAGTTGTTTTATCCTTGAGTTACAACCTTATATATAGTATTCCCCAAAAAAACGACAGAATCACTCTGTTCTTCACATTCCATGTCTTTCCCTAATCGCGTCGCTGTCGTTCGTTTTAGCAAAGGAAGCAAGTGCCGGCAGATAATTGCTATACCGCTATCTATCGTCTGGAAGCACTATAGGTGTTAAGATTGACCGCATGTGAACTCAAGAGTTGAGAAGTGGCATGGCACCCAATATGTGGGCAGCCTTTCATTCATGAGGGGGATGGTGCCCAGCCAAACAAGCAAAACTCCCCTCCAATCCCTATCTATGCTCACCCTACACCGTCCGGGTCGTCATGTCTGTCGTGAGGTTCGGGGCTTTAGGCCCAAGACTCTGCCTTCTAAAAATCTCTATCCATCTTGACGCCTCTCACTGAGGCTGGCACTGAGGTTGGCCGTCATCTTCATCCTCGTCCTCCCATTCGCCACCGAACCGCGGGTCGTTCGAGTTGGCACCCATCTGTAGACATTCGTTAGCCCCGGTCCCGCCACCCTCATAAAAGACATGCTATAGACTTACCGAGTCCAGGCTGTCAACCTCTTCGTAGTCAACGTCGTCAACCTCCTCGGCCTCAATTGGCGGGGGAGGGGGAGGGAGAAGCTTGTTCAAAACCTCGTAGTCCTTTTCGTCCTTCAACCAACCGTCCTCAGGGAACTCGACGTTGACAATCAAGTACAAGTCGCCCTTGCTCTCGCCACGCTTGTGAGGCATACCCTCGCCAGGCACCTTGAGGATGTCGCCAGGGCGGAGGATCTGGCCGCGGAGTCTTTCGATGTGAATACCGCGACCGTCGAGGTGCGTCAAGACAGTACGAGAAAAGCCGCCAAGAGCCTCGGCCAGGGTGACATTCAACTCAGCAGACAAGTCGTTGCCGATGCGGGTGAAATCGTCGTGGGGCTCCTCGGCCAGGTGGAAAACAATGTCTCCGGGGGTCTGGTCAGGGAACTGGTCCGCCTCTCCCTCCAACACGATCCGCTCGCCGTTCTGGGAGCCTCTGGGAATGTAGATCTCGAGGACCTTGGTCTCGGACGTCGTGCGCTTACCCTTGCACTTCTTGCAGCGGTCCTTCTCCTTGTAGAAGTTGCCGGATCCCTCGCAGCGGTCGCAAATGACGGTCTCCTTGCGCACCATACCCGGGCCAACCTGGCGGAAGGCCTCTGCCATACCGGCGCCTCTGCACTTCTCGCACGGCTGGGGCTTGACGTTCGCTTTGGCGCCGGATCCCTTGCAGGAGCCGCAGACGACCTGCTTGTTCGCAGAGAACTTGACAGTCTTGCCCTTGTACAACTCCTCAAGCGTGACCTTGTAAGGCTGGTCCTCGTCAGGGCCGCGACGGGGTCTTCTGGGACCACCACCAGGACCTCCGGGGCCGCCCATGCCCATTCCGAACATTTGTGAAAGGATGTCGTTCAGGTCGACCTCGACGCCGCCGGGGCCGCCGGGGCCGCCCCGCGAAGGGTCGAAGGCGGCCATGCCGTGGGTATCGTAGAGGTGGCGCTTGTCCTCATCCTTGAGGATTTCATAGGCCTGGCTGACGGCCTTGAACTTGGCTTCCGATTCTTCTCTGCGGTCCTCGGGAACTTTGTCGGGGTGGTGAAGAAGGGCAGCCTGTATACGAAGAGCGACGAGTCAGTGGGTGGTGTTTGATTTTTGCGTGCGACGCTACCGCTATTGTTGTTGTTTTTGTTGTTGTTGTCGTGATCCTAAAGGGGGGGGGTTACAAACCTTGCGGTATGCCTTCTTGATCTGATCCTGCGAGGCATCCTTATCGATCCCAAGGAGCTCTGGAAAGAATGCGTCAGATGTGATCCACAGCGAAAAAGTACCCCCCAGGCTCCATCAGCAGAGACTTACCGTAGAGGTCAATGTCTTCCTCCCCCGACATATCGGGACCGGCACTCGGTCCACCACTGTCCATGATTGAGGCTTTTCGAAGGGTACTCGGGCTAAAGATTTGCTCGAGATTCGACCTTCAAGGCGTGATTTGGAGATGTGAAAATGGTGGGATGTGGAGTAGACCTGAAAATATTTTGTCTGTAGTACGGGGACAGATACGGGTACAGGACGGTGCACCTGCCGCGGTAGCCTTTGTTCCGCGGGGTACATAACATACAGGGCCTTACGGGGCGTGCGGTCATTACGAATATGAGTTCTGGACGACCGCCAGGCCCCTCCTCAGGGCGCGCGCCTGACCTCAGGTACAAATGCTACTGCCCCAATCATCTGGCGTGCTAACCCATCCGCCTGCCCGTGTTCATCAGCATGGCGGTGTCCAGCCACCATTTTGGCTGTTGTTGCTACCTGCAAGTATAAGGCACATCCGTATTCTTTGGAGTTGAGTCAGCACTCCTTATTGGCAACCAACCATGTGCTCTGACCATGAAGCGTTATGCGCCTGTTTGTTATTCCGCTTTTTGCATACTTTCACAGGCAGAAAACCAGTTGACGATCCGAGGTTATCAAGAACGAGGTTCCCTAAAGGACTGAGCTCAAACAACTCCGAGTAGTTTTTGATACCGAACTTGGTGCTCCGACAGAATCCTAGACATGCTGCTGCTCAAATGCGACCGATATCATCTGAACTCGTTCATGAAACCTGACAACCGTTCGAGATTTCTGGTGGGACAACTTGACTTTGTTCCTGGCGTCGAGCTCCGGATGTAGAACTCTGCCCTCTGGTCAACGAGCCCCTGAGAAACCTCCGTTCTCGCACCCGCGAAGCCTAAGCCCAAGAAAATGCCCAACACATTGGGGTTCCGGGGTTGATGAGCCGGTCTTCTAGGCAGGCTCTCGACGGCGTACTGCCCGTCTAAGTCGGTACCTCGCTTGATGCATACCACCAGCGCCACACGTGGCTGAAGCTCGTAGACAAATTTCATATCTAAATCAGTTCATTCATCGACGTCAACGGCGCCTCTGGTGGCACTCTCACAACGCTGTTTTAAATGTTCATAAAATGTCAACGTTAGCCCTGAGACCCCAGGGCAGGTCCCTTTTTCAGAGGTCGCTCAATGCGTGCCACCAGTGCCGGGGCGTGGGCTCAACGAGATGGCATTCGTCCGTGAGGAGCGGCTTCCAGGCGCTGAGGAAGAAGCTGCCACCGCTGGCCGACAAGAGGCTACGTGAGCTGCCCGACAAGCCAGCCAGAACGCGTTTCGCACCCTCGCCGACGGGATATCTCCATCTCGGGTCTCTGAGGACTGCGCTATTCAATTGGCTTATTGCACGGGCTACCGGTGGGCAGTTCATCATTCGGGTTGAAGACACCGATCGCGTAAGTTGAGCCTCGTTAGGGGGTGGGGAATGCTACACTAACAGATCCTCCATCAGACTCGTATCGTTGATGATGCCGTCGAGCGTCTACTCGCAGACCTTAAATGGGCAGAGCTGAACTGGGACGAGGGCCCCGACGTAGGCGGTGCCTTTGGACCCTACGAACAGGTAACCTACGCACTCTTTTTTGTCATCAGGTCACCCATCTAAACCTCGCCTTAGTCAAAACGCCTGGACTACTACAAAAAGTACACCGCCCAGCTTCTGGATGATGGCAAGGCATACCGCTGCTTCTGCACAGCGCACGACCTCGAGCGCCACAAGCAGCAGGTCCTCGACGACGGCGGCGGCTCAGCACACTACCCGGGGACGTGTCGTGGTATCTCCCCCTCTCAGGCCGAACGCCGCGCTGCCAACGGCGAGAAACACGTCGTGCGCTTCCGGAGCGAAGGCCGCCCATCCTTTATCGACCAGGTCTACGGCAACTACCAGAAGAATGAGGATGAGGATGACTTCATCCTTGTCAAGAGTGATGGATACCCGACCTACCACTTCGCTAACGTGATTGACGATCATCTCATGGAGATCACCCACGTCATCCGCGGTGCTGTTCGTCTTCCTTCACCTCTGTCCTGCTTTTCGTTGCCATTCATCGCTAGGTAAGCTCACATAAGCCCAGGAATGGCTCATCTCGACGCCCAAGCACATTGCCCTCTACGACGCCTTCAAGTGGGAACCCCCGACCTTCGCCCATGCCGGCCTCCTTTGTGCCCAGAACGGCGAGAAGTTGAGCAAGCGCAACCACGACATTGACATCTCGTCGTACCGTGACAAGGGGGTTCTTCCCTCGGCGCTGAACAACTGGCTGGCGCTACTAGGCTGGAGCATGAACGAGAAGGACCTCGCCAAGGGAGGCGAGGTATTTTACACTATCAATGAGCTCGCCGAAAAGGTATGTATCGACATGGCCTCCCTCTTGGTTGGGGAATGGGGACCTCCTGTGATGAGTGTCCTGCTCACACCATGCAACAGTTCTCCCTCAGGTTCACAAAGGGCAACATCAAGACCAACCCAGACAAACTGGCCGTCTTCCAACGCAAACACCTCACCCACCGCCTGCGCGAGGAGAACCCCGACGAGGAGCTCCTCAAGCAAGCCTTCCTTCCGCCGACAGAGAAACTCCTTGCTCACATCGCATCCCTCCTCCCTTCATCTTCCACCGGATCCTCTGCTGAAAACACCCAACCCACCAGCGAACCATCCACAGCCACAACACCAGAGATCCTCACCTCGCCGACCAACCAGAAGCATTTCTTCTCGATAGCCGACTTCACCTCCCTAACACCCCGTCTGTCGTCCCTCTCCACGTCCGCCACCCACCTCCTCGAAATTTACCGCACCCTCGCTGCCGACTCCCCCATCGATCCCCTGGACCTCATCCACGAGCACCCCTCCTTCTTTCTCCGCCCCTCGGCGCACGCCTACGTCCGCGCCCTCGAGAATCTGTCCCTCCCGGATACCACGACCCCGCCCCCGGTCCTCCTCGCCGACCTGCACGCCTCTCTTCGCGACATCCACGAGCTCGACTGGAACGCGGACCGGCTGCAGTCCGTCATCAACGACTTCTCCACGCGCCACGCCGCCTCCGTCGACCCGGAAAAGCCCGTGAGGCCCATCAACAAGGCGACGTACGCCCTGCTGCGACTCGTGCTCACTGGCGACCACAGCCGCGGCGCTAAGCCCGCCAAGCTGCAGCTCGCGCTGCTGGGGCGTGCCGAGACCCTGACGAGGTTCGAGCTCTGCGCCGAGCAGTGAGAGGGAGGTAAGCTTTGAACCGGCCAGCAGGATGTTGCTTGTGCAGCACGTGTGTTGCGTTTCTTCTGCCTCGAGGCCATGGTTGTTGTCTAGGAGAAGGGGGTCGGTGGCTTAGACGAGGGCCACCTGGGGAGACATGTAGACAGTTTCTGGCGTGACTTGTCGTAAGACAGTCAATGTATGATGGTGTATGATAAGCTTCGATTTCAACCCCCTCCCCCGGACATGTGCCTTGAAGAAATCTATATGAGATGTCCTCTTCCTCAGCATTACGGCTTGTCGTGTCAAAAGAATCAATTCTTCTTTATAATACTTATCGACGGGAAGGAAACACGAATCGTCACTGGGCTCATTCAAATATGCCATGCTCCCACATACCTATATACCACTGGGTCACAAATTGCAGTTTCACATGGTCAGACATAGCAGCGTCACAGTCAAGTACGGACACAAAACCCCCAGTTCGGATAAGATTCCCAGCCTTGCTTCAATCTGGCCTCATGATATCCATCTACCTCACACGGCCCACGGATTACTCCCAAAGTGCTCATTAACCCCGCCCTTTACCAGGCGTCGTTTCCCACGGCTTCGCAGAAGCTCCATGTCCGTCCATACATACACGAATACACGCGGGAGGGGAAATGGTCGATATTAGATGAAATGGTACATTAAGGCTGTAGTTTCGGGCTTCGCAAAGAACGCGCTCCTGAATGACAGATTTGGGAACAAAAGAAAGGCAAGACAGATATGGGTAGAGATTATATCGGATCAAGGAGGGAGATTGATAGTAAAAGTGGAAGGGAATACAGTAAACGTAGTCGCCAAAACCATTCACCCCTCCGATCTTGTGTCCCGTATTCTAAACAATGCAACGCTATGGGTCATGGTCGTTCGCGGCAGTCGAGGGTGGGATGTGTGCCATCGAGCCAGCTCTGCTTGGCTCTCTCTTTCTTGAGCTGTTGTCCATCCCTCCTCTTGTTTTCCCTTAATCCGCTTCCCGGTTTTGTACGCCCTTGTCTACAACCAATCCATATCCTGAAAATGCAGCAAGTAGTGGCGAAAATAAAAGTGTACTAGATGAAGGAGAAAGTCGCAGAGCTCAGGGCGAGCAGGTTGTTGGTCATTACGTCGTCAAAGGCTTGGTTGGGGGTATAATCGTCTACATAATCTCTTGAACCCAGATCTGTAAGGAGGTTAGAGGCATGCTTAATGTGAGACAATGGGACGTTGTAGCGACTTACCTCCATCTTGCCGATGTCCTGCCTTGCCTTTCTTGCTTGACTCTTCACGCTCATGATGGCCATGTCCAGATCGTCTTGGTCGCCCATGGTAATCATATCACCATTCGGCACGTCTTCATCGCGGATCTTGATTTTGAAACGCCGGCGAAGGCCGAATTTCTCGCGGATCCGGTCGGCAAAGTCGGGGAACTCGACTGCCGCGCCAACCATGATGTATCGAACATCCTCGGCGTGAACCTTGACGCGAATCTTGCGGACTTCGGGTCTCCTCGAACCGCCACGAGAAGATATAGAGCCTGTGCCGGGGCGTCTGTTGGAGACCATCTCGAAGTCGCCCTCATCGAAGGAGCCGTAGTCGGAACCGTCGTCCTCTTCGTCCATGTACCGTTGCGGCACACGGCGGGAGGTTTGTCGGCTGGTTCTCGTGCTGTTGCCGTTGCTACCCTGGTACATGTCGTACAGCTCATCGGGGTAGGCATCTTCCGCCTCCTCATCAACCGGGCGGCCACGCATTTGAAGGTCGCGCCTGGAGTATCCTCTGCTGGGAGTGGCAGACCGTGACTCAGACCTCATAACGGGCGGCGGCCCTCTCCTATCGTTCGGGCTGCTCGTCTTCTGGTATCGCTCGTTGGGTCTAGAGTTTTCGATATTCAGCTTCGCAAGCATCGGCTTGGGCCCATTGCGAACAGATTGCCCGCGTGATAAGGTGCCGCCGTTGTTAGCTTCCAGCTGGTCAGGCGGAGGTGTCGGAGGGAAGACACCGCGGCCGTTGGGCGGCTCGGACTGTTGTCTTCTTGATGCCAGACCAGGCTTGACCAGGTTGGTGGCGGCGAAGGAGATGTTGTCAGCCGGCCTGTCATCCTTGACGTCGTTCTTGCCAGCCTGTAGACCAAGAAGTATCTGATTAGCAAATTGATTCCCAAAAGAGCTGGTAGAAATGGGAACCGATCTGCCTACATTCTTGATCTCGGACCCGGCAAAGCCTGTGAATGCATTCGCGCGATCGGAGGCGGCTACCAGCCGGGCCTTTCCGAGATAGTCTTTCGTCTTGAGGTTTCGAACCTTTGCCTCATTCGGCCGGTAAACGACGCCGACGGGAATGGAGAAGACGGTGTATCCCTGGGTGCATTTGTTAGACTTGCCGCACAAAGCGGAGGCGGTACTCTTACCTCTGCTTCTTCCCGAATTGCCTCGTCAATGACGTTGTGGTCTTCCACCACCTTCTCCTTGACCGCGTACGACAGATCCTGCAAGCCGGCATCCTTTTGTTGCAGGTAGATGTAGCAGAGACCTCTGTTGAAAAGAACTTCGCACGAGTAGAGCTTGAAGAGCAGCCCCAATTGAGCGTAGTCGATCATTGTGTTTCCTCGTAAGTAAAGGAGAGTATCGTTGAAGTTAGCCAACGCCTCTTCAAAGTCGCCAAGCAGAAAATTTGAGACGCCTTGCTGGAAGTAGGCGACAGCCAGGTACTGGTCGAGCTTGATGGCTCGTTGGTAACATTCAACCTGGTTCGTAGTCAGCAAGGGGCTCAGAAAGAATGGCGCGGAATGTGACGCACAGCTTTCTCGTGCTCTCCTAACGTGGCGTGGATAACACCCATGTTGAAGAGAATTTTCGATGTGTCAGAGATTCTTTCAAAGTCTTTGAGGGCCTCATCGAACTCGTTGTTGTCGTATCGGCCCAGAGCCGACACCCACGTTTCTATTTCCTGTATCGAAGATATGTTAGTGACATTGCGTCGTCGATAGTGGCGCCCGTCTAGGCTTTTCGGATGTCGAACGATTAAGCTCGCTCTTCGGCGAAGCACGTACCTGCTTCAATGACATCGTGCCACCAGATCAGACTTATCGATATAAAAGACGGCCAAAAAATCGGGTTCGTGAAGGAATTGCGCAAGCAGACTGGTCGCTGCTGCGATCGAAGGAGCGGCAGCTGGGTTCGTCGGAGCCGAGGGAGAGAAAGAGAGAGCGAGAGAGGGATGGAGAGGAAGAGTCGTGGGGAACTGCGGTGTGGTGCGGTGCGGTGCGTTGCGGTGCGCTGAGGACTGCGACGACGGCGACTGCAAGAAAGCCAAAAGCAATGCAGACCAGAACAGCAACGACAAAGTGTACTCCGGGCGGCCAGGGAGGGTCCCCCAGGGCTTATTTAGGGAGATGGCTGGCGGTCTGTCGGCCGTGCGGTGCTCGGCGCCACTGAAATGACGGTTGGAGTCCTTGCCCCCGCTTCTAATGAACCACAGCCTGCAAAATGGATGCACTTCGGACCTGAGCGACAAGCTGGAGATCTTGGCGCGTGACGGAGACACCAGGGATCGATACCTGACCCCGTCTGGCGGTAGCCGAAAGCTTCAAAAAAAAAAAAAAAAAAAGCCGATGCGATGGCGGGGAGGGAAGAAGCCTTCAGCTAGGAAGGGGTTGTTGATCCAGCCGGAGGATAGTCGGTCAGAGGATATTACTCCTCTTTTAAGGTTGCCTTTTTCCTTCTTTCTCTTTCGTTCCTGTCCAGCAGAAGTAGATGCCAAAAGTAGGACGGTGTTTCGGATTTGTGTGCGTTGTGCGTCGAGAAACGGGATTAAGTTGTCGGGGGAGGATGGGACGGTCCTTTTCTGGGTGCGTCTTGTCCAGTGGGGGAGAACGAGGTGGGTGGTGGTGGTGGAGGATGGACCAGGCGGTAGCAATATGTAAGTATAGTCTCCAAGTCGGACAACGCGCCAAAAGGGGATTCCGAAGCCAGGCCGTCTTGTATTATCCACGTCTGGGTCTTCCTGATTCGAGTGGTCCGAGACGAGGAAGCCGAGCCCGTGACTGTCTGTCCGCCTGTGACAAAAGAGAATAAGACTATGTGTGATGGTGAGAGATGAGCAGATACCAAGACTGCGCGACTCTGCGTCGTTCGGCGTAGCTTCTTTTCTCGGATTGAAATCGTGCGTTGATTGGAGTCGAAACCTCGGACGGTCGTTCGACTATGGATCAGAAAAAGACAGGCTCGGGGTCATCAACTCTATCGCTCTGTGAATTTCCAACTCGGGAACGGGCGCGGGCAGCAAGTGTGATGTGAACTGGACAAGAAAAAGTGATGAAATGACCAGGCTTGCAGCTGGGCTTGAGGGAAAGAATGGGAATGAATGGATCGAGGACGAAAAGCCAGCGCCTACGGAAAGGAGGGTAGAGAAAATAGAGTCGAGTCGATGCTTGCAGCGAGGGACCAAGGGGAACTTGACTGGCCGGGTTGTGGGCCGCGAGACTGGGTGTATATCATGCAAGGGTGCTCAACAGTGATTGATATTGCAACTTGGATTGTCAGTCATCGGGAAAACGCTTAAGATGCCTGCGCTGCGGTGTGCTCGTCCAGTTGCGAGTCGCAAGGGGAGAGGGGATGGGGACCAAGGGGGTGTTCCTTTCGACACTCGTCGAAGGGGGTGCTTGGAGCGAGAAGCTTGGAACAAGTGGCTTGGGCGATGCGGTGGATGGAAAAAAAAAAGGGGGGGGGGGAGGGGGGGTGTGTCTTGTCTCTTCTTTTGCAAGAGAGTCTCCTGTCCTCGGGTCGACTTCCACACGCCTTCCTGACTGCGAGCTGGCCTTGTCCATCGCGTCCATCGCAGCTTGGCGCCAGAGGGACCATCTCTCGTCTGTCGACTTTTCCAGACATGACCGTCGTCTTAAGCTCTTAGCACACTGTAAACAGCCGCGCAGATCCTTCTTTTCGGCATTCGACAAGGTGTTTAACCAGGCAGGGAAACTAACTTGTCTATATGGAGGAACAGAATCAAGTGTTTTCTCTCGAAATCAGACCACTTTGCACATCTCGTCGCCAGATGCTAGGCTGTGGAGGTGCTTGACATCGAATGTTAGGAGCCCCTTGGGCCCTCTGTGCCTCCTCGCCTTGCAGGAGTCGAACCCCTGGTTTGTCTGGATTTCCCAACCCGACGTCGGTTCCGGGTGTGTGTAAGAGAGGGCCTGGGCATACTCTTCCGTGGTGGGGCAGACGGAAGTCGCAGTCTGTCAGGGAGCTGCGGATCAGATCGCAATTCTTGAAATGGCTGAACAGGGGGTGGCTGTTCAAGTCCTTACCAATCCCCTGACCCTCCAGGGAGTGACGCTGACAGCCGACATCATCCTCCCCCCTCTTCCCGTCGTGTGCCTTCCGGCTGGCTAAGACGCAGCGGTCCCTTAAAGGCAATGCGTTATTGTTGCATCTTGCAACCACTGCGAATCAGGGCCTGGCTTTCCATGCACGAAGCGTTCCGGCGACTGTGAGGCGTGCTTGATTGGCTCTCCAGGAACACGGGTCTTGGGCCGGACCTTTGAAGCTACCGACTTCCCAGGGCCAAGGGCGCGTACACGACAGGCTAACGCCGCCTTGATCACAGTGACAACTTTGCTCCTTCTGGTGACTGGAGCCCGCGGGCTGCAGCTTTTTAGCTGTATAATGTATCACGCCTCGTGGCTTGGGATATGGAGATGCAACAAATGTGATTGTGATTGCAGGGCCATCCGATCTTGACAGTCATCGGGGCTTTTTCCCTGCTTTGCCATTCCCAAGGACGAGGATGAGAAGTGGACGAGGTGTAAGTGCTTGCAGGCCGCCAGACTCAAATGGGATCGTCAAACCAGCCAGCTGGGGCTAGGGAATGACGTTGGGCCATCCAAAATAGCATCTCGCGGGAGTGATGTATGCATTCACAGATTCAATGACGGATCGGGTTTAAGCGCCGGTGATGATGCTACGGTGAGTTTGTGAGTAGGTCCCAGTGAGCTGGCAACTTTGACCGCCTCAGCGCGTGTTGGCGCGTGTTGGCATGTCGCTCATTGGGCAGGGCGAACCGTGGGGAAGGGTCCCGGCCAAAGGAACGTCCAAACGACTGGTACTGTCCTTCGTCGTTCAAGCCAGCTTTAGCTTCATCGAATTGGCATGCGGGAAGCTTGATCGGCTTAGATCGAAAGGGGAGTCACGGTGAAGAGGCGTGAAGTGGTAGATTCAAGTGATCAAGGCGGGATCGATGCGAATATCGTGTTAGGTGGTGGTCATCGATGATCGGCGAGAGAAACCAAGGGCTGGTGGCACAGAGATCCCCGCCCAGCTCCAAACTTCTGCGGGATTGCGGCACAGTTTCGGTGGATGTTCACTTGTGCCTGTCTTGTGCCGTTCGAGACGACGTTCCTGCAGGGAGTTGGGATCTCACAGGACCGGACTGGACGGAAATCGAGGTTGAGACTACACAAAGTCGGTTGCGTCGCGGTGTGACAAGAGTGCAAACCGCCCAAGTCGGAGGGCCAGAACATGCCCTCTAGGCTCTGTGGCATAAAGTCCGAGGCCCGAGGAGGTGCATCACGCCCTAGGCTTCGTCAGACCTCCACGTCCGCCTACTCCTCAGCGCATCGTTTCTACAATGAGGGCGAGGTATGGGTGCAGGTGAGTTGTTACACAGTCCTGGTCCAGCCTTGGTTAGAAACTGGGCAATCTTATCTGCAGCGGGTCCAGAGGGGCCTCGTCCAGCCTTTAGTTCGCAGCGGTGGGAACGTCGTCGGTGCCCATGCTGCTCGGTGGAGCTCAGTGCTTGATCTACCTGGCTTCACAATACAATAGTCGATGCAGAAAGAGACCGTCGCATAGGTAGTATGCGGGCAGAAAAACCGACAGACAGACGTGAGACATCGTGAAGGAAGTCGAGCGAACCGGGCGACTGGGCATGCCCGGGACCGGGATCCGGTATTGAGACTTGGCGCCATCAATCAGCGGCTAGGCATCGTAGGGAAAGAACGCTCAGCCACGACTTGACGTGGAATGGAGGCATGTATGATTGCCGCTTCACGTTTTGCGTCCCTTCCCATTATTTGACAAACACTGACAGACTTTGACCTGCCTGTATCGTCCATGACTGGACCACGCAAAGTATGATATGCAAGATGAAAGAACCCCCCCCCCGAAGTGGAATATCGTAAATGCCCACCCGCCCTTCATTGCTGTATCTGCATCAGGAAATGATGTAAGGCACTGCTGCACGAGCCAGATGCCGGCCTCCAAAAGAACCAATATGACTTGCAGTTCAACTGACAAGAGAATCCCTCCCATCTGACAAAGCCCTCAAACAGGACTGGCCTTCTCACTGCAGAACACAGCGAGCACGCTGCGGACTGCCCAGCTAGGAAAAAACGGCATCGCCAACTCTAATTATCCCTGCCCATCCCAGTCTTAAAGGTTCTGCGAAACTCGCTTGTCCTTCAGGCTGGTTTGGAAATCTCGTGCTGACATCCCCGCCGATGGGCCGTCGCAACTTGCAGGGGGGCCACGCTTCATTGCTTCTTAACGGATCAAGACACACAGGCCTCGGGACCCGACGAGACAGCTTTCGCTGGAACGCTGGTGCAGCCTGCAACATCATTGTCACTCCCCGTACACTCACTCGTGGAGTGGTACATCACGCTGGCGCTTCGGCCCAGACCATCAGCCACTCTGCCGCATGAACCAGATATTGAGCCCGCAAACTCGACCATGTTTTACCACGCAGCATCACCATCCGGCCGAGTAGAGGGGGTATCCACATCCAAAGCCAGCCGCATCGTCCCTAGGTTACATACGGTAGTACCTACACCTTGCGTATCGCCCTGGATACTACGTCTTCGCTACCTGCCAATTTCGACGGCATCTTAGTCGAGGAAATCTACCAGACCAGCCACTTCATCAATCCGACATGAACACACAGACAGCACTACGCATCGCAGGCAGCAGCACCCACAGCGCTCCGCTCCGAGTTGCCCTTCTCCTGGACCTGTGTTCGACCATTAACTGTCACAAGTCTGGGCATCTCTTCGAACGGACGAATCCACCCATGACGCGGCACGATCGTCGTTATTCTCCTCACTCAATGCGAACTGTTGCGGACCGCTGCCCGCAATGCAAATTTTGCCCGATGGCCGGGGTTCTCATTACCGCCAAACGCCGACTCGGTCATGCCTCGGCCACCCTTTCCCTAACTGCTCTCACTTATCAAACATATCAACGCAGCTCACGTTGATCGATTTTTCGCGCAGTGACTTCACCGTGGCATATAGAAAGCCTAGGTTTTTAGTTAGTAGTCTTCTGTCAAGCCCCGAATTGAACATGTCATCAACGGACGGCTTGTCCCCCCTGCCGCCCCTCAACTCAGTTTGAACCACCTTATGAGTGACTCGGCCTGCCCAGATAGACTACCGCATACCACATTCGATATTAACCATAGCTAGTGTCAAACCTGGCCATCTTTTTTTCCCACTCCGTCGACTCCTTACACACGTTCCTCGACGTGTGTCGGTCACTTCCCATTCGTATCAGCCTCTTTCAGCAGTGCCAACTGCGTTCACTCCCTGGATAGTGGGCCTTGCAACGGGAAGGCGGTCCCGGCGCCCCTGTGATCCATGAAAATAAGGTAGCGCCTCTGGTCTTTGTTCGACCATACACGCGTATCCGTCTCATCTACCAACTGTCACCACGCTCCGCCCCTTTCCGGTCTTCGATCAGTGGGGGGAGTCCCTCAGAACTGTTGTCAGTGCTGCTTCTGACATGATCTGCATCAAGCCCGACGCTGGCGCTCCGTCTGCGAGCCCTGCTCCGGGCCCTCGGTTGCCGCCGCTTCCCACATTCTTTTGGAATATATCCTCCATTACCCCTGGCACCCCCGCTGTTACAGCACCTAGAGACGATCAGAATTTGGCAGTAAAGCCAGACTGAGACAAGCCTTGGAAAGCTTGGCATATGAAGGTTAACACAACGGGCTAGAGACAACAGATGGCGCCAGCAACCTTGCTAAAGACCCCAAAGCCCAGTACCGCGTCACGCTACTCCACGCCCGCAAATCTACTTATCCAACTGTCCAAGCTAGGGTTTCTGAACCTTATCCTTGGACAAACGCCAAGATACTCATTCGTTAAGACTCAGCCTCGCTGTCAAGCCCGCCCATGGTGTGGTTTCTGGGACGTCTCACACTACAATTGCATACACAACCACCCCTAGCATATCTGGCTTGTCGTTGTTCAAGGCCCTGGGAGCCCTGACTATTGACCCCGACCGGGCGTGATTGACGCTGTCCAAAGCCAACGTTCATCGCAAAAATCGTACGATGTTGTTTGCAGCGGCTGCCGCCTCCACGTGCTTCCGCTGGTGATCCTCTCCGAGCCTAATATTCGGCTTTATCAACCGAGCTTCTTGCAAGTAAAACACATTGAGAATCTTTGGTTGATTTCATGGTTCATTTCGTATATCATCTGAGGGGTTCCCACGGTGTACTCGGGATGAGACTTAGAGCATACCCTTATTGACTTCATCCTTCCTCTCCTCCCATAATGTCTTGCCGGTGCATGAGCAGACTGTCTTGTCGTTATCCCAAACGCCGGCACTCCTGGCAATCACGCCGACTACGGTGTCCAGGTCATTCTTCAATGACCCTGCAGACTCGTCTTGTCTCGAGACAACCATGGCATGGCCAATGACTTCCCAGATCTGAAAGGGCTTATCGAGGTACGCGCTGCCTCTGCCATCCTTGCCGATGTCAAAGACGCCCAAGAACCCTTTGGCGTTGGCGGCGTCACCTCCGCTGCCCCCCGACCAGACAGGGCCCGTCGATGACGCGCCTTCAGCCAGGTTACCGTATTCACGGATGGTCGCACGGTAGGAGCCGGGGGCCACGCCGCGTAGCGTCAGGTCGATTAGCGTTGTGGTAGGGGAAACCTGCACCATTCTAGCCAGGCCCCTGACCTCTCGGTCTGATTCTTCGTCCAACTTCGAAGATGCAGGTTGGGCACCATTGGTACGGTAAAAGGACTCAAGGATGCTGACAGCCGCGCCTAGTCGGTCGTGAGCAAGCTATTTGACGATGTCCGGTGTTCTAAAATGGGCTAGTCTGAATGCCACCCAGGTCTCGTCTGCCGACGCCAGTGCCGGCATGACAAGGCGAGGGATGGCTGATATCAGGAAACAACTCTCTGCCCGCCAAGGGTTACAAGAGATGCAGCGATAGCTTGGATGAAAACGCCAGGAGGTTAAGAAGAGGCTTCAGTTGACTTACTGTTTGATCCTCCCGAGCCTCGCAGGATAGCGTCCCTCCCCGTGGCTTGGATAGCGTCAACGATCGAGGATGGTGCGGCTGCGAAACGTCGCCAAGGGTGTCAGCAACTATCACTTCCCAAACGATGAAGCGCCAATCTTGAGCCTATCCGACCGTCCGACGACAGGTGAGGTAGCACTGGAGCTTAGCTGTGACAGCTATGTCGAAAGAAAAGGAAAATGTGGAACTCTCGAGAAACTATCAAAGACAAAGGGGGGAAGCTTGGGAAAGTCTCGAAGGGTACGGCCAAAAGGAACAAGAGGAAACATGGGGGGGGGGGGGGGGGGGGGGGGGGTGAACGACACAGACGAAGAAGACGAAGAACTCGAAAGAAAACCTTCAGAGTTTGCGGCAGAAGATGGCGTACCTGTGCCCTCGACAGAAAGCAATTGGTCCTCGAGGTTGGCCTCGACCTTAGTGATGCCCCCCAGCTTGTACAACGAGTCTGAAACGTCCTTGACGCAGCTGTCACATGTCATGGGGACGGCGAAAACGGTCTAGTCGGAGTTTTCGGACGTTTCATTAGCCATCACAGTTCTGAACGGCAACCTCCTTTGCTGTAGTGTACGGCCAGTAGTAAATATGCAAGCACACATACGCAAACCTCCGCCTCTTCTCCAGCGGGAGGGTACCATGAGGGGCGTTCGGCCAACCACATAAATGAATGAATGATAGGCAGCCCGAGGGGCAGGACCAGACTTGCGCGGGTGATGGGGGAACGGAAGGGAAGTGGAACGGATGAGGATAATTGAGAGCGAACACCCCTCAGCTCACCTGAAAAGGATATGACACGGTCATCGTGAATGGTCGTCTGCTTCGCCGCAGCGGGCTTCGTAACACGGAGCGATAGTTGTGGAGGAAGTCAGGTAGGCAATAGAGCATGCTCCGACCTTGGCTTCTTGAGATGACAGACCAAGGAACAAGTCAGAAGCGAGGTGGTTTTCGGGGGGGAAGATGGTTGTAAGTCCGTCACAGCCGAAGGTCGAGAAGATACTCCCGCCGAGGGCGAGCTGCGTCTGAGGAGGGGCGGAGCCAGATGCGCTTTTAATACGTCGGGTTGGTCTATCGTGGAGTACCTTCATTGATGACTTTGGGATAGTTGCTTTGAAATCGCATTACCACACACACACTCCCACACAATTGCCCCTCCTCGTAGCGGAGGGCGAGAGCGCAATCGCATTGCTTTCTGCTCGTCCACCCCACTACCAAGAAGACGCTCGGGCCAGTTGGTGCGCAGCTCGAAGAAAAAGGTACGTGATCGGAACCTGACCAGCTGTGGGCAAGCTGACTCACCATCGATAGGACTTATCTTATCGTAATCCAGTCACCTGACAATGCTCGTGCGCTTGTCTCCAAATTTTTGGGAACCTAGCTCAGGTCATCAATTGGGTTGAATGAATATCGATCGCCAAACGACGCCGGACCGCGTAGCCCTTTGACGACGAACGAGATTAAATCAAAGTTTCCGCCGCCGTCCATACCTGATTTACAGGCTCACCTCGATCGAACGAAATCACCCGCAATACACGGCAAGACGGAGAGTCGGCTGAGGCGGCCAGCCCAGAACATACTTCACGATGTCGCAAACCATTGGCCTGGTAAGCTCTCCTCTCACCCCCCTTTTTCCCAATTGAACCTCCTATACAAGTCGAGCCCGCTAACAACCTCATTTCCATTACAGACTCGCCTTTCCTACTCTCGGGTATGGCACCACGTCTCCGCCTCAGCCCCCCACGAGACCCTTTCGACCCAGCCGGGCGTCACGCCCCCGTCCCTCGGCCGCCTCGCCTCGCGCATCGCTGTGCTGCTGATGGGGAAGCACAAGCCGACCTGGGACCCCTCCACGGACTGCGGCGACTACGTCGTCGTAACGGACTGCGCGGCGCTGCACGTCACGGGCCGCAAGAAGTGGCAGAAGACGTACTACCGACACAACACCCGGCCCGGCTCCCTGCAGGCCGTCACCATGGACGTGCTGATGGCGAAGCACGGCGGCGCTGAGGTGCTGCGCAAGGCCGTCAGCGGCATGCTTCCCAAGAACAGGTTGCGCGCTCCTAGGCTGGCGAGGCTGAAGGCGTTTGAGGGTGAGGCCCACCCGTACAAGAAGAACGTCATCCGGTTCGGCGACGTTCCCGTCGGGCAGCACGGGTGGGAGGAGCAGGTCAAGGCGATCCGGGAGGCGGATTCGGAGAGGATATGAGAGAGGTGGTGGTGGCAGTTGGGCTAGCGTGGTTCGAACGGGGAGAGGGCAAAGGGTTATGGGCTCGGTGAGTGAATGGAGCGGCCGTCTGTTCGGCGTGTACACTCTGTATGAATAAGGGCATCTCAAATGGAAGTCTAATCGTTCTCAAATTTTGGATGGCGGCGCTTTCTGCGGCTCTGCGGAGAGAGTCGGCTGCAGTTGGTTTGTTCCGATTTCATCACGAGACCACTCGAGAGGCGAGCTGCTGCTCCCGGACTTCGTCGTTGGGCCTAAACAATGGCAAGACTCTCGGCCGCATGTACTAGAGTCTCGCAGAACGTTGTCGATTGGCGTGGGCTTCGCCCCAAAGTGTATATCATGGTGGCCTGGGCCCCATTTAACCCCCCACATGTGAGCATCAATCAATGGCTGAGATGGGCAGAGCGCGGTATAGTAGGGCGAGAAAGGGGACCGCCCGTACAGTATGTACCCTGCAAACTCATTTTGCTTGTATCCTCTTGAGAGATGCAATCCGGGATATTTGCAGCCGACTCACCAAGGCATTTCTTGCCTGACGACTTCTAGGTTGTTGGATGCGGTTCGTGGAGTATATATAAGGCAAGTACACACGAAGAACATTGGGCCTGACCACCGTTTTACTGAGGATATACAGATTTGTGATTTCATTTCCGATATGATGCTCTAGATTCATTGCTCATTACTGCTATAAAAAAAACAACCGGCCGAGTCTAGCCAGGGCATGGACGCCAGGATAAATGCAGATGCTAATTCCCTTGAAAATCATCTTGTCCTCTCTTTCACACGCTCTCTCAGAGGCTACAGCCGCACCTCACAACTTGGCCGTCTCGGGCTTGCGCCCGACCTCGCACTTGATGAGACCGTTGGGCCCGGACTGTGGGGCGTAGACCTCTGCGTCCTTGCCCGTGTTCTTGAGCCCCTTGTGCCAGCTGAGGTCGACCTCAAAGTAGTGTTTGTTGGGCAGGGAGTAGGTGGCGGTCAGGACCTCGGGGACGGCGGCGAGGATCTGCTCGCACATCTTGTACATTGTGTTCTGCACGCTGGCGCTCTCATCCTCGGCAAAGGTCTTCATAGTGATGTCGCGGGCGGCCTGCCACGCCGGGTCGAAGCGGGGCACGGCGGCCCTCACGGCGGCAAGGTCCGAAAACTTCCAGGTCCAGCCGGCGTCGACGTCGGTGGAGAGGATGCGGTCCCAGGTCTCAGGGAGGGTGGTGTACTCGTCGCGGACAAAACCGTGGAAGGCGGAGCCGGTGGACTTGAGGACGGTGAGCTTCTGGATGGCGCTGGCGAGAGCGATGCCTTCATGGCGAGAGACGCGAGCCTCGACATTGCGAGTCTCCTCGCCGTCGCGGAAGAAGGAGTGAGGGTGCGGCTTGCCGTCGATGGTCATGCGGGTCCAGCGGTGCTGGACGATCTTGATGTTGGCAGTGTGGATGTGGGCGTAGGTGTCGAGGAAGTGGGCGCCGAGGATGGAGGCGAAGAGCTCAGGAGGGTTGACGGGGTTCTCCTTGGCCTTGATGTAAATGGTGTTCTTGATGGAATCAGTGGCGACAACGACGCTGTTGTCGGCGGCTGTGTACGACGTGTCGATGTCGCCCTCGAGCAGGCAGCAGACGGTCATTTCAGTGACGGTCTGGGTGGCGCCGTCGCGCTCGACCTTGTAGACGCGGACATTGTCCTTGCCGTAGCGGGCGGAGGCGAGGTAAGACATTGTGAATAAGAGTGTTGGTGAGAAGTGGGTGAGACAGAAAGATGATTGTCACGAGTTGACGATGGTGATGGTGATGATGATGATGTTGTTGTCACGGCAGATGATGAGATAGATAACGAGAATGAAACCACTGTGAGGGCTTTGGGGTAGCGATGACGAGGGCTGTGGTGATTGGACAATGAGACAGAGGACAAGAGCAAGAGCAAGAGTCAAGAGCGGAGGCGATGCTCGAGAGGGGAGGCAAAGTGTTTATATATCAATCGGTTTCAGGGGAGGACGGCTGAGGTTTCTCAGTCTCCGTTTAGCTTCGTTGAACGTCACCCGCCAACACGCGAGATACGGAAATCCAGAGATAGCGTAGTCGCGTCTTGAGTCGGCATATTTGCTCTGCTTCTACGGGGTGCTATTGCATACCTACCTAAGGGCCAAAGGCGTGCGGCGGTCCAATAGCACTGGCCGAGCTGATCCGATCGCTGGATAGGGTCCGGCAGCCGTGGGGTAAGATGGTCTTATGGGTGACTAGTGGATCCCCCGGAGCCCGCCGATGCCCTTTGGTGAGCTGGGCAGGCAGGTCGCCGCATGCAGCCGCTCTCTGGACGGCTCTTTGCGGCCCCCGGCAGGCAACGAGCAATGGGCGGTACCAATTTTTCTTCTTCTCTTTTCGTCGCTGGATGACTGAAGCAAACGCCTTCAGGGTTGTTTTTTTTGGTAGGCTCGGTGTTTTTTCAAGGTCATGTAGGGGGGTGTCTATGAACCTCAATGGCCGGCTCCGAACACCACATCACACCCTCTGTAAGCTTGCCCCGTCGGTTGATGACCCAATGTACCTAGCAAAAGCACATCATTTCTTGTCAAGCCCACCTCGTGCAAGACATCGCCTGCAAATCTCTGCCGCCGTTCTCCGGCCTGATGTTAGGTTGAAGTGAAGTGAGAAGAGGTGAGGTCCACACCGGGGCCACCGCCATCTCGGGGCTGTGGATGTAGACCCAAGGGCCGAAGAAGCAAATCCCGTACGTGACCCTGACGGAAACGGTTTTGTTCAGTGTAGCAACCGTCGAAATGCAACCGATCCCTCGATCCTCGGCTCTAAGTCTTGGGGCGGAGACGCTCGAGTCTGGCCAGAAGATGCATGGTGGACGTCGCCGAGGCATCGAACAACTGTGGACGGGGGAGCCGGCCGTGTTTCAGCATTGGCGGTGGAAGTGACGCTGTGGCGCGAGCAGCTTCAGACGGCAAGGGCTTTCCTCGGGAGCAGGAGGAGGAGGGTAGCCTATGATTATCGGTAATCGGCGCGCCGCTCCCGTCTCTTTTACATTTCTCCATCTACAAAAGCGAGTTTCCTTTGCTTGGGCTTCTGGACATTGAGATACTGTTATCCTGAATTTCTGAGTATATGGCGAACGAGCGCCTTTCTTACTATCTATAGTGAACAGACAAGCGGGTGCACAATCTACAGTATAGATAGGTGCGGTCCCGAAGTTGCCTGATGGTTTCATTACAGAGGTTTGGTATCTGCATCTTATCAATAAGAATTAAGAAATATGTACACTTTCAGCGAGCGTGCCACTATCAATGACAACCACTTCAGCTCATGGACGCGTTCCCATTGATTCCCTGGTGGGCCCTCCCACTATCCGAGCCAGACACCGCAAGGCAAGGTGCGCGCACCAGGAGCAAGAGAGCATGGCCCGTGCTTTCTGCGAAGTGGGTGAAGCGAGCAAAAGCGGGGCGGTTTGAGTATCTTGGGCACGAGCGAACAGAAGCCAGAGAAGCCCTGCAATAAATCGCGACAAGTTCTACTGTAGCATTGGGGTGGGTTAGATATCTACCCAGTAGGAAAAGACAAATCGGTAAATTGAGTGCATGCATAGGTCCGATTGCAATAAATCCAACACCACGACTTGGTCTTGACGTCGACGTACAAAGTGAAGTACCCCATCAGTAGGTACGATGCCTCTTCGCTGACAGTCTGTCTGACACTACTACTACCTATGCCTGCCTGCCTTGGGTTGGACCTCGCAACGTCGGCCTTCTGACACTGCACCACCAACTCAACAAGCGACCCCTGACCACCCACACCAGACATCAATACCATTGGAGCAGCACCGTTGGCGCGACCATACACCCATACACGCGCAACGCACCACGGCAGCGGCAGAGGCACATGTACCTCCACTACTCCTGATCACTAAAGCTGGCAGCGCGGAGCAGAGCCAGCAGGTTTGGGGCCCAGCGACCAAGCGCCACGGGCCATCAACCGTGAACTGTGAACTGGCAGCCACGCCGAGCCATCGCACAACGTCCGAGTCCTTGACGACGCCATACTTCATTATTCTTTACGAGCAGTTGAATCCCATACCTCCTCATCCCCATTCAGCTTCGGGTACCGTTGGTTGTCTTGAAACGACCTGCCGCAACTGGCAATTGCGGAACAAACCCCACGATTGACACACATATCCTCAGCATTGAATCCCCATCGCATCTCCACCCGGACTGACTGACGACTTGCCCTTGTCTTGGCTTGGCTCTGCAGGTGGCCGTCCGACTTCAACTATCTGCGCCCAACAGCCTGCGACCCGACTATTCACCCGATCGATAACTGTCTACAATTGCATTTTCACGGTCTCCGACGACTGCGCTCACATCAAATCCCACGTTGGTACATCCGTCACGAAAGAACCCATATTGATCGGCGGCCGTCCCTTACTCCGCGCGAACGACGAATTCGACGTATTCGACGAATCATCCCCCTTCCTAGATAGAACAACAACCACACATATCAAGCAGTCTTGCGATAACAGTCGCCCGAATGCAACGACCTACGGAGAAGCCCCGGAAAAAGGTGGTATCATAGAGAGGTTTCACCGTCATGCTGGGCGCCTCCAGCCAGTCTCAAAAGGCACTGTCGCCTCAGCAGTCTGCGTCGAGCGTCAACACCCTCAACCCACGACCGAGTTTCGAGCGCGAAGCGAGCGCGGGCGGCCTCCAGCCGCCCTCTGCCTCTGCCAATGCATCGAGAAGCCTGGGCGCCTCAGGCGTCAGCTTCGGCCCGCGAGGCTCCTCGCTCAACCCCTCCATCGCGCCCGGGAGCTTCAGTTCTGAGCTGCGCAGCCAGATGATGCCATCTCGATCTGGCTCCCGGGGCGATATCTACAGCATCGATAAGGTCGACGAGGAAGATTCCGCCACGGCTGCCGAGCAGACACTTGCAGCTCTCAGAGAACAGCTGAATCGTGAGATGAAGATCAAGGATGGCAGTGAAAACATGTTGGAAGCTTTGAATGCGAAGAAAGCGAAGCAGACAAAGGAGCAAAGGGCCAAGGTCGAAGCCGAGCTCAACGCGTCCAATCAGCGGATCAAGATTCTGCGGCAGAAGATTGCAGACGCTTCGAGGTTCAAGCCGACGCCGACGACTCCAACGAGACAGAGGACCAACGATGCGCTGTATTCTTCCGCCAACAATGGACTGCGCTCTCCGCCCAGTGCCTCTCGCAGTGGTGCTGGGTCCGACAACGAGGAGGCGGCCGAGCAGTCGCCTACCTTTCTTCTAGCCGAGTTGCTCCAGGCCCTAGAGCAGGAGGGTATGCCTCCGGAATACTATGTCAGCCGAGGCAACAGCCTAGTCGACTTGTTTAGACGACACCCCACCCTCAAGTATGACCTGGTGTGGTCTGTCTTTGGTCTGCGTATGCAGGTCATGCTCCTCAGCGAGGCCAGAGAAGTAGTAGCCGCTGGCTACCGCATGATACGATATGCCATCTCAGATGTGGGCTCCCTAAAAAAGATCCGCAGTTTGAATACTGACATCATTGTTGTGACGTAAGTAGGAAGCTCAGCTTCTTTGGGGACCTGGCTGACATAAAGCAGATCTTTGATCAAAGACCGCAAGGCTGATCTGGAGCGCGAGCAGGCTCTGAAGTTTGTCAGAGCCTTCTTGGATGTAAAAGATGGAGTTAAAGAATTGTCACGCGCCGTGGTTCGAACTGTGGCTGCTGTTGCTGAGCAGGCTGAAGACCGCCTGCGGTCCATCTGCCTGGAGACGCTTGCTGAGATCATGCTTCGTGATCCTGCCCTAGCAGTCGCATCCGGTGGCCTGGCACCACTCTCTGAGGCCTTGATCGAAGGTACCTACAAGTCGCCAGAGTCTCTCACAACATCCTACATGCATGTTTTGGACAGTCCGCAGAAGCGGGTTTACCTGCGCTCTGGTTATGATCTGGAGGTCCTCTTCACAGCGTTCACAGACATTGTCTTGGCCAACGAGACTTTGTTGAAACAAAATGCCAAGGCCATCACCAAGATTCTCAAGAGCTGGCCTGGTCTGATGATACTGACAATGCACGAATCCCGCGCTCTCAAGTCGCTACTGACCAGCATGGTACTTCCCCAGCCCACCATCCGAGAAACCGTCATCGATCTCGTTTACCTACTCCTTCGGATCAAATCTCCTTCATGGGCTTCCTCTTTTCTTGCTGGCCGCCGTTTGACGACGTACGGACGGGTTGCTAGCCTCAAGTCCATCCCGAACCAGACTTCATCAGCGACGGCGTCCCCCATGGAAGAAGATAGCGGAGAGCAGAACTTCATGGACCACTACACCGCCCTTCTTCTGGCAACATTCGTCAAGGCCGGTCTTCTGGAAAATCTCCTCCAGGTCGCACGGACCAGCGAGCCGCAGCTGTCAAGGAAGACATGCCTCCTTATCGGAGAGGTGCTGAAGCTGTCAAGCAGGCTCCTTCCCTCATCATGGAGCAACGATCTCCCTCTGCTTCCAGAATTGTTCGCCGCCGCCACCCAGTTCAAAGACGACAACCGATTCATTGCCTCCGGTATAGTTTATCAGATTAGCTCGGTGAGCAGGACGCTGTACAGGAGCTCGCCGTCTGTTGCCACAGCTGGAACCCTGCCGTCTAATGACAGCATGGGCAACCTCGCGGACATGCATCGCAAGAGCAACGCCGGGACTGTGGTTCAAGAGGGCGCAATCCGACAGCTCCTGGTTGAGTCTAACGTCTTGAACAGCTCCAACTATTTGAAGTGGAACTGGGACGTCATTTCCAGAATAATCGAAGGGCCGCTTCAAGATGGAAAGCGGTTGGACGAGGTCAACAGAGTGTCCAAATTCATGAACAGGATCATGAGCTTCTACCGGCCTTTTAAGCACAGGTTCTCTGATCTCTCGAGCAACAAAAACACGCAAAAGTACGTCAGGGTAGGATGTGCTTTGATGCATACTCTCCTGCAGTCCCACGAGGGTGTCGACTACCTGCAGGATCATAAGATGTTGCGGCAGATAGCCGAGTGTCTGGCTCAATGCGACCCGGTAAGCGTCACGCTACTTACATTCCGTGCATAAAACTGACATCCTTCGCAGAGCAGCGGGCTGACGTCGACGGACCCTATGTTCTCTCCTGGTCGCCTGCAAAGCACGCTTTGCGCTGGCTACTTCCCCATGCTCGGCGTCCTCAGCGGTGACCCCAGGGGCTTGGAGCTTCTGCAGCGTTGGAGAATGTTCAACATGATGTATCACATCCTCGGCCACAAGCAGCGCCCCGACCTGATCAAGCTGCTGCTCTCCAACTTCGACTACAGCATCCCAGGCCACCCGCGGGTGCTTATAGAGCAAGCATTGACGTCTGGTACGCGAGAGATTCGCATCACGGCGACGAACGCTCTGCGAAAGTATGCGACTCGGCCTTTCGATGCGTCACAATCTTCCCACGGCAAGGTTGACTGGAAGTGGGCAATCGAAAAGCTGTGTGACCAGCTGTACGACCCCGAGGTAGAGGTCTGCCGCACTGCGGTCAAGATCCTCGAGAAGGCATGCAACAAGAAGGCATACCTGGAATACGTTGTCCAGTGCCGCCCAACAATGGACCACTTGGGAGAAATCGGCGCTCCTCTCCTCCTGCGGTTCCTGTCTTCTTCCATCGGCTACCACTACCTCGATGGCGTCGATTATATCAGCAACGAAATGGACGACTGGTTCCTCGGCCGGAACGACTCGTACGTCGGAGTGATCGAGACCAGCTTGGCCAAGGCGTTCCTCGAGAATCCGGAGGAGCATCAGAACCGCATGAACATGGTGGATGAGGCTCAAGCGGAGGCGGAGCCAGAGAACCACATTCCGCCGCACTTCTATCGCGAGCTCGCACGCACCCAAGAAGGCTGCAAGCTACTGAGCGACAAGGGACACTTTGCCGAGTTTGCCAGCACCATCAAAGAGTATGGGATGCAGTCGGAAGATCCAGAGCTCTTGTTGAAAGTCAAGGCGTCAATGTGGGCCGTTGGTAATGTCGGATCGATGGAGCTCGGTGCCCCTTTTATCGAATCGTGCGACGTTGTGGAGGACATTGTGAAGATCGCCGAAGAGCACGAGGTCATGAGTCTGCGCGGCACCGCTTTCTTCGTGCTTGGACTGATCTCTAGATCCGCTCACGGCCTGGAGATCCTTTCAGAGTGCGGATGGGACGCAAATCTTTCGCCCAGGGGAGAGTCCTTGGGATTCTGCATCCCTAACAACCTGTCCAGGTTCTTCTCGTTCAAGCCCTGGGATCACGCCATCGCCTCCAAGATCACGTTGCCAGACTCGCAAAAGACGTTTCTGACTCCGCCGCCAGCCACGGTAGCGCGTCCGCCTTTGGAGAAGGAAGAGCTGCCGGCCTTCACCAACGAACTAGCCACCAACCAACGAATTCTCGATCTTGTCGTTGACCTCGGTAACATGGTGTTGTACAAACGCGCCATGGGCGAGCTGATGCAGATCAGGCAGCATAAGGTGCCGGGTTTCAGATGCCCAAAGATGTTCAAGCGCGTCATGACGATGCTCGAATACAACCACTACCGTTTACCTATCAGACGAATGGTACTAGAGATGTTCGACAAGAGCGTCCTCCGGCGGATTGTCTTTGGCGAAGACAGCGACAGTGGGTCTGATGAGGACGAGGACGACGGAGTCAATGAGTCATCGTCTGGCGACGAGAACCGAACAGAGAGGCAGAGGAGCATTTCGGATCCTTCAGAGCTAGGAAAGGATATCCCGACGAGGGCGGAGCGGTCGAACAGCCAAAGCTCGGCAGATACGGAGAGCTCGGCGGAGACGGCGTAAGGCTCCGTCGACTCGTTACATCGGCACAATTTTCTCAGACAACTTGGCATGTGCGACGAAAGCAGACGGGTAGATTTTGAGATGCGCCAGACATCATGATGAGGCGTTTTGCTTTTGGCTTTTCTTGTACTATATCTCGGGACTTTGGGGATGGATATGTCTGGTCGGGCAAACCATTCGAGGCCTTGCCCAGGAAGAAGAATTTCAGTCATGACTTGCTGTTTGAGCGAGCAATGGATATGATGGAGGCGGGTTGGCTGTCTGCATTTCGATTCCCAGGGAGTAGGGTGTGCCGGCAGGGTAGGTAGGCAGTTTCAAAAGTGGCTTCTTCTTCATTTGAAGACTACAGTGTTGAAGTCCGCGGGCTTGTGATGTAATGGCTATGTGCCAATGCCAATGTCAAGCGCGAGAGATTCCTTGCGTGATGCGGCTGCCCACTATCTGAACGTTTTTGGTCACTGGACCGTTGAGAGGTGCGCGTACCCGTACATCCATCGGAGGGGGGTATTGTAAAATCTTGGACCCGCCCCCACCTTGAGTGACATCCACGAACCACGGCCGCTCCAACGTTAACCGCCATCCTCCGTCCCGTCCCAGTCGGAAAGGTGTTCTCGGCAACCTGCAGTAACACCTGTACGACGAATCGGACCGTTGTTTGGAGTCTCTTTGTATCCTTCACAGACCGACACAGATAACGTTCACTCTGGTCGATTACGACTGGTACTAGCACTCAGTATGGTCCAGGGACGGGTTCTCGTTATTGCCGGCTCTGACAGCTCGGGGGGAGCGTGAGTAACTCCATCCCATCACGTCAATTTGAAGGTCCAAAACTGAAATGAGACAATCTATAGCGGTCTAGAGGCAGACCAGAAGGTGATCGCGGCTCACGGCTGCTATGCCATGACCGCCACGACGGCCCTGACGGCACAGGACACTACCGGCGTGCACGACATTCACCATGTGCCACAGGAGTTCTTGGTTAAGCAGATTGACGCCTGCGTCGGCGACATTGGTGTCGATGTTGTCAAAACCGGTGGGCTGAGTGCATGCCGATGGGAGGGGTTCTCGGGAACTGACTGGGTCTAGGTATGCTGGCTTCTCCTACAACGATAGGTACCGTTGTCGAGGCTCTCAAAAGGCACAAAATCCCCAGGGTGGTCGTAGACCCGGTATGCGCTGCCTTCTTTTCCATCAGTTTTGGGGAGGGTTCGCCTTACAGTAACAACAGGTCATGATCGCAACTAGCGGTGCGGAGCTTCTTCCCCGCGAAGCCGTCGCCGAGCTGCTGGAGGGTCTCCTAAGGCTCACCACCGTCCTCACGCCCAACATCCCCGAGGCGAAGCTCATTCTTGAAGACTCGGGTTACAAGTCCATCGAAGTGAAGAACGTCAGGGACCTCGACGAGATGGCAAGGTCCGTCCAGGCGCTTGGTCCCGAGTGGGTGCTCGTCAAGGGCGGGCATGCGCCGTTTAAGGCAGACTTCACTGTGGCTGAGACGGAGGAGGAGAAGGCTGTTGTTGTTGACGTGCTCTACGGACAAGGAGAGTTCTTGCATATCCAGAGCCCTTATCAGAGTTCCACGAACACGCATGGAACAGGCTGCTCGCTCGCTTGTGAGTAAAGCCGTTTCGTTGGGAGTGGAAAATACTGACACATGGTAGCTGCCATCGCGTCGAACCTCGCCAAAGGTCTTAGTGTACCTGAAGCAGCTAGGTCAGCTTGTCGATACATCGAGGCTGCGATCAAAACCGCTCCAGGCTTTGGCAAGGGACATGGACCGTTGAACCACTTCCATTCGGTTCAGACACTTCCATTTGCGCCGTACGACCTCCGATCCTCTAGGAAGACCGATACTGACTAGCAACAGGGGACGGTTCATTGAGTATATGCTCGCACGACCCGATGTCAAAGACGTGTGGAAAACGTTTGTTTACCACCCCTTCGTCATGGCCATGGGCGATGGCACGCTGCCTATGGATTCCTTCAAAAAATACCTCATCCAAGACTACCTCTACCTCGTATGTCTCTGGTCATTTGGCCAAGATCTTTTGCTGACATGTTCAAAGGTCCATTTTGCCAGAGCTAATGCCCTGGCGTCGTACAAGGCCAAGAACATTGCGGATATTGCAGCTGTGGGTACTATATGTCGCCGTGATGGGATATACATTGACCTCGCCAGGGCGCTACCATCGTCAGTCACATCACTCGTGAGATGAGCTTGCACATCGACTACTGCAAAGATTTCGGCATCACCGTGCCTGAGATTGAGGCAACCGAAGAGCATCAAGGTCAGTCGTCTGCTGGCCGGTTTCAAGTTCGTCGTCTAACGAAGCATAGCCTGCACGGCGTACACACGTTACGTTCTCGACGTCGGAATGAGCGAGGACTGGATCGCCCTGCAAATGGCGCTGGCCCCTTGTCTTCTCGGATACGGCGCCGTGGCCAAGCAGCTTCACGGCGACGCCAAGACCAAACGCGACGACAACACGTACTGGAAGTGGATAGAGAACTACGTTGCTGATGACTACGTTGGGGCCGTCAAGACCGGATCAGGTGCGTGGTGCTTTGGCGGCGATTTGACGAAGCGCAGAGTTGCTGACCAGAGGACAGAGTTGATCGAGAGGCATGCCGTCTTACAGTCCCCGTCGAGTATCGAGCGGCTGGTCAAGATTTTCATTCATGGAACCAAGGTATGGCGCCCGTCCCACAACCCTCGGGCATTTAATGACTGTGACGCAGATGGAAATTGGTTTCTGGGAGATGTTTCCTTCCCGATGAGAAATCCCCTGCCGGGCTATTGCTTGATGGGATGCAACAGAGTACATGAAAAAGACAGGCCTTCCAACAAAGGCAGTAGACAAAGAAAACCCAACTAGGAACGTCTGCAACCATACTTCCAGCATGCATGACTGGCTTGGAACATGGCCAACACATCCGATTGTCGTCATCCTGGCGCTCAAACAGCCACAAACACGAAACTCACACACTGTAGTAGATCAACACCTATATAATTTGTCCAAGAAGGGGATTGGAAGGAGAACAAGAAGAAGAAGATAGTAAAAATCTAACAGTGTAGTGCAGAAGATTCCCATGTCGTTTGATGCATTGTGCCGTGCTTCATTTTCTTTGACAGTTCGGGTGTACATGCTGCTGTCCCATTTTTGACAGAGGCTGGGTGAGAACTGCATGAGAAAGAGATACCCTGCCAGCGGAGGCTCATCCGAGAACCAACCGAATTCCAATCATTCAGTGGTATCCGCAGTTCAAATGCAAAATCTGAGAAGGGTTTTCTGGAAAGCAGAAAGCTGGAGACCCCCAGTGAGAAAGACCCGAGAGTCAAGAACCTTGTTGCAGAATTGGCGGAGGTGCCTTATCGCGAGTCATACCCACTATCTTATCCGGTCGATGATAGAGAAGGAGCGGGTCCACGTGCATAGAGTACGTATCTTTTTCGCCTTAGCAGGGTCCTATAGCAGCCTCTGCCTCGAAAAGTTTTGGCAGGCAAGAAAAAAATTCACCCCGGACCGCCTTCCCTCGCGCTCCCCAAAACCTTCCGTCCTCCTGTTCTTTCTTCCCCGTTCCCTCGTCCGCATCCCTCTCTTCTCCATCTCACAAACTCCCATCCGCATCTCAACGCAACAACAGTCTTCTTTTTCGGTTCACTCCAGAAAAGGACCTCAACCCTGCGTTTCTCTCCCCACGGTCTTTCTATCCTCCTTTTGACACTTCGCTTACGCGAAGATCAACAACTGCCCTCAGACACTTGCACACTCTCTTCACCTAGCAAACATGTCCTACGGCGGCGGATACGGCGGCGGCGGTCGCGGCGGCGGTGGCGGCTACGGAGGAGGTGGTGGTGGCTACGGCGGTGGTCGCGATCGCAGTGACAGAGGTGGTCGCGATGGCGGCTACGGCGGTGGTGGTTTCAACGGGTAAGCATTTCATTCCATTCCCGAACATTGTCGGTCGGGTTCGCAAGGCTTCTACGGCCTTGGCGCCACGCCCTCCGCTGGTGCCTGCGACGAACCCGCAATGTCGCGTCTCGACATTAACGTGACTTGGGACCGCGGCATCGACGGTTGCAAACCATTTTTCTTCATACAGAGAACCAACTAACAGTCCAGTGACAGCAACGGCTACGGTGGTGGCGGTGGTGGTTACGGTGGTGGTGGTTACGGCGGCGGCGGCGGCGGCGACCGCATGAACAACCTTGGCGCCGGTCTTCGCACGCAAGAATGGGGTCAGTATTCCATGTCCATGCTGCATCAAAACAAACAAGCTAACGATCAAACAGACATCAACACGATGCCCAAGTTCGAGAAGTCTTTCTATAAGGAGCACGATGAGGTCGCCAACCGCAGCCCCGAGGATGTCGAGGCCTTCCGCCGCAAGCACCAGATTGCCATTGCTGGCAGCGATGTTCCCAAGCCTGTCGAGACCTTCGACGAGGCTGGATTCCCCAGATATGTCATGGACGAGGTCAAGGCCCAGGGCTTCCCCGCTCCCACCGCCATTCAATCCCAGGGTTGGCCTATGGCTCTTTCCGGTCGCGACGTCGTCGGTATTGCCGAGACTGGTTCCGGAAAGACGCTTACCTACTGCCTTCCCGCCATCGTTCACATCAACGCCCAGCCCCTCTTGGCCCCCGGCGATGGTCCCATCGTCCTGATCCTTGCTCCCACCCGTGAGCTTGCGGTCCAGATTCAGCAGGAGATTTCCAAGTTCGGCAAGTCTTCCCGCATTCGCAACACTTGTGTCTACGGTGGTGTCCCCAAGGGCCCCCAGATCCGCGACCTCTCCCGCGGTGTCGAGGTCTGCATTGCAACTCCCGGACGTCTCATCGACATGCTCGAGGCTGGCAAGACCAACTTGCGTAGAGTCACCTACCTGGTTCTCGACGAGGCTGATCGCATGTTGGATATGGGTTTCGAGCCCCAAATTCGCAAGATTATCGGCCAGATTCGCCCCGACCGTCAGACCCTCATGTGGTCCGCCACTTGGCCCAAGGAGGTCCGCGCCCTTGCCTCCGACTTCCTCACCGACTTCATCCAGGTCAACATCGGCTCCATGGAGCTGGCTGCCAACCACCGCATCACCCAGGTTGTCGAGGTGGTCAACGAGAGTGAGAAGCGTGATCGCATGATCAAACACCTCGAGAAGATGATGGACAACAAGGAGAACAAGGTTCTCATCTTCGTCGGCACCAAGCGTGTTGCCGACGAGATCACTCGCTTCCTTCGCCAGGATGGATGGCCCGCGCTTTGTATGTCATTTCCACTCTCAGCTTTGTTTGGATACACTAACAGGTTCTTCCAGCCATCCACGGTGACAAGCAGCAGAACGAGCGTGACTGGGTTCTGGACCAGTTCAAGACGGGCAAGAGCCCTATCATGGTCGCTACCGACGTCGCGTCGCGTGGTATTGGTGAGTATCACATCCCCCCAACCTACATGGCAACTTCCAGCAGCCTCGTGCTGTGCTTTACTCTTATGTCTAGGGGCTCTCTTGATTGCGCACTCTTGCCTGATGCATTCGTGTTTCCTTGGTTCTCTCTGCTCCTGCGTGGAGTCTTGGTCTGGTGTGTAGCCGTTGGCTCGCTATACTCGCTGTTCCACTCTTGTGCCTCCCATATGCCAATGGTACAAGCGTGGATGTGGCATATCTTGATTCGTTCAAGTTGTCCCCAAGATTCCCCAAGCCCGAGGACCCGGTACATTGAACTTTCCAGGATGGCATTTGACGCAGACGGACTGCCCTGTCTTCGACGGAGTGAAAGACGGCCCGATATGATTACCAAACATACCTGGTTCCATGCTGGAACGTTGCTATACCCACCGTGAGGCGTTATGCTAACCCATTCATCAAGATGTTCGCAACATTACTCACGTGCTGAACTACGACTACCCCAACAACTCGGAGGACTACATCCACCGTATCGGCCGTACCGGTCGTGCTGGTGCCTTGGGTACCGCCGTTACCTTCTTCACCACTGACAGTGAGTTCTCCCGTCTTCCACCTTTCGTTTCTTGACGCTAACTTTTTGCAGACTCCAAGCAGGCTCGCGACCTCGTCAACGTCCTCAGGGAAGCCAAGCAGGAGATCGATCCTCGTCTTGCTGAGATGACCCGCTATGGCGGCGGTGGTGGTGGTGGTCGCTACGGCGGCTGGGGCCGTGGCCGCGGTGGTGGCCGTGGCGGTGGCGGTGGTCGTACGTTCTTCTTCCCAAAGTCTTAGTGGTGTTTACGCTGACGGACTCCCCTTGCAGACAATTCTAACAACGCCCCCCTAGGTGGTGCCCGACGCTGGTAAGAACCTTGCCTATTGGTTTATTCCAACGGCTCGGTAATTCATCATCATGCGGCGGCAACTTGCGCAATTCATCATGCAACATCGGCGTTCACGTAGACGGGAGGGTTTAGATTCGAGGTACACGGGGATACCGTGCCTATGGCCCCTTCAGTCTGGTATTTTCCCCACGACTTTTTTCCTTTATCGTGTTTCTGTATTTGCCCATATCGGTTTTGGGACTGTGTGCGATATCATCTTTCAGGCATGGCCAAACGTGGATCAGGTTGAACAAAAGTTTAAGAGGCAACGAGTACGACACGACGAACGGTGTCGGGGATAGCATTAGAGACCTTCGTTGGGTCCAGTTACTTGCTCGACAGGTGAAGACGGCATTTGATAGATGACTGTGTATACCAGGCACTGGCCCTGTCGAGGGTGTCGGTAGTAATAGGTCAACCATTCTACGATGCAACACTTGTGTTTGAGGTCTGGATGATTCCATGACACGTATATTGCTTGAGTGCGATCTTAACATTCAACTTTGGCGCTCTAATGACGGATGTGATTTCTTACGGCCTGCAGTTGCCTCAAAGTCCGATATCCCACATCGTGCTTCTTGCATCTTTTCGCATCGTCACGTCTCATATGTTAAGTGTGTTGGCGTCTAGACTTGTGCGATGTATCTGATCGGGAACATCCTCTGATGCTATGGCTCGAGAGTCTCGCCGCTGGAGCAAGGAGATAGGCAGGTGAATAACGTTGGCGCTGTTTTGGAGCACAGCTATAGATCGATCCTCTTGACATCTGCTTAGATTGGAAGAGGTTATGGGCCCTCAGGTGTGTGTACGTCTCTTGGCATGGGTGTTGTTTCCCCCATTGCACACAATCTGCTCAACTGGTCCTCCATGTCCCATCGTCGTTTTAATGCCATTACTCGTCTCCGAGTCCGCGCTGTTACCAGGGCAAATTGCGAAGCAGACAGCAAGTAACCGGGACCTCGTCAGGCCATCGAGCTCGATGCCGGTGGGTTGCGCCCTATCTCTCTCTCCCCTCCATTTGGTTCTCCCTGCCCCTCTTGCCAAACTCGCCCCCCCCCCCCCCCCCCCCCCCAATTCCACCAAAAGACCAATGTATGGGAGCGGGGCTTGATCTCCCTGGCTTCCCCGATTCCCAGAGACGACGGCGTTGCTGCCGTTTCCTTCCGGCAGACCGGAACGGCTTTCGGCTTGGAAACTCGGAGGGGCCTCTCTTACCTGGCAGAACACAGCGAGGCTGGCTGCGAGAGGGCGGCTGCCGGGATGCTGCGGTCTCGGCGGCTTTCCGACTGCCCCTTTCCTCAAGTGCGTATGGGGTCAGTGATGAGTGAGTCGACGATCGCCCTTCCCTTGTCCCGTGCGTCACTCTCAGCCTGCCGACAACCCAAGCCATACTTGCAGCCAGGGCGAGTGAGGCGCACTGCCCTTTTTGCTGTCTGTGCAAGGCAGCGCAACGATACGAAGGGAGGTGAGGACTTGTTTGAGAGGCTTGGTGAGCTGTACGCTACCTAATCTACCTGCCTGCCTCTTGCGCTTCTCCCTGAGCAATGGCCTGACCTTGGGGTAGAGGAGAAGGAGATCAAGGGGCTGGGTTTCACACAAAGCCATCAGTAGGGTCCAAGAAACGACGTCGTCTCTAATCGGGGGCATGTGCTGGGTGAAGGACGAGGAGCTCTTGAAGGAACCACCATCCTTGCTGAACCCAAGTGCCAAAGCCGGACCCAAATAGCAAAAGTGAGCAGGTTGACGGACCTCAAAGGATATGATGCCTATTCAAGTTTTCGTTCATACAGAGTACAGCCTCCCAGTCCAGCAAAGCCATGTGCACACCCCACGTTGTCCCTCCCGCGCCAGCCTTACCAGACAGAGCCTTTGGAAATTTGAGCCCAACCATTCAACTCTGAACAAAAGCCAAGACAGAAAAGGGAACACGGCCAGACCAGTCAATTCCCAAGAAGCCAAGAAAAGACCTGCAACTCCCCGCTAGAAAATCCCACATGCTCATAACAATACTGAATGCCCATGCCCTTATGCCCAATGCCAGTTTTCTTAGAAATCAACCTGCATCAGAGTTGAGTTGCGAGACTTGGGTCGTACCATGTCTATAATTGACGTCCTCCGAGAAGAGAAACGGCGCGGCCTCACTCCAACTGGAGGCAGAGGTGTCAAGAAAGGATCGCTAATATCGATGCTGCTTCTGGCACACGGCTGTGAGAACCGACGACGCTTTTCCTTTGCTTCCAACCAGCGCCTGACCCCGGAGCCCTAATCCCACGAGACAAGATCCTTCTGCTTTCCGCTCTCATCCAGCTCGACCACCGTGGCGGCAAACTCGCCACGCTCATCTTCAGCTTCGAGGTCGTCCATCTCGAGCTCAACCTCCTCACCGTCCTCAAGCATCGTCTTGCCCTTTCGAAGATAGTCGCTTCTGATGTCCCATCCAAACTTCCAGACCCACGTCTCGAGCTCAGAAAAGGCCTGGCCAACGGCAGCCTGCTCGGGAGTGGCCAGTGAGTTGAGTGTCAGGAGCACTTCGTTGAGGCGTCGCTTGTAGAGGATGAGGGCCATGCGGAGATCACGAGGGTATGACGGACCGTAGTCGAGCACGGAGCCATCAAGGTAGCGTTCGTTGTACACAAGCTGGGCTGTGATTGTCTGCAGGAGGGAGCGGGCCAATTCGGGTCGCCGGAGGGGCAGGGTGTAGGCCTTCAGGACGACCGAAACCAGCATGTGCCACCACTGCTGGATGCAGGCTTCATTACCAAGATGCATGCCGACGATGAAAGCAAACTGCAGCTCCCCAACGATGTCGTCGTCACTGATAGCCGTGGACATCAAATAAGCCGTCGCATCGACTGCCTGCTCGGTGCGTGCGGCGCCGACACTTTCCGCATCGTACGTTTTTGCGCCCTGGCTGAAGGTAAATTTCAACTCTGTGCTTGCGACAACACTGGGTATCCTTTTCTCGAGCTCGACCTCGGCGGGAAGCATTAGGGCGCCCCTCACACGGTCCGACGTGTGCACAGCCCAGTCGCCGGCCTTGCGGGCGGTAATTCTGCTCAGAAGTGGGGCCGAGATGGCGTTCGTGAGCTGTTGCCAGATGTTGGTGTTCCTTGCGAACTCGGGCTCGGGGCTCGAGGAACCTGAGGCCACCGACTTGACGGTGGCATTGAGGGCGCGGAACTGATAAGGTGCCAGCTTGGGATAGATGTCTTGGATCTTATCCTTTTGGAAGCGGGCCTCGACTTGGCTAGCTGGCTCGCCGACAACCTCGTTGAATTTGTCCCATTGCATGACGTGGATTTTTTCTGTGGCCGAGCTGATGACCCAGAAGCCGCATCGCGTTGTGCTGGCCTCCGTCTCCGACACCCAGAAGAAGTGCGGACCGGGAGGGATGTCTCTGACGCCGACAAACTCGCGGGCGGTGAAGGAGACGGAGTCGTAGCCCACAGTGAAATGAGCAGGCAGGTCCATGATCAGTACGATGTCTCCGCCGCCCAGGGAGTGGCCATGCTGGGGCAACGGCTGCCGGGTCGCGATATCATCCTGAGAGTCGATGGGACCCAGAGGCGGGGGTTCGTCGTCGTCGTTGGGGGCTGTGTTTGGGTTCATGGCGACTTCTTGCGACAGAGACGAGTCGGCGGGTTGGTGAACGTGCAGGGAGCCGAGTGGATGGGCGCCGGTGACGCGGATGGATTTGCAAGATAAAGCCGTGGTGGAGACGGACGAGTCGGACTTTGGCAGGCCCGAGTTTTTGAGGAGGGCGGGCCGGATGGGGGCGTCGATGGAGGCGCCGGAGGTCATGGTTTTCCTTGGGAGGGGTTTTTCTCCCTCCTTGTTGAAAGAGGATGAAAAGTTGCCCCACCGTCGTCCGAAGTTCAGACTTGGCCGGAAAATAGAAGAAGCGAGGGGAATATGCAGACCAAGTCTGATGGGGTATGTATCAATCAGGTCGTAACAGAATACGGTCGCGAGGCAAAGTCTTGACGATGATTCTGATGAGAAAGAAAAATAGGTTGCGAAAAGAAGGCGGCGAAGTGAGGTTTGATGATGTGCGAGTGAGCAGAGGTTTGCGAATGGGAGAACTCAAGGAAACCACGAACGACGCGCGACGACAGACAGGCTCGATGTTGCCTGGCAAGCTCTGAAGTGGCCTCAGGCTGGTTTCTGTGAGAGAATATATGTCAATAGCTGAAGGGTGTGTAAACAAGGGAACGGGAGAATGGTTCGAGCAGCAGGAAGGTTGTTGTAGCTGGAGGTCCAAGAACAGCGGAAGGAAGGAGAGTGGAAGATCGTGGAATGCGACCCTGCAAAGGCAGCAACCAAGATTTATGATTGCCTGGCTGGCCCGGCCCTCCTCGCTCCTTCCTTCCTTTCCTTCTCATCCATCCATCTCTTCCTTCCCCTCGCACCGGCCGGAGGATGGAATATCCTCCGGCCACCAATCCGCCCCTGCCCCTTTTGTTCATTCCATGCATCTCCCCCCCTCTTATTCGCTCTAGATCGTTTCCATTCGAGACAATGTGGAAGCAGCAGCAGCAGCAGCGACAACGACAACAACAACAAGGAGGAAGACAACAGCACGCATTCTTTAGCCGCTGCGACCGACCATGTCCCAGGCTGGCGAGACGCCTGCATACGACTGCAGACTACGTCATGTGTAACCTTTGGTAAGATTAGGCGTGGCAGAGGAGGGGCATAGGATGCAGCAGCATGGGGTAACTGGGTGTGGTACGACTAAGGTAGGTAGGGAGACAGTGGAATGCAAGGCAGTCAGTCGCCCGAGAGACTCAGGCGGTTCGGGCGCTGAAGCAGCACCTTTTGCAGCAGCTAGCGCAAAGGTGATAACGACGACGATGGTGATAAGTGGAGCGGCGTTCGACGGTACCGTTCCAGACGGCCAGGACCAGCTCTGAAAAGACGTCTTGTCTGATGAACATCACCCACTCATACTGGTGTCCCAAAAAGAGGTAGTGGATGATGACAGTAAATATCAATAAGTATATATTCGACGACTGTGGAACATGCTCAGCTAGCCCAGACGTTGGTTTATTAAAGCCCATGAGCTCACGCTTGGTCGTGGCTTACATCCAAAACAAAGCACCCAGCCAGCCCACAGTCCGATTGGCCGTCCGTCCTCCGTCTTGTGTCAAGCCCCCTTCCGTTCCGTCCCGTCCGTCTCAAGTCAACGAGCAGTTTGCAAAACCGTTCCCCGCCCCGCCCCGAGCGATAACCTCGTTTCCCACGCTTCCGCAACGGAACTCGGGATCTCAACACCACACAAGCCCCCCCCCCCCCCCCCCCCCCCTCTCTCAGTCCCTGACGTTACAGTTGGGGGCCAAAAGCCTAAGCTCATCCGTACACGTGTACAGATGTGGTTTAAACACATCCAACTAACACGAGCGCTAGTATCATCGGCACCAAGGATTAAGGAAATAAGAAGAGAAGCCTTCCAACCTTCCACACCCCCGGCATGCAAACCCCCCGGTCCCTCCCCTGCCCGTCCCCGTTCTTCTAGAGGGTTCATGTCAGCCTCCACAACAAATGGAAGATCAAGGGACCGGCCTAACTCCTCTTATTCTCAAAAACCTATGTCGCTTAGGGCCACAGCTGCCAAGGTCACCTACCCAGCAGAGTATAGCAACCTCAATCATAAAAGGGGGACAAAGGGAAAGGGGGAATAAGACAGATTAAGAGACGACAAACTTGACTCGACAAGACAAGACAATTGATACGTTAAATAGATCTTAAATCACCCCGCCTTTCCCCTACTGTAAAAAACTACCAAGGTAGCAAGCGGCAAGGAGTGGTGGGAAACCACCTCAACCCCGACGACTCGGTTGCACTAAGCACGGAAATCTTAAAAACTGAAAGCCGTTAAGCAGCTGCGGGACGGTACACAGGAACGCATTCCACTCACACATACACACATACATTTTCTCTCTCCTTCTTCCCCTCTCCCCATTCTTCTCCCTGGTTGCGTATACACCTCACACATGGTTTCGCGACCGGTATACCGGAACTCCAAAGTAAAAAAGCATAAAAAGAATAGCTACAACCCATGTTTTGACCTCAACTGACAACCCCCCCTCCCACCGACCGCCCGCCTTCTTCGGGCGCCAAACTTCAATACATGGGAAAGCAAACACACTTACACAGAAGACCTTGCCACGTCCGTACCACCGCACATATGACTGTAGGACTCGCCGCGCCCTTGAAGTTGTGTCTCCACGGGGGACGACACGATCGCCGGTCTCATTGGCCCGCATCGATAATGGGATGAACTACAAACCGCTCCCCAGTTCGTGTGCATGTAATTGCAGCCCCCCTTCCACTCCCAACTCGTTGCCTCTCTTCATCGTCCTAAACTCTGTGTGTCCAAAGTTCAACGTTCCTAGGGCCTGTCGAGATACCTACCCACCACTAGTTGGATCACGCCCACCCGCCGCCAGAGGAGGTCCACCGACACAAAGCCACTCATTCCATCAGACAAACCCTCTCTCCACCACCGGCCAACTCGACTCGGCCGTCTCTGTCGACTTACACCTCGTCGCTTCCCAAACAAACCAAATGAAACATTAGAACACACCAGTGAACTTCACACCAATTGTCAACAAACATGAGCTTGGGGGCATATTTGGCTTGCTCATCCGGGCATGTCACGATGTCCATCTGCAGCAGCCCGCACCTTAGGCAACACAAACGTCTCCCTCCGACCAACACAGAAACACATACAGAAATACACCACAATGCATACATCCACATCTCTTGTCCATCCCTTCGCACCTTACACACACACATCCGCACACACTGCTAATGTTGGTCCCGTAGCGTCAGTTACACAAAGATCGTTTCTCTCCGACAGATGCCTGCCTGTCTGCCTGCCAGGATATCCACCATCGCCTCACCCGCCCTCTCTGCATCAGACGCGCTAACCAGCAAAACGAAACCCACTAAAACACCAACCAACATTGTGTTACAAGGTGGGGAGGGGAGAGAGAGAGTACAAGAGAGAGTGGGAGAGACAGACGGGGAGATAGACAAACTACCAGGGCGAATGAACATCGAGCTCCCGACGGAACCCTGTCTCTTATCCATGCTTGTTTGCCAGCCAGCCAGCCTTATGCACGTAAGAAACCACACACACCCATACATACATCCACCAACATGGACCAGACAGAGATACTCGGGGCTAAACTCGCAACGGAATGGTGTCACCACCGCCACCAAGGCCTCTCTCTGTACCATGCTTTCGCCATCTGCGTCATTGCATCGACACCAGCATTGACGACCCCAGCAACCCGGTTTGACACGCTAATTCTTCAGCGTCTGCTAAGCTTTCTCCATTCCTGACCCTCGGCCCCACATTACACACCGTGTTCGTCCAAACCCGGGCGACTCGGCTGCAGCCGCCTCTCTTGGGGTAGACTTCTCTCGGCACCTCATGCTTCAGGCTAGGTTTAATGGATATGGTTATATGCTGCTGGAGGATTTTTTGCATTTCCCTTTCCGCAACTACGAAAACAATCTCAAACTGTCAAACGCAACTTGTCGACGCCCTAAACGTCCGTGTATGTGTAGGTATCTCGGCTACTCCAAAGGTCCGTCCTTGCCAAATCCTGTGCTTTCGCACTCTACCGAGAAAAATCCCCTGTTTTCCGAAATTCCTTATCGCCGTCCGAGAAGACCACCATCTCCCTCGAGGGGTCCAAGTCTGATTAGAAAAAAAAGGGGGTCGGCTGCAATGGATGGAGTTGGTGAACCGAAAAACGCTCCCCGACTCCTAGAGATGCTGCTCTTTCCTCTCTACAACCTCGACCAGGTGGATAGCGTCGCAAAGCTTTCGATTTTGCCTGATGGGGCAAGTCGAGATGCGCTGCTATGTCTGTCGGTTGCGTGATAAGTCGAAGTCGGCTCGTCAAGATGCGAAGGTGCCTCGTCCGTGTCCCCGAAAATAAGGCCTCAGCGGGCCAACCAAAGCGAGCCTCCACCCGTTTCGTCAGATCATGACTGTCCTCAGCCGTCCTCGTAAATGCAGAAACCACACCGGTCCTAGGAAAAAGCCGTTGCCCATGCATCGTCTTATGTGGTGAAGAAAACCGAAGGAAAATGTGGAACACCGCATCGTGACGCGATGCCAATTGGATAAGCCTCAGGCGGATCTGCCCGAGACGTCAGTCGAAATGGCCAAGTGCCGCATCGGAATCATGCTGTGCGTGTACTCGATCGAAACGTGGGAATCCGGAAGCCATGATGAGTCGGATGTCGCTTCGTAAACTAGAATTTTGCCGCGCGTCTAATAACCCAAAGAGACAAAGGTGAAAGTTCGTAGTATGGACATGTGCGGATGAGTGGCTGTTGTCGTGCGGAAGGAAACCCGATAATGTACAAGTCCTTTCTCCCTTCCATCGATTACGGTTGGGTCATTCCCGATACAAAGTCAGCCTGCCTCAATGGCTAGACGTCTGAGCGCCGTTATCTGCCTGTACAGTTAGCCCACCGAGCTCGGCTGATCCCCGGTAACATAACTCACGTGAGCTGTACATGCTCTGATTAGGCTGGCCATAGGGGGACTGGGGCTGGTAGTTGGTCGAGTACATGTGAGAGCCGTTGTACTCGGGGAGTTGTTGCTGAGCCACACCTCCAGCAGACGGAGGGGCCGGGTACTGCGAAGGCTGGTAGCCAATGGGGGGCAGCTGAACTTGGCGACCGCTGGCGTATGCGGACGCCGACGATGTGCCGTCGGCTGCGGACTGAGGGTCGCCCGAGCCGTTCTGAGCGGCGGCGGCGGCGGCGGCAGCCTGGCGCTGGCGTTCCTCTTCCGCCTTTCGCTGCGCTTCCTCTTCCTTCTTGCGTTGCTTCCACTCTTTGCGGATCTCCTTGAACTCTGAGGACCCAAAAACGTTAGTGTCAAGGTTTGCCCTCAAGCTGGTTTCGGTGCCCTAGCCCTCGCATATAGATCAACTTGTGACCATGACGTTGGGGCCGACGGGACCTAAATCATGGTTCGCCTAAGTGGGGGGATTGGCACCGCCAGGATCGTGCGCGGCTTGGCGCGCAAAAACGCGACGTCCACCATGAAAAGATTGCGGTTTTACTCGAAAACACAGCCACGTACCTTCTGGCGTTCTCTTCTGTCCGTGAGACTGCATGGTGACATGTGCGTTGAGATGGTTCAGCGTGCCGTAGGCCTTCTCACAGCCGTTCCAACCACATTTGTACATGCGTTCAATTTCCTCGTATCGTCGGCGGGGTCGCTTGTGCTGTTGAGCACCGGGAATCGGAACGAAAGAATAAACCTGATTGCCAAACTGTTACGTCAGTATGCTTGTTCTCGCTTGGGGATGAAAGCGTGCGTGCCGCGTGCCATCCTCTGCCCGCGGGCTGACAGTGATAGCCTCCCGAACTGACTACTTGTGTTCCAGCATGTAACGCAGAGGCGTCGAGATTCAAGAGGGGCTCGTCATTGGTTTGGCCAGCATCGCAGACCGCCTTATCACGTCGAAAGAGGAAACAAAGAAAACCAATCACCCGCTAGCTTCACTCACCTGGTTGGGACGACCCTGGGGAGGGGCGGAACTCGGGGTCGGGGGAAAGACATGACTGGCGGGAGTCAAAGGACCGGCGCTGTGTTGACCGTAGCCGGTCCAGTCGGGTCGGGGTTGCGCGTATGCGGGATGCTGATAGGAGTGCGACATGTCACCCGGAGGAGGACCGTAGGGAGAATGTTGCCCGTACGCGTAGGTAGGACTCGGCGCCGCTATCGACGGATCTATGGGTACATCGTGGTCAGACTTGGGCATCGGGACCTGATGGTTACGTCCATCCTGCTGGGACAAAGACGGACTGCTTGCTTGTTGCGCCATGCCTCCGCTGCTTCCGTTATGGTTGCTAGCTGGGTGGTATGATCGCTGAATGTGTTCAGGGAAGGATCCTGATCGCGCAGACGGCGGGTAGACGCTGTACTCGGAGGTGGGAGTCGCCGAGGTGGAATAGTTGCTAGGGCGGACCTCCTGCTGGGTCGCGTATTGCGCAGCAGATGCGTGATCTGCAGATGAACCTTCAGAACGGGTGTCGCCGCAGTTGCTTGGGTAAGGCGAAGGCAAACCTGACTGCGAGTACTCGGTAGCACTGCGTTCCATAGAGGTGCTGATGGAGGTGAGAAGCGAGCTGATGGCAGCGGCTTCGGGGCGGGAACCTCCAAGCTGTGGCGAGCCTGAAGAGAGTAGTGATGCGCGGTTGTCAACGAACTGGTGTTGCGTTGGGACCAAGAACATGCTACAGTTCAGCGGAGCGTCTGGGATCGTGAAGAATGGCCGGAGAGTCCTTAGTTCTCAAGCCAGCGGCAGGTTCGCAGGTTCGTAGGAGGCGATGCCTTGCTGTTTTTTTCTTCTCCTTCTTCTCTTTTGCTTCCGGGTTCAAGAATGGCTGATGTGTTGGCTCGAGGCGCGGTCTTTCGAGTAGCGGCAGCGGGCTTGTACTTGAAGAATGGAAAGAAGAATGATGGAAGAATGGTGTAGTAGACGAGTGATACCGGGGATCAAGTGAGACTTGAGGCGGCGCGACGATGGTGTATAAAGACGGCGGCCAAGATAGCGCGGGCCACCCAAGGGCTCGGGTTTATGGTTAAATGGAGATGTGATGACAACAAAGTCGCTAACCACGGCCCTGAGCGAGGATCTCCAAGTGGCAAGGATAGCGTTGTCTTTGCTAGGTCACGGAAAAGACGCCTCTCTTTTTCTCTCTCTCTCTCTCTTTCTCTCAGTCTCTTGCTCGCTTTGACTGGGGAGAGGTTGACGGTATTGCCTGGGGAGAGCGACACTAAAATAGTGCGCTAGGTAGGGAATGGATGGGCTGGGCTCTCCACTTGAGTTTTGGCCGAGCGGTCTCTTAGCGTCAGAATCGGAGATAGGGCAAGGGGGGCAGGCCCACGAGCTGGGTGTGTGGTGTGTAGTGTGTGGTGTGTAGTTGATGGGTTCCGGGACCAAAGGCGGCGAACGGTGCCGTAGGCGTAGGACCGGGTACGCTGGCTGAGGAGAAGGGAGGTAGGGAGGGTATAGGTTGGGTGGAGAGCAGATGGAGGATGGGATGTTGAAGTGTTCCTCTTTGCGTCTAGCGCAGGGTGTGTCTTGTCTTTGATCGGGGTTGGCGTCTGTCTGGATTTGGCCTGGTCTGAGGTCGGGACCTGACCTTGGACGAGATGGCAGATGGGAATCCCGAGAAAGCGACTGACTCTTGTCTGATCTGGCTTGCGAGAGATGCAGGAGAGCAGGGCAGGGCAGGGCAGGATGCAGCTGTTGCGACGTAGGCAAAGCGGCAAACCCCTTCAGTCGGAGAGATAATGGAATGGTATGTTGCGAGTGATGTGTATATGCAGCAGTGCAGCCAGCAAGAAGGGACCGTACAGCGCAGGAAAGGCTGGTAGGGTCAAGCCGACTTGAGGTGAGGTGTTACTGAGGTGGGCAGTGAGCGCGGACGCTTGTGTTGGTGCGTGTGCGTGTGTGCGCGGCAGTAGGGGCGTGGTTGTCAACCTTGGCCTCGGCTAGTACTTGATGGCAAGGTGGGCTGGTGGGTGTGTGGGTGGGCGAAGAGATGTGAAGGGTGGATTCTTCGTGTCCCAGCTGTCGCGTAGGTAGTGAGTGCTTGGGATTTGTACCGATACTTGAGCTGCCTTGAACTCGACGTCGATATGAGGTAGGTACGTGCTGCTTGCTACTTGTTCAAGGGTAAGAGCGTATGTACAGACACGCGTTAGGTGATGAAATGAGTAGCGTGATTTCCTATAGTGCTAAAGGTGAGATAGCGCAGGCGGAGTGCGGTAAATGAAAGAGAACAAGGCACTTTTTTTTGTGTTTCTTTCTCTTGTTGAGTCTCTCCTGTTTCGTCTTTTGCTCGCGCTTGCTCTACTCGGCGAGGCAAGTGATCAAAAGCGAAAGGTGAAGGGGGGAAGGGAAGGGGGTAAACCCAATGAAAGTTTATGACGAGGGGGGAGTTCGATCTTAGCGCCGTTCCCGGGAGAAAGACGAATTTAATACTTGCGACGGAAGAGGGAAGCAAAGGGGGTACGCCCTCAAGAAAAGAATGGGACACCTGAGTGACGGGTCAGCGCGAGGGCTGATTTGCAGCGAGTGGAGACGCGACGACAGCCTGAGGTGAAGCGGACAAGGAAAGAAAAGGAAGGTTCGGGGGTGGAAGGATGAAGGTCGGAAGGGTGAGGATGGGAGGGGGATGGATGGATTGATTGGATTGGATGCGGTGCACCGCTGTCTGTGAGCAATTGGCATACCTGGACCAAAAAAAAAAAAAAAAAAAAAAGCCAGAGAGGAGGAGTCTGTCCGTCTGCCTGGATTGTGAGTGGCAGGCAGACGACGTGTCCCGGGAGGGTGTGAGAGGAGTAATTGGCGATTTACTACGGATGGAGGGTCATGACAAAAAGAACACTCATCCACGTGAGAGGAGTCGATGAAGAAGCACACACACACACACACACACGCGCCTCTCCTAAATGTCTGCTTCTATCCATTCTATCCCCTTTCCTTTCCAACAAGTGGGAAATGTGCAGCTTGAGAATCGGAAGACACAGGACGGGGAAGTCAGTGAGAGACTAATAGAAGGACGGTAAGTTCGGTAGCTACGCATCCCCTGCCTTGCTTAGTCGTCAGTCGGTGTTGTCGTCGTCGTCGTGCCTCGGGAAAGGGGAGGGGGTGAATTGAAAAGAGGCGCCCTGTGGTACTGGTGCGAAAGAAGGGTGGGTAGGCCTAGAGCACTGTGGGAACGGAGATACGTACCGTAATCCCTGTCGGGAAGGTTTTGGAAGATGGAGGTGTTTCCAAAAGGAGACAGGCGGCAGGTTCGAATTAGGAGCCATCGCCGAAAGTCTGCCACAGGGTTCCTGGCTGTTGTTGCTGAGGGTATTGAGCTGCCCCGGAGGGTCAGGCAGGTTCAGACCCCAGTATTCTCTCGTCAGCTTGGCCAGGTACCCAAGACGTGGGAAGCACAGGGCAGGTAGCCAGGTAAGTAGGTATTAGAGGGAAGAATCTGTTCCTTTTTCTTGGTCCATCTTCCCAATCAATTCTTTCTCGGTACCTAAGGATACGTACCGCTGGGCTCCAAAATCGGATAGCAGAGTGCAGGAAGCAGCAAGCGCAAGCTGCAGCTGGTAGCTGGTAAGTGGTAGGTGGCAGACAGGAGGCCCGAAGTTGCAGTAGGTGTACATTGGCTGGCTGGTGACGGTACGGCTACTGGGTGCTGAGATGAACGATGCTGAGAATGTGTGCTTCGAAGTTTGAGCCAATGACTCTCGATGTACCCAGCTCGACCAAACTAAACTTGCTAGTTGAGGATCTCTTAGCTTGGCGACGCCCCTCGCTGTATGCCGGGCCTAGCCAAAAGTACGGTGGCTTGACGGAATGACTTGATGCCATCTGGCTCTTCGTCAAGCATGGTGACGCCAACTCTTGAAATGCATTTCATATTCTTGGTCAGCACCTTCTACCCCATCTCACAGCCCATTGGGTGTTGCGCAGCCCGACGCATATCGTGAAACGGATGAGTCAGTAAAATGACCAAGTAGTCCAGATCCAGGGCGTTCCCCTTATGCTCCGATGACTTTACGCCATGCCCATGAGAATGACTGCCGCGTCGTGTGTCAGATTGATTTTCCCCTCCCCAGAAACCGAACGAAGCCAACCACTTTGCGGCTGGCCAGACGGATTCTGGTCTGCGGGGATATCTCATCATTCGTCTTGTTGACCAGCTATACGCCGAGCCTGCCGGGGTGGTCGTAGATGCTGGCGAGGTTGATAATCCATTGCGTCCTGAAAACAGATGTCCCTATGATTGGGATTGGAATTGCATTTTTTGTCCCGGGCTGAAATCAACACGAAGCATGACATAGCTAGGGCGTGGCTCATGGGATATGGGAGGGTGTGACTTGGGGGATATGTCTGACTTAACTCCTAAAATGACCTTTGTCCAGTCCCTTTTTCCAGAAACTCATCGAGAGGAAGTAGTGTAGAGTCATGAAACCCACGAACAATGCTGCTTTGATGAGGATACTCGTGTGTTATTTCCGGTGGCGGCCGTCTCCGATGGTAATTGACATTGGGAGAACTTCGGAGTGCGAGGGCGAAAAGCTTCTTTTCCTAGCCCCCTCCGTTTTTAGGCCTGGAGATCGGGATTCCGAGGGCTGTTGCAGTTGCCCGGTGCCGGATCCGCCGTCTCTTGACTCGCGAGCAGGGGTCGATTGACCCCGGACCAGACAAAGAAGAGTGTGATTACGTGCAACATTGGGGCCAGCCCGCCAAAATCGCCATATCTGGTGTGTTTTAAACGATGAAAGATGTTTCTATGATCCCGTGACGCCGTGGGCGGAACCGATAATCTTTACGTGACTGGCAGGCCGGTGTGGATTTCCGATACATTTGGACTGCCCATTTCTCAATGGAAGAATGTTGCTTGAGACCCCCCGGCCCCCGGTTCTATTTCATAGTGCCACAAATGCATCGAATGACCTTAAGGGAAGTTGAGCGACAAGAAGAGAGAGCTCGCAACGAGATGGGGGCAAGGATCTAATAATCCCATCACTGGGCATTGCTGTGCACCATTTTCTGGCACACAAGTATTATCGTGATAGTGATTGATGGCCGAGCAGCAGAGAGAGGGGGGAGCAGAGAGCTCGCAGCATTGAGCATGGCCTCAGCGGCAATGACCCTTGTTCCCTGCCCAGCCTTTGGAATTTCGCGTTCGAGGTTGTCAGCGAGCAGGTATCTCCATCTGTGGCGGCGAGGGGGGTGTGGGAGGCCGTCGAAGGGCGTGGCAAGCCATCTTACCGGCCGACACGACAGTCGCACGCATACCCAAAGACACGATGGCATGCCGAGCTGGATGGATCATGGATGGTGCACGGCCTGCTTGTGGTGCCGCTGCTGCTTCTGCAACTCCGGATGCGTGTCACTCTGGAGAATCCTCTGAAGGAGAGCGGCGTCCAAGTCTTGGGCACGCTCTTGGCCTTGGTTTCGAGGGAAGCCTGGGGTGTGCGATCATTGCTCCATACCCCGTATCTACGCTTGCGTGCAAAAATCATATGCCATCTGTCATCCTAAAACAGTTGTGATTGCGGCGTGGGTGGTTGTACGGATATATCAAATTGAATGTCTGTCTACCGCAGCCCAAGGAGGTCTCGACTATGCGCGGCGCCAAGGGGGCACATTAACGGCTGCTGAGCCTGGGTCTTGCATAGAAAACCCGGAGTTTGGAGATGAGTCTGGTAAGGGTTTTGCTGCAAGGAAGATGTAGCACGTACATGGGCCAAGGTGGACAGAGGAAAGGAGTTGGTGCCAGAATAGGAGACTGATGGCCGTGCCGCGGAACGGGAGCGCGGGCGAATGGTAGTGTGCGGTAAGGTAGGTAGTGAAGGCATTCAACGTGTGCCTCGGTACCGATCAAGCATCGGCGACAGTCAAGCTGAATGTAGGCGATGGTCGTACTGCGTAGGAGATCATGGGGCAAGGTCCAGGGCCGGAACACTGCGGCCGCGGAGCAGCTGAGGGAACGGCACCGTGGGTTCATATCCCCCCCCCTTGTCCCGCTGGCATTGGTGTGCCTGCTGTGCATATATGGGGTTCCCTGGCATTGGACTCTGGGAACAGCCGCTAGTGGTATTTTTACCTCGCTCGTGGCACTGAGATTTGTCGCGTTACGTGCGTGTGCTTCTGGACAGCGAGGGAATTATCGACGAGTGGACTGAAAGGGGACGATGGGAATTGGGGGGCCTGTGTCTGATTCTGATTGTTCGTCGAAATACTGCGGATACGAACAGCATCCACCTTATCTGCATTTCGTGGAGCAACCGGGTGCCATAAAATATCGAGAACAGACAATGAGAAGTCGGAAAGCAGCCTAGGAGCGCGTGGGAGGCGAGTGAGAATATTGAATCTGGTGTGTGTTGCGGTAAGTAGGTAACGTACATGTTCCGGCGGCGGGTCAGAGTGGATGTCCGCAAAGGGCATGACAGAGGGGTCGAGGCGAGGGTGAAGGCAGGTAGCGATACAACAGATCACACCCGAAAGAACCGAGCGGGCAAGGTATCGTGAGATGCCACGAGCGATTAGAAGAAGGCGAGGGCGATGGCGAGGGCGAGGGAGAGAGCGAGGGGCTACCCGGGAGCGGGAGGGGCAAATGGGCTGCGGAGTTTGGTATTCGGGGCTCTCGAGTCTTGGTGCAGTTGCTCCAAGACATGGTGTATTCGTACATGGGCACGATCATTGCCAGGGTCAGCGATGAGGGAAAGAACGAGACGGTGGGTGGGTCTTGCCCACTCCCCTGGACAAAGGTCACATCACGGTGCAGTGGAGACGTGGGCCGAAAGCCCAGGCCCCAGAGAACAGAGATCTGCGCTTTTTTTCTGCGCTAACTTGTAGATGATGATGTGGGATTTTGTGGAAGTCAACCCACCAAATCTTTTTTTCCTTCCCTCGCCTACCGCATGCATGTCTGTTCTATTCGGTGTCCGTAGGCCGGTATCTGCTGCAAGGTACAGTTACCTAGGTAGGTACCTTGACTACCTTATCTCATTTGGTTTATTTTGCCCATCAGCGAACGAGGTCCAGCGGCGCAGGTAAAGACTGAACCCCCCCTGCACCTCGCCTCGTCCTGGCTTCAGAGGTCTTGGAATGTGCCGACTCTTCCATCTGTCACTGGCACACTGAAAAACATGATCGTCGTGATCCTTGGCGGCCAGTTGCAGCGCGATCACGACCACCAAATCATTTAAAATGAAGATTAAGAAATAAGCCTTTACCAGGATAACAACAGGTGTCCGTCCCAGTTGATTCACTGGTTCGAGTCTGTCTGTCTCCCCTCCGAGGGTGGTGGCTATCAATGCATTATACCATTGCTGACTGTGCGGCCCATTAGAAGACCAACTCTGCCCTATTTCTCTTCCACTGTCGGATCCGTCGTTACGAAGCCCGGGGCCGTCTCGGGATAGCAAACAAGGAATGGTGCTGGACTGCATCGGGCATGGAACAACCCGTCTGTTTGGATGGGGTCCTCTTCTTGTCCGTATCCCTTTCTAACGACGGAGACTGCGACAACCAGACTCCATCAGAACAAAGAAAGCAAAGGCCCTCCCATGGTGCCTTTCAAAGGGGGAGGGGCATGGAGGAGGGACTTGCCGTGTGGTGCCCGCGATCTAGACTCCGCGGGTGTGGGGCCCTGACTCGGGCGGAGCTGAAGGAATGCTTGCGCTGGAGTCTACCCCCGTAGACGAAAAGAGCATAGGCTCCTCGGGGACTTCTGAACCCGGCGCGTCGAACACAACACTAGCCCGGCGGGCGTGACGGGGACTACGGGGGGCTCTGCTACCAAAATATTCTCCGCCCGCGACAGAGATTGTGCAACGGGACACAAACAAGTGGGTTCAAGTGGGCTATGGTCTGTGATTTGTGGAAAGGAATCCGACCTTGTATTCGTCGACTTTGGCAGGATGGGACTTTCTGCCCCGTCATTTGATGCGCTGCGCAGTGCAACCCCTACTGTGCATTCTGTACAACATCCTAGGTATCCGAGGTCGAACGGAAATCGCAGCTTCCAATCTCAAGGCTCTCGAGTCTTGGGATACAATCGTGTTATTAGGTTGCCGGTTTGTCAAGGGATATTGCTGGGGCTATGGTGCCGTCGCAAAGCTTATTCTGGCGTGCCAGTTCATGGCTTGTGGCGAAACGGTGGCTTAAACTCTTTGATTTGGTGGTCGCTCAAAGAGAGGCTGGTTAGGGGTTCGGCGGTTTCCTACACTCATTTTGTCGACTCGCGTGGGCTGGTTTCCCGAGGTGCAACGGGGTCTGCGACGAGAATAGCCACTGATGGGACGAAGGCGCGGCCTTTCCGAGTTGACTCTCTTCACTCCCGCCCCTTTGAAGTCAACAATCATCGGACGATTCCAGTGCTGCGTGGCTTGTCTCGTTGGCGACGAGAGCAACAAACCGCGACAGGCAAAAGTGCTTTGGTAACAGATCCGCATTCGCTCGCTGAGCCTCGTCAGCGTGAGCCCTCCTGAAACGCGGCGACACATTGCCGCCATCGTCAAGGAAAGGTTCGGTCTGATCGAGTACATTCATCTTACAAGACTACTAGCCTCGGCCTGATTTTCGACGGTAGGATTTGCCCCTGAATTGGGAAGCAATGCTGATGCCCCGTTGCTGAGATGGCACGTGTCTTTTGAAAAGAAAAAAAAAGTGTCTGATGTTGTGCTTGTCCCTGTCAGCCATCCGTGGTTCGGGGGCTATCTTAGCGTTTCCCCCGCAAGTTCGAGTTGTCAAACAAGTTCATGAGCTAAGCGTGTTTGGGCGCAGACGCGGGCGCTGGCTCGTCTTGTCTCGGTGTTTCCCATCCACCACACCAAGACGAGACGCGACGCGACGTACGGGGAGGAGCGATGGTCGACCACACACACAGGCAATCGGGCCCGCGGCCGCCGAGAAGCAGGTGAACCGTAAATTGAATACAGAGTCGTGGTCACCCACACACTCAACTCAAGACCCGGGCGGCGCCAATTAACCTCGGAGCAGTGACATGGAAGTTGGCAGCTCCTGAATTGCAAACTTAACGGGCAAGCCCACGGCTTGTTTCTGTGATATTAGAATGCCGATATCGGCCGAAAAGATTGTCGATGTGAAGGGATCGCGATCAATTTGCCGAAAGCCGTCACGAATCGACAGTCGATCCATGGACAGGAGCAACGCATCTCGATACGGGTGTGGCGTCTCATTGCATTGCGATGCTGGTCGGCGCGAAGGCTCCATACCCTGTTGTCCTTCGTCCATCATTTAGTCAGGGGGTCGGCTTCCACTGTACAAATGCCTACCTTCTATAGTACGGTACACTTGAAAGCAGCGTATGATATTTCACTTTCTCGGGGCAAGGGAGGGGCTGGGCTAGCCGGAAATGGAACTAGCGGATGCCGCTTCGTCGATATCGAAATGGGATTGTCGCTTGTGCTTTCCCTTTCCCTGTCGTCGGCTACTAACAACACAGAACAGCAAGATGAGGACGAGGACCGGACAGCCCTTTCACGTCATTCATAGCTGAGATCTACTGGGGGCGGATTTGCCAGGAATACCGAGCCAAACGCGAGGCCAGGGGCCAGAGTTTCGATGGCGAGGGCCTTCCTTGCTTTGGGTGACTAGCACAATGGATGGAAGGGCAGTTACGCAAGGAGGACAGGATACAGGGTGGAAAAGGGGGGGGGGGGAGGGGGCAGACAAGGATGGGGTAGCCCAGCATAGCCAGCCTTCTAGGCAACCTTTGTTGAGGGCCCTTGCAACTAAGCTGCTGCTCCATTCTCCAATGGCCGGCTTGCCCTGTATTCAAAATTCCCTTCCAATTCTTTCCTGTCCCATGTCATTTCTCATTGCCCCGCCTCTGGTCGCCGCACATCAGTCCTCTCCTCCCCCTCTTCTTTATGTGTGCCTCTGGCTGGCCATACTGTGGAAATTTGCCAGAATAGGATGTACTAGGGGGCACTCACTGGGTAACCCCTGGGATGATTCCTGCCACGCTGCCTACCTAGGGCTGGAAAGGGAAAAGGACATGGTCCTTCTTGTTCTTTTTCTTCTTCCCGTCGTTGCCTCGCTTAGCCATGACAGTTCACAACCACCCTGTCTAAAGGTGGCGACGATGACTTGGAGGCTGATTTGCCCGACACAGGAAATTGGAAGTTGATGCCGCAGTGCATGCCGGCCGAGGACTTGAGAGGAAGTGGAGATCACGTTGATTCGTCAAAGTCGATTGATGCCACATGCCGAGACTGTCAGGACGAAGTCGATCGGAGGGGAGACCATGGGTCAAAGCCACCACGCCTGTCGAGTGATGGCGGTGACGGCAACAGTGACGGTGACGGTGACGCCGTGACGGTGACGGCGCGCAGGTATGCAAGCAGAGGTTAACGGCAGACAAAGAGACTGGGGAGGTGACACGGCCTCGGCCGGAAGGCGCCGCTCGGACGGGCAACTGCGACTGGGCGACTTGGCTGCGCTCCCTCGGTGAGGTAAATCCCTCCAACACCGAGAGAGTGCTCCCTCCGATGTTTACCCGTTTACGATTGGCTCACTAACCCTTCCCACTCACTGACTGCCCCTACCATGCATTGCCTCAATACCTCTTTCATGGTTGCAATTCTGGGAACAGGCTAGGTACTCGTACATTGCTCCTGCCAGTACATGATACGGAGAACGGATACTTCCTTAATAAACCACCTACCTACACGCCACGCGTGCCACGGTGCGCTACCGGCCCCGGTCCTTTCCCACACCCAAACGAGCGGGCCCTCCAAAGATGGCAAAGGAAAGGAAGGTTCAAGGAGGCAACCGCCCACGAAAACAGAGCACGGAGCATGGTGTGTCGCGGGCATTGGGGAGGCTTTTCCCTCTCCTATGGAAATCCTGGTCCTCAACCTCGACCCCTCGGGGAAATTCCGTTGGGTCACATTCTCTCTCTTTCTCTCGTCCTGCTTGCAAATCGACACATTTACCCGCTGCCCACCGTCACCCTGCCGGCGGCGCCTTGTCGCCTCCTCTGGGTCGTCGTCTGTGTGTCCGCCGTCGAACCCCGCCCCCTGCCTCTTAGCATGTCTATGGTCCTCTCAATCTCACCGCTCACTTCACGGCCGAATCGGTCGGTGTCCGATACGGGTTCCAGTCTTTCCCGGCCCTGCAAATAATTCAATGCGTCACAAACCATTCACAGCGACAAATGCCGCCGCTGTCGCCTTCGCCACCTCCCCAAGCGGCGTCTAACGATGTCCCATTGCCCACACGCGGCATACAATAACGTGCGCCTGCTCTGGCATGTCTGAACAGCCCCGGCATGCCAACGTCGTCGTCGTGGCTCCTTCAAAGTTCACAGGTGCCGGTCCCAACCCGCGCGCCAGGAACCGCCTCCAATGTGCTTTGGGGCTGCTGCGTCTTCCAAGGTGGCTCAGGTCCCCCAATCTACGGCTATCCTCGAAAGAACTAGGCAAATCCCGACATCCTGGTTAGGGGGTTCACCAAGAAACGCAACCCGCTGCTAGAGTGATCTTTCGCGAAGGTTAGGGCGTCGACAGATCTCAAGCGACCCAAACCGCTGGGAATCGACTAAGCAAGCGTTAATGCCCCGGAGGGGCACAGTGTCTGTCGGGCCTCCAAGGTAGTTAGTTGGTCGCCCACGCGAAGGAACGGAGCCAAACCAAACCAACATCCGTTTCCTCCACGGCCTTGACCTCGTACCAACCTTACCGATACGATACACACACACACACACACTCACACACACACACACACACACGTCCCCAAGAGCATGAGCTACTCTCGGCCTTGATCCATCCTTGGGACGACTAACGATGTGTTAGCGGCGGCATCGTACATGTTTGTTCCAACGACCGCACAACCTAGGACCCCGGATACCCAGTCACTCTTGCTCATCATACTAATCCAAAGGAAGAGAGCCCGCAACCACGTGAGCCAAGAGCACAGAGACACCAGAAGAATCGGTGTGCACGCAGCGAAATCGGTCTGGCTGCTGGCAGGGAACCACAACCACCGAAATAACCACCAACGGGGTGCTTACCAATCTTGTATACATTCGGCCACTGTGTCATTGCTGCTCACATTCCTTTTCGTCATTACTTCGTAGCTGTCGGGTTCGCCTCCGTACACAGTTCCATGTCATGATCATTCAGAGGGGTGGGGTCGCCAATACATGCTGTCGACCAATCAACATGCTCCACAAGCGCTGCAGACGGCGGTGATTCCATCCCCTTCGCATTCCACACCGAATTTGATTTTCGTACGTCGTCCACCCCTCCACCGATCCATTGTCGCCCCGAATCCGGCTTTTTCTGATCGTCATTGGGTGACGAACCCAGTCATGAATCTCAGAGTTCTAGTTTCCTCTCCAAGGATACGCGATGAAGCGACTTGCAGAAGGGAGAAGGACTACAACCTCGACATTTTAACAGGACAGGACCTCATTGGGCCGCGGATCCCTGAGGAACACGAAAAGGACGGGATGAGATTGCGCGGATACCTCGGGACGACAAGTTGGACATGGTCATCAGACCCAAAGTTTCTGACCGCATTACAGGTATCCATGCGGTGATTCCCATAGCCTGAAGCCTGCAGCAACTCGGCAACACCAATCATTCATCTGGTAAATCCGGCTCCCTCCCTCCCTACTCGTCCTCTCGCTGGCCCGTCTTCTTACCGCGATTATTTTACGCCCATCCGTAGGTCAACTTGGCTTGGCCAGACACCTGCCAGACGGCCATCCCTGCGCCTTGCCGTGCATTTGCTTTGCAGATGTCCTTTTCTCATGAATTTTAATCTTTTTTCCCGCGATGCCCCAGCGAACCAACCACCGAATCAGGCCGGCGTTCGCGCCGAAGGAGTTACCCCTCCTCTACCGCCCAGGGTGATGCTCGCACGTCCCTTTTCGAGTTCAAATGCTACCTCAGCGAAGCATTCCACGTGCAGGCTAAAAACTGTGTGCGCCCGACATCTGCAGTCTGGCCGATGCTGCTTCACGTGGAGTATCCACTGATTTGCAGATCATGTCGTCCAAAGGCCCAACCCACGCCTTAGGACAGTGGCTTGACCTCGTGCAACCATCGTATGAGCTACCGTGAACCACACACTACAGCCGCCGTATACAGGTACCATGGCACCATGGCATGACAGCTGGACAGGCATTTGCTCGTGAACCAGCAGCTCGCCGTGTGCCGGCTCCGTTGGCCTCGTGCCAATGACATGTACACGTCGCTGCGGTCAATTTTTTACCTTTGCTCGACGGAGTTCCTCTACCTTGCCTCTAACGATATACCCCCCTCTCGTACTTCACTTGCGCGCTCTTCAGACCCTCACCCAATCCCTTGCCGAAAGACTTCCCCGTCAATATCGGAAGGGCACCTCGGCGACAAGGATTTCTGTTCCTCAGCTGGATCCACCGAAAGGAGAACCGGGGTCACCTTCGGCTGTTCTTTGCATTTCAAAGGGATGAGGGCGGGCATGCATCGGTTCTGTCATTTGATGCCCAAACCGGAGGTGGGATTTTGAGTTTTTCATGAGGCTGGAAGCAATCTCGCAGCATGCAGGATCGTCTACACAGGGCAGGTGGAGTGCCCACACCGCCTCTATACCGGTTCTAGCCCGATCTCTTCGGGCTCAAGGACGGAAACACAGGCAATACTCTGTACAATCCGATCGTACACGGCGTACTCGACACGCAGCATGCAGTGGACGAACACCCGCAGAAACTCTCAGCACCTGCCATCGCCACTCTTTACCAAGATTTTTCAAAGCACTTCGAAGCTGCCTTGGTTCACTGACTATCATGCTGCTGCTCTCGATAGAACCTATTCCGTGCACACACATCATGCATAACGAACAGTCGGCGGATGCCATCTCCCTCTCTCTTTCCCCTCGAGAAGGTCCAGGAGCAGGAATCAAGGCTTGTCTGAGACATTTGTTCCTGACTATTCCCAACGCCTCGAGGCTCGTGCAGGCAAGGCAAAAATAACGCCTCAGGCGCCGCTAACGTGATGGAATCATTGCCAAGCTCCAGGAACCAGCCCGGGGAGATGTCTTCATCGAGCTATTTGGCCGTGGGCGATGATTCCCCGTTGACGAGTGATCTAGCCGATACGTCTCACATGTCGCCAGGAATTCCGAGAGGCCAGACCATCAGCGACATTATGCGCCAATAGCATACACAGTACTCTGTATGGCAACCCTGAGGGATGAGGGATGAGGTCATGAGGCCACCGAGCGGTCAGTCCAGCCGTGGTCGTGGTCGACGAGGAACAAGCATACCCCGGAAGTTCCCTCGGCCTGTGCAGGCGCTGTATCATTGGGAGGCCAAGAAGGTGTCAACCAGAGTGCGTCCAATTTTAAGCCCCCAACACAACAAGGGGTTTCACCCCCCCCTGAACAGACCGGGGATTGCTGGAGCACACAGAAACAGAGTCAGAGTTGCCGGCACTCACACTGTGATCGAACTCGGCGCGGGCTGCATGGCCTTATGTAAAGGGCGCATGGGCAGGGCGAAACCTGGATGCTGGAAAAGGCGGCTTATTTCACTCGTCGCCAGTTGGGCTATGGACGAGCACTACATATCCACAGCGGCAAGTGACGACCGTGAAAAGCGGTACCCGGACCGTGGCCAAGCAGAAACGCGTACGCAACATGCAAGCGTTCGCGCTCTGCCCCTCTGACTCTCCCTCTCCCCTTCTCCCCTCGCCGTCTGTCTGTCCCTGAAGGCGAGGGGAAAGGGGGCTAGCGGTCAGCAAGATGGGACGAAAAAGAGAACCCCCGCTGGAGCCGACCAGGAAGAGCCTGCCCTACGACGGCAACCCTATGCTCCAGGCTGCAACAGAAGGGGCCATGTACCTATCATGATCATTCCGCTATTTTCTCCGTGCCTATCAGTAAGTCATGGGTAACCGGGAACGGTCACTATCGGTCGGACGCGCCAGATTGCGAGAAAGACGGCCGGCGACTGAGCGTCCACGTAGAAAATGCACGACGACGAGACAAAAGAAGGGAAGAAAGAGACGCCCTCCCCCCCCCCCTCCCCCCCTCAACAAGACACGATCGAGTGGTAGCAAAGGGTGGGAAAGTTGAATGCCCATCTCCTCCCAGTTGCCCAGCTGCCATGGGCTACCAATTCTCCTGGCAGTGATTTAACGAACATGATGATCGTCCTCACGCGCTGGATCCACTGCTTCAGCTTACCCATCACACAGAGAGCCTAATGGTCTGCAAACACGGAATGCAGGCAGGGCTTTCATCCATAGGGGTCTGATGCCCACGACCTTCAGAGGGACCGCCTTGGCAACGTACTCTAGTTTGATGCCCACCCCGGAAACCCGTCGATAGTCGTTCAGGTAAGGTGGCACTGGACACTCGGCTAACCAGTTTGAGTCGATCCGACCTCCGCAGAGGGCAGTCCCAGCTGTGTACATCGTAGTGTACCATCGCGCAAAGCCGACGAAGGGGCGATTGCTTCCCGCTATCCGGGCGGGCACTTGAGCACCGCACCTCCACATAGTCGTCTTCCCTTGCAGCCGTCTGCCGTTCTCTTCGCGGAAGTGCCACAACGTCCGAATCACAAACAATGCCACCACAACGCTCTAGCTACTAAGCGACGCGTGCGTCGATCATAGCTAGGAGCCATCGACCTGATACCGAGGAACATGCCGGAAACTGACTAGCCCGATGATGCTCGGCAATGAGAGGTGTGTGTGCCCAGAAGCGAGCGTTCTAGGGCCTCGTTCGTTCGTAAAACAGCGTCGAAGGTTCCGTTGACAGGCTTGAATCGATCACAACGGAGGTCCCATCTCGCGACTCGACGAATGTCACTTTTCGGCTGCCACACCATCGTTTCTTCGCAAGCCATCGCAGCCTCATAGTGTCGACTGGCTCTTACCATCTTCGGCAACTAGCATACCTGACTCGTGCCTGTCCTTCCATGGCGTTGGAGGAGTGGTCGCCTCACGCATGCCCAGGGATGTTTGGCCAGCCGATCGGCCTGGTGTTTGCTTGTCAAAGATCGACTGCAGAACCTCCACATCCCCCTCCCCCCCACTGGGCGCGCGAAGGGCGAGCGAACTGTGGATGACGGTGATCACTGAAGAAAGTCGAAGCTCCGCCGAAAGTCTCGAGAAGCAATTCAACTGGAGTTAATCGAATATCGGCTGCCAAGTGTTCAGAATTCTCTCGGCCGACTGCCCCCCTCATGTTCCCAGATGGAGCTGGACTAGTCGTCGGCATATGACTTCTGGAGGGGCAGTCGACAATCCAACCACGACTCGGGTTCTGACGACGCGTTGTGTCTGCCGTCACTACGTTTCGTCCAATTAAAGTCGGCAATTCGGAGCTCGGCACATGATGAGTCTTTCATGCGGACAAGCTCCCATCTACATGCACTAGGCGGCTTGACCTTGATCTCCCTATTCAACCGCACCGACTCCCATCGTGCTGTCATGGTATCTGGGCACTAGATTACACCAAGTCTGGCTCTGCGGGTTCATTCTCCCGCGAAGCACAACCCCCTTTGATCGAACATTCGGTCTCTCCGAATCACCGACATCGTAGTTCTAACCGGAGTCCTGATAGAACTATTCATGCTGCCCTGTGCTAGACACGTCGAGATCATCACCAGGAGGAGACTTAGTTTTCTCGTTTCAGTCTTTGACATTGATGATTTTTCAAATCTTTTTAACATACGCTTAAGCCTGGCAAGGTTCTGTCCGTCGCATAGTGGTTACTTTCACAAATGTCACGGCATCCTACGACCGCCCTGCGAGCCCCGCCACCTCTTGCACCGATGATGCCTGCGGTTGAGGGGCTCGACTAATCGATAATTTTCTACACAAACCGCGCGTGCCTTTGCGAGGAACTGAGGCCTCTTGGTTCGAACTTAATAACGTCATCGGATGATACCACGCATGGATGCCCATCCTTGTTCTCTTCCCCTTTTCCATCTTATGTGCTGCGAGGCAAAATTCGAGTCTTAGGCTACGGGTGTCTGTATCTGCACGTTATGTCGATCGAACCATTCGCATTGTAGGCTCCATACATATTGCTTTAGCCTCTAAGTGGCCAAACTCATCGTTGACATTCGAGCACTGACGAGAGTTAGCCATTACCAGGTACGAACGGCATGCCTGGGTCGGTCGAGGCCCGCGTAGATGTTCTTAACGCTAGTCATTCCTCCTAACACAGAGTCCATCTAATAGGCAACCGTTGTCCGTGCGGTGAATAACCTCGTAGCAGCCGTCCCTCCTACCGATGTAAAACTTGCCGTATAACAGCTTCGCAATTCACGTATCGTCTGCCCTTGACGCCGTTCCATTGACCCTCCTAGGAACTTGGTCCACACGGAGAGCCTTTCGCCCCTCAGCAAGCGGCTCCCGAATGCCATGTCCGGACGAAACGCGAAAACCTGGTGAGAAGTGGTGGTCAGAGTGCTAAGTAGCAAAGAAGCCAGGTGGATTTGACACAGGCATGCATCTGATGACACTATGGATAAAGAAAGGCAATACACAGAAAGGAGCTAGCATCTGTGTATATTCACATTGCTCTTACCCCAACGCTACTCTTTCGTTTTGCAAACGCTCTCGTTGAAATCGACACTGCTGTTTGACAGGGCGACAAAGAAAGACATATTCAAGTCAACAGCGAGTCCTCGCAGTACAGTAGAGGCCAATCGTTCAGATATTGACCGAACGTACCACGAAAACTAGTTGAAGTCACTAGCGGACATTCAGTGACGGATTCCCATGGCCTGTAGGCCTTGTTATTGTCCTCCTGTTGTTCGCTCCTGAAAACCGTTCTGCCGCTTAGGGGAACCGTTCACGGCAGAGGGAATGAGGTTTCATTGTCTTGCCTGGCAAGGTTGGGGTTCCTGTCGACGATGGTTCGTCACATTGAGCAAATTCTTGTCATCTACTTCGGCAGAAATCAATGTCACCCAAGGCTTTGACCTGAGTTAATGACCAAACACAGTCCAGTTCGAACATGACTGGGAATACACCGAGGGAACTTAGATCATCCCAAACATATTTACCCCCCCCCTCTTACCTCCATCAACGGTGTATAAATCCATCTCGAAGACTATCTGGGTACCGGTATATGTGGTCCAGGTGGCGCTCTGACGACCGATTGCAAGCCCAAGCATTCATGGTGTATGCGGTGTGACGCAGAGAAGCATGGGACGGCAGTTGGCCGTTTCGCCGCTAGTGGGAGTTTAAGATAAAAAGAAGAGGAAAAAAAAACTCCCACCGGTAGCTCGCTGTCAAGGACAGAAAATGTAAGCTTTCCGGGCCATACTAAGACGAGACGGCTGGATTGTAACGTGTGCATATTTGGTTGCTCTGGTTGGATTGATGGAGAGCATAGGGCGTCGTCAAAAATAAAAGGGGTTTGGATTGCATACTTCCCCCCTTCTGGGCGGGCCTTGCCCCAGCCAGGGCGCAGATAGATCCCTGTGAACATCATCCGCACCGATTGGGGAACACACCATGTTGTTTGTTGCCTTTCGTGTCTCGCTACTCCCCCAAGCACCTGGGCTCTCTCTCTCTCTCTCTCTCTTTCTCTGGGCGCTTGCATGAATTTGGATTTGAACCCTTTTCTTCTTGGAAATCCCCTTTCTCGTGCGTATAAAACCGACACAAAGAAAACATGCAGGAACAGGAGCGGTGGCACGGCGCCGCCGTACCTAGTATTTCCTCTCCACCTGGGACAGCACCGCGGTAGAAACGGGGGATGCGGGCGGCCAAACCCCCCTGTCCCTTGCTTTTCATGCCTTCTTTGAAGGGGAGGGTTTGAAACTGTAAACACCGTATCGTGGCAGAAAACTACTATACGATGTACATCGTACACGACACCAAAAAGCTAGGCCGACACAATCCAGGTCCCGGGACTGCGGTCCTGGGTTTCTTGTTTTGGGGGGGGGAGGGGGAAAAGCTTCCACGTCGCGTATGCAGGTCGAGAAAACTCAACTCGACCGAACGAGACATACGAAGCATCTACAATTACTGCTGCTTCCCGACTCTTCTCTCCCCCTGGAAAACGAGTAGATGACGCAAGCACTGCTGTGTTCCTCGTCTCAGTATCGACACACACCCTGACAAAGTTTCCCTCCCCCCCAAGGGCGCCACAGACGTCGAGATGCCCTCCCTGATTCCGTTAGTCGTTCTTCAGCAGCATCAGCTCGCGTCGACCTTGGCCTGGGAAACTCGCTCCCCCCGGCGGCTCACGGCAGCACTAACTGATGCTCTCCCGCTGACCAGCAAGCCCGTGGTGCCTGCTAGCGCTCGCAGCTTGCAAGCTTGCCCGATCCAGGTTAGCCACCCATCTGGGAGCTTTTGGCATGTCGGTCCAAGGTTCGTCCTGTGGCCTGGATATGTCGAACGCGACGACAACTGCCTCGAGACAAGCAGCGCAACGCAACGGGCCGACGATACTGTGAACAGCGACGAAGTCGTACGCGCGGAAAGCCAGAGATGCCACCAGTGCCGCAGTGCATCCGCGCTCATGCCGACTCGAGCCGGAAGTGAGTCTCGCAACTGCGTAATCCGTCAGCGAGAGGTCTCAGACCATGTCCACCTCATCTCCTCACGGCACACATGTCCAATCACGATGTCAAGTTCCAAGACAAGATGCCCGAATAGAGTTTCCCACCTGCGGCCTCTCCGCCCTCTCACCGCCCATCGAGAACGTCCCTAACGATGGCCATTGGGACGAAAAAAGCCAATGCATTCGCGACATTCTCACTCAGGATGGTTGGCTGGCAGCAGCGAGTAGCAAGGAGCGTGGAAAGGACTTCCATTCGCATCGCACGCTCGTACCGGTCCATCTCCCACCCCATCCTTCCACCACCCTGTTTTCTTTTGCCACTGCTATCCCTAACTGACAGCCCCAACCCACAGACGGAATAGACAAAGAGAGAGAGAGAGAGACAGAGAGAGAGAAAGAGAAAGAGGGGGGGATGGGAACGTACTCTATTGAGGTGTATCATGTAGGCAGTCTCCAAAAGATTGGCGTTGTTTCTACACCTCGTGAGCGAGCCCCTTCTCTTTGTTCTCTTCTGGCCCCCTCCCCGCCCGCCTCCTCAAACACCTGTGGGGAGATCTTCTCCATCAGGCGCCACAGGACACTTCTCCTACAGCACGAGCAGCGGCTTGCAGGATAACCTCGCTCGGTCTCAAATGACTCGGAGAAAGGGATTCTCCCCGTCTTTGGCGTTTTCTATCTTCACATATGGAGAGAGGATTATTTGGAACACCAGCACGCCTCCCCCCCCTCCCTTACCCCTTTGCCAACTCTGTCTCCGTTCCCTCTGCGTCGGAAACCAGTCCCATGCCTGTTTTGAGACGGCACATCCGGCTGTTCGTCCAAACGCAGCAGCACAGCGCGCACAGGAGGGAAGCAAGCCTCTCCGTCAATGCGAAACTACTTACACCCTCTCTCCCAGAGAGGAGAGGGAGGGAGATAAAGAGAGAGAGAGAGAGAGAGAGATGCCACCACACCTGCCAAGCGGAAGGGTGGGTTTGTCGGTATCCAGTGCGTCTAGACTCCCCAAATGGCCACCCTCCCCCCCTTTTCTCGGCCAAATCGACAGAACCTTGGATAATTTGCCCGAAAACCACCAAATCTCCCACACTCGTCATCAATACAGTAATTCCGTCTTGTCGTCGCCCGTGGGCCCGTCCCCCTCCTCCCTGGCAATGCCGGTCTTGCCCATAAGAGGCCTCTTCCGAGCGAGTTCTGGACTTCTATTCATTGGCAAGTTGGAGACCAAGGGCCGGTGCTAGGAGCGTGAGAGGGGGGGGGGGAGGCAGGGGCGCAATGTGAACAGAAAGATGTGGTAGCTTGCCAGGACAGGGTCTCTTCTCAGCCGCCCCCCTTGACTTGTACGCCACTTGACGGTTCTGGCCCCCTTTCCCCCGCCGCGCTAGGTCGGTAGGCCGAAGATCTTTGCTCCCCTTGCCCGGAGGCCATCTAAGCGCATCCGGTGGCAGTGCAGCAGGTTCGACAACCTGCCCTTTGTGATTCGTCGGTCGTCTCCTTCCGTACGATGTGTTCTAACGATCCGAGGGGGGGTGCGCCCTCACGGGCCCATCGGCACCACCACGTCCTGCCTCGTGACATACGGGCACCACAGGTGTATCAAAGAAGAGAAGGGGGGCCTCTTTTCCCTTTTTGGAATCATCACCAGTCGCGGCGGGAGGCTGGGGCAGGGTTTGATGATGAGGACGAGGAGAGCAACGCTGGGGGTGAGTTTGCGCTCAGCGGCTGATTTTGAGGGCACACCTCTTGAGGTTGCTCGAGACGCCTTCTCTCCCAAGGGGCAGTGCTAGATACTTGCCTGGGATATCACCTCCCGTCCCCTCATCCGTATCATTCTCCCGCCCACTCGGACAGTCGCTCACTCGCTTGCTCGCTCGTCCGTCGCCGTTGATGCCGTTGGCTGGAGGGGGGGCCGCTTTCCGGAGTCGACTCCGTTTCACAGAGGCGGCGCCGTAGGACGACAGCCGAACGGGAACGGGACTGACCAGATCGTGCTCACATCAGTCACTTTGTCCGGCCTCTGCTTGGGCTCGTTTCGTCCCTCCTTTCTTTCGCATTCTTCCGCTGCACGCCCCGTCATCCCTCCAACGCTCACGCCGTCAGCCGGTGCTGGCTCTGGCACTGGCTCTGGCGCTGGCTCTGGCGTTGGCTCTGGCGCTGGCGTTGGTGTTGGCTTGGGCGTCGATGACTGATGGGTTGTGTTGGTGTCCGTGAAGTCCTCATTCTAGGTGACTACACACCCCAGCCAGGGGGCAAGCGCATGGCTTGTTTGCCGCGCCCTTTCTTTCTCGTTCTTGGTATCCGTCTCTAGTGCGATGTTGAGGACGTGTCTAGCGGATGATGGTGGCTCTTGCTGCTCTTCTCCCTTCTTCCTTGTTCAATGAGAGAAATGGCGCAAAATTAACTAGTGGGTGCCCATGCTTTGCGATGGCATCGTGGGAACGTCACTCTGTTCCAAACAGGGCGTGTGTTCGTTCACGTGTGGGAACTTCTATTGACTTCAACACGGGGGTGTGCGCTGGTGGTCAGAACCGAGCCAAGGACGGAAGAGAGAGGCAGGGCTTTGACCGGCGTCATGCGGTAAGACTGGTGGAGAAGAAGAACAAGGAGAGAGCGTTGGCCAGCAGGAATGGAAGAGGGAAGTACAATGACCGCGCGTCAGGATGGAGGCTAGGTGGGGAGGTGGGAGGCAAAGGCGGCGCGAATCTCACGACATGATGCGATACGCGACGTACTACGGGAACGGCAAATGATGAAGACACGAATGGGATCTTGGACGTCAGAGGGCGCCAGTCGTCCTTCCGTCGCCCGTTCCAAGTCGCCCATCCTTCCTCCCGTCCTCCGGTCTTGGCCCCTATTTTCCTCTAGCTCCTTGACTCCCCCTTCCCGCGGGTTTGTCGTCTAGTGTCGGCTAGAGGCCGTGCCTGGGAGGAAGACAGAGAGAGAGAGAGGTGGAAGAGCAAAAGGGGGTGTGTGTGTGAAGAACGAGAACAGGGGGGCAGGTCAGGGAGCGAAGGCTGCGGGATTCACACATGCCGCATCACGGACTTTCATCAGAAGGCCGACGAATTATTGGGTCGCGCGAGGCGTGTTGTTCGTGCGTGCAGAACGATACACACGTAGCCCGCGCCAGCCACTTGTTTCTACCATGAGAGGGAAAAAGGAGAAAAGGCATGTGCTCGGTCACCCGACAACGGATCAGTCGGCGAGCAGCGGCGGCGGGAGCGACAATTAGGGGGGAGGGGAGGAAGAAGGCGCGCAAACCGGGCTCAGCCTAGCACCGTGACTTGAGTTGTCAGACGGATTTTGGGCTGATGACTGAAATGATGGCTGGGAGGGGACGAAGGAGCGATATGCTCGTGCGCTGCTGCTGCTGCTGCTGCTGCTGCAGCTATTGCTGTCGTCGCATGACGGGCTGCGCCGTCGCGTCTGGTGTCTGAGGGGGTGGACGTCCGCGCCGTGCAGTTTGTTAGGGGAGTGGTGGAAAGGGGGTGTTGACCATCCGATTCTCGTATCTGGTGTTTTGTCAATGCCGCTGCCAGCGCAGAGCACTCGCCATGGGTGCGAGATAGAGGGGGTGGCAGCGGGAATCGGTCATAGCACACCTCACGAGGGAGACTGGAGGGCTGGTGGTGTCGGGTAAAGGATGATATCGCGGGCCTGCTTGCTTGCTGCTGCTGCTCGAGGGGGGGAGGGGGGTGCGTATCCTGCCTGCCGTCCTCCCCCGCTTCACTTTCTGGCGGCGGTCACAAGAGAGAGAGAAGAGAGAGAGGCTGGGTGATCAGCAGCATCAAAGGGGGGGAAACTCTATCGGTCAAGTGATACCGAAGTGCGCAGATGTTATGTCATGTGCAGGTGAAGCCGGTTTCCGGTGTTCTTCAAAGTCGAGAGGTGGCATGGCTGGCAGGCGTTCATAGCGAGGCTGGGGGGGAGGCGGATGACGACAACGAATGGATGAGTTTTTGTCTGATGTCGTTGCCTTGCCCGAATCCTTTCCCCTTTGATAGCGCGCCGTTGCGAGGAGCAAGACGAAGCAAAAAAAAAACCCCCCAAGGGTTCAACGAGCGCAAAAGAAGAGCGTGGCGTCGGTCGACTTGTCTTTGACAGGAAGACAGCCCGTCGAGTCCGTCGTAGTCGTCCGTCTTCCGTGCCAAAAACGTCCGAGGGGACGTCTTGTTGGCGCGAAGCCATGGTGTATGGACGGGCGGCCGGGCTCTGGCGCTTGCGGTGATCATTCAACGTACGTTGGAAGGTGTCGAGGGAGAGAGAGAGGGGTATAAGACCTTGTCTTCAGTCTGGATGTGAATATGATGGGTTTTGGTATATACGTATTTGGCTGCTGGATTTTGGTTAAGTCGATAAGGGGGTATAGGAGCTGCTATGTTCACTCTGGAGAGGGAGGTGATGGAAGTGGTGTTGAAGCAGATGAGGAGCAGCGAGTGGAAGACACACCCAACTTTACGCGTCGGTATTCGTCGAAATTATGGGAGAATAGAACTGCCTCTGCCTAGTCTGTGATTTTCGAGATGATGTTGATATCATGTTATCCAGACTAAAGTTTTCTATCATAGACAAATACAGCGTAAGTTTATTCTGGTTCTACTGTCAACTCACCCTCGTGGGATCAACGCGAGTCTCGTTCTGCTTCGTGAGATATTTCGCGTTTTACTTGTTGGCTCCTTACTTGTTGCCCGAAATCGTCGTGGTTGTGGTAGAGGGAGCTAGCAAGAAGGGGAAGAAGCGGGTGAAGCTGTGACCATTGATGGGTTACATGTGCAAGACCTCAGATATCTTCCGGTGGTATTCGTGACTGCTTGCTCCATGACCTCGCCAGAGATCGAAGGATAAAACTGCTCAGATGAAGCACTGTTCACCCGGCTGCCTTCAAGAACATACGAGGCGTACGTGGTTGCCCGGGAGAGAAAGCAATGTAAGGGAAACCTGATCGTCTCTTGCTGCTGTCTGAAGTTGTTCCCAACGGCGACCTCTGCAACTGTGCTTCTATAGGCCCGGAGAAGGCTGGCCTCAGGAGATAACCTGGATCCTAAAACTTGGCTTGTGGACTGACTTGCCTCACTCGGTAAGATGAAACTGGAAGCGACGGTTGGGATCGAGTCTCCAAGCCGATTCTCTCCGGCTTCACATGACGATCGAGGTGACTTCAGATCTCGCACGACTGCCATAGATATTTTGAGCTTCCCACTTCACTAACTACCGAGAAGATAGAAAGCGGAGGGAAAGTTTATAGGACAACCTGTTCGGAGTAATACAAGTGTTTGAAGTGTGTCGTTCCCAAATCGCGGCCCCACCAGCCGTTCTTCGGCGTCCCTCCGATATGTGCCCCGTCCAGGACCCTCCCCGCCCCATCCATCAGCGAGCCTCATCATCGTGGGCCTGTCTTAGGGCTCTCCCACCACAGTCCCACACATCAACATCACAACAATCCACTACGGGTTGGTCGGTTAGCTCAGTTGGTTAGAGCGTGGTACTAATATATCATCTCGATATATCAAGTGATGCCAAGGCCGTGAGTTCAAGCCTCACACTGATCATATCTCTTTTGCCCGTCCCTCGCCCCCTTCTCTCTACCAAGGAGAAGGAGATACCGGTTGCCTTTTTGCCATGTTTGATTATCTTAGTCGGTGTTGGTCATGCACATTAAGACCTTACCGGGGTCGGTCACAGCTGTCGTCATGCTCTGCACGACACCGCGGATCGTGCGATCGATCTTCGAGGCGGGTGAGGGGCGTCGTGATTCGGAAGGCTCCGATCTGATCCGTTGTCGTGGACAAGAGGGAGGAGGGTGTTTTGTGGTGTTATCGACGGCCCGGGATCTGATATGTGATGTGACCTGCTCAGAGGTCGCAGCCTCGGTGTGGGGGGGAGCGACGGAGGAGAAGCGTCCCGCAAATATAGTTAGTTTGGTCTTGGGTGGTTCATGTATATGAAGTTAGGGTGTTGGATGTTGAAAGTAGTAACTGTCCACACTGGGAAGACCGGCAAAGAGTCGCACTTTTGACAAGAGGCATTCAACGGACCTAAGGGGAGAAACTGTGTAAAAGAGAGCAGCACCAGTTATTATCCATATCAAACATGTACCTCGTCCAGGCTGAGACAAAGGAAAGGAACTGAACTGTAAAAGTGCATTCTTATTCTGGTAGCCATGAGGCCGAGTAAGTATATTTATCATTAATCAGTTACGCTGGATATAAAACTGCCACCTTTCGAAGAAAAACCCTCATGAGAGACCTTCAATACCCATCCCTATACAGCAAGTCTCACAGTCCGATCTGCTGCTGCCGTTCCTCCTGCAGCTGGTCTTCTTCCAGCTTCAGGCCCGAGTATCGCATGTGAAGCCGATCCCTGAAGTGGTAATGGCGAATGCCGTTGGGCCTTGCCGCTTTGAATGCTTCAATGGCCTCGCCCACAGTCATCCCGCACCGCTCGACGAGGTAGCACACAATGAAGTACCCGGTCCGGTTGAAGCCGTAGTGGCAATGGACGCCAATCACCTGCGTCTGACCGTCAACCTCCGTCCACTTCTCCTGCTCGGCTCTTGTCTTCTGCTGCTCCCGCAGCTTGTCGACCAGTGAAATAAAATGGGCGACTTCGTCGTCCTTGGGCGGGATCTTGGACACCGTCGCGTACTTGTGGTATCGCACACCGCCTTTTTCCATGCTCCGTGGGTCGTACACCGGCTTGTCGTGGCTGATGTCGATGACATCTTTAATGATGCCTCCCCAGTTCTTGACGAACTCGGTGGGACAGTGTATGTCATCCGCTTCACGCAGGGTTTTCATTGCCCTGAAGACCGCCGGTTTGCCCTTGGGACCGATGGGGTGGGAAACAGGAACCACCCCCTTCCACTTGGCCAAATTCTTTACATCCCACTTGCCCTCGCGCGAGAGGTACTGTAGCTGCCAGCCGAGAGAAAAGCGACCTGTAACGTGGGTGGCGAGAAAGTCCGAGATCAGACCGGCGAGAACCCGGACAGTGGCAGGGTTGAAAAGCAGAGCGTGGTTGGCCGGTCTAGGCATGATGATGGACCTTACGACCTTGGTGGGATGTCGGGGCTGAGGTGGGACGTTTGCTGGTGATTCTTGTGGTGTAGAAGGATCCTCGAGAGAGTTTTCTGGATCATCGATGGGTCGACGATCACGATCGCGATGGAAGTCCTCGTCTCGAATGTCATCTATGCTCTCGGGCCCGTAGTCCTCTGCATCCTTCGACGTGTTGCTTGACGTTACAGCCTCGACAGTTGTCTCGTGCCAATCATCATCAGACCCGGTTTCCGTCGACGGAGACGCCTTTCCAGACAGGCACTCTCTAATCTTGTCGACCTCGCTAGGGGGCGTGAGCTTGTCCTCCGCGCCAGCGATCAAGTAGACGGGGACGTCGACGCCGGCCCACACATCCTTGCCAGGGATGCCGCCTTTTGCGATACCATTTTCGTATCTCGGGAGTGATCCCCATGCCATCCTGCGCCAGACTGGGGTCCGACTCTGGTTGTTGAAACGGTCCTGAAGCTTGCGTAGCTCGAGATCGGCTTCCGGGCCTACAAACCGACTGACGCTAGCGCTTTGCGGACCGCCCCATCGATCGTAGGCCCTCCAAAGGTCGAAGAGCCAACCAGGAATCCATAGCAGGGTGCGGAAAATCTTTGTCTTTTCTTCTGCTGGAGGACCAGCCAGGGGACAGACGGCAACCAAGCCAACGACATACTTCCGCAGCTTCGTCTTGTTATTAACGCTGTGACTCGCCAAGCGTGCGCACATAATCGTACCCATACTGTGACCGATAAGGACGACGCTGCGGCCAGGCTCTTTCTGACGGTACTCGTCGATAATTAGCTCCAGCAACTCCCCGAGGGCTTCCGGGGTGTAGGCATCCCATGCCTGTTCGGTAAACTCGGAGCGGCCACATCCGGGCAGGTCGATGGCCAAGCATGACGATATGTGAACGAGGCTCGTCAACAGCGGATGAAACTGGGCTACGGAGCCCCCTAGCCCGTGGATGAAGACCAGTAAAGGAAGAGGCGGTTTGGGTAACTGGTCGGCTTGAAGATGCCGCTTGTAGAATGTTCTGATGCCGGAGTAGGTGAAGCGATCGGTCTTGTAGTCACGGATCTCCGAGTTGTCCTTCAAAAGGGCCGGATCGGTAGCCTCAGGGTCATGAGGGTTGGCTGAGCTCGGCCGTGCCGTGGCCTGTTGTTGATCTGCCATGTTGACCGTGGAGGGGATGATGTTTATAACGGGGTCCAGACGCGACTTGGCTACGAGCACCGCAAGAGTAGCAAGTGTAGAAACACAATCGAGGATGGTTGGGTGAAGGGTGAGCGATTATCGACGACGACCAGACAAAGCGCGGGTATCTCTGAAAGTAGTGCGCTACTAGAAACGATGGTCGGCTGTTGTGTTGGGGACGCGGTTGTGCGAGAAGCGATGATTCCCGAACAAGCCGTGTTTGGATAGAGTAAACAATAAAAAAAGAAGTAACGAAAAAATCAGCTGCGACGTGGTCGGAGACGGTGGACGGAATGTGAGTCAATCAGTGACGAAGTTGGAAAGCGCCCTTCGACTTTTGAGTGCCTGTCGCACCTGGTGCTGCTGGGCGCAAGGCCCAGAGCACGGCAGGGAAAACAAAAGCGGTGTCTTTTCTTTTTTTTCCTTGTTTGGGGTCAATTGAGGGACTGAACGGGGCAGCTATTGTCGTTGAGATCGACTGAGGCTGTGGGAGCCTGAGAGGTGAGAACGTGGTTAGAATAGACCGTTCCTAAGGCAAGAGTGAGTGAGCGGGTGAGTGAGCGAGTGAGAATGAGTGGAGGGAAAAGATAGTGAGACCGCGCTGCCCAAGAAAGTAAATGAGCCTCACAAGAGAGCCAGCCAAACCTTGCCTTTTTGGCAGTTCATGTCACTGCTCATTCTCAGCCAACAGTTCGTCATCCCTCCTCCACCTGGGGCTAGCAGACCATTGCCATTGGCTTCCCTGATTTTGGAATTTTTGGCCAATAGCAATGCCCTGCACATCATGGGTCCTAGGGGTTCTGCAAGGCTGATTACGTATCAGAACAAGATGAATTTTGGATATTTGTACATGAGATTTAGGTAAACATGTATCAGTATTTTCACATTATTTATTACATATAGTCCTTTACCATATTACTGAAGTGTTTCTCTTTTGGTGGGATTCTTTGGTGTCCACCAAAATTACGTTGACTGGAAGCAACCGTGCGAGTTAAAACACCCCAATTGTACAGCTTTTGGCTCCTCTTGCCGCCATCTCTTAACGGGAGTCGGGACCTCGACGGTACGAGCTTCTGATAATTTACCAGAGCCCCCTCCCTCCCTGCCATAATAGCTGATGGCGCATCGTCTCGAGTCATGGAGACGTTGCAGGAGTGCCAGATTATGTTTTGCTCCATAAACCACCGTGAAGCAGTCATGCTCGTGAATCGCTCCCACCTGCCTGCATGTCGACAGTATCAGAGCAGTCGGTCTTCAAATCGCGATGACTCCAGTTGAAGAAACACGGCCATTTTCACCTTGAGCACACCTCACACAGCTCCCTTGCCGTCAACCCATCCGATGGGAATCAATGCCCCTGCGACATCGTCAACACCTCGCTCCGTAGCAAGCAAGTTGAACTGCGAGGCTGCATTTCTCGTGTCCAAAAGCTCGACGCGAACGCCGAGCGAGCTGAGGTGCTTCCTCGTCGCCGGGCTGAGCGGTACAATCTTGGGGCCGACACCGAGGATGAGGAGATCTGAAGGGGGAAAAACGGAGGCTTGTTAGCTAAAATCTTCCATCTCTTAAAGGTTGAAGATGGCGTAAAAGGGGAATGGACAAGACGTACCAGGTCTTGGCCAGACCAATTCCAACAGTCCGAATGCTTCCGCCGGCAGCTCAAACTGGCCCTTGGCATTGATCAGCTTCTTGGTTCCCTTCGCCTCCCACGGCCTCCACGCGAACGCTTCGCCGCCGATGAGTAGCGCTGCATCGCCGTCCATGATCTTGACGCCGCTGTTAAGGTGGAAGCCGTCTGGGACGCAGGCGTCAATCGAGGTCGAGGGGATCGGGATGTTGCCCAGGACGTCCATCTCGCCAAAGTCTGTCGCGCCCTGGTAGTCCTTGGGCTTTTCCCTTGAACTGGAGGCAGAGGTGTGGAATTGACTGCCGAGCTGCATGGCGGCTGCCGAGGGTCGTAACGGTGTTGGCGAGACTCGGGGAGCGAATCCGGGAAGAGTGCGCTGGACGCGCGTGAGGGCGCGGAGAACGCGGGTGCTCGTCGAGAAGTGCATCGGATCGGATGGATGTGTATGGATCTTTGAAAGATAGACGGCTGTATCCTTGGGGTTCCAGGTGTGCGGTGTCAAGGGTACGATTTCGTAGATTGGTGGTGCTTGGGAAGAAGTTGCGTGCAGCTCCGCGACTTTTTTTTTGCTCGGAAGGGCTACCTCAGTATCTTGAACGTCATGATTGCAGGGTTGCGTGCTACGACAGCCACGAGCGTAAATGGTAGGTGGGGGACACGGGACGCAAGACCGACCGGAAAGGATTGTGCATCATTCCCTCTGACTCTCTCTCTCTCTCTCTCTGTATTACGTGCAGCCGGTCTATGTCGCAGAGGCGTAAACGGTTCAATTTGCTGTCACAACCCGCGTGTCGGCGGTAAACCACATTTTGTAATTTTGTTCTTTTGGGCGCCATTACCAATACACCGCGGGGTCGTTATCTCGTCACAAAACAACGAAACATGAATACCAACATAACCCGAAAAAAAGGAACTGTTGTTGTGTTGAAGGGCTCGATTTCCGTTTCTCATTCAGGTATCGAGGCCTAGAGTGCCCTAACGACAGCAGCGGCAGAAGAATCCGTTTTCACTCCGCCTGTGGCCTGACGATTTCTTTGTATCATGCAGTTCCTTTTGCCCTAATGAACACCGAAGCAATGAACCAACCCCTGAATTCCCATTCCTGCCAGTGTTGTGTTGACGTTGACCAAGAAGAGGCGTGTCCGGGTTTATTTCTTCTTCTCGCTCTGGCTCTGCTCCTTCAGCACCTTCTTGACGATCTTCTGCTCCTCGATGAGGAAGGCGCGGACGATGCGGTCACGAACGCAGTTACCGCATCTCGAGCCGCCGTACGCGCGCTGGACGGTCTTCTTGGGCTTGGAGATCTGGGCGTACTCGCGGGGGCGAAGGGCGGGAACCTGTGTGGGATGTATGTCAGCATGTTGACAGCGTTGTGCTGAGCGCCAGCCGCGACCGGTCTTCGATGTAGCCATCTGAGAGTGCCGAATGCAACGTGAAGCCTCCTTCCCACAACCAGTCTTGTAACATTTTTCTGAACCGTTCTCGCCGTCGATGTCCCGATATCCAGTTGATATCTCGCGTCACAAAGTCCCTTGCATTCTCTCAAATGGCTCCTCGAATCGATCGCTTCGGCTCCGGAACTAGGTTTCGAACTTACGCCGGGCAGCTTGACACCGCAGTCACCGCACTTGGGGGCAGTGCCGCGCTTCTTGATGTGAAGAACTCTCAGCTCACCGCCGGGAGTCTTGACGATCCGGGTCAGGTTAGAGCTGGTGTTGTAGCTGCAGTAGAAAAAATCTCCAAGTCAGCCATTTGTAGTCCTTCCAAGACACACAAGCGTACGGTCGATCGCGCAAGACGGGGGAAATGTCATCGTTCGCTGAGTCTATCGCAAGCAAGAACTCCAGAAGTGATCACTCACCCGTTACGGCGGCGGTACGTGACACGGTTTCCGGCCATTGTGACTGATTTGCTGCGGGCTGCGGGTTGGTTAGTTGAGAGTCGAGGATCGCGAGCGGCGGATTTTGGAATCTGGAAATTTTGTGTGGGTGGAAAGACGAGTTCGAGCCCGCTTAGGCGACCAATGAGGTGGGGGTGGAGTGAGCAAGCCACATGTGGCGAATCATCTCTGGAAAGCCCCAGACCAAGCCTAGCTCACGTGAGCATATCGGCTCAAGCCGGCCTAACCATTGGCTGGAGTCTGGGGCCATTGGTCAACGGCGGACGGCTGGCCAAGTCAGCCGATTGATTGCTCAGCCCGCAAGACAGAGCTAGACCGTGAGGGGCGCGTTGGTGTTGCGAACATGACTGGATCCAAGCTTTACGTCTACGACTTCATCCTCTTCTTATCTGCGATGGACACGGTTCATTTTTCTTGCTTCAGGCTGGTTTCCGACTAAAAAAACACAATGTTTTTTTAACGCCTTATGACACGGCGGGCTGTAGACTTGCTGTTGTATCCAATGACCTCTTCAAAACCTTTGTTCTAGTGGTCCTCTATTACGCCGACGCCGAAGCCGATTCCCAACAATGACCCCCCTCCCCCCCTTTTCCCATCCGAACCGTCTAACGCCACGTGCACTATATGATCAGGTCGAAAATATGCTAGGGCTATGATTCTATCGCCATCGTCGCCGTCGTCGCCGTCGTTGTCGTCGCCCAGTCAGCATGATCTGTTGCTTGCCAGACCTTGATCCCGTTAGGTTCTTCTCTTCGGCGCCGGGCAGCGTGGTCCATGATTTCGGTGATCTTTTCGCTCTTTCGAAGGTCCTGAAAGTCCTGCACCTCCTTCTTGGCGGCGGCGACAGAACCCAGGATGGAGTCAAACTTGATTTGGGCTAGGGTAGTCATATCAGCGGGAGTCCAAGACCCAGCGAGTGTCAAGACGTACGGGATGACTGCTTCGCCGAGAGTGGCTCCATCATTCTTGGGATGGTTGTGCGCAAACCTCGAAGCTTTGAAAATGTCAATTCTAGATCCTGCCCAACTGCGCCGTTAGAGGTGGCAAACTTTGATGTGCAATATCTTGAGCTGGTTCAAAGCCAGTTCCAGACGCTCCTCGTCCCATGCCTCTTCGTCCTGGGCTCCAGGCTCAGTCTTGATGGTCGGGCCATTGTTTGCCATGATGATACAGGGTGGTCGTGGGCAAGCGGGTGTCTACCGAACCATGGCACCGAGAAAGAGAAAAAAAGAAGTGGTCGAATCACTGGCGAGACAGCAAAGCAAGTAAGGCGGTGTGTTCGGGTCGGATGTCGATGAGAACCAAGATAATGGTCCAAGGTGTCCAAGGTGTCGCTTCAAGACCAGACCGGCGTTCGATGGGGATGGGTGCCAGCGAGCTCAAGGTGCAATGCGCAACTTCAGCCCAAAGATGCCCCAAAACGGTTCGGTGAATGTTTGCGAAGCACCCCAGAGCCCAAGTCCGAAGGGCAAACTGTCATGCAGATTGTTGGTTGGTGTCTGAAAAGGGCAGGGCAATCGGCCGGATGTACAGTGCTTTGTATGTCTTTAACGCAATTCCAACCGGAGACGTCAGCGCGTAGGGAAGGTGGCTGTCGTTTGGCAGGGGCCAGAATCGGCTCCCAGCAGAGCTCCCAGCGACACATCAAGGTGGTTGGTGCGTTATCCGACTGGTACCCCACCACTTCCGCATGATCGGTACGTATCGCCTAGATCTGCTTCCAATGTTTGGTCACGTGAGACGCGAAGCAAAGTCCGAGGCGAGTGGCACCAGGGCAGGTGCAGGCAGGCGCCGCACGCCAGGTTGGTTCGGGCAGGCAATCAACCATCGAGGGAAAGAAGAACGAAACAAATAAAAGCGGACGTCCTTCACTTTCGGATATCCTGTTATTTTCGTTCAGACCCATATACCAGCACCAAACCAGTCTTGACGTAACGAAATCTCTGTCGTCTACTCACATAGGCACTCTCGCAACTTCAACTGCGAAGTACACTAGATACCGAGGTACCTACCCACCTAGATAAGTAAGGAAGGTACCTTACCTAAGAGGCCTGTTGCAACGCCAAGGCCTGCGGTTTCGCAGCTGGATCCTGGGTGCTGACAATCGCTAAAAGGGTTAGCCGGAAAGCGGATTAACTGTCAACCTAGATCAGACCGTGCGGATTGGAATTCTCTGACTCCAGCCTCTCCGTGTCTCCCACCCTTCCGTCACGAAATAGCTTCGTACCTACTCTTTTGGTGGAAAGCTGCATTCGCATACATCATCACCAACAAAACGCTGTCGCGCGCACTTCTACTTCACTTCGACTTGACACCCTATTTTTCATCCCCCTGCTTCTTCTAACGCATCCGCTGGTCTTCCCCGGATCCGTCACCCAACGAAACCCTTTCCCCCACTTTCCCTTCACAACCGCCAAGCTGGACTCCTCCGCCGTCATGTCGAGTGCGCCTCCGCCTGCGCTCTTACCACCGCCCGAGGGCATCTTCCGGACTTTCGAAGATCTTCTGACCTCGGTTCAGCGCGTCGCTAAGGACCAGGGCTACGGTGTCGTCAAGCTTCGCGCCTCGAACTACCGCGACGGCAAGCCTACTCGTTACGACTTGGTGTGCGACCGCGGCGGCGTCAAGTATAGCAGCACGGCGAAGAAGCGCAACCCCTCCACGCGCAAGGTCGACTGCCCGTGGCGCGCAAAGGCCGTCTGCGAAGTTCAGCTCGGAAATCAATGGCGCTTTGCCGTCCAAGAGGGTAGCCACAACCACGAGCCTCGCGTCGCGACCGCCCCTCCCGGCCAAGAAAACACCCCCCTCGCCCAGTCGATCCGCTCCTTCACCAACAAGATCGATCGCCTCAGTCACGACATGGCTCAGGGCTTTATGCGCATAGAGCAGCACCTTGACACCATGAACAAGCGCTTGGAGAATCTGGAAGCCCGCGCCGGAAGCTACGAACCGCGCTTCCAAAACATGGAGTCACGGCTACAGGGTATGGAGGCCCGTGGCAGCATGGAGCTTCCTATGGATGACGTCGACGCCCGACTCCTGTCATCCACGGTCATGTAGGGCAATGGCCAAGTAAGCGATTCGGACGCGGCGGCGGACCAGCGCGAGCACCACGGATATATGTGAGGCCAGGCCTTGACTGAACCTCGGCAGCATATCCAAGTCATCGACATGGACATTCGGCGCGCACGATCAACGGAAAGGAAAGGATACAATACGAGCAGACGAAATCAAGAAGGTTGATTTCTTGCAGAAAGTGGTTACGGCAGGGAGGCGAGCGAGGATGGGGTTGGCAGGATCTGTCATATTATCAAGGCGTTAGACGGCGACTAGGGCGTACGGACTCATTCATCACCTTTGTACTTTCTCTATTACCTCCCACGCTACCAGCGTCCTGATGCGATGCTGGTTGCTTGTCTGGAAAGGATGTGCCATAGAAGGCATTGTCATTATACGGAAAACTTTGCGGTAACATGAGGGTGGCTTTTTGCGTTTCCGACACGATGAGGTTTGCGTTTTTTCTTTCTTTCCTTGGTGGATAGTCAGTGTTCGTCATAGGTGGTGAGCATGGCCCTTACGGACACATCATACGTATAGCGCAATTCAATACAGCGACACTTCTTAGACGTGTCCAGACTATCTTGTCTTTTGGCACTTCTCCAAAATCGGTGCTTCCTCGAGTGGGAGCCAAGTGCCGAAGCATGACGTAACGGGAGGTAGGAGCCATTCGGCGCGCGGTCGGTTGGCGTCTCTTGACATGTGCATTACTGTGTTGTATCTCTTTTCTTATTTTTACAAGAGTCCACATACACGATCGGTCTTTTACGGAATTTTGTCCGTCACATTCCCCGTCCCCTCGAGACGACTTACACGGAGACGAGTCCGAAGCACAGTATCAACTTCGGCGCCGGGATCCAACTTCGCACGTCCGCGACACACACACTGTACTGTGAGGCCCGGATCCCACACACCCCCATGACAAGCTCCGGTTGGTTTGCTTCCCGGTGCGAGCAAACAATGTTTCCCAATCAGGCATGCGAGCCGGTCGGCGGAAAATGCGCCGCCAGATTTGTTTTTGCAACCCTCTACCCCCCGAGGCGATAGTCCCCCTGATTGCCTTTTCTATCTTGTACCTATGCATTACTCCGGACCCTCGTCCGCTGCCCCCCCTCCCTCCCCGCGCTCCATATTTTCCCGTTCGGTCTTTTAAGTTTCCTCTCTGAAAGACCAGGGTGGAAGCATTTGTCTCCCGACAAGTCGCGTACGGTCGTAATCGACTTACGGGTAGATGAACGGATGGATGGACGGTCCATACAGGCTCATGGGTACATGTTACCCCGGGCATCACATTGGCAAGCATGCAATTGTCAAGCGCGTTAGCTGCGTTCATCCGAAGACTTGCATTCAGATTCGTTCCTCGGATCGGACCAGTAACATTTTGTGTAGTTTCCATCCAACAAGTCGACTCTTTTTCTCGTCCTCGATCTCTGTTTTGGCTGCCACACGTAGACGTCACATCCGATAGCCCGGTAGCGTTTGGGAGCGCTCCTTCGTTTGCCATTAGATTGCATCTGGCCAACAAAGCAGCTCTGGGTCGTCCTCTCGCCCGAAACACACACACACACACACACACACATTCGTCGATTGAACACCTTCTAAACGAACAAGGCCTTGCACTTCGGGGAGCCGCTGCCTTTGACCATTGTTTGCTGCTGTTCTCGTGCACGGGTTTCTCCACGATCCTATCCCGTACTAAGCTCTGTCCTGTAACTGTTCGCCGGTCACATCGCATCCAGACTTTCGGGATGAAGGAGAAAAGATATGGTGGCCGGGGTTTGCCAGGGTTGTGCGATGTCAACATTGGTTTGCCTGATCGCACCGCTCGTCCACTCCCGCCTGCAGCAGTCCATACTCGACCCTCCCTCTGTCTTCTTGTCTTCGCCGCGCGACATGCCAGATTCGTTCGTTGCGACCAGGGGTCAACCTCGGACTCTGCAAGTTGTCCATTCGGCCCACCATCAGACCGAATTCGAAAGGACGGATCGCCGGCGGCTGCTGGGACCTGACTACGACAATGGAGCCCAGCAGTCACCTCGAGTTTGTCGTCGCACATCGTTGGTTCGTCGGACCACGCCGGACTCGATCGGATACACGAACAGCCGCGAACGGGAGCAGAAGTTGCCGGCTCGTCGTTGGGCGCAGTGGAGAGCGAGTGCGACTGAAGTCCATCCGCCATGTCGAGACTACAGCTGCCCTAATGCCGGTCAGAGGCAACAACCAGTCGCCGAGCCAGCCCACGACGGGCAGCCACAGGTTACTGGTTCAGACAAGATGCTCCATGTTTCGTTTCTCGGCACACCCGTGCAAGCCGCAAGACAGTTGGGCCGCAGAGAGCCAATATCCGAGCCACAGGCATGCCATACTCGAGCCCCCCAACCCTTTTTATAGCTTCCCATGCCGCCGGCCGGCGACAGCTCACTTCATCAGACACGCGCAGAGAAGCCGGGCAGCTTGCATACGGCCGAGAAGAGTCGGGCTTCTGACCAGGCTGCCGCCGAGCTCTCCTCCTGGATAAACAACGTAAGAGCCAATGAGGGCTCGAAGACGGCGTTGTAATTTATGAGGTGCGATCCATACATAGCTACAGCAACGGTGGTCCTTTTCTCTTTCCTCTTACCCCAACCGCCGACTCCCAGTGACAACCCCATTCCTCTGCCCCACTGACATGTTGCATTCGGCCAAGCAATGACTGATCATACAAACATCCAACCGACCAAAAAGGTACTGGGAGTGACATGATCATACGAGAGCACGAAGGGGATTCCAGACTGTCCCCCCGGTGCGGCGAATGTCTTGTCAGGCAACATCGACAAGGACGGTTCATCACATGTGCTGCGTGAACAGCGCATCGCATCGCGTCTCGCAATGTCAATATTTCCGAGTGAGGCCACCCATTGTCCGGCCCCCCGCCTTCGCGCTTCCAACGGCTCGTCATGAGCCGGGGGGAAGGGCTCAAGCCCTCGACCGCGGTCAATGACAATCAACGACATGCCGACCGCCAAAGCTATTCTAATCATACCGAGGGGTGGTGGGGGCTAGTAACCGGATGCGAGGATGGTGGTGGCACATATCTCAGGCGAGAAGAGATCGAGACGCAAAGCACAGCCCAACGACGATGCGCCACCAGAATATTTCAGGGTGAGGGGAGGGGGCCCGACGGAGGAGACCATACCACCACGTCTTTGTTGACTTCCCACGATGCGAGCTTCAGGGCTGGGGGAGCTCGAGCCATGGGGGAAGCACGGCGGCGGCGGCGGCGGCATCCATATGCGTAAAGGGCTGCATGCTGGCCAACCGCCTCCCGTGCAACGTGACCGAATCACCATGCGTCCGCCGTCAAGATTATCTGTGTTCATAGCCAACGGAGGACTGGGCGTTCCCGTTGCCTAAGAGAAGAAGTAGAAGAAGAGCCCTTGTGAGCCCCCCCTCCCCCCACCTAAACGCTTCACTCATCGGGGCCAAACAACTCTGCTTCCGATACTCAGTGCGGCTGCGCCTTGATTGTGTGCAAGTAATGCGGATAACGTTATACATTGCTTCTATGATGCATGTTTGCTGCTGCCATGATTAAATCATGCTACCTGCGGAGCGTCGGGGGTGGACGTCAGTCATATGCTACGAGGAAAAAAAGACAGAAGATCCTCAGTGCGCCGTTGAACTCCAATAATGCCACATGTCCAGACACACTCGACAAACGAGGGCAGAGACAGCCCCGACGTTTATAACCCCCTCTCTGTATCAGGCCGCGCCAGCCTTCGATAGGTGAGCGTACTCTTGGCCCTGACTCCACGCGTTAGGGTCCTCAGCTAGGGCCGGCATCTGCTGCATGTCCACACTCATGACGCCCAGCTGCTTCTTGTTCATCTTCTCCTTCAGCTCCTCCGTGATGGCATCCACGTCGACGTTTAGGTACCCGCGCAGGAACTTGCCAATCTCGGTGTTCTCGATGTTGCCACGGATCTTCTGGGCCTCGTCGCCGCCGGTGCTGTACACGTTGACGTCGAGCGCCGTGTGGCCGTGGGTGCTCCAACCTACGTGCGCGCGGAGGCTGATCATGGCGGCAAAGGTCAGGACCGAGGCCTCGGGGTGGTCGACGAGCGCCTGGAGCTCCGCCGGGTGGGCGTCCTCGATGCCCAGGCCAGGGACAACGAGCTTCTTGTTGACCCAGGCCTTGAGCTCGTCCTTGTTTTGGGACCTGCTACTGGCGACGTGCTGGATGAATTTCTTTGAGAGATGTTCGGCGGAGGCGGTGGCTTTTGCGAGCGCCTTGGGGTACCAGTTGTAGACTGGCAGGTGACCGGGCTCTTCTGTGGTATGGATTAGCAACTTGGTAAAACACCTTCAAGGAAGGGCAGGTAGAAACTTACGCAGGGCAGTCGCGAGGCCGCCGGTCTCGTGGTCGCTGGTGGCCACCAAGAGGGACTCGGTCTTGCTGTCCTTGACAAAGTCCGAGACGAGCTTGAAGGCCTTGTCGTACTCGAGGACCTCGCGAACCTGGGCGGCGGGATCGTTGATGTGGCCGGCGTGGTCGATTCGGCTACCCTCAATCATCAGGAAGAAGCCTTGGTCGCTGTTCTCCGTCGCCTTCTCGAGAGCGCGCAGCGCCGTCGCGGCCATCTCGCTCAGGCTGGGGTAGACATCGCTCATGTTGCGGCGGTCAATCTCGAAGGGGATGTCGCCGGGGGCGAACAGGCCGAAGGTCGGGAAGTTGACCTTCTCGCCGCCCTCGAGAGCGTCAAAGGCCTTGCGGTCGCCGGCATAGGTCCAGCCAAACTTCTCTTGAGCCCTGGCGACGACGTCAGTGTCGTCGAGCCTGCAGCTACCCTCGGTGCCGTTGGGGAGGAAATGGCAGCGACCGCCGCCAAGCATGATGTCCACGACCCTGCCGAGCGGGCCATCGCCAACCTCCTGCAGGGCAATGTCGTCGTTCATGGCCCGGGTGATGACGTGGCTGGCGAAGCAGGCGGGTGTCGCGTCGGTAATGTCGGTGGTGACGACCAAGCCCGTCATGAAGCCGGCGCGCTTGGCGGCCTCGAGGACGGTGCCGCAGGGCTCGTAGTCGGGGAGTACGGAAATGGCGCCATTGTAGCTCTTCTTTCCGCAAGAGAAGGCGGTGGCGCCGGCGGCGCTGTCAGTAACGAGCGAGTTCGAGGAGCGGGTGCGGCTGGAACCCCAGAAGTGGCGGTCGAGAGTGAGGACATCGCCCTCGGGAAGGCCCTCGACGTGCTGACGGAAGCTGCGAGTGAGGGAGAGCGAGGCGGGCCCCATGCCGTCCGAGACCATGAAGATCAGGTTGCGCTTCGCGTCAGCGGGGGGGTCGAAGCGTGTCTGGCCGCGGTGTTGAGTCCATACGGCGAGGACAACAACGGCAGCGGTGGCGAGGAGAGCCCAGACGAAGAGGATTATCTCGCGGAGCCGCGAGGAGCCAGGCGGCGGGGAGGTAGTGTCCGCGGCATTGTCGTCGTCACCGGCCTCGCGGCGGTCGGGGATGAGGGGCGTCCGTTCGGAGGAGGACTGTGGAATCGCGGGGATGTTAGCCATGATTTCGGGGGGGAAACGACGCGGGTGCGCGAGAAGCTTGTCAATGATGTTTGTTGGAGTAAGAGTCTGGTGTTACCATTTTTTAACGTGTCGTCTGGCCCTAAGTTCTGACACAGACGGGGTGGATATGCTGGCTGCCTGCTGCGTCAGGTCCTGTCGCAGATGAAGCTGGGGGGTTGGAGAGGTTATGAGTCCGTCGTCCTGACTGACTCTTGACTCTGGTCTTGTCCTTGTTGATAAGGACGGGGCGGGTATCCATATCTGTACTCTGTATTCGTACAGTGAGGTACCTACCTAGGTAGGCAGCTGCTCTTGGTTGGATAGCGCCCGCCAATCGCTATCGATACGGATTGGCCATGGTCCTGGGCTCCAGTGGGCAGCTTGGTACCTATTCTGTACTGTACGTCTCCCCTTTAGGCAATGGGTCACGGTCCCTCCACTGCAGGGTTCGCCGTACACCGTGGACGTGGTTGGATGAGAATGTAGCAGAGTCCCACTCTCTCCGCCATGTGCCGTGACATCACGCCGTTGCGCATGTCATCCCGTGGTCACAAGCGTTCAGCCGTCGTCTCCTCTCACACACATCGGATTACTTTGGAGCCAGCGGATTGGATCACAGGGGGTGGATCTGGGCTGAGCCTCACCGACGTCTACTTCCCTCCTCCGCCCCCAAGACCCTAAGGGTTTCCCGCTCACTAGAGGCAAGACAGCAGTCAGGTGGTCTATGATGGCCTATAATTTGGCCGAGACACGATCATGTGGGCGGCGGGTTGTTTGCGGGGAAAGTTTGGAGATGGGTGGTGGACTGGGCGTTTCGATGGCCCTAATGCTGAAGTCCCAAACGGTGTTTGAGTCTTTAAGTAGGGTGTGCTTGCTGGCTGTTGGGTTGTTCTCGATAGCCATTGGTCTTGTACCAACTGAGATGCGTAGCCAAGGCGGTCTCTCTGAGCGCCGCTCAAGTAGACGATAGGGTTGAAAAACACGATAGAAATCGCAGTAACAGTGCCATGCAACAATGACAGCAGCATGCGGTTTCCGCGGTATAAACGCAGTACCCTCCATGGAAGCTTCTAAGCCCACAACCATCCGAAATGGCAAAGGAGATTTTGCTTGATGTGGCTGACAATGTCGTTGTCCGGTAAAACCTGGTGGCGGGCATTGTGTCGGATCTTGCTCTCCTGTCTTGCCACGGGCCATCGTCCCTGACATCAACACTCTCACTTTCGTCGGATTGAACAATGATCTCGGTCACCTTCTCATGATCCTCAGAACATTAAGGCGACACCACCTGCCTACCTTGTGTTGAATGAACCTGTACCACTTCGGCTCCCCTATTTTCGCCTCACCCCCGAAACCAACACGATATGCCGGGTGTCGCCAGCGGGTTGGCCCTTCCGGACTTCCGGAGTTGCATGTTGTTCCGGTGGGACACAAAGTTCCTGCCTCTTGAAACTGGCGTAGGTTCTTACCGTGACACAACTCGGCCGTATCTCGTGTCATCTCGGTTGTCTCAAGCGGACAGACATACGTGAAACAGCTGGATTGCTGGCGAGTGAAAGTAACAGGCTGCTGGGAATTCCAACATCTAGGAACCGGGAACTTCTTTATAGTTTCCCCGTCGTAATCATTTTGATGCCATACTGTTGGAATTCCCGCTCTTCGTTACCGGCTCATTGAACTCCATCACCGGTCAAGCTGTCGTTGGGCAAGCCGACCAGATCAACGCGATGTGCACCTACGTCCTTCTCATCCCGACCTGCCACCACAATCCTATACTGCTCTTTGTCACCTCTTGCTGCCTCATCATACGACAGTTACAGCGTATCAATCACCTCGCCGCGTGGGAGGATGACGCTCTGGGCGAGATTCCCTTCACCTTCCCTGAGTCTTGTCTTCCCGGTCCAGAGACCATCCAGCCAATCTACACTAACGGCTCATGTAGATTGGACTGCCATTATGTGCCAGAAACCGCTCTTGTGGAACACATGTTCCCAGCCACTGTATTCCCGTCGGGCTGGGCTGATGGTGACCCTAGAATGGCTGGGGAGCTGGAGATTTGGGACCCAGGCTCCAAATGAGAACGTGGGACGTTGCTCATTTAGGAAGTGATTTGGAGGTACAGGCACCCCTAATGCTGAGATCGATTCAGGCTTCCCATGACTTACTATCTTTTTCGCAACCTGCTTTAGGCGTACCACAGAACTGAGACGCCGATGACCAAACCCAGCATGGTTTTGCAACGCTCGGCAACAATACGGCTTTTCAACCGGGGCATATCAAGCCTGGGTGATAGACACAGGCAGCACTGCGGCATGCATATTCACTCAATGACAGGCTGTGATTTGAACACCAAGAGGTTGGATGTTGCCACTACACAATCTCTCTCGCTTATGGACCCGAAGCCATCATCCCCGATTCACTATTACGGGACCAGTGACGGGAACTCGAATGCCTCGACTTTGTCACTTAATCACGATGAACAAATAAAACTGTATAAAATGAATGTCATTTTCCAGAAGGAACACCAAGAAACCACCCATTGGCTTTCGATATTACACTCAAGCAGAGTGGTCCATCGCACGCCTTTTCTTCACCATGGAATCCATGCAGAATCAGCCGGCCGGTTTTCCCGGGGCTGCCGTCCAGCTAGACGTTTGGGACCTCGTATTTGGTCAGCTTGCTGCCATGGAATACTACGAGACGCTGGCTAGCTGTGCCCAGTTGAACAGTGTGTTGTCCTATCTAGCTCTTGGACACCTTTACAGGTAAACTTCCCACACCGCCACAGACTTCTCTGGACAGATACTGATCTGCTGAAAGAGATCAGTTCTGCCCTCCACCAGGCATGGGCTCAAAGGCCGCCAAGAACATCTGGGCCTCAGTGCAGAGTTCAGCGGGGAACACTCATCCAGCTGGGCAATCATATCTCAGTCATATTCGTCACTTAGACTTCCTCAACTTCATCTCCATCGATGCGTGCAGAGAGGTGCCGGATGAGGGCTTCGTAGCCCATGTTACGAATCAGTTGGCCAACCTAAACCTTGGTCTTGCAGATGATCCCACAGACGGTCCGGACATCGTTGCTACGGACCAGGTAAGTGCTCGGCATCCGAATTTGGAAAACGTTGTCCGCCCTCTCCTCGAGAACCTCTGCAAAACAGCACGGGAACGAGAGCTGCACGTCTTGCTGAGGAGCTTGACGCTCGACAGATGGGCGAACGCAATGCCTCAGATTCAGGACTTTCGGCAGCTGGAAAGCCTCTCGTTGGTCTTCATAGAGGGCCTGAACGCTCAGGCGGCCCAAGTTGTCACGTCCTCTCTCCCGAATCTGAGACACATCACAGTGGTGCAGGCCAGCGTGCCCCATACGCCCGATCTCGCCTCGTTCCTCTCTAACCTGAAGCCAGACCAGTTGCAGTCTTTCAGTTGCTCCCTTAACAGGGTCCAGGTACCGGTCTTGAACGCCATCTCGCAGCAGACCTCCCTCCGGAAGCTAAGTCTGCAATTTTTCAACTACCCACCGGTGGATATGCACGTCTTGTTCAAGCTCACGAAGCTCACATCGCTGACTCTCGGTTTCAATTTCCATGCTACCGCTCGGCCACAAGCCAAATTCGAAAGGTGGGCAGAAACCTACCGGACACACTTTGCCAAGTGGCTCACGTCTTGCAATGACCTCCGAAGCCTACACCTCTTTCGCTTGCCGGAGCTTGTTCCCGCAGCAGCGGATGCGTTGCCAGACCTGCATCTCGACGGGCTGCACCTGTTCTCTACGGGGCATCACTCAGACCTGTACGAAGCACTCGCTACGCAGCAGCTCGAGTATCTCTTTCTGGCCGAACCTTCAAACGACAATGCCACGCTGGAGCCGTGGGAGCGTCGCGAGCTCGTCGTCAAGGCTGTGGTGGCCATGCCGTCCCTTCGCGACTTGAGGCTGCATACATTGTTCTCTTTGACTTGTGAGGAGCTCACCCGAATTGCAGAAGGCGTACCAAACCTCAAAACCATCTCTTACGTCGCCCCCCGACGTGAGCATCCCACCCATGCGTTGAAGGCCTTGAAGTCTTTCCAACACCTCACCAGCCTCACGGTACTCGGCCGGACCGGCTTTTCGTCACTTTCGATATATTGTTGGATCCTAGAAACAGAGTGCCACATGCGCCCCGGCGGGTTTTCGCTGACCTTGCCATCCCAGGACCGCAAAGAGTGGTTTTGGAACTTCCGTGGACCTCAGGGACTCCTCGGCAACTCGGACACGGAGGCAATGATGAAAATGCTAAGTTTCGTGGCAGTGTATGACAAAGAGCGGGACGGTGACCTTGGCGATGAGGGGTTTCTGGGCAACGAGTACGAATTCGAAGAGGAGCGCATGTTTGTCCAACTCTGGGAGGACATCAGGGGCCCTGCGGAAGCGTTGCAGCTGCTGAGAGGCACAGGGCCTTATTCACCGTTCCGTCCGTTGACGGGACACTTGGGTGGGGTCATTGCCAGGAACTTATGGTAGGTATGTAGGTGCTACACCGTCGCACGAGTTAGACTGAGAAACAGTCTAGTTGGGTGGGGTTCAGGCCATTCTTAATCGATGGAGCTTAGTTGACCTTGAACGTTGTGTATTCCCGCAATGGTGATTTTACTGTTATGGTGCTGTTTAGTACGATGTACTGTAGGGCGTTTGGCGGGTAGCCTACCTACCTCCCAACGACGAGGTCCACAGGTACTCGGTACTGTACCTACCTACCTACCCAGAGTACTAATGCTGGTTCCTCGGTGGGCCCTGCCGCTCGCTTTTCCACTTTACGCGACCGACGCGCCTCGATGAGTTGGCGTTGGCGCTGTGCTCGCCCATTGCGAAACGACATCTCTCTATGCACATTCGAGCCCAACATTGAAACTCCGGCTTCAATAACACCCAATAACCGAAGAATCCAGCGCCACATGATGCAACGATGGCCATCCTCAACTTCACCCTCAGCGAGGATGGCGTCGCTGCCCTCCGTGATGTCCTGACCTGCATGAACAAGTTCAGCGACGACGTCTCCCTCGAGGCCAAGAAAGACAAGGTACATCCATCCGTTGTCTTCCATCTATCAACATGCCTGCCTGGAGCCTTCGACTGACAGCGAGGGCGTAGTTGATTCTTACGGCGCTCAACCAATCCAAATCGGCATACTCCTGCTTCACCTTCGCGACTAACCGCTTCTGCTCCCGCTACCAATTCGAGGGCAGCGCGCAGTACCGGGAAAAGTTCTACTGCACGCTCCACATACGTGTAGGCAAGCCTCCTTCCGATGATGTTGTTGGCGTAACGGCCGTTGGGGTGTGATGCTGAACCAACCGCGCAGTCTCTTGCATCCATCTTCCGCAGCCGCGTCGGTGGCGATCAACAGCGTGACCGTGAGAAAGAGAGCACAATCGACCGCTGTGACGTCGCTATCGAGGACGGCCCAGGCGTCAAGAGTCGGCTGATTGTGAAACTCGTCTTCCGGAATGGTGTGTGTTTATTTTGTTGCATTATCACACTTATTAAACTCCCGTACTAAGAGGTTTTAGGTGTTACTTCCACACACCGACTGCTTTTTGAGGTCTCGGTGCCAGTCCACGCAAAGTTCGATCGTGACGAGGCGCTCCACCACTGGACTATCCCTTCAAGGACACTGAGGCAGCTGATGGAGCACTTTGGCCCTGGCGTTGAGCTGCTAGACATAAATTCAGACGGCGAGCACGTCAACTTCACATGCTTCACGGAGAAGACGACGAATGGAGATGGTTGGTTTGCAGGATGTCACGAGTCTGGATTTGACGCTAACGCTATTCCCAGAGGTCCTCAAGAAACCGCTGCATACATCAATCGCTATTGAAGTGGACGAGTTCGAAGATATAGAAGTCGAAGACAAACTCCGCATCGTTATTAGCGTCAAGGATTTCCGCGCCATCATCCAGCACGCTGGCATCACCGGCAACCACCTCTCCGCCCGCTATTCCAGTCCCGCCCGCCCGATCCAGTTCTCGTATCCCGGCGACGGCATCAGCTGCGAGTTTCTGCTGATGACGGTTGGTGAGAGAGGAAACCCAGCCCAGAAGACGAAAAAGGGTAAGGCCAATGCTGCCAACGTCGCCCCGCGACAGCAGCTCGAGGCTGCGTCTAGAAGACAGAGCGCTGCGCCGTCCGAGGTACCGCAGCCTGTCGAGCAGCCGCCCGCCCAGAGCATGCCGCCGCCTCTGCCCGCGGCATCTGCTGCCAAAAGTTCCGTTGCAGCGCGCACATCCTTGTTTGATTTGCGACCGTCTCAGCGTCCTCCCCCTGCAACTATGCGTTCCGAGGGCTTGTTCGTGGATAACGACCAGGAATGGGAACCCGTTAGAGACGAAGAGGACGAGGATGCGGAGGAGAGTGCCAGGCTGGAGTGGGATCACAGCAACCAACCCGTAAGTAATGCTCTGACAAGCTTCTCCTTGCGGTGTATCGATGCTAACCCATTTTCTGTCCAGAATGCATCCGCCATGCACCTGGGCCGGGCCGTTGCCGAAGAGAATGGCGAATACAATCCAACACCCGCCAGCAGTGCAGGTTTGGAGCCGACACAGCGTCTTTCCGATGTCAGACGCCTCGGATTGTTTTACCAAGGTCCATGAAGACTAGAGGATGTTCGGAGAAGTTGCTTGAGATGTCCATGATGGGTTGGGGAGGTGTGTGGATCTTTTACTCAACCGGTGAGGATAGTCACCCAGCTAGTGGCGCAACCCGCGCCGATACCCGCGATCTGAGAACCAGGCGGAATGAATTTTGATGATGCGATGACATTCCACCGTCCCTTGACGTCGTTGTTCACAACCTGCGGACCGCAATTGCCGTGCTCGCCCCATCCCCAGGCTAGCACGTCGCCCTTTTCTGTGAACGCAATGACGTGCTCGCTGCCAACGGCGAGCCTGGACAACGTGGGTAGATTCGGAGGCGGTAGCTGTCCATGGTCGTCTCTCCCCCAAGCCAGAAGCTCACCATCCTTCTTCAGGACGTAAATGTTGCCCCAGCTGGCGCCGACATCCGTCCACTCGGGCACCGACTCTGGGGCGGTGGATTTGATGTGCCACTTGTCGGATCCCAAAACCAGTAGCTTGCCGGATTCTGAAGCTCCAAACAGACACGTGAAGTCCTTCCCACAGACGGCCCTGACAACTTTGAAGTCGACGCTTTCGATCTTTCTTGGCAAGTAGACGACGGTGTCGGGGCTTCCACCCTGACCCTTTCGAAGATTGCCCCACGCATAGACGTCACCGTTGCTCAGAACCGCCACAGCGTGACCCATACACGCAGCCAAATCCACAACCTCAGTTCCAGCCGGAGGGAATTCCTTGACGAGGGTGGCAGACGGCGAACGGACAAGCAGCTCGCCGTGACCCAGCTCGCCCTTTTGCCCTGCGCCGAAGCTGTACACCTTTGTCCTCTTCCCCTCGTCGTCCTTCTGAACGACAAACGAAGCCTCCCAGGTCGCGGCGATCAAAGCTGTCGTGCCCGAGGCGCCCTCTCGCCCCTCCTTGCTGAGCTGGACTCTCTGGAAGACCGGCTCGTCAGTCTTTGCGGCGGATGTCAGACCACAGGCTCCGCTCGTGGGGTCTCCACCCCAGTAGAGCTCTCCGGACCGTGTGAGGAGCAGCGTGTGGTTTCCGCCCGCCGCCATCTTGACTACGGGGGAGTCGGGGTCTTCCGGGAAGAAGATGACCTGCTTGGGAACGGAGACATCTTCCTTGTGCCCAATGCCAAGCTGGCCGGAACCGTTGGAGCCGATCGCGAAAAGAACCGACATCCTGGTATGTTTTGTCGGAAAATTTGTGTCGCGGTATTCAAAACACCCAGGTACACTCATGAAGCAGAGGTGAACTTCAGTACCTAGTCAGTGATGGATTCCCGTCGAATATTACACTAAGCGTACTCGTCCCCCACCAGTTTCTTGCATGCATCTATCCAGCTCAATGGAGGGGCCATTCGGCCAATCATTCCCGCGCTTCCGCCGACCGCGCCCGCAACATCAAAAAGCGGAACTCCAACCGCGTAGAACATTTTTTTTCTTACCTTGCACCACACTTCACTCAGAGCTCCCGCCCTCGAAAAGCTCTCGATCTCGGTGGACCGGCCCTGCAGAGTTTTTTTATTGCTCAGGATGTGAGAGATTTGCTTCGCGCAGACCTTTCACAGTCTTGAACAAGAACACGACGGCATTGCTCGGATTTCTTTCTAATCTAACAGGCATACACATCGGCACGATGTCATCTTCTGCTCCCATCCAGCCACAGGCCGCCGGCGGCATCCCCGCTGAAATGGAAAATTTCGTGGTCGGCCTGATTGGTATGGGGGATATGGGCAAGATGTACGCGCAGAGGCTCTCTGCCGCTGGATGGAAGTGAGTAATTGCGCACTCTCCCCAGCTTGGGCCTCTGCGCTATGCGATTCTTCTGGTAAGCTTCACCCTTTTTGCGTCTTCACCCATACAAATCACCTAAATCCTCCCCCTTGGTCATGATGACAAGAGCGCATTTGGCTAGAGTATCGCCCGAGGACTTCCTGGCAAGCCGTCCTGGCCCCGGGAAAGTCTAAAGGCTTTCCATGATGATTACCTAGCTACCTTAAATTTTACCTGTCTGAACCTACACCATCACACCCTTTTCAAAGACCCGTGTCAAGACGGAGCAGCGAAGCTAACCTTGCTTCAGGAATTCGCAGCAGCTTCATGTCTGACATTTTGCTACACCAAATAATATCACAGGAATGTGAATGAACATATTGGAGAGACTGACGCAAAGGGCTTCCGGCAGAATCATGGCGTGTGACCAGGAGGAAAAGTACGAGAGTCTGAAAGAAGAGTTCTCTGGAAATGTACGGGACACGATGCCAAAATGGCCTTGCCCTGTCTCCCTCGGTGTTCAAACCCGGCTGAGCAGATTTTCCTTCAATAGAACAATATACAAATCTGCCGCAATGGCCACTACGTCTCTCGCGCCAGCGACTACATCATCTACAGCGTTGAAGCCGCCACCATTGACCGCGTGATCGCTCAATACGGCCCATGTATGATTTGAGGTTCCTTTCACGCAAAATCTTGGAACCAGAGAGCGTTGCCTAATATAGCCCTTTCTCTACAGCAACCAAGCTCGGGGCCATAGTCGGCGGCCAAACCTCGTGCAAGGCCCCCGAGATCGCCGCCTTCGAGCGCCACCTCCCGACCGACGTCGAGATCGTCTCGTGCCACTCCCTCCACGGCCCCAATGTCGACCCGCGAAACCAGCCGCTCGTCATCATCGCCCACCGCGCGTCGGCCGCCTCCGTCGCCAAGGTCGAGACCGTCCTCTCGGTCCTCGGCTCCAAGCACGTCTACCTCACGGCCCTAGAGCACGATCGCATCACGGCCGACACCCAGGCCGTCACGCACGCGGCATTCCTCTCCATGGGCAAGGCGTGGCACGCCAACACGCAGTTCCCGTGGGAGATGTCGCGCTACGTCGGCGGCGTCGAGAATGTCAAGATCAACATCATGCTTCGTATCTACTCGCAAAAGTGGCATGTCTACGCCGGCCTCGCCATCCTCAACCCGGAGGCCCGCAAGCAGATATCCCAGTTCGCCCGCTCTGTGACGGACCTCTACAAGCTCATGCTCGAGGGCAACGCCGAGGCCCTGCGCGCGCGCGTGCTCGCGGCCAAGGAGAAGGTCTTTGGCCACGAGGGCAGCCCCAAGTGGGCGGACCGGCCGCTCCTCAACCCGGACCTGCTCGAGCGCTTCTCCCTCGGCAAGAAGGAGGACCAGACGGGCCCGCCGCGCGCCAACAACCACCTGAGCTTGCTGGCCATGGTCGACTGCTGGGCGCAGCTGGGAATCGTGCCGTACGACCACATGATCTGCTCGACGCCGCTGTTCCGCCTGTGGCTCGGCGTCGCCGAGCACCTGTTCCGCAGCCGCGAGCTGCTCGACGACGCGCTGCGGACCGCCGTCGAGGACCACACGTACCGATCCGACGACCTCGAGTTCACGTTCGCGGCGCGGGGCTGGGCCGAGTGCGTCTCGCTGGGCCACTTCGAGACGTGGAAGAACCGGTTCGAGACGACGCAGGAGTTCTTCCAGCCGCGCTTCAAGGACGCCGTCGCCGTGGGCAACGCCATGATGAAGGCCGTGCTGGAGAGTACCAAGGATTGAGCATCGGAGGGCGAGGTGGAGGAGAGTTGCACGTGGGTGGGAGGATGAATCAAAGCACAGGAGAAGGTTCGTTTGGTAGAGACTTTCCACCCACCAGTTGTGCCTTGGTGCTGTGCTTCCATTCCTGAGAAGTTATCGTCTTGATTTAACACTTTTTCCCCTCTCTATGAAGAGTTCCATCTTGGCATCTCTCTGTCCCCGATTGTGCTCATCCGGTCGGTATGCTATGCGGCATGGATGTCCTGGGAGTGCGGGGTTGTGCAAACACGTTTGACAACCCGAGCATCAGCAGCGTCTAATCGCGTGGTGTTTAATCGCCGAGCCGTGTCGCGCTCGCCGTGTCTATCTTACTAGGGAAATATCGTACGTGAAAGGCTACCGTTTATCAAGAGCTAAAGGGGTATACCGTACAATCCAACACCTTGGCAACACCGAACCCAGGAGGGCAACGCCACGAATTCGTTCATCCTGCTGCTCAGACTTGGGTGACAAGATCCGGAGCATGCCTCTCGACGCTCTCTTCCAGCATGGCCACTCCGTGCGCAACTTCCAGAGGCTGAGCGAGAAACTTGCCCTTCTCTTTCTCGTGCTCCTCCATGTCTGTAAAATCCTCCTCAACCTGGCCGCTCGCGCCGGCCAGCGCACTTATGGTAGAGGCCGTAGTATCCTGCCAAGACGAGTCTCCGCCTGAATCCTGACAAACTGCTACCTGGACGGCTAGATCCGGGGAAGCGACAGACCGGGGCAGCTGGGCGTGAGGGAGGGGGTAGGGCGACGTTGGCCTCGTGTCGTTGGCCATAGTGAGAAGATTGAGCTGCGAGGCCAGCTGGTTTATCGGGCGCGTGCTACCAATGTCGTTTGTACTCGCGTCCGATGATGTATGGTACGAAGCGGACGCGGAGGTCCCCGTTGACTTTGAGAACATGTCAGACACCATCCACACGCTTACGAACGTAAAGTGTACTTACCGCGGTGGTTGGGCGTAAGCCCAAGTTCGCGACCAGGCTGGAGCTGCAAACGGGCCTCTGGCGGAAGAAATGGAAGCCATACCCGGTGGCTGCCGTAGCGGGAATGTTGCCCTCTACAACGCCGTCGAGGCTGATGTATGCCCGGTCCGCTCCACCCGGGCGGCAGTAAGGGCAGATTTTGTACATGCACTCGTCTTTGGCGCTCGGGACCCAGGGGGTCGATATGTTGCGGCTTAGTATATCGTCCAAGTCGTAGGTAGTCGACTGACGAGCGCCGTCGTGTCCCTGTGTAGAGGCCGATTTCTTCCGAAACGACTCTCGTCGGAGAACCTCTCCAAGCTACAGTCAAGAGGTCAGCTGCTGCATAGGAGTGTTTCAGGCGGGGAAAGTCGCATACGTGTTTGCGCTGGTTGAATATGGTCAGAAGCTGATCGCTTGTGTAGGTGGTAGTGATGTCCTTAGGCGGCATCACCTCGAGAAAGCAGGCAGCGTTCCCAGAACGTCTTTCAGGACCGCGGTTCCTCGGCTGGACGGCTGTAATAAGACGTCTTCCCAGTTCATCAAATGTGACCTAATTCTGTCAGTTCATTGTCTGGACCCGAACGACTTCCGCCTTACCTCGTCTCCGCTGAGGATGGAATAGCGTAGGATTTCTTCCTGATCTTGGGAACACCGGTACAACCAGCCAAAGGGGCCATAGTTGCCGCAAGAGTCACATCGGAGGACATAGCTGTACACGCGGACCATGGTGAGGTGTGTGCAGGCCGCAAAGGTGCGTGCTGGGTGAGAGACTGATTGGGCGGTCATATTGATACCAGACACGCAAGACGCGATCTCGTTCTCGAGGAGATGGCCGACTGACGACTTGAAAAGATGACCGATGTGTGTTTATAGGAGCGGTGCTCACTCGAAAGGACTGAGCGGCCTCGCACGGTAGGCCGTCTTTTGGTAGGTAGTCAGGTGAATATGGCCTCTGAATTGAGGAGGAAGGCGCGACAGACTGGCCATGTTGAGAAGGAGCACCTCACTTCACGAGTGGTCATCTGAGTTCATCCCATGACCAGGCGAATGGATTACTGCAGAAGATTACCTGGACTTTGCAGCATACCTATACTATATGCCCGTCAAAACCAACTCCTTGTTTCTGGAAGTATTTTCCCGAGCTATCCTTGAACAACCGACTTCTTCTACTATTTTTTCATGTTTCATATCCTCACATTTGTCACAGGTATAACTCACCTTACAATGCCGGACGGAACACCTCTTTCTTCGTTAGCAAGTTTAGGAAATTGCTTGGTATCATAGTTTGACGAATGACAGATGTAATGTGGAAGAAACATACGTCAGTATACAAAACAAGACACCGCCGCAGTGATATCATCGAATCGTGTGGATTGTCTCATCTGCCTCTTGTGTTTTTAACGGCGACAGCAACTCGAACAAAATGGTCGTTGTGAATGCCACCATATCAGGAGACGCTACTCACGCCTTCATGTAAATGAACATTTTGGGGTTTAGATCTGTTTAAATGAGAGAGGCTGCCCTACCCGGCTCGAGCGGTATCAGTCTCGTTGGGGCCTACCCCGAGGATTGGAACCAACTAGGGCATTTCTCGATATCTTGTACTAGCGAGATTGTGTAAGTCGCGTGTTGGATGGTCGGACAACGCTACATCTGAGGAGTCGGACCCAACGCGCACACCATCGAGAAAAAAAAGAAAAAAAAAAACCTCCCTTCTCAGGCGCTGTAGAACAAGCTCCATCACCTCAAATTATGAGCTGCAGCGAGTGACATTGGTATGCATGCGAAGTTGCGTGGTTCGGACGACATTCGGACGATTCGGGGACGCAGAGCATGAAGTCGATCATTAACCCAACATTTTAGGAGGGGCCGCGCAGAGGGGATGACCCGGCACGCGGCCGGTCGGCACAGATGATTCAAACCGCAAAAGTCAATCCCCTAGTGTCTCCCAGTCTCCCAGTCTCCCCGTCAGTGCCAGTGACAGTGACAGTGACAGTGACAGGACGCAGCAGTCCAGTCTGTCAGTCAGACTGAGTTGGCGTGCGCCTGATCGATGCCGCTCGCGCTAATGGAATTTTCTGGGCCGCCCCCTCTTCAGAAGTTCAGAAAGTGAAAACAAACCTCGGGCCATTGGCGGAGAATGCCCAATCACCAGCCTCCCTTGGCGCACCCCTGCAGCTCCGACCAGCTCTTAGCCTCTTTGCTCGTCATGCAATATCCCGGTCATTTCGTACGAATGAGCATCTCACAATAGAGAGCTCCTACGTCCTAGACTGTCAGAGTCGGCACCGCACCCCCTCAATTCAGTCAATCCCCCCCCCCCCCAGCCCAGTCCAGCCCAGCCCGTCCGAGGTGGTCTCCCGTGTCGTGTACGATGTACCTGGGTTGGTAGGCATAGATGTCCGTTGTACTAGGCCCTGCACGCCCACAGGGAGCCTATTGTGTCGACTACCACCACCACCATATCAACAATCCCTCTGCCGCTCCCTCTCTCTCCATCGTGCCGCTGCCGCCCAACCTCCTCTCCAACGACGGCTTCACACAGCTCAATTCCTGCGATCCCGAGGAATAACCAGTACGTTGCCCCGGCCTTCCACGCTGTTCCCGGGTCGGCTCGTCATTTGCAATTGAGGTCTCCAGTGTCCGAAGCTCCAGCCGCGCAATTAACCGGTCGTCCCCGGTCGGTCGGCAGAGCGACGCGGTAAACAAATCATTGGCTGCTCACCCCCCGGGGCTTGCACTCTGGAGCCGCAACTCAATTGACGAACGCCCCCCCGAAAACCCATCGCAAACACCCTCAAAGACGGGCCTTCCAAGCTGATACTCCTCTTCTTCACCGCAGTTTCCCCCCCGCGAATCCTCGATTACGTTAGCGATACCCCGGAGCCTTAGCCCACTATGTCGGTCAAGTTCGAGAAAGACACGATAAAGAAGGGTGTCGAGGAGGTCAAGAAGGGCCTCATTGGGGACCCTCTGCCCGGCACCAGCGGCAAGCACCCCATCTCCGAGGCCATCGGCACCGCCATCACCGGCGGTAAGAAGAATGCCGGATCCAAGGGCTACCTCGCGGTTCGTCTGCCATTCCCTCGATCTTGTGCGACGCCGGCACGCGTGCGACTGGGCCCCCGTCGTCGTGCTGTACGGGACATGTCCAGGACGAGATGCTGACGTGCCTTTCGTTCCAGGCCTACATCAAGGAGCTCGAGCAGAACCCTCTACGCACCAAGATGCTCACTGCCGGTACCCTCGCTGGTGCTCAAGAGCTGATCGCGTCCTTCCTCGCCAAGGACCGCAACAAGCATGGCAACTACTTCACCTCACGCGTGCCCAAGATGGCCGCCTACGGCGCCCTCGTCAGCGCCCCTCTCGGCCACTTCCTTATCTGGGCCCTGCAGAAGACCTTTGCCGGCCGCACCAGCTTGCGCGCCAAGATCTTGCAGATTATCGTCAGCAACTTGATTGTAGGTGGTCTGATCTCTTGACGATGGTTGCTGTCCACGTCCTGACCCGTGTTCTACAGATTGCGCCCATCCAGAACTCCGTCTACCTTACCGCCATGGCCCTCATTGCCGGCGCCAAGACATACCACCAGGTCCGCGCGACTGTTAAGGTTGGGTTCTGGAAGGTCATGAAGGTCAGCTGGATCACCTCCCCGCTGTGCCTGGCCTTTGCCCAGAAGTTCCTGCCTGACCAACTCTGGGTTCCCTTCTTCAACTTGGTTGCCTTCATTGTCGGCACCTATATCAACACCATCACCAAGAAGAAGCGTCTTGCCGCTCTGCGCAAGAAGCACTTCGGTGATGGCCGTTCCCCTTCCATGGGAGGTCGTCCTGAGGACTACCCGGGCCCCAAGGACTACCCTGGCCCGATGGGAGGTCCCAACCCCCCTTACTAAACGACTCTGCTATGGTTGAGATGGTTGAGATGACGTCGATATAACGCCCACTTGATGAGAAATCTGGTAACATCTAATACGAAAACGAGCCCAGCCCTTCCGGGCGGGTTTCTGGAGTTGAGGGGCGTGAGGGGCAGTGTGAGGATACGCGAGCTGGGAGCAAGCGGCTTGGATGGACTGCAATCAACTGTCGAGCGTCCTTGTACAATTTGCTTGCTTCATATGTTGCTATCATATTATATGTCCCGTGTCGGTAAATAGGTTCAAATGCGCTTGGATTAAGGTTCGACATGCTTGGTATTATCTAAACGTTCTTCGATTGAATTCGATTGAAGCGGCGTTGATGCTCTCTATTCTATTTGTATAGCGCTGTATTGCCGTGTCCCTTTCTATGAGGGTTTCCACCCGCCTCACGTCGGAGAATATCATTGCGTTGATGCGCAAGTCTGCATTGCGTCTTACACCGACGTCCCCCCGCCAATCTATCATCGGCTCGGTTTTTCTCGCGGACGTTTGTGTTAGTGCCTCGGCTCGGCAAACGGACATTGTCCCTTGGCCGCTAACAGCTGGTTCTGAGCTGGATGGACATGATCGGCGTCCGCCAACACGGCAGCATGTCGCATGTTTGTGATGAGTTTGCGTCTTGAGCTGGCTCCCTACCTCACTCCCCAGCCGACGCTTCGCCAGTGTCCACCATGAATCCGGGGCTCCAGTACTCGGATTCCGGGCACTGCTTGTCCACCCACAACATACCCTCGCCGAGCAGATCTTCCAACGCCGTCTGGGCGCGCGCCCTGGGCCATCGCAAGTTGACCATCAGCATCGAGATGCTCACGTATCCCAGCACCTGAACGGCCTCCAGCACGGCGCTCTGATCTGTGTTGAGCTCCTTCGGTACGCTCCGGATGTACGACTTGCTGCCAACCTTAATGACACTGTGCGAGCTGCCCAGCGGCTTCAGCGTGCCGACGGCCCTCAGCACATCGTCCTCCGTCACCTCGCTCGCACCCTCCATGCGCCCCTTCATGATCCGCTCCCGCACCTCGCGCACGCCGATCAGCCCGCCGTTCTCGTCGCGCGTCGCGCTGCACACTTCGACCACGCGCACCGCCAGCTCAAAGTAGAAGTCGTTGACCGACCGGCCCAGCAGCTGCGCCCAAATCGAGGAAGAGCCGCCGGCGCCGCCGGACGACGAGGACGACGAGGACGCGAGAGGGTCAACGCCGATGGCAGAGCACATACGGGCGAACTGGGCTCGGAAGGACGGGTTCGAGCGGATGTCCTTTGCGTGGGTCTGCGCGAACTGCTGGAGGAGGGAGCGGAAGACAGAGAGCTGGGTCTCGAGGGCCTGGGCGTTGGTGTTGCGCAGGTTGGAACCGTGGGAGGCGTATTGCGCCGAGGTGAGGCGGGAGCGGTCGAAGGCCGCAAGGCCGACCCCTTTACGGGACATGGTTGTTGTCGTAGTTATCGTGGTTGGTGCGCGGGTGTTTGGGAGGGGGGTTTTGAGGGGAGCCTCTATCGTGGTGTTGCCTCACATGCGGAGGCAGGTGGAGGTTGCGAATAGAGGGGCGCGCCGGGTGTCTGGTGGATGCGATCATATCGGGGGTCGTTGGCGCCGATGCCCTTTGTGGTTGGTCTGGTCGGGTCCCGTTCCTCGGACAGTCCGTAAATCGAAAATGATGACATAAGCACGATTTGGCTCCGTCTTTTCTGTGGTCTGCCCCCAGAACAAGGAAGCTCAGATGTCACGTGAAACCAGGCAATGGCCCCCCACCCGGAGAATCTCCGGCCACTTCAGCCACTAAATGGGCATAGCCCCCCGGCAAAAAGGGCACAACCCTCTCTGAAATCCAACTCGCAAAATTTCGGTGTTCGAGCCTGACCAAAGCAATTACAGACGCCCTGCCTCACGATCGCGCTGCGAATTTCCTCACAGTCCCCCCTCCATCCCGCAGCAACCATGTCGTCCACCCAGAGCGTGCAGTGCTTCGGCAAGAAGAGAACCGCCACCGCCGTTGCCCAGTGCAAGGTACGAAAAATCCGAGACCCCTCGAGAGGAAGAGAGACAAACCGAAAGAGAAGGATGGAAGAGGGGAATGAAGAGAACAACATCTGGACATGAGAATTTGGAAGGCTGACTTGTTTCGCGCTATAGGCTGGCAAGGGCCTCGTCAAGGTCAACGGCAAGCCTCTCTCGCTTGTCCAGCCCGAGATCCTCCGCTTCAAGGTACGATTACATTCCACGCGAGTCTATTGAGGAAAGGCCGGTCGGCAAGAGGAGGAACCAAGAGGACTGGGACATGGGGAAATGAAGAGCAAGCGCTGCGACGTTTGACTCTGCCTACGGACGAGAAGAACAGGCGCAGCGATTTTGCTCTCCACCACCTACACCCACGAAACCGAATCGATCAGAAGGGGGAAAACTACAAGCGACCAAGAGTCCTCGACGAGACGAGAGAACCATTTAAGCAGAAACCGACGAAGACTAACTCTGCGAAACACAGGTCTACGAGCCCCTCCTTGTCCTTGGCCTTGACAAGTTCGCCAACATCGACATCCGCGTCCGCGTCACCGGTGGTGGTCACACTTCCCAGATCTACGCCATCCGTCAGGCTATCGCCAAGTCGGTTGTCGCCTACTACCAGAAGTTCGTCGACGAGCACTCGAAGAACATGCTCAAGCAGGCCCTCGTCCAGTTCGACCGCACCCTTCTCGTCGCCGACAACCGCCGGTGCGAGCCCAAGAAGTTCGGTGGTAAGGGTGCCCGCTCCAGATTCCAGAAGTCCTACCGTTAAGCGGTACGCGTCGGATGGTTTCTTTTTCTTGCCCGAGCGGTGGTGGGGAAGAAGGGATGTGCAGCACAACACCTTTGGGGGAAGCGCTGCGGGTTTCCGGGTCCGGCATTTGGTGTTTCCCGCGAAAAATATTTGGCAGTTACTGTTTTACGGGGGAGTCAAACGTGGATCAAAAGATCTGGTTCGTCCTTCTCGCGTCTCTAGGGAAATGGACCGGGAGTTCGGCCAGAGCTCGACACATGGGGTTCAGGTCGTGCGTGGGGTTCTAGCATCGCGCTGTCGTTCCCTCCGCCGCCGCGCCCCCGTCGATGCAATTGCATGGCATGCCTCGCGGTATCGCTGCTTGGCTTGGTTTGTAAAAGGGTCAGGCAGGCAAATGAAACATTGAAACTTCATGACACGGCGTTTTGGGCTCGAGTTATGCGCGTGCTGTGTTTCTTTTCTCTTCCCTTTCTCTCTCTTGTCGTTGTGGCTGGGGAACTCGCATCCATGAGACATTGGGGGGAGGAAGGGTAGGTGTAAGACAGGAAGACGGCTCTCCAACAATGACATTTCAACAACTTTGTGTGTCCCATGTCCTCGATATCGGTTGAAGCTTCAAGTCTTGCCACAATCGGATGGCCCGCGTAGTTGACGACTTCCAGTCACCACTCAACCAGCTCAGACCAGCCTATCTGTCGCATCCGATTTTTTTTGGTTGTCCCAAAGAGCTCGTTGGTACTTGTGCCAGGATTGATTGAAAAGTTTACTTTGAACGCAACGTTTGTCGGCCGCCTGCTCAACTAGCACCGAGGAACCCGCCACCCAAGCAAATGGACACTCACCAACACTCATGTCAGACGCCGCGTGCGGGTAGCCATATAACCTAGCATGCCCATTTAACATCGCATGAATAGAGTAGCGCCTTTTGACCTCGGCTCCGTTGATGATGTCCCTTAAAGACACGGATGCGTCGGCGGAGCAGTCCGAACATAAACACAGGAGAAAGTCCAAATCACAAAACTACCAGTGGATTTCTTATCTCATTCGACATTTCCAGGTCTCGGTGTAGAAGCCTAGATCGGCCCAAATCCACCTTGCCAACAGCGCATCCATTGGGACTGAGGTGGACTGCTTCAAACCAAGACCATACAATCGCTTTTATGTATATGTAAAAGAAAATAAATGCAACATCCAACTCTCTTTGTAGCACGATACTGTCACCAGTAGCAAAAGGAAATGATCAGTGTGAGGCTTGAACTCACGGCCTTGGCATTACTCAATGTATCTGATAATATATTAGTACCACGCTCTAACCAACTGAGCTAACCGACCAAGCTGCGAACTTGCTTGCTTGTTGTGAAGGCGCTGCCCTAAGCCCTACGAGATGGAAGCGCGGCAACGTCGTGGGCGAGGATGGGGTCTGGCGGAGACTGGCGATGGATGGAGTAACCTCATCGTGGGTCGTGTCTGTGGGACAGGAGTCAATGAATTTGGATCCACTGCTGTACTTCCTCAAGGGTGGCTACACACGCGACGAAGAGCGTGGCTCTCTTGCGCTAGCTCACGCCATGAGATCGTAGTGTGGAGGAGGGTTGCCAAGGTTGACCGAAGTCCCGTTGTTCCAACACTGCATGGCTCGGCTGACCCTCGTTTAGGCTTGAAGAGGATGACTTAGTTGGTGCAGCTGTCTTGGACTGCGTATGTTCCCCTTGGTGACGCTGGTAACCTTGCTTCTGAGTGACTCGGCCGAGGTGAAAAGACTAGAGACTTTACACATGTCGCATGCCTGTCTACCATGTATTGCAACCGAGCAAGGATGACAAACGAAACTTTCCTCTTTCTACTTCCCGACCTGTTTAAGTCTTTTCCCTCTTGCGAGCAGGGCTACTTCTCGAGGTCTCACCCACCCCCTATCGAAAGCCAGATCGCAGAAGAGTCAAGTGAACAGGATTGAAGCTGTGCATGTGCGAGACCCCAACGACCTTACCGTCCAAGCCACACCCTATGTTTTCCAGCGTGGGTCAGCAACAGCTCCCGCCACCAATCGCCATTGCGCCCCGGCAGAGAACCCATGGTCTAAGGACCCGCACTTTTAGGGTTTGAAACGACGCACAGCTACCAGAACGGTCCATAAGAGCTCATTCGAGCTGTCTTTCCAACAACATCCCAAGCAGCTCTAATCGAGCTCATCCCCGATGGCACAATTGGCTAGCGCGTCAGACTGTTAATCTGGAGGTTGGTGGTTCGAGCCCACCTCGGGGAGAAGCAGTGGTTAAAATCCACCTGGGCATGATTTTTTGCCTTTTGGCGTGTGGTTCTCGGTGGCCTTCGTATGTGCCGTCAGTCAAATCACCTTTTGAGACATTTCCAGGCAAAGACTGTTAAAGTTGGTACAATCCATTTTAACCTCGCACTAGTTAGTCGTTTGTCATCTCTTAAAATGGAATCTGTTCGTGAGATGTGTATCCAAACTTTCCTGACCTCATCTATTTATTCCTTCCAACCAACTTTGTTATGAAAAATTTTTTTTAAGAGAAGCAAATGATGTAGAATATACATAGACATGCTTTGCTTCGCTCGTGCTGACGAACTGCCTGCATAAGGCACGTAAGGCTCGCATGGCTGCGATGTTCTTGACCGGGTATTTTGCGTCTCTGCAGGGCCCGGCAGCAGGAAGACTGTCGCCGGCGTCACCCTTGTTGAAAGCGCGGGTTCTTTTCAGGCGCCCGGTCGACAGCCGGAAGCCCCGGCGCATGAATCCACTTTTGCCTGGCGTGTATCCGGGAACCGGAAGATGAGTGTGGCGAGACCGCAACGGCACTATCCCATCTTTTTCCAAGCATAATGACGAGTCAATCGGTGCACAAACAAGATTGAAGCTGTTTTCAGAAGCTTTTTTTCTTTTACCGGAGTTTCTGTTCCTTCGATTAGCTTTTGCAGCCTTCACCGCCCGATCATGTTCGGAGCCAAGGGACCACAGGACGCACCACATCCACAATGTCAAGTGAGAGACTCATCATCCCCAGACAGTCGCTTCAGTCCGACTGAAACATGATGCCATCCCCACCGAGAGAACCAGGAGGGTAGGAAAAATGACGCCTGGAATTTTGGTGATAAAGAAAAAGGGCAGATGGCGCCCTCGCGACGGCTGAGAAACCATCAGTCAGCCAGCTCTGAGTTCTTTGACGAAGTACTTGTGGCTGCGCAGAGGCTGCAAGCCACCATTTCGTCAATTTTCTAACGATCCATTCGGCTCATAATTTCGCACCCTTCATCTTCTGTTCCTTCCATGGCCAGCCAGCAGTAAGTAAAACTTATGAATCTTAATCCCTCCTCACCTGGACGATGAGTCAGTCAACTTTGGTCGGAAAAGCGATAAGGATGTAACTATACTTCAATCAGTTTGCCGGTCAAAACGTGTGACTCCAAGGCTTGGTTCCTAAAAGATAACTAAAAGAGAAGGGAAGCAAGCCATGGGCATCAACCATGCAGACAGACTCGAGGTTACAGCATGCGCCATGCCTTGAGCCAGGTATTGAAAACTCCGATCGATGTCTTTCTATTCGTTTGAGCCCTGACAACATTCCGCTCTTCAACCTCTCTTCTCGCATGACAGTGACATCGTAAACACTTCCCTTTTCTATTCTTCACCCCCCACCCCCTTCTTGCAGACATAGAATCAATGACAGAGACACTGATGCGAGCATTTGCCATCTTCAAGGACTCCAATCCCGATCCATAGAAGTACGAGAACCTAATGTATCTCTAAGCTCATGGAGAGACATTCCTAGACCGCGAACGGCATGCGCAGACATTCTCAGCACCGACGCAAACGTCATGTTGCCCCTGGGTCGTCGCGCACAGCCATATGCTAGCTCATCGTTAGTCTATAATCGCCATGCTGATCTACCATCCAATGTGTCAAAGCTTTCGACTTGGGATGCAAGTATGGCTTCTGCTAGTGGCACCTCCCAGGTGGCATCGTCCAATGCTGGCTGGGGCGGCCAGGCTATGGCTCGCAATAGTCTCGGCTGTGGACCCTCGTCCAGCAATGGGCACAATCCAACGTTTGCCCAACAAGCATCTGCTAGGTGGGTGTGGCCAAGACATTCACAACACCCTCTCCAAAGAACATAGAATTGGGCTTGCCCGATCAACTGCCGTCAGCCATGCCATTGGCTTCGCTTGTCCCGGCCCGACCGACAGCAACAGCCGGTATAGCGCACGGATTCCCCACGATGAGTGAAGCCACATTCCTTAAAGAATGACAGGGCCGAGGCTAATTCTCCTCTGGCCGCCGGCGCGGATTGCCCGGGGAAAGACATCCGCCCTCAGCGTAGTCCTTGCCCTCTCCCTCTCTGCTAATACTCTAAGGCATGTCAACATCATGGCCGTGTTTGCTCCTGGAAGCCTACCTTGACGTCCATCCAACTTCCGCAGCCTTTGCGGATAGAGAGAGAACTCGACGACAAGCCGGAGTACGGAAGGATTTCACGTCCACAGGAACCACCAGAAGCTCGTCCAGGATGGCCGCCGCCGCGCGATTCTTTGCCTTGCTCATTTGCTTCTTTGGGACGAGCGCTGTCGTTGCCGCGGCAAATTTGTCGTATCAGGGCATCCCAAGCTGTGCCGTGAGTAGATCTCAGAAAGGACGTCTCGATATGATAGCTGCTTACATACATAGGTCAACTGTATCCTCCAGGAGATCGGCCATAGCGATTGCGCCATTACGAACCAAACATGCATCTGCCACGACGATGTGCTGGCTGGCTACGTACAAACATGCGTTCAGGCCAGCTGCACAGTCAGAGAAATGCTGGGTAAGCGACAGACTCGGCTTGATCGGCGTCCAAGCAAGGGATTGATGCTCATCGTTACAACGCATAGCGGCCCGAAACCAGTCATTAGCTGCCTGCGGAGTGCCCGTATCTGAGCACGATGAAACTGTGAGATGGTTCCGACCGACCATTTTTGCCCTCCCAACCTTCTTCCTCTTCGTCCGGGTTGTCAACAAGTATATGAAGCTATCAAGTTGGGGCTGGGACGACACAACCATTATGATTGCATATGTATGGCTCACTGTACACGGCTACCAGACCGCTCGAAAGCTGACCGTCAATCTTCCAGGCTTTCATAGTAGCCTTTCTGCCAGCGGCCTATATCGGTAAGTACCCCGCAGTTGTGTCAGTTGTCTTGAAACTGACATTCACGTTGCAGCCGAAAGAACGGGTGCAGGGAGGGACATTTGGACCCTTACTCCTGAACAAATCACCGAGTTTCTTTTCGTAAGACAACAATCCCACAGTGTTCTCGTCTGTCATGACTGACACGGACAACTCGCTGACTGAGATCAAGGTGTTTCTTATATTTAGCACGCTGTACATGACCTCTCTGGCCTTCATAAAGTCTTCGATCCTGTTTCTCTACCTACGCATCTTCCCTGATGAAAATTTCAGGAGGGTCTTGTGGGGTACGCAGCTGTTCAATCTCCTGATATGGATTACGTTCGTCACGGGCACATTCGCCGCCTGTCAGCCCCTGAACTTCTTTTGGAACGGATGGAAGAGAGAGATGACGGGCAAGTGCTTCAACCTGAACGCTTTTGCCATGTGTCATGGTGTTCTCAACGTTGCATTGGATGCCTGGATGCTCGTACTGCCGGCCACTCAAATTTATGGGTTGAGAATGAAGCTCAAGACGAAGGTTGGCGTAATGCTGATGTTCGGCGTTGGCATATTGTGAGAGAGAAACTGCCTTGCTTTGAACCAACACCCATCGCTAACTCGGAGAAGCCTCACAGCAGTCAGTGCCTACCGTATCAAGACACTTCTCTCGTTTGCGACATCATACAACATCACAGGTTAGCACCTTCTGCAACCATCATAGCTGTCCTCCGTGTGTTCTGACCAACGATGTTTGCTAGCCGACTCGTTTCAGGGTTCCGTCTGGTCCTCGGTCGAGCTCTGCGTAGGGGCTTTTGTCGCCTGTCTCCCGAGCACACGCCAAGTCTGGAGAGTATTATTTCCCAAGATCCTCGAAGTGACACACATCTCTACGAGATCGTCCCCATCAAGCAAGGGTTCCAACGCCATCAGCCAAGCCTCAAGAACATTGTCAGGCGCTCATGATCAGCCACGCATGGCTTCTTATGAAGAGTCGTCAATAGCGCATCTGGTCGGAGATTTCAACAAAATCGACCTCAACAACCTTCCCGACACGAGCTCGACGGAAGCTACGCACCCACGGACGCCGAAGAACCGAATTGAGACCAAAGGGGAACCCGGTTCGGGCAGCTCCAGGGGCAGCTGAGAGCGGAACACGAGGGGTATGGGCTTTATGGGCTTTAAGAACGGTTCGGGGAAGTCAACTGAAGCACTTGCAACACTGGCAGATCAATCAGCCGGAAATGTCAACATATGTCAACGATGCACAGAAACCGAAGAAGCAGGTACATGAAGTAAATCCGAAGGGGCGCAGACAAAGCAATCCGTGGCGGATCAGTCTCCGGCTTATGAGCCCAGGAGGGTCTTGTCTACCGCAGGTCGACGAACTAGGAACGGATACGAACCACGAGTTGGCATTCAGGTCACGGTGTATGACTGGCGCTCAGATCTCGGGCTATCATGCCCTGGATCAGGCCAGAGAGGAGAAGAAGGCTTGAGGTACACAATAGCCATTGTTGCAACAACAAAAGTATACGGCCAATAATTGGTTAGCGGGAAGTCGGCGATAGGACGGTTGTAACACTTGTCTAGAGCTGATCTCTGTCCATGGTATAAACACACAACGATGGTACTCTAACAAGATACATCAGTTCTTCCATAGAATAACGAAAAATTAAAAATCGAAAGGATTGTTCGGAGATTGCGTCCTCTCAGTCGTCAATAAGACTTCCCAGTGAACACCCACTCCTGTGGCTCCGACTACGACTTGTGGCCTTTTTGTGTGTAAGCCGGTCGGCCGCCTTGCCACGTCTGAGTTGCCGCCGCCGCCTACTGAAAGAGGGGTATTGGGGTTGCGTAGGCAGGATAGAGTCAGACTTCTTGGCCGCTTATGGCATATCTCGCCACCCAACATCTTCATTTGTAGTAGAGCAGAGTGTTTGGGCGAGGAGAAGCTCGACCCTTCCCAACCAAAAAGCAGCGCGCGCGCACCAGTTCGTTCGAGCCACGAGAATGGCGCAACAAGGAGGCACTCGTCGGGACCCATCAGGTACCTGGCCCTCTCTGCTACCGCGTACGTCAGGTTCAAGCACCTACTGACCTGATTAGGAGAAGCAGCCGCCAAAGTACTTGATCCTGCGACCGAGGCATTACGACAAGACGAGAGAGAGAAGCTCGACGACGAGGGCTGGGAGGTCGTGGCCAAACCGGGAGACGAGCAACAGTCTCATGGGACAGGGTTCTCGAGCAGTTTCGACCTGCAGCTAGGCTGGGGAAGCTGGAGGACTTCCGTCCTCAGCTGGGATGTGAACGTCAGGAGGGAGCATACCCATCTTCCCAGCGACTCACAGGCATCGGCCAACACTGCACACGAACCCAAGACAGAAGGCAAGGGGGCGCAAAGCAACAGTGATGGTCGATAATCAATGAGCTTAGTTGATACCGGGGGATAAGGTTCGTCTTCGCACTTTCGGTGCCCGCCATCAGGTGGTGCAGCAGAGCAATGAGTCCTCCGAATCCACTCATGTGTCCGGCAGAGACTGAGAAGCATGGGAGGGTATTTGCTAGAGAAGTGTCCTCGTGTTTCTAGCTGGTACTGGCAACTGGTCTACCAAGGGCTGCTTGCATTTAGGATTCTGTCATTTAATGTCGAAAATGATGACGGAAAGGCCGATTTGAAGACATGTGAAGCCGCTCCTGAAAGACCCGAAATGAAATCTGAAGCAGTGACACGTTATCAACACCTCTCCGTTTGCTGTATTAATGGACTAGCTAATCCTCGGAGCGAAGGAAGGGCTCTGTGGTGATGATGTCTGAGCGGTCTCAAATCATGAACCCTCCAGGCCTCCTCGCCGGTTCATCCGAAAATTTAGTGCAACGGCTCATCGCCACCACAAAAGGATCAACAATGCCACCGGATCCCTCATCTCTCCCCTCATCGAAGTTTCTTGGGCCAGACTGGGCCTTGGCAAACCTCCCCCCCCCCCCTTCCCGTCGTTCACCTCCAATCGGTCGATTTCCCAGGACGCCAAGTCTCTGCCCACGAGCCGGGGCTCATTTCCAGCTGTTCTTGGCCCTCACACGGCGTGCAGAGGTGGGGAACGAGAAGCAGCTAGCCTTCTAGTCGCCGTGGTCTACATTACACAGATCTTGCAGGTCGTGGGATCACCGGTAGTGGTCTCATCAGGGGCACAAAGAGCACCTCAGGGAGTCGATGAGACGACTCGTACCGCACGCGGGTCTCAAGATCCAGCCACCAGGAACGTCGCACTACATGTTCCGGATGGCAAGAGAAGGAAGACAAGCAAGCCATGGCATGAGGGCTTAGATCAATGTTCAACGAACCACTGGGAAGGTCGAGAAGAGCAAAAAAGAAGGACAAAACCCATGCCCTGCCTGGTTGGTGGTATTGCTAGACCTTTCGAACCAAGACGATTGCCATGAAATCAATTAGGGTGCACCGGCGAAAAAAGAGACTGTCCCTCACATCGCTGGAAGGGACACACATTCGATCCAGACGGGACTCGAACCCGCAATCTTCTGATAAATTTCCGAATATTCATTTTTGTGAAAATCAATCGAAGTCAGACGCCCTACCAATTGAGCCACCAGACCGAAGGATGAACGGTAATGAGCAGTGCTTACTCATCGATGGAATATAGCAGTGGTCAACGTCACTATAGACTGAGCGACTGATCCTCTTTTACGAGAGCGGAGTTATGGTTGCAAGTGGATACAGATACGTACATTATGCGTCGCCCTGAGACAAACTTACAAATGACCTGACGGGAGGCGGCAGCGGTGCGAAGTTTACCAGGTACGTTTCGGAGGCCAAGTATAGTTTGAACGGTATTATAAATTGGTATGTCCACAAGATTACTTGCGCCGTGGATGCTCTGGTATGTCCTCCCCATGATTTATATACAGCCAAAAGAGAGAAGGCAGCCAGCGAAACTCCGTTAGGGCTAGTCCCCTCCACGGCGCCCATGAGAAAACCGGCGGTAGAAAACCAACAAAAGTCTTTTTTCCTCCCTTCTCCAGCCAAGTCTCGCCATGCTGATGACCTTGCAACCCAAACAATCCCCGACTCTTCCCCTCCCCATTTGGAAACCCCGCCTCACAATCACTAACACAAAACCGACGAAAGCATCTCCCAGCTTTAGGCCTTGTACCAGTTCTCGGGGGCGTCGCCCAGGCACTCCCCGACGGTGACGGCGCGGTAGCCCTTGGCCTTGAGGGTGTCGATCATCTTCTGAGTGAGGGAGATGACGGTCTGCTCGTGGACGTCGTGGGACAGGACGATGGCGCTGCTGGATGCCGGGTCGTTGCTGAGCTCGTTGTTGAACTTCTCGGTCGAGATGTGGGTCGTATCGGGCGTGTTGTTCTCAAAGTCCTTGGTGTCGAGGTTGGTGTCGATGACGTGGTACCCCAGGCCGGCGAGGTCAGAGAGGCAGCCTTCGTCGCACGAGAGGAAGGGGGGGCGCATGTACTTGGGCGCGAAGCCGGCGATGCGGCGGGTGGCGTCCTCGAGCTGGGTCATCTGGGCGATGCGGTCGGCCGAGGAGAGGGTGTTGAGGTCCGGGTGGGCGTAGGTGTGGGAGCCGACGAGATGGCCCTCGTTCTTCATGCGGTTGATGGTGGCCGGGCCGATGCCCTCCTCGATGTTAGCGAAGTTGTTGCCGTTGACGAAGAAGGTGGCCTTGACGTCGTTGGCGGCGAGGATGTCGAGCAGCTGCGGCGTGAAGGTGAAGGGCCCGTCGTCATAGGTGAGGGCGACGACACCCGTCTGCGTGCACTGCGAGATGATCTGGCCGACAGGGGGGCTCTGGCGGCGGGAGAGAGGGCTGAGGGAGGATATGTCAGTTTCATACCGGCGTCCGAGGGCCAAGCCAAGAAGACGAGAGGCAGAGGAGCCTTCCCCCCCCCCCCCCCCCCTCTTCTGGAGCGTACACATACCTTGCGTAGGCACCTCCGGCGAGGGCAAGGACCGCAGTAGTAGCGCTAAGAGCAGAGGAGTACATGGTTGCTGTCGTGGACGAGACTCAAAGCAAGGTGAGAATGGAAGGCGATGCAGGGGGGCAGCAAGATAAGTGAGACTGGAGGACTCGGGCGCGAGGAGTTGATATTAAGCTTGCTTGGCTGGTGACAAGTTGGATGTAGGATGAAGCAATAAGTCGAGGGGCTGGAAGAAGGGGGGGGGGGGGATGGGAAGGAAAAGGCAGACGACTTATATGAAGAGTTGGGACGTTACGGAGAAGAGGCCTGAACAAGGGGACATGGAACAGTGGACAGTGGACGGTCTGAGTTGACGATGGGTCCCAGCCAAGAGCTCACGTATGGGTCGACCCATACAAGAATAGAGTCTAATGAAATTTCCCGCTACATAGATAGATGGACCTACCTGCATAGCCTAGTGACCTGAGGGCCTGGAGGGATGACGGTCGAGACGGATCGCCCATCCTGTCCCATCGTGGAGAAGTTTGAGAAACGGGACGAGGACGACGACCGACGACCGACGACGGTGTGCCCCCCATCCATCCTGCATAGAAGCAAGCACTCACTTGCTTCAAGACCCTACGAGGGGTTGGGTTGGCCCGTTCAGCCCTGAGCGCCTTGGTGTCTTGGCGGACATGAAAGGAACCATGCCCGACGAGGCTCCGATACGAGGCGCGTGTACTCTACATTGGTCGGTACGGTCCATAGGCAGGGTAAGCTGGGAAGAGAGGAGAGTAAGAGGAGAGAGTATTCGTGGTGTGTCGTGTTTGGGAGATCCGCGGCGCGTTTTGACGTCAAGGGGCTTGGGGGAGCATGTAAGCTGACTGGCCGGAATCTCTCTCCTCTCATGGCGCCGGGAGGAAAATAATAAACACAAAAGGAGCGGGAAAAAAAAAGAAAAGAATAAGGGGATCCCGGCGGGATGTTGCCCTGGATGGAGCTACGAGCGGGTGTTGTTCATCGGGATGTGGATAGACCGACGCTCAAGAGCTGTCGGCCGACTCTCGTCATCCTTCACCAAGGATGTGCCCTAAAGAGGACGAACAGGCAGACACCTTGCGTTGCGACAAAGTGAACGGCGCCAGACAAGACAAAACGGTGAGGTTGGTGGTCAGTCCACTGTCAGTTGAGAGGTGTGTGTGTGGTGGCGTCGAACATCGGCCGGACTCGAGGAGAGCCAGGGATCGTCGAAACCTTGACGGGGGGGAGGGGGAGTGGAGAATCAGCCACGAGCGCCGCCCGTTGCCGTCTCGGGGTTTTTTTCTCCTTCGTGGTCAATAGAGAATGAAAAGCAATCCCAGCAGTCCTCTTTGGGTGAGGGAGGGAGGGGGGGGGGGCGCGCCGTTGCGGGACACAGACCGCCGCTGTTGGCCCAGGATCTCCCGAGTTGGGCTTGATCCCGCTTTTGTTGGCGCCACCATATGGTACTCTGTATCATCGGCGTGAAAGAAATAAAGAACGGGCATAACGAATAGAATGCCTAGAACCCTGACGAACAATCAGTGTTTCTGATGCTGTAACGAGGGACAACCCCCCCCCCCCCCCCCCAAATTTGATGAGGATGAGGCCCGCCTCTGTTGCAAAACGGAAACTGAAATCACCTTCGTTGCAGCAGAAATCGCTTGCGCTCGCGCTCGTGCAGGAGGAGAATATGGTCCAGGAGGAGTGAGAGGAAGTGAAGGGAGGCCGCGGGGACCAGCAGCAGTACCAACAGTATCAGCGGCAGCAGCAGCAACACGGACGTTGCATCGTGGCGCGGCACTTCTGTTGCTGAGGTCATGTCATCCGGCAATAAGATAAATTGCCGAGCAAGGCCATCCCGTGCTTAATCCCCTTGGGGACTGGCGCCTTTGGGGAGAGGCTGGGAGGGGGATGCGGATCTGATGCCTGCCAACCTCCACTCGCGGATAACCTTGTAGGGTCATTCCGTCGGCTAGCATCTATATTTCGAGGATTTATCATCTTACAGTGAAGATGTCGCTTCTTAGTGACTGTGTTAGTTTCCGCCCAGGTATCTCTCTATGGTAGGTACGGAGAATACGAAGCGCTTAGCGAATGGCGCGAGCTGGCGCGCGCAGGGTGAACACGGGGAAGAGAGGCTACCCCGGAGAGAGAGAAGTTGGCTGTGTGATGTGGTAAGAGGGCACCGAAGCTGACATAAGAACCATTATCGAAAACTACAGAAAAAAGGAAATATTGATGGAAAAAAGGGCCCGAGGTTCAGAATCCTCATAGGATTACTATTGCCTCGGGCGGTGCAACGAACGTTTACCAGGACTTTAAACCGCTCGCCGCGACTGGTTCACGTCTCTGACCCTCTCCTCTCCCCCCCGCCACCGCCGGTGATCGTCCAAGAAAGCCCGCCTGGGAAATATTGAAATGATGACTCGGCCCGGGCGTGGAATACGAAGGGGCGCGGCGGCCATGTCGTGGAACTCCTGATGCAGTGTGCTGGATTGATGAGGGGGGGGGATGCGTGCTCTATCATCAGGATCTTCCTTCTCCCCCTCCTACTACTACACATGAGGCTGTCAATGTATGACTGTCATCTTGGCCCCCTGGATTCATCGGAACTCCCCTCGCCTCTGCCACCATCCCCGTAAGACGTAGAATGTCTTGGCCCTTTCCGCCAGGCGCATTGAGCGACGAGCGCGCTTACGTTTCCGGAAGGATGTCGTGGTGTGACGGGCGAAGCTTGGCCTGTCGTGTCATATTGGGTGCTCTCTCACGTACGCAGCAGCAATGGGGCGAAGGTTAGATGCTCGAGAGAGAGAAAGCCTTTTACTCTGTACAAGTGCGTCGAGACCGGAGCGACCAGGCCATCCTTGCTCGGGGAGACAACGCCCAGAAAATCCCCATCCTCCAAGGCCCCCCCACACCCCCAATCCCCCTTGTCGTGTTCGAGTCTGTCGGTGCATGGTGGTGAACTTGGCACTGCGACGGCGGACTTTTGTTGGATCATGATGCGAGTGACAGTGAGAGAGGAAGGCCTGCTTGATGACAGACCGGTGAGTGTGGACTGGATCTCAGTTGGCCCTTTTGTGCCCCCTAGCGAAGCGTCGGGGGCTCGGGGGGCGTGTTGGAAGGACGGGCAGACCAAAAGTACAACAAGAAGATTCCCGCCGCCACCACCAGGCCAGAAAGCAGTCGTCTGCTCGAGCTTCTGTGCGTATAGTGGTCGGGGCCATGGAGTCTGAAACAAGCATAGTGCCGGCGGCGCTACGTCGACACGCAAAGTATCCGTAGAAAGGACGAACTTCGTCCACGTTTGGTGTCCAGTATGCGTACAAATACCGCGCATGTAGAACCGCTTAGAGTTCAAGGGGTAACAGTCACGGCAAGTCAGGGAAATGGGCGCGCGCCGCTACGGTAAGACTAGACAGGACCATGGTGCTGGGACACGAGAATACCACCCGCCCCAAAGCCAGATACTTAGACTTTGAAAAACGTGGGGTCATTAATCTCTGTAGTCTTTTCCCGTTTGCCATCTTTAGCTGGCCAAGGCTCTTGGCTGTAAAAAAAAAACAACCAAGAAATCCTGGGAGGCTGGCCACCACCGACGTACCGGGAACCCCGCGTTGCTGTGTTGTGCATAGCGTGTATGCAGTCTCAACCTTATGCACATGGTCATCGCGCGGGTCTGGTGTCTGCCATGCCGTCCGCGGAAGGGCAGAGGAAGGGCGGAGATAGGGCACGGCAAGGGAGGTCGTGCTGACCCGGCGCGGCATCTCATCTACCACTTCTATTCTCCCTCCCGTTACTTGACAAGAAAGTGTCATGAAAACTTGCGAGTGCAGTGCAGCATGAGGAAAAGTGCCGCGGCGGTCATGCAAGACGCTGACCTCGGGATCTACAGGCCACGGTTGGTTGCTGTGAGACGGACGTCCTTTTGCAGGAGAGCCGGCCGACGTTATTCGATGTTGGATACAACTTTCGTCAGCCTGCAGCGCTCAATGGGAAGCAAACGCCCTGTTTCCTGATGGGAAGACGACACAAAAGGCAATAGTCCGGCTTTTCAAATGCAACCCTGGAACGCTGTCTTATTCCTCTCAGCAGACCAGAGTGGCGCACCTGGCGCACCAGGCGTCCATTTTTTTTTCCCCGAGACAACAACAAGAGACACATGGGCTTGACGTCAACAAGACGCCCGAAGCCATGTTCCCTGTCTTCCTCCTCGCCGCGATGCACGGCCACGTCAGGCGCATCGTCTGGTATGTACGAACTTGGAGATGAAGCTACGACTTGGCACACTGGTCATCAGCTGGGTTCCCATTGCGCCGAGAAACGGACGTCTTCCGGACGGTGTCTCCCTCATGACCAGCGCCGTCGCGTCGTATTCACAAACGGAAACCCAAAGTCGCACTTAATTTGCATTTTGGGGGGGGGGGGGGGGGGTGAAGAGGGCTGTCGATGCCCGAAATTGACGTCCAGGGGTTCAGTGCTCCAATGAAGGAAACAGGAGAATGATTGACGCCCTCTCTTGTCGAGACTCTTCCTGGCATCCAAGACCCGGTTCTTTGCGGAGCGACGCCGAGATCTCGCATTCCACGCTCCTACAGCCTCGATGTTGGACATTTCCCGATGCCGGATACCCCGGCGGAACGCCAAGGGTTTGCGTGTCCGTATCTGAAGCGCGGCGAAGTCGAGTTTCAAAAGGATCTGCATCAGCATTAAAGTGCCAAGACTTCTCTCTTTCTCCGTCACTCGCAAGCGCGTGACGGTCCCGATCCGAACCCCTCTCTCTCTCTCTCTGCGAGTCAGTCGCCGTTTGCTTGTGCCATCTCGGCCCGTCGCCGAGAAACGGAGACAGACAGAGGTGTTGGGTGTGTGCTGTCTTCCGGCTGATGTTGAGACGCTGTCAAAACGAGTTGGCGATGATTTGACGTTGCACGTTGGCGAAACATCAGAGGAGTGTACCGGCCTTGATCCGACGATGTTTAAGGCAGGGGACGGTCTAGATTGAGTTGAAGGCACCCATCCCGCACCCATCGTTTCCGACGTCTGTTTCTAACCTCGTGTGATCGATCCGCTCTCTCGTTTCCAACCTCTCTTCTTCGCCCACGTTTCCCGGAGTGGGTATCGTAGGACGAGAAAACAAAACAGCAAGGGAAAACGTCTGCTGAATCAACGGGAGTTACAAATGGCTTTCTTGCGTCTTCGGTCGCAAAGGCCGTCGCAGATCAGGCAGCGTAGCTCGATGTCCGGCCCCTCGTCATCGGCGGAGCGTGTGGCTAACGTATCCCAGGAGGTCAGGCATATTGGCGAGGCAGAGGGTAGCACGACGGGGTTTTCTCCCCCCGAAGGGAACCGGTGACACAGCAAAGCGTGCTCGATTGGGATCTGCAACACCTTCGCTGCTAGTGCGGGTGTCCGGCTACCTTTGACGAGGCCGTCGTTGTATTCTGCATCGAATCGCAAGGCCGTCGACTTTGACGGCTCTTTTGTTGATACGGGATGTGCTTAACCTCCAACTCCTCGAACCCCCTCGGGAGTCTCGACGAAAGCGTCCGCTTCGATGGACGAGCTAGCTCCTAGCGGCGTTCTCCGGCTCGTTCTCGCCAGTCACCAGACCGTCCTTGAAGCGTTCGGCTGGCCCTTGTACTCAAAGCCAGCCACTTTCAACAAATTCTTCCATGGGTGCGACTAGACGACATGGCAGGGGGAGCTCTAGCAGGAGGCCGACGAGAGTAGGCTAAAATCTTTACATGTGGCTTTCATCGTTTACGTCCAGTGCAATGCGGTCGGTGTCTGACAATCTAGACGCCATAACTGCGAGACTGGGTTGTTAGATCACCTTACGTCGACTGTGATGTCCAGGTAAGCAGGTCAACGACGAACTGTAACCAGAGAACGACAGCAGCCTCCAGATTATCGTACGTCGTCTGCCATGAACCACGGCTGCCGATTTCCAGACTAGACGTTGGAGGTATGGTCCTATCTTGGATACGGTGACAGCCTTCTCATCTATATTCAAGAACTAATGAGGCTGGGGGTTCCTCATGACATCCCGAGAGGTCCAATGGAGGGACCGAAGCGAGGCCAAGAGTTGGGTTGAACGAGTCAATTTCGGGAGCTGGCGTGCTGGTTCCAGAGCCAATGACCTACGTCGCCTTTCGACGAGGAAACTGTACAGAGTAAGTTCAAGTCTCCGACAATCTCTGCATTAATGAAGGCAATCCCCAGGTTGGGTCTCGAAGCTCTTCTTGACCATCCCTATCGATATGCGTCAACTGCCTGGCTATTCTCTATGCTGGTCCTCTGGATGCGAGTCCAGGAACCAGCCTGAAATGCGTCTTGTTCCAGTTACCAATGTCCTTATGTTCAAAAATAACTATGGGAGAGTTGGTCGCATTTGCGAAGAAGGCAATACCGGAGGGAGACCTCTGCCGAGCCTTAGATGTCGCTGCAGATGGGCGCTGCGATTCGGTAGATATATGCATGGTGTCCCGCGTGTCGATTACAGGCGTCGATATTGCCGGCTAAGCCATGTAATTTCCCAGCTATTGTGCTTCCAAGGACATGTTCGAATGCCCAACTATATCTCCAGACCTGCGTCAAGTATTGCGCATATCGTGCGAAGCATCTGACACGATGTCTCTGAACGACGGCCCCCATGCGGGGCCAGGTCCCTTGGCTCTTTCTCGACCGCACGCAACAGCCAAGAAAAATTCCCTGCAGCTCGGCGCTGGCGTTGCCAACTTCATCGTCGAGAGAGGAGGGGCAAGAATAAACGCGGCATACGCCTTTGAAAGAAGGTCGTCCTTCGTCCTTCATCACTTGACAACATATGTCGTCCAGACTGCCAGCCGGACCTCGACCCACGACAACTTTATTGTCTGCCGCGTGGCATTCGTGGCATTTGTGGCGGCATCCCTCTCCCCGGGCTGATGCAAGACATCATCTCCCCTCCTGGGTCCGCCGTAAAACGGGACTGGATTCTCAACACCCTTCCCGCCCGATCGAGACGGCGGTCAACATTCCTCCGATTCGCGACCGCTTCCCGTTTGCAGGTGTTGATTGTCCCGGAGCTGGACTACGACGTATTTCATGCGCCACGGCTGAAAATAAAGGGGAGCACCGGAAAGGAGTCCGGTTCGCAGGAGGAGATGGGCGGTCTTTGGGTCGCCCACATGCCTGCCGCGGAGAAAAGAAGATGAATAGTCCATTGCCAGCATTGCCAAGGAGGACAATCGAATCTCTCGCAATTCCAGGGCGTCCGGGGCGAGTTTACCCTCATTGACCACGCGGTCGGTACGCTATAGACTATAAATTCTCCCTGGTGTCAGGCACGGAAGGGAGTGGGAGAGGCAAGAAAGAGTGAACTGGCTTTATCTCTTCAGGAAAACAGCAGTGCCGAAAGCAACCTGTTTCAATGACCTGAGAACACCTGCCATCTGCCGTTTCCCGTGTCGCCTGCGTCTGTGTTGTGTTTATGGCGGAAAGCAACCAACACAAGACTATTCCGAGCTGTGAAGTTCTGGGTTGAGAGAGAGAGAGAGAGAGAAGAGACAGAGAGAAGTAAGTGAGAAAGAGAGAGAGAGAGAGAGAGAGCGAAATACGAGACAGATGCAGCCGTGAGCTCATCGAACTCAGCGCTCCACAGCAAAGTTGCCTTGGCTGCCGCAGCTCCCCAATAGCGATCCAGCTGGGCGCCACGCACCACGCTGCAGCGGCTTCCAGGACAAGCACAGCCCCTGAGCCCTCCACGTCAGCGCCCTTGAGCCACTGCCTACCGTCCTAGATCCGAAAATGGCACGAGAACCATTACTGCCCCTCCCCCGCGCCGTCCCAACGTCACCACCAACATTAACACCACCACCACGAGGACAGTCCTCGACATCGACATCACGGCCAAATTCGTCTCTGAAACTCTTCGTATATAAACTACTCATACTCGCATCTTTCGTTCTGCCCGTCATGTCTCAAGGCTGGGTCAACGCCGTCTACTACCCCAACTGGCGCGTGTACAAAGGCCAGACGCCGGCTTCGCTGCCGGTGAATGCCGTCACCCATGTGCTATATGCCTTCGTCCAAGTCAACACAGACGGGTCGCTGAGGCTCATCGACGACTGGGCCGATACGCAGATTCCCGTCGACGGGACGACAGGGTGCCTCTCCGCCCTCGCCAAACTCAAGGCCTCGCGGCCCAACATTCGCACACTCGTCTCCGTTGGCGGCGGCGGCGGAAGTGCCGAGTTCCCCGCGCTGGCTGCCAACCCGGCCGCGCGCGCCCGATTCGCCAAGGAGATTAAGAGCTTTTGCGACAAGTACCAACTTAACGGTGTCGACAGTGAGTATCTTTTGTCCCGCATGCAAACGCCGTTTCCCCACTGACCCGCGTCTCAGTCGACTGGGAACACCCAAGCGACACCAAGCAGGGTCAGGACTACATCGCGCTACTGAGTGACGTGCGCCGCCAGATGCCGGCGGGGAGGTACCTCCTCACCACGGCTCTGCCGCCGGGCCAGTACGTCTTGAGGAACATCGACCTCAGACGGGCGGCGCCCCTGCTCGACTACCTGAATCTCATGTGCTACGACCTAACGGGCCCATGGACCGACGTCTCGGGGAACCACGCGCAGTTGATGGCGTCCAAGACGCTGGCGAGCAACAATCCGAACTTGAAGATTGCGTGCGCCGATGGCATCAGCTACGTCATCAATAACGGCGTCCCGAGCCGCAAGGTGCTGCTTGGGATCCCCGCGTACGCCCGCACGTTCCCCATGGCCAAGGGCCCCGGAGGGCCCTCCAAGAACTCGGCCGAGATGGACTACTGCGACATGTCCAACGACAGCGTCGACAAGGCCACGGTCGACACGGCGGCGGCGGCGGCCTCGTACGTCGACGCCAAGAACGGGTTCATGACGTTCGACGTACCGAGGACGGTGGCCATCAAGGCACAGTACGCCAAGAGCAGGGCCCTCGGGGGTCTGTTCTACTGGACCGGCGTAGGGGATCGGAAGGGAAGGCAGAGCCTGGTGCAGGCTGGGTTTAACGAGTTGAACGGCGTAAGATAGACTTGATGGGAAAATCGGTGGAATGAGCAGGATGTAGAAGATCCAAGTCGACTACCCGACTTTGCCTGTATCATGTCAGAGAAGCGCACCAAATCTGTTCCTACCTGGCTGGATAGGATGAATGATAATGACGGTGACGATGGCAATAAACTGTGAAATATGCACTCAACTAATGAAAAAGAAATGTTGTCTAATGATAAGAGGCAGGTTGATTGAGGGAGATGAACAGGCGCGAGAGGGACATTAGCTGGGAGCCGCAGCACTCCGTAATTTAAACGCCCGACAGTCCGGCAGGTGCCCAGGCGAGCCCCACTCCACCGGCATCGGGAACCCCACTCGGGGTCCGGCAGCACTGCCGTCCAATCATTGCGCTGTCGGGCGGGGGGGGAGGTTCGCAGGGGCTACAAGCGCGGCCCCCTTCCCATTTCCCCGTCTCATCTTTGCCGCCACAATCCCACGAGCCCGCGACGCCATCAACCTTTCAAAGTTGAGCAGTCAGCTTCCTGCCGTCCTGCTACGCGAATCGTTTCAAGCGGCGAGCCATCCCATCCAACAGCAACCTCCTGCATGGCAATTGCTACCCCCTCCTGTGTACTCATTGGTGCCGTTCGAACGAGTGTTCGGACGGGCGACGGGTGATGTGCGACAGGGGGGTAGCCACGCCAAGGGAGGAGGGGAAACAGACGGTCGGATTGGCACATGCTCGACGCCGCCTGCCTCGCGTCTTCGGGGTGGCCCAGACCGTCGACACAGGCAACCCGTCGCTGCAGTTGGCCGAGATCGTGAAACTACGTTCAAACCCGGACGCTTTGGGGCAAGGGATGAGAACGAGAATGAGATTGTTCGCGAGAGCGACGGCGCCTTTCTGGCGGGATGGCGCTTGGATGACAGGTGACGGACGACGGACGTCGGATGACAGGCGAAGTTGACTTGGCCGTCATGGCGAGTCTGGTATAAGACAGCTTTGCCGCCGAGTTCTCCCCAAAGGCCTCGTTCACGACATCGCTGCCTCGACCGTGGCCTCTTTGTCGAGTTATTTCTCATCCCCGTTCGTTGTCTCTTTCATTTTCCATTTCGCCCATCCAGTTCCCTTGCCACACGTCCTGCTGAGCAGGCCCCTCGTTCTTTCTTACACACTCCTTCAATAGACATTCAGCATTCGTTTCATCATGATCCCCCAGGCGGCGACCTTTTTGGCTTACGCCACCCTCCTAGCCACGGCAAGCCCCGTCATCCAGCGCAGAGTCGTCACCGAGCTCAACGAGGAGGCCACCAAAGAAGCGCACCTGCGCGACGACACGGCCACCCGCGCCTTTTCCGACATCCAAATCAAGACGGCCGACGGCAGGTGTCTGTTCGTCGACAAGCTGTCGGGCGACTTCCGGGCGAACCTGACCCCGATCCAGGTCGCCGACTGCGGGGCCAAGGACGGCCAGGGCTGGGATGTCATCACCGCCGGAAAGCACAATGACCAGCCCAATACGATGCTCATTGTGAGCACTCTGGTGAGAGTCTACCGTGTGTACCCGGTGTCAGGGGGGGAAATTGCCGCTGACCGAGCACGAACCAGACGCAAGCGTGCTTCAACTTTGACCCGCGCCGTCCGGCGGGCAACCAGGTCAACCTCTTCTCGTGCGGCGGACGCGCGGCTGGCGAGGGCCTCGTGACGGACTCGCAGCTGTTCGCGCTAGAGACGGGCGCGGGCCCCTCGACGTTCCAGCCCAAGAACGCCAAGGGGAAATGTTTCACAGTCAAGGACAACGCAGTGGACGTGGCGGACTGCGTCGCCGGCGATAAAGCTCAGTCATTTGCGTTCGGGTCCGCTGCGGGTGGTGCCGGCGGCGGGGAAAACGGCGCTCAGAAACCCGGCCCTTCGACCACCGCTGCGGCCGTGGCTACTGGGAATCCGGTGGCCGACTGCGGTGGCACCGAGAAGACTGTCACCATGACGATCACGGCCACGGTCAACCCGGGCCAGGGCAACGCTGGCAACGCTGGCAACGCGGGCAACCTCCCCGTGGCCACGCTCGCGCCCGAGGTGACGTCCGCATCGGCTTCGACGCCGCCTGCCGCCTCGACTGCCCCCGCTGCTGGAAATGGAAACGGAAACGGAAACGGAAGTGGCAACGGCGGCACCGACGGCGGTCAACAAGGAAACATCTCCGCCGTCAACCCCACAACCCCCGTCCCCGTCTCCCGCGCCGGCGGCATCCTCAACCCGACGGCGGCGGCCGAAGCGCACGAATTCGACTCGACCGCCAAGCGGGCCTTTACAAAGGTGGCCATCCGCGCGCCCAACGGACAGTGTCTCTCGGTGGACCCGACGGCGGGCGACTTCCGACAGAACCTCATCCCCGTGGGCCTTGCGGCGTGCGACGGCGCGGCGGCGAACCAGCGGTTCGACGTGGTCACCAGCGGGAAGCACAACGACGGCAAGGACAACGGGGCGCTGGTGGTCAGCAGCCTGACGAACGGGTGCGTCAGCACGGACGGGCGGCGGGCGGCGGGGGACACGGTGACGATCTTCTCGTGCGGCGGGCGGGCGGCGGGCGAGGGCCGGACGGACGCCGGGCAGCTGGTGAGGATCTTTGGGGATAGTTTCCTGTGGTCGCCTGTCAATAACGCGGCTTCGTGCGTGGTGCCTGGGGACCAGGGGCGGCTGGTCACGGCGGCGTGTAAGGGGGACAACAGCGAGACGTATACCATCGTCGCCTGAGATGAGATTGGGGGGGGAGTCCCGGGGCTTTTTTTCTTCGTGAGTAAAGACGCCGGACACATCTATGACCATATGTATTGGCGTAGATGACCAGCCTTGACGAAACCAGACAATTTGGCGTTCCATGCAGTAAAGCAGGCATTTACATGAGGATCTCTGCCCATCTCTTATTAGTCATAAGTTGACTTGTTGCCAATCTTGACCTGCCTCTCGGAACTTGGATGCCGTGCAGACCCTCTCGGCAAAAGCTTGACACACATTGTGCGTCCCCTCCCCCAGATGGACGGAGCAAGTCCGGGCTCTTCACATTGGTTACGCATCTTTCGACAAATCCACCGAGCCTCGGACAGGGACCTCCAGGGTGGAAGCTTGAAGCAGATGACCGGCACCAGCCGAAAGCTTGATCGCTGCCACTGTTGACAGACGGTCCAATGGGTGCCAAGGGGGATATGGAAGTGGGGGCCACGAGGTGCCGTTGGCCGCCAAGCGACGTCATCAAAAGGGGGGATCCAGGTGCTGTATTAACGCACCTATCTAGGCAGGTATTCACTGAAGCGAGCTTGTTCCCTCGGCTTCCACCTCCTAAACTTTCACTAAATCGTCGCATATTCGCATCTTCATATCTTCACATCCTCACATCTTCACCATCCCGCCTCTCTACAGCACGACCCTCTAACGTCTCATCTCGCTAACGGAGATGCCCGGGCTCTCTCGCAGCCGCATTGCTAAAGATATCAACCTCGCTACGTGCGGCTGAGATAGCCCGTCTTCCTCCAATGCTCGATCCCTGATTCGACGCCTCCACACGACCCAAAACCGCGGCTTCTCCCGACCGTCCGAGCCAAGGATCCGCGCCGTTGAAGTCCCCTGGATCCCGCATTCAGCACGGCCGCCACGCGACGAAGCTTCGTCGTTTAAACCATTCATGTCTTGAACCAGCTGGCCCGGCTCTCCAACCTTGTTCATCTCTTCTTCCCTCCATCCATCCCGTCCACACACCCTCGTCCCGCCGAGGCCTGCTGGCCATGTCATCTGACTCTGCCGACTCCTTCGGCGCAACAATGTCAAAAACCGTCAGCGAACCCGAAGACCGCTCGCGTACCGTTCGATTCCCCTCGCTCGAGATCGACACCCACGACTATGCCACCTCCCCGACCTCGTCCACGAAAACCCGTGCGTCTGCCGCTCCCCCCCGCGACACCATCGGTGCGCCTCTCACCCGCACATCCACCGACAAGACCCTATCCCCGCTACGACGCCGAGCCGGCACCTTCAAGCCCGTCGAAGACTATGGCGACTTTGACATGTCGCGCCCTGGCTGGCAGCCCGGCTCCGAGCCCGGCTTCGACCCCAACAAGTCGGACGGAGGCCATGCCTCCATGCCCACCCTCCGTGCAGACTGCGAAATCTCCGTCTTCGACTTCAGCCAGGCCAACATGGTCCAGCACAAGTTCGGCAATGACGACTTCATAGAGTTTCTGAAAAAGCCCCAGGAGCCCTGGGTCAAGAGCCGCTGGATCAACGTCAACGGCCTCAGCTGGGACGTCATCCAAGCCTGTGGCCAGTACTACAAGCTGCATAAGCTGGCCATCGAGGACATCATGAACACGAGAAACCGTACAAAGGCCGACTGGTACGCCAACCACGCCTTCATCGTCCTGACCCTGCAGAAGCTGGTGCTCCTGCTCGACGACGACAGCAGCAGCAGTAGCAGCAGCAGCGACGACGACTCGGACGACGGCGCGAGCCTCAGAACCAGCAAGTCCGTCAAGGGCATGAAGAAGCTGAAGCGCGCATTTACCATGGGCGCCAAGCCGCGTCAGGACCCCGAGGTCGGCAGACAAGCCGCCGGTAGGCCTACCGTCGTGACCCAGAGCAGCGGCTACCAGCTCAACCACCACACGAGCAGCCTCTCCCAGCTGCCCCAGACGGCCTTTGTCCGCACCCTCCAGCGCTACCACGCCTCTGCCAACGAGGTCCGCACCGAGTACATGGAAACGCACTCCTCCCTCATCTCGCGCGGCCTAGCCGTCTCCGCCGAGCAGGTCGCCATCTTCCTCACCTCGGACAACACCGTAATCTCCTTCTTCGAGATGTCCGCCGAGGACATTGAGCGCCCCATCACCATCCGCTTGGGCGATCCCTCGACGATCCTGAGGCAGTCGTGCGATGCCTCGCTCGTCGTGCAGGCCATCATCGACGCCATCATCGACCTCGCCATGCCCCTGACGGCCGTTTACAGCGACGTCATCGGCGACCTCGAGCTCGACGTTCTCACGTCCCCGAGCATCAAGCAGACGCGTAGCCTGTACATCTGTGTCAGCGAGATCAACAAGATGCTCACCTTCCTCAACCCCATCGACAACCTTGTCAACGTGCTGCGCGACCACCGCACCGAGCTGTCGCAGGACGAGGCCGCCCGCCAGCTGCAGAATCCGGCTAGCGGCGTTATCGTCACGCCCCTCACCCACACCTACCTCGGCGACGTGCTCGATCACTGCGTCATCATCACCGAGAGCATGCAGCAGATCAAGCGCTCCGCCGACAACCTCATCGACCTCATCTTCAATACCATCTCGGCGAACCAGAACGAGAGCATGAAGCAGCTGACCATCATCACCATCATCTTTCTGCCCTTGACCTTCTTGACCGGGTATTTTGGTCAAAACTTTGAAGACTTTCCCGAAATCGGCAATAAATGGGGCATTCGGTTTTTGTAAGTGCTGCGTCGATCCCTTTTCTCTTTCCCTTTCCCTCTTTCTGTTTTTACAAGACAGTTCTGGATCTGTTGGGCCACATCAATGCAGTTTTTTGGCTAATCAGACCCTCATCGGTCGCCACGTAGTTGGATCATTGCCTGTCCGGTCGTCTTCTGCACCATCCTCATTATGATGCGCTCTTGGATCTGGTCCTGGTGCGTGTCCTTCTGGCAGAAGCGTAAGATTAGTGCCGAGAGAAAGAAGCAGAAGAAGAGAAGGGCCAGAAGGGCGAGGAGGAGGGCCAAGGCGGATTAGGGGTGCCGTCATCTTTGGAGTGTTTCTCCCCACCATAGACCGAGTAGAGTTGCTTGTTTCGTTTGTCAGTGATACCCTCATCAAATAGACGGCCGGTTAGATGTTTTTGTTTTCTGCATTCGAAAAGTTTATTTTATTTTATTTTTGCTGGCTTGAGAGATCTGCCTGTAGACCGGGCTGCATGTCCTCTGGAGTCTGTGTCCCGGCACGGCCTCGTATCAAGATATCCTCAAGGTGACTAAATCGGCCACCCTCAAGGTGCCGCGGCAGATGTGCATTCGATCAGCTTCGTATTGCCAATATATCATGTTCTTTGAAACGCCAATCGCCAGTTTTTATATTTACACGATACACAACACAACGGCCGATGCGGTTGCCTCCATGTTCAAAGCCTCTTCCACCCGATGGCAGACAACAAAACCTATGCCTCCACCTCTACAGACCATGCGGTATTACTGCGCCTCGTGCGTAGACCTATTGGCATCGTTGACAGTCGCCTCCGCCAACGCTGCGTCTGTTCCGGTGTGTGCATAAGTAACTCCTCATCCCTCTCTTTCTCTTCTTCCCCTGCTCTGCGAGAGATTCGTCGTTGACCTTCGTCGTTGAGCTTTCAAGTGAGAACAGCATTTTCTTCCACCCAAGCCCCTCGCTACGTCAGACCCGCGCCCACAGCCGTAAAGCTCACACAAGCAAACACACACACACACTCTCTCTCTCTCACACACACATCCCATGAAGACAACTACGATCCTCGCGGTTCTAGGTCTCGCCGCCCCCGCGCTGGCGCAGTGCGGCGCGCCCAAGGGTGCCAAGTGTACCACGCCTGGCCAGATCGCATGCGAGTACATGGGCGGCCACATGGTACGTCGTCTCCCTTCGCCTCCGCTCCCCCCAGCCACCACAAGTGGACACCATCCAATCCTGACGTTCCCTTGTGTGCCCCCTACTAGCTGTACTGCGACGGTCATTGGAAAGCCGGCACGAACTGCGCCGCCTACCACAAACCCTGCCTCTGCGAAAAGGGCACTTGCGGTCCATGAAGTGTTAGGGCTGGTGCTAGTGCTGGTGCTGATGCTGATGCTTCTTCTGCTGCCCGAGGCGGCTTCGACTTTGTTTGAGGGTGTCGGGAGAATGTGACGAGTGTTGGGGAGGATAGATGCGCATCGGGCAAACGGGATAGATCCTACGGGATGTTTCGTGTTCGGGACGGCTTGTTGTTTGATGGTCATCTGCTTTTGGTGCTAGGCGCCCTGGACGAAGGGACCGGCGCAGCGAACAGAGTTTGATTCGATTCATTGAGAGACGCAATGCATACCCTTTGCCTCCCGGTTCCTCTGATGCGTTGTCCAGTCTGTTTTCCAAACTCCCATAGTCTCGGCTCTCCACCCGGTGGCAATAGTCGTATGGGGACTCCCGTCCCTGATAGTCTCTTCCCCGTACAGCATCGGGCGAGCTAGGGATCGATGGACGGATTCCCGGAAAACGGCGTGACGTATACGATTCTCAGCAAGCACAGCAAGACAACTAGTGTTGTTCGTCGAGTATCGACCTCAGCTACCTGTTAGCAGACCGCACCACCGTCGGGTGTCTGCCATGCGTTACTGTCAGCCAGGGCCCAGACAGTGTCGCAGCTGACACCTCCGAGAACCCTCTTCCAACAAACCAGATGGCCAGGTTGCCCTTCTACCCCTACTTTCCCACACAGATGCAAACTGCTCCACAACCAGAGCGATCCAAATCCTGGATCAGTCACTTCGTCCTTTCCACTTTTACACACGAGACGACCACGATAAGCTCAGCCCCCTACCACAACCTTAGCAGTCAACACCCTACCGCCGCCGTCAATACGTTTTGGTCCCTTCTTTCTGTCTCATCGATATACCCTCGGCCTGCTAAGATTCAAAGGGACACTTACGACGGCAAACAAGACACCAGTCACTAGCATTTGATCTCGGGAAGATTCGTGTACAATGACTGCCCTCCCCTCTCCATCGTGAGATGATTGTTGTTTAATCAATTACCTGTTGTGAACACACCCACCGTGGGACCCTGTGACAAGATGCCGTTGATAACGGACTTTTCTTGCCTAGTGTGTAGCGGTGTCCCAAATGTTGTACGTAGCCTACTATGGAAGGTGAGGTAGCCTGTATACCTGTTAGTTGTGCCGCTTGATCCGAAAGCTTATGTTTGCCGTGAACCATTGGATCGGTTTTTGGCTGTTGGTTGTCGGTTGTTGGTTAGCAAGGGACACGCTACCCTGCCTTCTCGTGTTCGCCCATCATTCGGAACTTATCCCAACAGATTACGTATCGATACGGTAGCACGCCTTCCCTTTTGGGCACAAGGAACGATAGCCAACCATTACATCATATCTCGTCCCGCACGCCTCTTTTGAGATGTAAAGGAGTCCGAATCTTCTATCGAAAAATCAGGGAAAAGAAGCATGCCTTTGATCATCTCTTCATCGAATTCGCACCTCATTGCTGTGGTTACATTGAAAATTGTCTCTTGATCAGGTAGCAGAGGCCTAGGTCTTGTGTTCCCCTCGTCCTGGGGAATTTATGAGCAACTTGTCGCCATACGATAATGCTTTTACCGCTGTTCATCGCCATGCTTCGGAACCCGTTCCGACCATGCGAGGGTTCGCCGACGTTCCAAGAGAATCATCGCGTCAACTACGTACCGAACTTCATCGACGCAGGGAACGGCCCCCAAATGGTGGCACCAGACACGCCATACGTGGCAGCGGCGGGCCACAACCAGCTGTACTTCATCGACACCCGGTTCGATCCTGAGACTGCAAAGCACATCAAGGAGCAGATTGAGTGGGCAAGTGTTTTGGCAGGCCCTGAAGACTTTATCAAAATCGACGAGATTTCGGCTACGGCGGAAGTCAGAAATGGTCCGACAAACGAAACACTGTTCGTCTTCGACCCCAGATACGCCAGGGTGCTCTTTGCAAAAGGAATCAACAAGCGCAACCCAGAGCTTCAACTGCCGGAGCATGAGCCCGCTGGCGACTGGCTGGTGACATACGATATCATTAACCCGTTGACGAAGAGGACAGGGGCATGCTGTGATAATGGCTGTAGCACTCGCAAATAATATTAACAGCAGACCAATGGCAACTATGACCTCTGTGGCAGCTATAGGGTTGACAGCGAGTGTGACTGTTGCCGTCGGCGTATGCTAGCCGCTCTGCGGCAAAGCGGTCGACATGCCAAAGAGAGATGGAGAGAAGGACGCCAGCTGCTCATCACCGGATGAACCACTTACACTGGAAGGGTGAAGTTCGGCGGCAGTGGTGTCGGGAATCTGATACTGATTGCCTGAGTGTAGGGATGTGTTGGAATGTCAAGAAAAGGGAAGGTTTGCGGTTAGCAGAAGGACGAAAACAGGGGACGTGTGTCTGTAACGTATATACGAACACAGATAAGAACTAGCCCAAGGGACAGGAACAGCCCCCATGGAGAATTTTCTGCCCTGCAAGCCTCGCTGTCTATAGTTTCGAGGAGGCGCATAGAACGGCTCTGGACCGTGAGCATGCCCTTTCTCTTCGTAGAAACTATCCCCGTTGGGTGCTTTGACTTCCAATTTGATTGAATGGGCTTGAAACAATACGTTCTGATACGATTGGCCGTAAGCAATAATATCTCTAAAACAGTCGCGGGGGCGCAGCGCTCATCATCGCTCTCTCAAGCCCAAGAGGTTCTCAACGCCATGTGCGCGAGTTCATGTGGACCTGAAAGCCCCGCGTCGTTTTGAACGCCTTCGTTCCGTCCACGATGCAGCATCACAAGCCGTTATCAGACCATTGTCGAGTGAACAGCTACATTGATCAATGTGATGAACATTTGCCGAATCGTCGTTAGTCCTTTTCTATGGTGCTCGTTGCGTTTGCGCTTCAAACAAAGTCTATGATCTGTCCCCTCCACCTCTCACGCACACCATCACCGGCTCCTCACGAACTTGGTGTGCCGGCCATTGGCGACAGTGGCGCCCCGCGTCCCGTCAGCGGCGACCTTGTAGATGTTGACGTGCGTGAATGCCAGGCTGCCGCCGACCTTCTCGACGCGGCCCTCGATCTCGATCTCGTCGCCGACCTTCGCCCCCGAGAGGTAACTGATGTTGATGTCGACGCTGACGCCCGTCGCGTCGCGCAGGTCCCAGGACGCGATGGCGAGGCCACCGGCCCAGTCGACGATGGTGGCCGAGACGCTGCCGTGGATACTGCCGGCGGTGTTGAGGTGGTTCGCGGCGACGGGGAGGCGCGCGATGATGAGGCCCTTGGAGGCGTGCGTCAGCCGGAGGCCCGGGTTGAAGAGGAAGGCGTAGATGGGGGATGCGTTGCAGCGCGTCGAGATGTAGTTCTCGATGTGGGCGAAAGTGGCCGGGTCCGATTCCGCGGCGACGGCGGGGGCGGGCGGGGGCTGGGACGGTGTGGAGGACATGCTGTGCGCGGTCTCGATGAGTTGGACTAGTTTGGGAGTGAGCGAGACTGAGGAATAGTAGTTCGTGATGAGGCCGATGGCGAAAATGATAGTGAGAGTGAGGGTGGAAGTGTGAGTTGTTGAGTGAGACAGACTTGGCGGGCGCAGGCCCGTGCATCGAAGGAAGTTTTCTCCGGCCGTCGGGCGGATTCCGTCCGAGATCGGCCCCTCGCGGCCCCGGACTCTTCGTTCAATGCGGCACCGTCGTTCCGGTGACACTCCGGAGCGTCGAAATTAGGCACTTAGGGGGGATGCCGTTCGATGTTCGATCGCCACTTACTACCTCCCATTGCGCTCCGTCCCGCAAACGATACCCTTCTTCGACGGGTCAGTGCTTCTGGAGAGCGTGTCAAGCCCCGCCGCAATGCCGCTGCATCGTCACGCCAGTCGGGCGATCCTCCGACGAAATCGCGTACAGAGATGATGCAGCCTTACAGATTCTGGTTCAATCTCTTTAGGTACGAGTAGGTAGGTCTAAGTGTCCCGTTTCACACCTGACATCTGTCTCGAACGACGATTAAGGAAATTCCAGTTCTGTGGGGCTTCCAAGTGTCAGCATACGGGGGGGGTTCTTTGATGCCTTTCTGCCCACGTCGTGTCAAGCCTCGAGAGTCACAGGTTGCTCGTCATTGTATAAACCAAGTGACTTGTGTCAAAGCTAGTATTCGCCCGACAAAGCTTCTCAGTCTTCCTCACGTCTCTGTCTAGACTTGAAATTCCCCAACCCATGGGGACCTCAACCCATAACCCGTAACCCACAACCCATTCAACCCATCCAACCCATAACCCCTATGGGTACCCATTTCAGTCCCGTGGATTAGATGGATGCAAACCTAATGGGTACTCATTGGCTTGTATCCCTACGGCTGAACACTGGAGCGCAATGCGCACCTCGCGGTCACTCACGCCGCCACTTCTTTCATTGGCGTCGACACAATCCTTCTTTTCTTTTTCATCGACTCGTATCTGGTCAACGGCTTAAGGAGTACGCCACCAGAATAATCGCGACCAGCACCATGCTCCGGTCGAAACGTTTTGTTACGAATGTACTTTGAGAAACTGACTATCCCAACTCATTTCGCCTCAACAAAGTAAAAGCTGGCACGTTTTGAAATGCACATAACTGGGTTTGATGCCAAACGTCTCCAAACTAGACAGTTTGAAAGGGTCAATGCTAATTGTCGTCTGGTACCACTACACATCGACATCGGCTGTACATTCTGCTCGCAAGATCGACCCTTGAAGCCCTGCTCCCGGGGTTTTCAGATTAGGGTTAGAACAAGGTTTGGCATGACGGTGCTCCCGGGTTGGATGGCAGCTGTCGAAGACGAATTAAGACGACCATCTGCAAATAATGTTATGCGCTAACATTTCGAAAGTATGAAACGTGCTGGCACAAACTCGACAAGCATGAAAGTCACACTCACCCCAATACGTGCGGCAGACTCCGAATGAGACACACGTTCAGGGGCCGCCTCGAATGTTAGAAGAATCTTCTCGACACGTACTCGTAGAGGGCACAGGTCAGCTGCTGGCTTGCGTTTACCTGACAGGCCGCCTGTACAGGTACAGGGGCGTGTAGAAGATGCGGACTGCAGTTGTTTCAGAACCCTACGACTGATCCCTGTAGTTTGAGCTGATGTCACGATAAAATCTGCCGTGCAACCGAGCCAAGACCTGTATAATACAGGGGAGATAACTTGGAGGATTCTTAGAAGCACAAGTAAAGGAAACAACTGTTGCCCAGATCATGTTAGGCCCCATCGTCCAAAACGAGCTGGACCGAAACCGAGAGGCTGGATTTCAGGAGAAGGGGGGCATGCCAATATCATAAGGTATTATTACAGTCGTTTTTACCCACTGCCACTAATTCTGGGTGTCTCGAGACTGTTTGAGGGAGTCATGCACGAGAAGTTATGGCTACGGGGAGTAAGAGAAATGATCAACAAGAAGTTAAGGTTATGTAGACGATAGAACTCATAGACCCGTTCAATCATGGGTAGAAAAAAATCGGGGCTTCTAGTATAAAGATCAATGGATCACGCGATTGTTCAAAGAGGTTTCTGCAAGCCAAGCATTTTCGGTATCATCACCAACACGATTGCATCAGTTTATATCCTTCTTTCTTGTCTCTCTATTGCCAGGTGCATTTCAACTTTCAAGCATTTCCCAATAAGCATTTAAATTTACCAAAATTTCGCCATGCAGATCAACTCTGTTCTCCTCGCCATAGTTGCTTTCGCTGTGGGCAACGCCGCTGCAGGTAAGAACATTGGAAGTTCTTCGTTCCCTAGAAGTGTCAACTGACCTGACTGACCTGGGCTCAATGGCAGTTGTACCTCGTAATTTCATCGACGGAAAGGGCAGTGCCCTATTCGGCAACGCTGGCACGGCATGCTCGGTGGGTGCCCAGGACGGCGAATGCGACCAGTTCGGCCGCTGTGTCCAGTTCATCCCACCCAACGAGCAGTCTATCCTCAACCAGGGGAGGGAAGTTGATACCTGCACCGCTGGTGGACAGACGGGGACTCTCTGAGGTTGATCTGAGGTTGGAACAATGATCAAAGAGCTTGAGGGGTCATGGAAACATTGGAAACAGAGTATCTGTGCTTTCAACCAAAATAAAACATGACCCTTCACTCGAGTGGATATTTACTGTCTTTATGTTTTCTTTCCTCGTGCTAGCGAAGGTGCCGAAGGTCCAACAGTCCAAGATGCGAGTTGCATTGGCTGAGCCTGATCTGGCCTAGTGCTGACTGCGATCGGTAGAGGGGCTCATTAACCCCCTTTTTCGCCGCTTGTCGTTTCTCATCTCTTTTTAAACATATTTTAGAGACTTGAATCCGCGAAAAGTTAGTAGACCGGGCCATACGGGTTACGTGTTGTCCTAAGCAAGCCACATTTACGGATTAAGCACATACAGCACCAACTACCCAGCATGACGAATCATGTCCCCCTTGTTACGAGGTTCGCCCTTGACCACAAGCCCCAACTCACAAGGGCCAGCAAGCCCAAAGTTCGCACTGGGTGTATCACCTGCAGGTATGGCTAGGTGTAGTATTAATACGCATTCAGACCTGGGGCTGACGTTTTACCTTTACAGACACCGCCGCGTCAAGTGCGACGAAGGCAGGCCGGCCTGCTCAGCGTGTCTCAAGTATCAAGGCCATTGCGGGGGTTACAAAAGTAACGCAACACAGAAACCTTCACGTTCAGCTCAACTTCGACCAATATTGCCGAGATTGGCTGGCAGGAAGGCCGACAACGGCTTTCTCTTGGAGCCAAACTACACGTCTCTCGTGTTCGCCGATCAGCTGGAGAAGGACCACTTCGACTACTGGCTCGCCTTCACTGGAACCACGGTGCTCTTTCAGTCTGACCTGCTCACACAAGTTATTCCTCAGCTGTCCTGGAAAGATCCTGCGATAAAACACGCTGCCCTGGCGATCGGCGCGTCGGCCCTCGGCGGGAGCACGAGAACGGAGCGAATGCTTGGCAAAGGGAGGTTCACTTCAGACTCGCTCATGCACTATGGCAAGGCTCTGAATCTCTTATACACATCACCTATGTCGCCTGAGAGAACTTTGCTGGCATGTCTCCTGTTCATCACCTTCGAGAGCCTCCGGGGGAACAAGGCAGCCGGGCTGAGCCACATTAACCACGGCTCTCGAATCTTGGAGCAGTACAACCCTCAGGGTGTCGATCCGAGCCCCTTGCTTGACGAGGTCATGACCAGCTTCCAGCATTTTGGCCTCCAATCTTGGAGTCACGGCGGCACTCACCCCAAAGAGACGGATAGTCGAGTGCCGTGGTGCTGTCGTGGACGAAGGACGCGATATGCCGTCCAGGAGATGCCCTCGGTCTTTACGAATCTGGAGACGGCTCGCCGATGGTGGAATATTGTCCGACATCATCTCGAGCACCACGCGCCACTACATACCGGTTTTCGGGTTGAAGGATCATCCGCCACAACAGTCCAGCGACCGCCACCGGATTACGCATCCCCCAAGTCTCAGCAGCATATTCGGAGCTTCGCCCGCTTTCTCGACGCCTGGAACCTAGCATTTCAGCCGCTTGCCATCAGAGCAGAGTCCGGCAGAGCCACGGATATCGCAGGCTATCTCAAGGCGCTCAGTCTGAGGATTCACTATCTGCATATGTGGAGCGGGATACGCACCGCGGGGTGGACAGATGTGGAGGACATCGGCCGCGTCACGCCGGTTTTCTGTGATATTGTCGCGCTCAGCCGAGAGTTCTTGTCGGCGCAGGCCGCCCGGCAGCTCCTCGCGCCGAACGGGGAGATGTTCACATTAGAAGACAGCCCGACGTGGCCTCTCGGGTCCGCATTTCTCATGTGCGCGGTGCGTGAAGTGAAGGACGATGTTATCAGGCTGTTCAAAGAGTACCCCAGACGTGACGGTCTCTGGGATACGCACGGATTCCTGGTTATGATGGAATGGCTGAACGGGATGACATCCGCTGGTTATGCCGTCGACGAGCGGCGTCACATCGCAGAATGCGATGTCGTCTTCCGCGAGCACTCGGTCAGGCTGCAAAAGAAACTGTGGGATCCCGCAGCGTCGAAGTGGATATATAGCGGTGTAAGTTTCAGCATTCTTTGATCTTTAAACGAAAAAAAAAACGAATTGGAGCATATACGAAGGAAGGGCCTCCAGAACAATCAAAGTTACGTTTCGTAGCTGCAAGCAAACCTGTTGTTGCCTGGATATCGGGACCGAGAGAGAAGCTGACCGGTCTGCGACCCGACTAACATGATGACCATGGCTTTGGGGGGGTAAAAATGGCAAAAGAGATGTCCCTGGCAAGGCTCGAACTTGCGACCTTTGGATATCCATGTCTGAAGACAGAGTCATAGAGAGTTCTATGAGACCAACGCTCTACCGACTGAGCCACAGAGACAATTTGCTTCGTTAAGAAATTTTCCAAGATGTCGACTTCTTTAGGGCAGCTCAAGCCCTTCCCGGATCCACCACGAGGCATGAATGCGGGGATGTGGACCAAGAAGGCCCGAGTCCGGGGAGCAGCTTGTTAGTAAGACTGCTAGACGTTAAGAAGCTTTGTGTTTGGGTTCAAGGGTGATCTTGAGGGGAAAAGCGCAGGGTACGTTTCAGGGATGGTTTGCCATTACGCAACTGGTAATCATGGGACCTCATGCAGTGCGATATTTCATGAAGATTTCTTTTTCTCTTACTTAAGCAGTAATCTAAATAAGCGTCTGCACATGACGAGAAAATTGCAAAGCTTGTTGTGAGAATACAGGCAGCTTGTTGTGGGCTCTGCACTTTGAGCAACTTTCACGAAGTCGCCGGGCACAAAATTGTTTGTAAGACTTCCCGGGGTTGAGTTCCACGGTTCCGGAAGTGGCGGCCTAGATTTCCCCATTAAGGCAATCGGAGCCGTAACCTACTGTCCGACGATCGGCGGTACTAGGCCGCTCCGCTCGGGGGGCAGGTTGCTGAACACTGCCAAAATCCTCGGATCCAGATCATGCAGTTGAGAGGTCCAAACGTGGCTTCAGAGAAACCACATTGACTGGAGCATGCGTGCATCACGGGAGAACACGGAATCTCAGCTCATGCAAAGCCATACCCGATGGGGAGCCAAAATCCAGGGTCTGCGTCAACTTGTCAACGCCAACCACCGGCAAAGTCGCTTTGCCGCGAGTCAAATGCACTCATCCACACAAACGCTACAGGGCGTGTTTGTCAGATATTACGTCTTATAAAACAAACAAGAGCGAAACCCCATCTTGAGTAAAGTGAATATTTTCTTTCCATTAGTAATTGTATGGATTCGGGGGATCTCGTGATCCTTATTCCAAATGACCGATTCCGCAAGATGGTGTGGGTGCCCGATGTTAGCCGGAGCCGTTGCCGGCTTTGTGGAGGTGGATAAGTGAGTGCTGGCTTATCTGTCACTCCGAATCTCCGAGGATGTTGAGTCAAGAACGCGGCCTCAGCCCGCGCTCTCTTAGTTTCCCGAGCCCTACATATGCCAACTGTCCGATAAGTCGAATTCAACATTTTTTCCCCCTCAGATACCGTTGAAGTGATCAGAAGTCAACAAAGATCTCGGCGAAGTAAGAAAAAATGGGTTCACTTCCGCAGACAAACCACCTCAGGGTCGCTATCGTCAAAGCCTATGAGATCGACGAGCCGAAACATCGGGGCATGGTCTTGTCCTTCCGGGACAACATTCTGCGACAGACGCCTGATGCGGTCATTGACACATACAGGCCGATGAAGGAGGACGGACACCTGCCGAACCCTGCAGACTATGACCTCATCATCATCACCGGCGGACTGAGCAATCTGTGCCAGGCATCGTTTGAGCCCTGGGTCAACACGACTCTCGAGTGGATTCGGCAGGTGGTTTCGCAGCAGCACATTGCTAAAACGAAACTGCTCGGCATCTGCTGGGGTCACCAAGCAATCGCAACTGCGCTCTCTGGAAAAATCGGAAGCTTCGAGCATCCAAGGGTATGTGCCGTGCATGCAGAGTCCTTGCCGAACATCCATTCTAACAGAAAGCTTTATAGGTCGGCGTGGAACAACTTACATTGAACGATGACGGGAAACGGGTCTTTGGCAAGGACACATTGGTAAGCCAGAGAAATCCGTTCCAAGCATCTCGACGAGTCCAGCGTTGTGGGAACGCAAGTTGCTGACACCTCGAAACCAAAAAAAAGCAAATCACAAAATTCCACAAGCGGTTTGTTCAGCAGGTTCCAGATGGCTTCAAGCCCTTAGCAAGCGACAACGAAATTCTCTTTTCCGACTCAGGCTTGGTCCTGTCCCTTCAGGGGCATCCCGAGATCTATGGCGAGCTGTCCCGTCAGCTTTTTGAGATGGATGTCCCATACTACAGAGCGACCCTGCCTACCGAGGAGGACCTTCAGCGTTATTACGCAGAGATGTCCTCGAGCGAAGAAGATTCCAAGCTGATTTTCCAAAAGGTGGCAGAGTGGGCTCGTTCATAATAGAATACAACGAATGACTGAAACATTGAGCTGCTACTTGCCCTTGATTCAACAAGTTTACACCATGTAACACACCAATCAAAATAACCAGCTAACAACTATCTGTGCTTCATGCCCCTGAGTGCTCTCTAGTTTTATTTGAAGACTTAACGATACACAAAGAAGGAAAGATTTTGAAACAAGCAAATGGGCAACATCTTCGTAGGGAACACAATACGGAAAGCTAGCATGGGCTTTCATAATTGAGCTAGGAGGTAATGCTATTCAAATAGGTTGACCATTAATCTGGCGATTTGGTGTTTTTCTTGATTGAATCTTAGAAACTGGCCTCGTCCCAGCGCCCTGATAGAGCCGGCTGGTATGAAGTACCTTTAGACACATAGCAGCCACAACAACCATGATACGGGCGAGACAGGGGTAGATAGCCGCACGGAAGAAAGCGAGACTGATGGTTAGAGTGGCGATGTACAGGGTAAGAAGGATGACAGGTTAGCGGTGACAGTTGAACAACCGTGAATATTGAAATTGGGTCCACTAAATCCCTTTCATTTTCAACGCCGTGGTGCGTGAGATGAGAGGAGAGGGTGACAACGTGACTCGAGGAACTTCTGCTTTTTGAGATACGGTTGAACATGCGCAACATATGCCAGAGCCCTTAGCACAAGACCACTGACTGTTTCAAGAAAAAAGCCCCAGATTTTGTGATAAAATTTGAGGAATAATTATAGAGAAAAAACTAGGGCGTAACAAACGAGGTAAAAGATGTTTCCTATGCTATCCGGCGGTCCATGTTTGCTGACTGAGGAGGGGATTGATTTATCAGGAACGTGAAAAGGCGGCGGAAAACGCACGAAGGACTAAGTAGGCGAATGAGTTTCTGTTGATGATCTCCTCCATAATCTCTCATGTGAGGTCAGTAGATGGTATATACTGATGATAACTCTCACCTTGACCCATGTCAAGACAACTTCAACGACGTCACCCGTGGGGCGCTCTGTACTTCAGCGGCGCCGAAAGAGTGGGATCAACTGGCGAGATAGGCTCAGCTAGAAAGCCCGTTTGACGAGATATCCGTCTGCGATCCTGATGGTGTACTACGTCGCCATAAAGTGACGCCAACCTATCGCTTTTCGTCGAAGAATTGTTAGGCTCGAGACGTTTCCCCGGAGGGAAGTGGAACAAAATAGTCTGGCAACCCCGTTTGTTGTGTGGGAGTACGCGGGGATCGACGACCCATGAGGATGGCTTGCAGCACATCGTGGACTCGAAGGACGTACGGCCGGCAGCTCAGCTTGACAGGCTATTCTCCAAGACCGACTTAAAAGCTCATGAAGCTAGAAACCTCAGCCATACAGTAGGGTGAGAATGGCTGGGCTGTAACCAAAATCTTGGACTGGGCACACTTTGAGCACACAAGTCAGTGTTACTGTTAAAGACCCGCGGCTATTCATGCGGGAGATACTAGCGCTGTCTAGTGAAGAAAAAAAGGATTACCCCAGTCAGTAAGCCCATTTTGCAATGTTGTTTTCAAACAATCTCAAAGGTAAGCTTGATGCCAACTTCGAGTGCTAAGCGAGACCACTAAGACGAAGGGAAGGGACATGATAGTGAAGGACTCGGTTTAAAAAGGTAGTCTACTGTTGAACACAGTAGTCTCTGTCGGGTTCAGAGATAACGGTAAACACATGGCGAAGAGTTATTTTTTTACGTCTACTCCTTTTAATTCAAGAATCATCGAGACGGCTGCCGTACTAAGGAGTGGTCATTGTCCGGCGTGTAAGTCATAGATAAACCGTTTTGGCACTCGAGGGGCCAGCTCAAGCACGCCATGAGGGTAGAATTGGCTTAGAAGATACAAGAGGGATTTATTTTGGTCGATGATATAAAACCTGGATTTATTTCAGATGCTCTTGGTAGTGTAACGAATATCCCAGCATCACGGAACACTTCTGACGCCAATACCTAAGGTACGGACCAGACCTGGATGACAACTATCACAGCATGGGAGCATAACACAAGCCTGTTTTCCAAACCATCGTTCCTTCAGTTGAAAAAGAAAGAAAAACTCCCCGAACGAGAGAACACCAGAAAAGTACAAATAATTGGGCCCTGATACCTCCTTTTTTGCGATTCAATATCTCAATCCTGTTGTGTCTAGAATGATTACATAATCACACGTAACAGACAGTGACCCGCCTCGGATGGTTACGTCGAGAAATTGCGATGACAGGTTATCACACCAAGCCCTCGACGACGACTGGGACAAAGGACCTTTTGCGCACTCTCGAATCAAATGACATTACAGAAATAGCAGATCACGAGCACGTTGCTCAGTAACGCCACCCTGCAGATCCGCCCGCCATGCGCGAGTTCATGAGCTACGTGCAGAGCGCGTTCTACGAGGCGACTGGCTGGAACCGCGACAACTCGTACTCGTCGCTCAACGCAACTGCGGATGGTACGCTGGGTGCTTCCGCGACATCTTTGCTGCCTCTGACGATCGAAGTTAGCTGACACACACTACTGCTCACAGCACTGCTCAACTTCCCGACGCCGCAAGGCCTCCGTCTCACTCTCTCCTCTCTGGCGACCCCTCACTTCGCGACGTCATACCAGCTCGGCTCCGTCGGCGTTGTCGACGGCTCCATCTCGTACCTATACTCGTCCGTGCCGCTCCGTGCGAATCTTGTCCCTCAATCCGATGTCATCCCGCTACCGGCGCTGCTGCGCGCCTACCGACCGCTCGCCGACCTCCCGCCCCGAATCGAAGCGACACCATACCCCCTGCTCAGCCCGGCCGCCGCATCGCTGTTGTATGGCCGTCTCTACCTCCCCGAGTCCATGCTTGAGGCTCTCGTTGTTAAGCGGATCTCCCCCGCGCTACAGCTTCAACTCAGCGCGGTGTCGGGCAAGTTTCTGCGCAACGGCGGCACGCTGCTGGGACTGGCCCAATATGACGTTGGCAGGTATGCCGTCGAGGGCCTTGCTTCATCGGACGGTGGCCTCCTCGGCTTCCGAGGCATGTACAACTTTGGCGGAGACGTGGAGAACAACCAACAACCACAATTGCGCTCCGGCGGCCGGCCGACCGGGAAGCCGGTCGGAGTCGGTGAGGACGCGAAGGAGCGGATCTACGGACGATTCAGCGCCGGCGGCGAGATATACTATGGCACATTGAACAAATCGGGCGGCGTCAGCTTCGGGGGCCGTTTCGCGACGCTGCCCGAGCATCGCGGGACACCGTTGACGGCGACGCTGACGCTAAACCCCCTGATGGGCAACATCAGCGCCAGCTACGCTGTCGTGGCGGGCAAGCACTGCAGCCTCGCGACGAGGATGGACTTCAATGTGTACAGCTATGAGAGCGACTGGTCCGTGGGCATGGAGCTGTGGCGCAAAAACCTGACCCGCAACATTGAGCCGGCACTTTCGGCCGAGAGCCTCGTCAAGAAAGAGCGGAGCTTCCAGGCGAAGCTGGAGTGGCGGCTGGATGAGCCCGAGGGCGTACCTGAACCCGAGGAGCTGAGACCCGTCGTCGTGGCCGGCAACAGGGACGAGGAACGTAAGGAGAAGCCGAGGGAGCGCAGCTTTCAGGCGAAGATGGAGTGGAGACTGGATGACCCTGCGTCGGATGAAACGAAGGCGGTGGAGGACGAATACGGCAATGTCATCAAGGCGCGGTTGGACCAGAATATGAAAATCGGGATCATGTGGGAGGGCAGGGTCAAGTCTCTCCTCTTCAGCCTCGGCAGCGCCATCGACCTGCGCAAGCTTGATTCGCCATTCCGCACGCTGGGGGTGGAAATACAGTTCTCGTCATGAATGGACCGCGATATTGAGAACCCACCGGCACATTCTTTCCGATGCGACGCTGGGCCCCGAGGTCTCTCGGTCGCAATCTCAGGCAGTTGAACTGTGGGCGGGCGGGCGGGCGTCTTCGGTAACGCCGCCTTTGCAACCGTTGGATTTGATATCGGCGTCGCAGCTATGGGTCATACGCCATACAGGCACAACACGAAGTGACGCCGTAGGTATTTGCATGGGATGGGGCGAGGGAGTGCGACGCCGTCTATGCCGATTATCATGCCGGGAAAGCCACGCCGGGAGGCATCAAGGGACATCGCCGAAAGCAGTATGGACAGCACGATGGCTTGCGAAGAAAGGACCACGATAACGTCCGGGTCGTTCACTGTAGGACCACCGACGGAAACAAGCGGCCGGCTTGGCCAAAGCTTGACTGGCAGGACATATCGTGGCCAAGCTGTCTTGGCGATGGGACGATCAACAACGAAAGACATCTTGCGTGCATTCACGCCAGGATATTACCACTGAGCGATCAACGATCAACAGAGAGGGCGCTGCGGGTGTCTGGACTAGGTTGAATATCTGATGGTTTGAGTGGATGCCATCAAACATTGTACGGATACACTTCTCGGAGATATCTCCAAGATAGTACCCGCACTCGCCGATGTTGTGCCTACACGGCACCGCTCCAAGCGAAAAAAATTAAAATTCTCCAAACTCAAAATAAATCCAAATAGTGCCAAAGAAATCCTGCGGAGCACCCGACATGATCATATGTGCCGCTATACTCGTGTGCCAGCCTACGTATGATCGGAAATCAGTGCGAGACACAGTCATGCGGTCGCGGGATTAGGATGCCTTGGGTACGGTTGCTGCTGATGCTGCTGACGCTGCGATATCAGCGCGAGGACCTTGATGGTCAAGCTCGTGTGGAGAACCTTGATGGCTAGCTCGCCAACCAATGGGATGCTGCGCAATCTGGGATCAAAATCTGATGGCGTGGAGCAGCCGCGGACTAGCGCGACGGGCCAGGGATGGTGCCAGTTTTGGGCTGCCAGCGAACTGGGAACGAAGTGGCATGGATGATGACTGACTGTACGTACCTTTGGTGCTGATCGAGGGTTCAATATGGGATCGTGTTGGTGTTGCGTAAGTTGTCTTGTCACCGTATTGTTAACATCATGGTAAATGAATTTGAGAAAGCAGGTGCTGCACCTGGCGGTTCACAGCTGGGATCGTTTTGCTTGGCGGGCTTGGGTGAATGCGGAAGCTACAAGGAGCTGCTTCTGTACAGAGAACTCCATGTCTCTCCGATAAGAGCAGCGACGTAGGAACAAGGTACGAAAGTGGACCCGAGTCCATGGTTGGCCATCAAGGTTCTCATTTTCCATTTTGCGCGACCGCTGGTGCCCATCCGTGCTTGCGCCGCCGCTCTGGTCAACAGTTCCCGGTCTTGCAATGGCACTGCCAACCTGTCGCGGTATGACCGCAGAATCAATACCCAACCGCCGAAACTTTATCAACCTTCAAGACTTTGGGTTCCCTGTCGAAAATCTCCTCTCGCGTCGCCCTGCTCGATTACCTTTGGACCCTGTGAGGACATCGGCCGAAGAAGAAAATTAAGAAAAAAACAGGGGAGATAGAGACAGAGACAACATACCCACCTTGACGTCTCCCTTCCATCAGCTCGCGCACCAGGAGAACCACAGAAAACCGACGGCGCCGACGAAACAAGATACTGCTGTTACCACTGTTACTCTCTGTCTCTTCCTTCGTCCTGCAAGGTGCCGGGTTTCCGACCCTTTTGTGGTTCCTCCGTCCTCGTCGTTTCGAGTCCCCTTGTGCTCAAGCGGGGGGTCCCTCCGTCCTTCTTATGCCCTCCTAACCCCCGTCCGCGACCGACCATCCGGGTTCTCAACATCTCTCTTCTCGCCGCACACCACCACGTTTTCCCAAAGACTTCGCATTCTTTTCTCCAATCGACAAGATCCCCTGCTCTTGGCGCATCTTATATACTGCCCAACGCCTGTCCCAGAGCCTCACTTCTCCCCATTTACCAAGACGCCAAGCTGCCAGCCAAGACCTGCAAGGATCCATTTCCAAAGCGACTTCCGCCTTACGACGTGCGACTGAATGCTTCCGCGCCCCGCGCTCGACGTATTCGGCAATCCTGTGTTACCTTGATACGCACACCCGGCCGGCATTTGAACCATCGACTCGCAGACGCACAGGTTCCAAAGCCGCCCACCTATCCCGGGCATACCGTCACTATCACCAACAGAGTCGTACCACGACGTTCAACGTGTGCGACCTCTTCGCAGCGCCTCATCCCTCAGGGTGCCTGCCTCGCTCCGACGACTGCTTGACCCAGTCGGCTCCTGTAAAGAGTCATAAAGCAAACATCCGTCATATTCCATCCTCAAGATATCTGCAACAATATCAGCAAACATGAATTCTTTGGAAATCTCCGCAGTGAAGCTCCTCGCCCTCCGCCAGAATGAGGGTGCTGGGGCCGGGGCCGAAGAGGCCGTCAACGAGTGCGGCGCCGCCGCCGTCGACGTGAGCAACAAGCCTCTACGTATCGCCTCCATCTTCATCATTCTCGTCGCCTCGCTTCTCGGCGGCTTTCTGCCCATCTTTCTGGCCCGGACCACCAGGATGCACGTCCCTAAGATGACCTTCTTCATCTTCAAGTACGTCGGTACCGGCGTCATCATAGCAACCGCCTGGATGCATCTTCTGGCTCCTGGTGTCGAGGCCCTGCATAACGAATGCCTGGCACCCATGCTGGGCGAGTACGACTGGGCTTTTGCCATCGGCCTGATGACTGTCATGGTTATGTTCTTGATCGAGATGGTTGCTTCCAACGTTGCGTCCTCGGCATTCTCCCACGGCCACAATCACGAGTTGGGCCATGGTACCGTTACGGTCAAGTCCAAGGATCAAGCAACCGACAGGACGAGCGCTAGCGATGTTTGCCCGCACGAAGCGGGTGATGTCGAGAGAGGTGCCGGCTTTGTTGACCCCAAGAAGGTGCCAGGACTTCCGGATGATGTCAGCTACCCGCCGGGCGGAAGAGACCACCTTGGCCACGCTCGCGATCATAAGGAGGGAGACAGCCACAATGGTCTTGCCGGCCAGCTGATCGCCATCTTCATCCTTGAGTTTGGTGTCGTGTTCCACTCCATTTTCATCGGATTGGTCCTCGCCACTAGCGACGAGCTCGTCGTTCTTCTCATCGTCCTGACGTTCCACCAGTTCTTCGAGGGCCTCGGTCTGGGCTCTCGTCTTGCCACTGCTACCTGGCCTTCTCACGGACGCTGGTGGCCTCACATCCTTGCCACCATCTACGGTCTGTCGACTCCTATAGCCATTGCCGTCGGTATCGCCGCCAAGCCGAACAGCGCCCAGACGCAAACTCTCGTCAACGGAATCTTCGACTCCATCAGCGCCGGTATCCTGATGTACACAGGCCTGGTCGAGCTGCTGGCGCACGAGTTCATGTTCAACCCGCAGATGAGAAACTCGCCGCTCAAGGTGCAGCTTTTTGCGTTCGGTTGCGTCGCCCTCGGTGCCTGCGTCATGGCTGTATTGGCCAACTGGGCTTAACCATGACGAGCTGAATGTGGTTGCCACTATCGTGTGCACTGGACTGAGCTAGACTGTTTTAAGAGACGGGTTATGGGTAATGGGAAAAATGGTTTGAGAATGATACCTGAGTCTGTGAGCCTGCCTCTACTGCATGGCGGGGAAGATTCGCTTCGGAGGGCACTTTGGATTTTTTGCATGAGAAGGAGTTTTGCATAGGCTTCTAAAGCACAAGGACAACATTGATAGAATGAGTGAATTCGAGTTGGTCTCAGATGCTTGCGCATGTCAACGGTGACGCCATGTTCATGTCAGCCTGGTTAGCGATGTTTAATGATGTTGATTGTGGGTAAACCAAAGAGGTGCGGTTCTGCATCACGAGCTTCCTGGAACTGGGCTTCAAACAGGACACCGCAAAGTGGCTTGACAGTCTTGGTGTGTCTCAGAACGAACGTTCACAGAAGCTCCGAACCCCTCGATTGTCGAACCCCACACGAGCAGGTGCCCCACGCTTACGAGAGATCGTCTTAGGTAATCAAGGTGAAGCTTCGGTGACTGGCAAGCCGCCAACAGAATTTTTTCAGACACACGACACGTGATGCCCCGCTCTGTCCCAGGGCAACAAACCCTGCGCCAAGTCTCGCGCGCAACCACCAAAAATTTCCCATCGCCGGATGCTCGCCTTTGCGAATAATCTCTCGTTGACCGACCGACCTCATCGCCCAATTTCCATCGCCCAGCGCCCGCACCCAAGTCCGCCCTTCTCCCTCAATACCCAATCAATACCGCAAAAATGGCCGGTGGAATCAACGTCCGCGATGTCGATGTAGGTTAACACCACGCTGCCCCGAGAACCCCTCTCTCGGAAGCAGAACAACAAAACACTATTTCGAAACCTCGAATTGCGAACTTCTCTCGATCCTTCGGTACCTCCCGATGACACCGCGCTGTCGCCTCGAAAGACCATGAGCCATCCAACTAGCAATCGTGCTCTACCATCGCGACCACGATTCTAGCACCGCCCGCATGCCGACCACACCCTGAAGCTTGAAAGGATCGATGAGGAGTTGGAACATACCCTCATGGTGCAATCTTGCGGCTGTCGCGACGGCTAAGAGCGGGGAGTGGGCAAGCCGGCAGAGGGTGCATGCGTGTTGAGAGATGGCTTGGCTTTCGAGGGCAACGGCAGACCGGCGAGGGGGGACACCTGGGCAGGAGAGAACAACACAATCTCAGGAAACGGAGCAGGCGCGAGGGAGTCGAAAGACTTCTGATGACGGAATCATGCTAATTGGTTTGTTTTTCTCCGGGCAGGCGCAGAAGTTCATCAACGCGTATGCCGCTTTCTTGAAGCGTCAGGGCAAGCTGCCCATCCCCGGTATGTATACTCCCATTTCCCCTTCCACCCTGAAATAGGTTGATTGGGGCGGCTCATGACTGACTTTTTCCTGTTCATTAGGTTGGGTTGACATCGTCAAGACCGGCCCCGCCAAGGAGCTCCCCCCCCAGAACATTGACTGGTTCTACGTCCGCGCCGCCTCCGTCGCCCGCCACATCTACCTCCGCAAGACCGTCGGTGTCGGCCGTCTCCGCAAGGTCCACGGCTCCGCCAAGAACCGCGGTGTCCGCCCCTCCCACCACGTCGATGCCTCCGGCTCCGTCGACCGCAAGATCGTCCAGGCCCTCGAGAAGATTGGCGTCCTTGAGCAGGACGAGGAGAAGGGTGGCCGCCGCATCACCCAGTCCGGCCAGCGTGACTTGGACCGTGAGTTTTTTCCACCATGTTTTGATACGCATGACAACATCCCTTGCTAACCCCCCATCAAGGTATTGCCCAGACCACCGCTGAGGCCGAGGAGGAGGAGGAGGATGACGAGTAAATTATTCCCCCCCACGCACATTATTCTCAGAAGATGAAATAAAATGCTTGTGGTGAAAATGAGGTTTTCCGGTTCATGGACTACGGCAGCAAAAAGGGCATTGGGTTAGGCGTCTGAAAATGGATCACGGGTTTCATGATTGACACATTTGGAACCGCACCCAAATTCAAGTTCCGTCTTCACCTGGTGTTATCGTCGTCGTACTCTATTCTTTCTTGACATGTTGTGCGCCCCTTCGAAACTTATGTCTGGCCCTTCGTCGCCTCTCTTTTGTATCGTTTCCGGCGCGGTATTGTGAGCTTCTTGCCTATCCATCCTACCGACGCGTCCTTGAAGCGCGTTTCGGTCGTTCCTGCCAGCTGCTCCCTATTATCGCGGCCCTGCCTTCATCTTGACATCTTAAGACACATCCATCTCAACCACATCACACTATCACAGCTCACCTCACCACATTTTTCACCGCACCTCTCACCTCACCAACCCACCTCGAGCCTTCCTGCCTTGAGGGTTTGTTCCTTCCTTCAACCAGGCCCTTACTTTGATTTATTTTCAAACCAGACTGCCTCCGGCCTCCTGTGCTGCAGGCTAACTTATCCACTCACAACCTCACCAAATCGCGTGCTTTTCTTGTCAACACTCAACAGATGAGAACCTTCTCTTTATCTATTTTTCGCTTGAGCGCGCGCCCTCAATTATCCATCACTAGAGCCAACGAGCCCGCTTCTTTCATTTCAACACGACCCAGCCAAGCCATATCGCGCTTCGCGAGTACCCGTCTCTTATTCGGCTGCGCAATCAACCTTCCCTTCTCATTCTCATTTTTTGCACAAGGTCTCAGCACAAGCCTCCCGCCTTTGCCCTTTCCCTCTACCCGGCTTCCGGCATCTTTTTCTTACTCACACCGCCAATACTTCGCGGCAGGTACGTCATGGACATACATCACGCCGCATTTGCTTTTCACGTCTTGACTCACATCGCTGGCTAATTAGATTCAGTTCTAGATCCTGACTCCGAATCCGTCTGCCTCATTTCGACCATACGGTTTGAGCATCACCGCTTGCCAACTCAATATTTTCCACTCATCCTGAGCATTCAGGCTCGGAAGATAGCCCCTCAAGAGCGAACTCAACTCATTTCGCACACAGCTGTCAGAATCAACGAAGACAATGACCGAACATGTGGTCTGCGATAACTTGACGCGAAGTATCGAGGAGACTTGCAACGAGATCACAAACGAGATGCCAGACACGGACAACACCGACGTCTCTCCTACCGTCAATATTGACGTCGAGATGAACGAAGAGAGTCGATTCCTCGAAGACGCAACCGTCGTCTACAATAAGCTAACTGAACGAATTTTCTTTTTCAAGAGAATGAAGAGCGAGCATCCACGACTTGATGTGCTCTTTCAAGTCGGAGGAGGCACTCTCCGCCCTGGCACCCACGACGGTAATGATTATGCCGTGTGGGAAGCCAGTGAGAGTCTCTACATTTATCGAACATCAGGCCCCGACTTTCAAGTTCTGCAGTCTGTGGCCAGTGTCGAGTACATTACCAATAACTCGCAAAAGTCAAGAATTCGAAACCAGTTCAGCCTCAAGACATGCGGCTTTATAGGGATGCGGGATTCTGAGGGTCGGATTCAAGTTCTGAAATCGGCCATCAGCGGGACGGAATTTATTCCTGTCCGAGAACAGGACAAACAAGACTTCCTGTTTGATGCCAAGTGGGTAGCCAGGGTCAAACTCCTTGCAAAATTGTTGCGCATCAACCTGCGCACGCCCTACGACGGACGCAGCAAGCCGACGTCGGATGGAAATGTCGGAAATTGGCGAGCAGGCCATATCGAAAAGAAGCTGTCCACGCATATGGTGTACACGCTTTTGGCAATGTACCAAAAGAAGAAGGGAAAGGTGACCCTCAAGGACCTCCGCCATTTAGGACGACTTCTGCGTGAGGAGGGTCGCAACCTCAAGTTCGAGATTCACTTGAGCCGCGGACCCTGCGGAACTCCTCACCGTTCAGGCCAATGTGTCCCGTTTGTTCGAAGACTTGCCCGGATCACTGGCGTCAGGTTTACGATACACTCCTAGGAGGAGAATGTCGTTCTAGATGGTTCAGTTCCAGTCCGAGTCCCAGCCAGAGATATCGACAAAGGACGACCCCAAGGCGAGAGAGAGAGATCCAGCAGTCCTGACAGCGAGGCGCAAGATCTCAACATGTTCATCGACGAGATCGATCAACAGGGTAACATTGTTTTCGACGGCTACGAGGAGGTCGAGCACCGCCGGAAGAGCTGCAACGCCGAACCACTGGACGAAAATCAATCCGACAGCCCACGGGCAATTTCCCCCAGAAGCAAGCGACGCTTCAGATCGTCGCTTAAGCAATTCAGGCTTCCCGACACCATTACAAAGCCTATGCCTCCGACTCCAGTTACAGAAGATCAGCTTCGGCTGATAAATCCATACGAGCTGGCGCCTTCCCGGAGTTATTTCTGGGAGGATCCCCGGAGCAGGAGCCCCTCCACCCGTCCGCTCACTGGCCGAGAGCGACGATCAGTGGCCTTCGAGAACGGGAAGAGTCGCCGGGCTCACAAGTCTGAGGTGAGGCGGCAGCGCGAGGTTGCAGCGGCAGGCGATGGAGCCACGCAACGGTCTGCAGGTATGTCTCGACTGCTACTCCAAAACCACACGCCGAACTGAGCTTTTGACTAAGAGAATGCTGGAATAGGGACATCTGCACTTGCGAACCGGCTGGGTGATATGCTGATTTCGACTCGCCAGTTGAGATAACCGCATCCGCCACCTAAATTAGATCGCTGGGGGGCTGAGCCAGACCTCAAATCAGATTACGACCGTATAAGTCCTCTCTCACGACATCAGGGTGTGGAGTTTTGAGGAGAGGGATCTGGGACCTGATATGGGTTGTGTCAGGCTGGTTTTGTTGTACTGACCATTTTTCTTTTCTTTCCGACGCTGTCTTCTCAGCCTGCGGATGCAGAGACCATGTATCGTTCGGATTCTCGCCGTCCCTTCTATCGACACATGTCGAACTTTGAGAAGGAGGCCAGGCATCAGAAACAGGCTGGTCAGACACCAAAACTATTGCACAGACTTTTGCTTTGTAAACCAGAATGGACGTCTACGAGAGAGAGAGAATGACAGAGAGATAGGAGGTTTAGGTCATACACATATCGTCCTAGGACTTCTCAAAATGAATCCACGATGTGACTGCGGCCGATGGGAGTCTTGGAAGCTTCGCGATGCTCGACTAGTTGCGATGATGTCGACAAGGACTTGAGCCCAGAATGAGAGACAAGCGTGAAACAAGTCCAGAATTGAAACTCTTCTTCGTGTCAAATCCTGGTCGAACGCGCTGAACGCCTCGCTTGATAAAGAGTAAGGATGGGAGCGAAGAGAATGACTGTCGTAACAAAATGGGTGATCGAGCAGTGGTTCTCTTCATACAAAAAGTTGTCATCCAAATTGGCTCCCTTACACCAAAATCAATCTGTATGTAAATGTCCTCGCCACAAGACTGTCCCTTGAACCCCAAGATTCCAGCAAGGGCGTGTGCGAGAGACGTTCGTTGATAAGCCAACGAACCCTCAGCTCTGCTGACAAAACAGCTTTATTCTGGTCATTGAGTCGGACATCGCTCGACCTGCGTCGCCAACACAACCGAACCCTCCGACTTCTTTGGGGGCGAAACCCTGGCACTTCCAAGATGTCTGATCAGGAGACCCTATCCCTAGTCGAACCCCATTCCGTCAGATATTCCCGGGGTCGCAGTGCAGGCAAAGGTTTTTTCAAGCCCCTTGTCCACGTCTTCGAGGCCCGAGTCCTCAAAGACGCAGGCATTATCGAATTTGACACCTGCCACAACCGTCGGTTCTGCAATTTTTCTCGTCATCGACAAGGAGGGGCCTCCGCTCACTTGTCACGCTGCTCAGTGAGGCGGAGCTGCTACTCCCGGGGGGGAAGATATGGGAGCTACCCAAGTCTGGCTTTTCTTCTTCAACGGTGGATTCTTAATATGCAAAACCCCATATTGGTTTCAATGAGGAGTGTTATACTTGGTTTGTGGATTCACAGGCGGTTAACCGGTTTCACGGGGTCGAGAATGTTAACAGTTAGGATGCGTGGATGAAGCCAAACCCCTCCAGCCTCTATGATGCTTGGTTTGAGAGGATTCCAAAACAGCAAAACGAGCAATACATCTTCAACCAACGAAAGAACGAGAGACAGCACTGTGTTGAGTGGAATCGGCACCTCCAAGGGTGTGCTTGTACGCCTGACGGAAAAGGCTCGCCATGCCTTGCCGTGCTTATAAGTTAGAACACACCATTTGGGACTGACATGAACTTGAAAGAAAGATTTAGACAGCGAGCCCTTCTGCAATTATGAATCTCTCGATGATGGATGTCATCATCATCATCTCTCGTCAGCCGCGCTATTTCGTCTATGGCACGAATGCTGTGACTGCTGACATTACATTACTGGTCTGTCTACTAGCGACCGAATACTTTTAAATCTATAAACAATCGTCATAACCCTGCATCTAGCACTCAATAAATCGCGTCGTTAAGGGTATCTTCGAAACCATGTGTCCCTAATACCGCTGTTAGTTGTTTCTTGGTGGAAGAATGTCCAGTCTGTTTCAACATACCGAACTCTATAAATCTTTCTCTTGAGACCTTGTCTCAGTTTTCTTGCCTTCATATATTACCGCCTGACTAGGACGCCTGGCGAAGCCGAATTTGCCCGGCGTCCATTCTTTTTCGTCCGGCTCCCTCTCCCGTCTCACGCGCCACACTTCTCCAGAGAAATTGCCGTTCTCTGCGATGACGGTGACTTGGCCGGCGAGTAACATGTAATGTACATAAGTGCCATGGGAATAGATTTGGCGAAGCTTGAAATGGTACTATTCTTCGTGGGCGTGCTTAACTTTGGACGAATCGGCGCCAGGGGGAGATGCGGTTGTCTGAGTGTAATAGTAATTGTGCGATAGTTGAGTTGTCTCGTCGCGAGAGTTGAGCGTGTCCGCAACATCACTGTCCGGATTGAGTGGCCGGATTGGGCTTGCGGACGCAGTTGCTACGAGGAGCAGAAGGAGAAGAGCGGGGCGGAACATGGCGAAAACTTTTGAAGGTAGTGTTTGATAGACGAGTAGACTTATTGAGGCGAGTGGTCATATGAACTGATGAAGAACTATTCCTCTTTATACAGAATTCACATTGAGAACGGAATCTCTAAGTTTTTTCAATCGAAATGTTTTTACTGGGGACGGCTGAGCTTGCGCCAAGACGTTGTCCCGATAATTAAATTTTGCTTCTCGAAAAAAAAAATGAAAATAAGCGTTGGCAAAAATAAACTATGCCAAGTGCTATTAATATTCTTCATGTGGTGGGTACTTGAAAGTCTGACGTGGGCGACTATTTTTGCGAAAGAGAAGAAACCAAGGAAGAAATACACGCACAAAACCAATGGCAGGACTATGCCAGCCTCGCTCAAGACGCTAGAGGGAAAACTCTTGGTGCACAGAGACAGAGACGGGATCGTCACTGCCAAACGGGCCGAGGAATGGTGGATTTTGGGCATAGGCTCATCCGAGGCGACTCCACTCGCGCCGAAGACTTACAAGTTGTCCTTGTGCGAGAACGAAGATTGTTCTAAATCTGGCCCGGGTAGAATTTGTAGCTTTAGAGGAATGCGGAAGACTACGGTGCTGAGGGCAACGGTGCCACGTAGGATACAGGCGCTATCAACCAGGCCGTGTCTGTGGGTGGAATAGTATTTCTCACCCGGGACTGACATCGTCCGCAGTCCCATCATGCAGTGCATTCATACTGAGTTTCTCGGTGACGTAGGGTTCCCGTTGGTATCACAAGTTATAAGCGTACATTCGCAAATGCCTTTTGGCAAGGTGATTCAGCAAGTCAGCCAGCCTTTTGCTCCTGAAGTCTAGCAAACGGAGGAAGAAAAGTTAGATCGGCCTTCGGCCCGGGCTACCCTTGTAGACGGGGCAGCAGCGTTCAGGTGGGGCTAGGATGTCGCCGGACTGGCCGGCCCGGCAGGGATCCGGTTCATGTGAAGGTCATCGATGGCATTTTTTTACGCCTGTGTACCCGGGAGCTCGGGCTGCCACTCGGGCTTACCCTGAGGGATCCGTAAAGGCAGCTGGCCTATCCCAGCATCAGTAGTTACCGTGTTTGGACAACGGACAAACCCGGAATCCATGTACGGCCTTGTACGGCCTTGTGCGGCCTTGTTCTTGCCGAGACTTGCAGTAGTGCCCTCACCGAGATCATTGCATGCAACAACCAAACCCAATATTATCAATCGCCGGGGCTCCGAAGCTTTCTCGTTGATACTGGCGATATTGGTATCGTCTTTACGGAGTCCTGCGAGGAGAGCTCGAGGGGCTGGTTCGACGGTGTTTCCATCGCTGGCGAGGGCTAAGTGAACGATGCCCTGCCAACTCTGCTGAGGGGCCGCATCTGAGCTGCTTGGAACCAGACCTGCCTCAAGGACGACGACACTGGAGAGTACTGCGGTGAAGAAATCGATGGGTTTACCGAGGGTTCTACCAGCGAGGAAATACCCGAGAACGAGCTCAACTCTTTCTGGTGGGCGGAATACTACATCACGACGCAACGTTCACGGTAATCAAGCCTCGATGAATTCCCGAACCTTCTACGTGGTGTCAAACCGATAAGTGGCACACGATGGTCGAGGGCGACACCTGTGACTCGATAAGTAGAAGCAGATAGCCCTTCCCCTTCGTTGCTCTACACCGAAAACCTGGACTTGATTTCCAATTGCTCCCTCTATTTCTGCCGGGAGGGCATGGAGCCGGATAAGTCATGGTGTGATTTCGCGCCAGTCAATGCAGGAGCCGTAGGTTGATGGCTATCCATGCCTAATGGATTGAGAGTTATCCACATCATAGAGTGAAAATAGAAGCATGCTCCGTAGCCGGGTTTGCATCAACGCTCAATATGAGATCGCCTCAGTCCCGTGAGGGCAACTTCTCTCATCCCGTGCCGTGCTGGATCACAGGGCCATCTTCAGGAACCCCAGTGAAGTGATAACTTGGTCTGAAACCAACGCGCTGGGGATTTTGCTATCTGTTTCCTTCTCATCCCCGATTTTCTTTTTACAAAGAATCTAAAAAAACTTATTTTATAGTTCTTTCAAGTTCTGCTAATTTCAAAAAATTACATTTTCTGCCAGGCCCAGCTCAGGATCTGGAATTACAGTCACCGGTGCATTGATAGAAGCAGCCTTAGGGAACGAGAGAAAAGAACGCCCTGTATCCAGTGTTCCTTCTGGCTTAAATAACTCATCATAACATCCGACTGCTGTTCCATGTAGTTTGTCTTCCCGTTAGCTGAAAGAGCCCGCCTCCACTGCCGTGCTTGAGGCGCAGGCCAACAGTTCCCACCCGTCTTGGCAACCCGCAAACTTGCCCACCGTTCCAAGGCGCGCAAGCCAACTGGCTCCGCTCGAATAGGCTGCCGTCCTTAGCCCGGGACACCCCTACGTAATGCCTAGGGCTGTAGCTCCTTCGCGGACGTCATTTGTTGGACTCGCGCAACTGGGGCCAGGATTACAGTGGCTACTAGGACCCATGGGTGTCAAGCGTGCCAGGATTACCGTCCCCTGGGATGGGTCGATGCAGGGCTTGTCGGGCAAACATTTTCAGGCTGCTGGGGCGACCAACAACTCACAAGATGTGAGCTGCCGGATACCACATCGTCGAAATTCCCACCCCATTTCCTCCAGATCATCTATTTCCTCTAATGCCGAGTTGACCACCACGTTGAGAAAGCACACATCTTAGTGTCGCAACACCAAACGAGAACATGAGATGGCTGGATGGACACGAGCGAAGAAGCTGGCCAACAAACGGAGCAACCTGGCGTGAGAGGTCGGCGACTCGCCAATTACAACTTGTGAAAACGAACCCACGACCCCATGTCAGCCAAGCACCGCCAACGCCGCCCGGCCTTGCAGGCTGTTGCTCATTGCCTCAGCCCAGGGACTTTCGTAGGCCTGTTGGTGCCACAGAAGGATGAGCCGCTAACAATAGTCGTATCCTTGGTTCTGTCGGACGCGTCGCGGACATAAAGGCAGGATGCGTCCTATGCAGGCAGTTGTGAAGCTGAAGAGCGCCCAATTTTCCGAACCAGTCGTTACACCTCGTCGTCGCCGCCCGTCACGATGGTCCATCTCGCCTCCGCGCTTGCACGGACTTTGCCCCTCGCCGGTCTCGCCGTTGCAGCTCCGGCTATCTCGACTCCATTTCGGAGACAAACGTCAAGCAACGACGCTTGCGCCGAGATTGGTCGAGCTTACGATGAAGCCGTTTTGGCGAACACAACAAGTACGCGAGACCAAATTCGGAGTTTACTTAGATGAACCGAAACAGCTTCGAAGCAGCTCCTCAACACGCAAGGCTGACAGTTTCCTTAGACAACGTGGTGGTGAAGCCTTCAGTTGCATACGAGTGTCTGAGATCGATCCCGGTAGACGTCGAAAGAGACATTGCGATTGTCGAATACATCCGGCCGTGGCTCGAGTTCCAAAGCACAATTGGCATTCTTCCTAACCCACCAGAGGAGTACCTGTACCCAGGGGTCGACATCTTTGGCGGTTTCGACAACATCACGAGCTCTCTCGAGAATGGAGGATACGAATCGCAGCTTGACTTCACCGTGGATCTGTACAGACTGATCAATGTCAAGCCTCGCGATGGGCATTTGGCATGGTTCCCTGCTCTGGCCCTCTTGATCAACTTCTCGGCCCCAGCCCTCTTCGTTTCAATCTCAGAAGATGGTGTCCAGGCGCCCAAGATCTACCTTCACTGTAAGAATGGCGAAACCATCCTTTAATGCACTCGCTGACGTGGATATAGCCGACTATGAGCGAAGTCTGCAGCAAGGATACAATGCGTCCGAGGTCAAGTCCTTCGACAACTCATCCATCGCCGACTACCTCCAGCAGCGAGCCGTCGACAACTCGCGAGACCAGGATCCCGACGCGGCATACAACGAGCAGCTCTACAGCGCGGCCTTGGCCAACGTTCTTGAGACCACTGGTGCTCGCAGGTACTATCACACGACTCTCTCGGACGAGAGTGTCATCGAGTTCACCAACGGCACTGAGGCCACTGTCGTCAACACCGCCCGTGTTGTGACAAACTTCTCCGGCATCGACTCTGGCAGCGCCGTCCACGACCGCTTTGAAGTCCCTGGAGATGACGGTGAGGCGGAGGTAAAGCTCGAATCTACCCCAAGGGACTTTTCGCCGGAACTAGAGGGATACCCTCTCCCTTTCGTGATCCATGAGGATAGGTACATCAGCGGCTACGTCTTCAACGATTCGGCCTTGGAAGACGCGGCCGTTCTGGCCGTCAACAGCTTCGTGTCGCAAAACAACACTAGAACTATTGGCCAGACTGTCATCGAGGCGATGTTGGAAGACCCCATCGAATTTGGCAGAGTCGCCATCGGGTTCGTCGAAGCCAGCAGGAGACAAGGGAAGTCCAAGCTCATCCTCGACCTGCAAGGCAACGGCGGCGGCCTAGTGGCCAACGCGATGGCCTTGTATGGGATTCTGTTTCCCGAGGGCGGCAAGGAGGCGCACATGAACATGCGCGTTCGCGCCCACCAGGCCCTCGACTGGGTCGGCTCAACGGCGGAGAAGCTCGGCGTCGACTTGCAGACGATCCCGTACCCCGTAGGCTTCAGCGGCTTCGTCGACGAGGACCTGAAGAATTTCACCAACTGGCAGGACTTTTACGGCCCAGAAAAGATCGGCGGCGAGGAGTACACCAACATCGTGCAGCCGACGTCTGTGGCCACCGCCCGCGACGGTAGTCCCGGCGTCTTCGAGGTCCCGGAGCCGTGGTTCAAGCCCGAAGATACCGTCATCGTCACCGACGGCCACTGCGCGTCGGCCTGCGCCTACATCGTGGGCATGATGACCCGTGAGCTCGGCATCCAGGTCATCGCCATGGGTGGCCGGCCGATCGACGCGCCCATGCAGGCCGTCGGCGGCACCAAGGGCGGGCCCGTCCTCTCGCTGAACCTCTACCAGCTCCTGTACCCGACGCTCGGCGCCTTCGCGACGCCGCCCGACGACGTCGACCTGACGCCCTTCGCGCAGCAGGACCCGCCGCTGGCCGGATCGCCGACGGCGACGTGGACCATCAACTCGGCCAACGTGTACCTTGACGACGACCTCGACGGCACGCCGGTCCAGTTCCGGTACGAGGCGGCGAACTGCAAGCTGTACTACACCTGGGACACTCTGACGAACATGACCAGCCTGTGGGCGGCGGTGGCGGGCGTCAAGTGGAACGGCGGCCGGTGCGTGGCGGGCTCTACGACGAACGACGACGGCACCATGGGCTCGTCGACGGTCGGGTACTCGGACAAGGTCGTGTCGGGCTTCCAGTGGGCTGCCGGCCCTGGTGATGTGATCGAGGGGGCAAGCTCTGGCAACGGCGGCGGCGGCGGCGGCGGCGATGACAACGACGATGGGAACGGTGGGGGTGGTGGGAGCGGCGAGGACGAGAGCGCTGCCGGCTCACTTCGCGCCGGCGGAGGTCTGTTGGCTTTCCTGATGTTCGCGGTGGTGTTGGTGTTCAACATGTAACGAAGCGCGAGAACCGGCAGATGATGCTTCACAGTATTCCTAACGAAAGCTGTTTAATACCGTATATCCAAACTGCTTTTTCAAGACACAATGTTTGTGCTCAGATATGCTCATACCTATGCTTGATGGTTCGGACCTCACCGCCTGATGAGGAGAGCGATCGCAATGGCACTGCTGAGGCATGTCATTGTCGAGCTTCACATGACAACGTCGTTCACCAATACTCTGTGTACACCAGCAACAGTATTCTAATAAAAAAGCACGCTCCGAATGGCCTGAAGCATCAGGTACTCGGTCTTGTAAATAGGCATGATTTGTAGGACCAACTTCAGCCACTGTGGTCGGAAGCGGCCAGTGATGGTACTGTTGCAGAATTCCCAGTACTCGGGATACCAGCCAGAGTTTTCCCAATCGATGATTTTGATCTTGAGTCCGCCTCTGCCGGCCTCCTTGGTACCGGACCTGACGTTTCCGGATTTCTTTCCTGCGTCCAGAAAACTCCGTCGGGGAAGGGCTGCCGATCGAGGGCCCCGAAGTAGCCGGGAATCGGGATCTTGCGGAGGTCCTCAAGGGCTGTCTGGGTTTGCTTGCCTATGTCGTGCTTCTCTTCAGACGTCAAGGATTCCCATATCGCATCAAGCCGCTGACCATTCACGTACTCCATCACGATGAAGCTGTAACCTGTCTCCGGCTCGGTCATCGTCGTGAAGACTTTGGGCACAGGAACATCGCTGTTTTCCGACACGTATCTGAGATTCTCCGCCTCAAGAAGTAAAATCCGGGCGCCGAACTTGACCGCAGCATGCTTGCCGACTCTCACCACGGTTGCGGATGCATCAGGGGGGCTCAGAGAGGCACGGATTTCGTCAAATAAGGGAATGACATATTTTGGCATTTTGGGACACTGCTCATTGAGGGGGAATAAGTGAACCTTGAAACTAGATAAAATGGCGTGTGAGTGAGCGGCAGGCAACGAGGGGAAGACAGCAAGGGAAGGTGGACTTTTCCTACCTGTGACAATACCCAGGCAACGTCTTCTATGGAGGTGGTGGAGGCATCTGCTATTAGTGAAATGGACGGTACATCACGTCTTAACCTAACAGAGCTCCATGCATCCCATGCCACGCGTGCTCCCAAAAATGGCCGTCCCGGACGGGCACCAACCAGTATGCTGCCGAAGTTACCGTCCGGGAGTTGTGTTCCAAATTCCATTGGCTATGAGATACATCGTAGCACGTTGCATATCTTGAGATGCACGAGGAACCGAGCACCGAGACCTAGCATATGGCGATGTGCATTCATGACAGACAGACAAGTGGGATTGTTACCCTTATGCTGCGTTTACTGTTACACCCTGATTTCTTCTTACCCTTCTGCCATATTCTCCACCACGTGAGCATAAAAGGGAGCACTTAGGCGAGTTCTGAGCAGCCTCCATGACCGAACGAGGTTAGACGCTACCAAAATCCACACATTCTTCTCAGGTCAAGGTAGCCCCTTGTTCCGCCAGGGCATCTTCTCCCGATACGGTGCTTGCGCCGTCGCCACCTGGAAGAGCAAAGTCAAACTTATAAACCACTCAAACCCGAAACAACTCGGAACCCTGGCTCTGGTGACCCACCAGCCCCTTCGGATCCGGCACGGCGTTTACGGCACGCAGGCCTCGCCAGGCGCTGCCCCAGAAAGATCGTCCTCATCCAGGCAAAGCCAAGACTTTGACAACTTTGTCGGGAGAGAGGCTTCACGCTGGGAAAAGACTAGAGAGCAAAGGGCAAAAACATCGTTCCATCATCCGCGTCGACAACAACAAACGGAGCTAATTCTCGATTCACACCGAAATGAAATCTGAGATTGATAACTAGAAACCTTAACCTAGCTCCTGAGGTGGCCACATGGCAAATCAGCTCTCGGATAGTGCGCTGATTTATCGAAAAGTAACGTGCTCATTTAGCCGCAAGGTTGGCCCATCGCACAGCCGCCCTCGTCCCTTTTTTTCTCCCGGGGAAGTCTGACTGACAAAGCCAAACCCATCAGACGAACCGCCAGAAACGCTCTAGAACACCGGCCAAGGAAATGAAAGAGGAGAAACAAAATGAAGGGCGAGCAGGCCACATCCCGGTCTCATCGCGAGTTCGTGGGACCCGCGTGTTTGTAGCCCAAACGCTCTGTTGAAATCGGGCCCTTCAACGTCACTACTCTTGCCGGTGTCCCGCAGCCATGGGACGATTCGACAAAAGGGGGGAGAGGGGACGGCCCCACGAGTTGCATCCACGCAACAGGGATCTCGACTTCCACCGTTTTAGCCAGTCGGCACACGATGGACGACCTAGATTGCATTGGGACGGTAATTTCAACTCCTGGAGGAACAACTCAGATATAAAGACTTGAGAAGACATCCTCGTCTGGGAGTAGCTGATCTTGCTCTCTCCATCGCACCAAGTTTCTTCCTTCCCCTACCTTTCAGGGCCTTCCACTCTTTTGCATCACGACGTTCCTTTATCAAGTCACTCTTTTCAACTTACACACACTCCTTTTACTGAATCTGGCATTCATCATGAAGGGACTCATCGTCAGTGCCGCTATCGTCGGCGGGGTCATGGCCCAGGCCGGCCCTTACATGCCCTGCGGCGGCAAGGGCTGGACTGGGGCGACGACCTGCGTGTCCGGTTACACGTGCGTCGTCCAGAACGACTATTACAGCCAGTGCGTCCAAGGAAGCGGGTCCGGAGGCTTCAGTGCCCCGGCGCAGGCCACCACCCTGAGAACATCGACTAGACGGCCTTGTAAGTCCAGAGCGGTGTCCGCCAGTGCCGTCGTGCCGCAGGTTCCCACGACGAGCCGTTCAGCTTCTTCGACCTCGGCCCCAGCCGTTGCCGTGTCGTCCGTGAAGCCCGTTGACACCAAGCCAGCCCCTTCGTCATCCGTTCCGGCCGCCACCGTCCCAATCCCGGCCAAGTCTTCCGTTGCCGCCGTCAAGTCCAAGGCTGCAGAGATCAAGCCCGCCACGACCGTCAAGCTCTCCGCCGCCGCTATCGCCCCGGTTTCAACGGCTGCTCCTGTGACTAAGCCTGTTTCTTCCGCTGCTGCCACCAGCAGCAAGGCGTCCGCCCCTGCCGCATCCGCATCCGCGACCCCCGGCAAGTCCGGCAAGTTCAAGTGGTTCGGAACCAACCAGAGTGGCGCTGAGTTCGGTCCCGGAAGCACTCCCGGCACTCTGGGCAAGGATTACACCTTCCCGGACACGGCCAAGATCACGGTTCGTTGCTAGAGTTCCACCGGCCTGCAGGACTTGACTGACGTGCATATATGCTAGACCCTTATGAACGACGGCTACACCACCTTCCGCGTCCAATTTCTCATGGAACGACTGAGCCCCGATAGCCTGACGGGCAAGTTTAACGCCGAGTACCTCGCCGGCCTGACCAAGGTCGTCGAGCACATCACCTCGGCCGGCGGCAACGCCGTGCTCGACCCGCACAACTACGGCCGCTACGGCGGGAGCATCATCACCGACACGGCCGCCTTCAAGACCTTCTTCACCAACCTGGCGACGCAGTTCAAGTCCAACGACAAGGTCGTCTTCGACACCAACAACGAGTACAACTCGATGGACCAGGGCCTCGTCCTGAGGCTGAACCAGGCCGCCGTCGACGGGATCCGCGCCGCCGGCTCGGAGCACTGGATCTGGGCCGAGGGCAACTCCTGGACCGGCGCGCACAGCTGGACCAGCGTCAACGACAACATGAAGGGCCTGACGGACCCGCTCGGCAAGACCGTGTACGAGATGCACCAATACCTCGACGGCGACAGCAGCGGCACCTCGGCTGACTGCGTCTCGGCCACGATCGGCGTCGAGCGCGTCAAGGACGCCACGGCGTGGCTCCGCGCCAACAAGAAGGTCGGCGTGCTCGGCGAGTTCGCCGGCGGCGCCAACGCGCAGTGCAAGGAGGCCGTCACCGGCCTGCTCGACTACCTCCAGGAGAACAGCGACGTCTGGCTTGGGGCGACGTGGTGGGCTGCTGGGCCGTGGTGGGCTTCGTACATGTACTCGTTCGAGCCCGAGACGGGTGCCGGTTACAACTACTACAACGAGGTGTTGAAGAAGTACCAGTAAAGGCCTTCCTTCTCCCCCGGATGGTGTGATTATGGATCGAGGTCAGAGAGACGACGGCGTACTCTCAGTGTTGCTTCAAGAAAGTAGCACCTTTTTCTTCTCTTCTGTGTATATAAACCTGCAGGGATCCGGAGTCTGCGTCAGAACGCTCGCCAACTGGCGTTGCCACTGACGACTCGCGACCATGTGCATTTCATTTCCTTCCAGCTGGGCTTTTTCAAACAAACCATTGACACAAAGCAAAAAAGGAATTTGTGGCCATGCCCAAAGCCCTGGTCCCTTACAGTTGTTTGTGATGAGTGATCCTCCGGCCATCCCGGCGAGGACCCATATTTCGCGGCGCCGGCCGGCCGGTGTCTGTTTCCCTTTGGTGACCTCGACAGGACTGTAAATGCGGGGCCGTCGGTCAGCCAGACTCCAGTTGCCGGGCCGCTGTATAGATAGGCAGCAACGGTTGGACAGGCTGAACAAATTTCCCGGGTATACTTCTCAAACCCATCATGTCGCGCTGCAGCGTATAGGACCTTTGGTTGTGGAAGCTGATCCCCTATGTGTGACTTCGCGGCTGACGGAGCTAACGGCCTGTAAGCCAACAGAACATTAATTAGTCAGGTCTGCATCGAGCGCAGTTTCTCTCAAGCACCGCATTTCCAGAGCCTCAAGAGGCCCAGTGGCTGGTACCACCGATTCGGGAACACACCGAAAGATAGTTTTGCGCAAGAATGTGGGGCGAAGCGATTCTTTTTCGTCGCAGGGGGCCACCTGGGACTGGTGCTGCCTGGCGGGGGGGCTTGAGGATCCTCGTCGAAGGCTCTGGAAACGTACCGGAACCAGCCTCCAAATGTCCGAATCCCTTCAACGCCGCACGGTAGGCAGCAGCAGTCCCCGCCGAGGGGGAGTAGGAGGCAAGGACGAGGACAGGCAAAGCATAAATACAGCGTCGGTGCGTAGTGGTTTTTTCCCCCAGTGAGACATAAGTGAAAGCAGCAGCTTGTATCGAGCATCCCACTAATTCGCTTCGATTTCAACCAGCGATCCAAAACAATCCCCCAAGAACCGGATCATTCAAACAGACAACGAACAACACTTACCGGAAAAAAACAACAACACTAAAACTCATCGTCTCGTCATCTTTCTATACCCCTCTTGGCAATGGTTTCCTACCGAGCGTACAGAGCGCCCGGCATGCCGAAAAACTTCTACGCCCCGCCCTCGGCCCCACAACCAGCGCCGTACACGGCTTACGCCGGCCCGCCGGGCAAGCCCGACATCCTCAGCCGCCAGCTCGCCGCGCTGCCCCTCATGGCGCTGCTCTACACCGCCGCCGTGCCGTTCACGCCGGTCACGTGGGTTCTCGACATCGACGGAAGCTCCCTCTTCGACCGCCTCTTCGCCGGCATCGTCATGCTCTCGGCATGCTACTTTCAGTGGCGCATCGCCGGCCTGACGTCTCCCCGCGCCGTCTTCCTTCCCGGGGTCGCCGAGACCAGGATCAGAAACGGGCGGATCGAGCAGGCGGGGTCGGGCGCGGGGTTCGTCTGGCACCCGGGGAACTACTGGCCGTGCGTCATCTGCGAGGCAATGCTCCTCTGCGTCGCCGAGTTCGGGGGCAGCGAGCTGCTGAGGAGGTGCATCGTTTGCGGCGTTGTTGCTGGGTTGTGGATCGTCGGGTACCACGCGACACCCGAGTCGACGAGGCGGTGGGCCTATGAGAGAATCAAGTCCTGGCTGTTCTGGATGGTGCTAGATGAGATGATGCGCGTCGGGGGGAGGAGCTACAGCGCACGGCGACGGAGATGAGCACCCCGTGCGTACTTTGCTCTCATACGCGTCGGATGATGTCGGGGGCCGTCTTAGGAAAAGTCACGGGCGCGGCGTCGCCAAGGAGGAGGGATGGCTTATGAAGAAGCATGCTTGGAGGCAGACTGCATAAACTCGGGACTAGACGCTTCAGGGTCTGCGTCAAATAACTCAAAAGTAACATACATATCAACGGTGTCAACTTCACGTACGATATGGTACACGTACAAGTACATATTCGTTGTAGAACCCCATTGGGCATGAACGGTGTAAGCTATCAGGCCACTTTTTGGGGTGCGGTGCACCTCATGCCTGCCCTCAGCGACTGCGCAAGGATCTCATTCAATCTCATCCTTACTCTGGCACACCAATGGTTGTATGAGAAACATAATGGACTCTCGCACCGCCGGCTGCATCTGACTCGCACAAGGTTGGAAGGGGGAACGGATTCTTGCTGCGCGCACTGGACCGGACAGGGGGTGGGTGAGGGGATTGCATGTATTAGTGTACTTGTACATCAACTTTTGAACATACGAAATTATGACAAGCCATCTCTTGGCTTGGCTTGGCCCTTGGTTGGGGCTCATGACTCAAAAGTGTCACTCGTCTCGCTGAGTTGGAGCTCCCGAAACCTCTGCACCAGATTCTCCACCTGCGCCGCAGAAGGATCCGTCACGGCCAGGTCCAGGTCTACGACCCAGTAGACAGGAACCTCGTCGGGTATCGTGTGGTGCTTTCCCCGCAACTCTAGATCCTGCCTGATCGCTCTCGCCTGCGGGATATCCATCGCGCCCTTCTCGAGGGCCATGGACAGCAGGCTCAGTGTGATCCCCTTGGCCAGGCGGAAGCCGGTGTATAACGTCTGGTAGCAGGCGATGCAGAGGCGGAGGTAGAATCGCCAGTCGGGCGTATGTCCCGTGACCGTCACCTCGGTGAGCGTTGCGTTGGCGAGGTATAGGAGCGCCGGGTGCCAGAAGAAGGAGTAGGACGACTCTGGGTGGTTATGCCGATAGGAGATAACGATCCGCTTCAACTGTTTTACGGATGCCGCGTAGACAGCATCCGGGGTGGACTCTTCGGACTGAAAGGTAGAGAGTCGCTGCCGAGGAGCGCCGTTGTGCTGAAGCAGAGGCCGGAACAGGTCCATGATAGCCAAATGGTGGTAGATGCTTGGGGATTGCAATCTGCGTTAGTCAAACACTCCAAAGCCTGTTAAACACTAGAAACTGGGGCTGAAATACTGCAGAACCACCGCGTAATGTGTACACTGGTCCCCCTGAGCCAAATTTAGGGGTAGGTTATCTGCCCACATCAAGAGGCGCTTGTAAGTCTCCTCGGCAAAGGTCAAGGTGACAGCGTTGGCGCACGCGGTCTGTGTCGGCCCGTACATGCTTTTGACCATGTCGTGGACTATCAGGAAGAGGCGACAGTGCTCTCTAAGCAAGTTTGCATTGTCGATTTGTCTTTTTCTTTCTTTCGGGATGGTGCCGACGTCTTTCGCAACTTGAATGTCGTCGCCTGGCAGGGCCCCGCGGGGCGGGTGCTCGATCAAGCGCTGGTGGAGCTGTGTCGAGAAGAAGCTTTTTGTCGGCATCAGTTAGCTTTTATGTATTTCATTACCATGAGACAGTCGATGAATTCTAGAGCTGTAATATCGACAACCCGAATCAGAGGTGCGATAGATTTCCAACATAGCAAGAGCAGGTTTCCTGTTGCGGATAAGAAATGAAGAAAGCAGGGCAAGAGAAAGAATTCAAGAACAACAGGGCAAGATGGCAGAGATCAAAGACAACACTCGTCTAGAATCCAGATATATCAAGCCAACAGTGACGTACGTTAGATAGACGAATAAAACCCAGGCTATCTGGGACTTGGCCTTTCGATAGGTTGCGCCTTTGTCGAGGTCGAGTCGCACGTCGTGAGAAGGGTCGATGTTGAAGAGTTCAAGCCTTCTGGACATGCCCAAAAGGTCATCGAGGAACTCGACATGCTGAGCTCCCGCCCCAAGGGTGACCGAAGTCATCAACAAAAAATGCACCGCTGCCACTGTACAGATGCCGTATCTGACTCCGGCCTCCTTGGTACTCCTCCATAGTCTCTTTGCTTCTTCGTAGAAGGAGTGGCCCACGATGATGGCCTCGGGCTCGAAGGCTGCGTATCCCTGCTGCATGGCGATGAGACTACACATAAAGCAACTCGAGTGAAGCGTTGTCAGTGTGAGGCCACTTACACAAGCCCAGGCAAATAGCCCGCTTACGAGGATTCGAGAACAGAACTCGTTCTTACCGAGCAGCCCGTCTAGAAGCAGATCGTCGTCAATCAGTGGCATCATCGGGTGGTCGGTCTCAAGATAAAGCTGCAGAACTGCGATGGAAAAATCGTTGGTGACAGGCACGTCCGTCCATTGTGTTATGTCGACACTCAGTAACCGATTGTCGTACAGCGTCGATGGCTTGCGCGACCCGACCAAGCTTGCCGAGTTGGAGCTTTCCCCTCCTTGATGATGAACGTACTGCGAAAACGAGTCTGCATTTCTAGAATCAGGGCTTCAAGTCAGCAAGAATCTTGTCTTCTCAGAACCAGGGGTTGGAAAAAGAAAAAGGATTCCAAGGTTGTCGAGAAGGAAACCAAGCGCTATTGCGTTGCCTGCGCTGCTCCAGGGACTGAATGTAGAGCCAACGTACCCAGTCGAGCCGTTCCTGCTCGAGAGGACTTCCCTCGGAAGCAACAGGAAGTCCAAGTCGGCTTTGGATGACCGAGGCGGCGGCCAAGTGGGATAGGCAACAGGATGTCTCATCATCAGCTCGAATTCCAGGGAGGACTGTTTGGGTGGCAAGATTGCCCTGTTCAGCACAGCTGACGACAGGCCGGCATCGTTCCCCCGCAAGGCAAGGCATATGAGGGCTGGATCGTTGCCAGTTCTCAGGAGCTGCAGACCCTCGAAAGCCTCGTCTTCGGGAAGGCCCTTGAGGATTTCGAGCAAGTCGGCGGCGTCGGCATTGCTCAAAGACTCCTCCTTATCGACTAGCTGGAAGCCGGCGGGGATGGCCTTCAGAATGGCGTCGGTGAGCACTCTGTATTCGCACTTGAGCCCACGACGCAGGCACTGTGAGCACTCTGGCTGGCCATCGCACTGTGCAAAAAGGCTAATTGTCAATGTTGTGTTGTGCATGAGGAAGAGCCCAAGAGAGTTTTTGGCTGGTTGGAAGGCGGAAGGGGCGAAAGCCTTATAGTCTTGATTTGCTTACGGCCTTCTTCTTGTCCCGGCAAAAATTGCAGGCTTTGGAAGTGTAAGGACGGCGCCTCTTGCGTCCAAGTGAGTTGCCATCGTCGCCATCCGTGGGATTCAGCTCCTGGAGGGGTTGTTGGGCGGTTAGGGGGAGAAGTTGTCGCTGCGGGCGATCGTCCGGTGGCATTCGAGGCCGATGGATGGTCGGTCACGTATGTCGTCGACACGAGTTGAGCTCGGAGGATTTCTTGAAACTTAGGGTCTTTTGACGATAATATGGAATGAAAGAAGATATTGGGATAGTTGTTTGCCACGTTGCCGGTCGGTTTGGAGGAAGAGAAAGAGGAAAAGATTAAGCTTGCGGGCAGAAACAATCCGGACGGAGTGCACTCTGGCTGCTTTGCCACACACCCACCTTGAGACTAGTCGCTAGGAGTATGCACACAAGCTGACAACCCCCCCTACTTACCTGGGAGTACCGTGCGTTTCTGGCCTGTACTTAGCTGTCCTGATAATAGATCTAGCCGATTACTGATGCAGCTAAAAAAAAAAAGCAAAAGGAATGGTCTTGGCCCAGCCTGACCTGGAGCGCAGCGGAGGAAGCAGGGTGGGCTAGACTATTCTAACCCTCCCTAGCAGAGCCGTTTTAGAAGAAAAGAATTGCAGCTTTTAAGTAAAAAAACTCAGAAAGGATGGATTTAAACCTGTATAGCCCCACTGTCAGGACAGCTAAGCACAGTCTAGAAACGCACAGAGTACTCCCAGGTAAGCAGGTGAGGGACATTGTCAGCTTGTCTAATCACTCAGCCGAGTGACGAGTACGCTAGTGTCCCAGGGGACGAGCTCGGTCGGTCGGTCGGTCCGTATATGGTATAGGTATATATACATGTAGAAGTCGTTGTCATAAGATGCAATGTTTGGTGAAACCATGTTTAAATGTATATGCAGGCCAGCCCCTGGACACATCGGCAATTCTTGCTGCTATTTCAAATCGTGATTAGGTAAGTTACTTTACACGTCTCATCAGGTATATCAGTACTTCGTTAAGATCGACCCACGTAGACCCACATAGACACGCAATGACCCGTGGCGAATGGCCCACAGTCTCGCTCTCACTTGTATCTCCAAATCAATGTGATCAACAACAACCTCTACCCCGACTGGGCTGCCGCGTCGTCCCTTAAATGCTCCTCGCTTCCTCTCACCAGACCTCGACATCTTAGGAATCTGTTTCGGCAGCCAAGCGGCTTCATGCGAAGCAAACCTTGGGGACTTGTCATTGACCACGGGAATACGGATACACACACTCGCACGCGCTTCTTCGCCTAGCCGAGTATCCCCGAAGACTTTAACCAAACGCCCCATGCATACGCTGATCCACGCGTCCAAGTGGACATGGCTGTTTTCCTGAAGCAGCAGGTGTCATCGCACACAACCGACGACCAGATTACGGGTTCAGCGCCTTGGCAACCATCAATAAGTCACTCGTCTCCTCGCAAAGCGCAATGGGATACCTCGGAGAAGAGACCGGCGGCGTGGAAAGAGATAAGGATGGTGCGGGGGACGAGCAAACGTGAGGTCACGGAAAGCAGCAGGTCGGTGCCACCGTTGTGATCCCGTCGCGTCCGTTGCAGACTTACTTATTGCCCGTCGCCAGTCCGCTCTGCCGTCGTCGCCATGCTCAGCCTCTCCTCTTCTTGTTTCTTTCCGCCAGCTTCTTCTGTCTGTGGTTTGGCTTTGTCCCGTCGTTTACCACCAGTCGCCACATCAATCTCGTCGGCGACATGCACTTTCGAGACGGGCACAATGGCGTCCTGGCCTGCATGGCAGCTGCCCTCGGGGCCCTCGCCGTCGGTCCAGCGGCCGCAGACTCCTGCAATCCGTATACGCCTTTCGTGCCAATTGACCCTCAAAACTGGGCGAACCCGGACAACATGACCTGGGATGAGTGGGTGAAGCCTCCAGGCACCGACTGGTCGAACCCGGCACGCAAGGGTTCCAGCCGCAACTTCAACATCGCCCTTGTTGTTGTCGACTACCCGGACAGGCCCTTCATCGTCACCCAGCCGGCCCACTCGACCATCTTCAACAACCCGCAACCCGCGGGTGCGGACATCCCGAGGGAAGACGTGCCGACCTTTTATCGCGATCTCCTCAACACACCGAATGAGTTGAACCAGGGCCACACTCTTCATGAGTACTGGATGGAGGACTCGGTCGGTCGCTTCGGTGTCGACCTGACCGCTTTTGGCGCCTATCGGCTCTCTAGTAACGGATACCAATACGGCGTTGACGGCAGCTTCAACCCCGGCGCATGCCCGGAGGGAGAGACGTGCGGCCTCAACATCCGCACCGATGCGCTTGCCGCGTGGCGTGCCGACGTGGGCAATGCGACGGCCGACGCGTTTGAGCTGGTCTTCATCCTGTCTGCTGGCCAGGACGAGTCTTCTACCTGGCAGGAGTTCGGCGAGATGATGTTCAACGGGCCCGACGACGTTCCGGACGAGTTCGGCCCCCCCAAGGCCGCCAACGGCTCGTCGCCCAACTACGCTCGCACCCGTTATGTGCCTTGGACCTCGTGGGCGGCTGCTTCGACCCTTTGGCCCAACGCCGGCGGCGGCTCCTCCACCCAGGGCGAAAGTTCGGGCATGGCCGTCTACGCCCACGAGCTGAGTCACTTGCTGAACATTGGCGACAACTACAACAACCCCTACGGCCTCCCGCTGCGCAGAGCCTACACCGGTCCCTGGTCCATGATGTCGCGCGGCTCCTTCAACGGGCCCGGCGGTCCGCATACTCGATGGCAGGTCCCGGCGCTCCAGGGCGCCTCGATGGGATCGCTCCACACTCTGCGCGACAAGTTCCAGCTCGGACTGATTGACAAGACGGACATCCTTTGGCTGTCTCGTGAGGCTTTGTCTACCTCAGGAATCGCCGTTGCCAATCTGGTTGCCCGGTCCGTGGACCCCGGCGACGGCCTGATGGGCGTCCGTGTCATCATGGACGCCGACCGGTCTCCCGCCTGCAACGTGACGACGGCGGTCCTGTGCGACGGCGGCGGCTGGGACAACTACGACATCGAGGTCGTCGACCGCATGGGTTCCGACTCGTTCCAGCCCGACTCTGGCGTCCTGGTCAGCAAGTCCAAGGACCTAGACCGGCAGCCCTTCCAGTGGGTCATTGATGCCAACCCTCAGGACATCGAGCTTGTCGACTTTTACCGGCCCAACGGTTCCATCGCCATGATCACCCTCGGCGACTACCGCCAGCTCGCAGATGCCCTCTTCCACGCGGGGACCAACTCTGGCAGTGAATTCGAGTTCGTCGATACGCCCAACCGCTTGCACTTTTACATCATCGACCGCCACCGCGACGACGAAGGGATTCTCTCGTACACGGTTGCTATCCGGTCACTCGAGGGCGAGGGCGGCGCGAGCATCCACGACGTGTCGCTGGGGGACGGGGCGGTGACTGACCTGAAGAGTAACACGCCGACGGGTCAGGGAGTAACGTGCTCGTTTCAGCTTTCCAACAGTGGCTCATACGTTGCCGTCGATCCGGATGTCGCTCAGCATCCCGAGGACGTGTCGGCCTTCTTGGAGTCGGACGTCTACCGGCTGAGTGCCGAGGTTGAGGGCGCCGGCTGGCGCGTGGAACTGCCTAACGCCCTCGTCGCGGCGAGGTTCGGCGAAATCAAGACCGCGAGGGTGTCCGTGGGAGCTTCCTCCGACGCGGCGGACTCGGCTGTGGTGACTCTCAAGGCGACTTCGGAGTCTGATCCGTTGGTGGTTGCTTCCGCCCAGTGCCAAGTGACAAAGTCGTGATGCTGCTGCACCTTTCTCAGGCCGTCCATACTTCACACCTTTTGTCTATTACACACATAATACATCGTTTTTAGATTATTCTTACCTACCTAGTGAGCCCAGTCTGTTGTCGCACACTGAATCCATCGCAGCATGGTTGAAGCCGGTACTTGCTCCGTCGTCTGTCCCGCAGCGGGGCGGTTAGGGTTAATGGATCCATTCCACGGCTTGAATGACAACAATCAAGCATGATCAATTCGCCCAGATCGTCTAGTTGGTTAGGATGATACGTTGTGGTTCTTCTATACAGCGATCCGTGTTGACGGCGGTTCGAATCCGCCTCTGGGCATTGAGTTCTTTTTGCCATTTTCCATTGAATGATTGAGCATTCTGTTTTTTGTTTTGCCCGAGACTCGTGGGGTGGGGTGCGTCCGGCGTCAGCCAGTATACGTACCGCAGGCCCATCCATCTATGTGGCCCATCCATCTATGTATAAAAGCGAGGTATACATTTACACAAGTGCTCTACTGCCAGTTTGGCTTTAAGCGCAAAGCGTTTGCCCCTCCTCCAGGTACGCGGGTTAGCCACGTGGTGGTGTCGTCCCGTGGCGTGTCGGGTCGTCAGTGGCGATGACCCGGAACATGTAAGAATGCAGGAGCAATCTCGATCAGGCTGATCGTCGAAATGTCAGATCTCGGTGTTGTTTCAGGGGTTGCCGAAGGGACGGCGCTTTCAATTGTTGAAAGGGAACCAATCAATCCACTGTCTTGCCACTAAATTTCCACATGGTGAAGGAGATGAAGAAGAAGCTGGCGCAATCAAGATAGGAATTACGAACCTTTAATTGCAGGTATCGGATGAAACATGCAGTCCAATCACAGTCAATGCACATTCTGGAACATTGCCAATCGGTGGCATTCTCGACCGGTCGCTCGCGGATGACGTGCTCGTCATCCAGCTTTGCATGAATCCCGCCTTCCCCTCCGGCCCGGGCCGGCGCCGGCAACGGACCTTTGAGTTGCAAGTCCTCCGGACATAACCTCACCAGACCGTTACCATTAGATGGTACCACATGGTGAACCAAGCTCTGACTATTCCCCCTCTCCCCTTTTTTTTTTTTTTTGACCTGCGTAGCCCGGCAACGTCCATCTGCTCGTCCACAATGGCACCGGGCTTCACCGAAATCCCCCAGATCGACCTCTCCCTCGCCGACGACCCCGCATCGGAGGCCGCGCTGCTCGACCAGCTCCGCCACGCGCTCGTCCATGTCGGCTTCCTCTACGTCGTGAACCACGGCGTGCCCGCCGAGACCGTCGCGGACGTCGTCCGGGCCCTGCCCAGGCTTTTCGCGCTGCCGCCCGCCGCCAAGGACGAGATCGCGCTGCGGAACTCGCCGCAGTTCCTGGGCTACAGCGGCGACGGCTCCGAGACGACGGCGGGGCAGCGCGATCGCAGGGAGCAGGTCGAGTTCGCGACGGAGCTTGCGGATGGGTGGAGCGCGGCCCTGCCGTTGAGAGAACGCCTGCGAGGCCCGAACCAGGTGAGAACCCGTGACGACGACGCGACAGCCCCCCTTTGTTCCGGCCAGCGTCTCATCATCTTACGGACAGTGGCCATCGTCGTACCCGGAGCTCCGCCCCATCGTCGAATCCTACATCGCCGAGATGACGCTCTTGGGCGAGCGCTTCCTCTGCCTCGTCGCGAAGGCCCTCTCACTCCCGCCGGAGACCTTCCTGCCCTTCCTCTCGGATCAGCATCGCCTCAAGCTCGTCCACTACCCGGCCCTCACGGAGAGCGAGGCGGCAGGCGGCGGCGACCAGGGCGTCGGCCCGCACAAGGACTCGTCCGGGTGGTGGACGTTCCTGCTGCAGGCCTCGCCGCCGCACGTCGGCGGGCTGCAGGCCCTCAACAAGGACGGCGGCTGGGTCGACGTGCCCGTCGTGCCGGGCTCGTTCGTCGTCAATATCGGCCAGGCGTTCGAGGTCGTGACGGGTGGCGCGTGCAGGGCCACGACACACCGCGTGCTCGCCGGCCCGCTGGAGAGGTTCAGCGTCCCCTTCTTCCAGGGTGTGAGGAGGGACCTGACCAAGGAGGAGGCGGTGGGCTCGTTGAGGGACCACTTCGACAACCTCGAAATCGAGGGCTTGACGTCGGAATCGAATGAGGGGAGGGATATCGACTCGGCCTTTCTGAAGGGGAAGTATGATACTTGGGGCGAGAGTCAGTTGAGGACAAAGATCAGGAGCCACAGGGATGTTGGGAAGAAGTTCTATGCGGATGTTTTTGACCAGTATATCAACGACGACCTGTAAGCCTGTCATTTTCACTAATATTCCAATAGCTTTCTCAGATGGCATTTAGGAGGCATTATCAGTGTCTTGTCCTCTATCGGAACCTGTGTTCACTACTAACATCGTCTCGTGATCGCGCTTGCGTAATGTTGCTGTCCATTAACGATTCTATAGTTCCCGATCTAGCTCCAGACTTTCATCGCAGTTATTGACACACCCTGATCGCTTCTCTCGACATCTTTTCACCTTGGCAAGTGATCTGAAATGGGACAAATAGTCATTAAAACCGCTCCACAATTACAGTCAACCACTATCTGCGTCCAATTGCTGACCGGGATAGTATTAAGGTCCAAGCAAATAGACGGTCATGAAGTCGTCTTACTCGTTTATCGTATTCGACGGAATGAGAAAGATTCAAATCGGCTCAGTCATAGTACTTGCTTGGGCCTCGACACCAATCAAAATATCCTACTTTGTAACCTCACGCCTCGCCTCGTTGGAGCGGTTCACCCCGGCCCTCACCCGCGCCTTCACTCACTCGCCCGCCCGTGATCCCGGCAATAATATTGGAGTTCTTGTCCCCGTCATATCCCAATATCTCGAGAAATTTGCTCTGTACCGACTACAGCCCAAGGCTGTCTTCGGGACGTGAAGTGCAGCAATCCCAAGCGATGGATGCCGGCTTGGTCAGGGGGGGAGGAACTACGATTCTGGATGCTGCTCCTCAGGAATCTGTTGACGAGGAACTCTAGAGTGCCCGCCACGTCGACAGTGGTTCATCCATCATATCGCTTGACCCTGTAATTTCCTGCCGATTCAGTTCCAACTACAGTGCATCATCGCAGGCCTTGCGGTAACAGGTGAGCCTACCATTTCCAGTTATCGTTGTTAGCCCTGACCCGGAGAGCGTCCACGGGCTGCCGGAACACCAGCGTCAGGTTGGAAAAGTCCGCGTGCCCCTTGACCCAGATGTTTTCCAGCTAGGCGTGCATCTCGGCGTCCCGCGCGTGGTACTTCTCATGTATCGCAGGTGACAAGTCCGACCACGCCTCGCCGAACCGGTGCAGGGCGGCGAAGTAGTTTGGCAGCCCCAGGATGGTGGCAAATAGCGCCAGAAGCCTTTTCAGGACGCAATTGTGTATGTGACAAGCGAAGCGCTCCATCTCCATAAAATTTTCGTCGATCACCTCGGGCTACTTGCGACGGCGCATGGGGCAATGCAGAGGCTCGGCCGCTGAGGACGGTGAGTACGAGAACGAGAACGAATTGCTCAGAACGAGTCTTCGGCCACTCTGGATATCGGGGCGTATCTCTTAAGGCGCAAATACTAGCTAATCTATGAATTGCCGCGTTTCAAAGACAAACCCCGGTACCAATGCAGGAACTACTTCTCAGCAAGATCCGTCGCAGACATCTTTTGCCGTTATTACGCATTCACTCGGTAGTCGTCTAAGCCACATCAATATACTCTGCAGAACGCACGTGCGTGAGTACATCGAAACTACGGTAACACAGGGCGGTATCTTTCCGATAACCCTAGATCTTCTACTCTATTTCGGCATAGTGACATCTGCGTGACTCAGTACAGCGCCGCTAAGTATACGCACAGAGGCCACCGCACTAATGATGAGCGAGGCGTGAAGATCAACGGGATAACCCTAACTTTCCGTCTGTCAAACATTCTAAGACGTTGAAGCAACTCACCTGCCCCTATTTTCCAACCCGACTTCAGCATAGACGGTCGTATCTAAATAAAGCAAAGGCAGAGATGTCTTTAGTCTGGACCGACCATATTTGACGGTGATAATTGCACAAACGATACATTCTCGACGTTTCGTGGTCTAGTGCATGGCAAGCGAGAGCAGCAATCACTTCAGATTTATTCTTCCTCGTCTTCTTCTTTTTCTTCTTCAGGGGCTACGACCCTCGACCACTTGCCCACCTCCTGCTCATTCCCATTGTCGTAGTTCCTTAACACTGTGGCACCGCTCCTCCGCTGAGTTATGCTAAGACAGCATCCGCTCGTATTTCGGAACGAGAGCGAGAACGAGTATGGAGAACCTCAGTAAGGCACAGTCCAGCTCTTGGCAGACCCCCCTGACATTGCGTTTCCTACAACTACGGCGCGACAACAATTGACTCGTTGGGCATTGGCGCACGGAAGTGACATCTCACCACGTTGGATAGTTGATTAGGAACGAGCAGATCATCATTGGTTTGCTTCACTTTCAGCGCTGTATCCACAACTTTAACTTGCCTCGCATGATGCTCCAAGGCGCAATGTCTTGAGACTCGTCATGATGAGTGACATGGTCGGAGGTTTTGGGGCGGAATGAAGTCGCAGGAAGCACCGTTTAGGTATTTATACAGTAGCGGTGCCAGTTCTCGTCCTGATTCTGAAGTATCCATCCCACCAGACCTAGCCAGACAACAGCCGACACATTCTCCAGCGCAAATATACGTTCAACCATTCTTTCACCATGAAGGCCTCTGCACCATACGCCCTTTGGCTCGTCCCTTACGCCGCGGCGTTTCCCCACTACACAAACTTGGTAGCGCGTGCCGTTGAGCGTGCCCCGTCCGGTTATGACCGCTTTAGTGCTACTGGTCTCGTTAAGAAGCATTTCGAATGGAAGCCCCCGGGACCAGACGACCGTGAGTAGAGGACCAGCTTTACTATATGATGTCCGCCAGGAACTTGGAACTGACCAAGTCTTACCTGGCTCTTTCGTTGTCTAGTCCGCGCCCCGTGCCCTGTCATGAACACCCTTGCCAATCATGACTTTGTTCCCCACAACGGCCGCAACATCACCCGCGACGTCTTTATCGAAGCAACCAACAAAGCGATCAACCTCGACCCAGCCTTCGGCGGCTCCATCTTCGACGATGGTCTCAAAGTCAACCCCATTCCTAACGCTACGGTATGCTCACCAAGACACGGTTCCCTTGCAAAGCTCAGCCCAGTGGCCTGGTGTTAAAACCACAGGACTGACATGCCCCCTCGCAATGACACAGTTCTTCGACCTGGACATGCTCCACACCCATGGCATCATCGAACACGACGGCAGCCTGTCCCGCAGAGACACCTTCTTCGACCCCACGAACCCCTTTGACCCAAAAACATTCGACAACTACCTCAGCTACTTCGGCAATGATACCACCATCAATCCGACTTCCCAAGCAAACGCCCGGGCAAGACAAGCCCTCGACATGAGCGTCTTGCATCCCGAGTTCGAGATCACCCAAGCCGAAGTCCCTGTCATCATGGGTGAGAACGCAATGCTGCTCAGCATCTTCGGCAGCCCCCTTGAGAAACCTGTCGCCAGACGCGACTGGATCGAGTTCTTCTTCCGTGAGCCACACCCCACCGAGCTATTGGAAGGCACGTCTTTTGCATAGGATAATGCTGATACTTTGGGCAGGCAATGAGAAGTTTCCGGTCATGATGGGATGGACTCCCCCTGCCATCGCCATCAACATACCTACCGCGAGCGCGCTGATACAAGAAATGATCGGGCTGAGCCCTCCGGACGTCCCTCTAACTTTCAGCCCGAGCACTGTCTAGTCTAGTGCGCCTAAATATCTCGATGGGTTTACTGAATCACGTCAAATGGGCTGAGCATGGCGTGGGTAAGCGAGCAATGATCTGTACCTGTTGAGACCGACAGTCTTCGAGGCTGATGCTGTTGCTACTGATATCATGGAAGCGAGAAATCTTTTGGTGTCGATATATAAACTTGGTTTTAGCCAATTAAAGCTGAATTGAAGCTATTGTCGTGATTACCCCCGTTTGATTCGTCGATCGTCGTGATGGGTATAACACTCTGTGCAACTCACACACAGCAACTGTGGGTTCACTTTTGCGCCATCGCCACGTTGATACTCTTCGTCAAGAATTCCACCACCGACTTGGGCTTGAGAACCATCCAAACTTCAATGAATGTTACATCTTCAGACCCGGAAAGTCATGGAGGAACGCGGATGAGGTAACCCTATCTCGCAATGGTGGAGTCTGATTGCGAAATGAACGATCTTCATCGGACGTCGTCCGCTCCAGGCGCACTTAACGCTGCAGCAGATGAACATGGCGGCATCTCCGCTGCCACGAGAAGGCCCCTCCACTTCTACTAAAGGATGCCAAGTGATAGGAACCTGCGGTATTACCATGGAGACTGTTGTGTGAGTTGTAGGTGCCGCTCGGGATGCAACCACCGGTCCCCTGTCAGAGTCTCAACGGCAAATCAGACCCTGGCGCCTTCGTTGGATCGCGATTTTCGCGACTATGGCACAATATTTCCGATAATGCACCTCCGGTCTAACGCCGTCAGGGCTCGGTGACGATAAGGCCGATGCCTCGCTTGGCTCGCGATTTTGTGGTCCCACCCTGGGTCGGAAGCAAAGGACGTGCAGGCATACTTACTTGTAGGGTCCCTTTCCTTTTGAGCTTCTTGGGTATCTACCTCGAATGTTTACTGTATCAAATGTTTGGACTCGTTCATCATGTCCAATTCAAAGCAAGTAACGACACCCACGCCGTCGTGGCCATCCAGCGGCGAGGCCAGCAAAGGCGGGCTTACTTTTGCTCGACGAGGAGAGCAGGTCGACGATACCACCGTCGCTGGTGACGTGTCCGGTTACGACGCAGAACGCATGCGAGCTCGATCTCTTCTGACGGCCGAGGAGGAGAAGAAGCTCATGAGGCGAGTTGACTGGAGGCAAGTTTCGATACGAGAACAGACCCCTTGAGTGGTTACAGACCCCGGGGCTGACGCAGTTGGTTTACCGCAGGATGATGACCGTTTGTTCACTGCTCTTTCTCATGAAAAACATCGACGCCGACAACATCTCGAACGCGAGAATTATGAACAAGGGAACACCGAGAAACATCATGACGCAGCTGAATATGACTTCGGACGAGTACAACCTGCTGAACGTGCTCTATTATGTGGGTCCAAAGCCTTTTTCAACGAGAGGCTCGCTTGGTTCTTAACCTGTCAAGGTTCCCTATATCGTTCTCGAAGCACCTTCGAACCTCTTGTTGAAGCGGCTGAGGCCAAGCGCATGGCAGTCGAGGATCATGATCTCCTGGGGCATCGCGCTGCTCTGCCACGTTCCCGTAACCAACAAAGGTGGGATCTACGCCACCCGTTTTCTTCTTGGAGCAGTAAGTGTCGTTCCCGTGGGGCCCGCTGCATTAATACTGCTGACGATGTTCAGTTCGAAGCGGGAATGTTTCCAGGCGTCATATTGCAGATGACATACTGGTACAGGCCCGATGAGATGTCTATACGCCTCCTTTACTTCTGTCAGTACTTGTCTGGGGAAAATCATGTCGTCCCTTCCTAACAAGGTTACAGATGTGCTCGGGAACCTGTCCGGAATATTCAGTGGCATTCTTGCCTTTGCATTCGACACTGTATCAGGAACTGCTGGCCTGTCGGGATGGCAATGGTAAGTGATCAGCCCCTGCAGCTACTTAACAACTTAAAATGCGGAAACTAACATCTCCACGTAGGCTCTTCCTAGTGGAGGGCATTCTCACTCTTATTCTCGGAGCTACAGTCTATTTCCTGCTTCCCGACTGTTAGTTCAACCATGCCACACTCATCAACACCGAGTTTTCTGTCCAACGCTGACCATTTCCAGTCCCCCCCACAGCCCAATGGTTGTCGGACAAAGAAAAGGCGTTCATCCAAGCTCGTCTTCCGTCCAACGCGCCCAGAGCCGAAGAGGTGAACTTCAACCTCTCCGAAATATTCGACTCTCTTAAGGACCGCCGGCTCTGGCTCTTCACCCTAATTTGGGCCACGTTCACCGTCGGAACTTCAGGTGTCCGATTCTACCAGCCCACGGTTATCGCCAACCTCGGTTTCACCACGATCGCGAGGGCCCAACTCCTCAACCTGCCCATCTCTCTGCTGTCCATCTTCGTCATTGGAGCGACGGGTTTCTTCGCTGACAAGGGCCTCATACCGCGGCCACTGTACCCCCTCGGCGTCTTTGCCGTCATCCTGGCCTGCTACGGGGTATTGGTGGCGTATCCCTCCAATGGGGCTGTCTATACCGCCACACTCATCGGGAATGCTTTCACAGCGGCCTTCTTCCCACTCATGTGGCCCTGGCGTGTTCAGACGACGTCGCGGGCCACCGGCTCGGCATTCAGCATCGGTTTCGTCAACAGTTACGGACAGATCGGCGGCGCCCTCGGACCACAGATCTTCCGATCCAAGTACGCCCCGCGTTACCGGACCAGTTTCGCGGTGGCCATGGCCCTGGTGGGGTGTTGCGCCATCGTCACGCTCGTCACCTGGTGGGTTACGCGAAAGACGGAGGCGGACACGCGCCGGCTGAAGAGGGCGAGAGTTCACGCCGAGCGCCAAGGTCTTGCAGTACTGGATGATGTTGTTGACCGAGATCTGAACAAGAAGCGTAGCGATGATGGGGAAAGTGCCTAGTTGCCGAGGGCGGCGAGGCAAAATATCTAGCTACATCATAAGGTTGTCTTTATGAAGTTGGTAACGGTACGCTGAAAGACTCACAAGATGAAACTTCGAGGGACAGTCCTTATTTACAAGAAAGTCTCTGAACCCCAAGCGACGAAGGCTGCAAACAACATCATATCGACAAGTATTTTGGCAGAATTCGCCCCTGGCCAGAGGAATCCGGTAGCAATTGGAGTCTTCGGACATTGGCAAAATGGCTACAGACCGAGTAGGAAATTTTAATATACCTAGTGCTTACACCTCGAATGTGAGAGCTTGACAGCGTAACATCGTCTGAGTAATTCGGCTGCCTAGAAAATGTGAATCATCCCACCGCCTGGCTAGGCCCTCGGGAATGAAGATGAAGGTCCCCTGCATCATCTGGGGTCATCTGCGGGTCGTTGAGTACTTGTGCGTCCTGACCTATGAGCAGACATATGGGTTCGGCACGCAAGCCAGCTGCATCGGGCGGCATTGCCCTATCTGCCGGCGTCCGGCCCTCGAAAATTGGCACTCTATTGATCCTTGCCCGGTGAGCCCTGTCTTCATGGTCGCAGTGGAGGTTTTGGCGCCGTTGAATAGTACGCGAGTGATTGAGCTAGGCAATGTTTGTGCAGTTGTCCGATGGTAACAGGGGGGGGTCCGAATGGAATATAATGGCACACACCTGGCTATTCAAAGGTCGGGATGCTGCCCACGAGTGTTGAAAAAGCTCTTCAGCGACTCTGTCTTCCTCCAGTCTACATACCGCCGTTTCAATCGACGACGACATCATGGGCGTTCCTCGAGGCTTCAAGGCTGCTGCTTTAGCAGCGCTCATCTCGAGCCAATTCCACCTGTCTACCGCCGCTCCAGCATCTGCCAAATTCGCGAGACGCAACGCAACAAGCCTAAGCGACTCCTACGACTACGTGATCGTGGGCGGAGGCCTTAGTGGTTTGGTCGTTGCCAACCGCCTGACTGAAGATCCCGAAGGTACAGAAGACTCCAAATTCTGGTCTGTTCCAACCCAATGCTCACTCTCCGACTCCGATAGTCACTGTCTTGGTCGTGGAGTATGGCGATTTCGACGATTCGTGGGATGTAGCCATTCCATACTATTCGGCCAACCTCCACCCCAACGACCTGATCCAGTTCATGTCCGTTCCGCAGCCTGGCCTCAACAACAGAACCTCCGGCGTTCAAACCGGCACAGTTGTTGGAGGTGGATCCACAGTCAACGGTATGGCCTTTGACCGAGGCTCGAAAGCCGACTACGATGCGTGGGAGGAGCTGGGCAACCCCGGTTGGAACTGGGAGAGCCTGTCTCACTACTTCAAAAAGGTCGGACAACATCGGCTGCTAGATCGAGGGGTGTCGTCAAACTAACGAATAAGACGCTTAGTCCACCACCTTCACCCTTCCTGCTCCCGAATACGTCGAGAGATACAACTACAGCTACGACGAAAGCACGTACGGCGAAGGACCTGTTCAAGTTGGCTTTCCATCCTGGCAATGGCCCGACAGAGGTGCGCACAGCAAAGATATTCCGCAACATGGACGGTCAAATACTGATCCGCTCCAGATCTACAGAGAGAGGCCTGGATCAACGACGTAGGAGTTCCCGTGCTCGATGACCACGGTGCCGGGGGCAACAACGTCGGCCTGGCACTGCTGCCCCAGAACCACGACCCGAAGAACGTCACCCGCTCGACCTCGAGAACTGCTTACTACGACCCGGTCGCAGGGACTCGCAAGAACCTCAACCTGCTCGTCAAGCACTTCGCCTCAACGATCGAGTTCGAGAACAAGAAGGCCGTCGGCGTGAACATCGTTTCTCGGGACACCAATGCCACGACGTTGATCAAGGCGAAGAAGGAGATTGTTCTCGCTGCCGGGGGCGTGCAGACGCCTAGGATTCTCCTCCAAAGTGGTGTCGGGCCCGCTTCGCTACTCGAGTCTCTGGACATCGACGTCGTCGCAGACCTCCCCGGAGTTGGGGCCAACTACCAGGATCACCCATGGATGCTGCTTTTGTACACATGTAAGTTGATTTCCGTACCCTTCTGAGCAAGTTGTTCATAAGCCAGCTACTGACTCCGTCGAGATGGCAACCCCCCTGAACTTGGCAGCGAGGCCATGAATGACCCTACCTTCTTCAACGCGTCCGAGGCGGAGTACTTTGCCAACCGGACCGGTCCCTTTACCCACGCTCGCGGCAACAACATCATCTTCCTCTCTCTCCAAGACATCACCTCCGAGTTCGAGAGCTTAACGGCTGCCGTGGAGGCGCAGAACGCGGCGGATTTCCTCCCCCCAATCTACTCCGAGCATCCTGAGCTGCTCGAAGGTTTCCTCGCTCAGCGTGAAAGCCTCGCGAAGCTCTACCGAAGCCCCGAGGCTGGCGTGCTGGAGATCCCATTCGGAGGTTTCTCGGGAGGTGCCATCTCATTCCAGAAGCCGCTCTCCCGCGGCACCATCACCATCAACACCACCGACCCGAACCCCGCGGTGCCCCCGGTCATCGACTTCGGCGTGCTCCAAAACCCCATCGACCTCGACGTCGCCGTTCTCAGCGTCAAGGCATTCCGCAAGGTCTGGGAAGGACCTACCCTCGCCGTCCGCGAGGCCGTCGAGATCGTCCCGGGCGCCAATGTCACTTCGGACGAGGCCATCGCCGAAGCCATCCGGGACTCTCTATTTGCCAGCTTTGCGCACCCCAGCGGTACGACGAGCTTGCAGCCGTTGGAGCACGGCGGGGTCGTGGACCCCGAGCTTCGCGTCTACGGTGTTGAGGGGCTGAGAGTCGTTGACTCCAGTATCATCCCCTTGATCCCCGCTTGCCATTTGCAATCGACCGTGTACGCTGTTGCAGAGAAGGCTGCGGATATTCTGAAGGGACTGTAACCAGTTTCAGTAGTAACCAGTTATATAGTTCCTAGCTTGAATTACGGTCAATAGTTGAAAATATCCTGATCGTCCCCATCATCTCAAGGTCCTGGCGAAGTTATAGGAATCGATGAGCTATTATGGGACCCTATATGACACAGACTTCTTGACCCTGAAAATCGAGACAATGATAAATAGTACACGGAACCATGTCTATTCTTTCTGTGAAGGAAACCTTGGTTTACGTTATCACTTGGCTCGCACTCCACGTCAGGATGATGTTCACTATTTTCCGGCTTAGACTTCGGTTGGTCCACTTGGATTCCGTGAAGGGGGAAGTTCTGCGGAAGAGTCGCTCGCCCCGTGGTGCTCTAACCCGAAGCGGACACTGACCCCAATGGCACCAAATTTCATGGGGAGTGGGATTGCGGACTTTTAAGGAATCCTTCCGCACGACATCGTGGCGCGCAGCGGGCCGCATTGCGGCGCAGAACCCCAAGGGCGGAACTCCGCCATCTCTCGATAGGCATCAGACCGTGTTCGATTTTCCGCCGGGATGCATCAGTCAGTGATAGTACATAGGATCAAGCGAACATGAACGTCAATGTTCCACCTGCTTCCGTTTGGTATAAAAACCCAGTCTGGCACTCAAGGTCTCTCCAGGTTTTTCCTTGTTGCAACCCAAAGCATCAATAAATCCTCAAACCGAACCATCGCCCTCAATACTTCAACAGCAACAACATCACCAGTTCATCCCTTACCTTGATACTCAGAAACTCGCCAAAATGGTCAAGGTTGCTATTGCGGGCGCATCTGGAAGTGAGTTCTGCCTTGCTTGCTGTCTCATCTCCCAACTAACCATCAATCTCACTTAGAGCTGGCCTTGGAGGTCATCGACAAATTGACCAAGACTGGGAAGCATGAGGTCCTCGGTCTAGTACGAAAGGTAAGAGAATAGTCCAGCAATTTCCCGAGAAATGTCCTCTACGAAAAACTGTCATCCTTGGGCCTTGCTCTCTAACCATCTTCCAGGACCCTTCCTCTTTGCCCTCCTTCCCCGGAGTGACATGGGTTCAGACCACGTACCAAGACAAGGCAGACTTGGTCAAGATTCTCAATGGCACGCAGACAGTTATCTCCTTCATTGTGGCCCATACGGACCCTGAAGCCGAGACTGCAAAGCGGTTGATCGACGCATCAATCGAGGCGGGGGTTCAGCGGTTCGCCCCTAGCGAATGGGCGACGTGAGTGGCGACTGCTCGTTATTTTCTCTCCATGACTCTATTTAAGTAGAAACTAATGCCGTTGAATCCAGGGGCGCCTCGTTGGAGAAGGTAGTCGAGTATGTGCCATGGTATGCCAACAAGCTGGAGGTCAAACGCTATCTGGAGGAAGTCAACAAGGATAAAAAAGTAAGTCTGGAACAGAACAACTCATGATAAGGTTTGTCATCATCTTATGCGAAAACAGGTCATCGAGTACACCTTGTTCCAGCCCGGCGCTTTCATGAACTTCTTCGCGTACCCCCACCAGACTGCCAAGCACTACCCGATCGAGAACCCGAGCTTCTTCGACTTTGATAAAGGCACGGCCTTTATACTAGAAGGCTCGGAGACTGCGGAGGTTACCTTGACCACCGTTGAGGACATTGCGGAGGTGACCACTCGGGCGGTCGAGTATGACGGGGAGTGGCCCGTCGTCGGTGGTATCAGCGGCCAGAAAATTACCGTTGGTGAGCTTTTGAAGCTGGGGGAAAAGATCCGAGGCAGGTTATCTTGATCCTGGACAACTACAAGCAAATCACTGACGGAACCCCCTTTAGGAAAAACCTTTGAGGTCGACAGACTGAAATTGGAGGATCTCAAGGCTGGCATCGTGAAGACAAACTTCATCCCTCCGCTGAACTTGCCCGGCATGTCCCCGGAGGAACTCGCAGGGTTCACAAAGGTGGTCGCAATCGGCGTCACCGTTTCCCTGGCGAGGGACGCGTGGGCAGTTTCGGACGAGTGGAACCAATTGTTGCCCGACTTCCAGCCCACTCGTATCGAGGAGTACCTGGAGAGGGTTTGGGGGGGCGTTCAGTAGTTTTTTGTTTCGCTCACACGGATCACGGGAACACAACTTCCAGACGCCACGGCGGATCGCAATCTTGTGTTCAAGGGAGACGTATGCATTGGTACGGGCTTCCCCTGTCTAAATAGTAGTAATAAGTGCATCGACTTACGAGTCTCATATCCATTTACAACATGCAGATGTAAGATAAATTCCGAAGTCTGCACTCAGAGGCTATTCCAAGTCCTTGAAGGCAGGCGAGTTCCGAATGAACTCCAAACAGGTAGTCGGCTTGTCCTCGAGGATGGCCAGGCTTTCATCCAACGGCTCGAACCCATAGTAGCCACCATCGTAGATCAAGCGCATGTTCTCCAGCATCTCTTCAGCCACCCAATCAGGTACACCCATGGCCTCCTTGACCCCTGCAGTGAAGACTTCGTCGGGAAGGCGGAAGAAGGTGGCCTTCTCCCCGGCCTTCGGGAAAGTCTGCTTGAACGCTTCAAGAATCTCGATCGGGGTGGTGTACTTGGTGGCACCGAAGACGCGCTTTCCAAGCAGCTGGTCACGTTTGCGGACGATAGCCTTGACCCAGATACCCGTGTTGGCGGTGTCGAACAGCGGGATCGGAGCGGTGTCCGGCATGGCCATGGCGAGAACCCATGCGCCGGTGTCTGGGTTGTACCGGAGCATCTGACCCGGGATGTTGGTCGTGTAAAAGCCCGGGAGGAAGAACGTGGCCGGGATTCCGACTTCACGGGCGTATTTTTCGACCTCGGCCTTGCCGTCAAAGTGGTAGACATGTGACAGCTTGCCCTTGGTCACTGAGAAAATGGGTACGTTAGACTCCTACGAACACAGCATTTACTGGCCAAGCAGTGAGACTTACGTTCTTTGACATTGAACAGCGAGCTCCAAATGAGATGCGGCAGCCCAGTCTCCTACGCAAAGATCAGCACGAGTTGTTTCGAATTCCTGTCGGGGACGCAAGAGACGAACCTTTGCTGCGTCAACGATGTTCTTTCCCTGTTGGATCTCGGCTTCCATGTTCATCTTCTCCCAGTAGTTGGTCACCGCAAAGGCCGCGGCGGCACCCTCAAAGACCTTGGCGATCGATGCCTTGTCGTCCACATTGGCCTAGTTCCCGCGTCAGCCTAACTTGCTCAGAAGCGAGAATTTTTTTTCGAATCAAGCCCTTCTCACCACGACGACTTCGGCGCCCAACTGCTGGAGCTTTTTGGCGCTGTCCTTTGACGCATCGCGGGTTACGGCCCGGACCGTCCACTCCGACTTCAAGGCCGGGTCGTTGAGGAAGGTGTTGACGACGCCACCGCCCTGGGCGCCCGTGGCACCAAAAACGGTGATGATCTTCTTTCCTGCCATTTTTGAATTATTGGTGAGTTGGAGGTTCGAAAGAGAAGGAGTTACAGGAAGTGAAAAATCTGAAGCTGCGTGTAATGGTTGGATGTGATGGATGTGGATGCAGAAGCTACTGACACCAGACTCGACTAGACGCGGAATGCTCTCCGACTAAATACAAAAACAGGACTGAGTTCTAGAGTCGGAGTGCGTGAGTTTCGCTTAATAGTCAGTTGCCGATTTCTAAGAAGCCTCTCATGCTCCATCAGCCGAAGTTTGGCTTTGATTACCAAGGCTACAGATCCAGCCCACTAGCCCTGCTACAGATCTTACAATCGAAAGGTATACCTCAAAGCCTCTGCTAGCACCTTCACATGTCGGAGTAGCGGACTTACACTCTACCGCTCGTTGCCTGTACAGATAGAGTTCCGGCGTGCTTGAAGATTCCTTGCTAGTTCCACACAGGCCGAGCTGTCTTTGAAGCGAGCTGGCCTATGAAATTGGGTGAGAAACTCGCTGTCCGATCCGCTCCGCTGCCAAGACGGCGAGAATCTGAGACGCACAGCAGCAATCGGTCCGAGTCCGTATCCCACCGGCTGCGAGTCAGCGGGGTAGAAAGGATAGAGTTGCACTTGAGATATTGGCCAACGGACGGACTAGCGTTGAAGTGCGGAAAAAAGGTGGACTAGTATATGCTGACGTTAAACTGGCAGTCGACGGGGTAAGCATACAGATGGAACATGAAGGATCTAAACGAGCTTAGGCGGCATGGGCACCCTCGTTTGTAATGATTACTTGAAAGCTACTGACAAATTCGCTTCACAAGCACAAACACAACACAGGGATAATCGTCTCACAGTAGGCTACAACTTTAAAGAGCGGGTCATTGACCTTCCTATTGAGTATTAGATGTGAATAAAAGCAAGGGCGGTAGAATCACACAGAGATCTATGAATACTTCCTCATTCAAGAACTCATCACCATTTCAACGCGCTTTCTGTGAGATAATTCTCGACGCCTCAGTCCTGTAATATCCGGCATTATGGACGATTTGTCATCAGGATTGCCATCAGACTATATCTACAAACTGTAAGAAAAGTTCTGCGTCCTACCGCCTGTAGTTATTCACGCAACGTTCTTACATGAACGAAGTCTTCAGTTTACACCCCGGCAACACCATGATGTCTATCCCGCCATCGATCCTTCAAACCCGGAGCTGTCTTTGGCTGGCAAGGTGGTGTTGGTGACAGGCGCAAGCCGTGGTATTGGCGCTAATGTGAGTCTATTTCCACAATCTGATACGAACTCTTTACGAAGCTGCCATGACACTAAGAAGAGAAATCTGTCTGTTGTAGGGAATTGTGCCTTCATTGGCCAAAGCTGGTGCCACGGGCATTGTGCTTGTCGCGACCAACGCCGAGAAACTCAAGACGGTTGAGCTCGCCGTTCGCGACATCAACCCCAGCACGCGCGTCCTCGTTGCGGCTGCCGACATCAGCAACGAGCAGTCCGTTGCTTCTGTGTTCGAGAGCGCGAAGGAAACATTTGGCCGAGTCGACATCTTGGTTCACAACGCCGGGATCATGAACCAGATGAGCAATATCCACGAGGAAGACGCTACGGCGTTTTGGAAGCAATACGTGTGTTGTTGGTCTGCTCCGATGACGTGAAGGATACGGCTTGCTGACCAGCGGAAATGCGGCAGGAAATCAACACCTTTGGAACGTTTCTCGTGGCCCAGTATTTCATCAAGTCTCTTCCCTCTCCGGACTCGCCAGGGGTCATCATCTACATCGGCACCGCGGCGTCGTGGGCAAGAAACTCCTCCTTCGCCGGCTACAGCGGCAGCAAGCTCGCGGCGCAGAAGCTCATCAGCGACATCGCCTCGGGCTACCCCAACATCACGGCGATCTCGGCAAGTCCCGGCCTGGTCGAGACGGACATGCTCCAGCTCCGTGGCTTCGACGTCTCTACCCCACAGCTCGTTGGTGGCGCGGTCGTCTGGCTGAGCGGGGACAGGGCTAGGTTTCTCAGTGGCCGCGCGATCTCCGTCGAATGGGACCTCGAGGATCTTGTGGCCAGACAGGACGAGATAGTGAAGGATGACTTACTCATTATGAGAATGGCGGGAAAATTCGGCCATGAGCAGTTTGCTTGAGATTTGTGGCGCCTTCCATAGCGCTAGTTAGTGTCGTCCTTTATCACGACTTTGAGAATGATCATCTCATAGCAACGACGAATAAAAAGTATGACACTTTAACTGCTTTTTCGGTGTGCTCAAAAATTTTCAAATTTGCTTTTTTTTTTTTTTTTTTCATTTTACGACCATCGGAGTCTGGCATTCGGGAGAAGAACAAAATAGTAAGCTAGCCAAGGGACTGGAACGATGCGGATTGCTAGAGGCCCCCTCATGCCATCACCTAAAGAACCAGGGCTTATTACACGAGTCTAACGAAGAGACTCATTACTGATGATCTTGTGAATGTATCTGCAGAAATGTAGGTCAGTTCACGAGCGGATTCTTTCGGCAAGAAGACCATCCCGGGCTGGGACGGCTGAAAGCGTCTCGCAGGCAGACCAGCTAGCTGATACTCGCTTACTCCTAGCTTCTGTAAGAGTGTCTGTTCCTGCTATGCCACAAGTCCAGGCCCACCGAGAATCGCATCTATGGATCTCGGATACGCTCGGGTAGATCGTGATTCTATTTTCGGTTGTAGTGGTTTAGGAGATGATTGGCCGAGTTCGTTGCCGTTGACCCTTCTTGGTATTTGCAAGCATGTACACAACAGGAAGGAAGAACACCAGGCACGCGTTCGATCATGACAGTTACTAGCATAGTTTTCAGCCCGCACCAGTTCTGACAAACCCCCAGCGAAACCATCCTGTTTGTTTCAAGTGCTTATAGCAATCGCTGGGCACTCCTTATCATTGGTTTATTGGTCTTACAAATGGAAAGGTGGAGATATAACCACCGACACAAAAGTTCGTCTCGGTCGTGATGGACCTGCTGGAAGAAGATCATAAGTATTAAGAAGAGATATGTCGATTCCGGCGCGAGGCTATGTGAGCTGAGTATAAAAGTAGCCTGCTTCTCACATCGAAGCAAAAAGAGAGCATCCCTTTCAACACCAGCTCATCAACGCAAGCCTCCTCATCCTATCATCGGCCCTTCTCTAACTCTCAGTCAGCAAAAGTCCCTCTCTATCGCTCTACCTTCTCTCTAAATACTCTCACCCGCACGCGCGCCTTCGCCATGCAGGGCTTTCTTCAGGTCCTTTCCCTCATTGCTCCTACTATTGGGGCACCAACTGAGGAATGGACGGAAGGCATCAGCGACGGGTTTGCAGGACCCGGCTACATCGTCCCCAACAACATCAGTATTGACCCGCCCCCATTGGTGCGAATATCGGTGTCTCCCTGTGAATCGCTTCGGCTCTGGGTCTGGGCCATGTTGCCATTTGACAACTTACAACAGCAGGTTTGTGGGTGCTGTGTCTGTGGTCCACCCATTGTTGACGACCCGGGGCTCGATTGTGAGCCAGCGCAAATTTAGTCTTCTATGGGTCCTCGTTCCTCCAAGCAGTTGTCATGCTGTCTTTCTCTGCCTCGTTCCACTTCCTCCGGCTAATCTCATTGCCCTGCATGACGGAGCCAGGGTGCAAGCTCCTCATTGGCGGTGATGTATCTTGGTTTCCCTTCCGATCTGGCTGCCAAGGCATACCTGAGGGAAGCACGCTTTTTTCAACGCATCAGCTCCAGCACCTTCGCATGTTTTTGCGGCATCTCGTTCATTGACTCGTCCAGTGTTTTGGCAGCCGCTGCAAAAACAATGGCTCGGCTCCCCACCATCTTACTTGCAGTGTCTTCTCTGGGCCACTGGGTTATAGCGCAGACCATTCTGGTCGACGGAGTTGCAGTCAGTAAGCCTTTGAAACACAAGCCCGAAGTTTACTGTCATCTCACAAACTTGTAGATGCAACGAAAGAAAACGTCGCCCCGGCTGCCAGCTACGTCTCGGGAGATTTGTTTTCCAAAGGGTCTCTACAACTGACGGATCAAGCCCTTGTCAATCTCACAAGGCTAGCTCTTACTGACATCTCCTATTTTCATATCGATGGTAATGCCACTGCTCACCGTCAAAGTTTGTTCCGAAAGCGCGGTGCTGAGCGCTGCAAAACTTATCCCGGAGACCTTCTTTGGCCCAAGGAAAGCTCCTGGAAGGTAGTTACGCAATTTGCTTCTGGGCGATGCGCTAATCAAGACCATTCCTCTCGCGTCCGTGTGCTACGATGACTTTAGAAATCGGGACTTCGATATAAATGCGCGACAATCAACACCAGATGGAACGACTCAATATTGCAGTGAGTCGACTACAGGGACGTGGACGTTGATGGGGGTCATCTGAGCTGACATGGTCGTCTCCAGCATCTCCGACCCAGCCTCAGTCATGAGCCCCCTCTATCAAGGACTCACATGCCTCCCTTCCGGGAACTGATTCCACCAATTGTACATTGGGAGGATATCCAGAGTATGTCGTTGAAGCGGCCAACGTAGCCCAGATACAGCTTGCGGTCAACTTCGCCCGCACTCAAAACTTGCGCCTTGTGGTCAAAAATACCGGTCACGACTTCAACGGCCGATCTCTTGGGTCTGGTGCTCTGTCAATCTGGACGAACAAGCTGAAAGGACTAGAGTTCTACAAAGATTACAACACCACAACTTACGCAGGGTCTGCAATGAAGGTCGGCGCAGTGGTTCTTTCGTACGAACTTTACGAAGCTACAGATGCGCATGGTTGGTGGAGAGGGCAAGACTGTCGGCTTCGGGGGAGGCTACATTGCCGGCGGCGGGCACTCCCCTGTCAGCCCATTGTACGGTCTTGCTGCCGATCAGGTCCTCAGCATCGACGCCGTGACGCCTGATGGTAGATTCATCACTGCGACTGAGAAAAAGAACAGCTACTAGTTTTGGGCTCTGCGGGGAGGTGGCGAAGGCGCCTTTGGTGTCGTGACATCGTACGTCATCAAAGCCCATCCCAGCCTACCCGTCATCTCTGTTGCCAGCTTCAGCTTCGGTATCGACGGCTCTACTATCACTTACGAAACATTTTGGGACGCTGTGCAAGCTTACTGGGAGATGATCCCCATCTTCAATGCCCGCGGAAACTACCAGTACTGGTTCATCTGGCCCGCAGGACCCAAGAAAGCCTCATTTGTCATGTTCCCTTGGTTCGCTCCAAATATGACAGCAGAAGAGGCAAACGAGCTTACAGCGCCTCTTTTTGCAAAGTGGAAGGCTTTAGGCATCAACGTTCAACCGAACTGGTGGTCGTCTTTGTCGTGTGACATAGAAGGTCGGTCAGTTCTGCCTGCATTGCTGTAGTGCATTCCAGGCCTTGCTCGGTGATATGGTACGGAACTTGGAATGCAATCAACTCAAATAAAAAAATATGGAACCGCGTTGCTAAGCCATGTTAACTCAGCTGAGCTTCTCTCAATTGTCGTGTGTTCTCGAACATGATTGGACTCGAAAAACTGAATTGGTCGACGGGCCAATGAGTTGAGTCAAACAGGTGAGAACTGTGTGATCCTCACGTCGAATTAAGCTCGCACGAAACGACGGACATCTCTCGCAACATTGAACTATCCGAATTGCCCGATCCCTATCCGTGAGCCAAACCGGCCCCGTGGGACATCCCACGTCAGCGTGTCAGACCCAGCCTCAACGCCCACCAAGGGTCAAACGGTGATGCCGCGCCTACCACGAATACAAACCAATCAAATTACACCAGCCATTCGGCTGAAATACGTCATTACTAATCTCTCGGGCGCTCTTCAGCCTGCGTGCGGTAAGCTGGGCTACGTGACGGGCGATGTTGAAGCAAAGAGCAATCATCATGGTTTATCCACATGAGAGTTAAGCATGCTGTTGTGATTGAGTTGACATGAAGATATTTGGAATACACACAAAAGGATATCATGATTGATTCTGTATCAGTTTCGACAGCTATATATATGGATCTGTCGCGACGGGTCATCGATGGACTTGAACTCACAGCAAGCACAACCACCAGCACAAGTAGAATACAGCTCACTCAGTTCTGAACACAAGCATCACCTTCGATTCCAAATCCATCCTTACCTCCAAGCCCAAAAATGCTCACCAGTGTCGTCAACACCGTTTTCACGGCTACCCTGGCGCTGTCTGCCCTGGGAGCTGCTGCTCCTCATCGCAGAGACAACGGCTCGACGCCAGGCCTCAGTCTGACAGCTCAATTGCAGCTTGCCGATACGTATGTGAGCCCTTGTACTGTAGAGGCGTATTCTGACAAGAAAAACAGTGCGATCGACCGTTACCGCCTTCTTCCGGGCGACGAAGACTTTGTTTTCGACTTCAAGAAAACTCAGTCTTTTTTCGCTAACCGCCAGACCTTCCCTGCCCTGACTGGTCTGGGTGGCAGCATGGCTATTGCGGAAATTCCTGGTAATTGTGAACCTCAGACCCAACTTCTCATCAGACATTAACACACAAATAGCCTGCAGCATGAGCTTCCTTCACACTCACCCGCGAGCCAGTGAGCTGTTCGCCGTGGTCTCCGGGCGCATTCTCACCGAAATGGTCACTGAAGCCGGGGTGTTCGGGCCCGACGGCAAGCCGCGAGTGATTCGCGCCGATCTTGGGCCTAGTCAGATGACTGTTTTCCCTCAGGGCGCCTTCCATACTCAGGTTAATCCGGAGTGCAGTCCCGCCTCCGTTGCGGTCTCCTTTACCTCGGAGGAGGCAGGTGTGGGTCTCATTGCAAGCCAAACCTTTGCCCTGAGCGACGATGTCATTGAGCGTTCCTTCGGAAACACCATCGCCGGCGAAGACATTGACAAGGTGCGAAATGCTATTCCCAAGGGATTGGCTATCAAGGTGGACGAGTGCTTGAAGAAGTGCGGCATTCAGAAGCGTGCTGCTTAGGATCTGATCTGGCACAGACCCATCTCTAGGTCCATGTACTCAAGAAGCATTGGGCTCCAAGGCTTAATGCAACCTTTCCTCCCCCCCTTTTCTTTTGTTTTCCACAAATCTTGGCCAAGTTTTCCTTCATTTCCCACAACGTCAACTATTAACTTCTCACATTCGTTTGAAACACAACTATCAAGTAGCTAGATGAGATATATAGCAGAATAGGAGATGCCGAGCTCGGCGTCTCTTGCTTCCTCGCATACAAATTCGGGCTCCGACTGTTCTATTGCAACGGGTGTGTGATGCTAGGGAAAGAACCAATCACCCTGAAGTTACGCCCAAAGTCGGGGCATTTTATCTTGGCAACATACTGTCTGAGAAGTAAGAGTTGCAGTTGTGAATACGGCCGAATGTTCGGCAAATTGAACAAGCATAGTGTAGCCGGCAACGGGGCAGCAGCGGATGCCATGACGTATGCCTCCGCTAGCATAGGGGGATGGTCTATGGTCCTTTGGGTCTTGGATCTGGAACCGGTGATCTCGGCCCCCGGCTGCAGTTGCACGTGTTAGTCAATGTTACTTCGTGAGATAGCAACATCAGCTTTTGTGATATCGTGAGCGGATCTCAAGTAAATCTTTGTTCTAACATGGCGTAGCGATGCGGTTGATTGGTGGAAACGATTTTCTCAAGCATGATTGCTATCCTCTTTTCCTCGAGTCCGGCTGGCTACTCATCGGTCACGTTGATGAGTTCGTCCAGTTTCTACCTTCTAACGAGACGGGCCTTGGCTTCACGATTGGTATCGCTGACACTACGTCCGCCCTCGACTTGCTCAGAAATACCTCAGCAGCGGGGCATGGTAGCGTGCGGGCGATTTCTTTCAACGGGTCTGTCGAAGGCTCTTCCTCTATTACGAAAGAAGAGCTGACCATGACGATCGACGAGCTTCTTGCAAATGAGACACTTCACGAGGTCAACGCTTATGCGCAGAGGCATATTGATGCTAATCTGGGAATCCTGCTCGCTGAGATACCTAGCCTTCGCGACCATGTGATTCGCATCCCCTCGCTTTTCAAGGCTCCCAAGGTGTCCTCGCGCTCCTCGTTCACTGAAACAGTGATGGACGGAGAGTATTTGCTAGTGAGCTTCAGCCCTGGCGGCTATCAACGGCGTCGTGTTGGGCAACTACTACGTGAGTCCCAAGACTTGGGGCCCCGTGGTCGAGGGATGAGACATCATCTTAGAGGTTGCCATCCGGGAGGCAGATGCAAAGGCTGGCATGGAAGTCGGTTTCGTGGACGATACCATGTCGCATCACCACACGTTCGGTGTATCCTCCAGAGAAGGAAAAGCAATTTGGTGCGTTTCGATACCCTTTCCTACACTACCACGCCCGTCAACGGCCAATGGCCAAAGGGTGGCAGACCACGACGTGAAGCTAACACATCACACAGGATGCATTATCGCTAGCACATTTGCTGCTATTGCAGGATCCATCGGAGGTGTAGCTGGAGGTTTGTTCGGCACTGTGGCCGTTCCCTTCTGCTCTTGAAGACATTCTGATAAGGCGGGGAAGCGGCGCACATATTTCTCATGTCATTTCTTGACCTTTGAGTGTAGGACATGTGGAAGATTTGATTTCACTTGACAAACAACACTCTTTGGCTATCCAGCCTGTGAGAATCACGCAGACTGTTGCCGCTGTAATCTTAGCATTCAGACGAAAGACTCGGGTCAAATCTAGTGCTACGCACGTGTCTTCTTGGAACGTTCCATCACTGTTTGCCATCCAATTGCTCTCACTCTACTTGGTAGTAGGGGGTCGGGTGCTACCAGCTCTAATGGGTACCTACCTAGATAAAATTTAGGGTCTTTTCTATTGTTAGGTACCTAGGTTTGTAGATGCTAGCCCTACGGTACCGGTACTTCTTGCTGTAGGGCGTGTGCGGTACCTTGCAACAATCTGACAAGGCGCAGCACCTAGTAGCAGTAGCAGCAGCAACAGCCAGCGAATCGAGTCGCCTAAGCCGCCCTAAATCTTTCCCAAAAAGGAAATGCAAAGTACAACTACTAAACGACCTGATTGCATAGGAGTCTCACCCAAATGGCTGTACGCCTTTAGGTCTTGGCTTCGCACAACTTCCCCTTCTCCCTTTCACTTCTCTCTTCTGTCTGCGTCATCGATGATCCCCATGTATCCAACAAAACATTCCGCTGATTTCACTTCTGCGTCCCGTAGGGCTGAACCCCCACCGGCCGCTGCGCCCTCCGCAGGCCTGAAAACCTGATGGGTTCGCCCGATCAACGTTTGCAGGCGTGGCTATTCAATGCTTAGGTAACTGGAGCAGCAACCCTGGATTTCCCTTTTGGGGCATTATTTGACATCTCCGTTGAGGTTCTCGTCAGCACTAGAAGGAAGCCCTGCTCCAGATTGCTTTCCAATACGCATTGCGATAGGCCCAGTATGGAAGTGGCCGACGTCAGATGTTGACTTTTCCAGGCAACCCTAAGACACAGAACAACCAGGGAATCCAATATGAGTTGGCTGGAGGTTGGAGGACTATATATGCCTCCCTTCAACGCCTGATTTCCCGGTACAGTCCATCATTCAGCAACCACTCATCCTCTCTTGAATTGTAAAAGCTTCTATCACAACTCTACCCCTAAAAAGCCATGTTGACATCCAAGCCACTGAGTCGTTGGTCTTTGCTCGCCGTTCTGGCCGGCACAGCACTCATCACGACGGCATCCGCATCAGACAACACCTCCATCGAATGGAGGAGATGTGACGACGTTCATGAGATTTTCTCCATGATAGGACAGAAGATCCATGTTCCCATCGAGTGTAGCAACGTCACGGTTCCGCTGGACTATGCCGAGCCCAACTCGACTGCAACCCTTGATCTCAAGGTGATCAAGGTTCCGGCATTGAAGCAACCGTCCAAGGGCAGTGTCATTTTGCACTTCGGAGGGCCTACCGACTCTGGGAGGTTGTCGATGGCCGCGCTCAGCGAGACGATGCAGATGCAAGTATCCCGTAGTGCTTCACTGGCGGAACGAGGCCACTAATTCGTTCGTAGTATCACTGGCCAGGGTTTCGATCTCATCGGATGGGAACAGAGGTGAGTAAAGAATCCAGACCCGACGCTCCGTTGCGTGCCATCGCCGTTTTCGAGTGTAGCTGACGCACTTTCCAGAGGAACCTGGGATACCATGCCGCTCTTTTGCTCCGACAAGTCGCAGAACAGAAGCGTCACCGACGTCCCCCAAGTCAACATGGCCGTCACTCCCGATGACAGGATGAACGTTGGCAGAAACTGGGCCTTCGCGGAAGTTGAAGCGCAGAGATGCTACGAGTATGCTAAAGACAAAGGAGCCGAGCTGGTCGGCACCATGTACACGGTGAGGGATGTGTGGGAAATCGTCGATGCGCTTGGCGGCGATCGGTTGCTTCGTTTCTGGGGTAAGTCGATGCTGCAATGTTTCTGACCACGAATCATTAACCATCCGCTCAGGAATATCGTATGGCACTGTTGTCGGCTCTACCGCGGCGGCATTGCACCCCGATCGAGTGGAGAGACTGGTGCTCGATGGCGTCACGAATCCCCAGCAATGGTGGGCTGGCGAGTGAGTCCCCTCCCGGCTTCCATGGCATCCAGATGGGACACGAAGGCTAACATAATCACGCAAGGACCTGGGAGATGCTGACGGACACCGACAAGGTGTTCTCGGGCTTCCTGAGAACCTGTTTCGAGAAGCCGGACGCGTGCGTCTTGGCCGCGAAGCACTCCAACGCGACCGCCGCACAGCTGGAGTCCAAGATCTACGACCTCATCGACGACCTCAAATACCGGCCCATCCCGGTCCCAGTTAGCGACGCTATCCCTTTGGGTATCATCGACCAAAACATGGTCAAGGGTGTCATCCGCATGGGCCTCTACACCCCGTCCCAGTACCCGGCGCTGGCCGCTCGGCTCCAGCTTCTCCTTGACGGGGACATCGACGCGCTCATCGAGGGATACACGGCCACTTGGGCGACGAACAGCCTGGGAGACATCGGTCTGACGATCCCTTGCACTGATAATGCCCTTCGGGTCGACGACCTGGAGGACCTGATGCCGGAGCTCGACAGGGCCTCCAAGATGAGCCGCCTGGCGGGCGACCTCCTGTCCTGGAACACGCACATGTGCGCCCGCTGGAAGCTGAACTCCAAGGAGAAGTTCACGCGCGGTTTCCACGAGCCCATCGACACCAGGAGCCCGCTGCTCATCTTCGGCAACGAGTACGACGTCGTCACCCCTTACGTGTCGGCCAGGAACATCAGCACGTCCTTCCCAGGCAGCGCCCTGGTCAAGTACAACGCCTTCGGACACGGTATCCAGGCCCAACCGTCGCTTTGCACGGTCGAAACGATGAAGCGGTACCTCGAGGAAGGGGTCCTGCCGGCCGAGGACACCGTCTGCGAGCCGGCGGCGCATGTTTGGGAGGAGCAGGACTGGGCGACTCTTTGGGAGGAGCTCGGGTATCAGAGACCCAACTCCACTGCTTAAGGATTCGCGCACAGCGGCGAGGAGTGGCTCTGGTATTGCTTTAGAAGGTGGTTTCGTTTAGTATGGATTGCGTTTGCAACATGGTTGTTACCGTTGACGGGGTTGGAGGACTGTTTGTACACGGAAGATTGCATCATTATGTCGTGTTCTATCTTTGCTAGGTTTTTTCTTCTCAATATACAACATATCTTTTTTTTCAGAAATGGCATGACGGATACCATCGTGGCTCTCACTGCCCAGTGTTAAGCGGGCTATCGGCGTCGAATTCGTGGCTGGCTATCATGTCAGGATACGTGACGGCCGCCTCCCGCAGCACCTGTTCCATGGTCTCCATGACGAGGACGCTCTCCGACCAGGGCATGATCTCGCTCTCCAGCCTACCGTCTCGTATGCAACGTGCGCTCTCGTCCGCCTCCCAGAACGTGCCGTTGCCCCAAGCCCTACCCGGATCTTGCGGCTGAGGGCACTCGACCACCTCTACCTCGGCGCCGTCGCCCGCCGTCCTGATCACCTTGAACGAGAGCGGCTTGTAAGCCGGGTGTTCGACCTGGATTTCGCCGGCTGAGCCTTGGATGCGGACGGCCGGTATCCCAGAGCTCCCCGGGTCGGTCGCCACTCGGAGGGACGAGGTGGCTATGCCGATCGTACCGTGCTCCGGGAAGTTGAGGATGACGGTGGCGGACTCGTCGATTCCCGTGGCGTATTTCTGTACCGTAGACAAGACCCGCGGCCTTTCCTTGACGGCCTCGGGCTGCATGTGGTACAGGATCTGGAAGATCCAGGTGAGCGGGTATACGCCGAGGCCGAGCAGCACGCCGCCGGCCAGGTCGGGGTTGACCATCCTATGCGAGTCGTCGTAGTCAAGCCTTGTGCTCCCGGGCTCCTTGCTGCCGTTCGCCCGCGACAAGTCCGCCGTGACGCGGTACACCTTCCCGATGGCGCCGCCGCCGACGAGCCGGCGGATCTCGGCGCTCAGCGGGAAGAACCGCGTCCAGACGCCCTCCAGGAAAAACAGCCCCCTCTCGCGGGCCGTCGCGTACAGCTGCCGGGCCTGCTCCGCGGTGACGGCCAGGGGCTTCTCGCAGAGGACGTTCTTGCCGGCCCGCAGGGCGAGCATGGCGTTCTGGAAGTGGTGGCTGTGCGGGGTCGCGACGTAGACGACGTCGACGCTGGGGTCCCGGACGAGTTGCGCGTAGGAGCCGTAGGTCGCGACGCCGGCCGGGGCAGGGTGGCCGATGCGGCCGAGGAAGTCGAGGGCTCGTTGGGGGTCCTTGGAGGACGAGACCGCGGCGATTTCGTGCGCGACGTCGCCGACGCCGCGCGTCGCTGGGTCTGTGAGTAGGTCTTTGCAGAAGTCTGTCTGGGGGTTAGCAGTGTGGACGGACGATGGAAGTGCTTGATATCATGGAACAGCAACCGACATCCCCATGCGCTATGCTGCGAGGATCACGTCACCTACATTCGGACATGGCCCCGGTGGCCATGATCCCCCATCGAAGCACAAACGGCTCAGCTGTCATCCTGGCTGCTCGTTTGGAGGAAGCCCTCCGTTGCCGGCTGGAGTATTGAGGAAGTGTCAACGGTGGAGGATCAGCAAGAACAAGACGGAAAATCCCGTCAGTAGTCTGGCACCTTTCACCACGCTCTTTTGACCTGACGCCGTTGCTGAACTGCAACAACTAGGGCTGAAGAGAATCGTCACAGTCATGATCGACAAGGGAGATACTCGATGGGATCTCGGGGGTTCATACGTCCTCTAAATCGGTATTTCGGGGTAGTAAACGCCGGGGTTAGAGTCATTTCGGTTGGGGGACGTCTGTGGTGGAGGACACTCGGCCTGACAGGATTGACTTTTATTGATTCAAAGCAAGCGAGCGGCCTTCTTGAACTTTAGCAATTCGGGCAAAGTCAATCAATGATGAGCAGTTTTGACTGCTTCTTTCTGAGGCCACCACGACATGTCAATATCATTACAAGCCTCGGACTCGTCAGCTCTCCCAGAGGAATTAGACTTTAGTTTCCATTATCGTAATTACTACCCTATGTCATCAATCATAAAAAGGCCTGCCTAGTCCCCCGCCCCAAACTCCGGATCACGTTGAGGGTCACACTCGAGGCCTGGCATCGTGCATTACAGGTGCAGGCTCGCCGCGTTGTTCATGATCCAGTCCGCGCTGGCCTGCCGGAAGTCGTCCTTCAGGCTGCCGGCCTTGTCGGCGAAGAACTGGATCAGGTTCTGGCCCTGGGACCACTTGGGCCAGTTGGGGTACTGCCCGTTGGACCCCACGTTGGGGTCGAGGGCGTGGACGAAGTTGGTGTAGTAGGTGCGGATACTGCGGGCGGCATAGTTGTCCTTGATGCCGTAGAAGACCTGGATGAGGTCGGAGCCGTGGAAGGTGCCTAGAATCGGGGTGCCGTAGTTGTAGGAGGCGAGGTAGGACCACGAGGGCACGTCCGGGTGGGCGGCGATGGCGAGCTTGAGGAAGAAGCGGCGGGTTAGGGTGAAGACAAGGTCGCCGAGGACGGCGGAGCGGCGCTTGAAGCCCGGGAAGATCTCGTTGAAGAGACCGGTGCGAAATGGGCTGCCGTTGAGGATGTCGCTCAGCAGGCCGTCGTCGTAGGTGTCGACGTAGGTGCGGAGCTGGTCCTCGGTGGCCCCGTTGAAGAAGTAGTCTTTGAGGTACCCCACGAGTTTGTCGGTGGAGGTGAGGTTGGCCTGGAACAGGCCGAAGAGAGTGCCCTCGTCCTCCTGGTTGCCGATGATCATGGGCACCGCCGCGTACTGGCCGTTCTTGGCGAGGACGTCGGGGCTCGCCGTGAGGGTCCGGCCGTCTGGCCGAGGCAGGTAAGAGAGCGCGATGGAGTTGTACGAGAGGATGCCGGGGAGGGAGGTGACGGCGTTGAGGAAGGTGGTGTAGTCGACCTCGCGCAGGCAGTTGAGCGTGTCGGCGCTGCCGCTGCAGCCGGCCTCGGCGACGACCTTGTCGTAGACGGCCTGGCCCTTGGGGCAGTCGACGGGGTCCGTGGGCGCGAGGCTACCCGAGTTCATGATGGCGCCGCGGAAGAGGGCCTTGCCCTTGTACTTGTTGTCGCCGTTGTACAGGGCCATCTGGTCGAAGACGGAGATGGCGCCGGCGGACTCGCCCCAGATGGTGACCTTGGCCGGGTCGCCGCCGAACGCCGCGATGTTGTCGGCGACCCACTCGAGGCCCATCCGCTGGTCGAGGAGGCCGAGGTTGGCCGAGCCGTCGGCGAGGATCTCCTTGCCGGGCATGAAGCCGAAACCGGCGACGCGGTAGTTCACGGCGACGAAGATGAAGGGCTTGCCGATGTCGACGCTTTGCTGGACGAGGCTGGTGCCGTCGTACATGGAGGACCATCCGAGCTATTGGGACCAAAAAAAAGTCAATTGCTGAGTCGAACGCACGCAGGGTCATCAAATATCAGATGACGAAGGGCCTTGAGTTTTGTTTACCTGGAAGCCACCTCCAAAAATCCAGTAGAGGACGGGCAGCTTCGCATCAGCCTTGGTGCCCTCGGGACGGGCCACGGTGATGCTGAGGCAGTCCTCGGTCTGACCCGTCGCCTTCTGGATGAAGGGCAGGTTCGCGATGTCTCCCAAAAGGTCAAGGAGGACGTTCTGGTTGTCGGAGGAGGTGATCATCTGCGGGCAGGCGGCGGCGGGGCCGGTGGCGTCGAAGGTGCCGATGTTCCCGGTCAGGCGCACGGGGGGCTTCAGCCGGAGCGGGCCGGTGGGCGGTTTGGCATAGGGGATGCCGCCAAAGGACTCGACCTTGTTCATGACGTTCCCGACGACGGTCGCCGTGTCGAGGACGACCGTCGCGGTCTTGGCGGCCCTGTCTTCCAAGGGCCGAGTGTCGTCCGGGACCGCCAACGCGGCTCCCAAAAGGGAGAGGGACGAGAGGAGGGCGGAAAGCTGCATGATGGCAGATGACGGGAGAGACACGAATGGCTATCAACTGGGACCTGCAGTGACCGAGACTGTAGGACTAGGAGGGGGGGAGAGAGGGCAGCGGTGGGAGGTTATTACTAAACGTGAGCTACAGGATACTCCCGGTTGACGAGCCTGGTTGAAGACGATCGCAATGAGCTGTCTCGAACGCCTCGACCTGAGCAGACGCCATTGTAGAGCGAGAGAGAGAGGGCTGGTATTGATCTATTTAAGTGCAGTTCCATCGGCTCCATCAATGGGAAATTCTGCTTGGGGCGGATGGGTCGGTGGACGGTGGACAGTGGACACCAAGACGAAAATCCGCACCCACCACCGGTTCGAACCCACCCCTTGCACCACCGTACTATTGTCTTTGTGTGTGCGTGCGTTTGTTTGTGTTTGTGTGTGTGTGTGTGTGTGTGTGTGTGTGTGTGTGTGGCCCGGACGAGAGGGAGGGGCGGAGGGCCTAAAATTGTGAATGGGGGCACTTTCTGGGCGCGCGCTTGGGAGAAGCTCGTGTCCTTGTACGAAGTATACCAAGGGATCCCAGTTCCCTGGCGCCTGAGTCGTGATCGTGATTACTCGAGCGGGTATCGCTAGTCGTGCTCAGTTGACCAAGCAGAGAGAAGTGCAAAACTCAACAAACCGGGAATGCAACATTCCCCATGGGGTAGCGGGGGTAGCCTTCTCTCCAGGGGGGGAATCATGGACAGTCAATACGGAAAATCCAGTCTGGGACGGGAAGAGTCGGCCGAATGACCACGGCAGTTCACCAGTTGTCCGTTGATGCGGGGGAATATCGAAAGTCCCGCTGCGGCACAGCAAAATGACAAGAGTGACAGACAGCCTTATTGACGTAAGACCAGACATTCACATGGAAATTTATGCAGAGTCAGTTGGAACTTGGGCTGCCGTTGCGTCCCGCCTCGGTATGTCGGGCGGCAGAATAGTCGAAAGAAGCATGCAAGCGCAGGCAGGGGGGTCATCTAGGGAGGTGGGGAGAGAGAGGAAGAGAGACAGAGAGATAGATAGTGTAGAGAGTGTGTGTGTATGTGTGTGTGTGTATGGTCGAGTCGAACGGACCGGCGTGAATTTTGTGCTTTCGTAGCGCATGTGATGGTGAGACTCATGCGCCGGACGGACACCAGGAACCAGGAACTCCGTCCCAATGAGGCATCGATGATCCTCTGATGTCGAGCTGAGGGTGTGAGACCTGCATCCCCCTCTGGTCCGTCGTGGGTTGTCCGGCGGGCATAAGCGCCGCGAACTGCTGCATGACAGGACGGTGACGGGGCGGACGCGGGCATGGCCAAGCTGTACGTCTTCGATAGTGTGTTTGCTTGGGATTTCCACTATCGTAAATCGGGGAATGCGGGGGAAGAAGGGGGTGATGGGCTCTGTCGTTCACCAAGATTTAACCTGCATCTATCTCCATTTCCGTCGGAACGGTTGGAGAGGGAATGACGGAATGCCTCTACTCCATCCGAAAGAAGGTCGCCTGACGTCGATCGTCACCCCGGACCCCTGCACCGGCACTGGAGCCAGCCATCCACGGGACACGATGCTCTCGGATCTGGTGTCCTACCATGGTAATGAAGCCGAGTGTACGTGGGGCCCTAGATCGAGATAGTTGCGAAGGCATCGCGGTTTTGGTACTCTTGCTTCGCTCGAAGGGGCGCCGTGGAAGCCGGGCATGCAAGAGCAGCTAGGTAGGTGGGTGGCTTGCGGGCACACGAACAACCCCGGGGGAAGCCCCGGGGTGAAGCTCCGTCAGGGCCGGACGAGGCGGAATATTCCACCAGTGTGCTTTGGCCCGAGACATTGAAAAAAAAAAAAACCGAACGGCTTCCACTTCCCACACGATCAAGTAGGAGATGGCGGGGTCACACGGATACATGGTTACACTCGCATCTTAGCGTTGTGGTGCTTTTGCGAGCCTCGATCATCCACGCACATACACTTCCTTTGTTACAAGATGGGCGTACGATACTTGTCGTTTGCTGGGGTGTGCACGCACCCATTTGATGGATTGTTGCGCCATAAAAGTTTCCGAAAACGAAGAACGAGCCCGCCGTATGCGAACAAACAAAACAAAACAAAAAAAGAATACGAAGGAGAAAACAGACGCGCACACAAGTTCGAGCAGTGGGAACAGGTATGGATAGTGGTGTTCGGGGGCAGATGCGGGCTTGTACCTACTAGGAACCCCGACTCAGCTTCCGTGGTGTCTTGAGCCGTATCGGGCGTCCAGCTCGCGCGGGACGCCTTGGAGCTGCCCAGAATGCCTCGGTCCGGCCGGCTGGTCTGTCTTCACATATCAAGAAACAGCTGGTACTGGTTCTTCACGTCGACGTCCCCAAAAAAAAGCATGTGTTTCTGACGCCCCGAGGCTTGCCATTCTCGAGTTGTCGAAAGATAGCCAGAGCACACGTGTGAATGTTGCGCATGCGCTCGCGCTCGCGCTCGCCCGCGGGACGCACCCAAGCTTGTAAAGTGGGAATCACTTCAAACCATGAGAGACGGTGACAGCGACACGCACAGCCCGCCGCCCGCCCACTGGCCTGCGAGATTCACCGCCAGGTGCGTAAAGTAGTTAATATAATGTTGCGGGGCCCTCGAATCTCGAAATGCCGGCCTCTCCTCAACAGTTGTGGAGTCGGGGGATGCTTACAGACTCCATCCGCCTGTCCATCTTCCCTGTTAAGAAATTTCTTAACCCGCTATCCAGGGCTCCTCTTTCGCCCAGGTGATCGAGCTTCTCGTTTCCTGCGAATCCCCACGAGCCATCTCCACTAATTACTAAGGTACGTTGCCAAGGCGGTCCTTCTTAAGGTCGTACAGGTACACAATGTGAAGAAAAACATGGTAAAAAGCACGGTATAAGTTTTATGCATGAGCGATCTTCACAGTCCCAAGGAACCCCCTTTCCTCCTTCCCACTCCCCAGGTACCCGGGTTGGTTCATGGACTAAGGAAATTCTCGATCCGCAGTTGTTGAGGTGCTAGAGAAAATTGGAAATGGATTTATCTGGGTCTCTTAGGCTCCGACGCCAAGCCGGCGCCAAGACGCGAAGAACGTTCGCAAGTTCTTCGCCAAAACAAACACCCTTGGGGGAATGTCGTTAGCAACTCGTGAATTGACAGAAACAGAAGAAGAGACCCCTGGTCCGTAGGTGAAGATGCAGTTTTGGATCGGAGCCACGTTTGCGGCAGTGGATTAATTTGGTCCTACGCCACCTGTTAGCTCCCACTCATGTCACTGTCAGTGGGAGGACAAAAGTCTGCGCCACCGTTAAGGTTTGTCATCTTGAAACCACTTAAGATGACTTTGATACTAGATTTATAGTGATAGCTTAAGTAGGAAAGTATGAATTAAAAATAAACCCAGAGTCATGCGACAATCTGCTTTACCAGTTCGTACTACTATATGAGATTTCTCTGGGAGGGATTCTGTTGCAGGAGAAGAAATCTATACGAAGAAAACATGATGCTAATTTGCTTGATAAACACCAGTTGAAGGGTACCGCAGGCTTTTATTCCCCTACTATATGTGCTCGGCCGGTCCGAGAGTCTGTTTTCTGGCCCACGATCTAACCCCAGTGCAGTATCTATAATTTCAGCGAAAAAGAAGCGCGAACCATTTTTATCGTCCGAGCGCACAGCACATCGTGTAGTTGATTGTCGAAACCCTTTGCGGGATCTGGGGCTGCTCGGCCGGGTCAGACGACGGGCCGGGCTTTTGGGGGCGCCGTTCGATATCAAGCCTCCAACGTTGTTGTCTCTCCTTTTCTGGGACCCGTCGCTTTCACTTTCCCGAATGCCAGCAACCCATCGACCGGTGATGCATGAATTTCTGACATTCATCACAACAGTGTTACCCTTAACAGGTATTCAGACAAAAGAGTCTTTCTGCCCCTCGACACCCACTGTGGCACACCATTATTGCACCGTGGTTGGGGCCTAACCAGAAAGCGCACAAGACTCGAAAGGCAGCACAACGTGCTCTTTGATTTGATAGAGCCCCGTCAAATGGAATACGTGGGACACTCACAATATGCTGCCTTGCCCAACGTTTCTCAACTCGCAGTCCCCCTCCAGCATGCCCATTCCAAGTCTTTCATACGTCATCTGCCATAGGCGTTCTTCACCCTCTTGTGGCTTCATGAGCTGAAGGAACAACACGTAGTACTTGTGTTCCTCAGCTTGGCCCCCTTTCAGCCTTGCAAGCACGGCCAAGTATCGTGGCAAGGGTGACTCGGTATCCCCGTCAAGGGTGATCCAGCCGCGCGACCGTCCCCTCGAGTCATAAATGTGGTCACGGCCACTGTCGATTCCCGCGTCAACCACCCGCAACCCAGATTCAGTGAACTCCCAAACGGTCGTCGTCAGCGACGTCCTGTCGAACGAAACGTGACCGAACCGATCCAGGGTCCCGAATCCATCGGGCAGAAATCCGACGGGCCCCTCATAGGCCATCCACGACCACGAGGGCACGGTCGACGACTTGTAGTCAATCTTTCTCCCCGTAACCGCTTTTCCCCGGTGCCAGAGCAGAGACCTGTGGAGATACCAGTCCATGATGCCGTGGTGGACCGGGCACGGCAGCGCCTTTTGCACACGCGCCATCAGCCCGGAAACGGCGACCGCTCTGTCCGACGGCTCCGTAATGCCGCGCCGCGAGTAATCCTCCAGCAGCGACCGGAGAAACTCCCAGGTCGTCGCGAATCCCGAGCTTCGGAGCCGGTTCGGGAACTTGGGGTCGATCTGGAAGTATCGCTTGGTCCCCCTCCTGCTGGAATGATGGGATTGTGTTAGTTCAAGTTCGGGGAGGAAGGGGGGGGGGGCTTGTTCCAATCTTACGTTCGCAGAAAAACGCCGTTTCCCGCGTATATGCCCTCTCCGCACTCTCCGTACACCTGATTGCTGGTAAAGTGTATCGTCCGCGGCGAGAGGAGCCGCTCCTGCATGACCCACGCCCGTCGGTTGAGTCCGGACGCATTTACGTCGTCGTCAAAGTCTGCCACGTTTGTAGAGACGTATGCAACCCGCCCATCGGCGCTCTCGACAAAGAGGCCATCGTTGCGTGGCAGCCCTTCCAGGAACCCGGTGCTCGAGTCCGGGGCGGACGTGGCTGCTATCGTGCAGTATGCCGAGGCATAGACGTCCTCCATCCGCTTCGACTCCCGGTTCCAGTCCCGGGCGTCATCCTGGACGATGCAGAGCGAGTCGACCCAGAGGTATGGCACCCCAAGCCCCCGCGTTACCAAGACGGCGTCTTGGAGGGTCTTGGGCAGCTCGTCGAGCGTGAACCCCTGCATGCGTACCGCTAGGTTTGCTGCCAGAGTGCGCCACATGGGACTCTGTCCAGCGGCAGATTTTCCCCAGCAGTGGGACAGCGCGAGGTATCCGTTCCCCTCCGACGCGCTTGCATCGTCTAGACGCAATTGGTCGGGGTCTCCCGACGGGTGGACGTTGAGGAGGCGCGCTGGGAGGAAGCGTTTCTTGGACCTGGAGTCGCTCCGGCAATCATGACATTCGTCGCAGCTCTGGAGCCATGAGCGTAGCGGCTGGACGCGAGTGAAGTTGGTCGTGTTTTTGTCGTGTACCGGTTGAGGTTCGGACTGCGATATTCTCGCGGTGTTCTGGGGTCCTTCTTGCTGGCTGAGAGGGGGCTTCAAAGATGCGCCAGGGGCAACTGCTCGTAGTTTAGTGCATATATATGTGAAAATAATGCCAGAGTAAGGGATCGGATACGGCTCAGGAAGATTGAGAAGCTTACGATAGTATACTCGTGAGATAAAACGTCCTTCTGGATATATAGCGAGCAGCGAGTCTGCGTTCCTTTCGACGGCGACTGAGGCGGAGTCATTGGAAACCCCAGCCTGCCCGGACAACACAGACCGAAGTGAACAGTCGCTTGCATCATTCTCGGGATGCAGAAGGGTTGCATTTCCTGCTTCAAAGATCAGTGGCTCACACCAAGCACATTGGTGGCCTTGGTACGGAGCAGCGGATCCTGACAAGGTCCCATCTGTATGGGCACAGGCAAGCGTGACGTCGATTTCGGCACTCCAAGGTTCGTCCTGCAAGGGGAATTTAGAGATGTCGAAACCGGGTCGGGAGGCAGTTGTTCAGGCTGGCGGGCTTCTTGTGTTGAATACTTACAAACTATTTGAAGACAAAGCTTTCCGTTAATGTTTCCTTGCGGTTTTGGAAGGTTCACGCAGTTACTCACTTCCTGTCGCAACACAAAAGCGCGCGTCAGTCACTACCACCCAGCTTCAGTAGACCGCCAGTTATACTCACCCGCTATTGCATTGCAGTGCAGCTAGTCAGTTCATTCTGCACAGCTGGGGATGTTTAACAGTCACCTACACGCTAAACCAACGCGCATTTCTCGGTCAGTCGATGCTCCACAGCTCAGGATAGTCTGCTAGATGCTTACGCCCTATTTCAACATGTTCAAGCCCGTTAGCCTATCATATACAGGTGTAGTATCATTTGGTAAATTCTTACACTCTGTTTATGACAAGCAGCCTTCTGTTAACTACAGCTGTATTATTAGAGGGTCTAGAGAGTCCGTACCCGCTATTCGAGTTAGCATTCCCTGATCAGCCTGCACTATACAGCTTAAAGTGGTCCGGGAATTCACCTACTCCCTGTGCAGCAAGAAGATGCCAGCCAGTGAGTAGTATGCACCTAGTAGTATCCGAGGAATCACTCACACGCTACACAATAACAAATGAAGCTGTCAGCCCAAACCGAAGATGTCTCAACAGAGCGATAGCCTTACCCGCTGTGCCATTTCACATGTTAGTTCTCACTTTCCTGCTGACCAGTTGCTCTACTGCCACTTACAAGCTACACCAAGACACCCTTCAGTATGTGCTGCAGCGTCTGGGCAACTGGTTGTGACTTACATACTGTGCCAATGTCCTACTCGTCAGCCGCTCGCATAGCACAGGATGTAGATGATGTAGATTCACTCACCCGCTTTTCCCACACATCACTTGTCAACTTTGGTCTATACAGACTCTTCCACTCATGACTTACCCGCTGTTCCGTCATACATCCACCGTTCACTGGTCAGCCTTGATCCATGGCATCGAGCTCACGATGGAGTGGAAAACACTTACCACCTATTCCGACACCCACCGTCTCTCAGTTTATGTACTGAGTGGAATTCAGCGTCCTCTAATCCACTTACCCTCTAATTTAAGACACCGAATGATTAGTGTACATGACATAGCCCGGTTGTTAGACTAGCAGTTACTCACAATCTACACCAGCACAACGCTCCACGTCAATTTTCACGGTACTCGACACAGCTCGGCATGATCATGTCACTACTCACATCCTAATGCACAACAATCATCCTTAGTCCTGCTGTTTTTTACCATCTGGAAAAGAAACTGACCTCCTGTTGCAAAAGTGATTAGATGGTTGTACGCGTTGAAGCCATGACAACATACGTTCTGCCCATCTTTGTTAGCAAGCTTGATGTGTATACACGGCTGGCAGGCGGCGTACTGTGAACGATTCGTCACCCAATGCAGCGTTTTGGTGATCTTGAGACGCTGGTGAGTCGACCATTTCGACGATGGCTTCAGTGAGATGCTGCTTGGTGCGTCGCGGGGCGCCCAATGACTGAATATTCGGGCGGGACGCGGGGTTTTCCATGGGAGAAGAGGGGCAACGGGGGCGGGGAGGGGCTGCTGTTGCGCAGGATCGCAGCGGGGGATCACGTGCTAAGATGTGGTTCGATTCGATGCTTTGGGAACAGTAGGTAGTTCTGATAGATGAAGGTTTCACGAGTCTCAGGGCGGTTTGAGACAACATTCTTGAGAGCTGGACGAACCATTACTTGTCTTCGTAAATGGCCAATTAGGGCGAGTCGTGCGCATATAGTGAAGCTTTCCGGGCAGCCATGCCATTCAATGAGTAATTCCATCCTATACCCATGGTTAATCAGACCCATGCAAGTTGAGTCCAATGCTTACCTCATATATTGCTGTTAAGTCATCTGATCGGGTCAAGGTATCTGTTTATCTCTTCAGCCCAGGCTCTATCTAGCCCGCTAGCAAAGTGTTTCCAGGCAATTTTGTTACTTCTAAGCCCTCTCAAGACAACAATTCCTCGTCGTTTCAGGGAGTGTCGGCCATTCAAAACAAGACTCTGGAAGATGCTGACATAAGACATCAAGGGCGCAGGTACGTACTGGTCGATGGTCCCTTGGAACGACGGTTGGACCCCTACTTAACCCTTTTTTTTAAACGCACGTGGCGGGTCTGATCGGGCGAGTCGGCGAATCAAAATCGCAGGATGGTGTCAAGCGAAATGAGATGCTTCGTGCGCTGGAATTCTGGGGGAGGAACTCACGATCCCCGATTCCGATTCTCCCGCACCGCACCACATCGCGCCGTACCTCTCCTCTTCTTCTTCTCTCTTTAACTTCTGCAACCCACACCACACCATACCTGGACCAGACACACGCCCACACGGCACTCTGTTTACACCCACACTCCTTAACCACCAGCCAAAGTTTCAGATGCAGATCATCCATATGACCTCACTTCTTTGAGTCGCATATCGGCCGCAACCGCGGCTGGCCAGTCTTTATCGTCGTATTATCTATTGATAAATCTATCCTTCGCCAGAGCCACTCGTTACTCACACCACTCTCACTATTGCCTGAGGGGGATCCTCTATCCTCTCCCCTGCCACTCTCTTTCACAATGCGCAGCGCCGCTCTCTCATCGCTGTCGCAAACACTGCTTCTGCTCTCCATCGCGTCGTCCACGCCGGCTCTCGTCGTCGCCGATGGCACCGTATGGGCCACTCCCCACGACAGTTACTCGTCGTCCGTCGGCGTGCTCGGCTGCAAGATCAACACTGACCGCGTCGCGTACTGGCCCGGCTCTGTCGACTGCGACAACCTCTGCCTATCCCTGACCTACGACGACGGCACCGACCGCCGCACCGTCAAGCTCTTGCGCGTCGACCAGTCCCAGGGTGCCTACGATGTCAGCTACGACGCCTGGAACTACCTCTACACCGGCAAGTCTGCCAAGAAGGCCCCCGTCGCCGGTGGCCCGCTGCCCATGGAGTACAAGGAGCTGCCCGCCGACGAGTGCAAGGACCTGCTCCGGACCAAGGGCAAGCGGCTGCCCCTCAGCGCCTCCAACAGCATGAACTACCTCGCCAGCTGCCTCGGACAGCCCGACAGCTGGGTCGCCCGGAACTACGCTCTCTACAACACCCTCGACTCGATATGCTCCTGGGGCTACGACGAGGAGTGCGAAATCGACTGGCCCGCCGCGAACCAGCCCACCTGCAAGCACGCCCTCGGCATACCCATCGAGCTGAAGGACGCGCCCGTCTACAACGTCCAGTACCCCTCGGGCGATGTCGTCGTCGCCTCCACTGGCGAGAAGGTCTCCACCCCGAGCGAGAGCACGAGTCTGGCCGCCCCGACCCCGACCCAGAATGGCGCCCCAGGCCGCGGAGTTATGATGCTGTCGATGGCCGGGTCGCTGCTGTGGACGTGTCTGATGCTGAGTTCGTGTTGATGCGGACAGGATCCCGAGTGCGAGGTTTTCATTTTATGACCTCTCTTCTTCTTTCTTGTTATCATTCTTCTTGTCTTTTTGTGGAACGTCGATGCCATCATACGAGATACCATGTATACCCCTCTAGCACCCCCTTACCCACGTCTTACGACAATAATGCCACAATTCTAATACCCTTTGTTCTTCCTACCATCCGTCTCCGCATGCTACCAAGGTGATCCGCGCCGTTGACCGTTGAGAACCGACTCTCCAAGTCTAGACAATGACTGAGACAGCTTCATCTCGCAGAGACAACGGCCAAGGTCATACCGCACTCTCAACGGGGGTCATATGCCAAACTCTTCGTCGTTCGAATTTCCGAGCCCCCCGGAGGGCTGCTTGCTCTTTTTGTCTAATGCTCTTACAGAAATTTCTAAAAGACAACGCTTTCGCCATGTATGTAATGAAATCCAATATCACACCCGGCACACCCTGGGATCGGAAGCTGTACGGCTCCCTGGACGACTTTCCCCCCAAACCACAGTGGAGGGGCAACAACCACCTACTTAGTCTTGTAGCCCCGGAACTTGTCCCGGATCTCGGCCTCGCTGAACCTCCGCGTGTGCCGCTGCAGCATCGCCGCCCGCTCCTCGATGGTCATGCCGATCTGCTCGCCCACCGGCACGAGGCGCCGCGCCAGGTGCATGTAGTCCTTGCGCAGCAGCCGGACCGTCACCATGAGATAGTCGATGTCGTGGAAGACGAGTGCCTTCTCGCGGATGTACGTCTTCTTCTGCTGGAGGAACGACGTCGGGTGGTCGCGCCAGTGCCGGCGCGGGTTCAGATGGTGCGACGTGTGGTATCCGTCGTTGTAGCAGTAGCGGTTGCTCTGTTTTTCCGGGGTCATGTCTGTGTTTAGCTATCATGGTTCCTATCGGCCGATTGGATTTTACATGGGACTCTCTCTGCCTAGGGGGGAAGGGAGAGAGGTTCTTGGGCGAAAATGCTTACCGGCACATCGATCAGAGTGATGCTGGAACGAAAATCTGAGTCCGGCTCGTCGGCGTCGACGAAGGCGTGCTGGCCCCAGTTGCCGACCATCAGGCCCAGGCGGAGCAGCAGCAGCGGGCCGAGGAACACGAAGGTCGTGGCGCGGCTGTTGAGGCGGTACAGCGCGTAGAGGACGGCGTAGTTGCCGAGCTCCCAGAAGCCCGTCTTCCAGGCGTTCCGCAGCTGGCCCTTGCCGAGGAAGTAGCGCGGCAGGTCGAACCAGACGAGGAAGAAGAAGCGGGCGACGTAGCGGAGGAAGTCGAGGGCGTCGTCGCGCTGGTAACGGATGGTGGTCGACAGGTCGTTAGGCCCGTTGCCCTCGACGTGGTGGTGCTTGACGTGGTGGTAGAAGTACGTGTTCCACGTGTGGCCCATGAGGGGGTCGGTGATGTAGGGGAAGGCGGCGTCAAAAGCCTTCAGGAGGCGGCCGGACTCCCGGGAGAGGATGCCGCCCATGTGGATGTGCTGGTGCATCATGAGGGTGTAGGTGCCCATATAGTGGAACTGCAGGGCCATGTGCAGCACGCCGTGGAGGTAGCCGAAGCTGCGGAACAGCAGCAGGGCGCTCGGCACGGAGGTGGTGAAGTAGAGGAGCAGGTGGGTGAGCATCAGGACGTCCGTTTCGTGGCGGACGACGCGGCGCGCCCAGGCCACGTACGGCAGGACGACGTGCCGGTGGAGCGCCGCGGGGATCCGGGCCGGCAGGTCCCGCAGGTCCACGGACGAGAGGACGCTCGGCTCGAAGTCCTGGCTCGCGGGGTCGTTGAGCCCCTTGAGCTTGCGGATGTCCTTGGCGTCCCTCTGAGACGACACACCACGACAGGCTTGTGGTTTTTGTTTGTTAGCTGGGATGGTCGGTTTGGCTTTGAGGAGGGGTAGGGGAAACTGGGGACTCACGCTCATCGTCCTTGTTGGACTTCTCGTCTAGGGACTCCTGGCTGACATAGCCCTCGTCGCCGTCGGCCGGCGCCAGGTGCTTGTCGTCGTACCGTTTGATGTCGTCGATGAGGTTCTGGAGGACTATGGTGTCGTGAACCGTCAGGTCAGGGCGGACGGTGAGACTACTCATTGCATGGGGGGGGGGAGGGGGAGAAGGAAGCCTCCGTTCGTGCCAAGCTATACGGAGAAAACAATTAGGTGTGTGAGGAGGTAAAGGAAAGGGACAAGAACGGCTAGCAAGCAATCCATGTGACATATGTACGTTGCAGAGACCTTTTTTGCGACAAACTGGGTCTTTTTTTTTCTTTCTTTTAGGGGGGTTTCAATGGAATGGGAAAAAAGTGGAATGACACGACTACAGTTAAAGGAGGCGACCGGCGATTTATTACGGGTACCCAATCTCGTTACCCATGTCGCAGTCTCTGTTTCGCTTCGTGGGAAATCCGGTAGTTGGGGGAGGAGGAGGAGGAGGTCACGGACTACCAGCAAACAACAGCCCATCATCATATTGTCAGGAAATACACGGGCGGGTGGGCTGCGTAAAGGGGGGAAGGGTAGGGGATGGGGGGGGGGGAGGTTTTGTTCAGTCTGCAGGGTGTATATACTTCTTTACAAAAGAGATAATTACGGGTAGACGGTTCGTGGATAATAGGAGGGACGCGACGTTTAACCCCCATCATCTAATTAATGCCCATTTGTATTCGTACACTCACTAAGCCTCTTTCAAGAAAGACCAAAAAAAAAATCGACTTTCCAAAGATGGCGATGCGGGATGGGAATTGGGGTCTCTGATTGGCTCGGTAGCAGCTCCGGGGACGGGTTTTTGGCCTCTCGTTTTGGAGTGGCGTGTGCGCAAAAAAGTGGTTGAGAATGGAAGATCTGGCTATGAGCAACAAGTCGCACGAAGGAATTACGTAGTTTGCCAGAGCTTTTTTTTTTTTTTTTGTCTCCTGTCAAAACTAGCTCTCAGTCTAGACGAATTAATTTCGCCGTCTGATTGATGAGATCATTGTTGGCATCATGAAAAGACGGAATGGGGGACGAGGAATCCAGCAGCAGCAGCAACTCATGCGGTAGAGGCGCATACGAACCAGTTAGTGAGGGACTTGGGGGGGGTCTCGCCTCTCACCCGCGCCGCATGATGCACCCAGACCACACACAACACACACCCACAAAAGGTACTTACTCGGGACTCTCTGGCCGGTCCAATCTCATCCGATTCTACATGTGGCCAGTGGTAATTAGCGTTCATCTCTCTCAAATCCTCCCTCCCTTTGCCTCGTGGCCGGTTCTCTCTCTCGCTGCTGCACACAAACCCTGCCCCCCTCCCCAAAAAGCCACCGAGTTCTAGAACACTTCTTAGCTTCGAGAGGACCCTTGGGACAGAAATGAAAGCTTGCGTTGACAGCAGCCGCCGGTGTGTGGTGGATCACCTCACCCATGCACGCACCCTGAATCGATACCCTGAAGATGAAACGATGCGGGAAATAGACGGTGCACACGTAATGATGTACAGGGGGGTTACGGGAATGGGAGATTTTCAGAAGTGGATTTCGCCTCAAAAAAACCCATCATCTAGGCACGCCGCAGCTTCAGCGCCTCCGTCTCCGTCCCTTTCGTCAAAGAGGACGGGACGGGCATGTGTCTTCCCTCATCCTTCTTCGCCCACTGATTGATTCGATTCAGCGGCAGGGGAACGGCCCGGGGCCGCGGGGACCGCAGCCGAAGGGGGGAGCGCGGGATGCGGCGATGCCTGTCTAGCACGTCCTAGGCAACCGACCGGACACGGGGATCCCGCGGCGGTAGTTGTTGTACTCGGGTGGCCTGCCATGCGCGGGATCCGTGGGCCTTGTTGTGCTGGCGATAGAGGATAAGATACGGATGAGGTAGGGATCTTTCGCCCTTGGCTCCTGAGCCTCAACTGGGCGGGCGCTCTTGGCACCGTGGCGCCAGGTTGCGCATCATGGGTTTACCCCCCCCCCCCCCCCCCGCAGCTTTTTTTCTTCTTCTTCTCGTCAGCCCCGACGCGACATCTCGGGTGACATGTTTGCGTTGTACGGTGATTTCTCGTGCGGCGAATACTGCCTTTCTGTATGCAGCGGCGGAGACTTGTTTGGATGGCTCATCGGAGCGCATGGTGATATAGCCTGTGTGATGTAACCCAGAAAATGCTCAGGGCATCGCTATAAAGAAGCCAGCAGCTCAAGATAAGCGGTCAAACCTCTTCCACCCGCCTCCATTCATCCAAACATCGTTCACCTTCTCATTTATACCGGCGGTTAGGCGTCTTTTCTTTTTGAGTCCCATAGCTGGTGTTCAGACTACGGTCATAATGCTGTTTCCTCTTCGTGTTCTACGTCTTCGAGGTTGCTAAATCGGAGATAACACTGCGATCAGGAAACGTAACTAATACTTTCCATCACCGTGGAGGTCAATTTGCGAGCAGTCGAACTCCCAAATCACACCAAAGTCTGTCAGGAAGGACAAGAACCGCCACGGAGAACGAAAAGCTTCCATCACGGCCCCTCATCACCCACCAAGAACAATGAAAATCATATGAACGCAATATAAACTGAACAGGACAAGGTCAGGGCAAGAACTTCAGCGCATGTTTATCCCAGGTCCAGCAACCCTCGACTTACGTTTCAGACTCCTCAGACTCGGCCCAACTCCACTCTACTTCCTTTTCCCCACTTGGCATCATGAAACTACGTTCTCAAACCAGAGCCTCGCAGCGCGTCGACATCAGCGTCGCCACCCAGGACAGGCACGAGCCCGCCCTTGGATGGCCCAGCCTTCCAGCAGAGCTAAGAATCATGACTTTGAACGAGTTGAAGGGACTGATATCACCTCACGAAAAGAAAATCCTGGCCAGTCTGGCCATCGTCTCGAAGGAATGGCGGCCCTTCTTCGAGCCACTGCTCTGGCAGGCCCTGATCTTCCGGCCCTCGGTTTCGGGTTCGGGCTTTCAAGGCTTCCATCGGCACATCAAGCGCCGGGGGCATCTGGTCCGGAAAGTCGCACTGCATGTGAGGGTTGACGAACCCTTTTACCTACCATGCCAGGAGACGGATCCAGACGTTGTTAGAATGGACCTGGAGAGGTTCACCGCCGACCTGAGGTCCTTCTTCTCCTATCTTGCCGACTGGCCCAGAGACACCTCAACGACCGGCATCGCGCTCGAGCTGGGTGTCATCAACCTGAACGATGCACAGCATAGGGTTCCATCCAGAGATGGGCGCAGTCGTCGTCACCATTGTCATTGTATGATAAGACACGACGGGACACAACATTCTCCTCGCAATCTTGGCCTTCTTAATATGTACCCCATTCGCGAAGTCCTTGTTGTCACCTCACTCTCCGTATCTCCAACGTTGAGACCGAACTTGTCCTATTATACATTGGACGATATCAGCAAGTGGTTCCCGCGTGCCGAACCACTATAGCTACTTGATCCACGATCTGAAATTCATGACCATACGCTGGAATGACTTGGATCCACGAGGAGTTTCTTAGGCAAATGTTACAGACGGACGTTCCTATTAACAATGGATAAATACACTAGACTATTTGTACCTAGGGCCTGCCTCCTGATTTACGCTGCTGCGCCTTCCTCTTCTCTTCAGCTAACTCTGCCTTCTCCTTGTCCTTTTGTTTCTGAAGACTCTCTCTTGTTTTAGAGTTGGCCTTCTTTACATCATTGAGCTCATTCTGCTCGTCAAGCTTCTTTTTCCTAGCCTTGTCTTTTTCTGTAGCAGTTGTAGCTTTTTTCTGCCTTTCGCGAGCTTCGCTAATCTCGACGCGCTCTCTGTCCTCCGCAGCGTTTGCCTTCTTTTTCTGTGTCCTCTGCTTGTCTTGGATTTCCTTGATCTCCTTCTTCTCCCTGTCCACTCCGCTCGTTGTGGATTTTGAGCCGGATCCGCCCGTCCTTGTGCTGCCTGTCTTTGTGCTGCCCGTCTTCGAGCCGCCAGTCTTCTTGTCGCGAGCAAGTATAACGTTTCCAAAACCCTCACCGAGGCTCTCGTCGTTAAGCTCCAAATCGCGAGTCAGGAGATTGTGAGTTTCCTCGTTGGTCTCTAATCCTCAAGACTGAAAGATAGAGTAAATCTTGCTGGTCTCCTTTAGATCACGTGTCTGGAGGTCAGGGGAGTCCTCTAAATTGTCTAAATCCCGAGCATATATCTCGTCGCTTTGGTGACCGCTATCCTGGTCATCTCGAGTTTCGAGATCGGCAAAGTCGTAGTTGACCTCATTGCCACGAGTACGGAGGTTGCCTAACCCTTCGGCCATGTCTTCATCTCGGGTTTCGATTGAATTCCGAGGATTCTCATCAAAATAGCTCGCTTTAACCCCATCGTTGGCGAAACGATTGACGAGAGGTGCGGCAAGAACGCTTGAGATGAGCGCAATGAGTAGGAGAGATTTGTATGAAGACATCATAGAGAGAAGATGGATGGTGAAAGTTTTGGGGGGATAGTTGAAAGCCTTGGGCAGTTTTAAAAAACAGGTTGACTTGGCTTGTTCGCTTTATGGCATTTTCTGTCTGGAGATCATCTTGGTCTTAAGTACTTTAGCCTCTATGCCAAAACCTCGTGCTCGACTTCCCTATTAAGAGCAGCTTTTGCGAAGATAGGTGAAAATGACACGTCTGTACTAGCTTGAAGACCATTTAGAAGGTTAGGTTGGTAATCTGAGACGACACCAATGTCCGCCCTGATTTTCTCACATCGCCGTTTTGTTACTTAATCTGCAGTGTGCGTATTCGTTCAAAACGAGGCGAAATGCTTCGGGTCGAACTTCGGTATAATTCTGCAAGGCGCAACATCGATGGAATCCAGCCTGGTCTGCAGTCTGTTTTATGCAATTATCTTTGTAGGTAGCTCGAGAGCCTCAAGTTTTTGGGTTCCGGCAAACATAGCAAAAGAAAGTTTCAGGGTTTATGCGCGAATTGGAGCGTCAATGCAGGATGTACGCGAAACCGATCTCGCCAACTGCATATCGTTTGCAGGGTGACAGCACCTATTCCTTTCCCAGAGCCCCAAAGTGAAGACATAATCATGCTTCAGCCTCAAATCTAATGGATCTACTATGGAATACGGTAAGTTTTGCCTGCGGGTTAAGTATTGCCGCAAGGTTAGCCGAACTAGCCCTGCCCTTGTCAGAATCAGACTGCCGACACATCGGGAAAGCAAACAGCATACGTCCGTAAGTAGCTAAATGTACTGAAACTGAGTTAAATGTGGCTACACCTTTTCAGTCTACCTGACCCAAGAGGGAAACTTTTGCCTGCAACCACAGTTGTAACGGGAGCCGCGGCATGCGGGGTATATGGTAACTTTAGGCTTCGCGGGCCACGTCCATCTCCCGCAGCGGGGTGCTGATCAAGACCAAGAATGGCAGAAACACAAGCAAGTTCTTCGTGAAGACAATTCAAAGTTTATCGTGCTTAAAACACCTGGACCGTCCACTCCTCAAAACATAGGGTCGAAGCATCCCTGTTACTCGGTTATCTAAAAGGTATCGAGAAGCGACCAAGTCCGTGATCGCCGATTCGAAAATCCCATCATTTGCCGATGTTGGGAGATCAGACAAACCTGTGATACCCAGTCCCCTGGAGCTCGTAAGTCAAGCGCACAGCGCTGTTCCTCGTTAGTTTTACAAAACGGCCCAACATCCTCCCGACTTTCACCTGTTCTGCTGGGGCTGTATAAATCAACCTGCTCCAAATGCGAATGCTGTCGGCGTATGCCTTCGATTGCTCAAAGCATGATAGGTAATACTTGCATGTATGGAGGTTTTGGAAACACCTTCAAAGTGATTCTGATCTGATCCGTTCCAAATCATCTGCAAGGGACGGAAACTTAAAGGGAAAAGCTTGACCTTCCCGAACCATATACTGCTGGGTATCAAGATGCTTTCTTACTGACGAGTACTAAACAGGGTGGACTATTAGTGATCGCAACACATCTGTTTTTCTCATCTTTCTGCTGGTTCGGTTCCAGCATTTCGGTCAGATTCTTATTTTGAATTCGCCCCAGTTGATCCGAGTAGGCATATGCTTGATACCGAGAAAACACCCTAGAATTTAGATTTGCACACATAGCTAGATTGTATGCAAAAGCAGGGCGTAAAGTAGGAATGAGAAAGCTGTTGATCAGGTGAGACAAGGCCTGTGGCCACGACAGGCTCGCCTGTCTCTCCTGCCCTGGGAACTTCTGGCCACATGAAAGTTAATTCGGGGTTCTTAGACGGATACGAAAGCTTCGTCCAGAGCACTGGTGACTTAAGTGCCACGAGTATCGCATAGTTAGAGTAGGTCCAGCCGCCTAAGAGTCTCTTACCTCGGCCTCAGCAGATTAAGTAACCTAAAGCCAAAATTCAAGGCTTCCTTTCGCGGCAGCGTACGCAGCCTTTTCTTGTGGATGGCAAGGTGCACAAGGCCTATAAATTTAGAATTCACCAAGATATGGGTCAGTCAGTTCATTAGCTATCTGTGAGGGGAATGAAACGAAATGAAACTGAATCTTGCATACAGCAATGATCTGCATGATGATCTCGAATAGACAACCGGGCGTCAGGGTACTGGGGGCAGAATAAGAGTTCGGGAGGGAGGTTGATGCCTCCGAGCCGAAATTCGGCTGCCGGTGGGATACGTTCACCGAGTTGATGCGATTGGGCATGTCGAATGAATAGTCTTCGTCGCTGGGTCACCAAACCGGCATGTCAATGCCAACCTTTGGAAATCCAGTCGTGACGAAGCTCGGAAGGACTGTTAGGGCTGCCATAGACATTGGCTTGGAGATTGGTGTAACACTTCGTCCTGTGGCCCGGGAGTGGGAACCATCCAACACGACACCAATCGCATCCGCGATTTCTCAGCATCCATTACTTGACCGAACAAAGTGGGACTAGCTGTGTCCATTTCGCACTTGTACCGTCCTGAACATGATGCAGTTTGAGAGTGGGCCTCGAGATCGCGGCGCGTCGTTTTGCGCGTTTGCTCGGACTTTTTGTCCCCAAGGCCCTAAGCTGATGGCGAGTGTTGGAAATGGACTGCTTATTTGATAGACGAAGAGAAAGATGGATAGGAAGTTGACTTCGTTTAGCGGAATTTACAACGACTGGGAGGCCTTCTTAAACTTGCTGCTAGATCATCCAGGCCATCCGGTTCTCGTGGGTCCTATGGGATTTGAATCCCTTCTAGAAACTTTTATGCTATTAGTGAACACACCGACTTGTCACAGACTAGATTGGAGCACGAATATGGCCAAGACGGTACCCTAGGTCACCCTCTCTACATAGAAATGATTTCCTTGTGGCAAGAATACATGAGGGTAGAGTTCCTTGCGTTGTTCTGAGATGAAAAACATCTCTCATAAGGAAAACAGTGCATCTTGTCAACCAGAAACACCATTATGTGAAGCGAGTTTTGATTAGCGAAGGGCGGACAGCATGGCATGTGTTGTGTCGGTATTAGATCGACTGTTTCAAGGTGAGTTCCAACGCCATCATGGAAGCTGCTAACCTCTTCAAGGAGGTGCGATGAACCAAATGAGGTAGTTTCTTCCACAAGGACCTACTGCAGATAACAGCTCCCTCACTCCCTCCGTCAACTACTCACTCACTCCTCTCCCTCACTCCTTCGGCTGCCGGCCCTGCGTTCCAGCCCTAAGTACGACTTCGGACTTCATCCCGAGGTCTCAGGACGTAAAATACCCGGAGTTCTACCGTAGCATGCATGGCCTGTCTCGGTGGTTTCCGGGTGGTGCGTGATTGGAAAGCCGGAACAAGTGTTAACAAGACCAGAACACGGCAGCAACTTGGTTCCGGGAGGGTCGCCAAGAACTTGCCAACCCAGAATGATGCCGACTGAGTTCGCAGAACTCGGGATGTCGTGGCTTTAGAAGAAATGAAGCAGAAGACCAAGAAAGCGTCTGGAACTTTAACTTGCAGAGTGACAGAACCTAAGATACCCTCGCTTTAGTAAGACCGACCTGGTACATTCATTACTCGCCAAAAGGCTTAGTCAGGCGAGAATTGCCCTACAAGGGATAGATGCCACTCGTTTATGTAGATCTCCTGCAGGCCTAGCAGATTACTTAAAACAGTATAACTACACTAAAGGTTTATACTTTTTACCTCTTGTATCTTCTTTCTTACAAAGTACTCTAATATTTAGGAGGATTATACCCTATTTTACACTCTACTAGTTACAATATATATGGGCTTTCTATACAGATTGTAGGCTACTTGAAACCCCTCTATTAGGGGAGAAGTTTTACTATAGACTTTTCTTTTACTTAGGAGCTTATTTTTAGTAACTAAATACATGAGAAATAATACTATATCTTTTTTTATACAATGCATTACACTATTATTAGAGCCCTATTATGCATGTAGGGCCTAGGGCTCTAGTTATAGTAGGGAAGATAGCAACTAATTAAACTACTGCAAAAGGCGTTCCTGCAGTCGGAATTAAACTGACTGTGTGCGCAGGGCGCAGACGCTACCAGACGCTTGCTATTGCATTACGCATGTATACCTTCTTTCTTAAAGAAAATAATTTCTTTATCTTGAGCTACTATCAATACCTTTAATTAAGCTATACACCTATAATGCTAACAACAGTTCATCTAATCATGTGCCCTCATCACTTCAGTTTATTATTCACAAGCCTACCATTTTTTGAAAGCTGATCGTCGTTATCAGTTGTGGCTGGAAATGATGTGATATTTGACGGGTATCAACTACAACACCTCCGCCACTTCATTAAGCGGAGGCATCGTGCAGATCCCAGACACCTGCGGAGCTGCTGTTGAAGCAAACCGAAATGCGGTCCGCTATGTTGAGATATGGACCATCCTCACTCCATGACCGAGAGAGAAAGAGAGGGAGAGAAGTGAAGCGACAAGCATGGAGGACTTGCGGCCGCACACGGCGCACAGTAATCTCTTGATCCTCGATACAGGGTATTTTTCCTTCGGATCCTTCCAGCAGCGATAAGGCCCATGACCAAACTTGCGACTGGCCAGCCAACCCAATCATCCTTTGTGACCGAGCTTTGATCATAATTGTTGACAAACTTCCAACTTCGTTATAAAAAATAAAGCAAAACCGCTTTCGCGACAAGGATGATGAGGCGATGACAAAATGAGAACCACAACAGGTCGGTTTGCCTTGTCTTCGACTGCCGGGCCGCAACAAGGCCTTCACTAGTCTCATGACCTGGACCTCTCGACCTGGGCGGCCTCGATATTGGCCTCAAACTTCTCGTCCGTGATGGAAGGCGACCTGGCGCGGCCGGGTGCCACGATGGGCCTGCCTCTCATCTGAGCCCACACGGTCTTGTGCGTAGGGTTCATAAAGAGGGTGTCCATGTCCTCGAGGGTCAAGCCTGGGACTTGTCAGTGTATGTTCATGGGTCCAAAGCAAAAGGGAAGCACGTACCCTTGGTCTCGGGGACGTAGAAGAAGGCCCAGATGCCCATGAGCATGAGGATACTGCTGAAGAAGAAGTATGCCCCGTAGCCAAGGTCCGAGATCATGTACGGAGTAGACCGGGCGATGATGAAGCTACCCAGCCAGGTGGTGGCGGTCGTGATGGATACTGCCAGCATTCTGATCTCCAGAGTTTGTACTTCGGACGCGTAGAGCCACGTGATTCCCTGCCACGTGGCGCAAATGATGACCTTGAACGGGAGCGTTAGCATCTTGCATTATTATCACCAGTTCAAGTTTCAACTCACTCCGTTGATGTACACGCAGGCCATGGCAAGGTATCCCCAGCCATCTCGGTTAACGATTCCAGCAGCAGCAGCTCCAGCCGGGTCAGCCTGTGATGATGTTAGTTAAGACTTTTTTTTTGGCAAAACAGGGCTCGCGGTAGAAAACGCGGCGAGCTGGTGTTTTTCGACGATAACCCTGCAGCTCACAACCCCAACACTGACCTTCATTACGTAGCCCCCGATGTACCACATTGGAATGCAGCCGAGCGCGGAACCCCAGAGAAGACCCTTCCTTCGGCCGACTCTCTCGGCAACCCAGAAGGTGAAGAGGAACATGCCGAAGGTCTTGGCGATGCCGTAGAATCCGGTGGAGAAGAGCTTTGTGGACGTGCCAGAAATGCCAAGACTCTCAAAGATTCTAGGGGCATAGTATGTGATGATGTTGACGCCTTGGTGGACATGTTAGAGTAGTCATCTTTTTGGGGGCATGACGAGGAGCTGGTTGAACGTCTTACCAGTGAAACTTTGGAGGAACATGAGTGCCATTCCGAGACCCATGCGGTTGCGGATGCCCTTCTGGAAGAGCTTCTGGAACATTTGCTTCCGAGTCATCTGGTTCGAGGTGCGCTCCTCGACCTGGGTTCGGATGTCGTTCATCTCGCGGCGGATGTACTCATGGTCGGCGGGGAGACCACGAATCTGAACCAGGATCCTCTCGGCCTCGTCGAAATGGTCGCCGCGCGCGAGCCAACGCGGAGACTCGGGGCACCAGATCATTCCCAGGGCAAGGCCCAGGCCAGGCGCGAGCTGCAGGCCCAGGGGCACGATCCACTGGGCCTCGGACTTGACGTCGATGGTCCGGTCCGTGGCGTAGTTAATCCAGAAGCCCAGCATGCCGCCGCCCTGGGATGCGATCTCGAAGATGCCGACCAGACGGCCGCGGATCGAGGGCGGAGCCGTCTCGGCGATGTACACGGGGACCGTCAGGGAGGATGCGCCGATTCCCAGGCCGGCAATGGCGCGGCCGGCGTAAATCAGGTTCAGGTGTCCGTTTGCTGCGGTCATGAGGGTGCCGCCGATGAGAAAGACCACTCCGGCCATCATGACTGTTCTCCTGCGGCCGAACTTCTCTGCGATGGGGAAAGTGAGGAGAGCGCCGAAAAAACAACCGGCCTAGATTGGACAAGTAAGATTAGGTCGGTCCAATGGAAGTCAAAATTTTTCTTTTCCAGCTCGAAGCGGCCTTACCTGGAATGTCGAGACAATGTTGCCTTGAATCGTGTCGCGAGTCGTAGAGGCGACCTGGTCGAGGGCGAAATCCCGCCGGAAGGAGTCCAGTGCCATTGTGCCCCCGATGACTGCGGTATCATAACCCACTGATAAACCAAAGAAGGTCAGCCGCCGGCATTCTGTAGGTTTTACACCCTCCATCCGTGTGCTCGGGCCCGCGCCCCCACTTTTCGCCGGACAAGCACCGAAAGACGCGTCGCCGGGTGTCCGGTCACTGCCCTAACAGGGATCAAGCGACAACCGACACCATAGAACACTTTGGAAAGAGCTACATAGAGACACCGTACAGCCACAGGACTTTATGGAAACCACGTACTAGCCAAGGCTGACATGCTGGCGACGAGCGCGATCAGGTGGATGCGCCAGTTCCGCACCTCTGGGGGATCTTGCGTCCCGGACGCGTGGGTGCTGAAGAAGCCCATGCTGGGCAACCAGGAAAGGGTTTACTTGACTGTAAATGGTGGAGTGACTGATCGTGGAAGATGCGGGGGGAGGGAGGCGTCAGAGAGGGAAACACGCGGGAGGACGGGGATGGAAAGTCGGCAGACCGAGAGAGGTTGCGTAAGTGAAGCAGAAAGAGAACTAAGCGGTCTCGAAGAGGATCCGGCGGGGAGGCAAGCTTTATCTAGGCGGCCATGACGTCCCACCCACGATGAGCTTGAAATACACCTCCGTCGAATGGAGAGCCAGCATTTGGAACAGATTCTGCGGAAGGGTTTTGCGGTCCCGTGGATCGGCGGACTCTACCCCGCGATAACACCCCCATGGGGAAAAACTGGGTGGTTGTCGTCAAAACTTGCCTCGCGTCTTCTTCCCCCCACCAGACGAACAGCCGGCAGCACAGAACATCAGTCACACACACACACACATACACAGGTTTAGAGACCACCCAACGGCTGATCCCTTTTTCCTTGATGATAACACTTGAGCCCCGCCCCCCTGCACAATTGGACGGGCTGGGCAGCAAACACTTGGCGTCAGCAGATGTGTGGATCAGCCAAGACAGACGCCGGAGAGGGGAAATGAGGAACTTTTTTCGCCCTTTCTCTCCTTTTTCGCCTGACGCCGCGGCGGAAGGAAATTGCACTTCGTTTGTTTCGCGGGCCCCGTCCGCTGGGTTCCCGCCCTCTTGGGACCGAACATCACACCTCCCACTCGTGAAGTGCTAGCTCCGCGGGCAATCCTCGTCCAAACCATAACGCGCGCCAAGTACCCTTTTCCGTTACAACTTGATGCACAGCCCGGTACTACAGACCGGAACTGTGAGGGGTAAATACTTTTCAGAGTCACAATACTGGCCAAGTGGGATCACGTTGGCCACAAGCGATGTCTCGAAATTTGGAGTGAGCTTTGCTTACAGGATTATCAACATCTACTCCATGTCTAAGCCGTGTATGATGCCCAACAATCGGGAAAGCCTTCTCACGACATGTCAAACGTATCATTGAGGTTGACCTGAGGTGGGTATGACATGCTTGTACAATACTTTCCCCTGATTCCTTGATAGGCCCTGGAGAGGCATGGAAAGACGTGCTGCTCATAAAACAGCATGGACAGTCCGGCGTTTGCATATGAACCGATGACAATGCTAGCCTCGTGGGATCGGGATTGCCGAGACGAAAACAAGCGGGGAGAACCGGAGGCAGGCTGCTTGACGTGCATTCGACTTGATATAACGAGCGTAGAACCAGAGGCAACCCTCTTCCAAATCGACCCAAGTACCAAAGGCCCGGACTAGCAGAAATGGCCGTTCTCCTCTGAAGTTGGATCAAGGTGTGGGTGGGCAAGCCATGACGGGACCGGGATGGGGACCGGGGGTGGGGGGAAGGTTCCCTCGGCTGGGTAGTTCATCTGTGCCCGGAGCGGGCCTGGATCTACCCCCAACCTCCTCATCGGTAGTCAAGTTTGAGTTCCGAGACCACGCGAGCCGCTGCGCTGTCAAGAAGCGGCTCCATCGCGAACCACTCATATCCTCCGACAGCTTCGGGCGGAACACCCTAAAGCTGCCTGATGGGTGTCTTGGTGCTGGCTTGGCTATCTTGCCCATCTCGTATGCGCCGTTCCGCCTCAAGATCTTGTCGCCATGCAGGGCCCTGGGGTCCATTCCTCCCCCAACGACCATGACTGGGGACCGACGGCCACGTCTGCCCAATTGTAGAGCAGCCCGGCTCTGCGTTGCCATCCTGCTAACCGCCAACAGTCCCATGTGATGCCGCTGCGTGCGCGAAGTCCTCGCATCGAAGCCGTCCTCTGTTCTTCTTCTGTCGCCGGGGGCCACATCACTTTGACGGCCGCTTGAATCACGACTGACTTCAGCCATGTTGCATCGGCTATACTTGCCAGCATGCTAGTCCACTCGGACAAGACATATTCCCACATTTTTAGCTGTGCTCAGCCACCCCCGGTCTGGGGTTGATTCTCCCCTCTGGCTGGTGAAGTTGAAGATGGAGAACCCCCGTGACTTGGCGCGGAATTTTCAAGGGTTGTGGGGGGAGGTGGGCTTTTCCGTTGATATTCCGTGCCTCTTGCTTTCTTCGGCCGTATATGAATACCGGACGTGAGGGTTATCGGCTGTGTGGGGTGGCTCCCGTTCGACCGGTAACGTGTCAGGAATTACACCATTCTTGATGTGTGGCGGCGTGGAATATGCCACTTAATAGAAGTATAATCAAAGTCTGAGTTGGCTCAGATTTGATTGTAAGTCCTGGACCTATGAGTATGGCCGAAGACTGCTCTACGCCAGGGTTAGCCTTCTCAACTAGAGTCTAGTCTTTAGTATGCCAACATCATCGCAATGGGTTCTGCAAGCATCTCAGTCTTATCACCAGATCCTGCTCATAGTCCTGCTCTTACTTGGACATAATGACATCCGGCAGCCGTTGGCACTCCAGACGGCCAATGAACGCGGCTCCCGAACATCATGTCGGCTCGCGATGCAGTCCATCACTAGCGCGTCCTAATGGGTGGCAGCCTGCCAGGGTCTTTGCATGATCTACAGCTGCACACCTCCCAATGAAGTCGAAGAAGCCATCGGTGCTCTCACACACTTCGGACAAGTTCCGAAAGGTAACGAGAGCATAAGAGTAGCGGTAACTTTTTCGACATCTTCCTGCTGCCCGCTATGTTGACCTTCCGCACCACGCCCTCTTGCGTATTCTGGCTAATCGTGACTCGGGCGTTTTGCCCTCGCTTGCATTAGTCGACTGCTGCGCCTCGATGTACCTCAATTGACGACGACGAGCTCTTTCAAGGTGATGTCGTCGACTGTCTGATCGGCGACAAGACCAAGATGCACCGCCTGGTTTGGTTACAGGGAGAGATATGAACCCTATGTTGACTCGCAACATTTGTACCTCAACTCGGTTCTTCGGGGGTGGCAACTTGGGAGCATAGCTAGAGAGTGATCCGTGAGCTACCAGTGAGCCATGAATTACAATCTAGAGCTGCGTGATGCTCAGACGTGTGGGCAAAATTGTTCAGACCCGATGGCGGGCATTCGAAGTCCGAAGTGGCGTAGACATGGGCTCTGCAGCCTCTCGTAGAGAACCAGCAGATCAACCAGACTTCGAAGATATCTCCTCGGATCGGTAAAAGAACTTGGTCCGGGACCGTATGCCTTGTGGTGCTATCATGACGAAGAACGTGTCCTAGTTACCTATGACTTCTTCGACTGTGACATTGTGGAAAAATGTCGAGTTACTTTATGCAAAGATGGTTAGTTGCATCCGCCAAGCCGCCTCGATTTTCCCCATTGTCTTGAATCGATGTTGACGTCGAAGTCGAACCCAAGAGGGGATGTCCAGTTCGAGTTAATCCGGACTCAAATCTACAGAATGTGGCTTGTGGCGGTGGAATCCGCTGCCAAGCTCGTCGTCGTTCCCCAGAACTACTCCCGACATCCACATCCTCTGCAGTTGATTCTCCACATCCGCGTGAGTTGGCATTACTAACCTGCGGCCGGGAACTGGCTCCCTGAAGAGAGTCCACAAGTCGGCATGAGTCAGTGTAGCACAACGCAGAAAATTTCCATGGGGAGAGATTCTCGCCCCTCCTCAGACTTCCCCACATCGTGGAGTCGAAAAGGGAGGGGGAGTAGGGGGTTGTTGTTGAACCCGCCATTCCTCCCACCCCCGCGTGCGCGGCTTTCCCCAGCTTTGGCCATCCCATACTCTGGACCAGCAAAGCAGCGGCCCTCCAACGTATTACAAGCAATCCGGAAGAAAATAGAAGGTCTTTTATTCACATAGGGGACGGGGAGAGAGAGGATGTCACCCACTGCCAACGAGCCCGCACGCCACTGTTACCGCAAGCATGCAGGAGATTAGTGGGACGTCGGCTTTGCCAAGTTACTCCCGGCCACCGAGGCGATCGGTGAGGTCCAGGGAAGGATGTCTGACCTGCAAGTAAGTTCCTACGAGATACACGTACCCGTACCGGCCCCCAGGCCGTCTATCGCCGCCGATGAAAGGTCGTCGGGCAATCTCCCGACTCCCGAGGACGAGATTGCTGCCCTCCCCCCCGCAGACCGAGAGGCCTGCCCCCGTCTGAGCCGGAAAACGGACGATCGTCATGCTGACCTTTGACCCACAGACGTCGCAAGGTCAAATGTGACGAGTCCAGGCCCCGATGCAGTCATTGCGAGCGTCTAAACCTGGAATGCAAGTGGCGGCCGCAGAGCAGTATCGCCGCCGCTCACTCGATGCTGGCAGCCGCAGGCCCTCCGGGGTCCGGCCACAGTCCGGCCGTGCCGTCCCATGCTACCGATGCCTCCGTGTCGCCGGCTGCGTCTGTCTTCCAGCCTATGCAGGCCGTCGATGAGATATTCGACTATGCCAGCTTCATGTGGGACGCTGGCGATGCCTGGCAGCAAGTGAACCCGGAACCAGGCCCGCAGATGAGCCTCGATGGACAGGTTTTGGTATGCTGTGCCGGTCTGCTGCATATCAGTGGGAGCTAACATTGCACAGCGAACTCACTATGGGGGCCAGCCTCTAGGAGGTCGGCAGGCACCACTCATGAGCAGTCCGCCGAACCTCAGCTTCCCGAATCGAACTGCCATGGACAACCTGCCGGACCCATCACCGATTCCCGATGCCGGCAGTCAGTCAGGGCAGGTCATGGCTCTGAATGTACCGACAGAAGATGACCGACTGATGGACTACTTCAGCCGTGTAGTCGTACCACCTATACTCGCCGAGGTCGAGACACAGAAGAAGTGGCTAGCGATCCGCCAGGTCGTCGTGGAGATGGCCGGCGCGTGTCAGATGGTCAAGTGGGCAGTCCTCGCCTTCTCAAACCTCATGTTGTCTCGCCGCGAGAGTACCTGGCTCGCCAGCCCCGAGGATCATTACCAGAAGGCCGTGTCGGAGGTGGCAGCTTGCGGCGATGAATCATCACGCGTGACTGAAGGCCACAGCTCCCGCCGAGAACATCTGCTAGCGACCCTCTTCTTTCTGAGCTACGTCGATATCCTGAGAGGACAGATCAAGGCGGCGGACTCCTTTCTGAAACGGGCATATGGGCTGTTCCAGCAAGGGGAGAAGAGCAGCTTCGCCGCCATCGAGAAGCAGTTCCTGCAGTGGATGCGTCTCCTCGACGCTCGCGCCGTCTCCGCCGGCGGGCAAGGGCTGCTCTTGTCCAAGGATGACGAGCTGCTCCTGGTCGAAGCATCGCCGGCAAGCTTCGACGGAGGCGTCGCCGACTCGGCGAGAGAGGACCTCGCTGACGGCGACATCGAAGACGTCTTGTTCCAGGTTTTGTATCAACCCGGAATCGTCTTTTTTCAAAAGGTGCAGAGCTTCATGGGACGGATATCAAAGATCGACCCTTGGCACCGATCCCGCGGCACGGTCGAGGACGAAACGGAGGTCATGAACATCGGGGCCGCCATCGCCGCCGATCTACGGACCCTCTACGAACAGCGGCCGCCGCTGATGGACTACGCCGTGGCCGGGAAGCTGACGGAGCCTCACGTCTCCCCCCATCTCGCCTTTGTCATAACCCGCGCTTTCCGCACCTACCTCGCCAACTACCACGCGAGCAAAGTCCACCTGCACAGGGTGGCGTACAAGTCGTTCCCGCTGACGAAGGAGGCGGACGACGCCCTGGGTCAGATCCGACGCCTGGCCAGGCTGCTCGTCGACTCTCTGGACGCAGACAACTCGCTGCCGGTCAACATGCTTTGGCCTCTTCTGATGCTGGGCTCCGAGGAGCAGGACCCCCAAGAGAGGATCTGGATCAAGACGCAGATCCTGCGGATGGAACGGGTTGCCGGCAACGCCAAGATCACGGCCCAGGTGCTGGAAGAGGTTCAGGCTAGGCAGGATGCCGAGAAGGTCCGGGTTGACATCCGATCTGTCATGCATGCCATCTTCAACTCGTGCTTCGCAATAGTCTGATGCCAACGGGGCACGAAACATTCGCGCGGCACGCCGAGCACGCCAGCTTGCCCAAGCCGCCGTAGTCATCTTGGACGGTCACCCATGAAGATTCTTATAAAGTTCTTCAAAACTTCTACATGGATGGAAGACAACCGAGTAGCAGCTGGAGGCCGTATGTAAGTGTCACTGCTGGACGTTGGTAAAATCTACAAGACGACCGATCTCGCAACACTCAGCACCAAACAAGCAAGCATCAGCACAGCTATTGAGATACCCAGCTAATTCAATGTACATATCACCATTTATCTTTTGCGCCGTTGAACCTCTCCACGTTTCCAAACCAACTGTTAACTCTTCAAATGCACTTGCCCAACCGCACCATCGGCTAGAGCCGATGGGGCCGACACTAGCGCAGCCGACACGGGTGGATCCCGATCGGAAGACCCGCTTTCGGCCGTGAGACCAGCCCACCCCGATCGGGAGAAGCATGCCTCTGGGCCGCATCGGACTCCTTTCACTGGAGCACGACAAACTTATTCACAACAGATGACCACGAAAATGATGGAATTGCGGGATGCGGGATGCGGAGAGTGCACCATACACCCTGTCCACATCTGGAGACACCCCACAAGATGACCGACTCATTGCATGGGCGGATTCATGCCCGTGGAGAGGGTCGGCTTGTCGGGAATATGTCACCCTGAGGAGCCCCGCGGTTCGATATCCAGCGCGGGGTCAAAGACTCCGAGGCGCGGAGCTCTGCAGATACTTGTATTGCCCAGTTCCGTCACTCCTCACTCCTGCTCGCCTGCTCTCTAACCCGACTCCTTGATACCCCAATTCCTGTTTGCTTTCCTCCCACATTTCCCAGAACCTCATATCCACCTTCCATCACTCCCATTTCAAGCTTGTCACAATGGCTCCCACCAAGTCCTTCCCCGCCGGCATCCACGTCCCCAGTCTGACCTGGTTCGGCGACGATGCCAGCCAGGAGATCGACTGGGACGTCCAGACCAAGCACATTGAGTTCCTCGTCAACTCAGGTCTCCACGGCGGTAGGTCACCATCTTAGTTCCCGACATCCTCAAGAACTCTCATTCTAACGCACTTGGACCCAGTGGTATTGGCCGGAACCAACGGCGAGGCCGTCACCCTGACCAACGACGAGAAGACGAAGCTCGTCAAGACCACGAGAGAGATCGCCGTCAAGGCTGGACGGCCCGACCTAGCCATCACCGTGGGCTGCGGTGGCCAGTCAACCCGCGCCGTCATCGAGGAAACCAGGCTCGCCAAGGATGCCGGCGCCGACTACGCCCTCGTTCTCGTCCCCAGCTACTTCCACTTCGCCATGAACGAGGACGCCATCGTCGGCTTCTTCGAGGAGCTCGCCGACGCCAGCCCCGTCCCCGTCATCATCTACAACTTCCCCGGCGTCGCCGCCGGCCTCGACGTCAACTCGGACATGCTCTCCCGCCTCGGCCGGCACCCCAACATCGTCGGCGTCAAGCTGACCTGCGGCGGCATCGCCAAGGTGGCCCGCGTCCGCGCCGAGTTCGACCCGTCCGAGTTCTTCGCCCTCGCCGGCCAGAGCGACTGGCTCGTGCCCGCCCTGTCCGTCGGCAGCAACGGCACCATCACGGGCGTCGCCAACCTGTACCCCCGCTACTGCGTCGAGATCTTCGACCTGTACAACGCCGGCAGGCTGCAGGAGGCCTCGGCCGCCCAGCTCAAGCTGGCGCAGATGGAGTGGGCGTTCGGCAAGGGGGGCATCAACGGCACCAAGTGGGTTGTCGCCAAGTCGCACGGCTACCCCCTCACCAGCTGCCACTGCAGGCGTCCCTACCCCCAGTACACCGACGAGAAGAAGCAGGCTTGGATCTCGGATCTGGTGGCGCCTTTGGCCGAGGAAGAGGCTAAGCTGAGCCAACGTGCTTAGTTGTAGGGACTAGGGATGTACGTCTTGGAATGAAGGGTTGGAAGCATCTGATGGCATGTACCGGCGTTATTGGACATTAAAACATTCAGCAGTAGTTCGAAAATGGCCGATTGAATAGAAGCTATAATGACTGTACCTAGTCGTTTCGGTAGAGTGAGAATCATAAGCGGTGGATGCTTCTCTAGCTTCAACTTTCGCTTGTTGAAGCAAAAAGGGCTTCTGAAGCATTCTAGCCATGTCAACCGATTATTTTTGCTTTTAAATGAACATTGGTAACAGCCAGAGTTATTTAACTTCCTCCCTGAGCCGAGTCCTCAGAGTTTCTTTGAAGATAGGGGCCAAGAGTCCCTGAGTTCATCTTCGTCAATCACCACCCTCTGTGGCCGTCTATGATATGTACATGTCCCATAGGGAGTAAAACGCCACAATCACTTCCTTGAAGCCTTTGTGTCATTGTTCATGTAGACTTAACCAAGCTGGTATTCAATTTTTGTCTTGGTTTAATTGTGGATGGCTTTTAATGCTCCTAGTCTACGCTATTCTGGTCACTGCCAAGTCTTTGACGGCCGGGGATACAGTCCAATAATTACCCCCAAGTGACGGAACTCCTGTTCATACACTCTCCCAAATGTCCAATTCGACATGGTTGCCTTAGACATCCTCTGTATGCTCGCTTGACTTGGCCTTGTTGTCATCGAACGCCGTCTCGACAAACTTGGTAGAGGGCTCCGGGCGCGCATCTTGAGCGTAGCCACTGAAAAGAAAAAAAGAAGAAAAGTTAGGGTTCCGTAATACGAAAAGAATGGAGGGATTAGGGGCAAAACAACGTACAAAATAACATCCATCTGGTCCATGGTGAGACCCTTGGTCTCGGGCAAGAAGAAGAAGGCCCAGAGGGTCGCGATGATCATCCATGCGGCGAAGAAGAACCAGGTACCGTAGCCGAAGGAGCTGAAGATATACGGCATGGCCTTGGTGATGGCGAATTGGGTGGCCCTGAAACGTTTGTCAGTTTATATGAACTTGTAGAAGCGGGCATAACAAGGCTCAACTAACCAGACGACGAGAGCCGCATAGGTCCCGGTGAAGTTGCGGAGCGCACCGGGGAATATCTCGGCACTGACGATCCACGGGATACCGTTCAGGCCGAAGGACCAGCTAAGGGGGATGGTTAGAAACTCAAAAGCAACCTAGACAGAGAATGCATCGCAGAACATACCAGATGGAATAGATCATAATCATGCCGGTGGCCGCTCTGCCGCCAGCTGCAGTCGAGGCGGACAGTTCTTTGCCAGCGGCGATGATGTCGGCGGGGTGCCCGATCTACAGACAACGTTATTATGCGCATTCATCGTTTTTTACTTGGGTTGGTAGCTTCTTCTTTACCTTTACGTACGCACCCACCACAAAGAGGCATAGCGAGCAGATGAAAGATGACAGGATTGCAGGCCAGCGTCGTCCAAGAAGGTCGATCAGGAAGATGAAGTAAATGATGGACGCAATGGCTGGAGTCCCAGTCAGTAAGATAAAAAAAAACTCTTCGCACGCACACGTGTCATGTCACTCACCTTTGATCAAGCCGTAGATTCCGGTGTAGAGGGAGACATCCGTGATGCCGATCGATTTGAAGAGCGTCGGCGAGTAGTAGTTGATGGCTACGGAGACATGTTAGTGCACCGAGACATCTCTATGCGGGACAGGGTTCGGGGCGACGTACCGGCAGCGCCGGAGAGGTTGTTGAGGGCAAAGGCGCAGAATACGAGGACCAGGCGGTTCCACATGCCCTTGCGGCACAGCATGTTGGCGACGCCGCGCAGGTACGCCCACTGCCCGTTTCCGTACTGCGCGGAGACGGCCCGCTCCTCGTCAATCTTCTTCTGGAACATGTCGAGCTCCTCTTGCATGTCTAGACATCTTTTGGTTAGGATCCGCTGCAACAACCACGGTTGCGGAAGGCGAGAGAAGGAGAGGAAGGGATAGAGAAAACAACAGGACTAACATTTATGGTCGATGGGCAGGCCCCGGAGACCTTCGAGGACCTTATGCGCCCTCTCGGTCATGTTCTTGCGCAGCAGCCACAGGGGGCTCTCGTGGATGAAGAAGCAGCCGGCGAAGAGGATGCCGGCGGGCGCGAGCTGGAAGGCCATCGGGATCCGCCAGCTGACGGGCAGGTTCGGGTCGATGGTCTGGGTGATGCCGTAGTTGATCCAGAAGCCGATGACGGAGCCGACCTGGTAGGCGACCTCGAAGAGGCCGGTCAGGATGCCGCGGATCGAGGGTATGGAGAGCTCGCCGATGTACGAGGGGACCGTGGCCGTGATGCCGCCGCATCCGACTCCGGTAAGGGCGCGTCCAGCATCTTACGTGTCACTGGTTAGTCCCGTCGGTCCCTGGCTCTGCAGACTCCGTGAAGAAAAGGGGTGCTGGCTTACAGATGAAGGAGAGTTGATCGGTTGCGACAGTCATCAGGATGGCGCCGACGAGAAAGATGACAACGTTGGCCTGCAGGGTCCTTTTCCTGCCCAGGCGTTCGGTGACTGGTGCGCAGTCAGTGTTTCTGTTCCCCAGCCCAGTGTCGACGAGTCCATACTGAAGAAGCAAAGCACCGCGCCGCCCAGGGCGCCCGCCTGGAAGGCCGATGTGATGTTGCTCGAGATGTTGTTCGAGTTCTCGGCGTTGATGCCAAAGTCCCTCTTGAAGCTGTTGCGGGCGATGGTCGTCCCGATGAACGCCGAGTCGTATCCGAAGCTGCCAACAAACAAAACAGAAACACGAGTCAACACTTTGCCGCGTCTTTCGGTTGTCGTCTCTCGTTTCAAGAAAAAAAAAAACCAAGGTTTCCAAGACTCACAGGAACGAGCCGGTTGCGATGATGGCGGCTTCGGTGTAGAGCTTCCAGTTGTACACCTCCTTCGGCGTCGGCCGATCCTCGACGGCCTTGAAGCCACCCATGACTGCGATGCTGTGGTTGTCTGAACTTGCTGAGCTGCGGAGCGGTCGTCGACGCTGGTTGTCGATAGAGGGTTGAGGGTTGTTGAGCACGCACATACATACACAAACACAAGCTACACAGTCACACGTTTGTACGGGGCTCCGGCTGGCAAAGAGTATTTATCTTGCTCTACCCTTAGCCACCACGTCGGATGGCACATCCCCACGGGGTACACAGTGGAGCAAACATGGAGGGTTTTTGGAGTTTGGCTCACTCGTCACTGCGCGTGTCTGTAAAGGCCACAAAGGAGGGGGGGGGGAGCCGTATGATCAGATGGGGGAATGCCTGCTAGTTTGACTCGCGCTCCCGGGGTCTTGACCAACAGAACCCGGGTTCTCTCGTCGGAAGTCGTCCGTGGTCGATGTCAAGGACGGGTTTGTCACCCGAGCAAGTGGATCCGTTTCTTCACGCTAGGTAGTAAGTCGGGGGGGAGGAAATTTCGTCTTTCAGGTAAACGCTTGTCAAGTGTCGACTGGTGTTCACTGCCCGAGTCTCCTCAGAACCCCATCAGCTGGTAAGACATGAAAAATCCTTTTCGATGACAGGCTGAGTGATTACCTGGCGTTCGATCGTGAGCCGTTCCTTTGCTGGCCCCATTACATTGGGTACTGGGTTGAACCGACAGTGATCTCATGGGGGTGTGCGGCGCGCCATGGCTTCCGACACGCGAGCCGAGATGCGACCCGACGCAGGGTACCGAGGATCGTCTCCACACCACACGTGGGAATCCGATGAGCGTTGATGAAGAACCAAGTTTCCGGGCCCGAGGAGCATGACGGTGATCTCTCGAACAGTCAAAGCGACATTAGAAGAGCCAAAGAATGCCAACTCAGGTTCCCCGAGCGCCATGTCCGTCGGATGGTGTACGTTTCCGCGGTCACTGGCCTCAGTTGGCGTCGTCAGCTCGGAGAGTCTTCTACACGACTTTGACTTTGGTGACTCAGGACACCGGACCCCATCTTCAACCACACTACTGAATAAAGGACGTTCGACGTTCAGCACATCCCACAAGACAAGCGTCAACTCGTTGCTGGATTACCGGAGTGATTAGGCAAACGAGACACATGATCGGATACCTGTATCTGGCTTCCTCATAACGAACAGCAAAAACCAGTGTTGAACCGTCTTTGTTTGCGCCCGATCTACTTCCCGGGTGTCTAGGTAAATAATATATACAGTGTATGTGTTGAAAATATGTTTACATCATTAATGGTTCCCAACGTCAAGATTGGGATCGTTATTAGGTTATGACTGAGGCTGAGTACGGGGTGGAGAATCACTCCCAGAGCCAGCTGACGAAGCGAATTGGGCCAGTCTTCTTGACTTCTGGCTCCTCGGGATACGCATCAGCCTGCTCAATAGCATCGTGCAGCGGGATGTTGTCCAGCGAGACGGCCTTGGTCTTCTTGACGAACTTCCAGATGAGGAACGCCAGCGTGACGAGCGGGATATCCCTGCACGTCAGTTAGCATTATGGCGGCTACCAGCTTTGCAGCACCCTGCACGAGCAAAAGAGGGGGTGAAAGAGAAAAAAAAGAAAGAAAAAAGGACAAGCACTCACAAGTAGGACGAGACGAAGCCGCTGGCGCTCCAGTTGCCCTTGGTGAAAACCTCGAAACCGCTGGTGAACAGGATCAAGATACACATAAACAGCGCGGCGTGTGAGCTGTAGACTACAGATCCCCAACCCCCCTCTTGGTTAGCTAAATATTTCTCAGACATGTAGGGCCATAGGCCATTGCTTACAGGTCCACGAGTTGTTCCAGGGCAGCCTGGCAAAGTCGATTCCCTGCTTCTTCATAGCCTTCTTAAGGCGGATGTGGTTGAACAGGATGGCGGACCACGACACCAGCACGCCGGCGGCGGTCAGGTCGACGAGCCACCAGAAGACGGTCAGCGCGCCGTTGGACAGGCTCATGAAGCTGAGGAGCATGAAGCAGGTGAAGAGCAGGACGCAGACGTAGGGGGTGCCCCAGGCGGTGGTGCGGAGGAAGATCTTGGGGGCCTGGCCCTTGAGGGCGAGGCCGAACAGCACACGGGTGCCGGCGAGCAGGCTCTGGTTGGAGGCGGACCAGGCCGAGGTGATGACGACGGCGTTGACGACGCTGGGGATGGCGGGGATGCCGGCGGCGGAGGCGGCGATGACGAAGGGGCTCTGGGCGGCGGTGCCGTAGGCGTCGTCGAGGCGCGGGTCGTTGCTGGCGACGAGCATGCCGACGACGAGGACGGCGAGCATGTAGAAGAGGACGATGCGGGCGAAGACGCGCTTGCAGGCGCGGGGGATGGCGCGGCGCGGGTTCTGGGTCTCGGCGGCGGCCATGGCGAGGGACTCGACACCGGCGAAGGAGAAGACGGCGCTCGTCATGACGCCCCAGTAGCCGAGGAACTTGCCCCAGTCGCCGGTGGCGATGTGCTCGACAAAGGGGCCGGGGCTCTGCCAGTAGCGGAAGCCGATGCGCGGGGTGCCGGGGACGCCGCCGAGGTCGATGACGAGGCCGAGGATGATGAGGAAGACGACGAGCAGGATCTTGAGCAAGGCGAAGAAGAACTCGACCTCGCCGAAGACGCGGATGAAGGCAATGCCGACGACGAAGGTCAGGACGATGAAGACGACGATGAAGACGGAGGGGTTCAGGTCGGTCCAGAACTCGAAGAGGACGCAGATGGCGGTGATCTCGGAGGGGATGGAGAGGATGTTGCCGTAGACGAGGTTCCAGCCGATGGCGAAGCCCCAGGCCGGGTCGACGAGGAACTCGGCGTGGCGGACGAAGGAGCCGGTGACGGGCAGCAGGGCCGAGACCTCGCCGAGGGCGAACTGGACGGAGCAGACGATGAGGCCGACGGTGGCGTAGCCGAGCAGGGCGCCAAGGGGACCGCCGGTCTGGATGGCGCCGCCGAGGCCGAGGAAGAGGCCGGTGCCGATGGCGCCGGCGATACCCAGCATGGACAGGTGGCGCTGCTCGAGGCCGCGCTTCAGGTCGCGGTCCTCGGTGGTGGTGACGAAGTCGCCGTCGTGGTCGTCGTGCGGCTCAAAGGGCCCGCGCCGGGACGACTCGGCGGCCTCGACGTCGTCCGAGGTGATCCAGGCGTGGCGGGTGACATTGGTGATGCCGGGCGACTTGGCGCCGGGGAAAGAGATGGTCTCGGTGCTCATCGTTTTTTTGTTTCCCTGTGGTCCGTCCCGCTTTTTGGTTTTTTCCCACTTTACTCCTAAAGGCTTGGCGAGCTGTCAGTCCGTCCCTTTTCACTCTTCACCGAGGGTCTGTCCGGGCTCGCGGTGTGAGAGGTGAGAAGGGTGGGAGTGAGAAGGTGAGAGAGAGAGAGAGCGAGAGTGAGAGTGAGAGTGAGAGTGAGAGTGAGAGCGGGAGCTGGACCCGCGATAAGATCCCAGACCGAACCGTGTTCAGTCGTGCGCGCGCCGCGGGAGACAATATTATGTAATAATCTGACCGGTTTTGTGGACGGCTGATGGGACGATGAAGACAATTCACACCCGGAACCGGAGGCCTGACTCTGACTTTGACTTGGACCCTCTTTCAGCTCAACGACCGAACAACCACGGTAGATAGATACCTTTCTCTGGCACGTCAAATCCCGTTTACAAGAGCGACTCTGGACCCGCGGAGGAGAAGCGGTCCGTACAGAGAATCGAGGGTCGACAGCACGAGGGCGGTAGGAGGATGAAAAAGAAGAGAAGACGAAGAAAAATTCCGTCTTCGTCTTATCGTATCGCGAACTCCATCGGGAAAGGTGAGATTTCTCATTTGATGGTGCCATTGCGCCAAGCGGGGTCCGGTCCACCTCGACTGCGAGCGCGTTACTGTTGGTCTGAAGAGACCCTGCTGTCTGTTGGGCCTCTGTAGCTCTCTGTATGTACTCTGTACCATTGCGGTGGTGGTGCTGGATTACATACAAACAACTGCAAGGTTGCTACTACTTTATCATTATCTGAAACCGAGGCTCTTATGCCCGTGTCGTTTGGATGACTGACTCGCGCGACGGAGGCTTGGGGGAGGTGTTTTTTTTCTTCATCTTAGTCTTCTTTTTGGTTTATTCCACTGTGCATGTTTGATGCTGTTTTCCCTATCTACAATTCACTCGGCTGGAACCTCGTTCGCAATCGAGGTTGAAGGGCAAATCTTGAAGGCCAGGATGTTGTCTTACTTGCATGCCGTTTAGCCGGATAGAGAGAGAGAGTCCCCTACCAACCCCTGTTTCGGTATGGCGTCTGTACTTTTTTTACTCAGCAGGCATCTTGTACTGAGTGCTCAGTGATTCTTCACACGGGATTTCTTCCCAGCCAGTGAGTGGTCAAGTTCACTCATGGGATGCTTTCATCAGTCGCAACTCAACAGCAATGCCCCAACCCAGCGTTACGCCCGGCTCGTCGACAACAGACTCAAGAACGTATTGCGAGGTTGCTATTGATATTTTTATCGTCTACTACCCCGACTTTCCAACCTCATGAATCCATTCCGGCTATTGCCCGTTTCAACGCTGACCATGGTCCCTCTTAACCATCACCAGATTACCATACAATTCGGTGGGGAAGGGGGTTAAGGCTGACTAGACGCTTCACATTGCGCTCTCTCTCTCTCTCTCTCACACACCTTTGTTCTTCCATCACCAACCTCCTCCTCAGCCACGCCCTCGATGCGTATCAACACGCACGGCGCCGTAATGCTTCAGGAACCGGCCCCAGACGACCTCGCCCCGCTCGGCCTTGGCGATCGGCCACAGCACCCGGCCCGCGCCGTCCTCCCACCCGATCGGCCGCTCGCCGCCGTGCGAGGCCTCCATCTCGGGCGCCGCGCTCATGTACCCGGGGTCCACCGTGTTCATCGCCACCCGCCCCCGCCTCCACGCCCCCGCCGCCTCCGTCTCCGTGATCATGTTGAGCCCGGCCTTGGACATGTTGGTGTGCACGTGCTTCCCGTTCTTGGCCGCCCCGTCCCGCCGCCGCTCAAAGAGGCCCTCGCGCGACGACACGTTGACGATGTGCCCGCCGGGGCCGCCGCCGCCCTGCCGCATCAGCGGCAGCAGCTCCCGCACGAGGATGAGCGGCACGAAGGTGTTGACGCTGTGGGCGGTGATGACGTCCTCGTAGGGGATGTCGGAGAGCGACTGCACCCAGGACGAGGGCGACGGCGCCGGTGGCGAGGACACCTGCAAGTTGGACATCGGAGCATCGAGAGAAGGCGGTTCACCATCGGGCGAGGAGTCTGCGGTGAGACGTCCAGCGTCGCCGCCATCCACTCCGCGAACAACGCCCGTCGCGCCCCCGCGGACCCGGGCCGCGTAGCCCTGCCGCACCACCACTCGCTCGCCGGGACCTCCTCCGTTCCCCGGCGCCTCCCGCGGCGGCAGCAGCAGCAGCATCTGCTCCCTCGCGATGGCCTCTTTCTCCCTCTCGACCGGGTCCGTCAGCGTCTGCGCCGCGTTGTTGATCAGGATATCCAGCGTCCGCCCTTCCCGCGCCAGGATCCCCCTCGTCGCCTCGACCAGCGCGAAGGCGTCCCGCGCCGTCCGGAAGTCCGCGCCGACGATCCTCAGGCGGTCCGCCCATGCGTCGAAGCCGAACTCGGCCCGGTACCGCGACAGCGCGTCCTCCGGGTACCGCGACGACGCGATGACGAAGGCGCCGCAGCGCAGCAGCCGCAGCGCCGTGTGGAACCCCAGGTTCGTCCGCCCGCCCGTCACCAGCGCCGTCTTGCCGTGTAGCGACAGGTTCTCGGGGAGGGAGAGCGCCCGCTCGGCGAGGTTGAAGTCCCCGCAGGCGCCGCACATGGACGGCAGCGTCTTGTGCGGCGTGTCGAGGACCATGTGGCAGATGTAGCACGTCCGCTTGCGGTCGGCGGCCGTTGTGTGCAGCGTCGGCATGTGCTGCTGGACCTCGTCTTGGCCGTCGTCGTGGGCATCCGTCCTGGGCCCCTGGGCGAGTGTCGTCTTGATGGCCTTGATCATCTGGTCGTAGAGCAGCTCCTGAACCCCGAAGTTTCTTCTTACCCCAGGCCAAATGTGGCGTGCGATCTTGCGGGCACGAGGCGACGAGAAGGGAGGCATGTAGAGCGCCACGAGGCTGGGCAGCTGCGGCGCTCCCTCCTGTTTTGACACCTCGAAGTCGGCCCGGAGCTGCGTGGCCACGTCCTCCGCCCTCGCGTTGTGGATGAATTCGTCAAAGTCGGCCGGCTCCAGGAGGACGCTCGCCAGGGGCGTCTCGGGGACAGTGGAGGAGGCTTTCAAGTCCGCAGCTAAGGCGGGGAACTCGGTCTCGATCCAGCGGATGGCGCACATGAATGACTCGAGCCAGCACAGCTCTTCAGCCGGGGTCGGCGCGATGTCGTCCTGTCTGCGAATCACCTGCCTCCTCGAGGACGTCAGCCGGTGCAGCGGCCTGTTCGTCTCGGGTGCGAAGAGTCCCCTCATGCCGTCAGTGGCCTTCTGCCAGTCCACGACGTGGTCGACGTCCTTGTGCTGCGCCTGGCCGGCCACGGCGTCGAAGAGCCGGAAGCACCAGTCGTACGGCACCAGTATCGAGTGGGCGTAGCGGAAGGTGTACTTCGGCTGGCCAGGCCGGCGAGCGTAGTATTTGAGTTGCTGCGGTATGTGCTGGAGGTTTTGCCTTGGGCTCTGCGGTGCTCCGGCCGTCTTCAGGTACGTAGGGTAACGCTCGTAGATGTCAGCCAGATATCTTAGCTCGGTCGCTTTTTCCTCGTCCAAGCGACGCTGGGCCTCGAGAAGATGGGGGAGGATGCCTATGCAATCATCCACCGTCCACTTGGCCGCCATGGAACGGACTGACACCGTCTTCGTGTGGCAAAAGCTCGGTAGTTCTTTGGCCGTCGCTGGTAGGTACTTGGATAAGGCCTTCAGAGTAGTGCCTTTGCCCTTGAACCGTCTCTGGATGACGACCCGGTCGAAGAAGGCCGTCTTCAGATCCTCCTCGAGTTTCTGCTGGAGCTGCTTTCCGGTCATGTTGAAGTTGGCGCACAGCTTGTCGGTGTACGCCGGCTTGTAGACGCTCGACGCCAGGAACCGGCCCTCCGACAGCAGCGACAGCTGGTTGAACGCAATCCACAGGGACCTGAGTCGAGAAAGATCTTCTTGGCGCAGCATCGGCCAGGCCACGCTGCCGCGGATCGCCGCGCCGAGTGATGTCCCATTCTGATAACTCGGATAGGGCCGCTCCCTGTGGCCGTACCTTGTTGCGAGCAGATCCAGCACCCGGTGCAGGGGCAAGTCGGCGAGGATTGGCTCGATGAGCTCGACCGGTGTGCTGGCGAGCCCGGAAGCGATTCGAATGATGCGGCGAGGGGGTATAGACACGGATGACTCCATCGCAAAATGGTGTTGTGGCCGGGATGCCAGTGTGTCTTGACGCAGTGTAGTGTGTTGACGATAGAAGCAGAAAGCATGAAGAATCAATCAAGAATACAATGCCATAAGTATTCGCATTCCAAGAAAGACCAAGGAGCGACCAGACGGTGACTCAGCCCGATGGTTGTCAAAAGGGCGTGGAAAGCTAGCTGGCTGCATGCCAACTCGTAGCCTTATCCACAATTGCATGAGGTGACTTTGCTGCCTAAATTGGTGGGTTCGGTCGGCTGACGGTCGACTTTGTGTTCGGGTTCCAGCATGTGTGAGTGAGAGCGTTGCTCACAGAAGATGCCAAACATGAGAAAGACGGGGGATAAAGGCAGCTGGAACATAACTCCAGTTCAGGGGTACCCGGATGCAAGTGGGTGGGTGCGCCAGGGACTGTGAACGCAAGTCTCCCCAGCGACAGGCTGTCGCGATGCCGATCATACCACCTCATCTTTTGGGTTCCCAGGCAACTCCCACACCATCCTTATCCCCAGACGAGTGAGTGGCGTTGGAGTATGTTTTGAGGTTAAAATAAGCATAACCAGGACGCAAGTCGCTGTAAACAAGCCGGTCCTGAGGTCTGGGACAACGCGGTGATGACGGCCGAGGGCTAGAGACGGGCTGGCTGGCGGGCAGTCACGGGAAAATAAGGAATCCATGATCAAGGTTGAGAATCGTAAAAATGACGGTCGACAAGGTCATAAGAGCCAGCAACAAGCCGAAGGGCTTGAGGGTGGGCGATCGTCCAAAAACAAAATGCGACAGTGTCGTTCTCCCACATGAAGCTGATTCATGTAACTCGGGTGTCACCACACCTAGGCACAGTCAGGTAGGCAGCTCACGCAGACTCCGACTGAAACCCCCATGCTGTCACCAATAGGCATAGATATAGCGAGACTCCTCCTGGATTAGTCCAAGCTTCGGAGGGGTGTCGGGGGGGTTGAGAACTTTGCAAAGTTCTGTTGACTTGGAGGGGACCTTATTCCTTGATCGGCGCATGACCTTCGCCCCCGGGTTTCTAAAGTCCATTGGAGATGGATTCATAGAGAGAGGCCGTCAACTCATAGGGATTCCCATCCGGTCCGCTTCACGCACACTCTCGTGCATTTTTGAAATCCTCCTACCCAAGCTTCGTGATAAGGCCTCCTAAGGCCAGCCTCGGCGACGGACTCATCACCCATGATTGGAGCACTCACGGTCTTCGAAGCACTCACTCAACTCAGCCCTCTCGACATTTGACTCTTGCGCTTTGATCTTCTCGAGGAACGATGCAGCCCCCCTCGCACGCGCGCTGGCGAACGGGCCACTTTTTCCTTCTCGCATGTACGTTTGGCTCCAACTTGACATCAGTAGCGCGCGTACCTTGTACATCAGACGGCCAAGTCTACTTAGCTGGGTATGCAGGTGCCAGACTTTGTTGACATCAGATGGTTCGCCGATTGCAAGCGACGACCGTCGTCAAAAACACGCTCGCGGGACTGCACCTTCTCATTGGAGCTCCCAACGTGGAATGCGGTTTTCTGTTCGAGGGTTCCGGATCCGGATTCTGCTTGATGCCGTCCGATGCCCGTCACTGGGGAGTTGGAAAGTTTTGGCTGGGTTCCTGTCCACATCAAACGTGCGAGGAGCGTTATGAGACAGCAAAGGCGTTATTTGTTATCATGCTTGTATTATGTTGGACGGACAGCATCACAGATGCCTCGCGGCTGTCACTTAAGAGACAAGAATCCACCCATGGCCCGGCGGACGCACGCCTCGCCGAGTCCATTATGCAACTTTAACTTCCCCACAACCGGCGAATGTCCCTCAGCCTCAATCGACTTAGATGCATGCCGATGTGGTGGGAGATGGCCATCGCCAGTCGCCCGATTTTTTGAATCTCATCATCCTGTAGCGCGTTCCCCCCAATTAAGGCCGCAAGCCTGAGTGGAGGGCCATAAGCGCGAGGTGCGCAAGTCACCGACGGTGACGGCGAAAAGAGAAGTAGTGGGGGACGCAACGCCATGCTCGCGAATGTGCTTGACCAAATCAAGTCGTCAAGAGATCGGTTGTCCCTTTTTAAAATGGGCGAAAAGAGCGTTTCCAATCCGAAATGTTCCGAAAGAAAAAGGTAGCCATGGCCACCGAAGAATGCCCTCACTCGGGTAGAAATGCTAGCGTGAGATGCGGTATTTGAATGCGACGGAGCCCCTATCACGGGGCGGTCGAAATCGACTACCGGCGTTCCGGCTCAAAGGGGTTCTCGCGCTGGTGGGGTTGGCGGTCGGCTTCGAATGGATTGTCGTCTCCTCGCTGGCCGTGCGGCTGCCAGGCGCGCGGCGGCTTGCCCATGGTCGGATGATCATCGACTTCACCGTCAATCTCGAGGGAGATTGCGTCCTCCTCTTTGCGTTCGAAGCGCTGTCTTCTCATGTGAAGGTATAAGAGGAGCGAGCCAGATCCGAGGATTAGTACGGCGCTGGGAACCATGCGTTAGTTTGTGTGTTGGACCCCAAGTCGATGCGCAGTGTGACGGTAACCTTGCGGAAGACTAGGGAAACAGAGGAGGAAGGAAAAACTTTTGGAGGGAACGGGTTGGCAAGTGAGTGGCATGGAGGACCTACGCTGTGACACCAACAGCGATACCGATGATCTTGGGCGAGTTGTAGGGTTTCTCGCAGCGAGGGCTGTTGTCATCACTTGCGCATTCGCGCGCGGCGATATAATGGACTGCGCGGGCGATGGGCGCCAGAAGGCTCGTGGAAGTGGTAGAGGAGGCACTCATTTTGAAAGTTTCTGATTGTTGAGATATGATGTAATGCGATTCGATGGGGGTTCGGCGTTCGGGTGGGTGTCGCGATTACGGCTTGTCTCGATTCCAATTCAATACAAATAAAATGGTTCTCTTCGGGACGTGTTGATGTGCGTGATTGCTGCCGTCCTTCCTTGTATCCGTAGCGCTTTGCGACCGTGTGTCTGTATGATGTTGTGGTCGCGAACTTGGTCCTATTTTCTTCGTCGAATCGCTCAGTTCGGCTGCGGTGGGCAGGCGGTGGTGACGAGCTCTCGTTTGCAATGAGTGGATTCCCCTCGTGTCGTTTGTGTGGTGAAACCGGATTTCGTGCCCCTGTTGCTGCTGCTGCTGGGTTCTCTCGTGTCTGCAAGGAGTGACGTCGATGGGGAAAATGCCGAATACACTATCCGTACACGCACAGTTGACGACAGAACAAAAAGTGGCGATCGCCAAGAGAGAGCGAGATTGAAGATGGAGAGAAAGAGTGAGAGAGCGCGCGCGCGTGAGAAAAGAGCAGACGCGAAAAAGGAGAGGCGAGAATGAGCGAACGTTTGAGATCGTCTGAGGTGTAGGAAGAAGAAGCAGGGCCAAGAGGACGATGGGAAGGGTAAGGAAGGACCGGACGGGGATGGATGGATGATCAGGAACGGGAAGGGGCCCAGGCAAAGGAATGGAAGGAAAGGAATGGACGGATGGAATTTCGGGAAAGGGGCCCTCGAAAACACGGGGAAAGTGGAAGGTGAGGCAATCTGCCACTCTCCTGCCCGTTCAGGGGAGGGGCGCGGTCGTCTCAGGGTCCAGGGGTGAAGATCGAGGCAGGCACGGTCACGACCACCAACACAACTGCGACGATATATGACAGATGCAGGTACGGTACGCCTCCGGACAGCAGTGGCGGCGGCAGGAACGCCCCTCACGCATGCCACATACACCTACTCAGTGTATCACCCTCATCCATTCATTTACTCACTCACTCAGTCACTCACTCGCTCACCTTTCCTCACTCTGCTCACTCACTCGCATTACCGGCATGACAAGCATTACAGAAGGCGCCAGAGACAACGGGGGAATGTGGCTGTGTTTCACTCATCTTCCTCTCTTCCCCCCCAACGCCGACTGACCCGGACATTGGCTGGCATGATTGGCCCGCCTCGATCCGTCCCCCCCTAATCCATCCGCACCTACTAAGCTGCTCCCCCCATTCAACGGCCTCTCGGTCCAGAAAAGGGGAATTGGCGGCATGGCCTCAAGACCCGACACACCCGGTCGCGGCCAATTGACGGCCAATACTCGCTATCGGGCCCCCGAAACCCCCCGGCTTTGAGCTCGTAAAGGACGAGGCGATGCTTTTTTGCCATGTGTAATCGAATGGAAACGACTGCAACGCGAAAGGGGTCCATGAGGGGAGTGTAAGGGAGGGGCTCTGGAGTTTATTCTGGGCTTATCGTGGGTTTGTCGTGGGTTGTCTGCCGTTATCATCGATGGCAATGGGCAAAGTGTGAGCGGCGGGATTGAGATTGAAAGTGGTCTGCCCAACAACGAACTTGCGGGGGAAATGCTTGTCTTGTGTTTCACATTCCCAGTGCCCCCTTTGGCTCGCCGTGTTTGGTGACTCGCGAGACCGTGAGATCGGTGCTCCCCAGTCCCCTCTCCCGACGCCCTCACTCTGGCGTCTGCGAAGCTTGTTGCTTGACGAGAGAGGTGTTCGTCCCGACCGGGGGGGAAAAGTCTGCGTGACATTTGACAGCTTGTGCGACCGACAGACAGCCTTCCACATCGCTTTAAAGTTCATGGCGGCAAACCTCAATTGCTTATTTGCACTAGACGGGTGATTGAAGACGTCGCGCCGCTGGTCTTCCCGCACCATTTCTCCGGCAGAGCAGAGCGACTCAGTGACAGTCCATCTTGTAACAGCATTCACCGCATAAACGTCACAAGTTGTCTCCCCCCCTCCTTCAGGCTGGGATAATAGGGCCGACGGGATGCCAACCCAACCGCTGCGCCCTTCATTTCGCCTACGGGGCAGCCCTGTGTGCCTTTCGTTCCACTCCTCCCTCCCACCAGCAGAGAAGCACTGGCCATGAAGGGCCGAGACCGCTAAGAGCTTGTTAATAATAGACCAAGACCCCCCCCCCTGCCACATTCGTCTTCATTTTATTTCCCCTCCGGAATGACCTCGCCTACAGCCGTATTACCGCTAGCAATGTAAATCCCCCGCCTGTCATTCCTTTGTGCCTAGTGTGTGGAGTCTTGTTGCAGTCCGCTCGCCGAGGCCGAGGCCCAAAGGGCACTGAGGACTGTCGATGGATATCCGTACAGTCCACCGTACACCCAATGCGAACGGCAGCTGAATTCTGTTTTCGATCCGGTTGGTATTGGAATTTGCGCGGCTGTCTATCGGAAGGAGCAGCCATACGGAACTCAATTGGGACTTGCAGACAGCGACGGCTAAGTTGTGTTCGTCTGCCCGGGTTCATGGCACGAGAATGCATTTATTACCAGAGAAACCGTCGCTGTCGAAGCAGCTCGCGCAGTCCAAAACGCCTGCTCATCCCGAGAAATGACCGGCTAAAGTGGATCCAGATGAAGGGTTATTCCAACCCGGCGAACTATCTCGGTACCCGATTATGGGTCTTTCCGAATCCGGCCCTTTGACTCAGTATGGGGCTTCGGATGAATTAAATCGCGTCTAGGCCGTCGCCGCTGCCCCATATATCCCGCCCCGGATCCGGATGTACCCCGGAATCCCGATTTCAGAAGTCGCCGAGATGCTCGGGGTGCTCGACAGGGATATTGAACGATTGAATCACGATGTTTAGACTCTGAATGACATAGCCTTCGAGTTCATAACTCTTGGCTGAGGTAACTTTGAGGCGAACCCAAAATAGAGCTTCGACGCTCTTAAAACGTCTGGCGGCGTCCGAGCCGAGCCGGAATGCAGTCCCACGGACGCAGCGCAAGTCGAGATCAGACGGATCCGCATCGTAGAACACGGACAAGAAGACTACAATGGAAAGGGACACAGATAGCCTTGGTCCCGTTCGAGAATGTCGGGACGACAAGACCTCTGTGGCCGCGGATGGTCTCTCAATTAGGCTGGGCACGTGTATGACGAAACATCGTTCTTCCGCCCAGGACCCGAAAACCAAGACTTTTCGCCACTCCCCCGCTTAGCATGCGAAAGCTGGGAAATCTCCGATGGGAGCACGGAAATGTCGCACCGCGAAGTGTTGTTTCGTTTCAATCTTAACAAATCTTAGATCATGGCGATCCCGTTGGGGAAAGAAGCGCGTGCCGGGTTGGACTTCGACACCTGCCTTTCATGAGTCAATCTTTCGAGCACGAATGGATGACGAGTCGCACATGACGTTGTCGAGACTCGAAAGAGAATACCGAATTCCCCCTCTGCCCCTCGCCCCTCGCTTGCCCCTCGCTTTCTCCGCTGCTCCCCGTTCTCCATGGAAATGCACTCGCCCGCCTACCAAACCACGGTGGTGGCCGCGTACCCAGCTAGCAGAGATTTTGTTTGCGGCGGCGGTAGCCTCCCATCTCGCCCCCCCTCTCACGGCCGGAGCCGCGAGTCGATCGAACTGGGAGAAAAAAGTCGAACAAGGGAACCAGCACGCCATACCTTGTCTCGGTTCTTAGATCCCGACGCCATTAGGTAACAGAAACGCAGCTGTTTGGTGCGTCCCGACACTTGACGGGCACGGGAGCGTTCTAGGCCCTCGAAGCTTACTGGCGTTAAGCGAAGGAGGCTCTTTGCGGAGTCCGGAAGACGACGACGACAACGATAACGAAGAGTCGAATGACGACAACGTCTGGTCAACCGCGACAAACAGTCGTGGAGTCGCAGCGAAAAAGGAAGGGGGTACGTTTTCAAGGTCGTGCAAACGGCGGAGATTTCGGCCTGTGAACTGTAGAAAACCAGGAGCCAAGGAACAAGGCGCTCGGCGCTAGCAAATGGCAACATTGGCGGCACGTATTGTGCTAAGTTCCTCCTCAGTGACATTGTTTGGGACATCTCCGAGGAGAGAGACTGTTTGTAGAGAGTCAGCCGCCGGGCGCAGCTGAGCCAAAGAGAGGGGCCAATTCGATCCGCGGGAGGGACAGACCACCAACAAAGCAACTTCGTCCTTTGGGACCCCTGGGAGGAGGCAGAGGGAGGAAGCGTCGAATTTCGTCTCATCCCTCGTCAGCTCGTCCCCAGGCTCCCGACCTACCAAGCCCTGCAGCTTCTTGGCAAGCCGCCTGAGTATGACGACAATTGCGCCGTACTATCCGTATCATTCATCTAATTGAGTATCCGGGGGTTGGCAGAAGACGCGGTGACTGGAGTCGGCAAAAAAAGGGGGCCACGTGAACTGGCTCACATGACGCGACGTCTCATCCCGCGGAGATCCAGAGTCGGTGATCCATGTCGAAAGTTATCTGCTGCGGTGCGATGCACCGGTGAGGCTGGCTGCCGTAGCCTGTAGCTAGCTAGCTTGAATCTCCCGCCCGTACGGACAGAATGCGGGGAGGGGGATTGGGACCTGGAAAACCCGGGGAAGGGGAGGGCGGGGGACTCGGGAGGGGTTGAGCATGCATTGAATTGGGAAAAGGGGAAAGTGGGAGAAGAGGAGAGGAGAGGAGCTCGAGTCGTCGATATTTTCTTGGTCCCGTCCGCGCGGGGTTTCACTTGGGGGTGTTTGTGTTGTTGTGCAAGGTGTATGTGAGGGGTTTGGCCAAGGACGATCAACCGCGGTGAAGTACGATGCGACACTGGATGGGACGTAGATGAAATGGAGATGGGCGTTGAATCCCCTCCTCGACTACTAAGCCACTCGGCCAACCCGCTTCTTGATCGCAAGGTCAATCTCTATTTCCTTTGTTCAGGACTCGGGACACAGAACGGAGAAGATTGTCGAGGGGGTCGAATGATTTTCGAGCGAGCGGCCCTGGCCGTAAGCTCGAGGCGGATATGGGACGGCATCCAAGCCCTGAAGACGAGGCTGAAAGTGAAATATCTGAGAGCAAGAGCAAGAAGAACAAACCTGTCGTGGCTGTGGCCGAGCTCGCGAGTCAAGCCAAGTGGCCGTGTTTTTGTACTTTCTCACTGTTGGAATTGCTTTGCCCAATACATACAGACACGCACACGCACACAACCACATACGTACGCGTCAAGGTCTTCGAAAGGGGATGTCCTTGCCCAAAGATTAAACTTGCCGCGCCCATTGGCGTGTTTGACAACAGGCCTGGGCGGGCTTAAGTCAGTTCATTTAAGATTTTCCAAAAGTTCGGACTGGCGCTTGTCGACGTTTCAACAGCGTGCCCTGCCGTTGCCCGTCCGCAGGCCGGCTCCCCCTCCGGCTGGGATGAAGCCTTTTCGTTTCCCTTCCTCCCTCACCGGCTTTCCCTGCCCTGTGGCTCGCAAAAACGGTCGGTGGAACGGCGTGTCCGTCTCCGTCGCGCAACGCGTGTGCCCGTCGGCGGGTAGCATGAAGGTTGTGAGTCGAACGGGAGAGTTTTATTGGCATTGTGGGGAACGGTGACACGAGTGAGACCAAAACCAAAAAAAAAAAAAACAAGAAGAAAAAAAAACACCCTCCAAAAGGTCTTCACGGGTGACCGACCGGCAAGCCATACGACATACCGGAGGGGGGCATGGGCGTTGAGTATGACTCCCTCGCGAGGTCGGCGATGTGGCGGGGGTGGGCTCGGCGTGTGTCCCGGATCACCGAGAAGGACCCCTGAATTCCGCCGTCGAGTCACTCACGGCTTCGGCTCGATGGCGACCGTCGCCTATGGACACCGCCGAGCCAGCGGTGACGGTGACGACATGATGAAAGAGTTCAGCAGTCGCGGTACTTACTCCCTCACACCCTCCTCTCTCTCCCCTGAGAATCATTGCTCTGATCGTCGGCCGAGGACCACAGTAGACGGAAAACATTAAATAGCGGAGAAGGACGATCACGAAACACGCTCATGGAGCACGCCGACCAAGGCACATACAACACACGCGCATACACAGAGAGAGAGCCAGGAGCAGAATCTCCATAGAAAGAACCAGCCAGAATTAGACGGGTTGTCCAGCGGTTCGATGTTGACATCATGTTGGACCGTACCGTCGCCAGCCGTACGATGCGCGCCGCCAGCTACAAAGTGTCAAGTATTCGTATACTATGTACTTAAACTACAAGAGGAGGGGGGGTGAAAATCATATGCAGTGCCACCCCCATTGTACCAGGGCTGCAGGAACTGTGGTCCTTTACCCGAAAGCAGAATAGCGCCGAGATCGGGGGTCTTGACAGAGGCTCTGGATCGTGACGGAACGGTTGGATCTGGTTCCTCGAAGGACTTTTTGATGTTCCTTCCATGGAAAGAATGGGGTCTGAAAATTCTCCAGAAGCTCCAGCTTGTGGCCCCCTCCCGGCCTGCAGCCATGGACATCACCGAGCAAGAGGAGTCATGACCGGGGAGGCTGATCTTACCCATGGGGTTTGAGAGAAAATTTTCAGCTTCTAGTTTACAAGACGCGAGCGTCCCTCCGTTTTTGGAGATGGGCTGGCGGGTAGTAGCATGAAAGCCATGAACGGGAGATGAAAGATGACTCCAACGGAGATCCACCTTCGGGCAAGTCCTTGGAGTCCTTGGGGTAGCGTATACGTTCTTGGAACCCCCTTGTGGCGGCAGGGAGATTGAAAAAACCTAACAGGAACAAAGAAGTTAAGACTGAGCGCCGGAGCGCAGCATTACACTTATTCAGAGCCCTGCCGGAGACGTTGAATTCGAGGCACCTTGCACTGGAAAATCAAAGAAACCCTCCTCCCCCAATGAGAGAAAAAAAAAAAAAATGCTGCTAGGAAGAAACCCCCCGTCGGTACATGGATGAGCAGGTGACCCGCGTCGTACGTAAGAGAAACTCCGTGAGTGGTCCAGGGCCTTGGAAGCGGAGACGACCCGTGACGCCGTCACCTTGTTTCCCGTCCTCCGTCCAGTTGGAGGGGTCTCCCCGTTTTTGTTTGTATTCCTGCAGGTGAAGGTCACAGTAGTAGAGCAGAGCCTGAGCAAGCCACAGAAGGGGGGCCCCACGATGCATGGTTCTTGGGTGGTTCGTGTGGTCGGGAGCACGTTCTTCAAGCAGAGGAGGAGACTTTCAAGTTACGATGGACGCTCGCACGCCATCGAGGGGAGGGTCGAGGAAGGGAGAAAAAACCCAAAACCCAGAATCCAGCGGATCCTGAGGAGGGGCCTCATCGTGAAAAGATGATGCTTCGGGTCTTGGCAAGGTCAAAAGCCGCAAAAGAAGCGCGATGAACCTATTCAGTCATGGGAACGGAGGGACAGAGAGGGGGAAAAACGGTGCGCTCTGTCGGCCAGGTAAGAATGAAAACATTGCGACGGAGACGTCTCCGGTTCGGGCATTATTCTTGATTTTTTTCTCGTGTGTTGCGACGGGACGCAAGATGCAGTGTGGTAATGATCTCGGCGAGATCTCAGATCCCGTCCGCCTCGGGACGGACTCGGGAGACTTGCGACGCGAAGGAGGTTCCAATCCAACGGCCGAGATGCGCACGATCGTTACCGGCACGGCGATGCCGGGTGGACAACGTTTGAGAGGTGTGATGAGCAAGCAATCCGGGTAGTCTGCTCCATCGCTCGTCACCGGCGTGCGGCTTTGAAAAAAAAGAGAGAGCGACTTACACCGAGTGGTGCTAGCAATACATGTTACCAAAGGAACCCGCCGGTCAGTGACAGCAGAGGACCGGAGAAACTACCGCCTGGCCTGACGCCCAGCGTGCAAGCGCATGAATCAAGGCCTCAAATAGTCGGCCCATTTCGTCTCCTTGGTGTTCGTGCTGTCCTTCATCCTTCAATCGCACCAGAATGTCGTCGTTGTCGAGTGTCACGATGCATATGTCACCGGCTGGGCACCCGGGACACATGCCCCGCGGCGTCTCGTCCGGGACATTAGGCCCCTGACTTACCCATGTGGAGCGCTCCGTGTCCTAGAACTCTGCAGAAAGCCCCCGCCCGCGTCGTCGCGGTAGCAGCAGCATCATACGGTGTGCGATGTACCTACCACATGGTTCTTTGGCTGGTGCTTTCTGTCACGGGCGGTCTTGGGAGGATTGACACATTGGCCAACCTCATGTCTAGGGGCCCATGGTGTCACGTCCATGTCCAAGGAGATGCTCGCATCACATCATATCGACCCTGGATTTGCTTTGGTCGGTACTCCCTGGGATTAGTGTGTCTTTGTTATTCACCGCCGATGGATCACAATGTCCGTACATTATGACAATACCAGAAACAACCCGGATGGGTGGCCCGAACAAATCTCATCATCATGAAGCCGCTGTAACTGGCTGTAATTCGCTGTAACTGTGTGTACCCCCTCCGACCTCTTCGGCCCCATTGCGACGCCGTGCCCCTGATGTTGCGCAATTGTGGGTGACCGGGCACTAGTTTTAGGGTCGCAAATCGCGATGGCGGCGAGAGACGCAGAGAGACGAAGGCTGGTTGTCACGGTTGCCCCCAGGAAGAACTGCCAGGTACAGCGTCCACAAGTACCAATCGACCTCCACCGTCCCAGGCAGTGGGCACGTTTGCTGGCGGCGATCCAACGACGGGACACGTACCGAGTTTTGTCTGACCGCCGCCAGCATGTCCAAACAAGGGCGTTGTCTTCTATCTCTCTCTAACTCATACATACACACACACACACGTGTACACACACACACACCTCACTTTCTCTCACTGGGAGATGGAGGGCAATACGTAAAGCACACGTGGGCCGCCAGGGGCACAGTTTGCGGTGTCATGGCTCAGGCGAGGCTCGAATGAGGAGTGTCGTTGTCGACCGACCAAGGGGTCGAGACAAGGGAGAGGAAGGTCAGGCGGCCCCAGCAGCTCGACGACCCATCATCCATGGTGTGTGTGCGTGTGTGCGTGCCGCGCTCGCATAGTACGCCATGCCTTGCAAAAGTTGCACCAGCGACGCCCAGCTCGGGCCAGCACCCGTGCCTCTCAGCCAGTCGACGGCAGTCCGTGTGGGCACCCTGTCGTGTACGAAGTACTCTGAAAAGATGTCCGCATGCACAGTAGGCGCGTCTTGGTTGGCGTTGGTCATGTTGGGCAGTCTGACGGGTCCAAGAAAGACGTCGTTTGAGGTGCTGTCGAACGAGTGCAAAGTACAGCTAGGCCTGGTACAAATGGGGATTATGGGACCATGTACCATTGTAAGTGACTCGACTTGGCGACGGATCCATCCACGGTGGAGATGTGTCCAGCCTTGGGCTGGTTGTGGTTTTTTTTTTTAAGAATTTTTTTCCCCTTTCCTTCACTTGCGGCGCGGCGCACTCGATCACGTAGCCTGACTAACAGTCACTCAGTCCACTCACTCGTTCACTCACACACACCTCCCTGTTGCTGGGTCCCCTTGGTACACTCACTACACACACCACCCATGTGCTCCGTCACTCTTGTCACTCTTGTCACTCTCGTCTGCCAAGGCTAGTCGCATTTGAAGCCATGAATGGCTGGATTTCATGAGCTTCGACGTCGCTGCTGGGCTGGGCCGTGTCAAAACGCTGGAGCGGAGCATGTGTTTGTCGCCCAGGTTCCCTCCCAAATTCCATGACACATAATTACCCTATGAAAAGCTTGACCATCACGAGCTGGCAAGACATTATAACGCGACGTCCTGCTTGCTTGATCTGCTGTGAAGGGATGGAAGGTGATACTTTTTATATATCAGGATTACAGACATAGAACAGTGACCTTATACTCCCCTTTCTACCTTCTCTCGTTGACTGTCATCTACCGCCACTCTCGACGATCGCTTCACCAGAATCATTCCCACCTTTTCCCATACGGAACGAACTAATACGGAAAAACGTCGCCCTTCCCGCACCTTCTGGAGAGCCCCAGTCGCACCCACATCCCTCTCACTCACTCACTCTCGGCTGCATCTCATCTCGCATCCAAAGCCCGCCGTTAAGCGCACACAGACACACACAGCCTGCAGCCGCACATCACCCCCGCCGCCGACTTAGACGAGGGAGCAAAAAAACGGAATCCCAAAAGGGCAACCAACCAACCCAGCAAAGGGAGTCATAGTCATCATCGCAATCGCAATTCCGCATTTCATCATTGCCCTCCCCCCCCCCCCTCGAACCTCATCAGACCTCGACCTCGACCTCGACCTCGACCTCGACCGCGATCGACAGAGTCCTCATACACCTCGTTTTCTCTTAAACGAACCCTAAACCTCGCCTTTTCGCGAACGAGAGAGACGACATCATCATTATCCTCCAATCCCACCCACACCCAAGACTAAGACCAAACCACTCCTGGCATTGGCAGCACACCGCCAACACAAACGACATCAACACCAACACCAATACCAAGAACGCTCCGACAACACGAGGAGCGCCCAAAGCCACCCCGCATCATCCTGTCTGCCTCTTCCCGTTGCTTTGACCCTGTCGCAGTCGCAGTCGGGTCTCCTCTTTCCCATCTCAAGCACATACAGCACACAGCACACGCACATAGCGGAAAGCTGATCCCGCCCGCCACCACCGCAACCCAGCCAAAACAAGCTTCATTCTTGGCTGCTCGACGCCAAAGAACCCCAAACGGGCAAAGGACAAAAACCCGCTCGCTGGACTGGACTGGACCTTGTGGGCACCCCCTACCACCACATCACCTGGGCCTACTGCTTGCAAGGATTCGAGAATAGCTCTCGTTTTTTTTGTTTTCTTAACCACAAGCCCCCCTTCCCTCTCCCCACACTTGCGTCTTCCTCTCTGTCACCCTCATCCATCAGTCAAAGTACAAAGAGAAGAGAGGGCCCCAGGACATCATTGTCTCTTGAGACTGTCATCACATCAGCCCCATCCCATCACCACACACTACGTTTTACCCTCTTGTATACCAGTCATCCATCAAGGAACGATACATACATCAGCAGATCTCTGCCGTGTACCGCACATCAGCTCATCACCCGCACTTACATACGCATACACACGCCTTTCCCCTCTCGGCCTCGCCTTTTCTACGGCCCCTCCGCCTACAAGGCCTTGCGCGAGCCCACACCAAGCTCGCCCATCCTTCGGGATCCGGCGATTCGACTGATTTCGGTGCTTGTCATTCCTGAGAAGCCCATATTTCCCGCCCTGGAAGAAGAGGAAAAAAAGAGAACGTCACACCACCTCTTCTATTTTGCGGTTCATCCGCCCCCCTCACCACACCCCTCCCCTCCCTTTCTTCTCCCGCCCCCCTGTCTAAGGTCACCTCGCACATCTTAGCCAAGGTTCAAAAGGAGGACGGCATCCGAACACCCCAGCAGGTTCAGCTCTCTGTTTCCCCCATTGAAATCCGGGGAAGAAGCGCCACACACACACACACATACACTCACACACACACTTACATACACACACCGCATCCAATCATGCCCCACCGCGTAGCAAACTTCCTGCGCAACTCGACCGAGAACTTCAGCGTCTCTGCCATTGCAAACCTCAAGACCATCCGCCACCAGTCATCACAAAGTCAGCAACACAACAAGCACAGCAACTCCAACTCCAACTCCAACGGAAACATCCAGGACCAGGGCCTGTTGCGCAGGCTGCCCCTCGACCGCCACTCATCCTACTCCTCCGATGACGGCGAGCACATCCCCTACCACAACATGTTCGCCGCCGAGCCCGTCGAGCACCTGAAGGAGAGGGAGAAGAAGCACCACCACCACCGCCTCTCGCTGCCCTTTGGCCGCTCCAGCAAGGACGCGCACGACAACTCGCACGCCAGCCTCGACTGGAAGATCGAGAGCCCGCCCATCGTCTTCTTTGGCGACGCCGAGACGTCGACCGGCGCCCTCGTGTCGGGCCAGATGCGCCTCGACGTCAAGGACGAGCAGCTGCAGGTTGAGGGCTTCGAGGCCCGGCTCAACATCCACGTCCAGCACAAGCGGCCCTTTGCAAACCACTGCCACGACTGCGCCAACCAGTACACCGAGCTCAAGCGCTGGACGTTCCTCACGCACCCGACGACGCTCAAGAAGGGCGTCCACCAGTTCCCCTTCTCCATCCTGCTCGACGGCCACCTGCCGGCCTCCATGGACACGCCCATCACCTCCATCGCCTACGAGTTCAAGGCCGAGGCGACGCTCGTCAAGGGCACGCCGGGCTCGCAGACGCCCATCCGCTTCGAGCAGAACTTTGACGTCAAGCGCTCGCTGCTCCAGCCCGAGTTCCCGCACCACTCGGTCCGCGTCTTCCCGCCCACCAACATCAAGGCCAGCGCCCACTACAACCAGGTCATCCACCCGGCCGGCACGCACAACGTCTCGTTCCGCCTCGACGGCCTCACGAACGCCAACACCACCAACAAGACTGTCGAGTTCTGGAAGCTGAAGAAGGTCACCTGGAAGCTCGAGGAGACCATCAAGACCGTCGCCCCGGCCTGCGACCGCCACGCGCCCGCCGGCACCCAGAGCAACCAGCAGAAGGGCGTCCCGCGCACCGAGACGCGCGTGCTCGGCGAGAAGTACATGCACGACGGCTGGAAGTCGGACTACACCAACACCGACGGCCACGTCGAGTTCGAGTTCGACTACGGCGTCGTCGCCTCCAAGCACAGCCACGGCCCGCGCTACGCCTGCGACATGAAGTCGCTCGACGGCACCGAGGTCACTCACGCCCTCATGATCGAGATGGTCGTCTCCAAGGAGTGGGCGCCCGTCGGCAAGCCGCACCTCGCCACCCAGACCGGCACCGGCCGCATCCTGCGCATGCATTACCACGTCATGCTCACCGAGTGCCCCGGCCTCGGCGTCAGCTGGGACAACGAGGCGCCCCCCGTCTACCAGGACGTCCCGCCCTCGCCGCCCGCCTACCCGGACGAGGCTCCGCCCCCCATTGACTACATGAGCCTCGAGCACCTCGACGGACAGGCGCACAACGGTACGGCGCACAGCAGAGAGGGTTCCATCACATCGCCATAAACCAGAGGCAAGAAATAATGAAAGAGAAGGAAAATATAGGACGAAGCATAATTCGATATATACACAACAACTAATCACCGGCAAAAGGGAATTGGGATAGGAAAGGAAACAAAAAGTTTTTGATTTTTTCGGAGGGGGATGAGATGGGTTCTTTTTTTCTTTCTCTTTGGAATTACGCGCATTATACCCCCTGGTTCACGAACCAGGCGCCTATCTTGTTCATTTTGTTTGTTTTATGACATATTTTTACCATTGAAGACTTAATGTCTCAATGCGTTTTGTTATACTCTTTTTTTTTTTTGGAAATTCTCACGTTTTATGAATCGACCATGAAGAAGGACAACACGTGGTTTATTTGCATTGCAAGGCGTTTGAGTTGGGGAAATTGGAATGTGAGAGAGAGAACGAGAAGGAGAGAGAGAGACTCGGAAATGAGCTGACGGATGGACGACGGTGATGATCAACCGCCACTTCCCGTCGCATTGGCTTCTCAGTAGCTAGCTCGTCAACTGAAGACACGAAATTCTAAACGTAGAGAATCCTACTCAAGACATAAAACCTCAAACTCCCTCCTTTTTTTCCGTTTGCGTCCGTGTTCCCCCAGTCTCCTACTTTACAAACACACTCGAAATCACTCAACAAAGCCAGCCGTGAGCGGTAGACTGGACGGCATGTCTGACCTCCGTTCGAGCGCATCAACTGCAGAATCGGCGAATCGTGATGCATGATGGAGCCGATGGAGACAAGAAAAAATAAAACAAACCTCCAAACGTCGGACATTGCCCCTCTAGGCGCGGGATGGCATGTGAATTCCTGACTCGAGAGGCCCCTGGGTAGTTGGGCTGGATGAGAGGGTACTTGGCCTCGGCGTACCTTGCGGCTCATCCCACGTTGCAAGCGGTACCCTACCCGGGCGGCAAACAAGCATGTTGGGAAGGTTTTTATTTCATTTTTTATTTTTCGAACTTTTTTATTAATATTTTCCCTTGGGCTTTTGTATCCTTGGGACGGGAAAGTCCCGAAGTGTCAAACGGTTCGTGGGTTCCGAGAAGGCTAAGAAGTTGATCTTAGCCAACGATTACATGATGGAAACTCCCCGATTCGGGGGGGGGGGGTTCTTGGAGAAGTTGGAGACTTTTATTTTTGCCCAATGTCCAAGGGGGAGGGGACTCTCAAAGGTCTGGAACGTCCACGTCGGCGGCGGATACATATGGGGTCTTGGGTTTGAGCTTCCGACGGACCTCCAAGTGGGCATGTCATCTCGGGAGATTTGGGGCCGGTTGACTTCAAAGGTTGGAAGCTGAAAAGCGTGGGCTGTGATGAGATTTGAGTTGTTGAGAACGATGCGCTGGCGACAACAAACATGACTGAAGCGAATTGCTCGACGGCAAAGCCATGCCTTACCTTGGTATGTCTTCCCGCCGCGTCACCGACTGCGTTCTCTAGTAGCAGCAACAGTGCTACGCCTCCCCCGAGCTAGATGGCGCCATGGATCCCGAGCTGGGACGAGGTCGAGATTCCTCACAATAGTGCGCGGCTTGTAAGCCGCAAGCGCAGGTAGGCGGTGGACGGGCATCTGTGCGTCGCTGCAAGCCGGTGTGCCAGCGGCGCAAGTGTGCGTGACCGGCCCGGTCTACGTCGCGGTTCCAGCCGCCAACGACGCAGATGCATCCCGCCTTCGGATGACGTTCCGGACGTGCTCCGCGTAGGGTAGTTAGGTAAGGGAATCGGGGGGTACGACCGAGCATGGCTGGGTTGGGCTCTCTTTTCCTGAGTCACGTCAGACTGAAGTCATGCTAGGGGCCGTGTCAGTGTGATCTGGAACGCCGGCGGCGCTTGGGTAAGGATCGCACAACACCAAGAACGGGGACGGTGGCCCGGTCAGGTGGCCTGCATCGGAGCCGGCCGTTTTGGATGCTTCTCGCCATCCTGCAGGTCTGCCCCTCCCCCCCCCCCTTTCCTCTCACACGGTTGAATCGAGAGAGACTGGATTCAGGGTCGGTGTCTGCCGGCTCTTGGAGGGGGAAGGGGGGTGGCGGGCTGTAAGTTTCTGTTACGTGATGGTATGGGTACGGCGCGCGGTCTCCCGGAGGACGCTCCCGGGGAAGACGGGATGACTTTCTCCAAAGATGTTTCGCGAGTTGGTTCACAAAAAGGTCTAGAATCGAGAATATGTCTCTGTCTCGGCTGTTTGCAGTAATACTCCACGTACACGTGTGTAGGCGCTCCGTGTAAGACGGAAGAGCGGAGGCTCCGTTCGCATGGGTCCGACGTCTCTGCCCCTTGACCGTCCTGCCCTTGGAACTTTCTGGGGTTCAGTGGGTGTCTGCAGAGGGAGAATTTTCTTGAAGAATTTTTCTTTCTTCCTGTTCTTTTTTCTCTTTTTTACTGGGTTCACCCACACAGATACCCGCTCGGCCCCATCGCCTAGCTCCAAGTCTGATGGATCACCGCACGCCCGGGTTTTTTTTTTGTGGCCTTGAACTGCGGCAACATGCATAGAGGGAAGAGGACACCCCATGCAGGCACTTCACAAACACAAACAATCCCGGCAACAAATCATTACGTCAGAAACCCCACTGCGAGCAGGCTGGTTTGCTCAAAAATTTTGCGATTCTTGCACAGTACGACGAAACAAACCCATCCCAACCCAGCTCAAAGCAAACATGGTTGCACTTTCGCAGCTCGCCGTCAACTCCACCAGAGAGATCATTTCTACTCTCCCACCTGGCCGGCTGGCGCAATGGTAGCGCGTCAGACTTCTACCGTTTCACATATTGAGATGCAGTTATCTGAAGGCTGCGGGTTCGAGCCCCGCGTTGGTCATTGTTTTGCCTTTTGATCAACACTGACAAACACAGGTGATCTTTTTTTACACCGGGTTTCCATTGTGTTTGTTATATATATGTTTTCTCCCTTACTATGTTCCTCGGAAGAGCTAATTATGTATTACTAAAGTAGCTTCGCCCGTTCGTTTACTTCCTAGACCACCCCTATAATCTGCCTCTCGACTTCGTCAGGAGGTTCTCGGTCAAACATTGCGGTCAACCAACCTACTCTCTCGAATACATCCCCTCCGGCTATTGGCTTTATAATAAAGCAGTAGGTGGAGCCCTTGTACTGAACTTTACGAAAGTGCACAAGGAACCAAATCTTCTCTGCCTCCGAGAACTGGTTGTCTGTTGTGTCTAGAAACAGTTTTTTTTTGCACTGAACGGAGAGAATCTCGGTTTCTGGCGTGAACCAGAACCTATTCCCTCCGGGTTCCTTTTGGTATCTAGCGACCATGACGGTGCCCTTCAGCTTGACGAAGCCGTCGATTGCGTCTGCCATGCCATCATCTCCGACCATCGTGGTCTTGGAGTCCATGACTTGGGACATAGAACTTGATGTGATTGTCGTCCGTCAAGTAATACATCTTCACCCGACAATCTATCGACGCCCAAGATCAGGAGGGCGCCCTCTACTTGGCCGCGCTCTTAGGTGCCAGCTTCGTAACCACCCAGGCGAGATAATGTAGTAGCTTCGATTGCAATACACCGGCAAGATACACATCGCCGGAGAGCTCCTGGAACAATTTGGTGACCTCCGAGAAAGCGTAGAGCTTGCCTTCAGAAAACGTCAGCTGGCATCGCGAGTAGCTGTTCACGAACCCAACCCACAGGTGCGACACGTCTTTTGACATTTGGCCATCCTCGAACATGGCTGGTTGGAACAAACAACCGGTGCCTTTTACAGGATTGTGCGAACGATGGGGAACCCCTTGAGGAAGCCCCTCGCACTTTGCGTCTCAAAACAATCCCATACCACCTCGTTCTTGGTGAAGATAAGCAGTCGGGGGGGGCCAAGAACTTCTCTTGGAAAACCCAGCCACATTCGTCTAGCGGACCCTGACCGAGACATTGTTCATGATATCGAGCGTCTTGGAGTAGATATCTCTCCAGAACAGGCGAGTTGAATGTCGCATACACAGCGCCCGGCAAGATGCTGAAGGTGTCACGGTCATAAACAAGACCCCATCCGGATCACTGGCTTCGGGCGCTAGCACGTTGCAGGTCGAGTTTGCAAATGCGTCTCTGATCCTCGGTGCCTCGACTTTCCAATCCTCGATGACGTCTTGCAGAATACAGAGGCAATCATTCCATGTATAGCGAACGCCGAAGTGACGTGCGACGACAACCAAGTTTCTAACAGTTCTTGGCAGGGACGCAATCGGCTGGCCGCGGCGAAAAGTCTTCATTGGTTGAGGACGACAGCATCAACCGCTGCGTCTTTGAGCCACAGCGTTAATTCAGAGTCAAATAAGGAAGGAGGAAGCGACGAGTTTGTCATGTGAATGTCTCCGGATGTGATTGTGACTCTCCAGCTCGTGCCCTTGAGCGGACCAATGCCGACAAGACGGGTCTGAAGCCACCCAGGTCGTGTACTGGACAGGCTGCAACACTTGTCGTGGCCATTGATGCACTTTGGCACCAGGAGAGTGCCTTTCCCAACGTATTTCAAGAACCGGTGTGGGCTTCATGTTCGGTGACTGAGAGGATAGTTCGTACGGGTGTGTCTGAACTATTTCAGCAAACGCTTTTCAAGCATCGTCAATGGGTAAACGTACCGTTTCATGAAAATAACAGGAACTCATAGAATGACAGAGAATGCCGCAGGCTGCTAGTAGGGTCTCGGAAGGAGACAATGAGGTTGCTAGCGCATACGCCTGTCCTTACAGCCACGTGATAGACGAGAATTTCAACGGTATTCACGCATCTGGTTGCATAGCTACCCAGGCTCGAGAGGAGCCCTCGCCGATGTTCCAGATCCGATAGCAGACGAAACACTTGTCAAGGGCAGCCTGCCGAAATCCCTCTAGGGTCTGGACGTCTGGAACAACTCTTTTCACTTTTCCATAGTGTTTAGTCTGCTGAAAGACATAGGTGCAGACGGGACAAAGCCATGTTGCGGGTCTTGTGGACACCCGGAGAGCGAACTCTTCGCCCATTTCGGAGCCCTCACTCATTTACGTGTGTGTGTTTGTCTCGCGCAAGGTGATGTGGTTGCTTCCGAGACGCGCTGACATGCCCCGCTCCCCGAGTCCCATCATCTGATCGGCTGCCTGTTTGGGAGGTATGGACAAATGACAACCCAATACACGCCAAGACAGAATCAGTCTTCTTAATGGAAGATACCAGTCACCGGTACGTAGACAACACCCGCTCTGCTGGGCAAATTCGCAGCAACCGGAAGACAAAGGTTGCCCATGTTAGAGACATGTCTGTATTGCTGAAAACACGGATGCCTACGTCCCATCATCGGTGACATCCTAGTGGGACAGATCTCCTGAGAGGGAATAGGAGGTTGGTACTTGAAATGTTGCAGACACTTCAAATGGCCCTTTTGTGTGTTCCTGTCCTACTGAAACTGAACTGATATTTGCGTCTACCGGTTTTCATGAAGAACACGGTGCTTATAAAAGACCCTCTGGCGGATTCAAAGGAACGTTTGCCAGAAGCGAGAATTCCTGCAATTAGCCCACATCAGTAGTAAACATAAAATTGTATGCCTGGTAGTAAGCAACGTGCAAGAAACATGATTACATAGTAGGGCGTACGCCCTTCGCAGCAGCGCCCTGGGGCGGCGATTGGTCGGAATATAAATCCCTCCGGAACAGTAGCAAATCGAATCGCGGAGTGTCGGCGATTAGTTAGCAAGCCCCATAGTAATATGGAACCCCACTCGGGCCGGGCTCGGGAGTGGGTTTCCAATGCCGAGAGAGGGACAAACGGCTTAGAAATGTCGAATGACTAATCGTCACTTGGCCGGGTGATGATGCAATCATCAATATCACTTGTTGGTCTCTGAATTTGCTTTAAAGAACTACTATCCACCTTCGTAAGTCACAGCAGATATCTCATCCACCAGCTCTAGCTGCACTTGACACGAATTCGCATTACACGTATTATGAGAACGATCCTACGTCGAACCCCAATCCTCACATCAAATCTCACAACCGGCATCAGAAATAACCGCGTTCCCCGCATCACCATCAACAGATCCCTCGCCACAATGACGACCGGCAACTTCCGCTATCTCGACCCGGCGACCCTCGGCGCCGCCGGCAGCAAACCTTGGGCCAAGGTCGACACGGACGTCACCTCCTTCAGCCGCACCGACCGCCGCCGCTCCGTCGCCAACATTCGCGACGCCGGCGAGGCCTTTGGCACCGACGTCTCCGGCTTCGCCGTGTACAACTCCCCCGCCAAGGAGAAGGACTTCACTGACGACGCGGCCGTGCGGGGCGGCTACTACGCCGAGGTCGAGGCCCTGCTGCGCGAGAAGCTGCCCGGCGTGAAGAAGGTTGTCATCTTCGACCACACGATCCGGCGGCGGGAGAAGAACAGCCCCAGGCAGCCGGTGCAGCAGGTGCACGTCGACCAGACGCCCGGCGCCGCGGCCGTGCGCGTGCGGAGGCACGTTCCAGGGGACGAGGCCGAGGAGCTGCTCAAGGGGCGGTATCAGATCATCAACGTGTGGAGGCCGATCGGGCACCCAGCGAGCGATTTCCCCTTGGCCGTGATCGACTGGCGGACGACGGAGCCGAAGGACCTCATCGCCGTCGATCTGCTGTATCCCCAGAGGAAGGATGCGGACGATGATGACAGGGGCAAGGAGGTGCTTCCCGACCCGACCCTGGCGCAGTCGACGGAAGGGTATGAAGTGAAGGGTAAGTTAAGCCGATTTACAAAAATTAGCTGTATAGGGATTGTTGCTGATATTTGCTTTGAAGGAGAGACATACTCTGTGGCGCCGAGCGACAAGCACAAGCTCTACTACGCCAAGGATATGACGCCTGACGAGGCCATGTTCATCAAGTGCTTCGACTCGCGGAGCCAGGGACAGCCCGGTGGGAAGCCGGGTCTTGCGGACTACACTCCTCACACCGCGTTCATCGACCCCAACACTCCCGCGGATGCGAAGGGGCGGCAGAGCATCGAGGTCCGCTGCTTGGTTTTCTACGACTAGGGGTGTGGTGTTTTTTTTAAAAATGAAAGTTAGGCGTCACCGTCCTGTAGCTTGCACAGCGTAACGATTCAAGATGAAACAAAGGAGAATACATTGTCAAATCCCTCCACTCGTGACACGTCAGATTCTGCAAAGTTTCTTCTTAGCTCAGTGTGAGGAGGTGTACTTGACTATCTAAAGAATGTGATGAATCATAGGATATGTAGTTGACAGAGGTGGGTATCTAAGTATGCTCGATACATATGTACAGCGAACGGCGTAGTTGCAGGAGCAGCAACAAACAATTTCACAAAGGTATGTCCAAAAGGAAGGCCCAGGCCGATACCTACTGAGACTGGTAGACCGCGACGTAGGCGGTTTCCATCATGCTCCCCCAGCCGCCGATGGTAGCGCCGTCCGGGTTTCCGGGCTGCGACACGTTAGCACGAGTACTTGGCCCCTTCCCGGGCGCGACGGTCCTTATGGGAGGGAAAAGCTTACCCAGTTCCCGCCGACGGCGACGTTCAGGATGAAGAACAAGGGGGCGCGGGCCAGCGTGCTCCAGATCCCCTCGCTGCCGACCCTCGCGCCGCTGATCTGGTGGAAGACCTGCCCGTCGCGGAACCAGGTGATGGTTTCGGCCTGCCAGTTGTTCGGCCGGCGGTCCCACTGGATGCGCCAGTTATGCCACCCCTGGTCCGGGATGCCGATGGCGCCGCCGATGCCGTTGGGCTCGTTACACGCGCCGCCGGGCAGCACGTCGCAGTGCGCCGTGCCGTATCCCGTCAGCTGCCCGTTGACCGTCTCGAGCACGTCGAGTTCACCGCAGCGCGGCCAGCTGACGCCGCGGCGGATCGAGTCGCCGAGGATCCAGAACGCCGGCCAGATCCCTTTCTTGTTGCCGATGGCGTTGTCGCCGAAGCGGATCTGGCCCTCGGCGAAGGTGAGGCGGCCGGCGGCCGGGGTGAAGGTGTACTTGGACTCGATGCGGCCAGAGGTCCAGCGGCCGGCGGCGTCCTTTTGCGGGACGATCTGGACGGTGCCGCCGCCCGAGATCTGCAGGTTTGAGCGCGAGGTCGTGTAGTCCTGGATCTCGTTGTTGACGCGCAGGTTGGTGATGATGTTCCAGTTGCCCTCGTTGACGCCCGTGCCCGAGGCGCCGGCGAAGTTGTCGAGCCAGAGACGGGTGAAGCCTGAGTAGTCGGGAGAATCCCAGGCCTGTGCGGCGGGGAGGAGGAGAACGAGAGTAGGAATGAGGTTCTTTAGGTGCATGATTGCTGCTGTAGGCTTGATACTAAGCTTCAAGAGCTAAGGAATGTGGTGGTTGTGTGTTCTGTAGACCTAGACTGTCTGGGAAGAGAAAGGAGTGTGAACAGAGTTTGCGGTAGAGGATCTCGACTAACACACAAACAACCTCGACGGAGAAGGCTTATAAAGAGAGAAAGAGACAGAGGCAATGGTGAATTATTGTGAAAGGAGCGGCATGTCTTGGGAAGGCACAAGACCACGATGCGGGTTGTTGTCGGGCTGGCGGATGGCACGAGGATGGAGGTGAACAGACAGACCATGAGAGCAGAACGGAGAGTGACCATCACGGGGCCCTGGTCCATATATACAAATAAGTATCGAGATGGGGAGGAAGGGCTTGCAGATGTAACGATAGTTGGCCAAGAGCCTGCCAGACCCAAGCGATCTTGGACCAACAGCCACCTGCATGTAGAATAGAAGCCCAAGCTTGCTAGTCTGTGCAAGGTAGCGTGCTTCCCTACGGCCAGGGGGAGAGAGGGAGGGAGAGACTGGCGGTTCCCTTTGCTCTCTTTGAGATTGACAAACCATCCGAGTCTCACAGCGGCGTCCAATCTTCAGCAGAGAAGAGGAGTCTCAAGGAGGGTAGATGGTAGTCTGGTTCATATATCCTGTCCTCCCTAGACTCTCGTCGTCTAGTGTCATTTGCAAGACCCAGAGATGGTGCCGGAGACATCAGATGGCACATTAGTCAAGAGAGCGAAAGGCCGCCGAGGCCACGGGAATACTTCAACACGCGGTCGAGCAGCGCCGGCGTGAGCTTTTGAGACAGTCCCCTTGTCGTCCCCCATCCCGGAAGCCAGGTGGGTGCCACGCGCGGTGGATCCAATAAGTCGGACTCCCTTGCGCTGTGATGACGGCCCGGCCAGTATGGACGTTCGGGGTTGGCACGGCCAATATCCCGAGGCGAGACGGGCGCATAAGCGGAGCGAGGATCCGTGGCTGGCTTGACAAACGTGCATGGTGGTGAACCGGACACCAGCCAGTGTGGTAAAAGAGGAAGAAGAAGAAAAGATTAAGGCTCATCAAGGGCGACCAATCTGCGATCAGCATCGCCGGCTCTCGCGATCCGGCCCTGTCCAAGGAGACTCTTGGAGGCTTGGAGGCGCTGGAACCCCCTCGGGAGACGTATCGGCAGAGGCCTCGTTTCATCTCAGGCGTCTGCCAATTGGGACAGAAGATGCCAGCCCTTGAAGAAGGGCCCCGCGACCAAAGAAAGGGGGGCACGGGACGGGGGTGAGTGCTTGGTACCAGCGGCGCGGCCAAAGGCTCGCGGCCCTGGTTGGATGTTCGCCGTCCCCAACTTTTGGATTGCCACGCGGGGAGTGGCATTCGTCACCCCCTTCAACCCTTGGGAGAAACGCACTTCATCATTCCAAGGTTTGGGCCTCTCGCTTGAGATGAAACTCGATATTAGCCTCTCTGTTTTACCAATTCTCGCCAAGCGAGGCCTAGGCCCTCCGTAACGTCCAGTGATTTTGCACACTGCCTCCAAGACTTCGTCGAGAGACATCAGGGCGAGATATATTGGTGACCTTGTACGACCGGCGATAGTGCGAGAGCGGGAAAACGGTACCTGAACGCCACCGTGCTAGCGGCAGTTCTGTACTCGAATCCAGCAGCTGCAGGATTTAAACAGCTGGCGCTGGGTACTTTGGTTGCCTTTTCTTTTGCATCTGGGCGTCGATATTGTGTTGTTTTGAAGTCGAGATGATACGTACCCAAGACTTATAAACCGTACGAGGTGATGGTCGTGGCCTGCTGCAACCCCTACAGGTGCCTTTTCAGTCACTTCTTCCCACGAGAAAAGGGGGTTGGTTCATTAGAGGGAAAAGTCCTTGGGGGCGAACCACTTGGCAGGTGATGTTGGCTCTGCCGAAGCAGAGCGAGTGTCAGGGCACCCATGGACCAAGAGCCCAAATAGCCGTCTCTAAGCTGGCCATTCGTCCACGTTGGAGAGGAAGAGATTAAAAAAAAAAAAAAAGAGGAGCATGTGAAAAGGGTAGAGGCACCTTGCCAACACGGCTTTAGTGCGGGTTGAGAGGCGCCTAGACCAGCGCGGGCAACTCCCTAGGTTGGCCGCGCTCCCAAGTCTGATTGGTTGGAAGTAAAAGTGCAAGGGGGGTTCGTGATCCTGAAGGGGACAAATGTGTGTGGATGTGCTGGAGGTTGGTTGGGCTAGATGCGTGCTGGGTGCATGGCATCTGGGTTGCAATGTAGAGAAGAAAAAAGGGAGAAGAAGAGGTGACAGACGAGCATGTTCTAGACAGTGCGCGTCATGGAGAAGCCTCATGATTCATGTTGCCCATCTCATTAGCAAAGAGCTTCGCTTCATCATGACGGTGCAAGTCAGCAGCTCCCGATCACCGGGCCGGCACATGATGGTCCTCTACCCCCTCCGCTCGGTGAGCCGGCGCTAGCAACCCCACAATCCCCCGCGGTGTTGGATTCGGTGGTGTCGGTAGCACTTCGGGGTGATGGCCGCAACGGGCAGGTCAGGCGACGCTGTCACGACGCGCAGCGTTCCGTCAGCGAGCTACCGGGGGAAATGTGCTGCAGAACTGTTTCTGAGAACTACCTCCAGGGGGCGCTTCTCCACGACGGTGTTACGTTGCAGAAGTGGATTCAACAGGAGAAACGAAGTTGGTGGCACATACTCATCTGCAAGCTTCAGATGACGGAAAATAAACTCGGATCGGTGTGTCATTAGAATGAACGTGAGCTGCTCCAAAAAGGAGTCTTTGACTAATTGTGATTAACCCATAGAAGAACTTAGTCGTCATCAACTCAACAAGCAGAGGCTCATAGATCATGATTTATATGCGCCGAAGTCCAAGACATTATGAGGAATGACTGTGCGCTTTCCACAAAGGTGGCCGGAGAACGCGCTCAGTGGACTCTAGGAATGGCGAGGAAACAACGTAACAAGCAGCTCGTCAAAATCTCGCAATGAATGTAAAGAACTCTTATAGGCGTACAGGAGGCTCTCACTAGATGGTTGAAGGCCTATTGAACATACAAGAGTCGACTCTATTTGTCGTGTCTTATGTTCCGCCAGTAACTGCAGGGACCTAACGATTTGCCATCCGGTAAAACACGCTTAAATAGAAAATAATCGTTCCCCTGGTTTAACGACGCGCGATGGACTCCTCCGAGGTGTTGGTTGCTGGCGCAACATTGGCATCGGCAGTCTTGCCAGCAGCTCCAACCTCGGGGGAGTTGTTGTAAGTGTAACTCTGGTCTTGATCGCTCCCGTTCTCCAGATTTGCAAGCTTCGCTGCCCTATTACTCGTGGTTTAGTATGAAGATTTGAATAGGACGAAGAACAGGCTGCACTTACTCCTTGCGCTTAATGTAAACGTTGAGGACATGGGTTGCAACGATAAGTGCCAGTGCACAACCGAGGCAAAATGAGAATCCTTTTGGATAACTCGGGGATTCGACCGTCGGGAAGGTTAACAGGGGCGTCCAGGCCGTCGATGACTGGGCAATGATGGTGATCATGACCAGCGTGAACGACCGCTGCTCAGGAGAGTCTCGGAGGATGGTGTTGACCCAGCCGTGCAGCACACTCGAGAGAGCGTTGGACCAGTACATCGTCGCGAAGGCGAACCACTTGCCGCCCTCCGGCACGTCCCAGACCACGAGCATGATCAGGCCTGTGACGTTCCACAGCGAGGCGAAGGTAATGGCCCATGCGGGGCCTAGGACGAGGTCGGACAGGAAACACGCTACGATGTTGTACAGAATTCCCAGGGCCGGCGCGATGGTGCCCATCTCGTTTACCTGCGCCGGGCTGTAGCGGCCCAGACTCTTGATCCACAGCAGGAAGCTGCCGGTGCTCTTGTGAATGCCGGCGTTCCAGAAGAGCACGTCGACGAGGACGACGGTCCAGAACTGCGGGCTCAAGAAGATTTTCTTGAGGTGCCCGAACTTGAACTTGCCGCGCGTGACGTGTCCTCCGCGTTCGAGGCGGGCCTTGGCAACTTTGATATCATGTTCGTTGAGAATCCAGGTATTGGGCTGCTCGACAGTGCCGGGGAGGAGGAAGTAGCCGAGGATGCCGACGGGGATCGTGATGATGGCGCAAATGATGTACATCCAACGCCAGCCGGACATGCCGTGGACGCCCTCGAGGCGGTGCGATGCGCCTGCCGCGATAAGCCCCGCCGTGAGGGTTCCGAGGTTGAGACCGGTGTAGAAGATGCCGCCTCGTCGCGCAATCTCGTGGCCTCGGTACCAGGAGCCTGGAAAAGAAGTCAGTATGGGAGAGGATCTCTACGCGCAGCGCCTGCGACGGATTGTGTAAGACGAGTTGTGCCTACCAAAGACATAGTGCATAGCCGGGAAGAAAGCAGCCTGGGGATAACGCGTCAGCAACACAAAAGCTCTTTGAAAACTCATAGCACCCGAGTGGCGCGTTACCTCGAAGAAGCCGACCATAAAGCGGTAGGCCGCCAACTCTCCGAATGAGTTGGCGCGGTACTGCAGGAGGGTGAAGAGACCCCAGAGGATGTCCATGGCGGGGATCGTCCAGTACATCGGGATGTACGTGAACAGGGCTAAGAAGGGAATCATGCCAACAACTGCGCCAATTGTATACATGGTCTGTAGCTCGACAAGCTCATTGCCCTCGAAGCCGAGCTCTTCCTTCATGCCTCCGACGTAGGCATTGTCTGTCACTGTCAGCGCCGGTGTTCTCCCGGGATGACGGCTTGCGACCTACTCAAGTTTGCCTGGTCTGTGCTTGGATGTTAGCTGATGTTACGAATTATTTGTGAGACTGGACAAGACCGTACCAATGTACTTGACCCAGTAAGCCAGGACAGCGTAGGGGACGACGATGAGGTCCAGCTTGATGATGAACTTGCGCTCTTCTTCAGAATCTTCGTCCGAGTACCACTGAATGTGGTACCACTTCTTTCTGGGAACCGTGTAGTCTGCCATCTTGGACCTGGTGCAAACAAGCTGCGCTGCTGGCGAAGCTCGTATGTATCGCTTGGGGGGAGGGAGGTCGTTTCAAGGCAGGCTCTCGCAGGACTTCGAGATAGGACGGTCGAGCCTTCCAACACGTCTTTATCTCTCAGATATCCGGACATGGCCCAACTGATATCTGTGCAAAGACTTGCCGGCCGCCGGAGTTGATCTACCCCTGCACGTCGTAAAATCCTCCCACATTATCGATGGCGCGAGAGCATCTCTTGCTTGTGCCATGCGAATCGCCCATCAGACAAACCGGTAATTAGTGGGCGCGATCCCCGCCCGCCGAGGCGCGCTCCCGGAAGTCGGGAACCGTCCGACATCGCTCAGGACGGACTCTCTCGTGGCAAGATCAAGCAACGACAAGCTTCGATGCGCCAGAACCCTGCCGGGAGTTGACCGACACGCCGCACGCTGGAGCTGCAGAGGCCGCGAGATTCATCCGGAAACGGTCGTGTGGGTGGGGCGTGTGGCTGTTCGGCGTGGATGAGATAGGCTCAGCACGGGGGTTGACGCGTTGGTTTTGCTGACAGAGACATGCTTAACGGCGGGAAACAAGGTTGGGAACTCGGAATACAGATTTTTTGGAAGGATTTTGAGTGGTGTTTGCGGAGTATCCGCGGCATGACAGGGTCGTTGACTGGAAGGTTGGCAATGGCGTGCTTTATCGTCGTGATGGTGTTAGAGAAATGATAGGCAGCCCGACCTCAGCCCCAGTCATGGTCGACTAATCGTTCATGTTCGCTCTGTCCGACGTTGATAGAGTTGACGAGGTCTTCAATTGTTGGCAACTTCACAGGTGAAAGTGGTGATCGAATCGATCTGGTGATAGCCTCGTTGTTTCGTTTTGTTTGTTGTTGCTGTTTATGGAGGAATATCGTGGGCAAGGGCCCTGGGGGCCAAAGTGGTCAAGGTGCCTTTGGTGGGCAGGCACCCAGGTGAGGCAAGTGGGACCCAAGCCGCTGTTTAACTCCGACATTCCATCCTTATGTCCGATAAGCTTCAGAACCAACATTTATCATTGTCGTATAATTGACAGAAAAGCGATTGCAATGGACACAGACGGAGCGAGATAAAAAATTGTGTTTCATAGCCAACCCGTGCGTCCCCGGATCTTTATCAGATATCCGCTGGTACTCGATCTCCGTGATCCCCGTCGACGGTCTCAAGAGGGGTTGCTTTGGTTTGGCTACGTAACTCAGTCGGCGACTCGGGGTGTTAAGCGTCGCTCCGGGGAGTCTCAACCGCAGCTTTACCTGACTGTCCTTTTTTTTTTTTTTTTTTTTTTTGCTGTTCTGCATGTGTTGTCATCGGTGGAATCGTCTGCTCAACATAACTACTGGGTTGCGCGTATCATGGAATCAACCCCTGCTCCGAGACACTCAAGTCCTGAAACTTGACCGTTCGGCTATACCAGCCACATGATAAGGTCGTGTCCTTACCCCAAAGAACCATCTCCCACCATCTCAGCTTTTGAGTCGGTGGCGTGGAGGGCAATAAGAGCATGCAATTTCAAGATCGTGGCCGTGGCAGCTCAACTTCGAGCTCTTCCCACTGGCGTCGTCCTGTTGTGACTCACACCGCATCGCTAGACGCAGATGTCCTTTATAAATAGGAGGGTTGAGAACAGGACGAAAAACAAATGCTACTCAATGGTTTTGCTAGCCGAGGTCATTTGTCACATATTTCGGTGCCACAGTGTTTCATGCAGCCGCAGGCCCAGACATAATTATAATTCGTTTGACGCCCATGTGGAATCGTCAACGTCGATCACACAAAGTATGGAAGACAGCTGAGACGCTTCTAAAGACGTGCAGAGCTACGTAATAATGGGTTGCGATATGTACGCGATGAGATATAAGAGTCTCGTCACTCCGCGCATTCAATTGTCCATCATCAAGCCATCCGCTTCTTAGTCCTTCATCTGCATATTAGTTCCTTTTATTGTTGCTGGTCAACTTCATCTACCGAATAAATTCAAAACTCATACCTTTCTCATCGATATGCATGTCACCGTTTCTACCGTTCTAGTCGCCGTGTTCGCCATGGGCAATCTTGTAGCCGCTGCGCCAGTACGAAACCACTTCTACGCTCTTGACTGATAGGGTCTTTCTGGGTGGAGACAACCTTGATGCTAACGTCTTCACAGCAAAACAATGCCCGGGAACGCTTCAAGCAGCAGAACTGCCAAAGCCAGGCTTGCATTGACTCCGTTGACTCGGGCTGCCCACTCAGCAACATCAACTTCGTGCTTGGCGGTTGTGACGACCCCAGTCAGTGACATCTTCGAAGATGACATTGACAGAGAATGTCAGAGTCTATCATCAGTTGGAGAGTGCGTGGAAAGAACAAGAGCTGGATTCCGTAATCCATAGCTGCTTGACTCGCCGAGAAACAGTTGCGTCTAGGTGGCAAGTCAGTAGTCAAGACCTAACTATTTCCGAGCCACTGGGTTTGCCCTTACTACATTTGACGTTACCGACGGGTAACTTTAAAACTTATGATTAGTGAAGATGTGAGAAGTTGCAGTAGCTCGACACGAATTTGTATTTCTGATTGAGCCGAATTCGTCTCAGATTAGCAACGGACATTTAAGAGTATAAAATTCCTGTCTTGATACGTGCGTATTCATCATAACTAGGCCCATTGTCATAGATGTCAACGATCCATTCACTTAGCTAGATTGTAGTATAGTTGCTCGAAAACCGTGAAAAACTTTGACTTACTCGCGCTGTTCCGTGAGGAGAATGGCAAGTATGTGCCTTATGTCGCTGGCCGGAGAGCCAAAAGAAATTAACTGCGTTGTTTCATAGCAACACGATGCTTGTTATTCGGGCTTTATAAATAATTCTGGGACCAAACTTGCTTGAAACCAGGCAACGACTGCACGTCTACTTCTCTAATTCTAGACAAAGGTCTAGAATGAACAGGTGTGGTGGAACGTAGCAGCGGTTGAGACCTTTTGCTGCGTAGAGTATTGACTTTGTCCAAACTAGGCAAACAAATCAGCCTGGTCCGTCACGTCATAAGAACTTCAAGGTTAGGGGATCATCGGATGAGTGTCGATAAATATGGGTGCTTCTGCTCCCTCATTTCGCTGCGGCAAACGGCAAGGGCTGGTGGTAGAATGTACGGTTCCGTCTCCGGCTCCGAGAGCCGAAGGACATTCGCCTTTTCACATCTCCGTCTCGGGCGGACCGCACAGTTTCCGTCCCTGTCGTGCCTCATCGGAGTAAGTAGAAGGTCACAACTCATTTCTGCGATGTTTCTACTGAATTCGGATTGTGGATTACGTCGTAGGGGTCTCGGGATGTTTCGTTGAAGACCAGAACCTTGCCGACCGGACGACTCCAATTGTTAGCCCGCGGCCAGCTGTGAGCCGGTGCTCCAACCTAACTGGTCCATTCGTCATCCCAAAGCTGCCAGAGAAACACGCATCTCGCGTCAGTACGGTTTCACACCGCACTCAACCGGTTCAGCTGCCCGGTTTGGATTGGGGGATTCCGATGTTGCGGGACGGAGTCGGTGTATCTGCCTTGATGTATATGAAGAATAAGATTCTTGTTGGAAATAGGGACGAGAAACTCTGTCGTTATTCTTCGACAGTTTCAATGCGTAAACATGGATGTCTTAAAAACGAATCCCTTCTATCTCGGTGGTGCCCTCGTGTCCATCGCACTGGCTGCAGTATGCTTTTGCATCACAGACATGCTACAGCATTCTTTGACTAACAAGAACATAGTACATATACGCCGGTCTCACGAACCCGCTGTCGGATGTTCCAGGGCCATGGTACACCAGGTTCACGACGCTGCCCTCGACATTCAAGGTCATCACGGCTCACCACCCCGACTGGATCCATGACTTGCACGCAAAATATGGTCCAGTGGTGCGATACAGCCCACACGAGGTCGACATCTCTGATCCGCAAACATGCCAACGCATCCACAGCGTCAAGACAGGCTTCCTCAAGTCTCCCTTCTACTCCCTTCTCATCACCGACTCCTCGAGCGTCTTCAATGAGATCCGTCCAGAGATTCATTGGAAGTACAAGCGGCTCTTGTCGAACCCTATGTCGGAGACGGGCTTGAAGACTTTCCTGCCCCGCATTGATAGCAAAGTGCGCCTCGCAATTGAGCGCATTCGCGACGAGAACAAAACACGCGGAGCAGCCGACATCGCCAAGTGGTTCATGTTTCTTTCTTTTGACGTTATTGGTGACCTGGCGTTCGGCGAGTCTTTTGGCAACTTGGAAAGCGGCAAGGTGTGTTATTTTGGACCGCAAAAGTTAAGAGACGGTTATCTAACCAACAACGTTGCATGCAGAAAAATCGCTCTGTCAACGACTTCGTCAGCTTAGGCTTCGTCGGCGGTCTCCGGTCCATGTTTCCCACCATCGCCAAAATCTCCCTCTATCTGCCAATTCCCGTTTTCAAGGAGGCCACCGCCATTCAATATCGAACTTTTGACTATGCTCAGGGCGCGCTCAACCGCCACGCCAAGCGCGTGGAAGAAACAGGCTCCGATCCCCACCCGACTGTGTTCTCAAAGCTCTACAACGCCGGAGAGGAGGAGACATGGACGCCGATAGAGATACGCGACAACGCCCAGGTATTTATTGTCGGCGGCAGTGACACCACCGCCAATTCTATGATCTACCTCGTCTGGGCCGTTTGCAAGATCCCCGAGATCAAGGCCAAGCTTCTGAAGGAGCTGGACACTCTTCCGGATAACTACGGCTACGACGAGCTCAAGGAGTTGACGTACGTGAACTGGATCGTCAATGAGACTTTGCGGCTTTACACGGCACTGCCATGCGGTCTTCCTCGACTGGTACCGCCCGGCGGAGCAGAGCTTGCTGGCCAGTTCGTTCCTGGTGGGTTCACCGTGACCACGCAGGCGTACAGTCTGCACCGTGACGAGCATGCTTTCCCCGACCCATATCGATTCTACCCCGAGAGATGGGAAAACACCACCCAGGAGATGAGGGATTGTACCATGCCATTTGGGGGTGGAGCCAGAAGTACGTTTCCATGTTTTGCCAAATTTCGCGTCATCTATGGCTCGGCGTTAACCTTTCTCACAGCTTGCCTGGGCCGACACTTGGCGCGGATTGAACTTCGCCTAATCACCGCCCGATTTTTCAAGGCTTTTCCAAACGCAACGGTGTCTGGTATAGAGGGAATGTGTGACAAGGATATGGAGCCAGCATTGCACTTTCTGATGGTCCCGAGTGGACATCGTTGTTTGATCAAGCTGAACGAGTGAAGACATCGCACGGCATTTTTGCCTATAGATCAGATCTGAATGTGGAATACATGGTGGGAAATAGAATGGAAAGTAACGCCGATCTTAATCCCAGCTCATCTTTTTCTAAGCAGGAAGCAAGTGGAAAGGGAAACAACTCATGACTACCAAATAACAGGGCTGTATCTTTTTGGAAAAAACGAGACCTGTCTGTTACACAAATGGCGAGAGAGGCATTCGAAATTTCTTTGGCTCACCCATCACAGTCTATCCCACTTAGCAGGGTCGTACACGTCCACGCAGCTGATGTACTCTTCACCAGCCGCCACCCAGTCCTTGATGCCACCCAACAGGACGACACTGCTCATTTTGTCATCCTTTTGGTCCACAAGGTAGTCGTTGAACCATCCTGCCGCTCGTGTACCACGACCTTGAGACGAGCCTTGCGGAGTTGCTGCGTTAGTAAACTATCTGCTTGGAAATCTGACAATGGTCTACTATTAGGCGGAGCTTACCGCAGTACCAAACGATGTTTCTGACGCCAGCTGCTTGAAACAAGCTGTACAGTGTCGGGATAGATGGGTAGAGAGTTTGAGCAGGGAGGTTGATAGAGCCACGAATCGTACCGCCCTTCGCCACACGTCAGCGATCAGAACGCAACGCCTCTATTTGGTTTCAACGGTGGAAAACGATAGCGTGGGGGCAACTAACCTCGCGGTCATTGCGGCGCAGGTCGACGGGAACGAAATTCTTTGGGCCGCTGCTGTCGGCACTTTGGATGGCACTCATCACTTCACTGGGCGTCATGCCGCCGTGGTTGGGGTTCTTCGGAGGCGGATAGATTGCGTGCCATGGCACTTCCGTTGAGTTAATGGTGGCAGGGGGGTTGCAAACTGCTACTTTGACCTGATGAGGCTTTGACTGAACCTTTTTGATTGGTTTTACGAGAGAAGAGATGGCCAAAATTGCCCGCATGCTTCAATCAATACCTGCTTCTTAGGAATCATCGATTCGTAGCTAAGAGTAGGCAGATACTAGCTAAGCGTGTATTTATAGACATGGTTAGGCGGGACATTGTACCATAGGAACCAAGACAGACCAAGCTTGCTCTTAGTCTTGGGGACCACCGCACTCTCTGGTCAGCGTTTTGTTTTCTGAAATGTCACCGTCTAATATTGATTGGCCAGAAACCACCAACCAATCATTCTTTTACCTTCCGTCATGCGCCAGGTTCTTTCTCAACTCTGACATAATTGTTTTAGCTACCCGCGTCCGTCGATTATTTGTAAGTGCCCCCCACCTGTCTTAGCGAAGAGCCCGAAAAAGCATGTCACTGTCCGCGTTTAGTTGGTTCATCTAGGTGGGCATGTGGATGGGAAGACTCACCATGAGAACACAGCCTGGCTAAATGGCGCCTAGTGCTGGGTATATAACCTGATCTGCATGCTCAACACTGGTTGCATTCCAGTCAACTCTTCTTCCACGGCACCATATTCAACGAAGCAAGACTGGCTCAAACAAACACCACTTGGTTTATGCACACCACTCCCCCAGACGCGATGCCAAAAGCACGACAAACACATTGTCCTACAGACCCTGACATAGCCGTCGCCACTAATGCCACCGTACCGACCGAGGATCAAGACCACAGTGATCCACTTGACAGGCCCAAAGATCAAAGCTCACAGGATGATCTTGAACAGGGGCTTGCACAGGCGGGAGGCGGAGAGAAACAGGTCGCCGAGCCCGCCATGCCCAGGCAATCGGCTGATGATAGAGGCTCTGCTTTCAAGGCTTTAGGCTGGCTTGACAGGCTCCTAGCTCTCTGGATCTTTCTCGCCATGGCCGTTGGCATCATTCTTGGCAATTTTGTCTCTGATATAGGTCCGGCTCTACAAAAAGGCAAATTCGCTGATGTGTCAATTCCTATCGGTATGCGCCCTAAAGTAGTTGTGAAGGATGGGATGCACCTTACTAACGATATATAGCCGTCGGTCTACTCGTCATGATGTACCCAATCCTTTGTAAGGTGCGCTTTGAGTCGTTGCACCAGGTTTTCGCACACCGCGAAATCTGGAGGCAAATCGCCTTCAGTGTATTCATCAACTGGATTGTTGCCCCCTTTCTCATGGTACGTGAATAGGCCTTCTTCTTTGCCACTGCTCAAGCAAAGCTATGCTAACAACACGTCTGTCAGCTTGGCCTAGCTTGGGCTTTTCTTCCAGATGAGGATGGACTTAGAGAAGGTCTGATTCTTGTTGGGCTTGCAAGATGTATTGCCATGGTATGTTGAGCCTCCCAATGTTCGACGTTTGTAACTGACTCAGAAAATTCGAGGTCTTGATATGGAATGCGCTCGCTGGCGGTGACGCTGAATACTGTGCCATTCTCGTTGCCATCAACTCGATCCTGCAAATGGTCCTTTATGCCCCAATGGCCATTTTCTTCATCAGCATAATCAGTGGCGACTCGACGGCCCAGGAAATTTCTTACTCGACAGTTGCCACAAGCGTTGCCGTGTTCCTCGGAATCCCCCTCGGCGCGGCCATCATCACTCGATTTCTGGTTCGTCGACTAGCTAGCCCACGATGGTTTGATGTCGTTTTCATGCGCTTTCTTTCGCCGTGGTCGCTGATCGGTCTTCTGTACACGATTCTCATCCTGTTCGCATCTCAGGGTCGTCAAGTCGTGCAGCAAATTGTATCAGTCGTTCGCGTTGCTGCACCACTGATCGTATACTTTACCGTCATCTTCTTCCTCACCCTCTGGCTATCGCGTCGCGCCGGTTTCAACTACGCGCTCTCAGCGACACAGAGTTTCACGGCTGCTAGTAACAATTTCGAATTGGCTATTGCTGTGGCCGTTGCATCCTTTGGACCGGATAGCCAGCAAGCTCTTGCTTCTACTGTTGGGCCCTTGATTGAGGTTCCAGTCTTGATCGGGCTCGTGTACCTGGTCCGTTTGGTAGCTAAACGATGGGGATTTACGGCATAAAGGTGGAATGTGTCTAGATGCCGTTGTAAATAATAGAGCAGGTAAATTGAGGTTGTCAGGGGAAGATGCACAGAGTAAATTCAGAGTAAATAAGGCTATCTCGCATAGTACGCAGATTAAAAGAATTAAGAATTGGCCCAAATATGTTTTTGCACATCCGTGAGGTGCTAATGCTTCACCCTTACTGGAGCGGGAGGGAATCCTGTTCAATAGCCGGCTAAGTCATCTAAATTTCACTGACAGCAAAAGAATTCAGCTCTTCTTGAGCTTCAGAAACTTTCAGATTACAGTTATTACCTTCGTCTGCTTCTTAAGACGCGTCGATGCTCGAACATGATTCCACCGGCGAGCAGACGAGTTGAGGTCGAGCATTGGTAGACTTAGCAACCGTCCGGGTGGCCGGCAAAGGTCGTGTAGGTCAACTTCGATACTGACATTACCAAGTTTGTCCAAAGACGGAGAAGATGCTACGCGACTTTAAAGAGAGATTTTTCATTTTCGTCTTCAATTCTTCATCTCCTGTCACCAATGAACAAAAACATATAAGCTTTTCTCAAACGGCTACCGACCCAACAAGCGGAAGTAAGTCTGACTTTGTCCTCTCATGGAAAGGATGATGTTGACCCCGAACCTGAAAAGCCCTGCCTCAAGGCCATGCGTGTGAATTCCTCATCCACTTTTCTCGCCCTGGGGCTTGCGTCCACGGCTGCCGGAGGTAGATTGACCATCGTCCAGACCGGCCCATCTGGCACTATGTGTGCAACAATGGCAATCCAATGGACTGATTTTGGCGAATTAACTGTCAGGGGCCACAAAGGCTGCCACGGAATGTCTGTTCCAGACATGGGTGAACTCTACGTTGATGCAGACAAGCTCCGCGCACAGGCCCGGCTCAGATACCAGTCTTTCAAGAAGTGTTTGAACGATGACGAGTCGGTGTTAGAAACCGGCGGCAAATTCAACGCATGAAAAATCCTGTAATTGAAAGAGAGCCTCTGCTCCTGGCACTTGCTCAAGGACGATAGCGACCCCACGGCCGGCGAAAAACAGATCGAGACCCTTTCGGCTACTGTAACCGCTGCCGAGCAGACGTCCGCCGCTACCTCACCCGAGTGCTCTCAGCCTGTGGAGCCGTCGAGAATTCGCAGATGGATGGATGGGTCGTCTGGATCTAATGTTTCACAGTGTAGGTTAAAAATTGTGTGTTCTAGAACAAGTTTGGGTTAAGAAATCCTTTGTATTAGACTCTAACTAGAAAAAGAAGTCTAACTGTTAGCATAGGTGTAAATTAATATATTAACAGATAACGTAGTCCACAAGTGAATGAATCATACAAGTAAGTGAATCACTTCTTATCGCTAAGAAAACCTTAATTTCTAAGTATTTATTAAAAAGCGAATCTTAAGCTATAGAAGACCTAGTTTTAATTATTATATAGCAATAAGAGTTATATTTTAGAATATAATAGTATATAAATTCTATTTTACTTTAATCTCTTTATATAAAGATAAGCTGTTATCTTAAGGCTAGATAAGAGTCTATCTATATCTATAAGAGATATAGTACTGTACTTATTATTAAAGTATTATTTATTAGAATCTAAGTCTTATCGTTATACAATAATAAAAACTAGACCTTTTTTAGTTAAAGATTCGCTTTTAATAAATAGTTAGAACTTAGGGTTTACTTAGCGATAAGAAGTGATTCACTTACTTGTATGATTCATTCACTTGTGAACTACGTTATATTAATAAATTTACTTTATTTAGTTTAATTAGTGTAGCTGTAAAGGAAGAAAGGATAATACATAAGGGTGCCTGCCCTACTGTAGGCCTGCAAAGTAGGTAGGTAGCCTATAGTAGGGCAAACTACCTTAACTCTAATCCCCTTCTTAACTCTTAACTGCTCTTCTAGCAGTCTTAATCCCTACAAACCAACACTAATAATGAACTTCTAGAATAAATACGCCTTTATCTAACATCTGAATGAATTATACAAAAAGTCAACAACAGCATTCGCTCTTAACCTTAAAGTGAAGCTATTCAAGCTGGTGATTATGATTTGAGAAATGGCTACACATGACCATGGTTCCAAACGATTGTCGCTGAGTGAGACTGTCTTTGGCCGTGTAATCTACAGTCACTCAAGACTTGTTGAGTAAGAGCCATACTTTACTAGTAGACTACCAAGAGTGAATCCAGGGGCTCGGGTGTAATGAGGCAATGCAACTGAAGTATGTGCATCCAAGCTAGCTGTAGAAACAGGGAAAATGCAATAGTTTCCTCCTTCAAATGAAACCTATGCAAACGCAACCACAGAAAAGTGGCCTTGCTTTTCGCTGGAAGTCAGGCCAGTAAAATCCATAGCGGGCCTGGAAATCCTAACAAAATCTTGGGTCGTCACAGAAAAACGACGTGACCTTGAAATAGTCAAGTGTACTGCAGCGTCCACCCTCAATCCAAGCAGTCCACTGCGAGCATCCTCCTGGCGGGGGCGAACGCTTGCGATCAATTTTTAGATCGCAACCAGAGAAAAGTCCTTGTGAGATGAGGCCGCCAGAGTTCCAAGCAATGGGGCCGACCCTCGAGGTGTAAGTGCCCTCATTACGGCCGGAAGCACGGCTGCTACAGGTCAGCAAGATGGCTATTATATTGGAAACGAGTCATACACAGAGACGATGCATCTGTCGGTGGTCCAATGCCCTACAGCATCAGTTTCTGTTCTTTCTTCGATGGCGGAAGCGGAAGTTGATGCCGCAAGACATAGGAGAAGCAAGGAGGGCGACGAGAATTTCATTGTAAATGTCAGTGGGTGGTGGCTGAGATTTCTTGATGATGATGGTGGTGGTGGTGTTTAGTTCTCGTCTGGAAAGGCGAAAGTCTCCCGTTTTAAATGATGCTCAATCGACCGCGGGCATGTCGATAGGGTTGGCTCAACGACCCTGGGTGCCAATGAGACACTATTGAAGTTTAAAGCACACTAGAAATACTACGGTGGTGGACCCGATGCTCAATTTTACACAGCCGGGATCGCGTCGAGTCCATTGAACTTGCTCGGGAAACCAGGGAGATGTACTTTTAATTGGTTCTAGCAAGGCCAACATTCACCCGTACAATCGTTACTTTTCCCACTTGTGAGAAAATCTGAGACCAGGAGCCTTTGTCTACAGTGAAAAAGACACAAATAATCTTTTGATTCTGTGGAAAAACCGGCTACGTAGAATAAAAGTGGTATTGATCGATGCAGTTAGACATGTGAAGCATTTTGGTAGTACTGGTTCAGTTGACATCCGTATCTTTTCCACTCTTTCGAACAGTCAACCAAGTGTCTCATTATGGAAAGTTTTTTAAGTTGCATCTTTGATTCAGGAAACACAATCGACCGCTGAGAGAACCATCTCCAGGCCCTCAAATCTGTATAAATTGTCAGTTAAGGTCAACAGTACCAAGACTTGAAGCTGTGGCAAGGTTACCTTTGAAGCTCTGGTGCCATATTTTCCCGTAAATCGTTGGCTTCTCATATGGTTTGCCAGATGTGTGGGATCCAAGAAAGATATCTGAAGTATCTCATCGCCTTTATTACGTCTCAACAGCTTTCTGTAAAAGCAGCTTGCCTCCCGATCGCGATGCCAGTATCTTTCGTTATCAGCGTCCTTTTGGAATGCCTCCCCTTGATCAGAGTCGTTGGAGCCCCTGAATACAAAGACATCCTCGTCGAATATAGCGCTTGGAGAGATGAGCATCTTATCGCGATGTTTTTCGCTGATCTCCCTGGCTATGGCGACATGGACCTCTGATGGTAGCCCCAAGGGATGTTGGTTTGACCACTCGGGTGAGGGGAATACGCGAGTAGTGTACTTCGATACGTGGACAAGGGAGCTTATGACCTCGGCCAATGTCGACATCCAGAAGCCCCCAGGGTGCTCTTTGATGAGGTGAAGGAAGAGGTTTGCAAACAAATCGAGATTGACACCCGTTTTTTGATGAGCTGGATGTATGACAGTCAACCCAGAGTGAAGAAGCGGAGTGTCCAGCGCTGTAATGGGCAGCCAGATTGTGGAAAGAAATGCCACGGGCTCGCCATTTTGACGTGCGATGACGATGATTTTGTCATCCAAAGCATTGCAAGACGTTGTGTCGAAAACCTGGTACTTAGGTAGAGGATTGAGGCACAAGGCTCCCAACTTGCAAAGGGAATCTTGCAAAGTCGTCTTTTCAGCCAGACTCATGCTGAGACCTGGATGGTCCAAGACCTCGATGTCATAAGTTTGATACATTGGAAAATTGAGTTGATGAGTTTCTTGGCCCGAGAACACGTCTCAAGTTGCCTTGCTCTCCCTCTTCAACGATGTCAGCATTGTGGCCGATGGCTGCCTGTTGTGTGACTTGTCGTTGAAAGATAAGGACTGGAGCCAACCCCGTCGTTCCGCGGATACCGTAATCTCTCTAGCTTGTAATAGGCGGGAAAACATCTCCCCACCATAGCTTTGGACCTAATCTAGCCGCCGCAGACAACCCACAAGGGACCAGGCCCCCAGCAACGATGGTCCAGATCGGAAGAAAACCAGATGTCACATGACTCCTATCCAGGTTGATTATCCCTCCGCAGATGACCAACTTGGTGCTGACGTCTACAAACTACAGAAAACTGCTTCATCGGCCGGAAACAATCACCATAGAGCCTGGGTCATGATGCCCAGGACTAGCAGAAATCAAGCAAAGACACTTCTGAGCGATCTATACTCCTTATTCAGCCAAAAATATGAGTGCTATTGAATCCAATCTTAACAGAATGGTCATGGGATCACATCCACTGTAAAGTGAAGTAGGTATTACTGATGAAGTGTATGAATACCCAAATGCGTGGGCTATTGAAGTAGGGTGTCCACTTGCGATTACGTCCGAGCACCTCCGGCTTCTGCTTGCCTCACTGGTAGCCGGAGAAACCTACCGGACCATTTCAATTGCTCTTTTCATCATTGTGGGTTTGCAATTTTCTCAAAAAATCGATTCTCATTTGTTTCACCTGACAGCCATTACTCTCGTAACCCACATGTGCAACGGCTGCCCAAAGCAGCGCCTACGTCACCTGGGTGCTGCGTCCTCATTGTTTTTGCCTCGGATATCGCCTTTGTACCGTAGTTAGTTGTGTCTATTGGCTGTCTAATAAGCGATTACTGCTTCTCTATGGGTCTGCTCGACACTTTGAAGTCGATACGAACTATTTGTTCACCCCCTAGTAGCACTCGCCCCTTGAATCCGCACCCACAGACTCGTATTTACAACGATTACTAATTGGAAGACTGCGTTCATGTGGGTTTCTGAATTCGGCAGACTTGCGTAATTGTGTGCAAGGGAAACGACTTGAGTATATATAGAGCTGTCTACGTCTGTCTGGGAGGGGTTCTTTCCCAGCCTGCCAACATCTTCTTTTCAGCTTACAAGACAAATCTGATTGTACACATCTTGGAAGATACAAACTAGCACAATGCGTTTCAACTCTCTCGTCTCCGCGGCCTTCGTCGCCGCGTCCGCGGTGGCCTCCGAAATCGAAATCACGAACGTCAGAGCCAAGACGCTGGCCAACTACACTCTGACCTTCGAATTCGACATCATCAACAACGCCAATAACCAATCAGCACACTGCAATGCTGAGTGGTAAGAATTCATTTTTTTGCTGTTTGAAAACAGGTGCTGACAGTGTACTTCAAGGGATGACAACAATCCCGATTTCAATGCCGTTTGCTCTTCTCCCTTGTACAACGCGACCATCCACTTTCCCACCGGCTATTCTGGCATCCAATACTGGGCCACGTTCATCGGTATCATGGACCGCGACCACCGATTCATGGCTACTGTGGAAACTGGCTCGCCTGGATACACTTGTGGCCACTCAGGTACCGATGGTGTTCTCGGAATCTGCCTGACTGAGCCCAATCTCCATGTCGAAACCGTTGAGGTTTGAAGCCGTGCAAATGTGCTATTAGTCAAGAACAAAGCAGATAGATTTACATATTGAGCTTGAGAGGCTCATTTTGAGCAATGGAAAGTTGCCGTCATCATTACAAGAACTGTGAAAAATTGACAGCCTGCATGTTTGGCGCCCTCAACGTCATCAAGACAAATCAAAGGGGGATGTCATAGTATTGCTGATGCTGAAGGGTTAGCCCGGGGCATAGTTTGTCTGACAAACCTTATATCAAATTAACCGCTGCATTCGGGTTTTGGCCATTCAGTCATTCACCGATGACATATATAAAGTAACAATAGCATTTACTTGATAAAATGCAATGTGTAAATGCGTGAGAATGATCATAGACGCCCTGAAAGTGAAAAGCGTGCGGATACTGTCTAGTGGGCTCAGGCACACCCTTAAGAATCTGTATAGCAATTCTTAAGCATGGAGGCTGTACATTTACTGATCTGATGACCTCGTGCCGATCATTGCCAGGGTTAAGAGATCTGGCCACCGGGACCCAAGTAGACTGTAATCGGTCTTCCGCGGGCAGCGACACCACCTCCCACCCCCTACCCACCCCGTCCGTTAGTTTTGAGGATGATTAAACTCTTCAATGTAATGGATAAAAATGTAAAAGATATAATGGAACGCAGAACAGCTGAGACCAAAGCTCTAGCCCTCCTTGTTGTCCCGAAAAAAACGATGATCAAGATCTTCGCATTTCGTTGACTTTAGTGAGCAGGTTGAAGCGGCTTGGTGAAATTGAAATAGTACCGACGTATTAATCTATAGTTTTCTAGGTTCACTGTCTACTTCCTCGGCGTCTCCGCTAAAAGCACAATGTGGAAAGCCCCTATTTCATTTGAGGGCTTGTGCCATCCGCTGAGAATAGTCTACGACAATGGCTGCCCTTGTCCTATTTGGAACGAATGGAGTCTTTACTATCAATCAGCTGACGTCTCAAGTGTGAGAAACTCTGAATACGAGTCCGGGAGGGGTTATCTAGAGCTTGGCCTAGACCCAGGCAGCAAATTGGTCAGATTTCTGAATATTCCCCCTTTTTTGTGCCTCAGAGCCTGGGCCCAACTGCTGACCGCCACTTGATTTCAAACCGAATCAAGAAGGTCTCACGTGTTCTCTATGGCCGAGAGATTCAGTTTTCTTCCTGTGTTCAAAGATCTAGATAGGTGATCTTGCTCATAACCTTTGACAGTGGCGAGCATAGTTAGGGACTGAGGGCACAAAAATATCTAACTACTTGTTCCGCGTATCAGATTTAGTGTTCCTAGACCAAGGATAGATTGATAAAGTCTCGACGCTCAGGATAGCATGTCGGAAACGCCTCCATTTCTGATACGATCTGCCAAGATACATCATCCATGTTGACACTGAATGAAGACGGGAAGGAGTTGTACTCGGAGGATACTTTGGATCACCTAATCAACCAATACTCTGGCGTTATCACTTGCTTCATGGAGGTATTTGGAAGTAACTGTAGATTTAGAATTCTTTGACACAGACAAACGCCGAAGTAGTTGCCCCGAAATGGAGCAGGTCACAGGCGGTGATTAATCCCACTGGTCGGAAAGAATACATCTACACGAAGTGTGTTTTATTTGTGTAGTTAATGATACTTACGGGGTTTTCTGAAATGGACGTGAATTACAAATCTTGCATCGGTTCAAGATCTGATCAAGCTTGATTGTGCCTTTGTCAGTCTGTTGCCTGAGAGCGGAGATGATGCAGCAGAGCTTTCAGGGACCATATCCCTAAGATATGGGCCCGATCAACGAATCGTAGAATTGGGGGTTGAACCGAGACTAGATTCGGTATGCTGCCGTCTTGGCGAGACAGTCGTGTGGAGAACGGCGGGCCGCGGACAGCCGGTGGTTTCCTCGATTTTCACGAACCCTGTTCAGTTTTAGTACGAGATGATCCTAGCTTTAGCCAATGACATGAATCGTGGCATTGGCCTCGCAGCGTTGTCGAGCCATTTTGGATGCCCTTTCCTTTCTTCTTGGACTAATGATGCTCCTATTATGCTAAGTCTACTAACCCAGATCAAGGCGTCAGCGACGGCAGCGATAATCTGCTCCTAGACCTGACTTTACGAAGTTCTCATCGCTCTCTCTAGCTTGCGAGCGTAACCTTTGTTATTCAAGACGAATTAAAATGTTGCTTAGTAGACTGCGTCCACGGGCTTTGTTCAGGTAGAAAGTTTTGAGTTCCGTCACATTTGCCATTGGAAACCATCAAAACAGCTCCGTCTAGGGATGAGCACTTTCCAGCAAATACCATTCTGGTACTTTTGTAGCCCCTCATGGCCTCATTATTTGGCTTTTACCTATGCCCAAACGTTTGTATCCACATGTTCATCTCATCTTTACTGTTGGAGGGTTGAAGGGGAGCTAGAGCAAATCTAGACATCGTGAAGGGTAGGGAACTGAATTTAGGTAGATGGCACTCTGTTAGAGTTCGATACTCAAATCAATAAACGGGACCGATTCGTGCGAAGGGCTTGAGACTTGCTAAGGAGAACCTACCCATAAACTCGGATTAGTCCTCGTATATGTGATACAGGAGGCCTTTCTGTCTGGGCATCCTAGCACTTTCCAGCACTTCATCGGCAACCCAGTCCCCAATTCCGATAATTAGTATTGTTTCAGACACCAACGGTCAAAAAATGGACAGTTTACTGAGTGGATTAGCGCTTTCGATGCTGTTAAGCTCGGTCTACGCTGTCGCTGGTACCGTCAGCCTTCCGATCGAGGTCCAGAAATCGCCGCAACTTACTCACAGGGCTATGGGGGTCAAGGACGTCACTCTTGTCAACAATCAAAATGATATGAGTGACCGATACTACGGCATCAAAATCGAGGTTGGCACCCCGTACCAAGAGCTGTCTCTGGCGCTGAACACGAGATCTTCCGACACGTGTAAGTTTTGCCATGTATTCCAGCTGGAATCCCATTGCTGATCATCTAAAGGGTTTCCCAACTTCAACCCCGTTAAGTCGAGTACTTTCGTCAATGGATCTTTTGGCTCTACCGAAGTGGCTTACGGGGACCCAACTACAATCCCATCGAGCGTCCAAAAGTTTCATCTGGACTATTATGAAGATGTCTTCAGGATTGCCGGAGTGAGAATCCCCAAACAGCGTTTCGGTATACCGAGTAAGGGACCCGATGGACTACCCACAGGTGGGCTTCTCAGCATCGGTCCTAACCTGCAATTTGGCTATGGACGGAACAAGCCGTTCAACACCATCGTCGACAGCTTGGCAGCCCAAGGTGCGATAGCAAGCCGAACATACAGCGTTGATTTGCGAGGCTTCGATGAAAAGAAAGGTTAGCGAAATTGCGTTCGCATTTGTGTCCTTGCCGTATGTTAACCGTATTGATAGGCGTTCTCCTTTTCGGTGGTGCCGATACAGGCCGTTTCAATGGCGAACTTGTGAAGCGTCCGCTTCTCAAGGATGAACTCGGCACTTGGGCGTGAGCTCCCGACCGTAACGCTACTAAATTGACGAGAGATGGTGTTTAAGCTGACCGTTTTATTCTACAGGCCGTCTATTGCCCTCACAGGTATGGGCCAGACAAGCTCGAATGGCTCGGTGCAAGCCTACGGCGTAAACGCCGCCGACTCCATATTCACGTTGGATACGGCCAACCAGTATATGAGGCTCCGCCACTCCTTCGTCGACCATTTGCTGCGCGATTTAGGCGCAATCAACGACGGAAACGACTTGTACACCGCGCCATGCTCGAAAAGGGATGGACCTGGCAGCTGGGACTTCCATTTCGGAAATGCGACGATCAAGATCCCGTACAAGAACCTTATTCTGGACGCAACTGTGGAAGAAAACAGCGACTATTGCTTGGTCGCAATCTTGGTTACGTGGAAGGGACAACTCGTCCTTGGAGGTCAGTGATTGAACATGATGATGGCTTTGTCGTCGGTGGTTTGACAGACGCTTACGTTCAAATTTCACAGCACCCTTCTTCCAGTCCGCTTATATCAGCTTCGATTACGACGATAAAAAAGTTGGTCTGGCCCAGCCGGCAGACTGTGGGGGGAAGGTTGTTGCTTTTGGCAGCGGCGGTAATCCCATTCCCAAGCTGACCGGTTGCGAGCCAAAGTAGTTGGTGGCAATCTTTTGTACCCCTCGAGAGGCCTGAGTGGACTTATGCGTGTTTGAGTTTAATTTATAACGTTCTTCTATTCAAGGCGTAGCTATTAAATAATGTTGATGGATCGAGCCAGATGACAGGCTGTTCTCGGACTTGGTGTCTGGCAGGGCCTGCTTGTATTCGACACTGGCCCGGTGGTTCAGAGGCTGCCGAGAGGGTCACATAGATCGGGAACAAATAATCAATAGGTCCTTGTGGATATCGCCGCGAAATGTTGGAAGCCAACTGAGTCCACTAGCACTTTGTTTCCACAACACTTATCACAACTGTCGTAGCGACGATTTTGGAATGAAAAAAGTTAGCCAAAAACATATGCATAACCTCTCATTAATACAAGTCTCAATTTCTCGAGGAATAAACCATCCGTCTACATGTTTAATCTTCTTTGAATACTGGTACGCCATGCGCTATTGCATCATTTCAGATCTCCATCCACCAACCTTGCCACCACTCCTGTACCAAGACCGCAAGTCCGCCTCTGACTGTGCTATCAACTAATTGACGACATTAGTTGTTCCAAATCAAACAGTTACCCCGGCCAATTTGACGTAACATTGCTTTGCCTTGCTCGTAATACCCTCGATGGGCTCGTACGATGACAGCTCTTTACTGCAGGGCTGCAGCTCAAAGTTCCAGATGATCAAGCTTATCAACAGCCTCAACTCCAGATACGCCAACTTCCGTCCGAAGCAGCCCCTGGTGCCCAGACCGAACGGAATGGTTGGGCCCGCGGTAGCATTGTAAACCTCATTGCCTGTCTGCTCGTCCTGCATCAGCCACCTCTCCGGGCGAAAGACCTCCATGTCGTTCACAGGCCATGATCTGATGCCACGCTCCTTCGCCGCCAGCTGAGACGTCTCGCCTCGCAGTGCCTCGTCAATCTCAGTCGGTGGCGAGGTAAAGCTCGGGCCAAAGTTCGGCATGAACACATGCGTACCCTCTGGGATATGGTGGCCGAGAATCACGGTATCCTGGGTGCACTGTCGATCTACGACTGGGACGGTGTGACCAAGCCGCAAGATTTCTTCAATGACAGCATCGAGATACGGAATCTTGGCTTTTGTGATTTCATCATGCGTAGGCGCACGCTTCTCAACGAGGGCTTCGGCGTGGGCGTCCCATAGATCCTGTCGGAGCCTCGTCTGTGTTCGCGGATTGTCGGCCAGAAACTTGACGCCCCAGCAGACAGTAGTGCTGGTAGTATCGTGACCGGCAACGACGAAGCCGAGAAGCTGGTAACATTAGTTGAGCGCCAGCCTATGGTAGTCGGTGTGTGAAACTTACTTCATCCTTCATGGTCAAGGACCAGTATACTGGCTCACGACCTTCCTTTTTGGCGAAGGAGCGCTCGCGCTGAACGATGAGATCCACGGCGCACTTGACCCATGATTCATTCTCTTCGTCGGATTCCTTCAGGAGCTTTTCCACAGCGTGGGATGCCTGCTCTCGAAGAAACTCAGTCCTCATGTTTTTGAGCTTCCTCTCATGCGGCTGGAAACCTTTCAACCACCAAGCAAGTTTGATGAAGCCCGAATCTGCGACATCCTGAACGAGGTCGCCAATGGCCAAGGTAGCTTCGATGGACTCGTGCGGTCGGGCAACAGGGAAGTCAACCGGAGTCCCTGGGGCGGCCAGGTCACGGGACTGCTGCACCGTCTGCTCTTCCGCCGCCTTAAGCAACTCGATCTGGGGAGGTAGAGCCCGATGGGGGTAGCTATCACCGAATCCGAAGTCCAAAACGGCATCGAGCGCGGCGTAATATATATCCTTCTCGGCGCTGAATGGTCGTCCGTCGGCGACGCGAGCCTTTTGCTTCCACAAGTCGATGAGCTTAGTCGCGCTCTGGTAGATGTTGGGTGCGGCAACCCCAGAGAGGAAGCGTGGAGTCATCAAGTCCTGTAGAAGCCGCCGGTGGCTCTTCCATTCTTGTCCCGACTTCAGGTTGATATGGAAGTTGGGGGACTCGCCGCCCAGCAAAGCGATAGAGAAGTCGGAGCGGTCGAACTCTTTGCGGCGCATAAGTATATCTTGGGCCTCGCGGAAGTCGGTAACAACGACGATAGGTTTGGAGAAGGGCGTGATGAAGAGTTGGAAAAGGGGACTGGAATGGCGCTGGGCCTGCTTGGCCATCCACCGCAGAGGACTCCCGTTGGACTCCTTAAGCATCGCTGGGATGTCACCGAGCATGGACTGAGTGGCGGCCGGGTTGTAGGGGATTCCCGCAATGGGCTTAGGGAGGAAATATTGATATAGAGCGTAGAGCGCAACGGCAACAGCTGCGGCTACAATGCCAAAAATTCGCTGCGTCGTGTCCGGGATTTGCAGAACTCCCAGCTGGAACACCACTGGTTCTATGGCGTCGGCAGTCGTCATTTTCAATGATGATTCGATAAAATTAAGATCTCTAGTAACTGGTATGAAATTCGATGATAATCATTTGCTTGTTCTTTTTCATTCAGATCTTCGAGCTTGTTATAAGAAGCTGAGCATCTACATGTTGTAAGTTGGAACTCGGTCGGTCATCCGCGGATGCCGACCGGGTTCTCAGCTTCGGCCGCGTCCCGCGAGTTCCGCCCTCGGCGCCACACTTTCTTCGGCCGCGTCTCGCAAAGTCCGCAAGTTCCGCTTCCCGACGTCACGCTTTCTGGAGTTTGCGGCTTACAGCCGCCGAATTACGGCTCTCAGTGCATGTACTGAGCAAACAAAGCTATCTAAGTGGCAGATATCAAGTTGTCACGACCGGTTGGTTCCATTGAGTCCTCCGTTGATATGATGTCACTCGGGGCGGCTCGCACCGCTCTGGAAAGTGACGAGACGCTAACGGTCGATGCGACTCGACCGGAGCCGGCTTGCGCGGCACAGATTGGGCGTTACTCTGCGGCTGGCTGTCACAGCTACTTGACCGCAATTGCCTCGCCTTTCGCCAGGGAATTGTCGATGTTTCCACACATAATCCTGAAAGAGGCCATGGAGTGAGCTGCGTCCCGCGAGACTACGTACCGAATCATTTGCTAGTCCAAGACTTAAGGGCGTCTTTGCATCCCCCGGAACAGAGCTGATGTTGGCAGTTCAGTGAAAGAGCACATCAGCGAGCGGCAGAATGGCCCTAAAACTGCGCTGGGGGTTCATTTTTTGTCACTTTCATAAACACGCAAACAGCAATATGACTCAAGATGCATTAAGGAGCCGGTGCCCGGAGCACGCTGGGGAATATCCTAGCAACACGCAACTACTGCGCCAGACTCCATCGTCATCGTGCACACCCCACTGGCCTGTCTTAATGTAAGCAAGGATAATTTGTCAATCATCCATCTCACAAGTAGCCGGCGGGACCACGGGGAATCGTCTGAACCGCCATACATGTCAGGGGATTGCATCAGACGGAGTCCGCGCCATCCCGCCCCGTCCCCTGCCTTCATAAATGCCTGTGCGGCTCCTCACGCAGATAACCCATCCATGTCATAGCTTGTTCGCGCATGGCATTTTGTGTAGATCAGTGTATTCGCCAACCTGGATGACCCGTCGGCTCAAAAACTGCTTTTCACGAGTGCCGCCTTTGCGCATCACATCAAGATTTCTAGGGGAGCTAGTTTGCATGGATCTTGCGCCCACATAATCTCATTCCATAAGTCATATACAAGTCATGAAATCCGTAGCAAGTCATTACGGGGATGATGATTGATCTGGCCAAGGTATAATCCTGCATGGGTGTTGGATGATCTAATTCAACTGCAATCACATCCTTCAAAGAAGCTAAGCTCAACAGCTTGGAACGGGCCGTGGCCTAAACCAGCCCAGCTATAACAAAAGACCAAAGATGAGAACACCGGGGAAGTTCGAAAGTTGGAATACACGAATGGAAACTTAGGGTTTTCGTCATCCGCTCAGTTTTCTATGCGGAGCCAAAACCACAAGGGCTTTAGTTGCAGTAAAGGTCTGACTGGTCATCAAATCTGCAAAGACCGGTGTACCAGCGGGTGTAAAGCTATCAAGTTGTCAGTGAAAGCCTTTGAGAAGGAAGCTGGGAAAGTCTTGCGTTGATCGTGCCACCGTCTCCCTGAGACCAGAAGGCGTTGTTCTTGCCCATGTAGAAACAGTCGTAACTATTGAAAATTTTAGAATCAACGGGGAAATATCGCAAGGAAGACCGTCGTACTCAGTCTTGAGAGGCCAGATAGCAAGCTCCTGACTGGTCAAGCCATATATTCCTCGACGGTCTCTAACGTCGTAGCCTTTATTGTAGCAGATGGCGGCAACCGCCTCCGACGGGTAGGGGTTGTGATCAATCATGATCTTGGTTGTGAGCTGAGTGAATTGCTCCCGTGCCTGTGAATATCATTAAGTAAGTTTGCCACACGCAAATCTCAGTCAACGAAGTCCGCACCTCGTTCCAGTTCGAGATACTCTTGACATGGTTGTAGGCGGCAGATCCAGCAGCATAGATTATCTGGCCCAAGCCGACATTAGTAGCGCTGTGGGTGTTGAGGCGCTTGGAAAGAGTTTGATCGTTCTTGGTCTTGGCTAGCTGTTCCTTGAAGTCGGCTTCAATCGTCTTCCAATCCGGCTTGGAACTATCAGAATCAGCACCCGGCAGTCCGTCAGAAGAAGTTGTTGGGGCCCCAAGCACCGGAGACGAGGCAGCAAGGCCAAAGAAGTAAGCGACAGCGATCTCTTTGAAACGAATGATATTGGTTTGTTCAAGAGATGGTGAGAAACCAGTGTGAAGTTGGTAAATGATTGAGTAGCTGAGCTGGCTGGGACAACAGAGGATAGGAACTTTCGTGGATTGGGCGGTCTTCAAGTATATGTAATTTCTCCTCCGGACCTGGGTATTTTCATTCAATCTTGTCACGTACAAGACATCGGCACCCGTGAGAGGCGATTGGAAAGAGTTAGATACATTGAATACCTTGATTAATTGAGGGCGGTCCCCGTCGGAGGCCGTCATCGCTAATCGAGTTATGATAGTATAGAAATAGGAGTCTTAGACACCAGGACCTATAGGAAGGGTTGCCTGCATATGGCTACCGATTAGTGATCACTGACTATAAACGGGCTGATGCTTAATTTAAACCCTCTGCAAATTTCGGGTCTTCGGGAGAGTCAAACATCCACACCACGTAGGTGCCAAACTTACTTTGACGACTGTTGTTGTTCTATGGAATGTAAGAATGACAGTGGAGTAAAAAGGATGAAGAACGGTCTTTTTGAAACGATGTTACTGGCTAAGAATGGCGGACTTAACTCGGCCGAGAGGAGGTGGGACTTCAGTTAGCGTTAGTGGCAGAACCACGGAAAGGCCGATTGGATATCAGGATATTAGCATCATGAACAAAGTATCCAGGTAAGATTGCATTAGCCGGCTAAGCACCACACTGCTTGGAGCCCAAGAAACTGCCAAAACAATCTACAATCTGTTCCGACTGGCTATGCTTTTCCATCTATAAATGCCCATACAGCCTTGAATTTATTTCAGCTACATATAAAGTCAGTCCATCATTGCCACACGAACCTTCCCAACTACCTATCATCTTCAAAACATCATCATATACCTTCACTCTATAATATGATGAAGTTCCCATCGGTTTCTACCTTAGCCCTTTTGTAAGCATTCTCGGGGAAATGCCGCCGAGTTAAGGTTGGGAACGTCTGCTAACACGATACGGTCAGTGCGAGCGGTGTGTTGGGCGACTTGCACAACTTCTGTGCCTGTGGAAAAAGACATAGTGGTGACGCAGTAGTTGGATCATATGTGAGTGACAACAAGAAAGCTGTGAAGGTTAGTATTAACCGGAAGCAGTGGGCATTCAACACCGACGCCACCAAATATGCGTGCTCGAGATACTCCTTACGCAATACCGGCTCAGAGACATGGGACAGTTGCCCTGACTGTGAGCAAGCCAGATCTACGCTTTCTGTAATCATAATAACTCGATTATAGGCAAGATGGACACGTACTACATGGACGCTAATCCAACACCTTCGTGCTTCTCCTTCGGCTTCCATCTCGGCGGCGATGAGTTTGACTACTACTGCGGACTTAATGGACTCCAGGGCTACTGCAAGAATGCAGACTAGGACTTGATACCATATGTTGTGCCTGATTTAATTATTGTTAGTTTCTAGGCGTTCTGTGGAGAAACTTTCCTCGTGAGCTTGATGACATACAATCAGTCATGTTGTGGGTGTGAATGAGTCGTACTGTTGACCTTGGAAGCAGAGAGCCCGTCCGGCCACATGAGTCATTGGCACAGTTTAATAAAGTAAACCATGTAGTCTGGGCGGCCTTGGGCGATTCTCGCCTTACAGCGTAGGTCTTCTGGTCCAACCTGTGTAGAAGTGCACAAGCCGGAAGCCGGGCCCGAAGTAGTGCCGAGACGGCGTATCCACTGCCCCGCTATCGGATGCAACTGTCCGCCCCACTACCCCGCCGTCTAACTCCTGCCCTGCCTATGACTTAAGACTCCACACTCGCAACTTCACGCGGCCACCTACAGCCCCTCAACCATCTCGCCTTCTCGTCATTGCATCAATCACCATCCCAATCCAACCCTATCCAAATCAGCAAGATCTCACAATGGCCGAGAACCCCAGCGCGAAGCGTCAAAGATCCTCCAAGGACGTCCCTTACGAGCTCATCTACTGGCCCGGCCTACCCGGCCGAGGTGAGCACGTCCGGCTCCTCCTTGAGGAGGCCGGAGCCGAGTACACCGACACGGCGCACATCGAGGGCGGTGTCAAGACAGTGCTGGCCCAGATCGATGGAAAGTACCTCGGCGACGAGCTCAACCCGCCCCCGTTGGCGCCGCCGATCCTTAAGCACGGCGACCTCGTCATCAGCCAGACGCCCAACATCCTGCTGTATCTCGGCCCCCGTCTGGGCCTCGCGCCCAAGATCTCCGGCGACGACGACGGTATCTACCACGTCAACGCGCTTGCGCTGACGGCGCTCGACGGCTTGAGCAACGAGGCGCACGACACGCACCACCCTGTCGCGACCGGGCTGTACTACGAGGACCAGAAGGAGGAGAGTAAGCGCAAGGCCAGGGATTACACCACCAACCGACTTCCCAAGTTCTTCGGCTACTTCGAGAGGGTCCTGAAGAGCAAGACCAGCGGCGAGGGACCTTGGCTCTACGGAGGATCGTTGACATATGCAGACTTAGTGCTGTTTCAGGTGAGATCACCCTCCCCAAGGTACGAGTATGGTAGATGATGCTGAGCCGCGCAGTGCATCGATGGCCTCAAGTTTGCCTTCCCCAACGCTCTCAAGCGCCTCGAGGGAAGTGGCGACTACAAGGGGCTCTTCGAGCTCTATGACGCCATCAAGGAGCGTCCAAAGATCAAGGAGTACTTCGCCAGCGACAGAAGACAGAAGTACTCCCAGGGCATCTACCGTCACTACCCTGAGTTGGATGAAGAGTGATTGTGAGCAATGAATAGAGAGAGGCGTTTTCTTGATCAAAGACGACTTAACCAACACCTAACCAAAATAGAAGACTAGCTGTGAATCACGTGTGGGAATTGTGAGCTGCATATCAGTGCAGTTCCCATTTCTTTTCGCTGAAATTTGATAATGGTAGTCCAGTGGGTTTTGCCAAAAGTATTTTCCGGTTCTTGTCTCTCGAACCCTTCAGAGATGCCAACGTGAAGCAATGGAATCGTGGCCGGTGTTCGCTCAGCGACTTCAGCATTGCAGGATCGCACAGCCCGAAAGTCACTGGTATTCTCGCTATTAACAGCGTTCCTGAGATTATCATTTGGCAGTGGCGGCCCAGGTTGTAAACTTTTGACCATGGGAAGACCTGGATATCAGATAGTGTCCGAGAGGCCTTCGACCTTGCATTAAGCGAAGACTGAAAATGGCAACATCACTTTTTGACCAGACCTCTTCTGTAATACGGAGGCTAGTGGAACAGAAAATCAGTCTTCCGTTGAGTATTCACATGGCAACCCGTCAACGCGACCGGACGCGTGCCTTTTTTTCCTCGCCTTCCAACGCGTTTACCTCACCCTCAAAACCGTGGCAACAGCCACAAAAACAACAATAGAGCGCGAAGCTCTTCGCTCTCGCAACAGCGCAAGGTCTCTGGCCAAAGGAGCTTATTCACAAATTCACCTCACCAAACCCCCATCGTCGAATTCAGACATAAGGATGTCTGATGTGGACGAAGCTTTCGCTCCGCGTCGCGGCCGCGATGCCCAGCGACGCAGTCGCAGAGCCGCATTGGTAAGTATTCCCGTTCTTTCGCACACCCAACTTGCTGTTCCCATCTCCTTCCTACCAATACATGAGTTTATTGACTTACTTTCTTTTCGTGAAGCTGCAGAAGGAACGCAGCCTGGCTGCCTATGACGACGACTTTGAACCTCCCATGTCCCCGAACAGCCCTCCCGCCCTTATCGTTGATTACGGCAACGTGGAGCACCACACTACTTGGAATAATATCCACTTCATGAGCGACAACCTCACCAGTAACCACGAGGTTATCAACGACTCTGGCCATTCGGCAGCTGGCGGACACCACGGCAACAGCTCCACCGGTTACAGCTACAACAATGGCAAATACAACAGTGCTCCCACCACTGAAGATAGTCCTAGAAACTCTTTCAAGCCCATCAACGCCCAAATTACAGATACTGGCAACGAACGTCTTAGCAGTGGCAGTAGCAGTTCCGGCGGCGGCGGCCGTGGTGGCAGTAGCAATGCCAATGCCAACGCCAATGCCAGCATCGCTACCATCGGCAGCTACCTTATCAACAGCTTCAAGCCTATCAACGGCAACGTGGCGAACAGTGGTAACAGCAATGGCACTACCATAAAGGTTCCCAAGCTCAAGCCCATCAATGGAAACGAGGCCGGCAATGGCATTGGCAATAGCAGTGCCAGTTCTACTTTCACTGCCTACCCCAAGCCAAAGGAATTCCATGCCTTCGAGCCTTTGAACGCCCGAGGCCTTCTTGCTTCCGCCATTCGCCTCTCTCGCAAAGACCACTAGGATTGGATTGTCATCCGAGACCCATCGGATCCTGCTTTCCGCCAGGACTGTGTTGCCCATCTCCAAATGCTCACCGACTTCCTCACCGAGGCATTTGACGAAGACCCTGACCTAGAGCCTGTCATACCTCACTTCAACCGCAAACATGTCGACCAGATGGGCGCCATCATAAAAGCTTTCAATTACTACTTCTTCGTTCTGGCAGCCTTCGTTGTCCTCTACACAATCAAGTTGGCTGTGGCTGCGCATGTATGTCTCATGCTTCTTGGATGGGCTTTCCAGGAGTAGATGGGCGTTAGGATTTGCAATACCTTGCACAATACTCGGGGGCAGGACTTGAGAATCGCAAAATGCAGCTGGGATTGGAAATGGGTCTTGCGTCTCTTGAAGGGAGGGTGTTTGGAGGAGCGGCGTCGCAAAGTACCTAGGGCAAGTATGCAAGCACAAACAGAAAGAAGAAAACAGAGCTGCAGTTTTATGCAATGAATCAATTGAAAAGGAAATGCAATTTCATGGCAATATACTCACTCATATCAACGTCAGCTTTTCGAGGAAGGAGCGATTCCTCTCGTACAACGCAACAAGTCAGGGAAGGAAGGAAAGGCCTTTCGTCCTCACATAATCCACTCTCCTGCCCATACATCTGGTCACCCCCCCTCTTTATCTCCCTGAAACCAATACCGACACCTCCCACCAAAAAGAAGAACAGCCAAGACCCAGCAAAATGGCAAGTTACCCTCTCTCTTGTGGACAGGATGCTTTTACAAGGCGTGCTTTCTAGCAATCCCTTGACACAAATTGACCTTTTAGTAGGAAGTTGACAAAAAGAACTGCTACAAAGCGCCAGTCGGAAGCGGAAGAGCCTTCGACTACTTCAACCCCAACGTGAGTTTCCCCCGCCACCCCAGTGATGCCACCGGGGTCCAGGGCTCCATCGCTGACCTTCTTAACAAACCAGAAAGCGATTATCACAGGCAACATAGACTCCATGGAGCAGCTGGCTAAGAAAACCGAGAGACTCGGCATCTTCGAGACCAGCGAGGCATCCGAGCCTTCTTCCGGCAAAAAGGACAAAGACCATTCCAAGGGCCGGGATCGCCCGTCTGATCTCGGTTTCGTGAAACGGAGTCCTGAAGATGTCATACGTCATATCGCCCAATTCCTTTCTTGAGGCGTTCATTGACTCGTATCCTCCCATTTGTCTCACTGCGTCAGCCACGCCGGGCTTGGGTTGCAAGGAAATGGTAGCAGTAAAGCGAAACGGTGGATCAGCGAGCGCACCGGCGAGGACAATCCCTGGTGGGATGGGCGGAATGTCGATGCTGACTTCGAACTGGTTGGGGGCAGGAGGCAAAACTCTTGATTCGCGTTTGTCGCTCTCTGGGAGGGACCAGTCGTAGAACACGATGAAAATTGAGGAGGCGTAGATGAAGTTGAAGGTCATCCCCGTGTCTTCCCCAAAAGATCACTGGTTTGTTTTCTACTCTCGACCTTACCTTCCACTCTGGGTCACGGTATTCCCAGACTCTCTGAGCCGAGACAAGAAGACAACTGACAAGTGATTTGAATACCCGAGAATTCTCAAACTCACCTAGCTCTGAATCGAAGAGCTTATCAACGGGGGGCAATCCTTTGCTTTTGGCACACGGTAAAGTTCGTGATCGCCACATATCACCACCAACTTGCCTCGGGTGTCGGTAATCCGTAATAATGAGCGAATCGCCTTCCGTAGAGAGCGACACTGCCGCCCCTACGACTCTGGTGAGTAGCTAACCTTTCCTCCAACGATTAGTGTGTTAACCAACGCGCCCAAAAGACTGAATATATCCGTGTCCTCCGCAATGATCTGGTTTCATGCGATATCGCCAGTCTGTAGCTGGAGCCTCCGGAATCCCGCTCACCAATGGCAAAGGATGGGGTTAATGCATGTCTCAGGAGCTGTTCTAGGTCCTTTTCAAGCCCATGGAGTAAACCAGACCAGGCATCCGAGGAGGTCCAAACTTGTATAGTGCACGGCACCGTTGTGGGGGAAAGTTTCGCGGATCTAGATCATGGGAAGGAGTCCTTACCTAAGTTAACAACAGACTAGAAAATGTGTGAGAGACAAAGTGCACCAGTATTTCGTTTCCTTTTCCGCAATATCGCAAGGTGAAGGTGACCTCAACATGTCACCGTCCAAGTCGGACCAATCCAGCCTTGTCATGATGCCTGCATCACACAACACTCTAAACTAGGCGATGAAGAATCTTCAACTAGTGAATATTGTGTAGAATAGTGAATTATGGATGTGTCTTGCTATATTTTGGGCAAACAATGTTGACAGAAAGCAATAAAAATCCACTCAGCCGGAGACAGTAGACGCTTTAAGCTAACAGAGATATACAAGACCTTGGGAACGCTTCTTTCTAAACTCCTGCCACAATTATCAGCAGCATCTAGCTCTTTCAGCACTTTTGGTATCAGAGCATTTCAGTAAGTTCCATCAGTACACACCGCAACATAAGGTTGTGTTGTTACGAAGGCCGTTGTTGATTCCATTGCAAACAGTAACACAGGAAAGAATGGAGTCAACTATACAAATGCAGGCTACTGAGCCTCGCTTGGCCCAGACTCTGGTAATGACCCGGCAGGTACTTCGACTTCCTCAAGAAACCAATCTTCCAGAGAGTGTAAGTGTGTTCCTTTCTCTGGGTTCTCTAAGACATTCTTAAGACATGATACACTGTCTGACTAACAACACTTCTCTATTAAAGGAACACGACTGGCTTATTGCCCTAGCTTTGAAAAAGCTGTTGGAGGATAGAAGGCAAGTCATTGTCCCGATAGTACTTGAAGTCCAAGAGCAAGTAGAACTTCTCCGCCTGCAAATGGCGGGCGGAGAAATTGCATACTTTCCGCCGTGGATTATCGACGCAATTACAATCCTGAAGATTCATCTCGATGCTTGGTTCTGCCTGAAGTCTGGGCAGAGAATCTCTGAGAGTCTTCTAACATGAACATCCGTTCTTTGGCCAGCAACCAACAACTTCCCAGCAGCAGACCACAGGTTTCCAGGGGCAACCGGGAGTGAAAAACTCTTAAGATGGCTGCTTCAGGCGGAATAATGGCGCTGTCTACATTCCGCTTCATAGTTCGGGTGCTAGAATAGTGCATTCGGTTGAGAGGGGGGCAAAGTTCAACAATTAGTCGATAGGAGGGATAACTCAACAAGCCCACCTAGTTTTAAAACCATGTCCTAGATCTTTTGGTCCAAATTACTCACTTGGTGGTTGATTTCTTGTTTGATGTCTTGTAACTTCCGGCGTTTCTTTCTCAGCTACACTCTGAACAAGCCTAAGTCATCCATAATCTACCTGTTCCATCTACAACTCTATTTCAGTTTGATAAAGAGATGCGAAATCCTTGTTCCAAGACTAACAGCTAGCTTGTTTCCGTAATCTAAGGGAGTTGGATAAATGGTTTGATTCAAACGGCTGTCAATGGAAACTTGTCAAAGAAGGTTCACCCTCAATCTGTCGAAAGGTGGACAGCTTGGACTACCACATGGTTCCACCAACTCAAAGGGAGAAATGTTTCGGAATATTTATCAACCCATATATCGCTCCAAATACGCTTCAGTATCTTGCATTTGCTTGGATGCTTTTCCAACTCAACCTCAACCGTTTTGTAACTGCGTCAATTATCAATTTCTATTTGAACCCACAAACTACAATGAGGACCAGTAAGCCTGAGAAACAGATCAACGGGAAAAGGGGTCCTGCTGAATTGCAGTCTCAGTCTATTATCATTGAAGTACGTTAAACAACTGTCCGCAAAATCCCCTCCGAATCGAAGTGTCCCTTGGAGAGTTTCTAAAGAGCAGACAGGACTGGCACGACGAACCCTACCCGTGTACCGCTCCAAAATGCTTCGAGATAGTCAGGATCGTGGAAAATTTCAAAAAGATTCCCACCGACTACAAACTTCCGATCGGGGTATGAGATACGCTTTTTGAAGATTTTTCATGGCTCAGTGATCTTGTCTGTGGCAAACGCGGCTCAGCTGACCCTTTGCATCAATCAAACTGCAGCCTAAATTCGAGTTCTACGCTGTCGTGATCGAGGAGCTGAAGGCGCAGCGAGAGGTTATGGCGCTTGATTCAGAAATCATTACGAAGCAGCTCTCCGACTTGTTCGACAAGTGGAACAGCAAGCCAGATCTTCGCTCAGATGATGGGGCCATCAATGCTGTCGCTAAAATGAAGATCTACACGGACGCTTGGGCGAAGACGATTGAGGAAATCGAGGGGCTGAAGGTTGCTGGAAACCAGCAGCTAATTTCTTCGAAGGCAAACAAAGCTTCACAGGCATTCAAGAGTAAGAAGTGATAATAACGTCATCAAGACAAGGGGCAGAATGTCTATGAGGCAGAATGTCTGTGAGGGTAGAGGTTCGAAGTATTTCAATGTGAAAGAACACTTCTGAGAGCGTTTTTGTATTAGTCAGGGTCAATCAGACGAGTTTATGCTTTTTGGCCCGTAGAATCAACCATCTTCTACCCATCATTTGACTTTCTATGTTCCAAGATGGACTGGAACAAGCGGGAGTGAGGCACATTCCACTTGATGCCAAAAGAGCTTGTGTCTGATGTGGTGAAACGAAAACAACAGAGACACGATGTGATTGATGTAAAATTGAGGTTTGAAGGGTGATTAATTAAGAGTTGTGGCTGGGAAAGACAACGTCCAGGCTGACTGAATCAGTCAGCAGCCGAGGTCTGCTTTGGCTATGGGTCTTTGAGAGCAAAGTACTAACTGAGTAAGGAGATGGACTCTCAGCAATCCTTGGGCAACTTCTTTGACGAGAAAATATGAAATATCAATGGGTGATGCCTAGTAGGTACGGAGGCGCAGGCGGTGTGGCCGTTTGCAATGAATCTGCCTTCACCCGCAGTTCCGCGCTATTCACTTTAATTCCTCCTGAATACTAAAACTCCCTTTCCGAAAAACACGACAGCCCAAAATATCTTCTTACTATTCTACAGCCAAGTCTAGCTTCCCGCGACTTAGCATCGTCACTTCCTCCGACTCGGCCTGGCCTCGCCACATTCATCAAACCCCCTGATCAGTCAGCTCCCCAGTCGGCCCATCCATACTCCGTCTGCCATGACGAAGAAAAAGAACCCGCCTGGCAAGAATCAGAGGGATGACAAGACGGCGAAGAAAATCCGCGACGAGGGCGCCGAGAATTTGCGCCACAATTTCGAGCCGAAGAAACAAGTCCATGTGGACGAGAAAGGCAGAAAGCTCACTGTCGTCATGGGTGGAGAAACGGTTTAGTCTACACCCCCCCCCCCCCCCCCTTTTTCTCCTTGTGGTTCATTATGTTGACATACATCACACCGTTAAATTGGAGAACGAAACTCTAACAACGGCCTGTAACAGGAAATGAACTTTCTCTGGGAGCAGATGAAAACAACGCACGCGCTGCAAAGCAAGTCGGACAGTATCGCAAACGACGTCGAGGTTCTGCGGGCGAGCCTCGCCGACCCTCAGAACGCTCAAGATGGGATCCAGGAAGACTTTGAGAAACTGGAGCATGAGGCTGAAGCTCTCCAGGGTCCCATGAGAGACACCATTTTTGAGAAACAGAAGGCGATAGTGGCCAACCGGGGCATCCACGTTTTGGACTTCGTAAGTACCTTTCACGCCAATTATGCCTGCAGAAGGCGGTGCTGACTATCTCAGTTCCCACTCCACGCTGCAGCTACCTTCAAGATGGACGACGACGATATTGTGACTGGATTTGAGAATGAACTGGCCAAGATTGAGGGAAAGATGAAGGATTTACGGCTACGACTCGCCACGGATGACTGAAGGAGAAGTCGAAGGTGTTGGTCTCTGAATGATGACCACAAATACAAACCGCAGCTTGATATCGTGACGAGCGGGTTCGTTTACAGCAATTTATTCTGTTGCTTGGAATTGCCTGCTGCGTTTGCGCGTAACAACAACAACTGCGCCATCTTCGATCTATAGCTCTTGGAGGTAGGCAGCAGCCGCCGCCGAAGTCATCAACAAGGACTTTCCTTGCTGTAAACTGTCTATTTCTTGATTTTTCAATTTCAAACAGACTTGAGAACTTCTCGCAGCTTCTTCTCGGGCTTTTTACCGACGGTCTTGTCTCCGACAACCCCCCGATCCACCTAGAAAGAGTAGAAGAGGAGAGGTCGCAGGATGTTGATTTGAGAGAACGGGAGATGGGCCACAGTTCTCACAAGTGTCGAACAAGGCTGTCTTTCCGTGCGCTGGCAAGACAAAGAGTATCAAGTCCCGTTACGGGCGGTTTGAGCTGCTGGACAGTGTTCTGGCAAGGAAGTAATGGATAAGATGCCCTGAGCCGGTCCCCAGCAGGGATCTCAGCGCTACCACAGAGACCGGCAGTTGGCTGGGGCACTTACCTTTGGCTATGCCTCTTTTGGCGTAGACGCACGGGTCGGCCCGTCGGACACCATCGCCCGACCCGATCATTCGACAACACCTCCCATTTTTGGTATCTGGGCATCCGCCAGTGACGAGACATAAGTTGGTCAATGTCAATCCCTGCTGTTCAAGTAGGCAGATATATTTAATCAAAAGGCGTGCATGTCATCTGCTGCTTCATTTGTTTTACTGTATCTCAGCTTGGTCTCTGGTCTATATCCTAAGACAGTACTCGCCATTGCTAGCGCATGGAGTTGGCTGAAAGTATGATGGGGTTGCCATCATGACAGCGTTAGGAAGGGCAGCAAATCATGCCTTGATCATCCAGGGCTTGGTTCCTCTGGGATATACGATGGTTGTCGTTAGGAGCAACTATGCGGCCCAAATTACTTCTTGCAAGATTCGACAAGGAGGTACTAATAAGCTTGTAAACCCAAAAAAACATCAAGCATAGTTCAAGCTAAAATTATCACAATCTTTGTCACTTCATATCTTTTCTCTCAGTTTTATTCTTTTGTCTAAGGCTCTTAAAAGTGAAAGAAGAGCCTCAAGTGCCGATTTTTTCGTTGCACGCCTTGGAGTTGGAGGTGGCGGGGTAGTTGCTTTACGCAGCAGCCTTCTTGTTGATGACTGCGATGGCATCCTTCGACTCCTATCTGAGGGTGGCAATAGTAAGCTTCTCCTCCAGAAGCCTCTCTTTAGCTGCAGCATACTCAGAAATCTCAATCTGAAGAGCATCAATGCCTGTAGCAAGTTGCTAGCTGGCAGTAACTAGAAGTAAACTAGTACCATCATTAACCTATGTATGCTGGTGAAATTTGTTGCTGATCTTCACAGGATCGTAAAAAATAAACAAATTTGTATCACCAGTAACCAAAAAATTCAGATTTTAATCCAGGATACTAAGAAAGAGAACTTACTTTGCCCAAGTGGGTGACCTTGGTGTTCTTGCCCATCTTCTGGTTCGACTTGATCTCCATCTTGTTAATGAATCAGGACATATTTTAGAAAGTTCTTGGGATCCTGAGTCGTAAAAGGCTTATATCTATTGGAGTCTACCACAATAACCCCGGTAAGAGCTTTGAGAGAAACATGTGGCTGGAATTAATACCCTCTAATGGAGAATGGTGGTTGGTGAGAGGCTGTTGAGCACAGTGTGTGGTTTGGAGAGCTTCACGGAGAAGGAAAGAAAAAGAAATACTTAGTGCGGTGGAACACAGGGCGAAGCCAATACCGAGGGAAACTACATACCTACCTACCTAGGTAGGAAGATGACAAGCGAGCAGTACAGTTGTTGCCCTACTGTGCAAGTGGCTGGAGCGTTGCTGTTCTGACTTGGAAGGAAGGTACCTAGGTAGATAAGTAACTTAGCGAAGGCAGGTGCAATTACTGGGAAATAGCGAACGGAGGATTGTTGCGGCACAGGCTACAATGGCATTTGATCAGCTTATGACTTCCTCCACAGGACTCTGATGACACTTCAGGTCTGGTCTCAGAAGAATCACAAGAAATGAGTCTACTTGTAATTTGGCATTGGCTGCGAACTGGTATCTTTGCATCTAGGCCACCTCTTTTCATCAAGCTGCAAGACGATAATCATGAACCAACCAGTCCTACACTGGAGTGTCCCGGGCTCCCTTCATCTCCGCAATCTATGCTGACTTCTAAACAGTCTTTATCAAAACCTCTCCAAAGAAATATGTTGAGCAGTCTGAGAAACTTGTGCCAGTGTCAAGAACGCGTCGCCCCTCAAGCTTTCTCGGTCGAATCGTCGCTGATACGTCCATGCACTTTCTCTTAGTTCTCAATCCACAAAACGACGTTCTCATACAGAATCTCAATGTCGGCGAGGAATTTGTCGAAGCCCTCATCGATATCTTGGAGCTTCTTGGCCATTTCTCCTTCCGGCGCATTCATGCGCATGTTCCGGACCGATGTCTGCCAGTAACTGCCTATGGTTCGCATTCCGTCAAGCTCGTCCCTGTAAATGATAGCGAGGCGGTACTCTTCCGGGGTCTTGTCTGTCGTGATGACCGCAGCAATATCCATGGAGCCAAGCATGGCAGCGAGCGCCTCGCACGTCTCCTTGGCTTCCTTGAGGAACTGTTCGACTGCGGGGCCCTATTAAAACTGTTAGTGCGCGTTCCAAGTCTCCAGAAGGGAGCCCGACAGATGGTGATGGACATACGTTAGGACCAGACTGGGGCGGTTGATTCATTCTCGTTCTAGCTTGTCTGTAGATTTTGACTTCTGGCGCTTGGTTTGATTCCCTCGCGGTCGACGATGTATTGGTGTGCTGCTTTGCGGGCTTCTTTGTGGAAGTTAAAAGAGAAAACACAAAACCAGAAAGATTGGGGTATCAGTCGGGCAATACAGCCTCGAAGACAGATCAAACGACACGTACCTGCTTTGCCAGCGAGCGGCTGTTGTGTGGAAGGAAGGTGACTAAACTCCTGCCATTATGACATTCGCATTCTTCCGAGCGCCTTCCTGAGGTTCATCAGAGTTTCAACCAAAGGTCTCGAACAAGACGCAGTTCATAGCAACCTCCTCTTTCATTTTCACGTCGAATCGCAGGCAGTAAGTGGCTAAGCTTCTGGGCCGGTAAGGACCACCAACACTGGCAATTGAGTCGGGGCAACAGTGATAGTTCATGAATATTCGCAGCTCTTGCGTTCAACTTTGCAAGGCACTCGGAAAGCATAAAGTCTCCCCGAGACTGCCGGCGGAACATCTCGAAGACAGGTCTCACAGTTGGTACACTAGCATGTGGCTTCAACGAACACTAATCCGACAAATTCCCTGATACTTGCAAATTCAATGTCAGCTTATAGGTTCGGTTACTTCCTCTACTACGGGTTAATCCGCCAGCTCATATTACCAGAAAAAGAGTCCTTAATATCATTGACCCGTTCGGTGTTCAATCAATTGAGATGACCGGCGCCACACATTCCAAACAAATGAATACACACACCTGCGCTCATTTCTCATCTCAATTCAGCGACTCGCCATCCAATGCTCCTGCAACCCGCCAGCGGAGGCTCTAAATTTCTTCCATTTGGACTCTTAACCCATAAGAATCCACCCATTCAACTACTTCACTCGTCCTCCTTACCCTAAAATCGTCAACAAAGATACAAGTTACCCACCATTGACCAACCCCTCGACCATGGCCAGAAAACACGGAGCCCCCGCGGACTTCCAAGACAACGCTGCGTCTCCGGTCCGCAAGAAGCGACGCATTGTCTGGCGCGACAATGACTCGGACGGCGCCAATAGTATCCGGCACCGTCGCCACCCCCGGCCGAAACCCTTCACCAAGGCCGATGCAAAAGCGTTGTATCGTCAGATGCAAGATTTTGAGAATGAGTACAAGAATGAAGGTTACACAATCACCGGAGACACGGTAGGCATTCCACTTCCTTTCTGGAAGCTTCCCAGTAATTCCTGTCCCCTCTTCCCGCTTCAGTAGTCATTCGTCTTTGGTCTCAGTTCCCCTTGACGCAATACAGTACCCTCTGCGTTGGGAATCTCTAGCTAATCATATCCTTGCCAGCCCCCCAAGGACATCGATATCACAATGACTCGCGGCACTCTGCACCTCCGGCACCGCGAGATTCGCAACGCTCTCGACCGAACCTTCTCCGCCCACTCGTCCCGCGTCTTGCATCATTCATGCCGGACCTACCGTCTCCTGACCGGATACCGCGCCGCTCTGGCCCGCCACCGAGCCCTCTGGCGCCACCGCAGAGAAGTCCGCCGCACCCTCCGCATCACCCACGCCCTCGACCGGAAGAACGCCCGTCTCGTTGCCGACGAGGCCGCCGCCGACGCAGACACCGAGCGAGACTTCCACGACGACAAAGACCCGTCGTGCCAGCGGGTCCGTTTTGACAAGAGGCGCAAGTGGTACCGCACCGTCAAGAAGGACATGCGTCGCCGAGGCCAGTGGATCTCCAAGGAGGCGCCCGGCCCGGGCATCGAGTGGGAGCCCGTGAACGTGCACGAGGCCCCAGGCGCGCGGGTGAGGTTCTACAACCCCGTCGCTGGCGATTGGATCCTGCCGGCGCACGTCAAGAGCCAGGGAGATCTTAATGTGTATCTGAACCAGCTGGGCTTGCTCTTCAGCTTGCCCTTCCGTCATCCGGAAGCTCGGCCGTGGGTTTGAGCTGCTGTGGTTATTTCTTGTAAGAAAGAAAGTATTGGAGTTGTTTGTCAGGTCAAATGGGATCCAGTCTCCTGTGGGACTGGGAGAACTGCTGCGAACTACACGAAGAGAGGAACAGGGGGGGAGAGGGAACCTTGGAAATGAACGCAAACGATGTCTCGAGGTCCATGTTCAACCCTTCCTTGGCTACACAAAGCCAGCAGAGCGGGCCTCAAGGTCCGGGCTAGCCGGTTTGAGTGGACTTGAACAGATGGTTAACCAGAACTTTTGGGAAAGGGGCATCTCCCCGAGACACCATGCATCTTGGACACTTTTTGAGTGAGCGACCTGGTTGCAAGGTCAGGATTGCATGTCGACCCGCAAGGGTTAGCCCGAGTACCACAGCTGCTCAGCATGAGATAAGGGAATGCACGGAATATGTAATCAAGCGTCCGTCTGGCAGGCCTTCAGTTGGCTTCTCCTTTTTTCCAGGGCTTAGAAACTCTACACAGGATTGGTAATCTTTCGTTCCATTATTGCTACGACTCGTATGTCCAGATGCCGCGGTTGAAGTTGCATCCCCTGTTGTAGACAGGCTCTTATAAAGCGAACACCCGCGGAAGACCAGTTCATCCCAAGACTCTCGTTCGCCATTCACTCAACTCATAGGATTACCCTGACCTTCTCAAACTGCTATAAAAATGCGTTCTACCATCTCTCACGGATTAGCCATTGTCGCCGTGATGGCACAGGCGGTCAACACCCTCGACCTCCCGGAGTACGTCGGGCTCAAGACGTCCCAAAACGCCAGCGTCCTCACGGTGACGTTTCACAACCCGTCGTCCCCCATCAACCTGTGGAACCAGGACACCCAAGACGGCCTGACCGACCTCGTCTCCCGTCTCCAGGGCGATAACGAGACCAAGGTCGTCATCTTCAACAGCGACGTGCCCAAGTTCTTTATGGCTCATCTCGACCTCGCCATGCCCGCTCTTGCTAACCGTATGACAACCCCAGACGAACGACTTCACTGCTGTGTGTAATACAAAGAACCGTTTCTGACACTGAACAGCCGAGTTCGCCGAGACTTTTGGGACTCTCATCTACAACATTTCGAGACTGCCGCAGGTCACGATTGGTGCCGTTGAGGGCCGGGCTCGCGGCGCAGGCAACGAGCTCCTCGTGTCTCTCGACATGCGCTTCGCTACCAAGGGTGAGAGCCTCTTCGGCCAGCCCGAAGTCGGCAGCGGCCTGTTCCCCGGCGGGGGCGGCAGCCAGTTCCTCCCGGGCCTGATCGGTAGGGGGCGGGCCATGGAATACGTACTTAGCTCGAGGGACATCACGGCCGAGGACGCCGCGGCGATTGGCTGGATCAACCGCGCCTTCGACACGTCAGCCGAGATGTACGGCTTCATCGACCAGCTGGCGCGGCGCCTCAGCCTGTTCCCGTTGTCGGCCCTCAGCGGTGGAAAGCAGACCATCAACCGTGCCTCGGCACCGTCTCTCGAACAGGTCGTTGCGGACGGCAGAGATTTCTTCAAGCAGCAGGCGCGCCCTGAGGTACAGGATATCGGACGACGCTCGGCGGAGCTGTATGGGAACACATCTGCTGTAGACTTGGAACTAAACCTTCCTGATACCATCCCGCGCTTTTACGAGTAATCCTGGGCGCTCACATCTGGGCTGTGGCTTTGAGATAGAAACTGCATCTTCGGCTTCAAAATTATAAACATTATCGTGTAGCCTGTTGCGTAGATAGGCCATTGTATACATCTAAATGCATTATCAAGCCAAAGATTTGATTCCTGAGCGGAGCCCACGGCCCCTTGTGATTTTATCTTGCCGCCTCCAGCTGCAATCACACTTTTTGAGCTTGGAACGGTCCAAATCCAGAGTGATGTATTAAGTAACGGTTTCCTTGACTTGTCTCTAGCTCAAAATGCAAGATGTGCCAAAAGAAGCGCTGCGGCTATGAAAGCTTCACCACTTGAGCGCCTGATTGGATGCTTTGCCGGACTTTCGCATTATTCAAAACCCGTGCCACAGTCAAAGTGTTCCCAATTACACAAAGAAATCTCGTTCTTGCGTCCAATCAGACCCTTTGATGGAATTCCCAGCGCTAATTTACTTTACCGTCGGCGTATTGATCCGGGCTCGTCGACTAATACGACCGACCGAGCCCAATGTCGCCGCGGCAAAAAACCGCCAATGATTAGTGAGCCGACACACACAGAGCGGACCGCGTCGGAGCAACGCGCGCCCCGCGCCCGCCCGGGCAGCAGAAGAATGCCGAGTAATCTGATGCTTAACCACAATCTCTCCGAGAACTCAGCATTCTTCATCTGTTCTCGATAATTTGTCATCTCTTTATCGGGATGGCCGCCCTCATCTGGATGCTTCGGGTAGGTGATGCTCGTGCTGGCTGACGTATTCGTTTCAACTGCTTGGTTCGCAACAAGATTCAAAAGATAGAAATAACAGCGTCAAGTCTCATCCTACAATGCCACGTCCTACTCTTTCAACCTATCTGCTAACGCAATCAATCGCACAACTGAGCTTTAGATCCGTCAGACTCTTGCTTCCCGGATCCCTCGTCAACCCACCACCCCTCCTTCCAGACGTACTGCCCAAACCCACTTAAAGAAAATAAAATGCCCTTCTCCCCCGAGAAAGATATACCGGACCTTTCCGGCAAGGTCATCATCGTCACCGGCGGCAGCAGCGGCCTCGGCAAGGAAAGCGCGCTGCAGCTCGCGAAGCACAACCCCGCGGCCATCTACCTCACCGCCAGGACCGAAGCGCGGGGCGCCGCCGCCATCCGGGAGATCCAGGCCGCCGTGCCCTCCGCCAAGGACACGATCAAGTTCCTCGAGCTGGACCTGGGGTCCTTCGCGTCCGTCCAGAAGGCCGCCGCCACCTTCCTGGCCTCGTCCGACCGCCTCGACATCCTCATGAACAACGCGGGACTGTTGGCCTCGGCGGCGGGCCTCACGCCTGACGGCTACGAGACCCAGTTCGGCTCCAACTACATGGGGCCCTCCCTCTTCACCAAGCTGCTGCTCCCGGTCCTCACCAGGACGGCCGAGCGGCCCGGCGCCGACGTCCGCGTCGTTAACCTCAGCTCCGAGCTTTTCAAACAGGCGCCGAAAGGGGGGATTCTCCTCGACCAAGTTAAGACGCCAATGGGCAATGTCTCCAGCGTGGCGCGCTACGGCCAGTCCAAGCTCGCGGATTACTACCACACCCGTGTCCTGAGCCGGCTCTACCCGGCAATCAAGTTCGTCGGGATCCACCCCGGCGTCGTCAACACCGGCATTTTTGACGATCTCATTGCGAGACAGCCGTGGCTCAGTGGCGTGGCCGGCGTGATCGGGTCCGTCTTCTTGACCGACGTGCGCGCGGGGGTGAGGACGCAGCTATGGGCGAGCACGGCGGATAGGGCGACTGTCAAGAGCGGGGGTTTCTATAATCAAAAAATTAAAGAGTTTAAGGAAGCGATTCTTTACGATGACAAGGCGGCGCAGGAATTATGGGACTGGACAGAGCGGGAGTTCGAGAGCAAAGGGGTTTGATTTGGCGTTGCGACGGCCACCCGCCAGACCAGGTTGGAAACGTTCGAATTAATGCCGGAAGCTCATCGCCGTTAAAGATTTTTTTTCCCTTTTTCAAACTAAGACACGTTTCTTTTTTAGATGGAGGGGAAGCCTTGATTCGTCTATCAATAACACCTATGTTCAATGCGTTCTTGTTAACTAAAAGTACTGCGTTCCACACGCAAGCAATAGTATCATGTGGCGCCTATATCCGGGGCCTTCAAGAGCCAATTTTCGACTAGGAAATCAAACAACAATGGCAGGCATCTTCTCGTTTAACTTGGGGTCCTCCACCAAGTCCTTCTCCGACGGTGAGAGAGACTCCTCCTCAATATCCTCGTCGAGCTTCGTGTCATCTAGCATCTCGGGGTTGAATGTTCGCGAGCCCTTGGGAATGAAAGTCGAGGCGAAAACGACGGCCATGATGATGGTGAAGTGAACACCAGCCGTGTTCACGAGCGCCTCCCGCACCGAGCCAGTGCGGTTGTAAACGCCGTCGAGGTATCGTCCGAGGAAGGTGCCGGCAATTGCGTAGGTGACAATGTAGAATGAGTATAGGAACGCCATGACGGCACCCAGGGGAGACACGCGGTGCTCCTTGCTCTCGAGCCGAGCCAGAGAGGCTTGGATGAAGGCTGCAAGGGACACATCGCCGGCGGCCCAACCAAAGGAGACTGGGAGGAACGTGGCGGCAACGATCCAAGCCTGGCTGACCTGGCCCGAGGGCGGGTACCAGTACGGGATGTACCACACGATCAGCAACATGAGGGCATCTAGACGGAGCCACGGAATGGGGGTCTTGATAACGTTTGTGAAGAGGAAGACGAAGAGGGCGCCGAGGAGTTCACCAAAGTTGGAGCCTCCAACCATGATCTGTGACCAGGCCGAGTTGCCGAGGTACCGACGGGCGACTTGCGGTGCGATTCCATTCTCGAGATATCGGTGGCCGTAGAGGGCGACGCCATATGCTGGGACGAGCCAGACAAACCGTGTTGACGTGAAGAGAATCCTGGCGCCGACCCAGATGGACTCAAAGAATAGGAGGAAGCCTTTGCCGATGGCGATGAAGTAGTTGCTCTTGCGGGCCTCAGCGCGTGCGAGCGCGTTGCGCTCATGGCTGCCGTCAACGACGAAGAACCACAGGATGGCGGCGAGCGAGAAACAGATCGGGGTGATGACGAAAGATCGGTTGTTGCCCAGATTCGGGATGAGGACAAGGGCGGTGACGAACGCGCCTGAGGTACCAGCAATTTCGTAGAAGATGTGCACGAGACTGTCCATCTGACGAAGTTTTTGGACGTTGCCCCCAACAATGTCTCGGGGTATGACGCGACGGATGAGCTCGACCATACCGTAGGCGATACCGGTGACGGTGTAGATGGGGATGATGGCATCGTTATCGTAGTCGCCGTAGTACGACCACTCGTCCTTGGGGTGCTTCTTGCGGTAGGCCGCGGGGACGAAAGTACCGCCGGTGGCGGCATCGAGTATTAGTAGGATTGCCGTCATGAGGCCGAAAAGCAGGATAGCAGACGACAGCACATTCTTCGTCGGGTAGTGCTTAATGAGGGGGGCGATGAGAATGGAGCCAACACACTGGGTGGCCTGGTTTAGCCCCTGGAGCAGACCGAGACGCTCAAAGGTGCGCGAGGGGGTACCGTTGGTGTCGCTTTCAAAGTCATATCGGTTCGTGGCCAGTGCGGTGATGGAGCCGTTGAAGGCCTCCAGGCCGAACTTGTACAGCATGATGCCGCAGATGTAAAAGAAAATGGCTTTCCTTTCCTTTGCGTTGAAGGACTTGAGCCTCTCGCGGAAATCTTTGAAGATTGCCATAACGGGCCGCCTTATGAATCTGTTGCCGGTCTCAAGAGGAACAAGACTATGGCAAGTGGTCGGTAAGTAGATTTCCAGGTGGAGGAAAAGGGAGAAGCTGTCGAGCTCGACGTGAAGATGAGAGGGCGAGAGGGCAATGTGCCGTGCCGAGTGTGTTTTCCAGACTTCTCGATGAACCTTTTTCGGTGGGAGACTGGAAGGAGGAAATGTTGGTTGCTTCTTACATTGCCAGTGTTTGGTGTCAGACAGTGTGGCTTCTCTCTCGGTATATGTATAATCTGAGGCGAGTCGAAGCCACTACCTGGCGGACCGAAGAGTCGAATGAGAAACAAAGTCTGCATCCACGTGGGTTTCGGTGCAGAAGATGTCGCCCATAGAAGGAAAAACGGTCTTCGCCGGCGAGTTCTGTCTGTGGTTAACTTGGGAAGGGCCGAGTGTTAGCTTGCTCTGTGTGATCCATGGAGACGGGGGGCACCACCATGATGGCCTTGGCATTTTGAGTCGACGGCCGTACTAGGTTGGCTTCCCCAGCCGCCCCTCCCCTCCTTCCCCAGATGTTATCGTAGAGTTCGATGGAAGACTGATCCAAAGTTCCCGCACCGGCAAGGTTGCGAACTTGAGTGGCCACCACCCAAGAAGGATCTCGATACCGTCATGGACATGATAGACTGTTAGTGTTGAAGACACCTGGTGTGTAGCATAGAAGAGCTGCCCCATGGCAATTGTCCATCATCTGGGACTTCTTCGTCTGACATCTAAAACCTAGGAAAGAAATGTCGTCAACGGCTTCAGCCACACCACCGGACGTAAATTCATGGTTTAAAATCAGACGAAAGGAACGACACGTCGACCATCCAGACTTGATGATAATAGATGCTCTCTGTTGGTGTCATGCCGACTAGGCTCGAGGATCCCAGCTAGGGCAATGCTCCGGACGGCCGCTCGATCGGCTTCTCAGCACGGGATGGCCCATGTAGCTCGGTCATGTAAACGGATTGGGCTCAGAAGCGAGTTCGAATTCTGACGTGGAGAGGTCGAACCATGGTTGGGCGTGCCAGACGATACAGGCGTGCAAGGGATAAAGAGGCTGTGCTCGATGCTGCAGCGTGGCAGGGAGGACGATCACGGAGAAGACTCCATTACTAGCTTGCCAAATACAGTAACACTACAGCAGTAGTGTTTGTGTGTGTATGCGTGTGTGTGTGTGTGTGTGTTGTTTGTGGTTGTCTGTTTCTCAGTCGCCCGTCCGTCCTGTCGCTTGCTGACGGCAATAGTCTCATGTCTTGGCAGTGGTTGTGTTCTTGGCAGAGAGGGCGAGACTGCGCCTTCTTATGCTTTTCGTGTGTCTTGGCGCCGGTGTGGTAAAATAACGCAGGGTCTATTTGAGGCGACGAGAGCCAACCATTCGAACACATGGTCTTCCCTTCTTCTCTCGTTGAAGTTTGTCTCAAGTGCTCGATGTGTTTGAAGGCGGGAAAAGAAGATGGGTTCTCGATCGGGGAAACGAACGGATAACGGATGGCAAAGAGCACGACTGACTTCCTGCCACATCTGGAAGCGTTAACAAGGTACGTACCTATCATCCATATAGAGCCCCCACAAGACACCCACTGAAACGCCTCAGACTCGACGCTGAATGGACGACCCCAGGTACCTCTGACGTGCCGAAAGCGCCTCAAGATACGGCAAAAGCTTATTTTACGGTGCTTGCACTAACAACGGGGGCACGCATTGCCTTCGCACTGAAGGGGAAATTTTCTGGATCTCTTGGTCTTCTTGGTCTACGGGAATCAAGCAACACCGCGCATCTGGGCACCGTCTTGTCTGCCCTGGCAGTCTTCGACCAGTCAAGCGGACGAGAGAACTTCCCGAATGGGCCTCGGTCAGGGGAAGGATGCTCCTGCTCTGGAAGCGGGCGCCCCGTCATGAACAACACCACATTGTCGTCGCCAGTCTTGGCCCTTGTCCCCAGCCAAGAGTCGTCGATGTCGACGTTGGTCAACCCCCTCCCAGTGCCAAGGCTTCGGCGGCCTCTCCCAATCTTGGGCAGACGAACTCCTCAGAGAACAAATGAAACCCTTTTTTATTTTTTTCCCCTTCTTCACATGACTGTTCGACTGAGTATGGATGACTGCCAACCACTTGAATGAATGGCATGAGGAACGTGCGTCGTAATTTACTCGAAGTAAAAACCGCGCGTTGGCGAGCAAGTGCGCGCAATGCTCGCCACGGCCAAGACGCAGCATCCACGAGTCGTGCCAAACAGGGCAGCTACACAGCCTCGTTCCTCTGGGATTCTACGACGATCCGGGCGGCTTGATTGTCGTCAGCTCCCCAGCTCAACTAGAGGGCAGCGTGGAAGGAAGCGCAAGTGATCCTCGCCACTATTGTTCGAGCAGGAACAACAGATCAGCTACTCGTTGTGCGGGGGTTGGTTTTGATGGTGACGCACCCCAAGATATCAAATATGATCCCAATCACGCATTGATTACCTCTAATCCATTAAGGCATTCTTGAGGCGGAAGCGCCGTGTTTTATGGGTCCTGAACAGACCCAGCATCTTACGCCGGGTCAAGCACGCAACCTGCCCGGCGGTCTCGAAAAGCAAGAGGCGAAGATGCCTTCAGATGAAAGGGAAATCTAGAGAATTAACACCTGTTAATTTACAGAAATACTTTAAGAGTACTTGGCAAACAATGCGCTTGCTCGGCGAGACCGACGGCGTCGGGCGGCACGCATGTTCTGCCGGACCGGTCATACGGACCTTCCGTTGCGGAACAGCCTCGAGTGGGGCCGATTTGCGGAGTCCGCAGTTGCGACCTTTGCTTCAAGCCCCGCAATCAGCAGTCATGAGAGTGGACTCGTGATTCCGTCGCCGTCGTCTCAAAGCCGGGCTGGATTCTCGATCTGCAGCTGGGACTGTAAACAGGAGTACTGGCGGCTTGACAGACAACACCAATCACTGGCTTCTCTCTTCTTCGACCGCGCCGCTATCCTGCGGACTTTTGACAGGTAGGAGGACACAGGCGGACTCGAAGCGGCAAACCAAGTCAAGAAAGCACTCACTGATGCCCCGCTCTTCAAGAGATTGTTTTTGTTCTCCTCATGGAAGCGCAGTACGACCATGGCATCGCAAGTAGCACGCTCGATATACACACGGCGGTTCACTGGGTGGCTGGGAAGACGGTTGAGGTAGCGTCTGTTGGGAAGGATCGCCTTGAGGAGTTCCTTGATCAGCAGGTACCGAGACAACGATAACATTGTGATGCGGGAAGTTGAGCTTGTTGAGGCGCTGCACGGCGTCCATGGCGCATACTGGAAAAGGCCTTCCGAGGATTCTCGCAACTACACGTTGGCTCTTTCGTTCTTACAGCTACATGTGCACTTGTGATAGTATCACAGTCAGAAGGATCCCAATTAACATGTCCAGGATAAAAGTCCGGGGGCGGATTTAATGGATACACATCAACGGCCCAAACCCTTCCGTCCACCGCATTGTCCCCATGATCACCACCAGCACCGCAAACCCCGCAACCACGCTCGACACGCCGTACACATACGCGTGCCGCCTCCTCAGCACCGTCAGCTCGGCCACCCACGTTGACACCGTCGTCAGACAACCGCAGAACCCGTCCTCGACGCCCTGCAGCACCTGGCACCCGACCACGCCCCCGATCTCCGCGTGCCCCAGGTTCCAACACGCGCCGAGCACCGCGGCGCCCGTGACGTTGACCGCGAACGTGCCCAGCGGGAACGCTGGTGCCCGCGAGTTAAGCCACAGGCTCACGTAGAACCGCGCGACGCAGCCCAGCGGCGCGAAGACGAGCGAGAATACGGCCTGGCCGCGCCAGGCGTCGCGCGGGGGAAAGACGGCGAGGAGCACCGCGCCGAGCCAGGCGCCCCAGCCGAGGACCACGGCGGCGTGGTTGAGCGGGCCGCGCCCGCGCGAGGACGAGAGGGACGGTGTGATCGGTTCGAGAGCCGTCGCGAGGTGGGCACCGGCGATCAGCGCCGAGAGCGAGAGGGCCACGGTGGTGAAAGTGACGGCGAGCGCCGCCATGAAAGAGTCCCCGCCGCCTCGCGCTTCGGGCGCCGCGCGGTCCGCGCCTGGTAGGTCGTTGCTCACCGCGAGGAAGACGTCGCGGATAAAGGATGAGAAGGACGTGAAGGAGCCGCAGAAGCCCGTGGCAAGGCCAATGTACAGGGGGATTGTCTTCTTGATCGCGAGATGGGCCTTCTTCGCAGCCGCCAGGTCGGCCACCGCGCCACCGCCGCTGTTGAAGACATCTGACTGTCGCCGCGCCCCGCGGACCTGGTCGTGGTACATCGCCGCGCCCCATTCCTGCTTGAACAGCTTCCGGTCCTCGGCAAGAAAGCCCATGATTAAGCTGCCGCCGACGTTGGCCCAGAGGACGCCAAAGGACACGGGCGCGCCAGGGTAGGTCGTCAGCGCCTGGACGCCCAGGCGGGCGAGGGTGCCGAGGATGGCGAAGAAGACGAGGTATGAGAGCGTGTAGACCTGGCTCGCTAGATTCGAGACGTGCGTCGCGGGCCCGGCCGGCGGCTGCGGTGTCTCGGTCGTCCCGTCCCGCTCGTCCCGTCGGTCGTCCTGCATCATCTCCAAATCAGACGGGCGGCGGCCTCGTCCCACATCCGACCGGATATCCTCCAGACTCTGACCCTTGCCCGGCTGGTTCTTGCTGGGGCTGTGGCCGACAGGGTCCGCACACGTTCCGTCGAGGGTCTCGTGGTCGTCGGGCACGCCGTGCTCGATCGACCTCGTGCGTGACGCATTGGTGTTCGCTCTTCGTCCCGTCAACGAAGGGCTGCCGAAGGTGCCTCTCCGCTCGTTATTGTCGACTAGCCCGTCATCAAGGACGTCGTTCTTGTCGTGCCCTATTGTGGCGTCGTGCTCGCGAATGCTGCCGTTTTGCATCGTGCTCTTCGTCGTGGTCTTTTTCGCAGGCTCGGTTCGTACAGGGCCGTGACGGATTGCAGGGGGAAATCGGGCCGTGGCATCGCCTTCCTCAGCCAGACGGGAGCGGTTTGATCGAAGAAGCGGGCATTTCGGCTACGACAGACGGTGTGTTTTTTTGCGTGCCGAAAGCGGCTTCAGGTGGAATGTTGAATAAAACATGACGACGTATTATTTCCGGTCCCATCTCCAAACGGCGGGCACGGCTATCCCGCTGAGCGACTTCAGCGATGGTCAGAGCGTCTGAGTGGAGCGACTCGCTTCACCGAAGCCAGCGGAGCCCACCGGGACACACTGTAGGAGTGACATTCCAATGGGTTTCTGGGTATGGACACAGAGTACGGATACCTGTCTAGGTATCTAAGTACCTGCCTTACCCAAAGATGGAGAAGACATCATAAACAAACCACTAAACGACTTGTGGAAGGACAACAACGGCGACAGCAAGTCAAGAAGAACACGTTTCTAATAAGCTAATTCCTATCTCGCGTCCCCCCTGATCCCCCGATCCCCCGCGCAGTGCCAGCTATCATGCAGCTGCAGGGCGGCGACCTCCGACGCCTCACCGGACGCCGGAGCTGACCTGGTCGCTACTGCTACTCGCTGCCCGCCTCCAATGTGACAGATTGGCGGGCACCCGCCCCCTCCATCTTGTCTTATCTTATCATAGCTCCTCCCGCATGCACGCTGCCCCACTCAAGGTACCGGCGCGCTGATCAGGAGGACAAGGGACGGACTTTGGTGTTGGAGTTGGACCCCTCCTATTCTCCTTGTCCAACCTAGACCCCCCCCAACCTCATTCTCTTCTTCTTTTAACTACCATAGACTACTACTTCCCTCTCGACATTTGGCAGTGGAAATCCAGCATACTCGATCGTAATCAATATACACAGAATCACAACCATGGCTTCTTCAACGCCTGAGCTCCCCTCCAACGTCCATGTCTCCCAACACCCCTGTCTGCGGGCGAAGCTCTCCCAGCTTCGGTCACAATCAACACCGGCGAAAGACGTCAAGTCCCTGGTGAACGAAATCGCGTTGATGGTGGCATACGAAGCACTTTCTGCCTCGACGAAAGCGACAGACGGTCCCAAGGTACGAGGAGATCGGATTCCCCCGGCGATCCCATGGATCCACGGTTCACGTTCGCTGACGAAGGTTGCCCGTAGGATGCGACCCCTCTAGGCTTCGACTTCATCTCGACTGAAATCGCCCCCTCGCGCCTCTGCCTCGTTCCCATTCTCCGCTCGGGTCTTGGCATGGTAGAAGGTAACAACCCATCCATATCTCAATTCTCCAGCCGACTAACTCACACGCACCCAGCTGTCCAGACGATCCTCCCGACCCCGGTCCCCGTCCACCACCTCGGCCTCTACCGCGAACCCTCGACCCTCGAGCCCGTCGAGTACTACAACAACCTCCCCAACCACCTTGCCGACGACGGCTCCAACTCGCAGGCCAGCGACCTCGCCATCATCCTCGATCCCGTCATCGCGACGGGTGGCACCTGCGCCGCCGCCATCCAGACCCTGCGCGAGTGGGGCGTCAAGCGCATTGTCGTCCTTGCCGTCATAGGTGCCGCCGAGGGCGTCAGGCGCGCCGCCGCCGAGTGGGCCGGCGCCACCGAGATCTGGATCGCCGGCGTTGACGCCGAGCTGACGCCTGAGGGCATGCTGAAGCCGGGCTTGGGCGATGTCGGCGATCGGCTGTTTCTTACAATTGGCAAATAAAGCGTGCTTTTTCCCCTCTTCCGTTGGGTGATTCATATATGGCTATATATATCCCGATAATTCTCAGGTTCACACGAAACTGTCTGCGGCCGGCATTCATAGAAGGGACTGGTATTACAATTGAAAATCATGACACCTAGATACCCTGGGTATAAGAGCTGTTCTGTCGCCTCATATGCGTTTGTACCTCTCCTCATCCAGCAACGTCTTCTCGCGCCAACAGTCTTCGACCCAATGCCTGGTGACGATGTGTGGGATCTTCCGTCGGCTGCTAGTTTCCCGGCGCAAGTCCTCGGCGGCCTCCTTGCAACCATCGCCTTTCCCTATAAGCACAATGTGTGTGGCCCCTTCGTCGTCGACACCGCTCGCCAATCGTGCACCACCGAACGTGAGATAATTCCTATACTTGAGCATGTTGATGTTGTCCCTCTCTCCCTCTCCATTTGCCTCGTGCAGATACACAGTACACCGACGGAAAATCAACCCCTTGAGCTGACCAATTCCATGGCCGCGTTCTTCCAGCTGATTCAGGAACTGGGGCTTGTCGAAGGGTTCCGTGTCGGGCTCTCGCTTGGGCATGCTCTTGAAAATTGCCCGGAGCTCGTCGAGGCCGATATTTCTGGCGTAACTGTCGCCATACATGTCCGTATTTTGCAGAGCAACTGTTTTGAGCGCTTTTGTTGCATGCTGTAGGTGTCGATCCTCGTACGGAAGCAAGAAGGATTCATCAGCTTGCTCGAGGCAGTCCTGTATCCACTTCGGCTTGATGATGTCGACTCCACCCTCTTTGTGCCCTTCTTTAACCAGGCTGGCGACCTTGATGACGTTTTTGTCGGCCACCAGGATCATCTCCGACCGGGGTATCGCTCGCTGAGAGACCTGTCCACCGTTCTCCTTGATCAGTGTCTCAAGCTGGGCCTTGGTCTTCTTGAATGGCCTGAGCGATTCCGACAAGACGCAGAACTCGAGACCGTCAAAGAGCTTCGACTTCTGCCCCTCAAATTGCGCAGGCATGTTCTCCGTCCCGGAAATCACCACCTCGCGCTTGGCGCGCTTCACTGACTTTCGCTTGCGGTTCTCGACACTCATCGTCTTCTCCTTGGCCTCTTCCTCGACCCGCTTGCGGAGGTCCAGGAACTCCTGCACGCTGAGTCCCTCATCCCAGTTCTTGTCGGATCGCAAGCGGCGAAAGCGGGGAAACCGAAGCGTGAAACCGAGTGAGAACTGATCCGAGCTACCGATGCTCGCTGCCTTCGCCTCCAAGACAACGGAGTCACGAGGGCGGATCCAGACATCAGGCCTCTCGAATTGCCGGTCGCCGCCGGCGAGCTCGATGAATTCAACGGGCGGTTTCCTCGGGTCCCATTGCATCCACTTGCCGTCAGTCCTGTGACGAATCTCTGCGTAATCTTCTGCTCGGAAGCCACCACCCACTTTGAAGAAGCTGAAGCACTTCTCTGGGTTGGCGCCAGCTTGGATGTGGTTTTCGCTGACACGGAGACCGCACATGAAGCTGGAAAGCGCACCGCCTCTGCGGCCTGAGCCGTAGTAGCCGCCAATAACGACACAGTCTAATGACTCTCCGAATTCAGACATGTATTCTGGCTTCACCTTGAGCCAGTCGTCGTTGCGGCTGTTGAGTCTGTACATTGATCGTGGATTTTTGAGGACGAGTCCTTCCGACGCCTCGGCGACAACCTTACGAAGCAGCGGCTCGATGGCATCCGGCGACGTAGCGACTTCGTAATCGTGGATCTCCAGCCTCCTGTGGACGCCTTTTACCGTCTTGGACAATGCTAGCCGGCGATCTCGCAGGGTATACTGAGTCAACGGCTTGTCGTTGAGCAGTAGAATGTCAAAAACGCGGTAGAGCGGGCGGGGGCCGGAGTTGTTGTATGGGTTGTTCTGCTCCGCCAAGGCAGCTGTCTTGAGGGTTCCGAACGGCATAATTTTGTCAACTTCGGGGTCCCAAGTGATCATCTCTCCATCCAAGATGAGGTTCCGTACTCCTGCCGCAAAAGCGTCCCCGAGGTGGCGGGTTAAGGCCCCTTTCTCATCCCTAAGGCCGTTGCCGTATAGGTACGTATAATCTTTGGCCTTGCGGGACCAGAAACCAAAGCGTCGTCCTCCCGGAACACTCGAATCTTCCGTGACGTGCATCTGCATGCGTTCGCCGTCCAACTTTTCTTCAATCCAGAACTCGGGGTCTTCTTCGGTTGGTCGAAGGTAATCGATCATCTTTTGGAAGGAGGAGGGCATCTGGAACTGGGCGAGCTGTGGTTGAAAGCACTCCATGAGACAGACGCCCGTATCCTCCTGCTCTAGTCGGATTTGGGGATCGTACAATTCCCAGCAGACGCGTCGCAAGCTCGAAGAGACGCTGAAGAGCGCCTCACCATCCGGATGCCATAGGTCAAGAAAAGTCCTCTCGGTTGCTCCGACTTTCATTTGCTTCAAAACAATACGGATAAGCCACATCATTTCCTCGGCATTCATGCGCTCGTAAAAGATCTCGAAAACCTCAAGGTTCTCAAGTTCCCCCGTCGACGCGGCGAGCCTGTCCAGCGACTCGTTTACTTCCGCGATCGTCATGTCGCCAACTTCTATTCGCATCGGTCGCTTGGACAGAACCTCGAAGCACCGGCCTGCAAAGTCACCGGCCATCCGCGACGCAGTGGTGTGACCGGGGAGCTTCCAATGGAGAAGGTTGTGTCCATCTTCCGAGTTCTTATCAATCTTCATTAGCTTAACGAGAAGCTTTCCTATAGCATTCTCTTTCAGGCCATAGACGCCACGATCTCGGTCCTTATCGGGGAGTATCAATCGTAGCGCTGGGTAAATGTCGTTCCCCACATCGTTTCGCCATCGCGAGATGAATCGCTCGATGATGTGTCGCCTCTGCTCTTGAGTTGACAACTTGGTGGGACCATGGGGTCCCTTTTTGGCGCGAGGGGGGCCGCGACCGGCCGGCTGTTTCTTGTTCTCATTGAGAGGATTGAAGAGACTCTTAAACAACTCGGAAAACCGCATGGTCTGCGAGTGGTTACGCGGGCGGTTAGGATATCTAGAAAGCTGTGAGCAATTAAGGTCTACATAACAGGTAAAGACAGCTCACTTCTCTTTGAGTTCCTCCAGTGTCATGCCGCCGATGAGATACTGTTTCTCTTCTTCTTCTTGTGCAGCAGCATTGGGCGACCGGGGTCGCTGTCGTTGGCTCATTGTTGTTAGTGGTCGAGCAGGTGCTACCGTGACAGAGAGACAAAGTAGCGCTATTGAAACTCGAATGCTGAGGTTGATTAGTAGGATTGGTGATGAGACGCAAGATCGAATCTGTGGGAGTTCCAGGCGGCAGAAGGTGTAGCCATGACTTATAATAGGGACGTACCCCGTTGGGTGTGGCTGGCCGTTGAAGTTGAAAGGAAGTGGGATGGTTGCCTTGGGGATGCTGCCTGGAGGTAAATGCACTAAAGCGGCTGGGGTGGGTCTACTGGATCAGATCACAAAGTTGGAAAAAGACAATATGGCCTTATGCTATTAGAGGAAATAGCATCCCGCATTAAGCATACGGAGCAACATCACCCAATGAAAACACGGTGTGGTGACAGAATCCTTGCATGCTTCTATGCGAGTCATGGACATAACCCATCCAGAATGGTCTAACTGTACTTAAATAGGCCAGCCTGTTATTTCCACCTAGCCCTAGCTCTAGAACAGTTATTAGGATAGCATTAGGCCTACAAGCCTGTAGTGATCCTATCCACTCTTTAGTACGAATAGACACTCTTTTCTGCTTACTTATATATGCATATTCTGCTAGCTACCCTAACAAACTGTTAGTTATAAGCCTAGTTAACTCTAGCAACTGTTGTCTTAATTAATTCCTTTAGCTAAGAGGTAAGGACCTATTAGTTAGACAGCATTAATTAATTAAGTGCGTTGCAACTCTTAGGACTATTTAGTCTCCTATAGCTAGCGCTAATCCTGCAGCTACAAAGGCTAGGATCTTTAGCTTTAACAGAAGCAATAACTCTACCTCTCTATAGGCAATTAATTAATCCTAACAATATTAATATAATCCTACTAGGCTACAATTGCCTCCTCCTTAACTATAGAGTTATCTAAGGTTACTTAGAAGCTTACTTCTAACGCTAACTAGACTAAATAGTACAGAAACCTTAAGCTAGTAGCTAGGATCTATAAGGTCTAGAACTATATAGATCTAAACTAACAATTAGTAAATAATAAGCCTTATCTTACTAAACTAAGCCCTAAAGCTAAAAACTTTACTAACAAACTTACCTTAGCTAAGGCTAGGTATGCTAATTAAATAGAAGATTACAAAAGGGCTAATAAAGGCATTATTACCATCCTCTCTTAGGTTACCTTTATAGTTAAGGCCTAGTACATTAACTACGTTAGTAGTAAAAAGAGTCTTAGAGAAATAATTATTGCTCTTAGAGACAAGCTTACCCTAGACAACTACGTAAGGTAACAACTTATCCTTTATAGCTACTAAGCTTACATAAGCTTAATTAAGCAGTCTAAGCTGTCTAATTAGCTTAGTAACTACATTAACATTATAGATAAGGTTGTTAACATTAGACTTCTAGCGCTTCTTAACCTAACTACTTAAGTTGCTAACTTCCTTAAGGTAGTTAAGCTACTTACTTCTAGCTATTATACAACTGCTACCTTCTCTTTTAACTAAAACAGCATAAAGAAGCCTCCTAAGATAGGAGAGAAATATGCTAGAATTTAATAAGCTAACTTCTTCTGTTAATAGGTTAGGTCCTTCTATCCTAACTAGCTCTTTAGAGACGCTAAAGCATCTAGCTTTACTACTTAGCAAGGAGAAGATAAGAAGGGCAATCCAACAGAGTTATAAGAGAAAAGAAACAAGATAATAGTTCCTAAGTATCCTACCTACCTTAGTCCTATAAAACACTAGGTTATTAACTGCCCTTACTTTAACCTAGGGAAGAGGAAGCTTAATTACAACCTAAACCATCCTTAAAACAAGAAGGCTATTAAACAGGGTTAGGCCTAGCTTAAGAAGAACCTAAGGGCACAAAAGCAACTTAACAACGCTAAAATCTCTTTATTAGCCTTATTAGACAAGCCAGCTACTTAATCTTCCTCTCTACTGTATAAAGAGAACTTAGGTCAAAGTTCTTCCTACTTTAACTAAGAGCAGTTAGACTCTAATAGGGATACTAAATATAGCTCTAATTCCTTATCCTTCTATGCTACCCTAAACAGCGCTCTAGCAATAAGTCTATATGCTAGTTTTCTACTCTAAAACAGTGTTATTATTAACTCTAAAACTAGATTCTACATCTACAACAATCGCTCTAAAATAAAGGATCTAGACTTTAGCTAGTTAATAGAGTTCACTACTAGAGGAGGAAAAATAACAGCTATTGCTTGCAGGACTATAAAGATCCACCCTAACTAAGGTAGTCTTAGAAAGAAAGGGTTTATTATACAAGATACCTAGTATTACCTAGACTACCCTATAACCCTTATTAGAGCTAAGCCCCTAAAGGAGAAAGGCCTAATCTTTATAGTTTGCTATCTAGGACTTAAGACTAAAACAGGAGAGATCCTATACTACACACCTTAGAAACATAGTTAATATCTCCTAAAGTACTACAATTATAACTTAACTATTGCTTAAGCTTTATCCTTTAATAATAATAACACCTTAACGTTAATCCTAACAAATCTAACCCCTAATAAACATATTAGCTTTGTTCTTTTAGATGCCTAGCCTGCTGTAAAGTAAGGTTAGCCTAATTCTAAAGATCCTCTTACAGCCTCTAAGGCAGAAGCTGTAATCTAGTATAAACAGCTTAGCTATCTAAGCGCTAATGCCCTTAAGCATCTCCTAAAGACTAGCTAAAAAATTAAGATTTAAGGGGTAACAACTATTAAATGTAAGGCTTGCAGCATAGGTAAGGTGATTTGCAAAATCTTAAGAAGGAAGCCTAACTACAACCTAACTGCCTTAGGAGATTACATCTCTATAGACTTCTTTACACTAAGAAGGACATACAACAGGGAGAAGATTGTCCTGCTTATATGTAACAAATAGAGTAGATTTATATAGGTTTAATTCCTTAAGTCTTATAAGGAAGGGCTTTAGGTAATTATTTAGATAGCTACATTTCTTAAGCAATAATACTACTTTAAACTCTTAATCCTTTGCCTTAATTAAGAAACAGCTCTTTAAAATGCCTTTAACTTATAGGCAGCAGATAACAGCAAGCTTATTAAGAGGTCTGCAGCCTATACTAGGGCTTAAAATCTAGCAGAGAAGGCTAGTAAGATCCTTTTTAAGATTACTAGGGCTCTACAATATTAATTACAATTCCTAAAGGAATTAGCCCCTAAACTTATAAGAGCTGCAAATTACCTTAGCAACAGAATGCCCTACAAGAGGCACGCTTAGCAAACCTTAGAGGGATTAATTAATGCTTAGCTTAACTCTAGGCCTTAGACTACTTATTAGAGAGCTAAGCTCCCTTAACTTACCTATTTACAATAATATAGCTACAAAGCCTACCTGCTTACTGCAACATACCTTAGAGGGGAAGAGAAGGCAAACAAGACTAAGCCTAAAGCCTACGTTAGGTATCTCTATAGTTATAATAGTACTAACATCTATTGCATCTAAGTCCTAGCTATTAATAAGGTTATAAGGACTAAGGACGTTACATTTAATAAAATAAAGCTATACAACCTTAGCTAGGAGGATACTAGTCTCCTTTATTAAATAGAGCTAGAGAGAGTCTTCTCTATTCTAGAGATTCTAATTCCTAATCCTTAGAGTAAAGATCTCCCTATAGATTTATAACTATAGAATAATAAAGACCTCTAGCATTATTTAGCTGCTGCAGTTAGACTAAGGGATGCTAGGGAATAGTGCTTTAACTAATAGCAAGAGCCTTAACTGCCTACTCCTACTAGTTCTCTAGGAATACAACTTTAGGAGTTACACACTCTTTTAGTTAAGGGGGTAGAAGAGCATGTTTTAACCTATATAGACCTAGAAGAAGAGATAGTAACTTAGCAACTGTTACTACAAACAACTTTAGACTTAGATTAACCTTTTATTTAAAACCCTCCTACTCCTAAGTTAACAACCTATAAAGAGTTACCTACTTTAGATACTATAATTCAGGATTGCTTACCCTCTACCTTATTATTATCCTTAGCAACAACCGCTAAGTTAACAATCTACATTGCTAATTCTTTAGATGCTCTACCTCCTACTATAGGTACAGGGAGACTAAGAGGATAACTAATAGGAAGTTGTAATAACCCTATTTACAATTAGGAAACGCTAATTAGTTAAACTAATTACTAACTAAAGGCAGCTATAAGATCCTTTTGCTAACTTAAGGATAAATCTTTATTAATTAGATCTTCCTTCTTCTAGTTAATAGATTTAACTAAGGAAAAGGATAGATAGGACAACTTTGCTTATAATCTAGGTTAAATTCATTACAAAGACCTCCCCTCACCTCCCTAGAAATACTCTAAAGCAAAAGAGCACAAGTTCTAGCCTAAGTAGCTAGCAGCAATAAATGTAGAATATTAAACAGTCTAAAAGAAGGGCACCTTTAAGCTTACTAGACTAAAAGACGTTAATTAAAAGATCTATTAAATTCTTCCTTTTAAGTAGGTATATACCTACAAATTCAATAAGTATAGATTTCTTAAGCAATTTAAAGTAAGGATCTATGTTAGAGGAGATCTTTAGCTAATTAATAGGCTAGAAACCTACGCATTAACACTTACTAGAAGATTATTTTGCAGCATAATAACCCTTATAGCATGTTTTAACCTAAAGATAATGCAGCTTAATACTGTAAATGCCTTTACTAACGCTACCCTTAATAAACTAGTTTATATCTAGTTCCCTCTAAGCTACAGCAGGCTAAGATCCTACCTTATCCTTTGCAAAGCACTCTATAGTCTAAAGAGAAGCCCTCTTTTGTAGCAGAAGAGCCTCTCTAATACTCTTAAGAAACTTAGACTTACTCCCCTTAACAAGGATAACTGTATCCTTATTAGCAAGGGAGTCCTAGTCTTCTTCTTTATAGATAATATTGCTGTAATTTATTACAAGAAAAACAAAAAGATAGCTAAGTAAGTTATTAAGGGACTTTAAGAGATCTATAAGATAAAGATTATAGGAGAAATAAACATCTTTCTAGGCATATAAGTTATTAGAGACTGCAAAGCTAGCAAGCTTTAGCTAAGCCTTAATAACTACATTACTAAGATCTATAACAAATTTAAAGCTAATAAGAGGAAGAAGCTAACTAGGACGCTAATAGCTGCTAATAATCTTATTCCTAATAATTAGCAAGCAACTACAGCAGAAATCTATTACTACTAGCAACTTATTAAATCCCTTAACTATGCAGGAGTTATTAGAAGACTAGACATCTTAAGAACTTTATCTAGACTCTCTAAATTCCTTAACAACCTATTAGCTAATTACAAGAAGGCAGCTAACGCTTGCCTTAAATACCTTAATTATACTTGCTATCTTGCAATTAAATACAACTCTTAAGGACTAAGAACTCTCTTCTGTGCCTTAGATGCCTCCTTTGCTAACAACCTTACTACTTACAAAAGCACCTAGGGGTATGTAATAATAATGTTTAGTAGCCTTATTAGCTAAAGGTTATTTAAGCAACGTTGCGTTATTACCTTAAGTACTAAGGCTAAGCTAGTTGCTCTTACTTAAGCTGCAAAGGAATATAAGGCTACTATCTAACTAGTTAAACAACTTCAGCTTAATCTAGATAGTAACTACTCTCTTTAGTGCAACAACTAAGCAACCTTAAGACTCCTTACTACTAAGAGACCTTAAGTAACTAGTAAGCTTTATTATATTAATATTACTAATCTTTAGCTTTATTAGGAAGTTAGGGATAGTCTTATTAACTTTAACTAGATTAAAACTAATAAGATAGTTGCAGACAGACTTACTAAAGCACTACTAGCTTAGAAGCACTGCTAATTTCTAGCTTAGCTAGGTATAGCAAACGTTAAGCAATAAGTTAAAGCTCTTAGAGAAGCTAAGATAGCTTAGGCAGCATAGATGCTTAGGTAGGGTAATCTACAGACTAAATAGCATTAGTTACAACACTACACAACTTAATTTAAGGTAATCTTAATCTTAGGTCTTTAATACTATATTACCCTACCTTCTATTGCTCTTACTAATCTTTAGTTATTAAAAGCTCTACTTTATCTAGAGATACAACTTTAATAGTTGCCTCTCTAAGGGGGTGTAACAGAATCCTTGCATGCTTCTATGCAAGTTATAGACATAACCTATCCAGAATAGTCTAACTGTACTTAAACAGGCCAGCCTGTTATTTCCACCTAGCCCTAGCTCTAGAACAGTTATTAGGATAGCATTAGGCCCACAAGCCTGTAGTGATCCCATCCACTCTTTAGTACAAATAGACACTCTTTTCTGCTCACTCATATATGCATATTCCGCTGGCCACCCTGACAAACCGTCATGTGGCAATAAGAACCTCTGTATGCGCTTTCTGAATTAATTTCTTTCCTACAATCTTGATATACATCAATCATATCATGTCTCATTCCATAATTACGTTCTCAGACTGCAGGATGCGTTGCGATCCGAAACACCACAAGACCGGAAAACATCTAATTCTGGGGGCGGCTGTTGACAGAGGAAGTCTCGCTGACGGCCTTCTCGGCATCCCAGCGCTGCTGCATGGGCTCAGTGACGGCGTTCTTCTTGTTGTTCTTGCGGCGCCACAGGAAGAAGGCGGCGAGACCGAGGATGGAGACACCGGCGATGGAGCCGACGGCGGCGCCGGCAATGGCACCACCAGAGAGACCCGAGGAGCTGCCGTCGGACTTAGAAGCCGTGAAGTCGGCGGCCGTATGGGGCGTCTTGCCACCGGCGTCCGTGGTGGTGACGTCGACGGTCTCGTCGACGGAGACCTCGGGGTCGCTGACGGTGGCGTTGAAGCAGGGGATCGAGGCGGCGAAGACGTCGACGAAGGTGACGTCGGCGCAGGCGTAAAAGGTCTCGCGCTTGGACTCGTCCTCCTCGAAGTTGGAGACGTAGAGCATGCGGTAGGTTGCGTTGGCGCCGGCCGCAGTGCCCTCCGGGGCTTGGGGGACCGTGATGCAGGTGTGGCCGAGGTCGAGGCTGCCGACCTCGCTGGGGCCAAGGAACGTCTCAAAGTCGGAGACGGACTTGGGATCTGCAGAGAGTGTTAGATCTCGTCTTGGGGGACTAGCACCAATGTGCTGCTTTTAGTACAACTTACCGTTCTCGTAGGAGACACTCAGGTGGACGGAACGGGTAGTGTCCTGGGTCACAAGAGCGAGCTTGCCATTGACTAATCGCAGCTCGTGTTAGATCGGTCCGAATATCTGGAGGACACAGCATTTTGGATTTCAGCTTACCCAAGGGGAACTCGGTGCGAGCACCGGGGCCGTTGGTGGAACCGCAAGGGGCCGTGTTATCGGCGTCGGCGGACCACACGCGGTCAGGGGGCCTTGATACGATCAGCATATGCTACATGCACATGAGTTTTACCCGTTGTCTTACCAGAGGAACGCAGCGGGGCCCATCTTGTCATCAGCAATGACATTGCCCAACAGCATGCTGCCGAGGACTGCGACTGACTTGGCGGAGACCATCTTGACTGTAAGAATCTTGGGAGTTGGGTTAAACTCAACAAGTGTTTGAGAAGGGGGAAAACTGGTCTCAAACAGAGAAGCTTCAGCAAGATTCAAGAGCTCGAAGAATCACAAGATGCGAAGCTTGTGATAAGGGGAGTGACTTGAAAGAGAAGAAGCGAGTCTGAGCAAGAAATTGATGCGGGATATGCAACCCTCCATATATGCTTGCTGCACGCTGGGCGCCAAGCCAGCCAACCGCTTCCCATACCGAAAGACAGCAGCGAGAGACGGGGCGCCTGTTTGACGAGTCACTTCCCGCCAAGGTTGCGTCGAGCCGACAAAACCGGTGCCAATAACCCTGGCACCGATCACGATGTTCTAACTTCTGTCCAATCCCACCGGCCTCTCTTCGTCTGTACCTGCTGCGAGTCCCACTGTCGTGTGGCCCCCCACTCGAGAAAGTTATCTGATCAAATCGCATGGCCAGGGTTCTAAACTTCTGCAAGGGTGGGTGCTGGGACTTGGGTCCATCAGGAGCGGAATCGCATCATATCTGATCATCTGATAAGATGGGCACCCGCCGTCCTATTCGTTGGGTGCATCAACTCTGCATCACTAGTGCCTCTCGGCGCGGCGGGCACATCCACTTTTATACCGCAACGGGCTCCGACGCCAGCGTCTGGTCCTCGCTGCCACTCAGATTCCTTCACCTATTCTCGTATTTGCCCCGGCTCTGGTTCTGGGTGTGTTACCTACACTTTCAGAATTTTCTCGACGAGTTGAGAAAAGGGAAACGCTTGTCCGCATGGAGTGCCAATTCATCTGGTTTCATTGATCTTGGCCATCGTCTGTTTCAAGCAGCTCGGTCTTGGACAACGAATCAGAGATGCCCAGATGATTAAACTCGGCTTCCGACGTCCCCATCGCCGCGACGTCGGCGATAGCCCGGCAACATGAGCCCTGTCTGCTCGTGGCCGGCGTCTGCAGGGCAGCGAGACCGGAAATTGGGCACGCTTTGCCAATGGTCCCTCACGGTTGTGAATTGGTCAAGCACTCCCTCAACTACACCGGCTAGACCGCGTTTTTTTTCCTGGGTTCCAGAACTCCAGTCTTTTGCGGGCACAGTTTAACGGCTGACTTGATCGGTTGCTACATCGCGCGGACGATCGGCACGCTTCGTTCGCTTTATCTGCATTCGAGCATGTGACTGTCGGCAGAGCCCGGCCAGACAGAGACTCCAGAAACCGCGACAGACCCGTTGGCCCACTGAGCAAGTTTGTTGCGACTAAATTTTCTTACGGTCTCGGAATAATCTGAACTGCACTCGCTTTCATTCTCAAGGTCTATGGAAGACGGGAGGGACGACGTTACTCCCCCGACAACGAGATAACAGCCATTGTTTGAATATCCGAAGCTGCCTGCTAAAGCGTTGTAGACGGCAAAATCCTCGCAACAACGCTTCAATGTTATCAACAATCACATTCGTTTGAGTACCCTATGCGCGATCTCGAAAACCTTAAGCCGTCCTGGCTTTTCCACCACCGCCCCGCCTCGAAAGTCCCTCGTGCTAACCCTGATGCCGTCTGCTCACCTTGAGCAAGACTTGGCGCGACGCCGAGAGAGTCCGATGGTCCAATGACGCGATGCCATTAACTGGAAGGTAGCCACGTCCTCACGCCTTGTGGGCGCTGTTGGCGGATTCTCGGCCCAATGTCCTGGTTCATCATCCCGGCCCTTGCCACCACGGCTTTGCCAAACTCTTGGTCCGTATCGTGACTGGCTCGTTTGCCGTATAACCTTACAAAACCCTGATTTGGGCGAGGGCGGATGCGGAGCTATGAGTCAGTGGTCGGGTGTCTCTGGGTTGTCTAAATCCGCGCCAATGGTGTCGTCGTCAATGTTTGGCGTCCCCGATAGTGGTCAGATCACTCGTCTTGTGTTAATCGTCTTGAGAAGCTCTTTGAGTGGCTTTTAATGAACCAAAAGCCCCAGAAGGAAAGAAAAACCAATTACAGACCATATCTTGTTTCGCCACACCTCAATTGTTATTCACACGATGAGGCATGACGAGGTCCTTGATCCTTACGGGTGCGATGCCATCAAACTGTGCTTGGCATGGACGATTCGGAGTTTATAGGACTTTCTGCAAAGTTTCTATCTCAATCCAAAGAACCACCGTTTTATTTCTACAATGTTTCTGTCTTCATGACGGCTCATCTTGGTCTTGAGTTGTTCGTATTAAGATTCGAATCTGGGGCTCGGAGCTGTTTGGGATTATGTAATACAACGCGCCTTCGCTTGGCTTCCGCTAAGGTGGCAAACACGCGCCAACAATTCCAATCACCTCTTTCTGAAATCAAACCAGGCCTACATATGGCATCAGTAATTCGACGATTGCCATAGTTTGGCCGGGCATGGAAACCTCTCACCTTCTCCAACCCTAAATTCAAGCGAATTTTCTCCAGGGAGAAGAAAGAGGAAGAGCACTTTCCCGACTACACAGCATCGCGTTACTATCCAGTCAGCATCGGAGAGGTTCTCCGCAACCGTTCTCAAATCGTTGGCAAGCTGGGCTTCGGAGCCAGCTCGACTGTCTCGCTGGCGCGCGACCTAGAGTAAGCTGCCTCCGTCTTGACTCACTCGCTCTTCTGCACGCAATGCTCTGCTAACAAGCAGTGCAGGGGTCGTCGGCACGTGGCGCTGAAGTTGTTTGTCAATTCGAAGGCTTTGGGTTCACAGCTAGATCATGAAATCACGATTTATAAGCGCATTCCTACGTCATCTGTAAAGCACCCCGGTCGCAGTGCCGTCAGGGAACTACTGGATTCCTTCGACGTTGCTGGTCCCGACAGATGCCACAGGTGCCTGGTGCATCCTCATCTGTGGGAGAGTGTTCTGACTTTCCTTCACCGCAACCCCGTTCGGATGTTACCAGCGCCGGTGCTCGCCTTCGTTCTCCGTCGCCTTCTTCTCGCTTTGGACTATTTACACACGGAATGCGAAATCGTCCATACAGGTGCGTCGACTGACCAGGGCTATCCCTGTCTGTGTCTCTTCGACCTCGAGAACAGCGCTGAACTGTCGCGGAGTAGATATCAAAGCAGATAACATCATGTTTGGCATCAAGGACGACTCCGTTTTCAGCGCTTCCGAAGAGCAGGAGCTGCTCAACCCGTCCCCGAGAAAGCTAGTGGACGGAAGAACCGTGTATCTATCTGTCACGCGAACTGCAGATGCCAAAAGAATGGGGCGCACCGGTCCTCTGTGACTTTGGCTCAGCCGTCATCGGGGATACAGAGCATACCGAGGACGTACAGGCCGACATATACAGAGCGCCCGAGGTCATCCTAGAAGCACCGTGGTCTTACCAGATTGACATATGGAACGCGGGCTGCATGGTAAGGGCATAAATTAAACACTCGTCCTGAAATGAAGACTTGACACTAACCTGTGTTCTCCGTACTACTCTCCAGATCTGGGATCTCTTACAACCTCCACAGGCGTTACTCGATTTGGGAAAGTCGAGCCACAGGTTCTTCACTGATGAAGGTTAGTTTTTCGTCCGCCGCCCTGAGATGTGAGCCTTTCTACAGGTTACTTACAGAAGTGCTTCTTGTGAAGGAGAGTTCCGTACAGACATCCCAGTCCCATGTGAAACATCGCTTGATGAAAAGGAGATTAGCCTGGAGGGAGAGACCCGAGATATGTTTCTCGCCATGATGCGGAAGATGCTCCAGTGGGATCCTTCGAAGCCCTCCTCGGCGAAGGCACTAGCAGACAATAAATGGATCATTAAGAATATGTAGACAGTAGAATAGAGCACAACGACCGGAGAGCAAGCGCGTTGTCATCAGAGCACGCTCAAATGGGAGCCATTGCCTACTCGACGAAGACTATCATACTTAACTTGTCTTTTGCGAGGAGGTTTATTTCCTCTGCTGCAACGATGAATGTAACCCGAAAACTTGTCCATCTCGCCAGCCCGGAAGACGTTTCGGAGCTCCGGCCTGGACCCGCAACACAGAGACGGCTCGCTCCGTCCAAAGCCCGCTGACTAAACCCCACTTCCCCGGACCGCCCTCCTCTCCCCCGTGCCTCTTACCTGACCCTAACCGTCCCCTCAGTCTCCTAAAACCCAGAATTCCGTCCCCCAACACACACTCATCAACTCCACCATCAACCTCACCATCAACCTCACCATCAACCTCACCATCAACCTCACCATCAACCTCACCATCAACCTCATATTCATTTTCACCCCTTGATAGGCCGCGTATACAGCACAAGACCCGTTCACCGAAACACATCCCTCCCTAAAAAAATATGGCATCCCTCGCGCTCCAACCACTCTTCCGCCGCCCGGTCCTCACAGCCCTCCTCACATCCCTCTCCGCCTCCGTTCTCGCCTGGGCCGTCCGCGACTACCGAGCCTACATCGCCCTCGGCCCCGGCGGCGTGCCCCACAACTTCGCCGGCTGGCTGCTCGTCACCCTCACCATCCGGCCCTTTGCCCTCCCCAAGACCGCGGCGACCTGGACGGGCGATTTTCCCGCCGAGGGCGCCCACGAGGACGTTAAGCAGATGCCGCATCGGCGCGGAGACAGGGCCGAGCTGGGCGGCATCGTCCCGCACCGGCAGCTGAGCCAGCACGCGCCGGAGCGCATGAGAGAGGTGCGGCCTCCGTCTTCTCCACCGTTATCCCGTGATCCATCGTCACCGCCCGGAGCTTCCCTCCTCCCATGACCACACGTGAGCTGACGTCGCCCGCGCAGTACATCCAAAACCTCTTCGCCAACGCAGTGACCCAGAACCGCACCCTCCTGGAATCAAAGCTCTCCCTTTACGAACGCAACAACCCGGCCCTCTTCGTCTCCGCCCCGATTCTCAACTCCTCGCCCGCGGTCCCCGCCGCCAGCCGCACGGCCCGCGGCGAGATCGGCCACTATCACGGCGACCTGTCCGTCCACATGTACCTGTCTCCCGCAGACGCCAGGCTCGCCGTGGAAAAGGGCTGGGCCGAGCGCCACCGCCTCGCGTTGCCACGGGGCTCGCTGCTCGCAGGCCGCTTTCGTGTCGCCGACTCGTACCTCATGATCTACGGCCCACGCGACGAGGACGAGATGGAGGTGCTCGCCACGTTCCTGAGGAACGGGATCCGCTATATGACGGGGGCGGAGGATGTCGGACCCATCGTGTGGAATCAGCTCGTGGATGCGTGAAGACTATTGTAGTTTCCCATGGCATCGAGGTTTAGCACGTTCAGGGTACATGTGAATCTCTTCTTGTATTTTGCACTATATTGTCTAATAATACTTCACTTTCACTGTATCAGGCCAACACCCTGTAGATCGGGTACTCGTTGCCCTTCTCGACAGGCACAATGTTGAAGCTGGCGTACGAGTCAATGTTCTCCGGCTCCAGCGCGACGAAGGCAAGTGCGGCGTTCTTCTGCTTCGTGCTTACAAGGAAGCTGCCGGCGGGCAAGTCGACCTCCTTAGTAAGCGGCGCCGTGGTGACCGCGGCGCGGACGACTCCCTCGTAGTACTCGGTCTCGAACACGGCGGACGTGATGTTGTACGCTTCGACGGTGCCCTTGTACGGCTCGGCGATAGTCTCAACTTCCAAGCCCGAGACCCGCAGCCGCTCGGCCAGGTCGGCCCAGGCAACGGGAATGAGGTAGGCCTCCGGACGGGCACGGGTGATGTTGGCGGTGACGGGCGTGGTGGAGCGGAAGTTGATGGGCACCTGAGTGACGGAGCCGTTGTTGATGTTGACCATGGTGTACGTGCGCTGGACTAGGGGCGACGAGTCGGTGACGACGATCTCCGAGCCCGAGGACTTGAAGTCGGCGATGGAGGACTCAATGGTCGTGTACACCTTTTCAGCGTTGTCGGCCGCGGTCTGCAGGATGCTCGAGGCCATCGTCAGACCGGCGACGGTACGTCTCTGAAACTCCTGATCGGCTAGGAAGATACCGCGCATCTCGATCAAAAAGGTGACGCATTGCGTGAGGCCCATAGCGTTGCGGCCGATCTTGGCGTCCGACCCGGCCTCGGCAAAGGTAGGCTTGAACTCTGGGTTGGTGCTCGTGGACCCCGTAACGTACGGCTCCCAACGAAGTCCCTTGGACTCCATGGCCGATCCGATGTTCTTGGCGAAGAGCTCCTCGGACAGCGTGCGAATGTCCTGGTGGATATTGAGGTTCTTGGCGGCGGAGAAGAGGCCATCGGCGGCGTGATAGTAGCTTCCGTAGCGGGACGTGGCGCTGTATTCATGCATATCGATGGCGACGTGGGGGTTGAACTCGCCGAACAGGGACTTGATGTCGCGGGTCTGCTTCCGGGCGAGTTTGATATGGTCACGGTTCGGGTCGTAGTTTGTGGCTAGGGTGCGCTGAAAGTAGAACACGCCGTCGGGGTTGTAGCGCGGGAGGACGACGATGTCGAGCTTGTCGAGCAGCGAGGCAGCCCATGTTTGGTTTGCGTCCAGAGCGCCGAGGAGAGCCAGCAGGGACTGGTCGCCTGCGGGCTCGTTGCCGTGGACAGCACCCTGAACCCAGACGCGGACTTTGCCAGTCGAATTAGATACCCTCCGCGATGACTTGGTGGAGGAGAGGTGAAGGTAGGGGAATGGACGTCCCTCCTCCGACGTGAAGTTAGCCTTGTTGTAGGTCAGCCAATCGTTCTTGTCGGCCAGGTCTTGAACAAAGGAATCTGTTCTCTGTCAGTAATTGTCTTGAGAATGGAGACTAAACCAGCTCACCGAGGAGTTCTGCGTCCGTGGGCCCCTTTGTTCCTTCTGAGAAACCCTCGGGGATCGTGTCGGGAGTCAGGAAAGCGGGCGAGAGTAGGTCAACACCCTCAACATCCTTGAAGTTCGCAGCCACAATGTCGGTATCCTTACGAACTACGACACTGTTGTAGCCATACTTGGTCGCCCGAGCAGACGCAACAAGGGACAGGCCGAGCAGGCCCAAACGAGTCTTGTTCACCATGGTGCTGATCGACTAAAAGCCTTGGGTGTTATAGTAACAAAACCTTAATGAAAAGGCTGGGTGTCAACGCCGCAGATCAATGGGCTTCAACGTCTTTTCAAGCTTTATATCTCTTCCCCAATGCAGCACCGCTTTAACTCTCGGGTACGGCAATATGGCTCGCCAACGTGTGGCCGAGGCGTGTTCCTGGCATGACCGATGGCTTGGCTGATCTCATTTTGGGCCATACAATTGGTAATACCAACAACAACAACACGGCAGGGCAAGCCGATAACAAGCGGCAGCGAGGGGGTCCTCACGGCGATGATCAAAGGTTCCATCCGAACTGGTGTCAAACATTGGCAACGAAACTACAAGAGGCAGCTCGGGAAAGATGAGGTGAGGGGAAAGCGGGGGAGTCCCCCATGGGCGCAGATAACGGGCCTTGTCGCCAAGACTCTAGGACCCGTAACGACATATTGCATTTGCCATTGACGTATCGAATCTCTCCGATGGACGACAACGAGGTCCACGGTTGAAGATTGAAGTGCCGATGGTCGGGACTGAGGCTCCCCCGACCACGCTCGCCAAGAGCCCAGCTATGCAGGTTGCAGTAATGAACAGATACGCAGCTAACCGACGCCGCGGGCAAAGGCCGAGTTCCGGAGCGGCATCACGCCGACGTACGTCAAATAGGCCGCCGGCAGAACATGAGGATGCAAACCGAGCAGCACGACTCATGCGTTTTGCGTCTTGGCGTAAGATTGGAATATTGCGGTGCTCCGCGTGTCGCAGAACAACCAATTAATAAGTCGTCTCACAAAGCTGCCTTTCCTCTCGACTCGAACGGTAATATCAGCACCAAGAGCCCGGCGGCGATGAACAGAGCGCCACTAGTATACACCGGCGCCGACGTCTTGAGATTAGCAAACATGGCGACGATGGGCTGTGCAAGACTGAATCAGTACCCATCCACCCGCCGAGAGGCCGGACAACAACCGCGACTTACCGCCATGATACCGAAAATGCGATTGCATGTCGCCGTGAGGGCATTGCCGGTCCCGCGCTGCGGCGTTGGGAACAGCTCGGGCGTGAATCCGTAGAGAACAGCGTACATGACGTTGCTGCAAAAGTTGAAGGCGCAATTCCACCCGAGGAGCGCGTTGCTCGTCATGGCGGTCGTGGAACAGTAGAGAAAGACGCCCGTCAGAATGGTGCTGATGGCAAGCGTGCCTTTTCTTCCCAGCACCGGCAACTCGACCAGCCAACCTCCAAGCAGGGCGCCGGGGACACCCAGCACGGCGATTATCAGGCTGTTGCGGTACGTCAGATACGTGCTGCCATCGCCGAGCTCCGCGCCTCGTGTTGCCTGAATGTAGGGTATGAACGCGTTGTAGAGAGGATAGCCGAGACCGATGAGCGCCCAGATAGCCATGATGGTGCCGGTGCTCAACGCCAGACGACGTGTCGAGAACAAGATACGTATACGGCTGAGGTCGACCTTCTCCAAGTTTCTTTTGACGGCTGTAGCAGCGTCGGTCCGCGCAACATACCCTTCCGGCTCACACGCCCTGAGATCCTCAATCGACAGAGATGTGATCTTGCCGTTCCGCCTTGCGACTTCGTGGACAATCCGGACGGCGTCTTCGTCCCGACCCTTTCCCATGAGATACTTTGGCGACTCGAATATGGTGAACAGAAGGAAGCGGATTAGGAACATAAGCAGGGTCAATCCACCGACGGTGATCATGAAGTACCGCCATCCCATGTTATCCGACTTGGTGCATATGACGCCTTCTTGACATGTCAGATTGCCGAGGAGTGGCCAGGCGATCAAGGTGGCAACAACTTGGGCGATGGCCCAGTCGACGGACAGCACCGTCAGCAAGTACTGATGGGTTGCCGGGAGAAACTCGAGGAAGATGGCAGAATCGACGGGGAGGTTGCCGCCAACGCCAAACGACCAGAAAGCCGCAAAGACGCCAATGCCGGCAAAGCTGGGAGCTCCGGCTGCGACCAACCCCCAGAACGCGGTAAGACCCAGAGTAAGATTGAAGGCCCATTTTCGACCGAAGAGGTCGCATCCGAAGCCCCAGAACATGGCGCCTGCCAAGAGACCGATGTTCTGTGAAAGCGTGAGGAGAGGAGGCCGAGACGGACCGAATTCGTTCGTGATAGGGGTGAAGATCAGCGACGTGACGATGGGCCATAGGTTGTCGCTAGCCCAGCCGAACCCGACGACGATGAAGAGCTGCCATTGATACCATCCCATGCCGATGTCTTGTATCTAGAAGCGGGTGTCAGCAGTCAGCGGCGCGGCATCCAGGTCTAGGCCGTCTCGAGAGGAGACCGCACGTACAGCGCGGTTGAGGACCCGAGCCTTGGCCTCGTACACGGGGTCCAGCGCGCCCTTGGGGATTATTGCGACGTCATCGATGCCGTGGATGTCGAGGCTGCCATCTCGCGCAGCGACCGAAGGCGAGCCGACCTTGTGCGCGTCGTCTTGGTTCTTAGCGGGATCAGTATCAACGCCCATGTTGGCCGAGGTTTCTTTGCCGTCACGAGGGGGACACAATTGCGATGTGATACCAAGCAGGTTTTCCCAAGAAGCCTTTTCGTACTCGGCGATGACGGAGTCTGGAAAACCCTTTTAAGGTTTTAGGGACCCGCGAAACGGAGCCTCGCGAGAGATCTTCGCCATGAAATACAGGGCACGCGCTTGCCACACTTCTGCAGAGATTCGAGTGAAACGTTCAGAAGGCCCTCGGACGGACTGCTCAACTTGCTCACGTCGTACCGAACCCGAATGGCGCAATGCGTCCGGTGAAGGGCTGCTGCGGCCACGATTGGCCTTGCCTAGGGTGCGGCGCCCGGAACGCATGCCGATCCGCACTCTAATGGCAGAAGCATTGCTGATGGAGGGTGTGTCCTAGCGGGCAGTGGGTGTGGGGGACCTAAGATAGCCTGCAAAGATGAGCTTTTGCTCGGTCCTATCCAAGACAGCTGTAGCCTGTTGGTCGTTTATCTGAGCCGAGTTTGAGATGAAGCGTGCCGCCTGCGTCATTGACATGCACGCTGCTAGATCAGTTTGCAGACGGTCGCTGCCAGTGGGATGTGCGCGGGGGCTTGGTTCTGATCACGAGCATATATGAGAGGCATCCAAGAGATGCTGTAGAAATTATACTGCAATACAATAGCGTGGGCTGCCACAGACATCATCTTAAGGTGGCGTTAAGGTGGTGGTGGTTATTGAACAGTTCGAGACATGGCGGAGCAGCCGAGACAGCGACACGCACAGATTCACGCCTCCGGCTCGAACCCACAACGGCTGTTAGTGGGGTTGGCAATCCCTGGCGCTGGGCCACTACCCACTGAAGCCCGCTAAAACCTCGAAGCGAACCGCTTAGTGCCGTTGAGCATGTGCTGCCCGCTGGAAAGTGCACGATTCCCAGCTGGTACCAGACGTCTTTATTCTTCCCTCCCATCCCCTCCACGTTAAACTGTCAACGTCGGCTGTCAAACAAAAAGTTGCTTGTCATCGCTGCCCGTATTATGGGCCAAAGTTCACTCGACTTTTGACGGAAAAGTTCGAATATTTTTCATGCTATGTTGGGCACGGCGAGACTGCTAGCGGCAATAGCTTGCCTCTTGACCGCCGCCTCAGCCCGCAAGAACCTCATCGTCGATACCGACCTGTTCAGTGATTGCGAGTAAGACAAGTTCTACAGCATGTTACTTCCCCGACAACTTCAGAAGCGAGGAACCTTCGTGCTGACAATTCCCAGCGACGCCGCCGCGCTTCTCCTTGCGGCAACATTTCCGGAAATCAACCTGCTCGGAGTCCACATCAACTCGCGCTCCTCATACTCGGTCCTAGCCGCCTCGGCCATCCTCAACCACTACGGCCACGGCCAGGTCCCCGTCGGCGCACGTCGTCCGCTAGATGATGCCCCTTTCTTCGACAACTGGACCAAGCGCCTGGGGGAGTTTGCGAGCAAGCTCGCGACCCACTGGCCGAAGAGCATGTCCGACGCCGAAGAGGCGTGGGACCCCGTGGAACTGTACCGTAAACTGCTCGCCGGCGCGGGCGACGGCTCGGTGACGATCGCCTCCATCGGCTTCTTGCACAACCTCTCAGGTCTCCTCAACTCGACGGCCGATTCGCACTCCCATCTCGCTGGGCACGAGCTGGTCAGGGCCAAGGTGAGGGAACTCGTGGTCATGGGCGGCGACTACCCCGAAGGCCACGAGTTCAACTTCTGGGGCGACGATCCGTACACGACGGCCCATGTAGTCCACAACTGGAACACCCCGGTCGTCTACGCCGGTTACAGCCTCGGAGCCTCGGTGCTCTCGGGTGGGCCCCTCATGACCGACGGGCCCAAGACCGACCCAGTGCGGGCCGCGTACATCTTGTACACGTACTACCAGCCACGGTGGTCATTCGACCCCATCGCGATGTTGTACGCCGTCGGCGGGCTCGGCGAGTATTTTCGGTATGGGAACGAATATGGATACAACACCATCACCCTACACGACGACGGCGCCGGCTGCAGCGGCTGCAACGTCTGGGTGTTTGACCGGAACGTGACGAACCAGCACTGGCTCGACACGACGGTCAGTTATGAGAGGCTCGAAAAGGAGCTGGACAGGCTCTATGTTCTAGGCGCAGAGTCTTCGGAGAGGAGCTCCGATCCGGTGGGATCACTCCCCGTGTTTGGCGATTGCAGGCCCGAGGCCCCCGGCTTCTTCCAGCTGCCCCCAGCGAGACCGGACTTGTGAAGTAGGGATGCAGTAGTTGTATATTGCTGAGATCTAGATAAAGATTAGTTTGTGAATAAGAGAGTTCGGCTGCAGCATATGAACTTGGTGAGTTGCAACTACAGAGATGCAGTACATGTTAGATGGAACGCCCCAAAATATTTGATCAAATTAGTGTGATGTAAGGATATAAACTCGTATGGTGACAAAAATGGCAAGAAGATAGAGTGCTGCATTTTTGTCTGTATCTTCAACCTTTCGTTTCCTTCAAAATGATACATTTCCTAATGTTGTTTCTAACTCTTGAACGTATACATGCCCCAGTGAAGCAGTCTTGAGGCTTCCTTGACCTTGTGAGGCATTCTCCAAGGCCAAGAACTGCAAAGCTTCAACCAGAATCATCTCCAACAACCCCAGGAATAACTTCTGTTATATTCCAAAAACTCTCCCTGAACAATAATACATCAGCTACAAGGATAAAACAAGAGTACAACCCGAACAATCACCTGTGTTCGGGAAGGAACGCGGCGGAGCTACAGCCTGTCATCTTTGTCCGGTCGGTGTATGAAAACAGGACTCTTTAAAAGCCCTTGTTGTGCCGCGCACAATATCCTTGTTTTCTTCATCACAGAATTCTGTCCAGAATCTGACGAACAACAAAGAGGAATTTTATAGCCAGCCGACCTTATGTTCACAATCGTTCTTGCCTCTGTAGAGTTGGATATTAAATATCAGAAACCACAACCTAACTGTATAACGCATCCGGCATTAGTCTCACACACAGCTCTAATCATACATTCACCAAACAACAGCAATATACAACAAAAGATACCATTTATCCTATCATTCCAAACAACTCTTACTAGATACAACCAACTCAAAGTATACCAAAGGGGCCACAGTGGTCTCCCGCTAAAAAGCAATCATTCCACCCCCTACTCTCCTCAAATCTCTGTCACCATCAAGATGGGCCCCGACAAACTCCGGATCAACCGCAAGAAGACCAACGCAGCGGGCCTCAAGGGTTTCCCCCAACGGCCTCTCGTCTCCCGCATCTCCCACCACATCAACACAGCCCTGGCCTCCCTCTCCGGGACCGTTCCCAATCTCCCCGACCGCATCCCGCCTCCGAACCCGCTGACGCCGACTCCGACGATCCCCGACCAAACGCCGCTCTCGACCCAGAGCTACATGGCCTCGCGCGAGAAGTACGTCCTCTGGACTCGGCTGCGCAGCGGCGAGTACACCGCCGACTGGAAAGGCGGCAGCGTCCCCACCGAGTCCGACGTCCGCGACATGCTGCTTTGGTACGCCGCCTTCCGTCTCTACCCCTTTCCGGATGTCGAGTATGTGTCGCTCATGGGCCGCGGCCGCACGAACTACTTCTTCCTCATCGAGTTCATGCCCAACTCGAAGCGCGGGAGGCTGCCGCAGAAGGTTGTGCTCAAGTTCAGCCTGCCCGTGTGCCCGCACGACAAGCTCGAGAGCGAGGTCGCGACCATGGCGTGGGTGGCGACGGTGTCCCCCAAGCTGATCCCTCGAGTACTGTTGTTCGACTCGTACCCGCGGAACCCGCTGGGCCTCGAATGGATGATGATGGAGCCCGTCTTCGGGTTCTCCTTCCAGGAGTACACGCTCCAGGGGTCAACAGACACGGGGCTCGAGGGCTTCGGATTCCCTAAAGACACGCCGCCGCAGAGCGATAGGGACCACCTGAGCATTGGCAGGGGGCTCCGTGACTTCATGGCAAAAGTCAAGATCACCGCTTCAGGCGTCCCCAAGGACGACGCCCGGATCGGCAGCCTACGCATCGACTGGGAAACGAAAAGGTTTTACACCGGCCCCATCGTGTCTCCTCACTTTTATAGCGCTGACAGACTGTGGCGTAAGCCCTTTCACGGACCGTACCCGTCAATCAGAAGCTACCTCGACAACTACATTTCCGTCTGGAGGGAGGAAATCCATGACAACAAGGTAATGCAGAGTCGTCTTGCCAGTCTTGATATCGTACTCGGAAGGATGGTACAACGTCTCGAGGCGTTGCCCAAGGTCAAGTGGCGTCTGCCTCTCGAAGGCGGCCGGATGAACGGCTGGCCCGTGACGATATCTCACCCAGACCCGCGCCCTGACAACATCCTCGTTGGCGAGGACGGCGAGTTGGTCGCCATCATGGGATGGGAGGACGCGACGCTCATGCCGATACCGCTGCGAACTGACCTCAGCAAGCTAGACCAATTCTTCCAGCAATTTGGATGCGAACTCATCATTGATCCCATGCAGATCGATCTGGGCTGTGCGCTGCCACCCAGATCCGAACTTGTGGATAGGGTTCGAGATCGCCAATGGCAAGGTAGAGACGCGTCCATCATCCTAGAGCCGGTAATGGAAAGCATGTCGGGTATAGAAATTGCGTTCAAGGCCTTGATGGAAGTATGCGAGAGATTGCCCTTGGAGAGAGCCGCGGAACGCGAATGGCTTGACAAGGCCGTTTTAGCTATGATGGACAGGCATGGGGAGAGCCTCAAGAAGAAGATAGTCTGAAAACACCAAACAAATCCATGTCACTCTCGCGGGGGCTATCATATTTTTTGCAATGTGCGGCTCAATTGTATGCCGCGCCACAATAACACAGCAAGGGCACCGAAGGACCAGACGACCTAGGCCGTAGCAGATCTTGGGTGACTGCATTTCGGAGAAGCCGGGCCGGGGCTACTCCCCATCCGTGCGAACAAAGCTTGGAAAAGTACCGCGGGAACGCTACGGGGTGGCCGGGTCTCGTCAGTTGCTTGAAGAAAGCTCAACGGAGGGACTTGTCAGGGATGTGGATAGGGTGAGGTGGATGGGGAACGGTAAGGGGTTTCAACTGTATGGGATTCAAGAGGGAGAGCGCTGTCAGGGAGGGCCAATTACTGGCGACAAGAGCGACGAGACAACAAGCAGGCGGTCTAAGGAGTTCTCCGCAAGTCGAAAATGAGATTGCAGGCTCATTGAAATGAATTGAGGGATTGGTGATGCAGTGGCTTGTTGTACCACACAAAGATGGCGTCACAGAGTGTTGAAAACTCCGTGAGTTGCATCGCACTATCATGACCGAGCCTTGACGTCATGGATCGCGTACCGGGTGAGCTTCTTCTTGAGGTTGGGGTTGTTTTGTTGGCGATCGGGATTCCAGACGCCAGGCCATGTGTAGCGTCCAGTGCGCACCTAGTAGAAATGTTTCTCCAGGGTAGAATGAGAGATCAAGAAGCAGATCGGGACAAGAGCTCAATGGACAGCTTGACTGGGACAGCAGCATCCAGACTAGGGCGATTACGTGTCAATCGCGTAGCGGCATCCACCCTGTGACGAATTGGGGGCACTTGACAGCAGCGAAGTGACAGAAAGGGGGCTGATCGGTCGTCCCCCAAAGGCCTGCACGGCTGTGATGCCGCTGCCAATGCGCCAATGTGCCAATGATTGCCAATGCAGAATGCAAGACGACATGGGTCCTTGGGTTGGTTGAATGCGGCGCTTGCCAGGTCCTGGCCTTTCCTTGCACCGGTTTTTTCCCCGAATGCCGTTATGGATGATGGTCTTGATTGGGCGACGAGGAACTAGACCCAACTAGACCGAGTTTGACTGAGATCAAGGCGAAGGAGGGTATTCAGGGTATTGGTGAGGAAATCCGAAGTGTTTGTGATAAGTCTGTTCGTGCTTTTGGGGGTTAGTCTTCAGGAAATAGAAGATGCTTCTGCTTTTACTGCTGTTGCTGTGGCATACCCTGGTCCCATTTGGTTGGAAAGACATCAACAGTAAGCGGCATGGTTGAAGGACAATAGCGCGTTAGGGGAGAAGTAATGAATGCGAGAGAAGTAAGAGATGGCCGGCCGGCGGGAGGCAGATACATTTCTGTCGCTTGCCATCTGCAGTTCGTCAGAGTCTTTCCGGCGTTACTTTCGTGTAGAACTGTGGTGAGGTATCCGTGCTTAGGTACAAATGGTAAGTTGGGGTGACATTAATTTCGGCAAGGGCGAAGACGACCAAGAGATAGCGCGATTCTTGTCGCGTGCCTCAAGTCGACGCCAACGTTGACATGACGACATGGCTGGATCGTGGGAAAACAGGCCATTGAGGGCAAGTTTGAGGGAAGCCGCCATACTGCTGAAACAACGGAGCCCCATGTGTCCTTTGCAGCTCTGCTGTCGCTTTGCTCGCCCGTCATCTCGATTTCCAGCGGAGGCACGCTGTCTGAGACAAGATAACGGACAGGGCCGGCCGACTTTCACACCACCTCGCACCGCATCCGTCCCGTCATATCCTGGCGCACATCATCGGGTCGTCCAAACACGCCCTCATCCCACTCAGCAGGGCAACGTGGCCCGCCGTTTTCTGGGCCGGTGATTCACAATGGCCTTTTCCAGCCAACATTTAGGATGGTCTGTCCCGGAAGAGTCGACGCAAGACGGAGGTCTAGCTCCGAGACAATAGTCGTGCCATTACTTACGCTGTTCATCAACGAACTCAACCCATCAGTCGATCACCCCAGGGGTCATCACAATACGTGATAGCACGCTAATTGCGCAACGAAAGAATGGCGTGCGTCGATTTGATGGACCCCATCAGGCGTGGGGGAAACTGGCTGGCTCCTGGCGCGAACTTCTATGCTGTCTAATCGGGTATCTATCCATGGTGCGACTGAGACAGTATCACGAGGGAGGCTGGAAAACGGTTGTCTGAGAAGCAACCGCCCAAGCGTATGCGCATCAGCCCATATTCCAACAGGGGGAAGCGCCAGCATTGGTGACACGGAGTCTAGACCCGTGTGTCGCACACGAGACAAGTACAAGTCGTCTTCCCGCCGAGTCCAGGCGCAGTGCGTAGGGTCAGTGTCCTTGTCATTCGTAGCGCGGTCGTGCAAGTCTTAAAGATCAGGACGGGATGGGATCGGATGCAGGGCCCGCTAGGGAAGAAGGGGTGGTGTGAATCTCGATTCCAGTCTCCAGCATCCGTACGTGATACCTAGGAAGGCGAGCTAGGAAAGAGAGGAAGTAGGAAATTCAATGTGTACAATTACAGCCAGGGGAAATTTCCTTCCGCCTCTCCCTCTTCCTCTTTCTCTCTCTCTCTGTCGCATTCGTCCCTCATATCGATTGCTTTGGGCGAAACGAGAAATGGCAACATCTTGAGCAGAGACCCCGAGAGCAGAGTAAACAGAGCAAGCAGAGCAAAGCAAAGCATGGGTTAGGCTGCTGAAGCAAGCAAGGAAGAAGTGCCAGGTTCAGCTGTGTCGGCCCCGGCTCCTTCCTCGCTATGCTCACTTGGCCCGAGCTCCAGGAGGCACAAAGTACGTACTCCCGTACCTGTGTACCAAGCTAGTGCTGATGACGTAGGACATCAGTTTCTGGCCCCTTTCCTTCACGTCACCATCACCGAGTTCCACGGCAGCCACAACCTGGACCAGGGAAAAAAAATTAGAGACCGCAGGCAAGGGAAGGAAGGAACTACGGCAGAGGACCAAGCTCCGGCGCGCCTGCCTCTCCCAATTTCGAATGTACCGGGTTGCTTCCTGCCGCTAGACGAATGCCTGCCACGCGCGACTTTGCCTCTGCCTTTCCTGCCTCCCCTCCCTTTCCCCATCGCTGGGCCACTTTCATTCTGACGCATGTGTGTTTCTCTGACGCGCTTGGGCACACTACTTACACCCGCGAGAAAGAAGGTATAAACACCACCTCGCAATCCTTCACCCCCTACTTGCAGCCCATTCCCTCTGGTCTTTTTCTCTCATCGATACGATACCTATTTCCTGCTTTTTGCTCTTCCAATAGGAACCTCATCTTGGCGATTCGCATTATACCCATTCCTCTGTGATACCCCCACCCAAATCGACGACCTTTCCCTTATTTGCCCTGTAACAGCAACAAATCAACAATAATCACTCTTACTCTATCCCGACGACTACCACTATCATCTCCGAGTAACATTCAAACGAACAGCCTCATTGCGACAGCTACAATACTCCCATCATGTCAGCAAACGTCAACAAGCCGACGGACCTCAAGCAGAAGGAAGCCGACGTCAACCGCAAGCTTCAGCTTTACGGCATTGTCTCCGCTTTCCAGGCTGGCAAGGTTCCTTCGGTAAGTAAATGCCGGCATGGCGGCAGGGCCCACGCGGCCCTCCCCATCCACCACTACTGGCGTCTGGGCGATCCCTGGCCCGCAACTTTACATGATTGCATGATACTGACGTCGCGCTCCCATCACAGAATGATCAAATCGATGTCGCCCTAAACAGTTTCTTGGCCTCCAAGGTCCTATCCAACCCTCCCGAGAAGCTTTCGCCTGAGGGCAGAGCTCTTGTTGCCGATGCTCGCGAGGTTGTCATTCAAGCAAAGAACCTATTGTTGTCCAAGAACCAGGGCAACCTGCTTCAGGACTTTATTTGGCAGACGGAACAGTTCGACCCCAAGGCCGTCCAGGTGCCCGGCGCCCCAATCAACAAGGAGGTCGCGCAACAGCATGGCGACAAGGCAATGGAGGGTCTGCGGACCCTTGGCACTTTGATCATCACCAACGGCCAATTCCGCAAGCTCCGTAAGTGAACGATTCTTATGTACACCACTCAGACGCGATCTAACACACAAGTAGTCAAAGATGCTACTGTTCTTCTCCGCGACATGGCCGGCGATGCTGCCACCAATGCCGCTCAACGTGTGCGTCCTTCAGGTGAAGCTCTGCAAGACATCGATCGTCCTGCCCAGGATAACACTTGGCATGATGCCCCCGACTTCTCTAAGGAGAGCCTCAAGAAGCAGGCTCAGGGAGTCTACAAGGGGTCTCCTGCCGCAGACGCCCGGGACATCGCCAAAGCCGGCACCCAGTCTGCCCATCCTAACGGGGCGCAGAACCCGCAGGACCTTGCTGCCACTGCTGCGCGTGACCAGCAACAGGGAACCAACTCTGGCGTCAATGCACAGGGTGGCATCAACGCTGCTCGCAACGTCATTGAGAAGAAGTACAATGAGAACGTCGACGATGAGACGAAGGAGCAGGCCCGCCAGCGCAAGGAGGAGTACCTCCGCCGCAGCAAGGAGTACTTCAACAAGAAGATGCCTCAGGAGCGCAAGGAGCAGACTATCTGGCGCCTGAAGAAGATGGTACTTGAGTGCCAGCAACATCCCGACTACGCTCAGGCCATCGAGACCCTTCTCAACCTCGCAGAGGAGTATGCTGGCCACTCGCGCGTCATCGCTCAGGGCGGCACTGGTACTGTCAGAGATGCCCGCGCCGGCCTTGCTCAAGCAGAGTCCGATCTAAAGACCCTTATTGAGCGCTTCGCCAACGGTACTTCTACTGAGGATCTCTTTGAGTCCATTCAGCAGATCTATCGCGACGCCGACAATGACCGCGAGCTCAAGGACTGGTTCAAGGCTATGGACCGCTACGTCCGCCGCTGCCTCCTTGAACAAGGGTACATCCTGGACGAGGATTCCAACCAGGAGTGGAACCACCTCTATGACCATGGTCGCTACTTGCTCCGCAACAAATACCGCGTTCACACCGACCGTGTTTTTGACGAGATCAAGTTCTTGATCGATCAATTTGACCAGGACCCTCAAAACAAGCGCTTCGGCCTGGCTGTTCAGAAGTTGTTCACTGATCTTGGCAACGACGAGAACGGCAAGCCTACATTTAAGCCCCATCTCCTCAAGGATCTTTCGGAGGTCATTATTCCCTCCATCTTCGAGAACGTAGCCTACGTTCCTGTCCCGCGCATTGAGTACTCCGACTCTCAGTTCGACGCCGTCATCGAGAACCTTGTCCTCGAATCCGACAACTTCATGCCCAACGTTCTTGAGGTCAACAGCGAGAACTACTTCCTTTGGGGACGCAAGAAGGTTGCCAACAAGCACAAGCAGTCTTTCGAGGTTAAGGTTGCTGGTGTCCAGCTTGACCTGCGTGATGTCAGCTACCACGTCAAGCGCAAGCAGGGCTTCCCTTCTATCACGGACACTGGTGTCGCCGACATCCTCCTTGCCGGTGACGGGTTTTCCTTTAAGCTCAAGCTCTCTTCTGCGGATAAGAAGGACAGCCAGAACTTCTTCAAGATTGACAAGGTTGATGTTGACATCAAGCACATGAGCATTAAGCTGAAGCAGTCGAAGCACAAACTGTTGTTCGGCCTTTTCAAGCCCGTCATGCTCAAGGTTCTTCGCCCTGCCCTCCAAAAAGCTGTCGAAAAGGCCATCAAGGACCAAGCTGCCCAGCTGGATACTCTTCTCTTCCAGGTCAAGCAGGAAGCCGACCGCGCCCTTGACGAGGCCCGCTCTGACCCTGAGAGAACCCCCAACATTTACAACCGCTACGCCACTGCCATGCAAAAGCGTGCCTTGCAGACCAAGCAGAAGGCTCAGGCGGTCGCTGCCGACAAGAAGGTCAATTACGCCATCACGAAAGAGGATTCCATCTTCCCCGACATTAGCCTCCCCGGCGGCATCAGTTCCAAGGCCACCGAGTACAAGGAGCTTGCCCGTAAGGGCGAACGCTGGGAGAGCCCTGTTTTCTCGATCGGCAAGGCCAGTAAGTCAACTGACATTCCCGACGCGCCTCGTATCGAGCGCAAGAAGCACGGCTTGCCTACCCAGCAGGGGCAGTATGCTCCTCACGCCAACACCAATGGCGCATTGAACGGCAATCTGAAGAATGACCCTTCGTCTCTGTATGACGCACACCCCAATGGCGGTCTCAACGGCAACGTCAACACCCTCTCCGCACCAGCCAACGTTAGTGGATACTAGAGGCTTGGTAGTGGTGTAATTTTCTTTTGTTCTAGGGATGGAGATGGCATCACGAGTTGATGGCAGACGAAAACGCTTATACCCAGGTGGAGAGTTTGGGCCAACGGATGGATGGTTTTGATAGTTTAATAACGCGGTCGTTGGTAATAATTCTGTAGTGGAATCAAATTGGTTTGTATCCAAACTTGTTTTCCTACATCGAGCAATTGAGAGAAAATGAATTATGAGTCGTAATTTGCATTTACGAGCGAGGCTCAACTTGGATCTGCTTGTCCGACAAGATTTACTCAGATGGAGGTCCATCCCATGTCTGTTGGTACTAGTGCGCCATTGATAGTGTGAATACCATCGGCACACAAGCTTAACACAGTCTTTGAGACCTGATCCAAAGGTGACCATCCATAGTTCCAGCCTTTCTGTGCCGGGTCGCCAATAACTGTATTCATCGTAGACACAACTGACTCACGTTAGCGATGGGCTGAGCGACGATGGACGGATTTGGCACTCACCCATGGCTAAACCTTCTGGATGATACCGAGCAGCGTGGCCCTCGTTCACCATGTTGGTCATCATGGGACCGGGTAAAACGGCCAGGCAGCGGATACCCTGAGGGCCGTAAAAGGCCGCCGTGCTCTTGGTTAGGCCAACAGTGCCGTGTTTGGAGACCGTGTAAGCCACGCCTGGAGGACTGTTAGCGGTAAAAAGGGAAAACATCTCCCCCCTTCCTCTCAGTAACTTCGAAACTCACCCGCTCTCCCGCCGTGGAGGCCGGCGGCACTAATGACGTTCAAGATGACGCCCCTCTGGCCGTCGACGGGCTCCTGCTTGAGGAACTGGCGAATGGCGACTTGGGAGGTGATGAAGGGCCCCGTGGTATTGATGAGGATCTGGCGGTTCCAGACGTCGAGGTCGCAGTCGGCGACGGGGTCCATCTTGTCCGAGATGCCAGCATTGTTGACGAGGACGTCGAGTCTTCTCTGCTGGCCCGCGTCGTCACCCACCCCGCCGTCGACCCAGGACGATATGGCGGCGGCGACGGACTCCGGGGAGGAGACGTCGGCGTGGACCGGGTGCAGGCGGGAGCGGTGGGCGTCGGGAACCTTGGAAGGGAGCTCGGCGAGGGCGTCGGCGGAGATGTCAAGGGCGAGGACAGTGGCGTTGGCGGCGAGGAAATGGGTCGTCAGGGAGAGGCCGAGGCCCGACGCGCCGCCGGTGATTAGGACTGTCTTTGAGGTGTAATCGATGGACATGTTGGCGGTGGGGTCTTCTTTTACTTGTTCTTGTAGCTCTTCTTCTTCTTTGCTCTTCTTTGGGGAGATTTAGAGGGAGGGTGAGAGTGAGGGTCAGAGTGAGAGTGAGAGTGAGTGAGGGAGATGTAAGTGGCTGGTGACGATAGGTGAGAGCCCACGATATATTATCTTGGGACCAGGCGTTAGGGAAGTCATGGATGGAAACGTTCGGTTTCCGCGTCTTTCCGATGTCAAGATGAGTGTTGTAAACAAGGTTCGAGTGGCTCAAGTAAATCAAGTAGAGGCCCTAAAAGAGGTATTGGAAAAGAAACCTAGTTGACATATCGGGGATTTGACGACGTGCGACTCCCCGCATTCACGGTGAATGGCGTCGATTCCTGTTATCCAAAAGACCGAACACGATTGCGAGTACGACGGGAGGGGGGATGTCTCCAATCCCAACTGTCCCCTCTCCCGCGGTGCAACACCGTGACCCACGAGTGGGCTGCTACCCCGGATTGATAGGAATTAAGCCCTGCGGAATAACACATTTTGAATGTTCAACTGCCGAGGCGAGTCGGGGGGGGGGGGGGGCTGTCCATTGGCTTGGCGATTGTGGAAATGCACAACCAAGCACAAACACCAGGGACGAACGACACGGACGTAATGGTCCCAACGAACACATACGGCGAATGGGGTGCGAACAAGGTTTGGATGAACGTATATTGGTGGCTATGTGCAGAAAGGAAAACAATCAGGCTTCCATCAGTTCCTCGTCGAGGGCTGGTTCGGGTCCGTCTGCTCGCTCTTCAGCCCCGCCAGGCCGCTCTGCCGGAGCGGGTCCCGCCCCGTCGTCTCCTCCAGGTGCCGCTCGCTGGACGGCTTGGACCCGTAGCCAACAAACGCCGAGCCTTCTCCCTTGCCGCGGGTGCTGTTCTCGATTACACCGGCGGCGCGGTCGGGGGAGCCGGTAAGGAAGGCGAAGAATGCGCCGACCGTCACGGCGACGCCCACGATGGAATAGAGAGTTCCGCTTTGGATGGATAACAGTTAGGGAAGTCGATTGGGACACTATAAAGGGAAGGGTATTCTTTGGACATACTTGCTTCTCACTTCGTCGGGTTTTGTTAGGGCTTTCTCCTTTGAGCCGGCAGGCGGTGATTGGTCGCCGCCGTGGTAGGTCGGCGTGTCGCGGGCGGGTTCCTTTACGGCGTATGTTCGGCGGGCGGTGCGGTGCGCGGGACGGAGTGCGGAGGGACGGAGTGCCGATTGTAAACGAAGGGCTCTGATGGATGACATTGTGGCTAGAGTGAGGGATTCAAAAGTGTTCCTTAATGCAGCGGTGTGATGAAGATGCAGACGGTACACGTTCTACTGCGATAGGATTGATTGGTCTTGGGGGCTATTTGTGAACACGGAGAAGCAATACGTGACCGTCGAGTGATGGTAGGCTGATGAGTGTGCTCGGTTACATATGACAAGTCGATGATGTAGTTGACACACATATCTGGGTCCGCCACCAGCATCAGGACCCCTTTTGGTTTCCACGCACGGAACTTCTGTGGGATTTTCCAACAACGGCTCTTCTTCCGATGACGATTTGGGTCTCCTTTGATGATTCATCGGCCTGTGTGTTCATGCCCGGCGTAGAGACATGAATGAGAAATCCACTGACATGGTTGTCCCTCCCTTCCCCACTCCCCTCCCCCATACCGCCGAGAAACCCGTCACTCACTCACTCACGCACTCCGGACGGTCTCTCACCGGTTCCGCAACGCCGCGTGGATCCCTCCGTACGTCCAGTTTAGCCTCATCCGGTCCAGCTGCGCCTGTGCCGACATGTCGGTGACGTGCCGCGAGTTCTGCTGCACCTGCGCCGCCCGCGGCCGCCGCACCGAGTCCCACGTCCGCAGCGCGCGGTCGACGTTGTCGACGTTTTCGCTGTCGACGCCGTCGTGGAGGAGCAACCGCAGGCCCTCGGCGTCCTCGATCGCCTGCGTCGCGCCCTGACCCTGGAACGGCGTCATCGGGTGCGCCGCGTCGCCGACCACCAGGGCGCGCCCGCGCGTGTACGTCGGCAGCGGAGATGTGTCCTTGACCTTGTAGAGGTGGACGTCTTCGACGTGTCTTTTGTCCATGGCCATTGTTACCACAACATACCCAAGTTTTCTTCCCTCTTTATCTTTTTTTGTTTCTCGGTCTGCGTCTCTCGGCTTCATGATAGAGAGGGGGCAACTCACTTCATTATGTCCAGGATCCACGGTGCAAAGTCGAAAAAGTGGTCGAGCATCTCCTCCGGGTTCGCCTCCGCGTTCCAGGATGTCATGCTCTCGACCGACAGCATCGAGTCCGGCACCCGCGCGACGACGTTGAGTGTGGCGAGGTCCCGGCAGGAGTAGAAGATAATGTTGCGGTTCGTATCGTCGTCCGCCGTCATCACGTTGAAGAAGCAGCCGTTGGACGGATCTATCGCCGCCGGGTACCCCTTGAGAATCTCATGAGCTCTGGTGAGCGGGAACGTGAACCGGTAGAGCGAGACGCCAGTCGAGAGAAAATGAGAGGGCTCGCCCACAATGGCCTGCCGGACGAGGGAGTGGATGCCGTCAGCTCCTGCGAATCGTTAGTCTTGTCTTGTCCGCCTGTTCGGGTGACTTTGAGTGAAATGAAAGCCCTGGGCCCGTCGTACCGACAATGACATCCGCGAAAACCTCGTCCCCGTTATCCAACCTCACCATCCCCTCTTCGACGTCGATCCCCGTTACCTCGACGCCGTTCACGACGGTCGCCGGCGGCCCGGAAATCCCCAGCTTCGCCGCGTCCCCCGTCGCGAGCCTCAGCAACTCGTTCCTCAGGTCCGTCCGATGCATCAGAAGCCACTCGCCACCGAACGGCTCAGTCACGCCCGTCATCTCCCGCACCAGGTTGCCCTCCTTATCGTACGTCCTGGACCCTGCGCACACCGTGGCTTTCACGTGCTCCGGGCGGAAGTAGAACGCCTTTTTGAGCATCCTGCTGCCGTTGGGGCCGATGCCGAGGCCCGCGCCGCGCTCAGGCGCCGAGGCGGGATCGCGCTCGTATACAAGCACCTCGTGCCGCTGACGGAGTACGGCGGCGGCGGCGAGGCCTGCGATGCCGCCGCCGACGACGATGATGCGGAGCTTGTTGCTTTCGTTGCTGGCCATCTCTTTTTTTTTTTTTTGTCCCGTCTCTCGAGTTGTGAGTGGCTGCGGGTGGGTTTACGACAACGAAACCTTTAGAGAGTGGAAAGATGCCATTAATGAAGCCTCCTGGGAGGCAATGGGGACAATGGCTACCAAACTTTGCCGGACGGTGTCCCACTCATGGTTCGAACCTTTGCCCCTGAGACGTCGAACAAAATTCTATTCATAGCCTCGACGTGCGCTGATGCTGCTGGAAGGCTAAAGTTTAAAAAAACAAAACCGCATGGATTCCAAATGCCAACCCAACAGCGGGCCATGGGCGGATTGGATGAGCTGGCGGGCTTATGCTCATTCATGCGTGATGCTTCGGTTGTCTGGGCATTATTACACGATACGTAGTATGGCGACCATCTTGCCCAAAACCGTATTGTGAATGTCGGCCACGTCCCCGACGATCGGGGTGGTTGTCGAGGTTGTTGCCTCTGACCATCGTCTCCCGATGGTCTGGGGATGTAACACCACGTCGTGTGAGGACCAACTCTACCGATTCCTGCTCGAAGACGCTTCGCGTCTCGAACTTTGGTTGTTCTCCGATTCGTCTTGGAGTCGCTGACAAATGGCGCCAAGGTTGGCCATGGCTAAGTGAGAATCTCAAAGGCATGACGCGCGGCGCCTCAAGACTTCCACTTACCAGTGACCGGAAGTCTAGTAACTGCCTTTGTATTTGCGACTCCAACAACGAGCTCGGAAAAAGCCGTAGAATCATAATGCCAGGCCAGGATCTGGGTGAGTGAGCAGTGAGCTGAACCAATGCAGATAAACGTGCAGGCCCTGAATTATGTCGGCCGGTCACCCCCACTTCGGCGACCAACGCCGTCCTTCCTCGGGCTCGCGCTCGCGTTTAAGTCGAAGATCGGTGCGCGCGTCTCCATTCGTCAGACTCACATCGGCATTGTGACTATCGGAGCAACCTGCGCCGCGGATTGGTAATGTTCCCAGATCTTACATACCTTACCACAACAAGCGTCAGCACCTCGACTTCTCGGGCTTTCCACGCGATCGTCATCAAAATGACCTGCCGAAGTCCGAAAATTGGTCAGAATATCTGTCTATATATTTAATCTGCGCCGATGCCTCAAAAAGCCAGCAGCAGTTCTGGTCCGTCATTATCACTCAGCATCATCAGCAACCGACACACAACACCACATTCAAGCCATACACACTGCCTCATCCAATCATGCCTCGTACTATATTGGTCTGCGGCGCAACGGGGAAACAAGGCGGAGCCGTCATCAACCGCCTCATCGAACAAAATGCCGACTTCCAGATCCTTGCAGTCACGCGGGACGCAAACTCCAGGTCTGCGCAGCAGCTCTTGAAGAAGTCGCCCAACATCCGACTCGTCCAGGGCAACCTGGCCGATCCGGCTGCGCTCCTGAAGACTGCCGCGGAAGTGGCCGGGTCCCCAATCTGGGGCGTCTTCAGTGTTCAGGTAAGCCCCCCAACTCAGACTAACACCAATGATAATGTGGCTAATGCTTGGCGCATCAGGTCGCCATGGGCTTCGGGCAGGGCGCAGGCGGCGAGCTAGCTCAAGGCAAAGCTCTCATCGACGCATCTCTCAAGGCCGACGTCAGATTCTTTGTCTACACTTCTATCGATAGGCACGGCGCGGATAACCCCACCAAGGTCCCCCATTTCATCCACAAGCATCAGATCGAACAGCACCTCTTCAGCAAGACCAAGGGCACCGACATGGAATGGGTCGTGCTCAGGCCGGTCGCCTTCATGGAGAATCTCACGGACGACTTCATGGGGAAGGTCTTCACCACGTCGTGGAAGATGGCCGTCAAAGAGAAGCCGCTGCAGCTCGTCGCGGTCAGCGACGTTGGCTACTTTGGCGCCGAGGCGTTTCTGCACCCCGAGACGTACCGGGGCCGTGGGATCTCGCTCGCCGGGGACGAATTGACCATCGAGCAGTTTGCCGCGGTGTTTCATAAGCATACCGGCAAGGAGTTGCCTGGCACTTACAGGATTCTCTGCTGGCTCATCATGTCGATGGCCAAAGACTTTGGGTGGATGTTCAAATGGTTCTACGATGTGGGGTATGCCGCCGATATCCAAGAGCTGAGGAGGGAGTATCCCGGGTTGAAGGATTTCGAGACCTGGCTGCGGACGGAAAGCAATTTTGCAAAGTGAGGGGGGTCTAGCATATGATTAGAGGCGAAGCTGTTCTCGGATGAGGTCAGACCTGCCGGTTGGCTAAAACTACGAAGGTTGCTGTACGATATAGAAGCATGCACAATGCGTAATAGACGGAAAGTAATAAGATCGGACCTAAGTCTAAAAACATCTTCATCTAAAGAGCTCATTTAGAGAGATCCATACGATCATTGATTTCTTTTTTGCTTTCCAATTTTGCCTGTCAGGAATCAACGCTCACCATCGCCATCACCAACCTTTTTTTTTCTCTCCCCTAGAATAAGAGTGCTAATAACCCTTCGCCAAGAGTTTCGACTCATTCGGTTCAGGAATGAATCTTCAGACAGTATTACAACATTGTAAGCGATGTTCCCGCTAGGGTAAAAGGGACTGGAGTAGGATGGTTTAAAGGAAGAATCCTTGAATCTCTTTGTGCATCTACTAAAGTCTAGAACAGAAACCATGACACCCGTCACTTGGACTGAAAGGCTCAACAAATTGCACATGCCGTTAAGTATCTTGGCCAGAAGTTTCCCCAAATAGCATTTAATGTAGTGGCCCATGACATTCCCATTGGTCAGCTCCATAGAAGCCAACACTTTCACCCCGAAGACGCCCAGCTTGGATGCGATGAAAGATGATCATGTTATGTCATTGGACCAGGGTTCTCGAAAGACGGCAAGCTCGGATACTTAGGCTATACGCCGCAAAAATCAGCCAATCCAACGAGACTCGGCCTAGATTTGCAGCGCTCTCTCTCAAATTAGTCTTGAACGATTTCGTCGTATCTCTGCTCTGATGGCCAATGTGTGCTGTGTTCCCATTGCAAAGCGACTTTGTATTAGCTTAGTCATCGTCTCCAAATGATGTACACGGCTCTTCTCACCCGCGCGGCGCGAGGGGGGGAGGCTTGAGAGCATGATCAACCCCGCGCGAGCCGGCGACAGCCAAGCGCATCTCCTCACTTACATCACACGCGAAAGGTATCCGGTTTTGTGCCAGGCCATCCTGTTTTCCGTGAAACATCATGTCTGAACGCCAATCCTGCCGCGCCATGGAGACGGTTCTCGCCATCCCGGAGCTCCTGGAGGCCGTCTTGGTCCAAGTCGACATGAGGACGCTACTGGTCTCGGCGCCCCGTGTGAGCAGGGCGTGGCAGGCATTCCTGGACGAGTCACCGGCCCTTCAACAAGCCCTCTTCTTCAAGCCTGTGTCTGATGTGTGTACTGCAGCAATCCACGGGCTCGAAGGAACCCATTTCCCGGACGTCCCAAATGGACCCGCCTTGCCAACTTACAGAGACGTCCGGCTCATCAACCCTCTTCTCGCAGAGAAATTTGACAAGTGCTTCTTCGACTTCGGTCCCACATACTCGTGTCACCGGCGTGCAAACTCCTTCTACGAGCTCCCCTGGTCAACGCACCCGAAACCGGTCCAGACAGTCCAGGAGAACTGGGGCGGCTGGACCCAAGTCAGACCGCCTGAGCTCGACGAGGCGTCGACACGGGCCCTTGTGGAATCCCGAAGACGATTCACCCGTCGTGGTGCAAGCTGGCGGCGGATGCTCGTCTCACAGCCGCCGCCTCCGTCACTAGGGTACATGTGCTTCGACATCCGAAGCCTGGCGGCGGAAGACCAACGTGTCTCCAGCTCCCTGATCCAGCCAGGCTTATTGACGCCGAACACGGGTCTCCGGATGGGAGAGCTGTACGACGTCGTCCAGCACGGCGCCGGGCACCACGGGCGTCACTCGTTCTGGTTCAGGGTCCTCTGGGGCCGGCCGACAGGGCAATTTGCGTTCACGCACGTACGGGACACGTTTGAGCGGCTGATGGCGCGGACGAGCGTTGTCGTGGAGTTCATGCACGCTGACGACTATTCTCTCCCGAACCACCCAAAGGATCCGCCGGACGTCGGTGTGTTTGATGCGGCGTTCCGGTGTGAGGAAAGTCGGGAGGTAAGGATCGAGACCGAGGAAACGGGGGCGGAGGACGCCGAGTTCCCTGACTTCCACCCGGCGTATGTGATATGGCACTGGGCATTGACGGATAGCGAGAGGGCGGCTTGAGTAATCGTTTCGATTCAGAGGCGTCGCCAGCAGAAATCCCCCAGCTCTTGTTTTGACAACTATTCTGTGCTCCACATGCTATTCTAGCTTGCCAACTGGGTATCTCTTTGGGGGTGTTGTTACCTCAAATTTTTCAATTTTTCAATTTGTTTTTTTCGCGCAGGGGCGAGTACGCGACCTCAAGAGGAACACACCTCAATGTTTTGAGCATGTACGAAATAGTTTTAGCGACATACCTGAAATGCCGTTGGACCAAAATGCAGTTGTCCATCGTGACGTTTGACTTTTAAACAACATAGTGTACATAGCATCAAGCATGGCCCAAGCTTGAAGAACTTTGAAGTAAGGGAGCAATACAGCTGGAAAAAGAAAGAAAAAGAGAAGAAGGGGTAAGAAAACCGAAGAAAAAACCGGAGACAATGGCTGCAAGACCGCTGTCAAATGTCGTATCGGTCATGTTATACGAACGGAGGCTGACCTCCGTCAATGGGCGTGAAAGCCGTTAGCAGCGCCCAGGCGGGTTTCCATCCGAGGCCCTCCCTTCTTTTTTTCCTTTTTTGCTCAATGTTACTCTGAGACAAGCTTAGATATGAGACTTCGACGATGCGATGCGACCAACGGGCTGCTTTCCCCCGCTCGATCCCCCCTCATAAACGGATGGTGACAGCGGGCAACAAACAAACAAACACTGGATGACAGCCCGCGCCAGGGCCCAAAGCTGAATGCACCCTTGAGAAACGAGCCGCGGTCTTCCCCGGGATGTTTGCTCGCTAGGCAACCAATCATATCCGGCTGCTGCTACAAGTCGCGGTCGGCTGACGCGGCATCCGCAATAGATCCCTGTAGATGGGGGTCGCCAATCTAAGTACAAGTAAGTCAGCCGGCACGGGGGAAGAGGAAGCAGTGCTGTACGATGTACTGTACTTGCCCTCTCCCCCCAATGCAAATGCGAGGCTTCAAGGCTGCATTAAGGCGACTGACTGGGCCGTGACCCGTCCGTCCCTACCTAACCTACCTGTCCCCCAGGCTCCACGTACCCACGGAATTCTGCACGCATTTCACGGCTGCTTCTGCCTTACATAATAATCCAATGTTTGGGGCGCGCTCCTTCCACCTTAACTCGGGGAATTTCACTTTTGGGGGTCCTGGGTCGGTTCAGTCCAACTGTACCTATGCGTATCCGTAAGTCACTCCACTTTATCCAGTCACGTCTACCGTCCGGCCCCATTTCCACGCCCTCTTCCGAAAAATCGCCTCGTGTCCGTCTCGCCCCCAATCCTCATTTCTCCCTCCGTCCCGAATTCCCCTCCTCCACTCTGACCGACAACAGTCTATCTACGCACTCCCGTTATGCCCCGAGACCTCTGATCCGCAGTGACAGGCCCTGCCGGCGACACCACCATTCCTCGCATTCGCTTTCTGAAGCAAATATCGTCATTAGCAATCAGTCACTCTCGACACCCAGCCTTGGGCTAAACAGCGACAGCATACGTCAAAAGTATCTGACCTACCTCTGACCTACCCAGTATCACCACCACCCCGACCAAGTCACGCGCACAACGCCCACTTTCTTCCTTCAGCAGCCCGATCGACCCGTCGACCGGTTCACCCGCCGCCGCCGTCATGCCAATCCTCGGCGGGAAGAACAAGTTCAATACCAAGCCCGCCGCCATCCGCGTCGAGAAAGTTCAGGTCGCCGCTCCGAAGCCGCGCCCCAAGCTCGTCCACGCGAGGTCCTCCACCTCATCCGCAAAGGCCTCGCCGCGCGCCTCGCCCAAGCCCAACGGCAAGTCGCTTCTCTCCCGCAAGCAGAGCGCCTCGCCCTACCCCTCGTCCTCGGACGAGAAGCGCAGCGAGCGCAAGCGCAAGGTCGGCAGCGCGGGGCCGTCCCAGCCCAAGTTCGACAATGACTCGGACGACGACGACAACTACGACGCCTTCATCAACCTCGAGCCCCGCAAGCGACAGCGCACCAAGGACGGCCAGTTCGTCGACACCCAGCGCGTGCTGACCCGCGCAAGCGCTTTCCGGGACAATGCGCGACCCCTCAGCCGGCTGATCCACGCCGTCGACATCAGCAATCTCAAAAAGTGCCCCAAGGCGAAACGCCTGCTCGGCGCCACAGCCGACGACGATGTGAGGGTGAGGCTGCAATACCCGAGCAACTACGGGGCGGAAGAGTACGTTGTCACCTTTGCGCGATTAAGAAGCTTGGACGGCGTTGCTAATACATGTGTGGCACAGCTATGAACTTATATCCGAGAAGGGTATCATCAACGCGGTGGAAGACATCAAAACGGTGGTCAGATTCGTCGCCCACGTCTACCTCACAGAAGAACAGGCCATCGAGTTCACGGAGCCAACCAACGGCCTGATACGGCGGCTCGAGAGGGCATCAAATATCAACGATTTCCACGGCTTCGTCGCGGCGTTGCAAGACGCGAACAAGAAGATCCGCGCTCTCGCCGCCGATGGCACGATACGCAAGAACCTGGACAACATACACGGCATACCGCGAGACCTGGTCGAGTTCATTCTCACCCAGGTGTACGACCGCACCGTGTCACCCGAAGTGGAGAAGCTCAAGCAGTACAAGAACGGCACCGACAATGTCTACGGCGAGTTAACATACAAGTTCATCTCCGAGATCCTCCAAGAGAGGACACGCATGACGTCGGACCAAGTCTTTGTCGACCTCGGGTCCGGCGTGGGGAACGTCGTCTTTCAAGCCGCACTCGAGATCGGTTGCGAGAGCTGGGGCTGCGAAATGATGGAGAACCCATGCGACTTCGCCGAGGCGCAGGAGAAGGAGTTCGGCGCCCGCTGTAAGATGTGGGGCCTGCTGCCCGGCCGGGTCAACCTCGAGCGAGGCGATTTCACCAAGAGCACCCGCATACACGATGCCATGAAGCGCGCCGACGTCATCCTCGTCAACAACCAAGCCTTCACGCCCCAGCTCAACGCAGAGCTCGTCAACATGTTCCTCGATCTCAAGCAGGGCTGCAAGATCGTCTCTCTCAAGTCGTTCGTCAACGACCAAGGCACGCGAAACGCCAACGATATTGCAAGTAACATCCTGGAAGTCGAACACCTGACGTACCCGGACGGTGGGTACGTCAGCTGGACCAATGCCGGCGGTAACTTCTGCATCTCGACGAAGAAGTAGAACACTAGACGTCCCATCAGCATCTGTCAAGTCATTACGCCGTATGATGTCCCACGGGGCTTGGGAGGAGGGTTGCAGCACGAGGCATGCAGTTGGTGCTGTGTCGCTGCGTTGTTGTGCGGCGTTGTACATTGTGAAGGGAAGGAAACCAGGGGAAAGGGGACACATTGGCATACAAAGGTAGGCGAGAGGAAAACAAGCGTTGGGTTCATTACCTGTAGACATCTGATATTCCCCATAGAGCGTGTCGGCCGGGCAGACAGCAGAAGTGCATCATTCTGGAGCGCAGGGAAGGCGCACAGGGAAATAGACGGCATCATCAACGTTCGTTGGCGAGGTTCATGGCTTCGGCCTCCTGTGCCATCCTCTTCATCCAGCGGTCGACGAGCTCCTTGTTCTCCTTCTTGACCTTGTCCCGCTCCTGCTCGGCCATGGACATCTGGAGGTTCATCGTGATCATCTCGTCCTGGACATTCTGCGGCGCAAGTCAGTATTAAACCGCAACAGATGCACTATCTCTGGGGTGTGTCCGCGTGCGTGTATGTGTACACGTGTGTGTGTGTGTGTGTGTGTGTGCATGAGTGTGTTACCTCCACCAGCTTGCGCTTCTCGCGTAGCTCGTGCTCGCGGTCCCGCAGCTTCGTCGTTAGCGCCGTGCTCTCGGCGGCCAGGCTCCTTATCTTCCTTGCGTCCTCCTTGGTTTTGCTGCGCAGCGCCTGGAGCTCATCTTCGGCCGCCTTCGCGCGGTCCTTGAGGGTACCGTTGGACCGCAGCGCCTCGGCGAGCTGGAGTTGGAGCTGCGCGACATTGGGGTCGGAGCTGGGATCGATCGAAACGGCAGCGGCGGTCGTGTTCGGCTTCTCGGAGGGTTTCCTGTCGCCGGGTGTGATTTTGGACCTAAGGACTTCCTTCTCGGCTTCGAGCGCCGCAACGCGGTCGGAGAGTTGAGAGCCTGTCGAGGGATGGCGGGTTAGGGAAGAGGCGGCAAAAAGAGAGATAGAGAAGAGAGGAGTGCTTTACAGAGTTGGACGATTTCAAGATTGACGGGGTTGTTCTTCTCCTGCTCCCTGATGGAAGCTAGATACTCGGAGCGCCAGTCAGACATGATGTCTATCGTGGAGGGGGGGAGAGGCGAGGGAATCCGGGCGATGACGGATATCGAGTTACATATATCGGCGCAAGCTTTCTTTTCTGTCTTGGTACGCTTATATATCCCGCAGAGTCTTTCCCAATGAATCTAGAAGAAATCGAGCGCTGCCCTTGTGTCGGGACGGTGATGGGCGGGATGGCGCATGCGTTGCATTCCAGACACAAGCAGCCGATTCTGTTCAAGCGGCGGTTGTAGGCACATCATCTGCCCTAGAATCCTAGGGAGCGGCGCCGCTTAGGCTTATCGGCGTGTTTGGTGGGGGGTGCGATGACGCACGCTCCCTCGGCCGGGGTTTAGCCGCGCCCCGGTAGACCGGGTCTCTGAGGCTGGTCTGATTCGTGGCGCAAGCTCCCCTGGCGACCTCGCTCAAGCTCTCGGTAGCAGTAGCGACAGCTTAGGGGAAGGAAATGGAGCTCAAGCCTCAACCTCATGTCACTCATCTCACACCTCGCTCTCAACCACAACCAATAGACCGACGCAACGCCGGCGACACTGCTAAAGATTTTTTTTCTTTCCAATTTTCTTGAGGATAGATCCAAGTACGACCACCAAGGCAGACAAACACGTACACACAGCAAGGGACCCCGGCAATGAGAAGATGACATGATGGAAGCGTCTCATCCCGCGGCAGGATGGGAGAACGTCGGCGACAAGTGGTACCGCAAGGTCCAGCTCTACACCGAAGTGTTCGACCAAGACCTTGACCTCGACAACCACATCGTCGCCGGCGCCCCCTATGGCGGAGCCATCGCTCTCCTCCGAGACGACACCAAGATCCAGGCTTACCGCGCCAACCCAGGCGGCGGCGGCGCCTCCTCGTCCAAACCCGGCATCGATATCTACTCGTACGCCGGCAAGCTCCTCCGCCGCATCCCCTGGGAGCAGGGCTCCGGCTCCATCAAGGGCCTCGGCTGGGCCAGCGTCGCCGGCGGCGAGGAGAAGCTCCTCGTCGTCACGACGGACGGCACCGTGCGCGTCTACGATTTGCAGGGCGAGTTCACGCAATTCTCCCTCGGCAACGGCGCCGACGAGTCCGGCGTCGTCAGCTGCCGCTTCTACGAATCCGGCATGGTCGCGCTGCTCGGCAACGACACTTTCGTCTCGGTCACGTCGTACACCGAGCCGCGCCCGCGGCTGCTCGCGACGCCGCCGACTGACCAGGGCGAGATCCACGCCTGGGCCGTCGTGGCGCCGGACCACACCCTCTCGCGTTCCGTCGAGGTACTGCTGAGCATCGGGGAGACGGTATACGTCATCGACGCGGCCGAGTGTGAGGACCGGTTCCTGGACCTTGGGCCCTTCAGCCACATCAGCGTGTCCCCCGACGGCCGGCTGATCGTGCTGTACACGAAGACGGGCAAGGCGCATGTCATTTCAAGCGATTTCCAGGAGAGGCGTGTCGAGCACGACTCGCAGTCCAAGATCCCACCCAAGTATGTTGAGTGGTGCGGCACCGATGCGCTGATTGCGTGGGAGGATGAGGTACACATCATCGGGCCGGACGCTGCGACCGCAGAGTTCTTTTACGACGGACGAGTGCACGTTGTATCAGGTATGTTTGGCGGGCATAGCGTCTTCAAGTTCCCAAGCAGAAACGCTCACGGCTAACAACGCGCAGAACACGACGGCGCAAGACTCATCACAAATGACGTTTGCGACTTCCTAGAGCGCGTCCCGCACGCCACGGAGGAGGTCTTCGGTACCCGGGCCGAGTCCTCGGCAGCATCGATCCTGCTCGACGCCGTCGGCCAGCTGGAGCTTCAGTCGCCCAAGGCCGACGACTACATCCAGCTGATCCGCGCCAACCTTACTGAGGCCGTCGACACGTGCGTCACGGCGGCGGGCCGCGAGTTCAGCATCCACTGGCAGAAGCAGCTCCTCAAGGCTGCATCCTTTGGCAAGTCGGTTCTCGACATCTACAACAGCGACGAATTCGTCGATATGTGCGAGACCCTGCGCGTGCTCAACGCCGTTCGCTTCTTCGAGGTCGGCTTGCCCCTCTCGTTCGAGCAGTACCAGCGTCTCACCCCCGAGGGCCTCATCAAGAGGCTCATCAACCGTCATGAGTACCTCCTCGCGCTCAAGATCGCGGGGTATCTGCGTCTTCCCACCGACCGCATCTACGTCCACTGGGCCTCGGCCAAGGTTCGCTCGGGTGCTGAGGACGATGACACCATCTGCCGGCTGGTTGTCGAGCGCCTCTCCGGGAAGCCAGGCATCTCCTTTGAGGAGATCGCACGCGCGGCCTACGACGAAGGCCGGGGCCGCCTCGCCACCGAACTGCTGAACCACGAGCCCCGCGGCGGGCGCCAGGTGCCGCTTCTCCTCAGCATGGAGGAGGACGAGCTCGCCCTCGACAAGGCCGTTGAGAGCGGCGACACGGACCTCATGTACACAGTACTCCTCCAGCTCAAGAAGAAACTGCCGTTGGCCGCCTTCTTTCGCGTCATCAACGCGCGCCCCGCGGCAACGGCCCTCGTTGAGTCCTCGGCCGCGCGCGAGGCCGACAACGCGCTTCTCAAGGATCTCTATTACCAGGACGACCGCCGAGTTGACGGTGCCGGCGTCTTCATACACGAGTCGCTCCACCAGCCCGACGCGCGCACCGCGTCCGACAAGCTCGCACTCGCCGCGAAGCTGCTCTCCGACTCGAGGGAGGCTGCGTTCGAGGTCCACGCCCTCAAGGAGGCGCAGACGCTACTCAAGATGCAGGAGGCCTTCGACCGCGACCTCACCGACACCTTCACGGGGCTCAGCGTCAACGAGACCATGTTCAAGCTCATCCGCCTCGGGTACCACAAGCGCGCCAGCAAGATTCAGAGCGAGTTCAAGGTGCCCGATAAGGTTGCTTGGTGGATCAGGTCAGATATTCTCCCCTCTCGCGCCCCCTTTGTTGTAATCGTACTCTTGAGGGTTTCCCATTTGGGTTCTACAGGTTCCTTGCCAAGTTGGGTATCCGCAGCAAGCTAACCACATTCCACATATTTAGACTTCGTGCGCTCGTTGCGAAGCGGGACTGGAACGAGATTGAGGAGCTTGCGAAGACGAGAAAAAGCCCGATTGGGTGGGAGGTAAGCTTTCCCTTTTCTTTCGTTTTCTTCTCCCCCCCCCCCCCCTTTTTTTTTTTCTTCTTTTTTCTTTCTTTCCCCCCCTTAAATATGACACATCGCGTGCGTCGCCGTTCCTGGCTCCATGGCATATCTGGAACATACCGGATCGATGAAGCTAATCCTCGAACGCCACAGCCGTTCTTCAACCTCACACTGCAGGCGGGCAACCCGCGGCTGGCGGCCGTCTTTGTGCCCAAGTGCACGGGTCTGGAGCCTGGGACGACCATCACCATGTACGAAAAGTGCGGGCTGCGGGTCAAGGCGGCCGAGGAGGCGGTGAAGCTCAAAGACGCCGAGGCGTGGGGCAGGCTGCTCGAGGCGGCGGGACGGGGCACGCAGGAGGGGCGGGACATTGAGAGGATCGGGAGCGCCGTCTTTAAGAAGTGAAGTCGGCCAACGCCAAGGCGAAAGGAAGTAGCACGTCGAGTTTCCCACGAAGGGATGAAGAGCGAGATGGGACGAGGGCGTGAGACAGCGAAATGGGGTTAAAGGGGAGCTGCGGTGCTAATCTTGCTCTACATACGTAATCTGACCAACTTGAGGCGATGACGGGTACACGGAGTAGTGGTGAGATTTGAGAGGCATGGCGTTCGGCGGCGGTGGGCAACTGCGTCGATCCGGGGTACGCTTGTTTCAATGTGTGGCGAGCGGCTGGCATGCCCCCGCGAGCGAGGTACCTGCAACGTGGTTCTAGCTTTCATGACTTCTTGACCGATCATGCCAGAAGCGACTCGGACCATGCCAAGTGCAGTGATGGCTCGGACAGCGGGAGTGTATGCAACAGAGTGCATGGTCTGTGATGTTGCGATGGATCCTTTGAAGAATCTTTCCGGATACGGGCTCGGCTGGACGATGTCTTGGAGGTTCTTTTTCGACCTGGACAAGCTAGCCCCCCCCTCCCTCGCCCTCGCCCAGAGAGCCAGCGGGTTGAGAGTAAGAAACAAAGCCTGGGCGAGCTTCTCGCGCGAGATCGACACGTGGATGAGCCACGGGAGACGGGCACGCCGCCGCGCCGCCACGGGCTTAGATTCGGGCTCGTAGATTTACATAGTCTGGTGGGTCGTTTGATGTTGCTTGTTTGTGCAACAAACAACCTGACACCGGTCAACTGAGAACCCCCTTTGGTCACGGGGAGCGCGCAGGATGAGGGGATGAGTACACCAAAGGAGGGCCGTGGCCTCCGTTGAGAAGAAAATGTCGACCGGCGTCCTGGGTTGAACCTGGGGCGGAAATAGCGGGAAGTCGCCTTCATGAATCAGGCAGGCTGGGCTTTGGGGCATAGCCCCCGCAGGAACTGAGGCATGGAGATGGTCTGATCTATCTGCCTATACATGCGCGGTAGCTGTCTGAGAGTGTTTCCTGGGAGCGAGGAAGGATAAGGAGGAACCGGGCGAGGCGAGTTCGTCCTTTCGCAGATACGGTTTATGTAGATGCTTGCGGATGGTCGACATAATTGTTGAATTTTGTTCTGCGACGTCCTGAGAGCATGTTGATGGGGTGGAGGAAGGGGGCAATGCACAGAGAAGAAACAAATGGCCAACCCAGGTCTTCGGCCGAGATTATTTGGTTAGCAACAGTCAGCCTGTAACGTCGTCAGTGGCCCAGATGCATGGTATTTCCCGAAAGCAAGAAACGATGGTCCGGAGGGCCTCGTAGAGAACGAGCTTAAGAGGAGTCGAGTATGAACTTTAACCAGGGTGCTGGGAATGGCAGATCTGCGTCCGCATTTCCAGGCCTTTGGGAGGTCACGCATTGGGTAAGGTGAGATTAGGGAAAGTGGAAGGACCGAGGAACAACGGCAGCCCGAAAGCGGGCTGAGAAAGCATCCTTACAAAGAATACGATGGATGGATGCATGTAGGAACAGACGGACGTGTAAGGTACGTCGCGGCCTCGGCCCCGGAGAAGTATCGGAGGGGCTGCATGAAAGGAGTGCCAGTGAAGGGTCTTGGCAAATGCCAAATCGTGGCAAGGACGTCGAGGACTCGAGGTGGCGAGGCAAGACAAGGCGGGGAAGCGGACAGTTCCCGGTCACGGAGCAGGAAGCGTCGGGTTCGGATGTGCGTTTGTGATGTGCCCCATGCAACCCTGATCGATACCTTCTAGACTTTTACTTTCTTGCTGTTCTGTTTCGGTGTCGCTGAGGGCTCCCTCACAGCCTAGGGTTCGCCCGTTGTTGCACGTATCAAGCGCCGTGTCTGGGCCGGATAAGGCTCGGGAGATCGGAGGACGGAGCGGGCGAGTCATGGACGGGAGCGAAAGAGGATCGGAACTGCTGGGAGGCAGCGGATTTGCAGGCTGGATTCGTCTTGCCCAGGTCATCCCAGAGACATCCGGATCAAGGCTGAAGGATAAAAGCTTTGGCGGAAGCAGGGAAGGGTCAAGGGAGCCGTGATGTTGTATAAGGGGCCGAGGAGTTGAAGCCGGACTCCCAGCCTTCTGCAGGACTTCTGGCGCGAAAAGCTTCTTCAAAACCCAATCCAATCACGATGATCGTCAGGTCAAGGACACGGCGAGGGCGAGGGCCAGGGCAAGGGCGAGGGGACAGGTGGGGCTCAGACGTCTGGACGGGCCTGAAGTGAGCTGGACGCAATGTACTATGTACCTGCGCGTAGATATGCTACGGATACCTACCTCAGTGCAGTACACCATGTGTGTGCTCTGCATGCTGGCGACGGTCGAGGGGTGTGTCCAGGAAGCTAAGGCGGTCGATGGCGGACTGGGCGCTACTCTGGCGACCGCGTTAGCGCGAACCTCTCGCAACATGTCCGTCTCTCGAGTGCCGCGTGAGCTCGAAGTTGGGGTGAGAAAAAGGGTCTCGATCCCCTCACATGGTGTCTTTCCCGTTGTGGTCACTGGACTCTGTGGGCGTGGGGAGGGGATCGGGCGGAGGTCACTCGAGAGCTGCAGCTGCATGCTCTGTAGAGACCCCAGCGAATCGGCCGTCGATATGCTGGTCGGCTGCATGTCGAACCATTCATCATTCCCGTCCGTGACAGCAATGATGCAGTAGACAGTGCTGCGAGCGGGGGGAAGAGAAGAAGTGGACTCTACATCGTACATACAGATGCCCAGGGTGGAGACTGTGTCTCCTCATGAGGGCGACCGAGTGAGCTGACTTCAGCATCTCCAGTTTATGATAATGGTGTTTTCGCCTCGTTCCATGGAACAACGGCGCTGGCGGTGGAGAGTTGGCTGTGGACGACGGAAAGACCGGAAATGGCGACAGGGCTTTTTCGTCTTTTCCTCTTCGATTTTTTTCTCCACGGGGGGGTTGTCGCTTCCCTCTTTTCTCCTCTCTTTCATGTTTCTGCGTCTAAATACGACGAGGGGAAGGAAGACCTGCCGGATCACCATATCCAAGTAGGGCAGCGGACTGACTGGCAGTGATATTTCTTTCCATTCGACGATGCATTGACCACAGCGAAGCCACAGCCGTAGGTAGCCATAGGTACGGTGTAGTCGCACATGAAATGCAGTTCTAACCAACCCTGTGCCCTACCTCCGTGAAGCAAAGCTAAAGTCAAAATGCACTTGCTCGCTCACTTACTTACTCACTCACTCGCTTCTATCTCTTGTCTCGACTTTGGGACGGACAAGATGCTCCCCTCATCTTCGTTGCTTCTGTGGACGCATCCGGTGCATATCCTCCGCCCTCTCAGCTTCTTTCTTTTCTTTCCTTTTCTTTCTTTCTCCCTAATCCAGCTCCCTGGTGCCGGGCTTCCCTTACACTAAGACCCTCGGCGCTTCTGACTCTGTTGCATGCCATCTGTATGCCCTTGGCTCTGCCGCTCTCGTTTCTTCTTCAGATATTCTGTACATGGCAGCCGCTCAGTTCGTCCTTTACAGCGCATGCATATTCCGACACATCAACAACCACTATGTCTGATTCTCCGTTACCAGGACTGGCAGGACTCTGTAAGGTGGTGTTCGTCAGCGATCGCCGCAGACGCATGAGCCACATTGTCACTAGGCATTATCGGCATCATCAAACGTTCACCACCACCACCACCACCACCACTACCACCACAAATCGTCGTCGCTATCGGTCACGGCATCCGGCCACCACCGCCATCATCATCATCATCACCATCAATCACCGCAACCACTACCCACCGCCGCCGCCGCCTACCCCACTACCACCAGCCGCACCCACCGACCATCCCAGTCCCTAGCCCACACGCTCGCAGCAGCAAGAGTGCAAGACAACCCATGATCCAGGCGCATCCTTTCCCACCCCTGGCCCTTGTCCAGCCAGTCCCAGTATCCGAGCCTAAACCCAAGGTGAACTAACCTCGTCGTCCTCCCCTGCCATACCCGGCGCCGGAGAGAGAGTCGACCCCTACTATCCCTACTCTCCGTATGTGCGCAGGTAACGGCTTAACCTCAGTTCCCTCACTAATACGGAGGTGGTCCTCGCTATCACGTCCCTTGTTGTGGTGTCTTGTTTTTGCTTCCCAGACGTCGTCATGATCCCCATAAACACCCCCCCTGTTCCTCGTACTGCACTGTACACCCAAGTCATGGCTGGCCCAAAAAATACAGTGGCACGCGCGTCAAAGAAAACCTGACCGACTGGGCTGGACCCCGACTTTTTATTGTGCTCCGCTGCAGCAAAGAACCTGACGTAAGGTGCTGTAGGTACCTATTGTACAGATACTGACTGCTGGTTGCCCTGTCCCTGAGCCCTTGCTTCATCGACAGCAGCAACTGTTTCCCATGTCGCCCGCTGACCAGTGACCGTGACCACGACCACTGTGCCTCTGCTTTCCCCACGCCGCTCCGACTCGCCCTGCCAAGGTACATGTATCCAGCGCGAGCACCAAAAAGTACCTTTTGCCAGGTACCGGAGCATTAGATTCCCCTACCGAAATTCTGCCTGAGTAGTGAGTACCTACACAGTCTACCTACCTACACTCTAAGCATACACTCGTAGTGCAGCAGCAGGTACTTTCGTCCAACCTCACCGTCCACGGCGCACCCGCTGCACGCCGCCCTGTCCGTCTGGCTGCCCGCGCTTCTCCTCTTCTTCCCCGGCACACTTGGCCCAACCTGGACTGATACTGACGATTTCAAGAGGAACTCCGAACGAGAGAGTAGGACAAGCAGGGGGAAGGGGGGGGGGGAGGAGGGGGGGAGAAGACTGGACACCCGCCCCTCTGAAGTCTTGGCCACCGCCGCCGAAGTACTGGCCCCTTGCCCAATCCAGCCGACACCACAGACGTACAACACCCTTTGACTTGCAACTCTCCTTGCTCTCTGCCAGGTTCAACTCTGTACGGCCTGCGACGGTTCCTTCAGGCTAACGAAACCCGTCTTTTCCCTTTTCCCCCAGAGCCCTCCTTCCAGCTACTTTTCTTGGTCCATAATATCATCCATCCATCTCGCTGTCCCCGTCTCTCAAGCGCTCTCTCTCTCTTCTCTCTGTTCTCCCGGACCTCCCTCCCTTCATCAACTTGACGATTTCTCCTTCGTCCCTTCGTCCAACCTCGCCTCGTCTCGCCTTGTTGTTGTTGTTGTCTCCGCCTTGTACTACGACAACCTTTCGTGCAGTCCCCAGAAAGTACCGCCGTATGAAAACTACACCACATTTGGCTGTTACAGAGACAATCCGCGACATTCCAAGCTACCTGCTTCTCTTCATTTTCACACTCCCCCCCTTCTCTCTCTCTCTCCTTCTCTCACCCCTTTCGTCGCATTCTTGCCCTTACTTCCCGGAGACCCTGCGCTCTCTACCCGAATTCCGAAGAAGGCTTCCTCCTGTCAGCAAGTCCACAGATCGATCTTCGGGGAAGGAAAAGAAGTGGAAGAACAAGGGGAACAAGAGAGGTCACACACACAGACAGACTCAGCCTGGTATGCCGGCCAAGTGATTCAGCCAGCTAGTCAGCCAGCAAAGCCAACTGAAACCCACGAGTCGAGAGTCGACACCATTTGCAACACCACCTACCGGTCTACTACCGCCCGCCTGCACTCATTGCTTGCTTGCCTGCCTGCCTGCTAAGAGGCAGTACTGTCACTTCTGCGGCAGCCGCTACTGCTGTTTATTACACTACCGACAACCGACTCCTCTCTCTCTCCCTTTCCCCCTCCTCGCCGCGCAAATGTTTACACAACCAGTCTCATCGCCACCGACCGTGGGCCCCGTGCCAACATCTGTCACCAATCCCGCCTCGCCCTCTACGAGATCCAGTCGTTTGCGAGGCCTCAGTTATCTCCGCAGCTACACCCAGAACCACATTTTGTCCCGCGAACACAGCAGCAGTCAAGGCTCTAACTCACCAACCTCCAACTCGCACTCCCACTCCCACTCTCACCTGCATCACAACACCGGCGCCAATTCGCACCCTCAGACCCAAACTCAAACTCAAAACCAAAACCACGCCAACCGATCCGTCTCTAGCTCTGGTCGTCCGACCCAAAGCCTGCAGCGCTCTCTCAGCTATACGCCTACTTCTACCCCTCGTCGCTCCGACACCGACGCCAGTCTGAACCCTTTGTCCCTCGTTGCCTCGTTGCAGGAGCCTCCCTCATCAGCATCGTCTGCGAGCAAGGCTTCCACCACGCCCTCTTCCCCTGCTGTAGAGCGCCCCTTGGCGGATGCGCTCCCTTCCATCATCGACAACGGTATTGCGACCAGCAGCAGTTTACCCCAGCAGCAGCAGCAACAGCAACTGACGGTCGACACCGAAACCGCGACCATGACCAGAGCACGCGCTTCTACGACAGGCGATGCACCGGCCGCCGCGTCCCCTGCACCCGAAAACCTGCCCTCGATCCGTTTTTCGGCCTACTACGATCCCCGCGCGACGCGTCCCAGTCTAACTTTCCCCCCTGTTTCGCGGACTTTGCCTTCGGGCGGCGAGATCATCAGGGTTGGGCGGTACTCCGAACGGGACAACCAGCCCAGCATCCCCCACAACACCCCTTCGGCTGCTCCAGTGGGGTTCAAGAGCAAGGTGGTCAGTCGCCGCCACTGCGAGTTTTGGTACGATGACGGCAAGTGGTACATCAAGGATGTTAAGAGTTCTTCTGGCACCTTTCTCAATCACATCCGCCTAAGCCCGCCCGGCACAGAGTCGAAACCTTTTCCTGTGAATGACGGCGACATTGTGCAGCTTGGGATTGACTTCAAGGGAGGCGAGGAGATGATCTTTCGCTGCGTCAAGATGCGCCTGGAGCTCAACCGAGGCTGGCAGAACAAGCTCAACACCTTCAAGTAAGTCCTGCCGATCCCGCGTGCAGCTTCGTGCTCTGGCGCTCACACTATGCAGCATGGCGACGCACAAGCGCCTGCGCAACATGACAGCGGCGAACTCGGCGAATTCTTCAACGCAGGATTGCTCCATTTGTCTCAACTCCATCGCGGTAAGTAGCCGGCATGCGCTTGGTTCCCCACATCGCGTGCCAGCAGGAAAGCTAACGATCTTCCAGCCGTGCCAGTGCCTGTTCGTGGCGCCTTGTTCGCATACTTGGCATTTCAAGTGCATCCGTTCCCTCCTCAACTCTCCACAGTATCCCATCTTCGTCTGCCCAAACTGCCGCATGGCTGCCGACCTCGAGGCTGATATCGAGGATCCCGAAGAGGATTGGGAGCAGATGGACGAGGACGAAGAACCGGAGCAGAAGCAGCTGAAGCAGGAGACCAATGCGAACGCAGCTGTTCCGGCCGAGCCTATTCCGGCCGAGCCTATTCCTGCCCCTCCCCCTTTGGCAAGCTCAAGACCCCAACTGCCCGAAATCGAACACGACGACGATGCTATGGACTTCACGGTTGCCCTTGACCGAGCTCAAACCATGGCAGAAGCGCCAGAGGCTGCGCCGCGGACAGTCGCTCCCCACACGTCAATCCCGCCTGTTCCAATTCCGGCCGTGGCAGCCGCCCAGGCAGCCGCCTCGCGAAGTGGTCGTGACACCCGCACCCCCTCGCCGATTGGAAATCACTTGGTAACTGCCAACGAAGGCCCAATCACCCCGCGTAACGATGCCGGGCCATGGGTGTTTGACGGAAGCGCTGGTCGTCGTGCAGCGGAGGCATCCAACGGAATGAGGAGTCTCAATGCGGCTGCCGAAATGGATGTCGATCGGTAGAGCCGGTTCAGGCATATCCACAAACGCCGGAAGCAGCGAACAACACCCTTGGGTCTGAAGCGGAGGTCAAGAGTTATGTCACCGGGATAGAATACTGAGAATCGGCGGATGACGGAGACGGAAGAATCATAGTAGGGCTCCCCTGCCCAGTGTCGTCTTCCGTATTCCGTCTTGGGTTGTTCTGATTCCCAACTCCCACTGGGTATCCTCGTCGTTTCTTCGAAAGAGCAGACGCAACAAAGGCTTGTGCGGGTACTTTTGTTAATTATTCGTAACCGGATACGACGTTAGCATTCCTCGGTGGAGTATGGGAAGAGGGAAGCGAGGCGTGTGGTGTGCGGTGTCAGGCGTTTAAATGCATTGTGGAGCGCTCTGTCCTTACTAACCACAGCGGAACAGAGCTATGTTGATTTTCTATGACTGGCTTAACGGGAGCAATACGCTGGGAGGTTGGGCATCATCTATTTCGGCTACGAATGCTACTTATAGAGGACAATGGGGCACTTGCATCCAGCGGAGTCGAAACGATAGCATACACTAACTAATATATACTTGGCTGATGATAGCGCCTTGTCTCATGACCGGAATGCAACAGATGCACATCCTTTTATGGCAGTCACACATCATCCATTTTTCAGCGGGCACACGAGGTGCTACCGTGTTGTGCACAGGCACAGTGCCAAGCACGCCATTTGGGGCTTCGAAAGTGAGAATAGGCAACACACTGCATCTAAAATCTTCACGATACAAAATGTGTCTGCGTCGTTTATTGTTTCCAATCCCGTTGAAAGCCAAGCCGACCCTCATGACCAAGCCAGCCGTGCATTTCGCGGAATACGAGCGGCGAAGGCTGGGGATGACGTCTTCCTACTTCATTCAATGCCTGTCGCTTGATTGGACTTTGCGGGCGAGCGAGGTCCCGCAGTATTTCCGAAGCGATAAGCGATAAGATGATAAGGTAATCCAGAATTGGAGGTGCTACTGGGCGGCTGGCTGGGTGCGTCAGCTTCCGAGAACAGCGAACTTTTCCAGAGCCTCGCTTCATCGCGATACATACGATACCCTTCACCATCCACCGTCCACCACCACCACCACCACCACCACCAGGATCACTTTTCACCACAAACAAGCTGGTCGGTGATCTGTCTTACACAACTACACATAATGCTCCGTTCATTAGCGATGCGCCTGCCGCGACGTGCGGCCGTCACATCATCGTCGCTTACAACATCGGCGATTCGCCCCTCTAGCCTCCCCTCGTCCCGCCGCACACTCGCAACCACTATCGAAGCTATCCCCAAAGAGCCGACAGAACTCGACGCTATCACCACCCTCCCTAATGGCCTGCGCGTTGCCTCCGAAGCCTTGCCGGGTTCCTTTTCCGGTGTCGGCGTCTACGTAGATGCCGGCTCCCGGTACGAGGATGCGGGCCTGCGAGGAGTTAGTCACATTATGGACAGACTGGCCTTCAAATCGACGGGGAGCCGCAGCGCCGACTCGATGCTCGAACAGGTCGAGGCACTCGGCGGCAACATTCAATGCGCAAGTTCCAGAGAGAGCATGATGTACCAGGCAGCTACCTTCAACGGCGCCGTGCCGACGACGATTGGGCTGCTGGCCGAGACGATCCGCGACCCGAAGCTCACCGAGGAGGAGGTGTTGGAACAGCTCGGCACGGCCGAGTACGAGATCAAGGAGATCTGGAGTAAGCCGGAGCTCATCTTGCCGGAGCTTGTGCACACGGCCGCCTTTAAAGACAACACACTTGGCAACCCCCTGTTGTGCCCGGAGGAACGTCTGGGCAGCATCTCGAGAGAAACCATCAAGCGTTACAGGGACCTTTTCTACCGCCCGGAGCGCATTGTTGTCGCATTTGCGGGCGTCGAGCACGAAGAGGCCGTGAAGCTTGCGCAGCAGTACTTTGGTGACATGAAGGGCTCCTACCAAGAACCGACAATCTCACGAACGGGCTCGGAGACGTCCATAGGCTCCCAGGCCTCGGAATTCACCGACGCATCCTCCTCCTCCTCCTCCTCCTCCTCCTCCTCCTCCTCCTCCTCCTCCTCCTCCGCCGCCTCCGCCTCCCCCGTCCAACAACCCTCCAAACTCCTCTCCAAGGTCCCCTTCTTCAAGAACCTCTCCACTTCGGCGCCCAACAGCGCCTCCGTGCTGTCCACGACGCCATCCTACAGCATCAACTCGCCCGCCCACTACACCGGCGGCTTCCTCTCCCTGCCCCCACAGCCCCCGTCCTTGAACCCCAACATGCCGACCTTCACTCACATCCACCTCGCCTTCGAGGGTCTCCCCATCTCCTCGGATGACATATACGCGCTGGCGACGCTGCAGACCCTCCTCGGTGGCGGCGGCTCCTTCTCCGCTGGCGGTCCCGGCAAGGGCATGTACTCGCGCCTGTACACCAACGTTCTCAACCAGCACGGCTGGGTGGAGTCGTGCGTGGCCTTCAACCACTCGTACACGGACTCTGGACTCTTTGGCATCTCGGCAAGCTGCATCCCCGGTCGCACTGCCAGCATGCTCGACGTCATGTGCCGCGAGCTGCGCGCCCTCACCCTCGACACAGGCTTCTCGGCCCTCAAGGCGGGTGAGGTCGACCGCGCTAAGAACCAGCTGCGCTCGTCGCTGCTCATGAACCTCGAGAGCCGCATGGTCGAGCTCGAGGATCTGGGCCGCCAGGTCCAGGTCCATGGGCGCAAGATCCCAGTCACGGACATGTGCCGCAAGATCGAGGCGCTGACGGTCGAGGACCTGCGCCGCGTTGCGCGCATCGTCGCCGGCGGCCTCGTAGAGAACGCGGGCAAGGGCAGCGGTGCGCCGACGGTTGTGCTGCAGGAGGCGCAGGCCCACGGCGTCAGCACGCACCCGCTCGAGTGGGAGGCGATTCAGAACACAATTTACGACTGGCAGCTGGGTCGGAGATGAGAGTACGCGGTAGCAGCACAGTTGCAACCCCCCTCGTTGTAGATGTCTTGTCTTGATAGATCTGAGTGTGCGGTGAGGTCAGAGGGGGGGGGGGATGAGAAGTGGCCAGAGACGGGGGCCATGTTTTTGTACCATAGAATCGGGAAGGGGGGCTGCGTGTAGTTGTTGTTGTATAAGTAAAAAAGGCCGGCATCGTCATAAAAAGCAAGAGAAAGATGGAACAAGGAGCCGGCTAGCACACATACATGCTGGCTGAAGACAATAGGTGTTTCTTGTTGCGAAAGGGGGCTGCGAGAGGCTTCCATCTCGTAGCGGGTCGGATCTGTAGAAAACACTATTCATCTCGGGAAAATAAAAAACATCTAAGCGAACCCATATCCGCCCTCACAACTCGCTACTCGCCAATTTGTGGCCGAGAGAGGATCACCAGGCAGACAAGGGCTACAACAACCAGGCAACGGGCCTTCGAAGCAGATTGTAATATGATTATAATGGTATCGCTCGCTAATAACAAGACCCTTCGGTGAGGCGTAACTAACATATGAAAGATCACCATACTAGAGGGTGAGGTATACGTAGATGGGTTGTAAACGACAGGCATGCGGCCTGACCAGACCTGGTCGGCATGGCATTGCTGCTACAATCGCCGTCTTCTAAGGTAGACATTTCCTCTCCTTGTCAAACCACACGTTGTCTAAATAAAGTTCTTGTTTTCCTTCTTCTAAAGCTTGGATCGAATGGCCTCGAGCCTGTACTTGACGTCCTTGAGCGCCTTGGTGACTGGCTTCCAGTCGTCAAACTGCCGGAGCAGCTCCTCCGTCTCGGACGACAGCTCGGTGCGGACAAAGTCCTCCTCGAGAAGGCCGCGCATGACCCACGGCAGGTGGTACGGGTTCGGGTTCGCGAGGGAGGAGTTGGCGTCGCGGCGGTGGGTGACGATGGCGGGCACGTTGGGCCGAATGTCCGAGGTCTCGAGGGCATGGGCGAGAGCGAGATCGTAGACCTGATCGTCGTAGTAGAGGCGCGAGTGGCCCTCGCCCGAGTAGAGGCTGCCGGCAAGCGGCGTCGAAAGTTCCCTCAAGAGCCCGTGATCGGAGACGCCCAGATTGCGAAGTTTCAGGGCAAACCCAACGAGGTGAGCGATGCTGAGGATAACGTTAGGAAGAAAATAGGGATGTGTCTGAAAGGGACTCACAAGTCTGGCGCATGGATGCGTCCGTCAATAAAAACCGCGCGGTATATATAAGGGTGAGATGCGGGTGAGTAGATGGCTGACTCCATCGGCACGAGCTGGTCGTCGATGCTGCCGATGTAAGTAATCCTGGCGCCGTACTGAAGCACTTCTTTCAGCGAGTGCTCGTATCTCTTTGAGATGTCACTGTCCGGATTCGAGAATTCCCATAGCTCGTTGGCGGCGCCCATGAGAATGCCCATACTTGACTTGTAGTCAGGGAACGGCCCCAATGAGACGCCCGCTACATAGAAGTCAGACTAGATTCAAAACACACCAAATGAAAGCAGGTGGACAACATACCCATGGCGCACACGCCGATTTTGGCGTTGGTGATGATGCCGAGGTCAATCAGTTTCGCCAACAACATGATCCCCACAGGTACGCCTTGCGAGTGACATGCAACCAGAATCAGGTCTGCGTTGCGGATGTGCTCGATCCAGTTAAGAAGAAGCTTCCACAGGTTGTCCACTCTGTCAGCAATCCTTCCGTCGCCCTCCAGCGCAACCTTCTCTATCTCGCAATCAGGGGAACCATGAGCGTCCGTCCATCGCCTGACGGCTTCGGCGCCCAGGTTTGCAAACCGCAGCGAAGTACCAGTGGGCTGTCCAACCATGGGCCGTAAGTACATGGCAGGGAAAAGGCCGTGGACTCCAATCGCAATTGCCTTCTTGATCTTGGGGGTCTCTTTCACTCTATACACGTGGTTCGCGGGAGGCTGTTGTGTTCTAAGTAGCAAGGATGTAATCTGTTTGACGATGGATGGATTGTCTTTCATCCGGTATGTGCTTCCGAACGAGGGCAACAGCAGGTTTGGCGGCGGCCCCTTGCCGAGTGTTTCTTGACTGGTGCTGGGCTTTGGCGTTCCTTGTTTCAGGGGCGGTTCCTTTGGCGTAGTCTCCGCAATCGAGGTTTTTGACGAAGCAACCGACTCTGGCCGAGTAGGAGTCCCTGGTCTAGACGGCAAGTCTAGATCCATTGACTGGGGACGGTTCCGCTTCGTCTTCCTCCCAAACGTCGACGGCGCAGATACAATGCTCGACTTGGTGTTTTTGGTAGCCTTTGCATCTTTCGCGCTCTTCCCATCATTTGCACTGTTATCAGAATGGTTCTGGTCGACGTTTAGGCCGGTGCGCTCAGGGTGAGCCTCCGACCCCTGTCCTATCACCGCCAACTCTCCAGACTCGGGTCGGGTTGCTGGAATCGCTTCGCCGTCCTTCGGACGAGTATCCCTGGACCAAAACGCCCAGGTTGACCCAGCCGATGGTTGCTTCGAAGGTTCCGGCTTCGGCGGCGGCGGTGGCGCGTCGTCCATGACCACGTCCTCGGGTTCTTTTGTAGGTTGATCTGTGGCACTCGCGCTTTCGGTGCTGCCCGTCGACTTCACAGGGTCTTCGTTTGGAGCGTTTTCTGCCGCAGGAGCGCTCGAGTACCAGAAACCAAACCACGAGTTCGTGGGTGCTGGCGGGTTTAGATTAGGTTGCGTTGACGTTTCTGCTGATGGTGGTTCGGCAACTGGTGAGGTTTGGACCTCGGTCTGAGCTTCTGGTTCTTTCCGAGGTTCCACCTCTTTTGGTTGCTCTTCAGCCGGCGTGAATGTTTGCGTCTCCGTCACTGGCGCCCGTGCCAACCACCCGAACCAGCCTGAAGTTGCGACAGGCGTATGCGAGGTTGGCTGCTCCTCGGTCGGCTTGGTCGTGTCGTCAGTTTTCGGTGGCGCTTCCTCTGCCACCTGCGATGTGTCCTTGGCTGTCCGTTGCACAGCTGTGGTATCGCCGTCGTTCTTCGCGGTTTCCGTGCTCTCCTCTGGCGTCAGAGCACCCCCGTTCTCTGGTATTTGGGGTAAGGAAGTGGATGATTCGGCCGGGCCGTCGAAACTCGCTGAGTCTATGCTCTTTTTCGTATCAAATCGTCGAAAATCGGGCGTGCTAGAAGGCTTAAGCGTGCCTCCAAATATAGTCTCTCGTGCAAGCTGGGTCGAGGCGGAGGACTTTGGAATGCGTGGCCAAGAGCCGTACCAACTCCGTGCCTTGCGGACCTGTATCTCCAGGTCAGCATCCAACGCATAGAAGGGAATCATATACGCCCCAAAACCGCAGTACCTGTTTCTGTGAGTTCTGTGGAGAGTTCTTGGTTTCGCTGCCGCTTCTATCCCTCATCAAAGGCATCTCTCGCGTAGGGCGGTTCGTGGGTTCTGGAACAGCCGTGACCTGTGACGTAGCCGATGTTGCTGTCGCAGGGGCAATTGCCGCAGGTGGACTCGACGAGCTCGGGTCCGACAGTATGGTGCGCTGGCGCTTTCGAGGAGACATGGCGGAGAGGGAAGCCTCAGTCGTGAGCGAAAGTCAGGCCAGCAGGTTGAAAGTCAATCTGCCGCATGTTCGTTTTTAAAGATCCGACATTTGGAGGCTGGCAAGATTTAATGGCAGGTGGCCGTTGTTGTTGTTGTTGAGACGGGGAAGAGGAATAGGCTGCCTGGGATGGTGGCGCCCACACCAAAAGGCCTAGGATGTGCGTGCGAGCGCTACCTGGTAGGTGCTTGTAATAGCGGGTGCCCGCTGGAGGCCAACCCCTCGCCCCTCCAAAGGCCAGAGAGAGAGGTGGGCATCACCCGCATGGACTCGAGCGGCTTGATTAGATAAGACGCGGAGGACTGAGGCGGCGGCATGACATTCGGGGGGGGAGAGTGAGCAATGTGACTCTGGTCCCACATGCTCCGATTACGATAAGCAACAGTTCATCCTTATCTCTTATCGGCCTGTCTCCCGCCCGACTTTGGAAAAAAATGTTTCGGTGGAGCAGTCGCAAAAAGGTCCCTGGGTCTTTTTTTCTGAACCTGCTCCTCCATAACATCGAGTCCGGAACTGTTGCAAGCAATTGCGACCTGGTTTTTTGGGCGCAACAACAAATATGAGCTCTCTCAAGCGAAAGGATGCCCCCGGGGGTACTCCTCCATCAAAGTCGGCAAAGGCCTCGAAGGTGTCCCGACCCTCGAAGCGCGACACTCCCACCAAGGACCGGACGACGGCGACTGCAGATGCTCCTGCGCCGAAGGCTCCCGCCGTCTCGGCACTGCTCAAAGATGAAGAGCCCTTGTTCCCTCGTGGCGGTGGAAGCATCCTCACGCCGCTCGAGCAGAAACAGATCACCATGGAGGCGAAGGCCGACGCTGCCAAGGAGGAGGCCGAACTGTTCGACCCTAACGTGAAGAGCAAGGCAAAGAAGGAGAAGAGAAGGAAAGCCAAGGATACCAAGGATATCAAGCCCGCAAGAGACGAAGATGCTGTCAAGATTGAGGGTCTCAACTTCAAGGTGAGGCGAAACCCGGCTTGCTGTCTGGGGAACTGCTACTGACAGAAGTGAACAGCGACTTGTGAAGGGCTCTCTGGTCCTCGGTCAAATCACTCATATCGACACTGTCCAGCTCACGATTGCACTGCCCAACAATCTCACAGGACATGTTTCGATCGCCTCAATCTCAGACACGATAAACTCGAAACTCGAAAAGGACCTTAATGCCGCCGACGAGGAGAGCGATGACGACGAAGAGGAGGACGACGAGGGAATCGACTTGAAGTCCATGTTCAAGATCGGCCAGTACGTCCGCACACACGTGCTGTCGACAGCAGACGAGTCGGGCCCGGGCAAAGCCAAGCGCCGAATCGAACTTTCGCTCCGACCCGCAGAGGCCAACGCTGGCATCACCGGCGATGACGTCGTTGCGCATACTACACTCATGGCCTCGATCGCCAGTGTCCAGGACCACGGTTACGAGATGGATCTGGGAATCGAGGGAGATCTGAAGGGCTTCCTCCCCAAGAAGGAAGTCGGCCCCGATATGGACGAAGCCAGCCTGCGGCCTGGTGCCGTCTGTCTTTGTGTTGTCAAGAGCGTGACAGGAATCGTTGTCCAGCTGTCGACCGATCCTCTCAAGCTCGGCAACACATCGCTTGTTGCCTCGACCGCCCCGACAATCAACTCTTTCTTGCCCGGATCCCTGGCCGACGTCCTGCTCACTGAGGTCACCTCGAGAGGTATTCAGGGCAAATTGCTCGGTCACCTGCCCGTCACTGCTGACCTCATCCACTCTGGTGTTGGTCCTGACAACGTCGACCTCGAGGCCAAGTACACCGTCGGCACCAGAGTCAAGGCAAGAATCATTTGCAACTTCCCTGCTGCGCGCGAGCCCAAGCTCGGTATCTCTCTGCTGCCGCACATTGTCAGCTTGCAGCCAAAGTCATCAGGCAAGGGCAGCAGAGCCAAGGCTCCTCTTGATATACTTCCCATCGCCTCGTTTGTCGAGAAGTGCACTGTCCGCAAAGTCGAGCCTGAGATTGGTCTCTACGTAGACACTGGCGTTCCCGGCATTGCTGGCTTCGTGCACATTTCTCGCGTCAAGGACGGCAAGGTTGATGCGCTTTACGAAACGAGTGGTCCTCATAAGGTCGGCTCTACGCATCGCGGTAGAGTCGTTGGCTACAGCTCGCTGGATGGCATGTTCCTGCTGTCATTCGAGCAAAACATTCTCGATCAACCCTTCATCCGCCTCGAGGACGTTCCCGTTGGAGAGGTTGTCTCTGGCAAGATCGAAAAGGTCATTGTCGGCGAGAACGGCGTCAGTGGTCTGATCGTCAAGCTGGCCGAGGGCATCACTGGTTACGTTCACGAATCGCACCTTGCCGACGTTAAGCTTCAGCACCCGGAGAAGAAGTTCAGAGAGGGAATCACCGTCAAGGCGAGAGTTCTCTCAGTGCGCCCTCGCAAACGCCAGCTCCGCCTGACGCTCAAGAAGACCCTGGTGAACTCGGACGCGCCCATTGTCAAGAACTACGACGATGCCGAGGTCGGCATGCAGACACCTGGAACCATCACTGGCTTCACCGCCGCTGGCGCACAACTCGAGTTCTTCGGAGACGTAAGAGGTTTCCTGCCCCTGTCCCAGATGAGCGAGGCCTACATCAAGGATCCCAAGGAGCACTTCCGCATCGGCCAGGTTGTCAGTGTCCACGTCCTTGATGTCAACCCCGAGGAACGCAGGATGGTTGTTTCTTGCAAGGACCCCTCAGCCTTTGGCCTGGACAAGCAAGCAGCACTCAAAGCTCTGAAGATTGGCGATATTGTGTCCGCCAAGGTCAGCCAGAAGACGGAGGATGAAGTCTTTGTTGATCTTGAGGAGAGCGGCCTCAAGGCCATTATCCGCACTGGTCATTTGTCAGATAAGTCTGCCAGCAAGACTCAGGCTGCTTGGAAGCGCATCAACGTTGGAAACTTATTGTCGGACCTCGTCGTGCTTGACAAGAACGAGCGCCGCCGTGCAGTCATTCTCACCCAGAAACCCAGCTTTGCTGAGGCCAGCAAAAAGGGCACACTTCTGTCCAGCGCTGAGGACGTTACCGTCGGCGCTGTTGTTCCGGCCTACGTCCGTGAAATTGGTCCCTTCGCCGTCTACGTCCAGTTTGGCGGCAGCCTTACCGGCATCCTGCCCAAGGCTAAGTTGCCCAAGGATGCGCAGGAGAAGCCGGCCTTCGGCATGCGCAAGCACCAGAGCATCGAAGTCAAGATTGTGTCTTCCAACCCCGAACAGAACCGCATCATTGTTGCCCCTGCATCCGCCGACGAGCCCGCGCCGATTGCGCCCGAGTCTGCCGTGAACTCTGTCGATGACAGCATCAAGACCATCAACGACATCGCTCTTGGCACGATACTTAACGCCAAGGTTATGTCTATCAAGAACACCCAGCTGAACGTCAAGGTCGCGGACAACATCCAGGGCCGTATCGACGTTTCGCAGTTTTTCAACACGTGGGAGGACATCAAGAACCTCAAGAACCCCCTGCAGCAGGTCAAGGCAAACGAGATCATCCGTGTCCGCGCCATTGGCATCCACGACTCTAAGAATTACCGCTTCCTGCCATTCTCTCATCGTTCTACCCACTCGCTGATCGAATTCACCGCAAAGGCGAGCGACATCAAGGCCAAGGAGGTCGAACTGCTTTCATACGATAAGATCGAGGTTGGCTCTTCGCACGTCGCCTTCGTCAACAACCACGGCAAGAACTGCTTGTGGGTCAACTTGTCGCCTACTGTCCGTGGCAGAATCAGCATCATGGACGTCTCGGACGACTTGTCTCACGCCGGAAACCTCGAGAAGTACTTCCCCGTGGGATCTGCTCTCAAGGTCCGCGTCTTGTCCGTCGATGCCGACAAGGGACACCTGGACCTGTCTTCTCGTTCCTCCACAGGCTCTAGCGAGGTTACCTGGGACTCGTTGAAGAAGAACATCACCCTTCCTGGCAGAGTCACCAAGGTCAATGATCGTTCCGTCATGGTCAAGCTCAGCGATTCCGTCTCTGGCCCTGTCCATCTGGTCGATCTTTGCGACAACTACGACGAAGCCAACACTCTCAAGTACACCAAGGGCGAGATTATCCGCGTCTCAGTGGTCGAGGTGGACAAGAGCAACAAGAGACTCAGGCTTTCCACCCGCCCGTCTCGCATTCTCAGCTCCACCTCCCCTGTTGCCGATCGCGAAATCACCAAGCTACCTCAGATCTCCTCGGGTGACATTATTAGGGGCTTCGTGAAGAACGTGACCGATAAGGGTGTTTTTGTGCAGCTCGGAGGCACTGTCTCCGCCCATGTCAAGATCGGCAACCTCTCAGACCGTTATATCAAGGACTGGAAGGGCAACTTCCAGGTTGATCAGCTAGTCAAGGGCCGTGTCATCAACGTCGACACAGCAATCAACCAGGTCGAGCTGAGTCTCAAGGCTTCCGTCGTCGAGAACGATTACACACCCCCTGTGACGTATAAGGACATCAAGGAGGGACAGATCGTCACTGGCAAGGTTCGCAAGGTTGAGGAGTTTGGTGCCTTCATTGTCGTCGACAACTCTCACAACGTCAGCGGTCTGTGCCATCGCAGCGAGATGGCCGAGAAGCCCGTGGAGGATGCTCGTAGGCTTTACAACGAGGGCGACGTGGTGAAGGCTAAGATCCTGTCTGTAGATGACGAGAGAAAACGCATCACTTTCAGTCTCAAGCCTAGCCACTTCGACGAGGACAGCGATATGGAGGATGTTGAAGGAGGTGCTGAACTGGCCAGCGATGAGGATTCCGACGTCGAGATGGGAGATGGTGGTGTCCAGCTCACCATCAGTGGAACAGACAACTTTGACGACTCAGATGACGAGGATGACGAAGAAGAGGAGGAAGAAGAAGACAGTGATGTCGAGATGGAGGACAAAGCAGCCGCTGGCAAGGGCTTGAGCGCTGGCAAGTACGACTGGACGGGCGACGCATTCGACGAATCGGATGGCGAGCCAACAAGCAAGACAAAGAAGCCAACGGCGACGGAGAAGAAGGAGAAGAAGAAGAGCGGGATTCAAGTTGACCGTACCGCCGACCTCGACGCCCACGGACCCCAAACCGCCACCGACTACGAGCGTCTCCTCTTGGGAGAGCCCGACTCGTCCCAACTCTGGATCCAGTACATGGCTCTGCAGATGAAGGTCAGCGAGCTGGCCAAGGCACGTGAGATTGCCGAGCGCGCCATAAAGACCATCAACATCCGCGAGCAGATGGAAAAGCTCAACGTGTGGATCGCCTACCTCAACTTGGAGGTCGCCTACGGCACCAAGGCGTCCACCGAGGAGGTTTTCAAGCGTGCTTGCCAGTACAACGATGAACAAGAGGTCCATGAGCGTCTGGCCAGCATCTACATCCAGTCCGGAAAGCTCAAGGTATGCATATCAACCACAAGCATTTACGAATTATCACTAACACACCCAACAGCAAGCAGATGATGTCTTCCAGTCACTCGTGGCCAAGTTCAAGTCAAAGTCGCCCAAGGTCTGGGAGAACTACGCTCACTTCCTGCACGTGACGATGAACGAGCCCGACAGGGCTCGCGCGCTCTTACCGCGTGCCACCCAGGCACTGGAGGAGCGACACACGGCGCAGCTGATGGCCAGCTTCGGCGCTCTCGAGTTCAAGTCCCCCAACGGTGACGCCGAGCGCGGCCGGACGACGTTCGAAACGATCCTCGCGACGTGGCCGAAGCGGTTCGATCTGTGGAATCAGCTGGTGGACCTCGAGATCTCGGCGGCAGAGCCGGACGCGACGGCGATCCGGGACGTTTTCGAGAGGGGCGCCAAGGCCAAGGGTCTGAAGCCCAAGAAGGCGATGAAGTGGTTCAAGCGGTGGGCCGAGTGGGAGCAGAAGCTGAGCCCCAAGGGCCGGGACAAAGTGATGGCCAAGGCACAGGAGTGGGTTACGGCGGCCAAGGCCAAGAAGGGCGCCGCCGAGGAGGACGACGAGGAGTAAGACTTCCGGGGATGTTATCAGCCAACAATCAAAATGGGAAAAGTCTTTTCTGGGAGGTAATTGAGAAAAAAAAGTCTGCATGGGAGGACGGTCAAAAGCTCATCGGTCGTTCTCCATTTTTGTCCTCGGGCTAGCCCGAGATGCGCCTCTTTTCTTTTTTTTTTTTGTGCTAATATCAAATCGTTGCAACGGAACAATACGAGGATTTACTTCCTGCATCTGCAAGAAACCAATAGAGCCTTCTCGACCTTCACCTGTAACTCGCTCACCTGCATCGCCGAATCGAGGTTAGTGTCGTGGGTTGGGTGATGAGCAGAGCTTGATGCAGTTCCCCGAGATCGCCGCCGGGATCCAAATTGCCTCTTGATCTCAATTCGAAGCGGTTCCGGTGGCGGCGAAAGGAACCCCGGGTCTCGTCCTTGTCGTATAACTCCTGAGGTTCGAGACAGTCATAAGCGAGCTTTTGTCTTGGACAGGCCAAACGTCACCTGTCTATCAGGCAAAAGTCCCAGGCGGATTGAACTCAAAAACAAAACAATGAAATGAGATGAAGAGACGGCGCTACTTGGCATTAGAAAAGGGGTTTAGCGTTTGGCCTCGTTTACCCTGGCCATTCGCTTCATCCCGCAGCATACCTGACATTCGCGTATGCAGGCGTGTCCATACATGTCGGCACGCAGACGGCCGCCGAGTGTGCTCTCACAACAGGTGCGATGAATAGCCAACTGCGGCTTTCGGCATGAGAACAGGCCATGCTTACTTTACTCTCCCATTGAGAGGATCACAAAGCGACGATGAGTGGGAGGAGAGGAAGGGCTAGTGTGATACGATGACCTAATAATGAGAAGAGCAAGTAAACAACGGCGCGGGGCTGGTTTGTCGGGCGCCACAGCTGAACATAGGCTGCTGCCCTTGACCGAATTGGGACGCATGTTTTGTTTCTCTGCTTCTCATGTGGGCTGCTGTCATGCTTTGCTGCTGAACTGATATTTTTGCTTTTCTTCTCAAGATTAAAACAAATCATCCACCCCAACACGAGCTCGCGGTAGTAGACAGTCTTTCTCTTTGATCTGCACCCTTGATCTGCACCCTCTCGTGTAGAATCCTTTGAGACGACCGTAGCTCAAACCAACGGTTTGATCGCCGTGAAAAAAATAGACTCCTCCAAGACCGGGTCGGCAGAGAAACCAGGACTGGTCGAGGTGCGCACTACCCGCCGGTAGCGGTACCTGCGTCTCGAGGGGCCGCACGAGAAGCTTCCCGTCCGATGTCAACATGACTCCTTTCGCAGCTTGCAGAAGGGCAGCACGGGGCAGAAACACAGACTCGTGGCGGCTGACCTTGCCCTGCCCCGTGCTCCCTGCGGCCAACGACACGCGAGGAAGAATGAGAGAGAGAGAGAGAGAGCCATGGGCGTATGCGGGCGCTCGTATATGTACAGGACTGACTTTTTTCCATCCGAGCACCGACCAGCATGGCTGTGAGGCACGCCGGGTCACCGATCGACAACCATCGGATGCTTATCATTTACCTCGGATGGATTCACTTCGTTCCAATCAGGTGTTGGGCCATGGTCAGCAAGCAAGACGAACCTGCCAGCGCATCGCATTTGCGGCGCTCGACGGTAACAGACGGGAGGGACAACGAGGTGACACACCGAACGGTGTGGGCAGAGAGAAGCCAAACACGAGGAATTGTGGCCGATGAATGGGGGAAGCTCCACGCGATTCTCACGATGGCTGCACCGTTGGTGGCAGCCCAGGCAACGCCGCAACGCCGCAACGGTCGCTTGAGGCTGTCTGACTGACTGACTGACTGACCGACCGACTGACTGGCCTGGCCTACTCCTTGCTTGGGCACACTAGCTGCACAGTCTGGCGGAAGGGGCACCACAGCAACACACCTGAACCCTCACCTTCACTGTCTCTCCATTACCTGTCCCCGGACACTTGGTTATTTCCCCTTTCGCACTAGACCTTGGTGGCGCCGAACACCAAGGCAAGAAGCTTAAATGCTCGTCGTCCAATCCCCCGCCCGAGACCTTGGCGTGGCGTCTGCTAATGTCCCGAGTGGTACGCGATACGAGACTACTCCTTTGCTGCTACTCCTCCTCCTCCTCCCCATCCTCACCCCCAGCCCCCCCTGTCGCCGGCAAGAGTACGCACCATGACACGGCCGGGCGGCGAAGCGGGACCACGGAACCCAAGTCGGAGCGCCGTACATCGCATTCGGTCCATTTATGCCTTGCTCCCCTTGGTATTGCGAGGCTATTGTTAGACCCGGCTTAGCCTGCATTGCAGCTCCGACGCATGGGGTTTTCTGTCGGTACATCTGTCTTCCGACACCTGCACAGTCAGACCTCGACCGCCTGGGCGAATTGTTGTCGCTGGAAATCTGCTGATGCCCTCTTGGCTAGCCTGGTCGATAAGGGTGACTTCCATGGCCATGTCCCAAGCATAGGGCCAACGCAAGCCTCTAGTCCATGTGCTTCTGGTCATGTTCTCTGACACCCTGAAGTCCCGTCGAGCATCCTTCACACATGGTCGCCCCCTCTCTATAGTACTGGTGTCGTGGATCTGACTAAGAATGGTCGGTGTTAGTGTAGGCTCAGGTACGATGATCTCGTCCTGTAGGAGTCATGCACGCTACGATGGCGAGAGACTTTGCGTGGGTAAACGTCCGAGAGTTCTCTTGGAAGTCCAGCAACGCTAGTTCCTGGAAACTCAGATCGTGATAGGAGGTTTCCCAGCAAGGCTCTCGTAGTATGATATAAGGCGACCGTTTTCCCTCTCCTCGATCCGGTCTTGAACTCCTCTTCATCGGGCTAGCCTCTCTCTCTCTCCCTTCCCCTTCTTTCACACGATCTTCCGTGTCGTTTCCACTCACTACTTGTGAAGCATTCTCTCACTTTGCGTTTTTTTTCATACATACGTTCGCTTGTTGACTCACTCGCATCATCACAATGCATCTCACCTCTCTCCTCGCCACCTCCATGGCCCTGGCCGCCGTCCCCGGAGCCATGGCCTACCCCGGCATGGGCCAGCAGATTGAAGATATCAAGGCCCGCGCGAGCGATAGGGGCGACTCGAACGAGCTCCTCGGAGACCTCATCTCCCTCCAGGACCGCCAGCTCACCGCCGTCGGCAAGGACGTCAAGAGGATCCTCCAAGGCAAGGGGAACCCGGAGTCTGACGACCGCTACATCCTCAAGGTGCCTGACTTGACCTCGGACAAGTGCAAGAAGGACACGTGCTGCGTCTGGCGCTACGTCGCCGACGACATGTACCAGTTCATGGCGGGCAAGTCAGGCCGTTGCACTGGCCTGGCGCGCGCCGCCGTGCGCCTCGGCTTCCACGACGCCGGCACTTGGTCCAAGGCCACGGCCTCCCAGGGCGGCGGCGCCGACGGCAGCATTCTGCTCGCACCGGGCGAGATCGACCGCTTCGAGAACCGCGGCCTGCAGGAGGTCGCCGCCAAGTTCATCGAGCTCCGCGGCAAGTATCTTTCTATGGGTTGGAACATCGGCATGGGTGACTTTGTTCAGGTATGTTACGGGACGGCCTTGTTGTTGTCGTGTTATGTACACAACACTTCTTCTTTTTCGTCTTGCTCACATACCCGGTGCAGATGGGCGCCAACGTCGCCACCGTCGTCTGCCCCCTTGGCCCGCGCATCAAGACCTACGTCGGCCGTAAGGACAGCGCCGTTGGGGCGCCCCGCGGTCTCTTGCCGAGCCCGTTCCAGCCGGCCGACCAGCTGATCCAGCTCTTCCGCGACAAGACCATCGGACCGCATGGCCTCGTCGCCCTGCTCGGCGCACACACGACCAGCCAGCAGAACTTTGTCAACACGACGCGCGCCGGCGACCCCCAGGACAGCACCCCGGGCGTTTGGGACGTGCTCTACTACAAGGAGACGCTCAGCACCAACTCCCCCCCCAGAGTCTTCAAGTTCCCCAGCGACATCGCCATCTCGCAGCACCCGGAGACTGCCAAGGAGTTCCAAGACTTTGCCGGACGCGGCGGCCAGGACCACTGGAACGAGGTAAGTCTCCCCTCCCCTCTTTCCTCGACGCTGAGTTTAGGCCAATTCGCTTGTTGCAAAAAGTACTGACGATGACTCCCGACAGGACTACGCCCGTGAGTACATCCGCCTCTCGCTGTTGGGCGTCGACAACATCAACCAGCTGGTCGAGTGCACCAAGGTCCTCCCGCCAGCGATCAAGGGTTTCCGCATCCTCGACCAGTTCAAGCTCGACAAGTGGCTCAACAGCGTCGGCAACAAGGGTGCCGCCAAGAAGGTCGCCCAGGATATTGAGAAGGGCGACCCCGCCTCCGTCGAGGTGCCCCCCGTCAACAACTAAAGGCTTTCTGGAGGCGGTCGAGAATACGGACGGTATTGGTGATGATTTATTAAGTAATGGTAATCGAGGGGGGGGGGGGGGGAGGCTCCATAGTAGGAGAGTCCAAAACTGGTTGGAAGACCGGGTTGCGACCCAGCCCGACAGTGTATATGTAGCTTCGTCACGTTCAGACAGATGACGGGTTTAAAGGTTATATATTTTTCGGTACAAACAGCATTTACACATAAACTTACGTCTTATGCAAGCTAGTCGGCATACGGCCCCTTGACTCGCAGCACAAAAGCCAAGGAAAGCCAATGAGTGGAACTGCGCAGGTTGCTGCTTATCATTAGCAGTTGTTTGCAATACCAGCCATGAATCAACAGGTATGAGGCTGGCACATGCCATCTCTTCGTTGTGTCTGCCGGGCGTCGTGGTCCTGTATCCCAATCGGTTTTATGGATCATCCATGCCGGGATCATCGGAAGTTCGGAATCGAGACGAACAACGCTCGGACCGGGGCTCTGGCTACCGAATCTGTCATGAAGACTCATTAGGCATATCAGATTAGAGTTTTCTCCTCGTACAAGACCACCAGACAACCCCGCCATTCAGTCGGCTTGTTATGTTGTTTTATCAGTTCCTCGTAGTTCCACCCTCGAGCTCCACTTGACTCAAGCGGCCACCATCAGCAACTATGGCCTACCGCCTCCTCCTCTTCCTCTACCGCAAGGACGGCATCACGCACGCCGAGTTCCGAGACCACTACGAGTACATCCACATACCTCTCACGCGGGAGCTTACGGGCTCCCTCTTCCCATCGCTGCACGCGCGGCGCTACATTGAGCGGTCACCGGATGGCGAGCCCAACGTGCTCGTCGGCAACAAGTCGGGGGACGAGTGCGACGCCGTGGTGGAGGTTGCGTTCCGGGACGAGGAGGCGGCGCAGGCGTTCTTCGCGGCGACGAACAATGGCGAGATCGAGGAGAGGCTGCGGAAGGATATTGCGCAGTTCTTGAACAGGGAGAGAATGCGAGTCGTGAAGATCGGCGAATCCTTTGAGACGCGCCGGGACGACTGACCACGCCTGTTTTCGGTCCAGGTAAGAAGACGCATAGGCATGGCACGGCGGGTTGAGAGATGAGATGCTGACATGTGAGCTTAGAACAACACTCTTTGTAAACAGTGATCACAAGGAATCCAGTTCCAGAGTCTTGTTGTTTTCCTGTCAAGACATTACTCAGCGGAACCTATATCCGGTCCGAACGCATTGATGGTGATTGCGATGCAGATGCAGAGAGACCTCGCTCGGCCTGGATTTGGCCGGTGGATCCAGAACCCGCTTCCGTCCCGGATCCGGTCTCCGCGGGGATGCGGACCGAGACCCATTAAGTGGGATCCCGGGTGTTTTGCAGGGTTACGTGATCCATTGCCCCCCTTTCCTGCCGAGGCCCCATTCTTTTCCCTTTTTCTCGCTTCGCGGCAAGTGACGTTCTGTCATCTTTTCCATTCCAGTTCAAAAGGGTGCAGAGAGACCGGACGAACAAGCGAAAGGCCAAATAGACAAAGTTGAGATCATTTTTTTTTTTTTACACATAGGTGACAAACTCACATCCCACACGCCCACACCACACGACTTAAGCAAGACGTGTGCATCGGGCTCGATTGGTCCCGGCATTCCGATCTTCATCGCCCCGACGAAAAAATCTCAGTCGCGTCTCTCAATTCTCGCACGCGCGTCTTCTGTTGCCCGCAATCAGAACCTCGCCGAGGAGGGAGCCGCCCTCCGAACCAAACGCCGGGGATCCAAGAACACGCCGGCGCCATGAGCCACAAGCATCAGACCCTCCGCTTCGCGAGCGATCCAACCGCCGGCGACGGCATCTGGGGCTACCCGACCAGCAAGGCAAAGTAAGCGGGAGGGATCCTAACTCCTCGGAACCCGCCGATTGGATCGAGAACGCCTTCTTGCTGACACGGAGCCCTCAGCTTCTGCGAAGAAGACTACCTCTTGACGCGCTACATCGCCGAGTTCATCAACTGTCTCTCCAATGCTACCTACAGTGAGTTGCCGGCCTCTTGAGACTTGAGACCCTTTCATCCTTAGTACACGCCAATGCTCACCTGCCCTGCAGTCTACCTCGCGCTCAAGTACCCCCGCGCCAATGCCAAGGCCGCAGTCCCATGGTACAGGACCCTCGACATCCAGTCCATCGGCCTGATCCTCGTGGGCATCTTCTCCGGCGTCTTCCACGGCACCATGCACCAGGAGACTCAGCTGCTTGACGACCTCTCCATGCTCGTGCTCGCCGGGTCGCTGGTCCAGCCTCTTTACGTCTTCCGCCAGTCGCGCGCCGTCGGCGCCGTCGTCGCCACGATCCTGTGGCTCGGCATCGCCGCCATGGCCGCCATCTACGTCCGCTCCGGCGACATCTTCATCCACGTCATGACCTTCACGGGCCTGCTGACCTTCGTCTGGCCGCGGACGCTCTTCATCGTCTACGGAACGGGCCGCTGGTCCAAGACGGAGCAGAGGCGGCTGATGGCGCAGTTCGCCAAGGCCTGCGCCGTCCTGATCCTCGGCTTCACGCTGTGGCACATTGACCTCGAGTACTGCGCCGAGCTGAGGGCCGCGCGGAGGAGCCTCGGCGTACCCCTCGCATGGCTGCTGGAGCTGCACGGCTGGTGGCACATCTTTACCGCCTTCGGCGCGAGCTGGTATATGAGGCTGATCAGGGAGCTGACGTCCGACGACCAGTCTTTGGACAATGTAAAGAAGGCGCAGTAATAGAAACAAAACAAAAACGGGATGTCACGAGGCGTGTGTTGGAGCCGTTGTGTAGAAGCAACGATGGTGGCTTTGGCCGGGCCCCAGGGGTTGGAAGCGGCGTTCGGTGGATGGATGACTTTCGAAGGCATGCCTAGAGTGGCTCAGCAGACGATTCCGGCGTATGAGGCCATCCGCATGGGAAAACCGGACATTTTGAAAGACTTAAAGCTGGGAGACCAAATTTTATGATATCGAATAGACCATGATACCCTGACGCAGCCAGGCCAGGACCGGGCCTCTCAGGCGACGCGCATTGGAACCCATTTGTGGCGCAGCAGAAGTTGGGGATCATACACGCCCCCTTGCTCGAAAGAGGGCAGGAAAAAGGATGGGATTGCCTTGAGTCGAGTCATTTTGGTGTATGCAATGTCTTGCTTTGCCTCCTCATGTGGAACAGGGAGAGTATTGGAGCCAGACTCAGCAGCAACTTTTGACTGTGAACAAAGTTCATTTTGGCACTTAGTGCGTTAACGCGTCCCTCCCACAACTAAAGAATAGTGTAGACCTAAGACAACCAGGTTGTCAACCACTGAGCTGATCTGTTGGATTCGATCTTGGTAACCCCCCTCCTCAAAGGGGGAGTGACGGCGGCTGGGGGGTACATTGACATTCAAGCTCCTGGAGGAAGCTGTCCAGGCTGCGGCAATCAGCGAGCCAGGTGGGAAGTTTGTGGCTGAAGGGATTCATGCTAAAGGAATTCAAGTACCAAATCTCTGCTAATTCAAACAATCTGAGCTTGGTGTCCTTGCTGTCGTTGGTTTAGATGTAGTCACATAAGTTGCGGGGTCACGTCACGCACGTAAGGGACAACGTATTGCCATCACATCACGCGCAATCGCTCAAAAGACTCAGCTGTCTGTTCTCTTCTTCATTGTGGTGTAGAGCTCGTCATCTTCCCACCCAACTCCGTTGGTCCGTTTCCGTTCTTCCGTAAACGCCGCCCAACACTGCATGGGGTACTCCCAGACCAAGCATCAACGAGTATTATGCCATGCTGTGCCAAGGGATTCCCTCAAACTCTTCAAGCATCCTCGTTGCGGGTGCCCCAGGCCTTGGTGGTTATAGTCAGCCAGGCATAGACCTCCAGAATGGGGTGGGCATTGTCGAGCAGGAAGCAAGCCCAGATGTGAGGCGCGACATAGGGGAAGCGGCGGATGAAACCGCGGTAGGCGCTGATCCAGCCCCAGACGTACCAGAAAGCGGCGAAGTACCTGCGAGAGTGTGGTCAGTATCACAAAGTTGGTCCATACCACGAACCTCAGGGCAAGGACTTACGCGAAAGTGGAGTTGTTGCGCAAGCCCTGGATGAAGGCGAAGATATGGATCCAGGCCAGGAGAGGTCGAAGAAGACGCTCGACGAGCTTACGGGTCATGTAGGGATGCTTCCTGTCGAGGCGTCAGTATAAGAGACAAGTGCTCGGGGCCATGTTCAAGTGACTCACTTGGCGATCTGTCCGATACCAGGCTGGAAGAAGACAATCGTGAGGAACGACTGGATGGCGCTGCGCTGCCAGCGAACCAGCTGGCGGAGGAAGCTGGCGTTGTCAAAGACGATGGTCGTGATCTCGGCCTCGGGGGCGTTCTGAATGGCGATGTCCCAGCCCTCGGTCTGGAGCCAGCGGGTGAGGAAGACGTCGTCGCCCGTGTTCAGGAGTTTGCCGCACCAGGTGTCGGTGGTGATGGCGTACATGAAACGAGGGTCCGTCACAATCTCGGCGCGGACCATCATGGTACGGCCGACCATGCAAAAGCAGCCGCCGTCGGCGTTGGAGCGGACGGCCTGCACGTTGTTCTGATTGTCGAGGGAGCGGAGCGAAGCGACCTCCCAGGGAGTGATGACGGCCGAGTTGCGGCGCTCCGGGGCAATGAGGGCACTGGAAGAGGTGAAGAGATTATTAACTTTGACTCCACGATCTAGATGGGGAATACATAGTTTGAGGGACTCTTGGACTCACCTCTGCTTGCCAGCCACTCCTCCAACCTTGGAACCCTCAAAGGGGGCAAGGAGATACGGGATGACCTCGGAAGTGTTCCAGAAGGCATCATCATCGACAAGGGCGAGGATCTTGCCTTGGGCTTCTTGAACACCGACGACCATCTGGTGTCTCTTGCTGGCATAATCAGCGGTTATGACGCTGATTCGGTCCTCGCCCTCATCGACGATGGGCTTGACCAGGTCACAGACGCGCTGAAGGTCGCGGTCGATAGTGACGATGATGATCTCCTTGGGGCAGTTGGCAAGCCACAGACGAAGGCTGTTGGTGAAAGAGTCGGGCGTGTTGATAGTTGCGACGATGATGCTGACGACGGTGCTCTGGTAAGACGGTTTCTCCGGGAGCGGAATAGGCTTTGTCTTGCTGGCAAGGTACTTAGTGAGAGCCTCGTCATATGTGTACCAGGCCCTGCGGCGTGTATGTAAGCCCAGGCCTCAACTTCACAGCAATAAATAAAGAAGCTTACCAGAAGGCGGCAAGCACAATGTCCGCCATGATGAACGATCTGATATCAACCCTATAGTTTGTTTGGGAGGGTCAGAGAGTGTGGAAGGATTGCTTTGTCTAGAGAGTCAGTTTGTGATGTTATAGGCAAAAGAGAATATTTCTTCCCAAGCGAAGGGGTTATGTATGAGATGGGAACTTACTGTTGAAGAAGGCACAGCTGAAAAATCGTCAGACGGAAGGTGCGTCTGAAAACTTACTAGTTGTTCAAAACTGAGTTGTCTATTCACTGTTTTGTTCTAGCACTTGGTGCAAGGATTTTGTGATAAAGAAGCAAAGCAAGAAGATCAGAGCTTTTCTCAAGCCTCTTAAAGGAAAAATAGATTGTTCTTTTCTACTGAAATATTTAAAAGACAATGGCTGTGAAGAATTCAGTAAATAAAGACGTCTGGTTCTGTCTGCTGCTGTAAGTTGGACTCATCTAACATGTCTAGAAAGAACCCCATAAATGCAATGATATTTATGTAAAGAAATAGGCTGAATAGACAAATTTCAGATAAGAATGCTTCTCATCTACAACATTAAAGAGTCACGTACAAAATGAGGTGATAATTTACATCTACAAGAATTGTTTCAACTAAGGTAAGGCAAATGGCACATGATGGGTATTGGCTTATCTCAAGTCGACAAGAAACCCATCTATTGCTGATTTAGGCTAGAGCTGTTCCCTGAGGCCCAACTCCAACTTTCATACTCTCAAATTCTAGTGTTTGGCTCCTGACGGTTGCATAAGAGCGGAACAGCACGCCTCAAAGTCCTAATATGCTCTACACGACGCGTCTATGATCTGTCTATAGTCTTGGGAAACGGCCTCTTGGTCACAGCACCGTATTTGAAGAATAAGCACCATTTCCAGAAACAGTAATCAATTGTCGCGCCTCCGTGCTTCCCACATTCGGAAAGCCCGCGCAACCAGCGCCGCCTGCTCCTCTCTCCTCATCTCTCTTTGGCGTCGACGAACCCTCCGCCACTTCCACAAGATAGCAGCGGAAACGGGGATGAGAAACACGCCGAAAGCCTTCGGATCGACCTCTTCAAACTTTGGCCGGCGGCCAGGGAACTCGGCTTCTTGCAGCCCAAAGAGACCAGCGACCCATCTGCAGACGCCCTGATGGGTGAAGTTCTGGGGAACGGCGAACATCTCAAATTCTTCGGCCGGGTACACAGGAAGCAGAATCTGCATGAGCTGAACGAGAATGATGAGTTCGGTGAAGGCGACGAGGGCGATCTCGTCGGAAATGGGAAGGACGGCGTCGGAGATCGTAGCATCGATGCCGTAGAGGGTGATGGCGAGATCGACGGCCAAGAGGCCCATGACCATGCACTCCCAGGTCTTTAAAGTGTTGCCCATAATCTGTGCGATCTCAGCAACTGCATCCTGGTGGGATTGTGAGTTGTGTGTGTCGCAGAAAAAGTCACGGACCGCGGCATAGAAATCGGACATGATCAACTTGAGGCTCAGAGAGCTGGTGTTCGTAGTTGATCTGGACTGAGGTGACGACGAGAATACGGCGAGGACGAATTGTTGTGACCAGTTCAAGTGCTTTTTGCTTAATGATTGTCCTATGATACGGGAAGAGTTTGGGCGATGTGAAGTGCTAAGCGAAGAGATGGCCAAGGGGTGTGTTGCTGTGAAATGATTCAAAATACGTAATCCTGCCTACTGCTGTTTTACGGCCATTAAGCTCCCGCGTTGCCTGGAGACGACTCCCAGAACACTTTTTGCTACCCCTGACTTCACCTTGACTTCATCCTGGCTGTAGCCTCCATCTTGTCCGCGACGTTCAGAGTTCCATAGACACGAGTGAGGAACCCGTGTGCAACGCAACCTCGTGGAATCATTGGCGGATGTCCCTCCTAAATCAGAATGAGCTTGTAACAGGTGACATTGGATTGCAATCAAGAAAAAAGAGATCGATTCTGAGGTTGAGTCCAATGAAGTGAAACTCACGAATAGAGAAACAAGTTTGCCAGGTCAACCTGCTAGGTAGCCAGGAGCGTTCAGAAAATGTGCTCATACTGGACCACTCGTCGGTTTCATTCTCATGAGCAAGTTTGCCGGCCCAAGGTTTGTCCTTGTCACATGATTCCCCATTGTTCGTATTGGTCGACTCACTAGACATGCCATAGATAAAATGGATAGACTCTTGCTTTGTTTTCAGAGATGAGAAGTAAAGACAGTCACGCCTCTACCTCCCCTTCCTCTCGTCACCCGCAAGTTCGGTGAACTCTCATATCGCTGCAAATTGATTCCACTGAGATGTTGACGTGAGTGTCTATTTCAAAATTTTTCTCTATTGTCTATCAAGCATCGAGCGAATGTTTTAGGTTTTCCCTTTTTGGAAATGATAGCAGGCGACTGGAGCTCAAGTCTACTTGCTTGAGTGGTTTTGGGGTCAATACAACCCGGCAAAAGATGGAACTTTCAGGCAACTAAGCAGAAGTCTCACATTGCCAATTCAGCCAATGATAAAATCTCACGGTAGTCTTATCGCCATACTCGATCTTATCCATGTTCGCAACAGGACCCTTTCTTCTTAGTTTCTTATTGACACTGGCCGTACTTTGCAAGTCTGTTTCCATGTCTGGCCCTCCACATGGAGTATGTATTTGTGTAAGTTGTCTAGATCTAGTGAGACGCCTGTCACTGATGCGCCAATTTGAGGGAAGCGCGCGCCATGTCAATTTGCACAGTTGCCCATGTTGACTTGTAACCTAGCCCGGCACCCGCAAACTCGTGGTTTTCACGCGGCACTAATGCGCCATGGCACGGTGGTGGAAGCCGTTCAAGCTCCGGAGAAGTCAGTAAATGCTCGAATCACTCGAAAGAACTTGAGAGACTAGTTAAGAAAAAAAAGACGAATCTCGACCACCTACGCCGGGGCAGTGTATCTCCTGAAACCATCGGGGTTGGCGCCAAGTCGAGAGAGTTACAGTCATTGGTCGATCCCCTGGCCCACGTTGTCTCAGCTCAAGGGATAACTAAAGTGAAGCCTTTGCAAAGCAAGCATTGGCGCCCGCCGCTCGATTGAAATTGAAGTACCCTCGCGTTCGAGCGTGGTTATGGGGGTCACCTGGTCAAAGGCCCTCAAGGCTCAGATTAATGTACATCTTGGCGGACAACGACGTCTCTTAATGGCATTCGACATAAGCGACGGTTTAAATTGGCCTTCAAGGGGACACAAGTCCGGCATTAGCGGTAAACATCCTCACGCAGGGAGTCTTGGATAAGAAGAAAGGAGGACTACGGGACTGCAGGGAAAATGCTCGTTGCGGTCGAATTTTGAGGCCAATGGCCGCCCATCGGCGGACTTCAGTATTCTAAGCCCTCTGAGAATCAGCTTGGTAACCCTGATAAATTTTGCAGAACATAGTGTGCGCCAAGATTATGTTATTAGGAGGGCCGCGGTCCATGCATTGCGCCTCAGAAGAAGACATCTGGACGAAAGGCAACAAAGACGCAGCGACAGGTTTCATCTTCGTAATGGCGTAGCCGCATAATAGTTGAAATTATCAGCCAGCCTTTCGCTCGCTCTGGGAGGATTCCGTGTAAATAGGCGTGATTCCTGCTGTTGTTCCTATCGGAGGTACTTCAGCTCAGCACCGATGGACTTGAACATCTTGGTCATTCAAGATCATCCAGTTCTATTGCCAAGATCTCGATGCCGATCACTCTGCATTTTTGCCAGGCTTGGACCCAAGTACTAAAATAGAGTCCTTTACTACTGGGCTTACCGGTTTTCATCCTTTGGAGTTACCCAAACACTGTAATCGGGATGCAGCGGTGCGTGCCGTCAATCCGCAAGAAGAAGCAGAGCCTGGAGTTGCCTGGCACTTCTGAGTTCGTCACAGCGAGACAGCATGGAGGTACAAATCGGAATATCCACTGTGGTACTGTCTTCAGACGAAGATTGACAGATTGTATGTATTGGCCGAGCAAGGTCCTGATCATTGGACCGGGCAGCATGTCATTGCTGACGCCGTGGAGCCGGTCTTGGCGAGGTCTGCAGCATGTTCCTTGCCCAGGCGTTCATCCAAAGTCGCGTTCCGGCACTTTTGGGTCTTCGCTTTCTCACCCCGCAGCTAGAGAGCGCAAGACGTTGCCAAGGCGAGCCCGATCAATACTTACGTTACCTTCGGGTTATCTAGAAGCACGCGAAGACCGCGGATCCCCGCAAAGAACCACGTTCTGTTGTCAATGACTGGACCAAGGTGGTTAGCAACTATCGCGACAAGGCGAACTATTGAAAGAGAATCTGGGGTTCAGACCGTTTAGGAAAGGGCAACTCCGTGACAGGGCAAATTGAAGCCGGTAATTGGTGACTGTTGATTGAGTGTGCCCCAAGTTTGCGGGGTTAGAAGCAACGGCCCAACGGCTCTTCTGAATGGCGCAGAAAAGCTTGATCGTCCCGTGGTCTTTCAGAGAGAGGGGCGCAAGAGACCAGATTCGATCGGCTACCATTGGAGACCAAGTCGAAGAGTTGCCCCGGAGTTGCGGCGTTGCTGCCCTTGCTGACCCTCAAACATCTATTGAGTTTAGCGCCCGAGTGAATCATGGAGCCGGTATCCGATCACTGCCTAATGAAGCCGGACATGCAAAATGCGGTCAACGATCTGTTTACTATTTTGGAAGGTTGATTTGTGCCCTCCCCCTGTCAGGGACTCAACTCGGCCCCGTTTTCACCGACGTGCCGAATAGCTGCGGTCAGCTGGTTCCTCGTAGAAAAACAATCTGGGGTTGTGCACTGCGACTAGGCCATCATCAGTCTAGGCCCGGCCTGTGAACCCAAACCCAATCTCTGCTGACACTTGGCATGCTCCGTGGAAGACAAGGCTTCATCTCTGCCATGTGCGAATGCTGCGATGTCAACTTGACGAGGCCGCAGATCGGATTCGTATTTGTCGGCCAAGGGACAGAAGTCAGAAGCAGTGCCAAGGCGGACTAACCCGACCCCCTTTTTCTCGTCAGAGCACTCGTCAGAGCCTGCTTTCTCCATTGTTTGCAAGCGCAAAAGAGGCCTGGTTGAACGCGTACGGCGGCCGGTAGTCGAAATGTGACCTGTTACATTAGTGCGCTTCTGCACGAGCAGAATAATCTCACCGGGACTTTGCCCATTGCCGGAGGAAGCGCAGAACACGTCGAAAAGAAAAGGCGGGGAAAACACCCCGTGCGTAGGGGGCCCACTAAATAGAGTCTTACCAAATTATGATGATTGCTCAGAGAGACAGCGACGAACTGGTCGAGTCATTGTGTGTTCTCCGGGGCATCTAGGCGCGAGCCGAGCATTCCGTCCTAAGAGATCCGACGCAGACACGAATGGAAGTTTGGAACCAGAGGAAGGCCGCTAGACTCCTCGAGAAGGTTTGGAGAACAACTTGAGATGACGTTCATTTTTAATACCTCGGTGGGTCGGTTGCGACATATTGAGTTCGTGAAACAGTTGAGCTTCCACCCCAAGGTGGCTGAGGCTTGAAGTAAAAAATATTGTCAATATGAGACGCTGCCCCTTGGGCTAGCATGTGTCCCGTACGCCGGTGCCAAGAGCATACACTCCGTAGAATATAGTGCTGCCGCGGTTTAACCCGGGCTCGGTGATTTTGGCAAGTAATATCAACAAAGTTCTGGACGAACACGAGCCTATAAAATTCTAAATTAATGTCTGGAAAACAAACAACTCGGCATAGTCGGTCGTCCGTCACGTTCAGTGTGTAGGTTGCAAACCAAAAAGTGACTCTCCTCGGTCGCCTCTTTGGTGGTGTCTTGGGGACATGTTTGCAAGTCATACCGTCTCAACAGTCCCTGTCCAGCGCCGCCAAGAAAGAGCCAGCGTGGGCGCCAAGACACAGCGTGTGAGCTAAGGGACGGAAGTTTCAAAGGCATGAATCGGGAAGGATAAGCGCCCCAGAAGAAAGCAAGCCACTCTGTGCTTGTGCCCGTTGGGGGTTCCATTCGTGGAGCTTTGCTCCGACCCGACAAACCACTTGATCAACGCGACAATTTCTCCTCATCAACCCTGCATCCTAGGGTTGACAACCCATGATGCACGCCCGGCGGCCTTGGAACCTTGGTCGGAGCCACCCCGTGGCCATGCCGAGCCGCCTACAAGCCTGCGGTAAATGAATGCGGAGGGTATATTCCCGGTCGAGGGGCGCATCTAGGAGTCGGTCCAATTTCGTCCTCCAACGAACGGGCCTGTTCCGAGGGCAGAGGGAGCGCATCCAGCGGAGTGGTGCGCATCTCTGGTTTATGTACCGCTGTCTCCACCTCAGATCGAAGTGAACCATCGAGAAGTTGGGATATAAACTTGCCGCCGTGCCCGGGCTTTATGTCCAGGGAAGGATTTGGTCTCACTACCTCTTGCTCACCTCCCCAGTTCGGCTTCCTCTGTGTTCGCCTATATACATCCGACGTAATCATGGCCAAGTTCTCCCTCCTCACGGCAGTGCTGGCACTAGCCTCCTCCGTCTCTGCCCAGTGCGGTTCCGGCACTCCCAACGCCCGCGTGACCGGCTCCGGAAGTTCCTTCGTGGCAACCAGAGGATCCACCCAGGTCTACACCGGCTCTAACTACCTCGCCGCCATCCAGGCCGCCGTCGACGCCATCACGAGCGGCCAGCGCGTCTCTGTCATCGCTTCCGGCTCCATCGGCGCCGGCACCATCACGATCGGCGCCGGCAAGACCTTCGAGGGCTGCGGCACCATCAATGCCGGCCTCCGCTCCGGCCGCGGTGCCATCGAGGTCACCGACGCCGCCGGCGTCAAGATCCCCTACCTCACCATGACCGGCAACCCCTACTTCGGCTTGCGCTTCTCCGGTACCAAGGACCTCACCCTTGGTGCCATCAACATGAACCTCAGCGGCGGCATCGGCATCCGCTTCGACCGCGACCGCGCCGCCAACTCCAACGTCAAGATGGGCACCATCACCGTCAACGGCGCCGGCAGCCACGCCGTCGAGACTTGGAACATCGACGGCCTCACCATCGACCAGGTCATCGCCCGTAACTGCGGCGAGTCCGGCCTGCTGCTCCAGAACACCATAAACGCCCGCGTCGGTCTCGTCGACGGCAACAACATCGGCGCCGGCACCGGCTACGGCACCCTCCGCTTCGCCAACAACAACGGCCAGCTCGCCAACGGCGCCTACACCACCAACGTCTTCATCACAAAGGTCGTCTCCCGCGGCGGCGGCCGTGGCGTCTTCTGCGTCTCCCAGTCCGGCGGCGCCGAGATCGGCACCATCGACCTCGCCAACAACGGCAACAACGCCATCCTCATCGAGAACTGCTACGGCATTACCATCAAGGGCGGCACCGTCAAGGGCGGTGGCGAGGTCCGCATCTCCGCCCGCTCCGAGTTCCCCAACACCCGCGACATCTCCATCACCGCCAAGGTCGACGACACCACCGTCCGTGAGTCCCCTTGCGGCACGAACATCAAGTGGAACCTCTCCGGCAACGCCGCCCGCAACATCTGCTCCTAAGCGAGGAGGTCATAAGGTGGTGGTGGATTGGGTTCGGTATACACGCAGCGTGTCTTATTTCTTCCAGTATATTATTTCTCTCGGCCGCATTCGGTCATTGTCCATATGTCCTACCCGTACTCCATTAGCAATCCCGGTATCGCTCAGTTCATCGAGGGTCCATAAAAAGTATACTGAGCTTTTTGTGTCGAAGTGTACTCTACTCCCTCGTATGAAGTGAGGCTTCGAGCTCCGAGTTGTCTCTAGTCTAGTATGGCTCTATACATCACAGTACATAAGAATACAGTCATGCTTCCATCACATTCGTGTCCGGATCCGTCCTTGTTCGTCGTGCAGGCCGCAGAGAAAGGTGAAAGCAAGAACCACCTTTGGCCCCTTTTTGATGGATCATGATGTTTACCCTATTCTACTTCCATTGTCGCCGCAATAAGCTTACAAAAATTTCCGCCATCCACATGCGCCCCGCTTGACGAAATTAAGCCAGGTATCGTATCGCGTTGCACCCTGGCCGTGCCATACGTGCATCCAATTGATGCAGCTGTAAGGGGAATTCAGAAAAGCACACTTCCAAGTCCTCATTGTAACATCTGTAGGAGGCGTAAATCCCCTCCAAAATGCTATATTTCTCAGCGTGGCACCTTCAGGCACATGATGCGAAACAATATCTCTTGTACTAGGTTCTCCCTGTGTTCCTTAGCTGCATAGTCCAAGTCGAAGCTGTGCTATTTATATGGCACCTTGTTTAGCAGACTATGCAGAAATACTGCTGTTCTCTTACCAGGTTCTTCCTGTATTGTCTAGTTGCACAGTCCGAGTCAGAGTCATACGATTCCTAAAGGCTGGAACGAGAGTATTAGAGGCTCGAATGATACTGAAGAGGAACTGATGGAAACTATTGTCAGTCTCTAGCTACTTTGGTGAAACTCTTTGCCAACAGCAAGAATAACCTAGAGGCTTCAGTGGCACCTTGATTCAGTTAACTTCGTCGCTTCCCTCTATGCAAATGGGTTCAACTTCAACAATGACTTTTGGGATATGCGCTTGGTCTAACACAGTGTCAATTCAATTGGAAAAGATGTTTTCTTGTCGTTTTTGGCGCTCATAGGAGCAGGCGTTCCTTGGGGTTCAGACACTTGCCTGTTCAGCAACTTGTGGCTGGGAGGATTTCAACGCGCCATCCCCCAACGAAGCTGTCATGATTCTTTCTAATTACATCAGAAGCGGTGCTTTCACGTTGTTCATTTGTCGCTTGAAAAGAGTTTATAACTCTGAATGGTCGCGACCACACTAACATAGCCTTTCTGTTAAAATAGAAGCCCTTAACTCATATCGAACGACTTCAGTAACACCATTGCCGGAGTGATGAATCTCATGGAATGGACTGCTGCATCATTCTGTCACTTTGTCTGTCTGTTATGGTTTAGTTTATTCTCTTACCCTTCGCGCCTTCACACAAATTTATCTCTGATTAGAAACAGTAACCTGGCTGAACACATCTAATCATCCAAATCCAAGGGGTTCTTATCATCATTCAAACATTGTCAAGTTCAAAGGTCAGCAATGGGGCTTTGCATCTCTCAGCCAGGGTGGCTAATCTTTCCCGATTCACTGTGGAGCGGCAAGACGAACCGAGATTAGGCACGATATCGGCGCTGGCAGGCATGAACATGAACCGAGCGCGCTCAAAGCTTCTGTGTGTGGCGGCACGGAATGTACAACGTGGTCCCAAATTAATCAAAACACACCGCCAAACCTTCTCCGCGCTCGCGTCTCATTTCCAGCCTCAAATGCACCATTCAACCCCCGACCGACCCCAGCAGACGACGCCATAATGCCATCGATCCTCGCCACGGCGGTCCAGTCATCACTCCTCAAGGGCACCGCAAACTTCACGGCGCAGATCGTCAACCAGCACCGGCTGCCCGGCGGCGGGCCCCCGCTCGACGTGCGTCGCGTGCTCGAGTTCGCCACTTTCGGCTTCATCCAGGGCCACATCAACTACTGGTGGCAGCACTTCCTCGAGGACCGCTTCCCGAACTCCGCCGCCGCCGGGGGCCGCCGGGGCCGAAAGGCCTCCATCGTCGAGCCCCGGGTCGAAAAGCCCGAGAAGCCCGAGGGGCCGCCCCCCAAGAACTACTTCAATGTCGCCCGCAAGATCCTGGTCGACCAGACCATCGGCCTGTTCATGATGAACTCGGCCTTCCTCATCATCACGTCCGCCCTGCGCCTCGGCTTCTCGCCCCTGGTCTACCAGATCTGGAGCGAGCGCATCTTCGACCTGATCAAGGCGGCGTGGAAGTTTTGGCCACTGGTGGCCCTCTTTAACTTTGCACTCGTGCCCGTGGGATACAGGGCGCTGGTCGGCATGTGTGTTGGGTTCATATGGAACATGTTTCTCACGTTTTTTCTCTTGTAACCTTGCTTGCACGCAGGCCGCTTTTCATTTGTTGTACGAGAAAGATCGGTTGCATAACAGCATGGAGTTGTTGGTCGCATTCGGAATGGTTGATCCATGAATTCTGGCCTGCCTGGTAACACGGGGCCTAGGTAGTCAGTCGTTCTACCATAGAAGGGGGCTGTATAAGGATGAGATCTCGCCAGAAAGCCGTGATGACTGCTCACAAGTCGCCGCGAACCGGGTTTCTCCGCATCTTTCTCAACTGTTGCCGTCTTGCCAACCGCGATCTGTACCGGGATCGTGAAGTTGACTCAACGGCATAAATGACGGCACGAATTCTCAAGTCAGTCAAAGACTTCCTAATGAGATGTGCGTGTCTGTACTCGTCTGGGCGGTGATTGCGCTTGTGGTGCGCAGAATTTGTTTCGTGACTGCGGAGATCGATGTCAGGGGCTGTTTGGTCCAGAATGAAGAGGTCAACTTAATGTAGGTATATGTGGGTGAATTGGTGCATCTCCGATTCTCCAAGTAGTCCTTGAGGAGGTTCTCTTGATGTGGCCCGCTGGGTCCGTCATTGCACCGTTTAGCCACTGGTGATACACTAGATGCGTCTGGACATACCTGGTTTGCATCTACACCATTCTCGCGACCCTGCGAGACTTGTCGCCATTCAGGACAATGACTGATGCGTGTATAGCGTCATGAAAGCTCAAGCTGGCGGACCGCTCGATACGGCCGGCAAGGCTGTAAAGTGTCTCCAGCTACCTCTACACGGTGACCTAGGAGGTGATGGTAGTCCTCTCCAAGACGCCTCCTTAATGAAACTCAGGCTGTCCATGTAATGGTCCTCGCCATGTGTAATGAAGCCGTATCAGCCGCTCCAGGGGGGCCTCATTTAGGTGTCAGGGGTTGTATGTTACAGAGGGAAAAGGTCAACAGGATATGTCTTCTCTGACATATTCGTGCCACAACGGCAAGGTTCAAGAAATAGGTGATCGTAATATCCCCTGAGAGACAGACTTCCTGAGGTAGCAAGGGCACCTCAGTTGAAGCGGTGGATATTAGGAAGATATCGACAGACTTGCGGCCAGCTGCGATGGATTCACGAGCCGGTGCTTTCAGGGTCAGAAATGGCGTAGACGCAGGATTGTTCTAAGATTTCACCCGGAAACATGCTTTAAAGGCTGAGAAGCCTAAATTTGCTTGCGTTGAACAGCTAGTTTACATTTATAGACGAACCTCCTCCTATCACCCTTGGCAATCCCAGCATCCTACACCGCTCAAGTACAAGCACCAGTGTTTGCCAGCCGGCTCCAGCAGGCGTTAGTTACTCTCACCTGATAACTAACCCAGTGGCGATGAGGTCACCCAATACGGCCGACCGTGACATTGACTTCTGCCTGGGCCGGCTCGCCCAGCTACCAAATAGGATGTTTTTGTCTCAAAACGAACATGTGTGAAAGCTGGACCGCTTCCCCAAGTCCTCGGATGGACAGTTCGGGAGTGCTGGAAAAGTCTTGTTGTCGCTCTGCCAGCCACGCAGGCGAGAAACGCGGCTCCACCAGTGGCGAAGCATCCAACCTTCCATCTCAGTAACCCGGGGAGGAGTAAGGAGGCCTCCATTTCCAGGCTTCATAACGAAGCTCTCCGGGTGGTTCGGGGGGAGGAAAAGGACGTCACACACATCCTCGGGGTCGTTTCCCTCGGGAACGGCATTGCCCTCAAGGTCGAGGTAGTCCAAGAAACCGAGCGTGTGTCCCTAAAGTGGTTCTCAGCAACGAATTCTTGACCTCCCGACATCAATTGCACTTTACCATTTCGTGGAGCAACAAGGGCCAATCTCCCATCTTACTGCCGACTGTTTCCCAGCCGTGGAAACTGACGTCGATACCATATCCCATTGCCGCTCCCATATTGAATTCACCCCAGGCTGGGTTGAGAAAAAGAAACTGGTGGTAGCGGTGATCGCGACCGCCAGGGCAATCGCTGAAATCTCCATCCAAGTGCTTTTCCACGGAGCAGGCCGGGTTGCAGTCCAGGTCGCCTCGCTCATCGGTGTACCCTGTGTAAACATCGAGTCCGTCGAGTGAGCCCTGCAACTGGACGCGGTTCCTGACGGCCCACCCGACGTAGTTGATCTTGACATCCTCGAAAGGGAAGTTGTCATGGCCAGATAGCCATTGGAACCAGTAATTATACAGTTTCGTGTGCTGGGACGCAATCTGCTTGCGGGTGGTCTCGGTAAGGGTCTTGTTGGAGCCCCATCGTACGCAGACATTGATGGTGCTGAGCATACCAAGCGCTGTTAGGGCGGAACCTTATAAAAAACCAAAGAGAATTATTAAGACAAACTTGCCCGTTACCGTCCATTATCTGGTCCATCGCGGTGTTCTTATAGGTTGCAGGGGAGTACTGCGCCATCTCGCGCTGAAAGCGAACCATCGAATTACCCCAGGCCTGGACCACTGTGTCTGTATAGTTTGCTGGGACCGAGGAGTTTGATGACGGAATGCAGCTCGAGGCAAAGATGCCTGGCATCATTGCCGCCGTAGTAGCGAGGACTCTGAAACTGAAAAGCATCGCTGTAGTGTCGATCGCAGTAGTGCGTAAGGTTGAAGATAAGAAATCCAAGATCACCGAATGGTGTTGATCATTCAAGGCTTTTATACGCAAGAGAATCCTCTTCACAGGACTGGGTTGTCCTTTCGGAGGCAGCCTTGAGGCTTGGCCAGACAGCCTTGTGCAGTCATGAATCCATGTCTCGATGGGGAGCATACGTAACTCCTCTTTCGGCGTAATCCGGGCACGGTTTCACCTCAGGGTTTGGAAATAGAGCCGAGCATTGCCTACAAAATTAGTCCATCTTCCCAAACCAAGAGGCCCATAAATAGGTGGATGTATTACCACGTCTGCCGTGAGGTATAACTCAGACACTGGGAAAGGTGTGTAATGTTGTACCATCCAACAAAGGACATATAAGTAGTACACTCTCATCGACGAGCGTCTTACTAACGAAGATGTGCTGCTTCTTCAATGTGTGTTCCAGTAGCTGGGCAGAATGCCATTGACGAGTTTCTCGGGTTGTTAGTCAGGATGGGCTTCATCGTAGCGAAGGAAACTCCAATCTCTCTTCATGGAAATAGATAGGCAAAAGTGATATGAAAGATACCATAGAGTACCGGGTCCCAGTAAGATTTTCAGGACCAGGACCAAGTAGCGATGTAGTGAGGGCAGGGTCACGAGCGTGAATACGGACTCGAAAAACGAACTGCCGTGAACGATGAGCCGTGCGGAGACGTGAGGCCTGCCCCTGTATGACCGCGGAAGTCCAGAGGACGAAGTGGGCACACGGATTAGGTGGGTTTTCCTGTCATAGGCTGAATTAAAAACGAGGTGCGGCCATGGTGAGAACAAGCAAGTCTTGGATGCCAGCCACTCCATCACCTACCACCTCCCTCTCATTTCCTTGAGTGACAGAACCCCCGAAGCTAGGAGTACACAATTTGAGGCGTGAGAGCGGGAGTAGGGATTCGATGAGCGGTGACGTAGGGCAACAGGATACAGAACGAAGCGTTTGGTTTCACTAATGCCTGCTTTGGGCCTGGAGAGCAGCCACTTTACTGTGGATTATCATTTCTGAGCCATGGGGCACCCCCTGGTCCCTACAACCTACTTAGTCTAGTAAACTGGCTCTCACCGCCAGCCAGATATGGCGAGGTGTTTTGACATTTGAAATTCGCCGGTGGGATATTTCACACCGGTTAACCCATTGCACTGATGGTAACATGCGTGGTTTAGTTCAGGGTCCCATGTAGTAGAAAGTAAGTCTAATTCGGGGCCTTGAAAACTAGTTATGGTTCAATTTGTCCGTAGCTCGAATTCGAACTCAATTCCATGACCAATCGGATCTGTGAAACAAAACAGAAAGGTAAATTCTAGTTTTAGGCTCAAGTCTGTGAGTCCCGGCCGATGCGATTCGGCAAGGACGAGGAACAGAACGGAATCAGATCACCCTAGCCAATGTGGATCTGATGACACGTAGGGTTTGAGGCCAAGCTCGAAGTACTTGGTTAGACAGAACAGAACACATGAGATAGATGTTTTTTTGCTTGGCTTTTACTAGATCTCCTGTCAACTTACAAACAAACGGTCATTAAAATTGACGCGTATGGCGAGGATGAGAACGAGAAAGGGCATACTATTAGAATAAGACTGAATCGCAGGGGGGTCCATGTAAAAATGACTTGCTAAATGACTGAGCCAACCTGCAGGTAAAGGGCATTGAGACAGAATATCAAGTTAACAGGGTCGTATCCTCCCTCATATTCAATGTGTTTCTGACATCACGCGGATATACGTGCCGGACCCACTAGCCTTCAAGCTCCAGTCGGTGCTTGCTCTGATTCAGCTCTTTTACTCCTTGTCATCCATTCTCGGTAAGTCCGGATCCTTGCTTCGTGGTTCTGGCTTTTACGCTTCCTCTTTCGGAAGGCCAATGTCATCAGCCCCGGGCGCGCGAGTACTACTGTATATTTTGACGGTAGGGTGCCCGATGATGGCCTAGGACAGAATTTTACTTGAAACATCGGTGCCCTAATGGAATCCAGGGCCAAGATGTCATCTATAACCTTGAGTTAATATTGTCGCTTTCGTAGTTTTGACCTATCAAACAGGTATTTGAACACCCCATAAAACTACTATGCCCTGTTAGTACTTCACGTGTGATGATCAGGTCTGCGGGATGTTACGATAGGTCCAGGGCCCGGGTAATTGCGTCGCAGCCGACGGTTCCCGTTTTGGCCGAAGTACTCATCACCACCAGCGCCTGTGTCCATTGGCAGTCCGTTTCTACTACTTTTATTGCCTCTTAATCCCCTCACCGTTCATTATGTTCATCCCCTGGCTGAATAGTGTAGGGCGGATCGTCTCTATTCTAGTCGGCTGGAATGGGGCAATGGCTGCTGCGACTCGTTCAAATGGTGAAAGGACTGCTTCATCATACGATTCCAAGCCTTTTCCAGGGGTGGTATTTCTGGCAGGGTCTTCGAATCCACCCAGAAGCTTGTCGACCGACTTGAGTCGTTGACATAACGGCGGGATGCCGGCTTCCGCCTCCGCTTCCGCCGTTGCCACCGTTCGGAATGCCCGACAATAGCCTGCGCTCTTGACTTATGCATCCAGCTGAGCAGATAAACTGTAGCTTCGTTACAAGCGTGAATCTAGACATTCGATGCATAGTCTATCACTGGTGCCACCAGATAGTGGAAGGGACCAGCGACATCTGACATCGAGCCCGTCTGAGAATGATATGCCTCTCGGATTCCAAATCAGACGGTCCACGGAGAAGAAGAGAGTTCAGTCCGATAAAAGTCTTTCAACCCCCGTATTGTTTCATCCTCGCGTTGGGAAATGGATAGTTGAGGGGTGTACACATGAAGATCTGAATAATGGGGCAGTGCTTACGGAGGGATCCTAGAAATCGGCGACCCCGAGCAAAACCGCGGTCTATTTGGGATTGAAATGCTAGGTAGCTGGGAAAAAAGTAGGCTGTCAGGTGTCAGACCTTGACTAGTTCATAGACGAAACTGTGCCACCGTTTCTGGCCAATATTGTGACTCGACCAGTTGGGAAGAGAAATCTGGATGATGGAAGGAGTAGACAGTTCGTACCTTGCAAGATTGGCAAAAGACTGATGAGCATCTATCGATTTGTGAGAAGAATTGAGAGGATAGGACCTTTGCCTTTTGCGGCGAACTCCGTCGGTCCTCCATAAGCTGTATATATAGCTTATGTTTCCAGACCAACAACAAGTCTGTTGTCTTGCATCTATCACCCGCCCGCCTTTCCTTACACTCTCACACCATTTTTCGTCACTCTTTCAACCTATTTTCTTATCCAAGCCTCACTTTCGCCGCCATGTATCTTTCGTCCTTTCTTTTGCTTGGTGGCATGCTTGCACCCCTCGCCATCGCAACCACCACGGCGACCACAACCACCTCTGCTCTCCCTACCGCCCTGCCTTCTCTCGTCTCCCAGATCCCTTCATGCGCCGTGCCATGCTGGAACAAGGTCAAGACAGAGATCGGCTGCGATGCTGGCAACTTTGGCTGCTTGTGCGAGTTTGACGGCGAGTTGGTTGTCAAAATGGGCATTTGCACTCGCCTTAGTGACTGCAAAGACAAGGAAACCAGCGGTAAGTCGACTGCTCTATTTAATCAGCCAAAAAGTTGCCCCCGGGAGGGCCGAATGATGGAAACTGACTAGAGGTGATTCTATTCAGATGCGGTCGGAATTGTTGGTTCGGTTTGTGATGCATACAAGCAGTCGTCTGGAGATGCTGTTTCTTCTGCCTCGAGCATTATCACGGCGGCTATAGGCAAGGCCACTGCCACAGCTTCGTCCCAGCCTACCTCAACCAACTTCGCCAACCCTATGGGTCACAGCATCGAAGCGGTTCTAGTTACCGCAGCGGCCGCCGTCCTTTTGTGAACTGCCCGAGGCGATACACCGAAAGATGCGTCTCGAAGGGTTTTCGTGTCAAATTACACCATCTCTCGACATATTAGCAAACGTAAAAGTAAATACGCAGGTTGACACTTCCGAGGAGTGCACTACACAAGCAGCAGATTGTCACGGCTTGGACGCCTACAGATCGCAGAAGAATCAGCCCATCGTGTACATTCCGCAATAAAATCATGTGTTACCATTATAAGCTACAAGATGTACTCGCTCATTGTTTCCAGTGTGTTAATCGGGGAGTACAGCGTCCGCACTCAGGTGAAGCAAGGTGTCAAAGGTTGAAAGATGGGAAACGTCAGGGGCACGGGCATCCAATGGGCTTGTCCCCCCTCCACCGGCCGGAGCCAGCCCCATCAGACATACCCACCAACCCCCTTGGCGGATCCGAAGCTGGACTCGTAGGTCACTCGGTTACGGGACCCGCGGCCCCATGATACGGCGGACGCTTTGGTTCGTCTCGCCTGCCAGTAATGGTAATCCCAAAAACCGACTGACCTGCCCTGCTGGCGACGGTCCCCGAAGCTCCCGTCGTCCGCGAAGCACCCGCAGCCCTGTCATGCTTTAGCTACCATGTAGTTGAATTCGCCCCGATCGGCCGTAACTCTGGCCTCCAGCCAGACCACATTCCTCTTTCCGATGTCCCGAACATCAATGTGGGTATTAATTAGAGCCGAGGCCTTGCCCCAATCTTCTCCTTGCAACTTTCAGCCTACATAACTGGCGTATCTTTTAGTTGACCAGTCCATTACCAGCAGCATGAGGGGAATCTCGAACGAAACATGAGTATAAGTATTAGCAGCCGGCAAGTGACTACTTTAGACGATCAACAGCCCTCTCGAGAGCGTGACCCAGGTCGCGCCCGACCAGTATTACAAACCAGGCGCCGACATGGAACCCTACTTTCGCCCTGCGGCCGCGGCCGCGGCCGATCTTGCGCTGAGCTGGCACCCCGTGTCGCAAGAGTCTCTCACAGAGCCCCAGGTCTCGGCCGCCACCATCAGGACCTACTGCATTGATCCGTGGGAAGAACTTTGAGCTGGGCTTCACCGCAATTATCTCGACACAAGGAGCATCCCCCGGCGGCCTCGGGCCAAAGACGTCCAGCTCGAGGTGACGGCTGGCGGCGCGTTTTTCACGGTCCACGAGTACGTCTCTGTTGCGGTCCTGTGGCTCATGGGCATGCGCGAGACGCTCCTGGACGTCCTGGGCAAGAACGAGGGCAACCCCTCCGCGGCCGTCCTACACGAAGCTGGCCGTTCTGTGCCTTGGCCCCAAGGTCATTGCGTATTGGCGATGAGGATAAGTGGGCTGGCTGGCGCAAAAGGCCCAGCTCAAAGCTGGCGGTTAACACGAGGAAGGCCGCGAACGAGGAGTACACGAGGGGAGTCATGTAGAGAATGATGGCGAAATCCGCGGCACGGATACGTGAGTTGGAAAAGTCACGCTCAAGGGAACAACTGAGATGGGCCGGTTCATCTGAGAATCATGTTAATTAGTCCTGTTTCCTCCCCCCCCCTCCCCCTTTCTTTTCTTACGATGCTCAGGATCCTAAAAGCTAATACTCCTAGTATACAAGCACGTTTTCTGCTCATCTACTTCGACCGTTCCCTCCCTCTGCGACTTCATTTTCGGGGGTACAATTCACACTCCTGGCTGTGCTCAACACCAAAGTACCTCACCGACAGCCCGCAGAACTTGTTGCACTTATCAAGCGTTATGTCGCCGCCAGCAGTCGAGGCGCCGCCCAGGGCTTGGTCGTATATACACCCGTGGAAGGCGGCGCCGCGGACCGTGGCCGGGTGCGACGGCATCGCCGGCTCCGTGCCGGTCGAGTGAACAGAGCACCATGTGGTTGCTGTGGCAGAGCAACTTGCAGTCATCGTCGGCAACCTTACTCAGGGGGTTGCGCAGCCTGCTGCTGGGCCAGCACTCGTGATCGTGGGCGACGCCAGCGAAGGTGTTGCCCGCGGCGGCGGCGATGATGCAGCGTGGTCGACGGTCACGGTGTCGTCGTCGTCGTCGTCTGCGGTAGCAGCTGACTGCTGAGAGTGCAGTGGGAATTAATAGCTGCTGACGAAAGAGAGTTGCTGCTGGCTGGTGTACAGGGACTAACAGACCGCTGGCACTGCAAGGCATCATTGGTTGCCAGCTGTCGGAAGGCTGGGCACTGGCTGTCAGGCGTGTGCGTGACTGAATTGGACTTTGTGGTCAGTGTCAAACACAACACATGTACTGTGTTGAGTTGCTGTGATTTCACTTTGGTGAAGAAAGCTTCTGTGCAATCCCACGACGATCCATCTCGACCAATTTTTTTTGAGTTTTCAACCTCGAAAACCCAGAAACTCGCCTGTCCCCATCACGTGGCTTCCGATAACTGGGAGGAAATCTTGAATGGAAAAAAGAATCGAGTTCGACTTCCGATGAGGAGTCTCCGCAAGCAGTTAGCCTCACTCGCCTGATTGAGCACCTATTCGAACACCACACGGGTCATCATGCATCAGCTTAACAAGCACTCGATTTGTTCCCATTTACGCTGTTGACGCGGCTGGGTCAAACACGCACATGCTGCCGGTAAATGAAATCGTATTAACACTAACAATTGTATTTCATAAACAACATGTTGTGATAGACATTATTCCTTCTCTAGTCACGCTGTATTGTAATCGTCTTGGTCTGTAATATCGCTTTTTTGTTCGTGCCGTCCGCACTGGCCCTTTCTCCGGTTGCGACAACCACGGATGTGAACCCAACATCTTCTTCCCTGGTGCGATCCGAGTTGAAAGTCTTCAATGCGTTCTCGTCCGGGAACTGCTCGCATTGCTTCCTCTGCCTGTTCTCCGGTATGTTGGATCGCTGCATGGCAGACCCGGACGCTCGGTAGTTGTTGTGAATATATGATGACGGATTCGTCGAGTACCTCATGATTCTCGGCGCAAAGTGCTTGAAAAACTTCCGAAGCGTTGGCATCGAGCCGCAGAGTACGAAGAGGTTGGCTTCGATGAATCTAAGACGAGGTTAGGTGTTGGACAAAACGTAGCCTGGTTTAGTTCCTGTCAAGCAACCCACGTCCAAAGGTTCGCTGGGGCGGCATCCCACGATGGGTCGAGACTCGATAAGAGCCGAGGGAGGTAAGTCAACCGGACGATGGATGTGGCGACGGTCCTACAAGCCACGTCAGCGTTTCGTTCTAAACGATGGGCCGAACGGTGTCCAACTCACACTGAGCCGATGGCGAAGACAAATACAGCGCTGATCTTCTGCGCCAACTTCATGCGGAGGTTGAAGATCATAGGAATAGGCAGGGCGAACAGCATGACGTCGGTGATGATGTTTGATACCGCCGTCGCCATGTAGAGTACGCCAACATTCAAGCAGGTCCCGCCCGTAACGTGAAAGTCGAACGCTTTTCTAACGGGGTTGCAGTGGAAGAGCATGAGGATGGCGATGCCCCCGGTGTAGAGAGACACAACAACGATGCCTGCCCACACAGCAACTCTGAACCACTTTTGAGGTGATATGTGAAGGTAGAATGTCAGAAGAGACAGTTTTGTCAACCCGTTACATAGCATGAAGACCGGTGCTGTCACAAATGTGGTCTCGGTCGTGTTAGCCGTACGGTTGTCCCCGGGTGTTTAGAGCACTCACAACGGAATACCGCTCGAATCTAGATAAGGGCATCTCCCAAGCGTGGGCACACATGCCACCCTCAATGATTGACGCTGGATTAATCACGTCAGCTTCAGCGACCGGAAGCAACGGCCATTGGGGTGATGCTAACCAACTAGCATTCCTTGAGTGACTATGGACGCAGCCTGGACAACGACGTTCGGTTAGCCCGTGGTCCGGTGGCCAAGAAGCCCATGGCGATCAAGACATATGGTGATCAGCATGGAGCGCAAAACCTTACCCATCCAAGGAACATGAAGGCTGTGGGCCTTTGATTAGCAGACTACAGAGAAATCGTTGGGCAAGGGTGCCGGCGAACTGGCTCACGTACCGTCGTCAATTTGTAAGCCCTTTGATAGAAACAGCTTGGTGTAGAATCTCTGGCAGATGGCGATGAAGGCGAGCGTCCCGCCTATGCCGAAGATGAGATAGTGCTCCAGCACCTTTTGCTGCCGCGGATGGTCAAAGTTGACCTCGACGCCCGGTGGCGCGGGAATCACAGAGACCTCCGACATGATGGCAAACGCCTGTTCTGGTGAAGGACGAGAAACGTGGATCGAATGGGGGGTTGAACCACCTTCTCCTAGCGTATATACAATTTTCTGCCCGCATCCCGATCAGAGTTTCTTTCTTTATCTTCCCTCGGTTTGCGGGGTTCCCGAAGCCGTGTAGAATCATGGTTCGAGGTCGAAAATCCTAAGTCCCCGCCCTCCCTACCTCCTTGATTTCTCGATGAAATCGCACGCTTCAATAACCGTCAACCTTCTTCTGAAAGGACGAACTCTGAAAGTGGTGCGCCGGTGTGCGCGGAACAGTCGGAATGTCCCAAACAACTCTTGGTCACGGGCCGATTCGTGCTCTTCATACCATCCACGACTTGGGTGGAACTGCTTCTCCTCCCGATCGACATTTGCATCTATATTCATGAGCTCGTACCGTACTCAATGGGTAAGAAGTGCTCACGAAGTACGGTCCTGACTTCCCGGTCATGAAGTTACCCCAGCGATTAACAACGAAAAGAGAGAATCTGTTGGCTTTTCATTTGTGGAATGTGGCGCTGGGTCTTCGATCAGAGTGCACAGTGTGTGCTCGGTGTCGAATTCCGTATTAGTGAGGTCCAGTCCGAACTCTCAGCAAGGCTTGGCTATCTATGGGAAGCCGTCCTTCTAAACTGGGGTTGCTAGTCGACATTCTCTGCAGTCTGCTCAGAGCAAGCAAAAAAGGGCCGTCTGAAGATAAGTGATCAGAAATTGGAGGCGGGGTCCGGAGAAGCTTTGGGACCTTCACAAGGGACCCTGGGGAAGCCAGGGGCCAATGAACCGTATCCCTCGTCAAAGTCAAAAAGCGAGAACGACGCCAAGCTCTTGGACTGGGACTTCTTCGTCATTTTAGGCCTCTTCTCAATCTTGTTGGCCCAGAAGCAAAGATCGAACACAGTTATCTAAAGCAAGGACGGCTCGGCAACCGATTTCAAAAGATTTTGACCCAACCAAGGCCGATGGAAACGATGCATCTATCCCCGAGCAGAGAGCGCGCATGGTAGCATCCCTGATCATGCGTGCCGTGGAAAATTGGTTTACAAATGCATACAACAGAAAGGCCCAGCAAGAGCGCATAGTATAGCAGATCTTTAGAGCAGTACCAGCAGTACACCTATACTTAAGATTGCTGTCCAGACTTATGATAGGGCTAGAGGCTAATTCAGAAACAAGTCGGTCCCTATAACAGCATTAATGGAAAACTGTTAGTTGTTAGGAGACAACATTTTTCATATCTACCAGACCCAGTCAAAGTTCACCTAGTAGAGGTAGAATGCAGGGTCTAAAGATAACACAAAGACGTTGCAGGCAGGATTTCTATCTAGCGTCTAGCTATACCTAGCTAAGTTTTCTCACAGATACTAATATCTGATCTCAGGTTACTTATAAAGTAGCCGCCCCTATCAATAACCATCCCTATGGTCCCGGTCTCTGGGTTTTCCTGTATTCGCTGCAGCTGTCTAAAAAACTGTTGGGTAAGCAAGCAACACAGGAGGGATACAAAGACAGATCAGATCAGGTTAGGCTAGGGTTTTCCTACAAAAGTCAAGATAGCCTGGAACCTAGACTCAAGAAGCACATGTACCGCCAATATTAACAGAGTCACAACAGCAATATTAGATAACGTCAAGCACCCACATTTGGCCCCCCCCCACATTTGGCCCCCCCAAAAACGAGGGCATTCCTACCAACATCAGTATGTTCAATTAATTACTGACTAGGCCTAGATGCCACTACAATACAGCTTTCAGCTTCACTAGGTATATCAGACTTGCTGGATCCATCTGTAATATCCTCTTTTTCGCCAGCCTCAACTTGGGCCTTCTGGATGTCCTTGATGTTGGCGAACTTGGTGTTTGGATCCAGCTGGACTGCCTTTCTTTTCCTAACTGCAGTGCTTGTAACCTTTACCTGCAGAAGCTCCAGCTTATGCTAGGCAGTGGCCAGCTTATATGCCTGCTCACTAAAGCCTTTTTTCACCTTCATAAACAGAAGGCGTTGAGTAGAGGCATCATTATCCAGCTCTGTAAATAGCTTCAGTTGGCCAGCCAGATCCTTCATCTTCCTTGGCGTCAACCATGCCACTGCAGATGACGCAGATGCCCATCCTTCAGCTTCTTTACTTCCAGACTGCCCTTTGCAGGCCTGATCTGATGGCCCTGGTGTTAATGGGAGCATTAAAGGGCTCATAAGGGGCTTAGCCATAGAGACAGGCCATAGGCCAGTATATTTCCAACCACTTTTGATGTTATCCATCGTCAAGCCTGCCAGACGAGCCTTCTAATAACAGCCTATAAAGTTCCTCTTGCCTACAATAGTAGAATCATTCCACTGACTGAGGTATCCAAGCTCCTTCCTATAGGCTGCCTTCACAGGGCCAAAGACTGACTGGTCAAGTGGCTGAAGGACATGGGAGGTATGTGGTGGTAGGAATAAGAGATAGACGTTATTAATATAACATGTCCACATAAATTCTGTCGTTGTGTGACTCCCATGGCCATCAACAACCAGCAGTCTAGCCTCCTTGCCCTGGGAGGCAGTCTGAGGGATAGTCTGAGGGATAAAGACCTTCTGCAGCCATTCAACTGCAGTGTCGTCTGTAGTCTATCCATTTTCTGTTGCAGTGAACTGCCATCCTTCATAAGGGCCAAGATCTAGAGGAAACCACTGCTGCTGGACTGTCTTGCCCTTATATATGATGAGGGGATTCAGGGCATGGCCTATAGCAGAGATGCACTCGATAATAGACACCCATGCCCTTGATCCAGGCTGTTTCTTGCGGACAGACTTCGTCTCAGCCATCCCCAGCACCAGCCCATTAGATCCCTGGCCCTCAAGGATACCAGTCTCATCCATGTTATATCTGTTGGCTGGTTTGATGCCCTTGATCTCTGGTATGGCGAGGAGTTTGAACCAGTCCCTGATGACCTCAGTAGATGCTCCATTAATACGTCTAGAGTCTATAGGGCGACTTCTCTGGACCTTGATTGATGGGTTTCTTCTTTTGAAGCCTTGGATCCATTGCTTTCCTAGAGGATCTGTATCCCCTATAGTATGAAGGATCCTTTCTGCGAATACCTTCACCTGCTGATGGGTTGGAGCAAGCCTAAGGGCATGCTGGATTCGCACCCATTCAGCCAGCTTAGCCTCCTGATCAGGGGAAAGCCCCTGAAGGTCAGAAAATGCAGCTGCCCTTGCTTGGGTGCCTTGGAGTCGATGACGAAGTGTTGATCTTGGGATCCCCCATTCAGAGGATGCCTTGTGGATAGACTGGCTATTGGCAACAGCATCTAAGGCCTGGTTGACCTCATACTCAGTGTATTGGCCCATAAGGACTAGAAAAGGGTATATAGAAAAGATGAAGCCATTCGGTTGAGAACTGTGAATGTTGTGATGTGATGAAGTTGGAGAAAACAGGAGGCTGGTGGTGGTGGTGAGGCATTTTTGGGGGGGCCAAATGTGGGGGGGGGCCAAATGTGGGTGCTTGACGTTAGAGAAGTGCCTACCGCGTATATCAAAGACCTAACCTGTCATTGATTCGATTGTAATTCGTAACAGCTTCCATGAGGGCTGCAAATAACACGGTACGGTAGCTACAAGTAATTAGAAGGAAGGCCAGCTTGAGTCCACTGTTGGAGACGTTTTGGTGAAATATCTGAGCACTTGTTAGCTAGAATTTGATATGTTGGGATGGCGTGCTAGGCGTAATACAATGCGGCTAAATCTGCAGATCCATTTGAGAAGCTTAAGGACATGGGATCTGGGGTGTTCTGCGCCCACCCGTTGCCGACGCTGTAGTTGTTGGTTTGAGGAAATCTGCTCGAGGAAAGATTAGAGTGATTAATCATCAGACTGTAGTGGGGACTTACGTCCCAAGCGACGAAGTAGGACTGAAGCTCATTCCAAGCTCATTGTAGTTACTTGCAGAGACGAAGTTATCAATGTGAGATAGGGCAATCGCGTTGCTTGGCTGCTCCATAGCTGACTGAAATGGGATTTGGCTCATCATGAGACTTTTGAACGTGACTTGCTTCTCGCTTGTTTCCGACTCGTTGGTTATTGCCGGAGGAGAGTGGTCTAGAATAGAAGGGTTAGCAAAACAAAAACCAGCGATTGTAGTTAATAGCTCACTGGGAATTTGCTGATGCTGCTCCAAAGGAGTGGCCTGGACTTGACTGCTCATCCAGTTACTTGATGGGTGTTGTTCTTGGAGTGTCTTGTGACACTCCCGAGTATGTAGCCCTACCATGGATAAGCTGGCCCGACGGTCACTTCGACAGGTGCCGTTAAGTCCCTTATCAGAGCTTCTCCCTGACGTTGGGCTTCTTTCAGCTCCTCAATCTCGAGTCTAAGGCTGTGCTTAGTGCGGTGAGAGCGAATCCTATATTTGCAGTCCAATCGTCGGTTCTGGCACCTTGAGCACGGCTCCCCTCCACTACACTTTAACAAAATTAGCTTATGTTGATGCATGATAGACAACGACGGAGAGAGAACGTACCTTTGCCTTCTTTGAGCGGCAAGTCTCACAAGCTGTCGGAATACACACCCGTGATTTCCGTTTGGTACCAGACTTCGACAAGGGCTTCAAAGGAACTCGGCCTTCCATTTTCTTTTCCGCGTCTTATATTCCTATGTCTCGGTAAAACCTTGGGATCTGAGAGTCTGTGAAGCCTCGATGGCAGCTAATACTGCAAGGTTTCCGTGTGAAATCTGTGCTGCACTAACGCATGTTTTACAGATGATATAATGACAAAAGATTAGTAAATATCTTGTTTTGTGTTGTTACGAAGCTGTTGCAGTAGGTTATGTGTCGCTTAAGAAGTGCGGTCGGTATTGACGCACACGTCTCGGTGTGAAATGAGTACGGATAGCATTTGAAGAAGATGATTTTGAGGGAGAAGAATAATGATGCAGCGTCTTGACTCCGGTATTGTTTGCGCCTGTACAAACCAGTTTAGTATTCTTCCCCATTGAAATTCAATACAAACCAGCTGGGGGCCATGCTTACTTGTAGTGGACGTACAACGTGGATGTCTGACTGAGTCACGATGACATATCAACTACGTAAGTACCTAAACGGAGATTTGTTGGCTCTTGCGAGCAACACGTAGGGAAACCTTTTCTGATATTGGCAAGGACTGGGATGCTGAGAGGGAGCCTGTTAAAGATCGGATCAGCAGCCAAAGTATCTTGCCTTTGCCTTTAAACTCACCGCTGTGTTGACTGGCGAATGAAATGAAGGCAACTACCGGAGTGTTACTCCGAGTAAACTTAAAGTCAGGTGAGAGAGATAGAGATGAAGGCAAAGATCTGCCCCTTGTCAACCTTAATAAGTGTTGATTGATGCTGCTCGTAGTGCGGGGCAAGAATAATTGATGACATGGAACCTGACTCCGCGACTTTGATACATAGGGACCTTCTACATTGTAATGAAGCCCTAATCCGGATTTGTAAAATGAGATGTGCTTTCAGATTAGGAAAAGGAGGTTCAATTTGAACCATGCGCCTGCATTTATCTGTACCGTCACCCTAGGGTTCGCTGAGCAAGACAGCCACATGGCCATGTGCGGTTACATTAGCAAAGTGTCCAAATATTGAGACCAGTCTTCACACCAGTCTCTGGAGGTAACCCTGCATGAAGGGTTCTCGCGTCCCCGCGATTGGTGCTGTTGAGATTCTTCCAAAACAAAGCATTCCCGGGTATTGCCCTCACAGTGATACCTTCTTTGTCGTTACAGTCGACGAATTGGCACCATCTGCGATCCTCTTGCTCCCAGTCAACACTCAAGCTCGGGAATCTAGTCCCACAATCCTCACAAGTTGCTTCCAAGACGGCAAAGATTGTGGTCAACCTCTGCCGTGATTTGTCATCCGTCGCGTTTTGATCGTGATCCCAGTGGGGCTCGAATTTCTGACCCGCGTGGTACCGGGTCAGCTGAAGCCCCTCATGATCCCCTCGGCCCGTGTAGCCCTGAAATTCAGAAGCACGAGATATAATGCGTTCCACAATGGGATCGCCGTCTGGAAGATAGGCGCTCGAGCTTGTCCGGTCCTCCGAGATCACATTTGTGCCGTTCCAGTTAGTGACGCTTGATGCTTGGAAAGAAGATTGACTAGGGCCTGTTAGATGAGCCTTCTCTTGTGATGTAGGTAAGTAAGTACCCAAGGCTCAGGAGATGTTCTCTCTCCGATTTTGAGATAAAATTCTCTAAATGTATCATCAGAGGGTCATATGATAGAATACGAGCTGAAAAGGTATGCTGATCCTGTTCCAAGGAGAATCTGGCAGGCCGCAGGCGTGGCCATAAGAAAATCGAAACTAATAGAACAAAGCTAGAAACTAGTAGCGGATTGCCACTTAGGGCTGTAGGGAGTCGTAGGCGAGACATTGCCTTGTGAGGTGTCGGGTTACATGCGGGCTGCTTTCGAAGTAGATTGTGCTACATATTTATATTTTCGGATGTCGCGGACTACTAAACCTGTCCGAAAGCCGGTTCCTCATCTGAATCCAAGCCGCGTTAAAGAATAATGCTGGGTCCACCGGAGGACCTTGTTTGTCCCTGGTCCTATCTTCCGCCAGGCACGGAAACCCAAATATAGTATGCTCACTAATCAGAGTTTTACTTTGCCTCACAACGGCACACTCGGCCACTCAGGCATGATGAAAGCCAAAGAAAACTTAAACGTGTCATGTTGTGTCATTTTATATGGCGGGAACGCTATGGCTTTGTTGAAGCAAAGTCATCCAGGTCAATTACTTGCGGGCCTAATAGCTTACCATGTCTATCACTAATACAAAAACTGTTACAGGAATATTCAAAGACCAAGGATATCATTCGTTGGTATTCAGTTGCCCAGCAAGGGTGTGTGCACATGCCACCTTGTATAGTGGCTTTGCTAAGCCTGTTGTGTTGTATCCTTGTATGCTGAAGCTGTTGACTGGGGTTGATTGCTGATTTCGTCGTAGCATTATCCGCTAGAAATATGGACAAGCTTTTCCCAAACCAATGATTATTGCAGTTTTGTATTATTAATATTATAACGTTTATTTCAATTCCATTTCCAGTTAGGAACGTGGCAGAACTCTGAAAAGGTGGTCTAAGACCGGAGGTTATGGAGGAAAATGTATTGAAGAGCGAAGGAATCGTACCTGCCAGGAATCAATTCTAACAAAATTTCTTCCTTCCTCTCCTAAATCCATTTCATACCGTACTGGATTAAAGACACCAACACCCTTTTAGTGATTACGACCAAGTTGCGTATGACAAAACTTCCTAAAAGTTCATTGTACTTGTTGAAGATTGGGGGCGAGACACAACTACGCCTTAAAGGGCAACCGAAATCACTGGTTGCGACGAAGGGCATCTGCGTAACTGACTATAAGACTTGTCAGCTAGAGAGGTCTATCTCAAAGACGACAAAGCCAAAGCGGCTATCGATCGCGACGTGCAACCTAGCATAAACAATATCACTAGCCGAATCTGGAGCACTGGACTGACCAGCCGCAGCGTATCACCAACAGGCGCATTCGCAAGACACAGCACGACCAGAGCCCAAATACAACGAATTGACACTGCTGCCAGTCGCTACCAACACCTTGCCAACACCCTCTGCCCCAGCCTCTTCCAGGACCACTCGAAGAGCAGCACGAATGTGGTTAAGACTCTGTATCCAAAGCAATTGGTACAGTGGTAGATGGGGTTGGGAGAGTGGTGTTATACCTTGCGGGGGATACTCCGTTGCATTGGTGACTACTCACGTCTCTGAGGGCTCGAGGAAGACTATTTGCCACACGCCGTGCAGCCGGTTCAATGCTAAGCAGCACCAATTTTAGGCTTCACAACAAGATTGTCTCTTCTGATGACCTTTCGTATAGCAAATCGACGACACCCCTGATGAGAATCTATTGGGGGTGCATTTGAAGCTTCTGGCCCATCATCTTGGCCGGTAGGATTCAGTGGAGACCATCGTAAGTCGTCCGATGTTCAATGGCGTGCGAGCTTTGGCCGATTATCTCCGCACCTTGATAAGCATAGATCAGCGATCTCGGAAGCATTAAACAGGTGACCGTCCCCGCCTCTAGGCTCTGACAGCTGCGGTCAGCCTCTTGGTATTACTGTACCAGGACCAAACAGAATCTGAACTCCAAGATATCATGTCTGAGCCTAGGTCGGTTGCTATTGTCGGTGGTACGTGGAGACTTTGGGACACTTCACTCTTGGAAAAAGGCTGACCGCCCACCTTGTTACGTAGCGGGCATTTTCGGCCTCTCTCTGGCAGTTGCTCTCAGCAAATGCCGTAAGTGCTTGCTGCCGGGCGCCAACATTCTCTTCGACTGATTAGGCCATTCAGAATATCGTGTGACGGTATTTGACAGATATCGCTACGACGAGACTAACTACGAGCCTGATCTTGACGGCACAACTCAGGCGGCATCCGTCGACCATAACAAGATTGTGAGCCCTCTCGACCCGAAGCCGATACGTGGCAGCTGGCTAAACGCGTGTACAGTTCCGAGCTTCCTACGGAACCAAGCTTCACTACCAGCGTCTCGCGCTTGAGAGCCGGGCTGCATGGGAGAGGATCAATGAGCAACGCCGTCAAGACGACGGTGATGCCGATTCGGATCTCTTCAACGGGTGCGGCATGCTCCGGGTTCAACCCACCGCCGATATCGATCCGCTCGAGCGCGAGACGTTGAGCAACTTTGAACGGGACGGTCTGAGAGACAGCCAGTTCGTCAAGAGCGACTCGGCTGACCGCGAGCGTGCTGCCGAGCGCGGCTGGGACGGCAAGCTTCTTGAGTTTGAGATCCCGCAAGCTTCGCCGCCGCAGACATACGAAGCCGTCCTTGACTCGCTTGCTGGGTTTACGAAGTGCAGTGAGGCGTGCGCCTACTTTTACCAGCTCGCCTTGCGTCAGGGTGTCACGTTCCACTTTGGTCCCGAACGAGGCGCCTTTGACAGTATTATCGAGGACATCCCGTCCACACTGGGCCGCAAGAGGGCGGTCGGGCTGAAGACGAAGGACGGGGTTTCCCATAACACCGATGTCGTTGTCATTGCTGGTAGGTATACGGGCTTCAGACTCGGGTGGTCTCGTGATGCTGATCATTACCAGCTGGGTCCTTCTCGACACAACTTTTACCGGAACTGTCCTACCACCTGGAGTCTTCGGCGGGCAGCGTGGTCACGTTCAAGGTCGACAAGAAGGATTCGGTCCTGTGGGACAAGTACTCCCCCGAGCGCTTCCCGGTCATCACTTGGAGGAGTGCCGCACGGAATCCGAGCGGAAAAGACTCGGGCAGCGTCTACGTCCTCCCAAGGACCGCTGACGGCCTCATAAAGATTGGGTTTCGCGGTATCAAGGTACCTCGCCGCTTGATTTACGTACCCAGAGCCTCAGCTGATCAAGTCTATCCCAGTTTACCAACTTCCAATCCGCTCCTTCTGAGACGGGCTTCACGCAAGACGGGAAGTGGTCAATTCCTCTGCCACCAGCCGATTGCCGTGCTGTACCCGAACCAGCCAGAGAAGCCATCAGGAGATTTGTGTCGATTTTCTTGCCGGAGTTTGCTGACGCAGACTTCAACTCGACTAAGCTGTGCTGGTACACCGACTCACTGGATAACTCTTTTGTCGTATGTTCACCCCAGAATCATCGGGTCCACTTCTGTTACGGTTTCTTTGATATTTATATTGATACTCGCCCCTTTTAGATCGACCATGTTCCCACATACGTCGACGGAAGCGTTTTCGTGGCGACAGGAGGCAGTGGCCATGGTGCCAAGTTTCTCCCCGTTCTTGGCGAGGCAGGTTAAGAAGCTCTTTATAGCACTGGCAAGCTGACTAACACTTTTAACAGCATGCGGCCGACATCTTACAAAACGGAGACCAGAGCACCTCGTTCATGCGGTCTCATTGGCGTTGGCGGGAGGGTATCCGCCGAGGCAACGGTCTCGAGGAGGGGCCCAATGGGCCGCGGAACATCGGAAAATAGGGGTCTTCGCCCTTTCTTTTACCTTGACGCCTTCCATACCGTTCGTCGGTAAGAAAACGGTTGGATTATAGGTTCTATGGGGCTCAAATTTATGCCGTCGCAACACCGCGATAGCCCGAAACCAGATTAGTCACAAGGCAGTAATGACCTCTCTCTTGGCCATATCGTCACCTACTCTAGGTGTCATCTTATCACGTAGCCTTCTTCGGCTTCCTACAGTATCGAGAGTATTGGATTCGTGGGTACCTCCCTCTGGGTTATCTCTCCGCAACCTTTCTAACGATTGGGTGCTATCTCGTACGGAAAAACCACCGGTGCCAATCGGGCGCTGGAAAATGGAAAAGGTGACAGCAGACACAGGAGCTGCATTTTGAACACGGGCGACGAGATGATTGAGGGTCATAGCAGAGAAATACTTGAGCATTGCAGTGAACTGAAACCAGGGCGCAGATGCCTTGGTCTTCTCATTCTCAAGAAGCGGCCTACTCGTCGTGGTGGTTGTGGTGCGCGGTATCGTGGCCTCGGAGAAGTGGGCCTCGGCGGCATGGGGCATTGAGGCCGGCGGGCCGGGACTCCGGCATAGGCGATCCGGAGCAAATTGCCTCAAGGAGCCCAGGATGGCGATTGACAGACTTGGAAGGATCGAATCAGAAGTTGATGATACTCTGTGTTTCTCACACCAGCCATTGCTCTTGGTGAGATAGCTGCTTTTCGACCCAAGTTTTGAATCTGTTGATCTGTTCCTCCAGTCCTATCGCCAGCGCAGTCTGGATCACAACACCACGGCATTTTTTTGTGCATGAGAGGGATTATCACTGTGCCATTGATAGCCGCAGCGTGCCGAGCTTGATGATGCGCATGCTAGCTGTAAAGGCCGCACGTTGCTAGCGAAGCTACTTACTTACCTACCTACATGTAAAATTCCCAAGCGGCATCACAGCTCGCGTAACCTGGTGAAGAATTGTCAAGGGTTCGGAACGCCAAATGACTGTGTTTCCTACCGGGGTGTGATAACGCAACTCGGGGCTAGCAGCAAGAGGTGGTGGCGCATTGGGGGTCTTCTCCAAGTCGTCGGAGCTACCGCGCTGCCCGGTTTCTGCGGGAGCATCCAGGAGACATTGGACGAGGAGTGGGAACAAGGCGATGAATGGCACAATCGAGTGGGCTCAATGAAGTGAATCGACCGGTAAGATGGTACGAGAAGAAAGTTTATCCTTCACAGGACTACCGGGCTCAACGGCAATGAGACTGAGAGGGGGGGCGGTCCATCGAACGAGGTGATTTTTGTCTGTTGATTGCTACCCTACCTACCCTTCTCGATCGGCAAAACCCCACACCCATGTTGTCTCGCGTCATCCAGACGACCGTCGCGATATGGGTCCCGAAGCACGCCATCTGATGCATCGAGCTCGACAGCAACACCCAAAGCCCCCAAATCCCAATGGTCCGGTCGGTCGGTGACAAAGGGCGCAGGCACCCCTCGCGCGGACCGTCAGAGAGTTTAGGTGGTGTGTGTAATGAGGGGTAGATCAAATCATTTAAAGACCGTTTTGCCTCTTTCTCCAACTCTTCCCTATTTCGAGACTGTGCCCGACATTGAAAACCATCATCCTCGCTTCGAGTCCTGTTGTTCTTCTTTGCCTTCATTGCGATACCTCTCAAACCACATACCTAACCCCGTAGGATACCCTTTGAAAAATACACAGACAGCCATGGCGCCGGGAGCCCTCATCGACGAGCCTGTCCAGCCCGCCCAGGGCCCCTGGAAGGGCAAGAATGACGATGCTCCTAGAGACATCTTCCCCGATGGCATCCGGACGTCGGGCCAGCACAACCCCATCCCCGAGGCATTGCGCCCGTACGAGGACTTCCCCAAGGAGATCTCGGGCCCGACTGTCTGGCACAAGGAGGAGTTTGAGCAGCACCCCGAGAAGTGGACGCACCGCTTCACCCCGGAGGAGGTCGAGGAGCTCGGCCGCACATCTGATGCCTTCATCGCAAGCAACACCCCGCTGACGGGCATCTCCAAGGTACGTTCCAATGGACAGCCGCGTCGGTTGTGACATGTCTCATCGGCCTCGAACTAACGACAACGGCCCGCGCAGGACAACTTCCCCCTTCCCACACTAGGCAAGCGCCTCGTCGACCTCCGTGAGGATCTCATCAACGGCAAGGGCTTCATCCTCTTCAAGGGCTTCCCGGCGCAAGAATGGGGCCCCCACAAGACGGCGGTTGGATACATGGGCCTCGGCACGTACCTGGGCTACTTCGTCTCGCAGAACGGGCGCGGCCACGTGCTGGGCCACGTCAAGGACGTCGGCGACGACCCGACGCAGATCGACAAGGTGCGCATCTACCGCACGACGGCGCGCCAGTTCTTCCACGCCGACGACGGCGACCTCGTCGGCCTGCTCTGCGTCCACCGCGCCGCCGAGGGCGGCGAGAGCGACCTCGTCAGCATCCACGCCGTCTGGAACGAGCTGCAGCGCGCCCACCCGGACGTCGCCGAGACCCTGACCAAGCCCATCTGGTACTTTGATCGCAAGGGCGAGGTGTCCGAGGGCCAGGAAGAGTGGACGCGCCAGCCCGTCTTCTACATCGAGAACGGCGGCAAGGGGCGCGTCTACTGCAAGTGGGACCCCTACTACGTGCGCTCCCTGACGCGCTTCTCGGACAAGGGCATCATCCCGCCGCTGAGCGAGGAGCAGCTGCACGCGCTCAAGACGCTTGAGGAAACCTGCCAGAAGTTGGCGCTGCACATGATCCTCGAGGTCGGCGACATTCAGTTCCTGAGCAACGCGCACCTGCTGCATGCCAGGACCGCATACAAGGGTGAGTTTTGTTGTTGTTGCGCAAGAGCTTTTGAAGACGACGTGAAGACGACCCCGCCATCAAAAAGACATATTGTGCTGATAGTGCGGACACCATAGACTTCCCTCCCCCGGCGCCGCGCCGCCACCTCCTCCGTCTCTGGCTGTCGACGCCCGAGACCGAGGGCGGATGGGCGCTGCCGTTCCCCGACAGCAAGGAGCTGAAGCGCGGGGGTATCCAGGTCAACAACAACCCCCCTCGCGCGCCATTGGATGCCGAGTGAGGTCTCTTGCGATAGGAAAGGGGGAGTCAGCTGTACATACTGTTAGGGGTTTTTTTTTTCTTTCTCTTTTTTCTTTCTGATTTTGATTCTGTATCTTGAATTTTTGAATATCGTACACATAGCGTTGATTGAGGATGAGGCAAACCCACATGGGTCCATCTACTTTGAGGTGGGTGGTTCAATGAACGGCTGGGAGGAAAAACGACATTTTGTCGATAAGTGAGCTTAGATCTGTGGCCCACATGAATCAAAACAGTAAAAATTTTGAAGACCACAACTCGTGCCACTTGCTGTGAAGTGAGAGGTTCGTCTCAAATTCTCGCGTGAGGCAACTGAGACGATGGCGAGAGGTTGTCCTGTTTGCGTCCAGTGCATCCCCTACGACGGGCGAGGGGGGTGGTGTGTGATGGCTGCGCAGCATTATGGGGACTGAGAGAACGAGGATGAGGGAATGAGGGAATGAGAGAACGAGCGACTCCGGTCAGTTCGCCGAAGTTTGGCGAAGTTTCCCGCGGGGAATTGACTTTTCCGGGTTCCCCGCCGTTTCCCGCTCGCGTCATCGCGGGGTCGCCCACTGAAATGCATGGAACAGCACAGCCAGCCGTGAGTGAGTGAGAGAGTGAGTGAGCGGCTGAATGAATGAAAGGACCCCGCCGGCCTGTCTATGTCGGGGGTGTCTGTTCAGACATTCGGTCTACTTGTATCCCTTGTTATTAGGGCATTGACAGCAACAGCTCATACGGACATGAAGCTCTCACTGAGCATTCTTCTCGGTGGAACAAGCACACTGCCCCTCAGCCTCATGTTGAGACTGGGAGGCTCACTCCCGCAATCCCTCGTCAACTCATCTCGCAGCTGCAACTCAGGTCTAGAAGTCAAGCTATCATCATCTATCACCCCGCGATCTCGCTGCAGATAACGGTGGACCATCCAGTCCCTTCTATCCACCCGCCCGCGTTTACCCCTCGAGTCAGCATCCCGAGTCTTGGCTTCCACCATCCGACGTCGCTCTCAGGTGGCATCGCCGACTCCTTATTAAAGGCCCAACCCGTTCTCTGTCTCACTCCTTGATCGCTTGGATTCCACGACATCTCGCTTCATATTCACTTCCTATTCTATTTGATACCCCCTTTTCTTTTTTTTGAAATAAAAACATACTCTGCAAAGACCGCCCCGCCCCCCTCTTACACACACGCTCTGCCCACCATGTCTCTCCTCCCTGAGCCTTTCGCGAGCATCCCTCGTGAGAACTTCCTTTTCGGTCCCTCCCCCATCGAGGCCCTCCCTCGCATATCCGCCGCCCTGGGCGGCAAAGTCAACGTCTACGCGAAGCGTGAGGACTGCAACTCCGGTCTGGCACACGGCGGCAACAAGACCAGGAAGCTTGAGTAAGTCCTTCGTCCTTTCCCAACACCCCCTCGTTCGCCCGTCAACATCCACCATGTCGTACTAACACACCCACTCCCCAGATATCTCGCCTCCGATGCCCTCGCCCAGGGCTGCGACACGCTCGTCTCCATCGGCGGCGTGCAGTCCAACCACACCCGCCAGGTCACCGCCGTCGCCGCCAAGCTCGGCCTCAAGGCCGCCCTCGTCCAGGAGAAGTGGGTCGACTGGGAGGACGTCGTCTACGACAAGGTCGGCAACCTCCAGCTGTCGCGCCTCATGGGCGCCGACGTGCGCCTCGACCCCTCCAAGTTCGGCATCGAGCACAAGGACACGCTCGCCAACCTCAAGAAGGAGCTCCTCGATGCCGGCCGCAAGCCCTACTACATCCCCGCCGGCGCCTCCGACCACCCGCTCGGCGGCCTCGGCTTCGCCCGCTGGGCCTTTGAGGTCGAGGCCCAGGAGAAGGAGCTCGGCGTCTTCTTTGACACCGTCATCGTCTGCGCCGTCACGGGGTCGACCATGGCCGGCATGGTCGCCGGCTTCAAGCTCGCCCAGAAGAAGAACGGCTCGCCGCCCCGTCGGGTCGTCGGCATCGACGCCTCCGCCACCGTCAAGCAGACGTTCGACCAGGTCCTGCGCATCGCCAAAAACACGGCCGTCAAGATCGGCCTCGAGGAGGGCGACATCACCGAGGAGGACATCATCCTCGACGACCGCTTCCACGGCGGCATCTATGGCGTGCCGGACCAGGTCACCATCGACGCCATCAAGTTCGGCGCCAGCACCGAGGGCTTCATCACGGACCCCGTCTACGAGGGCAAGAGTCTGGCAGGCATGATGCAGCTCATCAAGAACGGCGAGATCCCCGCGGGAAGCAATGTTCTGTACGCCCATCTGGGTGGCCAGCTGGCGCTGAACGCCTACTCTGGCATGTAACGCATAGACGACTGATGTTGAAAATGAAAATACCCCTTTTGAACCACTCTTGTGGACATTGTCGCTCCCAGCTTGGCTGGTTAACTTTGTTGTGCCAGTGGCCCGCCAAACTCACCCATTGCACCACCGTCGATGGTTCTTGGTTCCCTGGCATCTATCTCCGGTGTCAAACTGCCATGGTATATCATCCAAGTCCGGATCAATGTGAAATATGACTTCAACCCCATTTTTGAACATCACACATTCCATCTACAACCTCCTCGGGGATTAATTCTGCAGCACATCCTACCACCTCCACTGGGCGACTTGAGCTCACCTCGGAAACACCAAACACACACATCAGGGGTTCAATGTCCTCCATTCAGGACATCGCACTCATCACCGTTATCATAATCCTCGCCAAAGAAGTCGCACACAAGCTGTCACGCCCAAGGCCAACCGAGCCCCAGACTTGAATCATGGACACCGAGCCAGATACCCTTTGGTGCCTCCTCTCCATCCCGTGGAGGATCTTCTGCTTCTTCATGTTGTTACCCTTCCGAGTCCTCAAGCACCTCTTCTTCGCAAAAGACACGGGCCAGCCTGAAGATGGCATAAAGTGGCAAGTGCAGGTCTTCGACGTTGACCAAGCTCGCCGCGCCTACTACGTTGGTCGCCGGAGGGAGCAGGTCGACAACTACTGGTGGCGCTGCGCCCTCGAGAACGCACGCCGTAAGCGTCTTCTACTACAGCAGGTCCCCGTCGTCGAAAGCAATTGCAAGACCGACGAGCCTAAGAAGTCTGTCCAGTTCGACGACACTCCCGAGTACATCCCGCCGACACCCGCGGATGATGAACAGATCGCCAACGCGGTCCAATCGAAGCCCGAGGGGCCCGTCGTCGACAAGAAAAGTTCTGGGGAAAAGGGCGGTCAGGGTAACTCGCACGGCGGTGGGATTTTGACCGAAGGCAACCTAGATGAGGTTGTGAACTGTTTCCTGCAAAGCGCTGCATCAGGAGGAGGCATGAGCCGGAGGCGTACCTGGTAAAAAGGGAGAGGACAGAAGTGCCTCGACTGGGTCCTTACATCGGGTTGCTTGTTATCACTTGACGGGACTGAATCGGTCCAAGTTGATGCGCCTGAAAACATACTTACACATTTATGTACACTCAAAGATGGTAATTATGCTCATTACTCGCTATTGTTCCTACAAAAGTCATGGATCCTATGTTCGACCGATGCCCTCGTGGATCTCACCCGCATAAGTGTCGATCACGGCAGAATTTCCGTTTCAAAGCCCTTATGAAATCGGATTATTTGTCAAACGAAGAGTTTTTACGGATTAGTTTGGTAGATACAGTGAGCCTGGCCGTAATAGATCCTCTTTGTCTTTCCATCTCGTAGGCTGTCCCTCATCCGGACATCGTACTATCGGTTCTTTCGTGGCGATGCTCACTCGCTAGACCCCTCGGGGAACATATTACTCTTGGCATCTACGGAGAAGATGAACCAAGGCATATCTTCAAACCTATAAACAAGGAACGAATTGAGTGTGAGGCTTTTGCTGATATAATGACGAAACGGTTCGCGAGCATAAAACTTGGCGTGAAAGATTGTCTGGTTCTAGAGAGCTCGGCTAGGCAAAGAATAAATCAAACTGTGAGATTAGTGAGCACGAACTGAAGATTGCACTTAGATACATGAAAGGTGAGTACTCATTCGAACCGTCCCCTTTGCCCAGATACCTGAGATACATTGCAGCTAACCAGTTCCCTTGAGTAAACCGGAGAACACTGGGCGTATGCCACTCCCCTTAGCTGTGAAAAGGTGGTTCTAAGACAACATTGGCGGATGGATGTACTCTTAACAGTCGTGCAAGATCACCAGTCGAGTCTGGGTGATCCCGAGAAATGAAGCGGTTACACGACGTTCGGTTTCCATCGGAATGCCTGGCGAACATCCTCATAGGTCTACCAGTGCCATCGGTTTGATCCCACCAACCAAATCCGGAGAGCCCGTGTCTCACGCGAAAATGTGACGCGTTCGTAATCGACGGGCACAGCCTCCGTCAGGTTGAGAAGGTCAGACGCCACAGACACCATGATCGGGCGTGCCGTTAAAGAGACATACTCGGTTTTGTCAGAAGCCGTCAAGGGCAGGGCGAAGCTTAATCTGCTCCTCGCAATCCCCTTCTACCCAACCACGCAGGGTCCTCCTCGACTCCTCCCCCACTATCGTCATGGTTCCCACTTGGAGCATATGTGATAGCTCGCGATCGTCGAGACTGCCTCGACGCGGAACCGCCGCACCTGTACCACACAGAGGCTTTCTTCCGCCCCGACAAGTCACGATGCAGGCGCCAGCCTCTTGTGTCCCTGGTGGCAATCCTTTTCGCTGCCGTGCTGTAATAGGAGGGGAAGGGCTTACTCGTCGCACACTTGATTGGGTTTCAGTCGTGGCATGGACTGCAATTGGACCACGGGTCGGGTGCCCCGTTGCGTCCTGTTCGTCCAGCTCGGCGGTGGGCGGTGAAGGTCACGATGCGGGGTGATTTTTGTCTCTGAGAAGCTTACAAGTAGGGCCCCAGACCTCTCGAGCCGTAGGTTTCGGGGTGCATCTCCTATCCCGAAGCCGACCGTTGCCTCTAAACCAAGTTTAGCACGCACAGAAGAGTCTGGGCCGTTGCCTACAAAACTTATCACGATGACCTCTGAGTCTGAGAGCCAGATTCGATTCCCAACAGAAGAGTTTCGCGAAAAAGCTACCATCCGGCGCCTGTTACCGAAATCTTACGCATGTCCCTCGTTACAAAGTCTGAGACTCCCGTCTCGCGCCGGGGACTCCCGGGTTCGTACGGCCCCGGTCTCGGTCTCCGTCCCTCACAACCGGACCGCAAAGTTTTCAGTCAGCCCACAGCACCCGTTCCAGGTCATCGAGGGGATGACTCCGCAAGACGAAACGAGGAAGCCGAAGCTGGCCATGGTCAGCATGCCGCCGGAAGTACACCACATGATCATAGACTTCCTCAACGTCATCGACAGCACATGTCTCGGTCTGGCAAGCCGTTACTTTTATCGGCTCCACCAACGTCGCCACGGTTTCTTGCCGCTGTCTACGACGTGTCGGCCCCCAGGAGGCCAGGAACTGACTCGGCATCTGACCGGACAAGCCTTCCCTCCTCGCCCGAGTCCAGACAGCCCAAACACAGAGGCCGTCGCCAGAGTTCAAGCATCATCATATACCCTCGTCCCTTTTCGTGCATTCTGGTGTCAGATTTGCGGGTTCGCGCTATGCGAGCTGTGGAAACACCTCAGAGATTGGATGCCCCCGGGTCTCGAGTACTGCCCCGTGTTGGGAAAATACGCGCCTGTGCAAGTTGGCAACGCCGACGCCTACTGCTACAGGCGCAATCCCAGGAATGGTCGTGTCTGTGGAAAGCACCACTGGAAGGAGTGGGAAAACGGGCGCGGGGCGATGGTAGGTTGAAATCACGGTTGCGACATTGGCATCGTTTGTTCCTCAAATTTCGGCGGCATCATCGTGACGACTGTGCTAGGTTCTGCGCGTCTCACTTCCTGAGATGCTGCAATGGTTACCGACGTATCCATGGACTGTTAGAAGCATGGTAGGCGTGAGACGATAGGTGAAAATGACGTGGCAGGTTACATACACACGTTAAGAAACCGATGGTCGTGATTTGATACCACTGTCCACAGCCGACTTACAGGAGCATCAAACAGGGCACCTACATGACTCGGTGAGAAGAAACACAGCAACCCAAGACTGTTCAAACGATACAACCAACCAGTTTTATCAATCTGTGCGGCAGAGCCCGGCATTGTCCGGCTTGTTGGGCCGGAGGCTCGGGGGAAGACGGGAGTTACGCAAATCCGCAAATCCGGAACCTCCCCCACCGCCCTATGCAATCGAACGGTTCTGGCTGGGAACGTTCGGGGCCTCGCTCGTTCAGCTCCGCACGGCAATACCCTCGGAGGGAGATCGACAATCCAATCAGACGGGCTCAGGTAGCTGAATCTGGGATAGGTGAACCTGGCCTGGCCTGGCCCGCCAAGCAAAGTAGCCGCGATATTGCCCGGGGACGTACGGATACACTGGAAACCTTATTCAGACACATCGTTCCCCAAGATTCAGGAGGGCATGGGACGGTCGGGTACCATTGAAATTTCTTGGTCCCTGCCCTCAGCCGTGATATGTCAGATGTTGTTCCGCGAGATGACCGTTGCCTGGCTTCGTGGTGGCAGAGAGACTAGGCTCTTTCTCAGCCCCAACGAAAGACTGCAGGGTTCACACGAATACAGGCGCCTACGTTGTGGATGACAACTGCCGCCAGCGGAAGACCCGAGGTACTCCAAGATACGAGGGCGGATCAGCCCGAGTCAGTCACGAGGTTCGTCCTAAGTTCTCGGGACGGGGTGACCGGGGTTGTCGGCCAAGCTCCGAGAGAGGGCTGGGCTGGAAACAAGTGGGCGGAGAGCAGGCGAATTCACCACAACACATTCGGAAGGGTGGCCGAGTTGGTTATGGCGCCAGGTTAAGGTCAGCTTAACATCTGTTTCCTGGTGGGGCAACCCGCGCGAGTTCGAGTCTCGTCCCTTTCATTTTTGTGGTTTTGATGTTGGATGAGTGAGTAGATTTTCCTAGCGAGGGAAAATGCGGCGAGTTCGGAGACGGGACACATACGTACGTAGTCCATTATCACAATTAAGTTAAAGTGAATGGAATAATGAGACAGAAAAGCTTGGTTAGTAACCGCCAGTTAAACTTGTAATAGATGTCAAGTGATTTACATTTACGTCCGCCTATTTGCTGCTTTTAATGAACAAAAAGTATGAAAAGTCGACCGCTGTTGGACAGATACCCTCTCTAGTTTTACCCCTCATCGATGCCGAGTCGTGCAAATAATACTGCTTGTCGTTTGTAGGAATACATACACAAGGTAAGACGGCTTATATGCTGCGTGCAATCGAGTGAATGCTTTACTCATCAAGTCATACACCTCCGCTCCCAATCCGGCTCGCTGCTGCTTCTGCTGCTGCTGCTGGAGGAGAAGAAGAAGAGGAGGAAGGAGGAAAAGAAACAAACGGATGATGCTATAAAGAAGGCAAAGGCCTGTTCTCCATCCACCCGGCGAGGTCGTCGAGCTCGCAGCTGCCGCACCTGAGCAGCAGCCGTTGCGTATAGGGGACCTGCACCTTGGCCGGCCCGCCGTCCACATCAACATTGCGGTCGGCGGCGGCGGTGGCGGTGGCGGTGGTGACGAGGTCGGCGAAGCGGGCGTCGACGGTGTAATCCTTGACGCGCATCTCTTCGGCCGGAAGCGAGAAGAGGCCGGCGTTGTCGCGCGTCACCTCGTCCATCTTGACGTTGTGCTCGCGCTCAATCATGCGCCGGCCGATGAGGTGCAGGTTGTCGCGGGCGACGGGCTCGGCGCGGGCCGTCGCGAGCCGCCAGATGATGAGCCAGGCCTCGTAGCGGATGTCGAGCCAGCGGCACTTGACGACGACGAACTCGAGGAGCGGGAGGTAGCTTACGCGGAAGTCGAACTTGTACGAGGCGTCGGCGGGCGACGGCGGCGGCGGTGCCACGTCGTCCGGGCAGCTGTCGAGGATCAGCTGGGCGAGGGTGACAATGCGCCGGAACAGCTCCTTGAAGTAGTCGTAAACGGACTCGTCGTGCGAGCGGCAGACGCTGATGCAGATCTTGGCCGTCTGGTACTTCATCTCCGTTTCGGCGCAGATGAGCCCCTGGTGCTTGGGCAGCGGCTGGTCGGAGCGCTTGCGCGGGAACTCGACGAAGGCTAGAAAGGCGGCGTGCCACCGGTCAAAGGACGCGCAGATCTGCTTCTGCTCTTCCGACATGACGGGCCCCTTGGACGCGAGGCGCGAGTCCGTCTGCGAGCCCGGGTCCGCGGCGGACCGGATGTAACGTATAGCGTCGAGGATGATGGGGTCGACGGCGCGCTTGGGGAGGTAGATGCTGTTGCTCTTGTCAAAGGGGCCGAGGTTGTACCTGGGTCCGGGGCCGTGCTGGAGGTTGAGGGACGGGAAGCCGGGTTTGTCGTAGAAGCACAGCTGAATGATGCTGAGGCGGTGGAACTTGGGGACGATCTCGTCAATGGTGGTGCTGTCCAGCTCGTCGTAGTCGACGTTGTTGAGGATGTTGATGCCGTTGGCGAGGTGCTGCATGGCCGCGTCGAGGCAGCCACGCAGGAACTCGGTGGCAATGAAGAGTATGCAGCACGACAGGACGACGTCGACGTCGTTATGCTGGCTCGGCTCCTCGTCGCACCCCGCCTCGTCTCCCTGGGCCGGCGGGGTCGCAAATGGGTTCGTCGACGCGTGGCCGTCGGAGCCGTTAGCTGCTGCTGGTTCGACTAGTTCCGGTATGCTGCTGATGCCGGGTGTGAGGGACGCCGGGGACTGGATGGCGGAGGCCGGCCCGACGGAGGACAGGCTCGGCGAGGACCGATTGCTGAGGGAACCGACCGAGGCCGAGATGTTGGCGAGCTTGCCATCGAACCGAACCCTGCCATCCTCACCGTCCCTCTCGGGCGCCACCTTCCTGGCGATGAGGCGGAGGGCCTCGCCGTAGCACTCGTCGGCCTGCTCGCTGAAGCCGCCGCTGGCACCGCTACCGCCGCTCGGCGATGACGAGGCCGACGACTGCGGGAACAGGTTGCCGATCGCGGCCATGGCGTGGCGGATGGCGGGCTCGGAGCGGCTCATGCGCGGCACGGCGACGGTCCAGAACTGGTTCTCGAGGTTCTGGGGCAGCTTGGGGGCGACATCTCGGGCAAAGTACTCGAGGGTGGCCCTCTCGGAGCCGCCCTCCCAGCCGGCGCGGGCCTGGGCGAGGGCGTCCTTGAGCCGGGTCGTCCGCGAGCGGGCGCGGGCGATGGCGCGGTTGCTGGGGACGACGACGGCATAACCCTCACATTTGCGGCCTGTGCTGGTGCATCTCACGCACGCCGGCTTTGCCTCGTCGCATTTTACCTTGCGCGACCTGGGATGAGAGAGGAGATTAGTTGAGGGGACACCTGTGTGTGTGTGTGTGTGTGTGTGTGTGTGTGGGTAGGTGTGAGAATGCGGACGGGGACGGAGACGGGAACGGAGATGAGGGCGGGGACTCGGTGGTGGTCACACAAGCTCTCCCGCTTCCCCCGGGTTCGTCCGGACTCTTCTCGGCACTCTGCCGATTCGGCACGTGGTGTTTTAGGTTGAGCCAAGAAAACACACCCAACAAGATACACACACGAGGAGGGCGGGGAGGAGGAGAAGGAGGAGAGGGGGAAATGGGAGGGGGGCAGACGAAGGAAAAGGAGGGAACAAAAAGGGGAGCGGCAGGTCAAGTCACTCACTTGCACGTCAAACACCCAGTCCGGACCTTGGGCTGACCCTTTCGTGTCATTATGCCTGCTCCGGCCCCGCGAGAGCTTCCCGGAGAACGGAACCCCCCTCCCGGGTCGGGGGGGAAAGAAGAGAGAGAGGTACCCGCAAAGCAAGGCACACACGGGGGGTCAGTCAGGTGTGCAAAGCCGCGCGGGTTATGTTGCGATGCTCAAAGGAGGGGGGTACCAAGGCGGCGAACCCGTTTCGGGGGATGAGAAGGCTGGCTCTCTGACGACCTGGGATTCTAGAAGGAAAGAGAAGAAAAGAAAGAGAGAGAGCGAGAGTGAGAGTGAGGAAAAAAGAGTAAAGTGTGTTTCAAATTTCCGAGGGGGCAGAATTTCAGCCGCGCCAGGTGAGGCAGACAGATGGACAGCAAGCAGACAGACAGACAGACAGACAGACAGAGGGAATCCGGACACAGATGATAGTAACGGCCGAGTTTGTGTTGAATGGGCTTTTCTCTCGCACGAGTATCCGTACAGTCAGCCAAGACTTAGGGACGTCAGTCTCTGCCTTTTCCCTCTTTCTCTCTTTCTACCCTTCTCTCTCTGTGTCTCTCTCTGCGGGTGGGCGGCGCGGGTTGCGGTGTCTATCTTCCCGCGTCAGTCAAAATGTTCCCCCTCTCTCTCTCGCTCTCCTCAATTTGGGGGCCGGCCGAGAAACTTACCCACCAACCGGCGGTGCTTCTGTAGTCTGTACCCAAAATGAGATCCTGCTGCTGCTGCTGCTCCTGTACTGCTGCTACTGCTGCAGCTGGCTGGCTGGCTGGCTGGCTGGATGGCTGCTGCCCCTGCAGTTGTCACCTGAGGGATGGATGGGCAGCCTACAGACGGCCTTGCTCTCTCTGGCCTGGCCGATCCAGCATGGCGCTAATTTGTCGTCACGCCCAAAAGTAGACTTGGCGACGGGACTGGGGGGTTACTTAGTTAGACGTGAAGCGAGGGACAGACAAGGGAGGGGGAAAGGGGGGGCGTTAAACGAGAGTAGCAAACAGCAGCAAGCGGTAGAGCGGCTGAAAGGGACTGGTGTCTCGTTCTCGGATTTGTACTCTAATACTCTGTACAGAGTACTCCTCTCGCAAACAAACTCGTTCGGACTTGTTGTTGGACGGGAGCGGGAACGATCATGCAGAGATCCGTTTGTATCACAGGCAATACATGCAGGCTTGATGCTTCCCTCCCCCCTCTCCCCGCTACCGTTGAGGCCGGTTAACTCCCGCACACCCAAATCAGATCAATTGGATTGTCACGAGCTAGACTGTTAGGGCTCGGATAATGACATTGAGAGAGTTTAGCGTCTTGGATTCGTCTGGATTCTAGACCCTGTCACTGTCACACGCCCGGCCCGGGCTCAGCTTATTGCTAACGGCCGACCAATGAACGACACGACACCAGGGGGGCGGGACAATGGAAAAAAGGAAGCGAAGAGTAGATGAATGCAGACGACAATGTCTCCTCCCCTCTTCAGGTCTCGCATCTTGCGCCCTGTCTGTCAGTCGCCCTTCCCCCACCCCGCCTCGCAAAGACAAGTTTCTGAACGCCTCCATATGGAACCCCACCAAGAGCAACGGCTTACCGGCAGATGGCTGGGCGTTCTCTCTTCATAAAAAGACCGAGCAAACGGTGGGGGGCGGGTTTGTTTATTTACGTATTGTCTATTATGCTATAGGACTAGTGTGCTGACTGTCAGACACAATCAACGAATACAAAAATCGGACTACGAACGGGTGGATCGGCAGTCGGACGGGCTCAATCCAATCACAGCACCCTGAGCGTGTGATCACGATCGTTCGCATATGGCTCGCCGAGACATGGTTTTGTCAGTGTGTGTGTGTGTGTGTGTGTGTGTGCGTGCAACTGTATATGCCTCACTGGCGCCCCGGCTGGTCAGTTGAACGCGAGCGGCAAAAGCTCGCGATTGACCGTGCTGCCATAAAGACGATCAAACCAGAAAACCCAGATAAACCCCTGGTTTGTGGTTCCGATGCGAGAACTCGGGTCGACGTTCCAGGTCGCTAAGTGTGTTCTCCCAGCTTCGGGAATTTTCGCTCTTTCTTTTTGTCTTTTCTCGCTTCTCGTATATTCGCATGATTGAGCCGAGGTCGGCTGGAAAAAAAAGATCCCAGCCGGTTCTGGGTTTTTTCTGGGGGGGGGCTTTTGAGAGAAGAAAAAAAAGAAATTCTGCCCAGATAGGCTGACGGTCTCGGGCAGAACAAAACGGAATTTGGAAGCAGAATCGCGGAAAGGGCGTGCTCCTTACTGAAACCCTCCACTAGCCCGAGATTGCAATTTTGTAAACCCAAAATAACGGTGCTGCAAAGCTCGGAATCCAGCACTGGACATGAAAGCCGGCCATTGATGAACGGATGGCTCCGTGGATGGGCTCACTTACAGAGGTTAGCCACAATAGTAAACGGGCCCCTTGTCAACCAAGAGGCCCGGATGGCACCGAGGGCCTCGGCACATCGTTTGAGACCGCTGGCTGGAAGAGAAAATGAGAAACAGCGGTGACATTTGCCGCAAGTTAGGAACTGGGCGAGAAACAGATCTACCTTTGACGTTGTTTGAATAGGAGGTGCCTTTGTTGGGATCATGCCTGAAGTGGAACGGGGGTAGCATTGCCTATGTAGTACAACTTTGCGGCTGTTTCTTCAACAATAACAAGACCCGCCTTGCTAGCTCAATCGGTAGAGCGTGAGACTCTTAATCTCAAGGTTGCGGGTTCGACCCCCGCGTGAGGCTCAAATCCTCACCGCGATTGACATAGTCATTCTTACGGGTTCTTCACTTTTTGACTTTTTGGCGTTTACTGGTTCGTATCCAAAATAAGTTCAGCCCTCATGCAGCGTATTCTAAACTTTGTAAACTGCTTGCTGGTGCAAGTGACCTCTGCTTTTGAAGTCAAAAACCGTATGCGCTTTGTATTCGATGAGTGACTGGTGCGGTCTATGTTGGCGTCAGTACGTCCTTCTGATGTTCTTGTGGGCATCCTCTCCTTTCCAGCCAGAGCTCTGTCGAGAACGTTTGTTAATCCAGTCTTGTTCCAGAACCTAAATCTTTCAGCATGTCCGACACTTTACTCATTTCCTTCGTGGCTTCCTCTGCAAGGAGTATTTCCTGCCGCCTTGAATGCTTTTGCTTGTTGTCCCGTCTGTTTGCGTCAATTCAACTTATCCCTGCGTCCATGACAAAGAGAATGTCTTGGCCGGACTCGAGCGATTCTCCAAATCATCAACGGCCAAGCGCTCAGAATTCGGACCTGAATGTCAAGAAGTGTCATGGGGCATCATGGGACCAAAGTTCATGACGAAGTAGTGTGAAATCTTGTTTCATCTTTGTGTGGTTCATGGTTATCTGGGCTGGACGACCGCTCGCGCCTGGAGACTGATGTATCCGACACTGCTTCTCTCGGCCTATTTCTTCTTGATCAAAGCCAAAATTCTGTTGATAGACAATACCGACCAGAAACTGTGCGCGTCATTTGTTCAACAGCATCCGGAAGCCCTAATGGAGTTTCAACGTCTGCCGGCCGAGGTGCTGGTCGAGATTTGCCGCCATCTCGTCGTCCCCATGCACAGCAGCCGCCACGGTCACGGCCCTGTCATAAGGCCAGAGACTGAAGAAGCCCTCGCCTGCCGGGCGGCCCTCGCGCGTCTGATGAGGACGTGCCGCAACCTGCACGACGTCGCCGGCTGCGTGCTCTATTCCGGCTACTACCAGCTCTGGCATCCTTCTGCCGCGTATCGCTTTCTCAGGACACTCGACCCCCACAGCCATGAACCATGCTACGACACGACAACCAAAAGACCACCGGACCTGCTTTCCTTCGACGGTACTCGCCGCCACATTGTCCGCCACCTTGACATCCACACCAACCTGGACCGCCGGACCCTGAACAGCGTCCCTTGGACGGGTCAGCAGGGAAGCATAATGAACGGCACATGGATCGAGACGATGGCGTCCAGGCTGGGGATGCCATTCCCCGAAGGCTGGCACACAGCCCGTCATTCGGGCGACGAGAACACGGGGGACCATGCCGCGGAGCACCTGAACCAGCTTCTCCTGCGGTACCTCTCCGACCTGACCAGTGTCAACATCACCCTTGTCTTCAACTGGGACTTTGACGTGCTCGAAAAATGGATCAACGAGCAGCAGGAAACGGAGCAGCAGCAGACCGAGGACGACGAGGAGGTCGAGCCCTTCGCCCCGTTCCGGAACCTCCGACACCTGAAGGTCCACCTGCGGTGTCTCGAGGCCCGGAGCTTCAACTGCCTCAAGGTCATCATCAAGAGTGCCCCGTACCTGTCGACACTAGAGATCTACGACTCCATCTCCTACCGGCCCCAGCTGCACTCCCGTCTCGAGGCCCTGCGGGTCCTCAAATTCGACCAGTGCGCGATGGACCGGAACGCCATGCGCTTCACCCTCACGGCCGTCCCCAACATCACCCGTTTCGAGTACCGCCACTCCAACTCCAGCCTGATCGTCGGCAAGCACCCGGCTCTGACGCCGCGAATGCTGCGCCACCTGCTGAGTAACGAGTACGAGCTCACGCGCCCGGCGCCACTGAATGCGAGGGGCCAGCTCGCCAAGGCCGTCCTGCCGGACCTTCACCTCCAGCTGCGGGCCCTCGTTATTGCGTTCCCCGTCTATGAGGGCATGCGGCCCTGGGGCGACGACGAGACGATCGACAGCCTGCGCCATTTCGCCAAGCTGCGGAGCCTGAGCATCGACAGCGACAGCATCGCCTGTACGTCGCCTCCGGAGCCCCGGCACATGACGATCAGCAATCTTGAGGACATGGTCCCGGAGACCCTTGAGGCTCTGGAGATCACGCGGGTCGGCGGCTATTTCCGGGAGCTGGTCGAGACGAGCCTGCCGAGCATGGCGCGGGCGGTGAGCAAAGGCCGCTTCGGGAGGCTGCGGCGCATCGATCTCCTCGGCTGTCCGGATGTCAAAGAAGTGAGGAACGATGTCCAACTCCATCTCCATAGAGTGTTTGAGAGGCGATTAGGGCCTATGATATCGGTCACGATCCTTGGCGAGGAGGATTGAATAAGGGTCTCTGGTTGTGACGTGGACAGAGCGGTCTCCTTTGCGAGTCATTATCGATATGTCATATGCGGCACAGAAGACAAACTCAAACCATGAAGGTTGATGTTCGTTGCCCAGGACCTAAGAGTGGAAAGTGGCTTGTTTGTTGGAAATGGTTTCTGTAAGTGGAGGGTCATCGCCGTCATCAGGGACAGAGACATCAAGTGATAAGAGCAGTCCGGCCCCATTGATGCCAGTGTAGAATCGGTCCCTGGCTGATCAGCACCTTTCTAGGCCTAGAATGAATACCTGGAGGGCCTCTGTGGAATAAAGAGGGGCCAGAGATGGACTTTGCCATCTACACATTCCTCCCGGTTGTCCTCGACTCTGGACTGCGCCTCCTCCTTCATACCCGGCCGGCCATGTGACATGTCCATCCATATTAGCCATCAGACCAGCTTCGTGACTGATGATTCCTTTGCACACATGCTCCGGGACTGAAACACTGCAAGCCCGTATTCCTCCTCGTTGTTCCTCTGCCGTGTCTCTTGGCCCCCCTTCTTCCACCCCCAGCACCCAATAGTCGGCACGGAGCCCTGCGCCGGCCGCGTCTTCTCCTGCTTCCTGCCGGTGAACAGCCGCCTGAGTGCCGGGGCGCAGCCGCAGACGATGGCAAGGTTCACCTCGAGGGCCGTCCAGACCCAGACGTTGAACCCGTCCCAGGTGAGGTCGTACGCCGGGTCGACGGCGTAGCGGATCTCGACCTGCAGGACCCAATATGTCCGCATGACACCCGCGACGACCACCACCGTCCCGAGGCCGAACAGGACGACCAGACTTATGCGCTGGCTCAGCGGCATCCGCAGCCGGAACAGGGTGGGCATCGGGAGGAGGTAGACGGCGACGTCGGTCAGCACGTTCGTGATGCCCTGGCCCGCGAGCGGCGGCCACTCCGGGATGCAGTTGCCCCAGTCGGCGAAAAGCGTCCAGTAGTGCCAGATGGGCCTGAGAGCGCAAGTTGTCAGCCTTTCGGATGATGACCGTGTCGAGACGCGCGCGACGGCTTCGGGTTCACTCACATGCACTGAGTCCACAGGACGATGAGAAAGACCCACGTCAAGGTGAACACGAGGCCCCCAGTCGCCCAGGTAAGACGCTGGAACCAAGTACCAGGCGCCGCGAGCCTCAGGTAGCTTGCGAGGATCGAGAGCTTGCAGAGGCCGGATGCGAAGAGGAAGAGGGTCTGCGCCGCCATGGATATCTGCTCGGGGGGTCGTCAGTTTCATAAAACGCCTCCAAGGCGAAGAGGTCCTCGCTGTGCTTGCCTACCTGCCGGCTCTGTCTGATCAGCGACAGAGGTATGTCCCAAACGTGCAGATTCCAACCGTACATTTCAGTTGCTGGTCAGTGGGAAGTGGACCGTTAGCGGTGAGCTCGACGGGTATCGCGGGCGGGTGGGACAAAACGGCTTGCTTCTCACCTAGAATCACGCAAATCGTCACGCCGATGCAGAACACCATTCCCGCGCACATGAGCCAGTCGTCCCACCACGTCTGTTGGATCATGAATATCCTGACGTACATCCGCAGGCACAAACACGTCAATGCGAGTCCCAGAAACGCCGATTCGATGATTAGCAGCCCGGGACCACGGTCGACCGGGTTGATGTAGTTTGGCCGTGGCCAGTTCATGAGGACGTCGATGGGTGGGATTCTCATCGTGGTCGACTTGTTGCGATCAGTACCTTCGTGAGGTCTCCTGTTCTCTCAGTCGAGGTTTATTTTTGTCTCGAGAGTCCGAAGCAGCCTCACATACGAAAGACTTGGCACGCTAGACGATGTCCAAGAGAAGGCCTGGTTCTAATGGGGTTCGCAGATGACGAACTTTATCCTTCGAGCCTTCTGCCGAGAAGTATGCAGAGATTTTCTTCTAGGCCTTTGGAGAGAGCCTTTGGGGCGCAAACCCCGTTTACTTGGCGTACAGGACGGTTCCCTAGAGGCTGAAAGAATATGTCTCGGGCATCCCAATGCATCGCGAACGCGGACGGAAACGGCACTAGCGGGCATTCAAAGGGCATTGGGGTTACCAGTGGAGCCTTCTTTTCGATAAATGACACGCGATTCCCAAGCCAGTTTTCCAAATCGCTCTTTTTCTGGCTCTGGGCTAGTTGACTTGGGTCAGTTCGGCACATGTCTCGACCTATTACTGTCTTGGTATCGCATTACCGACCCGAAACACAAAGACTCGGCAGTTGCGTGGGGCTGGTATGTGGCCAAGAAAAGAACATGCGCAAAATATGTGCGTGTATGTGTTTGTTATGCCACGGCCGTTGGGTGACATCTTTCCAATGTGCTAGGCCGGGGGGGCCAAGGCCGGGAGCCCTAACGAGTGACGACTGATGATGATGTTTTACAGAAACAATTGCCGAAAGTGAGTTCAACAGGTTCCATACCTAACAGAATTCGGGTGTTGGTAGAAAGTTGAGAGGTCCAATAGGTTTCTCACCGACATGCAACCAGGACTATTTTGTTATCATAGTCATAGCAATGATGGATGGACGGGTTGTTGGGCCGAGAGCCGATTTCTCGAGTTTCTGCTAGCATTCTGGACTAACATGTTCGAGAATATCTGCTGGGCTACAACCCAGCACCGCCGCAACCATTTCCTCATAGTAGCTACACATGCGAATATTTCATCTACTCCTTACACCACACCAAAAGGACCTTCCACAGTCGATCTCCTCAATCAGAGGACGTACCGGAACATCGGCTACAGATCTATCAGTTCACGTCGATTCACACTTCAGGCTACAGGGGTAAGAGCACTCACGTTGGTCTTGTCAGTCGCATCCTCGAACCCCAGGACCTCGCCCTCCCTCTGCATCTCGGCAATCTCCTCCTCGGATTTGCCCTCGAGCAACTTATCGCGCTTCTTGTTCTCCAGCACGTAGATGAACCGGAGAATCTGGTTGAGGACGAGGTTCAGGATGAAGCCGCACAGCATCGCCACGATGCCGTTGTGGTAGGCCGGCGCCTCCTTGCTCTTGAAGAACTGGGGACCCGCGATCTGCCCGATGCAGTAGCACACAAACACCCAGCCCGAGGCCACGGACCGCTTCGTCCCGCCGGCGATGTTTGTCGAGAGGAGCCCGAGGATGACCATGAAGCCGACGGGGTATGACCCCAAGAGCCATACGCCGACGAGGCGGCCCCATTTGTTGTCCAGGTGGAGTTGGTTGATCAGTAGCGTGCCGATGATCTAGTCAAGTCAGCATCATGGGAGGCCATTGTGTTTTACAAGCAGGCGACCTACCGGTGGGATCATGGCAACCGTGCCAACGTGCAATCGTGAGCTAGAGATCTTGCTCGTCAAGAAACCGGCACCAAGCTGCGTGACGACCTGGACCGTAGAAAGGGGCAGGTTCATCAGCGTCGTCTGCAGGGGGCTGAACCCGAATCCCTGGATGATCAACGACCCGAACGCCAGACCCCCGGACGCGATCGCGTTCACAAAGGAAATCAGGCCCAGGATGATGATGGCCGGGTCCGTCGCCGCCTCGACGACCTGCGCCATGACAAAGGTCCTACTCCGGCCGGTGCCGGTGTTGTTCGCCGCGACGCGCTGCACGGCGACGACCCTCTCCTGCTCAGTCAGCCACGTCACGTTGGCCGGGCTGTCGGGCACGAAGAGCGTGAAGACAACACCCCAGACGACCGTCATGGCACCGAGGATGAGGAAGATGTACTTCCACGGCGAAAGGGAGCCCGTGATGTGGCCGATGCCGTAGGCCAGCAGCGTGCCGATGAAGCTGCCGACGCCGAGGAAGGAGACCCAGAGCGCCGAGCGGCCGGCCTGCTCCTGGCGCGTCCACCACATGCCCGTGACGGCGACGAAGCCCGGCGAGATGGTGGCCTCGGTGGCACCGAGGAGGAAGCGGACTGACGCTAGCCCCGCGAAGGAGCTGCAGGCCGCCGTGGTCATGAGGATCGCGCCCCAGAGGACGATGTTGGCGCCGAGGAACTTGGCGACGGGGAAGCGCTGCAGGACGGCGACGCCGGGATACTCGGCGACGAGGTAGCCGAAGTAGAAGATGCTGCTCGCCCAGCTATACTGCTGGCCGACGAGGCCGTTGTCCGGGATGATGCCGTAGACGGAGCTGTAGCCCAGCGACGTCTTGTCGATGAACTGGAGCGCGTAGGTGACGCAGAGGAAGGGGAGGATGCGCCGGTCGAGCTTCCTGAGGATCGAGCGGGACTGCGCGTCGTCGAGGGGCGCCGAGTTGAGGGCCGAGGCGGCGAGCGCGCCGGACTCGTCGGCGATGTGGTGCTTCGAGACCAAGTCATCGTCGGCGGTGAGGGCGCCGGGGGCCGGGTCGATGACCGAGGGGGTCCGCTTTTCCGGGTCCGAACCCGGAGCTTCGGGGGGTGGTGCCATTGTGAAGCGAGACAGCGGAGACTTGGGCGGGGACTAGTATAACGGTTTCCGGGCTCCTGGGTCACTGGGGTTCACTTTCAATGATTGAAATAATCAAAAATATTGTCCGCCTCGAGCATCTGGGAATCTTTGCCCTTTATCATCAACAACTGACCTGGACGAGGACGTTGTGGGGTCATGCCCATCGGAGGACTTCCGACCATCGGCAATTGGATATCTTCATTAGTCTTATCTCGAATCCGCGCTGTGTATCTCCATACAGCGTCAATGCCGGCGGCAATTGTATTCTGTTCATTCTTTCCTGCGACAGGATTTTCCTCTCCAGTACGGGACGAGTCTGATGTATTATCTAGTTAGAGGGTTATTTCCCTTGGATTCACCCACGGCGACCAACCAACTCTGAAGCCTTCAGAGAGATAGCCATCATTCAAGCAGTCAATTCTGTAGTAACATTCTAGAGACCTTGGGAGGAGTATTAGTAACCGCGAAAAGGGCTTCCAGTGTACATGCGTCCTCGTCCCGCCCCTCGGGAAACATCAGGAGATCGTCCTGCGCAACCGGCGGGCTCCCAAGGGCCGGCGCAGGGATCACCGACAGGTGATAACAGCAAGGGTCTGCGCTGCTGCGGGTAGATATCTCCTGCGGGGAACGGGCGACATGCGTCCAGGGGGCCGACAAAAAGTCGCCGCCCTAACAAGGTCGCTGCACAATTCCGATTGTGTACACAAAACCTGAGAGGATGACCCCAACTCCCAAAGAGGAAGCTGTGTTGGAAAAGACAGACGGTTGAACGCCAAAGGGGTCAAGCGCCTTGGCGAGGTTAAGGTGGTTTCGTCAGCCTGCGGGTTTGGAGAGCCTCGTGGCTTCATCTTCATCATCTTTATCTTCATCTTCATCTTCATCCAACCACCTTTATCCACAACCCCGACGCACCAACTCACAAGTCTCGAGCGCCTCTTGAGAGCCCACCTTGAGCTTCATTCAACACACACGTAGGATGCACCATTTCAAAGCGCGTGAACCACTATACCGACGCGTCTGCTAACACGCCCGTCAGCACCTCGCCACAATGGCCAAGCAAAAGACCGCGCCCGTCGCCTCATCAGCACAAGCCAGCGATGGCGGCGCCCCGGCAGACCAGCAGCAGCAGGCCGGAAGTGGCCGCCCGGCGACGCAGCTCGAGCAGCTGGCCGGGCTTCTCGTGCCCCCGGCTTGGGCTCGCCGGATCATCTTCGTCGCCGTCATCATCTACCTCACGCCGATGCTCCTCGCCCACTGGGTCGAGACGTCAACAAGGATCATCAGGTTCATCCAGTCATTCACATCGGGCAGATGATGACGGTCGAGCACCGGGAGCTCGGAATTATCCCATGTTTTTCTTCTTTCATTTCTTTCATTTCTTTCATTTGGCATGGTTCTTCTCTAGCGTTTTGTGTATACTTCAGAAACGGGAATATCACGTTGCCACAACCAGGTTGCGCACCACATGTTTGGGGTTAGAAGGAGAGAAAGAGAGAGAGAGAGAGAGAAAGGAGTTTACCTTGGTCAACTAGTTTCAGAGCCGCAGACCAGTCTAAAATCACTAATCAACACGTCTGGAAGCAACCCGCCCTCCCTCCCCCTTTCAATCAAGGGCACATCCTCACCATCTGGCCGCCCGCGCATACTCGTACGCCACCGACGAAAAGGAACCCCAAGGCTCCGGCTTCTTCCGCGGCGCGTCCGAGACCTTGTAGCCCCGGAACTCGACGTTCCTCCCGATGTACGGGAACTCGTAGGCCAGCCCCACGAACTCGGCGCCCCGATCGTCGAGAAAGTCGAGATGCCCCGCTTCGGTCACGTCGTGGATCATGCCCTCGCCCGTCTCGCGGCCTCACATTCTGTAGTAGACCCGGCGGGACAGAGACGGCACCATCCCCGTCTTCTTCTGCTTCTTCCCCTTCTGTTTGGTCGGTCCGCCCTCGGCCGCGCTCGTCGCCTTGCGTTTTCCCGAGGCGACCTTCTGCGCCAGGCTCGTCTCTTTCTGCTTGAGGTCGTCGTCTGACTCGGACTCGTACCCGCGGCCGTCAGACTCATATTCATCTTGGGAGGCTTCGGAATCCTGCTTGCCCTCGATGTCGTCCAGGAACTTGAGCTTCTCTTCCGAGTGGCTCAGGACCATGGTCCCCTCGAACAGGCCGAAGTCATGCGCGGCGAGGTGCGTGCCGCCCTTGGTGATGGATATGTCGAGGGTGAGCGGCGTCCCTGTGTCTTCGTTGTAGGCGTCGGCGGCTTTGCACCGAATGAAGAGGCGAGATGCGTTGCTTACCTTTCCCGAGTCGACCGCCTTCTCAAGAATATTCCAGAGCCGATCTAGCGACGCTGTCGCAGCGAACTTGATCCCGTAGTGCGTCAGTTGAGCAGCGAACCAAGGCTTCACGAACAGTCGGTGCATCTCGTCCAGAATCTCATCCCGTTCACTCTGCGTGCGGATCTCGTCCGCGTAGTGTTCCGGGTGGAGGAGCACCGCCATACGTCGGCTGTCCATGCGCTCGATCCCGGCCACTGTGAGCCGCTAATCTTGGCTCAGCTGGAAGCCGTCTCGCTCAAGCACCGGCGGCTCGGGACGCATGTCGTCATCGGTCTCCATTGCTCACGCTGCAATATCGCAAGGGGAGCAAATGTTGTGATGAGCCGAGAAGTCGGAGGTTCAATCGCGATATGGAGTGGTGGATGAGAGGGGGAGGGCCACGCTCATGTTCATGTGGAGTGCGCGGTCAGGGTCGTGTCTTGAATGCGGATGAGCTCCTTGCTAATATGAAGCAATTTCCAGCAGTTCGTAACTTTAATTGTGCGTTACAAGATGCTCCTTCGGCCCAACTTATGTACACGGTCTGTCCATTCCGCTTGCGTTGACCACAGAAGTTATTCTCGTTGACGGCCCGCCTTGAGCGCTGTAACGTTCAAGGTATTCATCAAGGTTTGATACGGCAGGCGGTAACTGCTGTTGAGTTTGTCAAGAAAGGTGTGAATCTCCTCAGTGACCCGTCAGGCCCCAGCATCGAGTTGTTTTCATTGATCCACTCTCTCAGAGCTTGGTTCGATAACGAGGCATTGACGAAGTCTCAGAGCAGTGAGCACAGTCAGAAGGTGATGTTTTGTGCACGCAAAGCAGAGTTATGCAGAGAGCGAACCAGTGTATCCGTATCTTATCCCCAGAGGACTGGGACAGATCTAAGACGGCGGATGCGCTAACCTGATCGGGCATATTCTATCGCGCGGCCCCCGCCCGCCCCCGTCGCCCCCCCGGGAGATAACCGGCCGGTGGTCGGAGACACGCCGTTCGGAACCGTCTCATCAATCATCATCCAATGTCACTGCACATCTCACGAACTCCCCGTCTGCCTCATATCATCTGTAAACATGGCCTAGTCTCATTCAATCTCATACAGCATCATTCAATCGCCTCAATTCCACCAAATCTCGGTCCGTCTCGCTTGAACTCACTCAGTCTCGTAGAGTCTCACTGAATCCCACTCACGACCCTTACACCACCAACACCACTTAACCCCCACCACGACGAGCCTTACAATGTCTCCCTCTGAAGACGAAGAGGACTTCGTCTTCGTCTCCCACGCAGACGCCCACCCCGCCGCAGGCCCCTTGTCCCCCGAGCACCTCGACGAGATCTCCGCCGTCGTCGCCGACCTCGCCGACAGCCTGTGGCCCGTCAACAAGACGATCCACGACAACCCGGAGCTTGGCTACCGCGAGTTCATCGCTCACAACGCCCTCACGTCCTTTATGCGGACCCAGCCCGGCTGGCGGGTGACGCCCTCGGCCTACGGCATGGCCACGGCCTGGGTCGCCGTCTGGGATAGCGGGCGCAAGGGGCCCGTCGTGTCCTTCAACGCCGAGATGGGTGAGTTCGAAGGGGAGAGGGGCGGGGAGTCGGGGATGTTCTGGATTATTCACTTTCCGAGCATGGAAGCCACCGGAAGGAGGCGTGACAGCTTGAAAGACGGCAAAGTGGGAAGACGACGATGCTACGAACTAGCTAACACAGAAACCAGACTGCCTCCCCGGCATAGGCCACGCCTGCGGCCACAACCTCATCGCAACCGCCTCCCTCGCCGGCGCCCTCGCCACCGCGACCCTCCTCTCGCGCCACCGCCTCCCCGGCAAGGTCGTCCTCTACGGCACCCCGGCCGAGGAGGGCGGCGGCGGCAAGATCCGCCTCCTCCGCGCCGGCGCCTACGCCGACCACGCCGTCGACCTCAACCTCATCTCCCACCCGGGCATCGTCGCCGACACCGCCCTCATGCGCACCTCGGCCTACGCCTCCCTCCGCGCCGAGTTCTTCGGCGTCGAGGCCCACGCCGCCGCCAACCCCTGGCTCGGCGTCAACGCCCTCGACGCCCTCGTCATCTCCTACAACGCCATCTCCGTCCTGCGCCAGCAGACCATGCCTGGTGACGTCGTCCAGGGCAACATCACCCACGGCGGCGCCCGCCCCAACATCATCCACGCCTACGCCGCCGGCGACTTCGTCGTGCGCGCCGACTCCAGCGCCCGCCTCGCCGAGCTGCGGAGCAAGGTCGACAGGTGCTTCGCCGCCGGCGCCGAGGCCACCGGCGCCAAGCTGCGCATCACGCCCACGGGCAGCTACCTCGACCACGTGCCCAATCGCGTCCTGGGCCGCTCCTACGCGCGCTACTTCAACGCCCTCACGGACCCTGGCGAGCCCGGGATCCCCGTCGACCAGGACGTCGACGAGACCCGCGGCCGCACCATGGCAAGCACCGACCAGGGCGACGTGAGCTACGCCATGCCGAGTTTGAGCGTTGGCTTCGCGATCCCACCGGGGGAGAAGGGCCAAGGGCCGCACAATCCCGAGTTCGCCGAGGCGGCCGGCACGAGGGTGGCGTTCGAGAGGAGCTTGAGGGTCGGCAAGGGGCTCGCCGGCGTCGCGTTCGACGTGTATACCAAGGAGGGCATGCTGGATGATGTCAAGACGGCCTGGAAGAAGGACATGGGGAAGTGAGAAAGGGGTTTGGTTGGTTGTATGGTTCTAGGTGGAGTTATGCGGTGGCAATAAGGTGAAATATGTCTATGGCCAAAGTACATCACCGAAGAGAAACAGTCTCATCTACACATGCACATGGCGGGGGCTGTGTTTATTGACTTTGCTGAGTGACACGACCCCAAGTTAAAGATAAAACTAATGGGGGGTTTTTTTATATACCCTCATCTTCCAGAATTACATATCCGTTGATTTACAAGTCTTATGGCACCTCTACCAGGACAAAAGAGAATAAAAAAGCCACGCCAAACGCCACACACCCGATATCGCGCGTCAGTATCAAAACATGTTCATCGTAGTCTAACCAATTGTCCAGATCTCTCTCCCTCACGCCGCTCTCTACATCCTCTTGGCGCCCATCTCCTCGGACTGGTACTCATCCCAGTCCTCACTCCCGATCTTTCTCGAGATCCACACGCCTAACCCGGTGACGGCGCAGCTCATCAGGAACCACGCCTCGAACCACCAGTCCACGAACCGCGGCTCCAGCGCGCCCTCGAGCGCGTCACCGACGGCGCTTCCCATCTCCCTTGGCAGGTTGCTCCGTAGCAGCAGCGCTGCGCTGATGACGTAGACGGCAGTGATCTGGCCGATGAGCAACGCCAGGTTCGCCTGCGCCTGGTAAAGGAGACCCGGCATCCACTTGGAGAACAGGTGGAATGTCTGCAGCACGCTGTTGGCGCTCGCCGCGAGTATGACGCCGGACAGCAGGAAGCTGATCTGCCGCGCCCAAGCAATCTGGTCCAGCTTGGGATCCCAGTGGCGCGCGAGCAGCCCCAAGAAGCGGTTGATTGGGTCCGAGGAGCTGAAGCTCGAGCTTGGGTAGTACGCCCTTCGCAGGGTCGCGAGCGTGGTGGCCAGAATCCGGTATAGACAGTAGAGGCTGAAGATGTAGTGAGGCACCGCGAGCACTTTCCCCAGGGGTGTCGCGGCGCGGGCGTCGGCGGCCTGGCGCGAGCGCATCATGCCCAGCGACGAGTGTAGGTTCGCCTCCATCGTCTCGAGACCTCCAATCTCCAGCCGCAGCGCGCGCATCTCGGCCTCGTCTCCGCCCATGCCGCGGACGGCACCGAGCATCTTGCCCATGAACCCACCAGAGCTGGACGATGCAGACTGTGATTCGGACGCCTTGCGCTCGAGCGCCTGCAGACGATGTCGTTTGGTCAGAAGCATCTCGTTCGTGGCGTCTAGCCCCGCCTCCTTTCTCGAGATGTCTGCGTCCGTCACAGGCCGCTTCCTCCTTTCCGAGACAGCGCCGAGGGTGTGCCACGGACTCGACACGGCCGCGAAGCCGCTGAGCATCGCCATCAACGAGATGCCAATGACGCCGATTCTCTCGAGACACGCACGCAGTATACCCCCTCCCGCGGTCGCCGTCCTGTCGAGACCGACCAAACCGCCCAAGCTCCAAAAGGCAAACAGCCATGCACAAAAGGCCAGTATCTGCACGCCCCAAGCAAAGCGGGGGATCTTGCCTTTGCTGTTCCTCTGGAACTTCCATCCTATGCCCGAAACGACGCTTTGGATCTCCAGGAAGGGGATGACGCCAACGAGCAAGACCAAGAGCGTGGGCACCGTGAACCGCAACCCAACCTCCCGGGCCCGGCGGCTGACCAGATCCGAGATCTCGCTCAGTATCAACTCGCCCAGCACCGTGGCCAGCGCGATGGTGACCGAGAAAACGACGGCGGCCGCCCTCCTCCTCGGGCTTTTTTGTCCGTGCTCGGCGTGTACTTGCCTCAGGCTGGGCGGCGCGTGCGACGGTAGGTAGTGGTCCTCGCCATCGTGGGCATCGTGGACTCTGGCGAGCTTCGGAAAGATTTTTTGGTTCGCGATGGTGGCGACGGCGGCGAAGGTGGCTGTGAAGGGTAGCAGCGAGAACAGCAGGCCGACTATGGACGGGGCGTTGGGGTCTACGGCGGCGCAGGCCGACTCGTCGCAGGAAGAAGAGCTGAACCAGGGCATCTGGGGCGGCTTGGCGGGGCGGCGTTGGCGCGCGATGGAAAAGACATGTGCAATTGGGCGTGTTTGAATGAAGCAAGATTCGTCATCCCCATGTCAGTGATGGTACGGCGGCGGTGGTGATGGCGGTCCTTTAGCGAGGAATCACCAAGGCCGGCTTCGACATGGTGTGGAATGGAGTTGTTGGGTTCGGGCAACCGTTGCAGTGCGGCCGACACACACAACCACAGCTGGGAGGGAGGGAGGGAGGGAGAGACAATCGTAGTGTCCAGCAAACCTCCCGGCGGCGGAATCAGTCCGCTCCAGCCACATGCTGACCTGAACTCCTCGACGCGCAAGCTTCAGCCACATGAGCCACATGGGCCACATGCTTCAGCCACATCCATCTTTCGAAGCGGGAAGCCTCTCGGGATGCGACGGGGCAGCCAATCGTCATCAGCCAAAGACTCACCATGGCAGTCAGACTGTAGACGGCATCGAGATGTCTAAATATTCACGGAGAAACCATGAACCATATGGAACAGCAAGATGGTCCGAGCCCTTGACATCAGCCTCGATTTTATTCATGTCTTTTTTTATCGGGTATCAATGCGTCGACCCCATGTAGAGGGAGTGTTACTGTGCCGCATGCCTGGACAACTCCCGGCCAACTCGCCCGCAGCCTTTTGTGCGGCATGCTCCCAGCAAATAAAAAGCTATCCATACCCAGGCCGTCAGCCAAAAAAACGCCGTTCTAGACAATAACACCTGTATGTACAGTGGACGAGCCGTTAACTCGTGATAATAACTCCCCGCTCGGTAAAGGTTGTGCTCCTCATACCCGCCAGCTCAGCTATTGCTGCTATTTCGGGACACCTTTGACTCGCCGTCTTGGTCCTCGTCCTCGTCATCATCATCATCCGCACCGCTGGCGCTGGAGTCGAGACTGGTCTTTCGATTCTGTCGGAAGGCTGCCGCCTCATTGGCCTCCATCTTGTGCAGCTTGTCCGAGTTGATGGCTTGTCCGCCCGAGAAGACCTCGAAATCATCGTCTTCGTCGTCCTCGTCGTCATCATCGCTGTCACCAGCGGCGCTAGGCGGCGCAGACGATCTGCTGGGGCCCGCTGTGCTCGATTGCGAGAGGTTGGACGCCGTGGACTGCTGTCGGGGATGCAGCAGAGCGTTCAAGTCGACCGGCTTGATGGTCGGATCGAAGGCTGCCGGGAGTCCTAGCGCTTTGGCGACCTGGTGGGCCTCCTCGTCCGCCGTGTTGTGCACCTCCACGTTGTACATGCTGCTCCTCTCACTGTCGGCCTCGTGCTTTCCGCCTGTCGCCGAAAGCATCCGGACGTAAGTTTGGCGTTCAGAGTCGTTCTTCCTCTTAGACTTCTTCTTCTCCCGCTTTTCTGTTGGTCGAACGACAACAACGGGGACGGGCGAATACTGCAAGCAGTATTTAGAGAAAGAGTTACGCGTGTTCACCAGTCCCTGTATGCCGCCCAGCGACCTCCCTCTCGTACCTACGATGAGCATGGCAGGTTGATGCATTTGGATCTGGCGGTCGCAGTGATTCGTTAGCGGGGTCGGCTGCTCTCCATCTTGTGCCAACATATCTTGCACAGCGGGGCCACTTTGCTTACCAGTTGCTGAAACGTCGCGTGCAGCTTGCCGCTGGCGTATTCCAGCACAATTTTGATTGCACGGTTCAGGCCATTGCGCTTAACAATGCTGTCCATGATCTTTTGCGCCTCGTCCTGGTACGCCTTGTTGGTCTCGGCAGCGCGGAGCTCCTTCTCGATCACGCGCACACACACAACTTCGTCTCCGTCGTCGACAAGCTCGTCGAGAAGCCATTGCAGCGCATAATCGGAATAGGCATGTTCGTCGACGCCTACCATGAAGGTGCGAGATCGTCGTTGCGCTTGGTAGCCCTTGTGTCTGACATCCAGTGTCAGCGAGAGCGTGTTGCTCTTGGTCGCTTCGCCCAGCGGCAGGTTGTCGAATGCGACATGTGACTGGAATCTGTCCGGCAACGAAGTTCGAGTTAGCGTCGCCATTAAGTAACGTCTGCAGAAATAATTGGCAAATAGAGCCCGCAAATAGGTGAATGAGGTTGTTTGGATCAGAGCCCAGAGAAGTGCAGCGGGGAGGCGAGAACACGACGAGACCACTGGTCAGAATTTGGGGGAAAAGAGGCTGTGGTTTGGTAAGAGGCAGCCGGGAATCAGGAAAGTGGATGGTGACAATGACAGTGTCCCTCCTTCTGCGGGGACGTCACGGTTCCTCCACTGTAGGCTAAAATAAAAAGGGTGGCTGTGGGGGATGAGTCGATGAGCTGCCGTTTTGGTCTGGTTCTTCTTCGACCACCCACCCAGTTCCCCTTGGGCCTAGTTTTCTCAGTGAGGGAGTAGGTATAAACGAAGAGGCACAGGTGCATGACATGCGGCGGGGTAGTGGGGTAACGACCTGCGACCCTGGCGAATGATGGCGCATCCTTGGACAGAGAGGACCTCACTGTCATATGAGGCCTGGTGTGGTGTGATGTTGCATGTTGCATGCTTGTGGTAGTGTGAACGAGACGCCGTGGGGCCTCCGTGTAGACAAGAATACCCAGAAAGGTGTCTGGCAGCAAGGACTGACGACATAGGGTGCCCGGGCGATGCAAGTTCGTGAGTGCGAGGGCGATTCATCGCGGTGACGCCGGCTGGTATTACGAAGAAATCGGAACATTGAGGCCGCCAGAACATGAGCGGAACGGCCGAAGTTGTCAATGTGTGGTAGACAGAGCTCGTTCAGCCCCACCAACACCGGTACAGACGCTCGAGGCAGTGAAGGGACGGCAGAACCCCGCATCCAATGAGCATCTCTGTGTACTTTGATAGGCGTCGAGTGGGTACAAAACGGCGTCCGGGAAGCCATCGTCCATGGGGATTCGGGCGAATTGGATTGCGAATATGCTGCGAAGACAACCATCTATTCGCAGGTTCGACCCGAGCGTTCCGGTGATATTGAGCGCGGCAGAATCGGCGTATGTAGGGCGAGCGCATAGCAGCATATAAGTCGTATTGTCCCCCCGCTCATAGGGATACACTGCAGTTGGTCCATCTACTTTTCCAATGACGTACTTACGTCCCAGCCGGCTCAGACGCGCCAGAGCCCGAAATTTTGCAAGGAGCGACGAAAAACCCCACGAGACTTGCCATTCCGCAGGTGGCGTGTTCGATGAAGAAGGGAAAGAAAGAGAGCAAAAGGAAGTATGGGAACTACGACAAAGAAACGGAGCGCGCTTACCTTTCGGGGGGAGGAGACGATGCTCTGATACGCTCCTTGTCCGTCTTCTTCTGGCTGCCTTGTGGCAGGGACGGATTCCGCAGCGGCGCGAATGCCAACGACGCGACCGATGACCCTCTAGGTCTTCCTCCAAACGATTCTGCTCTTGGCCATTCGGCCGAGAAACTCTCCGTCGTGCTCTGGGGGGAAGGACTAGCAATACTCGAGAGCGTCGTCACGCGGCTCAAGGGTTCAGCGTCGCCGCCCTTGGTTTCCTCTTCTTTCCTTTGCGGTTGTGACTCGACGGTGAAGTAGTCCGATTCTGCCTTGCCGGAAGGCTGCACCTGGGTCTTGGGCGAGACATCGGAATCGGGGCTTTGGATGTCGAGCATCGACCGCGGGGTAGGCCCTGACATTGTGTGTCGACGCTGCTGTTGCTGCTGGTGCTGCTGTTGCTGAGAGGCCTGGGATTCCCACTGAGGTTTCGGAAAGGACGATTTCGGCGACGGTGGGGAAGGACTATCTTTGCTGCCCTTGGTCTTCTTCTTCTTCTTGCCGCTTTGCGGAAGCAGAAATACGCTGCGCCAATTTTCGGATGGTCTCATTGGAGTCTCTGCAATTGCTGTGTAACTGGAGTCAGCTTGGAGACAGCAAGCGGCCAACGCCAGCGAGTCCCGGAAGGAGGCAAGCAAGCGCGGCGGTGAAAAGGTCACCAACGGAATGCAAAGGGCCAAAGGGGGACTGTGGGACGAGGTGTCCGGGAAAGGGCTGAAAAGCAGAGTGCCAAACGCTCAAATGGTGTTTGGCGCGCTCAGATGACAGATGGTGGTGGACTGACTACACCGTCTAAAGATGGAAAGGGGCGCCTGTCGACTCGAGTTGGTGGTTCGAACGGGGACCGTCAGGCGTCAGAGCGTCTCGCAGTCTGGTATGCTGTGTGGAAAGCAGGATACGGAGCAATGACGAGAGGTATGAAGAACGGATGGGTGTGCGAGAGACAGTAGGATACGTATGAGCGGAGGGGATTCGAGGTGTGTAGTTCCGGTGTGTGCTGGTGCTGGGGGGTAGCTTTCGTTGCACGCAAAGCTGAATCAAGAGGAGTATGGCGAAGTTCTTTCGTTGGGTCGTTTTCCAAGGTTGGAAGAGAGGCTGGCGCAAAGGTTATTTGGATTCGAAGAGATGCGCAGCAATGCCAACGAGGCAATGTTAGCAAGCGCGGCGTGGGAAAGACGGGGCTCTCTTATGGCAAGGGGAATCCAAATACAGCCGAGGAGGCGGTTCTGCCAAGGCTTGCGGGGCCTCACAAGGCACAGAAAAGCCCGAGGATGGTGTTGCTGTCGACGAAGCCGTGAAAACGGGGTGTGTGGGGCGTAGCGGCGGCGCGAGTCGAGGGTCTAGAGTCTAGGTGACGGCAGACCGTGTCGGTGAGCAGGTGATGTCCTTAGTCGACCGGGATGACAGCTGTTGCTGCAATAGGGGCGATAACTGGGGGGAAGCTGAGCTTGGTTCGCGAATGGTAATGTACAGTAAGATGACGAAGACTGGATGGAAAAGGTACGCTGGTAGTTTATGTTTGTAGTCGCCTCATAGTCGATGTGCAGACAGGCACAGGCAGCTGAATGCGGGGGGCTAAGAGAGAGAAAGCAGAGCGCGGTACGAAGTGTAAACTGGGCGTGGAACGGGGCGAGGATAAGACAGAGTCTGGTGGAAAAGAAGTCTAGAAATTGGTGTTAAAAAGTCTGGGCGTGCGTCGTTGGTGATGCTGATTGTCGAATAGATAGACACGAGGAGACTGGCTGTGACGGAGGAGGACTTGGCCTGGTCTAATCAAGTACGGGAGCAGTGTGTTTCCTTAGTGCCCCAACAGCAGCAGTAATAATATCATCAGCAACAGCAGCAGCAGCAGCGCTTGCGCAAATCCCGAGCGTGAACGCACAGATCAAGCTGGTCAAGGGAGAATCGGCAAGGAACGACAGCAAGCAGGGCTGTTGTTGTCTGGTCTCGACCTGTAGTGGATGATGGGCGGTAGACTTTGATAGACTCTGGACGCGCTGGTAGGGGAGTGAGAAGGTAAGGGCGGGAGGGTGGAGGGGCCCGGAGAGCAGGAGCAGGAGCAGGTAGGTGCAGGTGCAGGTTGCAGGTGCAGTGCGCAAGTGAGTCTGGCCGGCCGGAAGGAGCAAGGTTGGCTGGAGTTTGTTTGATCAAGTTTAGGCCCACAGTGCAGGTGAGACCTGCGCATGCAGCGAGATTTGCATGTGGATTATGTACCCCTCCCCTTCTGCTCCTGCCAGCGAGGCGAAATCAGTGGAGCTGGGTGGGAGCTTGGACTATTTCAAGGCATTAGCTTCACCAGCTGCGTTCTTGCACTTGCACTTGCCGCGCTCAATGTCGAGCCGACGGGTTGCAGCTTCCATCTGGGAGCAATGCAGCCAAAGCCGCCTACCTGCCTGCCTGTGCCTCTCCCAGCGAGAGAAAAGTCGTTATCGAGTGCAGGGCTGTTTATTTTTTCTTCTTCTTTTTTGGTGAATGGTGGTAGTTTACACTTTTAGGTACCTGGGTACGTACATCCAGAGCCTTAATGGCAGTTGCTATTCAACATTAAGGAGCAATGAAATCTCGGAATCTCGAATGTTGAATCTCAATTCTTTCGGCGACTGCCCCTGAGGACCCCTGGATGCCATCAAGCCCTTGCACACACAAGAAACCCTTAACCCCATCTGGGCTCCAATAGATACGACAGTTCCACGGACGCGGCCTCCGAGACTTCCTCTACAACATCCCGAAACAGCAGAGCTAAAAAATACCTGAGAGCAAGTCCAAAACTCGCCAAGTCCACTCCAAGTACCGAACCCAATCAAGTTTGACCTCTGCGGCGCCTCCAATACTACAACTTACCTCACTTTCAAGCTCACTTACAAGCTTCTCGGGTGCCGTCTCCAACCTCGGCGCCAACAAGGCCCACCCCTGTCGGACATCTTCTCAATCTCCCCCAGGCACTTGCTCGATACAATACCACAGAAAGATTCCTCACCAGGATTGGCTCTGAACGAACATACTGTCTGTCATACTGCGGTGACATGACATGACATGATGCCGCTCCCAAGTGGGTGTGCAATGTTCCTCGTTTGTCTGTGACATCTTCCAAAGGCAGTTATGCTAACCTCGTCCGACGCAGACGGTCTTACGTGTATTTCTGTCCGACGATGCTACTCCACCCCCCTGATGTGCCTGGTTTAAGGCTCGCGAAACAGTGATTCGATTATAGGCTTCACCGCCGTGTCATCGTCTTCACATCATACCACAACCCTTTGTTTTCTGTCGCACAACCCTCCGAGCCCCCTCCGAGATTCCAGCAATGTGGATTGCGGCGGCACACGGCAACATAAACGCAGTAGGTAGTGCGCCAAGTTGATTATCGCTGATGGGGAGGGGGGGCAGTCATTCCTTTCCAGAGGTACATTGGAGGTTTCCGTATACCAGCACGGGGCCGCAACTGATGGCGGATTGGCTTGCACCATCAGCCATGCACTCCCACGTCTGCCCAGCCGGCCACCCGTGTGCTAAGATTGTCGTCTTTGCAGCCTTCGCTCGACTCATCGCAACTTCACCCCTCCCTCTCGTTTCTGTCGACCACTCATCCACCTCTAATCAAGTCTTGGCAAATCACCCAAACATGCCGGTCAATCTCTCCCAGTTCCCAGGATGAAGGGATAAGTGAAAGTCTGAGCAAGACTCAAGTCGGTGTATGTGTGTGTGTTTGCGCGCGCAGACACACACACACACACACACACCAAGCTTTGCTTTCTCACCTCCGGCCTAGTTTCTTCTCATTTCTTCTTGTTAATGAGATGTCATACCTCTCTTGACTGAGCCCTGGTCCGCAACTTCGCAACTTGGCCCACTCAATCCACACTTCGTGCCCAACGCCTGGCTTGATGGACCTGGCCCGGTGCCGTATCGGACATGGCGGAAGCGGCTCATTTCATCAACCTCTTCTCCGGCGCGCAATTATCTTGGCCAGGACCCCGTTCGTATTGCAGGGTGCCGTCTTGGTCACTGGGGTGTCGTTTTGAGGGATCGGCTAGACCACGCTACAACGTGCAGTCAAGTCAACGATGCAGCCCCGAGATGGGGAATGCAGAGTGCCAAAAGGGACAAGCTTCCAAGACACCAAGCCGGCAGGCACAAGCGGTTGGGAAAAGAGGCAGCCCATGCCAAGGGGGACAACGACGACTACGTGCCGACTGGCGTAGCGTTTACCTTTCCACGGCATCTGACAAATATCCATGTTCGCAATGATGCCATTCGTAGCCCGCATGTGTTGCCCAGCAATCCGTCCCGATATCCCGGCCGTCGACAACGTTCCGCCACGGCTGTGTCCTTACCACCTTTCACTGGTACAATCCTCATCGCGACAAGAGGCACCGCCGTTCTGCAGTTTCAACCGAAACACAGGCCGCAAGGTTTCTGATCAGGGTCCAATTGACGGACCAGCCATATCGCTCATCTGAGCCACAGGGCCGGCAGGGAACCGCGTCCGCTTGCCGTCTATCAGATTTCAGCTTGCTTTTGTTGGACGGGAACCGACAACCCTGGCAGACTGATGGTTGACGACCGTCTCCAAAGTCGAAGAGTAGCTTCCTCCCGTCGCCCATCAATGGATCTGACCTTGCCTGCGTCTGCAGTCCGAGTCGGGGATCTTGCCGCGGCTTGCGGCTCGTGGCACGTAACTCGCCAGCGCGGCTTTCCTCTTACCTGCTTGCTTCATGCAGCGTCCCTATCTAGCATACAACCGACACCAACCAACACCAACGCCTCATGCTGGCCAAGTCCAGAGATTGTGCACATCTGCAACCACATCTGCGATCGCTTGCGTAAGTTGGCACGTAATCGTCTGTACTGGTCTCTGTGCATGCCGAAGAACCTACAATAGCCGAGCAGCAACTGTTCATCTGCTGTGTTGCCATGCCTCTCCATCTTAGTAGCTCAGTCGCCGATGCGGAGGAGGGCTGCAGGTCAGAATTCGAAAGCCGGCGCCAGGCGCAACCCGTGATCTTTGTCACTCTCTCTGCCCAATACATGGCCTCAAGACACCGCCGGTCTTGGCGACCCTAGCACTCGCGGAGAAAGGACACACGCACGCACGCAGGACGGCATCTGACTCGCAAAGACCCAAGCCAAGACTTTAAGACCACATCTTTCGGGGAACTAGGAAGAATAACATGAGACACCAACCCAACATTAAAACAGCTAACCCTCACGCCAGTAGCACATGCTCGCGGCTAGCCACTAAAAGGAGCTGAGGAGGCGATGCTCCAGTTTCCCTGCGGGCCATCCCGTCCCCGTCCCGGCCGACCGACCATTTCCCCGGTATACCGACGCAGCAGCTACGGAGGCGGTGCCTGGAATGGGATATCCCCTCTTCCTCCCCCGCGGACCCGCTCAGACTCTGTCAGATATCGAGAAATCGGACGTGCGGGTTTCCTTGGGAGGCTGGGGGGCCCAATGTCCTCCTTCCATCGTTCAGATGGAAGGCATATTTCCGATTACTGCTGTGGGCCCTCCTCCGTTCCGGGGTTCCCTCATTGAGCGGCCCAGATCCTCCAGTGATTCGCTCAGCCGCTCTACCGCTCTCGATTTTCCTGCGATTTACTAGATTGTTTTTCAGAGTCATGCCGGCGTGCGTGCGGCCGGTCCGTCGTCTTGTCGACGGCGTCTGCCTTGGCATTTCATGCCCCTCCCACTTCCGTACTGCACCGTCCTGAATCGTGCTTCGTCCAAGTCGCCATCGTTGCAACCTTGCGCGACCAACGCGGCCTTGGCGCGTTTCTCACATCACTCTTCGTCAATGTTTCACTCTCTTGAAGCCTGGGGAGAGAAGGGGGTTTGTTTTGTTGGTAAGCATATCGCGCGAACAATGAAAAACCACGGCCACATTGTCTTTGTTTTACTTTAATTTTGCTAGGAAAACTTGCCGGGAACTTGAACCTCCTTGGTCCCTAGCACTTTTTTCTCTCTCGAACCCTACACTCTTCGGCGCTCGGCGTCGGCATGTATGTCTGCATATCGCTCGCCTCGGACAAAAAGTTGTTCGGTTGGACATTGTACTTTGAATTCTTAATCATTCCCTTTGGGGGGTTCGTTCACACCTTCAACCCGCGCTCGCCCCCCCCACCAGCCAGTCAACCAGGTCCAGTGTTTGTCCCAGGAAGCAAAGACGCCTGAACGCCGTAACAATGCGAGCATCCCTCTACCGGGCCCCCATTTTGTTCCTCTCTTCTTCCCAAGTGTTCATCTTTTCTGGTTGTTGTCCGCCCCTCTCTGCCTCGGAAACCCAGTGGGTATAGATAGTCAGGTAGGCGAGGGACAGTTGGTGTTCTTCCTCAGGCCCTCCCCCACCTTCTCTGGCAGGTCTCTGTTTTGGTAACTACACACACACGAGCGGACACAGCAGCCTCGCCTTTTGATTCTTCCACTTCTTTGTATTCTTCTGCTTTCCTCGTCGCGGCCAGCTGCTCTCCCACCTTGCCGTGCTGGTTGTGTAGACCGTGGCGCACCACGATGGCTCAAGCGTACGTGCGGGACAGGTTGCGGAGGTACCAGTCCACCAGCTTGCGACCGACCTTAGCTTCCGAGATGTGAATGAGGTCCTAGATTGGGTCAGTCACTGTTAAGAATGGTGGCATGAGTAGGAATTTTTATTCATGAAACTTACACCCTGCATTGCGTAGTCCAGGTCGCTGATGTTGACGAGGTCGCCGTCGAGCAGGCTGGGGTGGTCGGTCCAGCGCAGCTGCTTGGTGCGCTGCTTGTTAACGAGGAGCCAGGAACGGAGCTCGTCGGGCTTGACCTCGAGGAAGCCGGCCAACTTGTTAAGGTCCATGGTGGTGTAGAGGCGGAGGTAGGACTTGACAGTGGGGCTCCACATGTTGATCTTGACCTCCTCCATGAAGACAGCGAGGTGGTGCTCGACGGGGTCGATGTTGGACTCGGGGTTCTCAAAGTCAGGAGGCACGGGGGAGATAAACTTAGGGCAGGCGGAGCGGAAGAGCTCCTCGAAGATGGGCAGTGACTCGGGTCCGCCACGCTGGAGCTTGAGGAGCTGGTCGCCGTACTTCTCGCGCAGGGCGGAGTGGATGGTGTCGTCGAGACGGGTGGGGTGGAAGGCGACGCAGATGGCGATGAGGGCGTACATCTGGTCGTTCTTCTTGGTGATGGAGTCGTACTGGGCGTTCTTCTGGAAGTTCTTCGTGCGGGAGACGTAGATGAGGATGTGGCTGAACATCTTGATGGCGTCGGCGTAGCGGTGCATCATCATGTAGGAGAAGCCGACGTAGTAGTAGGTGGTGAAGTGGGCGGCCATGACACGGGCGAACATGGCCTTCTTGTTGAGCTCGATGTCGTCGAGCGTCTTGAGGGCGAGGCTGAAGTCGCCGAGCAGGCAGTGGACGCGCAGCAGGCCGATGATGGAGAAGTAGCCGAGCATGCGGTACAGGTTCTTGTTGCCGTACTCGCCAGCGACGGCCATGGGGTCCTCGTTGCGGCGCATGGCGGCCAGCTGCTCGGTGATCTGGGAGCGCTGGATGAGGGAGTAGAGGACGTTGAGGACGGAGTAGCAACCCCAGGTGTTGGGGTTCTCCTTGAGAACCTGCATCTCCTCCTCGTTGTTACCCTGGCGAGCGATGCGCATGCGGTAGGAGGAGAAGGAGTTGAACTGGTAGATGAACTCGTCGATGACGTCCCAGGCCCAGTAGTACTAGGGCAAGGATGAGTTGTTAGCTGTTTGCTGCTTGCCGCAAGGTTGAAATCCCACCACAAGCTGAACGTGTGCGCGTTCATGAAGGGAAAGGGGAGGGGAGAGAGAGACATACGGAGGGCGGCTCAAGGTCGACGGGACCCTCGCTGTTGAGGATGAAGTGGAACAGACTGCAGTACGAGTCGTAGCTCTGGAACTTGACCTCGAGGGGCGCGGAGAAGTCGAGGGGCTGGGCGGCGGCTGCGAGGCGAGACTGGATGTCGTCGGTCTGCTGGGCCATGGTCAGGGAGCTGACCTGCTCGAGGTCCTCGCCAATGTTGTCCTCGTACTGGACCTGCTCCTTGTAGTCGTTGACGAGGGCCTCCTCCTCGACGTCGCTGTCATCGTCGACGGCGCGGGCGGGCCGCTCTCCATTCTGGTAGCCGCTCATGGTGGGTGGTTGTGCGGGTTGGTCTGTCTATTTCCCGCTCACGGAAGGAAATAGAACTTCGGGAGGAGAAATTGTCGGGATCCGAAAAGGGACTGGGCGAGAAGTCGTGATGTCGTCAACTTTTGGTGTTGAGGACAGATGGGCGGTCGGCGGGAGGGAGGGGGGCGTCGGTCGAAGGAGGGAGTGGGTGGGGGGATCTCGACGAAAAATTTCCTCTATTCTGCTTTAGGGGGGGGAGGGAGCGGCGCAATTGCTGAGGTATCGCAAAGTGCAGCGGACAGTGGTTTTTGCGATTAGGGTTCGGTTCACCCGGTGGTCCCCATTAATTCGATATGTGAATAGAGAGATCAACTGGAAGCACTAATCGGGGTGATGTTTCTAGGCGGTGCTTTGGCGGGGCATCTGGTTTTTTCTCTCGTTCTATTATTTTTATTTTCCAGGCTGCACTGCTGCACTTGGCTGGCTAGCTTTGGCCATGGAGGGGTACAAGACACAGCTGGCGGGCTGCCTGCTGAGGTAATTCGTCCACCCCTCCAAATCGACCGATTCACTCTCCCCCCTTCCTCCCAAACTTCGTAGGCAATCTATTACCTACCTTACCCAGCCTCAGAGCCTGATAGGACGAAAGCTGCATAGATACATACACTATACAGAATCACTCATCACTCACCCAAGCAAGCCTCCAACTGCTTTGAGCTGAACTCCAAACACACCCCTCCCTCCTCTGCTTCCTTCCCCCTTGTACTTGACTTGACAAGCTGCAGGACAAGGAAGAGTCATCCAGCATCCCGTGCGAAACTTCTTGCAGCAGGTGGCGAATCACAGCACTGCTTCGCTGTTTTTGCTTACACTCACTTCAGTTCCATTTGGAGAGAAGTGGCCTATTAGTCACCCGCCAGGGCCAATTAGTTGCCGAATCATCATCCTCCTCATCCTTGCCAGCCACCATCATCACCAAAGCGTGCCTTGAAAAACCTCCCTTCTTTTCTCAGGCTGTTACCTCACCTTGGGACTCTTGGCCAGTATTTACAACTATATACAAACAAGCTTGCTCTCTCTCCATCTCCCCCCCCCCCCCCCCATCCCTCATTCACTCAGTTCTTTCATCTGGCTTTACCTTTCTGTCCATAGCACTTTTGATACCCCCTTCCCCCGTCACTTCCCTTCACATCACCACCCATCATGCCTGTCGTCACACCTGATAAGTTGGCAAGCCTGCAAAGGCACGCCTCCGATGTACGGAATGTAAGTTTCTACCCTGTCCCATCTCATCTCATCTCATCTCACATGTCGCCCAACACTACTAACCTCCATCTCCAGATCTGCATCCTGGCCCATGTTGACCATGGCAAGACGTCCCTGACAGACGCCCTCCTCGCAACAAACGGCATCATCTCCCCCAAGCTCGCTGGCAAGATCCGCTACCTCGACTCGCGGCCCGACGAGCAGCTGCGCGGCATCACCATGGAGTCCTCTGCCATCTCCCTCTACTTCTCCATGCTGCGCCGTTCCGCCCCGGACGCCGAGCCTGAGGCGAAGGAGTACCTCATCAACCTCATCGACTCGCCCGGTCACATCGACTTCAGCAGTGAGGTCTCCACCGCCTCACGCCTATGTGACGGCGCCGTCGTCCTGGTCGACGCTGTCGAAGGTGTCTGCAGCCAGACCGTCACCGTCTTGCGGCAGAGCTGGACCGAGAAGCTGAAGCCCCTGCTTGTCATTAATAAGATCGACCGCCTCGTCACCGAGCTCAAAATGTCCCCCGCCGAGGCCTACACCCACCTCAGCAAGATCCTCGAGCAGGTCAACGCCGTCTTGGGCAGTTTCTTCCAGGGCGAGCGCATGGAAGAGGACCTTAACTGGCGCGAGCGCATGGAGGAGCGCGTCCAGGCCGCCGCCGCGAGAGAGGCCGACGCCGATGCGACAACCGAATCGGGCGAGCTTCAGTTCCAGGAGCGGGACGACGAGGACCTGTACTTCGCGCCCGAAAAGAACAACGTCATTTTCAGCAGCGCCATCGATGGATGGGCCTTTACTGTACGGCAGTTTGCGAGCTTGTACGAGAAGAAGCTCGGCATTAAGAGGGGCACGATGGAAAAGGTGCTCTGGGGGAGCTTCTACCTCGACCCCAAGACCAAGAAGATCCTGGGCCAGAAGCATCTCAAGGGGAGGAATCTGAAGCCCATGTTCGTCCAGCTGGTTTTGGAGCCCATCTGGACCGTCTACCAGGCCACCGTCGGCGGCGACCAGGGAAGGGGCGACCCGGCCTTGCTGGAGAAGATCACAAAGTCCCTCGGCCTCACCATCCCCCCTCACATCATGCGCTCCCGGGACCCGCGGCTGCTCCTGACGACCGTCTTCTCGTCCTGGCTGCCGCTGTCGACGGCGATGCTAGTCTCCGTCATCGAATCCCTGCCATCTCCCCCGGTTGCACAGGCCGAGAGGCTGCCCGAGATGCTCGAAAGCGTCCCCGGCGCTGACTCGGTCGACGAGCAGATCAAGGATGCTATGGTCTCCTTCAAGACCGGCCCGTCCGACCCCGTCGTGGCGTACGTCAGCAAGATGGTCTCGGTCCCCGAAAGCGAGCTGCCTCATAAGAAACGCAAGCCCGGTCAGCTGACGCCCGACGAGGCGAGAGAGCTTGCGCGCAAGAAGCGAGCCGAAGCGGCTCGCGCCCAGGCCGCGGCGCCGTCCGCGGCCGCCAACGGCATCGACGACCTCACGACGGCCCTTGAGGAGGTCGACCTGGACGGCTACGCCCCCGAACACGAGGAAAAGGAGGTCGACCCGGAGCACCTCATCGGGTTCGCGCGCATGTACTCGGGCACCCTCTCCGTCGGCGACCCGCTCTGGGTCATCCCGCCCAAGTGGTCGCCCGCGAACCCCAACGCGTCGCCGCAGCCGAAGCAGATCACCGTCACGGCGCTCTACATGCTCATGGGCCGCAACCTCGAGAGCCTCGAGTCTGTCCCCGCGGGCGTCGTCTTCGGCATCGGCGGCCTTGAGGGCCACCTTCTCAAGAACGGCACATTGTGCAGCCGGCTCGAGGGCGCCGTCAACCTTGCCGGCATCGCCACCCTCGGCAAGCCCATCGTCCGCGTCGCCCTCGAGCCCGTCAACCCGGCCGACCTGGACAAGATGATTCACGGCCTGCGCCTGCTCGTCCAGTCCGACCCGTGCGCCGAGTACGAGCAGTTCGGCAGCGGCGAGCACGTCCTCCTGACCGCCGGCGAGCTGCACCTCGAGCGCTGCCTGACGGATCTGAAGGAGCGCTTCGCCCGCTGCGACATCCAGGCTGGTGCCCCCATCGTCCCCTACCGCGAGACCATCGTCCGCGCTGACGAGATGCGGCCCCCGGCCAACAAGGACCTCGGCCGCGGTGTCGTCGTCGGCACCACCTCCTCCAAGCAGGTCTCCATTCGTCTGCAGGTCCGCCCCTTGCCCGCCGACGCCACCGACTTCCTCCTGAAGAACGGCGATGTCATCAAGCGCATGTACTCGGACCGCACCGCCGCCTCCCAGGGCGGGGACTCGACGCCCGCGGCTGAGGCTACGTCCGAGTCCGCGACCGCCGGCGCCGAGGAGAAGATCGATATCGACACGGACGTGACGGCCGCAGCCAAGATCATGTCCCTCGACGACTTCAGAAGCGGCCTGCAGTCGGCCCTCGAATCCACCCGCGGCGGCCGCGAGCACTTCAAGTCCGCCGTCGACCGCATCGCCGCCTTCGGCCCCCGCCGCACGGGTCCCAACCTCCTCATCGACTCGACCAAGGAGGGCCTCCTCACCAAGCTCTTCTCCCCGTTCGCCGAGCGCGAAGGATCCGCGGCGCCGCAGGCCGACGAGGCCCTCCGCCCCGTCCACGTTGCCGACAAGATCCCCTACGCCTTCCAGCTTGCGACTGCCCAGGGCCCGCTCTGCCACGAGCCCGTCCAGGGTATTGCCGTCTTCATCGAGGACGTCGTCATCAACGCCGCAGAGGACGACGAGCCCGCCTCGGCCCCGACTGCGCGCGACCGCCTCCCCCGCCTCACGGGCGAAGTCATCAAGACCGTCACGGCCTCCCTGCGCGCCGGCATGCTCGACTGGTCGCCGCGGCTGATGCTGGCGCTGTACACGGTCGAGATCCAGGCATCGACCGAGGTCCTCGGCCGCGTCTACGACGTGCTCACGCGCCGCCGCGGCCGCGTCCTTGCCGAGGCCATGAAGGAGGGCACGCCCTTCTTCACGATCCAGGCCGTGCTTCCCGTCGCCGAGTCCTTTGGCTTCGCCGACGAGATGCGCAAGCGCACGAGCGGCGCCGCGCAGCCCCAGCTCATCTTCGCCGGCTACGAGGTCCTCGACGAGGACCCATTCTGGGTGCCCTTCACCGAGGACGACCTGGAGGACCTCGGCGAGCTGGCCGACAAGGAGAACGTCGCCAAGCGGTACATGGACGGCGTGCGGAGGAAGAAGGGCCTGTTGGTCGAGGGGAGGAACGTGGCGAGGGATGCCGAAAAGCAGAAAACGCTGAAGAGGTAGCGATGTTGTCGTGAAGAGAGGGAGACCAGGCGGCGGGGAAAAGAAATGATTAGGAAAGTAGACGTAGACTACGTTCAACGAGAGATTGAAGCGATGAAACCTTAACAACGAAACATTTGTTCTGTCGAAAGTTCAGTTTTACCCTGGTTCAATGTTGAGACTCCCGCGTCGTCGATAGAAATACCTCTCAACGGATAAAAAACAAATACACGCATATTTTCTTCTTCACAGATAACATCTCATGAAGCACAATACATTGTTTGTACTTTGTATTTCATTCCGTTTGCCTGTCATTGTCTATCTAGCATCTCATGGACGGACCGAACCACACACCCAACCGCCAACGGCACGCCCAACACACCGCCCAACACACCGCCTTACCAGTCTCACCCTCCGTTCTTTCCATTCGGTCCATTTTCCAGTCCATCGCCATCAATCATTCTGTGGTATCGGAGGGGAAAGAGAAAGCAGGAGAGAAGAGGGTGACAAAATGGTCGTCTCAGACAAGATACGCAAGGGTTAGTTGTATAAAGGAGGAAGAAGGAAGAAGGGTTGAGAGGCAATGAACCGTCAGACGTAATACGACCATCCATACATCATTCAAAATTCCCATTATCATACCTGGGAGAGGACGAGTTCATCTATCGTTGCACTGCGCGTCGGATTCTGCTAAGAAAAGAGACCGATGAAAGATGGAGAGAGAGGAGTCGAGAGTGCTAGTAGAAAAACTGTGGTTGAGATTTCTGTGTGAATTCCCTACGCTCCCTTTTTATCACTGGGAGCAGAAAAACCCTGGCGGATAGGTTTCGCTGATCTCTAGACCCTTCAAACGGAGGTTCCGAGTACAACAGAGGAGGGAGAGGAGAACAAAGGAAAAGAGAGAGAATAATGAGAAGGGGAAGAAAAACAACATGGTCATGAGCCCCCTTTCCTTCCAGCATCCCATGAGCCGCCAACTTTTTTAGTAACCACTTCGCAAACTCCGATGAATGCGTGCGAGAGTGCGCGCCTTCTCCAGTCGTTGAGAGTCGAGGAGACCTTGTCTTGTCCACGATGTATGTCGAGCCATCGGAGACAAGGACCGCAGAGGGTGTGCCGAGATCAAAAGAAAAAGGGATGTTTTATCACCCTTCAGCGGATCCGAAATGAGCCAGATGTAGTTCGTTGGAGGAGAGCAAAGTATCGAGAACGAGGAGAATCATGCCCTTCAAGCCCCAAGTAAGCGGTTCGTGCCGTAAAGTCGTTCGTCAGAATCGTATTCGGAGTCATCTGGGTATATGTGACGAGAGATATCGTCTAGGCCGCGCATGCAGACACGCGGGCGCATCTTCTCAGCGACAAATGCCGACTCAACCCCACCGGGTCCGGCTGGACGCTGAAGGATGAATGGACTGCGCACGCCCGCCCTCTAGGCGGCGCCCCGAGGGCCAACGTTGCGACGGCCCTTGTTGGGGACCGTGGTCCAACCGTCGTCCTCCACAGGCGCATCCGAGTCGGCAGCCTCAGCGGTCGCCGAAGCAGGCGACGACTGCTTCTCGGGCGCAGGGCCGTTGGAGCGAGGGGGGCGACCACCCTCGAAGCGACCACCGCCGCGGGGGCCGCCGCGACCACCGCGAGGTCCGGAGGGGGGACCACGGGGAGCGCCAGCCGATCTCCAGCTGTTGGCCTCGGCAGCGCGAGACTTGGGTGCCTCCTTGGGCTCCCTTGGCTCTCTGGGCTCTCTGGGCTCTCTGGGCTCCCTAGGCTCTCTGGATCGGACGGGAGCCTTCTGCTCGTCAGAGCCGCTGGCCTCCTTAGGGGCATCTCCCTCCTTGGGGGCCTGTTCCTTGGGGGCCTCAGCCTCTGCCTCCTTGGCAGCCTCCGCCTTGGCAGCCTCCTCGCGCTCGCCGTTAGCCTTGGCGGCGGCCTCTTGGGCAGCCTTCTCCTCAGCCTCCTTGGCGGCAGCTTCCTTGGCAAGACGGCGCTCCTCCTTAGCCTTCTCCTCGGCCTCACGCTTCTCCTTCAGCTGTTGCTGCTTCTTCTCCTCAATCAGACGCTCCTTTGCGGCCGTGTCGATGGGACGAGCGGCACCAAAGGGGCTGGCCTTGGAGTCGGAGCTGGTGGCAGAAGCGGCATCGGGAGCCTCGGACACGGTGCGCTTGGCCAGGTTCAGCTTGGGACGGCCAACAGGGGCAGCGGGGGCAGCCGCGGGCGAAGATGGGGCCTCGCTGCCGTCGCGAGACTGGCTGGCGGACTTGCCAGAGGCGTCGGGGCGCATGTTGGATCTCCACTGGTTGTCCTTCTCGGCAGCAGTCGGCACACGCTCAGGGCGGGGAGGGCGAGAGTCCTGGCGGTCCTGGCGGGGCGCCTGACCTTCACCCCAAGCGGCGGGGGACTGGTGGCGGTCGCGGAACTCACGGGGTCCATCGTTGGTACGGGGACGGCTGCCTTCGCGGGAGCCATCCTCCTTGGGAGCGACGGGAGAAAGGGGGCCTCTGCGCTCCCAGTTGCCAAAGTCACGGACTTTGCCATCATCCTCGCGGGGCTCGCGGGGCTCGCGGGGGCCACGGCGCTCGCCAAAGTCGGAGGGACGGCGGTCATTTCCACCACGGCCAGGCAAGTCGGGAAGGGGTCCCTTACGGGACCAGTCGCTGAAGTCGCGGTTGGACTCACCGCCACGGTCACCACTACGGGCTGATGTCCTGTCAATAATTGCGAATGTCATTTGTTCAGCGAGAGAGGGTACTCACGAGGGTCGGCAATCTTGATTCTGATGGCACGTCCCTGGAAGGTCTGGCCGTCCAGAGTCAGAGCCTGCTTCAGTCCCTCGAGATCCTTGAACTCGGCGTAGGCGAAACCCTTGGGGCGCTGCTGCTCGCGGTCCTCGATAATACGGACGCTGACAATATCGCATCCCTCGAAGAACTCGTTGACAGTCTCCTCAGTGGCATCGTACGACAGGTTGCCGAGGTGAGCGGTGTAAGGGGGTCTCTCGGGAAGCTTCTGGGGAAGGTTTTCGCGGATGGAAGAGTAGCCACCGTAGTCTCCTGTAAAACGAAGGTTAGACTAAGCGTTTGCATTTACAACTGACCGAGCTGCCGACTCACTTCGCTCGGAACGATCGCCGCCGGCGCCGGCGCCGCTACCCCAGCCACCTTGGCTGGGACGGTAGCCTGCGCGGTCGGTGGCGGGCAGAGCCTGAGTGCCTGCAAACAAATATCAGTAGGGAAGAACGCATCGGTCAGAGGCGGGGTCGCCGAGCAGTCGCATACCGGCTACAAAAGTGTCAGCAAGAATCATCAGGAGAGTTTGTCAACGGCAAAAACTCACTGTACGTATCCTCGACCTCATCAGCCCATGAGCCTCCGTAGCCTTTTAGTCCAGATGTCAGTCCATATCCACCATGTGCGCAACAAATCGGTCGTTCAGGCTGAACGACAGAGCCGATTGAGTCGGCCATCGGGTGTCTGCAGGGAGACAGGCGCCTGTCGGCATAGAAAGGGGGGCTGCGACTGACTTGAGTCCTGGAGGAAATCGCCAAGGGCCATCTTGACCTGCTCCTTCTTCTTGGGCGCTATGATGAAACGGTTAGCACTGGTACAGCTTCGAGACGACGCAGTGTACTCTGCGACAAAGGGACAGCCGGGTACGAACCCATGATTGCGGTGTTGAGGCGGCTTCGCGCGTCGAGTGAAATCGATGCGCGATGCGGGGGAAGTTCGTAGGGAGGCCGAACGGTGCGGCTTGTTTCGCTAGGGGTTGCGGGAGGAGGTGGTGGTGGTGCGGAGAGAGCAAGCGAAGAGAAGGCTGGATATCTCCGAGGGATATTCCGTAGGATTAGATGCCGTCCCTTTTGGTGTCTAGGCACGGAGGGGGGGATCTCTTGTACTGGAGAAGACGGTCGGTCGTCGGATGGCGATACGTCAGAGGGGGATACGATAGACTTGAATGGCCCAGCTTGCGGTGATTTGCTGGGGCTGGAGTCTTTGGAGGAAAGGTCGAAGTTTTACCCGCGCAAGCAGGAGGCAGAAGCAGAAGGGTGGTTGAAAGTTTGTGAGGGTTGGATAATTTTCTGGGAGTGGGAGGCACTAGCCCCGCTGCGGCCTAGCTTTGTTTTTCTACCTAGCGCCCCGCCAAAGACGCTTGGGCCAGCTACGCTGGGAAAACCCCGTGATTGAACAATCCCATTTTTGGAGAGGGGCTTCCGGTCATCATAGTCATCACTGGGGGCCTGCTCACTCTGTTTCTGGTAACTTCACTGGGGCGCTCAGCGGCTGCGCGCCCCTCCCAACCCCTCCAACCACCCCCAGTCCTTTCACTGAAAGGTGCCCTGTGCACAACTGGCAAGACCATGTCTGTCCTTTCACTTAGCGGATGGATGGTCAAGGTCATCAGCAGAAAGGAAAGAAAAAAAAGGAAGAAAAAGGGAATTGTGAATGATGTTTCAACACCCCACCTTCCATGCATCTACCTGATATGCACAGGTTGAAACTTCACAAAACACATTCGAAGTACATGTGCACCTCGCCTATTTGTCTACACCCCGTTTAATGCATTATCGGCTTGGATGAAAGCTTCCCAACTGCATCTATGTGTATAGCCTCAGCTGCCACTGGTATATATACGTCTATTCCAGCAACATCTCGCCGCAACCTGTTGCTACTTCCACAATGACTGATGATGCGAGAGACAACACCCCGGATCAGCGTGGCCGGCAGCGTCGGGGCCTGCTGCCGCCTGGCCTAGTTGATCTCATGGGTCCGCCCCTGAAGGTCGGCGCCTTGACAGGTGAGTGACATATTGAAAGAGATCGTCATCCTGAGACTTGCCCTCCAGCGGTTACTTCAACTGTTTTGTTCTCAAATAATGGCACAGCTAACACATCGTTATCCAGGAACCATCGGCATGTTCAGTGGTATCGCTGCAGGCATCATCCGCGACTCCACGCCAGCTCTGTTCGCTCTGGCATCCGGTATCCAGTGGTTTGCCCTCGGCTCAAGTTATTGGCGTAAGTTGTCTTGTGATCTCGTTCTCGAGGACCAATTGCTGACCTGTTTGTGCCAGTCTCGAGGACTGTGGTGATGAGCGCGTGGGGCGGCGAAGCGACGCTCCCCAATTCTTCCAAGGTCCAAGCCAGTGCTGTTGCGGGAGGCACGGCAGGCATGGTCGGAGGTTTGATCCGTAAGTTCTCCTGTTTCGACTGGTTCTCGTCACGTCTGACGACTTGCAGGTGGCCCGAAAAACATCATCCCCGGAGTGCTCGTTTTCTCGCTCATCGGGGGAACCGGCCAGGCATTCTACAACAGCATGCAAGGCCGGCCCGAGACCACCGAGAAGAGGAAGAGCATCTTCGAGTCGAGCTGGAGCCCGCTCAAGAAGCTCTCGGACGACGAGTACCGCAATATGATTGAGGAAAAGATGCTCAAGATCGACGCCGAGATCGCCCTCATCGACGACAAGATTGCTGAGCTGCGCTCAGCAAAGGAGGCCAACCCTCCGCCGCCTCGCCAGGAGCCGCCTCAGCAGCCACCGCCATCAACGAGTTGAGCCGGCGTATGGTCATCCCCATGTACAACATTTGTCAACACTGTAATTGTACCATGTACCAACAAGCACATAGCAGTTTCAGACCATTGCTGTTTGCTTCTCTCGTCTTGGTTAATACTTTATCACTTTATCCTTCTTTCAGAGGCCGTCGCCGTATGTATAAGACATATCGCTTGGTTATCCCATTGTCTTTGTCCATCTGCAATAGAAGGGTTGTCTGTGTTAGGAGTCTCCCAATCGATTCAGTCGCTGCCTACAAGGCATGCGTCGGCCAGGCGTACGGATATCACTTGTTTTGTGTTTGCAGCTTATTCCTGGCCGGCCACCTCCATGTTGAATCTCTCGGGGGAGGGGGGGTTCTTTACCCCGGACCGTCCAAGTTTCCAGAGTTCCCGCCGGGTGGTGCAGGTGCAGAATCCGGGCCAGGTTTGGGCTGGAAGGAATTCATCAGAAATGCCATCGTTTTATACTTGCCACGATCATCCCAAGAATTCCCAGTTGGGTTTCTTGAGGCACAATCTACCAGAGCATGGTCTTGCAACAGCCCCTCACGCCCTTGGCCGTGAAAGTTCCCAGCATTGACTGGCATTGTGCCAGTAATAATGAAGCTCTTGCCGGCAATCCCACGTCAGTCATCGGCCTCGATGGCAGCATACGGCTCGCCTTCCTGCATGTTCGGCCCGTGCTGTAAAAAAGAATGTTCTGAGCCTCTAATTATCAACCGGCCAGAGGATATGATCTATTGTCCGCTTGATGTTCTGCACTGTGCTCGGAAAACCAAGCGTTCTGGAGACCCCAGGAGAATATGTCTAAGGTCTCGGCATACCAGAGCCTGTTTGACGGGGAGTGGACTCCATCGAGGAGCGCTGTTCGTGGCAGGCACTGGAACCCGTCACGGGTATAACGTCTGTCTGCATTGTGGGCATGAGAGGATACCATACGCCGAATCGAGCATCCGCGTAAACCAGCAGGGCGGCCAGAGAATACGCCAGCATGAGTGTGAAGCCTGGCCTGACGCATCCACTCGGGCCCATGAAATCGAATGTTACACCCTATGGCTTTCGGGCAAAGGGTCCAGACTCACAACTCCAAACCAACTCGTCTGCATGCCATTCGGTGGGATATGCTCGATTCAATAATTGTTGGCAATAACAGAAACACGATGGATCGCACGCCAACATGGATCGGTGTCAGGGAGTCAAAGGCCCAGCAGCTAGCCAAGACACTCAAGGGGTGGGGGGATGGACCGACCATAAGCTTGCAAAAAGTGAACCATGATGAGGCCGGGCGTGGGTTGACTCTAACCAGAGCAGACGGGAGGGACCGACCGGCTTTCTCCTGGTCCCTGCGCACATCTACACCCCTTGCCCGGCTTATCTCAGCCACCGAGATACCATCTCCGTCATCGACGTATCCATGTCACGGGGTGCCGGGAGGCTGGATCTGGGAAACCCGAAGCCATGGAAGGGAACAGACGGACGAACAGGGCCGGGGGAGGGCAGATGATACTTTGTTAAGGGGGCCGGAGAGCGGCCTGCGGCATGTTGGGTAGTGAGTGCAGTTCGTGCTGGAAGGTCAGGTCAAGAGCAGCCCAGCAGCCCTAGCTTCGGCGCTACAACGTCTCATCTAATGCATGAGCGCTCTAGGCCGACGGAGCACGGCCCCTTGATGCAGTTGATGCAAGTAATTGTTGAATGATGAATCCCCCATCCCGACGAGAGCCATGTTGCGGCCCGCGGGACGGGAGGGAGGAAGCACGACGTAATAGGACGAGGTACGTACTGTGACAGATGCCCCCGGGATAACAATTTCCATGGATCCCTCATGGTCGAGACGCTCCACAATATGATCGCCAGACAACCAATGAGAGACGGTTTGGGCCGGAAGTGGCCGAGCATTCCATCCGCCAGGGGTGGGAATTAATCGACAGAGCGATGGAATGCCATGCGTTTGTGCCGGCCCTGGACCGGCTGGCACCAGGGCCAGGATGTACCTTTTCGCAGATGGGATTACGACGCGGTACTTCCACTTCAAAGTGACGATGGGCGACCGAGTTGGGGCGCTACCTAGGTACCTACCTATTGGAAGTAGACTTAGGTAGTGAGTATTGGTGATGATTGTCATTTATTTCCACCCGCCAAATTCCCCAAAGTGCCCTGTTCCTGGAAGCCGCTGCCCCGGCCCTTTTGTGCTCTTTTTGTTTTTATTTTTGGGTGCAATTCCAGCCCACGATTCTCTCCTGTCCATCCTTCTCTTCCCTGTCTCGATTCTGTCTGGGCCGTGTGTGTCTTAGCAATCAATCTTTTTGTCTCCCTACTTTTAATTTCTGTTGCTATCGAAACGGAACCAAGGACACCGTTATCTTTCATGGAGCTTGGGATGAGCTTAGATCCTACGCATCTCCTCCTCGTCGTTCCCTGAGCTATCCGAACATCCGACCAACCGGCCAATCCCACCCTGCATAGTCACATTCACATAATCCGCCAAGTGTTCCCGCACCGGAACCGATTTACGTGGGAATCCATCCCTCCCTCCGCCGCTCGCCCAGCAGCAGGGTTCCGTGTGGGAAGCCGCCCGCCTCGTGCCGAGAAATCAGTCAGTCAGTCTTTCTGACTGACTCCAGAGGCCAGACGGGGAACCAGGGCATAGACGGAGAAACGACGTCTTCTCGCATTTCGCCAATTCCTCCTCTCTTGTTGGAACTGCGTCACTCTTCTGCAAGAAGCTGCATCTCCGATCCCGTCAGCCATTTACTCTGCGAACCCGAGTCCAAACACACTCACACTCAAACGACCGTCCGTCCCTTTGCCCCAACGGAACGCATTCTCCGCATTGCTCCCCATCGCATCGAACCGCACTGCACCGCATCGCCGCCTTTTTTCCCCCCCAAACCACCTACCAACCATACATACTTCTCACCACCACGAAGTCCGATCCCACAAACTGCGACTGGGTATTTGTCTCTCCCTTCCGACTAAACAAGGAATTCCATCGTCGTCCCACCCGCCTCCGCCTGCCATCTTCCGCCCTCTGGCATTGTTCCTGCGGAACCCTTCCTTGCGCGACGCTTCTCTTGATTCCCTCGACCGGCCATCTGCGCTGGCAATACACACCTCGTCGACTACACACCGCGTGGGCGCCGAACTCTGCTGCACCAAGCCGAGTGTACATCGTTTTGCCAACCAGTCGCACGCAAACACACACACACACACCCAAGGACCGATTCTCGACGACATGGCGCGCTCAGATCGTTGGAAGCGGGAGTAAACGTCCGGAATACCACAACGATTCGGGTCTCTCCAGGCAAGTCGCCCTCCCTTGCCTTGCCTTGCCTTGCCTCGCCTCCCCTCTTCCGCTAGGTGTGATGGTCAATTCAGATTGCTGTTGGACTAACATCGTGATGTTGCTTGGTACAGACACCGAAGCGCGCCATTCATTGCGTGAGCCGTCCGCGCGCTCATTATGGCTCTGCTCAACCCGACCTTCGTCTTCGGCGTCGTCGTCCTCCTCTACCTGTCATCCTTCATTCTCTTCGCCGTTGTCCGAATCCTCACCGGCATATCAATCCAAAGAATAGGCTACTTCTCTCTACGGCGCCTCGCCTACACACCCCGAGATGGGTTCAAGATTGAGGTTCGCGGCTTGGGGCTCAACGTTCACCGCCCGACCTTTGCCCAGCCCACCTGGCTGAGCGTCGTCATCAGCGAGCTGACCGTCACGATCGACATTGCCGAACTCGAGGGGAAGAAGAGCGACGATAGCTCCACCGATTCCGACAACTCCGATGCCGAGGAGGATACCGAGACCCAGCTGCCCGAGCAGCCCAAGGTGCCGCTGCTACGGCGCGGAACTGGCGGTCCCCCGCCTCGGAGCGAGACCTGGAAACACCTTATGAAGCTGAAGGACCGCATGAAGAGGGCACACCGCAAGCTGAATTGGTTGCGCATGGTCGACGTCGTCGCCAGCAACTCCACAATCAAGGTCGTTGACGTGGGTGATGTGCAGTTTGGGAGCTTGACCGTCGCCGTCGATACACGGCGCAAGATGGTGGACCGCGCACGCTTCTTCTTTCAGTCCCGGACAGACAAGAATAAGCTGAAACAACGCCAGGCCGAGTGGATCATGACGTTGCGCAGCGTCCTCTTCACGCCAGAGGGCAAGGAGTCGCTCGAAATTCTCGACAACGCGACTCTGAACATCCATGGATTCTTGTACGAAGCGCTGGATGGACTGAGAGACGCCGCAATCGCCCTCAAGCTGGGCCGTGTTCACATACCCTACGACGATGTTCAACTTTGCGCTGATAGACTTAAGCAATGCAAGTTGGCCGCACGCTCGTCCCCCTTGTCGGACGAGCCGGCCGACGTCTTCATGGACAAGATCATACACGAGGTCGCCCAGCCCGGCAGCACCCACCAGGAGCTGATTCAGACGGTATCTGACTCTAAGGAATTCATTAGCTCGATCCTGAGGGGCGTCAAGGAGGTTCAGTTTGCCGTCAGTTTTGTTGGCATGACGAAGAGGGTTGAATCTGTCAAGCCCAGTGCCAAGCCTGTCATGCTGAACGCTTCTATGAAAGAGGTCGGCATCGACTTGCACCGCCTGGACCCCAAGTCTCCTTCCCACAGGATGTACTTCCCGTCCAAGGATATCGCCCACGAGGCTCTAGCCGCAGCCTTGTCCATTTCCGTAGGCGTCGACGATGGCGATGGCAAACCCGAAAGGCTGATTTACATCCCAATGGCAACGACCACGGTCAAGACGACATTGCCATCCAAGACTGTCGAGATGGCACAGGATGTCGGGGCCGAGGAGAGGAACGCAAACATTCTCTTCGCTAATTCCGTAGTGACATCTCCTTCAGTAGACCTCGACCCTCGCCACCTACCGCTCCTCGTCGCCATGCTGAAGCCCAAGTCCTCGAAAAGACCACGAACTAACCGTCAACCGCGCCATGTGCTCATTTCACGATTATTGCCCAAGGCTAATATCAAGTTTACAATGCACGAACCGGTTCTCCGTGTTGCTCTTCCAGCCGTCGACCAGCACGCAGCTTCTGACGACTTTGATCTAATTATATCGTCTATTTCGTCCATCTCGCTCGACATGGAGTCGTTCCATTCCACCGTCGAGGATTTACACTACTCACTTGCGTCGACCATGAGAATACAGTCGCACGAGCTGTACTACCAAACGTCGTCGAGTAACCGGTTCGATCTGATACAAACCGAATCTTTTGAGTTGAAGGTCCAACTCAGTGCGACGCCGGACGTCCACGTCGTTGCGTCGGGCAATTTGCAGACCTTCTCCATCAAGATGGTGCGCCCCGAGATCACCGACGGTCTTAGACAGATCGTGCGACAGCTGAGGATGAACGTGGAGCCTGAGAAACGATCTAACTCGCACACGTCCACCAAGAAGCAGAACTTCCTGCGCGCTATGCCTTCGTGGCTGTTGCAACTCCAGCTTCAAGCATCAGATTTCAGTGTTGAGATTGCGGGCATCGACGAGGACATATCGGACGACACCCGTGGAGTCTCTCTGCAACTCGACGAGTTTTCTGCCGAGTACCGCGCACAGAGGCTGGACGGGCTCCAACGACGGCCGTCACGCCGGAGGGCCAACAGCCGCACCGTCGCCCCCGACTCGGATCTGCTCAAAAGTCCCATCTCGCCGCCACCTAGAAAGAAGCAACAGAATGAGGGCGACGGGCGGAGAGTCACTTTCCACGTTCGAGGCTTGGAGGCCTACATAGTGGAGTCGGAAGATAGGGTCGAGCTGGAGCCCTTTGTCAATATGCCGCGGTTCGAGGTAGCGTTCCAGGCCATGAGTGACCAGCAAGGCCCCATCTTTCACATCCACGCAGGAATTCGTACTGTTCTCTTGCAGTACTCTCTCTTCCGCCATTACTCCGTCGGCGTGGCCATCATGATTCTGCGGAAGGCCTTCATGAGGTCCGGGCAGGATATCGGGTCGCCGCCAATGTCTCCAACGACACCGCGTAAAGAGGCCAGCGACTACCTGGCTCCCCCAATGTCGCCAGAACCCTCTTTTGCCGATATGACTGAGTACTCAACAGTTACACCGGAGCTTATAGCCATCGACCTCAAGGCTGCTCTTGTGCAGGTCAAAGCCGAATTACCAAATGACCCTCAGTTGATGCTACAAGTTTACGGCGTGGAGGCTGGCCGACACAGATGGACATCGCCATTCCTGGCGTCGAAGCTCGTCCGCCTCTATGTCCAACCGCCCAGAATGCGAACCACCTGGGCCCGGATGATCAGTATAAAGGGGGGCAGAGTTGACTACCGCAAGTCTCGACGGAAGCTTCACAACGGCGGCTTTCACGAGGACAAGATGATCGACGTCAACTCCGACGCCATCAGGTTTGCTGTGCCACACGAGGTCCAGGTCAACAGGATTTCAGACAACGTCATCAACACTCTCAAGTCGATCAAGCAGCTCCACCATCGTTTCAAAACGGGCACAAACGAGTACATCCTCGACAAGGTCCCCGGCGGCCCCAAGAACGTACCCAAGGTCTCTGTCCGAACGCGCTCGCTGCTCTTTGAGCTCGAGGATGGCGCATTCGAATGGAAGCTCGGCATGATCTACCGCGCCGGCAGGGTCGAACAAATGCAACGTCTTGCCCGAGATGAGGCTTTTGAGGTCAAGAGGAAGAAAATACGCGAAGAAGAGTCAAGAAAAGAGTCGGGCAAGCTGCGTGCTCGCTCGCTCTTCCACCGTGGACGACAACAGAATGGAGCTTCGTGGGCCCGAAGTCAGAGCGCAGATGGAAGGAGACCCAGCACTGATCAGCGCTCACGAGGCAGAGCACCGAGATATGACCCTGACGGTGGAAGCATCGGTCTCACAGGATCAGCCTCAATCGCCGAGCAGGAGGCACGGGCGCGACTAGATGCTTACAACGCAGAAAGCTGGAAGAAGCGCATCGACCGGTTCTACGTCATGGCAAAGAACGGCATGAAGGAAGTCCGCGGTCTCTTCTGGGGCCCCGACCAGCTCCCCGACGACTTGGAGGATACGGAGAACATCCTCGAGGTGCCCCAAAGGCCGGCACTCATGTCCGCGCTCATCACCGATCTCCAGTTCGTTATCGACAAACCGACCTTTGCTATGAAAGACCTGCCAGACTTCATACATTCCGTCGGCAAGGGAATGCCCAAGGATATGAAGTACGGGTTGCTCGTCCCGATGCATGTCTCGATCGACCTTAGTGAGGCAAGAATATCCTTGCGCGACTACCCCCTTCCCCTGATCCATATACCCAGTCTGAAGACCGGTCAGTCAACGAGGCTTCCAGCCATGTCGCTCAAGACGAACTTCGTGATAGCCGAGGAGTTCCGAGGAATGGAGTCTACCCGTCGTATCAAGGTCAACATTGTGCCGCCCCGGAACCACGAACCAGGCGGCAGCAGCGAGGGCAGCTTTGCCATTGACGTCCGCCGCACCATTGGGCCGGTCAAGTCATACTCCAACATGCGCATCGAAATCAACACGGCTCTGCCTACAAGAATCACATGGGGCCCAGCCTACCAGCCGGCTATCCAAGACATGATGATGGTCATCGAGTCCTTCACCAAGCCACAAGTTGACCTCTCCGAGAGAGTTGGTTTCTGGGACAAGATACGCCTCAACTTCCACTCAAGGATACACGTGGCTTGGAGGGGCGATGGCGACATGCACCTTGCGCTCAAAGGAACGCGCGACCCTTACTGCGTGACTGGCAACGGCGCCGGTTTCCTGATGTGCTGGCGCAACGACGTCAAGTGGAACATCAACGCCGACGACGATCCCAAGAGGTTCATGACCGTCGATTCTGGCGAATACGTCTTGGCGATCCCTGACTACAGCCATCAGGTCCGAGAGGCTGCAATGCGAACTGGGGAAGACGACAGTCTCTTGAGCGAGGACAGCTATAAGTCCGGGGCGTCCTTCAAGAAGGTGGTGATGAAGCTTTCTGGCAAGGTGCAGTGGATGACGGGCGTCGTTTTTGAACGCGCAATCCAGGATGGCAGACGGAGCTTCGAGTTCCGGCCGCACTACGACATTGTGTTGCGAGCCCCTCACCATGTCAAGCTCGATGACCAGCCATACGATGCTTTCCGCGGGTTCCGAAGCCAGCATATCCATCTGTCGGTCGCAGTCAGGGCCCCCGTGGACCGTGACTGGATGGCAGACAACGTGGAGCCTTCAAGGAGCTACAACACGGTCCATTGCACGCCTCGCTTCTTTACCCACTTCTTCTCGTGGTGGTCTCTGTTTGGCGGCGCCATGGCACTGCCCATTCGTCAGGGGTCACTCTGGCCTGGTAGGGAAAGGAACAGCAAGAAGTTTGGAAAGCATCTCTCTACCATCAAGTATAACCTCCTGCTGGCACCGCTGTTTCTGAGCCACATCTACAAGCATAAGGACGCCGAGGATGCTTCCGACAGTGGCGTTTCCGCCACAGGCCTCAAAGTGCGGTTCGACAGCTTCATGTTGGATCTGCACCAGAGGCGCGAGGAGTTCAACACGCGAGACCGCGGCCGCAAGACCAAGGGGAAGACGAGCGGCATCAAGCTCCATGCTGCCCAGCTCGACCTAGCGGCAGCCGACGTTCGTGCTGTGTCGGCCAGCATCCGGGGAACAACAACCGAAGCCATTAAGAAAGGAACCATTGCTAGTTTGATCGCGAACCAGACCGAGGACAGCGCCGACCTCTCTCGTTTTACCATCCCCGATAACGACCTGAGTTGGATCGACATGGACGACTTTGTGGAACTGGATTGGATCCTGCCCACGGAGCCCAACCCCGACACCAAGATTCTGCCGCTGGCCTTTGCACCTCGCCTGACTTACTTCCGGCAAACAGACATTGGCGGCGTCATTTCAGGCGATCCGGATCGAAAGAGTCCCTTTGGCGATGAGCCAACACATTTCTGTATTATGAGCCACGACGACGACCCCCGTCGCGTACAGGCACAGCTCATTCAGGAGCGGTTGGACCAGCTGGAGATCCAGATCGAGAACTACGGAAGGAGCCTCGGAGATGCCGAGCTCAGGGTCGTTCGCGACGATGCCAAAGACCCCAAGCTCGTTGCCGCATTCGAGAGCTTGCAGCAGCAGGGCGCCATATTGCAGAGGAAGAAGACCTACCTCCAGAACATGCTCCGACAGATGAACAGCAAGTCGCCGGTAGACGGCAGCAGCTTCTTCAAGCGAGAGAATGGCAGCAGCAAGTTCGAAGACTCGGTCCAGCTGGAGGATGACTCGTTGACGATACCCTCCGGGGCGGAGTTTGAGAGTGACTTCAACAACCGTTTCGTCATTCACAACCTCCATTTCAAATGGAACAACACCCTTCGAAACATTGTCCTTCGATACATCCACCAGGTCAGCCAGCGGAGAGGTTTCGTCTATTACCTGTCCCGCCCCGCGGTCAAGTTTATTCTGGACATCGTGGAAGAGCAGTACAAGGCCAAGCAGAACCCGAAGCCTGCAAGCAAGAACAGGACTCCCACGGGGGGTGCCACCGCCGGTGCTTCTCCCGACCTTGACGCCGCAGAGCGCGAGTTCAAGCAGGACATCGAGGACCGCATCAAAAACATTCTGAAGGATGGCAGGAATTACGTAAACGCCGACGGAAAGGGAGGTGACGATGTACCCAACGTCCCGATCGAAGACCTGTCCAGCGGTATTTCGGACGAGTTTACGCCTCAAAACAGCTACCACGTTCGGCTCATTGCTCCGCAAATCCAGCTGCAAAGCGACAAGAATAAGAAAAACGTGGTCATCCTCACATCCAAGGGCATGGAACTCAAGGTCGTCGAAGTCATGGACAAGAAGAGACTCGCCGACGTTGTCAGCGGTCTCGTGCAGCGACGATTCCTGGTCAACATGGACAGCACGCAGTTCTTTGTCACTCACCAGTCGTACTTCTCGGAAATCGTCACGACATATGCAGGCAGTCGATATGGTACCCCTGCCACGTCGTCATGGCCGCCGTGGGTCCCGATGGAAGTCATGTTCGATTTCGAGACCGATCCTTTCGGGTTCAACCGTGTGGTGCAGAAGACGTCCGCCATGCTCCGTTACGAGAAGTACAACACTCTGCGTTTGAAGTACAACGACGAGGTCAACACCGAAGGCGCTGGCGATCCGTCCCATTCGAACAATGAGAGGAAGATGGACAACCTCTGGGTCGAGTTCCCGCAGGCCAGAGCTCTCTGCAACTCTGGCGACTACTACGCCATGTACGTCATTGTGCTGGATTTGCTCATGTACAACGAGCCGCTGGAAAAGACACGAAGCGAGCGCCTGGAGAAGATCATGCTGGCTTCGGACTTCAGCGATCTCAGCGGCACGCCGGAGATGGTGGAGAAACTGCAGGAACGCATCCGCCAGCTGCAGGACATCAAGTCCCACTTCCAGATCTACTCCAAGTACATGGACCAGCGGGGCTGGGAGGACCGGCTTCTTCTAGAACGAGACTTGGCAGCATGTGAGGACGAGCTGTTCTTCATGATGAAGGCCATCACGTCTTCGCAGCGCAGGTATGAGACAAACTCGGAGAGCAACGCTCTCCTAAGATGGAGCATCACGGCGCGAGACACGGTTTGGCACATGCTCCGAGACAACAAGGAACCCCTCGTCGAATTGCAGCTCAAGGACGTAGAGTATGATCGAACCGATAACGCGGACGGGTCGCACATCAACCTGATCAGGGTCGGCAAGGTCTTTGGACTGAACCTCCTACCTGATGCCATGTACCCCGAGATCATTGCGCCCTATGTCGACGGCGACAAGAGCACGGCCGACTTGGGCAACCAAGAGATGATCCGAGTCTACTGGTACATGCTTGAAGCCATTGCCGGCATCCCCGTCATGGACCACTTCGAAGTCAACCTGTTCCCGATGAAGATCCAGCTCGAGCGCGAGGTCGGCAAGCGCATTTTCGAGTACATCTTCCCGGGCATTGATGGCGACAACAAGACCAAGAACGACTCGCCTTTTATGCTAAAGCACACTCCCGCGGAAGACGAGGAGGAGGACGATGACTCCCTGTCTGGGTCTGGCCGCCTCACTGCGAGCGACAAGGATGGGTTCAACACGAGGCCGGGCTCGCTCGAGCTCCGTCTGCACCCGACACTGAACTCGGACTCGCCAACCAAGTCGATCAGCAGCAAGAAGTCTCTCACGGTCAACACCGGCGAAGGCCAGGGTCACACGTTCCGTCTCTTCCGATCCGTCGGCACCGGCAAGGTCCCATCCAAGAAGCCTTCGTACGAGTCGCTCAAGTCGACCAAGGAGCCTCGCCCTGGAATCGGACGCACGTCAACCGGCTTCTCCTCGAAGGAAAGTGCAGCCGTCAGCGACAGTAAGAAATCACGGTTCGGACTGCGCAAGGAGTCCAAGGCAGAGGAGAGCAAGCCGTCCGACGACCTGACTAAGATGATGTCGCGTGCGAGCAACTACATGACCTTTGCGCACATCAAGATGCCTTCGGTGGTGCTCTGCCTCAGCTACAAGGGCAAGGACAACCGTAACGTCGAAGACGTGCACGATTTTGTGTTCCGCATGCCTGCGGTCGAATGGCGCAACAAGACGTGGTCCAACCTGGATCTCGCCCTCGCTCTCAAGAAGGCGGTTATCAAGGCTCTCATCTCGCATACGGGCGCCATCATTGGTAACAAGTTCAAGCACCGCCCGAGTGGCGCGCAAGCCAGCAAGCTCCGGGAGCTGGCCACCGGCTCCTCTCTCATCGCGCCCACACCTTCATCATCGTCCCAGCACGACGCCGATAGCATCAACAACAGCGACGATTCGTCGAGTTTATACGGCAACTCGCCGGTGGATTACTCTCGATCGCCCCCGCGCTCTCGCCATGGTAGTTCGGCCAGCAGCATTCCCATACCGCGATCCACGAGTAGGAGTTCGAGTGTCGCGAGTGGCCGATCGCAGTGGACAGGCGGATCCAGCAGTCAACAGCCAACCGTCCCCAGCTTCCTTATGATGACGCCGCCTACACCGCTGGACAGCCGCGCGCCGACACAGGGGCTCGGCTTCGAGCTGTTACGTCCGTCTTCTAGAAGCAGTCTGGCACCGTTCGATCAGGCCGGCGGCGGGACTATGAGATCGCTGTCACGGTCCGGCACAGGTGCGGAGCCAGGCGATCGTCGGAGGTCTGCAGGGAGCGCGTTCCTCCGCGACAAGATCAACCAGCTCACCCACCGGAAGCGCGACGGAGCCCAGCAGAAAGAGAGCAGCCAGAAGCAAGAGAGCCAGAGGGAGGAGACACCGGAGGCGGAGGAGGAACCCAACACCGTTGCACCCGACAGCCCCAAGAGTTCGAAGCGCTTTCAGGGGTTGAGCAGCCGGGTCAAGACGGGACAGTAAGAAAAAGAGGGACGGAAACGAAGCCGTTGGCAGCAAAGACCAGGGCCGATGGTTATTTAGTGCGATGCATCGACAAACAACGGGACAACGTGAGGTGTTGAAACCTCACTCAAGCATGCGTGCCAGACATTTAGATGGGAGGACAGTTACGAGGCGGGAAAAGGGAGGCAGAGGTTAGATTTGTTTCATTGCTTTTCCTCCTCTTCTCTTGGCAATACCCGGCGTTGGCGGTACACGCCCACAAACAATTTACACACACACACACATACACACATACACAAACGCGCGAGAAGATGAGGATGCTATCGCCAGTCTTTTGTTCTTATGTCCCATGTAACAGTTTTATTCTTGAGGCTTGAAGATGACGGATGTTGACGAAGCGTGTGTCCGAGGCGAATCGAATCAAGCAAGCGTTTTCTTCTGCGTGCCCCCCCCCCCCTCTCCCTTTATATTCTCTTGTATACAATCGTCGGTGGGTGGTAGTATTAGCAGAGGTCAGGCGAACATCACTTTTTCTTTGTCTTCTTTTTTTCTTTTGTGTAGTAGACAAGAGATTGAGCGATTCAACCTACGAGCTCTACGAAAAAGAAAGAAGGGAAGAAGAAAGAAAAAGGAGAAGGATTCAACAACATTTGGATTATGGGGTGTAGAAGAAGTAGAGGTAGAGGTAGAGGTAGAGGTAGAAGAAGAAGAAAAAGAAGAAGAGTAGACTCTGGACTTTGATTGTTTTTTGGCCTCGAGAAGGGAGAGGCTCATAAGAAGTATAGATTTAAAGATCACTGGTTTATTCTGAATATATGCCCGTGTGCCTGTGTTTGACCCATGGAGCCTCTGCCACTGGTTCTTCTCCCCCCGTTATTTACGTAGCATCGTGAGTTGATGGCCTCGTACATCTTTGGAATCAATTTCTCCTAATAACAGCAAGAGGCCAGTAAGCTCAGGCTTCGTTCACGCGTGTCTTCATATATATGTATCTATATCTATATATAATCTATATACACACACAGAAACCCTGTTACCCTCTCCTCAGCAACCGCTGATGAATGGATGCGACCATTTCTTAGAACGTGAACAACACGTCAGCCGGGTATCATCAAAAACCCTTTGTGGAACTGCGGCGTGCCGTTGTTGTTCTTCCCCGGATATCCTCGTACTCGACGTCGCCGGCCTCGTGCAGGGCATCTTCCATAAGGGGGAGGGAGGCCGGCAAGGACACGGCACTGGCATGTTGGGGCATGAAAAACGCTCGCGACTCTGGGGGGTTTTAAGGTTTCGTTCCAGCAAGAAAGCAAATTGGTCTTCTGAACGAGTAGTCTTCTCACATCCAACATGCAACGACACGGCAGGTGATCTGAGCGTGAACATACTGTATCCAGAGGTGACAGAATAGGTAGTAGGTGTCTGCATTGTGTGGTAGCTTCAGGAGCTGAAGATTAGTAGACTTGTCTGGAGAACTCATGGATGGAAACATGTACAGGAAGCCCTCTCCTTTGGTTGTTCTCTGGCTTTTTTCCCCCCCTGACCTTTCCGTAACATCACCTCAGTCATTCCAGCAGTGCCATGAAATTGCGAGTGACATGTTCAAGACCAAGGCATGTGGCAGTTGACGCATGGTAAGGGAGGTACACATGCCAAGCGAGACTGTCGTTATGAAGCTGAGCATTTCTGCTGTTCACTCCCTTCGGTTCTATTGAAGGTCGCACTCCCCCTATACGAGCTTACACTGACTGCTTCATAGAGGCACGTGGGTTTCGATGCGAGTTCGTTCGCTGGCGGGGAGCGTGGGGAGGGTACTTAGCCAGCAGTCCCGTCCCCTGATGCCACTAGAGAGAGGTCCAGACCTGGCAAGAAGAACGCTTCAGCCTGGAATGGTGGGAAATGTCCCAGCAGCAAAACCAGCCTAGCAGCAGATGCGATGTCTCTCCATCACTCACCTCCGCCTCTGCATAAGCCCCCGCGTACGGTGCCTGATGCGAAGCCGCGTCGTCGGGGCAGGAGCGTGACACCTCGTCCGAATGCCTTTTACTAGCATGGACCATGTTCAGGTTGATGCTGATGGTACCACATGGTGGTTATGGATGGTCACGAAACAGTGGCAGAGCAGACATTAAGCACGTGAGGTGTTGAGCCACGCGTGAGACATGTCGTCGGTGGGTGCCAGAATGGGATAACTATTACAACCTCCAAGGGCGATGATGAGTCGGGTGTGTCGGGCTACGGGAGGGGTTTGGAGAAGTGTGAAGCCAAATTTTTCTGGCGGGTTGAGTTTAGGACGAGGGCCGTGCTACTGGAGAGTCTGAGAGAGAGGACGCCGTTGAGATCCGGAGCCATGTCTTGGGGTCTTGGCGTTGGTGTTGGAGCTGCGCAGTCAGTCAGCTCCCCCTCCAAGTCACCCCATGTCGCCGTAACTTGGGCAACGGAAACAACCAAACCTTGCGTCGAAGCCTGTGCGGCCCGCGATAGCTCGTGCCCTCGCCGTGGTCTTGGACACCTGTGTGCAGAGTATCCGCACTGCTGTATGAGTGCGCAGCAGTATGTACGCAGAGTGGCAGGGTGCTCCGTAACGAGAGTCAGCTGATGGACGTTGGTCCGCCCTGGAGAAGAGTATCGCCGGCTGGGCGAGCGAGACCAGACCCCTTGCATGCCTGGTGTTTTGCCCTTTTTTGGGTGGTTTTATTACCCCGCAAAAGCGTGTTGACCAGCGTGTACATAGTATACTGGGATGGCGGCGATTCAAGACCTCGACGACCTCCAATGACTTGGTGCCACCCTCCCCGAGCCCACCCACACCAACGCCAACGCCAGGCGACGATGCCGGCGTGGTATGACGCAGGGTTGGGGTAAAGGCTGACGAATCAGCAGGTAGCGATAAGGAAACGTCTGAGACCTTTTGCGAGGTGTGGCATGGCGTCGCTCAAGTCAGGGTGGTGCATAGATGACTCTTGCTTGCGCATGGCCCGCGTGTTAGTTGGTTGATGGTCGTTTTGCGAGCGCGCACAAGCTATGTAAGAGGCTGCCTGGAACTGCCGATATTCAGTCGCCGGTTGGCAGGCCTATCTTCCTTGGCCGCCTTGTTCATCGTCCGCGAGAAGGGGCAGCACTTGCACATTGATATTGACCCGTCAAACGGAGGACGAAACGGGGCCAATGATCGGATCTCTCTGCCCGGAGCGGACGATCGGACTTGGGCCAAATTGTTGCATTCAGGCATCGATAACTGATGCAAAAGACCTGATCGGTAGTTGGATGTTTGTTTGCGGTCTTTGGTAGGGACGGGCGAGTGATGTGCAAGACCAAGATGGCGGGGGCAGGGCGGACAAAATGGGTGAGACAATGGACACCAAAAACGGCCCTGAGCATCATTTGACATGTCGACTGGAGGATGGCCCACGACTGTGTAAGTTGTGCGCTGAAGAAGAAAGATTTGCGAGGCAGGCACAATGAATAGTGCACCCATCCAACTCGGGCTCATGGAGCAATGGCTGGCCCCAGCCCGGCTCAAATGCCGAGTGTGTTGAGATATTGAGTTTTTTTGGCCAGGAGAATAGTCACTGAGGCACGAAACATAAGAATGACCGGGGCGACGCATGGGACAGGATAAGATGGTTGACCGGAGTTCGGTATCATCGGCCGATGGGCAGTTCGTCTCTTGGGCTTTTCGACACAGGCTTCGAGGACTCTCACGTTGACTAGGAGAAATGTGGTGATGAGATGTCCGACGGTGCTGGAAGCGGGAGAGGTGCCGAGGCGATCGACGCAAAGCCATCATGCGGGTGGCATCCCTATCGACGACGAGCGTCAAAGACACGAGCCAGCGATACGGGGAGACATGACGGTTTGGCGGCCAAGAGAAGGAAGGGATGGGGTGGACGGAGGGCGAGCGAGACGTGAACGGCGCTAAGAGTGTACTAGCCCCCCCCCCCGGTAGGAAACGGATGAAGGTGCTCTCCGTCGGCCTGCCTGTCTGGTCGACAAAAGCGAACGGTATAGGTCGGCAGGGATGAGAGGATGGGGAAGTGGAAAGACGATGGCCGGGGACTTCTGCACGATGCAAGGTGGTGGAGGTGGATTGCAGTCTATCCAGAGCCAGAGCAAACCGCTGGGTCATCTGGGGTCGGAGGAGGCCGATAGGAGTTGTTAATGGACTATATCCATAGATATGAGTTGCAAGCGATGGTGGCGAGCAGCTGGCGTGAGCAGTCTTTAGCGTCAGTCGGAGTCAAGGGCCGGGAATCTGAGGGCCGAGGAATCGGTGGCCGTGACAGGACAGTTCTCGTGGGTATTGGTCAGCCCTGGGCAACGACGAACAGCAGCCTAGGGGATTGTTAATCCGGGCAGGCTGCCGCGGTTGATCTGGGTCGGTGTCGACGAGACCTTGATTTGTGGTGTTGCAGGAGGGTCAAGGCGGCCTTCGGGGGGGAAGGAGTTGTGCAGTTTGGCGCATGCAGCTGGGGGCCGGATAGAATGGATGCTAAATGGCGTGGGACGAAGGGCGGTCGAAAAGGAGGGAGGGAGGGATGGGTGGTGGTGGTGGTGGTGGTGGTGGTGGCCGTGAGAGTGAGATTGAGAGTGGGAAGTGTGTATGGTTGGGCTGATAAGGAAATGGAGGCACACGACAGGCCCGCGGTTGTATTACGCATAAAAGGGACGACCGCATAAAACGGCAGGGGCGGGATGTGCGCGTGCATAACAGGGCATCCGTTAGCCATCAGGGCGAGGCAACAAGGGCAGGTACGACCTTCCTTTCAGCTTTCCCAGTTTTTCTACGCAGTACAGAATACAGAGTAGGTACCTACCCGCTGGAACCGGGCGGTGGGAAATAAACGGGGCCGCGGAGCTCCAGCGTCACCAGGGACGCCTTACACGTCTTACCTAAGGTGATTTATTCCTGAATTTATCCCAACAAGCAGATGCGCCGCCGTTATTGGCCTGGGCTCGCCGCTCTCTTGGCTGCCCCCCGGGTGGCGGTCCGCCATTGACACGACGGCTTGACCGGGTCAGCCGGGCAAGCACGCACGCAGCAGGGCATGCCGTCTTGCACTCACACGGTGCGTCCCTGCTGAAGAGTCTTGGTGCTTGGTGTTCTGTGCTTGGGTTGGGTCTTGGGATTGTCCCGGAGCCACTTTTATGACGGACGACTCTCTCTCCCTTGAGAGTTATTAGGGATCCTGTCCTGCCACTGCGAGTCTTGTGAGTCCGTGACTCGAAAGCGCATGCACATCCTCATGTCATTGTCCCACAGGCTGGGAGCATTGGGGCATCTTGCGACGTGTCGGATGGACGGGTCGAAATTGGCTGTGAGAGCGAGGGAGACAGAGCAACAAACGAACCGGACCGAGAGTGAAGAGGTGGTGGTGGAGGAGGAGGAGGAGGAGGAGAAGGAGGGGTGAGATTCATTAAGATTGTGACCAGCTTCCTCGACTGAGACCAAGGAGCGGGTGACCCCCGTGTCTGGCCGTCTTGGACCCCCAAATTGTGTTATGTCACCCCAAACTCTAAGCCCTAACTACCTAACATGCGGGTGAAGGGTGACGCTTCTCACTCGCCCATTCCACTCAGCAGAGAGTTTGGAGGAGAGGCAGGCATAGGCTTGGGCTCGGGCTCGGGCTCGGGCTTGGGATCCTTATCAGTGACTTCTTCCACAAGTGTTCCCTCGCCATTCGACGTTCAGCCTGGGAAGGAGGGGAGGCGGCCTGTGCACCCTACCTATCCTGCATCCATCCAGATTCAAATGTACTCCGTTCCGTACCGTACCCCGTACCCCGTACTGCCACTGGTAGGTACGGATACAGTGGATAGTGCTTGAGAGAATCGATCCAAATTGGGCAGGAAGGATGGGGGGAAATAGGCCACTCGTGACTGCCTGCCGAGCATCGCATCAGCGAGGGAAGGAGCGGAAGGCTGCTTGTGGAAGGAAAGAGGAAGGAACTTGATGGCTCCTTCCTCGCTCCTCACTCCAATGTTCAATGTGCAAGATACATTTGGCACCTAGATATCCCAAGGAGGAGGTACCTGAGTATTCAAGTGCCAGCCAGTTGCCAGACGCCTGCCTCATTGAAGGTTGAGAGTCCTTATCTCGGCTGCCCATTCGTGTCATATCAGCTACATCAATGCTTCCACCCGATGCTCCCACCCGTATCTACCCTCCTGTGCTGTCCTTGATGAGGTGTCGTGATGTACCTGCCTCCTTATCGAACCGGTCCTGTTGTGTTAACGTGATCTCTCTCCCTCTCTCTCTCTCCTCCATGTTATCTCTCTGTCCGTTACCCAAAACCAAGAGCCTCCCATCCTCAGATTCTTGACTCCCTTTCTTCCTCTCCCTCTGCCCACCTTGTCCTTTATTCTCCGGGCTGCATCGCGTCTGTCACTTCGCCACTCGTTGACTCTCGGCCTGTCGTCATCCTCCAGTCGCTTGCTCCAAGGCCCACGGCCCGCAGAGGACCTGACTCCTGCACCCGCGCACATCACATACATCATATCGACTACCGCTAGACACCGACGAAAAAACATCACATACCTACCGCCTACCTACCTTTGAACGTCAATCCCAGCCCTCTCCGGCCGAGCCTTGCATTGTTCGTACCTAATATCGGTAGCCCATCATCGTCATCCCGAGTCTCGAATTCACCCTCGTGACTGCCACCATACCGACGATATTCAAGGACCAAACCCATCTTCGTCCTGTCCATCGCCAGGTCTCCCCTGCCGCCCACTCCCGTGCGTGCTTATCACTGTAGCAGCAGCAATAGCAGCAGCAGCATAACATCGCTCCGCAATCTGTCACCGTCATCTCTCTCAACCTCGAACGACGACCCGACTCGCGCGCATTCACGCTCTCCACAACTTTACCCAGACAGCACCCACTTCGAGGGAGGGACACTACGTATACACACCGCGCTCCTATCTGTCACTCTGTTACTCTGCAAGGCAGCGGCGGCAATTTCAATCGCCGGCCTCCTGATTTTTCTTTTTGGTTGTTGCTGTGTATTTTCCCAGATCCCTCGGCCAAAAAGAGACTGGGATACATTGCGAAAGGTCTAAAACAGTAAAGCCGGGCCCGAATTCCACAAAGGAACCACGTATCGCGCGTCTGCATCACGCACCGCGAATACTACCACGACATAAGCCTTTGGGCCGTGCTCCGCTGCATCATCTCCCAGCAATCACCGCCCTCGAAAGTTCCCTCGCAATTCCCCTTGGAGACGTTGTCTGCAAAACCTCGACGCTGATTAGCTGCCGGGCCTGCTGACTTTTTACGATACCAAAACATCCACCACCCCTGTCCCTGGCACACGACACAAGCAGCTCCCGAAAAGGGCCACCGAAGAGTGCCTATCTAAACTTCGTGCTCTGTACAGATACGGATACTAGGGAGCAAGAAGCAGGAGGGAAAACCCAAAGGCCAGACGAGCACGTCCGTTCCACCGTCGCGCCCACATTCGCCAAAAACTGGTCGAACTGGTCCCCTAATCCTGCGTTGTCCCTTTATTTGCGGGACAGACAGGACGGACTGGAGTCCTGGACTCAACGAGACAGGACGGCGGCACCCAGCTTGCCACGCAACGGCAACGGCAACGCCCACTCCTCCCGAGTTTCCCACGCCCTTCGTCGCCCACACGCCCACAGCCAATCTCCAAAAGTCTCCAAAATCCACTGGTCCATCATCCTCCATCCAGTGTGCTAGTGTCATCTCACTGCCTGCTCCCTAGTTTGGGCCGCCGCCGCCGCCTCCGCCGCCGGTTTTGACGCTGAGCCACCCCCCCTGCTGCCAGTTCCAGTGCTATTGCCAGTCCCAGTCACAGTCACAACAGTCACCATCCCAATCCCGGTCTCCACAGCGCACCCTACCCTGCCCTGCGCTGCGGCCCCGAGCTGCTTGTGCTCGTGCTCAGTTGTGCCTGGTCTGGTCCCCTTACCGAGTACAGTACTCTTGTACAACCACGCTAATCACCACACACACAACACACACCCTTCCCTGTCAACCTGTCTTGCTTGTCGGGTCCGGCTTGCCCCGCCGAGCCACTGGGCGCACCAGGGCATGTCCAGACGCCGCCATGATGTCCCCAAGGAGTTTCCTTTACTACAATAGGCAGCCCTCGGCCTCGACCACACCTACATCGTCCTCTCCCTCCTCTTCGTCCCTCACGCCCAACTCAACCACTAACAGCTACGCCACCAGCTTGAGTTCGACTTTCGTTAAAACAACAACGACAACGACGACCGTCCCCATCAACACCTCCAGAACGGCTCAGCCTTCTGCCCTGCTGGATCGGAAAAAGGATGCCCAGAACGTCTCTGTCACAGTCACGCCTATCCCTACTACTTCCACGACCACCTCAGCTACCATGGCCAAAAGGAAGGATGCTCGCCGCGAAACGACAAAGTTGGCGCCCTCGAGCCCTCCCAGGACGACTACCAGCGTAACTACGCGACCTACCACCCCGACCACTCCGGTTCAGATCCCCTCCAAGGCGAGGTCAAATCCGTCTCACGGCTCTCATCGCCACGCGCAGCGGAAACCCTTACGCCCCCGGGATGTGCACTCACCAGATGCTGTCCCCCCTGCCATGCTGGCCCTGCTCGCCGTCACTGATATCCCCAGACCGCGACGCACTCTGAGGCAGAGGTTCTCCCGAGACCAGCACATGACTCTCGAGGCTGTCATTGAAAGACAGCAAGTATGCGAGAAGGAACTTAGTCTCACTTTTGGCAGCAAAAGCCCCATGGACCTGCTGCTCTCGCCGCCAGATGACTTGACAGACGATGATATGTCGATCAGCGACAGCGGCCTCGGTTCCGTTCTGTCCACCAGGACCGTCTCTGTGGAGTCGGTTCCTTCTTTGGGCGACTCCTTCTCGACCGACACATTGTCGTCCGTCGAGTCCCCTTACGGATTCAGCCCGCGAAGAAAGCGATCCCGTCAGCCCCGGCGGTCCCTGGAGCCCGTTTCATCGCCTCCCGGCCAGCCGGAGGACCATCCGCTGTCTCGCGACCGGGTCAACGTGGACGACCTCGATTTCCGGGTGTTTGATGAATCCCAGGACGAGGAGGACACCAAGTCGGAATTCTCGTTTTCCGACTACACGTTCCCCCTGCGGCCGCTCAAGTCGGCCTTTAAGTCGAACCTGACGGCGTCGCTGCGTGCACTGCGCTCGGCAGCGCGGTCCATCTCAGCCATCAACTTCTCGTCGATCCCGCCTGACGACTTTCTCACGCGGTCGATTCTCACGATCGACCCCAAGGTGCCGTACACGGATGAGCGACGACCACCGGTGCTGGAAGAGGAGCCGTCTGCGGCGCTGCGTCGGTACCTAAACCCCACGACCAACGCTCGCATCGAGCCCCACACGCCAACGGCGACGGCGACGGGCACGCGAAGCTTTACTGCCTCGATCCAGATGCAGACGTACAAGGTTCAGCGAAGCCGCAGCACACCACCCACGTCAATACGGAGCCCCTCTCCGACGACATCGGCGAGCACGACTCAGTCACCTACGCTGCCTTATCAGCCCCCAGCCCAATCTCCGAACCAGACCGCATTCACATACCCCCCCGGCGGTATGCGTCAACGGGAGATGCGGGAGAACTCGGATTTCATCCGCATCGCCGTCATGGAGATGGCGATGCGCAAGCAGGGCAAGCTCGACGACCAACGGCCGGGCCGCGCGCGGTGGGCATTGCCTCCGCGGAAGGCCAACGTGCGGGCCTACGATGTTGGCGCCGACGGCGTGCCGGCGCGTTGGATTCCAGCGTCAAACTGAAGTTGTCATCGTCACTCGAGCGGCTTGGTGCTTCAACGACACCTGTAGCGGCAAACGAAAGGGAAATCATTCAAGGTCGCCAACAGTCACACACACACACACACACACACACACACACACACACACACACACACACGATGCATCTCTCCACCAACGCGCTGCACTGCGCACCGATGCCGCAGTGTTTTAGGACTCCACGAGCCGAGCACGTCACAATTCTACGTGGGGGGGTTGTTTTGAAGGTCTCGTGGCCGGCGGCAAGCTTGGTTTTCCCCCTGTTTGCCGCGGTGTTCGGCCCTCCGCCCCTCTCCCTTCCCTCTTTCAGTGTTGCAACGCTGCGACGCTGTTGTCCGCGGAGAAGGCAGAGAGAGAGATGAATGGAGGGGAGGGTCAGGGTTCCTGTGCCCGTGTGTGCGCTGCCCTGATTGCACCGTGGTTACCAGGGTGGAATCGTCAGTCATTGACAGGGCACACCCCCCCAAGACGCTAATTTACGGGGAAAGGGTTGGGGCCCGCATTCCCAATCCCAACGCCAGCCTGCTAGAACAGGGGCCTGACGTTAAGTGCCTGCCTTATCCGATACCACGGAATGGTCAGCATCATCGCGCGTCTGGCCTTTGCCGAGGGGGGGGGGGGGGGGGGGGGGGGGGGGTTGAGTCTCCGCTATACACCCGAATGGTCGACTTGACGAGAAGAGCATCCGTTTTTTTCTGGGCTTCTAGAAGCAGTCCATCTGTGGGCCGTTTCGTCCACATGCTCTCTTATTACCTTACCGTTTGGTAATAGCTCAGAGGACCTTTTGCATTCCGTCTACCGCCTACCGCTACGGGCGAGGGACTTTGTTAATTGTCGATTTCACTCAGTTTTCGAAATGAGTGGCAACAGCACTTTGGCGGCCTGGGTGGGTCAACGACCACCACCTGCTGCATTGGTCGATTTTTCTAGAAGCGAACACGACGGCATCGGATGATGGAGAAGCGCATTTCGAAGCGCATTTCGAGCCGCTATTACACGAAACAAGAGCCCGGAGCAATCCGACCAAAACGAGGAAGGAGAAGAGAGAAGACGCGAGATGCGTTGACGGAATTTGCCCGTCAGACGACGACCGTGGACACGGGTTCGACACGCATCGCGCGCACACACACGCACGCCCATCGCCAAGTGTTTGTCCCGTCCACACGCGACTGATGCATTCACGGCCCGGTTCCGTGGGCGGGCATGGCCTGATGCCACCGCCATGCGACGTGCAACGAAGAGGGGTTGCAAACCATTTACGACTTTTTCTTTCTCTTTTTTATTGGATTCGACACGATTTGCATAGCGAAATATCAGGATGATGAGCATTTGAAAGGCGCATGCATATCCTATTTTATATATATATATATATATTTTTGGTTCCCTTCCCTCCTCTTACCATTGCCATGGTACCATTTACAATCCCCTTTTTTGGACTTGCACTCGCCCAAAGCCGTTTGACTTCGACCACGGCCTCGAGACCCGCCCGCTTCTCTGAATCGAGACTCGCAATCCACACCCGACACACACGGCAAGAGCTCGGAGTCTACAGTCTGCGGAGACAATGCAATCTCCATCGGACCCAGCTCCTTTGGGTGGCCCCCGCTTGAACAGCCGACGCTTTGGCCAAGGAAAAAAAAATCATTGACTCGGTCCTCGCATGTGAAATGCAGACCGAGTTATTATGACGCCCAAATGAGCAATGGGATTGGGGCCTGGCTGCGACGTGAGTCAGGCACAGATTTGCACACATGGCAGAAAGAGACGGGAGGACGGGGCAAAACTTCATTTTCTTCCTTATCTCTCTGCGAACGAATGCTAGAGACTTATCCCCATGACACATTTGAAGGCTGGGGGGGGGGGTTCTTCCTCTTCTGTTTACTATTTATTTATTTTTTTGTCGGTTTGTTTGGAAGGTGGTGCCGCATGAATGATTTGTTACGGCGCAGCGGCATTAGCAGGAGTAGAATTAGGGTCAGGATCAGGATCAGGAGCATAAGGTCCAAGGAGCGCGCTACAGACGTACCTTGTCGATTTCAGTTGCAGACCAAATACCAACCACACATTTGACACACATTCCTCGAAGGCATCTTTGTGTCTAATCACATTCTGGCCAAAAACACCGCGAGTTATTGCTGTTGAAAAGATTGGTGGGGAGGATTGACTTTGTGACATGCAGGGCGTGCCGCGTGCATATGGCCCAGGAACACGCGTCTGGTGCAGGGAACTTGATGCATGGAGGCCTAACCCCTTCTGACCAACCTCGAGAAACAATACTGACAGACACAGACCGCCTGGTTCTTTTGAGGTTGGGATGCGGATCGTTATTCACCGCCATCAGATGCGGCCAAGCCGAGGACGTGGTTGGCTTTCTCTCGTCTTCAGAACTGTGCTGTCTCTCCAAGTCGGGCCACTTGCTCGGCGGACCGGAACAGCATCGGACTTGTCGGAACGACGACGGCAATGCTCCGTTGGTGGGGATGAGTTTCCTTTTCTTTCTTCTCTTTTTTTTTGTTTTTTTTTTTGCCGCCCCTCACAAGACGGGTTCAGACGGCCTTCGCCTGACAGTTGTTGGGGCAGGTCCCATCCATCCATCTTCCCGACTCCATGGGCTTGTGCCGTGTGGTCTCCGGAGGGGCCGCCCGCCACGCCTCGGCAGTTGAGAGCGTAGCGAGCGATGACCACCGGCTTAACTGCCCGTTCAGGACAACTTTTTTTTCTTTTTTTTTCTTCCCTTTGAAGTCCACTCGCCTCGGTTGCGCGGTTCAGTTCACGGGAATTCGGAGAGGGCAGGGGGAGTGGATTTTTCGGCTCCAAAACTCTAGGCGAGAATGGTAGATTTTAGGAGAGTATGGGTTTTCTCTTTTCTTTTTTCCTTTTTTCCAGTCACAAATTTACGCGGCGAGATATTTCCGTCAGGACCCGCCACGCTCTTCCTTGCACACACACTACGCACGCAGACAGACAAATGGTCAATGATGATAATGATGATGATAATGATGACGGTGGTGGTGCCCCCCCCCCCCCCTTAGAACTGTCGGGATCCACTCGGAACGTCGCGCGCGATCGTGCGCCCGTCTGCACATGGCTGTGGCGAACGGGTTATTTGTTGCATGCGGCGGTTTTCATCTTTCTTCGTCCCCGTACATCCTCTCGAACTTCACAACGTCACATTTGTTATATTCAGGGTCCAATGCGAAATTATGCGTGAGCGCGTAATTCAGGGGAGGGCTGGCGAGGGTGTGTCTGACAACATCCCATGTGGCCATGAAATCGGAAATAGGGGCCCTATGCTTGCGAGAAAAGACCCTCGATCGCAAACCCCCTTGTCGCGACGACTAGGAAGCACTGCTTACAGGACCATGCCAATGCTACTATGTAGTATGTTCGTACGGATACAAGGTGTGTGATGAGCAGAGAGAGAAACAGAGAGGGCTAACATCGTACAGGCAAGTTGGGAACCCTAATCCTGGAGGGCGTGGGCTCTGAAAAGCCCCTGTGAAGAGGGGGGCCAGGATACTTGCAGGGATCCTCGGACGGTTTGTCACCGCCCCCCCTAGGGTCCTTGCTTACCCCCCCTTTTCCAGATTACGGTTGTTCCATGTTGGAGTCGAAATGGCCTTCTAGAAGGAGGTTAGATGGGTAGATAGTAGGGGGAACCTTTGTCGATCCTTCGACTGGGGGACCGCGGGGGATGTTATCTCTCTCTCCCTCTCTCCCTCTCTCCCTAACGCCCATTAGAGAAGGAGACAAGAAGGATGTTGGGTCATGAGTCTGTATCTGGAAGGCGGTTGGGGGGGGACATAAGATGGGAGAGTGTGTGTGATAGAGCGGTGGGAGCCGAAGGACGCTAGAGTGTTGGACCTTTTGTCGATCAGGGCCGGAGATTCATTCGGGTGCTTGGCTGGCGGCGATGGTTAGGCTTTTTTTCTTTTTTCCCCTTTTTGCCTCGGCTGAATGGACGACGGCCGCATGTGTGTGTACTATGCGATGATACGACAGTGACTCGACAGGATACGACGGTGACTCGACGAGACATAACAAGCGGGCCGTACCGTGAGAGTTTTAGGGGGGGGGGGGCCGTTGGCCGGCCGAGTCCGATGGGGGTTTCTGAGGGACGGACGGCGACGATGTGTGTTTGGTGCTGCGAGCGGGCGGGTACGCACGGCGATAGGGATGCGGTGCGTAGCCGTCGTTGTCGTCGTCGTTGCCGTCGAAGCCCGCTCGAGAGCGCTGCGGGCGTAGCTATAACCTCTACCCGCCCTCGTCCCTGGTCGAGGTGGACTCCAGCGAACAGACGTGCAACGCTAGGGACGTACGTAGGGTACTACGAGCAAGGTCCACGGTCTCATTTCTTGCGAGGGGACGGACAGTCGCGTTGTGAGAATATGAGAGGGGAGAGGGGGAGAGGGGTTTCCTCAACGCTTGGTCGGGTGTTAGAGTTCTGGGGGGCATGATTGGGACCCCATAGCTAGTCAGGTACCTTGTCGACGATGTCGTCTCGATAGTGCTGGCGATCGTCATCAGTCATCAGTCATCAGTGAAGAGTGGTGAGTACGTGAGTGCAGGCGCGAGTGGTGTAAGAACGTCGTATGTGTGGCTGAACTGTAAGTGGTGTTAACGGTGGCGGGGATTGCGTGAGGTTGTACGAGGATGGTGTTTTATGGCGACATATTCTTATCCGAGGTGCTGGCTGGTTGGGTATTTATAGGCAGAGACTCACCCGGTGGAGAGGAAAGGGTGTCTCTTCTCCATTTCATAGAGGGATTTCCATCATTTTTCTTTCTTGTTTCCTCAGTGGCTTTCCTTGGGGGGTAACGCCTGCCCCCTTTTCGAATCGCGCCTTGGGTTGGATTCGGGCATGTCATCGGGGTCGATGTGAGGTTGGAGGAACGGGATATGACATGGTGGCGAGGGTTGGGTTCATCGACGATCGCGAGGATACCGACCGAAATAACATGTCGACGGAGGAGGGGGCCTCTGGGGATGGGGGGCTGTTGACCTCACGACCGAAGCGCTAAACGGGGAGGCCCGGCTTCCCGTGCGAACTCGACCGAGACACGAACCCTTCCGCCCCGCGAACACGCCTCCAGCATCCCTTCTCGGCGTTGTCGCGGATCCGTTTATGCCCCGGGTCGACCGTCGTCTTCGTCGATAACTTCTCCGGAGGGGGGAGGGGGCTCATGGCGAGTAGAATTTGGGACCGACCCGGTGATGCTTGCAGGGCTGCGTCGGGAGGAGACGGATCCTGTCATCGCGAAGGGGTTGTTGCCGTCGATTTACACCATCGTGCCACGGAGGGGAGAGCACCTGGTAATCCGTCTTTCACTGGGGGGTCCTTGATGCCGACGACGGCCGGTTGGAAACTTTCGACCCACCCTCCGGTATGGCGTCGTTTTCTGATAGGGATTCATAACCGTGGGCTCGGGGTGGCTGTCTTGGCCGCGGACCTAGCTTCGTCTTTTTGCCTGGTGGGTATATCTCACTGAGCAGTTACGGACCAGAAGCGGTTCATACAGATCTCGCCCTAGGGAGGGATGCGCAGCGTTGTTAGCTTCTAAGGGTGAGTGTCTTCTTGACCTTGAGGCAAAAAGGGGGAGACAAGCAGGTTCTCGGGGTAAGGAATATCTCATCAAGTTGAGATGGCAGGGCCGACTTCCATGCTGGCGATGAGAGATGACACCCGGGGGTTTCCATTCATCAAGTTGAATGCATTTTATGTGACGAGATATTCTACAAACCAAATGCTGTGGAGCCCTGTTGGAGACTGCTCATGCCGGCAGTCTCACTGCTTTTCTCACGACTTGGACGTCGTGGAGCCACTGTATATGCTGGTTTCCTCATGAGAAGATTCCTGGTGGCAAGTTCAGCTGGTAAACCTGCTTCGGAGTTGCGGGAGAGTTGTTGATTCGAGCTGATACGATGCCCAGCACCCCTTGGCATGTCCGTGTCAAACCCTTGGTTTCGAGTGCTCTCTCTGCTGGAAGGGTGTGTGGACGACAACATGCAGTGGTGTATATCTTAATGAGAGTTGACGTGGAGACTTTGGTTTTTCATAGAACACAATCAGCCTCGCATTCCCTGTGAAGTGAGTCACCTCCCCCTCAGATTGGTCTCTGTAATTCTCGAGATCCCTTTCCATGATGTCTTGCCACTGGACTGGCCCAGTCTGGCTACCACAATGTGACTCCGAGGACAATGACGAGACCTTGGTCTGAATTTTCAGAAAAGCTTCTGGGGATGGCTTGCGATGACGCAAATTGTTTGTAGAAATGGGTATATGTGTCCTGTCAGTGACCCTTTTCTCACGCCTCCTGATTATGGCGCACCCATTGACTTTGGCTGACCTTTACGGATCTGCTGCTCGAACCTCCATTGGAATTGCTCCGACGTGGAACGTTCAAGGTGGTCCCGGAAAGTATTTCAACTGGCTTTCTTTGCCTCAAGCTATGGAGTGTCGCTGCTCCCGTCTTTTCGTCGCAAGTCCCGAAGCCGAACCAGCTAAGGCTTTCGTTTTTGCAAATGTAAGTGGATTCATGGAATTCGCGCATGGGCACAAGCAAGCATGTAAAAGAACAGGCATGGGTATGAAGGAGGCCTGGCATTCGGTCGCGGGACCAACTGCTCTTTACTCTTTCACTGATCAGGGCGTAACACCACATAACGTTGCAAGGGGTCTTAAAAGCCTCTACGAAGCCTAGGGGTAGAACTTGATCCGTGACCTATGATCAACTTGGATATCTGGATCCGGATCTGTCTTGGAAGGTGAAGGTCCTGTCATCCGTGGTTCTTTTCCCCCAGTACAAGTGTAGCTTCGGGTGAAGCTAGTTTCACAAAGAAGGAAGCGTACTCAATAGTATCCCGATCATTCTTCTTGAGCCCTAGTCATCATTGGAGTTCTGAGCTCTAGCTTACATCTACCTGGTCGGCCAGCATAGAAGGGCATAGTGAGCCTGAACAGGTTCGTCAGGATGGAGGACGCAAAATTGGCGGCGAAGCTCAGCACACTTTGTACGAGCTTGGTGGAAGAGTCTTGTCGACAGCCATTGAGAGAATTACTGTCTCTACTAGACGATAAACATGAAGCGGCCCCTGGTGCTGCTGATGATGATGATGATATGACGCTATGAAGACTGAGGCAAGCAACAAACACATTACCTACGATACGGTTACCCCCGTCTTCTGCCGTAAAATAGTGAACCTACATACACGGAGAGGCATTCGAAATCGAGCCTCGGTGCGCAACACAGACAGACGAATGAAAAGGGATTTGACGAGTGTTCCAGGTTGGATTTTCGGGCTTGACTGGTTCAGTGAGCACGGCGAACGAACGTGTCACGCTTAAGCCAGTCCACCTTCTGCTTTCATCACGATCCACAGGCCAAGAGAACAACATGGCGAACAGCGATGAAAGGGGCCAGGCTACTGTCAATGATAGGAAGGCAAAACGGCCTCGGTCCTGATGAGGTCGTTTAAGAATGGCCATTTCGAATCGGGTCATCTGAAGGCCATCCCGTCAGCCAGTGCCGCACTCCTCCATCAAAAGGTTCTCATATCTTTTGGGGATAGATTGCGCGCGAGAGCCATAGTGAGGCTTCGTCTCAAGACGTTATCGCCCCCATCAAATGGACCATCAAGCAAAGGAAAACGCGGTCGACCTCGGAGCGGAGAATACAAAGTCAGAAGCAACACCGGCTCGAGGACGATAGGTGTGGCTCAAAATCATGTCGTCATTTCAGGGCCAACGCCCTCCCTATCCTCTGAACGCCATCTATCATGCCCGGCGGGCTCTTGAAACCCTCTGGCGAGGGCAAGCAAACAATATGAACATCCCGTCCCCCGCTCACCCTGCTCATGACGCATTCGCGCCCACGTCGTTGAAGATCTTCTTTTTGACCTCCATCGACACCAGGCCGGTCCGTTCCTGCGTTGCCACCGTGTTGCTGTCCTTGACGAGCTTCGCGATCAAGCCGTCGACCTTCCTGGTGCCTACGACATGGGCGTTGGGCCCGGAGGCGCCCCTGGCTTGCCGTGCTACCTGTGTCGTTGTCTCCTTGATCCGGGACGCGAGGTCGAGCATCTGCTTGTTTCCGTAGTCGCGGTTCGTGATGAGCGGGCTCTGGCTCAGCGTCTGCACCCAGTACTTGTGCCACAGCAGCTCCAGGAGATGCGACTCCAGCGTGCTCTTGAAGTGCGACACCTCGAGGCTGTAGTACTTACTGGCGTGGGCGCCAAACTCGGCCGCCTTGGCCAGGGGCACCTCCTGCCAGCCGTCGCTCGTGACGGCGCCGCCGCCACCCTCCTTCTCCTTGACGTAGTTCTCGGGGTAGGTCCGGAAGGCGCCGATCTCGACCTTGCCGGCATTGATGGTGCGATCCGGGTCGATGACTACGGCGAGGAAGGGTTCTTGGAACTGCTGCTGCAGGGCCTGGGTACCGACATCGATGCCGGACAGCCAGCAGCCGTAGCCCGGGTGAGAGTGGTACCATCCGACGACGTTCTCCATGCGGCCCTGCTCGCGACACAGGCTCAGGTACTCGACCATGTACTCTTCGGCGTCGCCCTGGGCGTTGACGCGGGTCTCGGTGCCCTCGACTGGTAGGCGGAAGGCGTCGGTGACGATGAAGGTGTCGCCGTTGACGTAGCCCTGCATCAGACCCATGACCTCGAGGTTGCCGCCTGAACGGGCGTGCATGACCATCTTGATGAGGGCGACGGCGCTGATGCGGACGTTTTTGAAGTGGTTCGGGTTGAGGGCCCAGGGTCGGGCGTTCATGGCTTCTTTCTGGGCATCGAGATCGAGGTTGTAAAGGGCGTCGCGCTTGGGGTCGACCAACTTGACGTTGTTGTCGAGCTCTGGAAGGGGGAGGAGTGGAGCGGGTTAGCGATGAGCCCAGGACGCAATGGCAAGGAAGACGGGACGAGGTAGCATACCCCAAGACTTGAGAGCCGTTTCCATCTTGTCTGCTCGGTTCTGCGCGAGCAGGATCTGTTTGCAGGAGATGGCGATGGCGGAGGTGAAGGTGGAGGTTCGCGGCAAGGTTGGGGACGTCGCTGCCGTCAGTTACCGTTCGTTACCCCACCATCTAGTCGCCTTGCCTCTGGGGTATCTTATCGATAAGATAAAGCTAGCTGATGTGTTTACATAATCAATAAAACTGGGTCGGCCCCTAATGAAATCCGAAGAGGAAAGAACGCTGAGAGCTTCGACCTCCTCCTTCATGTGAGTGAATGGGAGAGAAGCATTCCCGCCAACGACAACTGCTTCTCTTTCAAAATGCGCGTTACTCATTCGGCAACGGGACGAAACTTATCGTCCTGACATCTTCTCCGTGGACCCGAACTCCTCGAAAGCGACAACATGTCATCTGGTGAATTCCCAGCCGGACTTTTCGGACTTGACTGGAGCAGACGAGCTGGCGCGAGGCGCGAGGATCAACGCCAGGCTCGGCTCGATTTCCAAGCAAACCCCGACTTCGGCGTACTTTGGCCCTCCTGCCTATCGTTCTCGCCATGGTACTCAGGTCGACGACCGGCCATGCGTGACCGGTCCAGCGATCCAGGAGAAGAGGGGAGGGGCGCTCGTGATCCATTCTTTGATCAGTGACGGTCAACCGGTCAGCAGGATACTGAGACAAGAAGCCAGAGCACCTCTCAGCAGTTGCATCTCAAAATGATGTGCAGCGCTTGGCCGAGATTTTCCGAAACCAAACGCCACGGCGCCCTGGTAGATCACGTAAACAAGCAATTCTTGGCAGAGATGGGTGGGTGGGTGGGTGGAACTGTAACGTCTTCAACTTGCCCGGTCGAGCAACCTCAACAACACCAGACGTCATGATATCTTCGGATGCCGCCTGCCGCGAACCAGATTCCTCGTCATAACAGAATAAAGAACCCATCGACCATCCTGGAAATCTCATCCGACTTGCCGCTTTGATGGCCCCCTCTCGGACGTCTTTTGCGAGCGCAAAAGTGAGGGTGTCCCGGCCCACGTCGCATGTCATGGCCGGACCGGTTCCGACATGTTTCGATATCGTCCCAAAAAAATCACGTTGAGTCGAAACGCTATTTTCGTCGCAACATGCGGCGGTTCATGCAAGCGGAAAAAGGAAGAATTCAGTTCAAATTTAGATTGCTGCAGGTCTCCCTTGCGACCACCGAGTTTCAAGCTCGCACCTCACGCGACCAAGTCAAGTGTTCATGGGCCGAAGAGGGTGCACTTGAAAGTACGGTTATTATTAATGTTCAAAATGTATGGAGACGAAGAAAGCTGACTTCTAGTCTACGGGGCCGTTCGTCGTCCGAGGTTACCGAACCCGAGCCCGAGGTTGAAGTGGTTTTCCGTATGAACTCGGGACTGTAACAGTACACAAAGCCGGTCGCTCGTCTCAACTCAAAGGCGCCGTGGCCAGAGCGTTACATTGTTGGCCCCTTAGGCGGTGAAAGCACGAGCCTCTAGATCCTCGTCGTCGGCGAACTCATCACGCTTGTTGTTGTTGTTGTTGTTGTTGTTGGCATTGGCATTGGCATTCTTGGCCTTAGCATTCTTGGCCTTGGTCTTCTTGCCGCGGTGGTGAGGCTCGCGGGCCTCGATATTGCGGGTCTCAAGATCGATGTCCTCGTCGTCCTCAACAGCAAGCTCATCACGCTTGTTGTTGTTGTTGTTGTTGTTGTTGTTGGCATTGGCATTGGCATTCTTGGCCTTAGCGTTCTTGGCCTTGGTCTTCTTGCCGCGGTGGTGACGAGCCTCGATAGCTCGGGTCTCAAGATCCGCATCGTCATCGTCCTCAACGGCAAGCTCATCACGCTTGTTGTTGTTGTTGTTGTTGTTGTTGGCATTGGCATTGGCATTCTTAGCCTTGGCATTCTTAGCCTTAGTCTTCTTGCCGCGGTGGTGACGAGCCTCGATAGCTCGGGTCTCAAGATCCGCATCGTCATCGTCCTCAACGGCAAGCTCATCACGCTTGTTGTTGTTGTTGTTGTTGTTGTTGTTGTTGGCATTGGCATTGGCATTCTTGGCCTTAGCATTCTTAGCCTTAGTCTTCTTGCCGCGGTGGTGACGAGCCTCGATAGCTCGGGTCTCAAGATCGGCGTCGTCATCGTCCTCAACAGCAAGCTCATCACGCTTGTTGTTGTTGTTGTTGTTGTTGTTGTTGTTGGCATTGGCATTGGCATTCTTAGCCTTGGCATTCTTAGCCTTGGTCTTCTTGCCACGGTGGTGAGGCTAGAGGTGACGAGGTCAGTACTTGAGTCTTCGATGTGAGCACATTTGAGAAAGATGAGAATCATACCTCACGGGCCTCGATGTTGGCAGCCTGCGGCGCAGCCAGTACAGGCATGGCAAGTGCCACAGCGGGGGCCTGGTTAATCTCGTATTAGCCAAAGTGTCCAAGAGGAGTACAGGTTCATGGTGGCTCTCGGAACTCACTACATAGCGTCTGACAACTCCTCCCGTTGGTACGAGGGAGAAGGAGTGAGCACCCTGGACGGCTAGGATGCTCGCCAAGAGGAAGTGGCCAAAGGTAGGGTATTGCATCTTGGAAATGAATGATTGGCTGACCGGCAGCGAATGGCAGCAACTGAATTAGCAAAGGAAAGGAATGAAGGGTCGCGTCGAGCGATCAGGGGGGCCAAGCAGTAGAATGAGATGTACGGATGGTCAGGCAATCATGGGTTGATGAGTGGGTTTGAGAAGATATTATATCTTGCTCACACCTCTGTCCCTCCGCAACTGGGGAACATGGCCCCCCCCTTCCCTCTGCGACCCTTTGCTCCTCTTGCGTCGACATTGTGCCCCCCGCCGCCTCGTGTAAGTGAGGGAGCATGGGTTGGGCCACCAAGTTTAGACGAGATCCCTCGATTGGAAGGCGTCGAAAACGTGATCAGCTTGCTGTAAAGGACCAGAAACGTCTCACAATACCCAGTCCATATGGAAAAGGGTCTGGAAGGGGTGGGAGGGAGGAGGTGGAGAGACAGGGCCACGGACAATGACGGCTTGGGATCTGTTGCTCGGACTGAGCTAGCCGCGAGAGATGGGACTCGTTCAAAACCCCTCGAGCCAGTCTGATGATGTCGAAAAGCATTGGATGTGGAGTGGAGTTGACTGGGATCCCCGAGCCGAATTCCGCGCCTGCAGGCCGTCCTCTCGTTCTCGCAGACCACAGATAGACACTTAGATGCCTCGGATGCTACCTTATTGCCAACAAGACACGGGCTGCCGTCTTGGGCTCGCTTGCAGTTTCAGTAGGAAGACGACCAAGGCAGCCAGGTGGGCTACCTAGGATGGACCCCCGGTATACGATCTGATGCTAAGCTTGATCGACAGGTTGTTACGGAAAGTCGTCGCGACACGGCTTCGTTAAACTGGGGGTGGGATTACATAGGCTCGCTGTGAGTGGACGGGCCCCGTGATGATCCATCATTTTGGTGGAGGTGGAGGCAAGCCTGAGTGAGCTGCCCGCACAAGGGAATGTCTCAGGCCGCCAAGACCTGACAAACCCCAAACTGCAAAGGGTGCCGATTCCGCGATGTGCAGTATGCAAGTACGGAAGTTGGTTGCCGTAGTTCAGAGTGTTGATCGTCGTTAAAGACCGGATTCTTCTAGTTCTAGGCCGGGAACGGTTGGTGTCACCATCTCCCCTTACCCCGCAGGCCACTCCTTGTCTCACCAGTTGTGTGTTTCGCTATGCCCCTGTTCTGAGACGCGGCACCAACGATTCAGTCCTGGCCACCGCTGACAGGGCCCTCAGCTGTGTGAGATAGTAGAACCTCAGCAAGATCAGCTGAGCTGCAGCTGCAAGCTTCCTAGGACGCACGACTAATCACGGCCTATTATCACCACCAACACCATCCATAGGGGAGGGGGACATGTCTAAAAGAAGGGGGGCCACTCCGTGGCATGGCGATTGGACGGATGAGATGGGACCCCCCTTTTTGTCTTCTTGTTCCTGCGTCATCCAACAGGGGACAGCCTTGAGCTGTGACAGAGGCTCAAGCTAGGCTGCGTGTCGTCTATTCCTGCGTCCGTTCTGGACGAAATGTTCCTCTGTGGGGCGTGTCCGCAACTTTCGCAACGAACATCAAACAAGCCATACGTTTCTGGTTTTGGGACTGGTTGACATTCTCCCTCCTGGTGGGAGAGAGAGAGAGTACACTCTCTCTTTCTCTCTCACACACTCTCTCCCTGTTCAGCACAGTCCGCGGATCTATGCAGCGTACCTGGTGACAGACGGGGACTTTGCGGGCCCGAGGTGGTCGGAGAGCGGCTCTGCTGTGACGACCGACCCATCCTTTGGTTTGACCGAACGGGATTGTGTTCATGGATCTGCCATTAGTCGAAAATCCGATTTTCGTCGAAGAAGCGATCACCTTGGCACTCTCGTCTCTTCTTACTCCCAGACAGCGTTAGGGCGCCCGGCGTCCTTCCCTCGAACCTACTCCCATCTGCTGTGCACTGCTGCCGCTCACTTCTTCCAACTTGTCTGTGTGAGTGTGTGTGTGCATGGTCATTTTCGATTCTCCCATTTCCCATCATTGTTGCGTCTTGTTTGTCACTTGTTCCATATTCTCTTCTTTCTACTCGTAATTAGCACCTGGCGTGCTTGAGTACCTCTGTACCTTACGTTACGTCTTGCCCTTCTTAATCATGTCTTCGGAGAAGCTCTACCGCTCCGTGCCCCACGAGGAAGAGGAGGTCGAGAGCCTCGCCGGGAGCCTCAGCACGGAATCCACCGAGATTGCGGACGGCATGACGGCGGCGGCGGCGACGACGACGACGACGAAAAGCGCGGCGTGGAGGCGGATGAGACTCAGCGACGAGCAGCACCCGTGCAGAGACAAGGCCCGCCGGCTGCTGCGGTACTGGCCCTGGGTCGCCCACGCGGTGCTGCTGACGACGTCCGTCACGCTCTTCGCGGCGTCGTTCTGCATGCGCTACGGCAGCCATCAGAACGACGATATCGTCTACACCAAGAAGTACTCATCCTATTGTACGGACTCCCCCCCCCCGCTCTTCCTGTTCCGGGTTCTTGCGTGGGCTAACATGCGGCTGCACACAGCCCCCGCGGCGGGAATCGTCAAGTACCACACCGAGAGGTACAACCTGACGCCCATCATGGACTGGTCGCCGTTCGTCGGGGCCGGGTACGAGGTCGACAGGGCGTGGGACCACATCACGAACAACAGTAAGCAGGCCATTCGGAAAAGAAAGAAGAAGAACAAAAAGACAGGAAGACGATGAGGGGCGCCGGCTAACGAGACGGGACATGTGGCAGTTGGCGACCAGATGATCTCGCACGCCGAGCTCACGAGGCTTGGCCTCGACCCGAAATCGATCAAGATCACGAACCCCATCACGGGCGAGGAGGGCTACCGGGCGGGCCTCGAGGTGTTCCACCAACTGCACTGCCTCAACCTGCTGCGCATGTCGACGTTCCCGGAATACTACTCGGACGCGGAGGTGGGCGGCGACGTGGCCACGGACCCCGAGGACCTTCGAGGACACGTCGGTACGTTTTCTCGCCCCTTTCAGGGACAACCTCAACTCCCATTCTCCATTTGACCCCCCAAAAACGGAGACGGACGAGAGAGAGAGAGAGAGAGAGAGAGAGACTGAGATAAAGAGAACGTTTGAAGGAGGCTAACGCATCTTGACTTACAGACCACTGCCTCGAGGCGTTGCGGCTGAACCTCATGTGCCAGGCCGACATTGGCGTCTTCACCTTCAAGATGTACCCGGAGCTCCCCGTCGAGGGCCACTGGCCCGATTTCAGCACGCTGCACACCTGCCGCAACTTCGACGACATCCGAAACTGGGCGCTGACCCACTCGGTGACGTTTGAGGACGAGGAGTAGAGGTGGGGGTGGTCGTTGGTTGGGATGAGTTTATGGATCCTTGTGAACGGATGGATGTCAATGTATGCAGGGTAAGGTGAGGCAAGGCAAGGCAAGGCAAGGCAGGACAGGGCAGGGGGGGCAGGGCAGGGGAGGGGCGGAAATGCAGGCCAACAAGAAGATTCAAGATTGAGTCTCAGCATAGTTCGTGTCGGCACGCGCCTCGAATCTTATCGGGGAGGGCTACCTTAACCTTCAAGTTTATTTACTCTTATTTGTCGTGTGTGTGTGTGTGTGTATGTGATGGGGGATGTCGGATATGTCATACGAGGTCTGGATGGGAGAGAGAGAGACTCTAGCTGGGATTCTTTCTTTCTCATGGTGGAGGTGGAGGGGACAGAATGCTCCGGACGGACGGGCGGAATCGTCATGAGCCGAACGGTCAGCACATTGAGCATGGAACAAGATCCATTTCGCCCTGATGGTCTAGCGGTATGATTCTCCCTTAGGGTTGTCTCCGACAATTCACTTCTGGGAGAGGTCCCAGGTTCGATCCCTGGTTAGGGCCCACTTCTTTTGCTTTTTCGCCCTGTGAAACCTGGATTTTTAACATGTTTGTGTCGATTTTCTGTCTCTCTTTTCCGTTGATTGTTGAATCGTGTTTGGTGAATCCTGTTTGAAGGCATCACCAGACTGTGCGCAGGAGCCGTGCACAGCCCCCGTATACGTACCGCCTTAGTAAGCTTTCCACCCCCCGCTTATCTACTGACCTGTCACGCCAGCCACTGCAGGCAGGTATTTGTTCTTAGGTGGTAAGTAGGCACTGACCTTAGGTATCTTGGGTACTTTACACACGATTGAGCACGCACCACACCTATCCATCTCTCTTCTTCACACAACAGTCCCTCCACCCCCCATCCATCCCTACGTTCCCGGCCGGCCACATATCTCGAGTCAATTCTGCAACGGACGGACTGGTTTTCCGATCAATGACTCGAGAGGGACGGGAAACTGAATTTGCATTCACTCCTGACCCTACCCACCTACCCTACCCCTGTGAGGAAATGGCATGCAGACAAAACATGTGTCGAAGGCCGCGGCGCATACCATTCCCGAGAGCCTCTGTACAGGTACACCTTGCACACCTTGCACTTTGAGGGCGAGACGTGGTGTGACTTCGCCGCCGCGGATCCCCGGTGGCCCGACGACTCTTCCGTCGTTACCGTGTCTGGATCTCGTGCGTGCAGCGTGAGTTGCATGCCTTCTGTCGAGTTTGTGCCAGCCAGACCATGTCTTACTTATTGCGTCTCCGACTCCGCCCCCTCCCGGAAGATCGGCAGCCCCGGCGGTCCGGCACGGCAGTCTTGCGCCCCGTTCCTCCGTCGGGCGTAGTTTTCTCTCTCTCTCTCTCTCTCTCTCATGTCATGCACATCATTGCGGGGGAAACACGACAAGAAAACAAGACAACTAAACAGTCATTGATCAAAACGTAAACATTTTTCTTCGTGCGCCTCTCGGGGCAACCGCTGGTTCTTTTGCCAAACGGGGGTATCAACAGCCTCTCTATCCATACATTACGCAAGCAACTCTTATATCCCTCTATCCTCTTCTAAGGATCATTTATCGTTTTCCCCGTCTTTCACATCGGGTGCCCCCCCAACTAGGCTTCCTCGTCTTTCTTGTCGTTGTCCGTCACGATGCCCATCTTCTTGTTCATGAGCTCGTCCGGGTCGCCGGCGCCGGCGTCGAGGACCTCGAGGTTGCCGTCGGCGTCCTTGGTGCCCGTGCGGTAGCCCGAGTGGCTGCCGAAGACGTACCAGACGTAGCAGGTGAGCACGGCCGTGGTGATGAGGAAGCCGAAGATGGTCCAGTTGCCCATGCTGTACATGGGGGAGTCGGTGCTGGGGAAGAGGAAGGGGGCCGAGATGCCGCCGCAGTTGGCGATGGCGATCATGCCGCCCGTTGCGAGGGCCGTGGCCGTAGAGCCCTGGACGGTCGCGGTGCGGTGCTGCATTTCCCACAGGTTAGCTTTTTTCGTACTTTTACTCTCTCTCTCTCTCTTTCTCTTTCTCTCCAAGGCGAAACTTGTACTGCAGCATCACCATTTACGGAAATGTGCCCACCAAAACAAAACAAAAAATGACTTACAGCAACAAAGGGGAGGACGGCGGCGTTGGTGCAGGCGATGATCATAACGGCAAAGTAGCGCACGCCCCAGTGCTTCACGACGGCCAGCAGCAGGTAGCCGGTGGCAACGAAGACGAGGCCGCCGATGACGTGGCGCGAGCGCTCCTTGGTCTTGTCGCTGTGCAGGCAGTTGCCGATGATGACGAACATGGCGAAGACGTTGGGCGGAACGGTCAGCAGCTGAGCGTTGTAGCCCTTGAAGCCGAGCGAGGAGACGATGGTGGGCGCGAAGTAGCCGAAGGCGTTGAGCGAGTTGGTCATGAGGAAGTACATGACGGCAAAGAGCCAGAAGTAGGGGTCGGCCACCGTCTTGCGCGCCACCTTGCCGTCCCAGTGCTTGTCCTTCATCGAGGGCGCAAAGGGGCCGAGGCGCTTGACGGCGAAGGCGCGCTCCTCGGGCGTCAGCCAAGCAGCCGTCTGCGGGTAGTCGGGCAGCATGAACCAGACCATGATGCCGACGATGACGGCGGGGATTCCTTCCTATTGGTCAGGTTTGTTAGTGAACCATTTCTCTCTCTTTTTTCTTTTCTTTTCTTTCTAATCCAAATATCTCCACGGGATAGGAGGAAGTAAAAGGAGGAGTAAAAGGATGAAAGAGAAGGACGAACCAGGATGAACAGCCATTGCCAACCGGTGAGGCCGCCCTTGCGGTTGAGAAAGGAGATGCCCGTGGCGAGGAGGCCGCCGAAGGCGCCGGCGACGGCGACGGAGGAGGCGAAGATGGCCATGCGGGTGGCGCGCTCCTCGGGCTTGTACCAGAAGCAGAGATACATCATGATACCGGGGAAGAAACCGGCCTCGGCGAGGCCGAGCATGATGCGGACGGCGAGGAGGCCGCCGTAGGTGGTGACGGCGGCGGTGCAGATGGTGACGATGCCCCACGAGACCATGATGCGGGAGATCCACTTGGAGGGGGAGAAGTACTTGAGCATGATGTTGGACGGGAACTCCATGAGGACGTAGGGGACGAAGAAGAGGGCGACGGCGACGTTGTAGCGCTGGCCCGTGAGGTTGAGCATGGTGACGATGTTGTCCTCGGGCGTGTCGTTGTTGAGCGTGCGGGCGTTGCCGAGGTTGACGCGGTCGAGGTAGTCTTTTTTAGGGGGGGAAGTGTGTGTTAGTGATGGGAGAGAGGAAGGGAGAGATGCTATGCCGTAGCTGCTTTGGTCACATACTCAGCAGGTAGGTCACGCAGATCCAGGGGAGGATTCGGAGGTCCTGCTTGCGGACGATGCGGCGCTCCATCTCCTTATCGGCGAGGTCGACGGTCTCGAGGCCGGGCACGTCGAGGGACGGCGCTGGAGCGAACATGGCCTTCCAGTCAGGCATCTTGGCGGCTTTGGGTGTCTCGGTGAGAGTCTCGGTGAAGGTATGTCTTATCTCGGTGGAGGTGAGGTGGAGAAAGAGAGAGAGAGAGAGAGAGAGAGAGAGAGAGAGAATGAGTCGCTGGGTTGGACCCGGAGTTGTTGTTGTTGGTGGTATGTCGTTGACGACGACCGTTGGCACCACGCTGTTTTGGCCCGGTATGGTGAGGCCTTGTTGAATGAAGCTGTTTGAGGACCTGGGACTCTTCAGACCTTTCGACTCTCCGGCCAGGAGGGAGGGAGTTGAGGTGTTATAAGTCGAGTTTCTCTCAAGCGATGCCAACCCACGTTGGGTTCCGCCTACATGGTTCGATGTACATCCACATCCATTCTCCATGCCGACTTAGGCCCGTGGAACCCCCCATAGAACGCGGCGGCTGCAACCCCGCGACAATCTGGTCTTAGAAACGGTATTCGCACAACCGAAATGCTGTCTTATCTCTGCCATCGCGGGCCAATTGGGGGCTCTGATAGGATAAGGTGGTTCTTGGTTGACTGATCCCTGGTAAGAGCGTGGGAACGTCCCCGACTCCCGACTCCCGACTGCTTGGCCTCCCCCCCCTCTCCCAAATCATCAACCTTCAATTAAGCGTTTGGGTGAAGCCAATTGGTAAATGCCGGCGGGGGAGATAACGTGTCACCCAATCAGAGGGCCCAGCCGCGCTTTCGCACGTTTAGATAACAGGCTTGTACAAGGTGTGTGTGTCTGGGCAATGCCAGGTCCAACTCTGCCTTTGGAACTTGCCCCCGAGGGGGCGACCCCGGACTCGGAGGCTAGCGCCGTGTGAACCATTTCCCAGGGGAGACAGACTACCTGTACTTGTAGAACGGTGTGCTGTACACAGTAATGCTCTAGCTGCTGCAAGAGCCCAAGGGTTTCTCTCTTTGGCAATGTTCGGCGTGCTGCCGTGCGTCCGGTTATCGGGGTGGCTTGCAGAGTTTTTCGTCAACATCTACGTACAGGTAGAAGCCTCCAGTGACGGACCGGTTGATCAAGGACGACAAAGAGAGGCTTTTGGTGACATGTTAAACAAGACGCCCGGCCGAGGGCGTGTCAGCAGCAGACGGGAGTAATTCATGGATGGATTAGCACGATTATACTCTCCTCAAGGGGGGGCGACATCATGGCAAAAAATAAAAATAAAAATAAAAATAAAACTCTCAATCCCAGTCTCTCGGATCGCCTGTCGGCCTGCCTGGTCGCTCGCCAAAGACGACGGATGGGGAGGACATGAGGATATTATTCAGAGTCTCCGTGGGTCTCCGAAAATGGAGGGGCGGCTTGTGCATGGATTGGCAGGGCATGGCGCAGCCCAGCCCGGCCAGCAAACCCGACTTCTCGAGAGTCGAATGGGCCACATAATATTCCTATCTCCGGGGGCCACGAGCAACGAAGCGTCAACTGGAGACTGGACCTGACAACAGAAGGTTATTCCTTGTTTGCTCTTCCGAACCATTCCACCCCCCTTCCTCCCTTCCCCCTTTTCTTTCCGATACTTGCTGTGCCTCTGAAGCACATCCTCATATTGCAAGCCAAGGATTGGAAAATAAAAAGCACATATCAAAAAAAACCTGTTCGTCTGACGTCGTGGGGGAGGACTGACTCGTGTATCTTAGAGGCGCCCGCGTCCAACCCTCGTATCCGTTGCCGCTCGACTGATAACGGTCCTGCAGAGAGGCCGCTTGCTGCGATGCGAGCACGCGGCGCGCGACACGGCGAAATGGCAACTGGAAGCGGTCGACCCGACTTGCACGTGTGTCGGTAGGTAAGGGGGTTAGGAGTTGTCCCGCGTCTATTACACGAAGCGATTTGATCAAGATGGGCCCATCCGCGGGGCCTCCGCTTCCCGCCGCCACAGACGGGGGGACAACATAGAGCAATGTTCACCTAACCCATGGCATCACGTAACAGCAAACGCCGATGCCTGTGGTCAGTAGGCATGGGGTAGACGGCGGCGGGTCGAGGCAGCATAAGAAGCAGCACGCGCCAACGAACATCTCGAGTAATTGCAATCGCGGAACGGAAAAAGGCACGACAGCCGGCCCTCTGTGGCGAGATAGATCGGGCCCCGTGCCAAGTCTCGACGCACATGGCATGGCTCGCCCTTCAGCCGGTAGCGCGGGATGTGGTGCGACCGTCTCCGCCAGACAAGGGGGGGTTTCTGGGTTAGTGCGTGGCATCCTGAGCTGGGAGTGTGATGAAGTGGGCGATGGAACTCCGGGGATCGGACAGATGGGATGACGATAGCGGTTTACATACATTTCGGATGGTGATGTATGTGTGTTTGCATTTGTGTGTGTGTGTGTATGAGAGAGAGGGAGAGAGAGGCGAGGGCGAGATATCGGCACCCGGCCGAGACTAGATGGATGCATATGCCTGCGCATGCGCCGGCGGCCTGCCTCTTAGTGGCCGCAACCACTGGACCCACCGCCCGCCGGGCATGTGTGGGTCCGCCCCGAGCCGACCGGCAATGCTGCAAATTGCGGGCGTGCAGCTGCAATAGGTAGTAGCGTATATACGGATACAACAACTGGGCCGTCTCGGATTCGGAGCCTGCTGAATCTTCGCGTTGACAACTGCTCTGTTGTCATCGAAAGGAGAATCGGAGAGCTTCGGAACCTTTTCGACTGTAGTCTCGAAGGAGCCTCGGTCCTCTCGTCCTTCGTCCAACCGACTTGTCGTATTAAAGGAAGAGAGAAGCTGAGAATCGGCACCCGTCCTTCCCCCGGCACCAGAGGAAGCGTCTATTTTTTACTTGGGCAGTCTCATCGTCTCCTGGTTGATGAGCCGCATTCGTTATCGAACACCGGGCGAGTCTCGAGTCTCATCTGCTTCATACAAAGACGTGACTGGTAATCAGGCATCTCATCGCAGAGGTACAACCTGCATCACTTCCCTTACCTTGGACCGTGTCATAGGCTGGCACTTTATGCTTGTCGTCTAAAGCCTTTGTCTGTGTTGAAAAACCCGCATTATTCGATTCAAGAGTTGGTTGGTTTCGTGGATAGAGGAGAACCCATTGCTGTTCGCTTGGTGTCTTTTCAGTTTTGTCAAATATCGCAGCACCCTTCGCCACTCTCCGCCACTTGTCCAGACTCAAGTGGGAGTTAGTGAAACTCTTCATGGTGAGATGGTGCACCTGTTGCGTTCTAGTCCGGATGATTCGTTTAGGCCTGTGTCGCCCTCGTGGCCCCTGCCTTATGCTTTTCACAGTAGGAAATATCTGCATAAACCCCCGGCATCGCAGTTCTGGTAACCTCGACTTTATTTGCCGACATTTGACTACCTAGGGCAATTCCTAGCGTGAGCTCCCGGGCTGGTGATTCTGAGACGATAGAGCAACATCGAGGCGCCTAACTACATGCACTAAATCTTGGGAGCCACTTCTGGACTCGACTCGAACTCAACATTGCTACCAAGGGGTTTTTACGTCCTTTCTTCTTCTCCTTTTTCTCCTAAATCTACATGTGATTCTTTGCAGAGAGTCTATGTAGGTCTGTGACAATTTGCAGCCCGGATTCGAAAACTGGTGGATCATCACCAAGCGGCATTCGTCATCAATACCTATGCTGAGAGGCGTGCCTATTAGTTCGACGCATCTCACAACGTCTCATTGTTATTTGGGATTCAAGTCTTTCAAGCCGCATCATTTATCTTCTCGTATGGGTGAGTTTTGTAGAAAGGCTTGGTGTCTTTGTGGCACCCATTGGACTTCGACACAGTCATCATGTCCTGTGCTTGGTTGTGATAGGCCAACACTGGGGCTCGGTACCACAACCAACAGGCGGGATCATTTCAAGAACCGTCTGCGGTGTAGCGCGAATCCCATATGCAGTCAGCGTGACAATAATGGGTCTTCAAGCCTCGAATCGACGACTGGCGGGCCATCCCCCGCACCGAACGTCGTCAGTATTCATGCTCCTGGCAAAGGCAAGGCCAGCACTTCCACCGTGGCGATCTGAATTCTCTCTATGCGCAGAGTGGCGAACGTAACAGAAACCCTCGTTTGGTGAGTACCATACTGATAAACAATCGACAAGGCGACCCTGCGGACCACCCGGAATGCGCGTTCCTCAGATATTGCTGTCGCGGGTCTTAAGAGGAGTAGCTGCCGCCACAGGGAGTAGGCCAGCCGAGACCGCGCCGATAGAACGTTGGATCTCGTCGATTAGAACCGTCGAAGGTTCTTTGCTGGACTGGAAGGCTGCGACGTCCGGAAGCCTAACAGAAACCGATGGCGAGAAGACAGTCCATCTCGCGAACATGGTTCTTGCCATATGTTACCTCCGCGAAGCAACTCGTAAAAGCCATGACATCTCTCCTGCCGAGCTCAGCCAGTGTTGGGAGGTCGTGAGGGCTGCTATGGGTGTGTTTGGCAAGGATAAATCCCTCGGCGGGTTTCCCGTATCCAGCAGCCTCCAAGGCCTTTCGACTGTCTCGTTGTGCGAGCTGTCTGAAAACGGCAGTTCAGGCGAGCAGTTCCACCTTCACATCGGAATGCCTAGCGGCAGTCGGTTAAGCAGAGGCTTTGATTTGCATTCGAGCTTGTCGCCCGTTCATACGTGGGTTCTTGCAGGAGAAGTTCGGAACGACTCGTATCAAGTCGACTCAGTAACGGACCCAGCAGAGGCTACTCATGCCACGTACACGCTCTTTAGGAGTTCCGCAGAGCCGAAAGGCGACACAAGGACCTCTGTGCCGCTTGAAAAACACATCGTGGTTGAGAAAGCCGGCAAGTTGGTTCGAGCACGAGAAGTTGGGTCTAAAACACACACCAGGAATGCAAGCTACTCCTTGCCAGCGGACGCCTTCCAAACGGTTGAAGTAGACCCAGACACTCTCTTCGCAGCTCTCACCTTCTCCGAAACTTCACGCGGCTCTGCCACGGACACCGTTGTACTGGGCCCCATCGAGGGGAATTTGTCTATCGAATTACCCAGTCCGACAACCCTCGCGCCTCGAGAGCTGGCAGACCTCGTAGAATCCGCTCGCTCCTGGGAGGGGCTGATCGAAGAAGGACGAGAGCACGCGCGGAAAGCGGAATGGGAATATGCGCTGCAGGCCTTCAACAGCGCCCTCAGCCTCTGCGGCCCCGAAAAGTCATTCCCCAACGCAGGCTTCTACAGACACCTTGTCCTTGGCGAGATAGGCAGCGTCAACAGGAGGTTTGGACGCTACGAGTCTGCGAGGAGCTTCTTGGAAGAGGCCATCAACGGACTGAAGCCCTGCATCCAGCGGACCGAGTTTAGCGGCGAGCTTGGGGTCACGTACCGGCACATTGGCCAGCTCGAGAACGCCAGCGATGCCTTCTCCAAGCAGTACGAGGTCGCCAAAGAGCTGGGATCGGCTCGCGAGATGTGTCGCGCCGTCGGCAACATGGGCATGATAAACTACCAGCTGTCCCAAAGAGACGGTAGCGAGACCTTGCTCGACCAGGCAATAGCGCAACTCCAAGAGCGAGTGAGCCTCGCGGAGGATCTGAAAAGGACCGCGTCGTTACAAGCGGGGAACTCGAGCTCGAAGCACTGGTTGCACATCTTTGAGACCTGGAAGACGATCGGGCTCTGCAGACTCTCGATATGTCATTATACCAGAGGAAACGTCGAAAAAGCCATCGTAACCTCGGCAGAGGCCCTCGAGATGACAGCCGGATCGAAAGACGTTACAGTCAAAGCCATGACGAGGTTTTTTCATGGACGAGCGCTTATCAAGGGGGGTAGACAGGAAGAGGCCCTCGCCCTGTTCAACATGCCCGGAACGTGCTCCCCTGCTATCGCGTTTGCCAAGGAGCCGTCGGAGGAGCACCGCGGTTACCTGCAAGAGCTGGTGGATATTGGAGCCGACCTTGACATCGTCGACGAGCAGGGGTACACGGCCCTCGACCACGCTGTGTTCAGCGGCGACGCGATGACGGAAGCGGTCATTCTGAAAGGACTCCGGAAGACATCGGAAGAGAACGTCGCTGAACGGCAAATGGAAGCCAGGCTGCGAAAAGGGTACCGAGAGCTCTTCCAGGAGAAACTTCGTCCCGTCCTCCTGGGGGGCGGCCGGCACGTCCTGTCGAAGCTGAGGAAGGCCTACGCCGAGTCGCTCGAGACGGACGAGACCAAGAAGAGGGCCTTTGACGGGCTGAAGTTCATGTGGTACTCCGACTTCCTCGACTTCAAGAGGCTTCCACGTTCGGACGACGGGTTGGTGCGCGAGTTCGACTCCAGCTGGACTGTCGAGAGTGCTGCTCGCGCTGCCGAGAAGGTTGTCTTCATCTCGTATCGGTGGATCAACAAGATGCCAGGGGCCAAGTCCCCCGATGACGACCATCACACACAATACCGTCGCATGATCAACGCGATTGACGAGTACCTCCGACTCACTCCTTCAGTGCACAAGGACAAGCTTGGGATCTGGATGGTAAGTTCGAGATCCCGCCAAATGCATGGACTATCGATGAGACAAGGGAGGCTTACTCACGGCGGCACAGGACCACGCTTGCGTCAACCAGGATGACCCCAACGCGGGCGTGTCGGCGCTGCCCATGATCATCGCGCAGTGCGACGCCATGATCAGCCTCGTCGATGAGGACTACTACGATCGCGGGTGGTGCGCGGTCGAGGTCATGATGGCCGAGACGCTGCGGTCTTCGTACAGCATCCACCAGTGGTACGAGCACGTCTTGCAGCCCGGAGGTTCCAGGGTTCAAGGTGTCCTGAGAGAGGCGCCGGATCGTCCGATTGGGATGATGAAGGACAAGCGCCTCACGTTCGAGACGGACCGGCCCAAGGTTCTTTTCCTCGAGAGGCAGAGCAAGCTCCTGAGATGAAGCAACGCAGAATCAGGGTGGCTTCGCCCCAAGATAGAAGGTACTGCTGCTTTGACTGGGATTCATGAAGCCTGGAAATCACGGTTTCACATGTCACGACGACTCGGCGCGGTGAGCGAGGAGGTCAACACTCTCGTTATTTGCATCCGCCGTTGCCAGCAGCGAACTATGTACATAAGAATAACACAAGCCAACTCTGGAAAAATCTCCAAGGTAGAGACTTGTTGAAGAGAACATGTTTGATCCATCATCGCTCTTGGTCCCGGGCTGTGCCCAACAGATACATCACACCATCTGGTGAGATGATGCCTGCCTGTTGAACGACAAGGACAAGGTAGCAGCACCCGGTCGCAAGCCGGACATGAGGATCATTTAGCAGTTCGGAGTACCGGACGCCTCGGGAACAGCAGCCTTGGACGACCCCGCGGACGAGGCGGAGCTGCCGCCGGCAACAGTGGTAGACTTGTCACCGGAAGAACCGCTGGCGCTGCCGCGAATGGTGCCGCCAGGGATGACATCGGGGCCGGGAGCTTTGTCGTACGAGGTCGAGCGGCCCCAGACGCTGAAGTTGACGGGGCCGTCGGCCTGCTTGTAAACACCGGGGATCTTGACGCCGGTGCCGGGCATGCTGGTGGCCGAGTTTCCGGCGACCTCGACCTGGGCGCAGGCGTAGTAGAACTCGGCCTGGCCGTCGTGGGCGCCGTGCAGACCGATGTGCTCGCCGCGGACGAGGTACTGGCCGTTGGGGACCGTCGCGGGCACGATGAAGGAGACGTTGTCCTCGCCGTAGCTGCACCAGGCCTTGGAGCGGAGGGATTCCGGGTTGCCGGCGGTGCAGAGCAGGGACTGGTGGACCTTGTACCAGGTCCCGGTGCCCTTGTCGGAGGCGGCGTTGCTCACGGGGCTCATGTAGAACTGGGTGGGGCCGGGGTGGAGCATGCCGGTGCCGCCGAAGGCCTGCTTGAGACCGACCTTGTCGCCGGCCTTGACGGTGATCACCTTGGGGGCGGCCGTCGCGCCCTTGTTGCAGGAGAAGTCGGCGTCGTTGGGCGTGATGGAGCCCGAGGGCGTGTTCTTGAACTTGGTGGGCATGTAGCCGTTCTGGTGCTTCCGCACATAGGTGTTGTCGCCGCCCTGGAGAGCGCCGTTGAGGACGAGCTTGTCAAAGGTGTAGTGGGCGGAGGCCGAGGACGCCAGGCCGAGGACGGCGGAGAGAACGTAAGTTGCCTTCATGGTTGCGGTGGGAAAAGTGAAGAGGTGAAAAAAGAATGGAACGACGTCGAGTCGGTTTTGTAAAAAAGAATGAACGAGAGTGAGAGTGAGAGAAAGAAACAAGTGAAAGGAGCTTGATGCTGCGTTGACCTGGCTGGATACTGAATTCGAGAAGAGGTTCCCATCGCGGTTTTTATATCCAGTTGACGTGGTCCGCCTTCGCTGCACCAACTCAACTGGTCTATACTCGCTAGTCCGTGTATCTTTCGGGAAGTGAGGGCCACACGCATGCTGGTGGAACCTTTGACCGAACAGAGTAGATGTCCCCCTCCCCCATCCCTGAAGTGTTCGAGGTAAAGTGCCAATGAATTCCGAGGCATTCGCAAAGGAAAAAAACAGGCCCAGCGTCAAACTGCGTAATAGTCCCGACATTATAGGCTGTCACCAGGGGGAAACGATCGCCCCGGCGCTACGGTAAAGCATAAGCTAGCCTCGACGGGACATCGTTTGTGGAGAAGAGCGAGGGGAGGGGAGGCCCGGGAGACGCCTTCACCCCAGCGAACGCCTCTTCCAGACCTCCATACCAGGGATCGGAACACACCAGTTGGAGCCGCGGGAGATGACCGACGGATCGTGGTGAATAGGGGTGCATGGGGGGAGCAGAAACGCAGTCACTGACTGGACGGCTCACTTCGAGGATATTAGCTAGCTGTGAGCTGCTCCCAGATAAGAAACAGCAAGAACAGATAGACCACATCCCCGCTCGTCTGGTAAAAATTCTCTATGGTTGTGATCAAGATCAAATATCATGGATCATGTGTGGTTTAACTCGAGGTTGGATAGACGTAGAGCTGTTTTCAGGTCTCGTTACCTGAAGATCATCCACCGCCCAGACGCCAGTCCGTCAAATATAAAGTTAATATAGCCAGAGATACTGTCTTCCACGTGGTGGGTGTTAGAAAGACAAGACAAATCAATAAACTTGCCTCTTAGCCTCTTAGTGTATCCTTGAAACGGCGCAGGTAGAGCGGCGATGGCCAACGGGTTAATGATCCGCATCCTACCCCACACAGTTTGTACGGACGCGAACCCGAAGAGACTGGGGGGCCTTGTGACGAAGTAGCTTTTTTTGGTTCGTCCCAACTTCTGCCGTTACTGCCTAGGTATCTCGACCATCACATACTGCTGTTTCGGGGCGGCAATGAGCCCAACATCGCCATGTGTTATTAGAAAGACGGAATCGCACAGCGTGATGTATTGAGCTTTTTGTGTGCATGAAGAGATGTGAAATCGGGTTCGAATACTCAGATTGCTAGGGGCTTGTGGCGTTCTCCCACAAGAGGCTTGTCGTCCGGAGAAAAGCCACTCCCTATGCTCTAGTCAGTTAGGGTCATTCACGCCAAACAGTGCGTGCGAGACCCTCGCCTCTCTACGCCAATCCGGAAACCGGCCGAGTCATCCTTTTCGATGCCAAGCCCCCAACAAAAACAGTTAGCCCACCGTCATACAATACATAAAGAGAGAAAGAGAGAGAGAGAGAGAGAGATAACAGACGCGATCTCGTTCGAAGACGGCAGGGGTATTACTGTCGAGACGTACAAAGCCTTGGCAATTATCCCTCTTGGGCAATGGCATCAACTCCTTAATCACGAGCAGGGCGAGACGCAGCAGTGCAGTAGAGTCGCTCCGGGGGCGGTTAAGCATAATACGTAAGAGGCCAAGTAAAAAGTTCCATCGCGAGTTGCGAACGGCTCGGAAAGTTCGTAAGAGGAGGTTGGAAAAGCCCCGAGGCAGGGGTTCGGCCTGACCCGCTCTCTCTTTGAAACATGCGGCTGCAACGAGAAGCTTGCCTAGCCCAGCCTGCAACATGGGGGTTATGTACCGATTTGGGCTACGGGTTCTACTTGATGATATCAAGGTTGGATTAACTGGTCGAGGTAGGTTGAACAAGTGAAAGCCACCCAATGAAATGACACCCCCAAGTGAAGCTTTCATTTGTTCAAAACTTGTGGAAAGTGGCGTAAACGCTACTCTGTTTGCTCCGCCAGACCATGCTGCCCAAGGGGAATCACTTCACCCAACTGCTTACTCAGTTATTACTGGTTTGACCCTTTGGGTGATGACAAGCAGGCCCTTACTAGCTCCTTTTCAACAAGCTGCTTTAGGCCTTTAAGCAGCCTGTCACCTTGACAGTCCTCCAAGACTGTCCACATTTGGACCTGCGTATGCCTAGTCCATTAAACCCTTCTCTGGGTCCCTCTTGCATACAGTAATATCGTTTATCCACGCCTGATTCAACATCCTCTGCGCACAGAAGTGTCTTGTTTATCTGTTCTGGGGCGACTTGGTCTGGTATTATATTATCATTGTTTTAAGTTCGTTTAGCTGAGACTATGCTAAGAGAGTGTTGACTTGGATGCAGATATGAGGGCTTGTTGTCCCCCTTAGCCCCCGTGAAGATAGGTTCTCATGGGATCGTCCCTTATCTCTGGCTATGATGTCCTGCCTGAATTTGCAGCCTATCTATCCGAGTACGCAGTGTGTGTTTGCAGACTGCTGCGCTACTTGGATGATGCTCTGGGGCTACCGGGCTGACCGGGACCGGCTAACTGTGCATGTAGGAGCGCTTGTCGCATCGCAGCCTTCTTCTTGGGGTCATCTTTCGGTTTCTTCAACTCAGTCCGCGCTTTGGCAATAGAATACCAGCGGCGGATTGCTTTGGTGCGGGGCTCATCGGGCTCATCGGGCTTGAGGACCTTGTGGACCGTGGTTAGATTGCCCCTGAACCAGTACACAGCTCCGTTGTTGCTCAACCCGAGGGGAACTAGGGAGTTCTCGTTGATGATCAACCCTCCCGCTTCTGAAGCCTCACGCAGCACGCAGTCTGCGAAGGAACTGTCTGATGTCGAATTATACTCGCTGTGAGGTAGAACGTAGCCTACCGACTCAAACTCGTCGTCCTCTGCGGGGACCAACCAGATGTCACCATCTGGATCGTAGGGGACGACGCCACAACCAATTTGATTGCTGCCAACACTGCCAAGATATACTGAAAGCATAGGCGTTAGAAGTTTGCCCACTTTTCATGAAACTTGGATGCTTACCTGCGCCATCGTTGTCACGGCCTTTAGTAGCATTAGGAGGTAAGCCCCAAGGATCGATCTTGCCAAAAGCCTTCCATTCTATCTCATCCCCAGGCAGAAGATATTCGGAGTGGTTTTGTGCCTGGACGGCGATGAGACTGAACATGCCCCAAAGCGCGAGGATGCACACAGTTCGCACCGAGCGATGCATTTTGCGCTATGATTCAAAAGATGTTGAATAGGATGTGACCTTACAATCTGGTAAAAAGATCTTAGACAATATACTATGCCGATGTCGTGGCGCGAAAAGCACTTGGAGATGTGCAAAAAACGATTGCAACGCTTCTACGGTGGTGATGGTTTTATAATAGTTTCTACGTTGGCAAACAAACATTGCCTTGCAGCTTTCCGTTCATTCCCTTTGGCTTGAACTAAATCTTACACCAAATTGTTGCCGTAATTGGGATGCTATTTTAATGCTTCTCTTGGAATAGATGTTCATTGCAAGCCAGCAACAAACAGCCCGGATGTCGGCGCGCGGCGACCCCACGCATGAACTGGAATTCCCGGGCCCGGCGTGTCCGGCTGGCATTTGCCAGCCATTGCGGGCGCAAGGGCCAGCATAGCGTCCGTTCCCCCTATTGCGACTTGACGCTGTCTCCACCTTGGATCTACGGATATTCCGCAGTTCATCTACGCAGAGTTATTCACTAATTCAGACCATTAACTGTCAAACTAATAGGGGCCCTTGGGGAATTCTGGGGTGCTTGGGGTCAAGCATAGTTTGTACGGATGGTGCTCATACCCAACCGAGTATCCGAAGACACCTTGGAGAGTTCAGTAGCAGACAAACTCACCAGGATCCCAAGACACTGCTCCTTGTTCCCTTCACACAACACGATAGCTACAGTTGAATCCTTCTGATCAAAGGTACATTCTGAATTGGCCCAGTTTTTCTTTGCCAATGCTAGAGGAAGACTGAGTGACAAGTCTAAACAATGGGATTGGGGGAGCTTCGTTCACCTGATGTACATCATCGTCCCCCGAGGGCGACCAGTATTCTAAGCTGACGCAGAGTGCAGCATGTGGAGCCCACTCATTTGAACGCACGGGGAGGTTGCTGCGTAGCTGAGAACTTATGTCGTATTATAGTTTGAACTAAACGTCTAATCTGAGCAGACGTAAGCATCCGAATCATCCGCATTAACCCCAATGTACTTCGCCGTACGAGGCCACGAGCAGATCTTCCTGGTCGTCTTGCTTCCATCCGCGGGGTCAACTCCGAGTAGATGCGCGGGAGCTCGTCCGTCCTCAACCCAGTCGACGAGGGCTTCCAGAGAGTTTTGCTTCGAGGGAACCTGGGGATAGGTTGCCGCGCCGCCACAGTGTCCACCACCTTTGAAAAGTCACTTTTGTCAGTCTCTTGCATCCATCGAGCCCATGCGAGAATCTGCTGGCGAGAGAGACAACCTACCAGGGATCATGAACAATGACAACCAATCTTGTCGCTCGCCGCCCGTCACGCGAGAAACCTCGTCCAAGTGATCGATGGGCCACGTCGCCGCGTTGAACGGATCAGCCCAGCCCTGGGTAACTAAAAGTTTCCCTCCATTCATCTTGAAGGACGTGAGGTTGGGACTGATGGCGTCAATCAAGCTGCCCACCTTCTCGTCCAACGCGTCCACATCGGCCGCCCAGTCAAAGGCGGTGCCGTTGTAGCTCAAGTCGTCGAAAACCATGTTCTGGAGAAGAGGGAGGGAGAATGAAAAGGAGAGACGGCCTTGCTGAACCATCCACTCCGACTCGCTGCCCAGATCAAAGCCCGGATAGAGGCTGACATTGGTCTTTGAGTGTCGAGGACCAGCATATATCTCCTTGGCTGCGGCGACTTGTCCTGGCGTGAGGCAAGTCGACGTGTTGGAGGTGGGGTCCTCGCACGCCAGGCCGTCGAGGTCAAAGTCGCAGGCTAGCGGATTCTCGAGAACCCGGTCCTCGACGCCGTCCAAAAGGTCGCACTCGTCTAGAACTGCGTTCCTGATGAGATCTAGTGACTCTTGCGGCAGGAATGCCGACCCCTCTGACGTGTTAGCTAGCCAGCATGCGAACTCTGAAGGAACAAGTAATTGAGCGAATCTCATGGAACGCAAAGTAGAGGACGCGGATAGAAAGCCCCCCAACTTACAATTGTGACTTGCTGGTTCCAGAGGAACGACAGGGCGAGATGAGAGTACCAGTTCCCGGGGCACCCCGCCGCTATACCGTCAAACAGCTCGGGGTGGAACTCGGCCAAGGCGAAGCCCTGGGCGCCTCCGGTAGAGCAACCCTTGTAGTAAGTGCGGCGGGGTGCCCTCTGGTAGTAGGCGCCCGTGATGCCTTTCGCCGGGGGAGTGAAGAGCGCGACTGAGTCTCGGATCCACGCGAGGACCTGGTTGCGGTCGTGGAGATAGGGCAGATGGACGCCGCCGGGGTAAGCATCGCCGTCGTTGTTGTCCGAGGCCCGGTGACCGGCGTCGCCGCCCGCGGTCGCAAAGCCCTTGTTGACGTTCTCCACCATGGCTGCGTAGTCGATGCGGCCGGCCATGCCCCCGTTGCCTTGCGACAAGTCTGGTCAACTCTAGGTCTTGACTTTTTGAAGGAATGCAGTAAGAAGGCGAATGACTCACCGACTGCCAGGAATCTGTCGTTGTACGAATCCGCCTCGGGAAGCCATACTTCAAACAAGACGGTGTTGTCCTCTGGATACGACACGCTTCCGTTCACACGACAGAAGGCGACCGAGTTGAATGTTCCAGACACGTTCAGGGAGTTGGCTGGTATCAAGGCTGTTGCGATAGTTCCGAGGGCCGGGTTCGCCAGGTCTGGCAGCCTGTCGCAACTAGTATTGGTGCTTGGAGACCCAAAGCTTCGGGTTGGCAACAGCCATAACGCTAGGGCCAGTGTGGATAACATGATGCAGCTGATGCGGCTTAGAAATTGTTTATGGCTCCATTCACAATGTTCTTGCCGTACAGGAGATTCGACTCCCTTCATATACACCACCTTGGACTCGGCAATGACTAGCAGAGGAGTGTCTGTGGAGTGGCCGAAGCCCATTGCCGGTACCGTCTTCCCCTCAATCGCAGTCATCTCCTCTCCAAACATGCTGGACATGGAGCCTGGGATCTCTACGGCCCTCGGCGCCGAAGCCAGCCGAGGGGGTTTAACGATCGTGTGAGCGAGCGGTCACCGCGACACCGCAGGAGGGGAATCTGACGATGAGCCAGTCAAAGTCGCCGTTGCCTACCCCACGGGGAGAGACCCTGCAGCCGTTGAGGGTCGCAGCGAGACGCAGATCGGCCGTCCCTCGGTCGACGGCGCCGATGTCCAGCAATGTGGGGGGGCTAAGGCCGTGATCGGTGAGGGGCCAGGCTAGTTCGAATTGAGGGCAGAGAATTAAAAGAATACAACACAAACACATGTATTTGTATTCGATGTCGAACTGGCGATAGCCTCACTTTTGCCGTATTCGTGGGACTATGGGGAAGGAAGGAGTAAACAACAAGGGAGCTTGGCGCAGGCCCGAGAAGTAGGTGAGTGGCCCAGAGTGGGGCTGTCCACCTTAACTCCGATCTGCCATTTTGGCAGCGCCGATTCCTGCAAACCAACATATACAACACAAATACATGTATTTGTATTCTATTTTTACCTCTCTACAATACATATATTGTATATTGTGCGTTTGAAGAATCAGATACAATAGAAATGCAAATACACATGTTGCATTATGTATTTGTGTATCATGTATTTGTGTATTATGAATATATTAATAAAATACAAAACAAGTTTCCTACTATTCAACAATCTTTTCCCGAAGGTAGAGATAGTATGTATAACAGTTCCAATCTTCATCAAATTTATCTCTTGCCGTCTTTGTCCATTTTTGACCTAAAGGTAGTTTAGTACCAGTGTATAGTTTATAGAATTGGAATGGCCCTTGACCAACATACCTCGAGTAAGAATATCACTCCAGTCTGCCTTTTCTGCAGTTGTTGGGCCCCCATAGCCATACATCAGTCTAGGGAAGGATTTAGATGTAAGTGCACTCTAGCCATGCAAAATCTAGCGTAGTGAAAGAAATACTTACTTCTGTCCCTCAACAAGTCTCCATCTGCGTCTCGACTGATACCAGGCGACTTTTTGATACGTAACATCATTATCTTCTGACGATGGCCTTCTGATATTCGCTCTCGCGTGCAGATACCACGCCTCGAAATCATTCCCTGAATCAGAAACTTGGCCAAGAACAAGTCCGACATGTTAGCAGCCCAATGTATCAAGAACATATTGGCCTGCAGTCGGGCCATTTCCAGGTGGTGCTACGTCGCAGTTCAGAAAGAAGTAATATTCGCCTGGGATAATCTGTGTAGGTACAGCAGCTTGTGCAGCTTTGTACCTTTCGGTTTCATCGCGGGGTAGCAGCTTTACACCATGGGGCAGTCGTGAAGTGTTGTTGTCAAGATTGGGTGTCTTTGGGTTTGTATCCGATAATAATTGGAGCCTGGAGACAAGTTCGGAAGAGCAATGCAAGCCGCAATAGCCCCCAAAAGAAGAGGGTACAGGCATCTCATGACAATATTCGGGGATCAAAGGTGAGGGCTTAGAGGTACAGCGTAAGCTAGCAGGAGCAAATGTTGAGATCAAATACCTACAGCAGGTAGGATCTCTCTTAAGTATTGGGGGAGTACTAAACAAGTAGATCAAAAAATAAGATTTCTTAACCTTACCTGCAGGTAAATTGATATTAACACTGAGGTCTTTTAATTTTTATCCCTTGCAGTAATGTGTACTTATAATTACGGTCACTCCGGAATGACTTAACGCATAATAGATATTAGAGTAGAAAATCTATCTATATATTACAAAAACCTAATCTAGCAGGTCTAGAATCCTACTACGAGAACGTTTCTAATATTCTACTTACCTTCGGACTTTGCAGCCGACTTCAGCCAAGTTCCCCGGTATATCCAGTCCCGTAAGTAACTGTTGGTTTCACAGGTCACTCAAGTGATAACGAACGGTCTCAATAGGTGAGTATATTCGTGGACTCGCAGGGTGTGTAGAAAAGAGGATCTAACGTGAAGGGCAGCAATCGACGAAGGCCGTGATATGGCTGGCCAGACGGACCGGACCTACCCTGACGCGGATAGATCCGTGTGATATGATTGGCCCAGCCAAGCCATCATCTCCACTTTTCCCTCGATAATCCGCTCGGCGTCACAGAATGCGTATATTGAGTGTGTTGTGTGTGTAACTACTTTACTCTCGTGTGCTGCGGCCGCACTCTCTGCCGCCCGACTAGGCCTTCGGAAGCCCCTTTTGTAGGCGCCTTAGGCCACCACGAAGCCCAACTGCCCGGGACGAAGCCCGCAGCAGGCCCTTCGTTGCCGCCGAGCGTAGCGAACTTGCTTCAAGGTCCAGCATTAGGAGTTGTCTCGGGACATCCCCGCGTTATCCCAGAATGTCGCCGTGTAATCCCTGGACGTTCCTGTGACAAATTGCTGCTTTCATATTTAGGTCTACCTGTGCTCAGAACCTTTCATTGGCAGGAAGCTACCTACGACTTATCGCCGACGACGGCTACAAGAAACCGTCCATGTAAGGATTATGAACCTCGATTCCTCCTATCACCGAAGCAGTGGATCCACATGACACTGTCAACAGCGCTGATCTTGGAAGTGGCGTTGATCAGGCATCGGACTCGGTCTTCTCCACGATCGCGCCAAGCATCGCCACGTTATCCAGCGCCATTCCCATCATCGTGCAAATTTGTGGTCCATGGATGGTACCTACTCTGCTGAACTGGGCTATTCTCTACAGCATAGTTATGGGGCGGTTTGCAACAGTCATGTCTCGAGTGTACGCCAGGTGGTTGAAATCACATAACTTTAACAGACGTTATAACTAGGACAGCATTGGCGGCTGGAAGATCCTAGCAAACCCCAACCAGATTGAGACTCAGGTCTCTGTTGGTAGAGAATGCGCTCGCTCATTTAATAAACTTTTGGGCGTACTTGATTTCATGGTTCACGAACGAGGCCCTTTGTGAGGTGCTCCTTCTTTTCACTTTCTTTCTTGGAGTCTTTTTTGCCATTAGTCGAGTATTCCATGGCAGTGCTACAGGAGGAGACTTCTTCACCCACATAACATGCTGGGGGCTACTTATGGCTCTGATTCGGTTGGTGAAAGACGAAATGAAGACATTTTTGGAGAAGCTCCATGAAACCGCCTGTCTAAGGCGGATTCTGGAAATGGAACCATGTATCAAGAAGGAGAAGGCCCTAAGGCTGCGGCAAGGCGAGATGACGTTCGAAAACGTTGAATTCTACTATGACAACAAGATTGTATTCAAAGGCTTTAACCACACGTTTGCCGCGGGGACTATGACTGCTCTAGTTGGGCCCTCTGGATGTGGAAATCGGGTTCGACCAACGCGCCGGCCGCAGATTGTATTTGACTAGTGTCACTTGATTGGCTACCTTGAGGCGCTTCGCCGACCATGGGTACTGCCAACTGGCTTCCCTGAACGCTTGTCTACCTAGGTACTGCGCGGTTCATTAGCGATGAACATGGTTTAAGAGGGGCAGAGCTGACCCGTTTCAATCACGACTGAGGCGCTTCAACACAATGCTGTTACATTGATTTATGAAACACATGAGTTGGGATTATGCAGATTTCTAGAAGAGAATTACGAGCTTGTGTCAGACGCTACTCACTGCTTTAAAGACTAGGTTGCACCGCTGTGTCTGACCCCGATGTCTCCTAAGGCGCTTGCGCGCTTGCACTGTAGCAAGCTCAGTAATTTTCCTAGTTACACACATCCAACTACGCACACAATTAACCTATCATACTTTCCACATCTATAGCCTGTAGAAGCATGGTTCCCTGCATCAAGATGGAAATGTTGTGTTGACGTTCCTCTCTGTGCAGGGTTGTTTACCAGCTTAGCGGAACTGACTCGAGTCGCGCGTCATTACCAATGACGTCTTGTTGGCTCCACTGCGCGGCTTTCCGTGGTCTCTTCGTCTTTGAGTGACTGCATGAACGAAGCGAACTGCCGGTGAGCGTTCGTGCATGTCACAGAGAAGAGGTAGCCAGGGAACTTTATAGAGTAGAGAGTTTGGATGAGCGAGGTTTTCGGTTGAAAAGAAAAAGAAGAAAAATTAAAGCAACGGGAATACAAGCTAGCGATGTCAGTTCATGACCCTCAACGGAACGGAACTCGGATCACAGGCACAGACAAAAATTGGAACCCCGGCTCCGGGTGTGCGGCATGGGTCTGGTCTGCTGATCTCATCCTCCCGTCATGCAACCACCCACCCACCCCAGATTCTGCGGCCTCGTTGTTCCCAGTCTGCCAAGCACGAAACCAACCATGTCGTCGGCGCCCGTGTTTGTGCCGCCTAGGAAGCGTAGAAAGACGCAGCTCGCCTGTAACCCGTGCCGCGCCCGCAAGTCTGGCTGCGACGGGGCGCGTCCGGTGTGCTCTCCGTGCCGGTCCAAGGGCTGGCAGCAGCAGTGCACGTATCAAGAATCGGTCTTGCACGCGTCGTCCAGACCGTGGGTGTCCCTGTCCCTGTTCTTGCTAACTGTTTGCCAGGCTAGAGATGTTGACGTAGCTTCCAGATCAATATCGGAGCTTCAACGGAGATTGGAGCGCCTCGAGGGCTCACCTGCGCCTCAAGCTACCATTCAATCCAAGAGCACTTTGACGGTGCCAGGTCCGGATGGTTCAGAGACCGTCCGTGACCCGCCGCCGGCTCGCACCGGAGTCGTAGGCAGCGTTGATCCGAGGGATATTGGGCCAATCCGACAACAGGCCGAGAATGCTCCAAGAAACACATCCCAGCTGAACGGCTCACCGTCTCACACGGACGATGAAACCATTTACGGTCTGTCATCAAACATTTCGTTCCTCCGACAAGTGACGCAGGTCGCCGACCCGAAGAAATCTGCCAGCAAAAGCCCAAATGAACCCAACGACGAAGCAGAGGAGGGGGCCTCTACCGTCCTCGGCTTCTCCGCGATACAGCCGAAAAGCCCCGATCCTTTACCGGGACCCGTAATGCTGCCGGAACGATGGCTCGCCGACAGCTTGATCCAGTCCTTCATGGAGTTTGTCCACCCAGTCTTCCCGATCCTCCACCGCCCGTCCTTCGCCTCCTCATACGAGGCCCTGTGGCAGCCGGCCAGAGACCGCGACCCCAAGCGAGAGTTGAAAGATGTGCTTTTCAACGCAACTTTGAGCATAGTTCTGGCCCTGGGATCCCAACGGACAGATCAGGTGTCGGTAGTGGAGCAGGTTCGCCTGGCGGACAAGTTCTATATGCAGTCCGTGAGGCTCGTCTCGGTCGACACGCTGGACCATTCGTCGCTGCAGGTCGTGCAGCTGCTACTGCTGAGAGGACTCTATCTGCACTACACGCAGTACGCGGATCGATGCTGGAATACCGTGGGCGTGGCTTTGCGAGTCGCACAGGGTCTTGGGCTGCATGCGCAGAGTGACAAGGCCACCGGGGAGAACCAGCTCAAGAGGGAGATGAGAAGGCGAGTCTGGCACTGTTGTTTGACTCTGGACCGGTATGCCCCTCTTAATGAAAGATGCAACTCTCAAAGATTGATGCCAATCGGACCATTGTAGCCTTACAGCAACCACATTTGGGAGGCCTGTTCTCCTCTCTCGTCAATATTCCGTCCCGACGCCAGCGACGATAGATGACGAGCACCTGGCGGAGACGACCGCAGGCGTGCAGCCGTCTGACAGACCATCGTACCTGGCCTTTTTCGTTCGCTCCTTGGGATTGTTCGATGTCCTGAACGAGATTCTGGCCAAGTTTTACTCCGACGGCGACTATGCGCTGGAGCGAAGAGCCGAGTATCTCAACGATGTCCTCCAGCTCTCGTCGAAGTTGGATGATCTGAGTGCCTCTATGCCCGACTATTTGAGAGAAGACGCAGACCTCTCGCATCTTGACGAAGAGATCAGTAGCTGCCTGCAGATGCAGGCGAACATCATCAAGTCCAGGTGCAGTAAACCCGGACGCCCCGATCCGGCTTGTAGACTTCTGCCGGGTTCGATGCTGACGACGCTCGCCACATGAGTAGGGTTCTCTGGATCAGACTTCTGCTTCTGCGCCCGTTGCTTCTCGCCGAAGCACGAAAAGGAAACCGCTCGAGATTGGCTGCTGTTCCTGGCTCATCGAACCTCGGAGAAAGCCTCGGCCACGCCGCTAACATGCTCTGCGTCGCAACGGCCCACAGCGTGCTCCAGGAGCTGTACGAGAAGCTGGGTAGTGCCAGGCAGAACTCCCCGTGGCATGTGCTGCTTTGTAAGTCGACGATGTGTGCTTGTTTCATCATGCGTGCTGCTAACAAAACGCGGCCAGTCACGTTCGCCGCGGCCTCGACGTTGGTTGTGGCTACGCTGTGTCCCGACCTCGGGGTCGACTTCGACACGGAGCCGACGAGGACGTCGTGGGATCGGGCCCTGCACATATTCGAATTTCACAAGAGGCACGTCAGCTCCGCAGAGAGGGGCATCGAGGTTTTGCAGAAGTTCCGCGAGTCGGTTGCCGCTGTTTCGCGACAGGAGGCGCCGAGCGGCCCAGCAGGTATGATGACCCGGGGCAGTAGCTCAGAGCAAGCCACAATAAGGAAGAAAAAGAAGAAAAGAGCCATGAAGATGAGACTGACAGTCAATGAAGAAGCCAACCATGTCACCCACCCTGAACAGGGCGATCTCCTCATGCCGTTCGGATCTGTCCCTGGCTTGAGCCAGACGCCCGTGGCGCAGGACTTTGGCGATTTCCTAAGCTCGGATTTGCTCAACGAAAGCTGGTTCAACACACAGGGCATAGACTTTAGCAACTGGGCACTCTTCCCATGATAACACCGAGTAATGTATGCACAAATCAGTGGGAGGTACTCGGATGACAGATATAACCAAAACCAAACGTTCAATTTCTTACTTCATGCTACATAACACGTTGCCATATCACTAAGTAAGAACATAAACACACACACACACACCCCGCGCTTACGAAACGGGAGCTTCAGAGTCGTGGAACTTGCCCAGCTTCAGCAGGTCCCTGGCGTTGTCGCGGCCGATCTTGCGGTAGTTGTCGACGCCGCCGACGGCCTCCTTGACCTCCTCGGCCCGGCCGTCCCACCAGGCGGAGCAGGCCTCGATGGTCTCGTAGGGGTAGTCGACGGAGAACAGGACGCGGTCGGCGCCGATCTCGTCGACGACGTAGCGGAGCGTCGGCGTGGAGAAGTGGCCCGAGGTCGTGACCCAGATGTTGCGGCGGAAGTAGTCGTAGATGGTCTTCTCGCACATGCCGCCGCTCCCGTTGCTGCCGCCCTCCGCGCGGGCGATGGGCTTCTTGACGTCCTCGAACCAGTGGTTGATGCGCCAAAAGTCAAAGGGGAGCTTCTCGCCCAGGTGGCCGACGATGACCTTGAGGCCCGGGAAGCGGTCGAAGACACCGTTGGAGATGAGGCCCATGAGGTGCAGGCTGACGCCGTTGGCGAAGGACAGGGGCGGGCCGATGAGGTACTTGCGCTGCGCGTAGAGCTTGTCGAGGACGACGTCGGCGGGCGCGGCCGGGTGGATGTAGACGGGGACGTCGAGGTCGCAGACGACGCGCCAGAAGGCGTCGTACTCGGGCTGGTCGTAGAACTTGTACGTCTCGCCGCCGTCGCCGGCGTGCTGGAAGTCGCAGAGCAGGGCGCCGTGGAAGCCGAGGTCGCGGACGCAGCGCGTCAGCTCGCGGCCGGCCTGGGCCGGGTCGTGCATGGACAGGCAGGCGAAGGCGCCGAGCCGGTCGCGGTGGTCCTTGATCTGGGCGTGGGCCCAGTCGTTGACCTCGGTGGCGCGGCGCTCGGCCTCGGCGGGGTCGGCGATGCCCTGGATGCCCGGGACGGTGAGGGAGACGATGGTGTAGCCAATGCCGTGGGCGTCCGAGAGCCGGACGCGCTCGTCGTTGATGTCGCTGATCTGGCGCATGTAGCGCTCGCGGTCGCTGGGGTTGATATAGAGGGCGGCCTCGCGCTGGGACTTGGCCTCTTGGCCGGTCATCTCGTAGGCCTCCTCGAGAGCGATCTTTCCGAGCATATTGGTGGTTGTATTGGTGTTTTGCTTGGTTGGGTTAAGGGTAGGTAGGATAATATGAAATGGTTGAATCTAAGGAGGTTTTGTCTTGAGTGTTTGCTTCTCAGTGTCGTAGTCGTGCTGCTTGTTGGTGATGATCCAGGACAAGAACGTCGTCTCTGGGAGCATCGTCGGCCGGTACTTATACTGATTGTCGTTTCCGATCAAGCATCGCATCGAGAGTCCAAGGTCATGTCTTCCGTGGAGCCGCATCCGCTCATGCCGGCCGGACCGAGAGACATGACGTTTGGGCGACGTCCGAAGCCATGTTTCGCTCCAGCCCCTACCACCCATTTGCACCATTCCAGGTTGAAGGAATGGAGCCGTGACAATGTCTAATGGCGGGATCTCCAGTTTTGTGGTGGCGATCATCGAGGAATCTCCAGCAGGGCGGCCTCGAACATGCTTTGGTAGCCAATGGGAAGCGCGTCTTATCTCCGCGATGGGCCCCGGGGAGATCGTGCGCTTCCGACATCTGGCGTCATAGATGCTCCGGTGTGGGTCCTTCCGGCCCGGAGCTCGCGCCGGTCCACCGTACGACCTACCGAAGTGGTATGGGCACCAAAACCGGCACCAATCGTCGCACTTGCAAGCCTTTTCTCGGATATGTACAAGTGGAACCATCGAGGTGCTTCCCCTGGGCTTCCAGGCGTGGATCCAGACTGTAATTTGGATGTCCCCGAGGAAGTACTTCAAAAAGAGGTCTACTTATCGGAATTATGCGACAAAAAAGATAGTGTTGTGATCCAAATCTCTATTTGTGAGAGTCTGGTATTCTAATAGCATTATGAGTTGAGATTGTTTTTGAAGTTTTAGTAGTAACTACAGAGAAATGTTGCATTAGTCCGTAGAAGATGTTTCCTCACCCATTTGGCAATTTTGTCAAAGCACTGAGTGTTAGATGAGACTCAAAATAACGACTTGTTACCTGTTGAATGCCTGCCACCTTGAAACATGCCTACCTCAAGCTAGCTGAGGAACCATTCTGGTTGCTTGTAGCATGAATAGGTACAAAAAACAAAGAAAAGAAAAATATCCCAAGAAGAGTGCTGTCATTAACTATGAATAAGTAGATCAACATTATTACTTTTTGAGCAACATCGTCTGCCATCAAGAACGCAAGCTCACAAACGTCCCATCTCAGATCCCCTTCACCCAAGGCACATGAAGCACAACTAAAATACGTTGCCAAGGCGGTCCCTCTTGAGGTCGCACAGGTACACAATGACATGAAGCACAACAACGCGTACCAATCCTCACTACCATGTCTTGATGCACTGCTGACATTTACCCATGCCCAATACTCCACCAGTCTTGCTGACGCGGCACCTTTGCTGACACGTTGGGGCCGGATGAGCTAAGGTATCTCCTGCAGGAGCCTACTTTTCCTGGAATCCTGGCAGGCCCCCCGACGAATCAGCACCGGCTTGGAATGAGGGGGTTGGCCACTTAGACGGGTCGGTCTTGGACATCGGGCGGCAGTTTAGGCAGCAACCGCAATGTGTCTCTCTGTGTAGCATTCTGAGGGTTTCGAGGAGTACTCGTTTCTCGACGACGAGAAGTGATTGTCGAGGTGTCGCGGATAGAAACCAGGAGAGAGGCCTGATATACGATCACGGTACAGTTCACAGGTCGGCGGAAATGTTAAAAAATAAGCGGTTCGTATGCTAATTGTTCCGATGCTGCTGAAGAACCCAAAAAGTGCCGAAATCCCCGGTAATCATAATAATGGGGGGGGGATAGCCTTCAACCCCTCCTCCGATGCCTTTTACTATAGTGTGTGTGTGTGGTGTGTGTGTGTGCCCAATTTCACCAAGGCCTAGAACGCAATATTTCGTCCCCGTTCAGCGGCAGCATCGAGCGATATCATTCTCGTGGGAGCCTTCCACCCCAATGCCGCCCTGTCGATCCCCTGAGTCGTTACATAAAAGTTTAACATAAAATAGTTTGTTTGTTTGCGAGAGTGTCGTGGCTTAGAGCTTGTCGATGATTTTCATGCTTCCATCGTCAAAGACCTTAACGCGTGGTTTCTGTCGCGGGTGTGGTCAGCATGGCATATAGGGTTCCTGGGATGGGTGGTGTAGGAAAGAGACGCACGTTATCAATGTCATGGTAGCCCTCGAAGCGGCAATAGCTGAAGTTACAGTCGCGGAGCCATCGGCAGTGGTGTCCTAGGGAGCAGTTTATGTCGACGCAATCCGAGCCCATGCCGCACGGTATACCGCGGGACTGGCGGGTGCGTGGAATCAGCATGAAGGCACACATGCCCGCGCAGGACTCATCCTGGGGAGGAACGGGGGGGGACTCACCTTCTGCTTCAGAACGAGCAGCTCTCCCGGGCTCAGCTTCTCGCCATGGACGTAGGGGCACTCTGGGTTCTTGCACGTGTTGCTGAGGTGGTAATTGTTGCAGAGGTTGCCTTCCTTCATCATGCGGTCCTTGAACCGCTTCTCGGCGACGGGGTCGGTGCGGGGCAGAGGCTCGTCTATGCGCTGGCTGTCCTTGTTCATGAGATAGTACTTGCGGGCCGGGGTCTTCTTGGCGGACGAGATGTCGATCGTCTTGGAGGCGGCCGGCGCCTTGCCAACAATGGACCACGAAGTAGGCGTGTGCGGAGCACTGCCGTTGGAGAGCGGGCTGCTAGTCGAACGCGGAGGCTGCGGGTTCTCGACGGCGGTGGCAGCGGCAGCGGCGGTTTTGAGAGAGGCGCCGTTGTTGGCCGAGTTGGTATGGAACATGCCGGCGGGTGGTTTAGCAGCGGCGGCGGCCGGGGCGGTGGGAGCGAGGGGCGGCGGTGACATGTTGGCGACTACCGGGCGCTGGACCCTGTCCGGCAGCTTCTCGGACATGAATACGGACTTAAAGCTGATCCTGTGGAAGTTAAGCTGCTTGAAGCCCTCCTCGGCCGGGGTGGTCTCGATGAGGGTGAACTTCTTGGCGACCTTGTGGTCGAGGCGGTAGGGCTCGAGGACGGGCAGGTAGCCGTTGTCGTGGCAGGGGCCAAAGAAGACGTGGCGGCACTGGGTGACGCGGACCATGACGCGCAGCATCTCGCGGATCTTGTGGTCGGCGGACTCCTTGCCGGCGCCGACGTCAACGAAGCTGAAGAGGGGCTGGGCGCGGCCGAAGCCGCGGGCGAACTCGAGCAGGGTGCGGTCGGCGGCGGTGTTGGGGGCGATGCCGGAGGCGTGGAGCTTCTTGGCGAGCCCGTCGACGTTGAGGACGACCTGCACGATGATGTTCCAGTCCTCGCTGGCGGCCTCGGGGTAGGCGTCGGTAACGTAGGTTTTAATCTCGGTCCACAGCAGGTATCCGGCCTCGGCGCCGCCCTCGGCGCCTCTTCTGAGCAGGGCCTCCTGGAAGACGGCGCCGTCGCCGTCAATAATCACAAAAACGAACGGATTAGACTCCTGCGTGAGACGTCAGCAGTCAGTCATCGTCATCTCGATGTGCCGTACGTGAACGAAAAAAAGCGGCAGGTTGAGGCGGGGTAAAATGAAGAGATGAACTGGAGATGAACCGAAATGAAAACCAACATGAAAACCGCCCCGGATGGGCTATGGGGGAATAGAATTCATGACCAAAACGCCTCAACAGGAGGATCAAACAACACACACACACACACACATACGTTAGCCTTGTTAAGAGAAGCTACTTCTCGGACCAGATTATTGGCCTTGGTCTGCCACATGCGGCGAGATTCGACCTCGTTACTGTAATCGTCGCATTTCTCGCGATATAGCGCCTGAAGCTGGCCGTGTCGGACGAGGAGGTCCTAATAGGTCACAACGAAGTCAGTGGTTCGTCTGGATGAGGGGCGCATCTCATAGAGAATCCGGAGAAGCGTCGGCAAGATCGGGTGCTCTTCACTTCACCTGAATCATTTGGTCGCGAGCGATGTCATTGCGACGGAAGTTATCCAGCTGCTGGACGAACTGGTTTAGATCCTCTAGGTGCTCCATGGTCGCCGTTCACTCCCGTGTGGCGTCCGTGCACTAATCAACCGACCGGGATGCGCCCAAAGTCAAACTTTCGACTTCGTCGTATGCCGGCGGTGGATGCGTCGAGAGCTGACCTCGTATAATGGGTCAGAGGGGAGTTGTGGATGAGAGCGAGAGTGGAAGCAAGAGTAAGACTGACAGTAAGACTGAGCGAGACTGGGGAGTGAGGTAAGAGGAGTGAGAGCCAAAGACCATTGAAGTTTTCTACATCAGGCTTGGTTATTTGGGAGTGGACGGGCAGAGAGGCATTACTTAAGCTGGCGACTGACCGAGTCGACGGGGGTGGGCTCATGTCGCCCAAACCAGGGGGGGGGGGGGGGCCTTTGCATCCTTTCAGACCATTCAGAACGCTGGAAAGCTCATTGTTCCTGGGGATGGGGCCACGGTGCCCCGGTCAAAGTGCCAAACCAGTTACCATCACCATGCAAGGTCTTTTCCCCAAGCCGGCCCTGCGCATAACTCAACTTTGTCTTGTTTAGAAGATAAGGGAAAGGCAATGAAAAGACAACAAAAAAGGGATTGAAGGAAGGAGAAAGACAGGGGATATGTCTCTATTGTGAATGCTGCGTATTAGTTGTGTTATCTTATATTCTTTTATAGTACAAGTTGCTTCCCTGCTTGTTTGTTTGCTTCAGGGAGCTACTGCACTACAAACACAGTTTGTGTTCTTTTCTGCTATCACTTTACCCTATGCATCAACTTCTAGAATCCACTTACCTGCATACAAAGAAGCCATTCCATCTTACAGAACATTTAAAAACTAGGAATATGTAAATAGCAATAGAAGAAAAAAAGGGTTTACCCTAATCACTGCAAATATTGTTGGTTGCATTTAGGAGAGGCTCTTGTTTTAGTGAAGCTGGAGCTGGACTGGTGCCAAGTGGGGCTGGCAGTGCCTGGCTGGCTAAATACCTCGGACCTCACTGGGACAAAATGAAAGATTATAGGGAAAGAGGCAAAAACATACAACACCAGGCATTCGCCAGTCGTCACCGACCTGACTACTACTCTGGCCCTCACTGGCTTATCTATGGGAGAGCGGACGGGATCCCGAGTTCTCCAGTGGGTATGGTCGTATGTACTGGTTTTTGAGTCCTGTGATTATTATGTTGCCTCTCCTCCCGATGTTCATGCTAGCAGACAACAGTCTCCCCTACTGCTGCTCTTCTTAGGCTTATTAGTCCCTTGCTTGGTGAGGCTTCTGTGGCTGGAAGCATTGGAGATAAGATATTTAGTGGAGGGTTTTTGTTACAGACCTTTGCGTCACTGAAGTGACAACCTTGCTGGCCAATAGACCGTGTCAATCTTTACAATGGCAAAAGCAGACACAGCATCAACTATTTCTACCGAGCAACGGAAATGACTATCAATTTGAACATATATACAGGTCTGCCATCCAAGATGCAAGCTGACTTGACGAAAACCGATTTCGTGACAGGCGGAAAACCAGTTAATGGAAAAACCCTGCTTGGTGACGGGAGCCTTCCAGCTGGGGAGATGCATTGTGCCGAAATACAGAGATATCAGTTGGAGGCGAGCTGACTCTAGCATAAACAGTTTGTCGTCAACGATTGATCGGAAGGGCCATCTCCGGCAGTGTTGGCTTCGTTCAATGCGAAGGGGGGACGCTCGATCGGACGATGAGATTTGTCGTGGAGAGTGATTCCTTAGAGGAGCGGGTTGTTCGACAAGAGGCTCATCAGAGCCGAGTGTCCATCCCGGTGAACGAGGAGGCTTCAAGCTTCGAAATCATTCGTTGGAGGGACGTCTGTCGCTGCCGCTGTAGATGGATCGCTGACGACTTGGCGGAGGCAATCATCGGTCATCAGTAGAGGAGAACCTTGCAATGGAGGAGGATGCTCTATTGGAGAAGGAGAATTGTTAATGGGTATTCTCGCCATGGTGGCGGAGTGTTGATAGATGGCCGTCGGAGGACGTTCGCTGGAGGGAGCTTCTTCTTGGGGAGAAGCGGTCGGAGAAGAAACTTCATCAGTCGCCCTTCTTGGGGTCATTAACGACACCAAGAGACCAAGAGTAGACCGGCCGAGAATTCGATCCGAGGTTTCAAGGATCAGACTCAAGGCGACGATGAAGATCAAATTGTGATATGCCATGACGAATTATGGATGGCGGTGAGGAAAGGAAGAGAAGATGGGAAGCCAGAGATTGGGGCGAGTGCCTTAATAGGTGTGTTCAGGTGACGATCCAGAGTCGAACTGGCAGGAGCTGTTGCTGCTGCTGGTCAACTAGGGAAAGAAGGATTCATGGGGAGATGGAGGAAAGAGGGAGGAGCGAAGAACGAGGAGGAAAACAAGAGCGAGGAGGCAAGAGCGAGGAAGGGAACCGAGGTCGCAAAGCAGAAGGAAGGTGCTGCATTGAGCACCTTGCTTTCCGCTTCGCTTGTCCCTCGGTAGGTAGGTAGATAGAAGGTAGGAAGGTACTCACCCACCTTCAAGGAAGGAAAGTACCAGTCTCAGTCTGGGCCACCAGGAGGGTTTCATGGAATTTAGGGCGACGCTACACTTAGGAACGGCATTGAATCTTTTGCAGGATGAGAGCCGAGCCATAAGATATTGTAGAATCCCAGCAGACAACATGCGCATGCCAGTGTTTCACTCATTCCACTTCTTTAACCGGGATCGCACTATCATCATGACAATTATCAAAGAACATTAATGAATTGAAAAGCAAGCCGAGCACCAAGAGATTGCCCTGTTCATCCTGCTTCCCCAAAGATCCAAGGCCAGCTCATCCTCCTTCCCAGACTGTGCGCTTCTCCAGGCGGATGACTTTCGAGTGTTCAAGATACCAAGAAGTCTAAGGGTCTTCCTGACCTCTAGGTAATTCCTGCTGCTCTGCCGCTGGCTACAAGAGTGAATCGGGAGAGAACGAAACAGAGAAAGGAAATGCTTGAAGAGTGTAGATTGATAATGAAAGGGCGATTTGTGCGTGTAGGAATTGTTGGTTGAGAGAGGCAGGATCTCTGTGCGTATGGTATAGGCGCGGAGAGAAATCGAACTAAGATTCTAGGTGAGGCAAGTTCAGGAAAATGACTGTTCCGGTGCCCAAGAGGTGAATAAGACGGCTCCGCCCTGTTGAGGCCATCATGACAGTACTATGGCGCCGACAAACTTACTTCGGGCACGGGAGCCACAAAGCCTGGACACCTGGAAGATTAGTTCACAAGTGAAGACAGAAGTTTCCGAGAACGTGATTCAGCCTATTTCGCCACATGCTTGCTGCTTCAGCGTGACACATTTTGGCTACGCAAGCCCTTCATTATTTCTACGCTCGTAAGATATCAAGATATTCTGATTTTCTAAAATCCCAGACACCGCTTTGTGACTCACATCCTCATCGACCAAAGCCTTCCGAAAGCCTAGATATCGGGCTAAGCTTGGCAGTTTTTATTTTCTTCCTCTTACAGTCTACATCATCTGCAGGCATACCTCTCACGGAGACCTAATGATGTGTTGCGCTCTTGACACTCACATTTCATTTACTACATTTCATGATGTAGCCAGTGAGAAAATGGAGAGTGAGTAAATCGAAGTAAGTATTGAAACACCTTTTTGAACAAGAAATCATCTACTTCGAGCATCAGCGCTCTATTTCCTTCTCCAGCCGAAGAAAGTCGAAAACATGCGATCCTTCTGCCCAGGCGTGAACTCGTTCGTGCTATTCAAAGGCCAAAAAAGGTTAGATCGACACCTCAATTTGAACAGCATCAGACGGGGAAAGAGTCTCCGGGAACAGAACAAAACATACCAACTATCCGCCGTGTAGCCCATGAAATTGTGGATGGGGTCCAGGCCGGGCTGGTCGGGGCAGGTGTCCGAGTCGGCGGGGCACCCGTACACCTCCCACCTCTGGGCGGGCGTGTCGGCGACGAAGTCGCCCGGGTTGTCGGAGCAGCCGCCGGCGAAGGTGTGGTTGAGGCCGAACCAGTGCCCGGCCTCGTGGACGGCCAGATGGCCCAGGTTCCAGTCCTCGAAGCCGCCCTGCTCGACGGTGAAGCCCGGCATGGTCATGGCGCTGAGCTGGCACGAGTCCTTGTAGAAGGTGAGGCTGTCCGGGTCGGCGATGACGGTGGGGAACTGGCAGTAGCCCGTCGCGCCGGGCGAGTAGCTGCTGAAGAAGTACAGGTTCAGCGCGTCGTAGCCGCCGCGCCGGGTGGCCTTGAGGTAGGCGTCGTACTCGGCCTGGTAGTTGACCCAGCCGGCCTCGGGGCCCTCGTAGACGAGGAAGGCCGAGCCCGTCATGTTGTCGACGACGCGCTCGGTCGAGTTGAGGCGCAGGTTGATGTCGTATCGGGCGAAGGCGTCGTGCAGCACCTTCCACTGGGCGTCGACGATGGCGTCCGTGATGAGGTCCGCCTCGGCCTCGGTGCTGGCGAGGTGGAAGTTGACGTCGACGGTGAAATTGCTCGGGTAGGCCTGGCGGCGGGCCGTCTTGCCGGCGAGCTGGGCGGCGACGTCCGGGATGACGCCGTTGTCGGGGACCTGACACCCAGGGCGGATAGGACCCGGTTGCTGCTGCTGCTGCCCGGGGACGGCGCTGGCGAGGCCCAGCGAGGCCAATCCGAGCATCACGACCTTCATGTTTGCGTTGTTGAATACTCTGGTCTCTCTGTTGGACTTTTGCGTTGGCTTCCCTGGAGCCGACGAGCTGGCGTCGCAGCCGCCGCCGCCGCCGCCTTCTTATCTGTCGAATCTCTTCGTGTCTTCTTTTCTTGGCCCGACGCTATACATCTATGGAGAAGGCCGGGGCGTATCCGCTTTCCTCGTATTTGCCGGCGAGTCCACTTCGCTCGAGTCGTCATTGGCTCCTGGATCCGGTTCAAGCATCTATAAACAGTTGCCAATGCCGGGACCCCTGTCGGACATCGACCGAGAACTCCGTCGTCTAACAGCATCCCTCCCCGGCAATGACCACCGTTGATCCCGTTTTATCCTGAGAGAACACCTTCCTAAACGAGCACAACTCACAACCCCTGGCTGGTCCAAGCAATGTTGTCGGGCTCAGCTGATTTCTTTAGGCCCCTCCTCACTGAGCACATGATTGCAACCAACCCGTGTAAGAACAAAGTCAATTGTAACTCTAAACCAACCAGGCATAGATTGAGAACAAGTCTAGACGAGTTGATGTTGTCCACAAGCTTGTAACCACCAACCAACTACGCCGCACAGACTCTCATCATCGCGCTCGATCATCATCACTCTTTCACCAATCCCGCGACGACATCCTCTCTCCAAGCCCACAAAGCGGCGTAAGTCGCACCCGGTCCGACGAGAACCTGCCCCGCCAAAGTCAACACCGCGGCCCCAATCGCTGCCCGCGTCGTCACGTAGCCGAGCCGGCGCAGCTCGTACACGCTGTACAGACACCAGACAGCGACCGCCGCGAAACAGAGGAGCATATCGTACTTCCAAAACCCGACGAGGTTGTTCCCCAGACCCATCGATGCGACCGTCGGCAGGTTCAGGAACGCCTCGAGGAGAGACACCGAGGGACTCAGGCGCGCGTACGCCACGGCGGCGACGTGCAGGGTCGCGGTCGCGAAGAAGCAGAGGGCGTAGCCGATGCGCAGCGACGCCAGGTCCTTGTTTTCGAAAATCTCCCAGTCCAACGTCTTGGTGCGCGACACGTACGCCAGGGCGCCGGAAAGGACCCAGGTCAGGACAGAGACGTAGACGGGGGAGGGCTGCCAGAAGGCGATGGCATTCTGCTGCACCACGCTGTCGCCGTACTGGAGGAACATGAGCATCGTCGGCACGATGTACCCCAGAACCAGAGACACGGGCAAGACCTTCGCGACAGAGGATGGGATCGGCCGGCCCGTCGGTCGGGTGTAGACGCCCCTCCGGGTCGTGTACAGGCTGACGAGGAAGTAGATGGGCGCGATCTTGCCGATGCCGATCAGTTGGTACACGGCGAACAGCGATGGCCACGACACGAGCGACAGATGGTTGCCGTTGCGGTAGCCCTCGACCGTCCAGATGTAGATGATGGGGATCAGGTTTGTCATGAAGTAGAAGCACTGCAGCTTCCTGTTGGGATCGGGACCGGACGTGGCCTCAGAAAACGCCCAGGTGAGCATCGACAAGATGGCGTCGATCGGAGCGAGGCCGGTGAACTCGCTCTTCAAGGGGTGGTCGAGGAAGCTTTGGTCTCCTGCAAAGGCCTCCGGGTTGAGGCGCAAGACTCTCTGGGCGATGTAAAAGATCCCGCAGAGGGCGGCTGCCACAGCAAGCTTGGGCAGGGTCGGCGACCCCAGAGGCCGGCTGGCGAGCTCGTCGAAGAAGGGGGTAGCGTGCGGCCTCTTGGGCATGTCCAGCAGGTCCAGCTTGTGCCCGCCCTCGATGTTTGTGCTCCACGGGGCCTCCTTGTCGTCGACGGACACCTTCGGGATTATGTACCGCGCGGCAAACTCCAGCAGCGGGCTCTCCATGGCGGCATACCGCTGCTCGTTGTGGGACGCCCTGACGAGGTCCCAGACGCGCGGCTCGCGCTTCTTCTGCGTCTGGAGGAAGACGTCGTGGATCTGGTCGGTGGTGGGGCCGCCGGAGGGACATGTCTTGAGCAGGTTTGCGAGGTTGTTCGCCAGGACCGCGGCCGTCTCGATGGCGCTGTTACCTCCCTGGCCGGCGATGGGTTCGAACTGAACGTGTGTGTCAGCCCATTGGACGATGAAATGACGAGTTACGACATGCATGTTTGGTTCACGGGGGCTAGTTACCTTGTGGGCTGCGTCTCCGATGGTCATGATGCGGTTGAAGTGCCATTTCTTGAACACGTATTCCGGGAGCGGGGTGAGAACAGAAGAGATCTTGGCGGAGTACAGCTCCCCAAAAGTGAGGCTTTCCGTAATCTTGTCGCCGCAGTGCTCCTTGACGAGCTTGTCCTCGTCTTCTTTGCTGAAGCGCGGGAGCTCCGGCCCGTAGTGCGTTTTGCCCATGTTGACGAAGAGGAACCAGTAGACTCTGTTTCGAGGGCCGGCAATGACGAGGTAGGAGAAGTGCTTGTTGAAGTTGGTCTGGGTTGTCCCGGCACTCCAGTCCTCCATGATGGAGATGCCGAAGATGCATTTATAGACCGTCGGTAGGCACTCTGAGCGATATGTCAACTGACCTGTGGTCTCTGGAGGTCGCCACCACCTGCGCAGCCATGCTTCACGTACCTGTATGCTCCGAGGCGGGAATGTAACCGGGCTCGAGTGTGTCCGCGAGCCGCCACATCTCGCTGCGGACTCTGCTGTGAATGCCGTCCGCACCCACCAAGATGTCTCCAGCGTACGACTGGCCGTCGGCAGTTTCCACCCTGACGCCGGACGGCTCGAGCGAGACGCCAGTGACTTTTTTGCCGACGAGGACGCGGTCCTTGTTCTTCAGGTTTTTCCACAGCGCTTCGATGATCATTTGGCGATCCACGAAAACGACGTCATACCCGTGGCTGTTTGGGGGGCGAGTGTCAGCAACGGCCTGAGTCTCTGTACCAACCCTCGTGGACTGCTCACCGTTTCCTAAACTGCTCGCCGATACCGAGGTACTGGCTGGCCGAGTTGCCCTCGGAGTCGCGGAGGGACATTGTGAAGAGAGGCTCGTCGATGAGCTTCCTGATCTCGTCGTAGAGGCCGACTTGGTCCAGGACACGGGAGCCGTTGGGGAGAATGCCGATACTCGCGCCGACTTGGGGTGCCATCTCGTGGTATGCCTCGAGGATTGTGTAGCTGATGCCGAGCCGCTCGAGCAGGTTGGCCAGCGTTAAGCCAGCTATACTCCCGCCGGCGATGAGGACTTTGAACTCTTTGGAAGACATGGTGAGATGATCGGTCTTGTCAGACAAGCCGAGAGGGTGTTTATAAGTGAACTTGGTTGCTGACTGTGAGGCACAAAGAGAAAAGAGGCCAGACACAAAATACGAAATGCTCGGCGCCTTAAATATGTTCGCAGGCCATTTCCAGATGAGCGGCAGTTTCAACAAGGCCCCGTAAATCATCCATGAGTCGCTGACGTATTCCTAACTTACATTAATAGCAGTGGAGTTGAGAAGCCTGTCCTCCCCGTGAATGCCGTGTTTTAGTCGCTCAAACAGGCAGCTCGGAGCCGAGTCGGGCCAAGACACCGGAGAAAACCCACGAGATCCCACATCGACTCCCGACAACCTGTTTTCGGTTTTCTGATTACTGAAACACTGAATTTGTGTCCTGCTTGGAATGCTCGATTAACGTTATCAGTATCGCCGCCACAACGCAGTGACGCGTAGTTACACTTACAATGGTTGACCCAGCTGAACGGCCCTACTCTTCACCGTTGTGTTCTCATGGGGGAAGGACAACCGAGAGAGAGTACCAATCCTCGGGATTCTCAAGGTTGACAATAAAAGAGGCGAACTTGAGGAGGAATCCATAGTCGGAGGAACTACTATTAGTCATTTACACGTTGCAAGCTCGCGGGCGGGTGCTACGCCAAGGAGGTGATTGGCGGGTGAAGTTTAACTTCTCTTATTACCCGTTATTTTATGAGGAGAACGGCTCGTGATGTAGCCGGGGCTGTATTTTGATATTTAGACTTCCAAATCAATGCATAGGTACAGACTCAAGTTTTGATGCCTGACTTATACTATACCCGGCCTCAAACGTCTGGCATCGGCTTCCGGCCGTAAACCACATGACTGTAGTAATGTCAGACCACAATTGCGCCAAGCCACAGAAACACTTCTCCAATGGCTTGGAGTGAAGGCGAACTTACTAGTTGAAGTACGGCAACGACTTTGTGTCTCGAAGAGCGTTGCGCATCCCAGCGGTGAAGGCGAGGAGTCTCTCGTAGCTCCACCCCAGGATCTCACCCAACGGCCTCAACGCCCACCCTTCGAGGCCCTGGTCGACGTACAACGCGGCGAAGTAGCCGATCTTCCTGTGCCTCCCGTCCTTGGCCCACCCGCCCACGGGGATCTTCCACTGCCTGTGCTCGACGTCGACGAACCCGGCGTTGCGCATGCACGTCTCCATGAGGATCGGGGTCCGGCCGTCGTCCTGCGCCATGCGGAACGTGCGGCCCGTCTTGTCGCCGGCCTCCCAGAACAGGGGCGCCCACTGCTTGAGGACGTGGTCCGGGTCCGCCTCGACGCCCGGGTTCTCGGAGCGGACCTGGCTGTCGGCCTCCATGCTCTCAAACCAGCCGCCGGGTGCGAGGTGCTCAAAGGCCTGGTCGTAGAGGCGCTGCCAGTCGTCGATGCCGCCAGAGAGGCCCCGGGCGTGGATGAAGTCGAAGTGGTCCTTCTTGAATGTCCAGTTCAGCTGGGCGTCGTCGATCTGGAATCTGCAGTTCGGCGGGACCCAGCCCGGCTGGATGGCTGAAATGTCTGTTCCGATTACTTCGGCGCTCGGGAACTCGTCGGCGAAGTCGCTGAGTAGGTATGTAAGAGTCGGCCCAGGACCGTGCGTCTTCAAGACGAATGACAGGTTTTTGGGGGTACATACATGGCCCAGATCCCGGTTCCGGTTCCGATATCCAATACCTAAAGATTCTTAGACCATTGTGAATGAGCTAAACCCGACTCTTACTTACGTTGTGGCCTTTCTCAAACGGACAGACAAACAGTTTGTCGTCCATGAGCATCAATAAGTAGTGGTGTCTTGTGTGTTTGAGTCAGCCGGGGAGGAGGATGACGACCTCTAGCGTCTCACATACGTGATGTCGAAGCCTTCGATCTGTTCTTCGTCGTTTGGGTATCTGGGCCACGACGCACATCAGCTACAGTCGTGGCAACACACCATCCTCGTCCACTCACAAATAATCGGTGGTGCTCGATGTCTGAAAGGTTCTGCCGTGGATAGTTCGGTACTCTCTGACGCTAGCACTCAGTGATAGAGTCGACCCGCGTAGACTGTGAAGCGTTACCATTCTGTTGAATCGGATGACTAGAAACATAAAACCAACGTCATCGTTTCCGAAAAGCCCTCATCGTCGAGGTCGCCCACTACTGCGGGATTCTGAAAGAGATCAGCATCGATAACTGCGGTCGGTTCTAGGTCTCGGCAATTACAAACTGGATTGGCCCTTGTGCCATTGTGTGTATGGAACAACGTTGCTTTGTGTTGTAACCAAGACGTATTTTGGCCAGATGAAACGCTGCTGCCAGGGTATGAATGACAAGAGGAGCTGGGAGGACGAGAGGGCGAGAGTTTCTGAAGAAGAGGAAAGGGGGTTTGGCCCAGAAGGGAGTTCCGCTGCGGAATACGCAGCATCGGTTCCTGGTAGAGACCAGAAGTCCGCAAGTGGGGAGCAAACAATGATGCATGCGGCACCTGCAGGATCAAATCTGCAGGCCAGGACATGATGCTAGGTTCTGGGCATGTTACTGAGAAAGTCCGCGTACTGAAGGGGTCCTGGCAGTAGAGAATTCTCAGCACCAACTGAATTGACTAGGGAGCGGCCCGGATACTCAAGAAGATAATCAGCCGTTATGCAAGGCCAGGGGGCAGCTGCAAAGCTAGCGAATCATTCAACTGGACTCATCTGCAGTTGACAGTTGGTTGCAAGTTCAATCTTCACCGAGCATCTCAGGAACCAACAGCTTACAGGGGTCTGCGGGCTCTGTCCTCATGCTTCCCCCGGTCCTGATCGTTGGAGGGGGGGGGGGGACCAGGGTGTTGTCCTTGTTGCAAGCGAGCTTTTTCGAAATACCTTCGCTGCCACGACCGGATTGATCTGATAGCGGGGAGAGGCATTCGCGGGAAAGACTTGCCCCTAGACCTGCACGGTCATTTGAGAGTTCATCTCAAGTCCGGTTCCCTAAAATCAACAGTATCCAAAGCAGCGGCGCAGAACGGTGGAGTGTAAACCAACGGGATGCAGCCTAATCGACCCATCATACCCCTGCGCCAGTCCCTGCCCTGCAGTACAGGGGTTGCAAGCAACGAGCAGCATGACCGACTGCGTTTTATTGAGCAGCCATTGGTGTTTAGCTTAGGGCCGGCCATGGAATGGCAGATGATGATCTGAGCCCATATCAAGACCATCTACATCATGTGACTCGGGAGGGGTAACATGTGATGAAACCGAACAGGATAGTTTGGCATGAAGCAAGTGAAGTGAGGATTGTCAACAAACGTACACACGATCTGACATCTACCTACAGAAACATGGGAGTACAGAAACATGCCAGTCCCGATATCCATCCGAAAGATATCGGGCTATGTGTGTTGAAGGTTCTACTATCTCGAATTCACCCCTTTGAGTCCTTGGATGGGTCTTCGCCTCCCTCCTGAGCTCAACTTGAAACCTAAAGCTGAATGATGCTGTATGTAGGCAGGAACCGTGCTCCCTTGATAGACTGTAGGCGACTTCCCTAGCCTCGCCGATCTCCGACCCTGCACCAACCAAACCAAAACAACACCCACGATGTCAGAAAGAGCAGGACTAAACCACGCCTCCTTCGTTCAACGACCCCCTCCCGCCCTCTTGCCACCTTTTGCTGCTACATCTACTACAGTGCGCGGTTCCGTGACCGAGTGGTTCCCCTGCTGACGTGTCTGTTGATGCTCAAGGTTTTGGTTCAAATCCTGCTTGGATATTGACGATGTGTCCATTTTGCTCTCGAACCTAGATGCAAGTAGGTTTTCTAGGATTGTGGAACCAGAAAAGTAAGTCCAGCATAGATTTTGGAACTTGGTGCACCTTGGTAGCATACGAGACCGAAGTCCTTATAAAAGGGGAAGAAGTTCCAAAAAGTGTCAAACAGTTACTCTCCTGCTCGGGAGAAATGGGCTCCCTCAGACTCAAGAAGTTGTTAGCATCCTGCAGCGTTGCTGCACGCTAGGATGGGTTTAGAATTCATCATTGGGACTGTGTTGAAAACATTCGACACATTCTGACATGACATATCATGGGCGCCTAGGGGCAGATGGTATTGTTGCCTTTAGTTGAGGGAAGAATACTTGGGCTTCTTCCTGCTTATGATGGTCCGGTGAGAGTGTGGGTGTTGCCTTGAGGGAGAGGTTGGTCCTCCCTCCATCATGTTCAGAGAACGGTGATGAGAAAGCACGATCACGGAGCAGTTTCCTCCCCTCCTAGATGGAGGAGGGGGTGTAAGACTCCTAGGATCGTGTCTCTGAGCTCTCATGTCATGCTATGTTTGTTCTTCCAGTGAGAAGATACAATGCGCGAGCAGCTTTTCTATTTATGGCTATGGTCATGACCGTAGAATCGCTCTAGGGATAAACACGGGTTGGTGGTTCTGGACTCACAAATGCAGTGTCAGCCTTTGGTGGCAACCGTGGCAACCGTGGCATCCTGCTGCCAGTGGACTTATTGTGTCGCTTGGCAGAATTTGCTTCGTGCGGCTAGGACTTGAGACGATAAAGAAGGGGCAAGTGATCAATAAGCAGACCAAGTTCCGACAGCGAGCGGCCTTGGCTCTTCTGAACCATTCGGGAAGGGTGGTCCGAACATGGACTTGGATGTTACAGGATAAGGGGAAAGAGAGATTGATCAAGAGGCAGGTCAGAGGCTCGTGCAACGGGGGGAGAGAGCGCCGTCCTTTCCTGAAAGCAGCATCGTGAGGACAGGCCACGGCAGGACCAACATGACCATCCCCTCTAACTCCCAGGGCACCCCGTAATGGAATGAACGCTGCCACTGTGCGAGGGCTCATGGTCTAGTTGGTGTGGCCCCTGAAATGGGTTGTTTCTCACGATCCGGGTTCGATGCTCCTGTGATGCGAGCAGCTGTATCTGTTCTGCCCCAGGGCCCGCGTATTGCACGTTGGAACTAACTGCACCAAAAGTCTACGAGGAGAATGCTGATTCTTATCATATGACTTTGGCCCCCCCAAAAGGCATAAAAAGAAACCCCGCCAACTTGTTATAGAGTCAAGTGAACGCGTCTTTCAGTTGTACCATCCTAGCATTCTCCTTCTGTTGTTACGGAGGCCCAGTAAGGCCTCCGAAATCATCATTACGACGGCTCTCTGTACTGTGTTGAGAATGCTGCTCAATTTTACCCTTAAATACCCTTCTCTTCCGGTCTTGCGAGGGAAGAACGTATTGCATAGGCAGTGTGTGGAAGGTCCTCGCTTATAAGGCAGTTCCAGGTACTCAAGTTGGATCACCGATGAGCACCTCTAAGTAGATGATACGTCACACCCAAGATGCGTTCCAGCCTCCAGGAAAGAGCTTGCTCAGCTATGTCGGTAGGAACGACCTGCTAGACGGCATAGTTGTTGTTGTGAATTGGCCCAACAGGGTCGCGCGGTTATTTATGAAATCTTCTGAAGAACGTCTTTAGAATGAATCCTTTGCTCTGCGGCGACACATTAACACGATGCCCTAGAACCACGACCTTTATTGGGTCTGATTCAACCCCATATTGCCTTCACACCACCGACCTTCTACCTCCTTACACATGCGAAGCATCGACAGCGCCGGAGATGTTTTCGGTTTGCTTTAGTTTCGGCTTCAAAACTACATGCGGCTGTCTCCTCCCTCCCCCCCCTCCCCCCCCCCCCCTCTTCAGAACAATAGTTGAAGCCAGGGTATGTTCATGACTCTGGGGCAGTCGGGGCGAACGCGAAGAACTCCTTGACAGCGACGCCCGCAAACTGCCCGCCCCTCCCGGACGCAGTTAACACGGCTCGCAGCGCCGTCGTCGACACAGTCGCGAAGCCCACCTCCGTCGGCGAGTCCGTCGCCTCCGTCGGGAATGACGACGCCGCGGCAGAAACGGCACTCCACGCGCCGCCGCCGTCGTCGTCACGGTACTCGATGTGCCAGGACGCCGGCGGCGCGACGCCGACGTTGGAGCCTGCCGGCTGGTCGGCAAAGAAGGCCACGGCGACGCCGTTAAGCTCGACGGGGGCGTCCCAGGTCAGCGTCAGCGTGCTCGTCTCGGGGGACCGCTCGGCAGCGTACGAGGACCAGTAATCCGGCGGCAGCGGCGCCGCCTCGACGCGGCCGTCGTTGACGGATCTGATCCAGTACTGGATCGGCGTTTCCCCCGCGGAAGAGGCGACGGCGGCCGGAGCGACGTTGCGCGTGGGTTCCGTCACCGGCCCGGGCCGCTTCGTCTGCACGACCTTGTTGATGGCCGGGGGCGCGGCCGAGTCGTCCCACGTGAGCTTGTCGATGGCGACGCTACGGCGGAAGTGGGTGCCGCCCTCGGCGTCGCGGGTGTGGTAGGCCAGGCCCCAGTCGCCGTTGGCGAGGCGGTAGACGCCCGGGTGCGAGGTGGTCGAGGAGACGATGTCGAGGAAGACGCCGCGGAAGGTCCAGGGCCCGAGGGGGTCCTCGGCCGTGCCGTAGGCCAGGCAGGCGTGGTAGCTGGTCGGCGTGCAGGGGGAGTCGGCGCCGGCGTTGTTGGCGGCGTAGAGCATGTAGTAGGTCCCCTCGCGCTTCAGAATCCAGGGAGCCTCGAAGAAGCCGGTGAGGGTGGTGACGTCGACGACGGCGCCCTTGACGGTCACCATGTCGGGTTCAAGCTCGTAGCCCTTGAGGGCCCCAAAGGTGCCGAAGTAGATGAAGACGCGACCGTCGTCGACGAGCACGGTCGGGTCGATGTTCTGGATATCGTTGCCGGGGGCGGGCACCGTCTGGGAGATGATGGGGCCCGCCGGGTGGGCATCTGCGAAGGGGCCGAGGGGCGAGTCGGACACGGCGACGCCGATGGCGAAGGGGTCCGATGCAGCGGTGGCGGACTTTTGCGTCACGGGCGCGTAGAGATAGAAGCGGCCGTCTGGGCCCTGCACGATCTGGCTGGCGTAAGCGGTGCCCTCGCGGGCCCAGGAGAAGATGGACTGCGGCTCGGCGACGTTGCGGTGCAGAGTCCAGTCGGCGCCGGCCGGGTCCGGGTTCTTGGACTCAAAGATCTGCCACTCGTTCATGACGAAGCCGTTGACTTCCGGGCCGGCCTCGTCGCGTCCGGCGAGGATGTAGAGCGTATCGTTGACGACGAGCGGCGCCGGGTCGGCCGAGAAGACGGAGCCATCGGCGAGGATGGGGTTGCCGGCGGACTTGAAGGTTGTCGGGGCGTCCGTGTTTGTGGTCTGCCGGCGAACAGGGACGGGGCCCGCTGCGTTCAAGGGCTGGGCCAGCAGCGAAGCCGCAAGGATCGCCCAGAGCATGGTTATGCTGTTGAACATGCTTGAGGTCTGGAGCAAAAGAACGAGAGAGCGAACGTAATGAGGGGTGCGGGGACGAACTGTGGTCAGTTGGTGATTCACAGAGTCTCGGAAAATTGTTGGATCGGGTAGCAAGATTAATAACCTCTTAAGGTAGTGTAGAAGAAGACGAACACCCTTTTCGATTCCACTTTTCCCCCTTCCCCTGGAATCTCGTGAGTGATGCGAGTAGATTGGGGGTTCTTTAAGATCGTACGGTCAACCGTACTCAAGTAGCCCAGCAAGCAACGTCGCACTCGTCTGGCTCATTTACATGACACGGCGGGGTAACCATGCTGCTTACCATTATAGTTAACCGAGTCACTTTTTCACTCCGAGAGGACCCAATTAGGGTAAACAAGCAATTCTCGCCTTGCCTCGAGCTCGTTCCAAGGTCCACCGTGTTAATAACCACTCTGTCTTTGCTGAAGCGCCTCTGGAAGCGATTCCAAGCACCTGCCAACAACACGAGACATGCGTGGTGGACTTGGATTCCGTCGCAAGGATGGAGTCTCAAATGACATCAGACAGCATCCTTCTACTTGCGACCCAATCGGCTCGCAATGTCGACGTGGTTTGGAGTTGCATCCAGCCGGGGGATGGACCGGTGTACCCCGCGTCTAACTGCCCTAGACCCGCACATCAACACCACGCGGTACGGACGACCTGGGCGGGTGGTTAAATCGGATTTGGTTAGATCAAAGCTGGATCAAAGACCTTCCAACTTGGTCCCATGGGCCGTCAAACGGCTGTAACCTTGGCTATGTATCTCAGCCAAGCGTTGTAAGTCAGGACTCATTGTCGGCTTTCGCACGAGACTCGGCAGCGATGCCGGGCCCAAGGTGGTAGTTCTCAGAACTGTAGGTTACGTTGCACCTGTTATGAACTCACTTACTGCACCTGTTTAGTACTGTCTGTGCCATGGACCAAGCTAGTCTATACCATCGCCTCCTAGGTACTCGCACACGATGCGCTCCCACCCTCCTCGCAGGCGCTGTAATCTCTTTATGTTCAAGATAAGAAAAGCCCTCAAGGATTGATAGCACATACCAGACCTGTGTTCCAACGACCTATGTCCAGGTCTTCAGCTAGCGAACAGAAACAAACATCCTCCTGAATGTGTCTACTCCCATCCACGGAGACTCCGGTGCAAATGCGTCTATTCCTCTCGCTTCCTAAAAACAAAAGCCCCTGAGACAAACCCCCTCACAAACAACATCCCGTTCCCTGCCGCTCACAGCTCCTTCTCCAACACCACAAACCACAAATCGTCCCGCAACCCCTCGCCCCCGTAGAACTCCGCGTAGGGAAACTCCCGCCTCTCCCCCGTCCGCCGGTACCCCCTCCGCTCGTAGTACGCGATCAGCCCCGCCCGCATCCAAAGCACCGTCATCTCCATCCGCCGGATGCTCCACTCCCGCCTGGCGAGCTCTTCGGCGTAGCGCAGCACGGCCCCGCCCACGCCGCCGGCCTGCCTCGCCGGGTCGACGGCGAAGAGCCCGAAGTGCGCCAGCCCGGCGTCCCCGGTACTGCGCGCGATCTCGCAACACGACAGTGGAGGCAACGGCACCACCTCTGCAGCCGTCACGGCGAAGGACGGCGAGACGGCGTCCGTGACGTGGAGGACGACGACGTCGGGCGCCGCGATCTTGGTGAGCAGGGTGGCCTCGGTCGCGCGCTTGGCGGCGAAGATGTCAGCCTCGGCGGAGCTGCTGGGGAAGGCGCCGCGGTAAGCGGAGCGGATGAGCGGGAGGAGGGCGGGGATGTCGGCGGGAGTGGCGGGGCGGAAGGAGAGCGTGTGTCCGGGGGCTGGAACTGTCATTTTTGGTGGTTGGTTGTTGGTTGTCGTTGAGAGATGTGTGTGTGTGTGTGTGTGGTCGTGTATCTTGTATCAAGTTGAATTGGTAGTCTGGCCGCTTGACGAGCTTGTTCGATGTCCTTTTCTTTTTCGTGTTGTTACGCCTGTAGGTCTTCGACTCGTGAGATGTTCAGAGCGGCGGACGACGTGCTTTATAGCCCAAGTTCTGAGAATGCATTCAGACTTAACGAGATGAACGATGACTATTAACTAAAGGCGGGATAGGAACATTTACCCTCTGCTCTTTCGTCTCGCAAGACTTGTCATATCCAAAAAAACACTCCGGGTTCCAGGTCCTCTCCCCGGAGAGCGCCCACCCCCCAAAGTTCCGAGATTCGCACAGCACGTGTACAAGTAGACACAGGGCGGGGATGGGGTACATATGGCCGAATCCTCTCAACATAGAGCCTATAACTGGTCAGACACCCGAGCCCGAATCGGTATCTAAACGGTGACCATGTCAGAAACACACAAACTCACCCCGGGCCCGCGCCGGGCGCCGCTAAAAGTGGACCCACACCGCCAGCCATGTCAAGCATGTCGTTCCCAGGTCATCCGAAGGGCGCGCGGGTGCCCGGGACCCACACCTCGTCAATTGTCGATTGTCGTGCTCCACATCTCGCCGGAACACGCTCCGGGCTTCTCGGCGGAGAAGAGTACGATCTTCATAGTCCCTTATCGAGTACCCTCATCCAAGTCCCTTGCTTGTCACAACGCATTCATGCCATACTCAAGATACCCCGCATGTGTTGGGCAAATATGATACCAGCGACATCTTTCGCTCATGTGTCCCCTTTTTGGTAATCGCAAGTGTATGATGGCAGACTTTCAGCAGCGCCATGCGGCGAGTAAGGGACTGGATCAACGCCCGGCACATGGCGGGCGGTGCGGAGAATGTATTCTTCAGGATGCAAAAATTCTACAGCAGCGGGGGGTATCAATGCAACGCAGATGCTATGCCGTGTCATCACCCTCTTTCTCAACTCTTTCTCGTTTCCCTTCACCCCATTTCAACAAATCCATCGCGATATCATTACTTCTTCACCTTGGGCGGCGGCACGTTGACGCCCTGGGCGCTATTCCACACACTGTCGCTCACCTTCATCGGGATTTTCCGCCCCCGGAGCCTCTGATCGATGAGCCACATGCCAACCACGAACTCGGCCTTGGACAACATGCCCCTCCGCCCGCGGTCAACGACTTCCCACACCTCCGCCAGTTCCTCCAGCGGCAGCCGCGACCGCCTCCAGATCTCACGCACCACGACGTTGACGACGCAGTCGGCGGCGTCGGGAGGGGGAGCAGTGATAGCTGCTGGCGCCTCAGGCGACTGGGGCGAGGCCACAAGCAGGATGCCGCGGTTGCTCGCCCACACGGCCTCGTAGCGCCGTCGCTCGCGCAGCGTGATCTCGTCGCGCCACCGCCGCCGCGCGCCCTCGCGGTGCGAGTGTTTGTTGCTGGCGCGCTGGTGCTTCTTCTTGCGCATCTCATCCTCGTCGTCCGACTTGGACGGCGGCTGGCGGAGCGTCTGCCGCATGCGCGGGGACTTTGTGCGCCCGGGCAGCATCGGGGCCGGCGAGAGCGTCGAGTTGCCCGTGTTCGAGGGCGTCAGGCGGGATGCAGCGAGAGACCCGGCCATGATGGCGTTGGACAGCGAGTTTAAGGGCATGTTGGTGCCCGACGACGACACAGGAGTCCGCCCGGGCGTCGCGCGGCTTGGCGAGCTGTTGGCTGAGGAGCGACCGGGTGTGCTTTGAGCCGAGCGCATCGGGCGTGGAGCTGGCCGGGCTGGGCCGTCGTCAGGCATGGCAGTAAGATCCGACTCGGCCGACACGAACGTGTCGTTAGATGAGCTCGTGTCAGCGGTAGACGGTCGGGCCTCGGAGCTGGGGCGACGGGAGGGCTCCTTGGGGGGGCCACGGCCATAGACGGACGCCATGCTCCGAGGCTGGGTCAACGGCGGCGCTTCGGACACTTTTGCCTTACTGACTGAGCCACGGGGTTGTGGTGGCGTCGGCGGCCGCAGCTTGGCCTTGGACGCCGGTCTCGTCGGCTTAGGGGAAACCACCTCCGTTTCTGCCCGTTTAACCACGGGCGGCGAGCTGGGAGCGGCAGTCTGTTGGGCTTTGGGCCGTGCTCTCCTTGGTTCCGGTGTTGCTGGAGGCACCCTCGACGCTGGTCTGGTGGTCTGGGTTATGGGAACCCGAGTAAGCTGCGACTTTGACTGAACCTCTGGCGCCTCAGGGGCAACTGGTGACATGGTGATGGAAGGGTGGGGTTTCCTAGATGGCGCCGTCTGCTCAGACTCGGATCGCCTGTGGACAACTCGAGCCGGCGACAGCAGCGGGTTGGCTGCCGCCGGCACGGGTTTCCTTGCCATCGGCGTAGCCTTGTCCTCCACAGGATTCCCCTCAGCAGCCAGCGCAGGCGTCACGGGCCGCGGCTTCGCCTTGGGCTTCGGCTTCGGCTTCGTAACCACTGGCTTCTGCACGACGGACGCCTCCTCTTCCACAATGCCCATCCTTGCCGCCTTGGCCCTCGACGGACTGAGTTCCCTCTCGGGCGTCGGGGCACGCAATTGGGGCCTCACGACCCCGCCGCCACTCCTCTTGACAGGATCAAGGTCGTCGGCTCCTCCCCCCTTCTCGAACATGTGTATCAGATGCCCCGTCGCGGGGATTGAGGTCGTGTCGGGCAATTCGAGACTGCTGACGACGCTCGACGACTCGGCGCTCCCAGGCCTGGCCCTCCTGGCGCCGGCGGACCTCGCATTTTGCATCTGATGAAGCTGGTTCAGCTGGGCAGGCGTCAGGGACGCGGGGCTCGCGTGCGGCTGCGGCGTGGGCGACACGCTGCGGGATGCGGCAAGGGTCGCGGCGATGTAGCTGGGGCTCTTGGGATCGAGCCTCGTGTGCGGGGACAGATGGGCAGCGGCGGCAGCGGGACTCGAGGACAGGAAGTTGGACAGGCGGTCGCGCATGTCGGTCGTGCCATCGCGGCCGAAACGGTCCCTATCACCCGGGGTCGTCGACAGGCTCGTTGTACCTGTATGTTGGCGCTGCACTGGGCTCGTGCTCGTGCTTCGGTCGTAGTTGGAGGCGGTAGATACGGCAACGAGACTTGCCCCGCGACGACGGCCTGTGGTGGGTTTCGGGGGCGGGATGGGCTTCGGCTGCGTCTTCGTCTTGTTGAAGGCGAGGTTCGCGCCCTTGAGGGCAGCAGCTGCATCAGAGGCACCGCCGGGCCCGGCGGCGGAGGGTTGGTGGGTGTGGTGGTGATGGTGGGTGTGTATCGTCATGGCGATGAGCAGCCAGTGGGTGTCGTTGCGGGAGAAGGTGGCATCGGAGGAAGGGTGGTCGGGCTTTGATTCAATGGATCGGCGATGCTTCGGTCATAGTGGGAAATGCTTCGTGGGGGGAGCGACGGTTGGTGGGTGGGGTATTCGTGGTGTCGTAATGTTTACACAGGGAGATGAATGATGGATGGTGAATCGGATCTACTGGCGGTTCGAGGACGCGAAAGGATGAAGAAGAACAGAGAATGGCCAACGGAGAAAGGTCGAAAAGGGTTTCGTGTTCGGCTGGGTCGGGCGGCAGGCAGAAAGTGGGAACGCGGATTCGGTCACGTTCGCATCTCGGCGGCTGAGCTGCAGCGTGCTGCGGAGACGACCCTTTTGGGTGTGTGAACGGACGGGTAGACAGATGGTTGGACGGTCGATTGAAGGAGAAGGGTGTTGATGAGACAAGATGCTCTTAGAGCGACAAAGTGGCTGTTGAGTGCCGAATGACGTGACGAGTGATGACCGAGGAAGGCGAAGAATGACAGGAGATGGAAGACGGGAGATGGAAAAGGGAAGATTGAAGATGGAACGAACCGGTGGCCCGGCGCCTTGCTTCCGGCCCAAGCGGAGGGTACGTACAATGGCAAGTCGAGTACCGAGCCAGGTACCTCAGTGCCTTAGGTACCTAAGATACCGAGTAGATACCAATTTATCCAGGTGCAACGGCCTTTAGCAGGTACGTACCTGGACCTTTGGAGAACCCGCCTGAACGCCCCCATGCCATCTCGACACTTCACACCGGACACTGACATGAAAAAGGTGTACTTCTCCTCTGAAATCCTCCTCCTTAGGGCAGAAAACACGTTAGTGCAGGCAGACCAGACAGGAGCGCCCCGAAACACAGAATAAGTGACAGGCAAAGCATAGCGGGGGGGGGGGAGGGGGGTGCCAGGCGACCTCCGCAGTAGCTAAAGTTTGGAGAGATGACGCACGTCGGTAGCAGCTCAACCACCAAAAGACAAGGAACCACACACACACACACCGCACACCGTAAACACCACCCGATGATCTCGACATCACCGGCGTCATAATAGCGGACCTGGGTCCCCCCTCATCCCCTGGCTAAACGGGCGCCCTACTCGCTCTCGCGTGTATTTGACCTGACCGGTTGCCAGCCAGTCCGTCTGTTCGACTGTTTCGTTCTGCCAATGTCTTGTCCCTCCCTTAGCTCCCGTCATTGGCCTGGCACTCTTCTTCCGGGCTTCCCGCCGTTGTCTCCAACTTCCTATGTTACGGGAGTACAGAGTACAGAAAGGTACCTGGGCGCATCTATACCCTTCTAAGACGGCACCTCACTAATCACCGGAACCGCCGGACGACTCAACTCGACTCGACACAACACCTCACATCACACATTCTTCTTCATTGGGGGACAGTTGAAAGTATACGGAATTGTGTGATGTATCCATCACCTCGTTTTTTTCATGCCTAAACTAAGAAACAACCTGGCTGTCCTTGATGGATGCGCAGGTTGAAAAAGCACACAAACAGGAGTCCCGGACCCGACCGAGTCCGGCGCGGCCATCCGGACGCCATGGGGGAAAAAAGAAAAAAGAAAAAAGACAGAAAACCCAAGCAAACTCCGATGCCGAACCCTCCCTTCCGAACCTCCCTTTGCTTTAATGACCAAAAACATTCTACCCAGATGGGGGAATATGTCCGACAGGAACGACTCAAACAACCGCCATGTGGCTGTCGTTGATCGGGTGAGTCTCGTCAATGTTTATTACAAAACCCAAAGGCCGAGCGGCGTCCACTCCATGATATGCACGAGGAATCAGAAACCGCGAAGGCCGCCGCCTCCATCACATATCTCACCACCCCCCACTGCCACTTCAACAACCAAGTACTAACGACACGGAAAAGAAGCGAAGAAGCGTCCGCAGGCACCATGGGCCTTGGAGACAGCGGAGAACGTACGTTCGCCGTGGGGCCAAGTGCGATTGCGTCCTTCAGACATAAGGCGTTATGTAATCATCCAACATAATCATCGCGTTGAATTATTAATTCCGGGGCCAGCGCAGAACACCAAGACGCGATACGACACGAAGCAACGGGTGACTTCGTTATTAGTACCCGTCTTCGTCCGTCCACTCACTGCCCGAGATAATGCGGTTTCCCTCGCCGTCGCTGTACGCATGCCCCGGAGGTGGCATCATTGGAAACGGCCGTTGCCTTTTGGCGTCGTTGGCTGTCGGCCGAGATGCCGCTTCGGGTTCGAACCGCGTGCCGCGCGCCGCCCGCACCTTGGCATAGTATGTGTCTGTGGCATCCTGCTCCGGCTCGCTGGCGTCGTCGTACGTCTCCCAGTTCTCCGAGCCCGTCACGTTACTGGATCCATTGGAAGAATTGGAAATCTGTCGTGGCGGTGGTGCTTGAGAGTAGGAAGAGGGTGGGTATTGGCGGAGAGTCGAAGAGTGGTAGTCGTGCTGGGAGGATCCGACAGAGTGGTGAGAGCTCTGCGATGCGTATGACGCGTGCGACGCATGCGACGCATGCGATGTGTGCGAAAGCGTCGAGTTGGCCCTCATGAGGCCCGGCTGCTGGCAGTCCTCATCGTAGGGGTCTTCCAGCTCGACCTGGCGCACGATGCTTCCGCCCAGACCTGCCATCTTGTACGGGTTCGCCGGCGTCTCGAGCTCTACCATGTTGAGATCCCGCATCTTGGGAGGTGGTGCGCGCATTGGCGCTCCGCCCCGAATCGTTGCGTATCCATCCATCCTCGATGCGGGTCTGTCCAGCTGCCGCTCGGGCGAATTGGTGCCGTACTTGAGGTTCGTCAAGGGCGGACGTGCAGGAATCCGAGAGGGACTGCCCGGCGGCCGGTTGAGGGTCTGCGCCCGCTCCCTGACGGTGCCCATGGCCGAACCCGGTCGGAGGATCTCCTGGGATTTCGCGTGAGCGGAAAGGGGTCTGGTTTGAACTGCGCTGTTCATGTTGTTGGTGTTGCGCTTGACCGAGGGCGCAGGAGCCGGCGTCCTGGCTCCGTTACGGGTGGGTGGTCTCGCGATGCCTGTTGTGCCGCCTGCTGTGCTGTTTGCTCTGGCGTGTCCCTTTGGTCTGGTCATCGATGCCGGCGCCGCCGCTCCGGCGCCAGGCGTCTTGGATCGCGGGCCAGGCGCCGGTCTGTCTTCGGCCTCAATGACATCCAGGTACCGCTCGCCGTGGACGAGGAACGGACGACCAAACTCGTCCTCGAATTGCTCGAGGACCCTGCGCAAGTCGACAGTGATCTTGGGGAGCTCCTTGGCGATGCGCTTGCGCATCTTTTCTTCTCTGAGGAGCTTGCCGGGGTCGCGCTTCTCTCCCTTTTGACCTCGTAGCATGAGGCGAGACGCATCCTGGCTGGAGGCCGCAAGCTCGTTGCGCTCGTGCGTGAGGCTCTTGTGTCGATCGACGAGCTCGAGCGTCGGCGCGCGCTGTTCCTTAAGGGCTTCCAGTCTCTGGATCTCGCGTTCATGGGCTTCCAGGAGGGCGTCGCTGTACACGTCGGAAAATGCGGGCGTGAACTCGAGCATCTCGTCTTCCGACAGGTACAGCGCGTCCCACAGCTCCTGCAGCTTGTAGCGGGCGTCCTCGACAAAGAGGTGCAGGTTCTGTCGCTTCAGCTCGTTCAGCCGGTTCAGCTCGTCCTCGAACTCGTTGATCTGCCTCACGCCGCAGCCGCGGTTGCTGTTGAGGAACGCTTTCCTCTCGCCCATGTCGACCTCGAGCTTGTCCCAGAGGGCCTCGACCGCCGCTCGCAGGTCCCTCAGACGCTTCTCGCGGTTCTTCTTCTCATCCGACAGCTTATCGCGCTTCGCCCTGAGCCGCTCAATGTCCTCCTGGTGCAGGCCCAGCTGTTCGGGCGAATCGCGGTAATACTTGACGATGGCGCCGTCGGTCTGGGCTTGGGGAGTGCCCAACTCGGCCCAGAGCTGAATGATGTGCTCGCAAAGGGCCTTAACTGTTGCGACGCGACGGGTGTACTCTTCATAGACTCTCGTAAACTCATGGTCGAGCTTGTCCACGTACGACGGCGACAGATCGAAGTTGGGCGGGATGGACTGGTTCGGGCCGGTCGGGGGCAGGGGGATCTGGACAAAAGTGGCCTCGAGGTGGGACGAGTATGATTCCAGCGCTTCGACGAGTTCTGCAAGTCTGCGGTTAGCGGGATGGATGACCAGCGGGTGATGTCTCGCTGTTCTTCGAGGCTTCGACTTACTCTTGACCTGTTCGAATCGCTCCTTGTGCGAACGGGCAACCTGTTTGTGCCTCTCCTTGAGCGCTTGCAAACAGCGCGTCAGTGGATATGTGATCTGGAGGTCGTCGTGGCGATCGCGGTGGGTGCGGTTATCGTCAAGTGACGCCTCCATTTGCTGGATGGTTGTGATGATGCGGCTGGCCTCCTCGACCATGTCTTCTTTTTCGCTCGTCACTAGGCGGACCTGGTCGGTCAGGGCCTTGGATAGGGCCTCGAAGAGCTGCATGGTGAAAGCGTTAGCCTGGTCAGCGCAAAGGGAGAGCGGTTTGGGGAAGGCATACGTGTTCCTCGCGCTTTTCGCGATCATGATTGGGAACGCCAATCTCGTCGAATAGGCCGTGCAGCTGGCCGATGATGGTGTTGACCTGTTGTGACAGGTAACCGGTGTCCATGGTGAATTATGTCGACAAGACGGCAGCCTGGATTAGGTGTAGGGCGGAGAAAGAAAAAGGGCGGTTTTCCCTTCGAGTGTCGACTATCGATTGCGATTATTTTCGTGGGAGGCTAGAGTGTAAAGAGCAACAAAAAGAACGGGCACAGCGCAAAGACGCTGGTTGTGCTTGTTGATGATGCTATTCGCAGTGTGGTGCGGTGCGGTGCGCAACGAGTGGTGGCGCAACCGAGTCGATTTGTTTACTTTTCCCCCTCTCTTTTCCTTCTCTTGCAACGGGGGGGACTAGGATGAGTAGATAGCGTATGGTCACCGAGCGATATGCGGCGAATAGCGCATCGTCCGGCAGGAAGAGTACAAGAAACGGGAAGAGGCCTGCTGGGATATCTGCAGTCTCTTTGGATCTGTGAAGCCGGAAGAGATTTGTCTGAGACTGCCGACGGGGGACCTGTTTTGACGGCGATGACGGCGACGACGATATAGTCGGTTGGGCGAAGTTGATTGCTTGGTGGGAAAGGGGAAGAAGACGGGGTGGAGGAATGATGGGGGCCTGGGGAGGAAAAGAAGGTGAGGAAGAGAAGAGAAGGTAGTGAAGTGGTGAGCAAGGCAAAGGTGCAATTGAGCAGTTGATGGATCGCGGCGCGGGTTGGCGGAGGTCGTCGGTCGCAATGCAAAAAAGGACGAAAGGCGCAAAAGGTGCGAAAGTGAGGTGCAAAGTGGGCGGGCGGGAATGGGACGGGCTGGTCGAGGTTGGTGTTTTCCCTCTTCAGGCCTCGTGTGGTGGGGCTCGTCTCCACGGCAACACTTGTGACCCCTGACCGATGCCCAGTTCATCCCTGCTCCTCCCTGCTCCCCCCTGTGCTTCCCTGGCTATCCCTGTTCTGTGCCTGGCAATCGCTGAAGTTGCAGTGGGGTTCCAGGCCGGAGCTGCCCCGTCATTGGCTGGCGCTTTCCCGCCCATTCACGTCTCCACCCTTAGGCGAAAGCTGAGAGCAGGTACGTAGCGGCCGTCCCGTCACTGTCAGCTCAGCCCATTGGTCGGTCCGTCCGTCTTAGCTCAGCTGGCTGGCGAGCCCCCGCGGCCTTAGCACCTTGAATTATCGTCTCTCCCAAGACTGTACGGATACTGTTGCATGAAATACCCGGAGGCTGGGTGTTGTTTCTGTTATCCACCTGGGAATCCCGATATCGACAACGATGACGGTCTCGTTTCTCTTTACAGCAAGCAACCTGACGTACCTCTGTTTACATTCGGTACAGAGTATCCACGGATGGATACACAAGGCAAGGGGAGGGGCAATCTGTGCCGGTTTACGAATGCCAAAGCCAAAGCCAAAGACGCAAAGGCGGCGATTACGGGGATCAAACAGACGCCGCAATGCGCAAACAATCATCACCCGCAGATCTAGCCGCGCATCAGCCATGACCATCGGCATCGGCTTTGTTTACATTGCAGGGCAAATATCGCCCGTCGCCAATGGCCTCGCGCCTCTCGCCTGCAAGTCATCCAGCTGCCCACAGCAACCCGGCTAACGTCGAGTGTAAGTGCAGCTGCCTCGCATCGAGCTAAACTCATGCAGAGCGCAACTCTCTGTCTCTTACACACACACTTTCTGTCACTCTCACTCTCACTCTCACTCTCACTCTCACTCTCATTCTCATTCTCACCCTCACTCTGACTCTCCTTCTCATACACCCTTGCACTTCCACTTGTACTCGATCCTTTCATGCACCACGACGGATCCTCCCTAAAAGGCCCGCCCGAGGTTCGTAAAATCAAGAAACCGATCTGCTCATTTCGGCTCTTTCCCATGCCATGTCCCCCCCCCTTTGCTTGCTTCTCTCTCTCTCTCTCTCTCTCCCTCCCCGGTCTGCCCCGTCCTGCTGTGGGCATCCTTGGGCGCGTGCTTCAGCGGTGAGATGCGGGCGCCTGCGCCTACGCCTCCGTGACAATCTCACGACGGCTGACGGAGCGACGAGCCTTGCTTTTTTTCCTTCTTTTCCATTCTCATACCCGATACGACGGGCTAGTTCCCATGCACACACACACATACACACACACAATCAATACACAATACTTAGACGATGGTGACATTGACATTGCAAGTCTTGGTGCAACACTGAAAGCCATGTTTTCTTTTCCATGTTTGCAGTAAATGCCCAACTCAATGCAATCTTCACTTCCCCTCTTTTCTCCACGCTCATCCACTTCCCCCTTCTAGCCAAGTCTAGACCTCTGGCCCATCCATCCATCATCGCCTTGTCTCCGATCCTCTCGCTGTTCTCATTATTTCTCGCCCTGAAAACCACGATTCACGAAATGATATCCGTGTTTGTGTCCCATGTTATCTGGCCCATGCTCTCTCCCTCTCTCCTCCACGTCTACCATCTATACGTACGGAGATTTCCTGGCCGACCCGCCGGGCACAACAGCTCCATCTCCTCCAAGTCTAAGTTTACCTTTTAACATGCCCGCCCAGCCCGACACGGCACAAGCCGCCCACTAAGAAGCTTCTGGGGGGGAGCCTCTGACGGAAATCCTGTGCCGAGGTCTCCCTTGCGACTCTGCTTCTAGCGCACCCAGCGACGTCATCGTCACCTCGTCCAAGACGCGTTGCCCGGTGGATTCCCCCCCGTCGCGATCGTGATCGTGATGTGATGGTGATGGTGTTCCCCAGCCCTGTCGTCCCAGCCCGCGACTTTATCGGCCCTTGGTTAAGTACATGGGTGTTTGCCGGTGGTTGGTTCACCAACCCCGGTGTCGGTTCGCTGCAGCAGCTCCCCATCTGAGGCTCTACACTCTTGTTCTTCTCCGTGTCTCCGACCCTCGCGTCCCTATGGGACCTTGTCGTAAAGCAAGCCCATTGATACCCGAGCGGAGAACAAATTTGGGAGCATGGGTTCATAGTCCCAAGATCGATGGACAAACGCACCCCCTGTAGCCATTGTGATAATCACCCGCCACAGAACTACAGCTATCGCGCGTGCTATTTATTGTTCGGACAATTTTCAGGGCTGACGGGCTACCCAGAGAATCTTCATTTGACCATCGTTGAATTACAGCGTCTTACACTCGCATCCTAAGTGACTTTTCGAGGCTTCGACGCACCAAAGTCCCGGGTCTTGGCTGGTCATCCATCCGAGTTCAAGTTTGCAAGACACGGTCAGCCCATTGACCTTTACAATTTTCGTCATGTACCGTGATTGTGACCAATCCGTGAATTTGCCCCGTAAGCTTGCCCATTTGTCCCATCCTCCCTACATGCTCGACATCGTCTACACCAAGCCAGCATCTCCCTTACGCGACTCAAGCGCCCACCATCCGCAGCTTGCTACACGTCCCGCCCTCGCATATGACTGGCCCCTTTCCCGTGTCCTCCGTGCCAGTGCCATCCAGTCCGCCCTCCTGTCCGCCTGCATGCTTCTCGTCCCCTAGACCACCGGAACTCGCGGCTCTCCTCCTCAGCCTCGCCCGTCGCTGGAGGTACCCTGCCGCCGCGAGCGCCATGATCCCCGCTACCACGCCGATGCCGATGCCAGGTTTCGCGCCGGTGCCGAGCCCGCCGCCGCCCGCAGAGTTGGATCCGGAAGCGCCTGTAGCAGCTTCCGCCGATGCCGCGGCTGCAGTAGCGTCAAGCGCACGTCTCGCAACGAACGAGAACATTTGGAGGACCAACGGGGGGGGGGGGGGGGTATATCTTGTGCAGTCCCGCCGCATGGTCAGCCGATCAAGTCGTGTGAATGGAGACAAGGGGGGGGCAACACGGCCGGCTTACATGGTAGGTACGTACGGCCGAATACGGAGGCCGCTCGTGCAAGCCGGGATCGGGTACACGCGGACGGGGGACGAAATGCTACTTGGGGCCGCGGGCTGGCTGCGAAGAAAGAAAGGAAACCCGGACCAAAGATGCGGCTGACTGGACTTTTTGTGGAGGAGGTTCTTCGCTCTTTAGCCTGGGAGGAGTCAACCCACCCACCTCTCCCTCGTGCGGAGGATCAAATCATGCTGGCATGGGTTGATCGACGGTAACCCAAGAAGGAAGGTCAGAATCATCGGCAAACACCAACGAGCGGGGGATCAACCTCGCCACGCCCTACCCAAGTTGCCTGCCTACAGGCAAGCCCGTCGCGGGAATCATCTTCTCTCACACACACAGCTTGACGTCCATGCTAAGAAGGTGGAGAGTTGAAGAGTCTGTTGCGACCATGGACGTAGCATAGAACCGAAAAGCCGTATGATGAATTTGAAAGATGCTCAGCTTATTTGTGCACCTTGCTGCGTTGACTGAGCCGTCGATCACGGCAAGAGTTCCCTGACAGTCACTGTGTGGACCACGGTCTACATGGAATTCTCCGATGTTTCGTGAAACGCAAGGCACCTCTTTTCAAGTGGCGATGAGCATGCCGGGTTTAACAACTTATTCTTAATCATCGTGCTTGTCAGCTCACCGAGGGTAACGTTGCAATGTCCCCGGGCGAGAAGGCAAATTACTGAATTTCTTTAACTAACAAACTTCTTAGGTGACGAAGAAGGACTTTCCAATTTACTTCATCGTCTTTCGAATGCCAATCACCCACAAGCAAAAAACTGGTGTTTTATCTCCTGATTGGCAATCTAATTAAAGTCAGTTACGAATAACCAAAGTCAAATTTGTATGAACAAAAACAAAACAAAACAGAAGACGTAAGTTTCTTGGGGCTTGCACAACATTGGATCGGATATCCGAAAAAACATATAAAGTCGCGTCCATGATCACAATTACCAAACTCTTTGATGCGATCACCCTGGTTCTGAGTCCAACCTGCGGCAGTTCAGGCTGTCTACCTCTTCTACGAACTCGGAACTCTCAACGGTCCCAATAGCTACCGCTGTGTTTACAAGAGACACAGCAGCAATGTCGGTGAAGTCTTGAAAGCCATGACTGTTCTCAAATTGGCGCATGCATACGATCCTTCCACTACAGTGCGGTATCCCACGAGGTCGGCGGCAACATGACAAGACGACAAGACGACAAGACGACAAGACGACAAGACGACAAGACGACAAGACGACAAGACGACAAGACGACAAGACGACAAGACGACAAGACGACAAGACGACAAGACGACAAGACGACAAGACAAGACGACAGCAAGGACTGTCGAGATGAGAGGCTTCGTTAGGTCTAATTGAACGGGATGGCTATTGGTTCCATCTGCAAGCTCTTGATTAGGCCCAGCAAGGGATAAACATTTCTGGTGTGCAAATTAGGGCAAAAGGGCGACGGAGTAAAGGCAGGTCACAACATGAGGTTAGCAAATTACTGCTCTTCTGGTTCGTTAAAGGCGTGATATCAACGTCTAATTAATACTAGTAAGCCATGCCGCGAAGGCATCCGAATTATCTATGCCATGTCTTTCCCAGTCAAATCTCCATTTTAGACAGTTATCAAGTGAGAATGCCACTTAGTCTTGAGCCACAAGTTCTTATTTACGGACCAAAGACTCGCCAACCGACCAGGTAGCGCCAAAAGAAGCAAGTTTTGCTGAACGAACGCGGATAAGAGAGCCAGAACTCATGGGCACCACATCTCCACCTTGACGCCGCGGAGCTCTCCCAAGACGCCAAAATCCAGCCCGTGTTGCCGGAACGAGACGATGATCATGTCAAACGTCTCGAGCGTCTCGCGGTTCCACTTCTCGTCGGCCAACCGCGGCGCCGCCGGCACGGCGCTCTGCTTCACCAGCGGGTCCGCGAACATGACGTCGACCTCGCCTGACTGGACGAGGGCCCGCACGAGCTCGACGCCCGGCGAGTTGCTGAGGACGGACTGCCCGGCTTTGAAGCCGACGCCGACGACGAGCAGGCGCGGGCGGACCAGCGGGGCTGCCGTGGCGGCCCCGGCCTTGGCGACCCTCGTCAGCGAGTCGATGGCGCGGCGGGCGATAACGGCGGGCCGGGCGGCCATCTTCTCGGCGGCCGCCTCGAGCAACGGGAAAGCACTGTTCGAAAGGAGGTAGTAAGGATTGACGGGGATGCAGTGGCCGCCGACGCCGAGCGAGGGCGAGAAGGGCATGTAGCCAAAGGGCTTGGAGGCGGCGGCGGCAGCGACCTCGTAGGGGTCGATGCCGTGCGGGACGCAGGCGTCGGCCATCTCGTTGGCGAAGGCAATGCACATCATCCGCTGGCAGTTCTCGTACAGCTTCATCATCTCGGCGACCTCGGTGCGGCTGACGGGGACGAGGCGGTCGAAGACGCGGTTGTAGAGGCGCATGACGGAGGCCAGGGAGCCGGGGACGCGGTCGTCGAGGCCCGAGACAATCTTGGGGATGGCGTGGCAGGGCGGCTCGACGCGGCCCGGGTCGACGCGCTCGGGGGACATGCCGGCGTAGAAGCCGCGGGAGACGGCGACGGGCCCGAGGAGGTCGCGGGTCATGCCGACGGCGACGGAGCTCTCGATGACGACGGTGGAGCCCGGCCTGGCGTGCTGGGCGACGGTGTCGATGGCGCTCCGGAGGTACGAGGTGTCTATGCTCTTGTCGGCCTTGAGCAGGGTCGGCACGGAGATGAGGAAGTGGGTGGCCTCGTGGAGGTCCGTCTTGCAGGTGGTGAAGCGGATGCGGTCGCCGGGGAGCTCCGCGCGGACCTCGCGGACCCTCTTCTCGGAGACGTCGAAGCCGAGGACGTCGTAGTGGGCGGAGAAGGAGTCGACCAGGTGGGTGCCGACGTAGCCAACGCCGATGACGGCCACAAGGGGGTGGTCATCGGGACTGACTATGGGCGAGAGGTCGGCGACCTTGTCATTGTTGTGCGAGAAGGAGTGTTCCTGGTACTCGGGGGGAGGTGTGATGGGGGTATGAGGGAGCTCGAGGTTGGCCTTGAAGGTGTCAAAGCCGAGCAGGTTGAGACCGAGTCCCTCTGGGGGAGGTGTTGCTGGGGCCGGCACGGAGAGGCTACGGCTGTGAGAGAATGGTTTATCGAAGGCGGCCTTCATGGTGACGATCTGAAGGGGAACGACAATGCGGTAAAGTAGAGAACGAAAGGAAAGTGAGTGAAACCTAGAGCCGGACGAACGAAGAAACTCGTGAGAGAAGGCTACGAAAGGGAAGAGTTGTGACGACGCTTGTTCGGGATGGGTAAAAGGAGGGCGAAGCTTGGAGGCGGGGGCTTATATGCGTACGGATGGATACATGAAGCTGTCTTCTTCACAAGCAAGAGCCCAGCCACGCGTCAGTTGAGCTATCAAGGCTATATGCCAAGTCACTCAAGATTGGCCCAGAATTGCCAATTACCACTGGCACTGACGGGGGATGAGGAGAGTGAGAGCGAGCTGAACGCTGGACGTGCTGACAACCTGATAGATGCCAAGGAGGGGGGGGAGGGGGCATCTCGAAAGCGACTACACAGTTCACAGGCCTAACTAACGAGGCGCCAAGAAAGAAACCAGGAACCGAAAAAAGAAAAAAGAAGAAAAGGAAAAGGCTCATCAGGAGGAAAGACTACCGGTGTCATGGTGGAAGTTAACAAAAGAGAACTAGCGCCGTTGTCGTGATGGACCTGAGAGAAACAAACCAGGAGCGGAGCAGGGTCCGTCAACCTCCTACGAGTCCGAGCTCGACTCTCCGCTACCTTCTCTACAGTATGTAACTCAGAAGTCGTCTGCAAGAGTCTTCCGCAAGAGTCGTCGTCGTCGTCGTCGTCGTCGTCGTCGGGGAGTATGCCATCTCCGCCGACCGCCTCAGGATCTCTTAGTACAGGGAAACGTTGCTAACTTTGGCCGTAGCCAGGGGACCTGCGGTTTCGACAGAGGAACGTCATCAGCCACATTGCCTGTTTGGGTAATAGTGACCGAGAGTGGACGGCCTCCGCAGACTGTAGCAACATTAGCGCGGCTCTAGTTGGAGCGCAGGCGGAGGGTTTGATGTGACTTCAAGGGGACGGAGGGAGGGGATGTTGGCGGGAGTCGAGTTATGTAAATAAGAAGTATCAAAGGAGACATTCTTCTAAGACATATAACGCAAGACCTTCATGGGAGGCGGCGGCAAACACCCGGTTCGGGCATAGTTCGAGTGACCAGGCCGCCACATGGACGCCCCCCGTTTTCCCCCTTTGGTCTTTCGTTGCCCCGGACAGACTCCTTTTCTTTGAAATCCGTACTCTCTCTTCAACACATCACGGCGGCAGCGGCTAAGTAATCGCCGGAGCACTTGAGCCGGAGCAAGCAGTTATGTGCGGCTTCCACACCGTCAGTTGTTTGGAAGTGCTGATCTTTCCCTCCCGAATCCCTCCGATGCCTCGAGTAGTTGACCCGTGCCACCCATCTCCGCCCACATCATCGCCTCCTGAGCCTGAAATCAGCTTCATCCCTTGGTAATTTTGACAACGGGCGGTCACATGATGACTCGTGACTGACAGGACGAACGTACGCAGGGTGTATGCTTCTGCACAGCGTCGTTATTCTCGACCTTAAGGAGGTCTTCAGCAGCTAACAGACGCTAGCACGGACACATTTAATGAAAAGCTTGGCCGGCCGGCAATTTGGGAGACCCTACTCTTCGGTCCCAAGAATCCGGGACTGGGCGAATCTCTTGTCTGGCTCCCGCTTCCTCAACCCTTCGCCTATGCCAGTCATGGGCATGATCAGCGCATTCAAGAGGTCCCAAGAGATCTGGCCAAGACCACGAGGTCGAGACGTGGTTCTGGACCCTAGATCTCGTTGTCTTACTCTGCCCGCGAGAGGGATCGAGGCTTCCATGGGCCATAAAACAACTTCCAGACTCAATTTCATCGTCTTCACGCTCATTTTTGAGCGTAAAAGAGACGCTGTTCTGTCCGTACCGTATGACGTAGTCTCATTTCTCCATCTTTGCGGTCATGTGATAATCCATGTTGGTTGCTCTCTCTCATTGACCACCCAGTCTAATCATCCTCCCTCGACCCAACGACCTTGACACTACCGAAAAGAAGAGTTTTCATCTGGCTCTCATTATGATCATGGCAATCTCGCAGTGCGGCAACTTGTAGCACCCCGCCCTGTACCGGGCTGATGTGCAGAGAGATTAGGAGGCTGAAGCCACACGCGGGATCCCTGAATGTTCCTTGGGCCCTAAGCCACCCAGTTAGTCCGCGGTTTTTAGAGCCTTGGCATTTAAGCTTAATCAGGACTTGCTTTTTTGGGGGTAAACATGTTTCTTGTAGGATTCACTCACGTTGAAGCGTGCCATATGGTCCCCTCAAGCCTCCAGACCGACCCCGGTTGGTGCATAGCGCCTCAGCCGCCGACTGCTAATAACCCTCCAGCGTCTCAACGTCGATACGTAGTGCGCTGCTATCGCCAACCGTGCCCTCAATATCTATGCCGTGCAACGTTAGCCCAGTAGCTGAAGGTGGGCATTAGTTGACAGCATTGAGCTAATTCTATTAGCCCTTGCTGAAAAAGAAACTACACCTCCGGAACGACTGACAGACATGGAGCTCCATGAAACCCGAGATCATTATTATCAGATTGGTACCGAACCTCGGTCTATCACACCCATGAACGGATTTCGTGCTCGGACGCATCGACGGCGGCCGTATGTAGACCAATCAGCTTTCATCAAGCCGGCCGCTCAACCACATCTACGGCCTGCCTACTCGCGAAGAGAGAGACGTACAAGGAACCTCTGGGGTTGGCATTCCATCCTAAGGAGAAGTGAGCACAAGCTTGCCAAGACCCACGCTTTTGACAAGAGACGGTTGACCTGAAGCTTCATAGCACTCGACCCCGTACCCTTATTTGGACTTAGCAGCCTGTCTTCTCGGGTCTCAGCACAGGTATTGGGTCAAGGTCCTTGCAATAGCGAGCTATTCCCTTGCTGCCTCGACAGAGCCTGCCATTCAACCCACCCACCCGTCTGTGAAGCTGCTGAGTGTACTGTCATCTCAGGCACTAGTCAGGACTGACGATGAAGCAATCTTACATGCCTCAATACCAAGACCTCCACCTGCCGAGTGGCGTCCGGCTTCTAAAAAGAGTTCCTCTAGGTCCATCCATCGTCTTATCGACAATGATGGAGCGAGGAGAGGCCGGTTACCTCTCTGAGCAAAGCCGATTAAAACCAATGTCGTCGCTGAACCGGCCCACGATGTTTCCTTGTTTCCCTTCTTCTTCTCCTCCCCTGTTGGCCATCCCATCCTGAGCATCAAACTCGGCAAAAAAATCTCACCCTTCGTGGTGTGTTCACACTCCTTACTCCCGACATCTTGTCGGTGCCGTTCTTTTCCGCCCGGGGATACTCTGTATCCTAGCCACTCTTTGTTTGCCCCCCCCCCCCCCCCCCCCCCCCCCCCCCCCCTCTTCCCACGCAAAACAAGACACCGCGAAACATCATGGCTCGCCCCGAGATCTCGCGGCCCAAGTCCGTCCATACCGAGGACAAGCGGTGGACCGTCAAGACACTGTCCCAGCGGCTGAGCTCGCAGTTCTCTTCGGCCCACCCGCATCCGCATCCCCCTCGCATCTCCCGCCCCGGGACACCCAACTCGTGGCGGAGTCAGGGAGAATGGGATGCCTACTCCGCCGCCAGCGACAGCCGGCCGGGCAGCCGGCGGACCTCCACCTCGTCCAGGTCCAGCAGCAGCAGCAGCAGCTATCGTGGCAAGTCGAGGGAGAGACGCAAGACCAGCGGCAGCTCCCTGAGCCAGGACGACGGCTACGTCGTCGAGAAGCCGTCCAAGTTCGTAACCGACTTCGGCTGGCCCATCCTGCCGGACCCCTTGAACCCCAACAAGAAGCTCACGCCGCGCCAGCTCACGGCGCAGAGGGTCTGCTTCATCCTCGTCGTCTTCCTCCTCAACATCGGCCTCGCCGCCGTCGCCTGCTTCGGCAACACGGGGCTGGCGACGCTCGTCTTCATCCTGTTCGTCAAGTGCAAAGACTTCCTCTCCTCGCTGCTGTCCCTGGTCTGCCTGACGGGCACCTCCGTCTACCGCCGCTTCCGCCCGCCCGCGCCCGTCTCGCAGCGCTGGATCCTCTCGCTGATCCCGGCCTACTCGGAGAGCGAGGAGCAGCTCATCAAGACGGTCTACTCCCTGCGCGACAACGGGTGCGCGCCGCACCGGCAGGTCATGTGCATCGTCCTCGACGGGAAGCCTAGGAACATCAAGACGGAGTTCTCGCGCGTCGTCGCCGACATCGAGCGGCCCTACCACTCGCTCAAGTACAAGAAGAGCACGCTGCGTATCACGGCCGGTTTCATGCAGGACGTGCCCGTCATCGTCATAGAAAAGGTCAAGAACAGCGGCAAGAAGGATTCGCTCGTCCTCACGCACGACCTATTCAACGCGCCGCGCGACAACATGCCGACCTACACCCGCCTCCTGCGCGAGGAGGTCTGGCGGACCATCCTCCCGGCCCTGACAGAGGGCACCGGCTTCCGCGCCTTCGACATGGTCTTCTGCACCGACGCCGACTCCGTCATCCACCAGGGCTGCGTCGCCAAGCTGGCCAACGCACTCGCCCGCGACAAGAACGCCATCGCCACCTGCGGCCTCGTGCTCGTCGAGCTGGAGCCGGGCTACGAGTGGTCGTTCTGGAACCTCTACCAGCAGCTGCAGTACACCTTTGGCCAGTTCGTCCGGCGCCGCGCCGAAGGGTTCATCGGCAAGGTCACCTGCCTCCCGGGCTGCGTCACCATGGTCGCCGTCCGCGACGAGATGGCCGGCGCCATCGCCAAGTACGCGCGGCCCGTCAAGGAGGACTGGGTCGTCCACCACCAGGTCCAGAACCTGGGCACCGACCGCCGGCTGACGTACTGCATGCTCAGCCAGGACGCGAAGCTGCGCACCGTCTTCGTCCCCGACGCCGTGTCCGAGACGGTCGCGCCGCAGTCGTTCAAGCACTACGTCCACCAGCGGCGGCGATGGGGCTCCAACGCCTACTTCAACAATTACTTTTACTTCGCGGGCGAGAACATGATCCTCATCACGCGCATCGCCGCCGCCATCGACATTGCCCGCCAGACGCTCGTCTACTACCGCGTGCTCAATACCATCCTCTTCATCCGCGCCATCGTCCACTCGTTCCACTTCCTGGACGTCCTCCCGCTGCTGGTCGTCGGCCAGTTCCCCGTCATCTGGTTCTGCGTGTGCCTCGCCGTCGAGCCCGCTCTGCGCCAGCGCGCCCACAAGATCATCCTCGGTTTCTTCGTCAACAAGCTCGTCTCGCCCTTCATGTCCATCATCATCTTCACGGCCGTCGCCATGAACCTCGGCAACGCCGTCTGGGGCATGTCGGGCGTCACGGCGTCGTCTGCGCCGGCGACCCCGGCCAAGGACAAGCTGTCGGAGGCGGAGGAGGGAAAGGCCGGGGTGAAACGGCCGGAAAGCCCCATCTCGCGTCCTCCGTCGCCGCCCGAGGTGCTCTGAGCAGCCTGCAGCGTTGCGGGTCCGAAGAAAGGCACCATTGCGGTTTCATCTCGCGACATTTCTCTTCCATTCTCACCTCTGACTCATTTTGATGAAGGGTTTAATCAGTCTCTATTTGCGAGATATTGTTGCGTAGAAAATAGGGAGCGTAATAGTTAATCACTATAATGAATTCAGTGTATATAGTTCATGTACTGACGGGATGGATTCCACTTCGCACCAGCTTGTCAGTGCCGTGACCTGACCTCCTTTGACTCAACTTGACAACCGCAGAAATTTGAACCAAATCGCTATCAGAGGCGATTCTTGGAGGAACACAGCCCAAATTACCCTTCAGTAAATCACTCATTTTTGTCGATAGCATTGACAGAAAATTTCAATATCCCATCATATCCCTCTTCCCGGTCGTCCACCCATAATGAACACCGAGGACGCCATACCCCGCGCTAACGCCAGCCTCTAGTAACAAGAGGAGAAAGAAAAGCCGTGATCTGCCGTTTGTGAGCTGAAAAAACTAGTCGTCAAGTGTAAGCCACAAACTGGGCTACTAGCTCAGTCCCAAGAAACAAAACTGCCTGGCGAAGGTGTGCCAACTCCGCTCCGACAGAGAGACTCGCGGCGCACAGAGAACTGCCTAGCATGATCCAAGGCTCGAACTAGCGCCATGTGCTCCTGAGTCAACCCCTGGTGATGGGCTGCACCGGAGAGGATGGACATCTTACACCGGGCTGGGTGGCGTATGCATCAATCGAGGCGGTACGTACCTCCGGTGTAAGGGGGGGGCTCCACCCCGGTTCCCGCCCGGACGCCCGGACGGACCCTCTCGGCCCAATTTGGACCTCCCGTCCTACACCTCCCACTCGGTTGGGATATTTGGGATATTTGGGACAGGTGCTGAGAAGCTAGTTAAAATAACGACTACGCCAACATCGGACCACAGCGGAGGAGGCGCCATCCTGCTTCCAGCAAGTAGCAAGCAGTCTCGGATTCTGAGGAAACGCAAATGCCGACTCTTGCTACCTTCAGCTTCGGAGATGAGCAACATCCAGTGTAAACTAGTCAGACTTCTCATTTGAAGTACCAGCGCAACGGCAGACTAACATCTGCCAAGTATCGACGGGCTCGTCCTGCAAGATCCAGCGTCTGGCGCCCATTGGTCGAGATGCGAAGGGTCTTCTGTTCTTGCGGACGGCGGTGGCATGAGCCCCAGTCTCTGAACTTCACGAGTCACACCGCAGGCAAGCACTCGATACTTCTCTCCTGTTCAATTCGCTTCTTCCCCCCCTTCTTACGTATTCCAGCTTGCTAATATGAATAGTTAGCCAAGAGGGAGAACGAGGCGCCGGTTCTTTGGATCCCGTCTACGTGATCTACGCTAGCAAAGCGATAGTCACCGTATCCACGCAAGCCCTGTCGCCATCAGTATCATGCAAGTCGGACTCGTTAAGCTGCCCTCCCGGAGCATAACGACCGGCATGTGACGGCATCTCCTCTCAGTACAGCTCACTCACCGTTCAAACCCCCATCGGCGAACTTGGCACGTCCTATAATAGACACATCGTCGTCCTGCTTCCCCGTCCAGGTTCCCTTTTCTCGCCAGACTCTCCAGACCACTGCCAATCAACGAGCTCTCAGTCCCTCGCTACCTCTCCCACACACTCTTTTAACAACTTGTTATTTGCAAGGTTTCACTCGTTTGAACAACCCCCACACCACATCTCTCACTCACTCACTCACTCCCTTGTCACTCGCTTGAGTCACTCAACACAATCCACACCATGCACCTCATCAAGTCTCTCGTCAGCCTCCTCCCCGTCGTGGGACTGGTCTCGGCCGTCGCCATCCGCTCAAACGGCCCCGAAGTCGACCCTTCTGCCTCGGCTCCGGTCGCCGACGGCGGTTCTGGCGTCGCCATCCCCCCTTCCGTCTCCAGCGGCCTCAACAACCGCGTCGCTACCGCTGTCATCGACACCACCACCTCTGTGACCAAGACGGTCAGGACGACCGTCGCGACCGAGAGCCGTATCATCACGGCCACTTCCCGCGTCACCGTCGCGACGGAGAACCTTGTCCTCACCCACACCCAGAGGACCACAGCCGCCACCCAGACCCTGGTCCTGACCTACACCCAGCGGACAACGGCCTCAACCAGCACTCTCGTCCTGACCTACACACAGAGGACCACGGCCGCCACCGAGACCCTCACTCGCACTGCCCGTGCCACCGTCGAGGCCTCGGAGACGGTGACGCACACCCCGACCGTTACGGGAGAGCCGACGACCGTCCACAACACCGTGACGGACGTCACGACGCTGCCCAGCACCGAGTACGAGACCAAGACGGAGTTCTCGACCGTCTTCCTCGACGAGACGACGACGGTGCCGACCATCATCTACGCGACGGAGTACTCGACCGAGACGCGCGTCCAGACCGTTGATGAGACCACCACCGTCGGCAGCACCGTCACCACCACGGCCACCGCCGTCGTTGACACCACCGTCTACGAGACCCAGGTCGCCGTCGTCGAGTCCACCCAGTACAACGTCGCCACTGTGCCGACGACAGTCTACTCGACCGAGATCGTGCCGACGACCTCGTACGCAACCGAGATCGTCAAGTCGACAATCACGGCCGCAGTCACCGAGACCGCCACGGCCACCGTCACCGCCACGGCCACCGTCACGGACCAATCCGTCTGCCTGTACCGCTACGCCTACATCACGCGCACCCAGACCGCGACGGTGGCGCCCAAGTACTTCACCTACACCGTCTCGACCGTCACCTGCCTCTCGGCCGCGCCCACGTGTGACTCCCGCACCGGCAACTGCAACAAGTTTGCCCGCCTGGTCCTCAGCGCCGAGCCTACCCCCGCTGCCTAGATTCGCTTCTAGAGGGGGAAAGGGGGAATCGAGAGTGTCATTCAGCGTCAGCAATCATCACCCGTGATAGACATAGAGAGTCCTTCTTCCATCTGGTCCTGTCAGCAGTCCCCCCCCCCCATTTTTTTTCTTGTTGATTTTGGTTCGCCCTAGTATCCGGGCAATTCGCAGGAGTCCAACGTCGGAGAGGGATAGGAGCCATGTAATGAGTAATGCGGAGGTGTGGTCTTCTCCTCTTCTGCCGGCCCTCGAGGATACTGGCTTAATAAAAAAATGATTCAGGACGATCTCTGAACGGCGTGCAGGTTTGAAGATGGCATATGGTAAGGCACACTGGCTTCATGGAGGAGGAAGAACGTGTGGATAGTCAAATGCTGCCATGTACAAGTCCATGAGAACAAGTCCAGTGGCGTGATTAGTCAAAAACACGCGCCTGGTGATAGATGCAGTTCATATACAGAATGAGAAGAAGAAAAATAATGATAATAATAGGAGAAGAAACTTATGTGTCAGTCGTGCAGGGACTTGTTTGTGCTGATGACTCTCGCTCAACTCAACTCACACGTCCTCGGCCCCCTCAAAGATGGCCACGCCGAACCTCCGCGTCCACGTGCTCCCCTCGCTATCCTCGACGCCGATGTCAAAGTAATCGATGCCGGCCTCGGCGCCCGCCGCGTACGTCGCCTTGCCCCCGCTGACCGTCACCTCGCCCTTCTCGGCGCCCGTGACGGTGAAGCTCGGCTCCTTGAAGCCCAGCGCCAGTGAGGCGAGGTCGACCTCGACCGAGCCGGACGGCGACACGAAGGCGTGCGGGTCGGCCAGGAAGTTGAGGTACCCCTCGATGGGCGTGTAGCCCTCGCCGCCCGTCGAACCGTCCCACCAGTCGGCGATGCCGTCCCCGTCGGCGTCCCACGCCGCGCCGCGCTTCGCCGCGGGGAAGTCCTCGAGGCCGCCGGCGTCCTTGGGGTCGTCGATGAGGCCCTTCTTGCCCGAGACGGAGCCGACGTAGGCGGCGGTGCCCGTCAGCGTCTCGTTGACGATGCGCGCGTCGTGGGCGTCGCGGACGGGCTGGCTGGCGCCCGAGTCGGAGAGCACGCGCTTGTAGGCCTCGGTCGACGGCTGGGTCTCGACGTGCGGCTCGAAGAAGGGCTCCGGGAAGAACTTCTGGTACGTCGGCGCCGGGTCGAAGGACACGTCGGCCCAGCAGGCGATCTTGGCCGATTTGCTCGCGGTGCCGTCGCCGGCGGGGTACTGGACCGAGTCCTGGTCGAAGACGCCGGGCATCGAGTTGCCGGCGCAGTGGTACTGCTGCATCCCCGGCATGTTGTCCTCGTACTTGTTTTCTGTATGTCAGCTTTTATGCGATGGTGTGAGACGGAATGGAAAAGGGGACTCACCGTGGCGCGGAGACCGTATGTGAGCGTCGAAGCCGGGCCCTGCTTGTAATAGTTCCCGACAAAGTTGACCTTCTTTGCACCTCCATCGGTCACACGGTTACCTATATGAGAGTCAGCAAACAGAGTAATGTAGAATCAATGGACCAGCTCAAAAGAAAAACTTACCAAAGTTGTAAACGACGTTGTTGCGGATGTCCAGCTGTCCGGCAAAGGCGCCACTGTCATCGACACCGCCGCCCAGGCTCCAGCTACGGCCCTCGGCGTGGGCGAGCAGGTTGTGGTGGAACGAGCCGACATCGCCGCCGATCGTCGCGCTGTATCCGTGGGCGGTGCCGGCGGGGTAGTTCTTGTGGCCGGCGACGTTAAGAGGCTCCGAGATCATGTTGCGCTGGAAGGTGATGTTCCACGCGGACCGCGAGCTGAATGCCTCGTCGATAGTCCATCCCTAACAATGACAGTCAACAAATGATCTAAACCCTCGTAGGGTTGGGGAGGGGTGTTGCATTGTAGGCTTACCATGGAGCAGCGGTCAAAGATGCAGTGGTTCGAGCCCTGCATGCCCATGCCGTCGATTGTCTGCCCAGAGACCTTACCGGGCCGGACGCGCACGTGCCGGAAGATGACATCCGACGCGCCCGTGAGGCCGAGCGGGTTGCCCTGGATGACGATGCCCTTCCCGGGGGCCGTCTGGCCGGCGAGGGTGATGTACTGATCGTTGACGGAGATGCGCGCGGTGGTGGTGATGACGCCGCCGACGTCGAAGACGATGATGCGAGGGCCCTTGGCCACCGTCAGCGCGTAACGCAGGGTGCCCTCGTCGGCGGTGTCCTCGAGGCTGGTGACCTTGATCACCTTTCCACCACGGCCACCACGGGCGTAACGGCTAGAGATATGTTAGCGGGGGGGGGTTCCGCTGTTGACACGACGGTTTCTCGTCGTGGTTAGGGGGGTTGAAGGTGAGACTTTACCCCCAGCCTTCGGCGCCAGGGAAGGCAAGCTGTGCGACGCGGAAGAAGAAGACGCGGCCGGTGTAAGTGGTCGACCCGGAGACGACATCGACTCGCCAGTAGAAGCTGTCCACCGTGTTGAGGCCTGTCAACGCGGTCAGATGAGAGTCCCATCAAAACAACATCAATGTGAGAAGCAGAAGCAGGGGCAAAAAAGCTCACCGGGCAGCGTCGCACTGGTCTCCGTGACACCCGTGGCAACGCTCTTCAGGTCGGTGGGCGACGTGCCGAGAAAGACGTTGTACGTGACGCCCTCGGCCGACGCCGGGGCGGTCCACGACGCGGTCGCGGTGTTGTCGTCGGTGGCCTCGATGCGCTCGTCGCGGTGCTTGGGCGCGGGGAAGCTGATCTGGTTCCCCAGAGCGGGCGCGTCGACCTCGAACCCGTTGATGAAGGCGCGCTTGTCGGCGCCGCTGGGCGTGTACACGACCTTGACCTCCTGCGCCGCGTCCGCGACCTCGAACGCGACGTACGAGGCCGCCGCCTGCCAGATGTTGTCGACGCGCACCGACTGCTTGAAGCCCGTCTGGGCGACCTGCCCGTCGACGGCGATGTCGAGCGTCGCCACCTCGGTCAGCGCGTCCCAGGCATTGTGCCACGTCAGCAGCGTGTGGTTGCCCGGCGCGAGCCCCCTGATCGAGAGGGTGAGGGAGGAGCCGTCCTTGTTGGAGGTGCTGATGCCCTGGTTCACGACGCGCTCGCCGAGCGACGAGAGGAAGCGGGTGTACTGGTACTTGTAGTAGTTGCCCGAGAGCTCGGAGCCGGCGCCGGCGGCGAGGCTGAAGGTGACGTCGCCCTCGGTGACGTTGCCGACGGTGATGTTCGCCTTGGCCGATCCCGGGACGGTCCAGGTGATGTAGTCCGCGTCGGCGAGATTGCGCACGTTGGCCGGGTTGAGTCGGACACGGATGGGGGCAACGGCGGGCAATCCCGTGGACGGGGCCTGCGAGGCTTCCGGCAGGCGGGAAGTCGCGAGGGTTGTCGGGGTCGGGCTGCCGGACGCCGGGGCCGATGCCGTTGCCGAAGGTGGGGCCGATTCCTGGGCGGAGGCGGCCGTCGCTAGTACGGCCAGGGCCAGGGCTCTCAACACGCCCTTCATGATAGATGAGAGGCGAGGCGAGGGATCAACGAACGAAAAGAATGGACGGTTTGAGTAAAACGAAGGGAAAGTGCGACATGTCCCGGAACGCAACGAGAACGACCGAACCCCCGCGAGAGTGCACTCCCTAGGTAGGGGCAGGTTCTCATATGTAAGTGACCGCCGTCATATTTACTTCGCCCCATACTTGCCCCGAGCCCGCCGTTCTTGCTCCCTTCATTTCCTCGTATGGGGAATCGCCATTTACAGTTTGAGAGACGGGCATTTTCCCATTTACCTGCAGCTCGATTTTCCCGGATTCAACCCAGACGGAGATGGGGGGAGACGGGGGGGCCTGACCAGGTTGCCAGCCCCCCCCCCCGGGAAAACATGAGACGAATCGCGCGGATGGCACGATACAAACTGAACGGTTCCTGGGCGATCGACGGGGAAATCCAGCTCTTGCAGGATTCCACGAGTAGGGCGCCGCCGGACCTACCCCGCAGAGACGGAAGAGTCCTGGTGGGTGTGCCCCCCCCCCCCCCCCCCCCCTCCCGAGCCGCCATCAACTGTGCAGCGATCAACTCCTTGTTGCGTCGTGCTTCAAGTGGGCTCTCGGCGGATGTGTGAGTGGTGTTTAGGCTTGATGAGGCAACTCGAGAGTTGACGCGCTGCGGGCTGCATGCGTGTCGGGGGGGGGGGCCCTGAGGCCGCCGCCAAGAGGCCGGCCGGGTTCGACTTTGATTGCCAAGGGGCTCGTAAAGATGAGGGAAACATTGGAGCGATCCGCAGCCTGCATTCCTTTTCATCATCACGTCACGTCACAAAAACCCGTTCAAAAAGGGGGTGGCCTCTCGCGGCGCTGCTCCGTGGGTCGAAATGGTCCAAAACCGTCGTGCATCTCTGACTGGCTCATGTCGGGCCGAAATCCTGGAGCCCGCAGCAACCCGCGAGCTGCGTAAGGGAGCCGGGCGCTGTATTCCGTGTTGTCACGCACGTGTAGGGTTTATGACAGCCAGCAGCCAGCTCGACGGCGAGTTGGTTCAACTCTTGAATGTTGCTCTCCCAAGTCCATCGCTCTCAACAGCACAGCTGCGCCCCCGCCCCCGACACCGGTCAACTCAGACAAACTTCTGCAACCTGAGTCGTGTCCCAGTATCCCTAGAATTGTTGTCCACTCTTCTTTAGATGGCTTCTGTGACGGCCAGTCGGTGGCCCATGCCAGCCAAGCAGCTTTTCGACAACTCAGTACGGATACGACAGAGCGCAACCACAACTGACTCGTTGCTGCAACCAACAACTGCCACACGAATAATCGCCTGCGATTATAGTTGTTTGAAGAAGGAAGCTCGCCAAAGCCAAAAGAGTCAGTGGCATGCGGCGGGTTGCAACCCTCTTTTTATCTCGCTGCTCATGCTCCCATGTGGCGTTGGTGTCGAATGAACAAAGTCGGGCGCTGGCACGCACGCCTCTGGGTGCTCCCCTGTCGTCTCTATTTGCACTCGTGTCGGTAACTGATCCTGGCTCCAATGGAGATTTGAAAAGGGCAATCAAGCTTTCTTATCTACCAGCGCCCTTCCGGGACCTAAAACATTTCAGATTTGCTGGATAAACATGGTGATTCTATACCGATGAAGCATTAATTCCCATATGGTATATCATCAGGCCTGAATGGACCCTTACTTTCCCAAGTCCAGAAATAGAGTAGTTTCGCCCCAAAATCGTTGATTCTGTAGTTTTCGAGTAGGCTCGGTTTTCTGGGCAAAGACTTTGGGTTGAAGACCGGGACGAGATGAGAGGTCAAAACGATTCGGCCTTGACCGGGACCGCCTTCGTCCATCGCTCACTAAAGCCAGCGATCGCAACTCGTCTTTTACTAGCGAGCTAGAAAGATGTAAGAGATGTGGGAGGCCAGCAGACGAATACTAGAATAGGACGACTCCCCAAACTCTCACCAGAAATACTAGTGAAGGTGTTGCCGGCCAAAAAAGGGCTACAGTCAAGGCAAGAGACTGCCTGGCGCAGTTTAAGCTTGTGGGAGGCGTTCTAACTGACCTTCTCGGCACCATTCATACTCATAAAGCCTGGCCATAGGCAAAACACAAACAGTCTACGTAGATTTCAAGAGTCCGGCGACAAACCACCAATACTCATCAAAATCCGACAGTGACTGTGAGACTAGCGTTGAGATGAGAAAGCAGCAAGGATTATAGCACTACGGTTACCTCCAAGTCCGGGGTGAACGGCCTAATGGGACGCGCGAGCTTACTCTTAACGCAGCCTTGCTAGCGTGTTTTTCGCCACCTGAATGGTTCGTTCGTTTGGGTACGGAGGCCGACGGTATTGTAGAGTCGCAGGAGAACAGAACAGGGAGGTTGTGGGATGTATGACAGGATGATCTAACACGGCGCTTATTCTAAACCTGCAGCTCATATCGCAAACTAACACGCTGCTGCCCGCTTGTAGGAAAGTCTCAAATGGGGAGGTTTTCCATTCATTTTATTGTTTTTCGGTTTTTTCCCTTCAATACCCATTTCTCATATGAATAAGACAGAGACCAAGATAGATGTCTGATGTACTCTTGGTTTCATAGTAACGCGACTACAGCGGTTGAAAGAGTTATAGAGGAACTTGAAGCGGTGATTACAACGATAGGTGTAATGTAGCTGCAATGGCTTGTTGGCCTCGTCAAGTAGCGAATTACAGGTTTGAAGCAAAATACAAGACTCTGAATAATAGTTTCCCACACAACAGACTACACCTGGCCTCGAGGCTCTTGTGTATTTGCTTTTGCCGTAGGCGGGCTGGATGCCACCAAGAGCGGATGTGGTTTTGGACTCGGCGATTGTTCCGTCTTCAGCACCAGCGCCTGCGCCGTCAGCTCGGTCAAGATGTCGGCGATCCTCTCCAGACGCTTCTCTATGCAGTCGATCTTGTCCTTGCTTATCCGCGGCCCCTACGTCAGTCTACAAAACCAACCGATGATGGCACGTGTTTCGCCGGATATTTGTTTACGTACTACTCCGGTGAGATGAGAACCCTCTGCGCGTGGGCTCGAGGCTTGGTCTGCAGTTTTCGCTCGCACGGGATCTTCTGCTGAGCGCAGTTTCTACAAGGCGACTTCCTGTTGCACCGGACCTGGGGTAGAAGTCATCAGTCGGACACCCGAAACGGACGAGGAACAGCGTCGAGGTCTTCTGCAGCGCGGCATTCAAGATGTACCATAGTCGGGGCAGCACATAAAAGAGAGAACGAACCTTCCTAGAGCGGCACCAATCACACTGTTAGATATGAGTTAGCTTTGATGGTTCAACCTCCGGCCATAAGTTCTCCAAACAGCTTACTGCGCGGTAGGACAGAGCCGGGGAACCAGACCTGGACTTCTCCACTCTTGCCCAGTCCATCATGTATTAGATGACTTGGATCAGTGCTCGGTCTCGAAGAAGCCCACTTACTGCCCCGATGGAGCTGTTAAAATAACCCTCAAGTTGGAAGATGGATGCAGTTGCCAGCTTGGCGGTGGTGGCAGAGGTTTCTTCGTCGTAGCGGAGGGGACTTTGACGAGGCAGGACGACGACACGTTTTTAGCATGCCCTTGACGACCCACGGGCACCCTCGGATTTTGACTGCGTGGGATGGTCGGGCGCCCGCCGGGCGCCGTACCCCGTCGACCGCACAGGGTTGGGGAAGACGTCAAGAGAAGACGCGGCAAAAGCAGATATTGGACAGCGATTGGTTCCGATCCACGACGTTTTCGCATACACACACGATTCGTGTGTGGGTGTGTTGGTGTGTTCTGGCCCTGCCACTCCGGCCATCGTCTCCCCTCATGCCATAACATCGTCTTGGACGCCGCCTCTGACATCAGACGTCAGACTACAAGGCCCAAGAAGGTGTAGACCACTGTGACTGCCGGGGGTATCGCCCAGACGATTCATTCGTGTTTGCCACGCATCTGGCCGACATGATTCGGAACTGGTAAGCGGCCCGAGGCAGGTCTCTCACTGCAGACGCCATCGAACCATCAGACGGCACGACGGCACGATCGGGACCCGAGGGGCTCCGGCCCCGAGACGCGAGAGAACCGCGGGGTTGGGGGAGTTTTCCATGTTCGGGACGCCACGGACCCGGTACCGCGGGACGACGGGCTGGATCGCAAAATTACAAAATTATATCTTGAGTCGACTCATGGCACATGCTCAGTGAGGGCGGTGCCACCTTGGCGCATCGGACCTGGTGTGTGTGCGAGCGAGCCGTAGCCAGATATGGATCGACAAACACCACACGATGGAGAACCTCTCACACGCAAAACAACGGTCTCCAATATCTTCAACCTTGAGCATTTCGCACGAACGGCCACGGCAGACCACCGTCATGATACGCGATAGGTAATAGTGGAGAATGGTCGCCAATGACAAGTTGACAGCGGCCCAGAGGAGCAAAAGCGGCCTACGGTGAGCATGACTCGTGTCATGGCACGCCAGAGGCATCACAGCAAGCTGTTCTTGGGCTAGACTTCAGGGACGTCTCACCCAGTTGGTAATTCCAACAAAGACTATAATAGCTAGTGGAGGGGCTAGGCTGATAATAACACGGCTGCTATTGTGCGGGGTCATCATGTCGTGTCGAGACAAAGAGAGACCCAGGCCTTGAAGGAATTCTTGAAAGATTCTCGAGGCCCAGCACGCACCGAGATAATAGTAGCAAAGGTCTCATCAAGAGGGGGACATATACAAGAAGAACTCGAACCATGCTCCAGTCATCATCAGCACGCGTGTGCCCCTGAAAACCAAATGTCTCCCCTTGGAAGCAGTATCGTCAACCCGTACCTGGCGGCCGGGGTGGCCATCCTCGTCGCCCTCGTCCTCGCCGCCCTCCGTCCGAAGCACCCGCGGCTCCCACCGGGGACGACCCTCCCACCCGGCCCCGAACCCAGACCGCTCATCGGCAACCTCCTCTCGATCCCGCCGGCGCACTCGTGGCTCGCGTTCCACGAGCTCATCAAGCAGCACGGCCCCGTCGTGCGCCTCTCGCTGCCGGGCGGCCAGGAACACGTCCTCCTCGGCACCGAGACCGCCGCCAACAACCTCCTGCGCCGCCGCGGCAATTTGTACAGCGACCGCCACCACGCGCCGGCCGCGAGCCACCTGCTGACCGACGACCACATGCTCCTGCTGCTCCCTTACGACGACAAGTGGCGGCGCTACCGCCGGTTCCTGCACCAGGTGACCATGGCGCCCGTCGCGCCGCGGTACGAGACGGAGCAGAGGATCGAGGCGGTGAGGCTGCTCCGGGACCTCCTCCGCGATCCGGCGGACTACGAGTCGCTCTTCGAGCGCTTCAGCGTCGGCCTGGGCCTGCGCATCATCTACGGCCTGCGGCTCGAGAGCGCCCGCGACCGCGACGCCCGCATGATCCTCGACATCGTCCACGAGCTCGAGCGCGTGGGCTCGCCCGGCGCCTACGCGGTCGACCTGTTCCCGTGCCTCATGCGCCTCCCGGAGCGCCTCGCCCCCTGGAAGAGGTACCTCCGCGGCCGCCGACGCCGCGACGAGGCCTTCTTCCGGGAGCTCGTCGACCGCAGCGGGTCGCCGTCGTGGGCGCGGACCTGGCTCAGGACGCGGGACGAGTGGGACCTGACGCGGCGCGAGGCCGACTGGATGCTCGGCTCCGTCTTCCAGGCCGCCGCGACGACGTCCGGGTCGGCGCTCGCGTCGTTCGTGCTCTGCATGGTTCGGAACCCGGGCTGGTTCGGCAAGCTCCAGCGGGAGGTCGACGCCGTCGTCGGGGTCGGCAGGCTGCCGACCTTGGACGACATGCCGCGGCTGCCGCTCGTCCGGGCCTGCGTCAAGGAGACGCTGCGGTACTACCCGATCACGGCCGGCGGGTTCCCGCACCGGCTCACCGAAGACGACACGTACGGGGGTTACTTCCTGAGAAAGGGCACCGTCGTGCACGCCGTCCAGTGGGCGATCCAGCGCGACCCGGAGCTGTACCCGGACCCGGAGCTCTTCAACCCGGACCGCTGGCTGGATCCGCGGTACCCGACGTTCCGGGAGCCGCTTAGCGTGTACCCCAACCTGCAGCAGTTCTCCGCCTTTGGCCACGGCCGGCGGATATGCCAGGGCATCAATATCGCCGAGCAGAGCCTGAACCTCAAGGTCGCGCTGCTGGCCTGGGGGTGCGACATCTCAAGGGCCAAAGACGGTCGAGGGAGGGATATTGTGCCGCCGCTGTACGACTTTGTGGAAGGGTTCAATGTCCAGCCGAAGCGTTTCCAGTTCGACCTGCAGCCGAGGAGCCGTGAGCGAGTGGACTTGATAGAGAGAGCGTATGAGCAGACACTCAAGGAGGACCCCTTGCTGTGAGTAATGGGAGCGGGAGCAAGTAGTGAAATGCCAAGTAATTTGAGTGTTGATGAGTAGGTCATGAATATTTTCCATATTGCTACTGATACATGGGCCAAAGGGAGTTGGTCGAAGGAAGCAGTGAGGCAGATGCTGACATGTAACAAATATGATCCCATGCGAGCTATGACTACTGTGTAAGTAGTCTACTACGCATTCATCTCGTTGCTAGCCGCTGCGGAAGCAATCACCAATCTTCTTATGTTATCAACTTTACTAAGGTCAACAAGTAAGCCATAACTTTTATATGCCTTGCCGTCCCGATTCTATCAGCTATAGCATGACCGGCCCGGATGAGAAATAAACCATCTCACTCTAAGCCATTCCATATATCCATACTCGCAACAGTGATACTGCATACAACCAACCCATTAGCAATATCCAAACTCCACTCAGCCTCTTGGTGCCGATGTGGACGTTGGTCGAGCACCATGAACATACTTGAAGCCCCCCCATTCCCATCTCTACTCCCGCCATCAGGCCATCGGCGTCAAGGAGACCTCCTCCATCCTCCTGTTCACCTCCATCCCGAGACTCCGGACCGCCTTCAGCAAGGGCGCAAACTCCCTCTCGCCCCGCGAAGCCCTCTCCATCGACCCCACCAGCTTCTCCAGCAGCCCGACGTCCTCGGCGCGGTCGCGCACGTCGGCGGACCGCAGCACGCTGGCGAAGAGGCACGCGCACGGCACGTAGGCGCGGTACATGCCCATGAGCACGCACATGGACTCCGGGTACGGATTGTGCTCCATGGCCGAGCTCATGAGGCGCAGGATGCCCCGGGACGCGTCGACGGCCAGTGGGGAGTCCGGCACGTCGGCGTCGCACGACACGGGCCGCGGCGAGCTGGAGCGCAGGACGGCCAGTTTGCGCAGCATGAAGATGATGTAGGTGTAGCCCGTCAGGGCGACGTCGCCGAGCACCCAGCTGTCGACCCTGGCGCCGCTCGCGAAAGCCCGCTGGATCCAGTCGTCCTGTCGTTGGTGTTTGGACGCCGTCAGTTCACGGGTCGGGTCGGGGTCCGGGTCGCGTTTGGGGCAGTTGGGGTTTTGGGGGGAGGGGAAGCACTTACAAGTTGATATTCCGCAAACAGCCTGCCTATATCACGACAGTACTCCTCCGTCTTGAGTCGGACCGTGGCCTCGTCCGAGTAGGGATTCTCCAGCTCCCGGTAGAACTGCGACAGGATGAACGTGAGCCGCGAGCTCATGATGAAGGTCACGGCCGGCACGGCGTTGAGGTCCGTCGGTGTACTGCCCGACAGCCAGGGCAGGTTGACCTTCCACGTGCTCATGCTGTCGGTGATGGCGGGCGGTCGGTTGAAGAGCAACCGGTAGAAGAAGTCGATCTGGATCAGTTCCCAAAAGCCCTTTCTGTCGGCGTCGAGCTTGGCCTCGTCAACTTCCAGAGAGCCGGAGCCGGAGCCGGAGCCGTGGGCGTCGAGGTTGTGCAGGTTGAGGGTCTGGGCATACTCGCAGGAGTACGTGTACATCTTCCAGGAGAGCTCCTCGTCGAAGCACTCGGCTGCGGTACGGCACTGATGACGGGGATATGTGTGTTAGTGAAGTGCGTCTTCTTGTCTAAAGAGTGATGGGGAAAAAGTTGTGAGACCTACCATGAAGAGCGCGGCGATGAGATCGGTCGTCGTGCCCGTCGCTTCCCGCTGCCACAGTGGCAGGCTGCGGAGGCAGCAGACGTACAGCATCTGGCAGTAATTATGGCCCTCCTCCATCTCCTCCGACGTCGACCCCAGCGCACAGCCGTGGTAGAGGATGCCGTAGTAGACGACGAGGATGGCCGGCTCGAGGTGGACGTGGGGCATCTCGAGCAGGTCGGGGATCATCTCGATGAGTTTTGGGTTCACGAGGCTGAGGAACATGTCGATGTGCATGTGGGTGAAGTAATCTGATGATGATGATGAAGGAAGTCAGTTAGACAGTCAGTCAGTCAACCGGTTTCCTGTCTTCTTCCTTTTTTTTTGTCTTCCTTTTCCTTTTCCTTTTCCTTTTCCTTTTCTTTTTCCTTTTTCCTTTTTTGTTCTCTCCCCCCCACATACAGATAACAACTCACTCTTGATCCATGTCTTGGCCAACTCGGGCGGAATCCTGACATCTTGGGTGATGACGGCCGCGGAAATGGCCTGGAGCTGTAGTCTCTGCACCTGATCGACGGCGTCTTTGAGGATGGACGCCACGTCGAGCTCCGGCGCGGCACACGGCGTGGCGAGGGACGTCCACGGAGACGACGTCGCCTGACCGCCGGCGGCGCTCGAAGCAGCAGGGGAGGGGAAGTTGGAGGGTACGCTGTTGTGAATGCTGTTGGGTATGCTGCTAGAGATGGACGCCTGCCGGGGAGGAGGCGGGACAAGAGGAGGAGGAGGAGGAGGAGGAGCGGGGGTTTCGTCCGGAGCCCGATCCTCGGACAATCTGAGATTCCGGCTCGGGGCCGAGATGGTCGTGCAGTGCTGTTCAACGCGCTGCAGCCTCTCAAGGATGGTCGACAGTGCGCCATCCGTGGTGCTGGAGGCGTCGAGGCTATGTCTTCAGTCTCTGGTCTCTGGTTTCTGGTCTCTGGTCCACCGTGTTGCACTCTTGACTTGATGGAGAGAGGGGCATGCAGGGGGGGGGGGACTTGAGTTGGTGTACTTACGATAGTCGATCCGTCAAGGTACGAGTTACCTTTCTCTTGACCCGTTGGGGGTAGACGCATTCTGTGTTGTGTGCCCTGCATCGTTCGCAAGTGGGCATCAAACGACTGCAGCGGACCTGAATGTGTTTTGAGACAAACAGTCAGTTTTTGAAGACATGGGGCCCTCGAAGATCCGATGCCAACTGACTTTCCGATGCTTGCATCTTTTGCACTATTGTACGCGGAAGAAAGAAAACAAACCAAGTCAGTCGTGAACAATGAATATCAGCATCGACCCAGGCACATACGACCCCGGATGCGATACGATGCCTTGAGGACGGGAGGGCGGACAAGGAGCTATGGGAATGTCCGACACTCACCGAAAGCGGGTTCAGCTGAGCAGATTCGTCCGGCATGGCTGCCAAGAGCTATAGCAAATCATGGGAGAGAGAGGGGGAGTAGATGAGTTTGGGGGGTGGATAGGATGGATTTTCCGTCCAGAGAAAGGGGATTCGATAGACAAATAGACATGAGCCGCACATCCGAACCATTCACCAGAGCCTCTAGACCGCACCATGCAACGGAACCACAGTGATCAATTTGGGTTTCGCCCACAGGAAAGTCTAGTCCCATTCAGGAGGGGTTTGACCGTTGACGACATTCTTGGGGTGAACTAGGCTCGGCGCGTCGGTGGATGAGGGATGGTGGCTCCCCCCGGAGGCCGCGGGTCGCTCCCGTCCGGAACCCGAAAAGGCCGTTTGGTCTTTCAGTCCATCTTCTTGGCAAAGTCCAAGCCAGGGTCTCTCTCTAATGACATCTAGTATGTGTGTGTGTGTGTGTGTGTGTGTGTGGCTGACATCAGCATCCAGAGGGCGGACTTCGGACTTTGGAGAGTCCGTCTGTCCCGTCGTCGTTGACAAGCAAACAAACAAACCAGGTGAAGGACCAAGTAACATTTCCCAGGCTTGCGACAACGCCATAGGAATGATCTGGTGCCCTGGACAATCGTCTGAATATGAAAGTGACACACTCACTTTCTTTGCAAGTGTGTTTCCGGCCAGTCAACCCAGTCCATGCACTCTTCTCCCACTCGGCTGCATCGTGAACTCTCCCACGTTAGCCCCGTTGCAGACGGTCATGATTCTCTCGCCGTTGACCTCTTCTGGAAATTCCAGTCGGGCCTTGGTCTGAGCGAGCATCAAAGCGACGATGCCATTCTAACAACCACCAGCAACCATGGGTGGGAGGGGTGTCGGAAACCCCACGTTGGCTGAGAGCACGGCACGGCTTCTGAGACGGGGAGACCAGACCAGCTCAGCCTCATGGACCCAAGGAGAACTGCTGACTCGAGAAGTTTCGCTGTCAGTTGTTGATGAGCGGTGAACGACGGCATGATCGTCTTTGCGAAGGATCTTTGGATAAGGGGAGGACAAGACCCAAGATCCAAGACACACTGCAACAGCAGCACCAACACCAGCAGCGAGTGCTCGTCATGATTCATGGAATCGAAACGAGTTCATGTCAACGCACAGCCGACCCCGTCTAAGCGTACATGATGGGAGGTTTAAACGGTTTGCCGGTCATAGCTTCTGCAAGGGTCACTTGTCACAACTAACGATCTGACCGCGATGCAAAGAACTGGAGGAGGTCAATTCATAATAAAGTAGGGAAACAGGTTTGGCTCCTCCGGCTGGTCAACACGTCCCTCAGAATCTTCCATGTCAGTCGGTCGGTGGTGGGCCGCAAAAACACAAACATCCATACATCCATATATTCAAACTACATCAACAACAACAAGATCATCATCATCGTCTTCAACAACAACAACAACAACAACAACAACAACAACTCCTCTCAAGAGTATATGACAACTCGGGGCGCCAGCTGCAACAACAACAACAACAACATCACCGACATCACCACCACAGCCAACACACACCATCATGCTGCCCAGCTAACGCCCGAGAATGAACGATGAGGTCTCGCAGCTCGCCCGCAGCCTCACCACGCAGTCCCCCGCTGGCGTCGGCGCCCTCTTCCCCCTCCTCTCGGGCGGCCCCCTCGACCCCAACAGCGAAGACTTCGACGCCAGGGAGTGGGCGAGGGCCTTTTACAACATCCGGACCGACGCCTCGGACGGCAACCCGCCCCGGACCACCGGCATCGCCTTCAAGGACCTCGACGTCTTCGGCTATGACTCGCCCACGGACTACCAGAAGAGCGTCGCCAATGTCCTGCTCTCGCTGCCGACTTTGGCCAGGAAGCTCATCACCACCACCACCACCACCACCACCAGCGGCAGGAGGGGCCAGAGGATCGACATCCTCCGAGGCCTCGAGGGCGTCGTCCACAGCGGCGAGATGCTCGCCGTCCTCGGCCCGCCCGGCTCCGGCTGCTCGACATTCCTCAAGACCGTCGCCGGCGACACCCACGGCTTCTACATCGCCGACCGCGCCACCATCAACTACCAGGGCGTCCACCCGCGCGACATGCGCACGGCGTTCCGCGGCGAGGCCATCTACACCGCCGAGGTCGACGACCACTTCCCGCACCTGACCGTCGGCGACACGCTGTACTTCGCCGCCCGCGCCCGCTGCCCGAAGACGGTGCCCGACGGCGTGTCGCGCCGGGTCTACGCCGAGCACATCCGCGACGTGACCATGGCCATGTTCGGCATCTCCCACACCAGGAACACGCGCGTCGGCGACGACTTCGTCCGCGGCGTCAGCGGCGGCGAGCGGAAGCGCGTCACCATCGCCGAGGCCGCGCTGAGCTACTCGCCCCTGCAGTGCTGGGACAACAGCACGAGGGGTCTCGACAGCGCCAACGCGCTCGAGTTCTGCCGGACCCTGCGGACACAGGCGGATGTCATGGGCTCGACGTCGTGCGTTGCCATATACCAGGCCTCGCAGGATGCGTATGATGTAAGTCTCTTGTCTTGTTATATCCACTGATTTTCTTTCCCGACATACCTCCTCACTTGTCTCTGTGTATAACCAACATCATCATCATCATCATTCTCAAGACACATACATCTAACAGCTACGCAAAGATCTTTGACAAAGTCCTCGTCCTCTACAAGGGCCGTCAGATCTTCTTCGGCCGCACCGACGAGGCCAAGGCCTACTTCGAGGGCCTGGGCTTCGTGTGCCCCGAGCAGCAGACGACGGCCGACTTCCTGACGTCCATGACGAGCCACAAGGAGCGCGTCATCCGGCCCGGGTGGGAGGGCCGGACCCCCGGCACCCCGGACGACTTCGCCGCGGCCTGGACGGCGAGCGAGCACCGCGCGCGGCTGCTGGCGGACATCGACGACTACCTCGACCGGCACCCGTTCCACGGCGAGCACCACGACCGCTTCCTCGCGTCCCGCCGCCTCGACCAGTCCCGCTTCCAGCGCCGCCGGTCCCCCTTCACGCTGTCGTACATGGAGCAGATGCGCCTGACGCTCTGGCGCAACTGGGTCATGCTCAAGGGCGACCCGAGCATCACGCTGACGATGCTCTTCACCAACGTCGCCCAGGCCCTCATCGTCAGCAGCATCTTCTACAACCTGCCGCCCGGCACCTCGAGCATGAACCGCCGCGCCATCCTGCTCTTCTTCATCATCCTCATCAACGCCTTTGGCAGCATCCTCGAGATCATGCTGCTGTACGCCAAGCGCAAGATCGTCGAGAAGCACGCCCGCTACGCCCTCTACCACCCCAGCGCCGAGGCCCTTGCCTCCATGGTCGTCGACCTGCCCTACAAGGTCGTCAACGCCATCCTTATGAACACGACGCTGTACTTCATGGGCAACCTGCGCCGCGAGCCGGGCCCTTTCTTCTTCTTCCTGCTCATCTCCTTCACCATGGTGCTGACCATGTCCATGATGTTCCGCCTCATCGGCTCCGCCGCCCGCTCCGTCACCCAGGCGCTGGCCCCGAGCTCCCTCATCCTCTTCATGATCTCGCTGTACGCCGGCTTCGCCCTGCCGCCCCAGTACATGCAGGTCTGGCTCGCCTGGCTGCGCTGGCTCAACCCGGCCTACTACGGCCTCGAGAGCGTCCTGCTCAACGAGTTCATCGGCCGCGACTTTCCCTGCTCGGCCTTTGTCCCGCAGGGCCCCGGTTACGAGTCCGTCGACCCGGCCCAGCGCGTCTGCTCCTCCGCCGCCTCTGTGCCGGGCCAGGACTTCGTCCGCGGCGCCGAATACCTGCGCACGCTGTACGGCTACGAAGACAAGCACCGGTGGAGGAACTTTGGCATCCTCATCGCCTGGATGGTCTTCTTCATGGTGCTGCACTTGGCCGCGACCGAGTACATCTCGTCTGAGCGGTCCAAGGGCGAGGTCCTGGTCTTCAGCCGCACGGCCCTGAGGCGCCGCCGGAGGAGGCAGGGCGGCGGAGGAGACGGCGCCGATGTCGAGAAGGATGCCGCGAACAAGCCACAGCAGCCTTCGAGCAGCAGCAACGGCGGCGGCGGCGGCGGTGACACCTCGGAGGGCCAGACCGGCAGCAGCAACCTCGAGGAGCAGACGGCCGTCTTCCACTGGAAGGACGTCTGCTACGACATCAAGATCAAGGGCGAGCCTCGACGGATATTAGACGAAGTAAGCGGATGGGTGAAGCCGCAGACGCTCACGGCGCTCATGGTAAGTTGGTTGGACATACAAACCTCCAGACGTTCCTCCTCGTTAGCCTTTGATTTTATCCTTTTCCTCTTTCTTTTGAGAAGTCGGAGGTGTTTCCAGGTCATCCGAGATGAAGCATTCGCTGACACAAGATACCCACGTATACAGGGCGTCTCCGGCGCCGGCAAGACGACCTTGTTGGATGTCCTGGCCACCCGCGTGACCATGGGTGTGATAACCGGCGAGATGCTCGTCAACGGACAGCCGCGGGACGAATCCTTCCAGCGGAAGACGGGATACGTCCAGCAGCAGGACCTCCACCTCCACACCTCGACGGTCCGCGAGGCCCTCACGTTCAGCGCCCTGCTGCGGCAGCCGGCGCACTACACGAGAAAGGAGAAGCTCGAGTACGTGGACACGGTGATCCAGCTGCTGGAGATGGAAGAGTACTCGGACGCCGTCATCGGCGTGCCGGGCGAAGGGTTCAACGTCGAGCAGAGGAAGCGCCTCACGATCGGCGTCGAGCTCGCGGCGCGCCCGCAGCTGCTCCTGTTCCTCGACGAGCCGACCTCCGGGCTCGACAGCCAGACGTCGTGGTCCATCTGCGACCTCATGGAGAAGCTGACGCGCAGCGGCCAGGCCGTGCTGTGCACCATCCACCAGCCCTCCGCCATGCTCTTCCAGCGCTTCGACCGCCTCCTCCTCCTCGCGCGCGGCGGCCGGACCGTGTACTTTGGCGAGATCGGCCAGGGGTCGCGCACGCTGATCGACTATTTTGTCCGCAACGGCGCCCCGGCCTGTGCCCCGGGCGCCAACCCGGCCGAGTACATGCTCGAGGTCATTGGCGCCGCGCCGGGGGCCCATACCGACATCGACTGGCCCGCCCTGTGGAGGGAGACGCCGGAGTACCAGTCGGTCCAGGACGAGCTGGCCCGGCTCAGCGCGGGGACCTCGGCCCATTCCGCGCCGGCCGTGAAGCCGGACCCGTCCAGCTACGACGAGTTCGCCGCCGGGTACGCGACGCAGTACGAGGAGGTGACGAGGCGCGTGTTCCAGCAGTACTGGCGCAGCCCGTCGTACATCTACTCCAAGGGGGTTCTATCGTTTGGTACTGTAAGTCCTTTCCATCTCTTTTCCTTCCTCTCCTCCTTCTCCTTCTCCTTCTCCTTCTCCTTCTCCAGCTTCAACCTCTCTCGATAACAGTCTCATTCCCCTTTCCAAGCTCACACAAGATTAAAAAAAGGCCCTATTCATCGGCCTCTCCTTTCTCAACGCCAAAAACACGCAGCGCGGCCTGCAGAACCAGTCGTTCGGCGTCTTCATCTTCATCACCATGTTCGGCCAGGTCGCCGAGCAGATCATGCCCGTCTTCGTCTCGCAGCGGACCATGTACGAGGCGCGCGAGAGGCCGTCCAAGGCCTACTCGTGGACGGCCTTTCTCTTTGCCAACATCTTGGTCGAGATGGCCTGGTTTTCGGTGAGTTTACCCCCCCCCCCCCCCCCCCCCCCCCCCCCCCCCCCTCTCGCGTCTTGTTCTTTTACGGCGGTGCTGGCTGCTGGCGGCGGTGACTGACATTGGTTCTCCTCCCTTCCCTCCTCCTTCAGGTTATTGCAGTCCTCAGCTTCGTGTGCTGGTATTTCCCCATCGGCCTGTACCGCAACGCGTACCCAACCGACCAGGTCGACTCCCGCGGAATCACCATGTTCCTGCAGGTCCTCATGTTCTTCTTCTTCACCAGCTCCTTCGCCCACATGATAATCGTCGGCATGCCCAGCGCCGAGGTCGCCGGCGGCATCGTCAATCTGTTCGCCGTCATGCTGTTTCTGTTTTGTGGGTGAGCATCGTCTATATTGAAGAAAGAAAACCAAAAAATCAGAAAACTACCCCCCTAGACTAGCCTCGAATCGATAAGACTAACACCCTCTCCCCTCCTAGCATCCTCTCCGGTCCCAATGAACTCCCCGGCTTCTGGATCTTCATGTACCGCGTCAACCCCTTCACCTACGTTGTCGAGGGCTTCCTCGGCACCTCGCTCGCCAACGCGCCGGTGCGGTGCGCCGACAACGAGTACGTCGTCTTCGCCTCACCGGGCAACCAGACGTGCGGGCAATACCTGGCCAACTACATCTCCGTCGCCGGCGGGTACCTGTCGGACCCGGACACGGGCAACGGGGCTCAGTGCCAGTACTGCGCGCTGGCCGACACAAACGCCTTCCTGGGCGCCATCAACATCGAGTTCGGCAACCGGTGGAGGGATTTCGGCTTCCTGTGGATCTACACCTTCTTCAACCTGGGAATGGCGGTCCTGATCTACTGGCTGGTGCGCGTGCCGAAGAAGAGCAGGGTGAAGGGGGAGTGATTATTGTGTCTTTTTCTTTTTTTTTTCTTTTTTTTTTGGGGGGGGGGGGGGGGGGGGGGGGGGGGGGGTGTGAGAGACACAATACGGGAAAAGTGAACCGGATGGCATTCTGTTAATATGCATCAGTTTAAATACGTGTTTGGTCGATTCAAGGTGCAGAATGCGCTGTGTCTAAAAGTAAATGTATAACTAGAGTAGTGCATAATTACGTAGTACGACCGGACGAACACCCAGACGATTCGACTGGAGAGACTGGAGAGGAATGCATGCCACTGGACATTCCACGACGATGGATTAACTAACGTGGATATAGAATACAAAAAAAGTGCATTCCTCAAGGGCCAAACAGGGCCAGCAAACATGACATGGTTAGAGAAGAACGGGCGTGGCGTGTGTGTGTGTGTGTGTGTGTGTGTCTCAGTCGCCGCCTCGACATGCGGGAGGTGGTGGTCATACAACACGAAACGGCAGCACTAATAATGACCGAGAAATACGTCAACACGTCTGTCCACCTGCCTGCGTGAACGCAGTCTTGGCAATCTGGGGGCATGCAAGAATAAATGCAAGAAAAAAGAATTTATCGTTCCCAATAACACTGGATGCCCGGGGGTGGTAAGACGACGGGGGGGGAGGGGCGATTACGCTCAGTCCGCCATCAAAGACCCGTCGACGGCCTGTTTCAGGTCACGTTCCTTCTGGAATACGTCGCGGGGGGACCCGGTGGTAGGTATAAGCAGGTGTAAGAAAGTTGTTGGGCGCTCTTGGGGGGTGGTGAGTTTGTTTCTTTTTTTCCGCGCTTCGTTTTTGGCCGTCCGGATGAGTGGTGCTGCTGGGCCATCCCTCCCAGGATATGTCAGGTATCCCGTCTATCTGTATATGTAACTTCAATAAGCAACGTTCCTCATGGGGGGGGGGGGTGAAGGGCTGGTGGACCCGGGGAGGTGGTTCTCGTTGGGGATAACATAGCATAGCACGGGGCGCCGTAGCCCGTTTGTTGTGCCCCTGGATCTGGATACGTGCGTCCGGGTGCTTAGATAACGAATTACGGGTGAGCTCAACAGAGAGAATCTCCTTGCTGCAGCGCTTGGGGGACCGGTGTCTTTACACTAGTTAGTTTGTTCCCTTGTTCTGTAGTGTAGACAGCAGACGGTCTGAAGCCTTCTTCGCGCCACCGCCGCCTCGTCCATGTTGGGCATGTCTCGATTCCCTGAGCAGGGCTAGAAGTCTCTCTTATTGATGAACTGATTCAAGGCCAGGCAAAGTCTTTCAGGCTCTCTCCCCCGGTTCGAAGTGTACCCAGTTGCTTTCCCTCCACTGTGGGCCATCTCCGCACGACATCTCTCCCCCTCCCTCCCCCCTCTTGAACTGCCGGCCTTCCGCAGGGGTCCAGGGTTGATTGGGCGTCAGACGGCTTCGTTCCGGAGCACGTCCACTGGCACGTTCTGGATCTGCAGGACGAGTGCCCTCGGTCTGAGTGACCTGGCCGCATGGCGCATGCACGCGGGTCCAGCCCCGTCCCATCCATCAGTGAGTGAGTGTGTGTGTGTGTGTGTGTGTGTGTGTGTGTGCGTGTCCCACGGTTCTGAATCTCCCTAGCCCAATTACCAGCAGGACAGACGGACAGGCGAACGAGAGGCAAAGGGGGGCAGGGAGACCTTTCGGCGCTCTGTTTGGGTCGTTTCTTCCCGCCATGTCTCGCCTCGTTTCCCTACCACATCTGCCAATCGACCAAGTTAGGCGGAGGCCGTGGCTGGACGGAGGGCTCACTACTTACTTCTCACTCTTGTTCTCACTCCTACTTTCACTTTTACCGCCAATCTCAGTCACAGCCTTACCTTACCTCCCTTACTTTTCTCACCCACGCTTACCCACACTCACCCACCTCAGTCACTCACCCACCACCTCACTTACTCACGTACTCCGACCCTGAACCGCGCGTGGCCGGACTCGGGTTATCAAGGGGGGAGAGCGGCCAGTGGTCCGGCTTCACCCAGCCCATAGCACCGTATCACTTGACTAGATTCATCTCACTTTCGGCTGGCGTATCTTTTTTTCTCTCTCTCTCTCTCTCTCACTCTCTCATAACAACAGAACGCTAGTCGCATTCCTCGCCCATTTGATTTTCCTGCGACACTCTTCGCGCAACCTCAACGTAGACGACGACAACAAGAACGACGACGACGACAAAGGCCCGGCAATCTCCCCACAGCGAAACCCCGACGCGGTGAGCCAGCCCATCCCAAGCCATCCGCCATGCGCCCCGTCAAGGCCACGCGATGGAGGGCGGTGAGCCGCAACTCCGACAAGGCCTCCATCCTCGCCCTCCTGGGCATCTCCGAGCTGTTGAAGCTGCGCGGCAAGTGGCGCATGGCCCTGAAGGTCGGCAACCTGGCCCTGCACCAGTCTCGCGGCCTGGGGACCCTCACCGAAGGGCTCGCCCTGCTCAGCGTCGGCCACTCTCATCGCAACCAGACCCCGGAGGACTGGGTCGCCGCCCAGCACCACCTTCGCATGGCCAAGCTGCTGCTCGAGGGCCTCCCGTCGAGCGAGGACCAGACCTTCTACCTCATGCGCGCCGTCCTGCTGCTCGGCGACACCCTCGTGCGCCGTGAGGACCTCGGCGACATGGCCGAGGCCGAGGAGCTGGCGCACCTGGCTGAACGCCTGCTGCGCCAGAACCGCGACCGACCGGCCGGCAGGACGGCGGCAGCAGCGGGAGGGGCGGCCGGGGGCAGGTCGTTCCGCTGGACGCTCTTCACCGGGTCGTGGCGCGACTTCTGCGTGCACTCCATGGTCGAGCTGGGCGAGATCTACTACTACACGAGCCGCTGGGCCGAGGGCGAGAAGCTGCTCCGCGAGCTGGTGCCGACGCTCGTCAAGCGCCGGGGCAAGCGGCACGTCACGACCATCGAGGCCCAGCGCGACCTCGCGAGCATGCTGGTCAACCAGGACAAGTACGAAGAGGCCGAGACGGCGTATCGCATCGCCCGCGACTGGAATGAGGAGGTGCCCGTCTTCGGCCACGAGGAGAAGGCCGCCATCGACTACAACATCGCCATGTGCCTGTCGGAGCGCGGCCGCGACCGCGAGGCCAGCGCCGAGATCGCCAACATGGACCTGGCCGCCGACCTGCTGCACTACGCCAACGGCGAGTGGACGCTGAAGCTCGCGCGCCTCACGAGCCTGCGCCTGAGGCGGTACGACGACGTCGTCGCCCTCTGCCGCCGCTTCCAGGGCGTGCTGGACGAGCACCGCGCCCGCTTCGGCCCCTGCAGCCCTGTGACGCTGCGCAACATGGAGGACCACGTCACCGCCCTCAAGGCGCTGCGCCGCTGGGACGAGGCCATCGTCATCCTGCGCGACATGTGCCGCCGCGAGGCCTCGGATGTCGCCCGCGTCGTCGAGCAGACGCTCGAGACCCGCCTCAACCTCGCCCACACCCTCCGCTGCGCCGGCCTGCATGCCGAGGCCGCCTACGAGTACCGCAAGTGCCTCGAGATCGAGCGCGCCGCCTCGGACGACTTCCGCGACGAGGCCCAGATCCGCAACATCCTCAAGTACCTCGCCTACCTGTACGAGCTGGCGCGCGACGAGCCCAACGCCCTCATCGCCTACGCCCAGCTGCAGAGGGAGTACTGGGGCCGCCCCGGCCAGCGCCACAACTTCATCAAGTACGAGTGGTGCCGTGGCAAGATGTTCATGCTGCAGGGCCGCTGGGAGCACGCGCTCAAGCTGCTGCTGAGCGCCCTCGCCGTCAAGAGGGGCCTGGACACGGCCGTGTCCATCATTTCGGGCCTGCCGATCGAGGCCATCCACGCTTTGCAGCCGGGCAGGAGGAGGGTGCCGGAAGGGCATGCCCTGCTCCGACACGAGATAGCAGAGGTTGTCGTCGTCGGCGGCGGCGGCGACCACGAGGAGAAGCCTGCCACGGGCAAGGCCAGGATCGGTGGCGGCCGCGTCCGCATCATGGCGCTCAACGCCAACGACGACGACGACGAAAACACGGATCAATCGTGGGACGAGGTGGACTGGTGGGAGGAGGTCATCAAGGACGCCGTCGAGGCCGTGCGGCGGGAGCAGCCCTTCCAGGCGTGCACGCCGCTCGACGAGGCCGACTCGGAGGTGGACGAGGACGAGGGGGCCGAGACGGTCGACGCCGTCCTAACGATGAAGAGCAGCTACCCGGCGGTCCCGGCCGACGACGAGTGGGGGCAGCCGCAGTGGCCCCGGCTGCCGGACACGTACGAGGAGTTGGTGGTCCAGCAGAGGAGGGTGGTAGAAGAGAGTCGGCCGTGGGTCCCATGAGGAGGTGGTGGTGAACTGTACGGGCGGATGAGGATCTGAAGGGAATTTTCCATTTTGATGATATCCAGAGTTTGAGCTTGATGCTTGGAGGGGTGGGAGATGCTGTGCTGTGCTGTGCTCCAAGGCTGTGTGTGTGTGTGTGTGTCTTCCAGGCGGCACAAGTCGCCGGCAGCGAGAGAATAATGTGTATACGATGGACAAAGAGCTGGTAATAATGACTTGAACGCCCTTACAATAATGAAAAACCTGTTTTTTCTTTTCCTTGTTCACTCGTAATGACGAATGCCTAGTATTCCCTGAACCGGTTTTCCTCCTTACCTTGCTTCCCATGATGGAAGGCCGATCCGATCCTTCGGCCCCGCTCCGGCCCCACCCCGTGTTCCATTCCCCCGGCGTTAGCGCCCGTATCGCCGGCGCTTATTAACCCCGTGGAGTTCCGTGGGAGGATTCGAAATGCCTGGTCGCAATGCGTTACGTCACGCACGCTTCCAACTCCGCTTGACGACCGCGTTGATCTGGTCATATGTAGACGGGGCCTCGGAATGATTGTTGGTTGTCATATCAAATGCTCGACAATCGGACAACCCAGGAACATAGGGACTATCTTCAACACACTCCATCCACCCGTCTTTTATGAAGAACGCCATTATCTCCGAAGAACGCCATCACTACAAACACAACTTGAAAGAACCCCCCCCCAAAGTCATCTCCAACATGTCAGTTCTCGTGCTCGGCGCCGGCGAGCTGGGCACAGCCATGCTCAAAGCCCTCACGGCGCACCCCTCACGCCCCCGCGACTCCCCCGTGTCCGTCCTCCTGCGGCCCTCGACCATCACCTCCTCCGACCCGACCAAGCGAGACTCCCTGGCCCAGATCGCGGCCCTGGGCGTCTCCGTCGAGGCAGGCGACGTCGTCCACGACCCCGTCCGCGACCTCGCGCGCACCTTTGCGCGGCACCACACCGTCATCAGCTGCACCGGCTTCGTCGGCCCTGCCGGCACCCAGCGGCGCATCTGCGAGGCGGCCCTGCTCGCGGGCGTGCGCCGCTTCGTCCCCTGGCAGTTCGGCGTCGACTACGACGCCATCGGGCGGGGCGGCCCGCAGCCGCTCTTTGACGAGATGCTCGACGTGCGGGACGCGCTGAGGGCGCAGGCCGAGGTGACGTGGATCATCGTCAGCACTGGCCTGTTTATGAGCTTTCTCTTCGTGCGGGAGTTCGGCGTCGTCGACCTGGAGGCGCGCACGCTGCGAGCCCTGGGCGGGTGGGACGTCGAGGTCACGCTGACGGGGCCGGGGGACATCGCCGCGATGACGGCCGAGGTGGTCTACGAGCCACGCGGGATCCCGGGCGACGGCCGCAACGTGGTGTACGTCTCCGGTGACACGGTGTCGTACGGCCGCGTGGCGGACCTGGTCGAGAGGAGGTTCCCCGGCGTTGAGTTCGCGAGGGAGGTGTGGGACATGGAAGTGCTGGGGGAGAACCTCGCGAGGGACCCGGCGGACACGTGGAACAAGTATCGCGCCATCTTCGGCGCCGGCAAGGGCATCTCGTGGCCGACGGAGAAGACGCTGAACCACGAGCGCGGCATCGAGTTGGAGAATTTGGAGACGTATCTCGGCAGGATGCAGACTCCGGCTGCATTGAGGTCGTAGTCGAGACTTGAACGTCAGGTCCGTTTTTTCACATTTGTGAAATTCTCGCCTCATTGTTTGTTGTCACCGTTCGGAAGATTCGAATGCGATTCGGTCGTTGCTGCGCCAACATTGTTCAAAGACCCCCCATTCGTGTCCGCAAGAGAACACAGCACCACGTATGAAGCCGCCTTCATGGGGACCTTGGCCATAGTAAGCCAGCAGCATGGATGGAAAGGATAAATACATAAGCACAGGGAAGAAAAAGCTGAGAATCGGAAATGTGTCTCGATGAATGCAGAGGGAAATGACGATCGGAAGCGTCTATTTCCTCTCAAATGGAGATACACAATGAAGCCAGAGTATTTATACCCATCCTGAGGGCATCCGCTCGGACCAAGGGCTCATCCCGGACTGACTCGGAGACACACCCCCTATACCCATCATGACAAGATGAATGGTGCCTAAACTGAGTGACAAGAACGGTGGCTCTAGCATGTGAGAAGCGGCATTCATTCGAAAGGCTTTTTTAATATTCGAGCGCCAAACAGCGACATCACCATTGATAGCCTTCCGCAAGAGCACCAGAGATTGTAAAGTAGCCTTCATCCATTTCGAGATCGGTCATGAACGCAAAGTGTCCGCTCGACATTAGAAACTGAGATATTTGACGCGCCCAAGGAGTTGTCCTCAGAAGGCAACGTCTCATTGAACCAGCGGAGGCATTGCGAGCCCAGATGCTTCACATATCTTAAGGCGTGTCGTTACTGACTCGACTCGATATTTTATTAGACAATCCAGTATTGTCTGAGACGATATTTTATAAGTGAAGAACATTCTAAGTAAAGCATACTGAACTTAAAAGAGACCCCCAATTCACGAATTTGTCAAGGTAGTAACCCATCTATCTACATGTCCCCACACTTCGTCGTTATGATTTGACCCAGACACCTTTCTTTTTTGGACTTTGTACTGCTGCTGCTGCTTATGATGATACATCTTGTTAACCGACCGATAGGTTATGCCGGTTTTGGAAAACGGCAAAAGCTTTTCAAACCAGATGCTACATACCTCGTAGCTGGCGGGCTCGGAGGGATTGGCCGCGCCATCGGTCTTTGGATGGTCAGCAACGGCGCAATGAATCAAAGAAGCGGCAATGGACATTGGTGGTCAGCAAGACGAGAACAATAACAGCAGCAGCAGCAGAAACAACAATAATGTTTGGAGGTGGTGTACGCACCAGGTAAAGCGGCACCCGTATCGAAGCCCATGTCAGGCGGCAGCTTTTGTACGAAGCGCGAATCACCCCGTACGAAGCTTCGAATCGTCCCTAGGTGAAGACAGGCAACGCGATCACCCACGGCGAACCTCTCGTGCATCCCGTCTCCCACGGCCGTGACGACACCGCTGGCCTCGGCGCCGAGGGCTTCCAATTCGGTCTGGCCCATGGCCATCATGACGTCCCTGGAGTTCAGCCCTACGGCCTTGACCTCGATCTCCACCGAGTTTGCCGCCAGCCCCGCGTCGGGGTGGTGGTTGTCGTTGACGAAGTGGATCGTGTCAAGGAGGCCGGGCGTGCTGATCTCGGCCCTCAGCAGCCGCCCGGGCTGCGTCCATACCTCCTCCTGAGGCGTCGGCGTCCCGTTGTCCTGGCCCTCGGAGGCCGCCATCACGTCACGGCTCGCCGCCTTGTCCGGGATCAGTCTGGGTACCATCAGTCGGCCGTACCACAGTCTGAACTCGGTATCGGAGGCCCCAGTGGCGGATGGGGAAGCAACATTGCCGGCCAGGAACTCTCGCTCAAAAAGCGCTCCAACGGCCTTGACAACGTCCGGGTCCGAAATCGTGCGGTCCGCCTTGTCTTCGACGTCGAGCACGAGGAGCCTGGACTCGCCAATCTCGGACCGCACCGTTCGGATCATGCCTACGACCATGTTCAGGACCGGACTGTACGACCTCGTCCCCCGGATGATAAACAACACGCCTCGAGACTTCAGGAACAGGTCCTGCAACGCCCGGAACTCCTCCTCCGTTGGATTGCTGAGGATGGTGGGAGGTAGGTTGTCCCACGCCACGACTTACATCTTGCCCGCCGGATCTGCATCTTCCAGGGTGGACGTCGTCGTCACTTGGTGCCCGAAACCGCGGAGAAGAGCCGCAAGGCCGCTCAGGGAGGGGTTTCCCTGGATCTCCCGGGTAGTATCACCACGGATTAGGAGGATTGGGACGGGTGGTGACCTCTCGGGTGATACCGATGCTTGCTGTGGTGACTTGGCGATCAGAAGCAAGTGCACAGCCGGATCTCCGACGTCTTCTTCCGCATCAGCAGTAGCCGGGCTGATGTATGGCATGTCGACAATGTCCACGAACCCCGTTTCTTCAAGACAGCTGTGCCAGTTACGGGGCCCCGCGTCATCCTTCGTCGTTCTGTCGACGGCGCCGTGCCTCCACCACGATGGGCATGTTCCGTACAGCGCCATCGCTGTCGGGCTCTCCTGCCGAGGCTCTAGGAGGATGATGGTGCCTCCCGGCTTCAGCAGTCGGTGCAGGTCCTTCATTGCCGTGACCATCGATGCCACGCTGGTGGATAGATGGCAACACACAATGAAATCAAGCGTGTGGGACGACGGCATGTCCTGCTGGTCCTGTTCCCGGCGGCCGTCGAGCGCCAGCTTCTCCAAGCTGACCGCGCCACCCAGCCAGGGCTCGAGTATCCCCCCGCAGCCGGGTGTTGGCCGTTTCCGAGCCGGATGCCGGGAGGATACGGTACTTGTCGAAGCGCGGAATCGACCCGTCGGCCCCACCAATGCGGTGAAGAATCCGGGGCGTCAACCATCCGGCCCCGGCGCCTACCTCCAAGATTATGAGGCTTGGGTTCTGGGCGCTCACAAGGTCCAGATAGTGACGTATCCGCTCGTACCCTAAAGCAGCTCGGCGCTTTGCTCAAAAACGGTCTGCAAGAGACCTGCTGCCTGCTTCTTCTCTCCCCATGACGGATCGCCACGTCTCGTTGCCCGCTATGATGTCTGGCAACTGATCCTTGACGCGGTCCAGCAGAGCCTCTTCTGGAGTTGCCCCGCCAGCTTATGCATCTTTCTCGGCCGCAAAGGAGTTCCTGTGTCTTAGTATGCCTTTGCCACCGTCGACGACGGCTTGCGTGTGCCGTCGTTGCGGGCCCTCAAGCTCATAAAGACCTCGGTGTCGTCGTCGTCGTTCTCTTCCTCCTCTTCCTCAGTGATTAGCGCCTTGCCGAACACGATTTCACGCAATCTGTAGGCCGAAGGAGCGCGAGGGGCACGCTGCTTCACCGCTTCTATGGCCATGGCCATGGCGATGTACCCGACTGCCGGATACACAATCTTGGACTCAATCCGATGGTCCCTCAGCCAGGGGATCTTGACGGTGCGGACGAAGTTGCGCCACCGGCCGTCGAGGGGGTTGAAGTTAGGCGCCGGGCGGCCCAGGAGATCCCGTCGTGGATAGGGGCAGTTTCGGAACTCGCGCGAAAGCCTGCTCTCTGCCCAGTACGACCGGGATTTATTCCACGGGTACGATGGCAAACCAGTCACTACTGCTGCGCTTGTCGTCGTCGTCCCGTGCACCGCCCGCAGGTCGACGGGGACTCCCTTCGTTGCGAGTGTGACGGCCATGGCTACGACCGGCTTGGCCGCGCTCTCCTTGATCTTCAGCACACTGGCGTACGTGATGTTGACGCCTCGCAGTCGGTCACTGGCCTGTAGAATCTGCTTGACGGGTCCTGCGAGGGCAGCATGCGGTCCTACCTCCAACAATGTATCGATCTCTGATTCGATGGCGAGAGCCTTGAGTGAAGACGCAAATTCCACTCGGCCCATCATATTTTCAACCCACTTCACCACCACCCCAAACCGAATCAGTCAATGAAGCTTCCCGTCTGTGGTTAACCAGGTTTGGTGAAGTGGCGACTAACATATTGCGGTCCCAGCTGTGTCGGCTCAGCTCGCTTGCCCGTCACAGAGGAGTAGAAGCTAATCAAATTCGTGTCCGGATCTGAATCCCGCTTCGGGTATAAGTCCTGGGTGGAGTGCAGGTATTCATCTCGTACTGCTTCCATGTGCAGGGAGTGATAAGCCGCCTCGACGATCAAGATCCGGGCGAAAATGGCGTCGCGATCCAGCCTCTCCTTGTATTCGACGATGGCCTCGTCGTCGCCGGAGATGGTCACGTTGGACGGGCTGTTATGGCACGCAACCGTGACATAATGCCCGGGCTTGAGACTGGACAGCAGGCTCTCGTCTTGGCTCACTGACAGCGACGTGGGCATCATGGACCCCTTTTTGCCCATGCCGTTCTTGGCCATGGTGGCCACTTCTCTCGGAACAGATCTCACGGTGATAGGCCGAGGCCATGGCGTCTTCCCGGCTGATGATGCCGTCTGTGTAAGCCGACGCGATCTCGCCGCTTGAGTGACCGGCGGCTGCCGTGGGGCGAATTCCCCACGAGCCGAGCAGCTCGAAGAGGCTGACCTGCAGGGCTGTGCAAAGAGGTTGGCTGAATTTGCCTCTGGCAATGCTAGAGGTCTTACCATCTCTTTCGATCTCCTCTGCCTGATGTCAGAGCCATCTCTAACCCGCAAAACCGTTCAAGAGTCAAAGCAGATGGGAACCCACCGATGAGATCCCAAGTGGCACCGGTGGCTGTGAGATGGTCACTACATCTTCGCATGGTCTCCGCATAGACCAGATAGATTCCCATCAACTCTTTGCCCATACCGCCCACTGGGCACCCTGGCCTGTGAAAACAAACCCCACACTTGGCGGCTTTTCGTTTGCATTCACCTTGGACATGGGAAGTCGGGAGGGGTTTTCGATCGCTTTGATTAGACCATCGATGCTGTTCGCGGACACGGCAGACCGATAGGGGAACAGCGACCGTTCGAAGTTGAGTGTATAGGCTAGGTCGTTTAGGAAGCTGTTGGGAATCTTGGGAGCGCGTCGCTTGATGTAAGACACCATGTTCTGGGCGGCCGCTTTCAAAGACGGCTCGTCCAAGGTAGAGAGAACAAAGACGCGATACCGGACGTCGCCGTTGCCTTCGTGGTCCAGCCCATGCGAAATGCTAAATCGAGAGCCCACAGATGATATTTGCTTGTCCCCGATAGCTACATCATGGCCGTTGGCGAGAAACTCCTCCGCGCTGTCAAGGATGGCGTGCACGTTGGTTCCGCCGAATCCGAAACTGTTGACAGATACGCGGTGAACTCCCGCCTTGGTCATCCAGGGCTGGAATGAGACAGGAATCTGGTTTGGGGGGGTTGATTAGCATGTTGGTCCCATCCACCAGCCTAGGTAGTAAAGTCATTAACTCATTATGACCAGGGATTACCTTCAACCGCCCTCCTTCGAGATCAACACGGGGGCCTGCAATGTTGTTAGCATTCTGCACTCTCCCATCGGACGGACCCCCCCCCCATTCATTGCCTTCTCATCCCGAACGTCGCGACGAACATGGATGTTCGACTACCAGCTACCCTTTTCATGCTTGTGCCAGCTTAAATCGGAAACGTGATATGCCCGTGGGAATTCAGACCGAGTTGCTGCGTGGGGGGCTACTTGCCACTCTCCACAGCCTCTTAGCATGTCTCTAGCAACAGCCTCTGCTGCGGGTCAAGGGCCTGAATGGAGGCTCAGCATGGGTGTTGGGAACGGTGTGTGTGTGTGTCAGTGTTTGTTGTCGTACAATGCTGTCGATGATTCGGATTTTGAAGTGGATAAGGGCAAGGAGCTCTGGAGCAAAGGCTGTGTTGCTGATAAGGTCGGTGATGGCGATGGAGTGGGAGTTGACTGCATTTCCAACAGATGTATTGCAATCACAGGCTTGTTGTGACACCAATGGACGACGGTGTAGCCGCCCCTCCTGTCGTGGTGGGTTCGTCACGGTTCCAACATGGGAGAGACCTCTTTAGCGTCGGCAGTAACGGTTTGCCGGGATCAAGACGACAAGCATTGACGACCAAGAGAAGTGAGAATAGCCTAATTATTAAGCTTAGGCCGGGGTTTGTTCTGAGATGTGGCTCTGATCTTGGTGGAGGCCGCCTACCCGGCCGTCTTAACCGGCCGGCTTAACCGGCTTGGTGTCTTGGTATTAACGTCCTTGGCAAGACTAATCACGTCTGATCAAACCTGTAGAGACAGCACAACATCAACCGTTACCGGGCTGGGCCTGAATCGAGAAGGTGCTGGAAAAAACGACTATATGAAATGGTCTGCCTCAGGTCATGGTTGTGAAGGAGGCTTTGTCCCTCAAACCTGGAGTAATATGTGAGGTACAGAACCATTAAGTCGGTAATAGTCACGGAGATGGGTGCTGAATAGAGACAGGAACAGCGACAGCAGTATCATGGGAGCTTTACGAACAAAACTTCCTTTGCTATAACATTCAGCCAGTGGTGGTTCCTAAGTACGGTTTCTTGCAGACGGGTCCTATTCGAACTAATTGAAAACTTACTTGGGGTACGGTGGCGAAAAGCGGCTCAAGACATTTTCAAACTAAGACAGAAAACTCTCTTAGAAACAACATTGAACTTATGTCAAGGAGCATGATTATAGAGCATAGCAGGAGGCACTTAATACAACGGCCACAACGACGGATAGGCTTGCACAAGCCGAGGCCAACGAGCTCGTCTACCTCCGAGACATCGCCCAGATTGAAAAAGATTCCATTCTGGAAAAACTCAGCCGCAGCCCCATTGGGCTGCCTTTCGAGGATGAAGAGGGAACCAGAATCAAAATGATACGCGATGCGCTCGCCAAGTACTCAATAACCGCCGCTGGGTAACTGCCCCTCCGCGATGGAGCCGGCGGATGGGCTGTGAGCTCCTCCACACAACCGGCCGCTGACGTTCCGCACCGGCTTCAGACCCGATCGTGCGTACCTCGCGCTCGGCGGCATGGCCTCGATCCTCATGCGCAGGCAGAGAGGAAAAGCAGGGTGTGGCTGGCGACGCAAGAAGATTGTGATCAAGCACCCTGGGCTGCCTGGAAGACAACGCACACGGCTGCCGGCCTCCCTGACGCTTCGCAGCTCGTCTTCCTGGCGCCAGCACCTGGCGGAACCTGACGAGAACGACGCGACAGAGAGAGCTCGTGGTGAGGAACTTCGGGAGATGAGAGGGAGCTTACTGCGCGGCAGAGGGACGCGGTGTCAGGTTGATGAGCAGGAAAGTCTCGTTAGCGTAGTTCGGACAGGATGGCTAGGAGCGAAAAGGCGCGTTTAGAGGAGACTCGGAGAACTCGGAGGGAGGGAGGCCTATCGCCATACAAAGAGGGGAAAGAGTCACGGAGAAGCAGTGAGCTTGTCGGTATTGGTCGGTAATTAGGACTCGATCATTCGATGTGCGTCTCAGTCCTGTTCATTTCCCGCGATCGTCAGACAACACGTCGGGGTATCCAGAAAGCAAGCAACAGCATGTCAAAGGCGTCGAGCCTCATCACGGGCTACGACAGGAAGAGCCAACACCATGACATCAAGATTTACCAAGGGAACCGTGGTCATCGTCTATCAGTAGCAGCAAGTGTGAGCGGTAGTGGAATAAGTGGTCTAGTGTAGAGACCTACATACTCAGTCCCGAATTACTACTCACTGATCGACTGGATTCAATAACAGAGGCCCCTCCCCAATCTTCTGTAAAGTCAAAAACATGACTCTGTTTGGCCCGAATGGCGGAAACCGTGTCTCCCAGACGATGTTGCTAAACCAGAAACCGATTGTGATGATCAGGACGAGTCCCTGATTGGGCCCCCATCGATGGACTTGCCGGGCTACCTGACCGATATCTCGTCAGTCGACGGCATAATCGGGGCAGAGGGACCACGCAGACGTTGCATTGACTCTGGTATTGGGTCTAATAAGCCTGGCCACGTGCTTCACACTCATGGCAGACTCAAATTGAGTTCACTCGCGTTTCACGAAGCAACGCACGCACGAACCAGCTTCTGCCCAAGCCCGGCACGGTTTCTACTAAGAGAAGCTGGGACTTTAGTCACAGAGTTCCGGGAAGAAGAGCTTGAGTCGATCGGACACACGGAGGAAGGGTGTGTTGCAAGGGGAGGGGGGGAAACCTGCTCCCAAAGGGAGGGAAAAAAAGAAGAAAATCTTGTGTGCCCTTTTTCTTTCCCGTCCTGTTTCGTTCCAAACCCTCGGCGCCAAGGTGCCTTTTGTACTTGCAACAGGTCAGTCCTGTCTTGTCTCTCGAACTTGGCTTTTTTTTTTAATACGTTGTCCAAGGGACGAACACGTCTGTGTCTGCTTTTTACTTCGGATGAGGCCGTCTTGGGTGCGATGGTATTAAGACACAAATTTTTTAAGTAAACTTGAACGAGCTAGTGAAAGCTATCGGCGAATGTCGAAGAGCTGCCAACATGCGCCAAGCAGCTCGTCACAGAGGGTCGGAGGAGCCACCGCTTCCCATCCCTGTTCTATTTCTGGCTTGCAGCGCGCCCATCGACGACGGCTGATGCGACGTTGGCGATGGGGGCCCCCAGGGGGGACTAGATAGGACTGCAGGGTGATCGCAATATCTTTGGCGGAGAGTGGAACATGTCGCCCGTAGGACTGAGACGCAACGGTTGTTCCGGACTCCTCAGCGCGTCGTAACGGAAGTCATCCGTGAGACCAGGCAGCGAATAATGCCCTGAATGAGAAAGAGAGGAAGAGGGAAAGGGAGAGAGAAAGAAGAAGAAAAAACATTGCGTCTCAGCCTGTCCCGCCTCTATCAGTCAGAAACACACGTGGGGAACACCACGAGCGCGAGCGGCATTGAAAAACCATATGTCCAAGACGGTCGGACAAGACCAGGCTTCCTACTTGAACCAACACGCCGGGCCAACGACACATAGCGATGATCTGATGCTCCGCGAATCACGAAATCAGACGGTAACCGACGTTGCTGCCCACCGGGGATCATGACGGGATGGTGCTGATGTCGCAGTGGGGGGGTAAGAGGCGAGGGGGGGGGCGTTGACCATGATCTATCTATATATCTCCGACATCAGGAAACCAAGGCTTCTATCTCTCAACGAAGAACATGGGCTGGAGGCGAAAACTGAGAGCACGGCAGAGAAAAATGGCCGGAAAAAGTCCGGTCTCTTGTAAATGACGCTCTGCCCAAGGAGAGGCCCAAGAGGCCCAGGAGAGGAGGAGGAGGAGGAGGGGGGGGGTCCCAGACTCCGGATGGTGGGCGTCATGCCCCGGTCACCCTCCGACAGGCAGAAGGAAGCCCAAACCATGTGTTTGCAGTGGCACTGACAGGCGGAAAAGTGTTCACGCAAAGAGAGGGAGAGAGGGGGAGAGAGAGAGATGATCCCCGAGAAGAGCATATAGGCCCGTAATCCATAATAGGGGGGCCCAGTTATGATGCGGCTGCTTCACAGGTATTAACCTGCAGCCTCTGCAAACCGGGCTACCCTTGGCATATATGCGATGATCTATAGTTCCCTAGGCATCGCACTGTTTCTTGAACCTTTCAAGCTCTGGATATCTGGGTTTTTTTTCTTACCACAACCGCGGTTCATGATGGGGAACGGCCTCTTTCTTGGGACAGAGTTATCATCATGCATGATGGGTCCGGACGAGAGCTAGATATCGGATGGACAGATCCTCAATCGCGTTCAGGCTCGAAACCGCCAACATCTTGGTGACCGAAAAAAGCCGGCGACGCGCCGGCCTTGATGTGACCTGGGCGGCGGCGGTAACGATATGGCCAAGCACAGCTGGCCAAGCACGGTCCTGCAGAGTGACAATGGTGATAACGCACTCGGGGGCCCAAGAGAGGGATCAGGGGACTCCATGTTCGTTGCCTCGTCATTGTGAACCGCCAACGTGGATTGGCCGGGCCTTGTCCAATTCCCTTTCGGCCTCCTCCTCCGCCCACCGGCCACGGGCAGAGCAAAGTACTCACCACCACAGGCATCACGGTTTTTTTTTCTCTCTCTTTCTCTCCTTCGCCTTCGTCTGAGCATTGTCTTGGCGTTGCTTTGGAAAATTGGAGAAGGTGGGGAGTGACAGATAGTTGCGTTAACGGTGGTTGGCTTGGCCGACTCTGTTGGAGACCGGTCGACCCCCCCCTTGCTGGCTGTTTCGAAACGTGCTGCAAGGGGCGAGTTCGACATTGAGATGTGCCTCTCTGAGCCCCTGGTTTTGTGACGAGGGTGGGACGGAGGGTGGTGGGCATGGGGAGCGTTCATTGCATCGTACACTAACTAGGATAACGAATGGTGACAAGCTTGACAAGAGATGGAGACCTACATACGATAGTAAACTAGAGACTCAAGAGTTGGTTGGCCTGGTCCCGTCGAGTTGGCTGATTCCCACCTCGACCAACTAATTGTTGCCCATCATCGTTGATTGCAGCAGACTGATGTGGACTGGGGTGGCTTAGCATCCAACCGCCAGGGGTTCCTTGAACCCACAGTCTGGCCCATCACTCTATTCCAGACCAGAGACTCAGTCGTCCACCCCATTCAAGCTTCAGAGGAAGGGTGCCAAGGAGATCGAATTAAAGGGCGGGCCTGGCTAGTCAGTGACCCAGGGTCCCCGGCCGGGTGTTTTGTCGACAGCCACAGACCCGCCCATTCTCCCTTTTCGGGCAACGACTTGCGTGCAAACAATCAAGTTGGGATGAGTCCATGTCCCAACTCGGGGGAGTTGACCCCATTCTGCGATGGAGTCCGACCTCGGGATGCCTACCAACGGCGAATAGGTCGAAGTTGGCGCCAGATCACAGAGAGAGAGAGAGAGAGAGACACAGTAAAAGACTTGGACGGGCATCTGGTGAGCCCACTTTACGGAAACATGGTGGATGGGGGAGGGGCCTCTAGTGCGATCTTCAGAGCCTGCATCGACGCTTTCATTTCCTCCGCGTCGCCTATTGATTGATGCTGTGCTTTGTGTATGGAGGCATGCGGGAGTAGTCGTTCCCATTTCTGGGCTTCCATTCTGGACCAGCCCTCTTCAGACTCCACGAGGGTGTTCGGTAGTCGTAGTAAGTAGTGAGTAGCAAGTAAGTAAGTAGTAAGTAGTAAGTGGGCAGTAAGTAGTAGAGTGGCCGTCACTGTAAGTCGTGGACCTGCTCCAGATCCGATCCACTCGCGCGCGTGTCTCTCTTGATATAAGTAACCTCGAGATATCTCCCTCTAGAGTCTCGTTTCTTTCTGTTCTCCATCACTTTCATCTCCTCACCCCTTTCAGACTTCTCTCTGTTCGCTACACTCTTTCAAGCAGGCTTGAACTATTTCTTCATTCTCTCAAGTAGACAAGCCGGTTTTCTTTTTTGCCCATCTCTCTCTCTCTTATAACCCGACCTTCCTCACCCAACACAACCAACAACATCCACAACCAACACATTCAAGATGAAGTACTCCTTCGCCGTCGCTCTTAGCACTCTCGTGCTCGGCATCGCCGCCGCCCCCGCCGCCAACGGCGCCGCCAACAGCAACGGCAACGGCATCGCCCACGCCGAGCGTGGCTACTTCGACTTCCTCCACCACGCCGCCCGCGCCGAGAAGCCCAGCAAGACCAGGTCCGCCAAGAGCCCCAAGAAGACCAAGCCCAGCAAGACGCGCAACCCGGGCTCCATCATCACCTCGGCCCCCGGCGCCCCCGGCAACGGCACCGACAGCTACGGCATCCGCGCCAGCAACGGCACCGCCCCGGCCCCCGGCGGCGGCCTCCCCGCCTCCTCCGGCACCTCTGTCCTGAAGGCCGCCCAGACTGTCGCCGCCGGTGAGTCCTTTGACGGCGGCATGGTCGCCTTCGACCGCGGCGTCTCCTGCACCGGACAGGCCGAGGGCGGCGACTCGGACGCCGTCTTCATCCTCGAGAAGGGTGCCAAGCTCTCCAACGTCATCATCGGCCCCAACCAGATCGAGGGCGTCCACTGCAACGGCGGCTGCGCCCTCGACAACGTCTGGTGGTCCGCCGTCTGCGAGGATGCCTTCACCATCAAGCTGCAGGACGCCGGTGAGACCACCACCATCACCGGCGGTGGCGCCTTCGGTGCCGAAGACAAGGTCCTCCAGCACAACGGCGGCGGCACCCTCTCCGTTAGCGGCTTCACCGTCGAGACCTTTGGAAAGCTGTACCGCAGCTGCGGCAACTGCAAGACCAGCGCCGAGCGCCACGTCATCTTTGACAGCATCAACGCCTCCTCCGGAAAGCTCCTTGCTGGTAAGTTTGTCACACACACACACACACACACACACACAAAGAGAGACTCTTTTTTTCTTTGTTAGATCCTCAACCCATGCTAACATGATCGTCTTCCCCTCCCGCAGGCATCAACTCCAACTTCGGCGACACCGCCACCTTCAAGAACGTCGTCGCCAAGGGCGTCAAGGAGATCTGCACCGAGTTCAAGGGCACCACCCCCGGCAACGAGCCCTCCGAGGTTTCCTCCGGCCCCTCCGCGGCCTGCATTTACTCTACCTCCGACGTCACCAGCTCTTAAGCTCGAGATCACGACGCGAAGATCCGCTCGGGCGCATTGTCCTGGGACGAGAGATCAGTACGGATTGCCCACTCCCACCACGGGAAAGGCGGCCGTCCAAAACCAAAACATAGGCTTGTTTATTTGTAGATATTCCCTCATTCTTGTACATTCCACATAGCGTGTGTACCTAGAATCCAACGCCCTGCGGGCAGTTACCACTACTCGATGCTCTTGATGCAGTTGCATAAGTGAATGTGTGGTGCGATTGGCCTTTTTTGTAAAAAGATTTGTGAGCACAGTTCCACTGACTTTAAGTCGACTCTGGATTCGCTTCCAACTGAGTTGAATCGTCTAAGGTTAGTTATCTCTCGTGTGGCTGCTATGACTTGACAAAACAGCATTCTCTCGCCTTGATTGCCACATCAACAGGCAAATGCATGACAGCTCAGCCGCCTGAAGCGCCACTTAAGCTTTCACATGCTGCAAAAGCAGTCAGAAGTTGATCTGTTATGAATGTCAGAGCGGTCGCAGCAGTGCGTGTAATGGTCTATCGTCGACGGGGCTTTTCTCTACCTTTGAGCGCCTTGACGAATCTGAAATGCCCCGAAAACTGCCCAAGAGCGCCAATGGCAGTGTTAACTCCCTCTTTGCATAGCCTCTGGACCTCTTGCCGCGTAACCTCGGAGCCAGCTGCCCCCGGCGTGGACGTCTGGAAGTGGGATATCATCATCAGAGTGAAGCCGGCGAGGTTTGACGAGCAGGCCGCCGGAGTTGCTGGATGGGCCCGTAAGCTTTCTGTAACCACCCACCCATAGGCAGATGTCGTTCATCGGATACTCACCGCGGATTCCCAACGACCTCAGGCGGTCGAGGCCATGAGCGATGGCCGTAGCCGACTCCAAGCAGACCCTGTGGGAGTGCTCGCTCGAGAAAGGGAACATTTGGGCGGCCTTTACGGAAAATTCTGCCCCTCTCCGCATATCGATGACCGAATCACGCTCGGATGACTTCATCGGAGTGACCGCCGCAAACCTCTTCAATATTCGTGGATGGCCCATGAAGGCCCGGTATCTGTGCAGCTTGATGCGCGCGCTGGGCACGTTAGGACGCTGTACGGAGGAGTGGCTCAGTAGTCCGGATCCAACACACCTCATCAGCCTGGCACGACTAGTTGTTCGCAGACACACAGCAAGCCTGGCTTCGGGAGAGTCAAGAAGGTCGAACCCAGAGATGCCTTGGGAACCGATTGGTCCTAGCTGATGCATTATCACCCGATCGAGAATGCCAATATCTCGATTGAACGCGGACACTTCGGACTCCGAAGCGAATCCCCTGAGCAGTGCGACAAGGAGTAAGGTAGCGGCAACAAGAGCCTCTTCGGCGCGGATGTAGTGCACCCAGAGCTGCAAAGGTAAGAATGCGGACTTTTCTAAAGAGAAGACTGAGTGGATAACGGCACCTCGGTTGTGTTCTCCGTCGTGGGATACGGCACTCGTACGTTGTTGATGTTCACTGTTTTAGGAAATGGCTGATGGATCCTGTCAGATACATCGAATGATAGTCATCTGTCAGGATCGGGGGCATTTATACCTTGCAGTTCACGATTGTAGCATTGCAAACACACAAATACTGTAAGTTGCGTTATAAGTGACAGTTCCGAGTGTTGCTTGGTTGCCTGCGACTTACGCTCATCCACCATGTTCTCCGCAACGATTCAGCAAACCGGCTGGGTGTTTCTGCCTTGCCATTCAAGCAAAGACTTGTTGACATATCGAATGCCCTCCAGGAGAGCGCGGTCATCTCCTGCAAGTCACCTGGGTGAAGGTACTGATATAGGCCCAGCACGCAACAGGCAAGCGGAGTCTCGGACTCTTTGGGGACGTGTGGGTGGAAGTTGGAGACTGAGAGTGAACGAACTCCCGTAATTTGATTCTGCGAGGCAAGCTCCAATGCCTCAAGCGCTCGTACACACAGGGTTTGCGACATGCTGGCTCGACCTTGACGCTCGACTTCGCTGAAAGCCTCGTCGGATTCTGGGTCTGGAATAAGAATGAGCAGTGCGTGCAACGCTAGCATCAGGGGAGATGAGGCCTCCAGTTGGATGTCTTCCTGAACGTGCATATCCGTCAGACTCGTGCTACCATCTTCCAGAGGTGGCGGGAGGATAGGGTAGATGGGATGTATCAGTCGGTAGTAGCCGCTTAGACTGCAAAACATTCATAGGTTAGCATCATGACTCTCTGACTTGGATATCATGACCTCACATTTCGGCATGGCTTCGATATTGGGAATACAACTCTTCATCGAGAAGAGCTATTGCTGTAGTGACCTCGTGGGGGCTGGCGCGAGGAAAAGAGGGCGCGCTGAAGATGTTCGCGAAGAAACTGTCCAATTCGGCTTCCGAGCCTCCCTGGAAGATGTCGTCGAATTGAAATGAATCCAGATCATCGTCAAAAAGCGTTGGAAGGAATCCACTGAAGCTTTCACCCCCCAGACCTGCGTCGGCCGTGTCTGCAATATTGGGACCAAGAGCTGTGTGCTGAGACGAGCTACGGCTTTCGTTGATGGCCAAGTCAATGACCCTCTGTGTATTATTATGTAGTCCAGTGCTTGAACGAGTCTGTCTCAGACCTCGGTGACTGACTGTGAAGACACATTGTCGTTCCATTCGCAAACACTAATACTCGACGTAAGCCGATGTTCACTCGGGACTCTGACACGACATGTGTGCACTCGATGGGACGTCTTACCCGCGCACAAGGGCTCCCGCCGCTGCATCGTACACGAGAAGCTCTGCTAGAGTCATGTCAGGCCATGGATACATGTAACGTCCGGGTTTCCGAATCTTTCAGACATACCAGGAGGTGCAAGCCGACTTGACCGGAGGTACCGCCAGCGTCTTACGAGAAGGCTGTCCACCCACCATCGCTGTCCTTCACCTGTGTGCTTGTCGTGACATATGGTGGAGGGCTGTTTCCGGTATGCTCTGATGGAGAAGGCCGAACCACAGGACACGCGTCTCCAAACCCCGATGCAACAAAGCCCGAGACACCGACGAGGTCTGACTTCACGTGGCTGCCCCCGCCTGCAGCCCTGAGTCAGTCAGGGCACATTTCTCCATGTCTTTCTCTATCCTTCATTCTATGTGGAGATGTTGGAGAAACGCCGAGTTCTCCAAACCAACGACAGTTGTCACGTTTGTGCAAAATGACAGACAACTCTAGACCGTACGTCTGCTCGTTCTGTGACCGAGGCTTCCGCAAGAGCGAGCATCTTCAACGGCACAGGCGCACCCGTGAGTTGCCGGCATGCCTGATTTACCGCGGGGCTCACCTCGTCCCACCAGCGAGCGTCCTTTCACGATGCTGACCCAGGGGCCCTCGTAGACACCAAGGAAAAGCCATACAAATGTGAATGCGGGCAGGCTTTTGCAAGACAGGATCTCCTGCGTCGCCACGAGCGCGTGTCTCATCGGCACCTTGACGATGCCTTGAGCGGAGCATGCGGCACAACTCGCCTACCCAGACGCCCTTCTGGGTGTTCCTCGCCTGGAGACCCTGTCAGTTTGACGAGATCATCGCAAGAGCCGCTTGCAGAAACGTCTGCCATTGGAGCCCCGTATGACAAGAGTCCAGATGCTGTCCCGAACACAGCTTCAGGATCGTCACTAGACAGGGCCTTGCCGCTTCCTCCCGAGTATCAGAACTTAGGTAGATAACCATGCAAGCCCGCACTGAATTATTGGACGTCGTTGAAAGCTTAGTTGGAGTGTTCAGGGGAAACAATGTTGGCTCCGCAGTCTGGAAAGCACGCGTTGTCAGACTTTCGACGCTTTTTCAGCAACAGTGGCTTGCAGCAAATTGCCGATAACCTACGTTTCCAGAGCCCAGACCGAGACGATAGCTGGACGGCTGTTCCTACGTCTGAAGTTCCATCTGCAAATGCCGGGCTTGCAACGGAGCCTTTGGCACAATCCTCAGCCATGAGCGGAAGTGAATCTCTGACGCAACGACGTAAGCCATCACCTCAACAAAAGTTTGCGTCGCCAAGCAATCGTAACATTTTAACACACTCTCAAACAGGACAATATTCCTCTGGCGTTTCCCGTACGGATTATCAAAAGGAGACCCCGGGGTTTGTGCCCCCATCGGACCAAGCATGCCGCAGATACCTCGCCTCCTGCGTCAAGAACTGCAGATTCGCTTTTATACGTGAACACATTCTCAACGACGATGTGCACCCTGCCCTTCGCTTTGCAATATTTGCGCTGGGCGCACTGTATCTGTTTGAAGCTCGCAATGCGAAGTCGATGTTCGACTTCAGTCGGGCCGCGGCACTCCAAGCCTGGACTGCCTCGCCAGAGTACGGCGGGCGTGAGACTTCAAAGTGAGTGGTTCAGGCAGCAACGGCATTCCGTACAGATTAGGCGAAGCTGACCGAACTCGGCCAAGAACTGTATCTGGTCATCTGCTCGCCGCTTTCCTCTTGCTCTCAGAGTTCGTCGGTTTGGATCAGCCGGTCCATCTTGTGGACGAACTCCAAGTTCTTGGAAGTGCCATATCCTTCTACGCAAGGATTTGCAATGATTCATGCGAAAAGACATCGGAGGCAATCGATAAATCTGTCGAGACCTGTCAGACATCCCGACTCGTGAGAGCTTATTCTGTATGCACCTCGGCATTACAAAGCTTCTTACTAGGCTTGTCCGAGATGCCTCGACCGAGCGAGTTCTTTCTTGAAATCCCTGCTCCAACATGGGCGCGGGTCCGATCCGACAGTAACACCCTCCGAGAGCCGGAACAGTTGCCTGGCTACTCTCAAAACGACAATATGAGTACACTGATGGAAGAAGTGATGTTGCATGTAGAGAGCGCAGGACGCTCAAGTAATGGCGACTTTTGTCTCTCAGAACTCGAGCCTTGGACAACGTTATCACTGGTTGCGTGTACAATCTCACGTCTACATTTGGCACGAGATGCAGTTGTGCTTGGGTTGCCTACGGAACCACTGGTTGCAGAACAGGACCGGCTTCTGTAAGTTGTCAATCACATCCAGTTTACTGCACTCCAACTGAAAGACTGGTGGGCAGGAAGATCCTGGGGTTCGTCAAGTCCAACATGAGCCGTCAAGCTTCTCGGTCATGGCTCCCGTCGCCACAGCAGCACAACACGCACGAAACGCACAGCCTGGTTTGTCTCGCGCATTTACGAGCCGTCTTCCATACGGACTTGAAGTACGACAGAGACCCCTCCCAACTTGCAGTGACGCTGAGAGATTTTCGATTCCGGGCTGATGAGAACGCCTCTCATTTGTTACTCTCGTCAGTCGAGAATTGCCTCGAGTTTTTGGAAGAGCCCGCGAATACGGGGTTCACGTACTACGTCCGCCAGAACGCCAGTCTTTGGGGTTTATCAAGCGTCATATGGGCATTTGAATCTGCTGTGTTCCTGAGCAAGTGGCTGGATCAATACAGAATCGGGACTTCGCCCGTTCAAGGTCAGTTGTTCACTTTTCTCTCGACATGCTCTCATGACTTACATCTAACCTACTCTTGTAGACGGGTTGGTGGAGCGAGCAAAGCATCTGGTGACGATGGCATGGTCATCAGTGCACGATGATGTTAACTTACCAGATGAAGTCGAGTCGGACAGCCTGCCGCGGTTGACTTTGGGGTTTTGGGGACGTCTTCTCGGAGCCCTTGAGGCCAAGCCGTTTGCATTGCGCCTAGGAGCAGCCCTTGATGTCTTGGCCTCGTCTCATGATTTGCCCCCAAGAACATGATGATGCCAATTAATTGTAAAAAACAGATGATCTATTTGCGTGGTTCCTAATGCTTGCAATATTGATCTTTTTGCCCATTGCGACCTCCGTGCTCGTCCCGAGAAGAATGTCAGGCTGTGACAAATGCTGAACTATACTGCTCAAGAAAAGAGAATAAAGGACCCGAGGACCAGCAATGGCTTCCTATGCAACTGGGTGTTATATAATCCAATCCTTGAATCGATACCAGGTTCTGTCAAAGTGCCGCCAGTTACGAGAGACGATTCGATCCGGCAACTGGTTATGCGTAGTCAACTATCATTCAGGTTGCGCCCATTCGAAGCACATGTTATGGGCTAAACACCACGTACCCAACCGAGTCCTTGACCCACCTCGACGGCGACGTTCTCCAACTCGGGGCCCCTTCTCCAAACACCCCGGTGAATGAGGTCAGAACCATGGGCCGTGGAAACAATACTTAAACAACACGACGTCTCCCGAAAGTCAAGTCTCCCGTCATTGACTCTCTATCCCACCGTCGGCTTTCTTACGAATCTTCGACTACTTCAAACAAGGACACTTCTTTCTCGGTAGCTCAACGCCTTGTGTGCAGCCATATCATTGTCAGCCAGGTACCTACCCACCTACGCATCTAGTCCATCTCTCTCATACGTCAAGCATCGGATTTTTATTCTATATAACCAAGTCGATGCTGACTATTGTTCCCGCAGGTCCTCGTCTTCATTCACATCATCTCCGCCACGGCTTAACACGACAATGTCTTCAATCACATTCAACAGCCCCCCCGGCGCCGGTCAAAAGCACGGCGAGCTCTGCCACTACTCCCAGTCCGTCGACCTGGGCAACGGCGTCGTCAAATGCGCTGGGCAGGGAGGCTGGGATCCGCAGACGGGGGCCCTCGACGCCAACGACACGCAGAGGCAGGTCCAGCTGGCGCTGGAGAACGTCGACGTCGTCCTCAAAGCCGCGGGCTTGCGGGGGTGGGAGGACGTCTACTCGCTGCGGTCGTATCACTGCGATATCCGCGCTTCCTTCGACCTGACCGTCGAGGCTCTGAAGAAGCGCATCCCGGACCACCGGCCGATCTGGACATGTATCGCGGTCCCGCACTTGGCCTTTCCGGGAATGCTCATTGAGCTCGAGGTCGAAGCCAAGCGCCAGGAATAGATAGGTTACCTGATGGGGATGGATAAGGAAGGGGAGGCTGTCAGCTGAAATCGAATGCCAAGAAGTGCCGATTACAACTGTCTTTCCTTGAGTTAATCCATGGATACAGCATGCTGCGAATTGGCTCAAAGTATCTTGGCCACATGTAATCGGTTATGCTTGTCGAAGGGTGTAACCTCATCCCATGCGAAGCTATTGGTCGCAACAACGTGCTTTACGTCGACCAGATAGAAAGGTGTGCTATCAAATAACTTCCGCCCCCATACATTTTCCACAACATCGAAGCTCCCAACCGCTGGGAAAAAAAAAACTCATCGAAGACGGGCTGAAGGGACAGACGGCGGTGAGAATCCTTCGAGACTTGTCCAGAAATTCCACCCGACTCCGCGCGGACTTGGAATCGAGCAACCCCTGTCTCGAATCCCAAATCAGTATCCTCGTTCTAAGACCCAATCGGAGCAAGGCAGAAGCTGCAGGTGTATGCAGGGTGATGGCGGAACCCGTCCAACGTCAGATCACTGTTGGTCCCCCCCCCCTGCCTGTGAGCGCCACCCACAATTTCTACTGCTAGTCCAATCCTTTCGAAGAGGCTTCAATGTCGTTATCTGGACCAAATATCGCTTCTCCAGGCGGTTTGTGGTGTAGGCTCAACCCAACAGCCCGGCGGGCTGGCTGTGTGTGCCTTGACGTTGACTGCGCCGCGTCGCTGCAGGTGTTCGGTCTAAGTCGTCAGCTCGTTCCCTCTCGCGAATCAAGGTCGTAACTTGGTTTGAATCCCGCAGTCTCTTGCTAGCCTTCACGACTATAAAGCCATCGCCGCCACTGTCCTCCCCCCGTCATGTATTACTGTGACCAAGCACTCGTTTTCCCCGTTGGACCGGATTGAAAAACCATCACCCGCAACATAGCCGTAGGCCGCTCGCCAGAACCATGTCTCTCGCAGCCTTTCGCAACTGGCGCACGCAGTTCTACCCTCCCAAGCCGACTTTCACGGAGGAGCACGTTGGGCCTCAGAACGGTCGCGTCTTCATCGTCACGGGCGGCAACGCAGGCGTCGGCTTTGAGCTGGTCAAGATCCTCTACACTACGGGTGCCACCATTTACATGGCATCGCGTTCCAAGGTGAGTGACCGTGTCAGCACTTCCCCCCGGATGCTGAAGGTCGAACTATTCTCCACGCTCGTCCGGCGTTCCGCCGTCACCCCGGCCCGGTCGGTGCGGCCCCACATCTCCGTGTAACGCCGTCCGAGCGAGTACCGAGACTGACCATTCCCTTCTTTGATGCTGTTGCTAGGAACGAGCCGAAAAATCAATCGAAACAATCACAAGCGCCGCCTCGAAGCTCAAGAACCCCGGGTCAGTCAAGTTCCTACACCTGGACCTCAACGACCTGGACATCGTCAAGTCTGCCGCCGCGTCCTTTGCGCAACAGGAGCCCAAGCTCGACGTCCTCTGGAACAACGCCGGCACGGGCGGCCTAGCACTGCCGGTCGGCTCCAGGACCAAGCAGGGCATGGAGTCCATGATAGGCATGCACTGCGTCGCCGCGCAGCTCTTCACGCACCTCCTGCTCCCCCAGCTCCGTGCCGCCGTGCCGGACGCCCCCCGGGGCTCGGTCCGCGTCGTGTGGACCTCGAGCTTCCTCGCGGACTCGCTCGCGCCCGCCAACGGCGTCGAGTTCGAGCTCCTCGATAAGGGCACCAACGACCGCGCGCGCAACTACGCTCACTCCAAGGCCGGCAACTGGCTGCTCGGGCGCGAGATGGCAACCCGCTACGGCGCCGAAGGCATCGTGAGCGTCACCCAGAACCCCGGCAACCTGAAGGCGGGGTCGTACGTTGGGACCCCGGCCCTGGCCATGTATCTCTTCGAGCTGTTCCTCCTCCACGAGACGAAGCTTGGTGGCTACACGGAGTTGTACGCTGGGCTCTCGCCCGACATCTCGCTCGAGAATAACGGCGCCTACGTCATCCCCTGGGGACGTGTGCGGCCGGACAAGGACTGCCCGAGGAAAGACATTGTAAATTCCATGAGACCTGAAGCAGAGGGCGGGTCGGGCTACGCCCAAAAGTTCTGGGACTGGTGCGAGGAGCAATGGAGGCCCTTTGTCTGATCGGCACGAGACAAGATAGATTGGCGAGGAGGCGGACCTCATCCGAAGGTGCTATGTGGCAGGATGTTTTATCGTCTCAAGCGTTTGATCATTTTTAAGTTTCTCATTTGCTCAAAGGCGTTGAAAATTCAACTGTGAGGCTCTCTGAGAGGTGTTCTTCACCGAGGTAATCAGTTTCCCGAAGTGGGAATAGGGATCTTACCGGTCCATGTTGTTTTCAAAACCCTGTATAAACTGCAACAAACCATCATCTCGTCCACCAATTCTCGCAACTCGTAAACTTTGGTTTTAGTTCATCACTCCGTGAACGGTTGTACTACCGAAGGATCGGTTGACAAATCTTTCTCCTGCCCTTCAAGGCCAGATCTTACTTCAAGGATTGGTACGATCCCAGAAAGAGACTTTTTATGATGACATCAAGGGCTCACGGTTCGTTCAGCCGCAGCATCTCCCAAAACGAAGACCAACCACTCGAACCACGGCGTGCTAATGGGCAAGGAGGAGAGAGTGGTGCCGCCAGACAGCCAGTAACTTGCCGCACTGCTAACAACAGCCCTACATATTATTAGAACGTTCGGGCCGACTTTAACCTTCTACAAGCCCCGAGGCTATCGTGTGTTCGGACATGAAACTTTCATTTAGGGCAGACTCGAGGAGGATTAGATGGTACTTCCACAAGGCTCTCGCTCCTGTGCACCAAGCGCGTGCCTCTCAACGTCGATCCGCTTCGTCCTTGGCTCGACATGGTTCAGTGGTAAGCGGGCGGCTAAAGACCTGCAGAACCACCTAATCAAGTAACTGGCGCTAAAGTCAAAAGGTTCGTCTCTCCCAGCTGTTAGAAAGTTTAAAAAAAAAAAAAGTTGATAATAAACAAAATTAAATAAAAAGAGGAAAGGAAAGGAAAAAAAAAAATCCCAGGAAACACCCGACGGATGTCTCCTCCCCCTCTTTTTTCTTCAGACAAACATCCATCCCTTGTCGATCGTCGCATGTTGGAACTTGCCACCCGGTCATGCAGGGCATCATACGTCGTGTCCCGGGCATCATCACCCTCTTCAAAAGTTTGGCTGGCGTGTTTCAAGTCCGCCTCGACCGATGTGCCGAACGAGGAGTTTGTTACCAATGTCTACCCCGCCTGCCAGACTTGAGGGCAGAAAGTAGTGTTTACCACTGAGTTTAGCCGTGCAGCTTAAACCTCGCTTATGACAGATTCGGTGAAATGGTTAGGATTGCACCTAAAGCCTACTGTGGTTGCAGGCCAAAGTTGTTTTAGCCACCCTGCCAAGTAGATTTTGGGGATGTAGCCACACTCAGCTTCGCAAGAGTACATCCAGCAACTAAGGCATGTATGTACACACGCATTCACATGTCAACAGGGGCCAGGTTTGCTAGCCTAACCTTGCAGGCTACACAGCACAACGATTAAACTTACCACAGACCATAGTATGTGTGTGGAATGACGGACAAAGAGATTGCGTTATTGTGAGTTTGGCCCCTCTCCATGCCATCTCCTCAAGTATATAACAGTCCCCCGTCTACAGAATTCATGCGTTATAAATCATGATGAATAAACTCGGCTTCGAGCTTCCCGCCCTCGGAATTTGAAAGTTATCAGCGTCTCGTCGTGGTTCACCCGCCCGACCTTGCTGCGCTTGAAAAGCAAAGCACACAATCCCGAACCCGTACCCCAACGATGAACGCCTGGGTCGTTTTCATACTTCTCGCTCACGTCACTGCCTGCTCCGGCGCGATATCCGGGTCCGTAAGTACGACCTTCCCCCCTTTGCGAGCCCAATCATCCGCTTCAAAACACACAAACTCGAGCGGGGCCACTTGACTGAACCGAGAGGGATAGAAAAAGAACGGCGCGCTACGGAAAGCGCCGGTTGGAGACTTCAAATGCGTCTTGGGAGGAGGTGAGCAGCTCGCTCACCCCGTGACCTTTCAGTACATGGGCACACGCCAGCGCGAGACCTGCGTACTGACACTTACAAACCTACAGCGTACTGCGCGGCCGAGATGGAAAGCTGCATGCTGTGCTGGAACGTCTTGTCTCGGTGGCCTACGCCAACTGAGTAAATTATGAGACCATGGTAATGTTAGTTGCTGAGGCTGGAATCTCAAGAGAATGGAGAAGCCTACCGCGTTGTCCCTCCCTCTGCTTCATAAAGGAGACATGGATGGAGTTTCTCGTTGAGCCATCCACGTAGTCAAATATCTCGTTCAACAGGGCCATTCGGTAGAAGTGGGCTGGTGTTTTGGGCAAACTGATTATAACAGGACGCGTCTTTTTTTTTTTTCTTCTTTTTTTTTTTTCTTCTTTTTTTTTTTTCTCCTCGATTTATATCCCCAACCAGGGCTACGGAATTAACATCTTTGCTGTATGTCCGGTAGACAGTAACAAAGTCTGAATGGCCACAAGGAGAAGTTGAAAACGATCGTTCAAGTGACCTTGCTACTTCGATCCCATAGTATACAAGTAGGGTGCTTTGTGGAGAGCGGAAAAGTAGCAGCAGCAGTAACGGCCACAGGGGTATCACCATGAGACTTAGGTGGAATGACAGGTGATGGCCTCCTTGAGGAACACTGGATGGATAGATGTAACATACCTCCCGGAGCTGCATCAATGTCGAGGGATTCGGAACTACCAAGCGTTAAATCGTATGTCGGGTGTACTGCTAGATAGTGTAGGCAAAAACTCCACCAGTAAAACGCTAGCATCACCTACAATACAATGTAATGGTATAGTCCGGTTTATTCGAACTGTTGTTCAAGTCTACTTCTATGGACAAAGGAAATGCAGTGTGTTACAGGTAGGTATATATCGTCAACCCGGACACCTATCCCGATGCACCATCCCCCCCGACTCCGTTACGATGCAAGCCTTATCGTTACAGCAAAAAAAAGACAACGAAAAACAAACAAACCCCTTCTATAGCATTGGTATCTCTTTTCAGCCGGAAAAAAAAGTTTCTCTCCTTAGAAGCAAAAGACGGCATCCGACATCTTGGCGATGGCGCCGGGCTTCTCAAAGCCCAGGTTCGCCAGCGACTTCTTGGCGCCGGCCACCATGCCCGGCGGGCCGCACAGCATAACGCGCGAGCCGTCGCCGGGGGCGGGAAAGCGCTCGGCCATCATCTCCTGGGTGACGTAGCCCACGCCGTATGCCCAGTTCTCGGGCGGCGCATCAAGCAGGTAGTGCAGCTTGAGGTTCTTGGGGTACCGTCTCGCAAAGGCCTCGAGCTCGTTCCTCAGCAGGATATCAGCCTCGGAGCGGTTGGCGTATATAAGGCTGACCTCGGTGGTGTCACGGTCGTCTTCGCAGATGGCACGGATGAGCTGGTACATGGGGGTGATTCCGGTGCCGCCGGCAAGCATGCCAATCTTCTTGGCCATGTTGGGTTGATAGCGCATGGTGCCCTTGGGGCCGCGGAAGAGCACCTCGTCGCCGACCTCGAGGTTGGCGAGATACTTGCCCGTCAGCTGACCGTCCGGGTAGCAGCGGATGACAAGCTCGAGCTTGCCGAGGTCCGAGTTGTTGGAGGTGGGCGTGTAGGACCGGCTGACGGACTTGCCGTCGATCTCGGCCTTGATGGAGACGTGCTGGCCGATGGGCAGGCCGAGGACGGTAGTCGGCGTGGGCAGCTCGAAAACGAAGCGGTAGACGTTGGGGGCAAGCAGGGTCTTTTCGGCGAGCGGGAGCGGGTGGTATGAGACCGGGTCGAGCCAGCCGCGCTGGTTGAGGGGGTTGGGCTTGGCGACCTTGGGCATCTTCTGGTGCGGGCGGTAGTGCATCGGTGTGATTTCATAGTGGAGGAGCTTGGAGGCCTCCTTTGCGGCGATGGAGCCGGCGACGGCGAAGAAGGCCGAGGCGACGGCGAAGCCCTCGACGAAGCCGAAGCCGGTGCGCTTGGTGCGGGCGGCGCCGCCGAGGGACAGCCATGAGGGCAACTGGAGGTTGAGTCTCTGGATGGCGGCGATGGCGTCCTGGCCGGCCGGGGTGGACGAGGCGTGGCGGGCGGCGACGGCGCCGAGGCCGATGAAAAGGGCGGCGGCGGCGGCCTGAGATGCGACGCGAGCGGCGGAGCCGGCGGTGGAGGAAGCCGGGGCGGCGGTTGTGGACTTGGAAGCGAGGCGGACGGCCTTGGGGGCGGAGCGCTTGTTCACGCCCTTGAGCTTACCGACGCGGAATGTGGCCATGATCTCAGAGGCGTCCTCGGAGTGGCCTGCATTATCAAAGGCTTCTGTGGCGTCGACGCCAGCAGCCTCGACGAGCACATCTGCGCCGCCGGGGTGGTCATGGATGTACTTTGAGACGTCGTAGACTGGGGGGGGGGGAAGGGGGGTAAACGTTAGCTGAATGTTTGCTTGGATTATCTAGGTCGGCGAGCAAGGGCCATACCTTCACCGTGGATGACCATCCAGCAGTCGTTGGCTTCCCTGTGGGCAGCGACCTCCTTGGCCGTGAACTCTGGGCCTTCTGTTGTTGCCATTGTGTGTAGTTGTGTGTGGTTGTATTTGAAATGTGGTAATTGAGTGCCTGTTTTATCAGGATACCTCTAAATGGAATCGAGAAGAGGGGAACTAATATATGTCGAGCCACTGTTCAGGAAGGGAGGTTTGCGCCGATATAAGGGAGAAATTGCTGTCTTGTGCAAGGTGACAGAAAAGATGAGTCTCTTGTCGATCGTGATGTTGACAAGGTATACGAATACAGTAGAGTAGGACAGAACCCCTTTTTTTCTTGCGCCCAAGAGGGACGGGCTTCAGGACGAGGCATACTAATATTTATCGAAAAGATGATGGATGGCGGCGACATGCGCGGAACGACGGCCGAGCCTAGGTAAGGGCAGGGGAAACTCCACAATTAGACGAAAAGCCAGAAGCATCGGTCGGTGGTGGTCTTGGACATGGAGCGATAGGGCGCCGAGTGGGAAGAAGGGTAATGTCCGAAAGGGGAAGATGCCGAGGTTCGAGATGATGTGGAACTGGGCTCCTCCGATCGAGTCGAGCTTGGTTGGAGCCAGCCAGCCAGCCTTGGAGTTGAGATGGAGACGACGTCAGATAAGTTAGGGATGGATAGACCAGGATGTTTGGGGGGATGGAGACAGACAGACAGACGGGAAACACCCCCGATGACGATTCGGCCGGTCGGTGGTCGTTCGCATCTGACAAAGTGCAGCGACGGGATTGGATGCCGGAACGGCGACGTATCCGTGTGGACCTTCTCTCCACTCCGTTTGTGCCTCGGCGGCCCCGATGGGATGAGAGTGACTGATCAAGCTCGAGTGCCTTGTTTTTGTGTTGTTGCGCGAGTCGTAGTCTGTCGTCAATGGCCAAGACACACCCGAAAACGACGACGATGACTACGCCGCCCGTCGAAGCGTCCATGTTTCAATCCAACGCCTGCGATGATAGTCGTGTAGATCGGCTTGGCTTTTGAAGAGACGCCATGTCGAATGTAATGGGAAAGTGATGGAGACAGGGGGGATGTATGACAAGGAGACAAAAAAGACAAGATACGAGGGAACAAACGATTGCCGGTGGAGGGCCAAGAGATGCCAATACCTAAGGTACCTAAGGCAGGTAGGTAGGTACCTTAGGTGGAGGAGGCTCTCTCGGCTCTGCAACAGCGCTGTAAAAGCAGCTGTTACAGTGGCTCAGCGGCCGAGGGACAGCGTCAACAAAGAACATGGCCAATGGCAAAACAGGAAAAGACCGAGATCTACAGTGTAGTTACGTGAGCGGCTAACTAAGCTAACTAAGCTAACTAAGCGAGCCGAGGCCACGGATTTCGGGACTCGAACGGCGTGGCCGGTACGTACTGGTTGACCCACCAGACCCACCCACCGCCACTGCCCTGCAAAATTTTGATTTTTGCCTTTTTTTTTTTTTTCCCTTCTCGTTTCCTCACCACCACACCAACCAGCACATCACATCACCACTTCTTCTCTCGTTCCTCTCCCCTCGATATACCATCCCTCGCCCAGCCACACTCAACCACCGGCAGCAAAGCTTATCAAATTATCCCGACCCTCAGATCCCTGCCGTCACCTCGGCACCTTGACTCTCGAGCTTCCCTTAGCGCAGATCACCCTTGTTTAGCCCTATCAATGCGCATCAAACGAGGCTCCAAATCTCCGATTTTTCGACTCCCCCCCCTGCCACCATTCATTCCATTTTGCTCGACCGTCTATTGCACCGTTCCGCCTTTTCGATGTCTTCTTCCGCTGTCGCCATGCCATGCCATGTCAGAACCAGAAACAGTCTGGACCGCGGCTCTCTGCTCAAAGCTCCCCGCCCTCCTCCGTCCCCGTCAACTTGTCTCGTTCCATCATCTGCCATCCTATCGCGGCCCGCTCTTTTCGGACTTGTGCGCCCATGAAGTCATAGTGCCCCCCGTAAAGGGGTCCTTGGACACCGGACATGAACCTCGGCAGGCCACTTTTCTGCCAAAACACCGCAGCTCTTCGGCCTGTTCCCACCGAAAGTCTTGACAGTGGCCATTGCCTACCTTTGGATTGGTTAACCTTGCCTCCCTATACAGTACACGTGTGTCTGTCTGTACTGGAGTACCTGTCGCATTGCCCGTTGTGATGTACGATGGGTACGTACTGCTTTGATTGCCTGCCATCTAGGTGCTTTCTCCCTACTTATATATCGTGAACCGTCTGCATCCCCCCCCAATCAGCCAGCCACGCTTTTTGACTTGGAACATTTGTCTTGATATCACTGTCTCTGATACAACTATCACATTCTTCCTGATATTCTGGGCTTGAACTTTTCCATCTTAGCCACCGAGCTTCCACGCAAACATACGCATACGCTTCACACACCACACATCACCGCCATGTCATCACAACGCTTCTACCTGCTGGGTGAAGACCCTTCAGCCACAACAGAGTTCGACATCCCCGCCTCGATAGATGAGGAGGGCCTCCAGCATCTCGCTGCCTCTCACTTTGCCGTCGTCGACCACAAGGGTAAGTTAACTCCTCTTCTCCATTATGCCTAACCACCATTACCACCACCACCACCACCTACAATCGACACACCATACTGACGCTTCACAGGCGTCGGCTTCGTCTTCGCAGATGATGCCCTGACAACAGTCGCCGACGTCCTCGCCGCCGAGGGCCCCGTGGCCATCACCATCGACGGCCACGCTGTCCGCGACGTCCCCGGCCCCCAGGGCCTGCCCTTCATCGGCAACTACTTCGAGGTCTACCCTGACCACCTCGGCAACCACCAGCGCCTATTCGAGAAATACGGCCCCCTCTTCAAGACCACCAACATGGGCTCCACCATCTACCACACCAACGACCCGGCCCTCGCCAACATCATCTTCTCCGAGAGCGACTTCTTCACCAAGAACATCATCCCCGGCCACCCCCTCTACCCCATCAAGAACCAGGAGTCGGGAGTCTTCCTCGGTGACACCGATACCCCCGAATGGAAAGAGGTTCACAAGTTCCTGCCTCCGGCCCTTGGACCGCGCGCCGTGCGCCATTACGCCCCGACCATGCAGAAAACCGTCGAGGATGCCTTCAAGGTCTTTGACGAGCTCGACGACAGGGACGAGGCCTGGAACGTCTACCCTTACATGCTCAAGCTCGGCTCCCAGGCCGTCGGCAAACTCGTCCTCGGCATGGACTTCCAGCACTTCACCGCCGTCGACGCGCGGCCCCACGAGATGGTCATGCGCATTGCCCAGTCGCTCGAGCTGAACAAGAAGATCACCTCCATGGGCAGCTGGTACGCCTCGCTGCCCTTTGGCGACCCCAAGCGCCTGCGCGACGCCCGCGCCCGCATCGTCGACATGATGAACGAGTCTATCAACAACGCCTCCAGCGGCGGCACCGAGAACCTCGAGCTGCAGGAGGCCGCCCTCCAGGCCGACAACATGGTCGACTACGTCCTCCGCGCCAGCGACTCCCGCGGCAACAAGCTGCCCCGCGAGCGCATCATGGAGCCCCTCGTCGTCGCCACCGGCGCCGGCTTCACCACCACCTCCTCCCTTCTCTCCTGGTTGCTCTACGGCCTCGTCGCCTACCCCGGCATGCAGGAGCGCCTGCTGCAGGAGCTCGTTGACCACGGCTTCGACGAGAACACCCAGATCACCGCCGATCTGACCCAGAAGCTGACCTTCCTCGACAAGTATATCAAGGAGACGCAGCGCCGCCACAACCCCTCGTACCAGCCCGCCCGCACATCAAAGGTCGACTTGATCCTCCCCGGCGGCTACAAGCTGCCCAAGGACTCCATCTGCATCCCCGCCCTCCACCACATCCACAACAACAACCTCGTCTGGGACAACCCCGCCCGCTTCGACCCGGACCGCTGGGACACGGACAAGGTCAAGAACCGCCCCAACGCCTCCTACATCCCCTTCGCTACGGGCCCCCGCATGTGCATCGGCTTCAACTTCGCCCTCCAGGAGGTCAAGGTCTTCCTGCCTAAGCTCATCTACCGCTACAAGTTCACCATGGCCCAGGACGGCCCCGTCGACTACGACCCCATGTTCCAGCTCATCCGGCCCAACAACTTGTACGTGCGCGCCGAGAAGAGAGTCAAGTGGCCTCCCCGCTCCGAGGCGTAATTGGGCGGCGGATTTGCGTGTATAACAAAAAGGTAGAGTAAAGAGGAGGATTGAAGAGGAGGATATTAGGTTGAAGAGTTCATTTGTACCATCATTGTCGGTGTATACCCTCGGAGCATTGCTTGGCGCAGATAGGGGCTGGTTGGTTGGGTAGATCTCATGATTATAGACTTGGAGTTGGATGTAAGATCCAGACTAATTGAAAAGGTTCTTTCAAATATGAGCCAATGTTTCGTGAATTTCTTTTTTTTTTTTTAAATTGCTGTAATACGTCGGCCCTGAGAATCATGGGCTGAAGACGGCTTGAAATCTCTACATATTGCGCGTAGAGGCTCTGCGATAATCGCGCGCTGAGCGACGGACGTGGTACGCTCGGCACACGGAGCAAAAGGCGGCCGGCGCGGGGCCGGATGGACCACTGTTCCGGAGCCGGAGAATGCCCGGACCGGCCGGCCGGCCCGGGCGAAGAGCCTCGACACCGAGCCTTCTCTGGGCCTCACTCATCCCCTCGTCTCAACAAACTGCTCGGCCCCAAACTCCCCAGCCATGTCAATCTTCAACAGGCCCTTGTCCACAATCTCGGCCCGCCGCTCCCACAGGTCGTCGACGTCCCAGTTCGCCGCCACGAAGCGGCCGTCGAGGAACCTCGCTGCCTCCGAGCACAGCCACACGGCCGTCCCGCCCACCAGGCCGGGAGTGTCGAGCGCGAAGGGGCGGAAGTAATCCGACGTCATGTCCGTGTGGACGAGCCCCGGGTGCAGGCCGACGGCCGTGACGTTGCCGCCCGTCTCGGCGGCGACGTGGGCGGCGAGCTGCTGGCTCGCGAGCTTGGCGAGAAGGTACGAGCTCATGCCCGGCACGACCCAGTGCGCGATGGTGGTCACGTTGACGATGGTGCCGTGGGACGCCTCCGGGAGGGAGCGGAGGAAGTGGAAGGTCGGGTAGAAGGCGCCGCCGATGTTGGTCGTCTGTCACAACATTACGCGGGACTCAGTCACGGGGGTTTGGGGGGGGCAAGTGTACGGACCCCGACGGGGATTCGAGGGACCGGCGAGGGGGAGGGTTCGGTACTTACCAGGTCGTCCATCCAGACTTTGGGGTCGCTCGTCGTGATTGTGTCGAGCGCCGTCTGCACGGCACCGTTGTTCACCAGCACGTCGGCGTGGCCGTACGTCGCCTTCACCCTGTCGAAGAGCGCCGCGACGCCCGCCGCGTCCGCCATGTCGACGGGGTAGACCAGCGTCTCGACGTCTGCGTTGAGCGCCCTGACCTCCTCGGCGACGGCGTTGAGCCTCGACTCGTTGCGGGCGACGAGGACGAGGGCCTTGGGGCCGGCTTTGGCAAAGGCCGGCACAAGTCCCTTGGCAAGAGGGGAGGATGTCAGCATTTGGTTCCCTCTGAAACGTGAGTTACCCGCCGTGGTAGACGCGGCATGAGCTTTTATTACCTGTCCGCCAATGCCGCGGCTCGCCCCGGTGATGATGACGACCTTGCCCGCCAGGGAGAGCTTGGGGTCCGCGGGGTCGATGGCCGGGTACTCTTCCCTGTGCACGCGTTTCGTGAACTGCAGGGCCTTGACGTAGAAATCGGGCGGGAGGGAGGCCATCTTGGTGATGTTATATTCACAACAATCTTGGGGAAGGACTTGGATCGGAACAGAGACATCCAACATCATGTGCGGGACTGCGACCTATTTATCTTCCAGTTCATCATAAACAATGTTACTTGTCTCGTCTTCGCTGGCAGTCAGACGTCTCGCTTCCATGTAAGCACTAAGCGCCCCTCTCTTGATGGATCATGAAGAATCCTACGGACGCTCGAGTGAGAGACCCAACGCACCGAACGCCGTCAGCTTACATGCAACGTGACAGCGATCAACGAGCGTCTATGCTGCATGCGTGCCGTGTGTGTGTGTGTATGTGTTTGTGCCACAGCGTGCTCACGCATCCTTCTCCTCCTCCACGCCGACCATCTTACACGACTCCCTCCACAGCCGCGCCGCCTTCTCCGCGTCGTACGCCCACGGCGCGTACCCCGGGTCCGTCGAGGTCATGGAGTACCCCGCCGGCGCCGGCCCCGCCTCGGCGCAATCAGCGAGGTACCGGCCCCCCTTGCCCTCCCACTCCCGGCTCAGCGCCGCGAACACTGTCGTCGCGGCGCCCTGGGCCGGGCTCTTCAGCCCGGCCATCAGCCTCGCGAAAGCCTCCTCCCCCATGTGCGCCTTCATCGCCTCGACGTCGACCCGGTCCCGCGTCTTCTCCGTCGGGATGGCGCCCGGGTGCACCGAGAGCGCGCGCAGGCCGCGGGGGCCGTAGCGCCGCTCGATCTCGTTCGCCGTGTAGATGTTGGCCGTCTTGGACTGTCCGTACGCGGCGAGGGGCTGCTGTTCGAAGGCGCCGGTCTCGTCGAAGTGAAGGTCGTGGAACCGGATCTCGCTCGCGCGGTGCGCCATCGAGGCGACGACCACGACGCGGGAGTTGAGGGCCGGCGTCGCGGAGGCGAGCAGGGATGCTTTGAGGAGCTGGAAGAGGAGGAAGTGGCCGGCGTGGTTGGTTCCGAGGTGCGACTCGAAGCCGTCGGCCGTCTTCGTCTTGGCGTCGACCATGATGCCTGCGTTGAGGATCAGGATGTTCAGGCGGCCCTGGCTCTGGGCGAGGAAGTCTTCTGCCCCGCTCCGCACCGAGTCGAGGCTGTCGAGGGACATCTTGACGATGTGCAGCCCGCCTTTCACGTCCGCGGTCGCCGAGGCCGTGATGTCCTCGATGGCCCGCTGGCCCTTTTCGAGGCTTCGGACGCCCAGGAAGACAGTCATGCCGGCCGCGTAGAGGGCGCGGGCGGTCTCGAGGCCGATACCCTGGTTGGCGCCCGTCACGAGGGCCGTCTTGCCGACGAGCTTTCCAACCAGGCCTTCGTCCTCGACGATTTGCAAGGCCGTGGGACGGGCGTCGCCCATGCCTTGGGGGTTTTGGTGGACGGCAGCGTATCTGGACATGTCGGTGTTGGTAAACGTTCAGGTTACGAAGTGATTTATGAAAGTGGTGGTGTGCTGCTGAGGGTCTGGGAATTCCGATGACTACGAGCTACAGAAGCGTGAGGGTCGACGAGACCCGGCAGACTTATACGATTTCATGGCTTGGGCTGTTGACTCTATCGTCTACGCATGGCTGTTGAACAATATAGTTTACGGAGCAACCCGCTGCTGCCTCTTCGTATACACACTCCTATACGAACCCGAAAGAGAAGCGACCAATACGCGTCGAGATATCCCAAAGTGGCGGTCCTATGAGAGCGACCATAACTCCGCCAGCACGAGAATAGGTCTGCGGAGACTTGTTGTGTTGTGGACTGCTTGGACACGGAACGCACAACAGAGTATAGAGTTGAGACTAGCGAAGCACGAGCATGGTTGTCTGTCGCGGGACGCACCGAGGCGGAGATTGACCCTGCGGAGTTTCCACGATTCGACACCAGTACAGAGTATATCGTAGCGGAAATGGCCCCAGTGGAACTCCGGCTATTGGCTTTGATAGCTGGTCGTGTACAGTCTCGGGCTCACTACATCGAAAGAATATCAGACGAGTTTCTGTCTTCGATTTTGTCCTTATCCACAATGTGTGCCCCGTTGGCGGAGTTTCCTAGACTCGGCCTGAGTCAAGCAGTCGGGCCTGGGCATGTTGTTAGAATGTACTTGACGAAGAGTAGGTGGAATTAACCATTGTGCTCTCAGAAGCGGACACGGCTTCACGGGCGACAGAACAAACTAACGCAGCATCCATCTAAGCAACCGAGTAAGCTTCGCTGGCAGCTGAAAGCTTTGCCTGTCATCAAGTTCGGTAACTGTCTAGAAGTCTTCTGCCAGAAATGCTGCACCAGCTTGCAAAAGTCTTTTGTACTACGTAGTCAACCCCGGCCTGTGAATTCTATGTTTCATCTTGTATACCTCTGTTGAGCTCGCAGAGGTCCGGTCCTGGCGGCTCATTGTCCGTTCGTGCCAGCAACCCTGTGGGCGACTCCAAGAAAGATCGTGTCCATCAAACCCTCAAAACCGACGAGCACCACTGTACTGGAAAACAACCTTGGCCGGCTTAGGCAAAGCTTACAAACGGTTCACATGGAAGCAATGAGGTCACCCACAACCTCGTATCCTGCTTCCTAGGCCAAATTAAACTTCTGGTGTTGGCTTAACCAAACAGTCCGCCGATGCCAGGACCGCCATGCATTCCGTGGCTTCGCACATCGAAGGCGCAGACACGAGGTGTATTACGATGACGAGAGCGAAGCCACACACTCTACTCGGACCGAGAAAGACCTCATTCGACGACTCATCCCATCGATATACACAGGCCGCTCTCTGCTCGGCCCCGTGACGTGTAGCGCGGAAGTCCGGAGAGATCAGATGGAGTTTCATGACTGGCATAACACAACCCGAATGCGCAGCTTGCCAGCTCTAGGTTTCCAGCTCGGGTGTGCCGAGGCACTCTGCGGTTCCCAACCATAAAGCAGCAGGGTTTTCTTTTCAAAGTATTCAAACCTTGCGGCAGAATCTTGTTTACCATCCTCCCAACAACCCAGCTTCGCCAGCAGCAGCAGCAGCAGCAGCAGCAGCAGCAGCAGCACCAGCAGCAGAAGCAGTATCAATACACACACCACGATGCCTCCGTCAACCTCGCCCGGCGGCCTCGGCAAGGGCAAAGTCACCTTAACCGGCGCCGAAGAGACGCTCCTCCTCACGCTCCTGGCCCGCGCCCAGGACGCAGAGTCGTCCCGCCCCGTCCTGAGCGACCAGTACGCCGTCGAGCTTGTCTCCCGAGTCCAGGAGCAAGGGTACGACTTTCAGCGCGCGACAGGCGGCGGCGGCGGCGGCGACGTGCCGAAGGTGTCCTTCTTCGTCGTCTCGGTCGCCATGCGCGCCAGGATCCTGGATATTTGCGTCGAGAAGTTCCTGAGGCGGCACCCGGGCCCCGCCACGGTGCTGCATCTGGCCTGCGGCATGGACTCGCGGAGCCTGCGCGTGCGGTGGCAGGGCGAGGGCCGGGTCTGGATCGATGCAGACCGCAAGGAGGCCGTCGAGCTGCGACGGAAGCTCATGGAAGAGCCGGACCCGGGCAAGGGCGAGTACCGCCTGATCCAGCCGGACATCCACGACGACTCGTGGCTCGCCGACTGCAAGATCCCCGCCGACCGGCCGGTGCTGGTCCTCTTCGAGGGTCTCACGCCGTACCTCACCGATGACGAGGTCTGCGGCCTGCTGCGGCGGACGGTCAACTACTTCCGGCAGCACGGCGTCCACGGCGAGATCCGCTTCGACGTGATCGGGTCGCTCGTGTACTACGTCGTCAACTACTGGTTCAACGCGACCTTCAAGCTCATGGGGACGCGGATGTCCTGGTACATGGACGACCCCAGGACGCTGGAGCAAAAGGTGCCCGGGTTGAAGTTCAAGGAGCGCATCTTCGGGATGACGGACCTCCTGACGCTGGGGTTCATCGGGTGGGTGATGGGATTCCTCGGATGGCTTACAGATCTGCTCGGCGTCACTGGGCGTATCGGAGGAGCGTATGGATACGAGTTCTGAGCGTGTCGTCGGCGGTGGTAGACACGAACATAGATCCACTCATCCATCCCCCCCTCCCGTGTGTTGATGTTATTTGGTACTTTGTTTTTTTGGCCTTGTGGGTTTTCTGTCACGCATAGTATTTCTTTTCAAGACATAGCAGTTCTGTCCAACCTTGAAGACGTTTAGACAACCTGTTCTCTCTGCAACGATTGGACTTTAACTGATGGATCGTGGTAAACCAGACGAGCAACTTTGCCACGGGCAGAAACCGATGCGTGGTAGAACTGCGTTGACGTCCGAGACTACGCATCACATTTTTGACTAACTAGTCGCGGTTGAGTAACTAGAAACCATATCACTGCCGGTGTTTCTGTCAGAGAAAAATGTATTCCATTGCCCTCCATCATCGCTCCCTCTTCTTCCTTGGTATCGTTTTTTTATGAAATAAAAAATAAAGAAACAAACACTCTCTCACAGCCCTCTTCTGTCGCTAAGAAACACCTGCACGGCGCAAGCCGCAATGGTCCACACGCCCAGGACGAAGTTGCTCTTGTGGACGCCTCCGCCGCTCGCCGGCCGCTCGGGGTCAAAGTGCGCCAGCTGGGCGGCGAAGGAGGCCGTCCACACGCCGAGCCAGCTGAGCCAAAGCCACGGCGAGCCGAAGCGGAGGATGTAGAGGGGCATGCACATGAGCACGGGGCTGACGAGGACGACGAGGAAGCGGTGGAAGTGGCGGCCGCCGACGGTGTAGAAGGAGTTGACGTTGATTTTCTGGTCGTCGACGACGTCCTGGTAGCTGTAGGCCGTGTTGAGGTAGAGGATCCAGAAGAAGACCATGCAGCAGAGCGGCAGGCAGTAGCCGATGCTGTCGCCGATGGACTCGTACCGCCCGTGGATGGCGGACCGCCCGAGGACCGCCGGCCACGCAATGGTGAAGCCCAGGATGTACTGCGGGTAGATGCGCAGCTTCAGCGCCATGGGCCGCTTGCCGTACGGGTAGAGGGCCGAGGCGACGACGACGGGGAACATGTGCCGGAAGCTATCGATGACTGTTAGAAAAGAAAAAGAAATTTGAGCTCGTTTGGGAATACACCCGTCCTCGTTTCTTTTTATCATCCGGGGTCCACACCACAAACACACACACACACAGAGAGAGAGAGAGAGAGAGAGAGAGAGAGAGAGCCGGGCATTGACTTACACATCCTTCCCGTCGAGCATGTTGTGGACAACCGCCAGGGACATGAGCATCTGGAGGACCATCCACAACATGGCGTCCACGGTGGTGACGATGCCGGCGGCCAAGGGCCGGTCCTTGGTCCGGGTGACCTTTGCGTCGATGTCCCGGTCAACCCAGTCGTTCCAGACCATGCCGGCGCCGCAGAACAGGTAGGCGGCGAGGAAGCATAGCGCGGCCTGGCGGAAGATGAAGGACGGCTGGATGGTCGTGTTCGGGTTGGCGAGCTCGGAAGCTCCAGCCAGCAGGACGGACCAGACTAGATGATCGCATCGTTACACTCCTCAGTTCAAGTTCGGACATTCATGTTTTCTTTTTTTTTTTCCTTCCCTTCTTTCTTTCTTTCCCTCTTGTTGGCGGATGGGGGGGGGGGGGGTCCTGGGATACGGGCCCTTGTACAGCAAAACTTACCTCCGGCGAACGTCGTGAACAGCGGGTTGTACTTGTTGAACCGGGACAGCGTGACAAGATGCCACAGGAGGGTGACCTTCTCGGGCTTGGGCTTCCCGCTGTATATCTCCTTGCACTGCTTGGTGGACTGCTCGAGCCGGTACAGCGCAATGGCATGTGAGACGGTCTGGAACAACATGGTCGGGAGAGCTTCGAGAGTGGTGACGACAACGACGACAACGACGACGACGACGACGAAGACGAAGACGGGTGAAGGAGGATCGTGGTATATGGATATGGGACAGACGAAAGGAAAGGGGGGGGTGGAGGAGATTCAAAACGAAAGCCCACGTTCATCAGAAAGCGGACCAAACGCGCGCATGCTGGTTTTAGAATCTCGTCCTTTTTAAATCCCATTCTTCCTCCCCCCTCCCCCCCTTCCACCCTTCAGTGGACAACAGACGCGTGCGCGCAGGTCAGTCTCCATCTTGACATTTCGGCATATATCTCACGGAAGAGCATCCAAGCTTCCGCGTGTGCGTTGGTTTCAGATGTGACGTAGACTCGAGCCGTTGAGTTCGCTCGTGCAGGGAAGTTGCCGAAAATGTGTTTCTGTCTGGAGGGGGGAAGGGGAGGCGGAGGCTTTCTCACGTTTCTCTCGGCGTTTGTATAGCATTGATCGAGGCATCTTAGCACACTGTCCGTGTGGTTTCGATGTAGGAATCCCCCCCCAGCTTTGCATGAATCTGCCCTGCGGAGCCACACAGTTCGCCCGGGGTTATTTTTTTCTCACCGGCGGCGAATGCTGGGGCGGTCTACTTGGGCAGCGTTTGGGAAGAAAAAGCTCAGCTGAGGATGTGTAATCTATTCCGTTTTGGTTTGCTACCGAGAGAGAAAGACAAAGAGAGAGAGAAAGGGAGAGAGACTATGAAAAGACGAGACTGAAGACCATGACGGAAACAGAGGCAAACTGCAGAAAACCACCATCAACAGCTACTGCAGCACAGTATGCCCAAACACACTTTGGTTCATCTGAATTCTAGAACAATGCAGATCTCCGCGCGGCCGTGCGCTTCGTGGACAACTGCCCAACCAGGCCGGGCAAAGCCCCCCATCTCACCAAAATCTCAGGCGACTCAGCCGTTGGGGGGGGGGCTTGGTGTTCCCGAGTGGAGAGAGAGAGAGAGAGCACAGGACGAAGAAGGTCCAAAGTCGAAGGGTGTCCCCTCTGTACGGAGGAGGAATTTGCAAGGTGGTGGTGGTTGGCTGTGGTGGTTCTTTGTTTTGGGTCTCGACATCGACGATCTAGAAACGGACGGCCTAATCATGGTCGTCCACGTAATCCGAACGAAGCCAGCGGTATCCCGGTCCGTGCCTACCCACGGCCTCTCGAAGCCTCGTTTTTTCGCCCGATGATCGATTGGGGAATCGCCTTGGCAGCGTCGATACCATCGGCCATCGAGCCAGTTGACGGGGGTGGGGGGTGACGGAGATATCTTTGATCCATGGAACGTGTGTTGACGTGTTGGACTGTGGATGGGTTCCAGCCGACACTACTCTGTGGAAGATACACCACCTCGAGGACTCGAGGATTCAGCTGAATGACAGAGTCAGAAGTGGCCGTACGCGCCAAGCTGTTAGCTGTTGAAAGCCGTTGCCAACGACTGGAAAGCCATTTCTCATGTAAAACCAAAGTAAAGGCAGCCGACTATCTTGCGTGAGAGGGTGTCATACACTAGGATCTTGGAACAGACTACTTCGAGAATCATGCTATTGTACAGTATCCGTAGATGCGGCAAAAGTGCAAACGCCTTCTTCTACTCACTGGATATTCTCAACTTCCCATATCTCTCAAGACCTGCAGCACCAGAGTCTCTCCTAGGGTCCCGTCTCACTCCACAACCTCGACAACCAACTTGGCACAACTCACGCCCCGGGCGAGCACGTCTAGCCCGGTATTAATGGCCTCCAACCCCTTCCCCACAACCCTCGGATCCGGACTCGGGCGGATGGCCCCGCCGGCCAGCTTCTGCCTCATCCACGTGCCCATCCAATACCGGAACTGGGCCATCCTCTCCCCTTCGTCCATCGACGGCATCACGAAGATGGTCTCCGTCCCCTCCACCTCCTCCGCATCCGGAGGCACAACCGGCGCCGACGCGATCATGGCTTTCCTCCGGCCCCCCCCTCTGCCCTGATCGTCCGCGATGAAAGCCTTGAGGACGGCCTGGCACGGCGCCAGCTGCCCCGTAGCGAGAAAGCAGTGCCGGATCGTGAGACCATCCTCCCCGGCCGCCGAGACAATCGCCTCCACCACCCGCGAGTCTTTGTAGTCGAAGACGCGATCCGCGCCCAGAACGGAGCCTACGTACGTCCGGTTCGCCGCACCGCACACGGCGTAGACGGCGGCGACGGCAGATTCGTCGTCTCCCCGCAGCAGCCGGGCCGTCTGCACGCCCATCGTGCCCACGCTGGAGGATGCGCCCCAGACCAGCAGGGCTTCCCTCTTGTGCCTCTTGTCGTCCCGAGCTTCCTCGTTCGCGTCGGGACCGACTGAGGCGGCGGCAGCGGCTGAGACGGAAGACGAAGAAAAAGAAGAAAAAGAAGAAGCAGTGGCTTCTCCCACCCGCGGAAGCCCCATGGCGTCCCACGCGCTGAGGGGCACCTGGACAGCGACGGGCAGGGTCGCCGCCTGGTTCCAGGAGATGCCCTCGTCCGGAAGCGGCGCGGCGTGCTGCCAGGGAACGAGGCACCGCTCCTGGAAGGCGCCGTAGTCGGACCCGAAGGATCTCCAGAAGGAGGCGGCGTAGGCGGCGACGCGGGTGACGCCCGGCCGGAAAAGGGGGCGGCGGAGGCCAGCGACTCCGTCGTCGTCGTCGTCGGCGGTGGCGTCGACGGGGACGTTTTCGCCGACCTCGAGGACGAGCCCCGCGATATCGAAGCCGATGACCGTCGGGTAGGTCGATATTAAGAGACCCTGGTCGCGCATCAGGCGGTCGGCCGGGTTCAGGGCGACGACCTTGACCTCGATGAGGAGCTCGTCCGGGCCCGGCCTCGGCGTGGGGCGGGTCTGCACCACGAAGGGTTCGCCTTTGGCGAGGGCGACTGCAGCGAGGTGGGTGGCCATGATGAAATTCTAGCAATAGAGGAAGAGAAGTCTTGAGGCTCAAGGTGTAAAATAATCAGAAGCCGAGTCTGGAGAGTTGCTATTAAAAGAATAAGATCGCAAGTTTGAGTCTTCACGTTTTGGATGATGTCGTGGAAGCGCGCAACTTTGCCTTGTGGGATAGCGAGGAACGCCATGCTTCTTATAGGCCCAAGAAACTCTTCAAGATTCATTCATTTCCCCAGTTGAGAAGACTTGAGTTGCCCCCCGTATGTAAAGCCATCATATTAATCCACGCGATGTCAGTGTTGATTACCATTGATGGCGTCTGCTCGATGACAAGAAAACCCCCCCAAACCCCAAAGACCAACCAGAGACAATTGCACGCGAAAGACGGCTAGCGTGCAAGGTGGAGTTATCCGAAAGAGGGTTAGCTCCTTTCTTATGTGCAGAGAAGAGGGCGAGCGAGGATGATGAGAAACGACTCAATGTCGCTTGGTGACGGACCACATGTATGACCGCCTCCACCTCCACCTGTTCTAGATCCTTCAAGAGAGGAGAGTGAGTCCGAGAAAACCCCTCACGCCTAGGCCAGGCTGCATGCACATGAAGAGAGACATTGAAGAGTCTTACGAGACATGACCTCGACTTGTGCGGAAGAGCCTCGGGAGCGCAGGACGTTGCGGAGGTCGAGGTTTGGTTGCCGGAATTGCAAGCTTCGGAAACTCAAAGTGTGTACGGCCCTCCCCCATCCCTCCTCTCCCTTATCTCCTCTGCCATCCCTCGTCTCTCTTAAGCCGGCCGGCCGGTCCGTCTTCTCTCCTAAGCTGACCACATCCCCCTTCGGTCTCGGTGCCTAGTGCGACCAAGGGAGACCGGGTTGCAAGAGATGTGTCTCGTTCGGCGTGCTATGCAACTTCTTGTCCTCCAGCGTGCCCGACCTGCAGCCCATCGCCGCCGACACTGGGGGCCCGTTGGAGGTTGAGGTTCGAGGACGGACGGGGATCCGGCCGCCGCTCAGCAACGCCGTCTGGACGTCGGACGCAACGGCATCTTTTCAACTGAATTCCAAATGTCAAGATTTCATAACACGTTACCTCGGACGGAGTCTCCTCAGTTCCGACGACCCTAGCATGGCACAGGTCAACCGTAGGCTGTTGGAACTCGCCTTTACTGTACGTGTATTTTATATTCGGATTGTGCTTTAACCCTCCGATAGACCGCCCCCCCCCCCCCAGACAGCATGGAAGCCGGAAAACCATCCATCCACAATGAGCCTGATGAACTGATGAACTGACAAAACAGCTTACAGTACCCCTATCTGATGCACGCCTCCCTGGCCGTGGCATTCACCTATGACCGCTATCTGAACAGCCCCTCGAGCTGTCGCCGCACCCAGGAGGAGTGTTTCCACTGGTCCCAGAGCACCGTCCTCTTCAACAGGCGGCTGAGGCAGCCCATCGAGGCCAAGGACAAGGACAGGGACCCCATCTGGGGCACCGCCGCCGCCCTGGCCCTGCTGTCCTTCTCGTCCCCCGACGCGTCCGCGCCCGAGCAGGCGTGGCCGATGAGGCCGTCCGGCGCCTCCGACCTCGAATGGCTGCGCATGAGCAAGGGTAAGATGTCGCTGTGGCACACGGTCAACCCGCTGCGGCCGGACAGCCTCTTCTGCGTCATGGCGGCCACCTACGCCCACATGCACGCGCCGCTGCCCGAGGAGGGCGTCGGCGGCGTGCCGGCGGCCCTGGCTGCCGTGTGCGGCCTCACGGACGCGTCGTCCGCGGCGGAGGGGAACCCGTACTTCCACGCCGCCCACGCCGTGTCCCGGATCCTCGACCTGCCGGACCGCGAGGTCACGACGGGCCACACCCAGCTCTTCATGCAGACCATCCGCGGCGCTTTCAAGGACCTGCTCGTGGAAAGGGATCCCGCGGCGCTGCTGCTGTTCTATCTGTGGTACCGCGCAACGAGCCGCGCCATATGGTGGATCGACCTCCGGGCCAGGGTGGAGTGTTCGTCCATCTGCTTATACCTGCGCCTCTATCATGGGGCCAACGGTGCTATCCAGGCGTTCCTCCCGGGAGGAGCTCTGGCTGAAAAGTGGGATCAGGCAAGCTTTTGAGGCCTTTTTTTATGCCTCCTCCTTGGAGAGTTGGTGACATGGGGCACTGCATCAGTGACCTGTAATTGTATTTCATGTCTTTTCGTTTCTTTGACTGTACGTCATGAGTCCAAAGACGGGGAAAAGACTGGTTCATGAACAATGTCAGGGTCTGGTCTGGTCTGGTCTGGTCTTCGTGGTGTTTATCCAAAATCGGCATGATACTATCCCCGCTGGGAGAGAGCTTATAACTGAAATCGCTTTCTGTACCGCAGCCAATCCAGGGAAACATCCATAAACCACCGTCCACGGCTCTTCCAAGACTACCCAGACACCCCTGCCCACAACAACTAGCTAGCCAGTCGCGTAGCCCGCGACCGGCTGACTCGTAAGATTCGGACCTGGAACAGTTCCGCCGGCAGGGTAGGCGGGCTGCACTGGAGAAGCCTGCGGGATATACGGGGTCCCGGGAGTCGCAGCTGGAGTGTACGGTGCGTTCCACTTTTGCGGATCATAAGCCACATGGTGCTGCTGCTGCTGCTGCTGCTGCGTAGTCGTCACGGCTGGGAAGTAGCCCGAGACGCCTTGCGCTTGAGCCGCTGCAAGAACCGAGTTTGGCGGAGACACCGGCGTCGGCAGGGGATTATAAGGATGTTGCTGCTGCGTCTGCTCCTGCGTCTGCTGCGCTTGTGGCTGCGGCTGGTATGGTTGTGGCTGGTATGGTTGTGGATGGTATGGCTGCGGAGCAGGTTGGTATCCTTGCTGGGCTGGCGTGGACGGGTGTTGCTGGTGGGCTGTATGGTCCGGTGTGAGGTTGTACGCCGCGGGAATAGGAACCGGCGCATATTGGGTCTCGATTGCTTTCTGCTGCTGCTGCTGCTGCTGCTGCTGCTGCGGGGGGTGGATATATACAGCATTTGATGCGGGTGGAGGGTATGACGGAGGCGGCGGAGGAGGAGGAGGAGGAGGAGGAGGATGGTGATGATGATGATGAGCGACCATCGGCTGGTAGCTATGCTGGGGCTGTTGAGGGGGTGGCCCGGGAGGAGGTGGTGGTGGTGGAAAGGAGTGTCCGTACGGAGGGGCCGGAGTGTAAGCGTGCTGCTGGTAGCCATAAGCTGGAGGGCCCTGCGACGGCGTCGGGGGAGTATAAGTCGAGGCCGGCCTTGGTGAAGGAGGCGGAGGCACTTGAGCCTGGTGCTGTTGCTGCTGCTGCTGCGGTGCCGTAGCCGGTAGCGTTGATGTTTGGCCAGCATGCTCATGAGGAGGTGGCTGAACAGTGTAAGACTGCGGCGGCTCGTGTGACTGTTGCTGGGCCGGCTGCTGGGGGACGTGTTGCTGTTGCTGAGGGACATGTTGCTGGGGGGCTTGTTGCTGGAGGACGTGTTGCTGGAGGACGTGTTGCTGAGGGGCTGGCTGGTTTGTTACCGCGGGATGGTAGCCCTGCTTCTCGTCCTGGTACGCGGGATTGTACGTCGTGACGAAACTAGGTGCGTAAGAAGACGACGACTGGGACGGGGGGAACCCAGTCGACGTGGCGGGCTGATAGGGAGGAGCCGGAAGATACTGCGGCTGGCTCTGGGAGTAGGGGTAGAATGGTTGTTGCTGCTGCTGCTGCTGCTGCTGCTGATAATGCTGCTGCTGGGCATGGTGCTCGGCGGCCTTGGCATCCTGAACGGCCTGGAAGACGCCCGCGGCCTGGAAAGCCTTGAAGGCGTCCTTCTTCTTGAGGCGGCTCGTGTGGGCGTGCTCGACGCCCATGCCCACGCCATCGAGGGCGGCGTGGGTGACGACCTTGATGGCCGTGTCGTTCTCGGCGATGGCCGAGATGCCGTGCTCGGCGCCGGCCGTGGCGATGGCGTCCGCCCCGGCCGTGCCGACGCCGAGCGTCACGACGCCGATGGTGCCGCTGACGGCCATGCTGCCCAGCACGTCGCGCTTGCGGGTGACGTGCGTGGCGCCGTGCCTCTGGAGGTGCCGCTCGATGATGTCGCGCTTCCTGCGCGCGTTGTGGATGGCCGGCGCCGCCATGGCGACGCCGATGGTCGACACCCCGAGCGTGAAGGGGATGGCGAGCCCGGAGACGGCGGTCGACGTCGAGGCCCCGGAGATGAGCCGCGTGTAGTGCTCCCACTCCCTCTGGAGCTCTTCCGGCGTCAGGCCGAGACACTTTGCGTCGTAGGCCTTGAAGTCGAAAGGCATCTTTTTTTTGTGTGACGACCTCACTTTCGTCTTTTCTTTTGGTCACGGGAGAGAATGGAACGACGTTTGGGGAATATGCTACATTAATCTATCAAGGAAGGTAAAAATGTCTATGTAAAAGGAGAGAAACAACCCCAAACCAGGCTGCCAACCGGCGGAAGGCCAGCTATATCATCCATCCTTGGTCTCGCCCAAGAAAACAAGAACCCTCTGAGACAGTTCAAGGGGAAACCTGTGTGGCGTCTTGTGACTCTTGTCAGCCGTATCAAAACGGAACGCGTTGATGCAGATTGATGCAGAGCTAGCCCGCATCGCAACACCTCACCTCTGTCCAGGCATAGACATGGCCAGGGTTTGGCTCAGCTTTTCCCAGAAATGTGCCCGAGGGCGCCACCTCAGCCGCAGCAAAAACGGGTTAGCAACCCCCTCCCCCCTCGACCAAGGCGGATAGACAGCCAACCGCAAGGCAGACTCGCACCGAACGGACATGGATGTATGCATGCCTGACACGAGCAGAGGACATGCCATGGAGGAATCCCTTGGCTGAGACATTGGGGGAGGGTCAATTCAAGCTTGTTGAGTGTGGGAGTGTCTGAGAGGGCTGGCTGCCCACCAACCATCGTTGCAGTAATCCTTGGTGTTTTGCGAGCTGTCACTCAATATTGTGAACCCCCCCCGGCTCGTATACCCGGTTTTGCAAAGCTTAGCTAAAGCTTGACGCAAAGACCAAGCTAGGTGGGCGAGTCTGTTGACTTGAGCTCCCTTGCATGCATCCAAGAGCATAGTCGGGTGCGCCTGTTTCAGCATGGGATGAGCAGGTTGACGTCGAAAGTACTGTAATGGTAATCGACTCGGAGTCATGCTTGTGATTAAATTGGGAGAGAGTACCACCGTAGATCCAATTCACCAAAGACACTTACAATACTGGATGACATGTCGACATCGGACCCTTGATCGGTGAGCCTCTGCATCACGAGCTCACGATGAAAACACCCCGACAAGCGCCCATCACTCTCACACGGAGGAATCTAGTATCTTGGCGGTCGCACCTCTATACCGTTGTTTTCAAGCTGATGCGGTCTACGCTGGAATCGACATCGTACTAATACACTCCTGTCTACACTTACATCTAATCGAAACACAATCTACCATCTTATCCCCTCCCGGTCTGGTGTGACCCGGACCAAGGAAAACGCCCTTGGGCTGGGCCTTCTATACTACAAGTTACTGCTGGGACCCGGTCTCGGACGACTCGCCCTCCTTTTCCACCTTTTCCTTGATTCTCTTCTCCGCCGTGGTCTGCTTCTCCCACATGGCATGGTAGCGCCCTCCCAGCGACAGCAGCTCGGCGTGCGTGCCGCGCTCGGCCACCTTACCCTTGTGGAGCACCACGATCTGGTCGGATGTGGTGATGGTGGAGAGGCGATGCCTGGTGAGGACGTCAGCAAGGTTGCACGCGAGAAGTGGCGTTGAACTTGAAGGTGGCTTACGCGATGGTAATGGTGGTGCGGCCCTCTGTCACACGCTCGAGGGCGTCCTGAATCTGCCTCTCGGTGTGGGAGTCCAGAGACGCCGTGGCCTCGTCCAGAAGCAAGATACGGGCGTCCTTGATGATGGCTCTGGCGATGGCAATCTGGGTGACATGTTAGCTGGTGGTAAAATCAACCTGGGATTAACCCGAGCAAGAAAAAACAGCTTGTACGTACTCGTTGGCGTTCACCTCCGGAAAGCTTGAGGCCACGCTCTCCAACCTTGGTTTGGTAGCCGTCCGGGAATGCGAGGATACGTTCGTGGATGTTCGCGGCCTTGCACGCCTCGTACACATCTTCCTGGGTGGCCTTGGGGTCGGCGTAGAGCAAGTTGTACATGATGGTGGCGTTGAAGAGAACCGTATCCTGCGGCACGACTCCGATATTCTTCCGAAGGCTGTCGAGCTTCAGGTCCTTGAGGTCGTAGCCATCGACGGTGATGGAGCCTTCGTTGACATCGTAGAAGCGGAACAGGAGCTTCAGACACGTCGACTTGCCGCTGCCGGACTCTCCGACGATGGCTGTCTTGGTCCCGGGAGCAACGGTGAAGCTAACGCCATCAATGGCGGGCTCGCCCTTCTTGCTCTGGTAGGAAAACTTGACGTTGTTGAAGGCAACCTCTCCCTTGACCGCCGGCAATCGAACGGCGTCAGGCTTCTCCACGACTCCCGACGTCTCCTTGAACAGATCAAGCATCCTCTCCGCCTCGATCAAGTTGTTCTGCAGCATGGTGTAGTAGGTTCCGAAGAAGTTCAGGGGGCCCTGCAGCTGCACAAAGTAGTTGATCAGACTAACAAACTCGCCGACCGTCTGCTCGCCGCGGGAAATCTTGTACGCGGAAACGGCGACAAGCAGGGCGGTTCCGAGGGAGAAGATGGAGCTTTGCGTCAGGTTCAGGAAGTTGAGCGACCACAGCACAAGGCGCTCGGCCCTCTGGTACACCACGACGTGCTCCTTGAACCGTTCCGTCTCGGGGACGACGGCACAGTTGTGCTGGACCGTCTCGTACGCCATGATGGCGTCCGTCTTGATGGCCTCCATCTCACGGTTCTTGGTGGCCATGTCCCTTCTCTGCTTGCCGCGGTATTTGGCGACGTAGATGGTCAGGAAGATGTACGACCACATGATGAAAAAGACAATGATGGTGTAGAAGGCGTCGTACTTGACGAAGAAGAAGACGCCGGCGACGAAGATGTCAAACACCATGGGGAACACCTGGAAGCAAAAGTTCTCCAAAAACGTGTTCATGGCGGATCCTCTGCTCAGCGCACTCGTGACCTCGCCAATCTTCTTGTTGAGATGGAACTCCATGGAGAGCCCCAAGACATGCTCGAATGCAGCGCATGACAGTCGGCGGAAAAGCGACTGTGAGACCGGGATCCAGAGGACCGAGCGCGCGGCGCCGAGAGCTCCCTGGTTACCCTGAAGGGCGCGGTAAACGACATAGAGGATGATCTCCTTGTAAGGGATGCGGCCGTAACCGAGAGCATCGACCAGAGTTCCAAGCTGGACCGGGGCCAAGACGTTGACGGTCCGCTGGCAGATCAGGAGGACCAGGCAGATGACGACGATTCCCTGGTAGATGGGAGAATCCTTGGGCCTATGATAAGGTCAGCGCGGGTGGTGGGGCCGAAAGGGATGCACCATGAGGATGGGGATTCCCTACCAAAGATACGGGAACAGAACCCGGAATCCGGCAAAGTAGTCCAGCCACCCGGTACCCTGCACCTGAGTCCTCGCGGGAGGCTTGTGGGCAGGCACTCCGTGTGGATGAGCACCACCGTAGTTGTGGGATTCGCCGTTGCTTCTGCTACCAAGAAGAGACTGGCGCTCCTCAGGGTCCGACTTGGGTTGCGAAGGCTTGAGTTTGTAGTCCCTGAGAATGAGGCAAACCATCATGGCGATCAAGACGACGATCCTGGCAGCGCCCAGGATGTCGAGGACGTCAAGCAGGTCATTGGCCACACGGAACGAGTTCTTCTCGGAGGAGAAGACGGCGGCAATGAAGGCTTCAAAGAGGGCGCCGACGATCCAGGCATAGAAGTGAGCCGAGGTCGGCGTCCAGGGGCCCTCGGGATCAGGCAGCAGGCCGGCTAGGTAGTACAGCAGGACCGCAACATAAGATGCCTTTTGAAGAGGGTCAGTGGCGGACTGACTACTAGGTGGAGGTCATCAATCATCACGTACCAAGAATGCGCTGAAGGGGAAGATGACCTTGCCGGCGCCATCGTACTGGCCGGCAACGGCGCCGCGGACGGCAAGGATGATGGTGGCGAGCTAGTCGCGCGGATGATTGTGAGCGGTCGGTTCGACGCTTCTGCAGAGAACGAGCAGAGAGCGCAGGACGGACTCACCAACAGCAGCGAGACAATGAGCTGGAGGGCGCGGATGACGCGCGCGTAGAGGCGCCCTGCTCTCTTCTGTTCATCATCGATCGCGTCCTGGCGCGTGACGCCGTGTCGCTCGCGGTAGAACTGGAAGGACTGAGACGACAGCAAGGTAACGAAGAGGCCGCAGGGATAGAGGTAGAAGGCCACCTCCAATCCGAGCTGAGTGCCCGCCATGGCGTATGGTCTCGGTTATGGGATGGCGACAACGGCGGCGGCAGCGGCTGCGGCGGCGGCGTTGGGCATAGAAAAGTGTCAGATTCCCGACATATGCTCCAACGGACGGTTCGGGGTTTGGGTTCTCGGTCCTGGGAAATGATGTCAATTGGCAACTGGCAACCGTCCGTCAACTGTCAATTGATTACGAACCGAACGGCAGCGCGCCGCAGATTCTCCGACGCGACCTTGAGGGAGGCCCCCCCCTGCCACCCCGGCCAGGGGGAAATGCGCACGGACGCTAAATGGCACAGGAAGCACGTGCCGCTGTTCCAGAGTTGCTACTTAGTCATCAAAAAGAGATTTTGCTGAGTCATTCAGCATTTCATCAGCTGACCTGCCTGCACTTAGTCAGCATGTCTTACTCATTATTCTGTTCTCATTCCCTATCACCATTTTCCACCACTGTCACTATTCCCATCTTAGATTCCCAATCTAACTCGTGCACTTACAGATACTAACATCTCAGTATATCCCCCCCCCCCCCCCCCCTCCCACCAACCTATCAAGCGCACGGAAGCGCGTAGTGCCCTGCCCACCCGGTCAGACCTCGCATCTGCCTGCTCGGGAATACGACTCGACCCTAACAAGCCGATTTTGCCGTCCTGTCTGCAGGCTTCTCCCTTGTTACCAGACCAAAACTCTCAGCTAGTCAGGACCGGTGTTTGGATCGTCAAAACGGCTCCCAGTCTCTAGCGGCCTCGTGTCCGTCTCGTCCCTCGTCTGGACAACAACCATCTGAGACCTTGGACCTGAGACTGCTTGCTTGCTCAGCGTCTTGCTTCCCCTCCCTCCCTCTCATCTCCCCTCCCCCCCGGCGGTTGATCGCCCTCTGACAGCAAGCCTCCCAAAGCCCCCAGAATGCTTGGCATCGCGTCTTTCACCGTGGCACCACCACCACCACCACATAACGGGACCGTCCGAGACCACAAGGTCGACTGACTGACTGACTTATGCGGCTCATTCTGATGTCTTGGCGACATCTCTCTGTCCCAACCGTGCTTCCAGAGAAACAGAACAAACGAACGCCTCCTCGTATACTTACCGATCCGTCGTTTTCTCTTTTCGCACTACACTACGACTTCTGTTTATTCCTGGCTTCTTCCCCTGACGATCTGTCAGATGTGGGGGAGCCCCCCCGGTGACCCTAATCCATACAAGCTTCGCCTCGATGCCGGTTGCCGAAGACGGGCGTCATCTTAGTCGTTGCGGATCGCCCTGGCCGCAGCGGCAAACCCGTTCCGTGTTCTTCGTCTCACTCCCCTAGCCCCTCCCTCCCTCTTCTTTGTCTTTCAAAGAAGAGTTACATCGTACTAACCATACCTCTGACCCTTTGTTCCAAATATGTAACGCGAGGCTAAACCGAAATCTCTCTCACTCTTCTCTCTTTTCTTCTCCCTCTCGCGACCTCGGGTCGAACGGCAAACGCGCAAGAACACCCATATTGTCGGATGACCGACATCGTCGCCGGGGATTCACGGCTCTGCGTCGCGTACTAAGGCATGATCCCCTACACAGGGCCCGGCCATGCAAGGCGCCCATGGGCCATGGCACAATGTTGGCCGCCCTTCAGACGGTTGCCAGAGAGTTTCTCTTGAGAAACAACGAACTAGCCTCAAGTTCAGAATGCCCCCCCCCCCCCCCCCCCCTTCTTTTGTCAAGGAGGAGGCACGGGCACCGCGGCCCAGCACACCAACAACACGAAACCTAGACTATTCAAGGCCGGGCGACATGGACCCTCGTCAAACGTGGGAACCGACAAAACGGCGAGCTTATAGTTTGGTCGTTCGTGCCAGTAGAATAAAGGGCTCATTTCACGTCCCCTACCCCCCCACTCCCTTGTCACACTGGGTTTGGTTGCTGTAGACTCCAAGCGTCGCTGTTTTGTGTTCCTCGGCCTTATGCTTGCTGTTCTCCCGTTTCTCCATCTCTTTGGATGGTTTCTTCTTTCCCCGCGAGCGAATCCCATATAATCCCAATCCCGATCGTCTGGCAACAAGACTGGCCATGAGCCCTTAATCCTCTCTCTCTCTCTCTCTCTCTCTCTCCCGGCGCTCCTCCATCTCCCCATGACACACAGCACCGGTTCACGGATCCAGACAAAGCCACAGCCGGTCCCCCTCATTCCATCATGGCGACCGTCTCCAATAATGTCCTGGCCCCGAGGTCGCTCCCGAAGATCGACACGATACAGAATGGGCCGATCTCGAGCCTCCAGCCGTACGGGTCCCTGCTCTTCGTCTCGAGCATCATCGCCATCGTCGTCCTGGCCAACGTCCTCGAGCGGCTGATTCTTCGCGTCGTCTACGGCGACATCTGGACCGACCTCCAGCGCCCCGGCGCCGAGAAGCGCCGCCGCTCCTTCACCTACTACCACGTCGGCGCCATCACCATGTTCACCATCATCTGCATCGGCGCCTACCCCTCCATGCACTTCCTCGTCGGGCCCGCCAACCTGTCCACCGACGTCGTGCCGGGCCCGGGGAGCCGCATCCGCGTCGGCGACCTCCTCTTCGCCGTCAGCCAGACCTACAGCGCCTACTACGCCTTCGAGCTCTGCTACCGCACCCAGTTCGCGAGCCCGCTCAGCATCGCCCACCACATCGGCCTCCTGGCCATAACGCAGACGGCGCTATCCCTCTTTGGCAACTATAAAAGACACCCGGAGGCGACCATAGAGTTCTACATGTGTATGATATGGGGTACGTAATACTGAGGGGGAGTGGCGAGGGACAGGGGGGGGGGGGATCCCGCGAAAGCTTGATACCTTGATTCCGTCACTGTGAAACTGGGCATGACTGACGAGTTGGAATGAATTACAGGCGCCTTCGACTGCATCGTCGAGCTGCCCGTCTACATCACCATGATCCTCTGGCGCATCCGGCGCAACGACCACCGGCTGCTGTCGTACCTGACCACCGGCCTCTGCGTCTGGGTCGTCGTCGGCGCCTGCACCGAAGTCGCCGTCACCGTCTACCTCCTCCACAAGTCGTGGGACCGGTGGGGCCACGTGTGGAAGTTCGTCACGCCCTTCATCTTCTCGCTCTGGATCGCGACGCAGCTGTACGGCGCCTCGAGGCTGTGGTCCATGTCGCGGTCCGAGTGGCGCAAGTGCCACAAGGGGACGTCGCAGGAGATGGAGCCCGCCATCGAGCAGCCGGGGCTTTTGCCCGATGAACGAGACGGCGGCAACCAGGAGGAGGAGGAGTCGAAGAGCAAGGCGACATGACGTTAATGAGGAGGTCCCACCGTATCGGTCCGTATATTAATAATTACCAGTAAAATCATAACTGTACAATGCGGCTTTTTGTCCGACCAAGTCTCTAGCTAGAGTCTTTTCGGTCTGAGAAGCAAGACAAACCAGATTAGACGACGCGGCTTGAGAGTTTTTCTCCCTTCCGGTGCGTAGGATAAGTTGGTTTGATGTATCACCAACAGCTCAAACAGTCCGAGTGTAGGCCACGGGACCACCATATGGCCAACGCAGGAGGGAACCAGGGTGATCTTTACCATGGAAATCCAAAGTTCGTGCCCCTGGGAGAAACAAAACAAGTGCAGCCGAGAGGATCAGTGCGGCACACGCCAGGACTCCTACTCGCTGCCTGAGATGGTTGCAAGAACTAACACAACCACAAAAACCTACCTCTGGGCATTTTATACTTGGCTGTATCTCGATACTTCCACAACCGGAATTGAGTAGCCCTCAGTAGCAGAACAGCCCATGCAACATGCCTAGCGCCCGTTGTGGCGGAACGCCCGCAGACATGGCCACTGGACAAGCAAGCCGGATTACCCCGTTTTCTACATACTGGACGCATCACAAACATGGCCAAAGCCGTACGTAGTGAAGCTGGCCTCCTCCTCCTCCTCTCCTCTCAAAGAGCAAACCCGAGCCGGATGGACACAATAACTCATTAACCTATGACGTTGGTTGGAACACTCGCACCCAGAGAGCGGAACGGGAGCACATCCACGGGCCACTATTCTTCCGTTGATGGCTGTGGCATATAAAATGGATGCTCTTGCAATTTGTAGTCCGCAAAGAAGCGAAAATTCTCAGCGAGAACTGTATAAATCTACTACGACATTCTTTAGAGGGAGACAACAAGTATGTTGCTTCGTGCTGTCTTTTTTTTCTTTCTTTTTTTTGCTCGCGGTCTTCCTCACAAGTTGTCAACGAGCCCTTCTTCTACACCTCAAGTACCGTCATTGACGTGGCACCTTTCGCATCTGCATCTTCTTACAGATGACGTTACAGATGACAGTCAACCAGTCCGGCAACCGACCCGTTGGAGACGTTGCCAACATAGAAGCCCAGCGGTTGTTGTGATCCACGAGCTAGTCACGTCATCAGAAGAGTAAGTGATTCAACACCCAGGTCTCAGCTCTTGCTCATGTTCATAGCAGCTCTTAGAACATCAAAACGCACGGGAAGATGGAGGGGAGGGACGCTTCACGATCCACCAAGACAGCGTGTCGACGGAAACTGCGGATGATTGTCTTCCATGATGGCCACAACTGACAAGTCTCTGGTTTCGCGTCCAAATCCCACACTTGATCCCGTTTGAGAAGATGCCGCACCTCTCAGCCAGATCCTCGAGCGGAGCTTTGGGACAAGTTGACCGATGGAGATAATCAGGGAACCGCCTCGTCTTCTTGACCACTGCGTCCTGGATGCGTAATTCAATCATCACAGACCGCATCGTCGTCCTTGACCCGGGGAGTGGATTCGACCAAGTCCTCAGCCCCCCCACCTTCAGCTAAGCCACCGAGGCCGGATATCGACCTACAGACGTACTGCGACCATCCCCCTTGCCATCTCATTCCCAGCTTGCACATCAGGAACGGGCTCCGCTACCAGTTCATAGAGGGAATTGGATGCCAACACTGGCGAGATGCGTCTTTCGAGGCTCGGCGCGGCATTTGCTCCGCACCCAAGACCCCAACGATGCGGAACCCCTGGTTGCTTGTGGTTGGCTAGCTGGCTGGCTGGCCAGTTGAAGAGAACACAAACTGCTTCGTAGAGCGGCGTGGAGAGCAACACAGTTGGACTGCCGGCGGCTCGAGTTGCAACTTGGCGGCCGGCCCATGGAACTCTTCACAGCCTACGTGATGCCAATACGAGCATCAATTAAGCCTCAAACTAGACGGCCCTCTCCTCCCTCTTCTGGGAGAACCGGTCCGTCAGTCCGTGTATGTGTAGCGCAAGGTCATGTGCGCTTCGTCACGTCGAGACGGCGAGTCATTCACACAAAGACCGTTTCAACTTGGCGCGCGTCTCGATGCCCGCCAGGCCAGGACCGCAGCATGAGCGAGTTTCCCCGGGACCATCTTTCGTTGGTGTGTGTGTGCGCGTGAAAGTGTGGAAGGGACCGACAGTCCAGGCCGCGTTATTCCCCTCCCCTCCCCGCGAATCCACACATCTCCTCAGCTCAGAAATCCCGGGGCTCCATGGGGAGGCAGCGTCGTGCCAAGCTGCCAGCGGGTGTGGGTTTCTCCCCGATCTTTGACGGCCTGGACAACCTTGGACAGGGCTTCATGTTCGAGCCACCACCACATGAACAACGTCATTGGCCTACTGCTGCTGGACGAGGGGGGGGCAAGGAGGTACGCGGGGAATCCCCTCGATGAATCCCCGGAGTTCATGCGGATGCCACGATACCCCGGCCATCGAGACACGAACCAAGGCACATACGTTGTAGTATCTGATACCAGTTGTGTGATGCCAAGCCGATACACCGGTCCCAAGATGATATATAACAGTCACGACCTGCACCTACATACTCGTTATAGGGGGTTGTCTCCTCCGAGAACATCACCACATACCGGCTCGCCCGCTCGCCCGCCCTTTCTTTTCACCCTCTTTCCCCGTTCCTCGTCCCAGCTTCACAAAGCCCCAACAAGAATGGGCCGTGATACCAACGCAAACACCAAGGCCGTCGGCGCCGAGCTGGCGGCCGTCCTGCCGGACGTCGGCCCCTGGTACAGGCAGCCGCACATGCTCCGGCTCAACCTCTGCGTCGCCTCGCTCATCATGTGCGCGTCGGCCAACGGGTACGACGGCTCCATGATGAACGGCCTGCTCGCGCTTCCGCAGTGGCACGCCTTCATGGGCCAGCCCACGGGCGCCTGGCTCGGGTTCGTCAACGCCGCCTACTCGCTCGGCAACCTGGTCGTCTACCCGGCCGCCGCGTGGGTGTGCAACCGGTACGGCCGCAAGGCGGGCATCTACGTCTCGTGGGCCTGCCTGGCCGTCGGCTCGGCGCTGCAGACGGCGGCGCCCAACGAGGCCGCCTTTGTCGCCGCCCGCTTCGTCATCGGCTGCGCCTCGGGCTTCTTCCTCTCGGCGCCGCTGCTCATCACCGAGAACGCCTACCCGACGCACCGCGGCATGGTGTCGGCCCTGTACAACTGCGGCTGGTACTTTGGCGCCGTCGTCGCCGCCTGGGCGACGTACGGCACGCGCAACATGGACCACTGGGCCTGGCGGCTGCCGTCGCTGCTGCAGATCACGCTGCCCGTCCTCTCGGTCCCCGGCCTGCTGCTCATCGGCGAGTCCCCCCGCTGGCTCGTCTCCGTCGGCCGGAACGACGAGGCCCGCGCCGTCCTCGCGAGGAACCACGCCGCAGGCGACGCGCGCTCGCCGCTCGTCAACTTTGAGATGACGGAGATCGAGGAGACGCTGCGGGCCGAGAGGGAGGCCCACGCCGAGACGAAGTGGTCGGATCTATGGAGCACCCCGGGCAACCGTCACCGCCTCTTCATCTCCGTCAGCTTGGGCGTCTTTGCCCAATGGGTAAGATAAACAACAACGCGAAATGTGACCCAAAATGGGGGGCTGTTTTGCAGAGCTAACTGTCACTCCAGTGCGGCGTTGGTGTTGTCTCGTACTACCTGGCCATGGTTCTTGTAAGTCGTCCCACGAATATTCATCCAGTCTGGGTTTTCCAGTCAAGATCTCCAGCCAAGAGACGGGCATTGGGGGAGTCTGGAGAACTGGAGAGCCGAAGAATACTAGTTTTGCTAACGTCCTCATCCACCAGTCCTCGGTTGGCATCACCTCGGTCGACGACCAAACGCTCATCTCCGCGTGTATCCAGATCTGGAACCTCATCTGCGCCTCTGCCGCCGCCATCATGGTCGACAAGGCTGGACGCAGAGGCTTGTTCTTGGCATCGGTGCGTCTGGGCTCCTACTTGTCTCTTTCAGGAGGGGGGGGGGGGGGCAGGGCGGCGTGTCTGTCCCATCACGACACGTAAATACTGACTCGCGTGTATTACCAGGGCACCATCATGCTGATCTCCTTCACCATCGTCACCGCGCTCTCCGGGAGCTTCGCCAACACCGGCAACGCACCCACCGGCACGGCCGTGATCCCGTTCCTCTTTATGTAAGCCCATCGATTTCCAGACTCTAGCTAAAAACCGCGAGGTATAAACCAAACCACCATGACGAACGGGAAGCTAACCACAAACCCTTCCCCCCCCAGCTTCTACCTTGGGTACGACATCGCGCTGACCCCGCTGATGGTGGCCTACCCGGTCGAGATCTGGCCGTACCGCCTGCGCGCCAAGGGCCTCACTGTGGCGCTGATGACGACCATTGGCTGCATCTTCTTCAACACGTTTGTCAACCCCGTCGCCCTCGAGTCGATCCAGTGGAGGTACTACTTCGTCTTCCTCGCCGTGCTCGTCGCCATGATCGTCAGCGTGTGGTTCTACTACCCGGAGACGCGCGGCCGCACGCTCGAGAACATGGCGTTCCTCTTCAACGGCGAGGGCGCCGAGGTGGGCGCCGGCACCGCGGAGGGCGCGCTGAAGGAGGCCGAGGTCGCCCACGTAGAGGAGGAGGAGGAGGGGTCGGAGAAGAGGTAGTCCGCGAGCGGCTGAGCGGTTGAGTGGTTGAATATGGTTTTGTTTTGGATCTTTCTTTCTCTGGAGTGCATTTGTCTATACCCAGTCCAGTCCCGCCGTAGTCCCAATGATGAATCCCAGTGTGTCCACTGCTCCTATACTCTTACGGGACACATTCGCGGGATTTCTAAACTCGGACTCGACACTCTCAGAGGGGCAGTATGCTTTGGGCTGTATTTGCGTTTGGCTGTGGCAACCCGGTCTCTTGGCATACCGCATTCAGTTCGGGGTAGATAGAACCCGCGGGGTTGGCCTGGCCGTCTTGTTTGCTGGGTCAAGTTGCTGCCACTTGTCAAACGACAAGAATGCTTCCATCCATCCCTCTCCTGATATTCTGTGTTGTTGGAACCGGTCTACCCAACATCCAAAATCGGGCTCCGGCGGTTCTCAATGTTGTATGTAGAGTCTGTCCCAAAGTCCATCTACAACGCACTCCCGCCTCTCCCCGAACTAAAGCCTCCCGTCTTTTTGGAGTTCATCTCCAACCTTGGCCCTCTTCCGCGGCCGGCTACACCGTCTGCAGTTAGTCTGGAACCATGGGGTGGGTGTGGCAGGCCGACGCTCCCCGGGCTGACCCTTGCAACAACACGCCGACACTCCCCGGTTGTCCTCAAGCTCGGTTTCGGTATCTTTAAGCAGTTAACCCAATGAGACTCCTTTGGAATAGCCATGCCAAGGAATGAGACTTGCTTCGCCTCTTCAGCCCTCTTGCCGGTGGCAGCTCCAGCCGCTGATCTCCCCGTTTCCAAAACTAGATTTTGCCTTCCAAAACCAAATTTTTTTTTTAAAAAAAGGGTTAGAAAAAATAAAATAAAAATCCTTTTTTTTTTCTGAATCCATCGTGGAAAGTTGTGCGTTTGTTCGACTTTCGCCGAACAAGATATGGTTCCAGACATAGTTGACCAGGCGCCAACTGGACTGGGAGATAGGAGCAACCACATCGTCTCACAAAAGGCAGACATAATGTATTCATGACTAGGCAAAACATGGACAATACGTTTTCTACCGACCACTTCATATTTTGTGTACTTTTGAGTGACTTGACGTGTGTGGCCTTGTGAAAATCGTCTTGGTGACTCCTCTCGGTCACAGCCTATCAACGACAAACTCGTCTCAGGACAGTCTCTCAACAGATGAATAACCTGCCACACAAGTCCCAGGAGTTGTTCTATCTACCTACCTACTGTACTCCACGCCCATCAAGAATCCCTTCAAGCTCCTAAAGCAACTCGCAAGCCAACAGGCTCGCCCACCATCACCACCATCGCCGTCATCCACGACGTCCACTAAACAGCTTCATGACCCCGTCGTTCCCGCACGCAGCCGCCACGTCCAGCGCCGTCTTCCGCTCGCCGTCCTCGAGCATCGGGTCCAGCCCCCTCTCGAGTAGCGTCTGGAACCGGACAGCGTGTCCCCGGGCCGCCACGTGCAGTAGACCCCGCCCCGCGTTGTCCCGGGCCTCGAAGTCGGCGCCCGCCGCCTCCAAGGCCGCCTCCAAGCCCGCGGTCCCGGCCGCGTCGTCAAGGGGCTCTGCGTAAAGCTCCCTCTCCCGCAGCAGTCCTCCGTGCTTCCGCTGCCCGTAAAATCCGAATAGCGGCGTCTCCCCCCTGGCGTTGCGCGCGTTGACGTCACACCCGCGCCGGACCAAGTCCTCGAAGAGCGGGCGGAGGCCACCGGAGACCCAGAGCATTCGGCATAGTACGTGGAGGACCGTGTCGCCGTCGCCGTCCGCCACCAGGGGGTCCGCTCCGGCTCTGAGGAGTATGTCGGCGGCAAGGGCGGTCGAGTCCTTCTCGTAGACAGCGCGGTCGACGGCGAGGTGCAGCGGTGTCCTGCCGTCCTTGTCTCGCTGGTCGATGAGGGACGGGTAGTGCGCGGCCAGGTGGGCGAGCGACGCGTTGACGGCCGGGGCGGGGCCGTGGCGGTTTTCGGTGCGGAGGCGGAGGAGGTGGTGCATCGCGTTCCGTCCGTCGTCGTCCCGGGCCTCGGGATCCGCGCCGAGGGAGAGGAGGTGCTGGAAGAGCGAGGTGTATGCCGGCCCATTATCATCGTCGTCATCGTCGTCATCATCATCGTTGTCCCACGGGTCTCCAGGCGGCAGGTTCACAGGGAGATCCGGTCCGCGTGGCGAGAAGCAAGCGGCGTGGAGCACGGTGCGCCCTTTGCCGTCGCGGCGGTTCGCGTCGAGGTTCGGCAGCATCAGGAGGGGGTGGACGACGTGTCCGTCGACCAGCAGCTGGTGCAGTATCACGCCTTGCTCGTGGAGATGGGCTTCGGAGCCGCCAACCGGGGGGGTCAGGACGACCATCTCCTCGGCCGGGGCATCCTCAACGTCATTGAACAAATCGGCTTCGTCGGCCTGCTGCTTGGCGAGCAACTTTTGATGATAGCACTCTTTCGTAGAACATCTTGTGAAGGCCCGGAGAGGGTCTGCCCCGTGGGACAGAAGCGTGTTGACCATGTCCAGAGCCGTCTTGTTGAATTCGTCCCTGCGCTTCTGGTCCGGATAGATGCTGCCAGACCTCGAGGCGGCGTGGTGCAGGGGATACCACTCGCAGTCGGGCATGTCGTCCCTTTCCCAGTCGTCAGAGGCGTCGTCTTCTTGTCGGGTTCTCCATGGCTTGTCGGCGACCTCTTCGAATCGCAGGTTCGGACTCACGCCCGCCGCCAACAGCGCGTCAAGCACGTCGGTCTGGTTTCCGTCGATGGCGGCAAATACTGCATCGGCCGCAACTGTAGCGCCGTTCTGTAGGAGAAGGCGAATCAAGTCGATGTTTCCACGTGCGTAGCCAAGGCACGTCTTCCCCTTGGCGTCCACCGCCCTGATGTCGGCGCCGGCGAGGATGAGCAGACGGGCCGCGTCGCCGTGGTAGACCCCCCGGCCCCCCCGCGTATCCAGAGCAACGTGAAGAGGCGTCTGACCCCGGCCGTTCCTGATCTCGAGATCCGCTCCCTTGCTGATCAGGTAAGGCAGCGCCTGGCCGACCTGCCACCACCAGTGGCCCGCGGCGAGCGAGTGAAGAGCACTATCCTGCAGTACGGGATCACGGCCGACGCCGGGCGCGTAGCAGCACAGGTCGTTGGCGTCGACGGCGAACTTCTCGACGAGGAGCCGGACGACATCGAGCACGGGCAGCTCTTGGTCGACGGCTTGCAGGAGAAAGCCTTCTCGACTGCCGTCCCCCGGTGGCCGTTTCTTGTCCCCTGCCGTGCTCTTATCAGACTGCGCCCGGGCATCTAAAGAGAACATCTTGTCAAAAAGAGAGGCGTATCCCCTCGTGACGAGGGTTTTGTAGTTGCTGCCCCCAAAGTTGGCGTGCTTGGCGAGGAAGTCGACGCCCAAGCCGGGAAGCTGCTCCACCACGTCGTACTCGCGCCGTATGAGCCGTGACACGAACAGGTCCTCATTCGCCTCGCCCTGCTTGATCGTCCTGGACTCCTGCAGCGCCTTGGTCGCCGCCTCGTGGCGGTGCCGGATGAGATGCTCGTCGAAACTCCCCAGGCTGCTCGGCTGGCGTTGGAAAGCGGGCGGGGATGCGCTCAGCGGTCTCCTCTGGTGAGCCTGCGACAAGCACTTGAGCGTGTAGTCTCGGCAGGCAAACGGGGTCGCGTTCAGAGACCTATCTCCGTTCTCCGTCATCGTGCTGTTGTAGCCGCGATCAGACAGGTCGGCGCCGTGGTCCAGTAGCATCTCGATGATCTCCTCAAGCCTGGCCGTGTCTCGGAACGGGTGAGGCAGCTGCGGCAGGAATCGCGTATCGGGCTCGCGCGGACGGGATGGGTCTGCGAGCCCGAGCCCGCCGGTATCTCCGTCATCGGGAACCCGGGCTCCGCTTCCGAGCCACAAGTCGTGTTCTCTCTCGAAGCCGGTGACGGCCCCGCGAAGGTCTTTCACGTCTGTGCTTGCGCCTGCTTTCAGCAGCATGGCCACGATCTCGGGTCGTCCGGAACGGCTCGCGTAGTATAGCGGCGTGTAGCCGCGCTCGTCCGTGGCATCTACTACGGGGACCGGCTTGCCGGGTGGGTTGTCCAGCCACGATCCCCGCGAGACGCGCGACTGAGCACTGTTCTTGCGATGAAGCGCATCTAGAAGCATCCCGACGATGTTGCTCTGCCGGGCCCTCGCGGCAAGATGGAGCGGCGTGAGCCCCTCGTTGGTGCGGACCGTGGGATCGGCGCCGGCCTCCAGCAGCTTATGGGCGTAGTACTCCGACACGGTGACCGCGAGGTGCAACGGGGCGACGCCGTCGCGGTCTCGGACGCCGACATCCCTCGTCCGCGAGAGGACCGCGTCGATGAACGTCCCTTGGCCCCTGTACCGCCGGCCGCGGTCGGCCTTGGTCGACAGGTTATGCAGCGGCGTCCGGCCCCTGTTGTTCCGCCCGTCGACGTCGAGGCCCAGGGCCAGCAGCTTGTCCCAGGCAGGGAGGATCTCCTGCGAGTCGAAGTCGTGGGCGCGCGCGTGCCAGCAGAGCTCGTGGAGCAGGCCGTTGCCGTCGTGGTCAGTGGCGCGGACGTCAAGGCCAAGGCCAGCGAGGAAGTCGAACCGTGACGGGCGGTCCGGGGCGTCCGAGGCGGTACAGATGTCGGAGACGCTCTTGTACGACCTGATGAGTTCGTGGAGGAGGGTGCGTCCCCGGAAGTCGCGCGTCTCGAGGAGCGCCCCGCGGTCCAGCAGTGCCTTGATATCGTCGTGGGGATGCTCGTGCGGCCAGAAACCCCCGCGAGAGACTATCCGGAAGAGAGACGTTGCGCCGTTCCTGTCCTTCGCGTTGATATCGGCGCCGGCCCGGAGCAACAGGTCCATCATCTCAAGCGCTTGCCTGTCGTCTAAGCGTAACATCTCTAACGGCCGCTCGCCTCGTCCGTTTCTCCCGTTGGCATCCGCTCCGCCTCGGAGGAGGGCTTCGACGACGTCGCAGCTGCTCCCCCAGGCCTGCAGAGAGAGATGGAGCGGTCCGTTGCCCTCGGCGTCGGTGATGTTGCAATCCGCGCCGTATTCGATCAGCTGGAGGGCGGCGCGAGGGAAGATGTCGAGAAGCTGCAACAGAGGCGTATTGCCGTTCGACGAGGCCCTCCTGTTGATTTCCACCTTGCCGTGCTCAACAAGCAGCGCCAGGGACTCGGTGGACTGTACCTTGTGAAGGGGCGTGAATCCGCCGTTGTCGGCGACGTTCGCGTCGAGGCCTGCGTCGAGAAGGATGCGGACCACAACGTGGTTGGCCTGGGCCACGTGAAGCAGAGACTTTCCATCCCGAGTTCGCTGATGGATATCTGCCCCCTTTTCGACGAGCAGCGCGAGCAGCTCTTTATACTCCTCCGGGCCGTACGGAGTCCTCAGTTCGGAGCCTTGGCGGTCGTCCAAGGCCATGTATAGAGCCGAGAAGCCGGCCTTCTGCGAGATCCCAAGACCTCTGGGGCCGGGATCATCGCCGTGTTCCTCCTCGTCTATGAACAAGTGGTTTTGGAAGAAGTATCTGCTGCTGAATGCGTCGTCTGGCTGGCACAGGATCGTCGGGTCGGCCCCCCCCTTGAGGAGCAGTGTCATCGCGTCGAAGCTCCGGCCCCGACTTGCGCAGAACAGCGGCGTTTCTCCGCTTACCTTGCGGTTTATATCGACGCCGGGTTGCTCCAGTAGTCTCGCCAGGATGCTGGCCCTGCCGCTCCGAGCTGCCCAGGCCAGGGCCCGGTGTACGGCGTCGTCATTGTCGGCGAGAAAGGGCAGATACGCCTCGAAGGCCGCGTAATGACCGTGTTGGCAAGCGTACTGTGGTATGTGCGTCAGCAACAAATAACTTCCTTCGAAACTAGGTCGTGAGAAGAGAGCATCGAGGGTTGTAGACAGACCATCAGCGGGGTGTCTCCCCTGGATTTCCTCGCGTTCCCGCACCAGTTTCCAGGCCTCTCCCGTGTCTTCTTGGTAAGGGGGTCGACTCCGGCAGCCAGCAGAACTTTGACGACCTCCGGGTGGTTCTTGCTGGATGCTTCATGCAGCGGCTTGAGGCCGTTGTAGGCGTCATCCCGGTCCGGGTCTGCACCGGCCTCGATCAACACCTGCACCACTTCCGCCCTGCCAAACGACGCAGCCCACCATAGCGGTGTCTTTCCCTGGACATCCGCCGCGTCGACAGCCACGTCTGGAAACGAGAGTAGGTGCTTCACGTACTCGACGAGCCCGCTCTGGGCTGCGATATGCAGAGGCTGGATCCCGGAACTCGCTCCGTTGTCTCCCCACCAGCCGAGATCAAGCCACGCATCAGCTAGATCTGAGTTGCCGAGGAATCGGTCTAGTGCCGCATTCACCTCGGTCTGGTCCTGTTCGGCTCTCGTCGACCTTTCCAAATGAACGTGCCAGTTGCTTCTAGCATACGCGAGGAATGGATGCTTGAGCTTCAACTCCGCATCGGTGTCTCCGCTGCCGTGTGGGAGTCTTCTGGGAGACTTGAACTGCTTCATAGTATTCTTCTTCCCCTTCTTCTTCTCGATTAACTCGTCGAGACAGCCTGCCCGCAAGTATCGCAGGCATGCCAATCCGAGATTGGCGTGTGTCTCCCCCAGCCGCAGCACGGGATACCCCGTGTCGTGCCCAGCTGACCTGTTGGTGCCCTTGAGATACTCGGTGAAGGAGTGATGGATGACGCAGACGGTCTCGTCAGGCATGATCTCCAGGAGGGGGCCACACGCTGCCCTGACGACGTCTTTGGCGGCGCTGAGGTCACTGGTCGCATTGCCGGGGTACGCGACGGAGACCATCTCGGCCATCTCGAGCAGCCGCAGCGGCCGCGTTGCGTGGGTGGCCCACTGCAGGATGAGGCGTTGGACGTCGTCGTGGACGCCTGATCTACGGGAGTGCTCCCGCAGCAGGTCCATGTACATGGTGTCCATGTTGGCCGGCAGAGACCCGAGGACGTCCTTGACGCTGGCTTCGGGCTCGAGGAAGGCGTCCATGGCGAGCTTGGCGTAGAGAAACAGTCCGTTTGCTCGGCCGGGGATCGCCTCTCGAATCAACTCTCGCTCTTCAGGTGGAATGTTTGACGCGGCAAGACCCTGTTGGACAAACTTAGATATATCAACGTCGACCACGTTCTCCTGGAGGCGAATTTGGAGGCAGTTTGCTGTCCGCAGAGGACCTTCGACAGCGGGAACAGGGCGACTGGTGATGAGAACCTTCACCTTCTCCGGCTTCCAGTTTCCGAGCTCGGCCAGTGTTGTCAGGAAGGGCTCGTTCCCGCCGTCCATCTCATCGAGGGCGTCGGCGACGCAGAAGACCTTGCCAGGTAACCCAGACAGAGCCAGCCGGAGAGCGTTCCACAGGTCGTCCATGGACATGCTGTCGAGCGACTTCTTGTTCTCGACATACTCCTTGAGGTTTTTCTGCAGGGGTGGGCTGTAGGAGAGGACCTGATCCAGCCAATCTCTGAGAAGGGCGACGGGCTCATGATTGGCGTCGATGATCTGACGGAAGAAGAAGTAGAGCACGGGACGCCCCGGGTTGTCCTCCGTAAGCCCCTTTACGATCTTTGAGGCCAAGACCGACTTTCCCGACCCGGGGATCCCCTTCATCCAGAGCAGGCCATGGTCGTTGCCGTGCGACCACTCTGCAAACGGGCGGCTCGTCGCGAGCCAGTCGCCGGTGTCCGGCGCGAGGGAGCCGAGGTGCTTACGATACTCGCCGCTTCCGAGGTCGTACGCCGTCGGCTGCAGCCACACCCTTAGTTGCTCGATGGTTTCCGGCGATTCCGGGAGGATCTGGCCCGGGTTGTAGTTGCTGACATCGTCGCGGCCGATGATGACAATGTCGGTGTCGCTGCCGTCTTGGGCGTTTGTGTCTGCGGGTGATGGTGCGTAGGTCGGGGCTACTGGAGCCGAGACAGGGGTGGGCATCCTAGGGAATTGGATGGCACTTTGTTGTTGTTGTTGTTGCACAGGACCAGTCTGACGTGGTTGATGGACTGGTGGTAGTTGAGGCAAGACAACGTGGAAGCATAACTGCTGGCAGAGAGTAGTTGAACGGAAGGGGGGACCAGCACCCGTATGCCAGGTCTCTATGAGCTTATGAAGGTGGGGAAGAAACCAAGGAAGCGATTTGGCAAATGGCTGCCTCGTCAGATGCGAGATACGGTTGCCTGACGGAGAGAAACGGGCCCATGTTGGGACTAGAGCCTTTAGAGAAATAGCGGGCGGCTAAATGCGCAGGGGTTCGTATGAGCATTCAAGATCATCCCCAAGTGTCGTGAGGAACTCCGTGACCCATTCGAGATTGTCTAGTTTTGGGTCAACGGAAAATATCAAAAGACTACCTTTCAAGTCTCTGTCAACTTGGGTACCTAGGTTGTAATATGGGTCGACTTCTGGTGAGACTGAAGCCTTGTCTGCGATGTTGGTAGATACAATTGCGGGAAAGTAGAAGAACCGGCCTCGTGTGAAGCATTCTTGGTTTCTCGAGTGTGCATTGCGGCAGCTCTGATTAACTGACTTACTTATGCTGTGTTGTCCAGTTTTTCATCGCTCTATTTGACACTCTTGACCCTCGAGTTCTGGTTGATTGCTTTTGGGAGAGATTGGGAGTTGAGTTGTTGAGACCAAGCACGCAAGAAACTCCCGAGGTGATTTGACTGACTCTATGATTCTCTATTAAAAGGTTGGAATGATGGTGTAATAGCGCAACACTAATATCGTTTGACTGACTCGATTTTGACTCGCTTGGAATGTAGAGTTGTTAGTAGACAGCTTCATAGCATAGCGTATTGCGTTTCACGAGGGTTGTGTGCTTGGTTCAGCAAGACTCTGAACGAATACCACGTGAGATGCCGCACGCAACCTACCTACGTTGCCTTCGAATTTTCAATCAACTCACTTAAACTGGCTCCTGAGGATCCGCTTCTCGGTTCATTCCAATACTTCCGAGTCTGGAACAGCTCGGATATCGGCTGGCAAGGGAGTAGCGGAGCCGGGGGGGGTCAATGGAGAATCCCCCTCTTTGTCGGGCAAATGGTCTCCCAATTAGCAGCCCCTGTACTACATCGAAACTGAGTGGGTTGCCAAACGTTGGTGCTGGACCGGCCATGCAAGATAAGCGCCGCAGCCGCAGCCGCAGCCATAAGCTAGGAGATGGTGTGCGTCATCACCTCTGCAGCAGTCCGGGGTGACGTCTCCGAACGGACTCAGCCGAAAAGTGCTAAGAGAGCGCGACAGGTCGTGTGGTGGCATCGCAGAAGCCGTGTCGCCTACAGTGCCAGATCATGCATGCGTCGATGCCGGTTGACACTCGGCTGGCACATCAGTCGAATGCCGTGAATGGTGTGTGTGGCACACTGGCAACACCCCGTCTGGCCGAGGGCAAGGGTATCAGCCAACATCAGCCATGCTTCAGGTTGTCTGTCACCGACCACCCGGCATGATGGAGGAAAAACCGGGGTTGTTGACCATAAGACGCTAGGAAAATGCCATGTTTCAACCCCAGATATCCCTCCGGCTACATCCATGTGGTGCCGCGATGCCGGGATTCTGCTCGGGAGGGTGGGGATGGACAAGCCGGGTACACCTTTCCAGAACGAATGGGCATTTTGACGACGTCTCGGATGGTTGATTCATTGTTGGTTCCATGTGGCTCATTGCGCTAATAATTAGCGAAGTTTGGGGAAATTTACTGTCTGTGAGGCAGTGGCTCATCGTTCATGAGGGGCCATCAAGGGCACGATGTGAACCGACCTAGACAATGCCAATCTTGGAGAGAATCCAGAAGTTGAATTAAGGGGAAAAAAAGGAGGGGCGTATGTAGATCCTGGAGAGCGACCAGAGCGATGTGGAACGCGGGAAACACCAAGGAGATGATGAGATATGAGTACCTGGAGAACGCTCTCCGGTGGTTTGGCGGTTTGGCGGTTTGACGGCGGTTTCTGTTCCGGGCCCCAAGCTCCTCTTTCCCTGCCGAGGTAGGGATGACACGTGCCACCACGGATGCTAAGCTCCGGGCTGTGGCTTGTGGTTGGCTGAATAGAAAGTACGTACCGCTGCGCAGTTCGCCAGCTACGTCATTGGCCAGTCACCTCAGTGCGCCCATCGCCATCGCTATTGCAATCGCCATCATCATTCCTTCCTCAGTTGTCCAACCACCTACCTACCTACCTAGTACCTTACCTTTCTTGCCTTAGGTCCTTAGGTAGTTGGGTATATGTACTGCGACTAGGTGCTGTACTAAATAGCGTAGCTGTGCCACAGGACGCCACGCCTCGCCTGTATCCGCATCATTGTGACGGACAGGAACTTCCAACGACATCTCATCTCACCAATCTTCAGCATATCCAACCTACCTCGCAGATACCCTCTCTCTCTCTCTCTCTCTCTCTCAACTCATCGCTTCACCTCGCCTACCTACCTTACACTCTTCATCCCTGCAGACCCTGTCTTAGACCTAGGCCCGGACCCCGGACCAAACCACATCTAGGAGATTCATCCATCCACGCAGTCGACACGATAGTCCCACCAGGAGGACTACGACCTCCAAAACACAGCACAGGCTTCGTTCGCTTCAGCAGCTTCTCCGTCGTCGCGTCACGATGCTGTCCTGCTTCGGCTTCGGCCGGCCGTCGCGCGAGGAACGCGAACGCGAACCTCTGCTGCCTCGCTACAACGATGATACAGCCTTGCAGCAGCGCCTCCACGAGAAGCTTCACACGTACCAGATGCTTCGCGCCATTGGCAAGGGGTACATGCCTTCCAACGAGCAGCTCATCATCAACCTGCGCACCCTCCTGTCCGCCGACATCCTCAACCCCGACACCCCGGATCTCAGCGACGCCGGACGCGCCCTCGTGCTGAACGTCAAGCTCCTCATCAAACAGCTCATCGAGCTGCTGCTCCACAAGAACGACAAGGACCAGATCCAGGACTTTGTCTGGTACCTGACCAAGGCCCGCCTGTCTGTCGACGCCTACGACATTGGCGCACGAGCATCCAAGGCCAAGGCGAGGGCCGATACAGTGGCAGGTAAGTTCCGGAATCTCGCCCTCTCCACCTCAAAGGTCCCTGGTTTCATGCCATGGGGGAAAATTGTAGCACCGACCAGCGATTCCGTTTGTACTGACATCGTCCAGCATACAAGAGCTTACAGACCGTCGGCTCACTAATCCTCACCAACAAAGACTTCCGTCTCTTCCTCTCGGATCTGAGTACCGTCGGCCGCGAGGTCTTCCGGGACACTGCCTTCACCCTGTCCGACGTCTCCAGACAGGCGGCCAAGGATGTTGAACCCTCCAAAGAGGACGAGGAAGCAATCAAGCATCCGAATGGGGACTCGAAGCCTCCGCCATCCAAGGCCGAAATCCAGGGCGAAGCTATAGACGTTTCCAAGGTTGTTACTGACGGCGTCGCCCGTGTCGCCGATGAGGCTGGTCACAGCCTGGCTGATCACCTCACCGGCGAGGAGCAGGAGACACTTGTGAGCAGGTTGAAAAAGACAGTCCTCAACCTGCGCGGGAGAAAGGATTACTCCGACTCAGTTTCGACCCTCTCCCTGCTCATCCGACGCTACCTTCTAATCTACTCCCACGCCATCTCGGACACTATTCAGGTGGCCCAGGAGGACATTGACACCAACCCGGAGGCTGACCGCGCGCTTCACAACTTCTGGCTGTTCTTGACCTCGCTTGGGGACCGCGAGCACTGGAACGAGGTCGAGCGCATATTCAAGGTCGTCATGGAACACGGTCGCAGTGACCCCGAGTTTGACAAGCTTGTCAGACAAATCGGTAACCTGCTCCAAGACATCCTTACGGATCCCGACTTCTTCGAACACGCCGAAGACCGGTTCAGGGAGTTGAGAGCAAAGTCGCGGGAGTTGACCTCAGAGTCGTCGATACGCGACGATCTCGATGCCCTGCTAGACCGCGTGCATCTGGCACTGCACTCTGTGCTTGAGGACACCGACATCAAAAAAGTCCTGCACACGACCAAGAGGATCCTGAAGATCCTGTCGCCGGCTAGCGAGTATCTCAACGGCGAGCTCTTGGCCGACTCGACCAACATTTTCATACCCTTGTTGATCCAGGCCATCCAGTACATCCCGATCCCTCGCCTCGAGGTCTCGATGCCGACTATTGATCTCCTATTGGAAAACTTGATCCTGGAACCCGGTCGCACAGTGAACAACAGCTCATTCCTGCCCTTCAAGCTCAACATTTCGACCCAGAATGACGTCGAGATCCGGAAAGCGCGGTTCCGAACGACGACTTCGGTCAAGACGCTCATGAGGATCACGTTGTCGGGCCTGTCGATTGCCGCCGAAGACCTCGGATATTGGCTGCGCCTCCACTCGGGCATATTGAGACTCGCTGACGCTGGGATTGCGGGCTTCCATCTTGACGAGCGTGGTATTGACGTTGCCATCGATGTGGAGGTCGGAAAAGAGCGCCTGGAAAACATGCTTACGCTTCATGGCGTCCGCGTCCGCATCCACCATCTGGATTACAGCCTTCGGAAGAGCAGCCTTTCCTGGCTCGCTTGGCTGCTTAAGCCACTCATCCGACCGACGGTCAAGGCCGCATTGGAGGCGCAGATTGCGACTGGCATTAGCGAGGGGCTTCATTTCGCCAACAGAGAGATGCTCTATGCGCGCGAGCGGTTGCGCGCCACTCGTATTGCCGACCCGCAGGACTTGTGGACTTTCGTCAAGGCCGTGGCGGCGAGATTGGTGCCACCCGAGGACCCAGACCTGTACACCCGCGTGGGTGTCACGCAGCCTGGACGGGGCGTGTTCAAGGGTGTGTATGCACCCGGCAGTCTCGTCAAGATGTGGAACGAAGAGGCGACCCTTGCAGGCGACCGAGTGCATGAATATCAGAGAGACGGCTGGCGCAACTCCATCTTCGACGTTGGCACCACTGGTGTCACCATCTAAATCCTGTGCGATGCGATGCTGTAGGTGCGGAGGGAGGGATACGCGGGGAAAACGACGCTGTCGCAATCGCTGTCGCAGCCGCAGTCGACTGGGCGGCGGGCATACAGGCTAACGTTAGCCAAGACTGAACAGCAAAGAGAAGCAGAAGATGGCACGTTATGGACTCGAGAGCACAATGAACTAATCCTTATTCACACACGTAATTTCAGTAGGCAATGACACAAGCGGGGGAGAACACGGAACTCTTCAACGAAAGCGGCAAGTCGTTTTACCATTACCATGACCAACATTCGCACGTGCATGTGCCTTGCTTGGCCTGACGCTGAAGAGACGGGCGTGGCGGGCGGACTTTACTCTATCGCTGTTTCTACGAAGAAGACTAGTTGGGCCGAGTGCATTCGCTACCTACGCTGCGTCCTATGTGAGTTAAGGTAAGCAGCTATGCTTGCATGCATGCATGCTGATCGCATCCATATCAACAGTCGGTACAACTATTCCTCCACTCGAGCATGCGCCTAATACGAGGTGGCATTCACAATCGCACCCCCAATATGGACCATCTCCAAATCAAGCAGGAGAAAGATGATTGCGAAAATATTGCCAAGCTCGCACTCGACAAAGTCAATCGGTTGTTTGTCCTGATGCAGGAGGCATAGACACAGGCACAGCCGCACGCAGACACTAGAACTTGGAAGGATAGTGGTGGGTTGAAGCTAATAATCAGCTTCCCTATCTAGAAGCTCGCTATGCTTAAACCCTTCCCCCCTGTCGACAACTCAGGAGCCGAAAGAGGCCAGACCGAGCTTCTGGAACGCCGTAGCAGTTTGCCAGGGCGGCCATCGACTCGAGTCATTCGGCGTTAGAGACCCTAACGCTGAGTTCGATAGTGTACTCTGTAAAACGATACGATACACGACACGATAGAGCCCTGAAGCACGCAGTGGGCCTGCGTTTCGGTAACGAGAACGGCAACGGTTACGGCGTCACTGCACATCATTCGGCAATCTCCCGAAAGTTACGTACGGGCCAGTCCGGGCCTCAAGTATGCTTGAAGTCGGGGCGACGCTTCTGGAGGAAGGCCGTCATCCCTTCTTTAAAGTCACCCAGGCCAAAAGTCGAGTAGTAAAGAGATTTTTCCAAGGTCATCCCGGCATCGAGATGGCTGTTTTCGACTGTAACAAGGGGCGGGTCAGCGAGTCATGGTTCATACCTGTACAGGTAGACAACACCACCACCACCACCACCACTCCACAGAGGGGCCGCACCCCTCGATTCTGGGGTGGTATCCGGAGCCACCCAGGACCAGGAACAAGAAGAACACGTGCGGGAGGAAGACCAAGGGAGGGCACTAACCGGTAAGAACCGCCTGCTTCGCTGTCTTGACGACGGGGCCCGACATAACGGCGATGCGCTCAGCGAGGCCCATTGCCGCCGGCACGACTTCTTGGCGGGGGAACACCTTATTGATCACGCCGAGGCGCTCAAACTCGGATCCGCTGGCTGGTTCGCCGGTGAGGACAAACTCCATGGCCTATGATGATTGTTGCTGGTCGGTTAACACTGGATTCGCTCGCTCTGAGCTGGCCCGAGTCGTGCTAACAACGGTTCGGCTCGTGCTCGTCTGTCGACACTCACCTTGTGCTTGCCCAGAGCCCGGGCTATCCGCTGGGTGCCGCCGGCGCCTGGAATAGTTCCGATCTTGATCTCTGGAAGACCAAACGAGGCATCCTCGGCCGCGTAGATCATGTCGCACTACATCGCCCAATGAGCTAGCTTTAGGGGTGTTCCGTCTCGCAAGAAATGGGGTTTCCTGGGGTTCCCTTCCCCCCTCCCAAAAAGACTTACCGCCAAGGCAATTTCGCAGCCACCGCCCAACTTGAGGTTCTCATTGTCAGCCTTGTTTCCATGAGACATGCAGGAGAAGGGGGACATGGAAGAAAAAGAAAGAAAGCGACGATGAGACACGGCACTTTGGCACTTACGGCAAATCCGACCACAGCCGCGATGATGGGCTTGGAAAACCTGGCAAAGGCGTCTGTCAGGTCCTTGAGAAAGGCGCGCTGGTGGGCCTCAGCCGTGGAGATCTGCACCAGTTCGTTCAGGTCCATCCCGGCTACGTCCACCCAACCCGGGTTAGCCAGCTTGTCGTCTCCATTAGATTAGACGAGGAGGTCTGTCGATGGAGCCCTCCCCCCCCTTCTCCCCCCTTTCGGTGCTTCTTCGCAACGTTTCAGCAGCCAGAAACAGCAGCGAGAATGGACGACCCCCCCACCGTCCCCTTCCCCCTCCCCTGTGCATCCGTGTATCATGTCCGTGGGGAATCGGATGGAGTTGAGATGGCAGGCAACTAGTCGATTGCCGCGCGCAGTGCCGCCGACCAACGGCTGAGCGGTACTTGCACGTGGAAATCGGGTCCTCTTGGAAAAATAAAAGCAAGAAAAGCCGAGGAGGACAAGGAAGGACCTGAGAGGGGGGGGGGGGATGAAGAGGAGGAAGAGGAGAAGGAGGAGGATGAGGAGATCAGGCAACTGGGCACTATGGGGAGTTAAGGCTGTTCCAACCTTCCCTCCCCTTACAACCACAGTTCCTGGGAGTTGAACAAGACACCAAAAAGGAAAAGGGCTACAGAACGTACCGCAGAAAGGGCCGTCCGGGCCACCGGTGACAACGACGGCGCGGACGCTGTCCAGGGCGTCGAGATGAGCTAGAGTCGCGACGAGCTCACCGATCATGGCCTGCGAGAAGGCGTTTCTCTTGGTAGGCCGGTCAAACCGGACCAGGGCGACGCCCTTTGCGGCGTCCACAGTTAATTGGATGGTTTGAAGGTTGTCCATGGCCGGCGTTCTGGGGAAACTTGCGCAATACTGGTGCAACAGAGGAAAAGTAACAGAGAGAGAGAGAGGGAGGGAGGGAGGAAGAGGGAGAGAGAAAGAAAGAGAAAGAAGAAATTCGGCTGGCGGGCAAACGAATCACGACTTAATACTGGGAATGGAGCAAGGAAAACGACGCTGTTGCTGTGGCTGTTGCTGTTGGTTCTTGATTGGAATCGCGTGTTCAGCACATGGGAGACGGGAGGGGAAGAGGACGTCTTTTCTTCTGGCCTCCTTTTTTTTCTTTTTCTTCTTCTTCTACTCTCGTCTTGGGGCATTTCTTCTTCACCAACCCTGATGCGACTGCCTTCGGCCGCCGGGGCTGCGGCCGAGCTCAAGGGGTGAGCAACATCGAAACAGAGACTCGAATGACCTGCGAACGATGAAGGAGGGGGGCGGGGGGTGGTGTGGCCGAAACGATCAACGACTTACAAGGATCACGAGCCGCGGGAACCAGGGGCTACCCCGAACGACATGCAGCCAAGGGCATCCATCCATCCATGGCAGAAGCAAGGCACAACCTGTCATTAAGCGCAGACACGGAGGGGGGGGGGAGGCCTTGGAGCCCTTTGTCACCTCCTCCTCTTCCTCCTTCTCCACGATCGCGGCTAAGAACACATTGGTGGTGGAGACGACGGGTTGACTTGTTGCAATGCCGGACAGCCACACACGCTCATCAAGCAGAGTCGCACTGGTCTTGATTTACAATATCTTTGTCACATTCCATCTCCCGCCCCGCTCCCCTAGAATACATCCGAGGACCATGCTCCGTGCCGACTCCACGCCTCCTCCACTTACGCTGCCGCACACCCTTGTTACGCACAGCTCCAAGGCGAGAGAGTAGGTAGTAGTGTCGGAGGAGGAGGAAGAAGCGGAGACGTCCCATCAGCGAAACGGATGGGCAACAACTGCCACATTGGGCGGATCTGGTCCGGATTGACCTCCGTTTTTCCCGGATTTGGACGTCTTGCCCGGCCTCGCCCCGCAGTCCGGCCTGCGGTTCTATTACCGCGCCATGGAGACACCGTTGCAGCACAGAGTCTTCCTTTTGCCCAAACGCAAGCGGGAAAGAAAGGGTCTATGTTTCTGAGAGAGAGAGAGAAAGAGAGAGAGAGAAAGAGAGAGAGAGAGAAAGAGAGAGAGAGAAAGAGAGAAAGAGAGAAAGAGAGAGAGAGAGAGAGAGAGAGAGAGAGAGAGACGGAGGCAAATCCTCGCTTGCTTCAGGGCCGCGATCACTGTTTAGTTTATTCCCGCTGGTCCCTTGTGATGGAGACAGCTGGTTTACACGACTAAGTAAGTAGCCTCTCCTGGTTGCGCCCACATCCCTCACTCCCTCTTCCATGGCCATGGAGTCCCTTCTCCCCTCTCCCTTCGCCCATCCCATTGCCTACCCCCCCCTTGACAGTGCTTTCGCTCATGGAGAAAGCCATCACGTACACTCACTTCCCTGCAGGCTCCCCTGTATTCGAATTACCCGTCCCGCTCGTCCAGAACAGACGTCGTCCGGTTCTCCACAGTATCTAAAACATCTGTTTGCATGGGAGGAGAGGTACTTCCACGTGCACTTGGCCGCAGATGGAAGAAGCAAAGAGACCCGTCTAGCCTTGATATCCGTGACTGACGGGGGTGCTGAAAGACACAACCTTGTTTTGGCCACCGAGCTATTCTAGGCAGGCAGGTAACCAGACAGGGTAGCCAAGCTGTGGATGGATATCTACGCCAATATCGAATCAAAATTTGTGGTACCCCGTCGAGGATCGAGGCGAGGATTGACGTTTCTGCCCATCTCTCATGGGTCTTACGGGGGGGAGGGGAGGGTTCAACAGCGAGATGGGCCGGCCTCCGGGACTGGATATATCTGCCTCGAGGTTCCCACCTCTTGAGTCGCTGGGTTGGATGCGTCACTGGCAGGTACAATTACTCCCGAGCATCGGCACCCAGAAGCTCTCATCATGGTCTCGTCGCGTTCCTTCCACTCGCTGGAAAGCCTCTCCCTGGCGGATCGAGTGCTTTTCAACCAGTTCAGCAGAGGACCGAGTGACTCCATCCCCTACCAAGTCATCCACCACGCCTTCGAGTCCATCGCGGCAGCACACCCGGACGCCACCGCCGTCCGACATTATGACGGCACGACCATCACATACCGCGAGCTCAACCGCCGCGCCAACGTGCTTGCCAACGAGCTCAGGGGTTCCTACGGCCTGCAGAAGGGAGACCGCGTCGTGCTAGTCTACTCGCGATGCATCGAGATGGTCGTCTTCATCTTAGCCGTGCTCAAGGCCGGCGGCCAGTACGTGCCCCTCGACGGCGGCATCATCCCTGAGGACACCCTGGGCTACGACATTGCCGACTCGAACGCGCCGGTCGTGCTGTGTCTCCCTAAGTTCAGGGAGAAGGTGCTGCGCAGCCTACCCTCGGATCGACGGGACCTCGTCAGGGTGGTTGACCTTGACGCCCACAGCTGGCTGTGGAAGCACGGTAATGCGGGCCACCCGGGCGTCATTGTCAAGCCCGAAGACGGCGCCTATGTGATTTACACCTCGGGCACGACGGGTCGGCCCAAGGGCGTGGACGTAAGACACGAGGGCGTCACCAACACGCTTCTTGCGGAGCCCTCGAAGCTGGGCATCCGCGTGGGGAAGAACGTGGCGCAACAGTTAAACGTCGGGTTCGACATGTGTAAGTCCCAATGAACCCCCAACCCTACCCTGTCCTATCCTATCCTATCCTATCCTATGGCCATGGCCAATCTTAGCGGCCGAAGGCTGACGTGTGATGCGTTCGGGACGGAACAGGTGCCTGGGAGATTCTGGGCACGATGATGAACGGCGGGACGCTTCACATCAGGGGCAGCGGCAACGACCTCTGGACGGACTGCCTGCAGCGCGTCGATACCGTCATCGCCACGCCGTCCGTCGTCCTCAAGCATATGGCCAGGCGGGAGGACTTCCCCAACATCAAAACCATCGCTGTCGGAGGCGAGCCCTGCCCGCTAGCCCTGGCCGAGCAATGGGCGCCCTACGTCAAGTTCTGGAACGTCTGCGGGCCGACAGAGATCAGCATCCTCAACACGGCCCACCTCCACAAGCCCGGCAAGACGCTGTCCATAGGCAAGCCGAACCCCAACACAAACGTCTACGTGCTCGACGACGACGAGAACCCTGTGCCCATCGGCGAGCCCGGTGTCATGTGGGCCGGCGGCCCGGGCGTGTCTCGGGGGTATCTCAACCTGCCGGAACTGACGGCGCAGAGATACAAGCCCGACAAGTTTACAAAGGACGGGTAAGTAAGCCAGCCTCACCCACGCGGCCAAGACTGTTTTCCTTCCGTTCCGTATACTTCAGCAGAGGGGGGGAGAAAGAAAGAAAGAAAGAAAGAAAGAAAGAAAGAAAGAAAAGAGATGAGGGAAGAGAGAAGGGAGAAAAAAGAGCCCAAGCTAACAGCAACTCGCAGTCGTATGATGTTCAACACGGGCGACCTTGCCCGCTGGCTCGAGGACGGCAGCTTGGAGCCCCTCGGCCGAAAGGACGACCAGGTCAAGATCTCGGGCTTCCGCGTCGAGCTCGATGGCGTGTCTCGCGCTATTGAAACGTGCCCCGGCGTCGTCAAAGGATGTGCTCTCAAGATCGAAGATCGCCTGTGGGGGTTCTACTCGGCCCCCTCGCCCATAGATGAGACACAGCTGAAGGCCGTCGTCGGCGAGGGACAGCCCTTCTACGCCGTCCCGACGGTCTGGATGTATCTTCCCGTCATCCAGCTGACCCCCAACGGCAAGGTCGACAAGCGTGCCCTCCGCGATATCGCCCTCGGTGGCGATGCCAGCCAGACCCTTCCTCGTCCTCCCCAACCTCCGCTTCCGCCCATCGTCACGGGCATGTCGACACCAGAACAGTCCTCGAGCGCCTCGTCCGTCAAGACGGCCGTCAGTCCGACCAGCGAGGGCGGCTTCACGCTGGTCGACTCCCAGCGCACCCTCGACCTGGAGAAGACGGCGGCCTTCGTCGAGGAAGAGGCCGAGAGGCAGCAAGACGAGGGAGTGGGAGAAGACCACGAGCTGCCGTCCAAGAAGGGCTTCCACGGCTGGCGGTGGATCCGGCACCGAGGCCTCAACGCCTACCGCAAGCTCTTTGGCGTCATCTTCCTCTCCAACCTCGCCGTCTTCGCCCTCCTCCTCTGGGACAGCCGGCACAGCAACTTCTCGCTGCCCCTCGACCACCTCGCCACCGCCGTCGCCGCCAACCTGCTCGGCGCCGTGCTCCTGCGCCAGGACTACGTCGTCAACTTCATCTTCTGGCTGTGCTCGCGCGTGCCGACGTCGGCGCCGCTCTTCATTCGCCGGCACCTCGCCCGCGTCTACCACAACGGCGGCGTCCACTCGGGCTGCGCCGTCTCGGCCACCGTGTGGTGGGTCATCTTCACCGGCGCCGCCACCGGCAACTTCTTGGCGGCCCGGCCCGCGTACCCGGTCAGCCTCGCCACCCTCGTCCTCACCTATCTCGTCCTGTTGCTGCTTCTCATGATCCTCGTCATGGCCTACCCCTCCATCCGCGCAAAGATGCACGACCAGTTTGAGTGGACACACCGCTTCGCCGGCTGGTCCGCCCTCGCCCTCGTCTGGGCCCATGTCATCGCTACCGCCGCCTCCTCCGCCGCCTCATCCGCCTCCTCCGCCTCCTCCACCTCCTCGACGGCCTCCCCCGAGCCCCTAGGCCTGGTCCTCGCCAAGACGCCGGCCCTCTACCTTGTCGCTCTGACGACAGTCAGCATCGCCCTGCCGTGGATGCGCCTCCGCCGCGTCAAGGTCGTGCCCGAGCCCCTCTCCAAGCACGCCGTCCGCCTGCACTTCGACTTCTGCACCCCGGGCCCCTGCACCTCGCGCGGCGTCCGCATCACCGACCGCCCCATGGTCGAGTGGCACGCCTTCGCCGCCATCCCCGAGCCCAGCGGCAAGGGCTTCTCCATCGTCGTCTCCAAGGCCGGCGACTGGACCAAGCGCATCATCGAGAACCCGCCCACCTCCATCTGGACCCGCGGCACCCCGGCCTCGGGCGTGCTGGCCGTCGCCCCGCTCTTCAAGAAGATGGTCCTCGTCGCCACGGGCTCCGGCATCGGCCCTTGCCTCCCCGTGCTCATGGAGCGCCGCGTCCCCGCCCGCGTCGTCTGGTCCACCAAGAACCCGCTCAAGACGTACGGCCAGGCCGTCATGGACACCATCCTCGCCGCCGACCCGGACGCCCTCATCTGGGACACGGACCAGATGGGCCGCCCGAACCTCGTCCAGCTGGCGTACAACGTCTACCGCGAGAGCGGCGCCGAGTGCGTCGCCATCATCTCCAACGGCCCGACGACGAACAAGTTTGTCTACCGGATGGAGAGCCGCGGGATCCCCGCCTTTGGGCCCATCTGGGACTCGTAGTGTTGCCTGTTCTGTGTAGCTGTTTCGGTTGCGGTTGTTGTTTTGAGTGAATAATCAGCGTCTCAGCAGTCTTGGGTTACCTTGTCTATATCATAAAACGTGTTATACTAGTAGTTATCAAGGTTCATTTATATGTAGTCCGAGCCCCCCGATACCAAATCATGTTTAATGACGGAAATGTTTGGCAGCTTCGCTCTCTCTCTCTCTCTCTCTCTCTCTCTCTCTCTCTCGCGTGAACGTGACACTGAATCCCCTTGGACCGCGACCTCCACCACCCTTTACTGAAATCACACTCATTAGCAGGAATTTCATCCACGTATACTGCCCTTTTTAATAGAAATGCTTGTAGATGGAGCTGTTTCCGTTGCATTGCCGACTTGGAGTACACAAGACAATGGGGCAGTGAACTCCAGTGAACCCCAGTGCCCCAGGACCAGAACACCTCCATGGTCGATTTAGCCCGAAGTCTCGGAGCAATGGGGAAATGTTGTGGGGCCCCGAAGGCTCGCCTCCTGGAAAAGATTCACAAAACATTTGAACGATGTTCCAGTCTTGAAAAAAATCTTATCTTGGTCCGACGGAAGTTTGCGCCTTGGCGACAGACGATCCTAATAGCTGGCTAGATATAACTGCGAGCTCTCTCGCAAGCTTCTGCTTGTCCACAAGCAGAACACGTGTTGACAGCACAAGAGAAAACCTCTAATTTTTAACAAAAGAGATAAGGAATGGTTGAAACAGCTTGGTAGGGGGCTTGGTAGGGAGGCAGAGATGGACAGTCGCCTCTTGTTCGACAATCGACTTAACTTTAACGCAAGGTAACGAGAAAAGCAAACAAAACCGATTTTTTCGTCAATCTAGGGCCTCCAGGAAGTCTTTTTTTTTTCTTTTTTTAATGATCAACGCGGAGCCAGCGGGCGATCTATCAGTGGCTTGTGCTTCTATTCAAATCGTCTGTCCGATTTGCAAGCATACAGTCACGGAAACGCCGAAGCGGAAATTAGGTATAAGTCTACCGCCCAATGGAACCGAAAGCGAACCGCATACGTCCGTCGATGGGTGATGATTTTAATTAAGGCTCCACCTTTACAGTCTGTCTACCTACCAGACCCAAACGTACGTTTGTGCCTGTCTGTAACTCTGTAACTCTACAGTAGCTAGAGAATCAACAAACTTATTAAAAGAACCACCTGCGCAAAAGACGACAGGAAGAAATCGTCTGTCTACTCAACCAGCAATACCGAAGCTTACAACTCGCCTTCCCTCCTCCTTTGAGTAGACTCATTTTACGGATACCAACAATCCCCCCCCCTCCTCTTTGTTTACCATGCGCCTTTTGTTACTGTTTCAACAGCTGTTTTTACTCGCCATTGCTAGGCAAGTCCAGAGCCATGTTTCGCCACGCACGTTCAAGTTCAAGGGCGAAAAAGAAGGTCAAATTGGCGGGTGCAACGCAGCCGATGTCAAAATCATCCTCGAAGAGATAGAGATCGCCAAGGAGGCAGCCGAGTTCGCGGCTGAGCAACTCACCAAGTACCCTTTCTTCCAGGCATTCCAAGAGCCGAAAGCCTTTGGCAAAAAGGAACTAGAAAACGCAGGCAAGGAGGTCTTCACCCGCATCGCGGCAATGCTGGACGGGTTCCACAAGGACGACAGGTTCACCATCGAATGCCGCAACAAGCGTTGCACTGAGGAGGACGCCGACACGGTCGCAATAATGTCGACAAAGAAGGACGGGATCCTAGACCCTATCTTATCCTTTTGCCCAAAGTTTTTCGAGACCGATTCGTCGACCCAGAAAAAACTAGAACGGTACAAAAAGGCGATGGGTAGGAACCGTAACTATGTGGAGAGATGGTCCGGGACTATCAACATGCAGGACCTCAGTCGCACAAGGTCCGTTGTGATCATGCATGAGCTTACCCATACACCCTATGTGGCAATGCCAATCAAGGAGCTGCTTGGTCGAAAAGACGAGGAAAACATGCAAGTATTCAACATCCTTTGCGGGCTTGGGGCGTACTTTGCGAATGTTCCCAACCGACAAATGAATCGAATTCTTTTTCTAACTCTTTTTTCTTTTCTCTCTAGGTTTATTACCAAAGACTATTACTATGAGGCATCAGACTGTTACAGGATGGCCCGAGGTTATCACAATGCGTTGACTAAAATCCTAAAGAGTCCAGAGTGGGTGAGGGGCGCACGGAAGGCTGCCGAGAACGCAGAGAGCTGGGCCCTCATTGCCTCGGGCATGTACATGTCAAAGCAGTTGAGGATAAAGCAAATCCCTATTCAAGGCATCGAAGATTGGATGTGGGAAGACATTCGCATAGGCGCTCAGTAATATGTAATAGTAGTTTTAATAGACACGCATGAATCAACAAATGTTCCAGCCATGTTCAAGTATGAGCAGCTGGCACTAAAGCAAGTCATCTTGGCCACCCGTTTCCACGTACAAGCAGCTACATTTCCTTTGGGAAAACGCCTCGCGTGCTCTGTTACCGGCTCTGTGGCTCCCAGGGGTGTGTTTTGTTGCCTTTGAAGATGCCTTGATGGCAGTAAATCTGCTTCTGTCCTGAGATTCTCACAACCAATGGCGGACTGCAACTGACATTGCCACTACGAACCCGCAACTCCTTGGCAAGGGATCTAGATTGTCTCAGGAAAGGATCCACAGCGTTATGAGTACAAGACTGATGACGATAATGAAGCGGCCATCTTTGAGCCCCTGTCCAACTGGATCGTTGATGTAGCCAAGGATGGAGCCCGTCGCCGGGCCTTCGTTCCCTACTAGAGGAAGCCAGCCTTTCTCACCCGAATGCCAGAAGAGAAAGAGGAAGACGATGACGAGGGGAGAGACGTGGCGCCCAAACCCTTGGGCGACTCGGACGTCGTCGCTATGGCTATGTGGGAGGTGATACGCATGGTGAAAGCCCACGAGATCACAAACACCTAATTCACGAGGCAGATCGAGCCCCCCATCTGCCCAGATTTCGTGACTCGCCTGAATTCAGCTGGATCAGATGTGCAAGTGTAAGTCTCTCTGTTTGACGAATTCCAGCTTGCCGAGGTCAAGATTGCCTTGCCAGTCCGAGAACGCGGAGAACATCCTCCACGTCGCTAACTGTACCGCACCTTCGGACAATCAGCATGTTTTTTTCAAAGACGCCTCCGGCAGCCGGGCCAGACCGAATCTTTGGGACGTTCTTCAGCTGCTTCAGATGATTCCCAAGCCTCTGCGTCTCTCTGGCAGGTTTCCCGGCCTTATGATGCGGCACAAGTTCATGGCGTTTTACCTTCAGGGCGCGATGGGACAGGAAGTTCGCCGAGCTGGACGACGAGTGGACTCACTACGCCGTTCAATTTATTCTTTTTGGATGAAAAAGCCGCGGGCGATCACGGGCAGCAGAAACACGCGCTCGGGGTTCTAGAGCCGTGCTGAGCACGAAGAATGCGGTGTGCATGACGACGCTCAAGGCAGTATTCGTACCCCTTTCCGAGCATGTAAATCATAAGCGGGATCATCATCCAGTGTTGCCATACTCAGTTTAGTAGACATATTGTTAGCATTAATCACAGGTTGGAAGTCGATCGATCGGTCAAGCTTGGCGATAGCTTCACGTGTTGTTGTGCAGCTACATAGGAGTAAGGAAGGATAGGCTAAGGGCCCTGCAGCAGACTCGGAGCGCGGTTGGCCAAATACACATAAATCAAGGCCGAGTTGGAAGAAGAACCGATTACGGAACGATTTGGAGCTTTCAAGCTAAACGTCGATTACCGGCATCTTGGGGGAAAAGTCCACGCTACGGAAGGGTAGTATTGTCCCAACGTCTCGGCAGGCTTCGACGTGGTGACGGTAACGATACTCTGTCACCGTCACCACAGTAAGCTTTGACGACAGGAGGGCGGCCGACTTGCGCTGTTCTACATGGACAACAGGGAAAATGGCCATTGCCTGCCCCAAGTCATGTCCTTCAGCGGCAGACAGAGCGTGAATGACACGGACATGGTCCCCTGCCCGCTGCCACCCGGAGCCAATTCCTCTTTTGACAGGGACGGGTGGTGTGGAAGGTTTCGATATTGGAGTATCGTCTCGGCAAGCCATTCCAGTTTCAGAAACTGAGGCGTCTCGAAGGAGGCACAATCTCGATGGAGTCCCTCCAGCGCGTGCCACTCATGGTTCAAGGAGAGTTACAGATAGATAGGAACAACTGACGGGAACACCTCATCGGCTTGCAAATCGATCGGAGACGGACGAACGCGGTCATTTGAGCGCGGTGGGGATTTTGGAGAGAGAGAGAAAGGGGAAACGAACACAGGTTCGCAGCGCGCGGGAAAGCGGCAATTGGTTGTTGAGACGTTTCTGCTGGTTCTGCAACGGGAAACCCCTTTGCAGGTCATGAACCTCGCAAGACATGGCCGTTCTTCCAATACGAATACTAGGATTTTTTTTTTTCTCTGTGTGTGTGATAACACGAGACGAACTTTCTTTTACGTACGTCAACTCGACCTGAACGATGCAAAGCCAACCTTACTCGCTGTCCCATCATAGCCAACAGAGGAGAGTACACATGGTAGACGACTACTCCATCTCTGACAGAAACAGGGAAGGGGGGTCGTTTAGAAGATGGATCGTTTCAGTGTTGAGTTCTGTCATGAAAACATCAACAAAAAAGGCTAAGAAGGGCCGCCGCGGGCGTGTCGTCTAAGCTTCCAATGACACGGTGGGATCAAGGTGGCCTGTGTAGGGCTGCTCAACTCGAACACGAGCCTAAATCGGGATGGCGATCCGAAATCGACGGCTTCGGCTTGCATCATCAGGGTGACATGGAGCTTGCCTTACCCTCTCCCCCCTTGCGGCGATCTCCCTGTACATCGTTATGGTTGCAGTTGCGCCCTGCAACTCTGATCACGTATCTTGTAACCCTGCTATGCCATATCTACCAGGGAAGAGAGGGATCAAGCATCGTCCTCAGCCCTTGCTGTTACCCGGTATCCGAACCAGGAACAGCTATGTGGAATACTCTGCAGCAGCAGCAGCAGCAGCAGCAGCATTACTTCCGCATCGTCTCTGGAACGTTTCGGCCCAATCGACGCGGATCAGCTCAGCATAGGGATTTCCATCCCAACTCCGCATGTTTGCCACACAGACATTCGTATCTTTCGCGTTGTGCCCAAGCCGGGGGGGCTGACGTATGGTTGAGGCCATCAACAACCCTTGCGGGAAGATTCAAACTTGTTGAAACACGACAGTCCGTGGGCGGAGCATAAGCCTTTGTGGCGTGCAGAGGCACACGCATCCCACCACAACCTTTGTGGGTGGGTTTGAGAGTTTCCTGGTCTCCCTGCCGTCCTCCCCGTCACACGTCTTGACATGTCCAGAGCATGGATCGATGACAGATCGTCGAACATGTTTGGGTCCCAGGACCAAACAAAACCACGGTCCGGACCCGTCAAGTTTCGTGGAGAGTCATGGGTGTCTGTCTCTAGAGTCTATCATGTAAGGTAGAGGCTCTGTCTGGCGGCTCAGACCGATACGGTCACCCATACGCGCGGCTACCTGTAGATTTTTCGTATCCGCCAGCTCGAGGGCGGTCCTCCGGGTTTCTTTCCTTTGCTTCCTTTTTTTTCTTCTTTCTGTTTCGCCCTTGCAAGTCCGAATCTTCGCCCGTGAAGCACCCTCCCCCCCTTCGGCCACAGCAGCAGCCCCTTGGTTCCATCCATCTCTTCTTTTTTCTTGTACGAAAAGTAGCGAATGTCAGATAATCTTCCAGTTCTTCCAAAACGGTCACTCTCCACCCTCGAGGTGTCTCATATCACGCTCCAGAACCATGCCGACGTACTCGACGCAGGTCCTGTTGGAGAGGCCCAAGATGGCTAGCAGGTCAGCCTCTCTGGCGATTGCCGAGTATGACAAGGCCGGGAATCTCAAGGCCAAATACGTCGAGTCGGCCTCGAGGATAGGGCCCTCGAGGGTCGACGTCCTGGTGAGTGCATCCCCTGACATGGTGAACCCCGGGAAACGCTTCACCAGCACCACCACCACCCCCTTAGAGATGGAAACACAGGCATGTGACTGACACACTCCCAACGCGTAGCTTCCTGTCAAGAGGAAGAAGCCCTGGCTACGGCTTCTAGAAATCTTCTTGCCGGATGGCTACCCCCATAGTGTGACTGATGATTACGCCGCCTATCAGATCTATATTATCTGACTGACCCAAAAGGCTTTGAGGCCTTCCTGCACGTGACAAACTTCTTCCGGAAAATATGTCCACGCTACTAGGGAACGGGCTTCAGCACGGGATCTAGACAGCCTACTGAACCCTCATAGGGAGTAGACGGGAAGCAATGAATCTGGGGAACCAGCGGGAACCAGGGACAGACAGAACACATAGTAGCCATCAGGCAGGATTTGGAGGACGAAAGGAAGGGCGATGTACGAAGTACATAGTCCTAGCCCGCGGCTCTCCACGCCACATACCCCTCGGGAGGTCTGCGACAAGGGTTCTACCCTTGCCGCCATGGCGTTAAATACAACAACAACAACAACAACAACAACAACTATCAGATCTATGTAAGTAGCCGAGCCCTCAACAGGCTGCCGAGGCCGTTTGCTAACGGGTCGAGCAGGACTCTGTCCAGGCGTTTGCCGGCTCCATTGCCGGCATGATCTCGTCTCGTGCTGTCTGGGAAGGTAAGTCCATCGGACATAATCCCTGCTAAAGTTGCTCCCCCCCCCCCTTGGAGCTGATCCGCGCTTCTGAGATCTCGGATGGGGAGGCGCTAATCTGAAGATCAATCTTACCTCTTAGGTCTGGGTGTTGGCGACTCGTTGGCATCCCCAACCGGAGCCATGCTGGTCCAGGTCATCAGAGAGTCCACGGGCAGGTTCGCGACCATCGCATTCGCCCACCTGTTCGGGACGTCCATCGAGGCCGAGTGCAAGGCGTGGCGGCTGGCCGCGGACGTGCTCTGCGACGTCGCCATGGTTCTCGACTGCCTGTCTCCCATCTTCCCGCACGGCGTCAGGTTCCTCGTGCTGTGCTTCTCGAGTCTGCTGTACTCGGCCAGCGGCGTCGCGGGGAACGCGTCCAAGAGCAGCCTCAGCGGCCACTTTGCCAAGTGGAACAACCTCGGCGAGCTCAATGCTGTAAGTCATGGCGATGTAGCTTTGGAGCTTTGGAGCCTTGGAGCCTGTCCCTCCTGCTCCAGTCTATGTAAAGAAACACCCGGGACTAACAGTAGCCAACAGAAAGACGCCAGCCAAGAAACGGCCATCTCTCTAATTGGAATGATCGTACGTTGACGAGGATTTCCTTCTGGTCGTACTCCCGCAAGTAGCTGATTGTAAAAATAGTCTGGCACATTCGTGGTATCGCTGCTCACAGACCAAAGAGCCACATGGGCGACGCTCATCTTCCTTCTGGCACTTCATCTCTTCCTGAACTGGAAGGGCGTCAGAGCGGTCAAGTCCCGCTCGCTCAACCGGCAGCGGGCCAACATTGCATTCTCGGCCTTGTTCTCCAAGGGCCAGGTCCTCACGCCTCATCACGTCGCCGAGAGGGAGCGCATCTTCGAAAGGCGCGGGGGCGAGGTATTCCGCTGGAACTCGGGGGTGGTCCTCGGCCATTGCAAGTACGGCGTGTCTCTCCAGTCTCTTCTCGAGGCTCTGGCCAGCGGTCGCGGCGGCAGGGAAAGATGTTTCCGCCTCGCGACGGTGGACTTGTCCACGCTGCTCCGTCGCTTCGAGAAGGAGGAGTATGTCCTCTGGTGCGTGGTCTCGGAGCGGACGTCGTACGACGCAGCGTCGAGGGTCAAGGTCATGGTCGTGCTCAAGGACGGGGTCTCGCCCAAGTCGCAGCTGAAGGCCTGGTTCCACGGGCTGCTGCTGGCGAGGCGGCTGAGCGGCCAGAGGGAAGACGACCTGGCCCAGGCCGGGCTGGACCAGCTGGTGATGCTGCACCACATCGAGGCGAGCCTGGAGATCGCAAGCGAAAAATACGAAGAGTATGCGAGGAGGCTCTGCTTCGCGGGCTGGAACCTCGACGTGTCCGTGCTGGAGACCCGATCAGGTTCTCGGATCGTACGCGAGCCTGACGCAACGGAGGCGCTCAGAGTTCATGCGGAGGAACGGACGATCTAGAAGGGGTTTGTATCAGAAGAAATCAAATACCGACTCGTCGAACTCAGCCCAACTCCTCATCCAAAAACGTGCAACAGTGTGTCACCCAACACCCCCGGAGCACCGAACCCCTCCTCTCCGGACCCCATCCAGGTAGTGAGGCAGCAGTAGCATGATAGAAAGCCTCTTTTGAGAGCCATTCCGAACTCGTCTGATGATCGCCCAGAGCCTCAGCCTATGCAGATCATAAAATCAACGTTGGTGAGCTTGCGTCGGTCTACTGACCGACGTCCACCTGAAGATGCGGCGTTGTTGCATGGAGGGAGGAGGGGCAACCTTCATGGGTTTCTACTGCTGCAAGACGGAAGGATTACCCCGGGAATCCTACGCAAACGACACGTGGGAAGGGCAAACTTTGCTGTGTTGGGAATCAAGCACTGGCAGACGCGCAGTCAGGCTGGTAGCAACAACTTCAAATAACCGCACTCAAACCAGCCAGCCAGCCGCCCCCCCCCCCCCCTCCCCCGATCAGCGCGGCCCTGGATGGTTATGTACCATGACTTTTCTCGATTCTCCTTCGGTTAGTTACATGAAAAGTGGCAAGAAGCTCCTATCCTATCCTATATGCTCTCTCTCTCTCTCTCTCTCTCTCTCTCTCTCTCTCTCAGGGTGCACAGCAATCTTCCTCAGGGCAGTGCTGAAGCGTGATCGAGTGCGGGGAGGAGGAGCTCGCATTCGCGTTGGGGCGGGCGTGAATAAGGGGGCTTGGTGATGTTGGATTATGCTCAGGCCAATTTCGCTATCGGTAATTTGATGATCGTTTTGGCCCCGTCTGCGACTCTCGCCCGCCCCGATGCCCCCGTTCACCCGTCCCTAGGTGGCTAATTTTGTTGTGTATTGTTGAAAGGGGGGGCACTGGCGGCAATGCCTCAAACGCCATTGCGGTGGCCGTGCTTGTTATCTGTTATATCCCCAAAATAAGCATGCTGTCTCCCTTCCTGGCTGAGCCGGTCTCTTCCGGACCATGGCTGGGGGGGTTAGGTAGTTTTGACGGGCTTTGAGAAGCGGAGGAGAACTGGGGAAGGGAACGCGACCCGCTTTGGCTCGTATCATGCCTCGCATTCATCAAAAGGGGAGAGTGACTCGTGAAAGCGAACCCGAGAATCAGCTGCTGCCCAGACGGCTCGCAAACACGCACAGGCATTGTCATCCTGGAACGACTGGTGTATGAGACACGTGAGCAGAGTGTCCCAATGTCTGCACCCCCCACCCCACCACATGTCCCTAGTTTTGGACCCTTTTGGGCTTCATCGTAAGTCGACTCGACTGGCTAGGTCTTGGTTCCAAGTAGAGAGGGCGTGTTGAATTAGAGTATGAGACCACCCAGATTCGATTAGATCTCCACAAGAACCTTGCGGCGTCCGCGCAAGCCACCGTGGCAGGGTGGTGGGAGACATGGACGGACAGGTGTATGAGCCTTTGGGTTCATGCCATACACCACCCTACACCCTATTACACTCACTTGCCCGTTCGATGGCATATTAAGTACGCGGTGCTTTGCTTGCTGCGCGTTGCATGGAGCATGGGAAAAGGGACTCTGTTACCGATACATAAAAGCTGCTCGACCGCCACTCCCCTCCACTCTTGGGACGAAAATATCTCGCTCGACTTACATGTTACCGTCCTTGTTACCGTCCTGCTCATCCTCATCATGACAAAAACCAGTGTCGCGCCCCTTCAGCCCACCGAGGCCCAACCTCAGCCTCTGCCTCGGGCTAGGTCTCTCCGTCGCCACCGCAGTGAGAGGAACCTCAACCCGGTTCAGCTCCAGGCCTTCGAATGGAACCTGCCTGCGGATCACAAGCACTGGAGACGGCTTCGCCAGGCACTACCCGCACTCAAGTCCGTCGGCGTCAACAGTCTGTGGCTGCCCCCCGGCAGCAAGGCCAAGTGCCCCGAGAGCAACGGCTATGACATCTACGACGCCTGGGATCTGGGAGAGTTCAACCAGAAGGGGTCCGTCCCCACCAAATGGGGCACCAAGGCAGAATTGGTGTCTCTGGCGGCGGACGCGGAGAAGAACAGCATCGGCCTTGTCTGGGACGCGATCCACAACCACCGCGCCTATGCGGACAGCACCGAGATGGTCAAGGTCGTAGAGGTGGATCCTTCAGGTGAGCCAAGGCAACGCACCCTGTCCATCATCGTGACAACAACGACAGCAACAGCAACAACAACACTCAGAAAAGAGACCAAGACGGCTTACACCGCATCCTAGATAGGCGGATAGACATCACAGACCCCTACGAGATAGAGGCGTGGACCAAGTTCGACTACGAAGCTAGAGGGGGCAAGTACAGCAAGTTCAAGTACAACAAGTCGCACTTCAACGGCACGGACTGGAACCAGATCAACAGCAAGAGGGCCATCTACAGGTACGTCGAGGACGGCAAGAACTGGCACCGCGATGTCGGCACGAGCCAGGGCAACGCCGACTACCTCATGCTCGAGAACCTCGACTACACCAACCCGGACGTCGTGCGGGAGCAGCACCAGTGGGGCCGCTGGATCGTCGACGAGCTCAGCCTACGCGGGTTCCGCGTCGACGCCGTCCAGCACATCTCGTGGAACTTCATCAACGAGTGGTCCAAGCTGCTCCGCAAGAGAAACCGCCACGACCTCATGTTCATCGGCGAGTTCTGGCACGGCGACGTTCGCGTCCTGACCCAGTGGCTGGACCACATGCACTCCTTCTTCAGCCTCTACGACGTCCCGCTCATGTACCACATCGCGAGGCTCTCGTGGCACGACGACACGGACCTGAGGGAGGTTTTCAAGAACACCCTCGTGGAACAGCGGCCCGACAACGCCGTGGTACGTCCTCCCCCCCGCCATCCAACCTATTGCTTATGTCTCTCTCTCTCTCTCTCTCTCTCTCTCTCTCTCTGCCCACCGTTCGTAACCGCAGAAAAGATACTGACCACCGACTCTGTAGACTTTTATCCGAAACCACGACACTCAGAAAGGCCAGGCCATGGACACGTCCATCTGCAAGGAGTTCATGCCCCTCGCCTACAGCCTCCTCCTCCTCCGGCGGGAAGGCCACCCGTGCGTCTTCTTCGGTGACCTCTACGGCATCGGCTTCCCCCACCCCGAGGCCCCCATCGAGGGCCTGCCCAACCTCCTGTTGGCGAGAAAGCTCTACGCGCACGGCAAGCAGGAGGACTACTTTGAGCGGCGCGACTGCATCGGCTGGGTCAGGCGCGGCAACGACGAGAGGCCCGACGGCCTCGCCTTCGTCATGAGCTGGTCCAAGGCCGAGGACCCGGACACCCGGCTCTGCATGGAGGTCGGCCACAGTCACGCCGGCGAGGTCTGGACCGACGTACTCGGCCTGGAGTCCGAGCCCGTCACCATCGACGAGAACGGCCTCGGCCTCTTCCGCTGCGGACGGAACAGCATGGCGTGCTTCGTCAGGAGCGACGCCAAAGGGAGGAAGAAGTTCCCCGTGAAGTTTAACGCCGACTTCCAGAGTCTAGTGGAATAGAGCCAATCATTATGTGTTTTTCTTTTTTTTCCTGTTTGTTCTTTTACCATATTTGGAGTTTCGGGGGACCCAAGATAAAGCTCGCTGTAGGATAGACGGCTCTGCACATTTCTTTCTCTTCGATTGCATATTTTTAGCGACGATCACTTCCCGTAGCAATACCCTCAACAAACTTTGCACACCGCCACCCCTTCGAGGTCCCTGCTTTGACGCCTTTGATGTAGAACCACCTGAATCTTGTTTCGTATTGTGTAAGTTTAGACATCACCTGACATTCGGTATGGCCACCTGTGGCATGCCTGGCCAGTCTGCCCGGTTGCCTCGATTCAAGGTTCAACAACGCATCCAAACCCGTTTGCCGGATAGCTTATGCCGTCAAGGTCGACTTGGAAAGCGGAGAGACATGGCCGAGGAAGATTTTCTGACGGGTCGAAATGACTACCGACTTCTCAAGGGGACAATTTGCAAGGCGGAAGTGCAAAGAAACGAGTGAATTGAGGCACCTTTTAGTGGTGATAATGCCGGTCATGGCACCTAGCCCTAGCCATTATACAGAGTAACGTAGAAGACAATTCATCATTCAGTACGGTTGGGGAGCTTATCACAACATCCTAACTATCTAGTGACCGTAAAGATTGGTTTTCAAGGCTTTCGGTAGGTTTTCGTGAATGTCGAGTACATCTACAGATAGCTTCGAATGTGCGTAATGTACGGGCCTTGTAGGGAGATTACCAAGGAACAATATATTGCATGAAGACAACCCATTATAGCAGTTAAACGTGCTGCGCATCATCAAGGGTAGACAATTTGCGGTCCCTCGAAGTTTGTAAACATCATAGGCATTGTAGCTTCTACCACTGCAAACAGAGGCTAGGGGATCGTGAACAGTCTTACGTAGACAACATATAAGTCGAGCGAAACATCAAGAACTATTATTGAATACATTCATATCGGCTTTTTTGCTTGATGAGAGTTGCCGGAACAGAGAGCCATCTTCAATGCTGTTGGACTTGGGCAATGATTGCACACTTTGGCATTGTCCTCGCTACCTCCACAACGCTTCCTGAAGGAATCTTGTACCAGCTTGACATGAAACCTTGAGACTATGGGAACCCTTCACCGTAGGCACAGATGTATCAACTGCTGCCCTTCAGCAATTCATGCTTGCCTCAAGTATGAGTGCCTGCAGGTGGAAGCATGAGGTGCACCAGGGCGACAAGGCTGCCAGCCGTATATCATAGAAACAGAATCGGCACAGCTTCACTTACGGTTTCAACTGGCATTCTTGGAGTCTACGAGGTGCAAACATGCTCTGGGATACCATGTAGTGGAAATTTTAAGGGTATCCATGTGACGTCCATTACCTGCTGCCAGAGTGTGAATAATTTGTCAACCCGTCAATGTGTCTTTCTTTTCAAATTTAAACACATGAAAAGTTACACAATCGGTGGTAAGTTTGGTTAGATAATACGCAAGACGAAATGAACTCACAAAAAGGTAAGTATCTTGCACGAATCTGCCTCGACTGCTGCGAGTGACATGCCTTCACTCTCTAGGCAGGGTGAACTGATTGTTCTCCAAGTCACCATCGTTCCGAAATCATCCGCATCTCATACGTATTGGCCCGAAAGCTGACTGGGGGGGGGGGGGGAGACAATGGAGTCAACCATGATGGAGATTGGTAAGCGTAAGCGCGGTTTTAAATCCTTGGTCTCTTCAAAGCCGTCAGCTCGCCAGCAGGCATCTTCTGACTCCTACAAACCCCACTTCTGTCCGCATGTCACTCCGCAAGACGTCCTGTTCCTCCTGTGTTGCAGCCAAGAGGCGTTGCGACCAGGCATTGCCCGCGTGTCGACGATGTTCGCGACAATCCCTTGCCTGTCAATACCCATACCCACCAGCAGACACAGTCGGTCATGCCTTGATGCTTGACTGCTCTCTGCAGGGGTTGTCCTTCTACCAATCAAGCGCCAGCAATTGTGCTTTAGAGGCGACAACATACGGCAACATCCAGCAGAGTGACGACTGTCTCCAAGACAACGACCTCTTGGTGCCTGCAAGAACAGATACTGAGAGCTTCAGCGGAGACTGGCTCGGAGAGATCCCTGATCTGTCAAATTTTGTCTACGATGACTCCCTTGACAATCAAAGATTATGCACTGCGGAACAGCGAACATTCCCAACGACTTGGCAGAGAAGATCAAAGAAGCAGAAAACTCGGCTACGTCGAGTATCTCAGCAGCATGTCGCCCAAGCCTTGTCATCGGGTAGCCATAGCCCAATGAATTTTCTCTCCAAAGCCGTCCTGGGACCTTGGGTCAGGTTTGAAGACGAAGCAACATGGCGGTACTGCGCCAACGAGATGCTCTCCTACATTTCGTTGTACGCGACATCAGGAACCTCACCCATCATGGGCTCCATGAGTGAAGGGTCTTCTCTTTTCAACCCGGTCCTCGGAAGGGCGCTGGGCATCTGCGCGGCTCATGGAACCCTCGTCGGGACTCAGGGACGTGTTTTCAACCAGCTGATCGACCAAGAACTCGAGGACCTCGTGACCGCCTCGCAGTCCGCTCCAGTCCACGATGGCAGGTGGGAACGACGTTACTTTGAAGCCGCCATAATGGAAACAACTGCCAGGATGCAAGCTCTCACCATGTATCAAATCATTCGACTTTTCAGCGATAAAGCTCGGGATCTCCAAAAGGCCGCGGCACACGAAGCGCTCTTTGCCTCATGGACCAGGGAGCTCCAACTTCAAGTTCAGATACTCCAACATAGCGCGCCATCACGCGGAAGCGCAGCCGTGATAGGGCCAGCCGTTGACGCGGCTGATCCAAAGGTCATTGATGCCGCCTATCGCGCCATTCTTGTATCATACGCAGTGCGCGCCGTTCACTCGGTTCTCAACGACAAGACATGCGCCGTATGGGACGACCTTTTCACGATCGTCATGCCTGCCAGCTTGTCTGGACAGGCAAGATTGTTGTACCCGGAGTACGTGATCCAGTGGGAAATGAAATCAACTCCGACGCTTTATGAGGACGATAGAAGGCTTAGCAATATGGTTGTGGCTGCATGTAAAGGCGTGGATGTTGTGCAACAGGCGAATTCATAAATTAGGAATGATTGTCCTGCGTGACAACCGTATCAGCTTTATCGAGTGGTTTCCAATGCAGCCAAGACATGTCAAGCGTCTCTCATTTGCTCAAGTAGGCCATGGGTTTTTTGGAGGGGGGAGTGTAAGATCCATCTTGTCCCGCGGTTCCACTTGAGTCCGCACCGGTCTCGTGTCACCTTCACATCCTTCGGAATTCTTACCTGGCACATGGAAGACCACGCCCCGTGAGCATCATGCAACATCAAAGAACTAAGAGGGCTGTTTTCCAAAGCACTAGCGTCGACGCCGGGTATATATGCCAGCCTAGATTCCCATATCGAACTCGAATATCAAACTGACACACACACACACACACACACACACACACACACACACACACACGCTCAAACGTTTCCTCTCTATCTCTATTGCTCTCTGTTCAGATCAATTCGTTCAATACGGGACACCAGATCCTCGTAGCAAATTCGCTCAACGCCTTCACCAAAACTCACCACCCATAACCACTGCAATGGCCATCACCGAGCTCATCTTTCCGCCTCTGAAGGCTGAAGAGATTATCAGGACCAACTTTTACAGCAAAATTCCCAGTTTGCTACGCGATACCTTCAAGGTTGCCAACGGCCCAAACGCCTCAGCGGTGGCTCGCATCCTCAAGAGTACCCCGGCCAACGCGGAGAATCACAAAGGCTATCTTGCTGTCTTCAGTAAGTCTTCGTAACATCTTCTACTCTGAGTGCAAGACTCCGGCCTCTGACAATGTCTCTTCACGCAGGCTGGGAAAGCCTTGAGAAGATTCAAAATTTCTTGAAGACGCCCGAGTTTGTCGGGTTCAAGTCATCCCTGGTAGACTACGTGGATGGTCCCCCAGTGTTGCAATTCTTTGAAGCAGCTCCAGGCGTAGTGCCTGAGAACACTCTCCATGGCAGCACCCACTTCTTCGTCATCAAGGCGGCGGGTACAGAGGACCAAGTCAACCAGGCGAGAAAGTATTGGGGTGGTATCACGTCTACCTTCTCCAGAATTGCCGGAGATGAGGTCAAGTATCACAGCGGTGATGGCAAGTTGAACTACGATGGTCAGTTTTCTGGTTTCAGTGGTTGGAAATCCATCGAGGTAAGTAACGGACGTGGGGAGTAGAGTGTCTGTCAATTGGGCATGGTGACAACTAACTCATCTTTGCAGGCTCTCAATGAAGCACTTGGCCAGTCAGAGGTTCAGAACCAGCTTCAGGCTCTCTTTGAAACCTGTGGAAGCGTTTCAAGCTTCGTCTTGGAGCTCAAACATGTTTTTTGATTATAGTTGGGCAGTGATGTACATCGTCACTTGTTGATTGAACAAATCCATGTGTTTTAGACTAGACAAGAACCTCAACTCAAATTTGTTGCGCCTGATGGAAAACAACATTCTCCAGATGAGATTACATGGATCAAAGCCGGGTTTGCTAAGTGAATAAAGATAGGCCTATTTCTCCTTGTTTCCATCTCTCGTGCCTGTAGAAAAGAATTTGAAGATGGCGGTGTTACATATCCAATTGAATGAGTATCCTCCATCTGTTTTCGGATGTTGCAAGCTTCTACTTTAATCTAAAGTGGTGCCTTGGATCAGAGACCTCAACCCGGGGACGGACGTCAGGCTCACGGCATCTTCATAGGACGGGCGCTTTCGGAACTCTACTCATCCTTTTTGGCCATCGACAAATTTAACCCGCGAAGCCAATGACCTCTGAGTCGAGACATCTGACTCTTAGATGAGGCTAATTACCCAAACAAAGCAGTCGTCTGATGTTGGCTTAGCAGCTCCGTGGCGTTCCCTGCGCCATCTAACATAACCCCGCAACTTGGTGTTGTGTGGCTGTTGACTTGCACCTAGATCTGGACTAATCCATCAAATTTGCCCAATTTAATGATTGGCTTCTTTTAGCATCTCTCTCCGATTGGCTTATTTTGTATCCTTTCTGCAACCTAGGCCAAAATTGAGTCGCACGGCCGACGTCAAAGGGATGTGGCCAAGGATGCCCAGGGGAAGAACGGCGCTTGACGCTCGGTGTCTGGACAGTAAATGCCATGAATGACGTGAAGACGCACACCTGCTGGTCTGCCGCGGCTTTGTTGCGCAAGGGAATAAAACAAAGACCATACGGCCCCCCTCACCTGGTCACTATTAAGTACCAATGTTCCCCAAAACACCCAAACAATTACACCACTCCCACAATGTCTTATTTCGCAGTAGTTGCTGTCATTGTCTCATATTTGCTCCTCGTGCGAGCGCTGCGGTATCGTCGTCGAGATGAAATCTCGCGCAGGTATCCCCAGTACCAAACGCGAGAGGAAATGGCGTCTATGTCAATATCAGAAGCCGCTTCGGTCTTGAAGGAGCTTGGAAGCAGAGAGTTCCCAACGACATTTTACACCTCGGTGTCCTTTGCCCTGTTCAAGGTTAGTAGAGGGTTTAGTGATCTCGGATTTTCACGACTAAGACTCGCGCAGACGTATGGCATTCCAACGATTTCCAAATTGCTAGTAGCCACAAGCCAGCTTTCGGGGGACACCACGGCGTCGAAACGTCGAACGGACACCGGGGTACTAATGTCGGAAATCATCTGGAATACGCCGGACTCCAGAAGAAACATCGACGCAATTGCCCGTATCAACTTCCTCCACAGTCGTTGGAGACAAGCCGGCAAGATCTCCAACGACGACATGCTCTTCACCCTCGGCCTCTTCGTCCTCGAGCCCATACGTTGGACGGCGTTGTACGAGTGGAGAGACCTTACCATGTTCGAGAAGAACGCCATGGCCATCTTCTGGAGAGACCTGGGCAACGAAATGGGAATCTCGTATGAGTGCCTGGTGCCCTACATGCGCGAAAACAAGGACGCTCTGGCCTGGGTTGAAGCACTCCAGAAGTGGTGCTCGAAGTATCAAGAGCACCACATGGTGTACGCCGTCTCCAACACAAAGCTCGCCCACGCGAACGTTAAGCTGCTTCTCATGGATTTTCCGAGGTTCACACAGAACTTTGTGCTCAGACAACTGCGCTGCCTGATGGAACCCCGGCTTCGACAATCGATGGGGTGAGTGTCGTCATCGTGTCTCCTTCAGTAACTTGTAGTATCGACGGATTCAACTGACACAACTCTGATTGTAGATACGAAGACCCGAGCAGGCTCGATTCCTACATTTTTGAGAACCTAGTCGCCATCCGTCGAGCCGTACTCAAGCACCTTTCTCTTCCCAGGCCGAAATGGTGGACGTACCCAATGATCCTGGATGCCGACAAGAAAACAGGAAGATTCTACGTCCCGACTTACCTCGCGCATCCGTACTACGTCAAACCAAGCTTCTACTCGCGATGGGGACCCTCTGCTCTCTACACTCGACTTGTCGGAGGGTACCTCCCGGGAGATCAAGGCTCGAAATTCCACCCCGAAGGTTACACAATTCCCGAGGTTGGTCCCGAGTCTCAGAGGTGCAAGGGCCAGGAGTACATGTGCCTTGAACGGCAAAGAATCGAGAAATCCAGAGGTTGCCCTATGGCATTCCAGGCTTAACATTCTTCTAAAGCTTTTCCACCTCTTTATTTGGATACCCACATCACGAGGTTGGAAGATTCTTTTGTGAACTCGGAAAAGTATGATTGTAGATTGCGATGCAACGGCGTAATCATTCTTGAGTGATTCACGAATTCTTTATTACATTGGATCGTAGCGACTAATAAATAGTCTCCAAAATGGGGTGGTTCTCAACTATCCGTCCCCGCTGCAGGATTAACTCGTGTTTTTCATGACGAGCAGCCAGAGTAACAAACATTTGAATGCAGTGTTTCTCAAAATCGAAGTGGCTAACTACCTACCGTTTTGGTTGATTGTCGCCTCGTTCAACTGCCTACGGTAAATCGACTGACTCTCTCTCATTTGGGCTATTATGCAAAGTTTTGTCATGTATGTATGTATGCATGCACGATGAGAGAAGTATTGTAGGCAATGATTCTTTCTTGACTGACTGACTTGTGAGTAAATCAGGCAGTCAGGTCAGTCAGTCAGTCTCCATTCGTTCTTGATGTCGAACGAGGTGTAAAAATATATATTTAGCAATCATCAATGAATGATTGACAGAAGCAAAAGTGAAGATGCGGCCAGTGTGGATTGAACACACGACCTTCAGATTGATTGATTGAAGTTTCCCGGATGTGAACCCGCTTCAGTCTGACGCTCTCCCAACTGAGCTATGTCCGCCGCTGGTCTTCCTTGGCCGTCATCGTGACCAACCAGATGATGGAGGCTGTCCACTCTGCATGCAGGTGGGCCGGAAAACAAGCCGCGACAAGCAACCCTGGCTGGGCATGACCGTCCGTTGCTAAGCCAACCATCCTTTCGTTTTTGATTTATCTTTGATGAAGTAGGAATTAATTGCATTAGTACGGCACTGTTTTATTGATTATTGATTTTTTTTTGTTGCCGCTTGTTGAAAACACAAATCGTGCTCTAGAGCGGTTTGGTGATTGTAATGGATGGACTGTTGGAATGTTCCATCCTAGATCCTATTCAAGCTCGGAAACATGAAAGAAAAGACCCATCCTGCCAAAGCATGTCACAGGATGGCTATCAGGATATAGTTTTGAGGAAAACACGCTCAAGGCACGTGGTCTTCAAATGATCGACAACGTGTTTGCCGCTGTTCCTTGTTGTACGGACTATTATTCAAGGCTGTTTTCCACGTGTCGGGCAGGCAGAGGATCAGATAACAGGAGACGGACCCCCCGGTGCTGTCGAATCGTCAGAAATGCGAATGTTTCTAAATGGAAAAAAGGCTTGGGTGAAGAGTGCGAGGAATCGAGACCGGGACTCGCACGGCATCCCAATCTGGCGGTTTCCTTGAAAACCCCGGTTCTGAATCATCGTCGGCTACCTCCTTACTACACACGGAAACTCTCGGGCATGCAGTGAGTGCTCAACTTATCTCACTAAAGACTGTAATGGACATGTCGCCATCGCCGGATGATGCGCTTACGCAGATTTCAGGACGTGGCAGTTGGCATGCTTCGTAGGAGCTTCCAAGTCTTTGTCGTGCCCCATCTGTTCACCGCACACCCTGTCTGTCAGGTTCAGATTCTGCAAGTTCGAGAAGCTTGGCACAAGAAGATCCGCATGCATGATCTACAGAACTAGATGCTAGCATGGTGTTGCAGCCTGACTCGCGAAGCTACCAGAACCCAACGATCGGTCGGAGCAAGGCATCTCAATGGGGAATGCCACAACTACCTATCAAAAATTCGGCGGTTCGATACTGGGGCCGCTATCTGCAACGCTCTTGCAGACTTTGGCGTCGACAGGTGAACGGCTCAACCGGCTCAATGGTCTGAGTTATCTGTCTCTCGGGCTGGCTGACAGACAGACAGAAGAACCCTAGTGCAGGGGGGGGGGGGGGGGGGGGGGGGGTGGATTGCCAAAGCGAGAAAGAATTTTGCCGATCCACTTGTTGCTGATGCTGCCCCCCCATCTCATCATCGCGGGGGTTCGAATGGCTTGTGAGGGGAAAAGATGGGATTTTCTGTGGGCTGCAAGACTGCCGGGTGAAGCCGGGCAGAGTTTAAAGCTCCCCAGATGCAGTGAACTGGTCTCGGGATGAGGCGAGACACCAGCGTCTGCGATGCTCACGACGCTCAAAAAAGGATCATTCTTACGATCCCATGGGTTGCCTAGAGACTGAACTCCCAAAACATGCAGCGTCCCGTGTTGAGTTTGCCCCAGAACTTGAGGGGACTTGATCGGGTCTCCGGGCATTGTGTCTCCCTCCTGATATTTGCAATCTTCCCAACTGATCCCCTCACCCCACATAAAGCTGGCATCAAAACAAAAGGGACGCGTCTTCCGGCCAGTGTCTCAAGGTTTCGCTAGTGCTTTGCACTCGGCTTCTTGATCCGGTCTACGGATTCAAGGTAGAGACCGAGTCGCAAAATACAAGCACCAGACGGGGGTCCGTTGGATCGCTTGGCCTGCCGCCTTGGCGCCATTGGCATCATTGGCATCGCACGATTGTTTTGCGACTTTGCGGCTTCCATTGCTCTCTCTCCCCCTGCCGCCCGTCGGAGCGCCAAGCCGGGCATTTCTCAGTTGCCATCAGCCAAGAATGCGGCTTCACATCCGGGCCGGGACTTAACAAGACAAGACGGGAGCTAGGAATGGCCTTTTTTAAACCCGGCCAGGCACGTTCGGCTTTTCATTACGAAGGAGAAATACTCCCAGCACGTTGTTCCATGTGTCAGAACATGTTCCTCCTAGGGTAATAGTCCCAGCAAAACGGATGTGGTGTCCCTTGTCAAAGATTGGTAAACCATGGTTAGACAACAACAACAACAACAACCCGGGCACACGGATGGATGGCCTTGACCGAAACCTACCCGAACATCACCACCGCCTTGCCATCGGATCGTACATGGCGTGTTATGCTCATGTGCCGCTTCGAGTTCCCCTCCCACCGGCCTGCCGCCCACTTGACGTCAGTCACCCCACGCCTCGCGACCCCGAGAAAACGCTTCCCCCATCCAATCCCCAGAGGAGAAAATTTTCTTTAAATCTAACTCTCCCTGCTTGCTGCAAGCTCCATGCGGAGACTCCGTACTGTTCCGTGCCGGTCACGAGAACGAACCGCCGAGGGCCTCGGACTGTCACCGAAGACCGTCCCAGAACGCCATGCCCCCGGTGGAATTCTCGGTCAAACCGTACCCCATTCATGCGGGCCTCGCGCAAACGCTATCCTGCGCGGGTGTGGAGTCTCGAGTCAAGATGTGGGAGTAGAACGTCGCGGCCTGGGTCTCCGGTCCCATCAAACGTTATCACGCGTGAGCAAAGAGTCTGGAGCCCCGAGGGCAGTCTCCCAACTCTACGCCCGCTTGCTGCGCTTGTCCCCCCCTCCCCCCTTTCCCCCTTGCCTCCCCCAGCAAGTTTGTTCTCCAAAGCTGTGTGTGTTCCTGGGGTCTCTCCGCTGGAGAAGAAAGCCTGGAAAATGCGGACAGCATCGCTCCTACTTCGGCCGTTTTCTCCCCAGTTTCTCCACCCAGACACCAGACGAACTTTTTGGATGACGATGATGGTGTCGAGTCTAGACGAGCTGGTGTCAAAAACTCGGGCGAGGAATCCACAACGAACGAATGCTGTCTCTGGGTTGGTCGACGCGTGTTTGACGGCCGTGTTGTTGCTGGTCGGCTGACTGTGTTGTGAGAGGAGATTTAAAAGCTTTGGTTCGTCCCGATAAATCAAGTCTGCTGCTACTAGATGTCCTTGGCAGGTTGTCTCTTTTTCCTTCCGGACGATCAGAGCCGCATTTACACACTCAAAAGCTTAGCATCGGAGAGCCCTGAACTGAACCATATATTCGTTGGGTTTCCCCTTTTGGCCCCTCGATTAAATCTAAACGAGGTCTTGGCTCGCGGCTACGCGATTAATAAACCCTCCCTCCTCCAAGATGCACGGAGTCACACTCGCCCCGAAGATCTCGGGCAAACACAACCCAGACAGCCAAAATGAGGCTCACGTCGAGAACCTGGCCAACGCCCTTCCCGGCCTCAACGAGAAGGATGCCACCGCCGTCGCCCAGGCCGGCGCCTGGGAGATTGATGCCTTCATCGAAGGCATGGAGCGCGAGCTCGAGGCTGCCGGTGGTCTGAAGACGGGCTTCTTCCAGCTCGAGTTCAGCAAGACCAAGTACTTCACCTGGCTCATCGTGGCCTTTGCCTCCATGGGTGGTCTTCTCTCCGGTCTCGATCAGTCTCTCATCTCTGGCGCCAACCTTTTCTTGCCTGCCGATTTGGGTCTCACCGTCAAACAAAACGTAAAGACAGCATCACCGTCCCTTCGTGTCACACACAGACAGCATACTGACTGACCCTTGTTAGTCGCTCGTTAACTCGGCGATGCCCCTTGGCGCCGTTGGTGGTGCCATCATTCTCAGTCCTTGCAACGAGTACTTTGGCAGAAAGATGTCCATCATCATTTCCTGCATCCTCTACACCATCGGTGGTGCTCTCTGCGCCGGTGCCCAGAACTTTGGTAGGCATATTCATATCCCCCGACTCCTGACATCTTTGTATGCGTATACACACGCACACATGCATACACACACATACATACACAAAGCATCTTTGCTGACCGCATCCCAGGCATGATTGTCTCCGCGCGTGTCATCCTGGGCATGGGTGTCGGTCTTGAGGGCGGTACCGTCCCCGTCTATGTCGCCGAAACCGCCGAGCGCAGAATTCGTGGCAACGTCGTCTCTCTTTACCAGCTCAACATTGCCCTCGGCGAAGTCCTCGGCTACGCCGTCGCCGCCATCTTCATCCACGTCCCCGGCAACTGGCGCTGGATCCTCGGCTCCTCCCTCCTCTTCTCCACCATCATGCTCATCGGCATGCTGTTCCTTCCCGAGTCCCCCCGTTACCTGATGCACAAGGGCCGCACTCTCGATGCCTACAAGGTGTGGAAGCGCATCCGCGGTATCTCCACCCCCGAGGCCAAAGAGGAGTTCTTCGTCATGAAGGTCTCCGTGCTGGACGAGAAGCAGGTCGTTGCCGAGGGCGCCAAGAACAAGCGCTTCCCCTGGATGGACTTCTTCACTGTCCCCCGCGCCCGTCGCGCCTTGGTCTACGCCAACATCATGATTCTCCTGGGTCAGCTCACGGGAGTCAACGCCATCATGTATTACATGTCCATCCTCATGCAGCAGATCGGCTTCGACGACGAGAAGGCTACCTACATGTCGCTCGTGGGCGGAGGTTCTCTGCTCATCGGCACCATCCCCGCCTGCTTCTACATGGAGAAGTTCGGCCGCCGCTTCTGGGCGAACGCCATGCTTCCCGGTTTCTTCGTCGGTCTCGTCATCATCGGCGCCAGTTACCAGATCCCTACCACGACAAACACCACCGGTGCCGTGGCCTGCTACCTCATCGGTCTTGCCTTGTACATGGGATTCTTTGGCTGTTACGCCTGTCTCACTTGGGTCGTCCCCTCCGAGGTCTATCCGACCTACCTTCGATCCTACGGCATGACGACATCCTCTGGCCTGCTTTTCCTGTCTTCCTTCATTGTCACCTACAACTTCTCTGCTATGCAGGAGGCCATGACGCGGACGGGTCTGACGCTCGGCTTCTACGGCGGCATTGCCATCTTGGGATGGTTCTACCAGGTAAGCCCTCATTTCCAACCCGGATTACAACAACAACAAACTAACTAACCTTGTGAAGTTGATTTTCATGCCTGAAACCAAAGACAAGACCCTTGAGGACATTGATCTTCTCTTCCAGAAGCCGACCCGGGAGATCGTTGCGATGAACGTGAAGAACGTGACCCAAAGTTGCGGCAACTTCTTCAGGGGCCGATGGGGCAGCAGCGCTCAGCCCGCCCGCGAGATGGAGGTCGATGAGAAGAACGACAAGGACGTTCTCGCTTGAGGGATTGATTCCACGTATAGCAACATGGTTTCCTTGACGATAGATACCCTGGAATAATTTCATGACCTTTGCAGCGTTCAAGCCACTGGCCATAGCCTTACCTACATCCCGATCTCCATGACATGACTGACTCCCCGATCGCCGTAGTCGGCCCCATTCGGCCCGGGCTGTTCGGCACAAGCGGTTGAACCCCAGACATACGAGTTGGATGCGAATGATAAATCCGCGGTGGTCACGCCGGCGAGGAAAACCTTAACAAATTACTGTTGAACCCTGCTCTAGAGGTAATACCCTCAGTCGTACTCTTACTCTTCAACGATTTTGTCAAAACTCACAGGTCTCTCTCTGCAGAGGGCAATGCTGACAGCCTACAAAGTGCCGCGAGGTCAGTGGAAGGTTCCCTGTAACCGATCTACCACACGATTGCCGAGTAGAAATATGGGAAACTTGGATCAAGACTTTAAAGACCAGAATGACAGAAACCTGTCGTGGTGCCAGTCGCCAGCATCTCCTGAGAGCCTCGAGTTCGGGAGACAGGGAGCTGAGCGTCAGTTGACTAGTGGGCCTCCTCTTTCAGCCGGGCAGGTAGAGTGCACATAGCTACACAGCAATCGAAATAATTCTATTTTCACATCAACAGTAATTCATCTCTACGTCAACAACAGCGGCTGCTACAGAGATCGGTTGCAGCGTTGCGACCAGGTGGCTGGATTGGCGGTGACCCCGACGCTTGTGGGGCCGGTTGAACCGTCCGATCCTCGTCCGGATGTGGGACGGTGGCCGGCCCCGCTTGCCGAGCCTGTCATCAGACGCTTCGGTACACCTCCGCCCTCTCACTCTAAACAAACTCTCTCCGCCTTGTAACAAACCTTCTCGTTTCAGGCTGCGGATCATCAAAAAGAAGTAAGGAAAGAAAAATACATACACCTTTCTCAGTCGATTCACCGGGCCGTTCATCATGATGCGTTTCCATACCGTCGTCGTGCCTGTCCTGGCCGTCTTCGCGGCTGCCGTGGCAGCGGCGTCTGGCCCCGATGCTGGCATCATGAACCCTTTGGAAGCACGCCCGGGCGACTGTGGTACGAATGGCGTCGCTGGGGGCCAATGCGCAGAGGCCTTCGAGCAGAGCGATTGCAACGGGTCCCGCGTGAACTTCATCAAACCCGACGTGAGTGACCAACCGTTCTCATGTCCTTCTTCTCTCTTCGTCCCGTGGCCGCATCTGAAAAAACGAGATACTAACTTATTCCCCTTCTTCTCACCAGTGCTCGCAAACTTGCAATAAAGTCGCCGAGAAGCGCGTCAGCAGTCTCAGAGTCTCTGGCGACGGGAATGTCGGCAGCACTGTAACGTGCTACATGTACTCCGATGAGAATTGCAATGCGGAGGTCCGCAGGTCCAGTGCTGTATCTCAATCTTGGCAGAGACAGTGTCTTAAAGCAGAAGGCCAGAATGTCAAGAGCTGGAAGTGCCTCAAGGGGTGCTGAGAGTCAACGGCAGCCTGACGGCGACAAGTGTTGAATTAGAGTGGTCGTTTTTACCCGGTTACCTTCATATGAACCGTCAGCCTTGTGTTCATATCGCGATGAATCAACACCTTCATTATCGGAAATAGGCATTGTTACTTCGTATCCGCTTGTTCGATCACGTCCCCACACGTAGTCAGTTTCTCGTGGCCAGACGATGGCTGACGGACTCAATGCGACAGAGATCCCACCATTACAGCCAGTCTTACGCAATTGAATCTTACAATAGCTTCGTTTATTAAGAATTGTTCATGGCAATCGTGATTTCCCAAGCATACTTTGCTCCTCCCTACGTCAAAATCGTTCAAGATGTTTAATGAGCTGCTCCTAGACTGAGAATCTTTTCTACCACGGTCTTCCGTATCTTCGTAATTACACCATCGTTTCCCAACTAGAATACAGATCTCTTGCTATTCCGTCGTATCGTAAGGGTTGATTACTGCTTCTCGTGCGCAATCGGTGCTGTCGGCTCCAATGGAAGTTTCACAACCCCATTCATCGAAACCGGTCTCGAATGACCGTTCGCAAGCCAGCTCCAAGATGACGCGGGCGGAGACGAGTGTCTGTGAGATTCCCGCTGGAGTCTAGCGTCGGTATCGATATTGAGTGAGGTCGTGGACGCGCCTCCACAAAAGATTTCCAGGTTGCCGCTTGTGATGCTTCTCATATCCGAGATCGTGGATGGCCGCAACGGCAGCCCCTCGCCCTGAGGGAATGTCTTGCCACGTCTCGTCCACGTCCTCGACTCGTAAGATAGCTGGAACTCCATTGTCTTCATGATACCAGAAGGCGGGGGCTCAATCGGAGATGCGCCGCTCGAGACTGTCGACGTGGTGTTTGCATCAGTGTCGGGCGCGGTGGATGGAGATGAGTCCAATGTGAAGCCCGGTCCACGCCTCAACGGGAAAGCCCACGACGCTCGATGGCGCGGCGGAGGGGGCCGTTTCGGTGACTGGGGTCCCGAGATTCGGGATTCGTACGAAAAGTCGTCGAACCGCAGCCGAGGCAGTTCCTTCGAGCGCGCTTGTGTGCGAGACTCGCGGACAGATGTCATTGATGTTGACATGACTCCAGCGATGGCTGGAAGTGATCTCGCTGCCACCAAAAATCCTTATGACTTTCTCGTTCGTCTCTTCTCAGAGATGTGTCCGACACAAGGGCCGAACGGCAGTGCGTAGACCTTTGCTGCTTCGACACCAGCTTTCGCTTCCCCCAAGTGTCTACGTGTGTTGTATAAATAGGCCGCGAGAGAAATATCGCGATAGACGTGATGCCTGGCGCCGGCGCGACGCTCAATCGAAGCGGATGCCCTGTTGTACCGCAACACTTCTTTCTCCAAAAGTTGGATAGGTCTGTATCAGAAATTGTGAGAATTGTGTGCTTAAAATTCGGTCCGAAACATCCATCGGCAGAGTTCGATCTCGCTGTGAATCCCTAAACTGCACACACCTACCTATAGGAATCTTAATTACCCTCTATGCCTGTATCTGGCACCACTTCCCGCTGCCTGGGAAACAGCCGCCATCCAGGGGATTGGACACCCTGCAAATGATCAAGGGGGTTGTTGTCGAGGGTGGTGGTGCGGATAGGGAAGCCAAGCAGACGCGAGGAGGAGCTGCAAATCGAACCAGACACTTGGGACCCACGTCGATAATAGATCTGCTGCACCCTGAGACCTTTGATGGACGATTATGGCCGCTGGTGTATGGGTGGGATCGAGGATTGCAAGACAAATCGGAAAGGACAGGTCTGGAGGGTAAGCAAGCTAGTTTTGAGAGGAATGTGTCCCGTAAGAAATGAGACTCCGGTGTCCAAGAAGCGCGGTCGGCCCGCGCGTGGGGGAATCCTGGAAGTTAAAAAGCCAGGACAAACAGAGTTGATTGTTGGCATGCGGCCCTTGGTGTGTGTGAGCTTGGTACGAGCTCAGAGTCGGCAACGTCTGCGAACCACGGACCGAACGATGTGTTGACATCGGGGCTATGGATACGCCGTCAACATTGGCGCAAAAGTACAGAAAGGGGGGCCGGGGGGCGTAGAAAGCTTGGGCTGCCCAACGTCGGTGTGGATGGAACAGATAGGGGTAAGAGCTCCTTTGCTAATGCGATGTGGCATTGTGGAAAGGCAGCCATCGTCCCAAGTTTCACGCCCTACCTTTAAGCTTCCAACCGTGTCTTTTTGGGGGATGGTTTTCCAATCCGGGTTGCGAATGGCCGCTTCGGGCTGAAGATGCGAAGATCGATGTATGCAAACGGAAGAGTGTGTCCCGGCGAGATGGTCAAGCTTTGCGGGGGCTAGGGAACGATCTGAATGACAGGGCCAGTAGCACACTGATTAGTATCAGTACATGCTTTTGGAGTGAGACATCTCCATGCCAGCCTTCTAGCTGAGTGGTGGAGACTTGTTGTGTGACTGGAAAGAGATATGCTTGGGGTAGATCAATGTCCTAGTTCCGAACTAGTTGCTTACGCCGGAAAAGGAAATGAAGACTAACCCGATCGATGGTCTGTCCTTCTGCTTAGACACCCGCGGAGATGATGCGTACCTACACAGGTGCTAGCAGAAAAGAGTTGGCCCGCGGGCGTTCTCGATGGCGCAGCCAGAAGTGGCGAAGCGTAAGATCTCTCGGTCTAGATGCGATTCGACGATCCACGACGGGTTCTCCAGGCCTAGAGATCTAGGCATGGAATGGAATTTCAGACGCAGAATGGACAAGAGGGCACTCTGAAGTTGGTTAGTTTTTTCAATCACTATTATACCAAAGTCCGCAGAAGTTTGTTACTTCCGGCAGCTTAGTGTCGATGCTGAAACATACGGGCCGTGTTGAATTCGGATTTAATCAATTCATAATTCCCGGGGGCATTGGCACTCATACCGCCGCGTATTCGTTGTTGCCCACACGCCAAGATGTCTGGACCGCTTAGCCGCAAACTAGTCTCTTCCACCTCATATCTGGATGTGAGATTTATGGTCGCCATGGGCAACCGAAAGCCCAAAAAGCCCCAGCTCAGTCTTATCACAAAAAGGGAAGCCAATACGCCACTTTACGCCAGGGTGGCTACCGGTTATACGGACAAAGCCAACAAAGATAGGCGCGTTGACGATGGCAAACATAGGTTGTGGCCACCTTCGTTAGTTTCTATACTATCAGCTGTTGCTCTATGATGGCAATATCCCAAGTCTTAGTTGCTGGCAATGCAACTGGAGTTTCAGCGTTGCACCAAAGGTGTAATAATACTAACCTGGAGAGAGATCAAGCCTGGGCAGATCAGCTGTCCTCCATCTTCCAACGGTGGGAACCTCCATAAGAGTTCGCAGCTCTACGAAATAGTAGGAACACATAACGCTTTGGAAGTGTCGTCTGATGAGTGTCTTCGTTGAGGAACGTCATGACATCAGCGGCAGTACCTGTATTGCAATCGACTCCGGACGCATTTTGCCAAGTGTCAAGCCAAAGTACCTTGAGCTTCGTTTTTGCGACTCACTGTAAATGGTGGTACCGATTGTATTTTCCTAGCGCCACACTTTCGATGGTATTAAAGGCCTTCGGTTGAGCATCTTTTGCGTTTCTAGCATTAAATTTCAATCGGGTCTTGAGGACTTGATCCCAAACCCGAACGCACCATGTTGGTATCACAGGGTCCCTCGAGTGAACCGAACGGCTCAATAACATGAGGTTGTTCGTAGATTCTTGGGGGGGTTGCAGAAGAGAGCATCTAAAGTGAGGGGCAGAAATCGACGAAGGCCGTGATATGGCTGGACGGAGGTGAATCCGTGTGATTTGATTGGCTCATCTAGGCCGCCCACCAATACCGCCAAACTTGTTCTGTTGTCCACGCAACATTGAGAATCGATAAACCGCCGCCAGCCCGAGAACATTATGTAGTGGGACTTGGTGGAGTTCATTCCCCTCAACTTTGGCTTATCCCGACGGGACTCTGAAGCGAGCATTCCGGGTCACCGATCTGCGCCCGGGAGATTCTGGAACACGATGAGTTCAGGGTTACATCATCGACTGGGAACGGCGATTCTTGGAGTCTCTCATTCGAAGAGCCCTTTCGAAATCGGGAAGCTTCACTACTAAGGGAGAGTTTTTCGTAAGAGATGAACCTTCAGCTTTGCCGATGAACCCAAGCAATTTACCCCCCCCCCCCCCCCCCCCCCCCCCCTGGCATTTCTATCTTGGTATCATGTACAGAGTAGTTAGGCAATCCAAGGGTAGACAGACAGTCGAACAACTTATGCCCCCTAAATCGTTTTATCTCCGAATCCAAGACTCCGAATCGCCTCCGCACCACAACAAGTTCACCCCTCTGTGCTTCTCATCAGTCCGCTTTTATGATAGTATGAAGCGGCAAGGCCCATCAAAACCACCTACATTTGACGTAAGAAACACTGGACGCTGTGACGCCAGCATTGCACACAACACCAACACGACACAACACTCAAAAGGTATGACGTTGGAGATGAGGCGAAAAGTCGGGACACAGAAAAAAATGTGGTTGCATCCAAGGCGTATAAATTGAAGATTGGACATCAAGGTCGAGAGAACATCACTCACCAACTCCGGCCAATCTTCAGAGACATTACCGTATTTGTCTTAGTGACCACAATCTCACTCATTCATTGCATCTCACCCTCACACCACCACCACTCATAACTTGGACGAATCAGACATCTTTATTTTCAACCCTTCTATCCAAAAACATGGCGGATCAGATCCCCCAGCAGATGCGCGCTGCAACCATCAAGGACTTCAACCAGGGTTACGAAGTCAAGGACATCCAGGTCCCTACCGAACTCGGCCCCAACGACGTGCTCGTCAAGATCGCCGCCGCGGGCTACTGCCACACTGATCTCCAAGTCCAGGAGGGTGTCTACGAGTCAGCCGGCGCCAAGCCCGGCCTCGTCGGCTCGCATGAGCCGGCCGGTACCGTCGTGAAGCTCGGCTCCGAGGCCGGCAAGCAGGGCCTCAAGGTCGGCGACCACGTCGGTTCCATCAACACGTACGGCTGCTGCGGCCGGTGCAACTCGTGCAACCAGGGCAAGCAGGTGTGCGACAACCTCAGCGGCATGCTCGGCCTCACGCTCGACGGCGGCTTCGCCCAGTACATGAAGGCCGACGCCCGGGTCGTGGCCAAGATCCCCGACTCCATCCCCTGGGCCGAGGCGGCGCCTCTGTTCTGCGCCGGCGCCACCGTCTACGGTGCCCTCTGCGCGGCGAAGCCCGAGAAGGGCCAGTGGCTCGCAATGGTCGGCATCGGAGGCCTGGGCCACCTGGGCGTCCAATACGCCAAGTCGCTGGGCTGCAAGGTCATCGCCATCGACAACCGCCAGGAGGCCCTCGACCTGGCCAACGACGTCCCCTCCCACCTCAAGCCCGATCGCACCGTCCTCATCGACACCGACGAGGCCAAGGAGAAGGCCGTCAAGGAGCTCCAGTCGTCCTTCTACGACACCAACCCGGGCGTCGACCGCGTCGTCATCAACACGGAGGGTCGGCCGCTGATCAAGTTCGCCCAGCAGTTCCTGCGCAAGGGCGGCGTGCTCGTCGACGTTGGCCTCCCCGCAGATGGGCCCTTCGAGGTCGACGCTTTCGCCCTGAACTTCAAGGAGCAGACCATTCGCGGCGCGTTGATCTGCACCCCCGAGCGCAGCCGGGAAATGCTGGAGCTGCACGCCAAGAACGGCTGCAGGACACATGTCGAAAAGACGTTCAGCGTCGACCAGGCCAACGAGATGGCTGAGCACTACATGTCCAAGCAGCTCAAGGGCCGCTTGTGTATGGTCTTCTAAAGGGCGTACGGGAAGCGATGGATGGATTGGTGCAATGATACCTTTGCTTGTATGGATTAGTGGCTTTCTGGCGAGATAAATGATGAGATGACAACAATGTACAACACATTCTACCCCCCAAGTAACAATTGTAATGATCCCGCCATCGTGAGAGTGGATGCAGAACGAACCTGTTGTACGGTGTATTGTCTATGGTGTACACAACCAGACTAGTTCTACACACAGTTCTTGTTTCCGGAAATCATCACGAGCAAAGTTGCCAAGATACCCATCTGTGTTATATACAGATCTTAACATACCAACCAGCTGCTACGAACAGCAACTCGTGTCCATCTCTCAAGTCAACCCCTCGACATTCCCTCGGCCCGCAGCTGTCAAATCTCGTAACGGTCCGTCGCATCGTGGACAGGGCGGTAAACAAAGTAGTCAAACACGGCCCTCCTCGCGGTGCCGTTCAGGTCCGAGGCGGCAACGCCGACAAACGCGCCGGTGAAGCTGCCGTGCGCCTTGTGCCCGCCGCACTCGTCCGAGATGATGGACGCGTCGAACACGGGGCCGACCGCCCTCAGCTCCTCGCCCTCGAGGGCGTAGTAGAACTGGAGCCTCGGCCCGCGGATCGACAGCGCCAGCTTGACCCTGCCCGAGTCCGGCAGCGCCACGGCGTCCGGGAACGGCGTCGTCAGGTCGCTGTCGGGCCACGAGGCCTCGGAGCTCTGGATCAGGAGCTCCCTCTTGCCGTCCTCGTGGGCCGTGACGGTGAGGTAGAAGAAGTTGTAGCGGCAGTAGTACGCCGTCAGGCCCGCGAACTCCCTCTCGTCGGCGGGCGAGAAGTCGACCGTCGTCTCGGCGTCGTACGAGAAGTGCGTCTGCCGCCGGGCGACGAGCGCCTGCTCGAACCACGACCCGATGGACTCCCGCCCGATGAGCGTCAGTTTGCCGCCCTCGGTTGAGAAGATGCGCTCGGGCTCCGGCGTCCGCAGCCACTGGAAGTCCTTGTGCAGCCCGTCCTCGAACGTGTACCGCTGCTCCGCCCAGTACGCCGTGTCGTCCCTCGTCCCGGGGACCTCGACGTGCAGCGACGGCACCGGGCCGTTCTTGACGTACAGCCAGTCGTCGTCGGCCCAGTAGGCCTCCTGGATCGCCGTCTCGCGGCCCAGCACGCACCGCCTATTCTGCGTCGTCGGGCGCCCCGTCAGGTGGACCATGTACGTCCTGCCGTCGGGGGTGTCGACGATGTCGCCGTGCCCCGCGCGCTGGAGGGCTGCAAAGGGCGCGTCCTTGGACGTGATGACGTACTTGTGCGGGTGAAGCTCGTACGGGCCCTGGATGTCGCGGGAGCGGGCGAGGGTGCAGGCGTGCTCGTAGGCCGTGCCGCCCTCGGCCGTCAGGAGGTAGTACCACCCGTTGCGCTTGTAGAGGTGCGGGCCCTCGACGAGGGCCAGCTCGGTGCCCCTGAAGATGTTCTTCCGGGGACCGACGAGCTTGCCGGCCTCGGGGTCGAACTCCTGCAGGGCGATCCCCGTGAAGGCGTGGAAGCGGCGGCGGTGGTCCCACATCATGTTGACGAACCACTTGCGGCCGTCGTCGTCGTGGAAGAGCGAGGGGTCGAAGCCGGACGAGTTGACGTGGACGGGGTCGGACCAGGGCCCCTCGATGGAGGGGGAGCTGACGATGTAGTTGTGCGTGTCCTTGAAGGAGCCGTCCTTGCGCTTGACGTCGGTGTAGACGAGCCAGAACCGGTCGCCGTCGTGGCTGAGGCAGGGCGCCCAGACGCCGCAGCTGTCCGGGTCGCCGCGCATGTCCAGCTGGCTCTTGCGGTTCAAGGGCCGGGTGACGAGCTCCCAGTTGGCGAGGTCCGTGGAGTGGTGGATCTGGACGCCGGGGAACCACTCAAAGGTGGACGTTGCGATGTAGTAGTCATCCCCGACCCTCAAGATGGAGGGGTCCGGGTTGAAGCCGGGGAGGATGGGATTCCGGACTTGAGGCATTGTGAGCTGTGTTGAGTGAGCTGCTATTACTGTTAAGAGTGAGATCTCTCAACGGTCTATCTCAAGGGCATCATTGAATACTTATTTATCAAGACTCTCCTCGTGCTGTTGGCCAAGTGAGCGTCGAGTGTGTCTCTTGACTCTGGAGAGGATCGAACTCCACACATCTCCGCAAGTTGGATTTAGCCGGAAGTGGATGATTCGTGAGAATGCCGCCCGAGGACCTCCACTTGGTGGTTTGAAGGACGTGGTGCAACACCAAGAGAAGTTGGCTTTACCCCGCATGGACAGAGAGGGGAAGTTGGAGAAAAGAGCATTGTGAGTCGGTTGTGTATTATGGTCCACTAGCAGGGAGCCTCATGGACTTTGTCATCTTTGCAACTCGCATCTCACCAGTTGAACACTCAGAAAACGAAACTCTCTACTTGATCACGAGACGATGTTATACGTTCACTTCCATGATCACCAAAACACGGCCAATCATCAAATTGGAATGATGGAACTGAAATTTCAATTTTGGTTAACCCTCAATCCAGGTATATATGTGTATGTATGTACGATGGGGGCTATGTCTACTCCCAAGTCCTTATTGTTCCACCATGATTCCTACAAAACAAGAGAGAGAAAGAAAGGCTGTGCACACGCTCAAGGCAGGGGGATGGCCTGCTTGTGGTTGACAAAGACACCCTCGGGGTCGTAGACGGTCTTGAGCTGCTTGAGGCGCTCAAAGTTGGCGCCGTAGAGGCGCGAAGACCACTCGGCCTCGGAGAGCTCCGTGTCGGCGTAGTTGACGAAGCCGCGGAGAGGGCTGCCGCCGGCGACGAGGGCGTCCTCGAAGGGCTTGATGAGCGACTTCATGTAGGCCGGGCCGTCGGCCGGGTAGTTGTTGACGTCGACCGAGTTGGCCTCCCAGCGGATGAGCCAGAGGTTCTTGCCGTGGGCGTAGCTGGTGTCCTCGTCGGCGATGTCGCGCGACACGCCGCCCCAGAGGTCGAGGAAGCCGGACTTGCGGAGGTCGGTGCGATTGAAGGCCAGCGTGGTGCTCTCGAACAGGATCTTGGCCTGCTCGACCGTGAGCGGGTAGTCGGTGGTGGTGGTCAGCGCCTGGGTGTAGAACGAGCGCCCGCCGAGGGTGCCGCCCTCGGGCTGGTTCATGCCCTGGCCGGCGACGGCGACCTCCATGTCCCAGAAGGGGAGCTCGGTCTTGCTGACGTTGACCTTGCCGGCGATCTCGTTCAGAGAGCTGACGAGAGGGGCGATGACGGCGTCGAACTCGGCGGGGTTGCCGTAGAAGTAGCCGGTGCCGGTGTACGGGGGCCCGGACAGGGACCAGCGGAGGGCGAGCTCGTCGGGGGAGTCCTTGGAGAGGGCAAAGTCCTGGATGGCGACGACGGACCTGGCGACGGCGTCCGCGTCCAGGTTGCCGGCGGCGATGGTGAAGTTGATGGCGGTGTCGAAGAGGGGCTTGTGGGTGTTGGTGGTGACGGAGAGGAGAACGCCGTACGAGGCGCCGGCGCCCTGGGCGGCCCAGAAGAGGTCGGAGCCCCTGGCGGCGTTGACGATGGTGCCGTTGTACAGCATGTACTCGACGGACTCGAGGTTGTCCATGGGGGTGCCGAGGTGGCGGGAGGAGGACCCGTAGCCGCCGCCGATGCTGGAGCCGGCGAGGCCGACGTGGGCACCGCGGACGTGGGGGAAGTGGCGGCCGTGGTTGTCCCAGAGGTACTTGAGGACGGGGCCGACATGGGAGCCGCCGCCGTAGGTGAGGCGGTTGGTGGCGGCGTCGAAGGACACGGAGTTGAAGGCGGCCATGCTGATCACGAGGCTGCCCGGGTTTCCGAAGCCGTAGGCCTGGAATGAGTGGCGGGCGCCGAGAGGCGAGGCCGAGGTGGAGGCATTCCGGGCGCAGTCGAGGGAGAGGGCGACCTGGTCCTTGTTCTCGGGGAACGAGATGGCGGCCGGGTCGACCTTGATGCGCTTCTGGAAGCCGGTGGTCTCGTCGGTCCAGGTGGCGTCGGTGTTGATGACGCTGTGGACGCCGGCGGTGGTCAAGCAGGCCTGCAGCTCGGCGGCCTTGTTCTCGGCCTGGGCGGAGACGAGAGCGGGAGACAGACAAAGGAGTGAAGCGACGGCAAGGCGTCTGAAAGAAGGCGTAGAATCCATGACTGCGGCGTACATATGCATATATGTTTATAAATATATGTATGTATATGTACACATAGGTCTATCACAGCCCGGTAATATGAAACGAATGTAATGCTTAGGAGGGTATTTGGGAGAGCTGGAGGGAGCTATGGTAAGCTTTGGGGGGTCGATCTTCCTTTTATCAACATCACGAACACGTTCATCTTATACTCGATAGGGGTTGGATGGGTATATGGGACTGACCAGCTGACTTGAGCGCATATCCCCCTCCCCCTTCCCCCCCTGAGTTCAAGCATAGCAACACCTGGTCTGGTTCGTTCTCGGTGCTCCGGTCATCTCCTGCTCGATATCCGTCTGGCTGAACTCTGGAGTCAAACTGGTCTGCTCCCCCTCCCTTTCTTTCTCTCTCTCTCGCTGGATCCATAAACCTTGGAGACTGCCCCCACTCAGAACGAGGGGCGAAGTTAAGATCATGACCGTCTAATCATATCAATCAACCTGTTTCTTCATCAGGCTTGGCGCTGACAAGTTGGCCTCTGACCTCCTTGATCCGAACAAACCTTGTCCGGGTGAATAGCCTTATGAAGCAGGCAGTCCCCTGCTTGCAGAGGCCCTGCTCCAGGCCCGTCAGCCTGGGCCCGGAGCCCGTCCCCCTTTTCGGCACTACCGACACTCCCGACGCCCGTCTTTTAAGGTTCTATCATTGGGGCAGGAAAAGGCGTCAGCACTTTGTCCGTCGTTTGGGCTACAGGCGGTGATGGGCGGAGTTCGCAGCCGCCGGCTTTGGCGATGATTGCTACTTACGTGGGCCGTTAATGAAGTCCTCGCTCTCGTTCCCCCCTCCCTCGCCATGTCTTGTCTTGGCCCTTTAAGCGTCTCTATTGCGACCTTCAGACGAGTCAGCGTGATTGAACTCAATGCGAAGAAGCACCCCCTGAAATCTCCGTGAACACCGTCCAGTCTGCTGGAGATGATGATGGTCTTGGCAGCCCCCAAGCCGTCTTCGCCTCCCTCTTAGTCGGGGCCAGCCGTGAGCATAGTATATTAACATGTTTCGAATCCCCGCGATGAATGTAATGAATGATGAGGCCCTAAGGAGACAGCGGCGCAACTTGGCAGACCAGGAATCAACTCGTTTACTCCTTTCAGATCCTCCAGGATCAAAGACTACTCTCCCCTCTCTTCATTCCTTTCGTTTTCGGTCAAACGGCTCAACCTTCATTCGCAGTTAAATCACCCGATAGAACCACATCTTCATCCTCTTACACACACACTCTCTCTCTCTCTCTCTCACTCTCTCACTCTCTCTCTATCTCTCTATCTCGACCTGCCTGATTCTGGACTGGCCTTATTATTCCCACCTCCTCCACTCTTTTTTATCGTCTTGCCGCCTTCCTGATCATCCTTTGCTTCATTCAGAACAGGGCGCATTTCCCTCGTTCCACTCACTACTGCAACATCAACCACCTCCTCGCCTACTACCTATACATCCGAGTCACAACTCGGCTCAACATCTTCCGCCATGCGCTACTCTCCCTTGACAAACCTCTTGGCGGGATCCGCTGTCTGGGCCACCTCCTGCAGCGCCGTCACGCTCTACGCCGCCGACTCGGGCGGAAATGTGACCACCCTCTCGTTGACGGGATCCGGCGACACCTACAGCTTATCCGTCGCCTCCAAGACGGCCGAGTGCGATGTCAACCCGTCCTGGCTCACCCTGGACGCCGCCAACAGGGTCCTCTACTGCCTCGACCGGGGCTCTAACTCGGTCCCCAACGGCTCCCTAAACTCCTTCTCCATCGGGGATGGGGGTGCCCTGACCCGCATCGCTCGGGTCTCGGCGCCCTTCAGCGGTGTCGCTGGCGAGATTGTGACGACCGAGTCTGGAGCTCGCGGATACGTCTCTTGCTCGTAGTAAGTTGAGCCCCATCCCATCCCATCCCATCCCATCCCATCCCATCCCATCCCATCCCATCCCATCCCCCCCGACCACCACGACCGTTATCAATGCGGCATTTGAACATTTTGGACATTGTGAGATGTGAAAATGGGAGAACCATTCGTCCGTTTCCTCCTTCTAGCCGACCCAATCGGCCGTCTTGTTCCCCCGTCTGCCATCATGTCCCCCCCCCATGCCCTCTAAGACTTACTTACCTACTCTGTAACACTGCTCGACTTACCCGTACACTACCCCCGTCACGTCACCCTCCCACCACCCCCCCCTGGGAGATCAACTAAGCTTACACACATTTTCTCGGTAGCAACCGAAGCGCAGCCGCCGTCTTCGCCCTGGGCGACAACGGCGCCCTCCCGGGCACGGGGCCGCTTCAGGAGTTCTTCCCGACCCTCGAGGCCCCCGGCCCCGTCACCTCCCGCCAGGACACGAGCTACCTGCACCACGTCATCGTCGACCCCAAGAACCAGTACGTCCTGCTCGCTGACCTCGGCGGCGACCGCGTCCGCGTCTACACCAAGGACCCGGACAACATCGCCCCCATCACCGAGGTCGACGGCCTCGTCACGGGCCCCGGCGTCGGCCCCCGCCACGGCGTCTTCAAGACCGCCGCCAACGGCGACATCTTCTTCTTCTTCAACGGCGAGCTCGACCAGAACATCTACTCGTACAAGGTCGAGTACACCCCCACCGGCCTCGCCTTCACAAAGGTCTTCTCCATCCCCTCCGTCAACGCGGACTACCCTGCGACCAAGGCTCCGACAAGCGAGATTGCCATCACTGTAAGTCCACAACGTCCCCGTTTTCTTTTGTTCTTTCTTACTTTTTTTTGTCTTCCTTTTTGCGTCTTTTTTTTTTGTCTTTCCCCTTTCTGCTTTCCCTTGTCTCTTTTCCTTGCGTGTCCCAACCCAGCAGCTTCTCCTGCTTGTTCTGGCTATCGTATAGAAGGATGCTGCGGCCTGCAACCAGGCACAGATCCTCCCCTACATAGTAGACCTTATTTCACTGTCTGGGTTACACCCTGCAGAGAGTCTGCACCCACATTGCCCAATAGGGGGGGGGGACAGGCAGCCCTCCCCCCCCCCCGGACACAATTAGCTTCCGGATTGGTAATTTGAGCGCACATTTGACTAACGCGCTTGTTCTCTTTTCCTTCTTGGCGTATTAGCCCGACCAGAAGTTCATCATCGTCTCCAACCGCGATGTGTCTTTCCGCGACTCGCCCGTCCTCGGCTCTGGTCCCTCCGACACCATGTCGACCTTTGCCATCAAGGAGGACGGCACCCTCGAGCTCGTCCAGCTCGCTCCCTCCGGCGGCTGGTCCCCTCGCCAGTTCTCCATCAACAAGGCCGGCGACCTCCTGGCCATCGGCCACCAGAACAACCGCACCGTTGTCATCTGGAAGCGCGACCTCGTCTCGGGCAAGATCATCCCCGAGGCCGAGGGCGGCAAGGTCGGCCAGGTCACCCTCACCGGCGCCGTCGTCGCCACCATCTTTGATGAGTAGAAGACGTGCGACAGCCCAGATGACAAGAATCGTCAATCGTAACCCCGTCCGAGGGTGGGTTCCCAATGGTAAATTTCACCTGCTAGAGGAATCCTTGGAAGACGAGCGCTTCGAGTCAGGCGCATAGTGGTGACGAGAAGATTGTTTCGATACCCTAACCTAGAGAACAAACGATATTTCGCATGAATCAGTATCCTTGTACCAATGATGATCTATTTCTATGCTTTGCTCCAGAAGCGGCGTGACCCTCAATTTACACTGAGGTGTTGGGAAGATGGCGCGCAAGCCCATGGCGATCTGTGTTTTATGTTGACTTTGTCACTTGCTCCCACTTTCCTCGTTTGTCAACTTGTAGCAATTCTAGATGAAATGAAATAAATCTTTCTTTCTTTCTTTCTTTCTTTCTTTCCTTTTCGACCAGCACAATCATGGTGCGAGGTCGCCCTAGTGCTGAAAGCCAACCAAATCAAGTCGAGAACGCACTGCAATGTTTAACGTGGCTAGCTGGGCATTGGGCTGCGATCTAAATATAACAATTCAAAGGCTACTACAGTGTGGGCTATCATTCAGCTATGAGCCTTTACGCCTTGCGAGCGGAAACGTCCACGGCGGAGCAATAAACAGCACTATATTGGGAAGTGATGACTCTTCATGTGCTCGTGGAATGACCACAGAACGTTGCCACTAGGTAGTGTTCAGTTCTGACCTTCAGCAAGATTCGGCTGCATTGCCGCGGCGCAGACGTCTACTCCTCTTGACGAAATTTCCAATACGACTGATAACGCGTATGAAGGACCTGTGGACAGGCTGTGTACTACCACAAACATGACTGCAGCCAAGCATCGCAATTCAGATGAGCTTCTCGATCGTCCAGAATAGTCCCTGCATTGGAACTCTTTGACGAAGGAGAGAGGGCAAGGACGATCATCATTATCAGCCCAGTCGAGTGTCTGCTAAGTTTTGAATTTACGCCCCGCGATTCCCAACAGAGTTTATAGTTTTCAGTAATAGCCCGTCACCTAGAGGATCTACCATGGCCTCGAACTTGACACCAACGCGAATGCATCATACTTAGGTAGTATGTGGGCACTGTAGGGGAGACCCTCATGGGTAAGAAAACCCTCTACAACCTCAGCAAACAGGCATTGTAGATACACACATGTTACTTTAAGTCTATTTGATGGTGGATAGCTTAGCTGCTTAGGAGGCAAACTTTACGCATCGTGACTTGACTACGTTGTAGTTATTTTACATAGAGTAGATCCACATGCAGCTATCTCCAGGGATCAAGTTGGTTTCCTGTTGCCAGATTCAAACTAACTGCCCCTCCTTCGGAGAGGGGGGTGTGCTAGGCTTGTACGATTGAGTCAAGCGGGTAATGGGAATGAATCACAAGCAGCTGTCGCCGCGTTCTTCACATTAGTATTTGAATTTGTTGCTGTGACACGTTGCTTAGCAACAGTATGGATCGCACAGTGCCACTCGAGTGATTGAATGGGGGGCACAATAGGGTGCAGCTATTCGTATTGTCGTGAGGTGTAGATATTAGATTCAAAGTCAAGAGGAGCTTTTGACGGCGGCTGTGATATGTTGGGACCAACGGAGACAGACGCAAATGATCTAGTTGGTCCATCCTGTCGCTGTCGCCATCTTTCCTTGCCTTTAATAGGTAGTCAGTCCTGTGGGTGCATTGCGTATCTCTGGGAAGTGTTACAGCTGACATGTCTTTGTTGCCCTTGCATGTCATTGATAACCGCTCCGGTATATCCCCCTAAACTCTTGGAAACAGTGGCAACTTGCTATGTGGTAACTTGCTCTGTTCGGGTTCTACTGCAGGTGGTCAGTCGAGAGATAGAACTACCGGATTCGGTAGAGGTTGTGGATTGTATCTCTCTCGCCCAGGAATGGTCTGAATGGGAGGGAAGGGAGGACGTTGTGGCCGGGATCGACTTCGGCCCCGGTGGGATATGGTCGACAAAAGAAGCAATAAACAACTCGGCCCCAGTGGGATTCAGTTGACTAAAGAAGCAATGAACAACGTTTCGCCTTGCAGCCTGGCTAATGCTTATTTACACGACGATAAATGTCGAACTAGTTGAATAGGGAAGTGTTTGGCCTAGGCAGTGCGTCAATGCTGTGTTATGTGAGACTATGTTTGCTTCGAAGCCCTTTCTCGCCCACAAGAAGCTGCGATTGTTCGCGCAAGAAAGACCATGTCATTCTCTGGTCGATTCATATTATTTGCCCATGTCATGCTGATTCTAGGCTTTTGCTGAATCAACCAGCAAAGGGCCGTCTTGCTTGTGTGATCGCCATTTACAACTTTGGCGATACACCACAACATCCGCTCCCTAACTCCAAAGTTTGACACGTCTTGGCAAGATTGGGCAAACAAACTTTTCTTTTCTGTCTGTAGACTTGCCAGCTTTTCGGAATGCCTCACCGAGGGATTGTTTGTCGCGCCGACCTTAAACTCTTTCGGCTGCGTTGCAACCTGCGCCTGTCGTAACAAGTCGGCCGGCCAGTCGCTTCAATCTCCCCTTACGGCAAGTCACAAGTTGGATGCTGTGTTTTGAAGAGGCGGGGAATGGGCCAAATATGCAGGCAACAACAAAGAGTCTGCAAGGTTAGACTGGCGTCAATGGAGGCTCAACATCCCTGCCAATGCCCTTGTGTTTCCGGTTTGCCAGTTGCCATCGTACTGCGCAAGAGCCTCCTGCAACACTTTCGGCAAAGGGTCGATTCTCAATGCTAGTAAACACCCAGGCTAGAAGAGCCTGAATGACATGTCATTGAAGTGGTCCCTGTGTCTGCAGAGCTCAGGGAGCACTGAAGTCGAGTTATAAAGGACTCTCCCACGCCTAAAGTCATAGGCACTGGCTCACTGGATCTCACCACGATTTGAAGTCCGCTCCAAGAAACCACGCGAGTTCCACCACTGATCAAAATGCGCTTCACCCTCGTTCTTGCTCTTCTCCCCGCGCTGTCGGTCGTCTTGGTGGGTGTTCCGAGCCTTCAGAAGATCGAATGTCATCGCTGACGAAAAGATATCATCTCCCTAGGCTGACGACGACATGGACTCGCCGATGGGCACCAAGGAGTTCGTGCCCACGTGGGAGTTCGAGCCGTTCCCGGGCGAGAAGGTCGTCCTGAACGGGACCATCGAGCAGGTCGTTGCCGAGCTCAAGCAGATCAACCCGGACTACTCACCCTTCTCCCCCGAGTCCCATGCCCTGGCCCAGGTGGACGCGTCTTTTTCATCGTCTGCGGTCCAAATGCCCGAGATCTACCCGCGGGACAAGGTCCTGTGCAACATGCCCAAGTGGGGGTACGTTGACACGTACTCGTCGGATCGCGGCTACAGCCACCTGTTGGGCGTGAAGGGTCGTCCTCGCGGCGATCCCGGCCCGGGGAACTGTGGTCGGGTGAGCTGCGGCTACAGGGCTGCCGTCTGGTTCTGCAACGACGTAAGTCTGAGTCGAGAAAACGGGAAAAACGACGTGTTCCCGTGGAGAGGCCTGGGGGACCACGCATTATCTAGGGCTGACTGGTTTCTCGTGCAGAACAAGCACCACATCATGCTCGACAACTTCCAACAGATCGCCCATATGGTCGGGTTCATCAAGTATTACTGCTCAGCCAACTCGCCGAATGTGTTCAACGGCCAGGCCTTCCACCAGACCGACAACTGGAACGTTGTACTCCGCGGTGCGAGCTGCTAACCGGTCCTGGCTCGGCACCATAAGGGGGGACAACATGTACTTCTGAGAGCTAGATCTGTAGCACAGAAAGATACAATGTGTGACATCTATATCTTGAAGGATACATTTGGGCTTATTCTGCTCCAAGTCTCGAGTCCATATTGGTTTGCCTCTGCCAGTCTTGCGCATTAATTTTGGAACTTGTCAAACCCACGCCAGCACTACACGTGTTAATGATGCTAGTCATCTAGATCATCATCTAGATCATCAAGCTTAGAACATAATACCAGGAAATAGATTGAGAAACAGGCGCCCACGCCCTCAGATACATGGTGACGGGGAAGAACTGGAATGCTCACGCTCTCACAACGGCCAGCGCGCTGTTCACCCGATTGTTCTCCTCGTGCTCGCAGTCCCACGGCGGCTGTCTGCCGACGAACCGAAGTCTGACGCCAGGCCTGAATACCAAGCAGTGTGAGCTGCCTCCGAAGTGGAACATGCCAATCTCCTGCCCCTTGACGACCTCGTCGCCGACGCCCACAGTGAACTCGCAGCTGGACACCTCGGCCATGCCCACGAACACGATGGCCATGAGGCCGATCTCGGGGCAGCGGGCTCGGATGTAGATGATGCCGCGGGTGGCGACGGCGCTGATGTACGCCTGCGAACGGTTCGGTGCCCGAGAGTCCGGGTTGCCCGGGTTGCCGGCCAGCCCCTCGTGCCAGCTCTCGCTGTAGTACGTGCCCGGGACCAGCTCGACCCCGACGACCGTCCCGCTCACGGGCGCGTGCCAGCGGTGGTAGCTAAGCGCGTTGAGGAAGGCCTGGTAGACAGTGCCGCCGACGAACGCGGGCGCCAGCGGGTTGTCGTTTAGCATGTCCACGAGCGAGTACGGCTGCCCCTTGAGCGTGAAGTTGTCTCGGAACTTGACGTCCGTGACGACCCTCAGCGGCGCCGATTCGCACGCGTTGGTTACGACCAGGGCGTTCCCGGTGTCCGCGTCGTCCGGGTTCTCGACGGGACGGACGCCGTCGCGGAATCTTCGCGTGAAAAAGGCGTCCCAGGACCCGAAGCCCAGGTACTTCTCGTCCTCGGCGTCGGGGCAGACAAAAAGCTGCTGGAAGCTGTACTGGTCTCTGCTGGCGTTCGCCTGGTCCGCCAGCATGCCCCGTCCCAGGGGCGACAGCCAGCCCTGGAGGCATTGTTTCGATGCCGCAGTGCCCAGAAACTTGGCCCAAGTGTTCAGTACGTCTCTCAGTGCCTCGTTGACGTCCTTTCGCCTGAAGAACTCGTAGCCGGACTTCGTCCCCATCGGCCAGTCGAGAAGGGCGTTGATCGGAAAGCCGACGAATCCCATGGCGTTGTCGCTTCCGGGCTTGTCGTAGAACTCGGGCCCGGACTGCATGATGATGTTGACCACCTGCAAGAACTGCCGGAAGCTCTGGATGGCAGGCTGCTCTTCCGGGTCTAGAGGATATCGCGCCGAGGCCTCGGTGAACATGTCGTCTGCTAGCCGAGAGATGGTTGGGTCGTTATACACAAGCCTTTGAAAGCTGACAAGGCTCGGGTCGAGTTCGTTGTCTAGTTTTTGGTTTTCTGCTTCGCGAACTTTCTGAGCCACCCACATCTGGATGGCTTTACACTCATGGGGCATCCATTGCACGGAATGCTGGCCACGGGGGCTTTTCTCTTTGCAAGAACGAGATTCTTTTCCCCAGCTGAATAGGTTGTGTATGTAGCATAGCATCTCGGAGAACAACCTAGAAAAGGGCTGTAGGGGGGACGATTGATTGCAGAGACGGGCTGAGCGCTACTCCAACATCACTCCCCTCACTAACGGGGGGTGAGAACTATTAGGTCTTTTCGATCTTCAGTCTGATTTGCGCCAAGTCTTAAAGCTCGAAGAAAATGATGTCTCACTGGCCACCGGTGAGCGTTGGGTAGACCGAGACAACATGGCTTGGGTAGCTAAGACAGCGGAGAATCAGTCACTGAGTACACCAGAGTCCCCCGAGAGTGTGCCATCGTGAAAGGGAGTCGCGACCGTAACCATTGAAATCCTCGAGACGATGATGTGATAACTCTCTCGTCGGCATTGCTTCAGCTACACGTAAGGAAGCAATCTGTGGGTGTACAGTCATCATACGTTGTAGCGCCTTTCGGATAGTTGGTCTCCCCACAATATCTCGAACACAGCGTCTCAACTTGGCGGCGAGAAAATGCCTTTCAATGTCTCTGTTACTTGATTTGGATTTCCTGTAGGACATGTATCGATCATCCTGTGGGTTGGGCTGCGGGTGCAACGTCAAACATCGATCTGAGACCGCTGCGGCAACACCGGTTTCCCTCCTACACTGCGGTCTTTGAATCCCAAGCTCCTGTGCGACAGAGATGCTATTTTGTGACTCGAGCAAGAACTGGAGCCCACCGACGGATAGCACCTGGGGCGGCGGTCACTCGGCGAGGCGGAATTTGTGTGACGTATCCTTCCCACCTTGCCCGACGTTAGGCATGCCAGAGCTGAGACAATCCTGTTCTACTCATGCATAGCATACCTCATATCGTGATCGACGTCTTCCATACTGGTTTGATGCTAGCCCATCATCTGAAGACTCCGGATGCCTCACGCGCAGAACTCGATTCCAATACAGTGAGAGAATAGCAACCAGTCAACGACGCTCAGTGTTCACAAAAGTTCCAAGTGTCTCTCTCAGTCCTGAACATGGCTCGCGTGTCGATCGCCTTCCTCTCCGACATCAGCTCCTCCCTGATCTCCTTGGCCCGCTTGAGCCCGATGGGGAACTCCATGTTGTCGAACACCATCTCGGCCACCTCGGCCGGCAGCGGCCCGATGCGGTTGTCCGGCGCCACGCCTTCTTTCCACCAGTCCCTCCGCTGAGGCGGAACATTCGCCGTGCTGATGACGGGCATGGCCGGGTCCACGAGGAACAGCGCCAGGATCTTGCGATGACCCGGGCGCGTCTTGTCGGCAAGCTCGAACGGCGTCACGCGGTGCTGGTAGACGTTGGGGAAGGCGAGCAAACGGTCTTCGCGCGTGAGCACGCCGCCGAGGTCCTGCATTGTTTCGTGGTACGAGCTGATCTTAAAGACGCGGCTGATGGCGTAGTGATCCTCTTGCACGTATTCCAGCTCCTCGTCGAGCGCCTCGCCGTTGGCGTTGGTGCGGAAGTCAAGGCGGCTCTCGGTGATGTTGTCGCTATCATAGTAGTACAGCGCCGTGGCGCATATGTGCTCATTGAGCTGACCCTCGATGTGCCAGGAGCCACCATCGTAAGTCGGCTTGTCTGGCGTGAGGTGGATGTTGGCGAGCTTGACGATGACCTGAATGCGGTCAGCGGCATGGAAGAAGCCGCTCTCGAGATTGACGTCCTCGGGCCGGAGGCGCATCGGTCTGTATTCAGGGACGTCGGGTTTCACGACGGGATGAGTTTCCTTAAACCAGTTCTGATCTCGTCGCCATGTGAGTGACTCGGGCCCGTCATGATCCTCATCCCAATTATCGTCATAGTTATCCATATCACGCTCGTTCTCATCCGGCTCCTGCGGTCGGTTTTCGGGGTCGCAGCATCCGGAACACCCAGCTTGACAGTCTCTTACGGCTCTGCTGCAGGGGATGCGGAGGTACTCAAAGTCTTTGTGCCATCTGTAAACAACATCCCAGAGTGGAAGGGTCTTTTCAATGACCTTCTCGATAGTGGTGTAGAGACCGGCGTGGTGCTGGGGGTGAAGGTTGTTGATGTAACTCCTGATTTTGGGCTTGCCCTCTTCGATGTCAACGTCGCACGGGAGCCACTGGAACTTGGTTGACCAGAGGCCCTTGGTGGTGCGGTGCGTTTCCCACATGGGCTCGACAAACTTCAACTCGGCCAGCGCCGGGATGGTCTGACCTGTGCCGCAGGTCTCCGTAATATTCTCAAGAGGTATGCGTTGGTCGGGAACGATGCGAGAAAGGCCGTAGACAAGTGGCCAGAGGGAAGGGTGGACCAGGTCGAGAACCTTACCGTCACTGCCAGGATGCCAGTCCTTTTCGTGCTCTTGGACGTCTTCGAGAAGGGCCACACCCTTTTTGAGCTCCTCCTTGACCTCTGGAGGAATGACATTGTCGGACTTGACGACAGCGGTGCTGACATCGAAGACGGGGACCAAGCCGGTAGCCTCATAAAGCTTGGCTTTCTCGCGGAGCTCAGCGAGGCACTATGTGAAAGTCCGTCAGCAGGGTCGGGTTTACGACCGGAAAGCTGGAGAATATACAAACCCAGTTGAACATGGCGTCGTCAAAGTGAGCATGTTCGAGGTCGACGGCGGCCCAATCGACGGCCATGACTTCAGTCTTCCACTTGGAAACGATGTCGTCGTTGAAGACCTTGACATGCCAGTTGGGCTTGTTGGTGATCTGCTCGATAAACCACAGCATCGCCAGTTCCAAGTAGGTCAGGGTCAACGCGCGCCATGTTGCTACGGCTGTGGGGAACGCGCCGGCGGGCATGTCCGCAAGGTATCTGCCGAAGCCTAGGCGGATGAGGGGCCCGATCTCGCCGTCATCCTTGAGGAAGTCAGTCATGTGATCAAAATGGAGTATCTGACGGGAGTTGAGTCTACTCACGTAGGGATGAAAAACCCCAGGCAGATTGGCCCGCTCCAGGGCTGATCGAATCGCGGCATCGGATACCTTCTTTCCGAAGTATTCCTGTACCCATTCGGCGGCACGAGGAAGCGTGGGTGTGATGTCGCCCAAGCTATGAGCCCATTTGGCGAGGGCCAGCCTTTGCGGAACGGTCAATGTTTCTGTCATGTCGAGTCGCGCTGGCAGTGCCTTGGTATGTTGTCCGTCAATTGAGCTCAGAAAGCGAGGATTCGGCCGAAGCAACATACGACGATGATGGCTGTACCAAGAGGGGATGCGCAACAGCGACGGCGACCGGGAGAACATGGGGGCTGGATTTAGGCTGCCAACGCGTCTCAGCCACGGTCTTCGCTTGAACGAAGAGTGTGATGAATGAGGTATAGTGTCTGTTGGTGGCAGTCTGGCGGAGTGAGAGACCACCAACCAACACAACGCGAGATGACCACGGGGTCACGTTGGGCGCCCAGCCGGCTCATTTAGCCATATTGGGAGGCCGGACCGACTTAATGGTTGCCAAACCCATGCTAGACACGATATTTGGGAGTGATTGGGACTGCATCGCGGTCGAGTCGAGTCGTGTACTTTGTCGTTGCGGAGACGGTTGAAGACTAAGATTCAATGATGGGAAGTGCAAGAGTTCAAGCCACTTACATGCAAGCCCCGTCCCAGCCACATGCCAGCAACCTGCTAATTCCAATAGAGTGGCTAGGACGGCTTGAGAACAGTGTCGATGACAGTGACCATGTCACTGTGGTAACTACAATGGGTTGCTTGCCTGGAGACACCGAACGTTGCAGGAGGCATGAGTGGATGATGCATCCGTGGAGAGGCAGTTAGTGTGTATGCGGCTGCTTTGCCATTCAACTCATGGGATCTCTTCCAGGACTATGTGTCCATTAAGAACGTTGAGATAATCGCAGGGTGTGTTAAAAACGCAGTGAAATTGCCAAGTGAGGCTGCGCCACGTATGGTGTTTACACTTGCTGTGTTCGTTAAGGCAGTCCCTGTAGCTTCTGGTATGTCAATCCCTTGGGGTGGGTTAAAAATGCAGTGCATAGATTTCAACGTTTCAACGCACGCTTCTTATTCGCGGACCAAACCAAGGCGGACCATTTGAGGTCTTAGGCAAGAAGGCCTGCAACAAATGCTGCCTGATTCGGCCTAAGTTGCAGTTCTACGTGACTATGCCTGAAGTCCTTGGGCAGCCTGTGCTAGTCTTAGCACGTTAATAATCCCTTGGGGTGGGTTTAAAATGCTGTGAAAAGGTGAGGCTCTTGAAAGGAGAATGGACTCAGGTACTTTGCCAAGGCGGTCCCTCTTAAGGTCGCACAGGTACACAATATGAAGAAAAACACGGTAAAAAAACACAGTATAAGTGTTATGCCCAACACTGAACACATCATAAGGTTCCTTCAGAAACTCAGTATCATGGAGGCTTCCAGGCCCATAACCGAAGCGAGAATGGACGTCCTGACAGCCCGCACGATTAGATGGATTGATAAGATAGCGGGATGGCAGAAAGGTGGATGTGAGGGTCACGATGGCCTCAGACCCTAATCTGGGTAGTCGCCCGTTCGTCAAAGATGGAGGTTGAGCCTCGGCACCAGTCAATGTTGAATTGTCGTAACTGCCAGTATGAGTGAAACGTGCCTGCTGTTTTCTCTTCCTCAAGCAAAAAGTGCCAATCGCCGCCCATCGTGTTGCAAGGTCGGCGAAACGTCTCTTACAGTTGACATTGGTGACGGAGAGTGAGAGTGTAGCGTGTGCGCCCAAATTTGATCTGATAAGGGTCGGAATCCGGGGCATCGTGCACGGTCCTTCACCCTCACCCTCAACCGGTGTGGCCCGCCCCACATCAGCCCGCCCGCGTTTGCCGAATCAAATTGAGCCGAGGTCCTTCAGAAGGGTCAGCCGAGCGGCACAGCGCCCTGTGACCACCCACTGAACCGCTGAACCGCTGAACCGGCGTCTGCCGTCGCTATTAACCGGTGGATTGGCTTCCGCCGGCTGCTGCCCGTCGACGCAACCCACCCCCGGCGCGCATGAACATGGCTAATTGAGCAGCCGTCGCAGCCGCCAGCTTTCCCATTATCCTAGCGTCGCGCGTGTTCCATTCGTTCACAAGCAAAAAAGTTTCCTGGAGGGGTGTGTAGTTGTCGTTGTTCTTTCCTCGATCACAACCTCGTCGCCAAGGCCCCGTTGAAGAGTTGCGTCACTCCCTCACAAGCTTGCGATCGCCGGGGAGAGAGAGAGAGAGAGAGAGAGAGAGAGAGAGAGAGAGAGAGAGAGAGCCCACACCTTCCAATTACCACTGCTACATTACCTTGCTTTACCTACGGATACACTCTCTCGTCCTCCGATCCTCGGGATAAACCTTTACCACCGACACCGAGGTCGAAGAATTTCCCTCTCCACAAGCTTTTTGCGAGGGTACCCTTCTCCCTTCATGTTGTTTATTGTCGCCTGTGTCTGTTTCTGATCAAACCACCGAACAGAGCCGGTCGACGATCACATCTCCTGTACACCGACAACCCGCCGCTCGCCGCTCGCCGCCCACCATGTCCACAGAAACAGCCGACCAGGCGCCCGCCGTCTCCGACCTCCCCTCCGGCGACCCCGTCCCTCCACCCGCCGTCGCCGCCGATTCCTCCTCCTCCTCCTCCAAACCGTCATCATCATCGTCGTCGTCGTCGATACCTGCGGCCCCGAAACAAAAAAAGCTTACCCTCCCCCAGATCCTCGCCGCCCTCTCCCCCGGCAATGTTGACACCTTCGTCGCCCACCTGAGCCGCTGCTTCCAGACCCCCTCGGGCATCGACACCGTCCTCCTCTTCGTCTGCTACACCTCGCGCTTCTCCGCCTCCGTCCTCGACTCCCTTGGCGCCTCCGCCCTCCGCCGCTCCGCCCGCAAGCTCGTCGCCGTCGCCTTCGCCCTGCCCCCCGACACGACCATTCTCCTCTCCAAGGCCCCGTCCGGCTCCTCCACCGCCGCCGCCTCGCTCGGCATCCGCGTCGCCGGCCACCTCCGCGCCCTCGCCACCCTCCTCAGCGAGGCCCGCACCATCATGCGCCTGTGGTCGCTGCTGCCCCTCTACCTGTGGCTGCGCCGCCTCATGACCACCCCCGCGAGGCCCGCCGCCGCCGACGCCGACGAAAAGGCCCAAGACCCATCAGCCGCGGCGCTGGACAGGGCCATCTCCTGGCTCCAGGTGACGGCGTGCCTGCTGCTGCAGTCGCTCGAGAGCTCGTCGTACCTCGCCTCCCGCGGCGTGCTGCCCATGACCCCCGCCCAGCAGGGCAAAGCGGCCCGGTGGAGCGTGCGCTTCTGGTCCGTCTTCGTTGGCAGCGAGCTGGGCCGCCTCGCCGTCGAGGCCCTACGCCGCCGGAGCGCCGTCGCCAGCGGCCGCCAGGACGTCGCCAGCGCCGAGTACAGGGAGTGGTCCGACACCTGGACGCGCACCCTCGCCCGCCAGATGTCGTGGTTCCCGCTCACCGTCCACTGGAGCATGGACAAGGGCTTCGTGCCGGAGATGGGTATCGGTCTGCTGGGCAGCATCCCAGGCATCGTGCAGATGCGCCAGTTGTGGAAGGAGACTGCTTGAGAAAGAGACAGAAAGACAGACACACACACACAGAAAGAGAGAGAGAGAGACAGAGAGAGGTGTGTGGCCGGGACATGCACTCCATACGACGACGCGAAGGGGGGGGGGAGGGGGGGGAGAGGTAGATACGAATTTTTCCATATTCCATGTTCATGATACAATAGACGTCGATACCTTCCAAGACCAAAATGCTATGCCACGGCATTGTACTGTAACCAACGCCCACCAATAAAGACCAAACTCCCAGACCGCAACACCACACACACACACACACACAGTCACACACACACGCCATCTCATCACATGGGCATGTTCTTGACCTCCTCCATGGTCCAATACCGCCGCATGTTCTCGGCCCCCAGCGTCTTGACCTCCTGGTCGAGGTGCGTCCACAGCACGCCGCCCCAGCTGTCCATCTTCTCCTTGAGCACGGCCAGCTCGAGCTCCGTCTCGCGCGATCGGCACCGGCCGAGGTACTCCTCGAAGCCGTCGAGCCCGCGGTGGATCTCCTTGTGCTGGCGCAGCAGCTCGGCGCGGCCGGCGCGGAACTCGGGCATCCGGCGCGCGAGCATGGGGAACACGTACGTCTCCTCGATGCCGTGGTGCGCCGTCAGGTGCTGCGCGAACTGCAGGCCCGTGTCGAGGAACTGCTTGAGCGTCATGTTCTGCGGGCGCCGGCCGCTCGTGGCGGCGTCGTGGAGGAGCGTCCACTGGCGGCGAAAGTGGTTGTGCTAAGGGGGGAGAGGAGAGGTACGTGTTAGTCGTCGGCTCTGTGTTCTGTCTCTCTCTATCTCTCTGTCTCTGTCTCATGACTGATCCAGGGGATGCATTCTCACAAAATATTCCATCTTTTCCGCCATCTGGTTGTAGACCTTGAACTCGGCCGGCGTCAGGGGCGGCAACTCGGGCTGGGCTGGGGCATCCTTGTCCGGGGACGAAGCCGCCGCTTGAGGCTGTTCGGCCGCGTTGGACGACATGACGCTGAACCTGCGACTGTTCGAGGGCAACAAGGGTGAAAGGTGACGGGCTGCGACAGCGCCGAATAGGCTCCGGTATGCGATGTGAAGTCGAGGTTGGGGGTTGCGATAAGCTGCGCGGCTACTCTTAGACAGTGTTCTCAGGCCAGGCCTCGCTGATCTCATGTCTTTGGGGGAAGGAAGACGAAAGGATGAGGAAGAAGACAAAGAAGACGGAAAGGTATAAATATCTGTCTCATTTTTCCATTATAGAAACGACGTGGGGATTGTTATAGTATAAGTGGTTTTTATCCTAGTTGACACCACACACACACTTCCGCGCGCGACAGAGAGAGAGAGAGCGCCCCTCCAACAACCCCAACTGCAGAGCTATGGCTTCCCTGTCGCCCGCGCGGGCGGGTGAGCTAAGCCGTTTCTAGACTGGCCACCGCTGGAAGAGGCAACAAGAGTCTGGGAAGCCTGTAAAGCCTAGGAAGTACACCGCGCGGCTGATGTTGGGTTTGACGGACCTGGGATGAACGGGCGGTTTGGTGTTGAACAAGATTTCAACCTTGTGGATTCTACTTCAGCCAGACCTGTGATTCTTCCATACTGGAGAGAATGCTGAAAATAAAATTCACGAACCGTAAAAGAAATAAAATAAAAAAGATGAAAAAATGAAATAAAGGTATCCTCCCTCACCCATCTCGTTGGCATGCCGGCCGATGCTTTGAAATTTTCCTTTCGTCGGCTTCGGATTGGTCAACTTCTCATTACTCAGATCTTTCAAATCTCACCGGCGCCACATCGCGGCTTTGTTCTGTCTCGACACGACGCGAGCCCACAAGGCACCCCGCACCTACCTACCTACCTACAGCGGCTCTGCGCGCGATTTGCATCGCATCGCATCCCGTTGTTTATCAGCGTTGCTCCGTCCCGGTTGGTCTTGGACACCCTCCGAGCCGGCACTTCGGTTTTTGCCATCATAGCTGTGCCGGGCCAGCCGGAAGTGCTTCCTCAGTTGGGCTCGCCGTTGTCTTGCACTGGAAATCCGACAACACATGCATTCCTGACATGTGAAACGGTCTAGAAGAGATGGCAGGCAATCTCTTTACTTCGCACCGGTATCCAATCCAGGTAGCGAGGAACCATGAGACAAGGATACAACTACCGTTACAACATCAGGAAAGGCACCAATTGAATAGATGCTGCTTGTTCGCAAAATCAGACTACTTGATCAAAACGCAAAAGATTAACCCGATGAGTGGCGTTACCAATCGTGGTGAGGATTTGAGCCTCACGCGGGGGTCGAACCCGCAACCTTGAGATTAAGAGTCTCACGCTCTACCGATTGAGCTAGCAAGGCGGGTTATTGGGTGGATCCGAAGACCTGATGTTGAACACCACGGTGATCGCACAATTCAAAGAGGGTGGTTGCAAGTCAGCGGAGGAACCTTGGAGATCCAGGATGGAGCCTGTGATGTTGGTGGCCGTTACGGAGACTGGAGGCTGGCTGACGGTCGCGAGGTTGCGTGGGGTCTTGTCTAGATTGCGCGAGGGAGGCATCCAGGGTTGAGACATGCACATGTCTGTCAGGTCAGTCAGCATGATCTTCCCCATGAGGCCCAAAACCACACAACCCTCGCTCATTTCCTTCTCTACGAACACAAGAAATCACCCACTACAAAAACATAAGTGGCGGCTTATCTGCCCATGGTCAAGTTTCGTTGGGGAAGAAACGCATGCTCCCAAGGTTGTCTCGGCGAGCCGGTCAATCGAAGCCCTCTTCTCGGTTTCGGCACTCACTGTATTCCCCTCCGCCAGAGATCGCCAAAACAGACACGGAAAACATCACCGTCACGCACACTGTGAACCAACGGCGGCCGCTAAATCGTGACATTCGTACACACTCGGCATCATGGACAAGTCGTAACTCTATCAGCTTCTATTCCCTGAAGCTACAAACACCTAACCAGCCAAGGCTCTTATCTCTCCTGAACCCCGCGGCCGGTATTTTGAGATTAAGCAACCAACCCTAATGCAGAAACAAGCGTGAAAACCCCGGACCGTTGCTCGTCCGTCCATTCCTCCTCGTCTTCTTCTTCCTCTGCCTCCTTCTTCCTCTCTTAACCCCGGACCGCCGCACCCAGCGCGCCGCCCGTGAACTGGGTTCCTCCCGCCTGCCGTTGGGGGTTGCCGCCCGTCCGCGCGCCGCCGCGGTTGCCGCCTCTCGCGCCGCCGCGTCCTCCGCGGCCGCCGCGACCGCCCTGTCTCTCGAACGCGTTGGCCGAGCCCTGCGTGCGCTGCTCCAGTGTCCGCTCGTTGGTCTCGATGAGCGCGCTGGCCTTGTCTGAGAGCGTGAGAGCGAGGCTCTGCAGGCGGCTGAGCTCGACGCCCTTGCGGAAGATGACGGTCGACGTGACCTGGTCCAGCGACGCCGCGAGCTCCTCGTGGCTGATCATCTTGCTGACGATGGCGAGCACCTTGCTGGCGTCCAACTCGAACATGTTGCTGAGCGTCTCCACGGCGAGCGTGTCGTAGAAGGGCGCGTACGTGAAGAGGTACGTCCGCAGGCCCTCCTCCTGAATCTGCTTCGAGAGCATCGTCTTGATGTCCTCCGTGTTGGGCATGAGGTCCCAGATCTTGATGCTGTGGATGAAGGTGGTCGACTTCTTCCACTCGCCCGCCGCCAGGGCCTTGGAAGCCTGCATGACGTGGTCTCTTGTGTTCTCGGGCGGGCCCGTGAAGATCTGGCGCTCGTGGTACTCGAGCATGCGGCGGTACGTCTTGCTGATGACGCGCTTCTTGACGTCGGGCGACGAGCCCGTCTGCGCCAACAGCGGAATCTCGAGGAGCATGCTGCACGTCAGGTACACGCACTCGAGGAGCTCGAGGTTAATGTGCATGTGGAAGGGGAGCTGGCGTTGCTTCTCCAGCTTCTCCTGCTCGGGCGACACCTGGCTGTACCGCTGGATCATGACGCCCTGGGCGAGCAGCTCCTTCTGGCGACCGCTGCCGCAGATCTCCTGCAGGGTGTTCTGAGCGTCGTAGACAAGACCCTGGCGGAAAGCGCAGAGGCCGACCTGGACGAGGGTGCGGTTGTAGAGGATCTGGGAGAGGACGTCGAAGTTGGGGATGTTCTCTTGCAAGTGAGACATGAGCATCATGTCACGAGCCTTGTAGTACTCGTCGTGCAGGGCAAGGAAGTAGACCTGGCAGAGCATGGCGCGGGCGCGGAGAATGCCCTCGGCGTTGATGAAGAGGTAGTTGCAGAGGACGTTGACGAGGTTGCCGGCATCCTGGGCCTGGTCGCGGGGGGTGATGACAGACTCGATGCTGGACGAGACGTTCTTCCAGCAGTTGTCCTCGAGGATCTTGACGACCTGGGCAGGCTGCACAAACAGTTAGCAAAGAGACATCCCCACCACTAACGCGCCATGTGGACACTACTACTGACCTTGAAGTAAACGTGCTCGAGGCGACGGGTGACGATGCGGTTAATGCTCTCCTGGGGGATCTCGAGCTCGGCGTCCTTGCGGAGGTACTCGTAGTAGAGCATGCCGCGGAAGACGGTGTTGTAGAGGGCACCCTCGTCCGTGAGGCGGTCGATGTACTCGGAGGTGTGCGGGTCGATGTTTTGGAGCGAGCGGGTAAGCTCGTCGTCCAGACGCTCGACGTAGGAAACAATGCTTCCGGGGACCTTGATGTACTTCTGGTCCTTCTCCAGCGCGGGGGGCTTCTCGTCGTCGTCCCACTCCTCGGCGTTCTCAACGACAATGTAGTCCTTGTTCTGCTCGAGTACCTCGAGGAGCTGGTTGAGCTCCTTCTCGGCGGCCTTCCAGTGCTCGACAGGCATGTAGGACGCACCGCCGGAGCCGAGGTCGAAGCGGGTGGAGACGAGCGTGAGGAGGACGCGGATCTTCTGGTAGGGGGTGTTGGAAATCTCGTTGAGCTTCTCCATGATCTTGATCTGCTCCTGCTTGTCCGTGTTCTTCTTTCCACGGGTCTCCATGATGCTGCGCAGGTGCTTGAAGATGCTCTCGGGGGTGAACTGCAGCGTCCGGCCGCCCTTTCCGACGGTGGCGAAGCCCTCGTCGTCGTCTTCGGCGGCCACCTCGACCGGCTCGTGGTAGCGGTCCGACTTCTTGGGCTTGGGGGCGACCTTCTCCTCCTCCTCCTCGGACTCCATGAAGCCATCGTTGTTCGCGCGGTAGGCCTCGACCTGGGACTGGTAGTCCTTGACGATCTTCTTAATCTTCTGCTTCACGGCGTTCAATCCACGGGCAGCGGTCGCGTTCATCTTCTTGGGCGTGACCTTCTGCTTGGCGACGGCCTCGTTCATGTAGTCCTCGAGCTCGGCAATCGTCTTGACGTAGACCTTGGGGGTCTTGGCGCCGTCCTGGAGTTTCGAGACCTGGCGGTTAAGCTTGTCGAACTCTGGGTGGTTGGGTGTGTCAGCGCACATGGTGGGTATCCCGCGGCATCACGGCGCATCTTACCTGTGGAGATGGAGGCCCAGTCACCAATCTTTTGGCCGTTCTCGATGAGCTTGATGGTCGCCTCGAGTTCCTCAATGCGCTTGTCCTTGGCACTCTTGACCTTTACCCGCTCCTCGTCCTCGGAGTCTTCGCTCTCTGACGAGGCATCGCGAAGGAAACGCGAGGCACCGGCCTTCTTTCCACCTTCGCTGTCGTCGGAGTCGGAGTCGGAGTCGTCCTCATCCTCCTCCTCGGAATCCTCCTCCTGCTCCTCCTTCTCCTCCTCCTCCTCCTCCTCGGAGTAGAGCTCCTCCTCGTCGGAAGACGAGTCGGTGGAGCTGTCGTCTCCGCCACGGAAAAATCGAGACATGTTGGCGATCGCTTTCGGTTCGTACAGACGGACGGTTTGGCTGATGCGACTGGGAAGCGCGGGGTCGACGGCAGTTGTGTTCTGTCGTCGGGTCGGACTTGTCACGGCGGGCTTGAGGGGCTCTTTGAATTGTGCAAGAAATTTCAATTTGGTGGGGGATTTTTTTGTGGTTAGCGAGGACAGCTGGGATCGGCTGGCGGAGCGATATGCAGCTGGCAGTGGGGTATCAAGTCACAGGTGCCAGTGGTGACAATGAGTGTGACTGCAGGCTTTGACTCGGTGGGGGGGGGTTGGAGCCAGGTGGCAAGGTGGCAGACTCAGCTTCTGTTGTATCCCTGTATGCTCGACTCACCACCGACTCACCACCGACTCACCACTAACTACCTACCTACAGCAATCTTGTGCCTTGAGTGACTCAGCTCCACTGTCGTGAGCCACATCCTTTCCCCCTCCCAAGCAGCTTCCCGCCGAAATTTCAGTAGCACCGCCATTCCAGCAAGCTCGCGCCACCACGTGATCACGATTCCCCCCGAAGTGGCCTAGCGCGAATTGCTCTTGTTCCTTCCAGGACAGAGAGCTGCATACCCAAAAATTTCGATGGCGCGGCGAGGCTTGTTGTCGATGAACTCATCAAACACCGCCTAATACCACCAACACCATTATCGCGACTTTGGTCATCGCTGTGAACTTTTGCGGGACCAGTCGACCATTTCGTCCCTGTTTCTTTTTCTTCTCATCTGCACGCAGCGTCAGGTCGACATCGAATACCGACCAGAATTGCGCTGCGCCTTTCAATCACGATTTTCGCGTCTTGAAAGTCGCGCCTGCGACTCCTCGACTTGACGACTTTTCCCACGCCCGCGAAACGAGTCCATCATCGAGTCGAGATGTCGTTCCCTCCACCTCCTCCCCCCGGATGGGGCCCGCCGCCGCCGCCTCCTCCTCCTCCGTCATCTTCCCTCCCTCCTCCGCCTGCTGCACCAGCTCCCCCGCCGCCAGGTTATCGCCCCCCTACCGATCCCCAAATCGCCAAGTTCGCCCAAAAGAAGAAGGAATGGCTTCGCAGTCAGCGCAACCGATTTGGCGAGAAACGCAAGGGTGGCTTTGTCGAGACGCAAAAGGCCGACATGCCTCCGGAGCATCTGCGCAAGATTGTCAAGGATATCGGTGATGTGTCGCAAAAGAAATACACCAGCGATAAGCGCAGCTACCTGGGTGCGTTGAAGTTTATGCCCCATGCTGTCATGAAGCTTCTCGAGAATATGCCCATGCCCTGGGAGTCCGATCGAAAGGTCAAGGTGCTGTATCATGTCAACGGTTGCTTGACGTTGGTCAATGAGATCCCGAGAGTCATCGAGCCTGTCTTCTTCGCGCAGTGGGCGATGATGTGGACCTTCATGAGGAAGGAAAAGGCCGACAGACGTCTCTTCAAGCGCATGCGATTCCCTCCATTTGACGACGAGGAGCCGCCCTTGTCATGGTCCGAGAATATAGAAGACGTCGAACCCCTCGAACCCATCCAGATGGAACTCAACGAGGAGGAGGATGCCGCTGTGTACGACTGGTTCTACGACCACAGGCCGCTCCTGGATACCCCCCATGTGAATGGCGATAGCTATCGATCATGGAACCTCAATCTTCAGCAAATGGCCACGCTCTTCAGATTGAGTCGGCCTCTTATTTCCGATGTCGTGGACAAGAACTATTTCTACCTCTTCGACCTTAAGAGCTTCCTCACTGGAAAGGCCCTGAACGTCGCGCTACCCGGTGGGCCCAGATTCGAGCCTCTGTACAAGGACATCGACCCGAATGACGAGGATTTTGGCGAGTTCAACGCCATTGACCGAATCATATTCCGCAACCCCATCCGCACCGAGTTCCGCGTGGCTTATCCCTATCTTTACAACTCTCTTCCGCGAAGCGTTCACCTGGCGTGGCACTCACATCCCCAGGTTGTGTTCGAAAGATCAGACAACCCCGATCTACCCGCTTTCCACTTCGATCGGAGAATCCATCCCATTTCTTCGCGTGCAGTGGCGCCAAAGAATCTTACAGTGAGCCACGAGGACGAGCTGTTTGGCCCCGGCAACAACGAAGAGCCAGAGGATGAAGCGTTCGAGCTTCCTGCCGACTTCGAGCCGTTCCTCGCGGACGAGGACCTGACCAACGAGGACACGGCGTCGGCGATTGAGCTGTGGTGGGCTCCGTTCCCGTTCGACCGGCGATCAGGTCGCATGGTGCGGGCTCAAGATGTTCCCCTCATCAAGCAGTGGTATCTCGAGCACCCTCCTTCCGACAAGCCGCCTGTCAAGGTTCGCGTCTCGTACCAAAAGCTGCTCAAGAACTTCGTCTTAAATGAGCTCCACAAGAAGAAGCCCAAGTCGCAACAAAGTCAGAATCTGATGCGCAACCTCAAGCAGACCAAGTTCTTCCAGCAGACTGAGATCGACTGGGTGGAAGCAGGTCTTCAGGTTTGCAGACAAGGTTTCAACATGTTGAACCTCCTCATCCACCGCAAGAACCTCACCTATCTTCATCTCGATTACAACTTCAACCTGAAGCCCGTCAAGACTCTGACCACCAAGGAGCGAAAGAAGTCTCGTTTCGGAAACGCGTTCCATCTGATGCGCGAAATCCTGCGTTTGACGAAGTTGATTGTGGATGCTCAGGTGCAGTACCGTCTGGGCAACATCGACGCCTTCCAGCTCGCTGACGGTATTCTATACGCCTTCAACCACGTTGGCCAGCTTACCGGTATGTACCGTTACAAGTACAAGCTCATGCACCAGATCCGTTCTTGCAAGGATTTGAAGCACTTGATCTACTACCGCTTCAACTCAGCGCCGGTCGGCAAGGGTCCCGGTTGTGGTTTCTGGGCTCCCGCGTGGCGAGTCTGGCTTTTTTTCATGAGAGGTATCATCCCTCTCCTCGAGAGATGGCTCGGCAACCTTCTGTCCCGTCAGTTCGAGGGTCGTCACAGCAAGGGCGTTGCAAAGACCGTCACGAAGCAGCGCGTCGAGTCTCATTTCGATCTCGAGTTGCGTGCGTCCGTCATGGCTGACCTGATGGACATGATGCCCGAGGGCATCAAACAAAACAAGGTCAACACCGTGCTCCAGCACCTGTCCGAGGCGTGGAGGTGCTGGAAGAGCAACATCCCCTGGAAGGTGCCCGGTCTGCCCGCACCGATCGAGAACATCATTTTGCGTTACGTCAAAGCCAAGGCTGACTGGTGGATCTCGGTCGCGCACTACAACCGTGAGCGTATCCGCCGCGGTGCCACTGTTGACAAGACGGTTGCGAAGAAGAACGTCGGTCGTCTGACTCGACTTTGGCTGAAGGCCGAGCAGGAGAGACAGCACAACCACATGAAGGACGGCCCGTACGTTTCTTCCGAGGAGGCTGTCGCAATCTACACGACCACGGTCCACTGGCTGGAGTCTCGCAAGTTCTCCCCTATTCCTTTCCCCTCTGTATCCTACAAGCATGACACCAAGATTCTCATTCTTGCGTTGGAACGGTTGCGAGAGGCATACTCCGTCAAGGGCCGCCTCAACCAGAGTCAGCGCGAAGAGCTGGCTTTGATCGAGCAAGCCTACGATAGCCCCGGTACCACGTTGGAGCGTATCAAGCGCTTCTTGCTCACGCAGCGCGCCTTCAAGGAAGTCGGTATCGACATGAACGACAACTACAGCACCATCAACCCTGTTTACGACATTGAGCCCATCGAGAAGATTAGCGATGCTTACCTCGATCAATACCTGTGGTACCAGGCCGACCAGCGTCACCTCTTCCCCGCGTGGATCAAGCCCTCCGATTCTGAGGTCCCGCCACTTCTCACATACAAGTGGGCACAGGGTATCAACAACCTGGACAAGGTCTGGGAGACTGAGAATGGAGAGTGTAACGTCATGATCGAGACGGAACTGTCCAAGGTCTACGAGAAAATCGAGTTGACCCTGCTCAACTCGCTTCTTCGGCTGATCATGGACCACAACCTTGCAGATTACATCACGGCCAAGAACAACGTGCAGTTGACATACAAGGACATGAACCACGTCAACAGCTACGGTATGATTCGTGGCTTACAATTCTCTGCGTTCGTCTTCCAGTACTACGGCCTTGTCCTCGACCTGCTTCTTCTCGGCCCTCAACGGGCCAGCGAGATCGCGGGTCCCCCTCAAAGCCCCAACGACTTCCTCCAGTTCCGAGACAAGGAGACCGAGACCAGGCATCCCATTCGTCTGTACACTCGTTACATTGACAAGATTTGGGTCTTTTTGCGGTTCACTGCGGACGAGTCCCGAGATCTCATCCAGCGTTTCTTGACGGAACAGCCCGACCCCAACTTTGAGAATGTCATTGGATACAAGAGCAAGAAGTGCTGGCCGCGTGACTCTCGTATGCGTCTCATGAGACACGATGTCAACCTTGGCCGAGCAGTCTTTTGGGATCTCAAGAACAGACTTCCCCGTTCCATCACAACCATCGAATGGGACGACAGCTTTGCCAGCGTCTACAGCCGCGACAACCCCAACCTGCTCTTCTCCATGTGCGGTTTTGAGGTCCGCATTCTGCCCAAGTGCAGGAACCAAAACGACGACTTCTCGGTCAAGGACAGCGTCTGGTCCTTGGTTGATAACACTACCAAGGAAAGGACTGCTCACGCGTTCCTTCAAGTGACGGAGGAGGACATTCAGAAGTTCAACAATCGCATTCGTCAGATTCTTATGTCGTCCGGATCAACCACATTCACCAAGATCGCCAACAAGTGGAACACGGCTTTGATTGCGCTCTTCACCTACTACCGTGAAGCGGCAGTGTCGACCGTCAGTTTGCTGGACACGATTGTCAAGTGCGAGACGAAGATTCAGACAAGAGTCAAGATCGGATTGAACTCCAAGATGCCGTCCCGTTTCCCGCCGGCCGTCTTCTACACCCCCAAGGAACTGGGAGGCCTTGGCATGATTTCCGGCTCGCACATCTTGATCCCCGCCAGTGACAAGCGGTGGTCCAAGCAGACTGACACCGGCGTCACGCACTACCGTGCGGGTATGACGCACGACGAAGAGACACTCATCCCCAACATCTTCCGTTACATCATCCCATGGGAGGCGGAATTCATCGATTCTCAGCGCGTCTGGACGGAATACTCACAGAAGCGCATGGAAGCCAACCAGCAGAACCGTCGCTTGACCCTGGAGGACCTTGAGGACAGCTGGGACCGCGGTCTGCCCCGTATCAACACCCTCTTCCAGAAGGACAGAAGCACCTTAAGTTTCGACAAGGGATTCCGCGCCCGGGCTGAATTCAAGATCTATCAGCTCATGAAGAACAACCCGTTCTGGTGGACTAGCCAGCGACACGACGGAAAGTTGTGGAACCTCAACGCGTACCGCACTGATGTGATTCAGGCTCTAGGTGGTGTTGAAACCATCCTCGAGCACACCCTGTTCAAGGCAACCGGATTCCCGTCTTGGGAAGGCTTGTTCTGGGAAAAGGCGTCCGGTTTCGAGTGCGTTGACCCTTCTTCACTGATAAATATATGCTAACAGTTGATTTTTAGAGAATCCATGAAGTTCAAGAAGTTGACGAACGCCCAACGATCCGGTTTGAACCAAATCCCCAACCGCCGCTTCACCCTCTGGTGGTCTCCTACCATCAACAGAGCCAACGTCTACGTCGGTTTCCAGGTCCAGCTCGATCTTACCGGTATTTTCTTGCACGGCAAGATTCCCACGCTCAAGATCTCGCTCATCCAGATCTTCCGTGCCCATTTGTGGCAGAAGATTCACGAATCCGTGGTCATGGACTTGTGCCAGGTCTTTGACCAGGAGCTTGAGTCCCTCGGCATCGAGACTGTTCAGAAGGAGACGATCCATCCCAGAAAGTCATACAAGATGAACAGTTCTTGCGCCGATATTCTGCTCTTCGCTAGCCACAAGTGGAACGTCACCCGACCTTCGCTACTGTTCGACACCAAGGACGTCATCGAGCCAACCACAACCAACAAGTTCTGGATCGATGTTCAATTGAGATACGGTGATTACGACTCTCACGACATTGAGAGATACACCCGTGCAAAGTACCTCGACTACACCACCGACAGCGCGAGTATCTACCCCTCGGCAACTGGTCTCATGATCGGTATCGATCTGGCTTACAACCTCTACTCGGCGTACGGCATGTACTTCCCTGGCCTGAAGGTTCTCGTTCAGCAGGCCATGGCCAAGATTATGAAGGCCAACCCTGCGCTGTACGTCTTGAGAGAGCGTATTCGCAAGGGTCTGCAGCTGTACGCTTCCGAGAGCAACCAGGAGTTCTTGAACTCTCAGAACTACTCTGAGCTCTTCAGCAACCAGACGCAGCTGTTCATTGACGACACCAACGTCTACCGTGTAACCATCCACAAGACGTTTGAAGGCAACTTGACAACTAAGCCCATCAACGGTGCCATCTTCATCTTCAACCCCAGGACCGGTCAGCTATTCTTGAAGATCATTCACACTAGCGTCTGGGCCGGCCAGAAGCGTCTTGGACAGTTGGCCAAGTGGAAGACGGCTGAGGAAGTGGCAGCGCTCATCCGCTCTCTGCCTGTGGAAGAACAACCGAAGCAGCTCATCGTCACCCGCAAGGGTCTTTTGGATCCTCTAGAAGTCCATCTGCTTGATTTCCCCAACATCTCCATTCGAGCCTCTGAGCTGCAGCTGCCTTTCCAGGCCGCCATGAAGGTCGAGAAGCTTGGAGACATGATTCTCCGCGCTACCGAGCCGCAGATGGTTCTCTTCAACCTTTATGACGAATGGCTCAAGAGCATCTCGTCATACACGGCCTTCTCGCGTCTGGTTCTCATCCTGCGTGCCCTGCACGTCAACCCGGACAAGACGAAGCTCATCCTCCGCCCAGACAAGACAGTCATCACTCAGGACCATCACATCTGGCCGACGCTCTCGGACGAGGACTGGATCAAGGTCGAAACGCAACTGCGCGATCTCATCCTCAACGACTATGGCAAGAAGAACAATGTCAATGTGTCAAGTCTGACGACCAGCGAAGTCCGCGACATTATCCTTGGTATGGAGATTTCCGCGCCGTCCATGCAGCGCCAGCAGGCCGCCGAGATCGAGAAGCAACAGCAAGAGCAGCAGCAGTTGACGGCGGTTACGACCAAGACACAGAACGTGCACGGGGAGGAGATCATCGTCACGACGACGTCGCAGTTCGAGCAGCAGACGTTCGCCTCCAAGACGGAATGGCGCACCCGCGCCATCGCCACGTCGAACCTTCGCACCAAGGCCAACAACATCTACGTGTCGTCCGTCGACACGGATCTCGACGACGTCACCTACGTCATGCCCAACAACATCCTCAAGCGCTTCATCACCATCTCAGACCTCCGCGTCCAGGTCGCCGGATACCTGTACGGCTCCTCGGCACCGGACAACGACCAGGTCAAGGAGATCAAGTGCATCGTCATGATCCCGCAAATCGGCGGCCTGCGCAACGTGCAGCTGCCGCACCAGCTCCCGCAGCACGAGTTCCTCGAGGGCATGGAGCCGCTCGGCGTCATCCACACGGCCTCGGGCTCGGAGCTGCCGTACATGTCAGCCGCCGACGTGACGGAGCACGCGCGCCTCCTCGACGCGCACCAGGCGTGGGACAAGCACAACACAGTGACGGTCAACGTGGCCTTCACGCCCGGCAGCGTGTCCCTGTCGGCCTGGGGCCTCACGCCGCAGGGCTACAAGTGGGGTGCAGAGAACAAGGACACGCAGAGCGACCAGCCGCAGGGATTCACGACGTCCATGGGCGAGAAGCGCAAACTGCTCCTCAGCCCTCGGTTCCGCGGCTTCTTCCTTGTGCCTGAGAACAACATGTGGAACTACAGCTTCATGGGCTCGGCCTTTGCCGGCATGGAGAAGAAGCCCATCCACGTCAAGCTGGACACCCCGCTGTCCTTCTACAGCGACCAGCACCGCCCCGTGCACTTCCACAGTTTCGCCGAGCTTGAGGACATCTGGGTCGATCGCACCGACAACTTCGCCTAAGGCCGTCGTCCATCTACTTGCACGTGGCGCGCACAGGTGGTGGTGGTTGGGTTCCGGGGAATTAGAGTTTTCTCTTCTCTTCCCAGGGCCTCGCCTGCGTGAAGTCGTCGGTCTGGCCGACATGACGGCCGAGAAAAAAAACAAAACAGGCAAACACGGGTGTCGATCAACGAGAAACCCTAACACATTGTGCAACCAGTACTTTGGACTTGTTGGGGGACGGATAGTGAGAGGGACACGATTTCTGCATAGTGAAGTGTTTTATCTAACGAGTGGAAGAGGGGAGACGCGCGGAGGGATCTGTGTGATTAGGCAACCGGCGTTTGAAAGGTTTTTGGGAAGCCCGGACTCTGGACCCAACTGTACTATTCTTTTATTCTATGTCTTCTTCCTGTCTGAGTATTTGCAAAATGGAATGGGGAGTTTCCCACTCCATACAGACCGACCCATGTGGCATCCGTCTGGCCTGTCGCCAAAGTGAAGAATGACGAAGAATGACTTATCGCGCTGTCGAGGTGAACCATGGCCGCGTCTCGATGAATGTCGCGAGTAGGTAATAATAGTACAATCACGCCACGCGAGTAGCAAGGCGACATGGATGAGTCGAGAGTGGAGGAGGGGGGGAGGGGGCGGCGCTGATCCGGCTCCTCTGTTCTGTCCATGGCTGTTTTTCTGATAACTGCGATCTGCCTCTCGTCGCTACTAGCGCCGCTGGCTCCCTCGCCATCACTCGTAGTCGCTCCGAGAACTCGGGACAGGAACCGGGGCCAAGGAAAGGGTACGACAAGACGCACGACAGCAAATATCTGACAACCCGGCTTGGCCTTCGCGTCCCCTCGACGCAGAAGAGCAACTGCGCCTCAACGGGCCCTCCGTCATATGCGGTTCCAAGGTTTGCGAATGGCGTCAAAATTGGCGCGGCGGCGTGGTATGTCCATGAATAGAAACGTCCGCCAACGCGTTCAGAGACTTCCATGCAGCTGCTCATCTTGGAGACGCAGAACACGCCACCCGGTAGGGTGGGGGGTGTTCCAGGGCTTACTCTTCCCTCGCGTGCATATGCGGGCGGGATTGGCATGCAGGTACAGTTTTTGGCGGGCTGCCGTGAGGAATCACCATCATCATTAAAGGCCCATCCTGTGGACGCCAAGGTCCATGGAGGGAAGGGGTGAACCTGCGAGCGCGTGACAATGAGCATCTGACGCCTTTTCCGTGGCTTGCGCAGGCCCACACTGTTCGTTCTTTGGGTGGTGGCCTTCTACTATGCCGTGCGCCGGTCCTCCGTCGACGGGCCTTACCGCTGGGAAACTTGTCGTCTTCATGCGCATTCTTCGGACGACTTTGACTACAACAGGCAAGGCGGCGGGAAGGCCGTTGAAGATGGAGGGTAATCTAATCGCTGATTCAGCGGGGTAAGATGGTCCGGGCAAATTTGGAGATTTCATGCATTAATGCGCCAGGGTCGGGTTAAGAAAGGGACCCCCTCCCCTTTCCCCCCCCCCCCCCCCTTTGTCTTGGGTGGCCAATTTTGCTCCGCCAGTGCCAGATGATGGGTGCTGGTGCGATAGAACCATCGTCCGCTGATCTGGGGCGGGCTAGCTGCCCTGTGAATATTGAAGCTGGGGATTCGTCAGTGCAGACGGACATGGTAAAGAAAAAGGACCATGTCCGATATGGCGGCAACGAAGGGCTACTATTGGCATGGGGGACGACCGCGTTTCCGTCCTCTCTCGGGCCTTTTCGTCTGTGTCCTGAAAATTGCAGCCTGGGAACGAAACGTCATCGCGATGCAGTATCCTGGAAGATGGGAGATGGATGATGGAGGGGGGTGTCAGCATGAGCTTAAGGTGCGGCTGACAATGGCGAATTGATGCCGTATTGCGTTTCTTTTGGCCCAGGGCACCGGGAATGGGGGCGCGTCCTGGCGTCCTCGTTGGACGAACAAGGGTTCAGGAAAAGCAAAGTGCGACAAGGAGCGGACATTTTCGGTCGTGGAGATGTGGCTGCTTTGGGGGCCTAAAGCGACGATCGAGGCTTCTCGGTGCCGCACGCCGGCAGACGACGCAGAATGAGCCACATGGCGGCGCATGAAGTCGTCGAAATGACCTTTGGATCAACCCCCGTCGGCCGAGGGGGGAGGGGCCGCACTCGATCGGGCGACTTTTAGGTCTCTCCACTTTAGCAACGTAGGGACGAACTATTGAGGCTGGGGGGGAGGTGGCACGGTGGAAGGGAGGTAGCTCGGAGATGGGTTCTGGTTTCGGGGTTTGATTCTGGTCTCCAAAGCTCTGCGTTTGGTTGAGGACGCAAGAGACGTATCGGCAGTTCCGTAAGAGATGGGTTGGCGCTGGCAGTTCTCTTGGCTGTGCTCGTTGGCGTGTCGGCGATTTCGGAAGCCTGGAAGCTGCCTTGAGATTCAGTCGCCCCGGCGCGGGTGCCGAAAAGCAGGCAAGCAAGGTGGCTCGAAGTAAATCAAACGTCTTCGTAGAGGGTGCTGTCGCGGATCTCAGGAGACGTTCGGAATCGACCTGCCGACGCCAACTCGCGACACGTTTGCCTGATTAACCTTTGACTGTTACGGGCAGGCTGGCATGTCTGGACCGCCGAAGACGCAAGCAAACATTGACCAGGTCTTCGACGCAATCAAGGTTGGCCTCTTGTTTAGCACAGAAACCAACCGAGTTTAGTGTGAGCTGTGACAGGCTTGGGGACCCTTACAACGGCGGACGTCTCCCAAACCACGGGGGCGTCAAGAGAGGCGAGCCGTCGACGCGAGTGGGGGAGAGGGGGGGCCGCAGGACTGAAGTGACTACCGTCCCGGAAGCGTTGGGAGATCCGGGGCGTGCAAAATACAGGCGGCCCTGTAGTAAGGGACCGATGGGCTCCCTCCTCGTGGACATGAAAGTATCTGTAATTGCGCGATGATTAGGACATGCGGGGGTTGTTGTAGACGACTCCTGCTGTTGAATCTGAATGAGGTGTCTACTATCGAGCGGATGACCAATCCTCCAAGCGTGAGAAACGCTATCAAGCTTGGGTCATAAGCGATACAGACCCATGAAGCCTCGCTGGCTAGGCGGGGCAGGGGCACCGCTGTGCCATGGACGAACTCTTTTTGATCGTATGATAGATACTCCGTATCTGAAGCGCGGTATACTTTTTTTTCGGCTCAAGTCCAGGGGACATGTCCCTCAGGTGCCGTCAGGTACAGGTGCCTTCAGGTAAGACCAAGATAAAGTCGCCGGGTTCCCTGGTTTGGAACAGCAACGTTTGTGCAGGCCTTGCTGTAGGGCCGGCTGTCATCCGGTATACATCGTACATCGTAGACCGACAGACAGTCTGGGCTTGGGATTGAGGAATAAAGGTTTGCGGCATGTTCGAGGACCTAGGATGGGGTAAGGAGGATGATCCCAGAGGCGTGTCAGAGAGAGTGTGAAAAGGATGCGGTAAACGCGCGAAGCAACCCGAAGGCGAGGGCACAAAGCGGCGGCATCTTCATGGGGGATCGTGGTTCGGGAAGTGGAACTGAGCGCAACAACCCATGCGAGAAGAAGAAGAGGAAGGCCGACAGTGGGTAGAGATGCCAGCCGCCGCAAAGGGAGCCAAATTCGCCATTGCTTTCGCGGGGCCGAGCTACCGAGACGCGAGCCATGCGATGCACGCGCAATGTCAGTCAGGCCGGCATGCTGTAAGGGGTCGGATGCAGGCTGCTGCTGGCGTGGTTGCGTCTTGGGAGGTTGAGGTCGCAGTATCTGTCTGTACCTATACTTTTGCGTGGAGATGGTGTTTTGGAAGAAGTCAATCTGTCTCGACGCGGGGTGCAACAAGAACGAGAGCGAGGTTGCCTGTGCCGATGCCGATGTCAATGCTGACGACGATACAGAGTATCAAACTGGCAGGACGCGCAATGCTGCCTGAGTGTCGGAGTCTTGGGACTCAACTGCGGCATCGTGCTCCGCCGGGAGTGGGAGTGAGGATTCACGCAGCCGAGCTCCGTGATGGAGAATGTACTCTGTAGGAGAGAAAGAATCCCATCCTGTCCATCCCGTCCATCCCATGTCTGTTCCGTGGCCGTCGGATCTCTTCGTCTCTGCGAGGTTGGGACGAGAACAAGGCAACGGGGCAACTTGACTCGGCCTGATGGGCCTTGAAATATTCCTTGGTCAATCAACTGTCTGACGCATCTCTGTGGATGGCCTGGTCTCTCTCTATGTGCATATCCCGGCCACATCCCTCCGGCCCCCATTTCCTGCAGGCCCGTCATCTTTCCGGGTTGTTCGTTTCGCGATAGGAAGTCATACCCGACTGGTAGAGCCATAGTTCAAACACGATTACGTACTTCACGCCGGGTACACCTGTAGAAGAGAAGAACGAAGGGGAAATGCCTAATCCAAATACATTTGACAAGGCAGGATGAAGATGGAGATAGGGACGCAGGTCCCAGTAGTGAGTGCCAAGCACGTGGGTGGGTGCCGCCAGAGTGGGCCATGATCCGAGTGCTTTTCCCACGCTTTCCCCAAACGGCGTCCAGGCCCCATCTGTCAAACCATCGCGCCTACCCCTTCTCCAGGGCTGCGTTGTACCTACCTACCTACCTACCTACCAAACTTGCCTTAGGTACCTAGGTTCTACAGAGGTACCCAAGTACCTAGGCAGGTAGGTATCTGTATCCGTAGGTAAGGTAGTCAAAAAAGTAACTACCTAAGTAGGTAGTTACTTCGTGTACAGCTTCTCTCGCCCTTCCATCTCGTACGAGGCTCGGCCCGCAATACGGACTGCGTGTCTGACCCAACTCTCGTTGACATGTCTTACTTTTAGGTATCCAAGGGAGGTGGTGCGGGACGAGGATTGTACCTTCCATTTTCGGGGACGGCAAGACAGACGGACGGGAACAGGGAGAGACAGATGGACGGAGAAGAGGGAGGGGGAGGAAGGGGAAGACGCTTTTTTGAAAGTCGCTTCGAGGTACTCCCTTACCAAAACTGAGCGGTATGAGACTTGGGGTCGACCTGGGGGCCACAACAATCGCATTTCCCATCTTGCCCAGCTGCAGCTCCTACACCATTTACATCATCTGCGTGCATCACGGCATTGGAGTTTTCTATCCGTGTCACAGCACTCTGCTCTTTACCAGCTCATTGCATCGCATCGCATCGCATCGCATCGCAGATTTGCAATTTCTTTCTTTCTCCTTGCCCAATCGTCTTCCCCGTGCCTCCTCGACGACAATCGCAGAATCTCTTCTCTTGGCCACCAGTCCAGTACCAGCATTCTCGGGTATTGTCTGCCTCCGTCTCGTGTCGTCTCGTCTGCCCATTGGAATCTCCACCTCGGGCCCTCATCACCACCGTCGCCGCCGCCGCCGCCGCCGCCGACTCCATCCCTCCAAGCCCACCATTTCTTCCACACGTCTGATCGTCGTCCCCGTGTCCACAAAGTTGCCAGAGTTGTCCAACGCCCAGCCATCCGATTCGTGTTTGACGACTCGGTGGGGAACCACTCAAAAATTCAAAAAAAGGTACGAGCCCCTCGCTCGATTTCAAATTCTCAAAAGGACCCCCGGCCACGCCCACCACTACGACGACAACAACGACGACGACGAAGAAATAAGGTGGTCAGACGCTAGAATGGAGTCCCACTCCTTCTAGAAAGATTGGCCGGGATCCCTGGGCCGCATAATTGATCTTTTAATTGCCAGGTATGCGTGAAACGCGTTTCCTTCATGCGATACCCGTCTGACCCCCTGCTCAAGCTTCACCTGCAACCCCTCCCATAACCAGTCCATGTCTTGACGAGGCAAGCTTGTTCGCCAGCCGCAGCGCAGCGCAGCGTCTTGCCCTCCCTCCTGCTTTTCGTCCCAGCTTTCTTCCTGGCTCGGCCCTACCCTGACGAGCCAAAATACTCGCCCCAGACCAAGGCACACACCATCACTCTACGAGCCCAATCTTGTCTGACACCAACCGACCTACCTCGTCATCCCCATGTTCCTACCTGCCTGCCTTCAAGCACCAGACGCCCGGGATGCGCATTGAGTCGCACAATCTTACAATTGCCGAAAGCCAGGGGGCGCTTTGCGTCTACTGACGCCCAACACGTTCCCGGATTAGTTGGGTATTGTCAGCAAGAATCCCGGCCTAGGCCAGGTAGGTAGGTAGGTGTATGAGAGAGCGCGCCGCCGAGGATGCCTTCAAGTCTTGGAGAAGAGATGAGAGGGCATTGAGCTTCATGTGGCTATGTGCACGTGGGTGAGCGCGCGCGCGCGCGCCGCACACCCGCTCGTCGCAAACAGATGGATAGTCGGTTCGAGTGAACCGCTATCATCCCATGGTTTCGACGACCGCACCATCCTGCATCGTCGGACCTGGCCAACGAGTCGAGTCGCACACGTACGTCCCAAGTCCCAGAAATCTTTCCACCGAAAAGAAAGGGAAAAAAAAAAAGCGGTTACCCCACAAGCTAACCGGTCTTGTCGGGTCCACGTCCGCTCAACCCTTCATCCATCCCATGTTGTCCACGCGCACGCCGCCCGCCTGGTTCATCAGCCGCCGCCCTGCCGAACCAGAACCTCAACCATGGCACCGTACTGTTTCTCATTTCGGTCATCTCCAATCGCATGCACCTTGGGGACATACTCATATAACTCTGTGTGGTCTTGCAATACTATCCGTCCGGCGACCTGCCACATGCGAATGTATCAACGTCAAGGCGACGACCGACTGACTGATATGGCTATTCTTGCGTTTGGAGCGCATTCCCCCCCTGCTGCTGCGGACACCCTCATGTTGAACTTGCCAGGGTCTCTGGCCTACCGGTACCGCTGGTCTCCTCCCGTAACTTTGCCGGAACTCCTCAACCGAGACTTCGAACGTGGGAGCTGACCGTCACTGCCACTGGCGGTGACGAAGATCAGGGCAAGGGAAGAAAGGGTCTTCCTATTGACCTCACAACGGTCGGCCTTGGCTGGCGTCTGTCTCCCTCGCCCGGCAGTCCCTTGTACGCACTCCTCGGCAATCTGCCCGCTAGGACGAGTGGCTGTTGCAACCTTACGGTCCTCTCGCTGGCCCTATCGCGTACCGGAGCGGCGATTTCTCTTTCGTGGTTCAGATATAACCCCTCCCTGCATCAGATATACCCCCTTTATGGCCAAGGCATGGCTTCCCAGTGTACTACCAGCCAATTTTTCCTTTCCCAAAACCTGCTGCTTGCCCCCCGGCCGACTCCACTGTGTTCTCCAGAATGGGCAAAGCTGTCCAAGTTGCGTTGTTCGCTGGTGTTTTCTCTCCCAAAGCATACCCCCCGTCAAAAACGGCCCCGGGGGGGGGTGTCCCAGACCAGGGACTGGAGCTTCCGCACGCGCGCGCACACACACACGCCCACCCACCCAGGCATACTCACACACAGAAATCAACTGCCTTGAGCCAAGAGCTGCTCCCCCTGCTCCCCCTTCTTTCTTTCTCATTCTCTCACTCTCTCACTCACCCTCTCTCTCACTCTCTTTTCCTTTCCAGTGAAGCAGGGGGCCGAGCAACACGGGCGGCCTTTTTTCTCACTCATCCCGTAGTCAAGCCCTTCCCTACCAGCAAGTGCATGGTAGGGCTCGTTTCAGACATCAATCCCTCACGCGGATGTAGGGCTTTTGGATTCCTCCCATGCGGATTTCTAGCCCATGCGGATTTCTAGCCCTCTGTATTTCTCTGGGTCGCCTAGCCTCCCTTTCCAGGGTTGATTGGAATCCATCCGGGGGCTCTTGGAGTTCTGAAATTGTCCTGTGCCCTGTCTGTCAATCATTCTGGGCCGACTACCGTCACGCTCACCCCTCGCCCGTTGCATCATCGAGGCCGGTCGGGACACTCCTGCTTCTATATCCGGCAGCGAAACCCATGGCATAAGATCCCCGAATTATGCTACCGTCATCGCTGGGCAAGGTTAGCTAGAGTCTCCGCTGCCTACTCAGGAACAGTCTACGTCTCGCACATGGGCGAGTCGCTTATGTGCTTCAACTCGGCAACAAAAGCAGCGGTGGTGTACCCTCTTTCTCTGGCCTCACACCCTGTGCATGTTCTCTTCTTCCTCGCCCTCCGTCGTCCACTTCCCATACACCCCAGACAGAGTCCACACACGGCGCTCTATTCCTCTTTTCAATAAGGCACATCGGACGATATAATGCAGCCCTTGCCCCCGTTCGTGCTTCCTCTCTTTTGAACACCCTTCAATACTATATCACTCATCCAGGGCCAAACAGGGTTTATAATAAATCAAGGGAAGATCCTCCGAGTTTAAACGACGCGCAGCAGCATCAGCCATCTGAGGGGGAAACGTAGGATGGTTACTTCGGTTTTTATTTCGTCTTATTAATCCTCTACTTTCCCACCTTACGCCAGTCAAAGGGAACTATCACTTGTCTGGCCGTGCATACCACACACCAACAGACAGCTCTCCACCGACGGGGAGACTAATCCCACGAGACAGCAACACCAACTCTGGCTTTCTCTTTCGTCCATCACAAACCATCATCGTCACCGTCAGCAACCATTACTACGACAGACTCGTGCGAGGCTTCGACCATCGTCACGAGACACCACCGCTACCATCAGTTTCCGCAACACCGCGACAATTCTTTCCACACCTCCCGGGAACGAATGTTCGCTGACTCTGGAGGCGGGGTCTCATCACGACGACACCATAGCGCTGTTGCAAGATCGCAGTTCACGGGGCTACTACCATCACCGCGACCCCGCAACGTCGCATCAACCACCCTCTCCTCTTCCGACGCCGCCCGAGAGGGCCTTCGCTCAACCAATTCTTTCACTTCAGAGCCCGGCGACCGTCCAGAGCGGTTCGCTCTGGCGGAACCCATGTGTCGGAGACACGCTGGCGGGCAACTATCGAGTAGGGGACTACAGTGTCGACTATTCTGCACAAGAGTCGCATCCGAGCGACCAAGGCCAGCAGCAGCATGGTTATGACACGACCCCTTCTCATCACCATCACAGGAGCACACTCCATCATGGCGCTGCTCACACGCCGGCTCTCCATGAGCCTCCTACAAGCCATCACCCGCATCAGCACGCCTTGCAGCAGCAACAGCAGCAACAGCAGCAGCAACACCAACATCAACACCAACACCAACACCAACAGCATCCCCATCACACTCATCACCCACACCAGGTTCTAATGGACACGGGGCATCACATGGGCCACGCCCGGCACTTGGGCCCGCCTCACTACGGCGCTTCGGGTCCGGTTGTCGCGCCTCTGTATCCTTCGATGGCAACGCCCACGCAACCCCATACGCCACATGGGGCACCCAAACGATCGAGGCCAGACGAGCTCGACCTCTCGGTCCCCGGTATCGATCTGGACCAGACTGACCTCGAGAGCATGCAGCAAACGCCTCTGGGAACCGCTTATGCGCAGGCGGTACAAGCTCCCACACACCATCATCACCGCTTGCCCGACACAGGCCCCCCTTCCAAAATGATGCGCCGTGACGGTGATGGTGATGGCTTGGACAGAGGCGGGGCTCCGAGCGTGGTGGGTCAAGCGGGCATGCCAACTCCGGCTCCGAGACCTAGAGGGCCGAAGCTCAAATTCACTCCCGAAGACGACCAACTTCTAATTGACCTTAAGGAGAACAAGTCTCTGACGTGGAAGCAAATTGCGGATTTCTTCCCCGGCAGATCATCAGGAACATTGCAAGTGCGCTATTGTACGAAGCTCAAGGCCAAGACCACGCAATGGACCGACGAAACGGTAGGCGTCCCCTCTCCTTTGGATGTAGATCATCGACGTACAGCCTGAGGTTGTGCTTGATTGGGTATGGCGGGCACAGGCTGACCATAATACTTCTTTTAGGACCAGAAGCTTCGAACCGCCTTGCAAGACTACGAGAACGAGAAGTGGCGCATCGTGGCCAACAAAGTCGGCACCGGCTTTACTCCGGCGGCCTGCCGAGAACGCGCATCAGAGTTGATGGGTGCTCCCTTATAGCAATCAATGTCTCCATCGGGAACTTCTGAGCCCCCGACTGGAGACACCATTTACACGCAGCAGCTTCAGTGATGAAGAGAAGCTTGCCTTTAGCGATGATTCCCATCGTGCGGCATGGAACGACACGGCCCATACAGAGCATCCAGATCGACTTCGACGAACACCATATACCAATTTCGGCTCAGCGATTTGGTAGAGAAGAAAAATCTGCGATATACAACCTCTGCGTCGTTTCATGTAACAACTTGGGTCGCCGTCAATAGAGCACGCTGGGTCCAAAGACTTGCGCCAGCTCTACCTTGGATAACCAAGGCCAACATCTACTACCATTTGACATCTTCGTACCTCAGCTTTCACCTCATGCCTGCAGCTTACCAATGGCATTGGCATTGTCCTTTTTTCTCCATGCTGGATTCCCCAACCGCCTAATTCTGAGATACCCCCGAACACTACGGGTCACCATTTTCATCTTCTTCTCGACCTACTTCTTTTATCTCGACTTATGATACAAACACTAGACTTGGGGGCACACACACACACACACACACATACACGCGTATACACTGGACCATGCAATATACGGCCTTTCGATTTGTCACTTTTTTTCCTCGACACTCTTTTACACGACCTCAACTTCATTTCTTGACGACTGTCCTCATTTTGTAAACATACAGACTCTACTGCGCGCCTCGAACTTTGGACATATACCACGAGCATCGACTCTATCGCAAGACACTTCGAGTAGGAGCTGGCGGTTGGGCCTCCGTGCGGAGTCTCGCAGGTAGAAAAGGGTGGTTGGGAAGACGACGGAGTGGTGGTGGAAAACGCGCGGAACAGCATCCACAATGATGTTCTGGCTTTATTTTGTATTTGTAGTCATCCTTTCTTCCCGTTTTCCCTTGTACTTTTTCCATTACTCAGACACTCCTTATGTTTTTACTGTTATTCAATTCCTTGTCGATTATGTAGCCCTACATATCACTGTATTCTACGCTATTGTAGCTCCTATTTGAGATTTGATTCGTCTCATTCTTGCACGCTTTTGAAAAACGTGTGAGACTCCGACAGTTGGGCGGTGGAAAACCAGTCCTACCGAACTTGGGGAAGGGGGGGGGAGTCAACTACAAGCAGGCTAGTAATGGTGGAGAGGGGCATCAGCGGTCTTCACTACTATCGTTGGTACGGAGCGCAGGACACGCAATCGTTGCCTTATCCCGAGTTATTCCAGGGTCTCCTCTCTCTCTCTCTCTCTCTCTCTCTCTCTCTCTCCCGCTGTCAATGAGTGGGCGGCATGAAGTCTAATGCACATGCCCGGCAACACGATTGAGGAGAATCCAGGGGGAGGCATGCGTCTAGATCCGAGCAACGGCCAGCAAGGACGGCTTGCAATACTACTGGTACGCACGCGCCTTTGTCCGGCCGCACATGCCGTGTGTATCTCCTCCCGGTCGAGGGGTTGGGACCCTTCCCTCCTAAAGCCCCAAAAGGCCTCCCGAAACATGAGCTCCCACTCGGGAGGCGCGGCGGCTTGCCCGGGCGGCCTGGGCGAGCGGCGCGCGTTCGTTTGCATCGTCACGATTCGTTGCTGTCTCTCGTGTGACAGCGCGTGTCAGCACGATCTCCGGATCCCCTGTCCCTAATATTATCCTGGCGCCGCAAGGGTGATGGGGGGGAGGATCGAGCCTAACAGCTGGGAGACTGCGTTGTTGCTCTGGGATCCTGGAGTCTGGGGGAAATCTCTGACCAGGACACCGCGGCTCAGAAGCTTCTAAAGTCGGGATAGGCGAGGTCGTCTGTGGGTGCTGTTCCGTTTCATGCCATATTTACGCGAGCTGAAGGGCGGTTCTATCGACCTCAGACTCTTTGTTATTGTTTTCCTCGTGCCCCCCCTCTCCCTTCCCTTGCCATCGCTGGCTTCCAAGTTTGACGGTACCGACACTTGGCGAGTAATGAAGGCAATAGGGAAGAGAGGCAAGGTCTGAAAGCGCGTGGGGGAAGCAGGGGAGGGGAGGGGGAGGGGAAGCAGGCCTGCCATACCATCCATCGTCTCGTCCCTGGCACAGATTTTCCACGCCCATTCGGTGGACCGCAGGCGTACCGAAAAACAAGAGTAAATTGGCCCCTGAATATCGACCGACCTGACCGGGGCAAGCATGCGAGAAATGTCCGCCGGGTGGCTGCCTGCTCCGCATGTGCCGCGTTGGACGTGATCCTGCCCTGCTTACTGCCCTAAGGGGCTGGTCTCGCGGCCCTGGCTGACGTCTTCCGCCTTACCACGACCGACGTATGATCTGGATCTCCCAATAGCTCCAGTCATGAGCACCGGCAGGTGGTGCACTAACCACGGCCCATGTATTTCGTCTGGATCTGGGTCCACCTAAGGCGGTCGGTCTGACAGCGGCTTTTGTGTCCATTGAAACACTCGGTCCCCTGGCTGTCGTTATAAGGCGCGGGATTCTGATATACCCCCCCCCCCACCCCGTCACCTTCCGGTCCCAGCCACCCGCCGGAAACCAAACCCCTAGAAAAGTAGCGGTCAATTCCCTGGGAGCTCGCACACGAGGTTCCCACAGTGTGTCAATGCCTTCGAGACCTCTCTCTCTCTCTCTCTCTCTCTCTTTGTGGACAGATGGATGGCCAGGTGGGCGGCGCATGCACATGCGGCGAGCTGTAGTGAGTCGTGCATATGTGGTGACAAGAGATGTGACGTGACGGATTAGCCTTGATCGAGTGGCTCTCGCATATGGCCCCTTTATGCAAGGTGATACCGCATTGACTGCGTCGGTACGGGCACCTGGACCAAGTTTTCAATGATCGAGACCAACGAGGAATCGAGCAGGAGGCTGGGTCAGCCCCACGAGGCACTGATTCGGCCGTCGGCTTCCGGCTGGTGGTGGTTGTCGTCGCTGTTTGGTGCTTGAAAAAGAGGCACAGGTGGCCGGCGGTCGTTGCCCTTCTGCTGGTTCCGTCCGCCCTTGCGATGAGGCTTCGACAAATAAGGCAGGGCCTGAAGAGGTATACAGCGACTGGCGATCTCATTCCGAACCTGAATGCTGGTGCAATGAGACACAGCACATGCTCTGACGCACGGCACTGAGCCTCGAATGTGCACTGTCATTCACAGTGATGGGGTTGTAGTTCTTCGAATGACAGCCAGGCCTTCCCTACCCGCGACAGGTGACACCGCGAAACGACGACCGGGCTTCGTTCGCATGGCGCCGATCAAGCAGGCCAAAACAGTAGGAGCCACGAGCCGTCGTGGGCCAATTCTTAACCAATCCTCTGGCTCTCGATGGTACGTGTGCTGGTCCTGTCAACGGCGCAAAGCGGCCTTTTCAGACGGGTGACAGTGGTTCGCGAGCTTCCATGCTGAGGAACCGGCAAGCGCAGCGCATGAGTTGCGCCGGATGAAACTCCTGATGTGCAGTTGGTAATAACGGGTCGTTGTATGCCAACTGCCGGTTCGAACAGTGAGGATGCTTGATGTCGAAGCAGGGGGGGTGCCAGTCCGAGTTCCTAAGGCGAAGGCGGCTAGGAGACGCGGCGGCCAGTGTGTGATCGTCGGAACGTCAGCAATGTCAAGTTGCGCCTCATCGTCCGGGGCTGATGCGGTTGAAGCGGCCGAGATTCCCAGACAACGATGACTTTGGAAGGAGAACCCAGAATCCGACGCAAGATGAGATGCTTCGGGTTGGTAACGCCGCCGGGAGAGCAAGACGATGAGCCAGCACGATATGGGCAAGGAACCCCTGGTGGTGTCGCCGTTCTCAGGCCCGGATCCTCCGTGCACCGGTTCGGAGAGCTTGCATCAGACGCAGCCGATGACCCGACGACGACCATGCCCGAGCACGTCGGGCTCGGTAAGCTCCACCTATATCTTTTGGCCAGCGAACAGACGGTTATTCCCTCCCGTTGTTATCATTTCTTCCAACGCGAGGAACTGTGCGTATGTACTCATTCAGGTGGGGGAAAACATCCCGGGTGGGAGGAAGGCAACGAAAGCATGCGGGTCAACGCTGCAATGCTGCAATGCAACCACACCAAAAGAGTTTTTCTGCCTGGCCCCCAAGAGGACTCCCTGGCCGAGACTTGGCAACCCGACTAATTCAGGGGATGTCGTAGGGTCAAGAAAAAAGGAAAGATGTATAATGTGGGCTTGGAAAGAATCAGGTCCCCCCCTCCCTCCGTCTCCCTTTGAACGTGTCGCGGCCGTTTTTGCCTGCGTCCTTCTTTCAGCTGTCGTCGATACTCGGGAGCCCAATCGAGATTGAAGTCGCCGGTCGTCTCCACAATCGGTTGACAAGAGCCCGTCAGACAGGCATCGCCATGAAAAATTCTCCGTCAAATATGCACCGGAGCTTTTTTCCCAACAACCCCTGCCGGCCAATCGGAGAATTGACGCGTCGGTATGAGTTGGATCCATCATTTCGAAAATGGAGCGTAGTTGATTGACAGTCGTCGGCTCCGCCGGTCTCTCCACCCCGTGGTGCTGCTAGTTGATGTTCGTGTTTGGGACTCTGGAAGCGAATAGCTCGCGACGACAGGAGCAGCGTCACAGCAAAAGTAAAAACAATAAAATAAAAACCCCCACATCAGCTGGTATTCACCTTCTTCCGCGCATTTACTGGGTCCGTTTCTGGTTCGGGAATCGTGCCCTGTGATGAACCAGTCGTGCTGTGACAAACAACGTCAGCAGCAAAAGCAAGTTCCAAGGCAGATGCAAGGAACGACAACATGCTGCTATAAGGCGAATGGCGTGGCTTTGGGCCAGATGATCCGTGCTTCATGCCGGCTTCATATCACATCCTACGATATCGATGAGCCACTGGTCCGCTGCCGATGATCCGACCCTTCAAGTTTGGACAGGTCAACATTATATCGTCCTTGTTACGCACGAGACCCGATGCGATATAGATCTCTTTGAGATAGCAGCAAACTCTCCCGTTTGATCATGATTGGGAGTCCGTTGAATTGCTGGTTATGAATGGCTAATTATTGATAACACATGCGAAAACCATAACGTATAGACTTCTGTGAGGGGCGTTGATGTCATCCTCGCATCCTCGGCGATGCTAGGGACCTCGCGTAGGTGCTCATGGCTTCACCATGAATGGAAAACTTGTTTTGCCCTGAACCGTTGGAGGGCGTGGGCGTATCTTTCTCGGAAACTTTTCGCATTCGTCCTCGATCGTGTCGTCGGTATTGAGTAAGCGGCGGGTGAGAATCTTGAAGTGCACAGAGTATGAGAGTCCCCTTGGGAAATGCATTCGGATTGGGTCCTCCCATGACATGACACGTCCACAAGTTCCTCATTACCCTGTCGCGATACATAATGCCGATGTAGTATTATATTACGCCGGCATTAAGGGCTATATTTACGTCTTTTAAGGGGCGGCAAGCAAGCGAACGTGACAAATAAGGGCTGCCTTCTTGAGTAAAACAGCATGATGTGCCAGACTGAATCCGCTCCCAAAAGAATCTGCAGACAAGAATACTGGGGGGCGATATACGGCCACGTCAACTTGTCGAACAGTACGACAAGCAGAAGGTCTTACAGCGTGGCTGGCGGCTCGAATAAGGGCGCATGCGAGACCCTGTGCAGACTACATTATAGAATCCTTCTGATAGAGAAAACCAGGGCTGGCAAGAGGAACAATAGCAAAATCCCAGCAGAGAAAACGGCGGTCGTCTTCCGGAAGCATGCTGCTGACGGGTTCGCGATCTACCTGTCCGTTCGTAGGGGACGGGCATGCTTGTACCAGATCCCCTTAGGTTTCCCTGGGCCACGAGCGTCTTCAGTAAGATCGGCTTCGATTCCCAAGAGACTGAGTTGCGAGTAACAGCAGCCCAGGGAGTGTGCCAATGGTGTCCAGATAGGGGAATAGTGCGAGTATCTATGGGCTGGTAGTTCGCTAGTGACTTCGAGCAGCTGCAAGCTTGGAGTCTCTCAGGCAGGGGAAATGGTTCACGAGTGATTCTCTATCCAGGAGATAGTTGTTTCGCACCAGATCGACCAAGATTTGGTGATGGGTAGTGTCCAAGTTGTCGTCGAGGTAACCCGCCGTCTCGACAAGCCAGCCGTTGAACTCGTTGATCTCGGTCTGTTTGCCAGCCCTGACATCTTGAAGCATTGAGCTGGTGTTTTCCCTGACCTTGTACCCAATATCATACAGCATCTCCTTGAGCCGGGATTGAGAGAAGCGATCCAATAAGCCAAGTCGTTGGTCCAATAAGTTGCGGTCCCCGTCTGCATTCGTCGTCGATTTAGCTTCCCTGGGTGCTGGTTGTAGGATCGCGTCGGTGCTCTGGTCTTTTATCAAAGCTCGAAGAACGTTGCTAGCCTCTAGCAACAGGACGTCTATGAGTTCAGCGAGACTACCTTCTGTTTCGCTGAATAGTTCGCCGTTTTTGCACCGGAGAATGGCTGTCAGCGGATTGATGACCGAGTTGACGACGAGCTTCTCCAGTTGTAAAACCCAAAGTTCATCTTGTGCAACGCTCCGTCCATTGAGATTCGGAGCCTGGGAAAGCAGGTCTGATAGGACAGACGACTTGCCAGCGGACTTATTGAGGTAGACAGGGCCGATTTTGATATCTGCCTCTGATGCATGAACACTCTTGAACCGGCCCAAAGAGGTCACGCCATGGGTGGTGACACACGCCAGCCAGTTGGGGTGTGATCCATCCCGGAAACGATACTCCGTGTATGTTTTCCCATGCGGCGGCCAAAGTTTACACATGCCGTTTTGAGCGAAAGCTATCGTAGAGTTTTCATCGAGATAGCGACGAACTCGATCGACCTCCGGCAGGGCCTGGGATGCCTTCGTCGCTACGATCAGGTTGTGTATTCCTCGGCCTTCAGTAACTTCCCTTGCTTGGCCAATGCGTGGTGGTTCTTCGGACCACAGTTCAACGTCAAAGTTAAGGTGTGTGTAGGCGGAGCCACGTCGGGTGATTTCGATACCCGGGTTTTCCCTCCATGACAGCAAGAGGTCCTTCCGGTGGAGAACCAGGGTCACCGGCGGGGGTTCTGGCAAGGAGGCAAGCGAGGTAGCGAAAAGACTACCAAGGTTTCCGACCCCGAGAATGTAGACCCGCCGTTGTGAGTTGTCATGATGGTCGGGACGACTGGTCGGCGGGCTAGGGGACGGTGTGCGATCTTCCAGATTGTCCAGGGTCCATGCATACATCTTGGGTGCATCTTGTTTGGTAGCGGGGCCGAGAATGGCTTGAAGCCAAGCGGGAGACATCTTGGAGAATCGAGAGTCACCGGAAGAGTATGACCGTGCCCCGACCCGATGAGCTTTGATGAGGATTTGGGGAAGATATTTACGTCCAATCATAATGAACACCAACAAGGCTTCTCTCTGGTTGGAATTCGATTCACGACTTGAGACGTGCCATCCAGTTTGGTGACGCGTTTCTTTAGACGAGTGTGATAAGGACAGATGAAGTCAGGAGGCATGTTGGAATTGCGTTGAATACAGAATACGCCGATTGCGATACCCGCATTTCCTGCTTGTTTCCGTTGCATTAGTCAGATGTGGCTGAACTGTCTCTTCCTATGCCCAAGCAGAACCAGGTAGCCACATCTCCTAGGAGGAAAAACTTTTCCTCTTCTCAGCCACCTACACCTTGGAGGACCGCACTAATTAAGATCCCTGTTCAAGGCACCTGACAGCGCGACCCGTTCGCTACTGCCTCCCAGTGGCGTCATCGTTTTGGGAAGCAGCTCGCTTGTTATCTTCAGATCTCGACGCGCCTGCTGCCTGTTGCCTCACTACTACTCGAGGTGAGTCATATTGTCATCAACCTATCTACACACAGGAAGTTTCGAACCTGGCTGGCTCTTTGCAATCTCCCCATCTTCGAGTCTCTCACTCACAGCAGCAGGTCTTGCCTGCTCGTACCCGCCTGACCGCATCATCTTTTTTTCTTACCTCATTCTGAACTCATTTGCACCCTCCAGGCAAAATCGCTTCATCTTCAGATCAGATATTTCATATGATGACCATTCAATCAAAAAAGCCCTCAGTACCACCTCGATCCTAAAGGCATCATCTCGCAACTCCTGGTATGAATCTGTGAAAGACTGAGAATCGGTTCTTGCAATGGCATCCAACAAGGAAAGCATTCAGGGTGGTGGCGAGTCTGGAGATGAAAGGGGCAGCAGGGCTGGCGCCGTCAAAGACAATATCAAAGATGCAAAGGAACCTCACCTAGGCGACCATTCCGACGAGGCAGCATTCCTTCGAAATATCACTGCTGACATCCGGGACCAAGATGATCTGGAGCGTGACATCACCACACAGGCCAACGTTGCCTTGATTGAAGCAGAAGACAAGAAGGACAAGCAGCGCATCGAGAAACTGGAGTTAAACAAAGAAAAGCTCGAGGTCAAGAGAACCGAACAGCAAAAGAAACTGGAGGGAGCTCGTCGTAACCCATACCAGTCGCGGACAATTCAGAAGGAAATCGACAAGCTTGACCTTGAGATTGACGGCGTCATCAACGACATTGCCGACTGCCAAGCCCGCATCGATGCAAGGCAAGAGGAGGTTGCAGTTATCGAAGATCCTGTTAAGAGCAAGTCCCGAAGACTCCCGGGCGAGTCGAACCGAGAGTTCCTCGTCCGAACTGGAAAGATCACACCATTCGCCAACATTGGTGGCGAGCGGCCGGTTGGGTTCGAAGGCGATCTTGCGGATGTCCTCGTCGAGGCCGAGGAAGATGCGGCAGCGGAGGAATTCCAGAGCGATGACGAAGAGCCCAAGTCTCACCAAGTGCTGCGGATGCCCGGGTTTACAGAGCAGCCCGAGACCGCGCTCGCTCCTGTTGAGAGCGAATTCTCTCTGCGCCCGAGAAAGAAGCGCAAGACGGAAGAGGATGCATCTTCCGACGATTTTGATCCGGCGGCCGCCAGTTCGCCAGAGAGTCAGTACGCATCCGACACGAGCGAGGAAGAGGCGACTGGCCGCAAGCGAAAGAAGGGCAAGGCGAAGAAGAAGTCCGCAGACGCCACAGTCACCGTTGGTGGCACAAAGGTAGATTTGAGCAGCGTTGATGACGGAAACGAGGCAGTGTACCAAGCACGTCTTGCCGATTGGGTCAGAAGACGCAGTAGAGCACGCCAACATCGAACTGGTGTTGACGGAGAGCCTGCGGCTGAGGATGACGGCGAAGAAGAGTGGTTCAAGCCTTCGCCTGACCATCCAGATCACGAATTCGGTAACAACCTGAGGCTCCCTGGGGATATTCATCCGTCACTCTTCGCCTATCAGAAGACCGGTATCCACTGGCTTGCAGAGCTCTATGAGCAGGGTGTTGGCGGCATCATCGGTGACGAGATGGGATTGGGAAAGACAGGTAATTTTCCAACGCACATTGCTGCGAGCACCAAACGCTAACTCGGTTGATAGTGCAGGCAATCGCATTCGTTGCGGCGCTGCACTACAGCAAGAAGCTTGACAAGCCCGTCATTGTCGTCGTCCCTGCGACAGTGATGCAGCAGTGGGTCAACGAGTTTCACCGATGGTGGCCGGCCTTGCGAGTGTCGATTCTACACTCGTCAGGCAGCGGCATGGTGAACGTGAATGAGGATGATGACGATGAATCCCACTACAGGAGTGGCAGGAATGGCGCTGCGGCGCATCAGATCGTCAAGCGCGTTGTCAAGCATGGTCATGTCCTGGTCACCACCTACGCCGGTTTGCAGTCCTACGAGGACGATCTTTTGTCTCAGGAATGGGGATATGCGATCCTCGATGAAGGTCACAAGATCCGGAACCCGAACGCAGAGGTCACCATTGCATGCAAGAAGCTCAACACCCCGCATCGATTGATTCTCTCTGGCACACCTATCCAGAACAATTTGGTCGAGCTTTGGTCACTGTTCGATTTCATCTTTCCCATGCGACTGGGCACGCTCGTGAACTTCAGACATCAGTTCGAGATGCCCATCCGTATGGGCGGCCACGCGAATGCGACCAACCTCGCGGTTTTGACGGCCGAGAAGTGCGCGACGACCCTCAAAGAGACCATCAGCCAATACCTTCTCCAGCGACTTAAGACCGACGTTGCGTCGGATTTGCCAGAGAAGACCGAGCAGGTGCTCTTCTGTAAGCTGACCCCGGAGCAAAACGAAGAGTACGTCAGGTTCATCCACTCCGATGCCGTCTCCCAGATCATGGCCAGAAAAAGACAAGCTCTGTACGGCATCGATATTCTGCGGAAGATCTGCAATCATCCAGATCTCGTCAATGTGAGCAAGAAGAGCCAGCCGGGCTATGATTGGGGAAGCCCCAGAAGATCCGGCAAGTTACAGATGGTGGGCGAACTCCTCCCGATGTGGAAACGCTTCGGGCACAAGACACTCTTGTTCTCCCAAACCAAGATCATGCTTAACATTCTTCAAGAGTTTATTGGGAAGATGGAGGGCATGAGCTACCTTCGAATGGATGGCGAAGTGGCTGTAGAAAAGAGACAGGCCTTGATTGACCGATTCAACAACGACCCGTCGATTGACGTCTTTCTCCTCACTACCAAGACAGGCGGGCTGGGTGTTAACCTGACTGGAGCAACCAGGATCGTCATATACGACCCTGACTGGAATCCGTCAACGGATTTGCAGGCCAGAGAGAGAGCCTGGCGACTGGGCCAGACAAAACCTGTCGCGATTTATAGACTGATGACATCGGGCACCATAGAGGAGAAGATCTATCACCGTCAGATCTTCAAGCAATTCATGACGAACAAGGTCCTTAAGGACCCGAAGCAGCGGGCCAACTTCGACCTATCCGACCTCTACGACCTCTTCAGCTTCGGCGACAACAGCCATAGTATGGCGAGCGCCAACAGAAGCAAAGTGTTCGAGGGTGCCGAGGTCAAATTTGGCCAGCCGGAAGCCAACAACAAGCGGGAGAAGCCCTCCAAGAACGCGGTCCCCATCTCCTCCGTCAAGGCCGACGACGAGGTTGACGCAGTCCGCAAACTTGCCGGCGTCGCCGGGATGGAGGAGTTCACCGAGGACAAGGCTCCCGAAGACGAGAAACGCATCACAGAAAGCCTCTTTTCCCGGACCGTCGAGAGCGCCTATGAGCATGACCAGATTATGAATGGCAAGAAACGGGTGCAGGCGGATCCGGCGATGAACCAGCGAGAAGCGGGCAGGGTTGCCGCACAGGCGGCTGCTGCTCTTCGACAGGCGGGCGAGGTGGCGCGTCGCACGCCCATCGGCACCGTCACCTGGACCGGCGAGGTCGGTGAAGCCGGCCGTCCCGTTGCGCAGCGTCGACGCGGAGGAGCCAGCTCCTCAACCATCCTGTCTTCATTGGCCGACCGCCAGGGACTCAGCCGGCCGGCCAGCGGGCCAAGTTCGCGATCGGGCACTCCCGGCGGCGTGGACAAGAATCTCAAAGAGAAGGACTTCATTCCTTTAATCCAGACTTTCATCAGGCGGCAAGGAGGCAAGGCGCCTTCCAAAATGGTGGTGGATCACTTTAACCCCTACTGCCAGAAGCCGAAGCAAATCGAGGAGTTCAAGAGTGCCCTGGCCAAGGTGGCCATGTTGAGCAAGTCTGGCGGCACTGGAAGGGGCATTTGGAATTTGAGGCCTGCTTACAAGTAGCAGCCGGGTGGCATTATGTGAAGCAGGGTAGATTCGGGGAGGGGGCATTGGGCAAGCATCAGCGTTTTAAGGGATTTGCTTTCAAGACAGGCGCAGGATCGGAACAGGGCGACTGAGAGAGAACAGAGGATAACGTGGGTTGAAGATACCCCCCCAGTCGTGAGAGCGAAATTACAGCAGCAAGCATACACAACGCGCAGCACTTGGTTTTCCTAGAACCACGAAGTACTTAAATCTGATTTTTACGTCACTTCTCACATGGCGCATCTGGAACGTGTGCACAATTTGTCGGAGGGGTTCAGGAGCTACTCTTCAGTTCAGGCCATATATGGCGAGTTTCTATTCTGTCTACGATAGATACTGTCGCCCGCAGCAGACGGCACGCCACAGCACGTAGATTGGGGACCAGGCTAAGTAGCCGTTCCCCGCGTTTTTCGCAATGCCACCCAGAAACCAAGTAACGAGCACTCCTGTCCCGAGACCACCCAGGCCAACAACCATGTGATGTAGTGTTGGAGCATACCGGGCGCTCAGAGACGGCGACCACGGCGACCACCCTTTCTGCGGGTAGAGTCGGAGGGCGTGGGGGTAACGTCCTCAATACGGCCGATCTTCATGCCGGAACGGGCCAGGGCACGGAGAGCAGACTGGGCACCGGGGCCGGGGGTCTTGGTGCCGTTACCTGCGAAACATTGATCAGCGAGGATGCTCGATGACACGCAGAAGAGAGGAGAAATCTTGACTTACCACCGGTGGCACGGATCTTGATGTGGAGGGCAGTGATGCCAAGCTCCTTGCAGCGGGTAGCGACGTCCTGGGCAGCCAACATGGCGGCGTAGGGGGAGGACTCGTCACGGTCGGCCTTGACCTTCATACCACCAGTGACACGGCAGATGGTCTCACGGCCGCTGGAATCACCCAGTTAGCCATTTTGTCCATCGAGCTTCATGTTTTGATCCTTCGGCGCAAGCCCACGAGGGGCAGTCGATGGCGAGGGGCAAACAGGAGGTGAGACCTACGAGAGATCGGTGACGTGGACGAAGGTGTCGTTGAAGGAGGCGAAGATACGAGCAACGCCGAAGACGAGCTCGCCTGGCCATCGCGGGGTAGTTAGCGAAACCGCTTCACATGCATACACTCGCGACGCACTGCTCGCAGCAACGGCGACGTCACGGGTTGGTATTTGCCCAAAACTTACCCTCGCGAACCTGGGGACCCAAGGAGATGTTCTCCTGGGCGGGACGGACGGTCTTGGACTTGGGGGCCATCGTGACTGCTGGGTTTGGCGAATTGATTCCGGGTGGTGGTTAGTCGGAGGTGGTTGCGAATGAAGCTCTCTCTGCTCTCTCTCTCGGCTCGCGAATTCCCAAACGAAATTTCACAAAAGATCGGGCCCTTCCTGCACCGGTGAAAAAGTGGGAAACAATGCCCTGACGGGGGTAGGGCGGTTGCACACGGCAGAACCGCTGAGACAGGCTTAGCGTTACCAACAACCCTACCTAAGCGAGAGTTTTTTTTTCTTTGCGCTGGTGGAGAGTGCCTGGCCCCCGCCGGTCAGGATTGGGAGACGAAAATTATTTGCCTAAAAGTTCGCGATCCCGCTCCCACTCTCTCTTCCTTTTCTCCTTTCTCTCCAGCGACCAATTTTCGACGACACCCGCCGACGACCACCAAACCCGCCTTCACAATGGCCGCCGCTACGTATGTTCATCAATGCCACTGAAGTAGCAGCAGCATATTCCCCCTGCCGCATGTTCGCGATGTCTTGCAGATTGTCGTTGTCCTCTCGCTGGAGACCTTGCTTCACTTGAATGTGAATGCCTGGCTCTCAGCTCGAACCCTCCCAGACATCTCCCTTTTTCTTAGCATGACCTGGAATCATGGCTTGCGGATTGAGAGACGCTGTATGGGGTGTTGGGGTTGAACGGTCACTCGTTCTCCCTAAAAATCATATGCCGCATGATGGCTTCCCCGGGCTACGCTGAAAGGGCGATCTTGGGTAGCATCAACATCTGCGTGCAACTCTTCTTGAACACTTGAAATCACCCGTGTTCAAGGTGTTGTCGGATGAGATTAAAGCTTTGGGCATTGTCGCTCCTCGCGAGCTCAATGCATCCTCACATGGCCAATCTCACCGATCAAAATCATCACTTCGAGTTAGCCATAGCGAGAATGTCGCGCTTCAGCTACAATTCTCGCACCGGCGCTCTACCCATGCTGCTTGCAGTATGTCGGACTGCGTACTAATCTGATTTGCATCTGCAGTTCCGTCCCCACCTCCAACCAGGTTCTGGTTCCCGAGACCCTTCTCAAGAAGCGCAAGTCTCAGGAGAAGGCTCGCGCCGAGCGTAACTCTGCCACCGAGAAGCGCAAGGCCGTAAGTTTACCTACATTTTTTTATTCCCCTTCCCCCCCGCCTACATGATGCATAACATACCTTCACGACTAGACTACGGTCGATGCTGTTGGAATTAACCTTCTTTCGGGTCTGACACTTGACGGATCAAATACTTCTACACATGAACACTTGGATTCTTGAAACAGTTGACTGACATTGTTTCAACTAGGACAACAAGGAGAAGCGCAAGGTCATCTTCAAGCGCGCCGAGAAGTACATCACCGAGTACCGTGATGCCGAGCGCGAGAAGATCCGTCTCTCCCGCGTCGCCCGCGAGAACGACTCCGCCTACGTTCCCGCCGAGGCCAAGCTGATCTTCCTCATCCGCATCAAGGGTATCAACAAGATCGCCCCCAAGCCCCGCAAGATCCTCCAGCTTCTCCGTCTCCTCCAGATCAACAACGGAGTTTTCATCAAGATCACCAAGGCCACCACCGAGATGATCAAGATCATCGAGCCGTGGGTTGCCTACGGTTACCCCAACCTGAAGTCCATCAAGGAGCTCGTCTACAAGCGCGGTTACGGAAAGGTCAACAAGCAGCGTGTTGCCCTCACCGACAACGCCATCATCGAGGAGAACCTCGGCAAGTACGGCATTGTCTGCATGGAGGACCTGATCCACGAGATCTACACCGTTGGCCCCAACTTCAAGCAGGCCTCCAACTTCCTCTGGCCCTTCAAGCTCTCCAACCCCACTGGTGGCTTCCGCCCCCGCAAGTTCAAGCACTTCATCGAGGGTGGTGACCTTGGCAACCGCGAGGACAAGATCAACGCTCTCATCCGCCAGATGAACTAAGTTCTTCTCGGTTGGTATGTGGCTTTTTGATCAACGAAAATGGGGGTTTGGCAGGCTTAGTTACTCGGGTTTCGGCAGGTTGAGAATACCAAGGGTTCATTACATGATTGGCACGGTTGCACGGCGTTGATAACCACAAGAGGGAATTTGTGTGAATTGATCATTATGACGACCAATCCGGGTTCCTCCTGCATGTTCTATGAGTAGCAATGCAAGCCTCTTCTGAGAGTTGTATTATGTCTTGTGTGAAATGTGTATATGTCCCAGTAAATGCCGTTGGCGAGTGCTCTTCCCTCAAATGCGCTGGCCTAGTATTGTACAAATTGTGTCTTGTCTTGTGTCTTGTCTCACAAACCTGGTGCTCGTACCCCTCTGCTGAGTCATTCAAATCTTGATATCAAAGCTGGTCCCACACCCGCAGCTGCTCGACGCATACGGGTTGTCCGTGATCTTGAACTGAGACCCGATGAGCTCCATCGTGAAGTCTACCTTGCTGCCCTTCAAAAGATCCAGCGACGGCTCGTCGATCACCACCTTGGGGCCCTCGAACGACGCCCCGGACAGGTCAGCATCAGCGGGCAGGTACTGGAACACGGTATCATCCTCCCCCACCGCCTTGGACCAGTCCTCGGAGCCCTCGCCGCTCTCGGGCAGCGTAATTAGGCTCATGAGGTACTGGAAGCCGTGGCAGCCGCCGCTCTCGACCTGTATTCTCAGTGCGAGGTTGGGGTTGTTGTCCTTTTTCATGATGTCCGATAGACGCTGCATCGACCGTGATTAGTCCCATGAAATGCCCCACGCCGTTGTGTCAGACGCCTTTGTCTGCCCGGGTGTCGCGTACCTTGCCTGCCCTGTCCGTGATTTCAAGCTTCATCTCCTGTCCGTCCTCGTCCTTCTTCGGATTCCATGCGCATCTCGTTTGCCTCCGTGTTGCGGAAGCCGTGAAGGCCCGGACCTGCAGCTGCACCGTCCTTCGGGTATATCTCTGTTGAGACGAGTCTCGCTGTAAGAGAGCCTTGGAGCTGTATTTGCGGCTGGCGCCGAAGCCAGCTGGCGCGGTCGCAGTGGTGGTGGCGGGCTTCCACCTCGGGACGAGGACCGAAAGGATCGGGGCCGGGGCGTTGATGGCCGGTGTCGTGCGGCGCGCGAGCTGGACGAAGATGTTTGCGCTCGAAGTCGCATGTACGCATCGTAAGGGAGGGGGCATTTTGTAGTGAAGCTGGTGATGCGACGGCGAGATTTTCAGATTCAGACAAAAAGTACGGCAATAGAGAATATTGTAGATGCTGGTTTTCGGGAATCCGTAGCCTATGATGTAAAAGGTGGTGGGCGGTAGGTGGCGGCAATTGCTTGGAGCTGGGTATTAGTCAGCTTATGAGTCCGATGACCGCTGTCCAATGGGTGTTTACGCATTTCAACTCATCACCATTTCTGCTCAGAGAAACCCCTCTGTTGCACGGCTATCGTAGTACAAGCAGGAGACTTACTTCTATTGACCTTTTGCATCTGACATGTTTTGGCGTTGGCATTGTGTCGGTCTAATCAACTTGGGTCGATGACCGGCTTGGTCGTCCAGTTGATCGGATTGGGGTCCTCGGAGCAGTGGAGACTGTTGCAGCGGCATCCGTAATCGCCGAGATGCCAGATAGTGTCCGGAGCCGACATTACCAAATCGTCCACTGTTTGTACGTTGAGAAAACGCCGTAAGTGACTTGGCCTGGTCCTTCGGCTGTGTTTCCGCAACCCGCACCACGCCGCGCAGTAATAACAGTCTGTTGTGGCCGACACAAATTTTACTCTCGTTATTCAAGGAGACTCAGCCACGCAAAAATAGCTGTGGTGATACTTCAACACCTAAACTCTTTCATTCAAGCGAGTTAGTGCATTGCTGGGTGATGGGTTTGAATCGTCGGTGATGAATGCTACCTTTCATATGAGCGTCCAGCGATCAACACTACGTCAACACAAACGTGGTTACACATCCCGATGCTTCGCCTCAAATCAAATTGCAATATTTTGCTTCTCTGAAACAGAAACAAAGAGACACCTCCTGTTGTATACTGGCCGGGTGAGTAAGACACCTACACTCCGATTATTGGAAGTGAAATGTTCTCATGTGGTTCATTGCGATTACAGGCTGTCAATGTGAACGCTAGAATGAGACAAGGCGCAATAGGCCTCGCTCCTACCTCGGTTTGGCCTTCCTGAACGAAACTGGTTTGGGTGGCAGGAGACTGCGATGAGATGAAACCAAACTGAAAATGCAGCCTGCAAAGTGTTTTTGAAATTCTTAAGCTGGCTTCGTGCATCGTCCTCGGTGGGCAAACCCAAGCCGTACAACGACACCTAGAACTATTTCTCAACAACCACCTACAAAGCCCTACAGCAGATACTTACTCCTTCTCTGATCTAATGACGTCCGTCGTTCGCGAACTTGGTCTTACCAGCAGCTTTCAGAAGACGCGCCACTGCACGGCGAGGCCACAACTTGACCGCGGTGGACTCAATGCTCTCCAGCCTGGTAGTACAACAGACATCTCAAGCTTCATGAAGCGTGCGGAGCATGCTGTCACCAGCAGGGGTCACCATCACAATTACAGAGCTACACCCGAGCCTTTGTCGTTTCCTTACGAAGCGACACCGCTGGAAGTTTTCGCCCTTGCCTTCGCTGTCTTCGCTGTTATCTGCATTTTGGGCTTCATGGTCATGATCGCCATCAAGATGAGGCGTTCCCGGGCACAGCACCAATCCCACAGCTTCCCTGACCCTTGCGACACGAGCCATGGAGGCTCCGAGAATTCAAACGAAGTACTCATCAACAGCGTGGAGCAGCGATATAACTTCGTGCCGGGACAGAATAGAAACGTGCGGTCGAACTGGGGGGGAAGCAACGAAGATGTTCTAGCACCCAAACATATCTTCAGACACTGGAGAGAGGCCGACGCCGGTCGTGAGGGTGTTGCCGAAAAGCTAGGCGCTGATAGTTCATCGACTGGACTTTGGATTGATCCCTCGATGGACGCAGAGAAATCCTCATTAGCCGGCAACCAAGAAAGGACAACATCCGTATCAGGAAACGGCGCCGCGCAATTCGGCCGGAGAGCATCGCGACCGTTCAACAACAACGATGCAGACGCAAACTCGCGGAACACATACTGCCGACTGTAGCTGCAATAGGCAAGCTCACGACATGGCCGGACTGTTAGACAGACAAATAAAAAAGACTCTATTCCCTCGCTCATCTCCCGTCCTAATCTAGGTTTGCCGGCTCCTCAAGGTGATCGCATGGGGGGCCCGCCGGCTTCAGACTCCCTAGCGAGTCTCACGTGCGTGTGACGTAGTATGTTTTTACAGCTGTGATCCGTCAGATCCGGATGGCGTCGTTTATCGGCTCGACGTTTCGGACATCCTATGCCTGCTTCCTGATCTCTCTGGCCGCCTGCTTCAGGCTGGAGTTGCACTCCTCATATGCGCGTCCGGCTCCGAAACCAACACCAACGAACGCGGGCCACGCTCTGCGCTTGAACAGGAGGACTGAGAAGACGACGCCGAAGCCGAGGCCGAGGGTAGACTTGACGAGGAGGTTGGAGAGGCAGTGATCCCACTAGAGTCTCGTTAGAGGTGCTATGCTGAATACAGGGAACCTTGGCGGCTGGGGAGAGCTACCTTCTCGTTGAGAAGTGCCTCACTGACGGGGCGCGCCACGGCGCTCGGGGGAGGGGAAACGGAGGTGTCTGACATGGTCGCCGATACCCTGGGGAGCTTCTCGTCAGCGTCAATGGGCCAAGGGGGAGACATGAAGGCATCACTCACACAATTGACTCGATGCGCAATGGTGTTGTCGAGGTCGGAGCTTCAGCTGTTGGAATTGGACCAAGTGATGTTTTCGGAGAGTCCCGGCAAATTGATGATGAACACCCGAGGGCGGTCTGTCTCGGTGTGCTATTCGGTGACCGCATCCGAGCGGGTGGGGCGGCAGAATCCCGAAATTTTGGGAAAGCTCCAGCCAGGAATCGCGGGGAGTCGCTGCGACTTACACCTGGTTGCATTTGAAAGATCTGCACGTCTTTTGAAACAACTCGAGGTCGGCTGCCTACCATGGATGTTGAAATGACCGACGCAAGCACAGGCCGGCCTTATGAGACCATCGTACGTCCAGAATCCCGGGATCTTTAACTCCCACACACACCCTACTAACCACTATCTAAGATGTCGGATAGAGACTTGGTAAAGACCGTGCGATCCCTCGACCAGACTGGCCCCGGAGCCAATGGCGAAAATATCGACCGGGTTTGGAAGCAGCTCACTTCGGCCAAACAGAGTCCTTTCTCTGCAGCTGAAGAGAGCGTTCTCCGATGGCTCCTCAAAGTCATGAAAACGAACAACGACGAAGCCGAGACGATCCGACGATTCCCTCTGACCTGGCGCATACTCGGCTGCGCATTCCAAAGAATACCACTCTTCTCCCTCGCAAAGTCCCTCGCCGACCGAAAGTTCATGGCTGTCCTGCAGCAAACACTCAAGGGTGTTGCAAAGCCCAGCACCGAGTCCGAGAAGACGTCGGATTCGAAGTCGAAGAAGAGGAAGAGGACAAGCACCGCGGCATTCCAGCTACACGCCCTCAAATCTTTCGAAGGCTGCTTGGAAACGGGTGAAGCTGTCTTCTGCGCATTGAAGATCCTCTTGGCACGTCTGGACCCGGCGGCGCAATGGTCCGTCCACGACAGGATGGGGGCTGAACACATCAAGGCCCTCTTTGCGCAACCCGCGACTGATGCGGTAGAATATCTCGGACCGCTTCTTTTGATTTGCGACTCTTCCCTGGCAGTGTCAGACCCCGAGATATTTGAGGCGCAGGAGTCGTGGGTCAGGGTCTTTTTTTCCGCTTGGGAATTGCATCTCCAGGGGAGCGCCGATGCGCTTGAAGTAGCGACGCACTTCTCGCGCACGTCGTTCTCCATTCTCGGCAAGATAAAGCAACGGCAAGATGTTGAGGACTCTGTGGCCCGGCTATGGACCCGAGACCTCGACAGATTTCTGCAGCGTAACCTGGTTCTGCCGGCAAGGTCGGCCTACCTGAACAGAAGCGACCTCGAGGTCGTCATTCGTGCCTTTGGGATGGTGAAGAGCAACGCCTCAGCCTCCGTGCCCATTCTATACAGCATGGTATCAGCTGCACCGAGGGTTATTGGTGGACTTACCACGGCCAAGGCCCAGGATGCCTGGATGCAGGAGGTTTTCAAGATGTCTGAGCGAATGATCAAGCAACTGTCCAGCGACGAAAAGTCGCAGGCAATGAGCGCGGTTCTCGAGGAAGCGATCACGAACAAGTCCCGCATCGCTCTGGATGACCTCCGTATGGTCTGCAACAATTACGCAATTGCCGGCAGTCCTAGCGAAACCGACTGGCGTCTCCTTTCACTCGTTGCCAAATGCGATGCGGATGTCTTTTTGCAGTCCGAAGAGGGCCTGCAACTATTTGACCAATTGTGTGACAGAATCACCGCAGCTGGAGCGGAGGCTGACGAGGCGACTATGCGTGACCTCATCGAGTCCTTAATCACCGGCTTCGAAAACGCTCGTGACCTGTCGACGTTCTTGCAGAAGTGGTTCGCCCAACTTTCCAAGTTTGAAGACAAGGCGCTGCGCTTCGGAGACCGGCCGGTGTGGTTCACCAGGGTGCATCGCAACCCAACGCTTATCGGCGGTATCGAGAAGTCTTTGACTACCAAGCAAATTGTCAGCTTGCTGCAGTGGGTCGAAAGCCATGAGAACCTCCGACCGGCAGCAGTGCTCATATTCCTCAACACCATCGCATCCGCCATCACCAAAGACGATTTTGCAGATGCTGTCGGCACCCAGCTCTCAGATCTCGCGCTGAAGGTCTGGTCGTCCAGCAAGACTCCCTCCGATATCCGTTCTCTGCGATGGAGGATCGTTTCCAAGACGGTTTCGTGGCTCGACTACGAACGAGCCACCGCCCTCTGGGACAGGGTTCAGGCCGACCTGACAAAAGCACTACAAAAGGCCAAGTTCGACGACGAAGACACTTGCGAAGCTCTGGAATGCGCATACTACTTCTGGTTGGCCATGTACCCAGATGGCCGCGATCAGACCGGTCTTGCTTCACTGCTGTCATCTTTCATCGAGAGGCTGTTGAAGAAGGTGAAGTTTGAAGATCTTCAAGGGTTGTTCGGTGCCCCTGGCCTCTCGAGCATAGACACCTCCAACGTTCCCAGGTTCTGCTCGGAGTTTCCCCTTGCCGCTTCGAGGCTCGTGGCTTTGCTTGCCAAATCCTCAGGCGCTTTGCCCGATTATCTGCAGCGGATATTGAGCGAGAAGGTTACCCAGAACAGCAAAACACAGCTGGCAAACGTTTTCCATGCCGTAGCATCAAACGAGAACAACCTCTGCAACAGAAAGCTTGCTGGCGGGGTGGTCGATTACGCCATTGAAATCCTCATGAACATCTCCGGCAAATCATTCCCCTGGACTGAGGAGCGGAGTAGGGTTATAATGGTTGAGCTGTCAAGAATGCCAGATGAATCTATCACGAGGCAGCAGAGGGAACGCCTTATGGGAATCCTGGTCCCCAAGGTCCAAGCGGCAGAGAAGATTGAACTTCCAAACTGGCATCTGGTTCTGGGATTGTTGGTGAAGATCATGCGGCGCCCAACTTTCTACCCGAGTATGTCATTCTCTGACCTTCAGGACATTGCAAACTCGTTGGCGCCGCTATGCGACGGGAGCGACTCTGCGACGGCTCTCGGGCTGTCCCAGCTTCTGTACCAACTGGTGACAGCGACTGCACGTCAAATGAACGACCACCAGGAATGGCGTACACAATATTTCGGAAAGGTTTCGACGCTCTTGAAGGATCTTGCGGGCGACGGCTCTTGTGTGCAAATGACTTTGCTCAAAGCGCTGCTCGTCGTGGTACTCCCCGAGGCTGGTTCGAAGGAGAAGGTTGCTGTCTTTGATATTGGCGAGACGGCGTTGGCCTTGGGAAGCCTCATTCAAGACACATTGAGCGGCTTCGCCAAGGCGTGGCGCAAACAGAAGGTTGACAAGACCTTGGTCAACCGCGTGCTGATTGCACTTGACGCAGCTGAGGCTCTTCCAGAAGCTGTCGTCGAACAGCTGAAGGTCAAGGTTTTGCAACTGGAGGAGTCCAGTCAACAGGCCATCTCCAGCGGCTATTTTAGCGGCTGGAAGCTGCAGTCGTTCCTCATCAAACGTTTCCCATCCAAGGTGGCCAATCCTCGACCGACGTCGTTTGGGCAGCTTTTTAGCAGCACCTCGTCCGCGCCGTTGCCCAGTGGTCCAGCCCCGGACCCGCTCGCTGACTTCAACCGACAAACTGTACTTGAAGATACTGTCGATGCGGCTATGGCTGGCCTTGACTACAACGGCAAGGTCCAGTACGTCCAGAATCTCCTCGCCGGCGTCCAGACAGACGCTGCCTCCCAGGCCGGCCCTTCTTCTGAGGGTCAGCTTTTGGCCATCCATCGGGTAGTGTCGCAAATGACGGGTAGGTCTTCAATCCCCTTCGCGTCGCTTAGACAAGCACTGATAAGCAATCCAGAAGCTCCCGCCGGCCTCGAGAAGTGCAAGACCTTCGACCTGGCCACGGCCCATGGCACGCTAATCAGGTATCTGGCTCAGACAAAGACTGTCCGCGAGTTCGTCAGGACCGCCGAGGTTCTCCAGCAGCTCCTCGACGTCAAGTCGAACGCCATGACTCAGTGGAACATTGAGGCAACCCTGAGCACAGTCGCCGTGATTGTCGCCGACGACCCCGGTCACCTCCTCGTGGCCTCCTCGAGCGTGTACCAGTGGCTCTGCAAGCTCATGGAGGTGATCATCAAGAAGCACCGCCTTCGCCTCGAGGGCCACTACCACATCCTCGTTACGACCCTCGAGGCACTTCTCGGCGCCCTCACCCACCCGTCGTCATCGGCACAGCACAAGGCATCCGCGTCTGTCCGCGCCAAGCATGCGGCGCAATTCACGCGCCTCGTCACTCTTATCTGCGAGCCTGCGGCAGCGGCCGTTTCGCGTGTGCAGCACTTGAGCGCTCTCGATTCGGCAACAGACGCGGCCAAGCGGTCCGCCGGCCGGCACATGTACCTCGTCCTTATGGCGTATGTCAAGATGCAACTGGACGTTGACGTGCCGCGAGATGTTCGCGAGTCGCTGGAGCCCGGGATGAACTCCATCTTCAACATCACGCCGCTCGAGGTGAGGAAGATCCTCAACGACAGCATGGATACCAGCGGAAGGGCTATTTTGAGAGAGATGTACAAGAGATACACCAAGTTTGGCAAGTGGAGCGGTGTATAAGAGAGTGCGTGGGTGCGTGGAGACCGTGTACAAGATACCCTAGATATAATACGGCATTTCTGGCAATGTTTACATGATCAAGTTCAAGCATCGTGGGTTTTGCAAGACGAAAGGGCTCAGTTCTTGGCGGTGTGTCCATGCCACCCGTAAGTAGCATCTCCCGACCTTGGTAACGTGGCTGCAGGCCAGACTTTTGCCGGCACAGGGACGGGTCTTTGCCTAATGAGTCTAAGACGAAACGCCTTAATGGCGTCCTGTATGGATTGCCGATGCCCATGGGTTCGTTGGTTTCTGGCCTTGGTGGGCTTCACAGAGTCGAGAGGACAGACTCGAGTGTCCAAGGGTCCTGATGCATGCTACGAGTGGTCAACGTCTCGTCTCCGATGCATTGCTTAGAGAGTAACGACACATCGCTTGCTAGGACAAAAGACCTCTCTACCACAAAAACCATTTCCATTGGTTCTTAATCGTTGGCATGTGTGCGTGTCTGTGGCTTGTTGTCGCCCGAGTAGGTAGCAAATGGAGAGAGGGGTTCGGACCGGGTGGGGCCGGATATTGACAACCCGTCCTCACGCCTTCGATTTCGACTTTCCATAGGTAGCCGGGTGACCATGCTTCTTGCCATAGTTTCTACACTGCCTCAACAGATCGGGCAGCATAAACACCCAAACCCAGGAGGTGACCCAGATCATGAAGGTGTCGAGCACCCAGTTGTTTCGCAAAGAGCCGCCAAGGCCGCTCCACTTCATCAAGCTGCCCAGAAACGCAACGGTGACGAAGTACTCGCCCCTCTCCAGGCCCTTGATGGACAGCCGAGCGACCTCCTCGGGCGACTGCACGGGGTCGAGCTCCTCGAGCTGATGGGTGATCTGAGGCTTGGTCTCGTTCTCCCTCTCCAGGCCGGGGCTGGTGATGGTGCCCGGGAACACGACGTGGATCTTGACGTTTTGGGGATACAGCAGGACCTCCTGGGACAGAGTGTCGGCCAGGCCGCGGATGGCCCACTTGGACCCGGCATACGGGGCGTAGCCAGCGACGGTGAAGAAGGCGACGACGCTGGTGGTCATGATCAGGTGCCTCGGCTCGTCCTCCACGGGGGCGTCGGGGGCGAGCCACTCGCGCAGGATAGCATGGGCCATCTCAGCGGTGCCGTGGAAGTTGACGTCCATGTTCTTGCGGGTCGCGGAAAAGGGTACCTCGGTGAAAAAGCCGGTGGTGGCCATGCCGGCGATGCACCAGACGATGTCCGGGCTGCGACCGCCGTTCCAGGCGGTGGCCTCGGCGACGATGGGGGCGGCATAGTTCTCGACGGCGACGTCGGCAGTCATGTACTTGAAGCGCTGGGTCTCGGGGTGCTTGGCGGCGGCCTTGAGCTCGGTAACGAGCTCCTCCAGGCGGGCGGCGTTGCGGGCGACGAGGACGAGGTTTGCGCCCTTTGCGGCGAGCTGGAGCGCAACGCTGCGGCCCATTCCCTCCGAGGCACCGGTCAAGAGGATGGTCTGGCGGAGCAGTTGAGTTAGTGGCTGGTCAATTGAAAGGCTTGGGAAGATCGGGAGGGCATCCTTACCTTGCCATCGACGGGCATGTGGTTCTTCCTGTTGAAGAGACCCATGGCGGATGCGAATAGAAGGGCAGCGAGGCCGGGTAGGGCGATCCACAGGGCCTGTGATGTGTATTCCATAGCTTGAGGGGCTGCGAAGGAAAGAAAGACCAAAGGCGCAATCGAGACAAGGCAGATGCCACTGGTCTCTGTGCTCGGCTTGGTCGGACAGTGACTTTTGGTCAAGGCATGCGATTCGCACGACGATGCAGGGTCAAGAGCACCTGCAGAGGGCCAGTTGGGGTTTAGCCAGGACGCTCGCGGCGCAGGGCCTGGTGTAATCGGGATCTCCCGCCCAGCTTTAGTGGAGTCGCTCAGGTCCCCGAGTGGGCGTTATCACCTGGCTTTTAAAAGGGGGGGGGGGGCGGGGGGGGGTGTTTGCACAGTCGGGATGTTGGTCAGCAAGCAGTTAGATACAAGGTGCTATATTAAGGCATTATTTGAGAAGGCTGTCTCGTTCGGACTGCTGACTAGAGGCGTGGGAGACCTCTCCTGCTTAAAGCACTCTTAACTCTTAACGGGAAAAATCCTTACTGTCCCTCGTTATTCAAACTTCACCCAGGTACCTTACCCACCTACATGAGGTAATGATGCATTTAGAGCATGTTGAGAGCTAAGATCCTTCAGAACCGGGAGGGGTCAAAGTGTACGAGTGTTCTACCAAAGCCACCGGGCCTAAGTCTACCAGAACTGAGTGTAGCAGCAATATTCTGATATCGTGATCGTTGTGCGAAATTGTGTCACGCATCACAAAGGGTAGTCCAGCTTCATAAGTAGGCTAAGACGGAAGAAACCCATCAGAGGCCATAAGCTATCCGCGTCCCTCCCGGGATGCCGAGTGCACCAACCCCACTATTGGCTCTGTGCAATCCGGCCAATGGACATCGGTTCCACCACCAAATCTCCACTAAAAAGTTCTGCGCTCGACAACGCAAGAACATTTTTCGTTATCTCAGGCGCAGCGAGAGAATCCATCTCCATCTGACGCCCGCCTCACACCAGCGACACTGACTTGCCGCCTCTTTCCTCAACCCCTTTTTGCTGTAAGAGTCGAACCAATCGGAAAAGAAGTCAAGCAGTCAGTATGGCGAAGAAGCGCAAAGCATCCGCGCAAAAAGCGCACACCGGCCCCAAGGAGCTTGACCCCGCCGACGCCCGTCTCGGTCCCATCACCACCTACGAAGATGTTGCCGATTCGGAAGAGGAGTACTTCTTGAATCGGGACAAGATCATGTTCGACGAGGGCCCCAAGTCCAAGAGGAGAAAGAGGGCCGAGGAGGAGGAAAAGTTCCTGGACAACTCGGAAGAGGAGATCCTCGACCTCGACGACGGCGACGATTCCGACGAAGAAGACACCAGGAAAGCGCCCAGCAAGAAATCCAAGAAGGCCAAGGCTGGAGCCGAGTCCGACGAGGAGGGCGAGGGGGAAGGAGACGAAGCTGACCCGACCTGGTGGGGTTCTTCCAAGAAGGAGTACTACGATGCCGACCAGATCGAGACCGAGGCCGATGCCCTCGAGGAAGAGGCCGAGGCCAAGCGCCTGCAGCAGAAGAAGCTGGCCAAGATGTCAGAGGAGGATTTCTTGTTCGACGAGGGCGAATGGCTGGCCACGAAGCCTGACGATGCGGAAGACCAGGACGTCGTCACCGAGGTCCTCAAGGATGTCGAGGTTACGGACGACATGGGCCCGGAGGAGCGCGTCAAGATTCTTCAGAGCAGATACCCCGAGTTTGAGCATCTCGTCAACGAGTTCCAGGAGCTGCAGCCGCAGCTGTCCGTCCTGCAGAAGGACGCCCACGGCAAGTCGAGCCAGTCACTAGAGGCAGTAAAGTACTGGATCCTCGGTTGCTACGTCGCCGCCCTCGCCAGCTACTTCGCCATTCTCACATCCCCAGCACGGGACGATTCATCAACCCAAAAGACTCTGGACCCCGCCGAACTGCGCGATCACGAAGTCATGGAGACGTTGCTGGAGTGTCGTGAGGCGTGGCAACAGGTCAAGAGCGCGAAGCCGTTCCTCCCTGACGATTCCATGGATGTCTCGTCTGCCGAGGAGGAGATTAGTGCCGTGGACGACGTCGACGAGGCCGCGTTCGCCGCAGCCAAGGCAGAGCTCAAGAAGCAGAGGAAGCTGGACAAGGCCGCCAAGGCGAAGAACAAGCAGGCACAGAAGCAGGCACAAGCAGTCGAAGAGTCCCTCGCGGATCTCGACGACCTGCTCAAGCAGTCCAAGAAGAGCAGCAGCTCGAAGAAGGCCGCCGCCAAGGCCGCCGAAGACGGCGACAACTCCGACTTTGGCGAAGAGGAGGCCCTCGACGCCCGGGCGGCTGCCGAAAAGGCAGCCCGCAAGAAGAGTCTGCGTTTCTACACCTCGCAGATCGTCCAGAAGGCCAACAAGCGCGCCGACGCGGGTCGCGACGCCGGCGGCGACGTGGACATCCCGTACCGCGAGCGCCTGAGGGACCGCCAGGCGCGTCTCAACCGCGAGGCCGAACGACGCGGTCAAAAATTCGGTGCCGACCTCGGCGACGACTCCGGCAGCGAGGGCGACGACTCCAGGACCGCGGCGGGCGTGCGCGAGGAGGGCGACGACGAGTACTACGACATGGTGTCGGCATCTTCCAAGAAAAAGAAGGCAGAGAAGGAGGCGCTGTATGACGCGCTCGCGGCGGCCAGCAAGGCGGACCGCATCGTCCCGCAGGAGGTTGTCGGCGAAGACGGCAAGCGCAAGATCACGTACGCTATCGAGAAGAACAAGGGTCTGACACCAAAGCGCAAGAAGGAGGTGCGCAACCCGCGCGTCAAGAAGAGGATGAAGTACGAGGAGAAGCAGAAGAAGTTGAGGAGCATGAAGGCCGTCTGGAAAGGCGGCGAACCCCAGGGCGGATACGGGGGTGAGATGTCTGGTATCACGACGAATATTGTTAGAGCGAGGAAATTGTAGAGCTGGGCCGCTATTGGGTTCCTCAAATAATGCAATGGGAATACAAAAGGTCCTCTCATCTCGTGGTTTCTCTTTGCCTTTGTGTTCTCTTCGTAACCTCATTATTGATTTCAGGACTAATGTGTCGTTTGTTTGTGTTGTGACTTGTCTCGCATTGCTCCTACCAAGGCAGATAGAGACAGGTGCTCCCATGTAATACCTTAGGTGCCTGCAGGTGGTACCTGAGCAAGGTATCTATCTATCAGTACAGAGTACGAGTACCGGAGCTCGAGACACTTGGCCCCACCAAATTCCATTTGGCCAGAACAGCTCCCTTCAGCTGACATTACCACCCTCCTTGTGAACCTCAACCACAGAACAAGCGCGATACCAGCGCAAGTGGTCCCACGACCTGTCGATAACTCCCAGACGAGAGCGGCTACGAATGAACCCGAATGTCCCCGATAAACCACCGATAACCCTCAATTGACGGAACCCCATCCCCCACCCCCGGAAACCTGCACCTTTCTACCATGGCGACACCCGACATCTCGACCCTCACCTCCTCCGCCCAGATCTTCTCCTCAAACTACACTCTACCGCAGATCCGCGCCATCCACCGATCCCTCCATGTCGAAATCGACGAGAAGGCGAGCCGCCTGCGCACTCAGGTTGGCAACTCGTACCGCGACCTCCTCGGCACTGCCGACACCATCGTCCAGATGCGCAAGGACAACGACGCCGTTCAGGGCGTCCTGGGAGGTATGGGCGGCCGTTGCGGGCGCGGCGTCGTCGGGTCCAAGGTATCTGGTCTGAGCGGGTTCGAAGACGCCGTCAGGGAGCGCACCGGCGGAGACGTCGGCATCGTCGCGAGGGCCAGGCTGCTCGAGACCTGCGCGCTCGTCGTCGGCCGTATGCTCAAGGGCTCCGGTGCCGGGATCCAGGATTTGAGCAAAGGAGATAGGGTCGTCCTCGCTGGCAAGGTGCTGGTGCTGAGCCGGCTTTTGGTGAAGAGCCTGGGAGAGGAGGAGAGGCTGGACGGGGACGTCGGCCACGCTGTCGAGGCCACGAAGAAGAGCTTGGTTGGCTTGAAGAAGAGGCTGTTGCGATACATTGATGGCTTGTTGGAGCGTACAGGAGATACCATCAAGCAGGAGGATGTCCTCAAGGCGTTGTGTGCCTATAGCTTGGCCACCAGCTGCGGCGCCTTCGACGTCGTCACCCACTTCTTGGGTGTAAGAGGCGCCGCCATGGCGCTTGCTTTCGAAGTCGAAGACAAGGAGCGGCATAGGAGCACGGGAGACGTTCTCAAGAGTCTGACGCTGTACACAAGGACGCTGTTGGATGTTCAGGCCCTCGTACCTTTCAAGCTAGCTGACGCGCTGTCGAACCTCAAGAAGAGCCCCTTGCTAGCGGACACGGCACTCAAGAAGCTCGAGGGCCTACGTCTCGACGTCTACGAGCGATGGTGCGGGGAGGAGATCCAGTTCTTCACACCCTTCATCCGGCACGATGACCTCGACGGCCCGCGGGCGAGGGACATGCTCTTCAGCTGGGCCGAGAAGGCCAGCGAGGTGCACATCGACGGCCTCAAGAAGACAATGGAGCGCATGGTGGAATTCAAGGCCATCACCGAGCTGCGGACGAGCGTACTCCAGCTGTGGATCCGCGAGGGCGGCAAAGCCCGCGGTTTCGACCCCTCCGAGATGCTCGACGAGCTGCGCGGCGCCATCAACGGTCACATGCTGAACCTCGTTGAGACCAAAGTCAACAAGCTGCACCTCATCGGGTCCGAGGTTTCGGCGACGCTGGACTCGTGGCAGGACGGCGTGACGGATCAGCCTGTCGAACTCTGGAACGTTCGCAGCTTCGATATCGACCTCATCAATGGAGCGGATCACTTCCTGCAGGAGCTCGTAGCCAGGTTACACGGCCGGAATGACTCGGTCTCCAAGGCGGTGAACGGGTTTCAGTCGTGGCGGCACATCATCGACGAGGTGGGCGACGTGGTGGAGCACCTGAAGAGGCAGCGTTGGGACAACGATATTGACGAGATTGAGGACGAAGAGACGATTGAAGAGAGACAGCAACTGCTCAGCAAAGACGACCCTAGAACGCTGCACGAGAAGCTCGACTCGACACTGGTCAAGGCTTTCAAGGACCTGGACGAGAAGCTCACGAGCCTGTGGACGTCTAGATCGGACGCGCAGAACAGCGGCAAGGTTGCCATGTACCTCCTCCGCATCCTGCGAGACGTACGCCAGGGCCTGCCGAAGCTCGACAGCGTCAAGAGCTTCGGGCTGGGGATAGTGCCGTCTCTGCAGGGGCAGCTCGCCGTTGCTGTGTCGGCGCAGCCGCTGGAGACCTTTGTAAGCAAGGGACTCACCCAGAGGACTGTCATAGGCCGTCTGCTGTGGGAGGGCAGCCCCGAGCTGCCCACACAGCCTTCGCCCAGAGTGTTTCGGTTCCTGCGTGATGTGTCGACGGAGATGAGCGACGCTGGAATGGATTTATGGAGCGCGGTCGCTGTCGGCGTCATTAAGCAACATCTCAGGAAGCAACTGGCCGAGAAGTGGCTCGAGGCTCTAGAGGCACATCTTGAGGAAAAGACGAGTGGCGATGCATCAGTATCTGAAGACAAGCAGGTTGCGCTCGTTGAGGAAACGCCCGGGGATAAGGAAGAGGAGTCTTCTGGCGAGGAGAAAAAGCAGGAAGAGGGCTCTGATGCTAGGAAGGAGGAGGATGCGTCCGGCGAGCAGCTAGAAAGCGGAGAAGGGGGGTCAGAAGAGAAGGCGAAGGAAGAGGAAACGCCCGAGGCGCCCGAACCACCGACAAAAGTGGACGATGACCTTGCACAACAGCGTCGGGACCTTCTGATCCAGTGGCTATTTGACGTCTCTCTGCTACGATGCTATCTCGACCCTCAGGCGGACAGCGAAAGCAATGAGCTCAAGGGCTTGGAGGACAGGGTCTACGACAGCACAGGCCTGGACAGCAACGACGCGCGGCAGAGCATTGCCAAGTCGTCGCAGGACTACCACAAGAGGACAAACCTGCTTTTCGGCCTGCTGTGATGATTTGTAGTTAGATACCCGAAAAGCCGACCGGCCACTTGCGCAAAACCTTCGTCTTTTATTGTGCAGAAGCAGAAGAGACTCGGATGGAAAAATACAAAAGGCCCTGGTCTATTCTTTTCTCCATACACATGTTCCTTGCTTGTACCGTATGCAAATCTGACTAGAATCATCACGATCCGGACATATCCGAGTAGCCCGTTCTCTTGCCCCTTCACAGCTTGTGCCTCTTCTCCCCGCTCGCAATCTTGCGGAACTCCTCCTGCGGCACGCCCTTCATGAACCTCTCCAGCCCCGCAAACACCTCGAGCGAGTTCTGTCGGTCCATGATCTCGATCTCGGGCCGCCGGATGAGCGCCTTGATGCCCGTCAGGCTCTCCCCGATCAGGTGCTCGCCCAGCCTCTCGTCGACCTCGCGCAGCAGCAGCTCACGGAAGCGCGCGTCCCCGCCCTCGGCGGTGTCGAAGATGCGGTTGACGAACCCGGCGTGCAGCAGCTCGGCGGCGGGGATGCGCCGGCTCATGATGAGCGCCTCGTTGGCTTTGCCGACGCCGAGGCGCTGGACGAGGGCGCGCGAGGCGCCGCCCTCGGCGACGAGGCCGAGCGACGAGAAAGGCGTCAGGAGGAAGGCCGACGGCGCGGCGTAGATGAAATCGGCGAAGGAGATGAGGGCCGCCGAGAGGCCCACGACGGGCCCGTTGAGCCCGACGACGAGGATCTTGGGGTGCGAGTAGAAGGCCTGCGTGGTGTTGAGGTTGAATGCGACGAAGGACTGAAGCCAGTGCTTATGGGCATCCGGGGAGGCGCCCGGCGAGGCGCGGGCGATTGATACGTCAGCTCCGCTGTGGTTTGTCAGTGCGTGATGCTGGAAGGGGATGAAAAGAAATGTCCGAATCGGGTTTCCCGTGACTTAGGGGGTTACGACGAGGCGTTACTGCTTTACAACACCTCCCCCCACCCCCCCTCTCTTTCATCATGAACTTATAAGAGATCGTTAAGTGTCGAACAGCGTTCGGGCCGAGATGGCATGTGTCCAATGGACGACAAAATTGGGGGGAAAAGTGTAGCACTCACGCGGAAAAGTAGCGCCCCTTGGCCGTCAGGACGGTAACAAAGACCTCGTCGTGGGTGGCGATCTCGCGCAGCTTCTGGGCGAGGTCGTAGTACTGCGGCTGGGAGAGGGCGTTGAGCTTGCGTTCGTTGTCGATGGTGAGCAGCGCGACGCGGCCGCGGTACTCGAGGGAGATGACTGAGTCCTCAGGGCCGGCCATGTTTGTCGGATGTGAGTGTCTTTTGTCTCGTCTGTGCAGGGTAATATGTAGATGTAGATCTCTCTCTGTGGCTCTCCGGGACTACGAAAGTATTTTTGCGTTATAATGACCCGGTCCCGGCTGAAAGTAATCTAGCTTGGATGTTCACTCAGTTGACCAGTTTCTTAGAGATCAACTCCCGGGTATCCCACCTTAGTACCCAAGCTCCGGCGGCACCTCGTTTATTAAACGCAAGGAGACCAGGGGAGGTCAACCCCGGACCCCACACAACTGCACCGAGATGCCTCGGCAGGACGGGGTGGCATTGCGGGGGAGCCACCCAGCGCATGGTCGCCGTAGCTGTGAGCTTATTAAGGAAGATAAAATAGGCCGCAAAGGACTTCACAACGACGTCGGTTCAGCATTGTCATCATACTTTTTCTGTTACGAAAGGAAGAATTTTGAACTCCATATCCTATGTGGACCAACGTATGCGAATATACGCTCCTCTACTGAGTAAACAGTGCGTAGGTATCATCATCAGTGTCGACTGTCGACACGCATCGTCTCGGAGATGCTTCAACTAATGCCCCTGCCGCCCACATTCGACAGAGGCGAGAGGGGCGAGGGGCGTGTGTCATGCTTTCTCCCCAGCACCGCAAATAATAACCGGCCAGCAAGACCTCCCCCTTATATTTGTAGTGGCATCTGCCCGTCGCCTCAGGTCTATTTGACCCTGACACTCTCCCTCCGCACCCTCTCCGGCGTTTTGAACAGCTCGTAATCGCCAAAATCACCACCCTAACGGCGTTTCGGTGCGACTGATCGGAGCTTGGGGAAGTTGAGCGGAAGCGCGAGCTTGGCGACGTGCGCGGGCCTGCCCTTCTCCTTGGTGGCGACCTGCTTCACCTTTGCGCCGATCTCGTAGAAATAGTTGTTTATGTCCTTCTGGTCGAGCCGCAGGTCCTCGCGCAACTGGGACGTGTCGACCTCGAAGTTGTCGATGATGCACGCGATCGCGCAGCAGTGCGTCACAAGCAGGTCGAGGTGGAACTTGCGCATCTCGCCGCCGTCCGAGAACTTGCGGCGGATCTGCTCGATGACGACCTGCGGCGCCGGCGACATGCGCTCCTTGAGCTTGTCGCGCGGCGGCACGCGCTTCGTGCCGCGCTGCTTGCCCGGCGCCGCCATGATGTAGAAGGTGAAAAGGAAGTAAAAGTAACGCAGCAGCCGCATCTTGGCGACACTGCCCGAGTCGGCCACCTTCTTGACCCGCGAGGCCACGTGCCGCGAGTAGCACAAGATTTCCTCGCCGTTCTTTGCCGGATCGATCCAGTCTTTGACAGGCACCGCCGCGAGGATCTCGCGGCCGATAAACTCGTCGGGATCGTAGACATCCTGAATGACTTCGGCCTCGAGGTTGGGCCTGGGCACGGGCTTGGCCTCGTCGACGGCCGCCTGCAGCTGATCGCGCGAGGCCATTGTCGCCGTGACGCCCCCGATTTCCCGCAGAATGGCCTTGGATGCGGTGTCGAGCTTTTTCGGTGCGCTGTCTCTGGTCTTGTTGGGGTCGATGGCGTTGAGGGCGACGGACTCGATGGCTTTTTTCGCCTTCTTCGTACCAAACGTCTGGCCGAGATCCTTTTTGAGGTCGTAGTAGCTCTGCACAACGTTAGCGATTGTTCTTAAATATGCCCGAAAGGGAACGTACCTGGTTGTCGGCCGGTGCTCTCATGGCCCCCTCCGGCGCATGCTTCGCTCTAGCCACACCACGAACCACCATCTTCTTCGCCTCCACCACCTGGAGCGTGCCCGTCTTGGGGTCAAAGATGCCCACGTAGTGCTTCAAAGCCTGCTGGCTGTCGCTGATGCCATCTTCTCTCGCCGTGTAGTCCATCGTCTGGTGGCTGGATGAGTGCAGGACAAGATCCTGCGAAACCGCGGGGGCTTTCTGCCGCCGTTTGCTGGACAAAGCATCTTGCTTGACGTACGGTTTGAATGGGACGCTATTGGGTAGCCGGACTCCGGGTGCAGAGGCTGCAGAGTCGTTAGCATTATCACCTCTCGCCTCTCACCGCACCGCGGGGACTCGGGCGCAGGAAGACGTACTTAGGACTGGGGGGCAGAGTTGGGGTCTCAGGACCGACGAGACGGAGACTGTTGAGGGCTCAGTAGCCAACTTCTTCTTAGACTTGGACGAGCCGTCGAGGTCGCGCTTTCTCTTCCGTCCGTTTGCGTCCGCCATGGTTACTGCTACAAGTGGTATGACTGATCGGTGGTGATCGGCCTGGTGGGATGGCTTCCAAGTCCTCTAGAAATATTTTCTGTAAGGGTCTGGAGGCCAGAAAAAATGTCGGCGCACCGGCGTTTACCCGTACGCCTGTTCTCCGTAATAGGCAGGCGGTGTGCTTGGAAGCAGAAACAGCGGAAGGTTGCTTGGACCTTTCTAGCTGTCTAACAAACGTCACAATTCCCCCAGCCAGAATCGCGCTTAATTGACCAATGTTGTCGAAGCTTTGGCAGCTTGGTAGGCATTTGATCGTAGGAATTGATAACAAACGACTTCAATTGACGAAGCTGGTAACTGAACTTACGTCCGCCATTGCTCTCGTTGACCTAAACATTTGGCGACTTCACACGTACGCACAATATTGTCACTCGATGGAACATTGTTATTTTGGTTCACTTTTTGATTTTTTGAGGAAGCAAATATCTGCCTTTCAATTGTCGTGCACGTCTTGATCCCGGTTCCTAATCCGCGTTGCGTCAAGACACATCATGCTTCCTGCGGCTGATCCATAAACACCGCGTTCCTCATCGTAGCGTCATCTCGACCGATCGTGTTGTCAGGTCCATCTTCGTTGAATCCTCATCAAGGTCTGCAGCATAGGTGCGCGCCCAATCATTCCGTCATGACCCCAAGTCTCATAGTTCCAATCCGTAGTGTGAATGTAGACGTCTCGTGCGTGCCGAGACAGACTGAGTCGCTGGTGACGTATGCTGGCTGTCGCATCCAGAAAGTGCTCGTCGAATGATGGTTCGTTTGTAGTGGTATCATCTCAAAAGATGGTCATGGCCGAGGGGAGGGGTGGCGAGTTGTTTATTTGCTGCGAAAACCTGTCAGACAACCCAACGAATTCCAAGGTTCGACAGAGGAGTACTTACGAGCGAGCCCTCATCTTTCTTCTCTTGCGCTTGAGACGGCGAACGCGCTTCTTTCTCCACTTGGCTCTCATCGTGAACGACGAACCTGGGAAGCTTGGTTAGCTCTTCGAGTCGCATGCGCAATTGCTGCCGCCAGCAGCGAGCTCCCAAATCCTTGCCGGTATTGAGGCTCTCGACGCGGCGATGGCCGTGGCTGAATGTGGGGCGCTGAACTTACTTGTCCTTTGAGATGAGAGGTGTTGGTGATGAACTTCCTCTCCAATTGCCAGCCGACCGCCGAAGTTTTAGTGGTTGAGCTCTGTAGGGCAGAAAACCCTTTTGCGTCACGTGTGTTAATTTTCGCGGGGCTGTCGCAGCTTCCACGCAGTTCGATTTTAGTGTGACCTCACTGCCCCACCCCAAGACCCCTCGCTTCGGTGAAGTGTTCCAGGGCAGCTACTGAGCTCAGGCACTCGCCGGCCCCTGCACCCTCTTCTGCAGACAAGAAGGCACTCAGTATGAAGTAGATGGGTACCTAGGTACCTGGTCAACTTAGATACGTACCGTATTTGCCGTTCGGGCCAGCTATGCTCCACTCCGGGGCCGGTAAAGGGATTGTGATCGGAGCCTACTGCCGTGTCTGCCGGATGAGGGCTGTCGCATCAAATAGAGGTTGCTCTCAAGCCGTTTGGAACTTGGCTAGCATGATGGTTAGTATTATTTTGGGTCTTTTTCCGATTCCCAGTACCAAATTTGGCAATCTTTCGACTCACACCACGTCGGCTACGATGTTCTGAGTTAACATCATTAAATCCGGCGTGCGAGTGAACCTAGACGTATTGTTGCTCGCCTGCTCAAACTGCCTTCTCGCTCCATGCTCATCTTTGTCGCATTAACTCTTCTCATGATCCCGTGTATTCGTTTCGGTTATTGATTCTGCTTCCTAGAACTCCGCCATACTCCAACAGGCATTCGATCAACACTCTACGGGCCATTACTATTTTGCCTGGCATATTGAGAAGAGAACGTTGTTGAAACCGTTTGTTTTGCCGTTGTGTTCTCGGTCATAATCCGCAATCGCTGAAGCATTTTGGTATAAGTAAATAAGAGAGAGATAAAGTATGGGCCAGGCCCCAAGACGTGTTCGAGATCATCCACCATATGAGACAGTGTCCTGCTTCTTTGCTGTTACCAAATCATGAGGATCAGAACCAGTCTCACCGTTTTGCTTCCACCATGTCAGAAACACTATTCATTCCCCTTTCCATTCTCTGGCCTTCTCCTATCATTTTCCAGTCTTAAGGCACTAGTCGATTCCAGGTTTGATATGATTGGAGTTGCAAGACTCTGATGGTCAAGGACCCAGGATTACCTGCCGCACGAGCTATCATACCTCACCCAGCGTGAGCAAAGCGTCCCTCGGGCCATGAGGCGGGAAAGATAGGGGACGCAACACCGGATAGGTCTGGTCTTCTTCCACCAATAAAGGCTCAAGCAACCCCATAACCTGCTCCGCCAGCTTTGCATCACGTGCGGCCAATTTTTCCAGGTCCGCCAAGGCTGATTCTCTCTCCTCTTTGGTCAGCGGCCGGTCTCGCTCTATCCTTACAGCTTCAGCCACCGTGCCCTGCAACTTTCCATCTCGGCCCCTTTCATCCGCAAAAGCAACCATGTTGCCCCTTCTTACGACCAGAATCCTGTCGACGTAGTTCACTCCGTCTATCCACTCTGCTACACTCATGAGCCCCCTGTAAGAATCGTCATGGACCTTGACCGGCGTGAGCCGGATAGGTAAACCCCCACTCCCTGCCTCCGGCAACCTTTCGTAGAAGCGATGCAGGATGCCCAGCCTGCTCAGCGCTGCGGGCACAGCCATGATGACGACCTCGACGCGGTAGCCGGCCTTGCCAAACATGCCCGCCAACTCACGGAAGTCGTCCGGGTGGCGGCACGCGCTCTCGAGGAGGACATCGAGCTTGCGGGCAATGGCCTCGGCTGCGGCCATGGCGAGCCACTTGCGCGCGTCGGGGCCCGTGGCGGGAGATGCGTGAGCAGGGTTGTCAGAGTCGAGAAGGGCAAGATAGGACGGGTGATGGGCCTTGTAGACGTCGGCGATGAGGTGCACAGGGGGTTGGCAGCGAGCCATGGCGCCGAGGACGGCTGGCGCGGTGCGCGTTTTGCCAGCGCCGGTCTGACCGACTATAAGCACGGCGAGGGGCCGGGACCGGGTCGGGTGTGGTGTGAGGGACGGTGGGAGGTCGGTGGGGAGAATCTTTGTGGTAAAGATCTCCCTGGACTCGGTGTCCGGAAGGATGTAGCAGGACAGGTCCGGCGGGGGCGGCATAATGAGAGGATGTGACGGGAGCGTAATCGGATTGGGATCAAATCGGTGAACCTGGTGATGTCTCAACTGTCTAGTTCGACCAATTTCCTGTCGGCGGTTGAGACAACGTCGAGTCGATACGTATACTGAAAGTGGCAGGTGGTTGATGATGATGAGACGAACCCCGGTTCCCTTAGCACCACGCCCCGCCCTCGTCAACTCCACCAAATGACCTCACTGACCCAATCACATGGTTAGCGCCCAACAACGGAACTTAACTTTGACTTCATGATGGGAGCTGACTGATTACAAGATATGGAGCACGAGAAGAGATATGCGTTAAGATTATGTAACATGGTGGATTGGACATTTCGGCCCTTTTGCCGGATTCCGTGTATCCTCAAATGCTCTTTGCCGGTGCGGTGCTGTACTCCGATTGGTACACTGGGGCCGGATCCGCGACCGCGGTTGACCCCGGCCATGGCCCGGGCGCCGGTTCCTGTAGATCCCGTTACCGGACCTCCCTTGCCTTTTTTGGACGAAGAAGAAGAAGAAGAAGAACAAAGTCGCCTCATGACAAAGAGAACTTACCCAAAAACAGTTTGACCAATCGCGTTGTTCAATAATGTTTAATGGACAACATAGTAATGCGTCAAAGTAAGCTTTGAATCTAAGCTAGTCTGATCTTCTGTCCCTCCCTTTTGATATCCTTATGCTACTAGCAAGGCTCATGTGAGCCTATTCTATGATGAAAGTCTTGTACTCTCCACGATGGCATGTATTGCGACACAGATGTTTGTCTTCCTTTCGCATTCCATTTTTCGCTGACTCGGTTTCAAGGATATGTGTCCTCGGAACCACTGTAGAATCAAAAACAGCTCTGAACATGGGTAAAGAGGCAAGAACATTGACAGCACAATAGATCAATTTTGTAGCTGGTCAGGCACTAGTGGTACAGAACCGGCCTCAATTTGCTTTTGCTCAGGCAGACTCGGACTCTATATGAAATCAACCGCACCAGCTCCTCCAACTAGCTCATTTCTTCCAAAACCCCAAACCATCGCAGCTCACAAGATAGTACAGCATTAGACCACAAAAATATGTCTTTGGATCCAGTTCGTTTGCCCATCCTGCCGCAATGTCCTATCAACGGACAAAGTTGACAACAGATACGAGGCATGCCCACTCTCCTACTCCATGCCTGTGCCAGACAACTTCGAAGAGGAGCATGCCGCCCTCATCTACAACGAGAAGCTTCCGCTGTCACCAAAGGATGCTGCGGCGGCAGGGTACGTCTGCAAACACGCCGGCTGTGCATTCAATTCGAGGACCGAGTTCTCCGACGGACACCACCCGGATTTCGGGACTGTCGTAAAATGTCCAGGCTGCGATAGCATATTCTCGACGGCGGGCCTCCCAATCGCACCCGAAACCCTGGAAGGCGTACGGAGCCTGTTGGCTCGTCCGGAATTTAAGATGGTGCCAACCCTGGGCCCCTCGTTTTGGGAAACGTACACATGCACCCAACGCACCAGGGTGTGCTTGTGGCGAAAGGAGGTTGGTTTGGCTGTCGAGAATCGGCTCCGGGCTATTAGGCACTGCCTGGAACAAACTGCACACCCCCGGGCTCTTCGTTTGGGAAACCCACCGCCTCAAATCGTTCGCGCGTGTTCCGATCTTCGGAACAAAAGGGGAGGGAGGCAGAGGTAGCGTGTAGTTGAGGTATGTATGCACCTTAATACGGTAATTGACAACCCCGCACTCTCCGTGACTCCCACTACAGTCATCCATCTCAATACACTCTCTGATTCGCCCTAATTCGTCTCTTGGATCTGCACGCCTTGAGCGACAAAGAACACAGCAACATGATTGACAATGGCTCCAAGCACTTTTGCTTGAGCGGCGATATCCCCATTGGTGGGGCCAAGCACCTGGCATATTGTCGATTGGGACCAGAGACGGGTCGTCTCGGTAACCATGGACGGGGAGCAAGACGACGATAGTCTTGCCATTGAACATTTCAGCCGCCATAGCAGCCAACTGTCTCCCGACATTTACAGAATCCATGTATCACATACTGGCGAAATCATCTCCACGTATACTGATTCGAAAAATGATCAGACATGCTGCGTCCACTATCTTTCCCTTCACGAAGCTTTTCTCCCAGAAGGAATTCAGACAGTGCGACGGAACGAACTCGAGGAACTCGAAAGGCTTGGACCTGACGTGGACCTTGTCGCTTACCCCCCCATGTTTGAAGGGATCTACCAAAAAGGTGAAACCTGGGTGCCGATGTTGGATTATCTCGTCCGGTGACGAAGCTGACCCTTGGGCAGGCCGTTTTCAAATACTACTTCTTTTGGCAGTATGCCCAAATGTTCTGGAAGGAGATGAACTTGTGGATGCGTCTTCCACGCCACCCAAACATCGTTCCGTTTGACCGATTTGTCGTTGACGAGATTAAGGGTTGCGTGGTCGGATTCACTAGCAGCTACGTACCTGGCGGCAATCTAGAGGAGAACAGGCCGCGCGTTTTCAGACTGAAGTGGCTACGGCAGCTTATAGATGTCGTAGACGATCTGAACCTCGAACACGGCATCGCACACCAGGACATCGCCCCACGAAATCTCCTGGTTGACGAGTCGACAGACTTTGTAATGCTCTTTGACTTCAACTTTGCGGCCCGCATCAACCATACTTCTTCACCTGGGGAGGGTGAGAGTTACCTCGAGGACCGGAACGATATCAAGGGCGTCATCTTTACTGCTTACGAGATCTTCACACAAGACGGTAGCCTCCGGAGTATGCCTCACGAAGATCAGAACCTCGACAGCCTCGGAGGAGATTGGGTGAAGCATTCGGATGTGAAGCTAGACCATCCAGTTGCAGCATATAAGCTTATGTTGCAAGAATGGCAGGAGCGAAGGGCCGCAGACCTCCGTCCTGTCAATCCCCGCGATGTTCCAAAGGCCATCGACTGGCTGTCCAGGCCCAAGCCACCGCAGGAGACCATTTCTCTGAAAAATACACAAGGGCTGCTGTCCCAAATCACATTCGAAAAGTGGTACGAGAGGCGGCAAGATGTGTTGGACAGGGGTGATAAGGTCCTAAACTGGGAACGGTTGCCGCAGAGAATTTTAGACAACGGCACTCGGGTACTTTCTAGCGGTGAAGTAATCAACTGTTAGAGGTCGTAAACCCTATCGCGCCTTGAGTAGCATGCTGGCTTGCAGGTAGGCCAGCCGACTTGCTCATTAATCAGGGACAGAATCGGATACGGTAGGAGCGTCCTTATAATTCACAAGGTGGAGTTTGGAAGCCGAGGAACCTCTTCCATACATCATCGTACTAGCATGTGCCCCTTTGCGAGCTGACGCAGATCGTTGGTTCTCTGCGCTAAGGAGACCTTGGAAACAAATAGAGAGCGGTGTCACGCTCAGGACCATCCATTTACGTTTTGTGGAAGCTTTCACAACGGTCGCCCTGGGAAGGTCAGCCCCTTCCACCTCCCAATGTAAAACTTGGATCCAGTGACAGTATGGCAGGATCACGGAAGAATGCGGCATCGGTACGACGCCGCTAGGCTTCCAAAAGTAAATACTATGTAACGTTTGTTCCTCCACTGCTAGCTCTTACTCACACCAGAACAAACAGACCAAGAGCGTTCACGTAATACACAAGACAACCAGCAACTTTTTCGTTCCTCGACAGCCTCAAATCGATAGGGTCGCCCGACATGTAGACAACCGCCGACTTCTCTGCCCGGGTGTCGCCTCTGTCTCCGCGGCCACACCGCCGAACCAAGCCCGCGAAGTTGCCGACGGCTATTACTGAGCCATGGTCGACGATACTGAAACACCAAGACGGCCTTCAACTCCTTGGGAGAAGATCCCCAAGACCTCGGCCAGGCGGCGCTCCCCGTCTCGTGAGCGCCGGCGACGCTGATGAAGCACAAGTGTTTCCTCGAGATCTTCGAGGGTGACACACATTTGCCTGATCAAAGAACTCTTGGTCTTATGCGAGCCCCTCCCTTTCCGGGAGCCGGCAAGACAGATATGCACTGAGCACGACGACCTCGACAGTGCGTCTGGGGCAACGTCGTGTCGTTCATCTGTCCAAACAGCAACGGCTACAAGGGCAAAGCCGCCGTACAGGGCTCGCAGGCCCGCATGGAGGAGAAGTGCGGGCCAAGCAAGATGGGCGGGTTATGTCCAGGCTTCCAATGGACACAGGGAGTGGACTGCAGGCTAGGCGGCGAAGTGTGATCATTTCTGCACCGCAGACTTCAATGTTGGATCATGGGGAGTTGAGGTGTAAGCTGCGGCGCCTTGTGATTTCCAGAACCAACGTAACGACGTCATTCTTGGCCAATATACCGCTTCCTTGAGGTAAACACATTGGTAGAATATTCAGTCGTCACAATAAGCATGATTTACATAGATCACAGCCCTCAATTGAATTCCAGCCATACTATGATATAGTTGTGTACAATGTCATACATGCGATGTTATCGCAATCGCAATGCGACTCCTTCTCTAACAAAACGACCTCTAACGCAACTGTCCCACGCTCATTGATAGTCGCTGTGGCCGGTCGGTCGCACTCCGTTCACTTCTCCAGGTTCTTTCTCTGAGCTGCCCTTGGACTTCTCCGAACCCCCTGAGGTCACGTTTTGCGTCGAGTTATCAGATTCTCCGTTCTCGTCAAACTTGACGACCTCGATGTTGGTCGTCACGTTCCCCTTGGTCGCGCGGCTGTACGGACACACCTCCTTGGCCTTGTCGACCACCTTCTGCAACTCGTCGTTGCTCAAGCCCTTGACGCGGACCTTCATGTCCACGCGCAGGCCCATATCCAGCCCCTTCATGTCGCCGACGAGGTGGACCGTCGTCTCGACGACCGAGTCCTCAGATTTCTTGGGCATCTGGATCTTCATGCTCGCCGCCGAGGCGTTCATGGCGCTTTGGAAACACGCGCCGTATCCTGCGGCGAAGAGCTCTTCCGGGTTCGTCTTGCCCTTGTCGCCGGGCCCGCCGAGCGCCTTGGCCATGGTGAGGTCCACGACGAGGTCGTCGCCCTGGACGTGTCCCGTGCGCGCGCCGATGACCTTTGCGGACGCACTGTAGAGGACGGGCGCGGTGTCAGTGTTGATGAGACGCTTCTGTATGGTGATGCGAGCTGGCTTTGGCGCAGCTCTTGAAAGCACCTGAGGTACGCGCTGTGCGAGTCTAATCGTACGGAGTGAGGACGCCATGATGGTGAGTGATTCTTTTGGTAACTTTTGGGATGCACAAATCAAATTAGGTGATTGTAGTTGTGGTGATTTGGAAATGTGATTGGAAGTAAAAGCACACAAGTAAACAATACAAACGCTGTTGAGACTTATAACCGGAGAAGGGAGCTAAGTAGGTTGGTAGTTATGGATCGCCCACGAATGTACCGGTCACAGTGACGTAAAGCATCTCAGCCCCTTGAGCTATGGTTCTGCAGCTGAGTCAGCCATGTATTTACAGCCAAGATTTCCAACACAAGAATTGGAAGGTTTGATTTCGATTTGTTCCGAAATGGTTGCTCTTGTTTGAAAGAAACGTCCAAGCGATCTGGATGGGCGCCGAGTTGAAAATGGGGAAGCCGAAAGGTGATGATGATGTCTGCAGGGACCCAGAGTGAAGTACTGCTGGCCCCCCTCGATAGTATCAGGAGCTCTCCAGGAAATAACAACATGGCTTCCAAAGAAGATGAAAAAAACTGCCTGGTTATCAAGTTCACTTAATGAATCCGTGGAGCATTCTCATCCCGTTTCTTCCCAGCCTATGACTTCAACAATCTACTCGCAGCTTGGGTGGGAAGACTTACACGACGAACTGGAGGCGAAATGTATGTATGGTATTTGAATCAGTAGCTCTAGCAAAATATTCGAAAAAATGACAGCGACATGAGAAATTTGGGTGACGGAAGACTTGCAGTTTGCTAATGATTGATGGACTACTGCGTATGGAAACCATGTTGATTGCGACGCCAATTTATCATGGTCTGCTTCTAGAGTGAGTGATGTTATTGGGAACGAAAATGTGCCAAAAAGCGCCAAAACAAACGTCGACCTTCGAATACCCATATTTGTGGTCTCATGGAATTAAACACCACCTTCAGTTAGAAGCACACTCACTCACCTCCACTCATCTTGTTACTCCTCTCGTCAACCCCTTCCTTCTCCAAATCCTTCCTTCGAACTCCATCACCACAGCCTTCACCCCCAATAATCCTCGGCAGACACCACCCCCTGGCATCTCTCTCGGTCACTCTCTCCCCAAACACCACAATCCCGCCCTCCTCCTCCCGTTGCTCCATGACCCTCCCCGCGAGCGCCAGCGCCCCGTCCTCGCCGAGCAACACCCCGACCGCTCTCCCCATGGGAACCCAATCCCCCGCGTCCTCCCCCGTAATGATCCTCCTCGCCGAACCCGGCCTGCGGATCAGGCACACCCGCCCGAGCCGCCTGCACCGCCCGCACGGTGCCGACGGCGTCACCCTGGTGAACGTGCACGGCGTGCCCGCGAGTGTGCAGTGAAGGCACTTGCCCGGTGTGTAGTCGCGGAAGTAGACTGGGGGCAGTCTGGCCCGGGCTGCGGCGAGCTCGGCATCGGTTCTTGGGAGGGCGGGGAGACCGTCGATGTATCGCAGCTTCGACGGCTGGGCTAGCGGCCTGGCCCTGGGACGCGGAGGTGAAAATTGAATGGGCTTTGGATGCAAGGCTTTGAAAGGGGGGTCATGATGGAGGATGGAGAGGTCTTTGGGTTCACTTACCAGAGGAGACCTCGCGGGGTTGGTGTCCGGCTCAGAGAGAGTCTCATTGGTGTTTTTGTTATCTTGAGAATTCGTCTGGCTGGCGACATACAGGAAGGCGGAGCGGCCACCGAATTTTTGAGCTACAGGCGCGTCGCCGGTCCCGAGAGCGTTCGAGGTCGACATCTCAAGACTACGTACCACTAGTGACTATGTCTTAAAAGTTGGCGATGCCAAGATAAACATGCTGCATCGTCAAGGCGCTTTCTCCCGAGGCGATCGGAAGCTATGTATACTTGGGACACCGAAATAAGCCAAATACTGACATTCTCACTCGGACAAACGCATCGCAGTTCGCGGAACACTATCCATTATTGACAAACTCCTTCATACGCGCAACTCCTTTCACGGGAATGCTTCGCAAAGGTACGACCATGTAATGAAAACACCACAGGACCATTGTTCTAACATGTCTTTGATCTGGGGGTCCGATGTCTTGAGGCTTGGCAACATAATACAGTCCCATCTTCCATCCCATACACCGCTACCTGTCTTGCAACCCGATAGCTCAAGATTCAATATAAAAAACCCAACACCAGAATGTTTTGCGTCATCCCACGTTTCTTCATGCCTACGCGTTCTCTCTGTAGACCACAATGGCTTTGTTGTCCATTCTGCACAGGAGACGACGCCGTCCTCGAGCCGCGCAAGACACAAGCATGTACTGCAAAAAAAAAAAAAAAAAAAACGGTGGATGGGGATAGCTAGATGGCCAACGCCAAGTAGATTTCAGACCAAGGCATCTGCCTCTGTGGTACATGTCGATAATTGAATGATTTCTCAGTATTGACTCAACTAAAGCAAAGCGAAACCCCTGCGTTTCCGCCAGGAATACCGCAAAGGGTATTATTGCCCAACACTCGTTCATTCGTGTCCAAGCCATGATGGACATGATCTCCATCGCCATACTCACATGGCCATCCCGGTGCAATGAAAAGAAGACAATGAAGGCCAAGCTGCAATGCCGGTTCAAGGTCCTGTGATAGCCCTTCCTCGCACTTGTGCGGGCTCCCCAAAAACAGCGAATTCGCGCAGCCACACGGCGACTAGTAGATTCCGGGCCTCGATTCCCTGACGCCAATAAGAGCGGGAAGGCATAAATGAAAGATAAAACACGCGAAGCCCTAAACATGCCGGTTGCCATTTCCCCAACGCCGATGAATGAAAAGTGATGATGAGTATCTCATGCTGTACCCCCCGACTCAGGTCGTCAAGAAAACAATTCTTCGAATGGCCAAGGCATCCGAAGTCTGAAACAAAACGCAAGTGATCGTAGCCGTGGGGCTTTGTTGTGTTGATTTTTCCATTCCGTAAAACGAGAGCCAAACTCTCTTTTGAGCAAACTTTTTCCAGGTTCACGAGGCGTACGACGGCACGCTACGGGGCGTCACGTCGCCGCTACGCTTGCGCGCTGGAAGCTGCGCAACCTGCTGCGATCTAGATGCCTCAGCAATCATGGCCATCTTTTTGCGGACAGTCGATAGACGAGCGGTTATCATCTGGATCACTACATGAATGTTAGCATCGGCAGATCAATGCCTCAAAAGGTTTCGCGCGAGACTTACTTCGATTGACAACCTGTTGATCATCGCTGGTCAGATCGCTCGAGATCTCTTCGCGCGAAAGGTCTTTGCCTGAGCTCGAGTAACGCCTCTTGACCGTGTCCTCATCGTTGTCCAAGACAGCCTCAAGCATGCGAATGGCTGTGACGTAGTAGGTAACGCAACCCTCAAGGTTCTCGTTTGTGATTTCGTCAATGGCCGCCGTTCGGCTCATCTCCAAGGCTCGATCGTACATCAGCTTCTCGGCACTGATGCCTGGAGTAAGATAAACCTCCTTGGCGCCTGGTGTTGCCAAGTTGGCCGACTCGCCACAGTGGTTACTCGGGTGACTGGGGTGGTCAATCGAAAGCTTCTTCTGGGCAGCGATGAGCTTCAAGCGGACGACCTCGGTCTTCTCCAACACTTCATTGAAGCGACTTCGTACCCACTGCACGGTCGAGTTGATCCGTTGAGCGAGGCCTTCTTTGGATACTTCGGCCGCGGATGCTCCTGTTGCGTCGCCGCGCGTTTTCTGTGTCCACCACAGACTTGCGACATCCATGGCCCTAGCTAGCAAAGTCAATGCTTTGACGTAAAGAACCAAAGCCTCCTCCGAAAGAGAAACTTGGGCATCGGGGGTGAGATCGTCCTCGTCTCCAGTGATTTGATCGGCAGGCATGCCGCCAAGTCCGTGCTCCATTGATGGCGAGAGAGGGAATAGTTGCTTGTATTTGACTTCGGCAAAGCCATAGACACAGTCACTCCGGTGCGCAAAATCCTGAATGAGCTTGACGGCTCGCGCGTCTTCATCGGCGGGAGCGCTTTCCTTGCCGTCACCAATGAGCCCGACGGGGGCTGACGGCGTCGGGTAGGCAGGGAACGGGCTGTAGAGAGGCGGAGAAGCCCCCTTTGCACCTAGCACATGCTGTGGGACTTTGAACCCGAACAGACGCACGCTGGCATCGGAGATAGCCTTTGCGATAAACCCCTGGGTGGTCGGACTTGCAGAGAAATTCTTGCTATCGTACGAATCGCGACGTTCGTGGCCGGAACGTCCCTTGCCCTGGGCAATCTGGACTGCGTTGGAGGGTTGCACACGCCCGGCCCCCGTTGTGGAATTAGGGGGACCTTGTTGTGTTGCTCGACGGATCATCTGACCGGTCTTGGGCGATAAAGAGGTAAGGCGGGGGTTGGCTGCCATTTCGTCGGCAAAAGCGTTCACCTCTACATGTTTCTTCTCGACGACGACGTAATCTCGCTCGAATGCGACGTCTTGAGCAGCCTTTTCTTGCTCTGTGACGCTCCGCTCCGTGACGGCACGGAGCTTGTTTCTCGGCGAGTTATCGTTGAGGTACGAAGTCGGTGGTGAAGCAGAGGCTCGTGCAGAGGGTCGGTTGAGAGACGCGTTGGAGAGTCTGTGAGGCCGGCTGGGCGCCGAAGTTGAGGGCTCAGGCAACGGGGGACGTCGAATTCCGAGTCCCTCTCCATTGTCTGGTCCTGGCGAGTGCCCTGCACGTGCTGTAGCGTCAGCGGCAGTCTGTTGAGTTCGACCTTCAATCGGGCTGGGCAGCTGCGGTGATCTCAAAGGTTTCTCCCGAGGCGACTTTGCCGTCTCAACTTGCTCACGAACAGCTTCGTTTTCAGCTTGTCGACGAAGGGACAGCCGGCGAGACAATGATGATGTAGAGTCGGAGCGGCCAAGAGATCGCAAATCGCGGGAGGCCTTGGGTTCCGGCTTGGGAGGAGCATCATCCTCGACCGTGCCGGGGATCAGATCGGTCAAGATTGGGTCATTGAAGAAGTCTTCAAATCTCATGCGCTCAACGGGGTTTCGTGTGAGGAGTTTGCTGATGAGCTTGACCAGCTCTTTACTGACCACAAGCTCCTTCGGATATTTCACCCTATCCTCGGCGGCTTCGATCTTACGCAAAAGCTCAACGTGGTTTCGGGCACGGAAGGGCGGTCGACCAGTAATCATCTCGTACAAAACCGTCCCGACAGACCAGAGGTCGGCCTTGGCGTCGTAACGCTCGTAACGAAGAATCTCGGGTGCCATGTAAAGGGGCGATCCGCAGAGGGTATCAGCGAGAGAGGTTGATGGCAGGACGCGAGCGAAACCAAAGTCGGCAAGCTTCAACATCGGGAGGGAGGCGAGGCCGGCGTTCGGGATCAACGAATCCTGGCTGCCAGTCAAGATCGGACGCGAGTGTGCCTCCCTAAACCTTGGCGAAGGCAAAAGGAGAAGGTTCTGAGGCTTGACGTCTCGGTGTACGTAGTTTTTCTCGCGCAGAAACTTCAAGGCACTTCCAAGCTGCTGGAGAAAATGGCGAGTGACGACCTCGTGAAGACCCGAGTTAGGGGTGACGGGGTACTTCCTCGCCATCTCGTGGGTAGCGGGGTTGGTGCTGAGCTTGTCCCTCTTCTTAATGAACAAGGACAAGTCGCCGAGCTCGCAATACTCCATGACGAGGTTGATGTGTGTGGCCGATTCGACACAGTCGTGCAGGGCGACGATGTGAGGGTGACGAAGGGTCTTGAGGATTTGGATTTCGCCGTACAAATTCTCTCTAAGCTTGTTGTTGAGGCGTCCCATTTCCACGGATTTGATCGCCACAGTTGCCTTAGAACTCTGTCATGATGGATCAGCATTTCGTGAACAACGCAAACGCATAGCGGAGTCACAACAGCTCAAGCAGGCAACAGCAAAACACAGGCCAGGAGCAAGCCGTAATAACAAATGCCTAGCGTGAAGGGAAGTGGCTCTCGAGAGAAGACGTTACGGGTAGGGGAGCTTGCGAACCTTGTGGTAGCCGCTGTAAACCTGGGCAAAGCTGCCCTTGCCGATTTCACCTCCGATGACAAAGTCCCCAATAGAAGCATCGCCTTCGCGTCGCCTCCGTGAGGAGGACGACGTTGGAAGCCGCTCCGCCATGTCTTCCGCCTGTGAGGTTGTCTGGGACAGGTGCGATACCGGTGGCAGTCGAGTCCAGGCCGTGGGCCTATTCTATTCGAAAGACGTCGGCGACCTGCGGTGTCATGTACACGTCCGAGGTCGTGAAAGAGAGGATGATGCAGATGGGTTTGGTTGATGAAAGGAGAAGGAAGAGTTCAGCGCGAAGAAGAAGCAGAGACGAGGCAGGTAGGTAGAGCTTCGGGTAGCAGCCTGAACCCTGGGATTGTTGTTTCGGTAGGCAGAGGGACGGTAAACTAGGTGGCAGGCAGCTATCCGATAGGTCGGAGACGCACAAGCACAGTGTGATGATGCAGAATGGAAGGGCCGTCGTGACGTCCGTGTGCGAGTGTAGAATGGCGGTCTAGTGTGCAGACGACGCGATCGGGAGAGAAGCGAAAGTCGACCGAAGTCAAAGGCAGGCAAGGATGGGTGTATATCGGTTTGTCGAGCTGAGAGCGAGCGGTGGTCGGAGGGGGGGGAGGGTGAGAGGCGCGGAAGGGTCGAGAGAGGTGACTAATACGGGTGGGCGATGAGCGTTGGAAATCAAGCCAAACAGTCGAGGTACCAGCCGTTTGAGGCTCCCGCAGTAGGCATACGGGAGAGTTTGGCAGAGTTGGAGAGAGAATGTACCTTTGCAGGACAAGAGTCAGGCAAGATCCAAGGTCAAGCCAATGACTCGGAGCTCTCGAGACTGTGACGTTTGTACTCTGCAAGTACCCGGGCTGACAGACGATTGTAGGAGAGGCAAACGGCGGTACCAACGGTGTGTGGGATGTAACGTATATACTCGGTATACGCACAGGTCTCGGAGAAGATGATGGCCGGGGGGCAGAGAAGTCGAGGAAGGTCGTGGGTGGTGGGAAAGCAAAGTAGACGGGAGGAGCAAGGAGCTGCAAAAGGGAGAGAAAAATAGAGAGAGAGAGGGAGAGAGAGAGCGAAGTCGAGGTTGGCGACAAAAGGGGAAGAAAGGCAGTTCGGGATGGGGGGATGGGCAAGCGACGTAGAAGAAGGTCGAGGGATGCGCCGAAGGAGAGAATCGAGTGACAGAGAGACAAGACGGGAGTGACGAGGACGGATGGGGCGCAAAGTGGATAAGGGCGATTAGATAGGGAGGTGGTTGCAAGGCCGCCGTGGTCGTGGTGTGCGCGTGGTTGATGCGATAAAGAGTACCTAGCTCATGGTGTGCGGCGCAGCGATAGCGCCAGTTGGCATGGGTGATAGGCGATAAGTGATTGTTCTCTTAGTTCTTTGCTTATGGGGTTTCTGGAGTCGGGCAACCGGGGGTGGCCTGGGCCTGAGCAAGATGATCAACAAGAGGATGTCTTGGATGCGGTCCCAGGGGCGCTTGGTCAAGCTCCTGATACGGGATGTTGAAGATGCCTTGACGCCCTGATGCCCCGATGCCCTGTGGTGGTGGATGGATTCTGGTGGATGCGGCGCGATGCTGCAGGTAGGTACCTAGATGCCTAGGATAGGAGGACAGGCTTAGGATGTTCTGTACTCTCACACAAGCGCAGACACCTGTGGGGCGAACACTATCTGCGCAGTCAGACTGGTTGTGAGGTGCTTGATGATGATGATGATGATATTGTTGTTGTTGTGTGGTTGTTATTGTTGATAGTTGATGGTTGATAGTGCCAGATGCGTAGGGTCATAGAGCACAATCCAAATCCAAAAGAAGGGAACGAGAATGAGGGCACCCAACAATCAGAAGAAGGGTCGAATCTTGGACAAACATTAGCAGTAGCCGCCCCCCTCAAATTAGACCTGGGCGGGTGACCTGAGGACGTGCAGTCGGGGGGGATGGGCTCGTGATGCAGTGCGCTGCCCTGTCTGGCAAGTGGTGGAGCTCTTTCCCCCAGGCGTGCGAGTGTGCACCTTGCTGCGGCGCTGGGACAGGAGGTACGTATCCTTTCTGTGTGACTGTCCGCCCACACTCTTCTTCTCCCCTCTGACCTCTCACACACATCGGTACGGCACTACATGCCGTTCCGGAACGCCTAGCCAATGCAGGTGCATCGCGACCGATCCCCGCTCGTATCCTCGTGGTCACTGGCTGACTGGCCAGGGTTCTTTTCTGTGGTGGGACGGGGATGTCATTGAAGAGGGATACCTTGTCTATACCCGTCCGGTCTCGGTCACTCAAGGGCCAAGGAGGGGGGTGACAAGCGAGGATGTGGGGAGCAGACACACGCAGAAGGCGAATGGGGGACTGGGCCGAGTAGGGGTATCGGCTGTCGTCGCAGTCAAATGCCATCATGGCGCGATAAGGCTCATGTATCACGATAAGACTAGGCACAACAAGCACCAAGCACCGAGCACCAAGCACCACCAAGAATGCCTGTGCCGCCTTCACCGCCCACCATCCATCCGCCCGTATCTTTCAACCCTTCCCACTATCGCCCTCTCATCAGACCTTGAAGCAACAAAAGGGCCAACACACCAAACAGCACGACTGCCGGGGGAGAGGAAAAAAGGTATGCCGTTTGGGTGTTTGCATCTCGTCCCTTTCCCCACCACCCCCCTTTGGCTCTGCTTTTCTCCCCACTCGCCGAACTCGCCTAACTTCCGTGTTTGGGAAAGCGGCAGACAACGCAGCAACTCCCTTCCAGGCACTGGGCCGTCACCGACTAACTGCCATGAATCTTTGACTCTACTACGTGCCACTGTCCACAAGTATTGTTTTGGATCCACGGAGCCCATGCCATATCCGTACCTTTTCCAGGTCTGTTCTCTCTCTCTTTCTCCTTCTCTCCCTGTTGGTCAATGTCAAACTCCCGTTGCGAACGAAGCATGTACATTGTAATCATGTACTCCATAGCAGTGGGAACCGTCTTCCGAGACGTAGCGTCCGCCATGCAGAACAACATACTTTGCCTCCTGGAACCCCTTTGGCCTGGCCGCTCGTCCCTTGTCGTCATACATCAGCACATCGTACATGACTACGGATATATCGTTGTCGGAAGAGAAGCTTGTTGCACTCCAACACATCCTTCTCCTCCTTCTCCATCCCGCCTCCTATCAAACAGTCAGTCCAGCCCAACTCAAACATACGTACATCTCCTCACCTCTTAGATTCTTCAACATGACACCACCTTTGAACTACGATTGATGACTAGCTCCAGCGACCCTCTCTCCCCTGTTCCCGTGTATGAGCTTGGCCGTGATGGGACTGTATCCACCCCGGTTGCTGTGTGTTGTGGGCAGCGGCCTTCACGCAGCTGCAGTACAGTAGCTGCCTGCAATCCACACCTCCCCCCAGCATTCCATCCGCCCTTCCAGATGCACGCCAGAAGACCCCCGACGCATGAAAGCCGCCCGCTATTCTCGAATATCCTACTCCGCGCTTTTTTGTCAGTCTTTACGTGGAGTTTCGGTACAGCCCTCGGCCAAGACAAAAGGTAAAAGGGTACCGAACCGACCATCTACAGGACACCGCTCACCCCCAGTAGTCCAAGGTCCTACCTGACGGATACTTACTTACTCTCTGAATTGGCTGATGCCGAGTTCCGGGTACGGGCTGGTGCATTCGATATGCTGCTCTGGCCAACATTGATAGTCTAGACGGCAGGGCGCCTAGTCATCATCTTCTCCCTAGCAACTGTCAACCACGGTTCAAGAAGAACCGTCAGAGGCAGCATCACCAAACAGGTCGACCGACTTGGGTGTCCCCGAAAGCTTACAATCACCTAGTCCCCCAATGTCGGCGAGCCATGGCGCAATCTTGTGCTTCCACGCTACTGTGTGATACTGGAATGCCTAACTGTGTGCCATAGGTCGTCAAAGTCAAAAGTCTCTCCCAACCGTCGTCGACTTGCCATTGATCGCCTCAAAACTTGGGTTTCTGGTCCAAACAACGACCCCTGTATGATGGGTACAGGTACATCGTATCGGATCCAATCTTGACTAACGGCAAACGCAAGCCCCATACTTTGCAACGAACTTTGCGCATTCAACCACAGTATGTATCCTTGGCTTGGCCCGCCTTGCCTCACCTTGATTTCACCTCGTCGTTCCGACCACGCTCCCCGTTCTGCCTGGCGCCAGTTCGCCCGCCCGCCCAACCACCAACCAACCATCCAACCCAACCAATCAATCAACCAACCGTATCGTTCAGACCTTGCCTCGACTTTGTCCACTTCCGGGATGGGATAAGACACAATGTCCCAGTACCGCCCAACCCCTATCAGACAGACACTCTAGAAGAAGAAAAACAGCAAACACACCAACATCGGCTACAAGACTATAATGTTACCTTGATGGAGGGGGTCCTCGGGGATCGTTGAAATTGGCATTGCAGCTGCAGCTGCCTTACTCGATATGCATGGCTCATTTTCAAACATCTCAATGAGCCAACGAGAACGCCGCCCTCCCGCAAACATCGCTACCTTGCAGCAAAGTACCGTTCCGCATCGGTGACCAACCACCACGATGCGCAAGTGCCCCAGGCCAACAACACCTTCCCGTCGTTTCAACCACGACCTGCTGCTTCTCCAAAGTCACCCTCTTATTCCCGATACAGGCGGCCAACACGAGTGTGTCGGCCCCAGGCACTCACTCATCCAAGGGGACAAATGAACTTACTCTCACTTGCATCCTTTTTTTCTCATCACCTCATCGAACCGCTCATCAACGGGAACGTAACCAGTCGCCAGTTATGCTCGTGGTTGATGCCCCAGGCTTTCCGTCACTCGCATGCAGAAACCCTGTTTCGATTCCTATGAAACCTACTGACATCACAGCCTGTGGTCTCGAGTCGCTCGCACCCCACACGACAATCTGCTCGATGCTCAAGGCAGACGGGCGAAGCTGAAAAGTCTAAGGCAGGGAAAGAGACGTAGACGTCTGCTGTGCCTGGCAACTGACATCGATGGCGCAACCTCGTAACCCACTTCACCAGAATATCCAAGACATTTTCTGTCTTGCTAGCCTAGCCCCAGCTCATCCCCATCCCCCATCCCATGCAAGTGTCAATCGCTGTCCCAAAGCGGCAATCCGACCTGGGGTCCCGCGGCCTTGGAGCCGTCATCCATCCTCCACTGATCGCTCTTGGTTGGAAAGTCGGGGGGCTTTTCGTTCCCGACTGCACTACTGTGTTCATTATGCTGCCGTCCTGTTCATTTACTGCTGTTATCATAGAATGGCTCGGTGTACCCGACACTTCAGGCTTGCCATGAAGCCCCCAACTCAGGAGCAAACATTCCGTCCGAATTGGTGAACATCAGACAATTATTTCGCATCCCCGGCCGATCTTTACACTTTGGTTCTCCCCCTTACACGTAATACGCCCCAAAGCCAACCAACCAGCCAGCCATCCCTCCGCGTGCTCCAACTTCAAGCTCCTACAGTAGTTCCAGTCACCCACCCATCCACCCTCTTGGAAGGTGGATGCCCGCATCGCATCACCCGAGGTCCTAGCGTCGAAATGACAGCCTCGATGTTAACCGGCAGCGATCGACAGTTCCCCAACCGTCGTCAAGCCAGTTACCGACGCCAATCAGTTGACACCACCAGGTTTGAACTCGGGATATAGGAGCGATGTGTGTGTGTGTGTGGGGGGGGGGGGTTTGTTTGCTCGCACATAGAATGCGGCTCCAGCTTCTGACGATGATTGATGCCTGGGGGGAAAACACACGAGTTCTGTGGTTTTGGACGATGATGGATGGTCCATAATTGCCATCTTTCATCGATCGGTCCAGACCGTCAGACCACGTTGTCAGTTTCCGATCCCCGAGAGGTGTTCGTCACATTCATCCATTTGGGCATACCGTTTCCTTTCTTCTTTTGCGCCGCCAAGCGCGCCGCGGAGTCATCGACTGCACTCATCGTCTCGTCGCCGAGCAGCCTGTCTCTAGTTTCTGCGCCCCGTACATATTCTATGTGTGCCGTGCCACGTAGTTTGGGCTGGGCCGATGCCTCGCCTTCAATGTCGTCCACCACGCAGGAGCGGGACGCCTTTCAAGAGGTCGTACAATCCCAACAATCAGGCGCACCGATGTTCCCTAAGAAAGGCTCGGTCCCGAACATAGACGTCTCTATTATGTAGTGTAGGGTACATTCATTTGGTCCAATGGGCCTCTTTCCAATGCTAATCGAGACGGGTTTCAGTATGCAGGCGACTGACCGGTTCGAACACCCCTTTGCGTGATAGGTAAGCCGAGCATGGCAGGCAGGCAGGCAGGCAGACTCGCAAGCCGTTTGTGGTTCTTCGCTCGGTGGCAGTATCTGGCATCTACCCGCCAGATACAATAACTCCTCAGAGTTCATCGTAACAGACCCAGCACTAGCACGGCTATTACGAGTAACTCGCGTAATATTCGCGGACTTGCACAAGAGACGGGAGCAACTGTCGATTGTTATCTGGATTCGTGTGCTCCCGATTATGGTTGTTCGACTCTGTCCATGAACAAAACATTTTATATTGTCACATGACGCATGTCAAACACCGGGAGACGGGTTGGACCGCTTCCCCAGGCCACAAGAGTCAAGTTCGCATCTTGCTTCCTCGGCCGCTTGGTTGGTCATGGTTCACTGCAGTGTAGATTGAACAACAACACAACCTTTGGCAAAAGCTGGCCAAACCGGCATCTGTTCCGTTCAAGTGGCAGTTCATTCGACCTATTCATCGTACACTACGGCTGCTGGCAGACGAGCATACAACTCGAGCAGTACGGACGTTGGCCATCACGCCCGCATCATTTTCATCCCGACTGGTTTTTTGCCCTCACCATTCTCATGACCCATCATTCTGTTAGTCCCAATAAGTACTCTGATACTGAGATACTGGACAGGGTACAATGCATCTCTAAATGTCTTCCTTTTTTTCCCACCTTTCTGTCAATATACACCTGCTTGTCGGGAAGAGCTCGAGTGGGCTAGACCTGCAGCATCGCTCATGCACAACTATTGCCCGAGTTCTGCGTCTCAACCGAATCCCCAGCTCGAGGGAAACCTACCCAGTCATCAGCGCCGGTCTACCGATGATCACTTCTTCCGGAATACTGTGGGAGACGGGGCACCCGGGACAAAATGGGGAGGGCCCATCTTATCGCCCGCAGCAAGCTCTCTGGAAACCGTTGCCGAGCCTTATTCGACAGTAGCATATGACCTCATGTTCGGCCCGTCGAACTATATCGCAACGGGTATTTGCGTATTGGCACCCTCGCAGTTCCAGACCAGCCAAACAAGCCAGCAGTCATCCAACAACAACAACAACAGCAACAACAACAACAACAACAACCACATTGCTATGCTCATATTGTCCGCCCGCCGCCGCATCATTTCGCCCACGTCGCCAAGCAATTCCGCCCATCTGACTCACCTCGCCAGACGGGAAACGGCCTCATCCGAAGGAGGTGTGACACGCCAACAAACCGTCCGTCCATCGGCCAGTCAGCCACCCACCCATTCATTTATTGATCTATCCAGACAGGACGAGCCAAGACATCAATATCCGTCCCGCTTTCCCGTGATCGCCCCCCCCCCCCCCGAGCCAACTTCCCCTTACGCCCGCAGCCCATAAACTCGTGGCTCTCGAAGCCTAGACCGGACAAAAATAGGGAAAGGGTACACACATCTCGTTGGAACTAGTGTAAAGTATGGCAACGTGGGAAGGCAGCGAGAAAAGCTTCACTGCAGCTTGACGTGTCCGCCTCTTGCCGATATGTGTGTCTGGTCGTCTTTTTGACTGGCCGGCCGGCTGACCAAGTGTCTGCCTGCCGACACCATGCGCAATGCAACGTGCCGAATTGGTACAGCATCAAACAGCTGTTCATACATAAGCACTTACACCCGTATCTCACGGTGGTGGTACACAATGGGCTGGAACAGTTGTGTAGCTCGCAAACAAAAGAACACCGCTCCATTCTCTCGTTTTTGTGCTCTCGCTTGCCTGGTATGTGCTGACCCCGTTCTACCAAGGTCCATCATAGCTATGTAGGTGTATGTACGTCTTAGAAGGTGGCATGAAGGGGCGAATACTTTACTCCGCCCACTACTTTTTCCCCGCCGTATGGCCCATGCTCCGAACCGTGTGATGCTGAAGATGATTCCAATGCTGTCTAAGGAACGGACGGGGGTGTGACCCGACCATGCCATGTGAACCCTCTCCACCAATGCCGTGAAAGTCGACCTGCTTTTCCCCGCTTTCAAAGACAGAGAAAACAACAAGAGAGTCCAGAATGCAATGCTCCCCAACGCCCAAAGGGTTGTCCAAAGACTGGTCGCCATTCGTCAAGATCCATACCGACATACCACCTCGCACACCATACACTTGTTGGTCCGATAGGAGGTCGACTTGTCTATGATAACCGCCGTTTTTCGTCTGTCTACCAGAAGACCTGTCCTCTGTAAATCACCCATCCTCTGACTTTACCGATGGCTCAGTGGTGCGTCGCCTTCTCGACAGTCGGCAACTCCTTGAGCGCCTCGCCGATGATGTTGAGCGCCTTGCGGAGCTCGGTCTCGGAGATGACCAGGGGCGGCGCAAAGCGGATGATGTTGCCATGTGTGGGCTTGGCCTATTGAGAATAGAAACGTTAGTTTTTCAGACTCGAAACGCATTTGCTTAGGATGCCGTGCAACTTACCAAGAGACCCTTCTCCTTTAGCAACAGGCAAAGATCCCAAGCCGTCCTGCCGGCGGCGGCAGACTCGTTGATGACAACAGCGTTCAAGAGTCCTTTGCCGCGCACCAGTTCGATAATGGGCGAGTTGAAGGATCTGATGCCTTCACGGAAGATGTTGCCCAACTTCTCCGCCTTGGCCGTAAGGTCTTCCTCTTCCATAATCTCCAACGCGCGGATCGACACGGCGCAGCCAAGCGGGTTACCGCCGTAGGTGGAGCCGTGCGTGCCAGGCTCAACCACAAGCATGATCTCCTTACTGGACAGGACACAGCTCACGGGGTATAGACCACCGGAGATGGCCTTGCCCAGCGTCACCATGTCGGGCTTGATGCCGGCCCACTGGGAGCACAGCATCCGTCCCGTGCGGCCGATACCGGTCTGGATCTCGTCGCAGATGAAGAGCACGTTGTGCTTCTTGCAAAGCTCGTGTACTCTCTTCAGGTAATCGTCATCCGGCACCACGACGCCGGCCTCGCCCTGGATCGGCTCGATGATGATGGCAGCAGTGTCCTTGCCATGCGCCTCGAAAACCGCCTCAATATCCTCAACGTTGTTGTAGCGAATGGGCTGACCGGTCGACGGGTTAAGGGCTCCGATGTTGGGGACATAGGGACCGTAGTTGTCCCTCGACTCAGGATCGACGGACAAGGAAATGGCCGTCATCTGTCGGGAATGTCATCGTCAGCGCTCGAGGGATCGGTCGCTAGCAGTCGGCCTCGGATTACTCACCGTGCGGCCGTGGAAGTTGTCGTTCACCGAGAAGACGAGAGCCTTGCCCTGCTCAACACCCTTGACCTTGTAAGCCCACTTCCGCGCAATCTTGATGGCCGTCTCGACGGCCTCAGCGCCCGTGTTCATGGGCAGAACCATGTCGTAGCCGAAGACCTGCTTGATCTTCTCTGCCCACTTGGGGAAGACGTCATTGTAGAAGGCTCTCGAACTGAGTGTCAATCTACTGGCCTGGTCGGTCAATGCCTTGACCAGCTCGGGGTGGCAATGGCCCTGGTTAACGGCGCTGTAGGCGGAGAGGAAGTCGAGATACTGATTGCCCTCGGGGTCCCAGACGTGAACGCCACTGGCGCGGGCAAAGACAACGGGAAGCGGGTGGTAGTTGTGAGCAGCATTCTCGTTCTCGGACTTGATCGCGGCGTCGGTAGACGAGGCGTGGTATCTGGAGTCAATACTGCCGTTGGACTGAGGGGCACCGCCGTTTGCGTGGGGAGCCATTGTGTCTGGAAGTTTCTGGGATGTTGTCTTGTTTGACTGAAGATGTACGTGGGAGGATACAGGTGTGTGAGGTTAGTTAGGGGTATCAATTGGGTTGCCAGAGAGTGTGTGCGACTTTGGGACAAGTGGCTATTGAAGTAGAGTTTGTAGGTAGAGAGGGAGAAAGAGAGAGAGGGGGGACATCAAGAGAACGAGGGGCTAATCGCGGGGTCTTAGGTAATTATACCCTGGCGGCCAGCGAGCATCGACCCTTGACTAAAGGACTCAAGGGCGATACGAAAGCAGAAACCGGGCCAACATCCATGACAAGAGGAGGGCGGCGGCGGCGGCGGCGGTAGCAACGTGGGCAAGGATCGAAACAAAGCCCGGAGGCGGACGGGAAGGGGAAATGGGGGAAAAGAGTGTGTCTCTGACTGGCCACAGGCAGAGGAACGAGGAAAACCTGAAGGCAAACCTGGACCATGACCTGGAACCAAACTCTTGGTGTCGGAGTCAGATGGCGCGCCACTATGCCTCTAAGTGCAGGTATGTTCCCCTAAGCGCAGGTATAAGCGGCTCAAGTGGGTGAGTGGGCAGGATGACGCCCGAGGGGACCATGTAAGGGAAGCCATCCCGGTGCCATTTCTAGTCACATGGGTGGTGACTGGGAGGGGGGGTGCGGCCGAAGGAAAGCGGTGCGCTCGGTGATATTTCGTCCTGGAGTAAGGATCTCGTAATGGATAGGAAAAGGTACGGGTTGCTCGGGTTTGCTGCGGGGAGAATGAGGGTTGGAGAGATACCAACAGTCGAGCATTGGTGGGTGAGACTGGGTGGAATGTTGCGAGGCGATGGAAGGTGAGATCCAACCAACAACCACCTCTTGCCAATGGGGGCGGGGCTAGAGGAACGACACAGGGACGGGAAAGGCAGTCGGCAGCTATGACAGAGTTGCTAGAGGACGGAAAGGGAGGGGAGACGCCGATAACGGGCATCTGTGCTCAACATTGGAGAGGCACAGCAACAAGTGAATGTCGTCTGCATGCCTATCTATGCTATCATTTCTTGTCATTTCAAATATGCAGGCCGTTCAAGCCGTCGGATAGTGTAGCGATATGTCAATTCAAGGCCGCATCATTGGAAAGAATGAACCGGCCAAGCCATGGAGACGTGAGACTGACTAACTGACAGAGAAACAACCAAGAAGAACGAGGAAAGTCCAAGTCTCGTCCAATGACGACGTGTCTATTTCTATTTCCGCTGCTCGGAACCAATGGGATAGCTCATTAAGATGGAGGACATAACAAGGATCCAATGGGAGGCTGTCACTATCCTCAGACAAGTGGAAACATCAAAGAGTGATGTAGAATCGTGCCTGAAAACCAAGGTTCTGGGTTAGGTGGTCTCAGGCTTTTTCGGCGACAGCGACTCTCGATGAAGTCTTCAGTGTTTCTTAGTGGCCAGTGACCAGGAAGCAACTGCCTGTCAATGAAACTTTAGCGCTCTGCATCCCGTCTCGACATTCCATTAGCGATCTTAGGAAGAGGGTCCGGCCCGGCATCACCACTTTTTTTTCCTCTCCTTTCTTTACAGGTCCGGCCCCGGCTGGCGACGCAGAAAACGAGACAAGCGAGGCCTGAGCTCATCCAAGAGTCACATCACCATCAACCACCACTGACACATCATACACACCATTCGCACCGCACACGGACACGCCTGACTCGTCAAATTGGTGTTACTGTCATTCATGCTTCGCCCCGTGACACTGGGCATTAGCGCATCTCTTGTCTCTTTCCCGCCCGACCGATGATTACGCAATAGCTTCCCTCCTCCGTCCGCCGTCAACCGTCCACCGTCCACGGGCAACAACAGCGAACCCCCGCCCCTGGCCCCCCCCCGTCTACCGCTCTTTGCCCTCCCTTCGCCGCTGCCGCCGCCGGCCACCAAGGAGGAGGGGTGTCCACGCTTTCTCCACAATGGCTTCCGTCGGCTCCCCGCTCGCCCGCCCCGAACTCCTAATGGCAGTTCGTAACGAGCACAACAAGCCTGCCGTATTCCGGTCCCTCCTCGTCATCCGTCTCCTCAATGCCTGGTGGGTCCTTACCTTTTTCCAGCCCGACGAGTACTTCCAGGCCCTCGAGCCCGCCTGGCGCATGGCCTTTGGCGAAAGCGGCGGTGCGTGGATTACTTGGGTGAGTTTCTGGAATCACTGCGCTCTCTCCTCTCGTCATCGATTGATCTGTTTCCTCGTCATGCCCTTTTCCCCTCGGCCGGTTGCTGACTTGGACAGGAATGGAGGAACCAGCTCCGCTCCTCGCTGCATCCCGCCCTCTTCGCCGGCGTTTATTACCTCGCGGATTTCGTCGCCCGCCCGCTCCCGTTCGCCAGGCCATGGCTCCTGCTCGCCGCCCCGAAGGCCGCTCAGGCTGTCTTCGCTGCCGCCGGTGACTGGTACACCTGGCAGCTGGCCGTAAAGATCTACGGTGCCGACAGCTCCATCTCATGGTTTGCTGTAAGTCAAATTCCCCATCCCGAGCCGTGTTGACGGTGTGCATGGCCCGAGAGATCTGCCAACACTAACTTTAATTAGCTATTTATGAGCATGTTCAGTCCTTTCCAATGGTACTGCTCGACGAGAACATTCTCCAACTCGCTAGAGACCACCCTCACCGTCATGGCCCTCAACTACTGGCCGTGGGAGCTCCTCGGTGAAAGCAGGCCCGAGAAGGAGAATCCCAAGCCTGCAAAGTCAATTCTGCACGCACCAGGAGTACTGATGAGGTACGAGTCTTACATACCGATTTGATTGAATTGCCTACCTAGGAAGTCACTCACCGAGACTCACACAGCCTTCGCTTATCCCTCACCCTCGCGGCCGTCGCTGTTCTGCTTCGCCCAACCAACGTGATTATATGGGCAACAGTCGCAATAGCCACACTGGCTCGGCCCCTCTCCACTCGATCCTCCGTCCTCACGGCGCAGACATTCCTCATTCTTATTCGTGAGGCCTTCTTATGCGGTACCGTCGTGATCTCCCTATCTCTCGCCTCGGACCGTCTCTACTTTGGCCACTGGGCCTTCCCGCCCTACAAGTTCCTCTACTTCAATCTCTCACAGTCCCTCGCTGTCTTCTACGGCCGCAATGACTGGCACTATTATCTGTCTCAGGGCCTGCCTCTCCTCTCCATCGCCTACCTCCCCTTCGTCCTCGCTGCCCTCTACCGCCCGCCGTCGACGCCATCCGAGATCCGCACCCAAACTCTCAAGACCCTTTCGCGGATAGTTTACGTCGTTATCGCGACGCTCTCCCTCGTCTCTCATAAGGAGGTCCGCTTCATTTATCCCCTCCTCCCGGTTCTCCATGTCCTCGCCGCCGCGCCCTTGACCAGCTTCTTCACCTCGCCGGCCCCATCGCCAACCCCCAAGTCCCCGCTCCCCAAGCCCAGACTCCGGCACAAACGCCTTCTAACCTTCGCTCTGGCCCTACACGCTCTCCTTTCCTTCTTCCTCACCCTGCTCCACCAGCCCGCACCCCTAACCGTCCTTGCCTTCCTCCGCAACACCTACTCCCGACTCCACACCGCAACGTCCGACTTCTCCAGCCCCATCTCCGTGGCCTCGGCCGTCGCGAACTCCTCGTCAGAGGAGCTCTTCGCCCTCTTCCTCATGCCATGCCACTCGACCCCCTGGCGCTCACACCTGATCTACCCGACCCTTCGTGCCCGCGCCTTGACCTGCGAGCCGCCGCTCCACACAGCCCCCAACACCCCGGAGCGCATCGACTACCGCGACGAGGCGGACCGCTTCTACGACGATCCCCAGCATTTCCTGGCCACTGAGATGTGGCCAGTCGCCGCAAAGCACACAGGTGACCCCGACGCAGACATAAACGCGTCATTGGCACCGTCCATAAAGGCCGAGGACATCCCTCGCTACATCGTCGGCTTCGAGGGCATCGAGCCGTGGCTCCTTGACTTCTTTGACGGGCCCCGCGGCCGACATTTTGGCGTCCGCCCGAAGCGCGTCTGGCAAGGTTGGAACGGCTTCTTCAATGAGGACTCCCGGCGACGGGGGAAGATCGTTGTCTGGGATACGGGCCTTTACACCACCGTTTCATGACTTAGTGCAAGAGTCGCCCCTTTCAAATCAGGAGTGAAAGCCAGGCGGGTGCCCCAGTTAAAAAGCGTAATTCGGCCCTGGGGTGTGTAGCCGACCCCGTCCTTCAACGGTATAATACTGTACATATATGTACCATACAGACAAATGTATCATACGCACAAACGGACCAGTCTCTACACCAAAGTGGTCAACTCAAGGCGCTGAACATCTGTGTCCCACAAAACGAGCACGTACTGAAGAATGCGATGACGCATAGGTCGGTTCGATATGCGTTGGGAATTCTGCACACACAGAACTAGAGACGCGCGGTTCATAATGGCCACTCTTGATGAGGATTTTCAAAAGTCCCTTCTTTTTCAAAGATCATAAATACCACATCAAATCCCATGTAACCTTGTAAGGGGAATAGGCCACACCGGGCAACGCCTACTTGACTGAGACCCCTTCATAGCGAGCGAGCCCGTGGGCAATGCATCGCTTTACACCAAGCCAGAGAGAGAAAGAGAATCGAACAACTCCGTACGTCATGGTTCGCACAGCACACATATGCCTCCCTTTTTATTTCGACATGGAACATTGTATCTGGAGTGGCCTCATGCTTGGGCTTCCCTCCTTCCCTGGTTTCGAACCCTGGAAGCACATTGTCATGTCCAAGTGACGCTATTTGCTCTCCAAAACTTAGCCTCCCAAACAATAACACCAAGCGTTTCGTATTTTCAACTTTGAAGCCGTCATGACTGCCGTGTTTCTTCCGATAGGGGTTGCTGCGGCGGTGCTAGCTCCGGCTGAGATGCTGCTGCTAGTTGAGATGCTGCTGGTGGGGATTGCGCCGGCTGAGGTGGTGACGGTCGGGTCACTGCTGGCTCGGCTGCTGCCGTTGGAGCTGGCACCATTGATGCTGGTGCTGCTAGCGGGAACGATGTCTGTTGTGCCGATGTCGACGCCGGCACTGGTGGCGCTGGGGGGGCAACTGACGGTTGAGCCTGTGCCGGCTGAGCTTGTGTCGGTTGAGACGGAATCGGTGGCACAGGCGCCGGATGATCATTTTGCGCCTTCTCATCGGGCTCTCTCCGGATTTCTAGGCTCTTGCCCCTTCCCGACATGATGCTAGAGCCGCCGAGAGAGGACTGCCGATCTGCCGGGGGCGACTTATTTCTCCTTTGCTCCGCGCTTTCCTTGGCCTCTCGGTATTTGTTCTTAATCCAACCGATGGGGCCCTTGGATTCGTCTTTGCCGTCCTTGTCGCGGGATTCATGACTGCTGTGTGCCTCGGCAGCGTGGAACCCAGTCTCGGAGCTCTCGCCGGTGAAGCTTTTACGTGGTTTGTATCCACCACTTCCAATCGAGGTGACGCTGACATCGGCATTGTCGTTGGATCCGAAGGCTAGACGTGGCGACGTGATTGAAGGGTGATGTTCGTGGCCTCTTTGCCGCGACAATCTCCATCGCCTTTTCTTATCCTTCTCCGGCTCATTTGCATCTGCCGATGCCGTCATGATAGACTCCTCAGTCTGATCAATGTCAGAACCTTCGTTAAATGACGAATGGAGAGATGTCGGGGGGGACTTTTTGCCCTTGAGCGTCTGCTCAGGGTGCAAGGTGCTGCTGGAAGGGACCTGTGATGCGCGTGGGGTGGGTTCTGATGGCGTTTCAACCGAGTTGGATTGCTGACCGACTGGGACGGCTTCATCGTGCTCGGGTATCGGACCACCCACCAGGTCCATGGGATTAGGGGCTTCAACGCTAGGGGACACAGCGGCTGAGTGCGTACCGGCCAAAGATGCAGCCGAGCTTTGAGCGCTCGGGTTCAAACTTCCAGGAATCCGCTTCTTCTTCAACTTGTTCGGCTGCCTCTTCTCGCCCTCGCCTGTGGGAGATCGTTGGAATATGCTCGGGAGGCTTCGATCCTTCATGGGGGTCGTCATCTCATTCGGATCGAGCAACCTCTCCTGACTCCGGCCTGCCATGCCGGCAGCAGAAGGAGCCAGGCTGGACGTGCCAATCACAGCTGGGGCATGTGAGGCAGTTGAGGTGGTAGGGGACTGATCAGGAATCTCGACCATCTCCTCCGTCGTCGCCGGGATCATGGGCTCGCGAGGGGACGAGCCGGGGATAGGCGAGGCGTCACGTCTAAATCTACCCGTCTGGAGAGCGGGGGACTTCTTGGAGGGCACGGTGTTGCTCCTGCCGAGTCCACTGTTTGGCGTCGGGGCGAGAGCAGGGCTGTTGGGGGTAGTAGATCCCTCCTGGTGGGAGTGCCGCGAAGACGTTGACCGATTCCTCCTGACCATGCCTTCTCTTCTTACACTCTCGGCGCCAGCGCTTGCATTGGACGCAGAACGGCCCAGACCCGACTTCCTGTTAGGGTTAGGAGTTACTGGCCCACCCGCAGCAGGGGGTGTGCCTTTTTCGATCAGCTGCTTTGTCTTCTCGTCTGTTGCCGTACCCTGCATTCCAATCAAGAAGTGGTCCTGGTTTTCAATGAGGAAAATGAGGACGCATTGGTTCAGACGGTACTCCTCTGGCGCCATGGCGTGTTGCGGGTGTGAGAGCATGCCGGGTTGAAAGATGGCAGCGAGGTTCTGGGAATTCATTCGGTTCTCTTCCGACTTAGCGGCGAAAACTGCCAACAGATCCAGGATGTAGAGCAACAGCTGTCGGTTCAGCGGCGGAAGCTCAGTGATGAGTTTTTGGTACTTGACAATGGCAGCCTGCTCGTCAAAGTTCTCCACGAATTGGGGTCCTTCGGCATCACCAACAGCCTGTCTAGTGGCGCCTCGCAGCGGCTCCCGGAATTTCTCGTACAGGTCCAACGGCACAACTGGTTCGGGCAGATCGTTCAGGTAGCGTCGGAGGACGTTGGCCGCATCGTGAACGGTGTAGTTATCCCAAACAAGGCCCTTTCCATAGCGGTCGGGAGAATCGAAGATTTGCTTTAGTTCCTTGATGCGCTTCTCGGAGCCGCTGAGACGAAAAATACCCTCTACTGCCGTGGCTGGAACGGAACGTGAGCAGGCGAAAATTTGCCCCAGGGTGTTGTGTACACTTACCCTTTTCCTTCAAAAACACGCCGCACTTGGCTACAACGATCGGTACGTAGCCATAAATGTAGCTTTTTCCGTTCTCATCGACAAGGGAGATGGCAACGTTGGCATAGGTGATACTCTGGCGGAGAGGAACGCCAAAAATGCCATGTGGTCGGTTATCTGCTAGAGAATGGTCAGCACCTGAAGTGGTAGCAGTGGTTGTCATAGTTGCGCGGATCCGCTTGGCGCACTGGCGCACAGGCGTAGCGATGGACAGGGACAGCCTGTTGAGCACACAAGCCAAGCTGAGGGTGGTAGGCGGCGTCGCATCACTTGAAGCACAGGCTCTGGGTAAGACAGGGTCGGCGAGCTCAACGATGTAGGCGTCTTGCAGCATGAGGACAAGGCTCAAAGGCATGGTCGAAGTATCGATTGCGTAGTCGACGTCTTCACTGAAGAGGGGTTGCGTTGGGGGCGAAGAATGCGATGCGAACACAGAAGGGGTTCTACCGTGTTGTTCTTGATGCTTCGAGGGCAGCTTGAAGCCTTTCCACCACGATTTCAGGTCTCTCTTGTTCGGAGTCGAAGGCCCAGCGGGCGCGGTCGAGGTACTCGTGGGCTGCAAAGCCTGGTTGGGGGGAGGAACAGCGGACGTCATCGCAATGACGGGGCGCAGGTGGTCGGAGCTCAATTATCGTGTTGTTGCCAGCGCTCCTGGTGATGGTCGGGGAAAACGGGGGGAGACACGATGAAGGTATATCAGGCAGCGTAGAACGACAGTAGTCGAGCGACGACGAGGAAGAACAAGAAGGGTGCAGAAAGCAGACTCGGTGTCGCCAGTGATCGTTCTTTTGGGTCGGTTGCTTGGCCGGTTTGGTGGTGTTTTGCACTGGGTTAGGTTGCTAGGTATGTATTGGATGTGAGCATGCGCTAAGAGAGGATGCGAGCGCAGGCGGTGATTGGACGTGGGGTTTCTTTTGGCGCGCAAATGCTTCTTTGTCGAATGGAGCGATCTGTCGGTGGTCTCGAGTTTCCACCTCTTTTCTTCCGTCTCTCTCTTTCTCTATCTCTGAATGTCTAACGCGAAAAAACTGCTGTCGGTGTCATGAGGATGTTCTGGTAAAGATGAGCAGGTAGGTGGATAGATGCGGGCGACGGTGGGAGCGAACGACGGGAAAAGAGCGTCGGTGTACTGGAGGTGAGATGATGGCCGAAGTGACTTTGAGCAGCCTTGATTAAAGACAGCGAGCGGTGGGCGACGATGATGCAGCGCTGGAAGAGGGGGGGGTGGAAGTTGGTCAGACACGAGCTGCGCGTTAGTGGGATTCTAACGATGGACAATGAAAGCGAGTGACGTTTCCGAACAATGGACGCGACGACGACACGAATCGAATGTCGTGGTCGAACGTCGGTTGAATGGCGACGAGGACGGAAAAGAAGAAGAAAGTTGTTTTCCCCTGAGGAGAGAGTTTGGTTTAAGGTCAGGTGGAAGAGAAGGAGGAGGATTGAGGTATGTGCACTCGAGGCGAGGTAAGGTGGGAAGGGTGGGAAGGTGAGTAGGTAGAGTGCCTAGGGTACCTAGGTAGGGACGGGGTAGGTATGGTGAGGTAGAGGTGAAGGATAATACTGTAGCTAAGGCATTCGTAGAATTCGAAGAGAGGCCCGCCCAGGTAAAGTGGACGAAGGGGAGGGAGGGGGAGATGCAGGTGCGGGTGCAGATGCCAGTCCAAGTTACAAAGGTCCAGGTCCAGGCCAGATCCAGGTCCAGGTTTAGGTCTAGGTCCAGGTCTAGGTCCAAATGGTCTGTTAGGTCCAGGCCGGGCGTCAGTGTAATGTGGGTGTGCGTAAGGGCCAGGAAAGGTATGGGAGGTGCTGAAATGTATGTACGGCGCAGTGAAATAGAGAGAGAAAGAGAGAGAGAGAGAGTATGTGTGTGTGTGTGGTGAGTTAGTTGCCCCGGTCAAGCAAAGGTCGACGAAGTGGCGTGTACGAATAGAGGGAAGCATTTGTGCCCCAGGACGGTTAGGTGAGGCAGGGTACGTGGGCGGAAGAGGATGGGCAATCGTTCCAGTAAGTGGCCAGTTTGAACAAATGAGCGAAGCGGTGCGGCGGTGGCGTCCACATCCAGAGGTTCTCTGATGTGGTAGCATAAGATGCCGGACAAACAGGGCAAGTATGTATGGACAAGGCAGCCGACTACGCAGACGACCACGACGAAGATGACCAGTAGCAAAACATTAACAACACAGCCAGCGACGGCGGCAAACAGACACTGACAGACTGGCCGGCACAGGATGGATAGCCCAGGACGAGACAACAGGGTTGTTGCGGTCAGGTGGTCGGGTAAAGACGCTTGTGAGGGATGCCGTAAGGGTGTCGTAGGGGGGACGATACCGATGATATCCCCAATGGCAAGGCCTCAACGTCGTTCAGATGGGTTGGCGCTGGGCTGAGGTGGTCGTCGTCGGATGGATTTGGTGATGGCCCCATTGAGGGCAGGGCAGGGACGCTGGAAGAGAGCGAGAAACAGAGGGGGGTTCAGGGGGCCGACGGGGGGGTGGAAACGGAAGAGTGGGAACGGGAGTGGAAACGGCTATCGAATAAAAAGTACCTTAAGCAACAAGGGGAACTTGGTAGAGGCGCAAGTACTTCTCTCCAAGACAGGTTCCAACCCTTCGCCAGGGTGGAGAGAGAAGACTCGTCGAGGCCCAAGGCCTGCAACGGACAAAGTGTGCTACTGCTGCGCAGTTACGTGGGACGTGGGACGTGGGACGTTGGGATGGGTGAATGGGTGCTCTGGGTGTCGCCGGCCGCTTCTGTTGGCTGTCAGTGGCTGTTCGTCCCTTGTCGCTGGAGTCTTTTTGCCTTTTCAAACGGCACGGAGGCTGGCCCTTGACGATCCCAGGACACAAGGTGCAAAGAATCAGTGGACCGGGGGGGGAGGGGCGCATTGTCTTGCTGCACTTGTCCACTGGAGCCGCTGACACGCCGCAAGTGGATGGATATGGGCGATGGATGACAGCGCAGTAAGGTTTCGGGGCCTGTGTTGTCCATGTCCATGCATGTCCATGCCAATGTCCACTTGCACTGAAGTGAGGAACCGGGTGAGTGAGGACAAAAGGAAAGGAAGTCGAGACAGAAAAGGGTGGCCCTGCCGCCACGAGGTCTCACTCTCAGCGAGATGAGTAATTGTGACTGGCGAGGTGCAAGTGGAGAATCGTGCATCTACCAAACTAAATAGTTGGCCATAGGTAGCGTAAGTATCCGTAGAATCAATATATCAATCAATCTTCCACAGAATCTAATAAAGGGAAAAGTGGCTTCGTCGCACACTCCCGATGGGTAAGCTTACGCGCCGAGGTACTTTGCAGCATCGACCGAGCGCCAGCATGCGTCATCCCTATAAATTACTCCGTACATGACTTTGCAAGGCCTTACAAAAATGCTTACATAGGTAGGTTGGTAGCATTGAATTGGACGAACTTAACCGTACGACGGCAAGGCCGCCCCGCCCCTGTTCCCTTCTTCAGCCCCGGCCGTCATTCAACGCCTCGCACGAGTCAAGCCTTCTCCAGCATGGCCGGCGCAGAGTCGCAGGCACATAGAGGCGGGGGCCCTCCTTGAAAGCTTACCTACTCTACACATTGACCTTCGTTCACGTCGTCTCAGCAGCTGCGCCGGGCCACCTGACGGCCGAGTTGGTTCGTTCATGGTTGTTGCCCGTTGGGACCTGAAGGATGCCGTGGGCTTACCCCCACTTGAGCAGCTCACCGGAGCTTGGGGCACCCAAGCACGAGCTGAGGTGGAAGGTGGGAGGCGGGAGTCGTCAAATTTTGAAATTGGGTAAACAAACCATTGCTCCAGTCGAGTAAACAAAACAAAGCCACCGAGAGAGGAGAGAGAAACAGAGAGAAACAAGGGTGAACAAACACAAGTGCAGGGAGCAATGTCCCGTAACTACAAAAAAATCCCGTCGCAAGCCAAGAGCTCGGATCGGGAAAGTCCAATTTAACTTGCAGCCGTGGACCGGCCATCAACGATGCCTCATGCGCTTCTTGCGGTCCCGTGTCGTGATCCAGACGTTTCGATTATCGGGGTGTGCCGAAACCCCCTCGTGCTGATGAGGGAGTTTGTGAGATGATTACTAGGGGGGGCTGTTCAAATAAGAGTACAGATAAACGCAAGGAAACCTGCCTTGTCGTCCGTTCGTCTCAATACCGTCCAATCCGGCAGCAACTGGCAGACGCACCCCCAGACCACCACCACTATCCATCCACCCATTCTTTCCTTCTCAATCATTTCCCATTTCCCATCTCGACTGGCCGAAAATGTAAGTGCGTTTTGGCGTGCAGCAGAAGCAGCATGACGGTTCATCGCCCATTGACTTTGGAGTTTGTGGCATCCTCGGCCGCAGTTTCCCAACTGCAGCATCCGACGCCATGCGTGATCCCCTAGCACAATACATCTGCATCTTGTCTCTCAACTTGTTTCCGGTTCTATCCCGCCATCCTTTTGCAAGTTGCCGCCCTGCGTGTCTCACACATCTACGTCTTTCTTTCTTTGTTGGTCTATTTTTGTCTCTCTTGCCTTATGGGGCTGGGCAGACGTCCTTCCTATGTCGGCCTACGGGCTCGGCTCGCGTTCCAAATCCCTGGGCAACCTGCTTTCGGCCGGTGCATCTCCTGTTGGTCGTTAAGCTAGGTCGTAGACTCACCAGATCCGGGTACAATGCCTTGATCAACGCTGCAAAGTGCGACCGCGGCTACATCATCGTTTTCTCGGCCCGTCAGCTTCACGCTTCTGAACAAGAGTTCGTCGCTTCTTGACCATCGGGTCGCAGCCCGTATCCTGGTTCAGACCCGAACTCCTGTCTCCAAAAGGGCAGAAGCCGCTGTCGATCACCTCGCCAGCGCCGGACACTACTGTGTAAGTCTCCCGTCGGATGGAACTATACCGGTGCGGTCATACCCTGCAGCCAGGAGCTCGACCGACAACGTCGGGTATTCAAGCAGCGAGCGGCGCGACCTGACTCTGACAGCATGTACTGCAAGGCTCTGCTCTGCATCTTGGTCCTGCCCTGCGCCGTCCGAGGCGCTACTGTCTCTCGCACGTCCGCTCTCACGACGACGGCTCTCCAAGAGGCACAGTTCGTCCCGGCCGTCGACCCGTCACTCTGTAGCTAGACACCTACCATACCACTTCAAGCTTCGACTCGCAGCACTCACCCGCGACCCAGGCTGGCTTCCTGGCCCCGGCCGCATCGTGCCCTTTCTGCCTTCATAGTACCCAACACAGCACCTCGGCCAAGGCTCCAACCACTAACGATCATTTCGGCAGCTTTGATGGACAGTGTTTCGCGAGACAGTACGAAACAGAACCCAAAAGGCGCTTCTCCAGCATTTGGCTTCAGTCTTGGGGCTCTGAGTCACTGACAGCTGCCTGCGATACTGCGTACCTAGTTACTAACCCGGTAGGCGCAGAAAAGCAAAGCGACCCAAAGCAACCCAATTTAACTAACAATAACCTCCACCGAGCCCAGATGCTGGATCTTGCCGAACTTCCATCGGTCGACTCCATCGGTCCAACGACCAGCCATTCATCTGTCCTCCCCCATGCGGCCATGCCCCATGCCAATCCCATCTTCAGGGACTGGTGGATCACGGTGGCTTCCGGATACTCTGTCGATACTTACCGCCCAAAACTATCCCCAGCCCCCATGCGGTACTCCGCGGGTACTTTGTACATCTGACATGACTACCCGTTTGCATCTCTGTGTATCCGTATCCGTAGTGTAATGTTCCACTCAAGGCTCCCACCCCCACAGCTACCCAATGACGTCGTGCACCTCCCGGCGTCGACGACGACCATACTACCGTAGCCGTCCCCGCCAAGTTTATGTTGACGGTCTTCAGTGCTTGAAAGAGCTTGCTGTCCCGACGCCCTTCCCGGCTTCTGTTGCAGTATAATGTGTTACTGCCACCGTACAGCACAGTACAACCACGCCACACTCTGCGAATACGTACCCGTCGTCAAGGACCCCTTCGCAATGCCATCAAGCCTGCTCCAGCCTACTCCAGCCAATGCCGGGTTCATCCCGTTTCCAAAATTAGCACCGAATCCTCTTTTCTTTCCATCATGCAGGGACGCACAGCGCCCGTTTCCCCCTCCCCAAGTCAGAATGTCGTCTTATCTTGCCTCACCCGGACTTGTTTTGTGGTTGTCCAACGATGTGAGAGTGGCATTTGCGGAGAGGATTCGCCTCCGACGCGTCGCTGGCATCATTCTTGTGGCTGCAACCGCACCTCGCGTTACTCTACTGTATCCGTCCTGACAGGTCAACCGAGCTCTAGGGGTGGCGCGGAGTCATGGAACTTCGTCATCCAGCCGGCTCAATCACTCGCCTGAATTCGCCTAAAGGCAGGAAGATCCATACGCCCTCGTCGCTCGCATCGTCACTTTTTTCCCCCCACGACAGCCTCGTGGTTACTTCCGAGAGGAGATGGATTTTCGCCCACCGACAACTCGACTGCATGAAGATGAAACAAGCTAACCGTCAAAACGGAGGGAGGCTCCTTCTCCTTGGATATGGTCAAGTTGTGCCTGCAGGGCTGAGATGCGATAGCGACATTCACCAGCCCATTCGAGCCGCCATGACAGCTTCACCAACGGCGAATCCCACACATCAACCCTGTTGCGGGAACCAGAAGCGCGGGGTATCAGGTAGGAGATGATGAAACGGAGGGCATAGTCACGCTGTTCCTACATCACGCACGCATGACTTGTTTGCGACAGTCCGCTGACTCCTTTCGAGAGGGCTGCTTTGTCCGTAATGTGCCAAATGTGGAGGTCCGGAGCCGTCGGGGGAAGTCATCAACTTGGCGGCTTGGATCGTGTGGCTTGCAAAATTGGCAAATTTCCAGGTTTCTTCGACAGCGTTTCCTTCCCTCTGCCCCTCCCCCTCTCTCTCTTCAACATGTGTGATATTGGACCTACAGGTACTTTTTTCTTTGGGGGGGCGGGTTTGCACATCCGGGAGGGGTCTTGCTCGTTCACGGAGGCAACAACGGACCACCCTCCGATCCTCGTTCATGTGACAATGAGGGGCCCCGACACCAGGCGCTGCCTTCGCCGGACGAGAACTCATCACGAGGCACCTTCGGGCGGCACCGCATCGGAGTGGGTTGCTGCGGGATGGCAAAAGTCCAGCTGAGATTGCTGAGAGTCGCTCGCCCTGTGTGGGGACGGGGGGTTCCGGCTCGTAACGCACTCACGTAGTTGCTTGAACCCTCAATGCGCAGCATTGACAGATAACCTCTCACCGATTGCGATGTCTGATAGACACGGACAAGCTGTCGGGTTCAATGCAAGCCTCTCGTGATGTTCTAGTGAGGGATATTTGGCGGTACCATCGCACCATGTCTAGGACCTGTACGATAGGTCTCAAAGAAAACAAATATGCGGGACACGACGGAGGAGAAGCAACAACTCGGCGCATACAACCCCCAAGGCTTTGCCCAAACTTGACGGCATCAAGTCGATCTGATTGAGTGCCCAAAAACGCATAAATCTGATGTTGGAGCTGCGTGACTCGCCGAGGAAATTTTTGAAGCCACCGAAACGACGTACTTAGAATCAGCCTCAGAGGTGGCAGTGGACTCAGACGTCTCGTCTGACATTATTGGGTTTCCAACACTGGCCGCTGGCGGTTCAGGTTGGACCAGTTGATGTAGAAGTTGTCACCGTTGTGAATGTGGTCCGTGCATCGGCACTTGGAGGGGGAGCTTCAGCCACGGTGGCTTGGCCATGCGACGACATCATCAGCTTCAGACACATGTCCACCCGGCATTTTTCCCAGACTTTCGACAAGAAACGCCCTTTGTATCGCCCAAAACAACAAATAATACGGCAAAACATCGATCACAATGGCTCGCTTACCGACAGCGTTTCCGTATGCGCACAGCACAACCCCCGAGAAGGGCGCGGCCGAACTAAGCCAACTCCTTCGTCGACTCGACCAGACCATCCTCCACGCCGACCAGGACCGCGAGCGCAGGTTGCGGTCTAGCGAGTTCGAGCGGGCGAGGCTGAACTCTGTATGATTCCGATCTATCGTCGATGATACCGAACACAGGGACTAATTTCTTGTTTTCTTCCAGAACCTCGACTATGCGCGGAGTCTTCTCACAAGAGTCGAGCAGGAAGCCATACATGTCAAGCTTCTCTCTCGGAGGCAGGACATGCAGGCCGACCTGAACCGTAAACGCGAACTTCTTGAAAGACTGGTGGATAGGATGCATGATCTCGAACAGGTGCGTCGCGTTGACCCGCTGGTGGGCACTCAGGCAGACAAAACGAAGGCTAACGCTTGCGCCATAGTTGCACGAGGAAGACGACGACAACAGCTCCGACGGCGAGGATATCTTGGCCGACATTATCCCCACGCCGAGCGAAAGCATGGACTCTCGGTCGACCGATATACCAACAGAAGACACAGGCGACCAAGATAAAGACGAAGAACCCGAGACACCCAGCCTTCCCCCGCCCGTCTCAGCGCTGCCAAAGGAACCCTCACAATCATTTGCAGCGGCCACGACTTCAGAACCGGAAATTTCGACATCACATCAATCAAAAACAACCACCGAAGCAGGGACAACAACAACCCAGTCCCTCCGTTCCCGCGGCCCCGCACGCCCTGACTCACCCTCGGCGACAACGACAGCGACAGCGCGCGCAGCCCTTTTCGCCTCCCGTCGCTCCAACACCGTCAAGTCGACAGTATCGGCCCCAGCCTCATCAACGGCAACGGCCGAAGCGATCCTGGATCACCAGCGCGCGGAGCAGGATGCGCTGTCCGAGTCGATTTTGAAGATGGCCAGTGCGCTCAAAGCCAGCTCGCAGAAGTTCTCCAACACGCTCGAGCAGGACAAGAATGTCGTCTCACGCGCGGCCGACGGGATGGACAAGACGGAAAGGTCGATGGACGCCGCGAGCCGGAGGATGGGCACGTTACGGAAGATGACGGAGGGTAAAGGGTGGTGGGGCCGGATGATGCTCTACGCATGGGTTTACGGGCTAATGGTTGCGTTGATTTTGTTGGTGTTTGTGATGCCCAAATTGAGGTTTTAGGTGATGAGGGGCTGCTTCCCGTCATGACAGAGGCAAGAGGCGGGTTTACGATACGATCACTCCCCCGGGGTCGGGCATGAAGTCGGCGGAGGCTCGTGTATCAGGCATGGCATGAGCGACAACTCGGAAGACAGAACAGCATTGGGCCAAAGACAGACTCTTCTGTCGATCATTGATTCATTCGTTCGTGTATGGCTCAAGCTTGTGAAAACGCCCAAGCATGCTGACATTACCCTCGCTAACGAAACCAGACCGTACACAATGCGAAAACCATTACCACGAAACCCTGAACCAGAACCAGGTCGACGACTTTGGTTCCTACGGATGACGGCGCGACGGTCACTGTCGGGGTTTCCGTGCAAGCCGGCGTAAGCGGGGCGGAATCGGCCGAGGTCGCAGACGGGGTGGGCCGAGTCGTGGCAGATGAGGTTCTGGAACTGCTGGTCGCCGCCGTCGTCAAGGGCGGATCCGTCACGAAAGAAGGCCATCTCTCGGTGGCGAGTTGCACGATGCACTTTGTGCTGAACTCGGTCCCGCGACAGACCAGGCCGCTTTTCTGGGACTGTCCCGCGGCGCCTTGCAGTAGAGTCCCGCATACCGGAAGGTCTGTGTCGCTGCTCCGGACGTCAGCATACATGGTCGCGACAGTCGACACGACTTGATCCCCGGTCGAATAGTATATTAGATAAGGTGGGGAGGATCAAACATACCAGCAAAGCGTCTTTGAATTCGATGAGAGGCTGCTGGGCTTGCAAGAAAGGGCGGTAGGCCCCAGACAGCTGGTGTATAACCCTCCACAGAGCCACTTCCCCGTCTGTCGGCAGGGGGATTCAATCGGTCCGGTACCGCTGCACGTAACCATCGCAAGCTCTGTATGGATCACGTTGTCAGTTTATACTTCTTCTCTCCATCATCGGCGAACATGTTCCGACGAAAGTGGACGAAGCTGGAAAGGGGGCGGGATGAAGATATGATGACCAACTCTCTTGGGCTACGAACTACCCACAGGTTTCTTTTCCCGGGTCCCGGACGTCATGAGAGGAGGTTGAGGTCGTTTTCGGATCGTGTTCCTTTATGTCCTGCTCCAGTCGCGGGCTTGAGGCGCCGGTCGGCAACGGCAGGTCGAAGCTGATGTGGACCTCTTGCATCAACACCGTTGCAGAGGAGAAGAGGAAGCCTCCGAGAGCGAGAAGAGCCAGCTGAAACTGCATCGCGGGGCGAGGAGAGCCGTATGGCCGAAGGAGGGTACTTTCGCGGGTTATGGACTCGGTAATGACAAGAGATCGTAGAGAAGACCTGGGAAAGGTCGCAAGACAATCTGCCACCCGAGAGACGATACTGGAGAACGCTGATATAGATCGAGTGCGCCCTGATATCATGTCACCTGGCGTTTGCCGCGATCGACCTTCAGCTTCGAGGGCAAGGAGAGTCGCTTGTATCATATTTCTCGGGGTGGAAGAGCAAACATGCTCTGTCATCGCACAAACGGTATCCTTGCATGCACTCGAGCCCAGAGGGCCTGAAAGAATAAGCATTGTCTCTGGGTCGCGGATGATGAGCCTTCTCGCTTGCAAAACCCTTGATTATGTTTGACACCGAATTGCAGCATTGTATTACGCGAAGGCTTTGCGAAACACCACCAGTCCAAATGTTTTGCCCCGGGCTTTGACGCGGGACGACAGATTGCCCAGCGAGAACAGGTTATTCATAATGCAATACCGACCCGCTGTAAGGCGCGGACACAACAGTAACGGGACATTGTCAATGGGTATGACCACCGAATGAGCCCGGCTCTCCAACGAGGGCCTGGAAGCTCGTTGCGGGCATGGCAAAGTCACACTGGGCTTGGGGAAGCTCTCTGTTCAACTCGGCTCAATCCTGACAGCCGAATTGAGGCGAGGACAAAATGTTCGCGGTGTAGCCCGGCTTTGAGCTCTTCGTTGACTCCAAACGTCGACTCGAACGTCGCCGTCAAGTTCTTCCACGAAACAACCGGCTTTTATCAGAAAGGGTCCAGCTTTCGAGTTGCACGTTCGAACACCCGTATGGATCTTGTGACGACCAAAGCCGTGTGCTGTTACATATCTGCGTTCCTGGATAGTTACATGATCAGAGAAACAAGCTCGTGAAGTCGTTCACCCAGCACCTTCCTTCACTCAGGGGCTGCAAACCATGCCTAAACCCCTGATTAAATAAGTGCAGATCTAGTACGCCCCCAAGAGACGACAGCAAGACCGCCCGAGATGCTCAGCCCAACTCGGCCGGCTTCGTCAAACTCCCCACCGCATCGCTCACCGGCGCCTGGTAGACATCGCCAGATGTCGACGCTGGGGACAATTCCGTGTAGTTGCCTTTCTCCTCGTTGTCCTCCTTCAGCGGAACGCACGGTTGGTCACCGGGGAGCTCGTGACCTGGCGACGGCAACACGTGGCCGTCTGACCTGCGCGTCGACGCCGAAGCCCGCCGCCGCCGCACGACCAACCACACGGCGACGCAGCCAGCGACAGCCAATATGGCCAGACTCCCCAGCACGCCGCCGATGATGGCGCCGGTGTGCGGGTTTGTAGAGTCGCCGCTGCTAGTGCTTGATGTCGTTGTCGTTGTAGCCGTCGAGGAGACTAACGGGGTCAGAATCGACGGGGCCAGAACACTCAAGGTGTCGGGAGGCAGCGAAAAGGTGGGCATCGTAGTCGAAGTTTTCGAAAACTGGTCCGTCGCTGTCTTGAGAGACACTGTAAGATCCCACTCTACGTCGTATTCGCGGCACCCGAGGAGCGTCTTCTCGCCCAGGGCGCCGTCGTCCCGGACGAAAGTCTGGCACTCTCCGCTCAGGCCTCTGGTCCTTTGGCTAATGATGTAGATCCCCTTAGTTGCTGAGTCTGCCTCGCCCCCCTCCCTCTTTAGAGGACCGGGGGGTTCTTCTCGCGCAGGGACACATACCAGCAGAGCGTCCTTTCGCCTAGTTTGCCAGATGAGCCGCATGCAGCTTCTTTGCTGTTCAAGCAGGTCGTATATGGCTTCTCTCCACAGCCGAGATAGTTGCCTGAGGCGGCACACGACGAGGACTTCTCGTCACAAATGCGGGTTCTCGTGATGCCTGGATAGCGGTATGAGCCTTCAGTCCTAAAGATCGGTTAGGGTATTGGAACAGTCTTACTCAAGGCGTCTTTTGATAGCATGAAGAACCCGCAGGTATTTGAACCGAGCGTTTCGATCTGGAGCAGACTCCGATCCCTCCCCACAACGACCACCGGTTTCTGCGTTATCGAGGGCTGCAAAAACAGGCTGGTTTGCGCCGGGACTGGGATTATTTCACCCATGAAGCTGCCGTCCGTTGTGTCATCGAAGGGCCGGTCTACGCCATGGCGATGTCCGTCGTCGAGAGCGAGCTGGGCCGTCGATAGACTGCCCGCAACAGTGACAAGCAGTCCAGAGAGGGGCTTCATAGCCAATTCGAGCTACAGGAAGAATAGAGCGACTATACTGTAGGTTTAGCGAGCGTGACGAAGGATAGACGAACGGGAGACGTGACGAGAGAAGGAGGCCAGGGTGGCGTTTAGTGGATGGACTGGGTGTCATTGGGACTTTTATTTGCAGCTTTGGCCATTGACTTTGACCTTTGACCGCTGAATCGATGGCCAAGATGGACGGGATGCAACGGATGGCGGCTTGTTGTTTGTTCCCATCGAAAGTGCCTTCGATCCCAGTTCCTCAGTTTCCCCCACATTGGGAAGGAACAAACATATCCATCCATAGCTGTTTGCCACGTGAGGTTTCGTCCTCGGCATTTCACAAGACCCAAACATCGTGTTTTACCTTTCTGTTCTCTTCTCCCTGAACGACGGCTTAAGCGTAGACTTGGGCCAGAGCTTCATAGTCACGTTGTATCCGGAGGAGTCTGTACGTCCGCGTGAGGCCCCTTACGTCTTCAGGGCTTTGTACATGTGAACGCTTTCTCCATTCCTGAACCGATATACCTACCCTCGCATCGCCTCCTCAAGCCCTTCTGCTCTTTGGCCAGGTATCGAATATGAAAATGGCTTATGGGGGTGAACGTTGTTTGGAGAGAATGAGCCCACAAATCCAGGTTCGGTTTAGATGAGTTATCGTCACCTGGTGCTCCTTCGTGGCGCTTTCATCTACGACGGTCTTTGATTGGAGCCATTCAGTTTCAAATGAATTTGCAATTGCTCCTATAAAGTTCCACCTTTTTATCGACGTTCGGCCTGCTGCCCTCGAGCAATTCCATGTTAAGCCGGCAGGCTCCGAGTTCTGGCCATCGACGGCTGCTTCGATGTTTGTCCACAAGATCTCTTATATCACTCAGGCGGCCAGCTATCATTTGCTGATATTGGTTTCACATGGCCTTGTAGTTGACAATAGTTTGAATTTCATATGAACCGAGACGGTGCCATACCCAAATTACTAACAAGAGCTGCCCGTCCCCCCCAACACTCTGCGCCAGACATCTCCATACGTCTATAGCATCGAACAAACCACCATTAAGGTCCTCGTCGTCTCCAGGTTACATCCAGTTCCCCCTTTTCAACACTGCAAATACAACCGTCCCTCCCACGGCCTCAGTACTGGCTTATCAACCTCCACCGTCACCCTCTCCTTGACGTCGTCATAGTTCCCGACGCGGATCTTCAACCCCTCGCCAGGGATCCGCACCTCCTGCTCCTTGTTCGTAAAATTGAGCGCGACGACGGCGCTCCTGTCGCCTCGCGTCTTCCTGTACACAAACGTCTGCTCGTTCTCCTCGTCGTAAAGCTCGAAAGCCCCGTGGGTCAGCAGCTCCCCTTCCTCCTTGCGCAGGCGCAACATCTCGCGCCAAAAGTTCAGCACAGAGCCGGGCTCCGCCTCCTGCTTGGCGACGTTAATGTCGGCATACTCGTCGTGGACGCGCATCCAGGCGCCTTCCTTGCCATTCGTGAAGCCGGCGAAGGGGGTGGCGTCCCATTGCATCGGAATGCGCGCGTTGTCGCGGCCAAGCATGTTGATGCTGTCCATGACGCGGTCGAGCTCGGGGCCCACGCCGTGCTCTCTCTTGATGTCGTTGTAGTAATTGAGCGCCTCAATATCGCGATATTCCTCAATACCCCAGGTCCGCGACACGTTGGTCATGCCGATCTCCTGGCCCTGATAGACGAACAGGGTGCCCGTCTGCGAGCACATCATCAGTGCGAGCATCTTCGCCGACGTCTCGCGCCACTGCGGGCTATCGCAGCCGTAGCGCGAGACAGAGCGGCCCTGGTCATGGTTCTCGCAAAAGGCCGTTGTCCAACCGTCGGTACCTTCGATAAACTGCTGCCACTTGGCGACGATGCGCTTGAGCTCGGGGAGCTTCCAGTGGCGGGCCTGGTACTTGTAGCCGACACCCTGGCCCAGGTCGACGATATCGAACTGGAAGACCATGTCAAGCTGACGGTCGGCGGCGCTGACGAACTTGAGGACGTGCTGGGGGTCCGGAGTGTGCGGGAGCTCACCGACGGTGACGGTGTCGTAGTGGTTGAGGACCTTGGCGTTCATTTCGCGCAGGAACTCATGTATCCTCGGGCCGTTGCAGTAGATCATGTAGGCAGGTTGCACCGGCGAGTTTGCGTTCATGATGGGGGCGTCTCTGAACTCGACGCCCTTGCTATACATATTGACCGTATCAATACGGAAGCCGTCAACGCCCTTGTCGAGCCAGAAGCGCATGGCATTATCGTAGATTGCCTCGCGCGTCTCCTCGTTCTCCCAGTTCAGGTCGGGCTGCTCCTTGGCGAACAGGTGAAGGTAGTACTCGCCCGTGGCCTCGTCCCACTCCCAGGTGCTACCGCTGAAGTGGCTCCGCCAGTTTGTGGGAGGCTGACGGATGCCGTCGGGGGTGTAGCGTGGGGGCTTCCAGATGTACCAGTTCCGCTTGGGGTTGTCCTTTGAGGACCTCGATTCTTGGAACCACTTATGCTGGTCGGAGGTGTGGTTGACGACCAGATCCAGAATGAGCTTCATACCGCGCTTATGGCACTCGTCGATGAGGACCTCCATGTCATGAACGGTGCCGTAGGGCCGGTGGACGTCCTGATAATCGGAGATATCGTACCCCATATCAACCTGCGGGCTGGCGTACATGGGTGACACCCAGACAACGTCAACGCCTAGGTTTTTGAGGTAGTCGACTTTGCTGATGATCCCTGGTATGTCGCCAAGACCGTCGCCGTTGGCATCTTTGAAGCTGGCAGGGTAGATCTGGTAGATGACGGCGTCCTTCCACCAGGCCCTGCTGGCGTTGTTGAGAGTTATCGAACCCATCATGGAAGACAGGCGATTTGACGATGTCGTTGCCAACTGAGACAGAGAGAGGTGGATAATTGTCTGACAAGGCCACAAAACAAGAGAAGAGAGGGAAAGCTCGGACACAGTAGGTCAATAATGTCTCACTGTTTGAGCGAAACGGGGAAAGACGAGTCGTGGTAGTCCTCTCGGTTTTTATACAAACCACAGAATGGGGGCAAGTCGACAACAACCCAGGCCCGAAGCTCAAGGACCCTTCTTTCCCCGCCCCGCCAAATCAAGGCCGAACGAGTTAACGGGCAGAGGGCACGTACGGCGGAACACGAAACGTCGTGCGTGTGTGGATCGCGGTGCGGAAGATCGTCCATTTGATCGCAGGCCGGTGCATGCAGGCGCCGCATGCGGCCATTGCGGTTGAGAGAGCCTGCGGGCTGCCCTCCGCGCGGGGGTGTGGAGGAGGAAGAAGATAGGGGGGGGGGGGGGGGGGGACGACTAAAAGGATGGTGGTGGGGTTGAGGTCGGGCGGCCAATGGACAGGGCCTACTGGAAGATCAATTCTCGCTGGAAAGTCTGGGAAAATACAGTGAACCAATGGCTCTCCGGAAGGCAACGTGGCGTGGGTTGATGGCGCGGGGGTAGTGCGCGCAAACTCTCGCTGAATTGCTGTGCTGTGGTGGCATGGGCGTCAGCCTCCCTCACCAGTCTTTCGTCGGTAGTCACTGTACTGTGCCTCTTTCTTATCTTTGGCCTAATATCTTCCGGGCTGTGCTCTCCCCCGTGTGTGTGTGCGCGTGTGCGTGTGAGCTCTTGCCAGCGATCCCATCCACCACTTACAACCCGGTCCTCCGGCTCAAGTCCAGGGCACATGTACAGCTTTTGCCAGCGTTGAACAACAACACAAATAGTGACCATGGCTCGCTCAAATGGGGCAATGATTGAGCCGAGAATAAATGCTTGACATTGCCACGATCGCTCTCAAAGTGAGCCAGACTCCAAGTACCCCTAGACAGAGATTCGGGACTACCTACCATGACTCCAGCCAGACTCCAGACTCCAGACTCCAGGCACCAGACTACCTGATCTGCAACTTGCGGAGTTTCTCCGACGGCATGCGTCAAATGCAGCGTGTCCAAATGGCCATTTGCGCCAGGTACCCCCGTCGAGATTGGTCTTCCCGTGGTTGCGACAAGCATTGTCTCGAAGCCACCACGACATAGGGTTCTATATACTGTATCCGTACTGTTCATACCATCTTCATGGTCCACATATCCGTCCTCCATCCGTACCCCGTACGGCACTACTTCTCGCTTAAATTCCGCCCGGCGGGAGGGAGCTCCTGTGGGAAAGTCGGCAAAGCATATGCTCGTCATTGTCCTTCACCAGCTGTGCCGAGTTGGTATAACCCAGATATCCGAACCGAGCGCCGGGTGGCTCGCGCGCGTCACTGAAGGATGCTGCCACTTGGCTCGGTCAACCGTCTCATTTTGCCGCAAATTCATCATGTCCATGTTTGTATAATTCATATCCTGTCAATCCTTATACCTCTACAACCGCCAAATAGACGCAGCGCTTTTGAAACACCCCGGTTCCCAGGTGAATGTGCTGGCGATCCCATCTTGTCGCCTTCCAAATGACTGACCTCCTTCTCTAGGCCGCTCTGGCCCTTTTACTCTTCGTCGTCGTCGTCGCCGCCAAGGTCTGCCATGCTGGTGTCTGCTGCCGGTCGCGCTTGGTCGTCCTCGTCTTCCTCCTCGTCACTTTCAATCACTCTGCCCCTTCTCGACCGTGAGCTCTGCTGTCGCCGTGTGACGCCGGCGTCTTCGTCCTCTTCCTCGTCATCGCCTCCGTTGTCGTCGACTTCCATCTTCTCGTCGTCGTCTCCACGCTTCTCTTCAGCATCCGACAGAGGAGAGCTGGCCTTCTCGAGCGCTCTCTCGGCACGGTCCAGTGCGTCCTCGTCCTCGTCCTCGTCCTCGTCGCTGTCCACGATGATCTCGGCCGACTTGTACTTGCTGTTGGCCGTCGTATCCTTCTTCGTAAGGCGACGCTTCTTCTTCGTCGGGCGCTCCTCGCCCGACTCATCGCCATCCGTTTCTGCCTTCTTCTTGCGTGACCCCCTCTTCGGACGGCTCTCGCCATCGCCCCTGGGGGCCGGCTTCTTCTTCCGCTTGACCTTGTCGCCAGTCTCGCTGTCCGTCGTCATCTCGGCTTCTTGCCGAGCCCTGTCCTCCTCTGCACGACGCTCGGCGATCTCTCTGTCCCTGGCGGCGATTTCCTCTCTCTCCTTTCGGATCTTCTCTTGCCTCTCACGCTCCTTCTCGAGGGCCTTCTGTCGCTCCTCCTCGCGCTTCCGGAGCTCCGCTTGACGTTGCTCCAGGGCTGCTTGCAGCTTCTCCTTGTTCCTCTCCTCGTACTCCTTCTGGCTGGCAATCGCTCTCTCAAGCTGTTTGCGTTGAGTGTTGCGGGCCATGTTGGCACGCTGCTCGACATCGTGCTTGGGGTAGGGGGTCTGAGGATGGCTTGCGATCTCGTCCAGAGCGGAAATAGCCGATTCCAGCCCGGTTGCAGCTTCTTGTAGTTGTGCCAACGTCCGCTGGTTCTCGTTCAGCCCGTAAACCGTCGTCGCCATCTGGATCTGGACAAAGGCAACGTTGAATTTGTAGTGCACCTGGTCCGGGGCAGCTTCGAGGGCCTAGGAGGGAGCCTATTAGCGTCTGCTGTTAAGAATGGCCCAGGATCATCACTTACTTTTTGGGCGTACTTGAGCGCTTCGTGGTAGGCATCCAAAAGCTTTTCAGAACGGCCCTTGTTGAGCCAAGTGCGACCCAAGCAGGCGAGAATGACAGGGTCATTGGCCTTGCCCTCCTTTGAGAGAGCGGCCTCGTAATTCTCGATAGCCTTGGAATATTGCCTCAGCTCGGCGTAGATGTGACCCAGGTTGACATAAACATGCGCGTCTCTGATAGTGTCGCGAATCTTGACAAAAATGCCAAGTGCCGTTTTGTAATCCTTCTTGTCTTCGACCATAGCAATGGCAATGCCCTGGGCTGCGTACGCGTTCTTAGGATCTAGGGAAAGGGCCTTTTCAAAGAATTCTACCGCCTTGCTGTATGTAGCGCTCCTCTTGGCCTTGTCGCTGTCGGTTTCGCGCCGCATCTCTCGAGCTTGGATCAGGTACAGGTTGCCCATGCCGACCAAAGCGTACCGATCATGCTTGTCGTAGTTCTGCAGCGTGTGCTTGTAGTGACGGAACTCGTGGTCCTCATTGATGTTCTGCGGCCGCTTTCGGGAATGGACCTTACCCATGTACCAACCATACAGCGCGCGAACCTCGAGATCTTGAGGGTTCTCCTGGTAGAGCTTCGAAACGGCGTCGGGCCCCTCTTTGTTGGGATTCTTGCGAAGCTTGATGTATGCAAGTCGTGTCCGGGCATCGGTGTAGTCGTCGTGGCGTTTCAACAACCCCTCGTAAACCTCAATAGACCTGTCGTACAGTCCTTGAGACTCGTAGCTCCGACCCAGGTTGAAGCTGATGGTGGTAACCAAGGCATCCGTGTCGATCTCTTGGTCCTTTTCCCCAATCTTCATGCATGCGCCCAGAGCAGCCTCGAACATCTCGCTGGCTTGTTCATGTTTCTCCGATTGGGAGTAGAAACAGCCGATATTGTTGAGAAGCTGCGGAGGCAAGAACTTGCGAAGAGCTGCGCGTTTTTCGGCTTCGTCAGTGAGGTCCGTCGGATAGTCATCCTCTGGAATCTGGTCAAGTTCCAGCTGTTCGACCTGAAGAAGGCATTGCTGAGCCCTCTCAGGAAACTCATGCTCGTACAGACGCGCCAAGTTCAGCAGTACCGCCGCGTCAGGAGACATGCCCTTCTTGCTGTCTTTCCAAGAACCGCGCACACCCTCCAAAAGCGAAATCGCCTTCTTCATCTCAGCTGACTTGTCCTCCTTGCCGTCCGCCTCTTCGTTTGCAAAGACTTCTTCTGCGTATAAAGTGCCAAGAAGAATCATGGCTTCGTGGTTCTTGGACTGCTGGATCATTTTCTCCAACCGCAGCTTCGCTTCCCCAAGGTCGCCGCGAAGCACTGCCAGTTGGGCAGCACCAAACTTTGCCGGCAGATAGCCGCGCTCGGCGCCACCACGCGCATCATCGGCTCGGCGATAGAAGTCGCTAGCACGTTCGGGGTCGCCCGTGTAGTGTTCTTTCCTTGCCAAGAGATACCAACCATCGCTGGCAATCGCATTGACATCGGTGTACTGGATTGCCTTGTGGGCGAGTGAGTCTACAGTGCTGAGTTGTTTGCGCGACAGGAAGTACCCTGCAAACGTTGCACACGTGAGAGGCATGTTTTTGTCGAGTTTAAAAGACTTCTGTGTATACTCCGTCATCGCTTTCTTGTAAAGTCGAAGGAAGTCGGGGCTATTCGTGGGGATGTGGCCGCTTGCATCGAGATAGTAAAGACCGAGAAGGATGTTTCCGACCTTGTGATCCGGGTTGATCTCGAGGCATCGTTCCCAAGCAAGCTTGGCATCGTCCTTAAAGCCCAACTGCCAGAAACAGCAGCCAATGCCTATCCTTGGGTCGGGATCGACAAAGTCGGGCATCTTTTGAAGGACTTCCTGGTAGCAAGCCAGTGACTCTGGATACTTTCCGAGGGAGAAGAAGGTCCTCGCCTTGCCCATGACAGCCAGCATGTTCTTGCCTTGCGATACCCGAATCGCGTCTTCAAAGGCCTTGAGCGCCGATCGCAAGAGGTCCGCCTTTTCGGAGTCCACCTGGCCATGTCCCGAGGCCTTTGGGGTCTGCAGAGACGCTCTAAGAAGTTGAAGAACTCCGCGAGCCAGAAAAAGAGGAGGGAAGGCTGGGTTGATGCGCGACGCATCATTCAACGTCGACGTTGCCAGTTGCAGGTAGTATTCCTTCGTTTTGGCTTCGGATGCCAATTCGCCATCGGGAGGCACTCTCGGGGCTTCGCGACTCTTCCACAGGTACATCCAGCAAAGGCACCCAATCATGCTCAGCTTCTCCCTAGGATTATTGTCGCGCATCGCGTTTCCACCTCGCACCAACATTTCGATCGCATGGTCGATCTTTTTTTGCTTGGCGTAGGCGAGAGCGACTGTCATCCAGTAGGTGCGGGCGGCACGCTCGTTTTCGAAAAGGGTGCAGAGCTCGGTAGGGTCGTCAAAGAGTTCGAGGAGGTCGATTTCAACAGCTTCGTCTTCAGCTTCACCCTGGACCGGGACGTCAATTGCAGCTGGGATATCAGAGAACCGCTTGCTGACGGGCGCGCTCGTTGCGCCATTGGTGCCGTTCATCGCGCCGTTGCGGAGGGCTGACATTGTGGCGGATGGGGAGGCTATGACATGCCTCGGATGGATTGAGTAATAAAGACGATGTGAAAGTTGAAGTAATCTAGAAATTTGGGGGAGCTGGGGATGAGGCTGCGGAAAGAGAATCAAGTCGCGTATGTTGGCCTTGCACCAGTGGGTCCAAGGAAGGACGCTAGTGGAGCGCTCCTGCAGCTACCACCTGGAGGTCTCAACAAACGTAGTTTCCGATTGGATGCTCTCCTTCAGGTACTCAGTACTTGGAACATAGCGGCTCAATGCTGCAGTTTCCAAGTATTGATGACTCTAATCCTCACTTAGACGCTTGCTTCCCAACTGCTCTTGCTGCCTACCTACGTTTCTGTTCAAGTCGAACTAATCACAAGGATCCATCTTCGGTAACTGATTGAATCAGGATAAAACATACTCGTTTTATCATCAGTTCAGTTTGACACTGCTCTATAACACGCGTAGATTTCGGAATAGAATCGTCTTTTATGTTCAGGATGTGCTGTGAGCTGCAAAAAAAAAAAAAAAAAAACCCTATCATTATTATAAAAAAGATAAGGCATTCATGTTGAAGATGAAGCACACTGGAGCACCTAGTAGACCAGTAGGCAAACTTCATTATTTATAAAAAGAGGAACTGCAAGATAGAGAAGGAAGGATCAAGCAGCATACAGAGAACAATATGATTCAAATGTGTTATCACTGCTACCTCAGTAGATATCTCAGCAGCCAACCAACCCACCTTCACTTTCTTCCTCGCTTCACCACCCCTCCTTCCTCAGACTCCCTCTCTACTCAGAGCATTTATTTTTCTCCCTCAGAACAACAAAGATCTTGGTTCACCATCCTGACTTTTAGGTGGAAATAATATACTGAGACACGCACCATCACACCACCACCAAGAGGGCTTCGCGCCCCTAGGCTCACGATGCCAGCTATCCCAACAGTTCCAGCAAGATACACCAGTATCTTAGGCCGTGGGGCTATTCAGGATGACCAAAATTTGTTGTTAACTGCTCTACAGGCTGAAGAACCTAGAGGTCCATTGCCCCCAGTCCCGCCAACCTCTGAGGCTCAGTGTGCCGGATGGAGATGTCTTACAGAAGCGCAACAAGCTGGCATTATTGTCACAATTGTTGTGGTTTTTGTAGTGCTTGTGCTTGCGCTGTTGTTCTTCTTGAGATCAAAGAAGAATAAGAAGGACTGGGTTGATGGGGACTTTGTTCTTGTTCGCCAGAGCCGACGGCCTAGAGCCACAAGTCAAGCCAGCTCCATGAACCCTCAGCACTCACGATTCTACTTCAGACACGAAGGCCTCACAGGCACACAACTGCCACCTCAACTCATGATAACACATCCGACAATACTCCACATTCCATCACCTCCAGCACCTGTCCCGGTACCCTTGCCAATGCCGATGCCGATTCCTTTTCCAGTCCAATACCCTCAACCTGGGCCAATATATCCAATGGTTTACCAACCCTTCAACCACCGGATGCAGACTCAAGGCCTCGATCAAGATCAGTGGCAACATACAGCACCGATGTTTCCCATCAAAATCCCAAGCCAACAACCACGGCAGCCTCCTCGAGCCCAGCAACCGCCTCCTCGACCATGGGCAGAGGGCCGCGGTTACCAGTACACGCAGCGGCCGCCTCGCAGAAGGCCATCACTCGCACGAAGATTGTTCGACCTCTTCAACCTTCCTGTTGGTAGAGCATCAACAATCGTTAGCTCTAACTCTGGCTCGCTCCGTGCGCCGTCTATCGGAAGCAGCCATCGTTCGCGGGGCTCTGTAACCACCATGAGCACACCACCACTTCAGGAAGCGATACGGGGAGGAGACGTTCTTGTCGAAATGGGCCAGGCAACGAGACTCGACGAGGCGTCTCCAGCGGCGGCAACTGTCCGTAGTGATGATTTTGTCACTCCCTCCAACCAGCGAAACATGGCTTCAGAACCCAATATGGCGAAGCCAGCCTCGTCAGCCCAAGGAAACTTGACCGGCCATCCGATTTCCAGTTTTCAACAGGGAACGAGCAGCACTGAAATTTCACCCGTCCAGAGGCAGGTGAATGTCAACGGCGAACCAGAGGAAGGAATTGTTGTACCAGTCTCGGTCTCTCAACGCTGTTCCAAGACCGAGGCTTGTCACTCTCCTGGCAATACTAAACCGCTTCGGAGGTTCGTACGATGATCCCGAGTGTTAGTATTTAAAAGCTGATTCACCGCAGCGCGCTTAAGAATGGAAAGCAAACCACCAGAGTATCCGAAATGGACGCAGATCCTCTGACTGGTCATCTGGCTACAGCAACCAAGGTTGATATTGTGAATGGCGGAGATGTTTCTCCGACCAAAGCAACCCCCAGGTGAATAATTGTAGCTTTCTAATGCTAAGAATGGGCTGACTGTGGATGTGGAGATGGGCTCAAGCAGAATCCGTGAGCGGTCTACTGGCGACTTCCTCGATGGCTGTAGAAGGTAGTCTGCACAGAAGCCACAGGTAGGCTGGTGTGCCCTGGCTTGGCTGACGCCTTCTGAGCTGGCGTGATTAATCGATTGAGTCGTAGGACTAAGCCAGACCAGAGGCGAAAACACAGGGATATGAGAGCAGACGCGGTCGAAGAGAGTCATCAAGATCCTTTGGGCGCCGCACCTCAAGCCGCCTCACCGATAGATCAGGTCGGAATAGCCGTTCTATGCAGCCCAATCGGGAGCGTAGAGAAGAAGCATGATCGCGGCCCGGAGACTGTTCATCTCCAGCAGAAGGCCCGGAAGAGAATCCAGTCAGCCCATCGACGTCTATGCAGCGTGGCTCTATGCTAACACGACTTCAGATGTCTCTACCCTGACGATGGGAAGATAGATGAGGAGCTGAGCGACTACTCACCGCCGCCGTCTCCTCCAAGACCTATTCATCAAGGCGGTGGCCAGTATGCGCCAAGTCAGATCCGACACAAGCAGTCAAGAGACGGGGAGTAGTTAGCAATTACAGACCCTCCAAGTCGTTCGTAGCGCGGTAGGAGAGCCACGAGGGAGAAATGCCGAAGATATTCGAAAAACATAAGGGGAACATGCCCACGGCTTCCAGTCGTTTGGGACATCGCAAGTTTGGTCAGCCAGCACGCCAGCAGGAAATAGTGGCCAAAGCCCAGGAAGTCAGCATATGGGTGTGTATAGGTTTCTCAAAGAACGGTCGTTGTCCATTAGGACCACCTCTTCTGAAGACAGGTAATGATACTAGAAGTACGATTCAGAGATGTTGTACACATCAGTATACGAAAATAAACAAAGAGCTCAATGTAAAACCCCAAAGGTGAAAGATCCATGATTCATAAGTCCATTGATTTGTGACAAACTGTGCAGCATAAGGTAGCCTACCTACAGTCTACAGATTTAATCCACACAGCTGCGCAGCAGATGTTGAAGCAGGGGTAAGTCAGGCATTTGTGTCACTATGGCCTGTGCGCACAGCAACAAAGTACGTACCCAAGCCGGATGCGTAAAGCAAGTGGGAGCAAAGCAACAGGCCCTGGAGGTGGCTTCGTCATTGCCTGCTTCTCCAGCTGGAATGGCTCTTGCTACTACTCCCCGGAGCTTACCTTAGTCCAACCTCTCGCAGCAACCCCCGATCGCCTCTCCCCACGCAGCCCGACAACAGACCCAAGGTCTTTGCTGTACCTCTCTTCTTCAACCTGGTTATTGTTCCTTGACCTTGGATTCTTTTCACCCCAGGACTAATCCTCGTTTTTTTTATAGACACTGCAATTACCCACCGCTTGATTGTCGCATGCCAACAGACAAGGCTACATCACCCCTCCCCCGCAACTTCCGGCTCAGCTGCGCATTCTTGTGTCGCGCATCCTGACTGAGACCGCAAACCCTTTTGCACGATATTCAAGCGGTCTACATCTTTGTTTGACGCCCCATTCAAACCAAGACCTACGCAATGTGGAACGATGAGGACAACAACCCTTATGCCGAGGGCTTCGACCGGAGAGACAGCTTGACTTCCTCTTCAGCCAACCCGGCTTCTCCTACCACTCGTGAGTGTATGTTGCAATCCTTCCCCATAACACTCTCGGCAACTTGAAGGGGCCAGAAAATGATGGAAACCATAGATCTGGGTGATTCTTCAGACAGTACTGATGCCGACTGGGAGACTTTAGACCAGCGATTCGACATCCCGCAGACCCCGTCGACCACGAGCGACGAGGCCCCCCAGAACCGCCCCCACGACGATAGCGAGGTTGAGAGCAGTGACAATGAGCCGATCGCTAGAGACAGAGGCGATATTGTCCCGCTCCCGAAGCCCGGTGGCTACGAGAGTCGAGTCGAGCAGATCCTCTGGGAGAACCCGTCGGTCACTATCCTCATTACGGATGCGGGAAAGAGCGCGGAGAGCGGAGGAAAATATATCGTCTACACCATCCGGACAGGCGTAGGTGGCTCTGTTTATTCATTTAGTTTAGCGATGAAGACCTGCTATCGAATGGCTGACTGACAACCTCCCAAGAACCTCGAAGTCCGCCGGCGCTATTCCGAGTTCGCTTCTCTTCGCGAAGCGTTGACCCGACTTCATCCTACGCTGATCATCCCGCCTATTCCCGAGAAGCACACCATGGCCGACTACGCTGCTAGCCCGACGAACGCGAAGCAAGACCAGCAGATTATTGACCTGCGCAAGCGCATGCTCGCTGTCTTCCTCAACCGATGCCGACGAATGGACGAGGTCCGAAGCGACGGTGTCTGGTGGAGATTTCTTGACCCTAATGCCAGCTGGGTGAGTTATTGAAGTTCCTTTGACTGTTGTTTCTCGGTTGTTGACCAAGCACAGAGCGAGGTATTGCATTCCCATCCGGTGGCCTCGATACCCAAATCCGTCCTGAAGGCACCCCCCTTGGACCCCGCAAACCCTACGCCTGCTCACAATTTCCTTCCCGTACCAGCGACCTCAGCTAAACTAAAGACGACGGGCGGCCCTGGTGTCGACCCTGGAGCAATCTCTGGTACAGGTCCCCACGTCTTCGGCCGTTTCCCCCCGGACAGCCACACCCTGAGTGAGCAGGAGCTTGACCCGTACTTCATTACGTATGAGGCTTCGATTAAGGAGCTGGAGCAGCTGCTGTCTGGTTCTATGGAGAAGGTCAACCGCCGGACTTTGAGCCACCTATCCGCCCTTGCTGCGGATCTTTGTGAGCTGGGCTCCAAGTTCAATGCGTTTGCGCTTTCCGAACAAGCACCTTCACTTGGACCAGCCCTGGAGAGGGTTGGCCAAGCGGCGGACTCCTCTTATATCGCAACGGAGGAGCTCTCCGGCTCACTTGGCGCCAGCTTTGCGGAACCAATGCGCGAGAATGCGCAGTTCGCAGGCGTGGTTCGCAGCGTGCTGAAGTACAGGGTGCTGAAGAGGGTGCAGCAGGAGCAGACGAGCGACGAACTCAGTAAGAAGATTGCATTGCTCGACCAGCTGGAGCGAAGCGAAGCGGAGGCCAAGCGCATCGAGCAGTACCTGAGCAGCAGCCAGCAGATTGCGCCAGCGCCGAAGCGATCAACCAGTCTTAGGGAGGCCAACTCTTCACACCACCAGCGGGAGGGCAGCGCCGAGGACACGGCGTCTATTGACTCGGACTTTCCGCCCACCCACGGCGAGCCGGTGCCCACCGCAAGTCAAGGGGTTCCCCAGCGAAGCAACTCAACGCCTGGCCATAAGAAGGCCGCAAGCAGCAATTCGATTACGAACAAAATCTTTGGTCCGATCCGTCATGCCATTCAAGGTGTAGCTGACGTCGACCCCGAGAGAACCCGCCGTGACATGATTGGGAAAACACGCGAGAGCATTGAGCAGCTGGAGCAGGCAAAGGTCGTGTCCGAGCACGACGTCAAGGAGGCCAGCGCCAGTATCCTGAAGGACTTGAAGCGATTCCAGTCAGAGAAGGAAGAGGACTTGCGTCGATACATGGTAAGTCGTCAGCAAGCACGGACTCATGATCATACTGGGGCTAAATCTAGTAACAGTTGGCCTACGCCAAAAGCCAGATCGAATGGGCAAAGAAGAACAAGGAGACCTGGGAGGATGCCAAAACCGAAGTCAGCAAGATTGATGAGAGCTAGGGAGTTGGTGAGGGGAGGGCGACAGGCAGGAAATGAGCCCACGCAATAAGATCAGAACAGCCCTGGCCCAAGACCATGGACGGGACTGTTTGCAGTAATACGACGAGGCGTTGAGTCTGCAGGGTTGGGTTGATGGTTTGCTCGTCAATTGACGTAGGTTAGCAAAGCTCGCTTGGCGTTTGCGAGGGGATTTTCCATTCGTAAAAGCCCTGGAATCGGTAGTGGAAGTAATTTAATCAAACGAGTTCAGATACCTAACCCTGAGGGTGTGTACTGTTCCATTTTGGGCCTCAAGCGGGATGTTGTCTCGGGGGGTTTTGTTTGGGGGCCTTAAGAAGCCCTTCTCTTTGGCTTAGATCTTTTCTGGGTACCGCATGCTGGGTTCACCTTCCGACTGTCTGTAATTTTAGTTCAACACGCCTTCTGCTGATTGTTGTTTACTATGTTAATCAGTTATTCTTTGCGGCAGGTATAGGAGAGCAAACATCATAAGAACCCTGGGGAGCGCCGACCCAGACCTTATCTCACTATCGATAAAGACAGATAAGGCTCGGAGACTTCGTCGCGAGGCTCCGACCAACAGATTCCCCGACCTTGTACTTCCCTCTGATCTCTCCCCTCTCTCCTCTCTTTGCGCAACACCAGATACCGTCCGTCCCGCAACCATGGAAGGCATACAGGGTCCCCCGCCCGAGGGCCCGATTGCCTCGATTGCAGAACCGGGCATCAAGGCCGACGGCCAGCTGCTGTTCGACCTGCGCCGCGAGGTCGCCTCTTTGTTGCACCGCAACCAGACCAGCTTCCCAGGTGCGCAACCCGTCAGCTTTGCGCGCAAACACCTCGAGGAGCTGCGGAACAAAGAGTGAGTTTATAACGCGGCCCCCGACTTTGAGAACTCCCCCCTAGAGTGTCGGCTAAGGGCGTCGTGGCACAATCGGACTCGAGGCAAGCATTCATAAACCAGTATCGCTGACAAACTCCTCGCGCGAAACAGCTACTATGTCTGTGAAAAGTCTGACGGCATCCGGTACCTCTTATACCTTACCGAGGACGAGGGACGGGAGATCCACTACCTCATTGACCGCAAGAACGACTACTGGTTCATTAAGAACACCAGCTTTCACTTCCCGCGCAAAGACGACTTGACAAAGTTCCATACGCGCACGCTCATCGACGGCGAGCTGGTCATGGACGACACGGGAAAAGGCCAAAAGGAGCCGCGTTTTCTTGTCTTCGATTGCCTCGTGCTCGACGGCCAGGATCTTATGTCTCGCACGCTCGACAAGCGGCTTGCCTACTTTAACGAGAACATCTACAAGCCTTACCGCGACTTGTTTAAGCAGTACCCGGAGGAGCGCGACTTCCAGCCGTTCCTGGTGGAGATGAAGGCCATGCAGCTGAGCTACGGCATCGAGATGATGTTCCGCGAGATCTTGCCCAAGCTGCGACACGGCAACGACGGGCTCATCTTCACATGTGTTAGCAGCGATTACAAGCACGGCACCGACCCGCACATCCTCAAGTGGAAGCCTCCCGAAGAGAACACAGTTGATTGCCGGCTGCGGCTGCACTTCCCTACCGTGCAGCCAGGCGACGGCGACGACGACGTCGACGGTCCCTATGTCGACTACGAGTCCGTCCCACGCTCCGAGCTGTGGAGCTTCATGGGCGACGGGCGATATCAGTATTTTGCCGACGTTCATATCACCGAGGAAGAATGGGAGATTCTCAAGGGGCTGGGCGACCCGCTCCAGGAGCGCATCGTTGAGTGTCACAAGGACGACCTGGACCGGTGGCGCATCATCCGCTTCCGCGACGACAAGTCCGAGGCCAATCACATTTCGACGATCAAGAGCGTCATGGAGAGCATCGAGGACCGTGTTACGGAGAAGGACCTCGCCGAGGCAGCCAAGAGCATCAAGGACAACTGGAAGACGCGCAACGCTAAACGGTGACCTGACTTGGACCTGTGAGCCTTACAGGCAAGGACGTTACAGTCTAATTTTGTTGGTGGGTGGCCCGCGAGGCAGGGGCTCGAACAAGTTCACGTTGAGGTGACGGTGTGGTGCTTTTTTGACTATATGCGAACGGGGTGGCGTCTTTGATGGTTCGTCTGCAAAGCCAAGCAGAAGAAGAAGAAGAAGTTAGGGGGAAAGGATGGCAGTCCGAGATCGGCAGAGGCGTACGCAGTTTTGCATTTTCTCTTCCCTTGCGCTCGCGACTCTCCTTTTGCTCTTCATTTTCATGAGCATCTTCAAGTTCGGCTGCGCGCATGGCTTTTATTTTACTTTTTAGGCGTTAGAGCTTCTGGATAAAGCGGGCATTAAAGGGTATTGGGATCCGGCGTGTCCTTTTCTTCACCCATCCATTCCGTTTTGTATAGGTATGAGGGGGGAAAAGCAAGCGATTCGTCTTCGAGATGTGCTATTCGCAATAATGACCAGCAGTACAGAGTACATTAATGACATATCCTCCCATCCCGAAACGCGACCTCTCTTGCCGTGTGTTCCACAATCACAAGCCAAAGCGGCACCTGAACGAACCAAGGGGGACAATCATGTCTAGCGCAAAAATGTGGCCTTCATTTCTCGGACCCCCAACAGGAGCAACGTCTCTCTTTTCTCTCTCTCTCTCGTTCCTCAGTTTGGAGAGGCAGGCGGGTGACAGACAACCCCGGACTCCTGCAAGTGGGATTCAGGTAGAAAATACCTATGTCAAGTGCAGATCGTTGGGGAGGGAAAAGTACTACTTAACATCGTCTACCCCCAATACCTGACCTAACCACATATTTCAATGAGTCCGAGGGGTTTTTGTTATTCTGTCTGGTTTCTGTCACCCGCCTGAGAGGGTAAATATTGACCAAGGCGGCCAGCCAGTACATGAGCGAAGGAATTGGAGAGCATGTGAATCTTCCCTTCCGAGTGAGGGGGAGACACCCCAACAAACTCTCAGCTCAGGAACTCACACTGCAGTAAGCCCAGCACCTAACATGTCGAGATAGGTATGTAAGGCACTGACCTCCAGCACCCACTCCTCCGCGCAGGCATGAGCCAAACCCCGCCTAGGTGGGTAGGTATTGGGTACGGCTACGGCGTTAAAGACACTGCTACTTCGTAGGTACTTATACCTCTGGCACATACGCGGCTGCGACGACCATCGATCTACCTTTGGCAGCAAAGGAAGGGATGAGAGCTGGATAACGCGCCCGAGAACTAACAACCCCAGACTCCTCACTCCAATTGCCCTCGTCTCCTTGCCTCCTTCTTTAGAGCTCCGTCGACTCTATCTAGTTTGCTCTAGAGCTCGCCATAAATTCAGTTGGCACGACTGATACCCCCCGTACGAAACGCCATCAACATTGCTCATCTCACGCTCCGGGCGAGGTTCAGCCGGAGCTGGACTGCCACTCATCATGATCCTTGGACCGGTGTCGCTGCTCGACTGCCTGGCCTTTGTAATATTTCTCGCGCCGCAACTTCTCATCCATGTCGGCTTCTTCCGGACATTGGCTGTCGCCGTCAAATCGTTGCCGTTTCTGATCTTCGAGTTACCGACATCCTTGTTTCACGAGCGCTATCTTCTCCAGTACAACCAGCGTTCGCCCTTCGTACAGCAAGCGACCTTCTTCGAGGACGTCGTCATACGATGCGTGCGGTACGCCTTTGCAAACCTTCCTCCTAACATCGGCCGCGTCTTTCTCTCCAAGTACGTCTCGCGGCCGTTTTTGAGGTTTCGCATGCTGCGGCATGGTTACCTGAGCTCGCCCGCCCACTGGAGCGAGTACAAGCAACATGTGAGTATAACCTCCTCACCTTGGGCGTATCATGGTCGGTGGCTTAGTCTTTGAGCAGGGTGAACATGGCTTTCAAGGAGTGTGGATCACTAAGGATGCATCGAAACCCCCCGATATCGTCATCTACTACGCGCATGGAGGCGGATTTTCGATGGGCTCCGCGTACTTTTACCTCGAGTTTCTCCTATCGTGGCACTCGCTGCTGGTCCAGTCAGGCTATCAGAACCCCGCCATATTCGCCCTCGAGTACACGCTGGTTCCCGACAAGATGTACCCGACGCAGGTATACGAGACGTTGAGGGGATACAAGCACGTATTGGACAGGGCCGGCGATCCTCGAAAAGTGGTTGTGGCAGGGGACTCGGCGGGAGGGACCCTGATTTTGACGCTGTTGCTGGAACTAGGTCACATGAACGAGGCCAGAGCTTTCAGGGAAAAGGGCGACGATTCCGCCGCATCTGAAGGCGATAGCCAGGAGCAACTGCGCAAGGCGTCCGAATCGCCGCTCCCTGGGCTTTGCGTGTTGATCTCGCCGTGGACCAAGTTGATATCCAACCGACACGAGAATTCGGCCAGCGATTTCCTGGACCGCGTCACGCTGTGGAAATACGCGTTGCAGTACGCCGGTACCTCGCATGCCTACGATAAATCGGCCTCGCCCGGGCAGTGCGTCGATCATCGGGTATGGGCGGAAGCTAGTCCGCCATGTGGCTTCTTCGTCACGTATGGATCGGAGGAAGTTTTCGCCCCCGACATCAAAGACATCATCAAAGTGTTGGTAAAAAGTGCCGAAGTAGAAAGCTGCGTTGAGGAGGGCGGGATCCACGCTTGGCCCGTCGTCGATTTGTTCTTGTCAGGCAACACGAACAAGAGGCTGAAGGGTCTGCGGACACTCACGTCAGCAATCGGAAAACACATTCAATAGCGCGGGTTGTCGGTGCGCCGCCCCTTTACCGGCAATTTTCAGATTAGATCAAGTTTCAAACTGTCATAGACCGAGGCGCGCCAACCTCGAAACCAGAGCTGGAATGACTCGGCTTTTGCGGTTGTGGCCTGATTGTTGGTCTCCAGCCATTTCTCTATCGTTATCATCATCTATAGCAACCGGTAGAGGGGCGCAAACAAAAAGAAGAAAAAATACCGTTTAATTACCTGCATGACTGGGCTCTGTTTCTGCATACCGGACTGGCGATCGACTGGGAATTCCCGCAACGGGGAAGGGGGGGGTGGTTCTCGGTTGAGAGATCGCGACAGACAATTCGTAAGGACGCGTTGAAGGATGTGGATGAGTTCTTTGCAACCTTGGTAGGATAACTGCACCGTAGTTTGGGTTGTCGCAGAGCTGAAGTGGGTCTTGGGGGAGAGGTCATGGTTCAGCCGGACGCACGACGAGCGCAGCATTTGCGACAAAGATTACCCTCCTCGGACGACGGGATTCCCCGCTATCAGCGTGCGGCGAAAGATTCGCCAGTGCTTGATGTACAAAGACTGTGCCAGCTCCAGGCAGCATCGAAGGCGGTAGGTGACGGGGTTTGTCGACGCTGGGTGTCTAACGAGCATGAAGCCGGCAAATGGGCCATTGGGTACCGGCAGCAATGTTTGTTTCTTCGGGCCTTGGTACGGATACAACGGATGCCGACGACAAAAGCCAGAAAATCGAGGCACTGCTAGGGACGGCCAGCCAGTCTACCGCGCTCTACCTTACATGAGCCGGTCATATACTCATCGTCCAGTTCGATAGTGCCTCGCGCCGCGAGAAGCAGGCACAACTGCGAGGTTGCGACACGCATCAGCAAGCAAGGATGACGAGAAGCGCCGCCCATCCTGTCGCAGCTTGTGAGCGGTGATGCTGTGCGACCGCGACTGTCTTTCGAATAGTATCCGTAGTGGAGGAAAAATGACGAAGAAACATAAAGAACGTGATTCAGAGGCAAAAAAAAACACCACTTCTTCCGCGGCTGACGAGAAGAGACAGGCACAGCGACGCGTGTGATTGACAGGAGAAGAAGGAGAAGATGAGGAAGGCACAATTGGAATTGTTTACCTATGAAGGTCAAGATTCGGTCTTGTCACTTGAAGTAGGTAGGTAAGACAGGCACTGGCGGAGCTGAGCTCGGTAGAAGAGTACCTCCGCCTTGAGCAAGGAACTAGCGGCTATGCTGATGCAGAAAACGGGAAAGCGTGGGCACACCTCGAGAACCCTGGTCCAATCAGGAAGACAAGATGACCCCTGCTTGGCGTGTTTTTGGGGAAAGCAGACTCGCAGAGGGCAGCAAAGGAGGGAGCTCTGACCCGCGACGCGCATATAAACGGTGGACATTCCCACCGTGATCCATCGCCCTTGTGGGAGGAACCCGCTCACCGCGAACAGAAGGAACCGATCCACCCTACTGCTGGCTACACCTGCCACCTACCGTCGTCCGTGTCGTCCGCCCTGCGTCATCTCTCAAGACCGTTGTCAGTCGCCTATCATCGAGCCACATCGACCAGCGACAGCACCAACACTTGCTTGCACTTGCGCCCACGCTGCTGCTGCGCTTTGCGCCCAGTACGTGCCCGTGCCTGCCTGCTGCTCTTGTCTGCCTGTCAGACTGCCTGCATCCTGCATGTCGTTTGTGAGGCTCGACTGACCACATTGGCGACTTGTACTTGTACGAGATCGAATCTTGTTCCCCCCCCAATTTCTTTTCCAATATCCCATCGTCTCCTTTGCTCTCTCGAAGTTTAGACCACTTCCGAGAAGACCGCACTGCCCCGCATCCACAAACACCAGAACTGCCTCGCGCGTCCACCGATTCCGGGACCGAACCCCGAACCCCCCAGCACGCAGCCTCTCGACCACCCTAGCTCGCCACATACACCGAAACCTTATCGAGTGTCACCCTGATCTCGAAGCCTGACTCAGCAGGAAACGATTCAGACTCGCAACTCACATTACATTGAGCCTCTGGTATTCCCTGTTTCCTTTGGCACGCCCTTTACAGCGACTTGTCTTACGACCACGCTGTGCACATCAGCCACCATTTACCCATCCATCCTTGGCAACGCCCGTTGCGACAGGTCCCAGCTGCCTGGATCCTTCTACCTCACCACGCTGCTTCGCTGTGGTCAGTCAGCATAGACCGGAGTACGAGACAACAGCCCAGTTGAGGGTTGGTTGAGGCTGCTTCGCTGCCGCGTCCTCTCCATCAACCATACGATCTTGTCAAGTCTTTCTGGGGCCTTATTCTTTCTCACTCCACTGCCTCGTGGAGGGCAGCGGCATCCTACCTCCTTGCACGCTGCAACTCGCTACTCTTTGTTGGGCGTCCCTCGGAGAGTGCTGCCACGCCGCGAACCGCCTTCCCGCTGGCCTTCGCAACTGAGGGTTTCTACAGCAGCTGTACCGGCATCCTGGAAACATCATATACCTGTTGGTATTCCTAGACGCGTCTGTGTTTGTCTGCTTTGTCCTGTTGTAAAGTGCTCCTGTAATACAGCCCTGCCCGTCACCCTGGCTCAAGCTGTCTTACACTAGTCACCCACGCAGCTTCAAGGACAACCTGCTCCTGCGTCTTCTTGCATTTGAATCCAAGCCAGCTCCGGCAGTTATTCGCTGCCTCGAATTACTTTCACCGCCGTATCTCGCACTGGCCTCTCGTCCGCCGGACACGCATGCCATCCTGCCTCACAGGCACACGTAGCGCTGGAACGACTTGTCAGTGCCCGCCGCACACCTGGACTGCGCCAGGTTCAAACAAATTTTATATACCGCACGCCCGGATCAGCAAACCCGCAACTAGGCAGACCACTTCCCCTGACTAGGCCGGGATCACGCAAACACTGCAGTCTTCATTGTTCTCGTTGAGACGCAAGTTGTCGAGACAAGACAAATACAAGGGCGAACGAAGAAAGTGAAAAGGGAATTGGTTGGGTTTTGTTCTTAAATCAGCCCCTGCTCCTCGCTTAATCATCCAGTCCCGTCCCCGTCAACCGCCAATTTTACCTTGGAACCTACCTTGGCCATTTTTATTTTTATTTCTTTTTGGCACCAGCCAAGGCCCCCTGTCGTGCACTCGCCCTCCACTTACAAATTGGAAAAAAGCGGCCGTCGATTTTCCCAGCAGACCCAGCAAGCACGGTAGGGACGGAGAGGTCAGAGGGAGAGGGGGGAAAAAAATCAAAAAAATGGCGGAGGACACTAATACCTACGCCCCAAAGTCGCCGGACCTCTCTTCTTTTTATTCGGCAGCACCCGCCCCGCCCACGCCTCCACTGCACAATCTGCAGCACAACCAGCAACACCTGAACAAGCTGCAAACCGCTGCACCGCCGGTATATGAATACTCCTCCCCCTCGCCGCGCGCCTACCATCCTCACCAGTCGTCTTCAACTCCTGTACACATCAAACAGGAACAGCCGCCCCACTACCCGCCTTCAGTGGCAATCAAGTCCGAATCAGTCTTCTCTTCCTATCAGCCACAAACGCAAACACACCACCGCCACCAACACCAGCAGCACCAACAGCACGCGCACCAACCGCAGTACCTGTCTCCTCGGTACCAGCATTCGCCGCCACAACAGCACCAGCAACACCCGTCTCCGCAACACCCACCGCAAAGTGCATATGGGATCCAGCCCGCCGTCAAGCATCAAGAACAATATCAACCGCCACCACTGCAAAGCCAGGGGTTTCTAGACCTGAAAACCTACGCTGGACCAACTCAACTGTACGACATCCCGTACAACCCAGACTCGCAACACCTGCCACAAACACCGGGTTCAGCAACAATGCCCCCCAGAAAGAACACACAGCCGGCTCCATCGCCGCCCCCAATTGATCCCTCGCCAGTCCGCACTAAGTTCCCTACAGCCAGGATAAAGCGCATCATGCAGGCCGACGAGGAGGTTGGTAAGGTCGCCCAGCAGACCCCCATTGCCGTCGGCAAGGCTCTGGAGATGTTCATGATCGCCGTCGTCAGCCGCAGCGCGGAAATCGCCCGGGAGAAGAACTCGAAGCGAGTCACGGCTCAGATGCTCAAGCAAGTCATTGAGACAGACGGCCAGTATGACTTCTTGGCCGACATTGCTGCCAAGGTTGGCGATGAAGAGAAGCGGGGCAGCCGCTCCAAGGCCGAGTCGGAGAGTGAGGAAGAAATGGAAGTCGAGACCAAGAAGAAGGGCAAGGGGGGCCGCAAGAAGAAGGTTGCGTGAGCTCGCATATCCCGCCCAGGGCTGGGACTTCTTCAGTGATGAGAAATACGATTAGGGTTATGAGGATTGGCGTTGGACTGGCTAGCATCTACATCGGCGTTGGGTGACATGACGGAGGAAAACTCGTCTACATGTCACTTGGGAGGGACACATGGTAAAGGGCACGGCATGGCACGAGAGGAACCAAGCGCTGCTTCCTCGACTTGCATACCGTGGACGGCTTGTCTTACTTGTATGCACATTGAGCCTGTCGTTGGACTTGCATTCATACCGATTTTTATTTTTTTAGAATGAGAACACTTTTTATTTTTTCCACATTTCAACCTCATCAACCACCTATACTGGAGGTGTCTCATCTGAAACTCACTTCCACTGACCCAAGCTCCTCATATTTGCAATACTCTGCTCTGCTCACCGTCATATCCCCTAACATCTAACCGGAAAACACTTCGTCATGACCAGAGACTTCTCGCCCATCGTGATTGCTCCTCTTCCCCCTCTCTCTCCCACACACACACACACACTCTCTCTCTCTCTCTCACTATGATCTCTTGTTGAGCTTATGTATCTAACGTCAAGAATGCACATAAGACGATGTTGCCCCGCAGACGTGGGCTCGGCCGCCGCCCCCATTGGTCCTAGCGCGGCCTCGCCCCTTAGGACCCGGCACTCTGCGGCTGGTCTCCCCTTTTTGAAGGTCCTAAGTGCGCCGTGGCTCCGTCAGTGCCAAGGGTCATGCTCGCTGAGGTAGCCCGCCGTACCTTAATTTCTGGCCATATTTTTTAGGCACTAGTGCTGGGAGACGGCGGGTCGTGCATGGGGCATTCCTCCCACCTTCCAAGTCACGCTCTCACATTAGTGGACAAATCGTCCATCCAATTCGCGGCGAGAGAGCTACCTATCTACATCGAGTAACCGGCCACCGTGTGTACCTGGGCGTCTCTCCCAAGTCTCTCTTGCGTGCTGCCCTCGACAACACAAATCGACGCTCCTAAGTCCTTCGAGCTTCCCGCCATGCGAAACCATCCCTCGAACTGCGAATCCCGTTCATGTCCATGATCAAATGAGGCACCGAGCCTCGCTGCCACTTGCATCCTTTTTCCCCCTCCGTGGCGTAACCAATGTCGTGGGACCTGCTCAAGCGATTCCTTGAGTCCGACGTCTTCAACTCAAACCCCTTTCTCTCGGTCTCTTACCTTTCGTGAGCGAGCCCTCCCTCCCCAAATGCGCCCGCCCATTGCCGCTTGCGCTACCATCTCAGTCGACGCTTTCACGACGTTGGGACCGACCCCTTGCTGACCCTGGACTTCCTGTCTTGATCTAGTCGATACGCCGACCATGTGGGCATTCACTATGTCCTCTGCAACAAGCTGCGCCAATTCCCCTACGAGGATATCGAGTTCTTCCTGCCGCAGCTATGCCACCTTATAATCAGCGTCGATAACGAGTCCATGGCCCTGGAGGAGTTCCTCCTAGACTTGTGCGAAGAGTCGGTGACCGCTGCGCTTCTGGTTCGTGTCGCCTCCCCGCTATTGCGCCCTCGTCTTCCTTGCTTACCGGCTCCTAGACGTTTTGGCTCTTCCAGACCTACCTCCACGATTTATCTTCCAATCCTCAATCCAAAGCCTTTCAAACATGTCGGAGGGTGTACAACAAAGTGCAGCATATTGTGTTCGGTCTGCCGGACGCCGCGAGACACGACAAGATCAAGGAGAACATTCTGCCCGTCACAGTCCTGGCGAGCTTCGTTCTGGCCAGCATCGCAGTCCCCCTCGTCCCGCAGTGGGCGGGGCCACTCGCCGTGGCACAGGCTCGAAAGCCTCAGCCCGCCGACGATCTGATCTCCGATTCTCGAGAAGGTAACCCCAAGACAACACAGGTGTCGCGGGCCCACACCGTGACTGCCGGGAGCTCGAGATCTAAGCGTGCGAAAGATGCCGGACGCCTCTCCAGCGCGCCAGACTTGGTGCTTCCAAGTTCCGCTTCGGGCAACTTGCACCATCGGTCAACGGAACCGTCACCGACACGATCAGGCTCGTCCGGTTCTAAGACGCCGGTCGAAGCAAAGCGTCTGCCACCTCATCTCAACATGAAAAACGACGATGCTCGTCTCAGCTCCTCTTCGCTGCCGCTTCCAGAACTACGATCCCCCAGATTGGCTATCACAAGACCAACAACTCCTGTGTCAGCAGGACTCCCCCCGCGGCTGGGCGACGCCCTTAGCAGGAGACACTCCCACCACTTCAAGAGCGGCGCCACCGCCACCGAGCTGACGCCGTTGCAGAAGACGAGACTGTTGCGGCAGCACTACTTCAGGTGTGAGACGCAGTTTCTGACGGCCCTCGAGGGCATCTCGAACAGACTAGTCATCGTGCCAAAGCCTGCTCGTCTCAGTGCTCTTCGCGCGGAGCTGGCTCTCATTGCGCAAGACCTGCCGGCGGAAGTTGACGTCCCTGTCATCTGCCCCCCCACCCTGGTAGATGGTTCTCCGGCGAAAAGCAGACATCATCGAATTGTGCGCTTAAACCCAACAGAGTCGACAGTGCTCAACAGCGCGGAGAAGGTTCCGTATCTTCTCATGGTTGAAGTTTTGAGAGATGACTTTACTTTCGATCCGGACACGCCAGACAACAGGAGGCTCCTAAGCACTCTCCTCTCCGACCCAGGTCATACTCGGCGCATCTTTGACCTTTCAGACTCGCCGCGCATAACGACGGTGCCCAAGACGCCAGAGCTGGTCATCGACAGCGTGTTTGAGCCGGTATCTGGCGACCTGGGAAGCTCGCCCTTGATCAAGCCTTATGATGAGGATCCTTTACAGAAGCACCAGGTGAAACAGGTGCCACCTCAGCCTCAGCGCCTTCCTAGCGTCACCACCACCACCACTACAATGTCCGGTGTTGTCTCGGACACAACCACTCCTCGAAGCTCTGGTGTCTCTACTTCGAGATCGAGCAGCCCTCCGGGCCCGCTCCGCAAGATGACAATCACTGCACGTGCTAACGCCTCGGTGGACCAGCCAGACTTCTCGGCACTAGCAACTCACATGCGAACCGCTTCACAGATGCTGGCGCAGCTTGAGGCTACAAGTGGCAAACGACCGAGACATGAAGTGCAAGCCATCAGAGCGAAGATCATTGCGAGCATGCAGAGTCTGGAGGAGCAGAGCTTCGACATGGACGAGCAGGGACCGACCTTCGACACCATCATTGCAAAGGCCTCGACCGCGCAAGCAAACGCTGTGGCGAGCACCGACCCTCCCGATGTGGAGGCCGAGTCTCCCGTTGAACCAGGGGTCAATGCCGGTGCTGGGCTCGCGAGGATGGAGAACGATATCAAGACTGGCGGTATTCAGAGCAAGGGTGATCGTGACGATCCTAGTGCGGCAGTCTTCGGCGAAGCATGGCAAGCAAAGAAGGAGCGTATTCGCAAAACGTCGCCTTATGGCTGGATGAAGAACTGGGACTTAGTCAGTGTTATCGTCAAGACGGGAGCCGACTTACGTCAGGAGGCATTTGCCTGCCAGCTTATCGATGTCTGCCACAAGATCTGGGTCGACGCGAAGGTCAACGTGTGGGTCAAGCTCATGCGAATTCTCGTTACAGGAGAATCCTCCGGTCTGATCGAGACGATTACAAACGGCGTGTCGTTGCACTCCATCAAGCGAAGCCTGACACTCTCAATGGAGACGGGTCCCAACCAAAAACGTCGATTTGCTACACTCAGGGACCATTTTGTCAAAGCGTTTGGGGCTCCGGACAGCGAGCCGTACAAGGCGGGAGTAGATGCTTTCAAACGCTCACTCGCTGCATACAGCATGATATCTTACATCTTGCAGCTGAAGGATAGACACAACGGCAATGTTTTGATCGACAGTGAGGGACATATCGTGCACATCGACTTTGGCTTCATGTTGTCCAACTCACCGGGATCAGTCGGGTTTGAGGCCGCGCCTTTCAAACTCACGCAAGAGTATATTGAGGTGCTTGGTGGTATTGGGTCCGACGATTACGAAGACTACAAAAGACTCTGCAAGCAGGCCTTCCAAGGTAAGTTTGGTTGCTCCGAAGCGTTAACGGCAGTCGCTGACTTGTGGTAGCCCTGCGGCGGTCTGCGGATAACATTATCGATTTGGTGGCCATGATGGGACGAGACTCGAAGATGCCTTGCTACTCGGCCGGAGTGGCTCAGGCAACGCACAATCTCCGCCAGCGATTCCAACTGCAGCTGAGCGCGGACGAAGCCGAACAGTTTGTGGAGACAGACTTGATCGGCAAGTCCTTGGGCAGCTACTACACACGGCTGTAAGTAGATCACCACAGCCACGCAAACGTTTTCATGAACTGATCTCTCGCTAGCTACGATACCTTCCAGTATAGAACGCAGGGCATTTACTAGACGGATGTGGCGATGGAAACTTGGTCACGGGCTCCGAAAGCAATGGGACATAGCATGTATCTGGGCATCTGGGCGGCGTTGTGGTTGAATAGATGACTAACTGGCTAGCAATGACGAAGCCGAGGAATGATCTCTCGGTCATTCATGATTTGAGGGGGGAAGAGAGGCAGCTTTGAGAGAGGTGCAGATTCTGGCATCCTGCAGAGAGAGTTACATAGGTACCGAATGAAGATGAGTGATTTTCATGTGTAGGATTACATGTAGTAGAAATCCGTCTATGGCTTCTGTTGTGAGATAAAGAACCAATTTGCAAGAGGGAATGTGGTTCTGGGCGACCAGAGAAGATGAGATCTTGGTGTGTCTACTCCTTCAGCACAACGGCCTCATGAACTCTAGGCCGGCAGGCCGGCTTCTGTCCCGCGCAAGAAGACTGGGGAATAGACAAGGTTAGACTAGCCGGGCATTTGTACGCGTAGTGTATGCGGTATGATAGTAGCCATGATGAAGGGAAGGGTTGATTAGGACAAACAGCCTTCTGCCTGACTAGACTGCGCTGTTGAGAAGGAGAGTAGCTGAGCCGACATGATCTCGAGCGCCACCCAAGCATCCTTCACGCCGCCTTAATTGCGGGCAAAACATACGTCAACGAGGATCTCAGGGTTCGGCCAGGAGTTTGCTTCGCGTTCAGAGGTAGCATTACGTGGGCGAAATCTCTGGAGGAAGGTCAGGGAAGACCGAGTTTGCCCTTCAGCCACACGACGTTGGCAACAACATGGCCCTCTCTTCAAGGACCACGGGAGGGTAGCCGGCTCTTTTACTCCAAATTTTGTTTCTCTAACAAGGCACACAACAAGGCGGCCGGCGGCCTCTGCCCGAGAAAACGGGGACAGAATCCTTCCGGACCCCCGTACATCAGTCTTCAGACACACCTAAGAATGCGCCAGGTATGTTGCGGTGATTGCGTGCGTTTCGGAGGCAAGTCTTCTCAGCACCATCTGCGGGCTGATTGCGAATAATCTTGAAGTTATGGAAGGGGGGTTTTTTTTTGTGCTGGCCGGGGGGTTTGGTCGACTGCGCTACGAGAGGTCTTTGCTTGTTCAGTCCCAATACCACACACTATGAAGCCGCTTTGAGGGGCCACTTCCACATTTTGTCCGCCGCAATCTCACCAATATCTGTTCACCACCTTCTTATTGGACATCGAACTACTTTTAATCTCACTTACGATTCTTGGGGAAGCAAGTTAAGAGAGCACCTGTCTGTCTTGGAGAACAGGGCTGCAGCACCGATCATGGTAGCGTAAACTCATTGTGTGACCGCCGCTGCCTTATCCATAGTTACCGGATCCGCATTGGCGTCACAGTCGTCGAGACGGTTCTTTATTTGCTTTACGCTCTGGAAGAGAAGTACTAGAGCGTGTCAACATCTGAGTCCATGACGAAGGCGACTCAAAGGCGACTCAAAGGCGCATGGGTGGAAGGAGGTTGACATACTGGCGGGAACCACGACCCAGGGCGCGTTGAAGCCGATGTAGTAGACCCAGAAGTACAAGAATTCGCCCCTACTGTGCGAGACGCCAGTGATGTAGAGCTCGGTCAAGCTGGTCGAGTAGTAGAGTACGACGCCGTACAGGTGCCCGACACACATGACGATCTGCAGGGGATGGCGCATATGGCTTCCCCGGGCGAGGGCGACGACGATGGCCCAGCTGAGGGGCCCCCATATGACCTAAAGCACGTGTAAGTCTCGGAACCGTTCGCAGCAGGAAAGGCACGCGAGGCCTACGACCGTGAAGGACTCGACACAAAGCATGAACGGATCCGAGGTCAGGTAGCGCGAGTCGGAGAGTGCGTACTCCTTCCAGAGCTGGGCAAAGAGCGTCTGCATTCCCGCGAGACGCCGGTGATTCCAGACGAAGTACCCTGGATGGAAACTTTATTAGGAGTGTAATCAAACAGAGCGGCGTCCCAGGGCAGGAATTTATCTCACCCTCGAAGACGCAGTGCAGAAATCCGCCTGCAGGGACACGGGATTTTGTTAGCCGACGCCGGAGGGCGAGACGGATTGAAGTCGCCCACATAACGCGAACCAAGCTACGCTGAGCTGATCTAGGAAAGCCATCTTGGTATGAGTCCTCCTGGCGGCCACGACGGTGACGATGACGACGCTGGCGATGGTGGCTGCGAAGGTGACAAGCAGCGTGACAAGGGGGGTCTCGTTGGCAGCGTAGTGCGGCAACGCTGCGTTCACGGGGTAGTACGGATGCGACACTGCGTTCGCTTTCCCGGGGCCCTTCATGACGGGTTCTGGTTTTGAATGCGGTTGTATTATGAAAAACCTCGGAAAGTAGGTGTGCCTGTGAAGTCTTATTTGTTGGTGGGCGAACTCTGTTGACGAGGTTAGCGAGTCTTTATCAGGCTCCAGGTCCCCCGTACTTTTATTTGGCGCTGGATGGCAGTAGTCGAGTGGTCCTCGCCTGCCGAAGTCACCCGGGGCCGAAATTGCCTTCCCGGGGGTTCCGACTTGACCTCCTTCCACCGCTTGATGCTATGCGCGGGCCATTAGACACATCTGCCAAATATGGCAAAAAATGGAACCGTTTTGTCAATTGGAAGCGATGATGCCCTCGACGAGGATGAACTCGCGCGTGTTACATCCAGGGAACAGATAGACGCTGGGGCGGATGTCCTGGGAGGGGCCGGATAGGGAAGTCGGACCGCTGATCTTCCGCTGCAAGTCGCTGCTCAATCACCAATCATTCGACTTCGTGGCACGCTTAACACGTTTCGGCAATCGTCTGCCCCTGGGTGAGAACACAGCTTCCAACCACCAACTTTCAAAGACTCTTTGCAGTAATCCCGTCTACGTATCCATAATCCGCAATGGGTGATGTTCCAGTAGAAGACGCGCCTTTCCCGCTGACGGATGTCGACAAGTGGGTCCTCTCACAGACGGACGAGGAGTTCAAGAAACACGGCTGGGAGGAGCTCAAAGAGATTATCGGTAAGAAGACGTGCTGTCCAGGGTTCTGTGTGCGTTGGCATCTTTTTCGGTTATCTAATCACGACACCAGAGACGAACAAGCTGGAGGTCCTGAAGAGGAAGCCGTCGGACTTGCGTCGATACATGAAATGGACGGCCGAAACCAAGGCCGAGTATGGCTCCATGACCAAATACCTCCTCGCGAACCGCCTGCCCAAGCCATGGGGCGCCCCCCCATTCACCCCGAAGTCTCTGGTCCCGTTTGAGGACCCATCGGACTACCGGGTTCTCGTCAATGACTGGCCGTACGGCCTCGATCCGGGCATCACCCACATCGTCGTCTGGTCGCGCACCATCATCCCGACAGACGACGACACGGGAGATATGACGCCAGCGAGCAGGCGTACTGTGCACGACTTCATCGATAGGTTCTTTGTCCAAAGCCTCGGCGAGGGCGGAGCGGGACAAGTCGTCTGGTTCAAGAACTGGGTCGCGTTGCAGAGTGTCCGGGCGCTTGAGCATATCCACGTGCTGGTGCGAGATGTAGATGCCGAAGTCATCCAGAAGTGGACCGAAGAGAAGCCGTGGCATAGACAAGCTTGAAGGAATACGGTATCGATAGACACCAATTAGACAAATTGCCTCGTCTGCCGAGTCCCGTGCGTCACATTTCGTGACGGAGCTTATGCGGCCCGGCGCTGCCTCCTGTTAACGGGCGGAGCAGGCTCTTGGGTGTTGGCAGCACCGCCCATCTGAGCCATCCGCTTGCCAGCGCCAAGTAAACCGACGCCGGCGTAAGCGCCGTAGGCGGGAACGCAGAGCCACAAGATCCAAGCCCAATTGCCGAACAAAACAACCAGGACGACGGATGCCCACGTGACCCAGACGACGTCGAACATGTAGTCGGTCAGGCCGGCGGCGGCGAGGTCTTCTCCCGAGGTCTTGAGGCCACCGGCGGCGTCATACTTGGGGCGACCGGCGTTCTCTAGTACGAACTCGCAGATCAGGGCTGGGGCGGAGAGCAGGAAAAACCAGAAGAGGGAGCGCGACCTGACGAAGAAGTGGAAAAGGAGGAAGCCGATGTTGACGATGGCAGAGCCGATATGGAGGTTGTTCAGAGCGGCGGCGTTGGATTTCGCCCTGTCCTTCTTTGCCTTTTGCGCCATGGTTTCCGGTGTTCGTCCTGAGGGGAATGCCGACGATGGCGCGTGCAATTGAGCTGTAGTGATTACTTGGTGGCGCTGGGCTCCGAGCTTGTTCGGGGACGGGACGTTCCTGGGAGTTAAAGATAGATTGCGGCCAGACTGGAATTTGAGGCTGAAAAGACGAAAGTGACGAAATACCAAAGACGTGGTTGAGGTCGAGTGGTGGTTTGTGGCTTAAGCGCGCGCGGGGGTCCAACGGATGTGAACAGACGGGCGTCGCTAAGAAAGGTGGAGGGATAGACGAAGGTGGCGGGTGCTTCTGTGTTGCACGTACCAGCGCAGCGGGTAGGTAGGGCAGGGGGTTGGCACTGGCAGGCAGAAAATGAGGTGGCGGTTGCTGACGCTGGGCGCTTCTGCTTCTGCTTCTGGCTTTATCCTGGGGGGGGGCGGGCTGCGTTGCTTGGGCAATGGAAGGTGACGATGGTCGCTGAGGTATCTCGCGAGCCAATCAGGCCGGCAGCGTCCAAACACCAGGCGCGAGGTCGCCTTGGATGGGTACATAGCGTCTAAGGGAACATCAGCCATGGAACTGGCCGGTCTTGAACGCCTTTCTCTCTCTTTTTTCCCTCCTCCTGCCATTCCGCGCAAAGTGCACAACTGACCGCGCCCGACTTCGGCTAACTAACCAACGGCTTTCTGTTCCCTTTTGGGCCGTCCCTCACCAAAGACCGAGTAGGACAAGCTTCTATTCGTCTGCCGCTTCGCAGTACTTACTTTCACGCGCTTCCCTTCTTTTCCTCTCTCTCCCATTTCCCGTCCTGGTCCTGTCCTGGTCACCCCCGGCCCCTCCTCTCACCTCCGTCTTCTCTCTTTCATCCTTTACGTTCGTTTTTTTTTCGGACCTTGTTGCACGTGCCGCGTCTGTGTTGTATTTGTATGTGTAATGTTCACTGCATTCTGTTGCGTAGCGCTTCTTCGACATTCCCTGGTTAGTCAGTTGTAACGAACGGCGAGTGTGTCTTTATGGCACTACAAGAAGCCGACGCTGCTGAACGTTTGACTTTGTTGAAGTGCTGAGGAAGAGGGGAATCTTGTCATCGAAACATTTCTCTGTTGTTCGCCGGGGAAACCCAAACAATACAAACACCGGGACCCACCACGCAACGAACGCCCTTCTACGCCCGCCCCGACAGGCGCGCAACAGCAACAGTACCTATCGGCTTAGGAGAGGAAGGGAAGAAAAAAAAAAGGAACCCATTGTACCGCAACGACCTTACGAACCTCACCGTCGCTTCTTGCAGCATTTTTGGAATCCATTCGACCGACGGCGTTCACTTGCTGCTACTCTCTTAATTGCTAATACCCTTCCTTCAACCAGCCGGTGCAAAACGCGCCTTGCACTCAATCCATCCGTCTTCTTCCCTTGTTGCTCCCAGCCTCAGGCTCCTCGCGACAACCCACCTCGAAATTCACCGACGCAACTTTTCGTGCGCTGCACAGATTGTCATACCCAAGCTCCGAAGAGCTCGACCGACGCCTCTCGAGGTCCTCCAATTCTCGCAACTGCACTCCGAGTGCCCTCGCCGACCAGGGCTAGGCTCCGCGACTCCCCAGCCTTCCCACCGCCACAACCCCAACGCGAGATCCCATGGCCACAAACTGTCCTCGACGTTAACACCCCTCCGTCCACCAGCCCTGCCTCTCTCCGCCACGTCTTCAATATGGCGCCTACGAGTGCCGCCATCACAGGGTTGCTCCGCCAGGTCGTCTACTACCATATCGACAACAATGCCTACGAGAGTGCCCTCTTCTTCGCCGAGAGGCTAAGCGCCCAAGATCCCAAGTCGAGCGAGTCTGCACACCTCTTGTCACTCTGTCACCTCCGTCTCGGCGACCACAGGACCGCCTTCGAAATCAGCAGGCCATCCGCCTCCCGGGGGTCCAATCTCGGCGCCGCCTGGGTTTTTGCACACGCGTGTATGAAGATGGAACGATACAAGGATGGCATTAACGCCCTGGAAAAGGCGCGGGAGAAGTGGGCTGGCAAGATGAACTTGGGCAAACACACCACCTCGACTCGTTCATTATATCCTGACGAGGCTGCTGTTCTTTGTCTGCTCGGCAAGCTTTACCGGGCCTACGATGACAAGCGGAGAGCCATTGAGTGTTTCGAGAACGCAGTGAGGGTAAACCCTTTCATGTGGGACGCCTTCCAGGCCCTCTGCGATATGGGTGTGAAGCTGCGCGTACCCAACATTTTCCAGGTCACCGACCCTCTCGTCCACTCGTTCGAATCAGAGGTCGCGACAACGTCATATGAGTCCAAGGACGGCACGGCCAACTCTTTTGAGCCCAAGAGGCCCTCGGCGCGCCCTGCAATGGACTCGTCCGACCCCTTCAACCTCCATCGTTCCTCCACCTACCAGGACATGCCCTACAGCGCTAATATGTTTTCTGCCGAGGCTGAAGAGAACGACTTCATGTCCAAGATCACTGCCGCAAGGTCAAGGTTGGCACCGCCTGCCACGAGCAATGGGGACCTAGATCTCTTGGAAACCCCCACGGGGCCGGTATCCATGCCCGAAGTGCCGACCGTGCGCTCGACACTAGGCGCCGCCGAACCACCACAAGCACCGCCACGCAGGACGAGGACGGCTCAGGCCGTTGACCCCGGCTTCCTTGAAGCTCCGCCGAAGATGAGCTACAAGCTGGGCGGCGCTAAGAGAAGCACCAGAAGTCAGGATAAAGAGCAACAACAGTCCGTGGAGCTGCATTCCGACACAGGCACTGGCACTGGAACCCTACGATCGACAGTGGCGCCTACAGAACGGAAAAGGACGGTGTCCGGGCATCCTGTTTCCCGTCAACTTTCGGAAGAAGCGAGTGCGCCCACCCAACGGAGAAGCGCGAGGCTCAACATGTTTAACAAGCCCTCGATCATGAAGTCCAACTCGGGCGCCGCTACCATCGGCGCCACTGCTGGTCGCGAGCTGAAGAAGGCTAGACCCCAGATTTCTCGAATAATGCGTCCTGGTTCCAGTGGCTCCAGCGTCGGGAGAGTTGTGAGCGGCAACCGCAAGCCCGTCGAAGACAACGGTATGGATGTCGACCATGCCGAAAGTGCCCGAGTGAGGGACTCTCACGCTGTACAGCACGCAGCGCCGAAAACCGCTCCTCCTGAGCCAGACCACGCCAGAATCGAGGAGGCTCTAAGATGGGTGATGGAGCTGATGAAGAAGTTCGCATCTGGTTATTACTCGTTCAAGGCGTTCCGCTGCCAGGAGGCGCTGCAAACGTATGCCTCGCTGCCGAGGAGCCAGCAAGATACGCCCTGGGTTCTAGCACAGATGGGACGGGCGCATCACGAACAAGCCGCCTACCAGGACGCTGAGAAATACTTCAGAAAATTACGCGTGCTGGCACCCACCCGGATGGAGGACATGGAGATATACTCGACCATCCTGTGGCACCTCAAGCGCGAGACAGATCTCTCCTTCCTCGCCCATGAGCTCGTGGACGCCGACTGGACGTCACCACAAGCATGGTGTGCCCTGGGTAACGCCTGGTCTCTGGCACGAGAGCACGAACTGGCACTACGCTGCTTCAAGCGCGCGACGCAGCTCAACCCCAAGTTCGCATACGCCTTTACTCTGCAAGGCCACGAGCATGTCGCAAATGAAGAATACGAAAAGGCTCTTGGCGCCTTCCGCAAGGCTGTCGCGGCCGACCGGCGACACTACAACGCTTACTATGGCATAGGCCAGGTCTTTGAGAAGCTCGGCAACCACGAAAAGGCATACGTGCATTTCCATACGGCCTCCGACATTAACCCGAACAATGCCATTCTCATTTGCCGCATTGGAGTCATCCTCGAGGGGCAGAAGCAGATGATGGCCGCATTGCAGTTCTACAGCAAGGCCACAGACTTGGCGCCTCGGGCGACCGTTGTTCGTTACAAGAAGGCGCGCGCCTTGATGAGTCTTGGCAAGATTGATCTTGCAGAGAAGGAGCTGCTTATCTTGAAGGACACGGCCCCCAACGAGGCCATGGTGCACTTCCTTCTGGGCAAGTTGTACAGAAACATTAACGAGAAGCAAATGGCGGTGCGCGCCTTCAGCAATGCGCTCGCTCTGGACCCAAAGGTAAGAGATATTGTAAGGTACGGGGTGAGCTGTTCGGCTAACACCTTGTGCAGGCCAGCCAGTCGATCAAGGACGCCATTGAGACCCTCGAAGATGATATGGGCATAGAAGACTCCATGATGACGTAGCGCGACAATGGCAAGGGCGCGACGGCTGCTTGATGCCATTGTCGCTTGCAGGGGATGGCACTTGCATTTTCTGGGGATGTTGTGAGAAATCAAGACGAGTCCGGTAACGTACGACGAGACGAAAGCAAGTTTGTCAGGCTCGGTTTTGGGCATGGCAAAGCACCACGATGGCACGGATTCACGTTTGTTGGCATGCTGCATGGCATCGGCGTTTAGGAAAGCAAATCAGGGGAAGAATATTGGCTTGGGAAGGGCCCGAAGGTCGGCCTTATTGTATGTTAGCGTCCTACTCGGCGCCACAGCAGTGATTACGGTGAATAGCTTGTTATGAAGAGCAATGCATCGCCCAACCTTGCCGGCTTTCCACTGACGATTAAGACGGGACATGATGCAGCATAAACGAAATCACGAGTGGGCAGAGCTGCTCACTGACGCCCCCGCCCAGCTGACAGACATCCATAGGCACATGTGTCGACAAGGGCCTCTTGTCCCTCGTCAACGGAAGCCGACAAGTCAACTCGTCTTCGTTAGGTCAAAATGTTTGTGGGCATGTTCAGGGCCAACAGGCTCCAGCAGTGGGCTTCGGGTCTGGATCTTTCTCATGACCCTCCCTACCCAAGAGACATCTTTACTTCACGAGGCGATGATGCCGTCATCCTCATTTTGAGTCAGATGGAGTCGAATGGAAATCCTGAACGTGCCACGTGGACTTGGTTCGGATCATAATCCTGGATAGTGAATTAAGGCCATCAACGCCGCCATCGGCTAGACTTAGAGATAATCAGCCTTGTCTCTACCCACAGATGGGATGAAGGTAGATGGTCTGAATATGGGAAAATGGTCTCCAGAACCGTAACGCGAACCGGCAGACGGAAGGTGATCTGTGGGACCGGCGCCCTCTCTTGGCTTTTAGCCCTTTGCATGAACTCCCGCCAGCGGGGGATGAATTGAGCCAGCCAATCAAAATTCGGGCTGTCGTCCTACGGGAGGGCGGGACGGGCACTTACCTGACGCGTGACAGGAAAAAGAGACCGTGGATGGTGTACATAGGTACTCCGTACCGTGTTGGAGGGAGAGCTCGGGCCAGTCAGAATTGTCCTGCTTTGGGGCAGCTGGGCAGTCAACACACACCCATGCTTGAAAATGGCTCTTGCTAGTTGGTTAAATGGGTGCTTTTCCTTGGCTGCCCCTAGAAAATACAAAGCCGCGCACGTACCACCCTCACCCAGTCGGAGTTCACAACACAGAAAGCGCGCTTGCCCACACTCCAGAAGAGCACATTGCGAGAGGAAAGTGACTTGCCAAAAACCGTCAGAAAAAATAGGGGCCTTCCCGTTTCGCTATTTTTGAGAAATCGATGCACTCGCCAGATCGGGACTAGCGTACTGATCTGACCTTCTACGGCGCACCACACAATCAGTAACAGTCCCCCCGGACTTGCAACACCGCCTTATTTATTTCTCCCCCTCTTGCTCTCCTTCTCTTCCCCATTCCCACTCTTCCCTTTTACTACACCCAAGCAAACGTATCCATCACCACTTTCAACCACAACCAACGTCATCAACGACGCGACTATTCCATCCACTTAGAAAACATCCACTTCAAACAACCTCACAATGACTGGACGTAAGTACTCAAGAGTTCATTATTTTTCAAGATGCTTTCGCATTTCTGGACCGTGGCGTCGACCCCGCGGTTTAATAGGCGGGGGCCCGTCGGCATGCGTCTTAGGAGCGCGTCTTGCCCAGACGCGATTCTTGAACCCCGCGTTCCTTGTTCACATCGTATCATCGCGACACCTTGACAACATCTTTCGGTTCCATCATTCTAACATCTCACAGGCGGCAAGGGCGGCAAGGGCCTCGGCAAGGGCGGCGCTAAGCGTCACCGCAAGATTTTGCGTGACAACATCCAGGGTATTACCAAGCCCGCTATTCGCCGTCTCGCTCGTCGTGGTGGTGTCAAGCGTATCTCTGCCAGTAAGTTTTCTAATAGCACACTGTCCCCAATGTCAACAAAGTACTAACTTGACTCCTCTCAGTGATCTACGAGGAGACCCGTGGTGTCCTCAAGTCCTTCCTCGAGGGTGTTATTCGTGACGCCGTCACCTACACTGAGCACGCCAAGCGCAAGACCGTCACCTCTCTGGATGTTGTCTACGCACTCAAGCGCCAGGGCCGCACCCTTTACGGTTTCGGTGGTTAAGCGAGTCGCATGCTCGCTTTCAACACCATCGCTGGTTTTTGTCTTCTAACGGTTTGGATTCCATGGCGCCGTGGTATCCAGGCTGCTGATAGTCAAAACTGTGGTGGATGATGGTTCATTGGTCTTTTCTCTCAACCGGTAATGGGAATACGGATACAATCACGTTGGTTTACGGCGTTGGGGATCACGAGACTTGGGGAATGATAGTACTCTAGGCGTCTTACAGGCAGACGCTTGCAATGGAAACACCAAAATGGTGACTTGAACATATCAACTTGAATGACAAAGCAACCTGTTTGAGTCGTGACACGTCTTCTGTTGAATGGGCATGAAAGGCAACTCTGGGATTGGCGAGGTGAACGTCACCAATTCGCAAATTCAGCCCGCTTTCATCACAAGTACTTCCTTCCGGCCGCCGCCACTCGTGACCGGAATACGGGGCTCTTGATCTCCATGTTTACCCTGTAAAACGGGCTCATAATAGCCTTAACCCAGTTCTCATATACCTCCTGGAAGAAATTCTTGATGGCCTCCTCGGTCGCGGGGCTCGTGGGATTGGCGCCGATGGCCGTCGACGACCGCGACGACGCTGTGCTCGACGGCGCCGAGGGCTGGTGCAGAAGCAGGAACTTGATGTTGCCGGCCGTGACAAAACACGAGACGTAGTTGTTGAAGAACTTATCCACGATCTTGAGGTACCTGTACGTGGAATGCCATCTCGCGCATTAGCATGTGTACTCGGGCGCAAAGGATTGACCCCTCCCCATCAGGTCTTGTCAGAGTGCGATGGAAGTCGTTGCGAGCAGAAGCGACGCAGACATATGACAATAGGAAGGGGAGGGGGGCTGTGGGAAGGGAGTGAATTACATTTGCCCCTGCGCCCACTGCACCTCCTCGACGATGTCCAGGCTACTATGCAGGATGAACTGATTCAGGTGACGGATCTGCTCGTTGAAGCGCGACTGGCCGTCGCCCCCCTGTTTGGAGGTGCCAAACTCATACTCGAAGAGAGGATTGTCCTGCGTGCCGACGATGGCGAAGTAATACGACATTGTCTTTCCTTCCTCACTCTCAACGGCGCGACATGTGTAGTGTGTGTGTGTGTGTGAGAGAGAGAGAGAGAGAGAGAGAGAGAGAGAGAGAGAGAGAGAGAAAATCGATTCGATCGGAAGAGGGAGGGACGCTTGGTCGCTGGTCGGCTGGCTGGTTTGGGAGGATGGTTGCGGCTCTTTTCAGTGTTTGACAGAACGTGGTGACACGGCGCAGATTGTAAAATGTTCGTAGGCCGTCGTAGAATAGGATATCGTATGGGGGCGGGGGTTCGATAGGTTGCGACTGAAGCTCTCGCGGGTGCGCCTCTCACCGAATTCCCGCTAGAGTGGCCAGCCAGCCAGCGACAGACAGTCAGATAGACGGACGGCGGTGCAGGTTCCGCGGGGCGGACGGGCTGCAGGTGCTGTGGAGACCTAGCTGAGAGAAGCCTCAGGGCCAGGGGGTAAGCCTGGGAAATTCTGGCGCGCACTGCTATGACCCAATGGATTGCGTGCTCCACATTTCCCGGTATGTAGCTCCAAAATTTCCCTGGGAGTCGAACGTCTGTCGACAATTGAGGATCCTAAGGCTCTTGAGCATCAGACACCCACCCCCTTCCCTCCGACGGACGAACGAAGAACAACGACTCCCTAAAGGAACGACCAAGTCTTTCCCCCTCCGAGACGGCGAGCCATCGAAAAGGACCGGCCCATCGGCCTCGATTCCTCGATCATCTCCCACCAATCTCCGGCACCGTGTCGCAAGCCATCCATCTCCTGTCCCCACGAAAGACCAGACAACCATGTTCGGAGCCTTCCGTGTGACCTCGCCCCTGTCGAGCGGCCTGCTCTGGAAGATTCCCTGGCGGCTGTCCAAGTTCCAGAAGCGGCGCCAGCGCCAGCGCCTCCGGGCCGTCGACGACGTGGTCGCGACGGTCGACGCAGCGCTCGCTAAGAAGGGCGAGACGGTCGCCGCGCTGGAGCGGTGGAAGGGGGAGATGCCGACCGAGGCGGAGATGCTGCCGCGAGACAAGTACACCATGTTTGACCGCAAGGAGAAGAAGTACCGCAAGGGCATCCACAGTAGGTTTCCTTCCCTCCCCTCTGTTTGGGGTCTCTGGATTCTTTTGGCGCTTCTGTTTTGAGAGCGGGGACGAGTCCTGGGGTTCGTGTTTTTTCCCCTTCTTTTTGCTAACGATCCGCGTGCAGAGCTGCCCAAGTGGACGAGAGTCTCGCAGAGACTGAACCCGCCAGGCTACTAAACGACACCGTTTCCGAGGGTTTCGATTGGCCATTGGTTGGAGACGGCGACATGACGGGAGGAATACGAAACGGGGATAGGAGACAGCCGGGGGCATGTTGGGGGAGGACGACCGGAGAACACCGGGACTGTGTACGAATATGTACTCTACCAGAAACTCGTACCTCTGGGGGAGAAGATATGCTCCTGTCAACAACGCCCATGGCAAGAGCACGCCATTCTAAGGCTCCGCAGAGCTCTTTGTATATTACGCATCTCTATGGGCTCAGAGGAAGCAAACTACGCTGCATTGATACACGCGTGTTCATTTTGGAAAGGAAAACAAGAAAGGGAAAGGCTACAGCAAGCTCTTCAGCATCGAAGCAGACATGGAAATGCCTTTTAAACGTGTTGTAATTGAGGGTATCGCATCCCAAAAGCCTGCCTAGGTTGTCAAAGAATCGTTTCCCACCGCACCCCAAAAAATGAAATTTTGTGTTACACGCAACCGTTTTCCTTTTTGATGTTGGCCTCTCTTGGGTTCTCTTCGTAAATGCCCCTCGGTCGCCTTTGGGGCAATTCTGTCCGTCATTCCACCGCTCAGCATTCCCAATCCGCCCTTTACTCATCGCGCCTCTTCGTAGTCGCCCATCCGGTCGTCCCGATCCCTTTGCATCTGAATCGCCCTGCCCAGACCGCCGCGTCCCTCGTCGTAGTCCTCGCGGTACTCGTCGCGCACTTGGCCTCCGCTCTTGCCGCGGCCGTACTGCCGCCCCTCCTCAAAACCGGGGTCGAGGTCGGTACGGATGACGCGCTCGTCGAGCTTGGTGCCGCCAATGTACTTCATGCAGTCGAGGGCGTCCTGATGGGTGTAGTACTCGACAAAGCAAAAGCCGCAGGGAGTCTTGTTGAAGCGGTCGAGGCCCATGACGAGACGCTTGATCTCGCCACACTTGGAGAAAAGCTCGTACACCTGCTCCTCAGTGGTGTAGAACGAGAGGTTGCCGACATAGAGTGTCGTAGCGTTCGCGAGGGGGTCCTCGGGAAGGGGCTCATTCTTGGAGGCAGCCTCGTCTTCGGCGTCGCGGGCGTCGCGGTGGTCGGGTCTTCTGCGCTTGTTCTGGGAGCCCTAGGGGTTAGCACTCTGACGATGTACTCTGGAAGGTGGTGGGCATGGGAAGCTGCGAAGCCGTCCGGAAGCTTAGGTGGTACCTTGTTGTGGTAGTATGCGCTCGGCCTGTCGAGGCGCTCGACTGTGTTTCTGTGGCGGACCTGCATCTTGGGAGGCTCTTGGAGGATGCGAGGAATTGTGGTCACACGTCAATTGGGTGGTGGTGGGTGGTGTAAGTGGACAGCAGATGAAGGTCTGTACGATGAGGCAGCGACTGCCGTAATGTCGATAGTCGCTAGATCGGTACCCAGGTACCTCAGGCAGTCGCAGCTTGCGGTAGCTCGGTGGGCTGCGCACGGACATATTCCGTATGCCATCTCCTGTGAAGCTTTGAGATGGGGTTGGTTTGATTTCACTTTTCAAAGGCCCTTGGGCGACAGCACCAGGCTTGAGTCTCGCAATGAGCTTCCTCATAATCATAGCATTTTATCGCATGATTTCAAATATTAGAACATACATCCCACGAGCAAATCATTGTGAAGCCACCTCTATTTCGGGGGCCTCTTGGTGCACCTTAGACACGGATTAAGGGAGGGGGTGTTTCGCCAAAACATCGAGGTCCCTCGGTCTTTTTTCCATCCTGCTTTGCAATTGGGTTTCAATTGAAATGTCTTCGAAATGGTATTGTAGGGTACTTTCCTTCCTTTCTTTAATCTCAGTCTTATCTGCTTTCTGCTACTGGCCAGGCCGAATGATTATCTTGCCGCCCCTCGAATGCAAGTCAGCCGGTCACTAGTAGACCGCCAAGTAAGGAAAGTACAGGCCAGTACGGAGTGTTATTTCAAGTGAAGGGAAGATGCTCTGCTATCGTGGACAGTTTACTTGCAAGGAAGTGTGATGTTTGCAACACCCTTGAGTGCCTATGGTAACTTCTCCCGCCGGTATTCGATCTCTGTAACGGGTCTGGTCGGGAGACATCTTATCATAAAACAGTATGAATGGAGCATAGATACCGGGGACTATTTTTTACAGGATAAAAAAAACCGCTTTGACTCCGACGACCAGCCTGAGACGAGTCAGCCAGCAGACGTACAACGGTGGTCCTCAGCGCCATCAACGAGAGCAACACACGGGAAAGCAGGCCCATCAATAGAACGGAACATCCAAACCCGTTCGTTTTGCGCTGGATTTGCACCTCGTATGTCAAACCCAGATACTCTTTAAACGTCGTTGAGATATTGATGATGGACCAGTCCCGGCTTCCAGGCTTTCAGGCTGCCGGCACAGGTAACTTACACACTTGCCCGACTGCTCTGATTGGTGCACCGTCGGGAAGCTCGAGGTGGGTCTCGGTGTGGCTGGCTGCCAGCAGCAACCGCGTTTTTAGACCGGAAACAATTCTAGCATCATCTCACTTTTGGCCATTGCCTCGAAGGAAAAAAATCAACGAATAACCCTCGAGCTCGATTGTAACAGCTGAACACTTCTGAAGCTTCGAAAACGGGCAAAGAATTCCCGACATCATAAACTCCAGGCCAGACAGGGACGCAATGCCCAAGGTCAAAAGCTACTCAGCTCCGTGGCTGTCCCATGGCCCCGGCCGTAGCTTGTTCGCGCCCTCGAACGATGCTGCCTCCAAAGCGATGAGCGCACCATCGCCCTACGCGTCCAAGAAGAAGAAGACACCCGGGCCGAGACGGACCATTGCGAGACGAGGCACCGAGGTGTTTATTGCCGTTGGCAAGGAGTTACGATGGGGCGACTTGGCATACCTGAAAGAAAAGTGGTCAACGAAGCATGCGCACCGTCGCATGGGCAGCCGCGTCAAGCGGGAAGACTCGTCAGATGGCTTCGACGACGAAATGATCCCCTCTACGGAGGAGGCAACTACGGCTCAGGGCTACCGGGTATTCGTCGTATCGTTCAGGAGTCGTGTAGATGGAGGCCACTAACCGTTTTCGCAGACAATCAAAACCCCTGTCGCGGACGACATTCGCCAGCTCGTCATCTCCCCAAACTCGGACTACCTTGCGATTTTGACGACGCATACCGTCCACATTTGCGTGGTTCCTGACTCTTCGCATCTCACGGCCGAGGACACCGGGCCACTGCGACCCAAGATCTGGACACTGGGACCAACAACCCACGTCACTTCGCGATCATCGGTTGCCTCGGCTGTCTGGCATCCTCTCGGCGTCAAGGGCTCTTGCTTGGTCACCATCACGACGGATGCCCTTGTGCGCGTATGGGAGCTGTCTCTGACGGACCGGTGGTCGTTTGACTCCCCCACGTTGTCAATCGACCTCAAGAAACTGGTGGATGGCACAACACTGGACCAAGACTTCACGGCATCGACAGCTGCCACGAACGCTAGCTTTTCGCAATATTCTCTGGAGATGCAGGTCGCCTCGGCGTGTTTTGCGGGCCGAGGCTCAGGCGGATGGAGTCCCATGACTCTCTGGGTCGCCATGAGAGAAGGCGACGTCTATGCACTGAGCCCTCTGCTGCCCCAAAAGTGGGCGCCGCCTCCAACCCTGATTCCGTCCCTGTCTGTTTCCATCGTCTCCAAGGTGGCTGCCTTGGAAGACGACCCCGCCGTGTCTGAGAAGGATAAGCTCCTCGCTCAGCAGCAACTCGAGTGGATGGGCGATCTCGATTCCCAAGAGCCTCAGATACTCGACACAGCGCCGGGCGAGGAGACGGTCGAAGTGTACACACGCCCCCTTCGGCCGGGAGTCGTCCCAAGGCTCCAAGGACCGTTCGAGTTTGACGCCGATCCCGAAAGCGAGGACGCCGGTGATGGACTGCTGACGGACATCATGATTGTCGGCAAGAAGGTCGACACGGACGACCTGATGATGGGTGAGGACGAAGACCTTGAATTCGACGACGGTGATCATGAGGGCCTTTCGCTATCCATCATCTGCCTGCTGTCCACTACCGGCCAGGTCCGCGTTTACCTGGATTTGGAGGGTGTCGAAGCACAGTGGCTCCCGCCCCGAAACAAATCCAAGCTTGGACGTCTCATGTCGGCCGCCGACCCGCCGTCTTTGTTGACGTTCCAGTGCATCGACACCATGTCTGGGCCTGAAATGAGCAACGACGCATGGCCGACTTTTTCGTCGGATGTCATGTCACGCTACTCACTTTTCGTCACATCTTACGTTGGCATCACCTTCCTCTCGCTTTCCCCTTGGGTCTTCCGCCTTGAGGGCGAGCTCTCGGGCGAGTCGGAGGCTGGCTCTGACTTCCGTCTCGGTCTCCTCGCCAATGGGCAGAACTCTATCCGCGAAAGACTGTACACACATTCTTCGGGCGATGTCAACATGCCGCTCGCCGCCGCCGCGGCGATCCGCGACCCGGATTTGGGATACTTCCTCCTTTCGGCGACCCCGTACGAACCGATCGCCTTGACGTTCGACACGCCCGAGGACGACTTCTCGCCCATCCGACACGAGACGCCCTACGAGGAGAAACCTGCCACCATGGAGCCCCTGGACTTTTACGAGCCTCGTCCAGCTTTCCAGCCGTCGCACGTTTTTGAGCAGCAGTCAGACCTCCCGGAGCTGATCAACAGGCTCCGCAGCTCCCGCCATAAGACCATTCTGAATCAGGAAATTCGGCTGTCACCGGTCACGCTCCAGATTCTCACAGACGCCCACCGCATACTGGGAGAGGACACTTACCGCCTTGGTACGGCCGTGGCAGAAATATTCCGCCGCTGCGCCACCCTTCAAGAGGAGCTGAGGGAGCAGATCAAGAAGGCCAACGAAGTCAAGGAGAAGATCGATAAGATCGCGGGCAACGACAAGGACGGTGAGGGGGAAAGCGACGATGTCCGATTCGAGAGGCGGATTTCCGAGGCGCAGGAGCGGCAACGGCGGCTCAACAAGAGGTTGGAAGGCGTGCGCAAGTACGTCGGCAAGGCTGCAACCAGGGAACTCAGCGCCAAGGAAAAGGCTTTCGTCGAGGAGGTCAAGAGCATGGAGGCCAGCGTGCTAGGATCGTTGACGGAGGACGGGCCGGGAGCAAGGCAACAGAAGCAGCTAAAGAAACGTTTGGAGGACGTGCAAAGACTACGGGACGAATTGGTGGGAGAGGTGGAACGGATACAGAAACAAAGTGAGGGCGGCCAGGACGGCAGGGATTCGCCGTCGTCGACGGTATCGGATCTCAAGATCCCAACAGAGATCCGCAAGGCCAAGTTGCAGCAGGTCATGTCTCTCCTCTCGCGCGAGACGGCCCTGGTCGAGGCTGTAAGCTCGCGACTGGAGCGACTCCAGACGTAGCGCAGCAGCATGGGTTCTTTTTGTGCGTGGCAGATTGGTGGGGGTTTGGACGACAGGATACCATGTGATTTGTTGAATTTAGCCTCAGTCTCACAGTTGGTGCCCAAGAGCGGACGTGACTGGAGTTCGTCACATCGACAGCCGAGCAATGGAACGACGACGGAGCAAACGCCTGTCAAGGTTCAGATGTCCACTCGGCTTGAGAGCAGGCACAGGGAGGGCAGCAACATGAGAAGAACGGAGAAGCACGCACGATTGTTTCGGATACTGAGCGTACGCAACCGTCCCCATGACTTGGTTTGATGTTGGATCGAGGCGACGAGAGCATCTGGTTCGGGCAACGTACAGCTCGCAACTATGTTGGTCCTACTCTGCTAGTACTACGGCCCGGGACAGGGTCGACAAACCAACGGTCCACAACAGCCTCGAAGTATGACGAGGTTGAAGCGTATTTTTTCTTCTTCCTTCACGATGTGGATTATCCAGATGGCTACTCAATGAGGCAGGCCATAGGATCGGTGTGATTGTGTAAGCAGTGTAGCCAAGATTCAGGCCGGATCTTCACTACTAGGAGCCAATCAACCCACCCATTGACGCCACCAGCCTCACTTCCTCCCTCCTTGCCTACCTATCAGATAACATGGATTGGCTGCGTCCTCAACGACTGGTGCCATGTATCAATCATCAAAGCCATGCCCAAGGAGCCCACGTATGGCCGGCGTTTTGCTTTAACGATGAGAGGAGCTGCCGAGTGCCAACTGACTGAGAGATGCAGGACAATGGGCGCCTCATGTCACCGGAAAACAGGTTACGGGGTCCCACGACTACGTCTCGGTGAGCTTCGGGCATGGTGGTCTCCAGTCGCACCCGACGGTCGAGCCCGTCACGGCCACGGCCGTCTGATGTGTTCTGCTCTGCTCTGTCCTCGTGGGCGACGCTTGCGTGCGGCATTGCCTTCCCTTGCTTTGCCAGGAGTTGTCGAGAACAAGAGGAAAAAGGCATGGCAGGAAGGATGCTTCTCCCGCGTTTTCCATGCCACGCGCATGGTGCGCCGTCGACCTCTGTGCCTGTACATGACGGCATATGCAGTGGGTATACCTACATTGTGGCATTGTAGTGATTCCGTACGTACAGAGTACATTTCACTCACAGACCGCTTCATGCTGGCCCCACGAGCGACAGTCTGTTTTGCATGGTCCAATGGTTCGCGACAGGGGGTAGGACAAGGAGACGGGGCAGTCTCCCTCTCGCAACACCGCCTTAATCAGACGAAGCCGAAAGACATCGGGGGTAGGCGTGGCAAACCAGCATCAGATGCTGTTCGGCTCATATATTCCACGCTTTCTTTTTGGTTTGTTTTCTTCCTTCCCCAGACCTTTGCCATGGTCACCTCCCGTCCTAGCATTGCAAGACCACGGTTCCCTGCCGCCCCTAATTACCTCCCTTCTGCAACGGATCATCCAAGCGTCAATCAGTCTTCTGTCTCAGGCTGACTTTTTTTTAATCTACCGGGAGACGACTTCTGGCACGCCAGACCACTTGGGGTGTTGTTGCGCAGAGGCCCAACGATGATGATGACAGGGGTGGTAGAGCTGAGGCAGCAGGGCGGGCAGAGCGAATAGACGTAGGGCAACCCAACGCCCAGATCGACCGTTGCTGTGTTTGTTGTCGGAGCATGTTGGACGAATGTTCAGTATCAAGAGGCTCACGAACCCGGACACGACACGACGAAGAATAGTCGTTGCGTGGTCGGGCTTTGTGTAAGACACGGAACACCAAGTGGAATCCCATGCCATCTCGTCGCCCGCACTACTCGTGCCAGCGAATCCTATCCATGGCGTGAACCCGATCAGCTTACTTACTATCTCATTACACCCTAACCTTACTCTTGGGCAACAAGCGGGCGCATCTCGTCCAACCGACCCGTCCGCCATCGCGGTCATTTACGGGAGGGGATCCACGTCGTGAGCCGCATCGGTGAAGACGCGCGCGAGAAAGAGAGAGAGAGAAAGATAGAAAATTGCACATTGCCCTTTGCAAGACGATCGATCATAGGGACCAGACCATACATCATCGGCAGACGGGATATGCAGGGAGTCCGAGGGGCGGGGGCGTTGAAGTCGCGAGTGAAGAAGAAAAGACAGGCTTTAAACTGAGACCCAACGAGACATCTACGAGCCCACAGACGATATGTGCGACCTGCCCTAGCAATAGGTAGGCATCAAAATCAACCTGCCACTAATGATGTGCACCACTCGCTCTCTGGGTGATCATCCCGCGTCCCCTCCTTCCAGCCAGTGGCTTGTCTGTTTTCAATAACACGGTCCCGAAAAGAAGCTCTCGCGTGTACGGATGCCATCTCTTTTCTTCTTCCTCTGATCGCCCCTCGCCAGTCTTCCTAGTGGACGCTTGGCTCTCCGTTGACAGGGCATTCCTCGCATGGGCATTTCACCCCGGGCATCTGATACTACCTACCCGACTGTCCAAGGGGCGGGAAAAGCTGAAGCCCCCCTGGCCCCGTTGCTCGGCCTTGTATCTACTGTTTGCCTTTTCCCTTCCTATGCTGACTATCTTTGTCTCTCTCTTTGTCTCTCTTTCTCTTCCTTGCTCCCCGGACTCGGTACATCCAGTCCAAGACCAGCACACTTTTGTCCCGTTTGGCATTAATGTCCGTCCGCCTTCGTTTCGCCTCACTTTCCATGCCCATCCAGCCGCTCCAAAATGCCCAATTCGTGGGTTACCTAAACAACGACGGCGACGACAGTGACCCACGGTGATGTTGCCGCGAGTGTATAAGAAGTCCCCTTGGCCTTGCCTCTCTTCCTGTCCCCCCGAAATCTAAACTCTCCCAAGCCATCAAGTTCCATCTTGTGTTCTTGCACATGCTCGTTTCGTTGAACGATATACCCGAAGATTCAGCGTTGTCAAAACGCACCATACTTCCGACAATGGCCCCCAATCCGCTCTGCCTTGTGTGGCGCGAGCAGATAATAGGTAATATATCCATCCACCTGCTTTCTACCGCTTCGAGTAGCTGCATAATGACTTACACGGGTAATCTAGATAACCTCCGCCTGATCTCAGGGCGCAGCGCCCTCATCGACGTCTATACTTCACGCCACCCAAACAAGTCTTACACCATTTATGCCGTCAAGGTCCACCGTGGTAAGCGCCAGGAGATTCTTTCAGCAACAGGTCGCGATCTCGAGGACGCCTTTGAGAATCTGCATACAAAATCTTCCCAGGAGGTGTACCAATTTATCGATGCCAATGGCTTCGCCTTCCCCCGCGGGGTGAAGTCCGTCTCTGGCAGCCACGAGGATGATGAGTCCGACTCTTCCAACAGCGAGGCATCTACCGTCGAAGTATCCGACATACTGTCTGTATCTGCCGTCTCCGACGACAGTGATGGCGACAACAGCAGGAGAAGGGCGAAGAAGACCAAAGGCTCCTCCCACCGTAAGACCAAGCGCAAGACGAAGAGACAGTTCAAGCACCATGATTCCTCCTCATCTGAGGAAGAAGAGATAGACAGCGACTCTGGTCCTGAAATCTCTCTCCGGAGGCACCGCGCCGCTGTCGCCCCTATTCCGCGTCCATCCTACATTCCCACGCCACCCGGAGTAGTCTCGCACCCTCCCCCTCCTCCTCCGGGATGGAGAGGCCCCCCGGCCCGCGTCTATCCCCCCGGTGTTGCAGCCGGACCGCCGCAGCCTCCACGCCCTAGCTTTCCACCCGGCATGCGCCCGCAACCCTCTCAGGGCCTCGCCGCATCCACCGCGCCCGTAACTCCAGCCGCTCCTGCGGCGCCGTCCAAACCCGTCCGCCTCATCATTAAGTGGCGCGGCCATGGCGAGAAAAAGGTCATCGAGACCTGCGTGGCGAGTCACCGCGCGCTTCAGCGGACTGCGCTCGCCCATGTGCGGTCCCACTGGCAGACGTTCGAGAACGTGATTCCGCAGGACATGACACCTGGACGGCTGTGGGGGTTGGGCGCCAAGGTCAGGCGCGTGGCGCTAGGCAAAGACTTATACGCCATCTCAGCGGCCGGAGGGGACGACCTGGGCATGTACTTCAAGGCGGAGGACATCCCTAAATTCGAGGTCGAGGTTGATCACGACGGGAGCATCATGCCCCCTCCGCCGCACCCCCACTCTCAGCAATGATCTCTAAGCATGAGTATGACGGGCGTTTGATAGAGAGTGGACCTTTCTTGGTGACAGAACCCTCGCTGGCCCCGGTCCACTATTCGGGAAATAAAAAGTTGGTGCCGTACGAGGTTCTTGTACGCATACATGCACTTCCAAGGTTTTGCTCTGCGATTGATTTTGTGCATAGAAGGGGAAGTGGCTCCAAGACTTGAGAAAATTGAAGTCTGGGACTTGGCGAGAGCGGCACGGGAGCAAGCATGGGTTTTCGGGGCTTCATCTGTTCTTTTTCTTGGGCTGTTTGATACTGGGGAAGTGTTTTTGGGGTCTAGATAGTGTGACGCAAGCAGTACCGCAATAGAAGAGCGAACCGCAGATTGAACTGTCACTTCTCTTTCGTCCAACGAAGCTCTCCTCACGGTTCGAGCTGATTTCTGCCTAGGCTTTGATGACCACAAATCTGATGATGAACAGCGTCATGAAGGGAAGCGGTATACTTCTCGTCACATCGCCAGGCTCTTTCTCATGAGAATGTGCAGCACCTAACATGTACGTACGTCTTGCATCAGCAACGTCCAGAGGGCGAGCGGATACAGGGGGTAAATGATATTCAATATCGGGGAGCCGACGTTCGATAGCGCTCGCATTGTCCGACCCGGGACCGGGGTAAAGAATACACCCCTCCCTCCCTCCATGGGGGTAGTGCTGTGGGTGATACTCTATACAGCCTCGCGGTATCACCACGGGCGGGAAATGTAGGGCGCTTGGATGCGCCCACCAAGAGACTATTGGAATCCCGAGCGACTGGTCGGGCTAGGGCGAGGAGGGAACCAGTGGTACACTGAGTGGCGCTGTTATCGGGTCATTCTCTTCATCTAGGGACCGGCGTGTAACGCGACGTGTTCAAGCTGGGGAACGGTCGTGACGTTGTATGTGACGGGTTTTGGTTCACAGATACATTTGCCGATACTACCGCCAGGCTTCTTTTCATTACTCAGACGGGTTCGAGTGGTAGGGAGGTAAAAGTGAGTTGGGAGTTGTTTGCTTGAGAGAGATTGGGTGGAATGTCCAAAGCAAACGTAGGGTTTTTTATTTTATTTTATACAGCATGGTTAACTTTAGGCTCAGAAGGCATCGTTATGAGACTAGACTGCGATGGGAACATCAGGTCATCCGCCTGCGGTTGTTCTACGTGAGATTGGTGTTCGGCGGTGGTCGGCTCTATTCGGTGTGCGCTACTGCTATCATGTAAGATCCAAGGAATGAAACACATGAGTCGAGGCCCAACTCGGATCTTGTGAGTCACTCGGGGGGTTGATATGAGTCGATAACTGGCGGCATGTGAAAAGTTCGAGGTTTGCATGTTTGAGAACTTCGCTATCAGGAATCGGAGAAAGCATTTCGACAGTCGAGAAAATTCTAGGCCAACTGTTTTGTCGGCCAATCCTCACAGAAGAAGCCTTATTGTTACACCCGTCCTGATAGAAACCACACATGCCTCTACAATGCCTGAATTCATCTACATCAACGGGTTCCCCGGCGTCGGCAAGCTCACCGTGGCCAACGAGGTCTCGAAGCTCATCCCAGGGAGCAGGGTGTTCCACAACCACTTGGTCATCGACCCTGTGGCCGCGGTGCTGGACCGCGGGTCTCGTGGCTACGACGAGCTGAGAGCGGGGTTTCGTCGACACGCTCTGCACACGATCGCCACGCACCAGGCCCTTCGGGGCACGACATTCATCTTCACCGATTCGCGCGAATCGAGCGGCTTGGGAAGCGAGGGCGCGAAAGACTACCAGAAGGCGGCCGATATGAGGGGCGTGCCGTTCATCTCGATCATTCTGCATTGCGGGCTCAGCGAGAACCTTCGCAGACTCGAGAGTAGAAACGACATCAGCGAGCGGGGTACCAAACTGACTGATGGGGGGGTTTTGCGGTCCATTCGCGAGACTGAGGAGATATTCCGTTTCGAAGGGGATTTGGAGAAGGAGCTTGATACCACGGACATGCAGCCCAGCGAGACGGCTCAGATGATCGTGCAGCATGTAAGCGCAGTAACCGGCGAAAGGATCGAGAGCAAGATCATACACCCATATCCATCACGAGATGAGTCGTTATTGTAGCGTTCACCTATAATACAGCATGTTCTCTTCCCTCACAACGATTCTACTTTGAAGGACAGGCACCGTTCAGGGGCCAGTCTAGTCTATCCGACCCGTGCTCCAAATATTCAGCCCGACCTTGACGCCTTTCTTGACGGGCAGCCCGGCGTGCCACGTCTCATCATACCCAGCACCGCTTCCATCGGCGCGAAAGTTCTCCCAGAAGACGGCATTCCCAGGCACAGCCTTGAACACAACACCCATCCCTTCCTCCTCCGCACCCTTCTTCTCGTCCTTCTCCCCGCACTCGACGAACTGACACCACCTCTTCCTGACGCCGGGAATCTTTAACAACGGAAACTCGGTTCCACCGCCGACGAGGCCCTCGCCGCCGCCCTCGCCGGGACGTTCGTCGTCCCCACCGCGGGCGTCGACCCAGACCATCATGCTGCTCACCCGGCCCCAGCCGCCGCGGTTACCGCTCCAGTCGAAGTGGTATGAGTAGTGACCGCCTTTGAAGTAGCGCTGCGTCCGCAGCCTCTCGACCCAGAGCTCCTCGCGCCAGCCCTGCAGCGCGCGGGCGCGGGCTTCGATGCAGCGGACAGCGTCGGTGCGCGGGACCATGGCAATCTCGGAATCGCGGATCGACGTGTCGCGCTGCACGCCGGCGCCGTCGTGAGTGATGGTCGAGGGTTCGAAAAGGGGTTCGCTAGAGGGGTTGTCTGTGAGCATGTGACAGTTTTCATTCACGGGGGACCGGGCACTGAGGAGACGAGTCGAATGTGTGTTGGTGAGGCATGCTCATCTCTCGGGTTCGGAAGCGAAAGCGGAAATAACAAAGCGGAAGTGAAGCCGCCGTACCTGATGTCGAGTAGATGTGCCCTCTCCTCGGAGCTGAGAAAACCCTCAATGTACAACACGAGCGGTTCCTTGGAGAAGATGCGCACCGAGTACGCGTCGGGCGGACACGAGAGGGCGGTGGCGTTGGGGTGCTCTATGGCGAGCAGCGACTCGTTCATCTGCGGCCGGGGCGTGCGGACCATCCGGGCTCGGCCGCCGGCGCCGGCGCCGGAAGGGGAGAAGAACCGGGCGACGGGGTCGGCGAAGAAGACGAGGACCGCCACGAGGCCGATGACGTAGGAGATCATGGTGCGTGGAAAGGACTGAGTGGCTGCAACAAGCACGAACAGCACATACCTCGGGCTGAGATTGGGCCAAGAAGGGCAAGGTACCGATGAGAGACGCTTGAGAAACGATGATGATGATCAGGCGACGTTCACTTAAGAAGCGTCTACTTGTCTTCCTCGCGGCGGCGTCAATTCACGGGAGGGGAGCCCCACCACATTCAGGGCCGTGTAAAACCGGAGCGCACTGTGCAGGATAGTAGGGAAGGGGGGACAGACGTCCTTTAATTTGAATACCTAGATATGGATAGACAGGTACCTATTTCAAGACGAACAACAACGAATAGTATGCCAAGTAGCTTCAGCAACAAAAGCAAGTGACATACAAACCATTACTGCTTCTTCTTCTCGTCGGTTCCTCCACTCTTGCCGTACCCCGACTTAGAGTAGGTGGCGATGAGCCTCCACAGAACCCACGTGAATCCCACCACGACCGCCGCCGCGGTCCCGACCCGAACCCAATCAGCCTGCCCGGCCTCGAGGACCGGCGCCCGCACAGTGCTCATCAGCCGACCGCCGCCGCCGCCCTCGATTGGCCGCGGGTCGACGTGCCAGAACACTGTCCGTGGCCCGAACAACGCGTCGTAGCCCAGGTTCACTCTCTCAAAGGGGCTGCTCGGAAACTTGGTGCCCTCCTCGGACGAGCAGGCCCAGAACACGGCCGGGTAGGGCACCTCGACGTCCGTGTACCCCCCGGCCGCCGGCTCGAGGTAGCGCAAGTGTAGTGGCACCTCGGCGGTCCATTCCCCATCTTTGTCGGCCGCAGGCGGTTTGAGTTCGAGTAGGACGCCCGAGCCCCACGGCTTCGTGGCGTAGGCGGGCGCCTCGAGGTCGACCGGAGAGGTGGAGTAGCGCAGCGCCGTGAGGTTCTTGGATTTCAGGAACAGGTCGTCAGCGAGCTGGTAGCGGTCGGCGAAGACGGCCTTGGGGAGGGTCAGATGCGCATGGACGGCGCAGTAAGCGTCGTCGACGGGCGGCTTGGCCGAGGTGAGGGCGAGCTGCAGCGTCGGATGCAGGCCCGTCGGTTCGAGAAACTTTGCGGAGAAGGAGCTCGGGCGGGAAGGGGCGTCCCCGTGTAGGCGGTGGCGGGCGGGCACGTTGAAGTGGACGGGGGATGGCTTCTTATGCTCGCCGAGGACGGTGAGGCCGCCCGCCATTCCGATCTCGTGGGGTTCGGGCTTCGAGGAGAAGTCGGTGGTGAGGATACCAACTTCGGTGCGATGGTTGGGCATTGAGGCGACGGAGACGCGGTATTTGTCGTAGGGCCATTGGGCCGTGACTTTGAGGGCGTGCGAGATTGTGTCGTAAGAGATGTCGAGGGACGCCGCCGTCTTAAGCTCATCGGCGCGGGATTTGCAGGCCGTGTCTGATGCCGGGCAGAGCCGCTCCGCTGCGTACTGTGTGAACGTGGTGAGGTCCTCTAGAGGCTGGTAGTATTGGAGCGCGGCAGAGTGAGAGAAACGGTCATTGGGAAGGCTTGTAAACGACTGTGTGAATCGTCAGTAAACATTCCGTACAGCAGAATGCGAGATGATGATGGTACGTTACCTCGGACGACAAGCAGCCGCTGCCACCAAAAGTGTTCCTGAGCGCCTCACATAATCTCACCCTGCACTCACGTCAACATTCCCGTTTCCACTGAGTTCCAAAGACTAAAGAACAAGGAAACAAAACTTACCCATCCCATTCCCCTTCCCTCTTCGGCGTATAAAAGAGGTGAAACCCCGGCGACACCCTCGATGTCAAGGGTCCGATGGTGTCGTAGGCCAGGGGACTGACCCATCTGATGTGCAGTTCGTGGCTCTCACCCAGAAGCTGGGACAGCTCGGATGGCAGCTCCTCCAGCGCCAGAGTGAGTCTGTCCTCCCGGACTGACAAGACTTCGGGACCCTCGACACCGGCGTTGCTGATATCGAGAGACTCTGGCGGCACTCCGTCGCTGGGCTTGTGGATGAAGGTGATTCGCTGACGCATATTTGTTGTCGGACGCAGCGCAACAGCGGCTTCGGCAACTAATATCCGAACAAGGCAAAAATATGATTGACACTGAGGGGAACATTAATTGCAGACAAGGTAGTGTCCCCGACGGGAGTGGGCTCTTCGGTGACGTGAATGGTGTTGAAGTGATCAGTGAGTGAGTGAGCAGCATGTGCTGGGTGGGTTCTGTTGTCTACGATATCGGACAGCTCGTGGCAGAGGACACCTCGCTCGGTATTGAAAGCGTCTAGCTCCGGCTAGAGCTTCAGTGCACTTTAGTGGCTAAGTTCGAGTGCGCAGTGGACTTGCCCAGAAACCTCAGGGGCCTCAGGGATCTCATCCGCTCTCCAAAGCTTGAGCCACACCGGCCTATCTTAGATAAGCATCAGCCACAAGAAACAAGAAAGCACGTACCCACTAGAGACGCTAGCTCACACGGTCCACAAGCCTATACCGCCGTCTTGACCTCATTAGGTTACCGGCGCCTCGACAACGCTAAACCGCTTTAGCTACCGACGTGGGCACGAAAGTGGGATGGATCATGGGTGAGATGCCGCACCTGCCCTCCGTCCACCGAGACCGACGGAACACTGCCGACGTCTTCCCTCGATTTCCTTTCTCTTTCTCTCAGGTCGAGGGACTCTCCGTTCAAATCGTTCAACAATGCATCAGACGCCGTCCCCGAGACTGCAGTCTTTCTGGCTTCTACATCCCGCCTAGTTTCGTCCTCTCATCGCGACATGCACTCCGTCAACACTTCGTAGCAACGCTATCCCACGCCCGAATACATCGCCAGGCCCTTACGATATCCCAATAGTCCCAGCGGACACAACCGACGAGCTTTGCAGTTTCCGAAGGAAGGGTCAGCGAAGCAAGGGACATCCGCAGACAACATGGGCGACCACCAGCCGTACGTGACCATTCGGTCGCGACGACCCGCCGATGGGAACAGCGTGAGCAGCGCAGACTCGACTGTAGGTGCCAGGGTCTCGACACACCAGTCGAGAAGAGTACAAGTAAACTCACAAGCTGGTCATGTCCAGTACGGGTCCAGCTCCGGCGATGTGCCCCGCACCGCCACCCACGATATCAGCCGCGTGAGCTATCATGTGAAGCATCTCAACAGCTTCGCGCAGACTTTGGAAGATGTGCGTCGTGCCGGACCATCGGTCAATCCCGCTTCAGCCGCTCGCTAACGAAATCACAGTCCGCAAACCGGGCATTTCCCAACCGCGGGAGATCTTCACAGCGATATAAGAAGGTCCAGGCCTTGCTGCTCCATTGGGGTTGCGACGACCTCTTTGTGCTGCCCGAGCTAGAGGACCTGGAACGTTGTCTCCGCGAGGATTATGCCTTTGACACGGGAATCTTCCCAATTCCGTCAGAGAACTCACACTTGGAGCTCATGATGCAAGTGGGGAGGTTAATCAAGGATCATGAGGCCCAAGACACTCTCTTTCTAGTCTACTACGGTGGGCATGCCAGGATAGACGAGTCCAGGCAGAGCACTTGGTGTGCGTGAGTAGTCGCGACTGTCTCGTAGTGTGGTACATTCGTTCTCATACTACTTTAGAACACGGCATCCCGACTCACCCTGGCTCCAATGGTCAGCGATACAGACACTGCTGGAACGTTCGGCGTCCGACGTTCTCATCCTCCTCGACTGCTGCGCCGGCGCCGCAAGCGCAACCTTCCCCAACGGCAACAGTATCACAGAGACCATCTCCGCCTCAAGCTGGGATGCTATCGCCCCAGATCCGGGTCGCTATTCGTTCACCAACGCCCTGATCGAGGTGATGCAGGAATGGCGCCTCCGCGCCTTTTCCGCAGCGATGCTGCACGCCGAAGTCCTTGCCCGCTTGAAGCACCCACGTCCCGTCACCATCAACGGCAAGCTTTTCGAGGCCAGGTCGACTCCTGTTCATTTCATGATGACGTCTAACCACAAGGCGCCGAGCATCGAGTTGTCCCGAGTCCTACCTGCTGAGAAACCACCGCCCTCGCCTCCGCAGGAAAACCCGGTGTCCGCAGACGGGAGTGAAGCGCCCGAGGGGGTGACCGGCGGGCGAGGGCCCGGTGCCCCCATATCTAGCGAGCCGAACGAGGATACGCCTCACGTCATGATCTCGCTTGCGCTAGAGGATGATCAGCAGCTGGATCTCAACGCATGGGAACAGTGGCTATCGAATTTCCCAGCCTTGGCCAAATATGTCAAGGTTCAGGGCGTTTTTAAAAGTCACTCTACACTTCTTCTGGTTTCCATGCCGGTGATGATATGGGACCTCCTCCCTGAAGATCATGCCACCTCTTTTGTAGCCTTCATCAGGTCGAACAACCTTATGGCCCATAAGACACAGAAAGAAGCGACCAAAATTGAACTTTCAACAATCAGAGGCTCCCGTGCCGTACCCGACAGCACACAGCCCGACTCTGCGTCGATGAATACGTTCTTTTCCGACACCACGTACACCTATTCTCCAACGGAGACGGGTTGCATCATTGGCCAGCAAGTAGCGGGCCCACGATCGTCCTCGTTAGGAGACAACACAGTCTCAAGGAGGCATACAAATGGACAGGTCACCGTTCCGCGGTCACCTCTAGCGTCGCCATCCTCACCGCCGTTTGGCGACAGCTCCGAGCCGATGCACTCTGCGAGTTCTCTGGGTTCGCTGGAAACACTCCAGCGCCAAATTGCTTCATCCTCTCAAGCCCCATCTGAGGCGGCGATCTCAAGGACGATGATACCCAATCAGCAGAGGAGTGCCCGTAGGACTATCTTCCATGATATACCCGAGCCACCCAGATTCTCGCAGCATGTCGAGACGCTACTCCAACAGTACTACCGGCAGGATTATCTTCCCAGCGACGACCAGAAGAACTTTGTTGCCTCGAATTTGGGTATAGAAATACGGCATGTTGACGTAAGTGGTTTGAAGATTCAGGTTGGGAGAAAATGTCGCTGACCCTCACAGGCCTGGTTTCATCATCGACGACAAAGGGACATTGTCTCACAGCAATTCCAGAAGCTCAGGGTGAACGATCCAGCACCAGGAATAGCACGAGGGGTCCAGATGTTACTGCCGCATCATCTAAAAAGAATCATTGAGGTCCTGCCTCCCAACAGGATACTATTGATTGACCTCCGAGCGCCAAGTGACTACGAAAAATCTCACATAAGAGGCGCCATCAATTTCCGTGCCCCCCTGAGCTTCGTCCAAGAAACCTCATTTGACATGATCGAGCGCGCCTTCTCGGATCACGAAAGCAGGCAAAAGTTTGGTGAATGGCAGTCGACAGCATGTATGGTTTTCTATGCACGGGCTGCGGACCTCCCATGGGAATGCCCAGTAGCCGACGTGCTCTACAGCAAATTCAAGAGCTGGGGCTGGACCGGCCGTTGCTTTGTCCTTAAGGGTCACTACAAGGAGTTCAGCGTGTCCTACAGTGAATCCATCGCTGGGTCCAAGGTACCAGACGAGGCTAGGGCACACGCTGAAACCCTCCTACGAGACAGCAACCAGACATGGACATCTTCGGAGGATGGTGACGCGGCGAGAAGAGCCCAGTACGAAGAGTTGTTGAATCAGATCGACAGTGAGAGTAGAGTGAGCTCGTCATCGAGCCCCAAACCGTCGGCCAGCTCGGACCGCGGGGTAGCCATGAATCAGCATGAACGAGACCTTGAAGCCGAATTCCGGCGTCGCGTCCCAGACCTCTACCGCAAAGCCATGGAAGTCCAGGGCGGCAGCAGCAGCAGCCGTAGGGCCGCTCCCGGCATGCCACACGTCGCCCCTGTCGCCGGAGGCGAGACATCAACAGCGGCACCAGAAGAAGCAACGTCAGGACAAACGAAAGCAGCGAGATGGGACGGCTCACCGACGGGAAACTTTGCTGGACGTGGGGATGGCGGAGATAGAGGCGGAGGTGGCGACAAGGACAGCACCACAGCCTTTGGTCTTGACACAAAAGCGCCGCTTGTTGACTATCTCGACAGAGGCCTCTCTCACATCCGACAAGGGAGACCATCTGACGCATCTGTTGCCGCTTCTACCACCGCCTCCCCTGACAAGACAAACACAAACACCACCACCACCACCAACACTCCCACAGCAGGATTGTCGAAACTTGCCGCCGAGTGCTGCCACGCCGCCTACTTTGACTCGAGCGCGGCCGTCTCGACGCCTTCGGACGACTCGTATGTCAAGATCAGCAGGAGGGATGCGCAGCAGGCGGGCGATCACCCTTCCATGCCCTCCTCCCCGTCATCCCCCCCCCTGGTCCCGGGCCAAGGCCATCACCACCGCCAGGGTCACCACGGCGGACTCGGAGAAAAAGACGGGACGACGGACGTTGTCGCTGTCGGTGGTGGTCCGTCCGGGGATGAAACGCCCAAAAGGGGCCGGAGCGGTTTCCTTAGCAAGGTTCTGCGACGAGCATAAATTTGAAGGAGAGTTACCTGTGATGTGGTGGTGCCTGATCTAATGAGCAACATGGAACTTGCCTGAAGGTGATGTGATGGCCTTGGCGTTCGTCTCGACGGTGCCTCGTTGTTCGTGGTGTTCTGACTTGGTTGTCTCTCTTGTCAAGACGTCCCATCGACGAGGGAGGGGGGTGGGAAGAGGGTAAACGCAATCAAGACTGACTTCTCAACACCACATTCTTCTTCACTTGATGTTTTGGGATCAGGGACAGGATTTCACAAACACCGGCATACTTTCGGTTTGACCTGATCTGGTCGTGTATGTACGATGTAGGTTCAGCGTTCCTGTCCGAGTTTTGAATGACACGGCGATTCAAACCAAAGGTTACTGGAAGGGGAGGGTGGTGGTGGTGGTAAACACCGGTGACGTTCGGAGAACGGAAGCGTGTCCGCGCCATACACCGTACTGTTTCTTGTCAAACACCGACCAGATCGGGAAAGGATATCGGGCATGGTATACAGGCATGGCCTCTGCTGTACCTTTTCTGTCTCTCTCATGTTTCCATATTTCACTTTCGCTCTCGCTCTCTTCCCCATCCAACGGCTCGATCCCGCCCGCCCGTCCAATAGTCGCATCTTTCCGTACATACCCCTTTCTTATCTGCTATTTACCGGGTATGTCGTGGAGAGAAGACTTGCATATTTGTTTGGAGATATAGGCGAGAACAACGCTCTTGCTTGTCCTTTGCCTAAGGGGTGACTGGGGGGAGGAGGATAGCTCTAAGGATACTCACATCCCAGGGGGCTGTTGCATGGATGGGCTAGAGTCAAAATGGTGATGGGGCGGAGAAGTTTAATGGAGGAGAGAGGGGGTAATCCCTCCAAACCTACCTCTTGATGTCTTTTCAGATGTTTCCGTTGAAAGGGCGGGAGGATCGCTTGTCAGGGCGCATCCCATCAAACCCGTCAAATCCTGCAGGAGCAGGGAGTCGCCAGGCAGCACGTAGTCCGTTCGTCTCGAGCGAGGCATGTCAAGGAGAATACGATGTACAAATACCTTTTTTTTGACGTTTTGGATTTCCGCATGCTTTCCCCCGTCCTATTTCCTGTCCCCATCTGCAACTTTCTCCATCTCCGCCCCATGAACCCGGAAGCTCGGGTATCGCGTCATCCATCCCGATCAGCGTTATGCTTTGTTCCTGAGAGGCACACGCTCAGCATGTTGCAGACAAGAAAGTGAGAAAGTGAGAGAGAGAGAGAGACACACATCGTAGTGAAGAAGGCCCGCAGACGGACGGACGGACGGACACAAACACAAACAGGCACATACTCTCGTGCTTGAATCCGGCATACCCATACTTCCCCCCCCCCCTATGATTTGTCAAAGGCCGGGCGAATCGTATCTTGCACTTGTCGAGGGGTTTCCTGGGTTGCTGCAGTCGAGATGGCCGCTCATCAGATCCGTGGACCGTGAGTGATGGCCCCTTCCCTCCAAGCCAGTCGATCCCGTGTTTCTTCCGTACTGCCGATACTTGTTATTTCCCCCTTTCTTTCTGCACGAGGGTTGTGACGTGGCCCTCGCTCGTCTTGGTTCAATATGAGCTGAACGAGTGAGATACGGTGAACAAAGAACAAAAACCATCTTCGGACTGTTGTTGTTTTACCCGTCGTCATTCTCAGTTGTTTGAGGTTCTGGGTGTGACTGATCTGAAGGGGCACACACGTAGGTTTGATTTCATCCATCTTGACGGAAAGCGGAAGCAGCCACGATTACATCAGTCCCACAATCGGCCGAGCAGCACACACAACGGTCCGGCGAGGGAGGCCGGACACGGTGGTGGTGCCTGGTCCGATGTTGCAGCAAACATGTGTTATAGTGTGTACCAACGAGGAGTAGTATGGCCCTCTGTTTGGACCCCATCCATATGGCATACATCGCATAGTAAAAGCAGTGCAGGATACTTCCTAGCGCCGTTTCGCGGGTAGCAGCGCATGGCAAGGACGAACGTCTGGGGACCCGCTGGGTCGCAGGATCAGCGCCCGTGTATCTGGTGCCCTTCCTAAGTTCTCGTTGGGGCTTGTCAAGGGAACGCCTCGACGGACCAATCCGAGGCGCGGTAAGACGAAGAACGATGGCCTTAGGATCGAACAAAGAATGACAAATTACTCTGGCTGGGTGTCAAAAACGTCCATAGTTGACACATTACAGTCTACCGGGGAGGGGGGGGGGGGGGGGGTGTTATTCAAGTAGAAAACCGGCTTCTTGGCTGATCCGTTCTGTGACAAGCTTCACCTAATGAATTTAAAAAATAAAAAAAAAGACCTCGCAACTGTCATCCAGAACAGCAAACAGAGACTGATGTTTCCTTTTTCTCACGACTGGTTCGGAGGGTGGCGCAGTGCGTGTCATCCAACGGCTGCTGTCAAAAGAGAATCGATGAGATGCGACTGGCTGGCAGATGTGACAATGTCGGGGCCCTCACCTCCCCACCTCCCCCCCCCTGGATGCCAAATTCTGAATGAGATGGTGGTAGTCTGGTGGGTGATGGGTGATGGGGCCCAGACAAGCAGGCGAGATCCTGTACATGTAGGTTACCAAATCATCCCATTTTTGAAGAGGGAAAAAGAAACAAAAGACTCGATCCCTGCTGACGACGGAGGAGGGGAGGGTGAGGGCCCCGCGACAGTACCCGAATATCGACAGACAGTGGTTTGACAGCGGGCCATGGGTATGCACGACATAAACATGCGTAAGGTGAATGCAAAGGGGAATGAAACGGCGACAGATCGGAGGACGAGCAACTCGATGGGAGACAAGAAATCACAACATTGCCAGCCCGTCAGACGACTTTGAAGAAGCAGGGAAAAAAAGAAGGGGTAAAACCCCCATGTGGTGGGATCCGTAGAGAAGCCAAAGGCGTGCGTACGTTGCGCGCAACGTCCGTACGCCTTGCCCGATCCAATGTCTCACCCAAATAGGTTTGTTTTGTCTTCTTTCGGTACGTGTTCCAAAAGGCTGTGTCGTCGAAAGGTCGTGACGGCGTTGTGTCGTCTTGGTCCGACCTACGAATACTTCGTACACTGCCCTGTACGAAGTATCCATATCTACGATGTATACAGTTTCCGTAAAAGAACGGAATGGGACCTCTAGAGCAGCTCGACTTGCGATTCGCTCGCCAGCAATCATAACAGGTACTGGGGGGCTTTCCCCCCTGACTTGCCGGGGGTGGGAAGCGGAGTCTGGAGAGCTCCCAATCCAAATGAGGGTTTTTATTTACGATTTGACAGGACGCTTGGACCATGTTAAGGCTGGGTGGGCGGCTCCAGCAGTGAGCACAAGGGGTTCGAATGATGACGAGAACCTACACTGATTAATTACTGGCGTTGTATCCATACTCTGTATTCGTAGTGAGTATTCGTATGCATACGTGGAGCGTTTGTAGGGTCTAGGAATCGTCGGGACTCGGCAGGGATTATTTGATGAGCATCGTCTTACTATACGAATACACCACTGCGTGTGGTCCTGTTCCCTCCCCTCCGAGTCCCGAGGGTTCCCGGCGTCGTCGTTTTCCTCCTCCTCCTTCTCTTCGTCAATCGGCTAGCCCTTCAGATCAAGGCAGACAAGGTGGAGAACAACCATCCATATTGTGCACCGGTCGGACCTATCTATACCTGTTAGGTTTCAGATGTCCGGAAGCAACGCTGAACCACTGCCAATTTGTGCACGACTCCCGGCATCCGCAAGAGAGGAGGTTTGCTTGCTAGCCGTCAAGTCATTGACGAGGGAATCCCGGATGGGTACTGTTGCTGCTGACAGGCCTCCGTGCTTCGGCTCGGCTTCAGGGGCCGGGAAGCCAATTGTGCGAGCCAGTTTCCCTCCATCCCTGCCCGTCACGCCAGTCTTGCGTCCGGCCTTGTGAGCGTTGCTGGCCGATCCTTGGACTCGACGGGGGGGCAAGGGGGGCTTGGTGGTGTCGGCAGAAGCCAAACCTCCTACGAGTAGCCACTTTGCCTTGCCACCCCACCCCAATCGTCGTGGTCCGATCCATCAGCGTTGGATCTGGTGGTTCCTTGGTGGCTGTCAAACTTGACAGACGATCCCCTTAGCAATTTTCGTGCCGGTGGGGAAAGAACGAACTGACTGAGAGTCGTCGAGTCAATATGGCTTCTCCACACCGTGACACCCTTGAAGCCTCTCTCCTGCGTCTGGCAATCAACGAGATACCCCCGTGCCCGAGAGGAAATGACTTCATAATGAGGCCAGATATCTCGTCAATCCGCCCTTCCATACGCTCCTGGTGGAGATTTTAATATCTACCGCTTTCCAATAGTCTTGTCGCGATCCCCCTTCGTTTTGCAACGCCCCGTCGGCATCTTGACCTAGGGTCTGAATTCATTTGGTGCCTGTGTGCCATGTGCATATGCACACACTTTCGGCAGTCCTGGAGAAAGGAAGAAGAAAAGGGAAAAAAACTTGTGAAATAGGAAAATTACCCAACTGACCGACTTCAAGACACCTGTTCCGTTGGCCGCCCCTTCTGGACTCGGGGAGAGCCACCGAAGTAACACTCAGGTGACCCTGAAAGCTCGGAAATGCCTCTCGTGTCGAGACGAAATAGGAGCCGCAAACAGTCCACAACGCCTGCTACCGCTCCTCGTATCTCTTTGTGGGTGAGCCATGTCCCAAGTCACATCCTGGCTGGCTCGATGCCACCGTCCCATACTCTTGTGTAAGTACGTCCGTCCTTGTGACGCTAAAGCTGACCGTTGTTGCTACCCTGAAAGTTGACGCTTGACGTGCGGAGCAGGAAGCGCCTGCATCAACTGACGTTGCCGACAGCGCGATGTTGCCGCACTCAAGTGACTACCCACAAGAGCGAGTGCACGCCTAGACGTACGTGTAACTGCCGTTTGGTGGGCCTCTGCATAGCCATTTGATATGTCCGTGTCACTTCCAGGACATAGTAGAGCAAGCCCGACGGTACATGTTGTTTTCAGCACGGCCGCCCCAAGCGGCTGTGTTACTCAATAAGGAGCAGCTTGCGCAACGCGATACACGGGGCCGTGTCCAGGGTCACCGCCGCCCACCCAAAGATCCGATCTGGACGTTGCAGAGAGGGGAGGACACCGTCACGGCCTTCGCTCGCGGTGTACAAGCCATGGCAGCCGCCGTAAAGTGTCCACTGGATTCCAGCCCAATGGAATTGTTGGACAGCATGGTTTGTCTTCATTGCATGTAGGGCATCCAACCCGGAACAGACCTCATATGGAAGATTGCAGCTCGTACGACATCCCACGCATCGTCGAAAGCTCCTGTCAATGGCCTGCCGTACGGCGATTCCCCGACGTACGGTGCTTTGGCACCGCTCCGTGTCCAACATGAAAACTCAAAGGCTGGGTGGTCCTGCAGTCAATGTTGGCAAGAGTGTTTCGTATGGGCGTCAGTCTTCATTGATATTGAAAGTAGAAAGTACCCTTTTCAATAGGTGTGAGGGTGGAGTTGCGAGTTTTCCTTCCCAGGGTGGGGCGGTGTGGTTCAGTGCTAATATGGGAGAGAAGCAGGAGTCGTCAGAGGGCAGTCGACTAGAACCTTGGGATCGCACGAAGAAGGGGGACGACAGTCTGGCCATGTCTGTCGATGTCATGTATAAACCCTGCGGGGCATCGGGGCAAGGACCGTACCCAACCGCAAAGCAAGCTTGCCTGTGTCTGCTGTGGATCATGCCAGGTTTCGGTACGTCTGGCTGCACCAAACCCCGAGGTAACTTGCGAAAAGCAACAACTCGCTCTTGGTCGCCGACTCCTTGGGGTTGCTCGAGATCCACCTGGTGGTGCCACGGGGGAAGCCATGCTCGCGAGATGGCAAGTTGGCTAGAATTCACAACTGTCTAGCTGTTGCTTAGAACCGTCAGCCCTCAACCCGGTTATGTGGTAAGGAGATAGACGGCAACCAGCATATTCAAAATGGCATGTAGTTGGGGTCGGTTTGGTGGCCACTGGTATTGCTTATTCAACACCAGGAAGGCCTGACAATGCGAATGGATAGGCACGGGTAGCTCCGCCATGTTCCGCTATTTTGCCCACAGAGCTATGCGGACTGTTAGGCTTTGGGAACACCGACGGCTAGCAAAGGCTCTGTGTTATGTATGTGATCTGCTGCTAGACGACCGCACACGACACGAGTCTCCGTAGTACGACGGCATGCTTGTGATGTATGCCGTCCGTCCATTCGAGTGGCCGCTGATGTAAAGACCCGTCTGATGAGTTGCAATGCTAGGCTGGAGGGAGTTGGCGGAAGGTAGTATCTCTTTTGTCGTAAGCACTAGGTACTAAAACCTCCTTTGCCGATGCATGTAGTGAAAGCAAGGGGCCAGAATCACCAGAGTGACCCAAGAAGAGTATGGCCGCTCAATATGGATGGATGAGCGGGCCACCAGGATCATGACTTGAGGTAGTGGTAAGCCCCAAGGTGGTGCGGCTCACCTGCATTTTGACGGGCGATATGTTGGTAGTTTGGATGTAGGATTATTATTCGCAAGGTCTGAACCCTACAAACCAACCATTGATTCTGCCGCGATTCCTCAATCGGGAACGTTGAACGGTGGCCGACCTCCCCACGGCAATGTGTACTGGATACGACGCCGGAGCTACAAATGACCAAATCCCCGGAATCGACAGCCTCGCCCACGACAGGGCAGCCCACTCGTTTGAACACCCTGGGGTTTGACAGGGCCAAGGGTGGCAGAATTTCTCCCGCTGGAGCTTCCGCTGCCCTCCTCCCCTGCCCTTGAGCTTCGCCTTTAGTTACGTTGCACAGGTTCGTATGAACGGCCGCCTTTTCCAATCATTCCAAATGATCACTGAGCCCATGTTCGAGCAATTGTACCCTAACCCGATGCCCTTCGGTATGCTTCGGTAGTGACGCAGAGCCGGATCAGAGTCGAATCGAAACGTGGAGCAGGAAGAGATTATTGGGGCTCTGTGGGACGGATACAGGACCAAAGAGTGTTTGACAGGGCCCCTGTTGGCGGGCTCTGCCGTCTCATTAACGGAATGTCATTCCCTTGTCGTTCCCCTGGTCACGGCCAGGGGGCCCATTTAGACAGAAACCCTCACGACGGGTTATCTTTGCTTAGTTTGGTCATTTTTGCGAATATGATCCTTGCTCATGCGGTCGAGTGGATCAATCCAGCGATCTGGCAGGCCGGACAAGCCTGGCTTTTGGTCGAGAAAGCGAGTCTCGTTTCTTTTTCCCATACATCGTGGAGCTGTCAAACGTACGATGCCCATGTGTTGGTACGTGATAAACCTGGAGTCCGATCTCCACCTCGGCGATCCTTTTCATGATCTTCTTGTGATGTAGACCGGACATGCCGCCCAACAGGCTGATACGACTCGACATTGCGTACTGTTGACGAGGAACGATGAACGATGACCGTATTGATATGAGTACAGTGGATGGCCGCGCCGCTCGCCGGCATGGCACATAGCACACCACAGCATCTGGACTGCAATGCAAACAAATGAAGGGAGGCTGCAGCAAGGCGATTAAGTCTTCTGAAACATGAGGCGTTGAGGCGAACAGACTCTGACCACGCGATGTTTGTGTCTGTCTGTTCGACCGAACTAACTGTTAGGTGAATCGTCTATTTCGGTCACTTGGACATGGTGAACTGACCAGGCATCTGACCGGGGGCTGTCGTGTTTAAGGTTCTTCGGATTCTAGCTGCCTGACAGTAACCCGAAGCCCTCGAAGCAGCCCTTTCTGGGATCAAAGGGCGCCAGATTGCGTAAACGCCTTCGGAAGCAATTCGGAGACGCCCTTTCCTGTGTTACAAGGTATTTTTAGGGTTGTATCGTTCAATGACAGTAATACCCTTAAGCCGGACCCTGTCGATGGCGGAGGTCAGACCGGACCTGGACCGTGTGGGTATGACAAGGCAGCCTCCACAGCAGCCCGAAAGTCCCATTCGACCCACGGATGGCCATGGTGTGGGCATGGCTCAGTCGCTGCCCGCAGTGTGATTATGAGCACCGTTGACTGGGGCAAATAAGAGGGCGATAACAAAGACCCTGTGGTGACCTTGGGGCGCGGGACGATGTGCAGACAGGAAGCAAGATCGATTTGCGAACGGCAGCCAGTCATGATCGCGCATGCTGCTGGCGCTTGCAATGCCGAGCGGTTCAAATTGCATCTGGATGCGTCGGCGAGGCGAGCGAGCTGTGGAGGATACAGTTCGGACGTCCTCCAAGGAAACAGGAGCACCTCATTGTGCAGTTTGCTCATCATAGACGGCGACAGCCAGTGAAAGGCCGTGCTGGCCGAGGCAAGCAGACACACAAGTGTCAGCAGCGGCGCAACACGGCCATTGGGAAGATCGTCCTGTCCAGTCTGCAGGCGGACATGTGCTCTGGCGCACAGGGCAACGGGACAGCACCGTGATAGGATGTGATGGGTTGATTGATTGATGATTAGTGATGCCGGGATCGTTGGGTAGCCGACGCTTTGGGCGATGGTCCGAAATCTCCCCAGGAACGCGGCCAGGGCAGATGACAGGAATATCAAGATTCAGTTCAGTGCCCAGGGATGAAGAGGAGCTATTTTGGCGGACAAATTGCAGTTCCCCTGAGAAGGAGGATTGGGCATGCGACATGGTAGCGCAGCCGACGACGTCTTCAGCTTTCTCATCGGGGGTAGGGGGGCTCAGACCCCAGATGCTAGGCAATATCGGACCTTGTTTGTGTCAACGCGCAGTCAGTGGCGTCCGATCTTGTGATACGGTACAGATAGATGACGGGGCGGTAGGCTCCCACGGCAGCAGCAGGAGAAAGTTCTTCTAGCTTGCTTCGGTGCCCCAACGAGATAGATTCGACGTGCACAGCAACGAGCCTGGCCAGAATTCGAAACGGCACTGAACAGTTGACCTTCCGTGCGTGGACTAGAGCAAGACCTCGATTGACCAGCAGGTGCCGGGAGGATGGAAGCAGTGCGAGCGCAACCAGGCGTTTGTTTAGCGACTGCATCACTTCGGACACAACATTCGTCCATCCGCCAAGGACACAACAGCATAGTGCATGTAGGCAAAAGTTCAAAGGTCGGCGGCGTGCGCAGGTGCAGAGCTGGGCCTCGATGCGATGGATTATGAGTGTGAGCGTGGATGAGGACAAGGAAGCACGAAAGCGAGGGTGAGGGCGCAAGGGGCAAGGGTTGATGCAGCATCTGCGTGGGCGACAGCAAGTGTGTGTGTGTGTGTGTGTGTGTGTGTGTGTGTGTGTGATGCAGATCCGGATGGCGATGAGAAATTGTGAGGTCGGACGGGTTGTTTGTTGTCTCCCTAGTCTGTCACATTTCACATCGGAAGACGGTCGTCGGCGGATGTTCGCAGCAGTTGTCAAGTCCGGGTCTATGGCACCGGTGAAGGGGCGGGTGTGGAAGGCCAGCAAATGGGAAGAGTGGATCGGGAAAAGCCTCCCCCGCCCCGTCCTTTCGACAGCGCGCTGGGAGCCAATGGGAAGAGGCTCTGTGGGAGGAAAGCCTCTCGAGGGGAAGAGGGAAGGAGGGAAAGAGGGAATTTGAGAAAGCGGTAAAGCAGGCAGGTGCAGGTCTGCGGCCCAGTCTGCAACTTCCATTCGCATTCGCTCACTGGGAGGCCTTGACCTGATGCCTCTGCTTCCATCCATTGCTTTCGGTTTCGGTTACAGGCAAACAATTTCGTTGATTCATTCGATCCATTCTCAAGATGGGCAGCGGTGCTTCTCGCGCCGCTCTCTTACAGGCTCAAGGTCAAGGGCAAGGCCCAGGGGGAGGAGGGAATTCAATACCAGACAGGAGTCGACACCCTCCATCTAAGTCGGTGCCGTCTCTGCTATTCCTGAGTCCCGCCAGCCTTGCCGAGTTGGGGCTCTTCTGCTGGCTGGAGATGAAAGAAATATACGGACACTAAACGTTGTTTTTCTCCCTAATTTCCTCTAGTCGAAATAGCAAGCCATTGAGGAGAACCCGAATGCCAAGTGACGGAAATCTGGCGCGGTACTGGTGGACACGACGGGGGGCGTCAGCTGTGCGAAGTCACGTACGGAAAGGTTGTAAGATGGCCTCAAGAGACTAAAGGTAGTCGATCTTGCCGTCTCGAAACCAGCCGCGTCGGGCTGCTGGGGCCACTGTCGTCTGCTCGAGATACCTACCGAGATACGCTGACGCTCCAGCCCAGCCCAGCTCAGCAGAGCCCAGCGTCAATAAAAAATGGAAGATGGCGGGGGGGATCGAAGACGGTCATGATTGTGTCCTAGTGCCGACGGTCTGAGTCCGGTGACTATTTGTGTCTCGTCCGAGAGCCTTTGATTCCATCGTTTATTTTTGTTCCCCTTCATTTCTTGACATGAACGGGAAAGGAGGGAATGAGGCTGGCACTAAAGACAACTGGCAGGTGTTAGTGAGACGGGTGCTCCGTAACTGTAGCGTAGCGGCATTGGCAATGACACCTCTGGTAGCGGCTCTTTCCCCCTTTGAACCAAACCAACCCGCGTATCCACTTCATGGGTCTTAACGAAGAAGAAGTAATCGCTTATTGGCCAGATACTTCGGATCTGTCATAACCATCCTCACTCAGGCTGCTTGAGGTACCTACCTAGGTAGGCTGAGTGTTTGGTCTCACGTACCTGCCTACCGACCTACCCATGTAAGGCCATTTTATGCTCCACAAATGCATTCCGTCCATCATCCGGCATGCACATCTCGGACTTGTGCTTTCCTCTCCCAGCGTCCCAGCGGACGGATGCAGATGCCATCTAATCATGACGCATCGGTAGTATCGCCCATTTACGCTGCAACTGCACCTGAGCGGCCTATAGCTGCCTTCATTCGCTGACGACCCATCGCCAATGGCCGCCACACCGGAGACGCTGCACACGCCTGACCGGGCTCAATCCACGACACCATCATCATCACCATGTCCATCACCCCCACCCACCCCTGGTTCTCGGTCAGCGCAGTCTCAACCACCTCCATGCGCAGGCCACCACGAGCTCCCATGCGTGTGCCATGCTGACAGCGACGACGGCAACGACGCCGGCAACAGCATCCAACCCTTGCACATGAGGCCCGGCACAGCGCATCCCCGAGATCGGTACTCGGCGCCGGCTACGAGATCTGAGCAAGCAAACCAGCAGCTCTCTCGCGTCGCCAGTCATCACGAGACCCGTCGTGTGTGGTGGTGGCCGGACCCCGGTCAACCAAAAACCCATTGTGCCGACAAGACCATGTTGCGTCCATTCCGACCTGCCTACAGGCACCGTTCCCATGTCCTGTTGTGGGCTAGTCACGGCGATGGCGATGCACACTGCATTGGATATCAGCATTCCGCACGCCATCACATGTACATCTTCAACAGCCAGTTTACCCCGGTCGTTACCCGTGGACCGGCATCTTGTTAGGTTGCACTTGGGCCTTCCATCCAGCCAACACATCTGGGCTTGGGCAGCTTAATGATCGACTACTGACTGCCTGCCTTTCGGAACCGTCTAGCCAGATCCCCCGTGAACGTGCTCATGTTGCTCGGAGCTTTTTGCGTCGCGCAACTTTTTCGTGCCTGCACACAGTACACTTGTTATTTTGGCCGCCGCGCCCACCATAACCCCCATGTATGGTGCGCTATCGCGCTGGCTTTCCTCTGGACGTGAGCTTTGAGTAAGGGCCAGTTAGTGTTTATGCAAACAGACGCCGCGACATACCAGCCAGCCTGATGTACATCGTTCGCTGCTGGCATGCACTCCTTGTTGTCTCTGCTGCCCCTGGACATAGACTGGTTAGCTGTAGCATGGGCCGCTCTGCGCTGGAAGAGACCTCGGCACCTACAGTCGATGCAGTGACAACTGGGGACGCGTGCCATACATTACTGATAGTGTTACAGAGCGAACAAAAGCTACATAGCCCAGGAACAATTATGAAGCCCGAGAGAGACGCAGCTGGTTCCGAGTTCGCAGCTATCACGGGCCAGATCGGTTTCGCACCGCATTTTTACTTTATCAAACAAGACAAGCAACAGCAAGGGGGGTTGGATCCCGTCAACCGCCACGCGCCGGGACCAGATGGCGGCCACGCTGTGTCCCGCCAAGTGAGCCAGTCGGAAGGCGGCTTACTCGAGAAAGGCTCGAAACCGCCAACCAACCCAAAACAAAGGGCACTAGCAACGTGCAGACAAGAGACACGACCAAGAGAACAGGCGACGGTACGTTTGGCATGGCACGTCCCGGATGACATTCAACAGCGCGCAGCTGCAACGTTTCTAACACCAAGACCAACAAGGAGCAGTTGCCTCCTCCACCACCACCATGCATCTCCGACGTCAAGCTCGCCATGCCACCGTGGCCCTGTCGCCTCATCAGTCAGCATCCGGGCTTCCGTCTCTCGTCTCTCGTCGCCCGTCACTCGCCCTTCTTTGTGTGATGTGCACCCCAGTTCCGACGGAACCCCAACCCAGCCCAACTCAACTCATGGGGCGCAGCAACTTGAGGCGACATATGACAGGGAGCCCATCATGACAGATCCTGAGGAGCCAATCGCAACCCGGGCTCATGTTTGACAACCTGAACAATCCCAACTTTGGTTCCGATCGACCTCAGATCAACCATACCGTGGCGGCATTGAGTAACCAATCGCAATTGTCTTTTGCATAGATCTCATCACGAACCTTTCAGCCCTTGGAGCTGTCATGCACACGACTTTGGGCTGTTTCCGGGACCTGTCAATGAGGATTGCAAGCAGAACAATCATCGTAGGACCGGCCCCCCCTCCCCAGACGACACCTGCCGCAAGGATTTCGCCACGGCCGGCAGGACAAAACATTGATGCTACCCGGAACATGCCACTTCCTTTCAGCCACAAGTCCAGTAATTGTGGTGCCGACCGGGGCCACAAGATCACCGCGGTAGATCTGCGTTTTTGACAGCTCTTCCTCGCGCGCGGGCGGCTTCGGCTCCAGAGGCGCTGCCTGTGCTCCCCTGCGAAGGTCGACAAGACTCGGCCCTTCCTGGAGTTGAGGCTTGACTTACGAGGCGCGACAACAGCCCTGGTTAGCAAAAACATGCCGCTTTTACGCCTGCTTCCCAAAAAAAGAGCACGTCGACCAGAAGTTGAAACGGTAGTCCATGGGCCTTGACCCGAACGCCCTTAGTGCGCCTTGCTGACTCGGCGGTTTTTACGGCCTTGGGCGATCCTCCAGGACGCAAGTGCTGCTGTTGAAGCAAGATTGGTGAGCCACCCTCTTAGGGGAGCTGACAGAACAGGATGAGAAGAGACTTCAGGAGCCGCATGACGCGGGACAACCTCGATGCTATGCGGGGTGGGGGGAGGGGGCAAGGGAGAGAGGCTACCTGTGTCAAAGTTTGATCATCACCAATCGCAGAGCAGTAGCTTTGCTCATCTGGGTGCTTCGGTTTGAAGCAAGGCCTGCAAACACTACTTGATGTGGCAAATGTCAGAACAATCCGATAAGTAGGCGTGTCCCGTTATGGGGGAGCCGCACCCACGGCATCGTACAGTACGATGGTAGGTATGCATCGCACGCAAGTTCCAAAACACTCAGACGGAAGACACACAACACAAAAGGCCATCCAATGATGACTGACGTTTCAGTCTACATCGGTCGTCCTTGTGTCGAGGTGCCATGACTTCTGTTGACAGGCACACAGCCCCTGCTCTGCCGACCGTTATGATTGCGGTCTACCTGTACGCACCAAAACCGTCTTGGAAGCTCAGCGACTGGTTGAACTCAAGAACCCACCCACGAGTGTCGTTTTGGGCACGTCACAGACGTCAGCTGCGACCGGGCGACGGACGGGGTGGCTTGAGGGTCCAAGAGGACGAGGCGACGGCAACAAGGGCAAGAACACTGACACCAACAATAACAATAACAACAACAACAATGACCACAACAGCAACCAGAGTTCCATCTTCGGATTGGGGATTTCTCAGCCCAAGCCGATCATAGCTAGCGACGCACGTTTGAGTCGTTTCCCCCGTCATCTTACTCGTCGCCACACTCGCGCGGCTAGGTATGTCAAATTTTCGAGTCTGTAACGCTCGCTCGCGGACCTTATTCAGAACTCACAAGAAAATGCGATGCTCGGATAGCGTTTAGAATCGGGCTGAAGGGGGGTGGTGGGCGTGTCAGCGGCGGATGACATAGCCGCTCTAGCGCACAACTCAACTCTGCTTTTTCTTCCCCTTCTTCTTCTTCTTCTTCTTCCCATGCACCCAGGAAACTTCCGGACCCGCCTTATCGTTTTGGGTTGCGATGAATTACAGCTTGGAAGGGGGGGCGTGGATGAGATCGAGGAAGCAGGGGGCGCGATCATCCATGTCTAGATTCCCCCGGTCCTGTCTCTCTTGCTTTCTCTCTCTCCCACCGGGATGACCTCCCATTCACCTCCTCTATGGGCCGCGCACACACACGTACGCACATTTGGCATACGACAGCCAAACCGGAACGTCGACAACCAGCCGCAGAAAAATGCGTTTTCCCGGAGCGTTGCAACACACCAACCACCATTTACTTTTCTGGCGGGAGTTCCCTTTTCTGTCAACACGTCTTCAAGTCGCGACATTCTCGACGTGCACCTGACGGGGGTTGTCTCACTCCCCGACCAGGCGCACATACACACACAGAGAGAAGAAAAGCAAAGAAAGCAAGCCGCCATCTGCAGAATCTATCAACGGCGCCTCATCGAGAGGGCGAGCACGAGTGACGGGATTGTTTTCCTAGGATGATGCTAAATCGAGACTCGGGAGGCTTGAGGGCTGCTAGGCCTTTCGCTTTCTCTATGGCGATCAGCCTCCCGAAGGCAACTTGTTCACGGACGGGCAAGCTGGCTCAGTATGAAGTTCAGGAAAATTCAGGAGTCCCGCTGTCTTTCTATTTTCGTTGATGGAGCTCAGACGGCAGCTACTCAGCGAGGGGACTCGACAACGCCATCTCGGATAATAGACTGTGCTAGAGCGATTGCCCGTTGTCCTTGTTGTTCCAGGGGGTGTAGACGGAGCGGAGATTGTCCTCTCTCTCCCTCTCACTCTCTCATTCCCTCATTCTCATAAAGTAGGTTGACGATAAGGTCACATCTCGACTTGGGCTTCCCACGTTTTCGCTCAACCTATGGATACTCCTTTCGGCAAATGAAATGACTGGTCGCTGTGGTAAAACACCGTCACGGAACCAGGCCACCAGTGCTGCGGCCCCACCTCGGGTGGACCGTGCTTTATTTGGTCATTGTATTTTATGTCGATTATGCATATCTCTCGACATTTTGTACACTCCGTGCTGTCGGGAATCCGATAGGGACCTGAGCGCAGGCCACCAGAGCGTTATAGACACAATGTAGGGGCTTGCTTTGATGGAAGGGCGAGGTGACTTGACGCCAGCGCGAGCCAGTTGCATATGTGATGGCACGTTGAACACATAGTCAAGTCAGTCAGGCAGGTCGTTGGAGTAATAATGCAGCGCCGTCGAGCATCTCCGCACCCGCCGCCTCAGCGCCCCAACGCTGCCCTGTCTCCCCTCTCCCCTCCCCCTACCCCCCCTTCGGGCAATTTCATCTACAAGTACATCACAACCGTCCTGGCCCCGGGTGAGAGCAACGAGCAGCCGGAGCGTACAAGAGACCCCTGCCCACAGACACTACGGCTTCCCTAGTGGCTCTTTTCGTGTCACTATTCGAGCAGGCTAGTGCTTCTCCCATCTTTCCACTATTCTTCTTGTATCCCAGTCACTTGTTGCTCCCCCCTTCTTCGTTCAGACCCCTATCCATGCTCCGTTCTGCTGGCCGGTACATGGTCAAGTACTACGACAACCAAGCTAGCATAACCAGTCCGTTGTCCGCCAGAGGGAACGCCACCGAAGCAATTCCAGGACCATGACCATGACCATGACCACGACCAGGACCAGGACCAGGATCTGACCGGGTGTGGGTACGGGACGGCGTGGTCCTGCGACCCTGGTCGAGATGGGCAATCCCATCATCCTCCATCTCCTTCCCTTGTTCCTCTTGTTCCTCCTCGTCGACGGCCTGCCGGTGTGTACATCCACACTACGGCTGTACCCTGATCGTCCTCTCTTGCCATGCCACCCATGCCCATGCCTCGCAGCTCTGGGCTAGTTCAGGTTTAGTTCGTTCCGTCAAAACCGTCCTCCCTCCCCCACATCAGCAAAGGCCTCGTTCCCAGATACATAGCAAGGCATTAAGCATCCGTGGGCTGTGCGCTTCTTCATCTTCCTCCAGTTCACCTCGTCGACTCACCACGGTCCAATTCACCAACAAGACCTGTTAGTTGGAGCTCTTCTCGTCTGAGGCTGGCTCGTGTCAGTTTCAGTGTGCTCAAATCACCATCTTAATTTGTCCAATTTGGCCCTCCGCCGGGTCCTCCTCCCGCTACTACTACTCCTCCTCCTCCTCCTCCTCTTCGACACTTCCCTCCCATTTCCTATTTTGGCACCACATCAGTGCGCCTCTCTTTGCCCGTTAGTCCCGTTCGTCCATCTGGCTGCACACGCACACACAAACACACACACAGGGCCTCTCTCCCCCGAAGCTCCAAGATATACAAAAGGACTGGTCATCCCACCCTGCATCTGTCTCCATCATCACCGACCATCGACCATCCCATTCGAGCTGTTTGTTGATTCACGGCTGGGACCACTTGACCACATCAGCATCTCTTTTTATTTGCTTCTACTTCTCTACGCCTGTCTGTCGTTGACGAGCATACAAAAGCAACCGTATCAATTTTCCCTTCGACCCTGCCGCTGAAACCACAGCTTCTTCAAGCAAACAAAACAGGAGCACCGCTCTCGACGTGCCACTTACGCAACCCGACTTACCCGGCCTGGACCGCATTAGGTACGGCTTACTTCCTGGGCTACTCCTCCCCTTGGTCACCACAGGAATCATGGCTGACCCGCAGTGTAGTCCTTTAACCCGCCGTGCGGCTTCATCTTTCGAGCCCGCCTCATTCTTATTTTACCAACAGGATCGAGTACCAACGTGTCTCGTCCGCAACGGTCGTGTCTAGCAGACTTTCATTTCCAATAGGCCATCACAAGATGTCTATGCTCGCCATGGCTGCTCCGTCCCCTCACTCGGCATTTAAGCAGTACCCCTGGGATGGCGGCAGATCTACCTCGGACTACTCTTCGCGCCCTCGTACAGAGCCTGAGAGAATCGCCCTTCCATCGATTCGCCAGGTGAGTCGAGTTCCATTGCGCTCAGTTTTGTAGTCGACATTTGCTGACAGGACAACATTAGGCCATCCCGGAACTTCATCTTCGCCTGCAGCCCCAAGAGGCCTCAACCACTAGGACCACTTCCTCCAATACGTCACCAACAGTCGGCTATGCCAGTGTCATGACGCCGCCCGAGTATGTTCACTCGCCAAACTCGAACAAGAGGAGGAGGCTCTCGATCGACGAGGAGCAGGAGAGCGAGAGAGTCAGCCGCGTGCCGAGACTGTACGAGAGCCCGGCACGGGTTCCCCAACGGCATATTTCTCCACCAGCCCCGTCCCGCTCTGCCACCGAGAGCTGGACCGGATCTGCGAGAACGAGCCCGTACATGTCTTCATCAGGCATGCCATCCATGAGGTCCCCGGCCATGGAGATCCATGAGCGACCCGAGATCCGCCCAACACTCCCCAGTCTCCCGCCCATGAACTTCGAAAGAGATCCCATTCCCATGCAACGCGCCCGCGGTCACTCCCAAGACGAGTTCCAGCCTATCCGTCCTTCTATTGGCATGTCGGCAGGACCCATGATGGAGTCAGCACCTTACCGCACCAGTGGCTATGCATACGGATACCACCACCCCAGCCGGGTCCAGTCTCTATCCCTGGGCGCCATCCACCCCTTTGACCGCACTCCTTTCTCGGCTGCTGGCTACGGCCACTACCCTGAGTTCATGCGCATCGGAGAGCTCGGCGCCATGGGGATGCATGGCGACAGCAAGCAGCGCAAGCGCCGCGGCAACTTGCCCAAGGAGACAACCGACAAGCTGCGTGCGTGGTTCGTCGCTCACCTCCACCATCCGTATCCCACCGAAGACGAGAAGCAGGAGCTTATGCGTCAGACCGGTCTGCAGATGAGTAAGTTCAACCCCCCTCAAATGTCCCCCAGGCTGTAATGCTCCGGAACCGTTAGGCTCTGGGGTGTGGCTGTTTGACGAGTGGGCGTGTTTTCTTGGTGTCTAACGCTAATTTTCGTCCGCCTCTAGACCAGATCTCCAACTGGTTTATCAACGCGCGGCGCCGGCAGCTGCCCACAATGATTAGCAACGCCCGTGCCGAGTCCGACGCCATGTCCAGCCGCAGCGGTGAGAGCAAGATCCTCCCGTCGACAGAGCGTGGCGAGTACGACGACGGAAAGCGCTCCAGTGTACCCCTCAGCGACGGCGAGGCCTTTGACGAGGACCTCGATAGTCTGAAGCACCGGCGCTCGGCGCACATCAAGAGGGGAAGCGTCTAGAGAGCAAAGGGGGGGAGAGACTGGACGAGAGCGCGGAATCAAAGAAGTGACCCCGCCGCTTCATCCACCCATCAAAGACAAAGGAAAACAAACCACAAGCCAACTCAAACAAACAAAGCCCGAAACGAGATGCCTTTATAATTATACCAGACACACATTACGCATGTTTCATTACTTTAACGACGCAAATTACGATCGCGAAACCCATCACACGTCACAAAAATCGGTTGGGTACCAGAGGCTGAAATCTTCTAATATCTTCTCCCACGAGCTCTTTTCTGTATAAAAAAAAACAATGTCACAGGGTAACGGACTGGACAGGAGCATCCTCCGAGCCCATCATTTTCTATGTCGATCTTTGTATCTATGGGGGATAATGTCTGTATGTATCTTTAAACACGAGGAAAACGGTCTACTCGGTGGGGTTCCTTGCGTATGCTCAAGGCGGGAGAAGGCTTCCACTCACTCACAACGGAACTTGGAAATAGGAGGGGAAACGGAGGCTATGGGACAGACAAACATGCATTACACTTTTGGTTAAACTTGGGTTTCTCATTGTTACTTGTCAAAGGGGAGGGGGAGGTGTTCATGGGCGACGGGGTTTTCATTTTGACATCGGCCGAATCAGAGACTCCCACCCACACCCCCCACATACCACAGGATACGTAGAACGATATCATTGTATCAAATCAATTTATCATCTCTGGGAAAAAGTGAGCGGGAAAAGCGTGTCTATTTCCTTCTACATAGGATATACATCTCTTAAATTTCAACAATAGTGACGTGATGGAACAGAATGAAAAGAAGCTGCATTGATGAGGGGGGGCGTGTTTTTTTCTCCCTCTTGGATATCTAGCTCTTTCTGACACTTTAGAACTGACTCTTGCTTGAGCCGAGCCCGACGACATCCCAACATTGTTGAAACTCTCCATTTTTGACTTTCCTGCGTCCGTCAACCTGCCAGCTGAGTCCTCACGGCGAACCCGACCGGCCGGACCATTGAAAGCATGTAAGCCCCGTCAGAACGCCGTGTAAGCGCATGTGTAAGTGTGTGTATGTGTGTGTGTGTGTGTGTGTGTCCCGAGACAAGAGGGAAGAGAGAAAAAACATGTTCATAAGCCACCAGTAGGCCTTCATCAAGTGGCATGGTATTGACTTCGTACTAGAGTGCAAGGTTGGAATAGAAAAAAAGAGAAGGAAAGAAAGAGCTTGGACTAGGGGGGTGTAGCGAAGAAGGAAGGAGAAGGAGGAGGAGGAGAAGGGAAGAAACAAACAAACAAACGAACAAAAAAAAGCATAACAGTGTTATCCAAGCGCAGAAGTATTTCCGCGTGTCTGCTCTCATCATTCAAACATCACCAACTGAGAAGTTAGGCGCGGCGCACGTACACCGGCCGGGAAACCGAAAGAGAAAATGAAAGGTCTGTGTGCTTCTGCTGCTGGTGCTGTTCCTAGATGGATGACAGCGTGCCTCTCTCTCCCTCTTCCTCTCCCTCTCCCTCCGCAATCCTACTGCCACTCTCAGTCTTACTCTTGCTGTCTGCGTGTCTGGCATGACTCTCTAACTGTGTGATAACACACACAGACGCACACCTCTTCTTGCGGTAGGTGTGTGCAAATGTGTGTATGTGTGTGTGTGTGTGTTTCTTGTACCAATGGTGAACGGCGGTTAAGGCGAGAGGCGTGAGCGCTGCTCAAGGGGCGTAGCGATCCAGTATCCCGGGCGACGACCCCGTCGTCATCCCCTCGTTGCCCGTCGACAATTGCTGGTTTGCCCTCGCTTTGTGCCCTTGACTCCTCCCACCCTGCTCGCCACTCGTGCCCCTCAAGAGACACCACCTCTCCTCTACTGTAGGTGCTTCTGGCTGTCTACCCTGCGTGCGTGCGTGCGTGTGTATGTCGGGCGTGCGCCTGTGACCCTGCCCCCGTGCGATGCGCTCGAGTATGTAACGCACGTAAGTAGGTACGGCGCTGGCCAGTCATCGACGCAGGGCGTTGCTCCATCATCGCACACGAATTCTGCAGCGGGAGACTGAGCGTCTCCCCCTTGCTTCTGTCTCTCTCTCTCTCTCCGGGCCTCGTTCTTTTTCAGCGCGCGCGCGCGCGAGTGGCGGGTCGTTGTCGAGAGCGAGCACGACACATGGGGGTTGCAGAGAGAGAGAGAGCAACGGCAGGCAGGCAGCCCTCGACTTCAAATAAAATAATTGTTAAGCTGACCGAGTTTTCTTCAACTCGTCCAGGCGCCGTCTCCTTCTTAGTTTCCCACTTAAGGGTCTTAGCTCACGCCATGACCGGTCTCCGCCCCAGTCGACCGGTTCGCCTCCCATGGTGTTTCTTTTATTAAACAAGAAACCGCCTCTCCCGTGGTTTGAGCTCGTATGGGTGGGGGGAGGGGCGGAGAAACAAGACAGCGTCAAGACTAGAATTTCATTTTGCGCGTATCTCAGTGATGAGAGAGAGGGGGCAGCATAACACCATCTAATGCAAGGTGTTGGATGGCGCAGGTCCTACATGCGGTTCGTGGGTGTCGTGAAACATACGCAGTACGCCTTCTTCTCTCACTCTCTCCCTCTCTACCCGCGCAAAAGTGTACATTAAGACACACACACACACACACACAGATAGAGAAAGAGATATACCGTATGTCCCTGTGCCGCGCCGCCGCCGTCGTCAGGGCGCATAGATGATTCGCCACGTTTGCGAAGTGAAAGAAAAGGGTTGAGATGGGTCACTTCATAACCTCCTAGACCTTTTTAAACGATACTCACTTCTTTTCTTTCCCCAAGTTTCACAAGGCCAACTCTGCATGCGCGGATGGACTGGTTTAGGTAGTGGTGGTGCTACTACCGCGAGATACGAGAGAGAGGGGGGGGCATGAGATTGGAGGTCTGCTAAGCAAGGCACACCTCCAACTTGAGCAGAATGTGGCGTTTCTCATTCCTTGATCAGAGGTCCACTACCACGCCTAGCAGGAAGCAAACTGGTCAGAATGTTTGAGTATGCGTGCTTGAAATGGCGCTCCGTAGGGACTAGATAAGTTCCCTAGGGCCTTGGCTGATGCTCGCCGCCGCCGTCGCCGCCGCCGCAAAGGCTTGATCTGCCAAAGGCCGGTCTGAACGGAACCCTGCTTCTTTCCAACCTGATGGTGTGAACGGCCTCGCTTTCTGTTGGTTGTCGGAAGGCGGTTTGCTCGCTGCTGATTGTAGAGCTGAGCAGCTGGCACTCACACCTGCAGCGCGCGACCTCCTTTTCCACGGCATGAATTAGTCGGGACATATTTAGTACGGTTTACATGTCAGGTATCGCCAGCGACCCCGATCTCGACAATGGGAGCTGCAGATCTCCGACCGATTCTGGTCCCTGACGTTTTGCCCAATTCATTCTTTGTCCCTCCCGCCTTCTTCTTTTTGACACGAAGACTTGCTGCTGGAGAAGGCCTTACAGCCGTCCCTAGGGTGAGTTAGCCATTGTCCCGCCTCCTTCTCCTGACTAGTACTTGACAGTTTCGCACATGCAGGTGGGTGAAATGCACGACCAATGGACGCGGATGCCGGCTTTGCTTCTCATGATGTCAAGATAACCACTCTTCTTCCCTGTCTATGAGTCCCACAGCTTGGCAGCGAAGCTTTCCGTAACCCCGGAACAAAACATGAAAGAGCCGTGCTATGATGTTGACAGGTGACGATAGACATGGATCGCCAGTCCATACAACCCGTGTCAAGGCCGAAATGATCGGCTGCCGGTGTCAGGACGCCTGATCCAAGCCCCCTTGAATGGACGTGTCAGAAGATCCCAAGACGGCTGTCTAGGGGGGAGTAATAGAACGGGTATGGGGGAGGGGGGTTATTGACATTGTAGCATGGTCATCCGATGTAGTGACATTGGTCGTGCTGAGACGTTGACGTGAAGGGGGAGTTTATCGGTATTGTCCAAGACCATACTGTGGTTGCAGGCCAAAGTTTTAGCCACCCTGCCAGGTAGATTTTGGGGATGTAGCCACACTCAGCTTCGCAGGAGTACATCCAGCAACTAAGGCATGTACACACGCATTTACGTGTCAACAGGGGCCAGGTTTGCTAGCCTAACCTTGCAGGCTACACAGCACAACGATTAAACTTACCACAGACCATAGTACATCGTATTAGAGGTACGTAGCAACCAGCGCCCGACGTCTGCTTTCCTTCCCGGATTCCATTAAAGTTTCTTCATCCTTTTCTTCGTCGCCGATGCTTTCAAGGAACGGTGTATGCCGAAAGTCTGAAAGGCACATGCCAATCTGTCAAGGTCAAACCCCCGACGGAGAGCTGTGCGCAGTGAGAGTTGCTGCCACGGCCATCGAGAGACCTGGGCGAACCAAAGTCAAGAGCGAGGCTCGTTGTTTCTGTACAACGACTGGTCCCCGCGTCCCATGCAGAAACGTCGTAGCTTTGTGTGAGATGACAGCCAGTCGCAAGCGTCACTGGACGAAGAAGGGGGGAGGGGTGTAGATTCAGAGCGTGTGGGCTGCAGGACAGCGCCCTTGAGAAAGGATGTCGGTAGGGAACAGGGCTCGTGGATCCGATTGCTCCAGGCCGGGCCAAGAACAGCCGAAGCTCAGAAGGGATGTCAGTTGCCCACCCTCAGGCACACAAGACCTAAGGCTGGGGGTGTACGATGTACAGGCAAGTGTACCTGTTGAGTTAACGAGTCAAAGTCCACTTACGTGCTGCTGCCGCTGAACGCAACATCAAATAAAGCCTGAGGCGGCAGGAAGTCATGATGGATGTCAGCAAACCAGGCCATGCTGATCCCATCGACGGAGACGTGAATGTGATGCTTGGAGAAGAGCCCACTCCACCCTGGGTGGGCGTGCCATGTACCTATGCATGGCTAGTGGCGCCGTGCCTTTTGTTGCAACTCATAACAAGGTGGTCGAAGGACATGGGATGGCGTAGACGGACGGGATGTGAAAGAATGTGCGTCTCTCTCTCTCTCGTTCGCTCGGCACTTTGGTTTTGGATGTACTGGGAGGCGTCAGATGATACCAACCTTGCGATGGAGAGTCACGGCGCCGTCTTGATGGAGATGTGTCGAGGGCTCAGGCTGGATGTTGACATGATAGATCGGGGAGTAAGACGAGGTACGGTTCAATCGAGAGTGGTGAGCGGGGCCTACAGGCCGCATTGGGACCACGGAGATCAACGGATCTGCCTTGAACGACGAGAACAATGACGACCGGCACCCCCAGCTGGCCAAAGACGAAGCTGATGGTGCGCACGATGGCGAGGTTGGGGCGAAGACAAGGGTGTGTGTTGATGGCCAAAGCAAAGGGAGAGAAGCGAGAGAGAAGCGATCTGCTTTTCGGCGGAACCGTGCCGGGAGCAGCAGGCCAACCAGGAGGGTCTATGCGAACGGGTGAAGATGGTATGCAGCTCCATGGCGCATGATTTGCAGGCCGAGTGGTGGGAAAAAGGCAAAAGTCGAAGATTGGGCCTGGTTTGAACTTGCAGTCGTCAGTCTGCGAACTAGATGCCAGCACACAAAATTCTCGAGGCGCCCCGGCTCACCTTGGCATAGGGTGTTGAAGATGAAGCGGCACGGGCGCCAGAAGCGTTAGTCTCGTGCTTTTCTCGCTCTTTGGCTTTTGTGGCTGTTTCTTCGCCCACCGTATTTGTCGGCCAGGTTGGCGTGGCAGGGCCGATGGGCGCATCTGGATGGAGTAACAAGGGGCCCGTCCATGTCTCAGGATGTTCCTTTGAGAGATTCAAGGTGTTCCATGGACTATGGGCGTAGATTTCCTTGGGGGTACGTCTTGGTTTCGATAACCGCTCCCGCGCCATGAGCAGTTCTGCAGCGGCAAGTCACAGCAAAGCGGCCACCCTCGTGTTTCGAGTACAGGTACTCACTCGGTCAGTCGTCAGTGTTCCTCCTCCCCAGCCAAGACGTGCTGTGTCAGCGAATCCAAACGTCGAAGATATGTCAATCTCCTTGGTTGAGTTATACTCAGAGACACCCACTTGTTTTAAAAGACGCAGCAAAACACCGGTCAGAAGTGTCGCGCAGCGGCAGGAAGAGGGGGCGTAGGCAGCACATGCCATGAGCCAGAACGGAAGAGTCTTGACATGCCGGGACAGGCCTCCTTGCGTGCAGGTTGAAGAGGAGGTTAGGGAGTCGCCGAGAAGGCTCAAGAGGGAAAAGGCCGTTGAGGATGTAACTCTGTGATGTCGGAAGTCGTTGGGTGTGACATGCCGATGAGCGGGCGGAAATAGCCCAACTTCCGAGATTGAAGTGAGCCGTGGGGTGCGGGCCGTGGGCCCCACCTTACCTACCTACCTACCTGGGTAGGTGCCCAAGTGCCCAAGTACCTACCTCGAGTTGGTAGATACAGAGATACCTCAGGCGCCTTGGTAGGTAGGTGCCTACGCACCTGGCGGCCGCATCCACCCACTCCAGTTGAGCTTTATGTTCCTTCAAGTCGTCTTACAGAAAAGAGATACAAGCTACGACGACCAAGATGTTAGGGCTTCGATGTACCTCTCCTGGGCTGGCTGGCACAATCACAGTATGGCCAAGGGCCTGCAGAAATCAGCGAAAAAGCCACAGCGGATATTTGAGGAGCCGGACGTCGTCTCCCAACCCTGCTGCAGTGATTCCCGATAGACGATGCCCAGAGGGCGTAGCTTGTTGAATATGAAGATTACAGGTTAGTGGAGAGGATGCTCTGTATCCGTAACCAAGTGGGAAACGATCCGGTTGAAGTCGCCAGGTCTCCCGAGCCTCGATTACTACCTATCACTTCTCGGTTAAGCATACACGATCGCCCCTTCCACGGTTGCGCAGACACGGGATAAGCAAGCACCCACGAACGCTGTTTACCTCCCCCATACCAAAGTTCGGATATATACTACTATTCGCATTGAATCCGTATGCTTCTCCCGGAATAATCCAAGTCAATCAGTTGCAAGTGATTCAGGCAACTGGCTCGGTCCGTCGCGATCGTGTTTCTCCAGAACATTGCCCAGCAGCCCGCCAATCCCTAAGCACGCACAACCTTGGTGGAGTACGTGAGGACTTACTTGTACCTGAGGCAGGCAATGAATGTACTCCCCTTTCCGACCGCACCCCGAGTGATGCCTCTACAGTTTTGCTTTCCGCATCCTTATCTACCTTACCTAGCAAGCTCAAGGCGCATTGTTAATTCGAGACTAACAGTAGTTGCAGCTGCATTCACAGAAAACCCTCGTCACCGGATCACTCAACGCTCCTCTCTATGCCGCGCATGGCGACCCAAAGTCACGTAATGGATGCCCTTAGAGACTCGAACCTTGACTCGAGCCGTTGGTCAAGAGACGTAGCCTGAGTGGTGCGTGACAAGTATTGAACCTGTGTGTGACTTGTCTCCTCTCTCCCTCCCCCCATTCAAATCATAGTTTGCTCTGACGTTTCTCCCGACTCACACCCGTCAGCCGCTTGACTCCACCCGACCAGCATCCGCTGCTGGCGCCTGGTCATGCTTCCCCAGTCTAACCCGCACCGGCTCGTCTCTGGTCCTCAAAGCTAGTCCATTGGAATGGGCTGCCCTGAATCGCAACGGCCGACGATCCCCGTTGCCATGTCTGTCTGTTCCCCCGTACTGTACTGGATAGCTTTGGTCCCAAGCTTCTCGCTGGAGGCTGGCTGGACGAAGGATGCCCAGAACCCAGGACGCGAGGACGCTCAGACGACCAGTCTGAGGTGAACACCGGCAGCCGTGGTGAAACCAACTAACAGAGGCCACACCAGCCCCTCTTATTCAATTCAGAGCCGTGATCGTCCCTGAGGTCGTCCTCCAGACTCGCGTTGTCTGCCAAACAAGCCTCTTGCGGGCGTCGCAGGTCCCTCAGTGCCCGTACTGCCCATTCTCGAGAGAAGGGCAGAGCCCTCGGCTTGTCTGCTGACCACGAGGGTGGAATATCACAAAGGCCCGGACCGTTGTCGATCCCGATCAGCCAACCCTTGCGCCAATCGCCGCAATAATTCCCGGGTCAGTTCGGCTTGTCAAGCGTAACGTAGCTAGCTCCGGTTTTCGTCAAGTCAATCGCACAAGATTTACCGAATCTGGATTCTCGCGAGGTCACAAAAAGCCAGACCTCGACACAATCAACAGCCTTGGCGCCGGTCCCAACGACGACGTTGCGCTAGATTGGAATACCTGCCGCAGCTGTCAGGCTGCGTCGGCTGCGCGCCTGCTTTCTGATTGTTTCACCCGCAACTCGCGCTCCTCCTTGATTTCGTTCAACAACACTGCTTTTGGCCTCGTTCTAAGGAGAGCCATTGTTGGTGGTTGCAGTGACTTCAATGGCTTTGCTGACGTGGTCGCCGGATCTTCCGCTATCCTTGGAGGAACAAGTCTCAGACCGTCGGACGTGACGAATGAGAGCGCAACAAGCGTTCTTTTTGGTCATCACACCAAGGAGCGAGAACAGCTTGGCTGGCCGCTGGGGACACTCGCCGGGGCCACGTCCACGCCGGCTGCTATGACTTTGACAGCACAGTTAGGATGGCAGTCTGCGAGTACCCCGATTTAAGGGCCGAGAGCGCAGCAGATGTAGCAACTATGTCCGGTCCAACGGTATCGGTTCCTGAGGGTGCAGCGGAGAATTATTAGGCTTTCGCCAATGCAAACTCAAAGATTCGTCATCAACAAGGCATGCGTTTCTTAGCCTGTCCACATCCACCTGACACGCTAGCTCTGGCCCGTCGCGGCAGATCCATCACCAGAGCGAGCAGCGAGGCGTCAGTCGTCGTCGATCAGTGAAGATCCGCCTTCGTGCCCTGAGGTGTCTGTGGGCAGGCGTACCTGGACAAGATTGCCGGCCAAGAGGCACGGAAACGGCGCTGAACGAGGCATCTTAGTCAGCCGAAACGGGGCCGATCAGGCCCGGTGACGCATCCCGGGGTGCTCGCCGTGTCTCGGCCAAGCCAGGTGGTCTCACTGCTGATGGAGCCGAGTGCGGGCCCACAAATTGCCGACTGAAGAGCGGAAGAATAACGGACGGAATACAGTAACGGACCCGAAGATCTTGATCAAAGAGCCCCTCCCTTCAAGCGCCGCGGCGGAAATACATAGGCGCTGCGCTTGGCGTACATGCGTGACCTCTGGTTCATGTGTTGCACAGAAGCATGCATTCGTAGAGATGTTTTGATGACCGCGGCGACTGTCACGACTCAAGACTCGAATTCATTGGGTGAGTCATCATGACCTCGTCATAGATGGTTAGAAGAGCCAATCAGATCAAAGCGCTAGATCCATCTCGGACGTCGGACAGCAAAATCCATCCGCGTCAACCTATGCGCTTGCTTTGCCAATGGGTGCGTATCTGCCACGGCACACTGTTCCTGAGAGTGCCGTAAAGAGTAACTAACAGAGAGAGATACGTTTGCCGCTGCTTCCCATCGGCCTTTACCCTGTGTTTTGTTTGTATGTGCTTTGTTGGAATCAGTACCGTGGTTAGTTGCATCACGCTGCAGCCTCCCGAGTCTCCCGCCCCTGCCAGCCGAGTCCGGCTGTGAATATCGGCTTCGGCCCTGAGGCCCACTTGCGGCTTTCCTTCCCTCCCTCTCACTCCCCCCCGCCGAAGACGCGGAAGGCAATTTCGCCGTTCATCATGGATACCGACGATGGCGTACAATCGGAGCTTCCGGGCTCTGCCGCTAATGGCTCCGAGCCGCTGGCATGCGTAACCTGCCGGTCCCGAAAGCTAAAGTGTGACCGAGTGAAGCCGACATGTAGTCGGTGCTTGAAAGTTAAGGGGGAATGTGTGTATCCTGAATCGAGAAGAAAACCCGCCTTCAAGAGGAAGAATGTCAAGGAGCTTGAGGAGAGGCTGGGTAAGAACAGTTTGCCCATCTGGATCGGTCCCACGCTTACCAAGACTTTGTAGCACAGGTGGAAGATCTTCTCAAGGAAGCCGGCAAGACCAATGGGGCGGTGTCGTATGAGGGTGACCTGGATAGCCGAGTCAATGTCGGCATGGACGATTTCCACGTCGATCTCGAGACGCTCATGGCAATGCAGAACGGGGCGTTTGACGACAAAACAAATTTCTTGTCTGGAGTACCTGGGGATGGATCTCAGGTGCCCGGCTTTGCCGAATCGTCAGGGGAGCTCATGGGGCTTGGGCTCTCGGAAGCCCTGCCCCCTTTTGAGATGATGGAAGAGCTGTACGTCCCATCTGATGCCCGCCCGCCTCACAACCCATGTCATCTAACTTGACCAGCAACAAGAGCTTCTTCGAACGCCAGCAGCATTTCATCCCCATCATACACCCTGGCCGATACCTGCAGTCCTTCTACTCGGCGCCTCACAAGCGCCCTCCCATGTGTTTGCAATATGCCGTCTGGGCCATGGCATCTAACGGACATGAAAAATACTCCCAGTACCACGACATCTTTTACAAGCGAGCTCGGCAATACGCGGATGCTGATGAGATGAAGGTGAGTATCTGTCGATAGCCCCGGAAAGGGGCAGTGATACTAATCAGCGCTAGGGGTTCGGCGAGCACTTCCTGACGGTGCAACACGCCCAAGCGTGGGCGCTCATTGCGACAGACGAAGCAAGGTCCTTGTTCTTCACGCGAGCCGCCATGAGCTCGGCCAAGTGTGTCCGTCTTGTGGAAATGATGGGCCTGCACCGCGTCGACGGCGATGGCCAGGAGATGGCGCCCACCCTGGCGCCGCCTACCTCGTGGGTCGACCTCGAAGAGCGAAGGCGAGCCTTTTGGGGCGCCTACTGCATCGACTGCCACGCAAGTATCGCCACCGGATGGCCGACGCTGATCGACCCCAATGAGGTATGTCTCTGGCTCCCTCTACACCCCACTGAGAACGATGCTGAACGTGGGTAGATCTCGACGCACCTTCCCTCATCCGAGGAAGCCTTCAACTCGGCCCGCGAGGAGACGACGTCCACCCTGCCAGAGGCATTCAAAGGCGCCTCGTATTCGACGTTTGCGGGAGCCGTCGTCATCTGTTACATCTTCAACAAGCTCCTGAAGCACGTTCACTGGGAAAGGCCGACCGACAGGCCCTCGGACGTCGAGTACGGCGAGTTCTGGAACCGGCACAGAGATATCGACAACATGCTCTCGAGCGCCTTCATGTTTCTCCCAGAACGCTTCCGGTTGCCTCAGAGCATGCGCGATCCCACGGCCGTCCACACGAACCTCAACCTCCACGCCTCGGTCATTTGCCTGCACCATGCGGCGATTGACAGAGTCGAGCAATACAAGCTACCGGATAACCTAAAAATGGCGTCACAACTCAGGCTGCGGACGGCGGCAGAGGAGGTGGTGAATATCGTGAAGTTGACGAGTCACATGAACTCGGGCTACGTAAGTGCACAGCCCTCCTTCCAGCGTGGGAAGCAATGCATTGTAACGTCTCTGACACGGTCTACAGAAGAGCCCCATGGTCGCCTTATCGTTGTACTCGGCTGCGTCGGTGTACGTGTACATGGCCAAGTGCAACCCCGAAGCCGGCATATCGAGGATGGACCTGCAGAGCCTCAAGTTCATCATCAGCGCCATGGAGGCGATCGGACGGAAGCACATCATCACGCAGGCCTTCCTTCAGCAAATCTTCATGGACGTTGAGCGAAACGGCCTATCGGACATCATCGACCTTCCCAGCCTGACCAGCTACAAAAACCTGTTTGGCTGGACGTGTTCCAATATCCCACTCCTCGCAAGAAGCTCCATATCAAAGCATACCGAGATCCAGTCACCCCTGCCTGGCCGGCTGCCGCTCGGCAACCCCAAGGGCACAGCCTACGAACACTCCCTCACGACGGAATCTGGATGCAACTCCTTGGTACCAAACTCGGCCAACATGCACAGCGCAGCCGAGAGCGCCGGTGTCGCCGGCCTTCGACTCGGCAAGTTTGACAGAGTCATCGCACCGACCTCGCCAGCGAGCGAAGCCCGCGACAACGGCCCGAACAAGAGAAGACGGACATCGCTGACAGCCAGCCTGGAGGAAGCCACTCACGCCAAGGCCGGGGTGTTCAGCGGGACCTTCCCCTCCAACGCAAACATGCGGGCCGCGCCGCCCCCCTCGAGCAACGGAATCGACGGTGTGGGTGGTTTCGGGATGGGCCTATTGCGCGCGACGGGCATGATGAAGTCGGCGCCGAGTCCACAGATCAGCCTGCCGCATCGGAGCTCCCCGGCATCGGTGGCGTCGCCCTCGTCGGCTTTCAACAAGAGCACGCCCTCACAATCAACGGGAAGCAATAGCAACAGTAACAGCAATAGCAGCGGCAGCAGCAGTAGCAACGCAACGCCCGGTATCGGACACAGCGACGCGTGGCCGGAGGACCGGAGCACGCGGAGCAGCCACAACGGCGGCGGCAACGCTAACGAGATTATTGACATTACGAGCATCCAGAACGCCATGATGGGAGGTGCGGGAATGGGGGCGACGACGTCGTCGTCTTCTTCGTCGACGTGGGATTCGAGGGGGCTGCAGTACGCGCCGAGCGCGGACCCGACTTCGTTTATGAATCTGAACTTCGATTCGATCCCGCCGGGCATGGGCATCGACCCGTGGACGATGCTGGCGAACATGGACGAGATGACGTGGATCGATGCTGGGGAGGTGGCGGCCGTCGCCGCAGATGCGAATGAGACTGGAGGAGGCACGGCATAGAGAAAAGACGGGGGTCTGGGATGTCCCAATATGCATCGCGAATTGGATGGCGCTGGGGGGGGAGGTACCGAGGCTATGGATAGAGACACGCCAGCGGTCTCTGTTCAACCTGGGGCATTGCGGAACCAGGGAGGGGGTCATCTTGTGTTCCTCTACATTCATGAACGGAGGGGATGCTCTAATATTATATCCAGGAAATGGAACGCGCGCAAACGAGATGTCCAAGCCGGGACACGGGTGCATATCCAACGGCCGCGAGAGGTTACTTGGGTGCAGTGGGCGGCCGTGATGGAGGCCTGACTATGGTCACTAACCACAATAATGGCGCTCGAGGTAAAAGGTTAAGACGAATCCCACTCAGATGAAAAACTCAACCGTACAAAATTTCTGTAGACACGACAAGAAATGTCACTTGAAATCTCGAAAAGTTCGTCGGTTGTAGCCTTCGTGATGGTCCTGGTTTTGGGTAGGTAAGGTTGTCATGGGATAAACGCACGGACAGTCGTTTGGGTACCTAAGGTGCCCTGCCTGCCTATGAATCTGCAAACAGACGCTCCCTCCCCTTTCCTCCTCCTTCCCCTTCCGGATCCTCAAGTCAGGATCAACAAACTTACCCAAGGATGTGCACGTGATCTTTTGGACCCTCGGATCCACAAACGACCAGCCCATCGCCGAAACCGCGCCGAGTTCTCCTCCACCTCTGCCATCAACAACCCATCGCAACGACGGCACAGTCACCGACCAGTCGACCTCGGGGTGCGGATCTTCCACAACGAGTAATTGACTTTGAGAACCACGCGGCAGAGAGAGTTTCCCTTCACACGGCGCCCGCCCGCACGCACCCCCCCCTCCTCTCTCCCTCCAAGATGGACCCGCCGCCCAAGAGCCCCGCGTCGGCACAGAGGGATGCCTCACCGAGCCCCCCGGTGCCGAACCGGATCCGGCGCAACACAGCCTGTACGAGCTGTCGCGACTCCAAGGTTGGTTCTTCGTCCGTCTCCTCCGTCTCCTTGAGGCTGTATTATTGTACCTCGAGCAGTTTATCGCTTGGCCACTGGATGCTTCTTATACATGCGCTGTCCCGTGCCCGTCCAACGACCGAAGCCCCTCTCCCTTCGGCTTCCGTTCCAATTGGCCGTCTGCAGTCTCACCAGGGGAAGGTGGCTCAGACTCAGGTCTCACCAGGGTGAGAAGCACAAGACGCAATGTCAGCCAAGGGACGCCCGACTGCAGGATTTCTTTTTAACATTCTGCTATTTTCTTTCCTTTCCTCTGTTTGCTTCTGACTTCATCCCGACATGTCGTATCGGACGAGGGCCAAACATGCTAATGAGGCGGGCCTTCTGGACCGACTGCAATAGGTGAAATGTAATGCCAGCTTGACGCCCAACAAGCCTTGTCAGCGTTGCTCCAAGCTCGGGATACAATGTGTCGTTGACAAATCCCACAAGCGTATGACCAGAAGAAGGTTGCCTACCCCTTTTTCCCCTCCATGACATAGCCCCTTTCCCCATTTGCATAATTCGTCCAGGTGAAGAAGCCCCCGGTCTGATACGTTGGTGGACGACGATAGCAAATTAGAACAGCTCGAGAAGGAGGTCCAGACCATCAAGAATGCCGTCAACCCGAGCCCAGTCTCTGTCGCCGCTGCCCTCCCGTTCCCGAGCCCGAACACGGCGTACCCGGCCGTTGGCGTCTTCTCGGACCACGGCCGCCCGCCCCCGTCCGCGTCGCGCGTGAGCTTGCCGGCCCTGTCTCCCGTCCCGCGGCCCCAGCCCGAGCAGGTCCCGACCCCGACGCTGACGTCGCATACAACCCCGACGGCGCCCGCGAGACAGCCCGCACAACCGCGCGCGCTGGGGTCCAAGGTTTTGTCAGGCGAGGACATTGATTTCTACTTTGATCAGTGCGTTTCATCCTCCTCTCCCTCCCCTTGCAACCACCGAAGCATGCGCGTCTTTCTGACTTGAGACTCTACTTACGATGTGTCCAGCTACTTTGAGCACTTCCACCCCTACTTCCCCATCGTCCGCTTCCAGGATCCGGACAGGCTGTACAGACAGAGCCCAGTCCTCTTCTGGACTATCATCGCCGTGTCATCGCGCCGGTACACGCGGGACGCGGGCCTCTTCCCCTTCCTCGTCGAGAACCTGCCCCGCGAGGTCTGGGCTGCCGTGTCGGCGCCGCCCATCAACATGTCAACCATCAACGCGCTGCTGGTGCTGTGCGCGTGGCCGCTGCCGACGATCCGCTTCCTCAACGACCCGAGCTCGTCCTACGTCGCCATCGCGCAGAACGCCGCCCTAGGCCTGGGCTTGCACACTGGCCGCAATCACCCCGAGTTCTGCATCGGGATGCATCGGCAGACGGACATCACGGACGAGGAGGCGTGCTTCGCGTGGATGGGGTACAACATCCAGGCACAGAGGTAAGTGAGCCCCTTTCCCAAAGCCGGTTTGTGTGAACATGGGAAATCGGCTGACGTGGCGTCTGCAGGGTCGCGTCGAGCAACGGGTTCCCGCCGCCGGCTGGGTTCTTCAATGAAGCCGTCAACAGGGCCGCCGGCGGGAGGTCGCTCCCCGATGCCTTGGGGTATTTTGGCCTCTTGTACGAGATGCAAAAGTTCTCCAACCGGGTGAGCCGGACCGTCTCCGCTGTTACGGAAGAAGGCGAGGGCGTGCCCGACACCGTGATCCAGCTGCTAGAGGACGAGATGAACAAGCTGAGACAGCTGCAGTCTCGACACAACTCGGGTTCGTTGCTTCTCGTATCCGACCTCCTCCCCACTCTGTTCGTCCCCCCTGACTAATCCCGTGAACCCCTCCGCGACAGACCTCGACCTCTTCACCATCCTTGCGGTCCAGTTCGAGCTGCAGTCGTACCACTTCGTCCCCCTCGCGTCCGTCGACAAGTCGACCTTCCGGCATAACGTCAACCGCGCCTATAGCACGGCGCAGGCCCTGATCAACCTGAGCCTGCGCCTCGAGGCGTCGCGCCGCTTCCTCTCGCACGCGCCTCACCACGTCTTCCGCACCATCCTCGACGCCGCTGCCGTCGTCTTCGACGTGCTGTTCTCGGGCCACGCCACCGACGTCGAGCTGGCCAACGCCGAGGTGTCGATCCGGAACTCTCAGGAGGCCCTACGCCGGTGCTCCGTGCAGGAGGGTGACTTCCCCATGCGCGCACTGCGCATGTCGGAGAGCTACTGGAGCCTGCGGCACATGATGCCCGCGCTCGAGGCGCCCATCTCGCAGTACCCGCACCGCACCGGCGCCGTTATCGCGTTCGGGACGCTAAGGAGGTGGAAGAAGGAGCTGGATCAGGCGAGGGTCGAATACGGCGGCGGCGGCAGCAGTGGTGGCGGCGGTGGTGGCCAGGGGACGACGGCGGGTATAGGGGGCGTGGGAGCGGGAGCGGTGGCGGGAGGGACGCCGGCTGCGTCGATGCGTGAGTGCAGGGCGCGCGGGTCCGGTGTAAACGTTGCTGACCTTGTGGTAGCGGCGGCGGGGGCCGCGGATGCGGGCAGTGCGGTGCCGACGAGCGATCTGTTGCAGGACATCGACTGGTCGATGCTGATGGACGACTTCGACTGGACGGCTGGCGGCGGAGGGGAGCCGAATTTCCTTGGGCTTTCGTAGGGGAGGGGGGGTGTTCAGTAAGTAGAAGATGGAGCGAAGTCCTTCTTTTGGTTCATGGGCAGAGCCGGCGCATTCTCTGGCGTTTTCACATCGAGCTTTCCTTCCCTTTGCCTCTTTTTGGATGGAGGAGGTCGAGAAGGATGGGAGAAGGGGGAGGGGACTCTAGTAGATGTTTGCCTTCGTGTTCTCGCACGAACAGATTGAGTAGGTAACATATAATGGCAATACTTTAATACGCCAATTGGAAGCAATGCTTTCAAGGGTCATTCAAACCTACCAGAGCCCTCCTTTTCTCAAGCAACTGCGCACTAAATCACTCAGTCCCTGATAAGGTGTACAGTATGCTTCCCCTGAACAGAAGTGAAACCCTAGGAAGCATGTCCCGATGCCTCACCTTCAATTTCACGTCAAACCCAGCCCTTTTTTTGAAACATATACAGTCCTACTCTCGAGTGAACAGCCTTTTTTCTTCTCCAGGGCGCCGTAATTAAAAACGTTCCCCAGCCTGTAAGGATTGCCGCAGCCGATTCACAATTGCCCCCCTGGAACCCAATGTAGAGGTCTGCCAGAAACAGACAGGCTCGCTGGAAGCCTGGCTCCTCCCTTGCTTAGTAGTTTCAAAGCTTAGATTTCCCGACGAGCGCGCCTCTTTCAAGCGGATGTTTCTGCAGGAGGTCCAAGGACCATAGTGGTCGTTGGGCTGAGCCAGCCCCCTTCCCTCACGAATTAGGATGAGTTGTTCTTGGTGGCTTCTTGACGACATCTTCAGGCCGGTAGACTTGCCTGGAAGAGACTGTCTGGTCTCAAGTCCACTTTCTTTCGCAGGTCCCGATCCACACGCCCCAGCCAAGCACCTTGCCCTTGACGGCTTCGGCAGCCTGCTCCCTCGTGGCGCGGGACTCCAGCATCTTCCTGTCCAGGGGCTCGCTCAGCGCCACGACCTGGAAGAGATCTGCGAGAAAGGATAATTGGTCAACCACTGGTTCCGAATGTCGATCACCAGATCTGAGACTCACATCTGTGGGTGCCGTGGTTCAGCAGCGGCCGCGGCGGGGTGTAAACGCCTTCCCGCCTCCCCTTGCCCCAGTAGAAGCCCCCCCTCAGGAGGGACCGGCTCTCATCCTCGATCTCGAAGTCCCTGGGGTTAACTTGTTTTGTCTCCGGGGCGATTCCGCCATAGACGCTATCGCAAACAGGGAGTAACATAAGCTCTACCCCTCACACGCCGGAAGAAACACATGTGAGAGACTCACCCGTGGCAGATTGGCGTCGGCAAGGGTGCGTCCGGGTCCTCGACAACGATGAGCCACTCCTTCACCCTCGATGCTATATCCAACGGCGCCGTCCACGAGAGTGCGGGAATCCGGCCGCCTCCCTCGGTGATGTACTCCGGGCCCAGGGTTGCGGGGGACGGGCCGCAGTCCGGGGACGTGACGGTGATGATCTGGTCGGCGTGGGAGGCGAAGGCAGGGGATTTGTGGAAACACTTGGCTTCATGGCCGCGGGAGCTATGCAGGAGCCAGCTGAGGCTCACTTCGACGTATCGGTTCATGTTCTCTATGATCGGTTTCGTGTTCAGCGCGATGGCGATATGTGCAGTGATGGGGAGTTGGAGGATGGGACGAGATGAGAAATACTGGCTTGTGAGCATTATGTATTGGGGAACCCTCTTGTCGACTTCTGTTTAAACTGTTTTTCTGTAACGAGAAACGCGAACTTTGTATGTTCATGCTCGTCTCCAGTCGTGTTGAAGTGATCAGACGGGGCTTACAAGTCGAGGGGACGGGCTCGGTGCCGATTCGGCCGTAATTCATCAGCCAGAGTTGGTCGTTTGGACGCTGCCTATTGCTCTGCAGAATCTTTTCTCGGGTTTTAAAAGAACTGGTTGACCACATTATTCTAGTTTCTCTGCCTCTTCCCGATCTACGTCTTGGTGACATGAAGTGAAGCGCCGGTTACAAGTCGCCTTCAAGGATCGTGATGCGAATGCTCTTGCGTCGACGATACTTGGCGGGTTCGCGGCTACAGGGCTGTGGTACCTGACACCCCTGTAAACACCAGTTGTGGCTCCTGTCACAGCCGGACCACCCCCTACCTATGTATCGGCACCCACCTAGGTAGGCGCCGGAGAATTGCCATCTGTTTGCCCATTTCAATAACAGCTGCATTCCCGTCGTCGCGTCTCCTCTCATTCGGCCATCAGCTCTTTCGGCTTCCCCTACCTGCGGAACGATGACGCTGCAAACCTACCGCGGCACCCTGAGGCGCATCTGGGGACCGAGACATCCTATCGGGTTGTCGAGTCTCTCGCGAGGGTATTCGTCACGCTCATTTCCCGCCCTCTTCGTGCGCGGCGGCACCTCCAACGGTCTCGTCATCCACAGACGCGACCTCCCTCCAGAGACGGAATGGCACAAGGTTCTGCCCGCCGCCATGGGATCTCCAGATCCGTACGGCCGTCAGTTGAACGGCATCGGTTCGGGCATCTCGTCAACGTCAAAGATCGTTGTGCTGTCTCCCCCGTCGCGACCCGGCGTCGACGTGGATTACACCTTTGTTCAGGTCGGCATCAAGGATGGCAGCCTCGACACGGCCGGAAACTGTGGTAACATGTCGTCTGCCGTCGGGCCGATGGCCTTGGACGAGGGTCTTGTTACGGATCCGCACATCGAACAAGTCGACGGCCAGAAGTTTGCTGCCGTGCGCATCTTCAACACGAACACATCCAAAGTCATCTTGTCACGCTTCAAAGTCGGCGGGAGCCCGCCAAAGTACGCACCGGACGGCGATTACGCCATGGACGGCGTGCCCGGCACCAACTCGCCCATCACGCTCAGCTTCCTGGACCCGGCTGGCGCCAAGACGGGCAGGGCACTTCCCACTGGCAATGCCTGCGACTGGCTGCTCCTCCCAGATGCGAGCACTGTTCAGGCGTCGCTTGTTGACGTCAGCAACCCCGGCGTTTTTGTACGCGCCCGTGACATGGGTATCTCGTCGCCCGAGGACCTGACCCCAGAAGCTGTCGAGGCGGACGCTGCTCTGAAGGCGAAGCTGGACGGAATCCGACGCGCGGGTGCTTCTCTGATGGGGCTGAACCCCGATGTGGAGAGTGTCCCCAAGATCGTCCTGCTCTTCGAAGACACCCGTTCACCCGACGTCGACATCCGCTGCCTTGCCTTGTCCATGGGCCAGGCGCACAAAGCCGTTCCGCTAACGCTTGCGCTGTGTCTCGGCGCCGCCAGCCAGCTACCAGACACCATTCCGGCCCAACTGCTCGGTAACCGTTCCAAAAAGACCATCATCATCGGGCATCCGAGTGGCAGGGTGGACATCGGGACCACTTTCGAGGGCGGCAAAATTAAGTCGGCAGATCTACACCGCACGGCACGAGTGCTGATGAGGGGTGACGTGCATTACTAGCGTTCTGAGGAGATGGCTTGCCTCCCATCACTCCCGCTTCTGGCCTGAGTCCGCGATGGCGCCGTAACGGCATGAACTCAGGCACACACGACCAGATCCTTCCGCTCAACCTCCAATCTGAATGAATGAAAGAAAAACAGGCCCATCATCAGCGGATGGCTGCGCAGTTGCCGTCCCAGAAGGCGCATGTCAGGCCGAAACACCTTACGCCTTGATTTGTGCTACCCATCCGACAGCCATGTCGCGATCCAGCGGTTAAGGTAATCATGTCCAAGGACAGACGGGATCAAACTCTGGTGACGCACTGAGCCTTTACATCACGCGGCAATACGAAAAAGGCTCATCTTGCGTCCAGAGTCCGGCACATGAACCAAATATACACCGAAGACGGATGTCAATCGGCTTGTTACTGTACGGCACCTCTCTATTCCTTGTCTCTGGCTAGCCTTCAAACACTGCGTACCTCCTCTTGAAACTTTTATGGGGATCGATGCTGGCCAGACTTTCACCAAGGGTGACCTTGTCCAGGGCTAGGGACATCGAGCAGGCAGCAGCATTTCGACTCTCTGTCGACCAACCACCCCCCATTATAACCAGCCGCGTGGCTCGACTGCCAAACCCGACCTCCCCAGATGGCACATGCATCCCGCAGACGTAACGTTCTTTTCTCTTATTGGGACCTACACAGCCAGGCCGAATGAGATAACTTTGCCAGCCTGGGTCTAGTCGTGCTCGCTCTCTATCACAGTCTGCAAGATGGACCTGGCTCATCCGCACATATGTAATTGTTGTTGAAGCGAACAGAAAGCCTTCCATGTGTGTAGTTCATACCTTATGTCATAAAGAGACTTGCTACCCATCTCGTGGGAAGAGTGCTGGAGTTAGCGAGTGCTCGTATCGGCAATTGACCACTGTACCCTGCATTACGACTCGCTCTACATTGTAAGATGGATCATTTCAACGCGACTATCCAGGACGGCAACTTCATTTCAACACGGAGAGGGCTACAGGTCTTTAAGACAAAACACCTAGGCACACGGTTCATCAATACTTCGGCGGCATCAGAAAACCGTTCAAGCCACCAAGAGGAGTTCAGCTCCGTGGATCAGCACAAAAAGCAGGAGCCTCGATTCAAGTTCTTCGACCTGCCCATTGAATCCCAAAACACTAGCCCCAATGAGTCTTGTTCCCAGACACGAACCCCGGTATTAGGACCGAGCTCCGGGGGCGAAACCCTTACCGACAATGACAAGCGTCTCATCAACATTTTTCTCAAGTACATGCCAGCAAAGATGTACCCTTACGAGCAGATACTCCAGTACAATCCCGTCCGAAGAGCACATTTTCTAGAGAGTATCAAAATCAGCACAGCCCGGCTCAACTATGTTCTCATGAGCGCGAGCGGCATCGAGACTTTCACGTCTGGCGAGCTGACCTCCCCAGGGCTTGTGTTCTGGCTTTCGCATGTCTGCAGCGTCGTCAACGACCATCTCTCGGATCGTAAAATGGGCTGGGAGCTCGACGAAGGGATCCTCGAGTGCGTGGCAACGATGGCCATATTTGGATACAGCGGGGGAAGGGCAGATCATTGGAATGTTCACATGAACGGTCACAAGCAGTTGACCGAGCTCCACGGGGGTATGCAACGGAGCTGGGGCTATCTCTTGAACAGCATTCGAAGGCAAGTTAGCAACACTGGCCAAATGCTACCAGACAGACTAACATCATTAACGTAGAGCCGACGTTAGAGGGGCTGCCGCATTGGGTCTTACGCCGCATCTTGACTATCACAGATTCTTCGAAGCACCAAGCAAGATGTTATCTTTGCGTTTGCGAACAGAGATCTCCCGGGATATGTCGGGGATTCTTTACTGTTGCGGTGTTCAAACAAACGTCGTAAACGCCATGACTTCAATGTCGCTTTTCGCCGGCGTCCTCCGTGCGGCTTCTTCCAGCCCCACTCGCGAGATGTTGTTTGATCCCGAAGCCTTCATTGAGGAGTGGCTTTGGTGCGAGTATCAGCTCGTCAAATATCCTGGCCCGCTGCGTTCCGACTGCTCGAGCGCCTGCCGGAGACTTCCCGATAAGTTGTACATAGCTGCCGATCTCGGCAGCTCCGAAGCAGTCGCCGAAGTGATGGTAGAGACTCTACGCGCGCAGCCTGTGCCGCCGCTCGTGGGCAATCTCCTCGAGTCCGCACTGCGTGCCGCGGCCATTATGTACATCGAGGTGCTGGTGCCGGACGAGCCTGGCAGCCCCCTCGCACACGCGATTCTGTTGAACCTTCTGTCCGCTTTGGTTCAAACCATCGTCCAATGCCTCCAGGAGCGACAGTCCAAGACGCGAAATGAAAAGCCGCGGGGAAACAGCTGCGACGACGACGACGACGACGACGACTGCCTCCCATCGACAGCGACGTCAAAGCCGGTGCTGATATGGATCTGCATCGTCGGATTCGTCGTCTCGAAACTCTACGAGACGGACCTCGCCGCGCGGGGCATACTGTTCGACCGGGCCTGCTACGGGCAGTGCCTCGCTATGATTGTGGGGCTGGAGCCTGAGGACGTCGACCGGCTCCGGGACGAAGACCTCGCGCTCTGCAGAGTCCTCGACGCGAGGGGGCTACGGATCCAACCGTGCGATGAGAGAGTTATCCTGAAAGGCCTGCTGAACGAGCATTTATACGGCGTCCCGGCGCGTGACTTGACGTCCGTGTGAAGAGGTATGCGGGGTCGAATCTTTCAGCACGTCGGTATTGGGGGCTCGGACGAATCATTAAGAGGCGTCTTCAGGCACACGAGGCGTTGCGGCACAGCATCACGAGCTTGGAGATGGACACGCGTCCATCGTTAACCATCAAAATAAACGATCCCCTTAGAGGTGTTATCGTTTGACTGCCATCATACTATTAATGCGCGATCTCGTCTGGTTTGTAACGGGAAATGCATATTGTCAAGAGGCACAGAGAGCCGGCACCAAGTCCGGCAGAAGTGACGAAACCAGACTAACGTACCCTTCTGTTGAATTCGATATCAGATTTAGACGTTTTCTCCTCCTCTTTTATTTTCTTTGACTGGCGCAAAGCATCGATAAGTCCCAACCTCGGTCACCACATCTACTTAGGCTTGCCCACCTCCCTCTCTCTTCCATATTTGACAACTGGTGGCCTGATCACGCGCTTTTTAAAGCGGCTGCGGAGCGCTATTCTTTTAGAGAACATACCCTTCAACAACGTCAGCTATGGGACCTGTCCGGCGCCAGCCTCTCGCATTGGAATGACATGTGGGAATGCTGCGAGGACGAGAGGAGCATATGCGATGCCAAAGACGAGAAGCACCGCGCCCTCCACGACTGTGGGCACGATACCGTTCCCCCGGAACTCCACTGGTCGCCTTGTAAGGCCGACAGGTACCTCTTTGGATGGCTCTGCGCGTTCTACGTGCGCATCAGCTCACAGACTGTCGCAAGTACATGAGATGCGATGATGTGATATTTTGGCCCCAACCGCGCCGAAAAACGTTACCGCCAGCGACGGGGACGTCAGTCGCATTTCCGGGCCGGATATAGCCAGCCGAATTTTTAAGACTCCTTTTGGATGACGGCGCAAGGCCAGCCAGTTAGAATGGTTCTCCTCTACACTTTCTCGAATCACATACACAAACGCTAATATCATCTATATCGCCGTACTTTGTTTCACATAAAGATCCGGCGAGCCAAATCAGGCGGCTCCTGATGGCTGTGACCTCGAACCCACCCCTCCCCTCCCCCACAGATCCAATCCCAAAAGGTTGAAATTAAGAGGGGGGTGATATCTGTGTGGCATCGGACATCATACAATGGGCGTGTGTTTGTTAGTGAAACTTTTGTAGCTGAGGATAGTACAAAGTCAGCGTTCTCGGCCCGTGCCCGTTGCTCTACGCTTGTAGGGTCCTCGGATCGGCATGTGTCAGGGCCGAAGCCGGGTCCGGTGTGCGGGGAAGTGGGGAAACGGGCGCCGAGCGTACGGGATTGTCCTTTTTGCAGTTTGACTCGACCTCGCCCCCGGATTTTGGTGTCTCAATTCGGCTTGTTTCCGCCGTCGCGGCCATTGAGAGCACTAATGGGAGCATTGCTTGTGGAAATACGAATGCCGTTGCACCTGACTTCACTGTTCTGCCGAATGGCGGGCGGCCATGATATACATGAATGGACCGGACTTATCAACCTTGGCCTACATGCCGGATAACCCTTCTCGCTCAGATTTCCATACTTCCCCATGCCATTTCGACGTGCTTTCAAGACTAATAGATACTGATAGGGAGAGACTAAAGCCCTGGAAGCGGTGGGCTGCCTATGACATCGTGTAGACTTGATTAAGCACCGCAAGGTTCAACTACTTGTCACCACAAGTTGTTCGAATCCATCACTAGCTCATATGCGTTACAGGCTTCACCTGTCGCTATTTTAATTATTCCAAGAGCTACAATGCTTTCCCCCTCTCCTCACTGACAACACTCGTCTTGTTCATTACTAAAATCCCAACGTCCGAACCCGACGAGTCTTCCCCCCTAGCCTTGAAGTCCCTGACCACGCTCTCCTCCGACCGACTCCCCTGGGCCGCGACGACAGCGACGTCGTGCCTCTTCTCCCGCAGCCTGTCGAGCTCAAGGTCCTCATCGTCACTGTGCGTCGAGTGCATCTGGCTGAACTTTCCGCCGCCGCCGCCGCCGCCGCCGCCGCCCGTCACCCGGGAGAGCTTCGAACCGAGAAGCCCGGAACCCCCAATGGTCTGGAGCGTCGTGGGCTTCGCAGTGCCTCCGCCCGTGGCCGATTTGGTCGTCGCGCCGCGAAGGGACCAGAAGCGGCCGACAGTGGCGTCGAAGATTGGTTTCAGCAGCGGGCTGCTTGAGACGATGATGGCGACGCCGGGCTCGAGGGTCCCCATCAGCACGACGCCAACCTGGGAATAGGTCACGTCGGTGAAATCCATGGTCAGGACGTTCTTGAGACGGAGGGCGCCGAAGATCATGGTTCTAAGATGAGAAGGACTGTTGTTAGCTTCGTGGGGACGGAGCGTCTGGGATGAAAAAGGTAAAGGGAATGTCTCTTACAGTGCACCAGCCCCGAAGATAACGTACAGAGCTATCTTGTGCGGCCATCGCAGCTGTAGCTTGTATACCATTGGGATCGGTAGTACGAGGATGATGAGGTCCGTGACGAGATCGAAGTAGCCCACTGCCGCGAAAGCGGCGTTTTGGTTGCCACACGTGCCGCCGGGGGTTGTCGGGTCCCAGTTCATGGCCACGGGCTGGCAGATGAAAATGCCGATGAGGATTGTGAAGAACATCCAGCAGACGCAGAGTCCCGTTGTTATCCACGCCGCGATCTTGAAGGTGCGCACGAAGAAGATGCGCTGGAGCATGAGGGTGATGCCGATCTTGATGAAGCCGAGACAAATGGCGAAGAGGGTCTGGACACCGTAGGCGGCCTGTCGGATGCAAGAGTGTTAGTTAAACCGAGAACCGAATGTTGACCAAAAAAAGGTTTCGGTATCGAAAAGGGGCAGTTTGACCTTTGACATGCGTTCCACGTGAAAGGGCTGGAGGGTTAGGTAGTGATGCCCGGTTCCGCCCAAGTAGACCACTATTCCGGCTTGTAAGTCTATCGAAGATTTGCGTCTATCGAGACCCGACTTACTGACGAAGTTGCATGCGACCAAGCCGTAGAAGGCGATCTGAAACATCGTCAGCAAACAGGTAAACGCAGTGGCTTATCGTTTTCCTTACCAACGCAACAACAGTCAAAAAGTCTTCAACCGTAAATGCCTGCCCCTTTTTCCGCCGGCTGTAGAGACGCATTCCGGTCCATAGCGTCGTAACCACCGTCAACAGCACGTTGACCACAATGATCGGGACTGCCCGGTCGACGAGAGGCACAATCTCGGTCTGGATGACGTCCTCAGGTCTTACGGTGCCGTTGGAAGGAATAGCCAGGCGGGCATAGAGCTCACCACTGACTCTCATGGTTGCGAAGGCGTCGGTGGCGTTCAGTAGCTGAGGTCAACCCGCTCGACGCGGACACGAAGAAGAGGGGGAGAGGAAGCCGGCGGCCTTAACAATACTGTCCATACTGCCCATCGAGTCTCCTATTGTACGGCAGTCTCCACATTCTGCAGAAGGGTGCATGAGCGAAGCGAAGAAAAAGAAATCAGAAAAGACGACCAACGGTAGAGAAACACCCTGTCCGACAGGGGATATTCCAAAAGACTCATGACATGACTAGCCGACACGCAGACCGGCGGCATCCCCCTCCCTCCCCCTTCTTCCCAAAACTGGACAAAGAGCTGGCAGCCCATCGGTGATGGCCGAGAGGACTGTTTCGTTGTGCAGCAGCAACGGAACAAGGTGTAACCAGCGAACCGTCCTGTAATGGGTTCCGCACTATGAGGCCACTGCGCGGTGGAAAGTCATGAGGATCCCGGATTCCTTACGCTTTGCGTAATGCCGGGATGTCGAAATAGGGCCCGCTCCAAAAGTGCTATGGGGCCACGCTAGTCCGGGGGGGGGGAGGACAGAAGTCCAAATATCGATACACGTACGACTCGGCCGAGAACAGCGGCAGGACTCTGAGAACAGACAACCATCCGTCCGTATGCTCGAATCTTATTGTAAGCTATTCAATGTTCAGACGTCGGTGGACTCTGTGACATGTCCTACTGATGTGTATATAGTATGCGGTCTTGTCGATCAATATCTCATCACGATAACCGTCCGCGGACGGGGACCGGGGGAGGACGGGACCAGAGAACCGGTGGCCTCTGCTTTCGGAAAGGTGGTCCGAAAGACCCCCACAAGTCGAACCCTTGATTACTACACAACGGATATCGACTGATGAACCCATCCACTCGAGGTCGTCTCCGGGCTCGCCCGGTAACATTCCCCGTGGGAGGGGGCCAAGGAACATCCTCGGGCTCTTGGCCTGTTTGTTAGCTCGTTGTTGTCGCTCACCCGCCGCACCCGAGCCACCCTCTGGGGCCGGCCCTGTCGTTTCTTGCAGAATCGCGTCCTCGATAGCGCCGAGTTCCACTCGAGGAGGGAAAAGAGTCCCGCATTGCCCGCCTTTTGCGGGCGGCGCTCACGACGTCGTGCCCTCGCCGCAGGTCGCCTTTAAAGAGAGGCGGACCTCTGGTCGGGTTGTCGCCATGTGAGGTTTCTGATGTTTCCCCTTTCCCACGCCCGTTTGATCCTCTCTGCATTACGCCCTGCACCGGTCGTCACATACCTGAGACCTGCCACACCCCCCGGCCGGTTCTTGCATTGCCACGCGCGCCAAGTTCTTCAGCGTGCTGCATCTAACTCTAGTCGCGCCGCTCCCCTGCATATAGTGTCACAACCCATCGTCAAAGAGTCATGCTTCCTACCGACGTCTGGGACTACATTGTCGTCGGCGGCGGCCTTGCCGGCTCCGTCGTGTCCAGCCGACTGCTGGCGCTGAACAACACGGCCAAGATCCTCGTCATTGAGGCCGGCCGAAGCGCTGCCGGACGCTCGGACATCCTCTTCGTCAACTCCACCAACCTGGTCCAGGGCGAGTTTGACTGGAACTACTTTTCCACGCCACAAGCCCAGCTCAACAACCGTGTCATCCAGAGCGCTGCCGGCAAGGGTCTCGGCGGAGGCTCTCTGATAAACACATGTATGTTTTATCGACCCTTATATCTGGCGGATAATAGACGTTGACCCAGCCAGGTGGTTGGATGCGTGGCGCCCGCGTCGACTACGATGAGTGGGCTCAGCTGGTGAATGACTCTCGCTGGTGTTATGACAGTCAGCTGCCCTACTTTAAGCGTACTGAGGAGTACTGGACAGACGATGTCAACCAAGACGAGCATGGACACAAGGGGCCCCTCAAGATCGAGGTCCCGACAACCACCGGCCGCCTCTATCCCCTGCGGGATGCCGTCTATGAGTCGTACGAGTCTGTCGGCATCAAGGCTCTGCCAGGTCTGGATGCCAATGCTGGAGAGAACATCGGTTTTGGTGAAATCGCCGAGAATCGCCGAAATGGTGTTCGTCAGATCGCCTCCGAGTACTACCCCTTGGACGGGGTGACCGTCTTGACAGACACTCTGGTTGAGAAGGTGCTTTTGGAGAGCGGCGAAAGCTCCATCACTGGTGGCTTGACTGCGACCGGTGTCCTTCTTGCCGACGGCCAGGAGATCCGCGGCAAGGAGATCATCGCCGCCGCTGGTGCCTACCGCACTCCACAACTGTTGATGCTGTCCGGAATCGGTCCTGCCGACGAGCTGAAACAGCATGGCATCGAGCAAAAGGTTGACTCTCCCCAGGTTGGTAAGAACCTTGCCGACCATCCCTTCTTCACAGCGAACTGGAGACTCTCTCCCGAGTACCGCAACTCGACCGTCGACTCAGGCAACCCTCTGTTCTTCCAGCAGCAGTACGGCCTCGGACAGCCCAACAACTTCGTCGCGTCCTTTAACGTTGAGGACAAGGACGGTCTTGTCGATGCCATTGCCAAGGAAGAGGGCAAGACGCCCGACACCACGCACCCCCTCCTCAAGAACGAGCGCACCCTCATGGAGGGCTTTGTGCTGTACGTGAACACCGACCCCAGCCTGCCGTCCAACAGCACCTACTTGACGACCGCCAACGTCGGCCTGCACCCGACCTCCCGCGGCTCCGTGAAGCTCGGCTCCTCCAACCCTTACACGCCCCCCTTGATCGACCCCAACTTCTTCGGCTCCGAGGTTGACCGCTTCGTGTGGCGCGACTCGATCCGCCGTATGACCCGGATGATGCTTGGCGGCGACACGCCCCTAAGCCAGGGCATCGTCGAGGCCGAGGCCACCCCGGCCGGCCTGAAGCCGTTCACGATTGAGTCTACGGACGAGGAGATTGAGGAACGCATCCGCGCCAGCGTCATGTAAGTTACATACCCCTTGTGCCAAAAACCCGACCACTAACTCGTGCTTGCAACAGCGGAACATACCACCCCATGGGCACGTGTGCTATGGGCAAGGTCGTCGACAGCGACCTGCGCGTCAAGGGTGTCAGCAACCTCCGCGTCGTGGACGCGTCTGTTTTTCCGACCCTCATCACGGCTCATATCCAAGCGGCGGTCTACGCTCTGGCGGAACAGGCTGCTGAGATTATCGTATCCGCATAGGACTTCAATGGTGATCGGATCGGGGGCGTCACTATGACGGGATGAGAAAGGCACGCAAATGTGATGAACTAGTATTGAAGTGGATATATCACACATAGTAATTTAATCCAGAAGCGTCCCATTCAGCCTATTTCATCGCTATAGTTCACCGAGACGCCGGAATGCACATGTTTCATGCTCTTGCCGCCGTCAGTTCCATGTGATTTACCAAGACGTCGGGTACGTGGCAATATCCACACTACAGGCCTTCGAGGTCATATTTATGATCGGAGAGAACCTTTTGACTACATCAAGAAACTTGGGGTTCGAGACCCTCCTTCCCGAAGCTTCTCTGCGTACGAGCCCGGCTTGCAGGGGAAGCCAGCGCAACTGCCTGCCTTTCCTCACAGCATACATTATACTTGGAAGTAACGCTCGAAGTGAGCGTCGGTCCTCGGCACCTCAACCAGAAAGGGGAGGGAGCATCTGATATATGGGAACTCTTTTCGAGGTGTCCAAACTTCGAGGAGTTTCAAAGTTTCAACGTCAGGTATCTTACATCTTCCTTGGTGCATCTGCGAATCATTGCGCATCTGCTATCCCAAACCTTCGCGCTACGCCACGAAAACTGCGGCATCACTCACCATCAGTGTGTCGCTTACGAGAAAATCAAAATGACGGGCCCTCACCTCGACATTCCCACTCAGCCATTTCCCGAAACTGACAGGCGCTTGGATTACATAAAAACCGTGATCGTCGCACGAACCTACAATAAGTGGCCCCCAGGGAAATTCGACAGCAAGGTCGAGGAGTCTTTCCTCGAAGTCAAGTCCCATCTGGTTGGCACCTCCCTAGGGCTCGTCTCGGCATATTGGCTGGGTTGGTTGGTTCACTTCCACGTGTGGGATAAAGTCATGAAAGACGGTAAGCTCACGTCTTTGCCTCTTGAGCTCTGTTGCTGACTTAATGTCAGTGCCATTTCACGACCGCAAGCCCTTCCCTTGGGCCAAGTTCGTCCCATCTCGCGAGCCACAAAATCCCGATGACGAAAGTACAGAGATTATCACTTATAGAGAATTACCGCATCCGCTGAAGGTCAACCAACCGTCTCCACTCGCCTACAACATACCCGCCTGCCCCATGACAGATCTGTTTACCAGGAACGAAGAGACTGGTCTTTTGTCTGCCGGCCGAAGACGAGAAGTATGGAGAGCCGTGTTTCCCGCGGATAATTGCGGTGTTCGACCTTTCGAAATACGCGTTCCAAACCTGTACCATCCCTTGGAGTTTTCCTACGACCTGGACGAGGCGAACAGACTGATGGGGCCCACGGCCAAAGCAGAGGTGCTCGGTTGTGAAGACCCCCAAGGTCGGCGTATCTTGGTATTGGCCTTCGGTTTCACGACCGGGCCTCGTGGCCCAGACACCACCGTCCACTTGCGGGAGATTGCCACTGCATACAAGGTCACCATGGGCTGGGCCCAAAATACAGCACTCTCCGGCGTTTATACACCACTCTACAAGTCCTTTAGGCGGTTCAAGGCTACCAAAGTGCGCTTGGAAACACTCTTGTTAGACATGTGGCCTAAGCCGTCGGATGATTCTGACTATACACGAGAGTTGTGTCTGGATCAGGCGCCAGTTGGACGCCTAGATGCGGAGTTGGGTCTTGACCGATGATTGTTCGAGAAAGATTTACCCTCGGCCATTCGACGTCATGACTCAAAGTCCACCGCACTGGCCTTATTGGTTGCTAGAAGAACTATTTTATTGTCATCAGGTTAACTGAGCTCTGTATCAACCAGAGAGACCTCAACCTCACGAAATAGCGACACCTGCTTCACTTCGCTTGGGAGAAGCAGGTTTGGGGCTGGAAACGAAAAGACTAATGCAGCGAAGCAAAATGATTCTGGAAGTCGAAGACGTTTTTGGGGACGTCTCTTGGACTATGGAATCTGAGTTTCGGGGTGGAAAGAATGGTAGCCTTTGAGCTGACGTGTTGAAGCGAGCCCGATTGGGGGGTTGCAGGTTGCATCTGTACTGATCAGACTGGAAATGACGACGCAGGAGCGAAAGCTGTCAACGAAAGCGATAATTACATCCTAATCCTTATCGTGTGTTAAGTAATCATTATCACAGAGATTAGCGCGAGCTCCAGGAAGCGTTGTGCAAATCATAAAAATAGACAACATACGAGATGCATCTCTTGCTCTTACTTCTTGAATATCACTGGCCGGCTTCTTCGTAGTAATGTGGAATTCAAGAGGCTAATTTCTGAAGACTACAGTGTAATAGGAGCCGGAACAGAGACATGAACAATATAGAGTAAGTTGTGGAAACACAACGGCCACATGGAACATCAACACTGCTGATTCACTTGCATTGCGGATACTTTGAAGTAAGGTAGGGTACACAGAAGGGAAACCAGATCCGGTCTGAACGAAATCAAATGGCTCTGACTCGTCGGAATACCAATCCTCTCTTGTGTCGACAGCCATACTTGGCATCGGCGCCGGTTGTCGGCTGTGGCTACGTCGGATTTACGGCCCCACCTTCGGCGCCCTCCGCACACGCCGGCCATCGTTTGAGTGAGTGGGAAACAGCGAAGCAGTATCGATTGCGTCCCTGGCATTCCACCGTGCCTCTTTCCTTTCATACATGAGCTGCAGATCCATATCCAGAAACAACTACAGCTATGATGGAGTGGAACAAAGGAAAGCCCGCTGAAGCCTGTTTGAGGGCTTGCTTACATACCTAGGTAGGTACGAAAAGTGGAGTTCATGTATGGTCTCATCGGCCTTTGCAGATATTCATAGCCTTTAAACGACTTCACCTGTGATGGACATCTAGACCCAGAACTGACCGACATTCACCAGCGAGCTTCTCCAATCATCAATTGTCTTACTAAAGACCTACGCAGCGCAGTAAATACCCTGGTTGCGGATTCAGGAGCCACCCATCACCACTTTCACCCAAACACCACCGACACTCATCACCCCGGCCCAACACAGCCTAATATGGCCACCCTCACGCCCCGGCTCTACTTCGCCTATGGCTCGAACCTCTCCCCGACCCAGATGGCCTTACGCTGTCCTTCGTCCGTCCCCGTCGGTCTGGCCCACCTCCCGGACTATACTTTCATCATCAACTCCCGTCATTACGCCAACGTCGTCCGTAACGTCGCCCCGACCTCTGGAACTCACGCGGTATCTGCACCTGGAGGCAGCGACAATAGCAGCAGTAGCAGCGGCGGCGACAACACTTTTGACCCGCAGACGAGCCCGGCCAACCCGGGCGTCTACGGCGTCCTATACATCCTTCCGCCCGTCGACGAGGCCGTCCTCGACAGGTGTGAGGGTGTGCCCTACGCCTACCAAAAGGAGGATCTCCTCGTCACTGTCGTCTCCGCCACGGGCCCCAACGGCGGCGATGACGACGACGACGACGACGACAGCATCGCCCGTCCACGGAACGGTGCGACGATCGCCGCCCTCGTTTACGTCGATTACGACCGGGTCGAACCCTCGACGCCGTGGGATGAGTACGTCGACCGCATGAACCGCGGCGTCGACGAGGCCACCAGGCTCTTCGGCCTGCCGGCGGGGTACGTCGACCACGTCATCCGGCCGTACATCCCCGCATCGGAGGAGGCGTCTGTCGCGGATCACACGGCCATCGGTGACCCTTTCCTCGAGCGTGCTTGATATAGATTGCCAGCTCTCGAGTTCCGAGGCGTTTTGACCCCTCGAAAAAGAAAAGGAAAAGAAAGGGTGAAGAAAGGGTGAAGAAGGGGTGAAGAAAGTGGAGGGGGGGGGGGGTTCCCGATGAAAGAGGGGCCGCCTTTCGACGCTTGTCTATCACACGGATCACAGGCGCAGTGAATCCCAGATCGACCCGGGAAACGGCCAAACACCTTGGCGACGCCCCTTTGCTCACAAAATGCTTCCATGGAACCCAATATTACCGTCCGGTGGTGGGTGAGGTAGAGAGAGTGATCCGTGACCGGAACCCGACACAAAAGCTGGAACCGGAACCGGGCGCCCGTCTGGGGCTACCCGTTTTTTTATATTTAGACCTGGGGGGCATGGTCGTTAGAGAAACCTTCGGACGAAAACCAGCGGCTATTGCTCATATGGTGCGTGCACAGAGAGCGAGTATTCATAAGTTGATTGGGGGAAGGAATGCTCCTGAATTAACCAATATCCGTGATGATGAGGTTGGCTCTAGGTAAGGGTCGCGTACGTCTAACTAGCTGCCGCTTAGTCCACCTCGCTTTCTGTGTCGTCCCGTTTCCTCATCCCCCAAAACCCCTCCGCCCGTCTGAAGGCATAGGTGCTGTGCAAATAAATATCATCAAGTCTTCAAGCCCCCAAACGCCATGCGCGATGCAATTACATCAGACATGCTTGACTATTCATGATTCCCAGACGCCGTCGCAATGCAATGCTCAAAAGAAACGCCCCACGATCACTTTCGACGGTCCACTGGACTCGTACAGAGTCGATCGAGTCGCCTTTTAGACGAGATAGAGCGAGAAGCCAGCCGCAAATGCAACCGACCCCGCAAGTAATGATGCCGCCAGCGGTGCCATTGACGGCGCCGCGTTTTGTGATCCCCCCCCCGCTGACCCTCCTCCTCCTCCTCGCACGAGGCCGTTCGTGGCAGATACGGGGTTTGCAACCGCAACGGCGGACGGTACGGACCCACTGCCCTTACCAATCTCGAGGATGTTGGTGCTTGTAGCGTTAAACTTGGTCTGCGCCAGTGAGATCTCGTTGTTGTCGATATCGTAAACCACGTACGCTGAGCGCAGGAATGTGTCGCCCAGGACATTGGTACCAGTGCCAGCCGGCGCAATGCCAAAGAGACAAGCATCCACGCCGTTGGAGAAGGCAGTGCGCTTGCCTGTGATGGCAACCAGATCGAGAACAAGTTCGTCAATAGGTACCGTGACGGTGGCTCCCGAGAAGGTAAATGTCATGTTGGCGCCAGTGTTGGCAGCGGAGCAGGGGATAAAGGCAACACCCTCTGCTTGCTGGTAAACGGCGCCGACCATAGAGAAAATGGTCGTAGTCATGTCGTCTGGGAGGTAGGTGAGAGAAGAGCCCGAATCGAGCAGCACAGCCAGAGCCATGTTCTCCTCCAGAGCCCTTGACCCGAGCGTCACCTTTGTCAACGTGATGAGAAACTCGGCGTAGGCATCGGACTCCTTTTGAATGGGTACTGTCTTCAGCTCACCCTCGAAATGCGCCGTGTCGACTCCTCCAAATAGGATGCTTCCCTGGCTAGCATCCAGGTCGTTCAGGTACAGGCTGAAGGCGCTCGACTCGATGAGGCCTTCAGCCACCATTTTGGCGGGGAGGTTGTCGTAGGGTTGCAGACCAGCACGTCCGACCTGTACTTCGTTGACCTTGTATCCCACGCCCAGAATACCCTGGGCTGAGGAACTTGTGTAGCCCACGCCGAACTGGAAGTCGGTCAAGGAGGATCCGCCAATGGTGAACTTGTCCGTCACGTAGTCTCCGCTCGCCCCCGACCCGTCGACATAGGAAATGTTGAACCAGCTTCCGACGTAGTTGTATGTTGACGAATCGTTGGCCGAGTACGTGCCCGACACTGAACACGGCGCGCCCTGGCCTTTGCAGAGGGTCGAGCTGGCGGTGTTGACCCATAGATCGCTGCTACCCGTGTCAAGGTGAAATCGCATCGGCTGTGCTGGTGTTCCGAGGGAGCCATTGACGAAGTACAAGGTTTCCTTGAAGATATCAGTATTCAGTTATGGACGCTTAACAGGCGGCCAACCTACCAGATTGTCCAGACTGGCCTGTACAGACCCTCTCTTGCGCAGCATATCCCTCCTGTTGCGGGTGTATGGTACCGTCGCTCTGTGCAGATCCAAACCCACCACCTTTGGTGCACTGCTCTCGCTCTTCCGGAGTACCAATCCGTCGACGGACAAAAGCGAGGCCGCAAAGGCGACTAGTGTTGTCTTCCTCATCGTAGGTGCGTGTATGTATACAAAAGGTTGTCGTGCTTGGATTATATTTGAAACTGAGCTCTATATGAACAGGCTGCCAAGGAAGAGAGGGAGACCTGAACGCCGGATGTTTGAAGATATAAGAGAATGGCGTCTTGCTATGAAGTCATCGATGGCGTACGTGAGCGAGAAGGGGGAAAAAAGAGTAGGCTACACTAGGGCGAAGTCCGGAGTTCGGTGTGAAGGCGAGTCGAGGGGATCGGGAAACGGCACGGTGGGGAGAGGATTCGTCACCCGGCGATGCGATGGTGGCGGAGCTTGCGTTTTTTTGCGGATGGAAGACGGTTGGGGGCGGGAAATGTGAGCTGGGCCACCTCACCACCAACCAAAAAAAGGGAAAGGAAAGGCCTCGGCGAGCGGGAGCATGGGATACTCCGGCAGTTTGGGAGATTTTAAGAAAAGGCAGGACTTGTGTAGGCCGACCGACTTTCTCCGAGGCTGATGAGTAAGGTGCGAGGCACAAGCAGACGGGTGCCGTAGAAGCAGAGATGAAGCCAAAAGAACAAGAACTAACAGCAGTCTAGAGGCGCAGAAGATGAGATGCAAGTCTTGTATGTATCAAAAGTCAAAATCCGGGCCCTCTGTTCTTAGAATAGAACAGCGTGGACCATGCACAAGACGGGAGCTGACACTGCCAAGCGCCACAGCAAGTCCCAAAGGTCTCATCCAGTCGCAGACTTGACATCGTCGTCATGCTCCAGTGGGGGTATTGGGACGGGCAGACCGGGGGGGGGGGGGTCGGGGTTGAGTACAGGGTCCGGGGCTGTGCGCGGTATGGACGAGGCCGCGAGAGGCCAATGACTGAGCCCGAGACAAAAGTTGACTGAGCGGGAAGCGTGCTTTACCTCAACGAACAGCCCCCCGCTTCGTCACGCCAGCGGGAAGCCAGAGAAGACGAAAGGGAAATAAGAACGTGGACGGACGGAGTAGCGAATAGATGCAGAAGGGTTGGACGAGAAAGGGGAAGACCGAGGCCCTCGAGCTGGGACGATCCCGGGGGGAAACCTTCTCGAAGACAGGGCTAGTGTGTAACCGTGTAAGCCATTCGATTCGGGCCATGTCAGGCGGAGTCGAGACGCGTGGCCGTGCTTGCCATTCTCTGAGCGCTGCCTCCATTTGTGCAGTTGCTCTGCCTCTGCCTCTGCCTCTTCCCGAAGCACGGATGTGCGGGTGACTTGCTTACGTAGGGTTCCGTTCAGTGTAATTGGTCTGTATCTGTTAGGTGGGCAGAGAGCGAACAAGTCAGCCAACTCCCTCCCACTTTCCATCCAAGCGTGCGTCGCTGTGCTGCAGTCGCCGACTCGCCGGTGATTTGCAGGCCGGAGCAGGGATGCTGAAACAAGAGCACGTCCCATGCGACCTCTTCAGACAGCTTTGGAACCATCGACACACCCGCGCATCGCTTACCAAGGAGCCTTCACTGCGATCCAAAGCCCGCCACAGGCACTAGCGAGTCCATCAGGGGAGATGCTTTCTCCGATTGACGAACCAGGAGCTTGACTTTCTTCAGCGATGAGTGGTTGGCGATACTTAACGCACGTCGCCAACATCACACAACGACGACGACGATGAGAATGCCGCCCAAGCCGCATCACAATACCTCGTAAAAGTTGCGAAGATCTTGGGGTACCGTCGCATCACACGCTCATGGATTGCGCAACGCTATGAGAAAGCACCATGGCCGATAGACCCGATGCCAGTTGCAGCTCCGGAAGAACGGGCGAACTAGGCCATCGACCTTGTGAGGAACAGTCGAGAAAATCGAGAAAGGAATGGGAGCCGAGTGCCCGCCATCCATGCAGGCCCTTTCAACCTGCCGTCATTCGAACGCCCCGCGGTGCCGAGATCCGACGGCCGGGATGTGGCGTGTCCGGGCCAAGAGTCAAACCACCCCGGGACCAAAGGAAGGATCCGGGAGGGCAATATGGATGACGAGGCACGGGTCCTTCGGACCTGCGGAGTCTCGTATCTCTGATGACTGTTTACTTTTGACGCTAGGCAGGAGTGCATGCAACGAAGGATTAGGCGAGAAAGAGGGATGCCGTTAGCCTCAAGGTGTCACACGACGCCATGGCGGTGGATCGAAGAGAAGGAGGAGTGTCGAATCTATCTGCCACTCGTCACTGGCACCCCTGACTCGCCCGCATTTTCATTCTCAGGAGAGCAAAGCGTCGGGACACTGGACCGTGCGCGAGAGCGCATATGATCACGTGCTGATGCGAAGGTTGTTCGCGGATTATCTAGACACCGAAGCCGGAAAAGGTCCCTCGTCCGGGCAGGACCCCGTGCGTTCATCCGGGCACCGCAGACCCGCTGCGGTCCGTTCCCCGTCGCCGTCACGAACCAATCGCCGTCTGCCTGCCTGCCTGACGAGGTACTCCCAAGACAAAGCTACATCCTCAGAGCAGCCAAGCCCGCCACGCATACGTCGTCCCCCGGCGGCTGAATGTCGAAAAGATAAGATCGGGCCAAGTTTAACCCATCCGTACAGCCCTACCAGTCGTCTCTCCCCAAATTCAAGCTCACATGAAGGCGAACGGGCGCGCCAAGTCAGCATACATCGCTCTTCCGCAAATTGTGACGTATCCAGACGGGCGGCCTAGCGTGAATCCGTCGTCTCTGCATCTAGGCAACCACAAGATGGGCCTCGTGTGGCGCACACAACAGTCGTCGCAGGCCTCCTGCGCGCGCCTGAGAGGGTGTCTGGAGTTAAATAGGATATAATCTTACCGGCCGGACGAAGGAGGTCACGACGAGGCAGACCTGTCTTCACCCTCTATAAGCCTGCCCCGTTGTGAATCTCGCCCTGCCGTCGCAGCTGCCCTTCCCGAAGCCAGATATCTGTAAATGCAGTCCGTTCTCGGATCCTCCACCGCCACGATGGACGACCTCGTCTTCGCAAGCATGGATCGTTGGTACGCAAAGCCCGACCTCCTCCCAAGAGAAAACCCCTTTCCATTTGTACTAACAGTGTCTGTTCCCCCAGCCCAAGTTATTCTGTAAGGCAAACCCACCATCTCACGGCGCGGGGCACTCACCTTACGCGCAAGTGATGCGCAAAAAGAGTGATGGACATTTCAAGAGGCTGACAGGAACGCCTTCCGCCGGGGGGTGAAACAGTCCTTCTTCGGCGCCATCGGCTGCGCGTCCGCCATTATCTTTACCGTCTTCGGCGCGTCCTACGGCACGGCCAAGTCGTCCGGCGCCATCTTCTCCGCGGGCGTGCTCCGCCCGGAGCGCCTCATGCAGAACACCATCTGCGCCATCATGGCCCAGATCCTCTCCATCTACGGCCTTGTCGCCTCCGTCATTATCGCCAACGGCCTCGAGGAGAAGCAGCCTCTGCACACGAGTTTTCTTCAGCTCGCAGCCGGCATCAGCGTCGGCCTCTGCGGCCTCGCTGCCGGTTTTGCTATCGGCATCGTTGGCGATGCGGGAGGTGTGTAACAGGACCTCTCCCATCACCTCTTTAATTTGCCTTCTCTTTTTTGTGGCGTGGCGATAGGTTTGTGCAATGATTCAAAGAGCGTCGTTTGCTGATGACGTTCGTGATAACAGTAAGAGCCTCGAACCAGCAGCCTCGGTTATATGTAGGCATGATCCTGATTCTCATCTTCGCCGAGGTGCTGGGTCTGTACGGCCTTATCGTCGCCATCCTGTTGCACTCAAAGTCCGGGACTGGCGTCACCGACTGTAGCGCGTTCTAAGGGATGGGATGTGGCTCGGCGCGGCGATTACCTTTCGCTCTCTTGTACTCAAAATAGATCTTCTCATCGCCATGAGACATGCCTTGGATGCTCAGGAGCCAAAGCTTTCCGAATTCACTACAGCTTTAAACCTGACCCATTTACCCTTGGCCCCTTTTTGTAGAGCGTTTTTTCCTATGGCCTCATTAAATTGCTGTTTGGTATAATTGTTACCTCATCTCAGCTCGAGAGCGATACCTTACGGTCGCCCATGTTACCTGCAACTATACAGTTCCGCTTTTGGCACTCACCCGAATGCTTGATGAGGATGGGAATTGCATTAGCAATACTGGTATGACACTACGGCTTGTCACTGCAGCTGATGGCACAATCGCAAAAAGAACTGCCAGATACACATCGCCCGAGTCAATGAATGGCAGTAGTAGGGCCTCAAATACAGTTCCATCCGCATCGTCGTCCAAGAAACCCATGTATTGTACAAAAGGGCTTTGCTCATCTCGCAGGTCATCATCAAATCCCCATCCCACATCCCCCAACATATATACATGCACCACAGCCATACAGACACGTATTTATCTCAGGGCGGCACCCATCCCAACTCCTCGATAGGCCACTGAATCCAAAGCCGGTGGTCCTGGTCCAACATGTCCCATGCCCGGCTGATCAGGTGCGTGGCCCACCCCTGCAGCCACCATTCGTTCTCCAGCCTCTTGAGTAGGATGCAAAAGTGCGAAAAGATAGCGACGGCCTCCTGCGTCTCGCCGGGGCTCTTGAGCAGCGGCAGAAAGTCCTCTGCCATGAGGTACTTCCACAGGAACGCATCTGTGATGTCCATACCCCGCCCGCCGTCCCACAGGAAAACCGACAGCGTGCGTCGCAGCTCGTCAATGGCGTGGTTGTAGACTGGCAGCAGGACCGGGTCGGCGCACGTCTTGTTCACGAGCCGTTGTAGGTCAGCCAGCAGCTCTGGCTGGATCTTGGACTCGTCGCGCGAGTGCATAAAGCGCTCGCGGCCGTGGTTGAACATGGGAAGCAGCGCGCCGGTGTAGACCTGCGGCTGGAGCACCTTAAGGATGGACCTCGTGCCGCGGAGGAGGAACATCCAGTCCGGGAAGGATGATTCGCCCATGATGAGGGAGTCTGAAGATTTGCGCGGACACGCGAGGGCTGCCGGTCGTTAGTTCTTCCTTGATCTAGCGTGACACTGCCCTTCCCAGCCTTGAAAGATACCGGCAGTTAAAGAGGAATGAGGAGAAGGGGAGAAATGAGAAGCAGGAGGAGGAGGAGGAGGAGGAGGAGGAGGAGGAGGAGGAGGAGGAGGAAGTGGGGTGACTTACCAAAGAAAATGGTCAAGACGGAAAACAAATACAGCTTCTCGCAATTATCCGCATCCAAGGATCCCATCAGACCCATGGCTGTCCGACTCGCCATCTGATGATACGTCAGTGCGCGGCTGATGAAAAAATCGCGCTTCTCGGGCCGGTTGTGGGCAAGGTGCAGCGCCGACACGCTCAGCAGCGCACGCATCACGTAGTCGCACTCGAGTGCCAGCCTCACCACGGGCACCTTCCACATCTGCCGCACCACGGGGTCCGTCGACAGCGTGTTGAACGCAAAGGTCGTGAAGTTGTGCATGAGCTCCAGGTCGATTAGGTTCAGCGAGAGGTCATCGACGCCGCCGCCGTGGCTGCCAAAGCCGCCGCCCAGCCCACCGCCGAAGCTGTAGCCGTTGTCAGGGCCGCCGGAAGAAGGGGCGCTGTCCGGGGATCGCGGGATCGAGGACGACGAGTGGCGTTGGGATTGAAGAAAGTCGCAGGGGACGGCGTGTTTGATGCAGTTTCGGCAGGAGGGTTTATGCTCGTCACACTAATGTATGTCTTAGTCTGAGTGAACGTGTAGCCACAACAATAAGTAAGTACGGATGGGAGAGGGGGGACGAATAAGGGCGGAAAGAGTGGCAGGTTAGTGGCAAGAGCGGTATCAGATGCAAAGCGACACGAGTGAGTCAGTGAGTGAGTGGGAAAAGGCGCAAGTTACTTTTACCCGTCTCTCACATGTCTTACACCTAGCTCATGCCATCTCAACCACGAACTCATCCCGTGACACAAATGCGGACGAGAAAAAAGAGGGAGGAGAAAGAAAAGAAAAAAAAAAGGGCTTTCTGACCTTGATCTTCCGGGTTTTACACGTCCTACACCCCGTCCTTGATTTGGGGTGAGACCGCCGTGAGACGACGGCCGCCCCGGTGTTGGCGATGGCAGCGCGAGGCGTGCCTGCACCCCCAGCTGCCGTCGCTGCCGGCGCCGTCGTCGTCGCGGCAATAATCGTCGACGTAGAGGCCGCCAAGGCCGCCGAAATGGAGCCCCTGGGCATCGCAACGCAGGGAACGGTGCCGGCACCGGGCGTCGTTGCGGCAGCCGTCGGCGTCGACCCCGGCGCGGAAGATGAGCCACCGGACCCATCCATCGGGCTGTCCATTCCGGACAGGCGAGGGCCCGCTGAAAAGGGGGACGGGGGCCGTAAGTCCCGAGCTTGTAGAATCGGCCCTGCAGAAATCGCTTTGGTAATCCAAGATCCTCGTACGATCGGTTCAATGCAACTGGGCGCACTTAGAGGCGGAAGGGCACAGTATTTCGGGACCCGCGGGGGCGTGAGATGCAGGAAGGAAACGATACGAGGACGTGGTTGGCGGCGGCCTCGTTTTTCTCGGATGCAAGGGGCGCCAGGTACCCGAATACGAAGAGAGCGGTTTCGCATACCGAGACCGAGGAGAGGGGAGACAAGAGGCTTTGCTTCCCGCCGCCGGTGGCCGTGCGGCGGGCCGAGTCTCTGCCGTAGTGCAAACTGTGGAGGCGCCCACTCGACTCTTAAGGTGTGATACGTGTTTAACCCGTCCACCTACACTCTCTCTGCTGCCTACTCAGTTGCCCGTACAAACTGACCGCAAACTCACACGGCTTCGTTACCAAAGGATCTCGTCTCGCGTCTGTTGATCCTTTTCATTTGAGACTATCTATCGGTGCTGTCCGACTCCTTCTAGGTTCTCATGCTTCCGTCGAGACTCAGCCAGTTCACAGCGCCCGTCACCTCTGTCCCTGGACCCCCCTAACCACCCGCCCGCCTTTTCCCTTCTGCTCAGTGTAAACCACGGAGATGTCACGGATCCATCGTTTCCCTCTAAATTACCGTTCTCCCCCTTCCCCTTCAGTGACTAAACAACTATGCAATGTGACCGAGACCATTAGCAGAACAAAAAAAAAACACAAACCAGAATTCTCATGCCGCCGTCATGATGCGACGAGCAAAGCGTTTCTCGTCTCGCATGAGTCGGAGGGTGTCGAGGATATCCGCGTCGATAGAAATGGAAATTTTCATGAGTACGTCGTGTGAATGGGTGGAAAATGTGCCCGACTTGGTGCGAGGTCGAATGGTTGGTAGGTTCTCTTGTACTTTTTGGATTGTTTTGCGTGGGTCGGGAAAGCGATACAAGATGCCATCGCCGCCCTCGGGGTGAAAGGGGTCATAGGTCGTCCCAGGCAACCGCTGTCTCTACGCCCATTGCCGCGTTGCGGCGGCGTCTTGCACTCGCCAATTTACTTGGCATGCTTCTTGAAGGCGAGGAGCTCTGATAGGCTGCCCAGCGGACATCCGTGCTTCAGAAAGTCGTGCTGGAGAAGCTCATCGGCGGACGCTCTGCTCTTGACATCTACGCACAAGCAAACCGACAAGAAGGCCTTGAGCTCCTTGCTCAGCTTCTCAGGCTTCTTGAGGCGTGGTGTGCCGTTGGTGGCGATCAGGTACAGGGCCTTCAGGGGCTCCTCATTCAGGTACGGCGGCTCCGACTCGATCATCTCAATAGCCATAATGCCCAATGACCAGATGTCTACTTTGGGGCCGTACTCCTTCTGCTTGACAACTTCGGGCGCCATCCAGTAAGGCGTTCCGACCATCGTCGCGCGCTTCGACTTGGACTCGGTAAGCTTGGCACAGAAACCAAAGTCGGCTAAGCAGGGCGGGCGGTCAGTGGCTGCATGTCAAACAAGTCAAACCAGATCATCATCGACTTACTAATTTTGACGTTGCCACGAGCGTCCAGGAGCACGTTGTCACTCTTGATATCGCGATGAATGATGTTTTGGGAGTGGAGATGTTGCAGACCACGGCACGTCTACATCGAGTCAGTATGAATCGCACGAGAATCTCGAACGGAGTGTATGGATGCCTTACCTCGAGGCAAATGGTGGAAATCTGCTCCTCTGTGATGCTAGGGTTGTTATCGATGACATCAGTCAGGGCACCACCCTCCATGTACTCCATGACGACCCAAAGTTCGGCGTTGTTGTTGCGCAAGAAGGCGTCCAAGAAGTTAACAATGTTGCAGTGTCTGCTGTCCTTCATAACCATGATCTCGTTCACAATAAGCTCTTTCCGGGGCTGGTGAGCGAGGTCCATCTGCTTGATCGCAACCTGGGCCTTGAGGCCCTGAGCCCGCAGAACATCACGAGCAATGGGCGAAACGGCACCCTCCTTGACCTTTGCGACATAGACGGAACCGGAAGCACCTTGCCCAATCTTCTTTTGCTTGGAGTAGGAAAGATTCGGGTCGTCCTTGGAAACGGCCTCCTTGAGCTTAGCCATGACTTCACTCTCAGACATGGTGGACATGCGCACGTCCTGCTTGCGTTCTTGCGCAGGTGGCTTGGCGGTGAGAGCTGCTTCCGCGGCCTTGACAGCATCGCTTTGCGGCGCGGGCTGAGCCTTGGACACATTGAGAGGCTTAACAGGAGCAGGTAGGCGAGATGGCGGCGGGGCCTGAGCCTGGGGAGGCTGCCTAGACTGCTGTGGGCTGCCGTTGGGATAGCGCTGCTGCTGCTGCTGGCTGGACGACTGGTCTGGCCGGGGCACCCGCTGGGCTTGGTTGGGATCCCGCATGGAACTCGAGCTCTGCTGGGAAGACATGGTGGGACGTGTAGGGGTACCGGCAGTCGGCGGTGAAGGGGCGGGCCGCTGCGCACGAAGGCCGTTGACCTGTTGCTGCTGTGATGGCTTGGGCGCCGGGGGGGCTGCCCTTGAAGGGTTGTATCTGTCTGTCTGGGGGATGGACGAGCTGCCGCTGAAGCCACCGATCTCCTGCTGGGCCATGGGTGTCTTGGTCTTGGGGATGGACGAGTTGAAGACCTCGAGGTCGCGGCGATTCTGTTCTTCGATTTCCCTTTCGCGGGCGCGCTGGGCCTCGAGCTGTCTCAAGCGCTGCTCTTCGCGCGGATCGGATTGATAGTTGGTAGCCATGCCCTGCATCTGCTGGCGTTGCTGCTGTTGCTCCGTGGGCGACGGCCGCCGTTGTTGTTGACCCTGAGCCGAGGGCTGCGTGTTGTAGCTGGGCTGACGCTGGGCCTGTGACGGCGGCATGGGCCTCGGGGGCGCAACGGAGGAGCCGCCGCCGCCATAACCGAGCTGCTTGTTCTGCTGACTGCTGGCGGGAGGTGTCGGGGTGAGGCTGGAGTACTGCTGAGGGTTCTCGGCTCGCTTGGTCAGGTCGGAGTAGAAGTCGAGGACCTCGAAGACGGCCTGGGGATTGCGCTCGTAGTCCTCCTTGGTGATGGCCGACGAGTTGAGGAGCTTCGACCATTCGGGCGGCAAGCCGACAAACTCACCGGTCTGGGGGTCGAAGCCGACATGGACGGCGTGAGAGAAGTTTGTGGGGTTGCTGACACCACCCATTCCAGGGCAGGCGCCGTAGATGAGGTCGATCCATTCGTACAAATCGTCGTCGCTCTTGACGCGAATCTGCAGGGTCTTGGTCTGGCCGTCGTCTTCGCCAGGGCTGTTTGACGAGCCACTAGGGTTTCTCTTAATCTCGAAGATGGTGCCGGCGGCCTCGACTCGGCCGACGTTGACGACGTCCTTCAGGTAGAGGGTGTACGAGACCTTGCCGCCCTCGGTCTTGTGGAAATCGAGCGATTCTTTTCTCAGGATGAGGTACTTCTGCTTCCAAGGGTTGATGAAGTTCTTGGACTCCTTGACCGAGGCCCATCCTTCCTTCTTCACGGCGACACCGCCCATGCCGTCGTTCTGGTTGGACTGCTGGCGGGCGATGGGGAGCGAGATGGTGGAGCCGGTGTAGGTCGAGGTCGCGGTGCTCCTGATGGGGGAGATGGCCATGTTGGCCATATTGCCGGGAAGGTTGCCGGGGAGGTTATTGTTTGGCGTGAGGGCGAGACGAGGACGATCGGTTGGGGGTCGTGGCGCCGGGCCTGGGTTCATGAACTGGCCAGACGAGTACACGCTGCGTTCGTTAGCCATGATTGCTGCGCAGCGTGGGCGACAACGGCGAGCTCGATCTGTGCATGCGACGAAAGAATCGGAAAGGGTCGGCGGTGGTGGGGGAGGCGATGGTGCTGGCAATTAAAAGATCGACGACGACGACGATGACAAGAATGGGTGATGCCAGCCGGATGATGCTGATGATTACGGGAGAAAGGGGGGAGAGAGGGGGGGGGGGGGGGGGGGGGGGTTGTCGGGAAACGAAGCGCGGGATGAAGGAGAATGAGATGTGGAATGGGAAGAACAGCGCAATTAGGAGGCTGTTGGCGGTTGACAATCGGTGAAGTGCGCCATGACAGATCGAGACGAAATTAACCCCACTTCTAGCCTCGCTGAAGGACTTGACACTCCAGTCCCAGTCCCGCTTGGGGCTGGGCTGTTGGGCACTGAAGGGTGCTGTGCTAGAGCTGCTGCTGCTGCCACTGATGCTGCTGCTGCTGCGTGCGTCTGTTCTGCTTACCGCGACTTGCCTACAGGGAATCTGATTGATTGAATTGCGGGTGCAGGAGAGTGGAGGAGGGGGAATGGGGATGGATGGATGGATGTACAATGGAATGGGACGGATGGGGAGGACACGGTGCAGTAGGGTGTACTGTAAGTACATGCATACACAATACATTCGATGCAGGGCAATACCACAAAGAAGCCGGGGAGAAAGAAGGATCAACAGAGGCTGAGAGGAATGAATGAATGAATGTGCTTACCGATTCTGCGTCGCCATTTCTCTCTCACACGCTCCTTAACTCTCACTCTGTCGTTCTTTCTTCCCGAGGACAGGGAGAGGAAAGGCAAGAGGGGTTACAGTTTTAATAAGAGAGGCAAGTGTTTCTGTGGCTGTCCTCGGATGCACAGGCTTGGGGCAATGGCTTAATGTATGGAACACACGATGTTTCGTAGCCTTTGGGTAGGGCTCTGTACAGTGTAGGGACATGTACCTGTACTTGTGTATACTGGGGATAGGTTGGGGGTGCTGTCGCCGCCGCCGCTGCTGGTGCTGGTGCTGGTTTTGCCGGTTTTGCTGGCTTTGCCGCTCGCTGCTGGCGCTGGGAAACTGTGTGGGCTGCGTGCAGGCGTGTGTGTGTGTGTGTGTGTGTGTGTGTGTGTGTGTGTGTCTGTACAGTGTGTATGGTTCAGGGAGAAGGGGGGGAAGGGGTTGGCTTGGGTTTGGACCTCCACCACCTGGGTATCTCTAGAGGAGTCGGACAAGGGGGCGTGTAAGTCAAGACAGAAGACGGAACAAGGTGTAGAAGAAACGGGCGGGCTTCCAGAAGCCTCGTCAACTCTTTTTCCATGCACCAACAACAACAATTCGAAGCCGCACAGATGAGAAAGGGGGAGAGCATGCTGCTCGCTGTGAATGCCGGCTAAATCAAAAAGGATGGGGGAAGACTGAGCAGTGAAGAGAGATTCGGGGATTGAAGCCCCTTCCCCCTTGGGCGTCTGGAGTGAGTTGAGTGGGTTTATGTGAGAGACAGACAGAGAGAGGGGGGAGGGGTGGGCGGATTTCCGATGGCCGAGACGAAGGGACTTGGACTGGGTCTGCGACTGCAACTGGGATGGTGGGCTGGTGTGGAATAGGGGCGACACGCCTTGGACGCTCTTGGACGTCGTCGATCAGCCGAAAGGAGGGGGAGGAGGGAATGAGAAGGAGATGAAAGCTGGACTGACTGGCAAGATGGGGCACGAATAGTGGCGGAACCGAGAGTGCAAGTACAGAGCAATCCACAGCTGGATGGCTGATGAAAGTGAAGATGAGAGCGAGAGTGAGATGTATGATTATTAGGTACCATGGGGAGGAAAATATGGACTGCGATAGGATATGACAATCTGAGTAGTTAGGCACCTATCTGCTAGGTAGTGGTGTATCCGTACAGAGTACCTTGGCTATGTACTCTGTACTTAAATATCAGCTTCGACAAGTGTCGGCTGTCAAGTGTCGCCGCGGTCAAGATTCGATGCATCGATGCCATTCGGGGAATAAGGTGCGGTAGGGCAGGGTGCCAAGGGGCCTGTCTCTGGTCCTCGGTATTTCCATAGTTCCAGTCTCATCTAGTTCAGTGTGCGGGATGCACTCCACGATCAAAAGCGAGGATGCGGAAATGACAAGAGCACACGAAGAAAATCAAGACTCAAAGAATCAAGGGTCGGTGGGCCCCTGTTCTCCTGCCCACCTACCTGAGTAGGTACCTAGGTGGGTAAATACGGATAGGACTCTTACCCACTAAAGCGGAGACAGGATGCACGCGAACCGCGGCCGTCCCCTTCCCCACCAGCGCGCGACCCGGCGTCTTGCATCGGTATCTCATTCGCTAGCAACGACGTCCCGCCGTGCCTGATCGAGCTGGTCTCATTTTAGGGTGTGCAACCTGTGGTTTTTTGCCTCGCCTTTTTGCTCCTTCGCACTCTTTTCCTCCTTCTTCTCCACGCCTGGTCCCGGTAACTCTCCGTCTTGCTGACCACCGCAGTGCCCCTCTCGCTCTGGTTGGGCAGAAACCACTGTGTGTTGGTTTTCCCCTGAGCTAATGCGACGTTCCACTGAGTCCATTCCCTGCCCAGGCTTCACACACCACCACCATCAATATTGACTGTACGGATAACATCGCCATTTTGACAATGCTATCCTTCATCATTAAGTCGGCCATCAGTTGCATCACAAACTGTCAATTGAATTTGCAAACTTCTGCGGCACCGATGGAGGTAGAAAGAAGGCCCCACGCAAAAGGCACAGACAAGCCCCCTATATGCACCACTTGACACGGCAGACACGAAAGGTGGTAAATGCTGAGACGTCATAGCGGGGAAAAGACTCCCCAAAATGCTCCTTAAAGTTGTCCTCGTCCGTTTCCGATAGAGCATGGCTCAAAGGTGCCAACGACAAGGATGGATGGATGCCTGGGGCGCCAGCGCCTAACAAGAAACGGAAGACACAGTGCGCAGAAAAGCCTCCTCCATGGGAATGGCGTTGTGCCAAAGCAAGCCTCGCAACCACGCCGACTCGTCTCGTCCAGCTTGCCAGCTTGTGTACAGTATTCACAACCACCAGCACCGCCGTCACAACGAACGAAGGCCACCCGATGCTTTTGATGGCGACATAATTCAGGCGTTCGGTTTGCTGTACGCCCCCCCCCCCCCCCCCCCCCCCCCCCCCAATCGCCCTTCCGGCCCTGAGGCCCGGAATTCTGCTCCCAAACGCTGTCGACCGTCCTGTCTCGACGGCCGCAGGAACACCACACGCTTGTTCTGACTGACCTTTTCGTCTCGTCTCCCTCCTTGGTGACTGTGACTCGCACCGCACCTTGATGGTGAATTCGCCGACATGTCATGCGCAGCACGACGTCAGGGCATGACGGCTCCATCGACAAATTAAAGGCTTCGGCGTTCCCCTCCCTTGTTTACCAGCCAAGACTGTACAGACACAATAGACACCCACCGCCAGGAATCGACGAGGTTGCAACTCAGAGGCAATCACAGCGACGCGACCCACACCCGATGCGGGTAAACACAGGGCAGGGCTGGGGTCTGACTCTTGAGACTTGAAATATAAGGCCATTTCTTGTTGCCTGCAGTCTAGGGTACTCCCTCTCGTTTGCTGCAGGAATCCAGTCAATCCGTTCAAGCACCGATAGCAGATGGGGATCCTACGGTGCCCTGCGTTGCGCCTACGATTGGGAGTGATGCTCATATGAGCTATCGTCTTGTCATCACGACGTGCCATACGTTTAGTCAAGACTGAAATGGTTGATTGGCGGCGATCTATCAATAGTCAAAAAGTCGCCAGTCCATTGTTCAGTCTCGGCGAGAAAACCGAGACTTTGCTACCTATGTTGGAGAGGACCTGACTTGGCCGGCCTTGATTCCAAAATGAATGTCAGCAGCCGCCAACGCTCTGTCCATGTCAGTTGTTTGTCTTCCCGACGTCTTCCTAGCAAGCGCGACTTTCAACCAATACGGGCTGTAGGGTTCGTCAAGTCCTGGGTCCCCGTGTGACCAAACATCCCGTTCTTTCCGCCCGTTCTGCGTCGCAACAGCAGCCTGTCGAACTTCGCTACGGTACCTTGCCGAGGGTTCTCCTTTGTCCCAAAGTACCGTCCTACGAGACCAGAGGATTGCACCCCGTACGTCATGGACTCAAGCCTGGAATCTCTACGTCTGAAGACTAGGCCTCGTTCGTTCGTTACCTCTCCGTATTGGACCAAGCACACGCACATAGCCCAGCCTAGCCCGCGGAGAAATCGCAGAACAGTTCTTCTGGCAGCACTTCTCGAGTCTTGACACACGGGTGGCAGACAGAGTTCTCTGCCACAGTGTGACATCTCGAACCTCCATTTCGTGCTCGTCCTCACGTCGGCATCGCCCGAGTCGAAGCAACCAAGGACCCTGTTCTGAAGTGCTCCAAAGCCGGGTCCCCCGCAGTCGCTCAAAGCTAAACTTACAGCAAAAGAACCAACCTGGGCAAGACCAAGAGCGGCTACTGCTACTATGCTTGAGGGACGTCCCTAGGCTCTGCAGCTAGCGTCTCCTGTCAGCGACTCATCCGTCTCACTCTTAGGTCGTCCGTGTTTCATATTCTTCCACTCCGTTTCCTATCCCAGCATACGGACGGGAGGGGTGCCTACGATGTTCTGCACACCAAAGTTATGACTACGGTTCGCCTCATCGGCATTGATGTTTCCAGATCGACTTCCTGACTGCTACTCCACCCACCAGACCAACCAGCCACCCAGTCCATCAACAACCCAGGTGGCCAGGAATAAATGGTCCTAGTTGAGATGCAACGTCACGGCGTCGCATCCCATCGAGGGGATGAGTGTGTACCCTACCGAGAGGACTCCCTCCGACGGCCGATCCATCGTTGTTAATCAGCCAACTATACACAGCAAAGCTCACCAATTGACTGACTGACGGCCCAGTTGACAATCAACGTCACCTCTCAGCCTCCAGACAGAGAATATCAAGCGAAACTGGGCGTGGATGGGACGGAATACTCAGTTTTCTGTTTCCAATCCGCGGATCTGTCACAGATTTATGCCATCCGCCTCGAACTCCCCCTGGATGGGCGGGCTGCCTTTCCGAGTCGGAATAGCCGCCCTCTCAGGCTATTTGCGTCGGCGCTGAGACGAAGGAGGGGGCTTCGATGGATACCCGAGCATTCGAGCTTGCAAGTCGGCAGGAAAGTACACTGATCGAAATTGTTGGCTGTCGTTGGTCCTAAGCTGTCGATGCCGCGATAAGAATGGGTGTAAGTCGACAACTGTGCCAGGCGTCCGCCGTTCTCTATATCCGGTATGCCGAGAGAGCGCATTTGAAAGGGTTATCAGCCATAGCCAACCTCGCTCTCCCAAGCCAGGGCTGGGGTGCAAGTCCCAAATGCACCAGTCGTGAGCAAGTTAACGGACGAATTTCGCCGCGGTGCGACAACATATGCATGCCGGCGGCACCACATTGCTTCCATGAGGCTCAACTTGCATGCACGCACGTAGTGCGCGGACCGCCATCAATTGAACTAACCATCCATCCGTCCGCCCAACGGCCGGCGTGAAACCACCCCCCATCTCTACTGTGAGACTTTGGACGGCCTGTGTCCGCGCATGAACTCGCAGAACTATATCTCATGAGATAAGTGAGATCACTTTGCGCCGTGCGGCGGCATTGCTAGGTATATTCGTTCATCGCAGGCCCGGCTTTGAGTCAATAATGCCATGCAACATACAGGTCCATACGCCTTGGCGACGCGTGAGAACAGTCAAAATCCCACAAGGCTCAGTTGAGAAGTCTACAGATGCCGCACGCAGGCGGCTTTTGCTTCCACCGCGTTTATCTCACACTCTCTTATTCTCTTCAGAACTCCTTACAATAAGAAAAAAAAATAGGCGGGGGAAGGTATCCGTATAGAAAAGAACTTTTTACCGAACGGCGACATCAACCTCCTGTCCCTCGAATGCCGGGAGCTCGGTCGCAACGTCCTTCCACTCCCTGGCGCCGGTAACAAGACTCTGGATGGCTGCGACAATGGTGTCTTCGTCCGCGCGAACCTGCTTGGTAGAGTCACGATCTCTGAGGGTGATGGTGCTGTCCTGGACGGTCTGGAAGTCAATGGTGACGCCGAGCGGCGTGCCGAGCTCATCGTTGCGGCTGTAACGCTTGCCGATGGTGGCCGATGATGAGTCCACGCGCGCCGAGATGCCGATCTTGCGCAGCTTCTGTGAGATCTTGCTGACGAAGGGCTGGAACTGCTTGTTGGCCGACAGGGGCACAATCAGGACCTTGGTCGGGGCGACCGTCGGGGGGAAAGAGAGAACCTGGTTGTCCAGTCAGTCAGTCATGTACTCTTCTTGCTTCCGATTCTCTATATGAGAGTGACTTACTCCGCGGGCCTCGTCGCCACCGTCTTCGGTAGCACGGTTCCAGTAGACGTGCTCGATCAGCGAGTACATAATGCGGCCGATACCGAAGGACGGCTCAATGACGTTGGGGGTGTACTCTCTGGTGTTCTCGACGCGCTTCCTGAACTCGACCTTGACGAGGTCCTTGCTGACCTTGACGGTGCCATTGCCGACGCTGGCGACCTCGAGCTCGAGCTCACCGTTCTCGGCGAGCTGCTTGGCGAGCTTCTCACGCTGCTCCTGGTTGGTGGCCTCGAGGGCGGCCTCGACTGTCTTGCCGTCCTTCTTGAACTGGGGGCCAAACTTCTTCCTGTCGATCTCGACCTGCCACTCCTCGAAGACGCGGGGCTCGTCAAGGCGCTCGCGCACAACAAGGGGCGCCCCCGTCTTCTTGGCGTGAACGGACAGGTCGTAGGCGCTACGGTCGGCGCAGCCGACACACTCGATCCAGCCGGATGAGGTGAGGAGTTCAGCGTCCCAGCAATCGGTGGCGTAGTGGGCCATCTCGTTCTCCATATGCTGGCGGAAGCGGACCTTGTTCATATCAACACCAATCTTTTGCAGGAAGAGGTGGATGCGGGCGAGGAAGTAGCCGAGGGTCTCGTTGTCGACGACCTTATTGCGTACAGCGTCGCCGATGGTCATTTTCTTGACGTCCGTCTTGCCGGCGAGCTGGGTGTGACGGTCTAGCAGGGTCAGCTCGATAGCGTCGATCTCCGGGAATCGGTGGTGCTTCTTGCCGCCCTCAGGGTCGACAAAGTGCTCGATCTCGGCCATGAGGAACTCGCGGACTCTTAGGAGACCGGCGCGCGGGGAGATCTCATTGCGGTAGGAGCGGCCGATGGAGGCGGAGGCAAAGGGCATCTGCTGCATGTTGAAGTCGAGGAGCTTGGCGAAGTTGAGGAACTGGCCCTGGGCGGTTTCGGGGCGCAGGTAGCCGGGCAGGTTGCTGCTAGGGCCGATGGAGGTCTGGAACATGAGGTTGAAGGCGACGGGGGGCGAGGGTTGGACGCCGGTGGCGGGGTTCTTGAGGTCGTACTTCTTGATGAGCTCGCCGAGCTCCTCGCCGTTGTAATTGTCGATCCGAGCCAGGATCTCCTCGTACTCCTGGACGAGGGCGTCGTCGAGCTTAACGGCCTCGGTCTTTGTCTTTCTCTTCTTCTTCTTTTTGGGGTCATCCTCCTCCTCGACCTTTTCACCGCGGGCCTCCTTGTCACCCTTGAGACGGGACTCGAGTACGTCCTCGACAAAGTGGTCGGCGCGCAGGATGTCGCCGTTCTTGGGGTCCTTGCACATCCAGTCGGCGAACTTGTCGACGTGGCCCGACGTCTTAAGGACCTCATGCGGGGTCAGGACGGTGGTGTCGATTTCAAGCATGTCCTCCTCGAGGATGAAATGCTTACGCCAGAGGTCGACGATGTTGGCCTGCAGGGAGCAGCCGGGGGGGCCGTAGTCGAAGAGACCGGCGACACCGCCGTAGATCTCGAAGGCCGGGGTGAAGAAGAGGCGCCGGCGCAGCATGGCGTCGAGCGTCTGCCGGTCGAGGGGCTGACCCTTGAGGGTCGTCGCGGTGGTCGTCATCTTGGAGACGGCGGCGTTGGGCTTATTCTTTTTCGAGGGGACGAGGACTTGGGCCCGGGAGAGGTGATGGGTGGTGATAAGGGTGCGATGTTGAAAGCGATCGTGGTAGGAGGGGTAGGTGTGTGAGTGGGAGTGGGAGTGCAAGGGCAAGGAGGGGGAGGGGTAACGGCGGTGGCAGTGGAAAAAAGCGGCCGGCCGAATTGCACAGAAGCTAGCTGTGGAACGAATTGAAGGTGATTGGTGTGGGAAAGAGCGAAAAGGCTTCATCTACTTGATCGTTTGGTGGGGATTTTTTTACAAAGAGCGTGAGTCATCTGGGGGAGGGCGGCAGGGCCTTGGCCAGGCTGTTCAGCACACCTGTATGTAGGTATTGAGGGGGAACTGGCCAGCTAGCCGTAGGTAGTTTTAACTAGAAATCGCCAGGTAAAGAATACTGTGTGTCGTGCAGAGTGCAGTTGGATTAGCTTTGGAGGGAGTGGTTTGTTGTGCGTGCGGTGGTCGTCAATCTTAACAAATGTCGCCTGTCTTTTGCCTCTAATTTTGTTTTTATTTCTTATCTTTCTTTATTTTATTCAAACAGAATAGTTTTTTCTTCACCCCTCATTGGCGAATGTGGACTGCCAACGCGCCCTGTTGTACGATCAGCGTCAGGCCAGGCAGGCTCAGGCGCCAGGTACCGGACAGGGCCTTCTGTTCTAGGTACCTAGCCCCCCAGCTAGACAAGAGGTCTACGTACTCGTTCAAAGGCGGCGGAAATTCAATCCGCCGGTAAGCCGACCACCAGCGCCCTCCGCCAGCTGCAAAAGACCCTGGTCCCCGCAACCCGAGCGCAGGGGCCCATCTTGATGCATCTGCTGCAGGGATTGGTCGATGCCCCGCCAAAATTTCTCCAAAGCTGATTTTCACCCAGACTTTTCGAACGACTGATCTCTTTTTTTTTTTTTTTTTACAGGCAAGAATATAGGACTGGGCACTTGCGAAGCGGCATTGGATCTTGCGACAATCACGCAACAACAACCACAATCATCTTTTGAGGCCCAACCACGAAATAATCGACACACTTTCCAATTGTACGACAGATATACCTGCCTATAGCAGCAACAACAAACACACTCGGCAGTTAGTTGAGCGAAAAGCATTTTCAAACATGGGCTTCTCTAAGCCCGGCAAGTCCATGGGGGCTTCGCTCACCAACAAAACGTCCAACAAGCTCAAGCGCAAGGAGCTCTATGTGCTGCAAAAGAAGGAGAAGGACAAGGCCCAGCGCGAGCTACGGTTCCGCCGGAAAAAGGAGGAGGACAAGGACCCCGAGCTGCGCGCCGCCCGCCTCGCCAAGAACAAACCCAAGACGCTCGACAGCAAGCGCGTGTGGGACGACGTCGACGACGACTCGCTTGGCAACGTCGTCGACGTCGAAAAGCTCAAGAGGAGGAGGATAGAGGAGGAGGAGAACGCGGCGCTGGACAAGGAGCTCGACGACGAGGACGACCTGGACTCCGGCTCCGACAACGACAGCATGCTCGCGTCCGACGAGGACGAGGAGGAAGCCGAAGCCAAGAAGGCCGAGAGGGAGAGACGGCGCGAGGAGAAACGTCGCGCACGGCGCGACAGCTCGGCGGCGCCGTCGACAACGAGCACAAACCTCGACCTCACGCCGTCCTCGCTCGCCCTCAAGTTCCCCTCTCTCTTCACCGAGGACGCGCCCCCGCCGCCCAAGATCCTCATCACCACCTCGCTCAACTCGACGCTGCACTACGAGGCCAACATCTTCCGTACCATCTTCCCCAACTCCACCTACGTGCCGCGCTCCGCCCACCGCTACGGCCACAAGTACTCCCTCCGCGAGATCTCAAAGTTCGCCTCCAACCGCGATTACACCGCCGTCGTCCTGCTTAAGGAGGACCAGAAGAAGCTGACGGGCATGTCCATCGTGCATCTGCCCACGGGCCCGACCTTCACCTTTTCCATCACTAACTTCATGGAGGGCAAGAAGTTGCCCGGCCACGGCAACCCGACGAACCACTACCCGGAGTTGCTCCTCAACAACTTCAAGACGCCGCTGGGCCTCCTGACGGCTGCCCTCTTCCAGCGCCTGTTCCCGCCCCAGCCTGAGCTCGAAGGCCGTCAGGTGCTGACGGTGCACAATCAGCGCGACTACCTCTTTTTCCGGCGCCACCGTTACGTCTTCCGCGAGAAGCGCGAGACAGAGAAGAACATTACCACGGCCGAGGGCGCTGAGATGAAAGGCGTTGAAGGCATCCGCGTCGGCCTGCAGGAGGTCGGCCCGCGTTTTACCGCCAAGCTGAGGAGGGTCGACAAGGGCATTGGCAGGGCTGGCAGCGAGGGCGACGACTCGCAGCCGTGGGAGTGGAAGGCCAAGATGGAGAAGGATCGCAAGAGGTTCAATCTGTAAAGGAACCAGCCCGCTGTGGGGAGAGGCAGAGACAAACATGTGTGTTTGGCCGATCAGCTGGTTCATCCGGTGATAATATGGTGCCAGGCTATGTGCCAGGTTGTGTGCCAGATTCAATGATGCATTGTGTTAATGGTCAGGGACCACACCGTACGGCGTTATTTGTTTTGGGTGGTGGCTTAGTAGACCGGACCAGGCGTGGCCGAGTGGGGTACAAAGTCACCCAGAAGGGGAAGAAAAAAAAAAATAGTAGATACAACAGGGCATTAAAGAAAGAAATTTGATCTTATTTCACTCTCGCTACAATGGCAAAAGCTTTGTGGTTCTCCGGACGCCTAGCCATGACAAAAAAAATGAGGTATCATCAATGTAGACCCTTTCTAACCCCGACGTTCTCAGTCTACTCAACGCCATTGTGATCTGTTTGGCCCCTGCCCTGAGCCCTCTAAAAGAGAACCTGTTCCTGAAATGCCATAAAAGCTGAGTTTGAACATATTCTGTCTGACCTGCTGCTTGCCTTACTTGGACTGTTTCCGTTGATGCTGGAGCATGACAACTGAGTATCTGTGTTGAGGTTAGTCGCGGATTGATGGACAGCTTTGTGGTTCTTTGGAATTACCCAATGATGCCGCCAATGGCAATAAAGACACCGAGGATCGACTTGTCGCCGATGGCTCTTCCTGAGACCATCCAACCAAGCGCGACAATGGTGCATGTCTTGAGATGGCCGACCACAGTACTGGACACTGGTCCGGTCTGGGCAATGATGAAGAATTGGGAGATGTTGATCAGCGAGGCAAACACACCGGACTGCACTTCATGTTAGCTATAGAGCGATTGAAGCTAAGGCTGAACAGAACCAACCATGCCAATCATGATCCAGCGGTTGCCAGGAACGTGAACCCAATCGGGAAAAGTGTCGACAAAAGGGATGACGTAGAGCAGCATGAACGAGGCAATAGGCGCCTGGTTGTACAAAAGCTGCATGCTGGACATCTGGAGCTTGCGGTGATAGCTAGCGATCCAGACAGTGTAGAGAGAAGAGGCGAAAATACCACTAAAGGCAAAGAATACCCCCAGAGTCGAGGTGGTCTTGATGCTGTCGTCCTTGGTGGGCAGCGAGTCGTAGTAAGAAACCATACCGACGCCGAAGCAGGCTGGGATGAGAGTCATTACGGCGTTCCGAGGCAGAGTTGCCTTGTATAGGACGAAGTTCATCAGGGCGACGGTTGGCGTCAGTAGGATACGCGCAATCTGGTAGAATGTGACCGAAGAGAACGCCAGTGACAGGTTCGGCAGGATGACATTGAGGCACATGGCGACGGACAGTGGCAGCAGGTCTTTGATGGCGGCGCGGCGCGGAATGAAGTAGGCAAAGGTGGGCAGCGAGAGGACATGTAGCGTCAGAAACGTCACGAGGAAATGGAAGCTCGCAAACGTGAGCTGGCAGAGCTTCCACTGCGGGTCGGAGAAGATGGCCTTGTTCGTGAAGACCTAAGGAAACCAATGTCAGCGTGTGTTCTCTCTAGATGCCACACAAATACTCCGGCCAGGAACACAAAACTCACGATTCCGATGGTTGCAAGTGTGTTAACGGTCATCCATACAACAGCCGAAGTGAGACGGGCCTTCTCGGGCTCCACCTTCCCATTCGCATTCGTGGCAGGCAAGAGCTTTTCGTCCTCGGCAGCTAGCTCCTCTTCGTCTCGCGACTTGAGATTCTGCAAGTTATCCTCCATCGGGTCCAACTTGGTCAGCTCGTGCAAAGTCGCAGCGTCGGTAGAAGACGAGGCAAAAGAGCCCGCCCGTTCGTCTCGGTAGTCAGTCATGGCGTGCTGTGTATGTATGAGGCAAACGGTGGTGTTGAAGCAACTCTCGGAGAGCACTTCAAAGTTGGCGCGGTACCTGTGGAGGACAAGTCGAGGGGATGTGTGCGTGAACAAGACGGCGACTGAGGCGCAACGAGGGGTAATTCGCAGCGTGAGATGTGCTGATGGGTGAGCAGCGGAAGGACTTTGGGTCCTATTTCAGAAAAGCATGAGCTACTTGATTGAAAGCGCCACCAAGGGAGTCGGGGGTTCGGGTCGTCTGGAATGCTTCGAAGGGAGGCACGCCGTCTTGTCAGATTCCAGCGGGCAACAAGCGGAATTGAAGGGGAGAGAATTATTGACAAATGGTGCAAATATGATTTTGGTTCGTTATTTGAAGTGGGAAGGGCCCGAGGCGGCGTTCCAGAGGTGCTTCTTCAAGTTTGGGCCGGCTTGGATTGGGAAGGAAAGTCTCGGGCACGCGGTGGGAGAAGGTACGAAGTCAAGCAATAAGTCGCGCCTGCTATGGGTGTGCTACACTAAGGCTAAGGCAGTGACCAACAACATTTGCGCCGGGCTGAAAGCGGCAGGGGTCAGGGATAGGAAGGGATGAAGATGGAGGGAGGACGAGACGCAAGGAAGGACGGAAGGAAGGGGGCCAGGGGAAGTGAATGTACACTTCCTCCTTTGGTACCTCGAGACTAGGTAGGGAAGGTGCGGGTGTGCGGGTGCGGGGACGACTGAAGAGCGAGCGAGCGAGCTTGCACTCGATGCTCTCTTCCACTTTAGATGTCGAAATCGACAGCGACCACGATCTTGACTTGGACGGCAAATTGAACTTACTTCTTTGCACAGCACGTCGAAATGGTTGATAGGTCAGGCCACATATGGGAGGCGGCCGCATGCGAGCCCAAGCACACCCGCGACAACCAAGAAATCAGTCCAAGCATTGGCGTCTTCTCTCTCTTCCTCTTCCTCTCTCTCGCGTTGCCTGTGACAAGGCGTCCAACCCAATCCGATTCCCATATCAAGAGCCATCCCGTCTGCTTGCAGTCCACCTACACAGCAGTCAAAGAGGCCAGACCAGACCAGGCTCTGCCCTGTCCTGCCCGGCGCCTCTCCTTGTCTCTGCTGGGACGGACGATGGGTATCTGTAGGTCATCACTGGCCGAGTAAGTACCGATTTGTTTCCCTGGATTCGGTGTTGTAGAATGCAGGAAGCACCAGTTCGCCAAACGCCTTCAACTTAGGGGGACCACACTCCAACTACCTGTATGCTTCTACTACAATCACAAAAGCCCATTTCAGGATCGAGATGCGTCGGCCGCCCGTTTCTTCTTTTCTCTTTCGTCTACTTTTGCCTCCCGTGCCTCCCTCTGCCCGCACATGTTTCTGGTTGTGGCGTCCCCTTCCTCGAACAGACACGCACGCCAGTGCTGGGGGATGCTAGCGCCAAGCCACTAACACTTCGTAAGCTTCAGCCCCGCCCGAGATTCAATTAGACCCGCGACTCGAGACAAGATTCTCCCAGTCTCCATCCCAGTCCACCACGACGGAAAGCCCCGGTCCGTCATGTCCGTATGCAGCGACACGGCGTTGGGAACATGAACATGGTCCCAGCCGTCGCTCGGTACTCTCGTCTGTTGTGACTCGTCTTCAAGGCTTTTGGAATAGCGACAAGAGAACATGACGGACACCACGACCGACCCACCACCACTCGGGGCGGGGGCTAGGTTTGTCACACTGGGTAGGTAGTCACTCATTGGTTGCCGAACGGCTTGCACCACGTCGACGAACGCAGCCTCATTGATCGTCAACCACATCGACCGGCCATCCTTCATGCGCAGCGGGCAGTCCGAAGGGGCGCCCAACCTTCTCCTACAACCGCCCCAACTTTGTCTAATGATATCCTCCCTTGTTCTCGCAGTCATCCCAGCATGAACCTTCTGTGATCCGATGCAATTTGTCCACACGTCACCCTGTGGACCGTGGCCGATGGCCTTGACACAGAGAGGGTTTCGAAGCAGCGTCCGCCCTGGCTTGTACGCCTGCTGGCTCGGTTCCCTCGGGCTGGACGTTCCCAGCAACTTTGACAACTGTCCTGTCGTCCAGCGACCGACGAGTCTACATCGCATGGCAGCCCCCTCGGAATTGGGGTTTGACAGATAACTCTGGGCGCTCGTTATACTTAGAAGGTTTGCTTCCTGAGACATCAGAGTCTGCATTAACATTGTTCGAACAAACACCAAGCAGTCGTGGTCCGGCCTTAGTCCTTGCTGCTACAATGTTTCCCTGTCTTTCAGTCCGAAAGGGGACGAAGACTGTCTTGGCCGCTGTCACACCTCATTACGGCAATGCTGCTTCAGTGCGGCAGTGCCTGCTAGGTACACACAGCCTGTGGTAGGCTTGCGACGGCAACGTCTTCCGTCCGTTTGTCTCTTTTTGCTCCACCGTTCGGCGCAAAGTCTACCACGGCCAATTGTTGACGAGACTCTTGAGTGTCTAGGTTCTGGGCGGTTGAAACGTGTGAACCATAAGTCATGTGTCGCGACTGGGCAGCACAGGTAGTAGGTGGAACACACGTACATGTACGGATATGTACTATGCAGCACGAAAGTGCCAGACATCCGTCTCTCGAGTCTACGTTGTACATCGTAGAGACACCGTCCACGATCCTGATCCATGATCGTCAATGCCCTTGCGCTAATCTCAATCAAAGACGCAAGCATGCAAGCCCGTCCGGCCTGCAGAACGTTATTAGCTCTTGATGTCGAATGCACCGACAGAGACCATCGGTCTCCGTTTGCTGGCAATCAATCGTCAGATCATCCAGTGCAACATGCCTCGCAGCTCGGGCTGAATATACCAGTAACCGCGTATAGGTTCTCATCCATGCAACGATTCTTCTATGGGCGTTCCAGCATTTCCTGCATCACGAGGCTGTGGTGCATCGGCCAATCTGAGAGATATCGAGGGGAGGGCGGAGGGCTAGAAAGACGAGCACCACTTTCTCGCGTCGAGAACCCTTGCATGAGCCGTGGTAAGCCACAGGAGACGCGCGCCCGATGTCCCCAGCTCTCCCCCGGCGCCCACTCGCGCCGGAGCAGGTCAAGCCCATGCCTATCGCGGCTCCACATTGAGAGCGCCGGGCAAGTGGGATGTCGGTCCAACACGCTCCGCTGCCGCCATCGTCGTAAGCCAATGGAGCATCATGGGCCGGAGACACGTTCGTAAGTGTGTCCGTGACCGGCGGGCAGAGCTTCATATCGAATGTTGACACTGTCCATGGCAGCGTCTGTGGCGCCCGTCGTGAGCCGTTCACGACCAAGTCCTTTCGTCTTGTGTTGACCTGCAGGTTAGCTCTATTACCCATAAAATTGGCGACCGGGGACAGGCAAGTGCATCTGGCTTGGCGAAGAGTGGGAGAAACGTACAGGCCATGTTCGCACAGAGACTTCAAAAAAGGACCCAGTATTGCTCTAAGCTGGGCATTGGCACAAGAGGCATTCCGGGAATGTTTTGGCCCTAATTATCTTTTCGTTTGATCCATGTACCCTCCCTGGGGAAGGTGTAGTCAGCGACATCGCGAGGCAAGGGGACGAGAGGTAACGCAAACACTGGCTGGTCACGACTCGATCCCTTCAAACGCAAAAGCAAGTGGCGGCCTGCCTAAAGGCATTGGCTGCAGGCGACATTCCATGGCTGAGGCAGGCTGAGACCAGAATATCAGTTCAATCAGAGAAGAGAATTAGATGGCCACTAGCAACGGTCTACCAGAACCCAGAGTCGACGCCTCGTGGTCGGCTGCGCCGCCACGACACCCGTCGAAAGCGTGTCTTGAACGTACGCAGTCGCTCTCCCTAGCTCCCATTAGCTTGCGTGGAAGAACGGGTCCCATTCCGCCGGGAGGTCTCGGTTAGATTGGGGTTGCATCTGTCAAGTTGCTGCACGGTATCTCAACATTGAGCGGCTCCGTACGGCACGGATGGGGGAATTGGGATTGAACAGAAGGGGGACGCGAGTACCGAGGAGGTATCCACGGCCCTAAGAGTACGTAGCTCGGTAGTCGCAAGCCTAGGCAAATCGGTACGTACTGGCAACCTTGGTACATACCTAGATCGCGTCTACGCTGTAGATACCTAGGCGGACTGGTTGCTCCAAGAAACCATTGCGATAACAGATGTCAACGGTTCCTCAGATCGCCGACGGCACTGCATAGCGAATTCAATCGCAGTGACACATAGCCACTCTTTAGCTGCCCGATCATACAGGTCATTTTTGTCGTCAGATGAGGGGTTGCAACGCGCAAGAGACAGACAAACAGAGAATAGGGCGCCATGGGCTGTGCCTCATGCCGTGCCAGGCTGCCCTTGAATCGTCCTCAGGGTGGAGAGAAAAGCAACCAGATGTAAGGGCGGAAAAACCACGCGGTACATCAGAAACACAACAAGCGTCATGTTTCGAGATGTTGCTTTCTAGGCTAGGCCAGCCAAGGCCCTCTGGGTGTCCACCCCCACCATCCACCTTCCAGCGTGCGCCCCTCCCTCATGGTGACTGGAGATTGAGGAGAATGGAGTGACTTGTACTCTGCACTTTTGCACTTTCCCACCAGTCGCAGCAGCAGTCACCATCTCGCACTCATGCGCCGCCCGCCGCCCACCGCCCACCTCCCACCTCCCCTCCCACACGGGCTAGATCCATCACCATCCCCTTCCTCATTACCTGCACTCGATCCGGAGTCGACATTATAGCCGCACTTGATCGCAATCGCAAGAAAGTAGCCATCTCCGCAGCTGCCCTGCGACAGCGAGTACCTGGACCGCCTGTCTCGCTGTACATCTCCCAAGAACACTTGTGGCCAAAGTACCCATCACAACTCGCACCGGTAACTTCGTTCCATCCTTGACGCCTCGGCCTGTGCTGGTATCTCTCTGTTCCTGTACCTGTGTTCATACCTACACCTGGCCGCCGACGCCTTCCGTTCCCCGGTCGAGCTTACGCCAATCATCTCGACCCTTGCTGATCTCTCTGTTCGCCGACCGACTGGCCTTTACAGAGTGCCTCTTACAGTGTACACACACCATCTCATTGAACATACAGCCCGCGGCCGTTCCCGTATGCACCCTAACGAAGCTGTTTGAACTCTTGGTTGTCACTCCCACGGACTGGACTTCTTAAAGGTGGCGGGTATCCGGTCTCGGTCTCCTCGACCTTTTCCATGCCACACGGCTCATCTCGCGCTGCAGCACCTTGTGACAAGGACAGACCACGACCCAAGAAAGTCTCGCCAGACTCTTTGGAATCCTCACTCATACCTTTGGCCTCCCTTTTTCATCGTCGCCTCCTAGTTTGTGCAAGCCGACGTTCTTCGCAAAGGTCTTCTTGGCTCGAACGCAACGCCTTCGCGGTCGTAGCGTAGACCTCCCTTGCCTCGGTGCGACTCGGGGTGGTGTGAGTGAGACACGTTGGGCACAGATCGCCAATAGCATCGATTTAGACGTGATAGGGATATCCCATATCTGAGGTAAGATTAATTGCCCGATATGAGCCTGGCGTGTGGGCATCCAGCTCAAAATTCACTTTTTAGGGCCACCTTCTCTCCCTTGAAAGGGCAGCTCGTCTTCCCTACTTGTACTTCAACCTCGCCCGAGCCTGACTCGTTATCGCCCACGAACTTTAAACTCCTCAAGAGCTCCTCCTCCCACCTCCCGCTTCTTTGTCTCCTCCGACACTCTTCCGCGCAATCAAACAATTCAAGAGACGAGTCTCAACCAACTGTTAAAATGACTCAACTCAACGGCCAAAACCGGGCTCCGAACAGTACGTCCAACCTAGTTGATGTCGCCGCGCGTGGCGGCATCGAACGAAGCACCGCATCGCTGACCCTCCACCAGCCTACAGCAATGGACACGGCAAGTTTTTCCAGGACTTTGGTGTGTGGAAAGAGGCTCCTCTGCTTAAGGGCACTACGAAGTTTGAGCCTCTGCCCGACGTCAAGAATATCATGATTACCGGCGGCGCCGGCTTCATGTAAGTCGGAGTCTTGGCGAGGGAATCGTTCCGGTCGGATACTAACAGGCTCCCGAAGCGCATGCTGGCTGGTCCGCCACCTTACTCTTACTTACCCTGACCACTACAACATATACTCTTTCGACAAACTTGACTACTGCTCGTCCTTGAACAACACCCGTGTCCTCAACGAGAAGTCGAACTTCACCTTTGTCCACGGCGACATCACCAACCCCACAGAAGTTGTCAACTGCCTGAAGCGGTACAACATCGACACCATCTTCCACTTTGCTGCCCAATCGCACGTCGATCTGAGCTTCGGCAACTCGTACGGATTTACACACACCAACGTCTACGGCACTCACGTGCTGCTCGAGAGCGCCAAGAGCGTCAACATCAAGCGCTTCATCCATATCTCCACTGACGAGGTTTACGGTGAGGTCAACGACGACGATGACGACCTCCTTGAGACTAGCATCCTTGCCCCCACCAATCCCTATGCGGCCAGCAAGGCGGCGGCTGAGATGCTTGTCCAGTCTTACCAGAAGAGCTTCAAGCTCCCCGTCATCATTGTGCGCAGTAATAACGTGTACGGCCCGCACCAGTTCCCCGAGAGTAGGTTATCTGCACCCAACCCAGCCGATCCCTGCTGATATGGACAGAAATCATTCCCAAGTTCACCTGCTTGCTGAACAGAGGCCAGCCTGTTGTCCTGCATGGCGACGGAAGTCCCACCCGGCGCTATTTGTTCGCAGGTGATGCGGCCGACGCCTTCGACACCATCTTGCATAAGGGCCAGATGGGCCAGATTTACAACGTCGGATCCTACGACGAAATCTCCAACATCGACCTCTGTAGCCATCTTCTCAAGCAGATGAACATTCCCTTCTCCACGACGGACGAGTTCAAGAAGTGGGTCAAGTACACCCACGATCGGCCGTTCAACGACCACCGTTATGCCGTCGATGGCACCAAGCTCCGTCAGCTCGGATGGGACCAGAAGACGAGCTTCGCCGACGGTTTGCGCATCACGGTCGAGTGGTACCGTCAGTTCGGCGAGGAATGGTGGGGCGACATCACGTCGGTTCTCACGCCTTTCCCTGTCGTGCAGGGTCTGGACGTATCTGCGGACCAGGAGCCCATTGCTGACTCCCCTCCCACCCCGGAGTCGAAAAAGAGGAAGGTGATTGAAGGTGCCAATGGTTCCAACAGCACCACTAACGGCACCAACGGCCTTGCCGTCAGAGCATAGGAGGTGTCCTTCTTTGGTGACGGACGATGGAAGCGCATAGGGATGTTGGCAGGCGACGAAAGACGACGTAATTATCAAGAATGTCACGCCTGGGATTTGGTTCACAAGAGTTGCCATTTGCAGGACATTTCTGGCGCTCGGCAGGGGCGCACGGCACAGTATGGGTGTTAATCATAGAGGAACATGTCATTGGGAATGAGAATGAATTCAAACGTCACTTGGTTTTCAAGACACCAAAGTGAGATGGATGTAGGCGCAAACTTGTTCCTGTTCTCGAAGACACAGACGGCGGATATTCACAGATGTAATGAACCGCCTCTCTTATGATGTTAGACGATGGGCCACGATGATCATCACGCACGTTGGGAAAAGGCAAGGTTGACCCAACGGCCTGCGACACAATGGCAACACTAACACCTGATTAGCGTGCAGACGCGGATCTGGCTGCCTGTATGCGAACCGACACTGTGGTTGGGACCAGACCAGGGGGCGGTGGGAGAGGGTTGTGGATGTAAGCGAGGGAGGGTATGAAACGGGGTAGCATGCGGGTTCTCACGGTAGTTCGAACCTGGGGTCGATCTTGATCCTGTGTTGACGCCAGTAGTAGTAGGAGGTGAGATTGAGGAGATGTGTCCAAATGGAGCTGAGGAGAAAGAAAGGCCGTGCCGCCCGGAGACTTTACTCTTGGTTGACCGTGAGATATTACAGAGGCCGGCAGCGGCGGGCATATATGCATGTATTTTCCTTTTTTCTACATCCCCAGGTGGCTACGTACCTTGATATCTTAGTTGGTCGGCTGCCAAGGATTCTACCCACTCGTTTTATTTCCAGCATCTCGTATATATGGTTCGAAGCTCATGGGGTTTGCTTTTTCTCCGTCCTCCCCTTGAATTTCAAGACGATAAGATGGAGGCTCCGATTCGGCACACGCGGGCGGACGGCGAAATGCTTCCCAACGCAGCTTTTTCGCTTGTTTCGTTCTGGGTACCGCGCGGTCGGGTCTGCACATTGCGGATACCGACCGTCTCGAGAAGAAGCGGGATCGGAAGTAGGTCCGAAACGGCACGGATATCGGGTGTCCCCCTTTTTCTTTCCTGGCCGTACGTCTCCTCTACCATTATGGTCGTAGGCTCAAAAGATGAGTGCACATTATCACAGGCTTGCAACCAGCAGCAGCGGCATCTCATTGATCAATTTCCGTCCTCCCCTGTCAAGATCTTGTCAATAGTAGTCGAGGGATGTTGATGCCCAGGCGGGACGCTGTTGAAACCCAAGAGCCGGGGGGGTAATGATAAAGAAGACTCGGGACCAGTTTGTCTTGACGACAACGGCGGATGGTTCCTTCCCCATGCGCGCTTTTAGGTACACTGCCTAGACATAGACAGCCTGGCGGAGGAACTGGGGCGCCCACAATCGGACCCAGCGACCCTCGCGACGCGGACCAACCAGGGCGACGTAGCGGGGGCGGTTTTACGGGACGACGGACCCTTGGAGAGGGCTCTGAAGGGTTCCTAACAGTGGGCTATGGAGGAGGTAAGGTATTAGTCCCTGGTCCATGGGCTCGGCGCAGCGCACGCAGTGCCTGTGCGCCGCCGTTTGCCCATTCTACTGGAAACGGCCGTGCTGCGTACATCTGACAGGCGGTTGCTGAACTGGTGCATGGCGGAGCTCTAACGTCTGCAGTAGCTCTCGCTCCCCTGATGCTCTCTTGTGATGTTGGATCGAACCAGCACCGTTTCTCTTGACCTTTTCGGCCATGAGAAGCAAGCCGTCCAGGACGGCACAGTAGCTGCTGGGTGGTTATTGCAGCCTGGGGGGGGGGGGGTGATGACAGTGCGATGGCAGTGCCGCCATGAAGATTTAACAGCCAGCTGGGGGGTACTTTGCTCAGGCATCTTACCTAGGTACCTAGAGAGGCAGGTGGTCTTCCGTTCCGTCGGGCAAGAGTTGAGTGACAAGTGTACCGAACCGTACCTAAGTTGGCTTACAATTCCTCCGTGGTATTGCAGCTTGCAACCGCTTGCAGTCGGACTGGTAATATGGCGGCCATATCCCACCAGAGCCTAAGACATGAAAAAGAGAATATCATTAAAGAGCAGTGACGGGGAATAGACCCCTGGCATCCTGGACCGTTCGTTTGCCCTCCACCCCAGAGAGGCCGTCCCACTCCGTCCTGTAGCCTCTCCTCTCTCGCGTCGTTTCAATCCATCCGTTGCCAGCGCCCATCCCGGCACCTGTCAGGATTCCCGCAAAGGATCATGTAGAGAGTTGCACTGGCCACAGCCAAACCACACTAGGACGTCTACCCCCGGAGCAGCCATTCCTCTTCAGTATTAATCCTACAGTTCTATCCGACAGACGAGCCCCCTCGTCGCCTGATTATCCTCAAAACGTTTGCCCCCCCCCCCCCCCCAATTCAATCCCTCGTTGCCTCCTTCTCTCCCACCGAGAGACCTCGTCCCTTTCCCCCATCATTTGCCCGCTCTACCTCTCCTACCTTGGGTACATCGCCCTCTCTTTTGTTCGTCTTTGCGCCTTTCCCCTTCGATCCGATTCACATCTGAACATTCACGACCACCGATCGATCGACTGTCCCGGATTTGGCAGGAATTTCGAACTCGCCCACTCTCTTTTCCGTCTTGGGCTTCGCCGAATCCACACACCCCTTTTTTTACATACACCACCCTGACGACGCTTCTCTTTTCCTTACATTCTTTCTTTGCCCGCCTACGCACGCTGTACCAAAAGTGCCCCCCCTCTTCCCTCTCGCCCTTTCGCCGTGGGGCATGACATGACGTTCCAGGTCCGCCCACGGGAGATAAGAACGCTGCGATAGGACCTCGGCAGCGGGTGGCACAGACGACGGATCACGGCCGCCGCTCATGGCCAAAAAGCGGCGCACCAAGAAGAAGAAGGGAACCAGTACACGACAAGACCCCGCCCAAGGCGTTTCGTCCAGCATGTCCACCACCGACGAGCTCGCGTCGCACTCAAGCGATGGCTTGTCAAGCCGCTTGCGCCAGAGCGAGACCGCAACCGAGATGACGAGTATCATGAGCACCAACGAGGGATCCCAGGGCCTACACGAGGCCGACGAGGAGTGGAACTCGCAAGATGACGAGGCCATGGAGGTCGACGACGACGATGACAACGACGACGATGATGTCGAAGAAAACGACGATGACAACTTCTCCGTCTTTGCGCCCAGCCATTACCCCCGACCGAGCGAGTCCCATCGCACCGAGATGCCTTACACGACGTCGCCGAACCATCAGGATATGTGAGTCTCGCGCGTCACGGTGCCGTGCCTTGCCTGTCTTGTCTCGACACACAACGCTGACTGCGAAATTCCCCTGCAGGTCGTCCACCCGGTCGTTTATGGAGCGAGAGTTGGATTATCAATGGGAAAATGGCCGTCGGTACTGCGGCCCGCATTACCACCTCCCAAATGACGAGTGGGAAATGTGCCGCATGAGCTTGATTCATCGCGTCTACCTCCACGTCTTTGATGGTAAGCTGAGCACGGTACCACTGGAGAATCCGCAGAGAATACTGGACGTCGGCACGGGCATTGGCGAATGGGCGATAGGCATGGCCGACGAGTTCCCCGACTGTGAGGTCATTGGCACGGACATATCCGCCATAGCGCCCACGTCAATACCGATGAACTGCTTCTTCGAGGTTGACGATGCCGAGCTCGAATGGGAGCGCGAGCTCAACTCCTTCGACCTGGTGCACTTCCGCCACATGATGGCCGCCTTTACGGACTGGAGTTTCATCTATAAGGAGACCTTCAAGGTGCTCCGCCCCGGCGGTTGGATCGAAATGCTGGAATGGGACGACCAGCAAGGTTTCAAGAAATTCCTCTCGGAGTTTCCCCCGACATCGGAGATCCACGAACTGTCGAGGGACCTGACGCTCGCCGGCATCAAGGCCGGACGGGCTAGGGGCGTTTCGCACATGAATCCGAAGCTGCTGACGGATGCCGGCTTTACGGACATCAAGCTCACGGAGCACATGATTCCCATCAATATCGAGGCCAACGAAGGCAAGCTGTGGCTGATTGTATGCATCGACGGGCTGGAAGCCGAGTGCCTGCGGCCCCTCACCAAGTACATGGGTTGGGACCCGGACCGTGTCAAGACGGCATGCCACAACGTGGCCAAGGAGATGGCGCGTCTGGCGAGAGACCCGGTCAAATCGCACGGCCTGATTGTCAAGGCCCGCGTCCTGGTGGGCCGGAAGCCACTGAATGCGGCGACGCCGCCAAGGGTGTACCCGAGGTATGCAGAGGACGCGGACGAGACGGACGATACGGCGAGAGAAGAAAACCACAGCAGACATCGAGGCGATGACGAGGCTCAAGACTCGACGACGGCCAATACGACAGCTCGAGTCTGAAGGAAAGACTCGAGAGAGAGGAGTGGTAATTCTCGGCCCGGGTGACAAGCAGCCCGCGCCAGAGCATGATTTGATTTCATGCTCACAGCATTTTTCGCACTTATCAGTACCGGCCGAAGAAGGCTGACGATTTTCCAAGCGATCTCAACTTGCATATTTCTTACACATTACATTCCATAGCATCACATGGGTCTTCAAAATACCATCGAGGCGGTCAAGTCGTGTATTCCGAACCGAAAAAGGCTGACGAGCGAATCCTTATGGGACGTATTGGGTGGCACAGCACGGTACGTGGGTGGGATATCAAGGCATGATACGAATATCTAGCCAAGGCTATTCAATAAATTCTGCAAAAATGAACCCCCTCCTCCCCCCGTCGCTTCTGTGCCAATTGGCCGACCAGGACAGGTTGCTATGTGTTGGTATGCGTAGCCGGTCCGTTAGATCAAAGAACATGAACCCAGACAGGCATCACAGCTCGGCAACAGTGGTACGTACCTTGCTGCCGGCTGGAGCTTCCTGGTACCTATCTACCTTACTCTGTGCAGCCCAGGTTGGTTTGGCGCAGTGGGGCCGACCGAGCTCCCTGCCTATGTCATCCGTCCTCCATCCAACAGCGACCGATGAACACCCACAGCATCTTCAGCACCTCCAGCATCTCCAGCCCTCCAACGAGCCGCATTTCATGCGCAACCGCAGCGGGCGACCTGACCGACACTCGCACCGACCCGAAACCGAGCGACGATGATCGCCTGACCTCGCCCCGACTACCTATCCATCATGGCCTTGAACCCATCCGACGGCTTCGCCGCTGGCAACGGGGTGCTCGATCTCGATGACACCGCATTGCCCATGTTCGTCGTTGAACGAGTCCAGCTGCAGTTCTCGATCGCCGCCGACTTCGTCGCTGCCCAGGTCGCGAACAATGTGCTCGTTCTCGCGCTCTCCAACGGTCGCATTCTGCGCATTGATCTGAACAGGCCCGAAGATATTGATGGTGCGTGATGGCCGTCCGCCGACCGTTGAACCGCCGCCTAGCATGGCGGTGATCTCTCGCCCTCCCTATGAAGAATCACTGCTCACTCGGTACAACCCCAGATATTGACCTCCCCAAGAAACCCGGCGAAATCGGCGTCATTCGGCGCATGTTTCTCGACCCGACGGCCTCCCACCTTCTTATTTGCACGGCGCTCGGCGAAAACTATTACCTCCACTCCCAGCATAAACATCCGCGAGCCTTGGCCCGGCTACGGGGCGTCTCAATTGAGAGCGTTGCCTGGAACCCTTCACTGCCTACGGCATCGACTCGGGAGATTCTCCTCGGCGCCGCCGACGGCAACGTCTATGAGGCCTTCATCGAAACCACTTCCGAGTTCTATAAGAAGGATATCAAGCTCAAGAACCTACACAAGCTACCCGATGGACCTGTCACGGGCCTTTGGGCCGACACACTACCTGGACGGTCGGACATGCGTCGGGTCATGATTGCAACGCAGGGTCGGCTGTTTCATCTGGCTGGCAAGGTCGGCAGCGGCCACGACAGCGGCGGCTCCATCTACACGAAGCTGTTTGAGTCAGAACAGCCAACGATCCACGAGCTGTCGCGCGCGTCTGGTGCTGCGACGTCGGCTCTGGTGGTCTCGCCCGATCCGCCCGACCGGAACCCCTACGAAGAGGAGTCGCTTGAGAGAGCCTATGCGTGGCTGTCGGCGCAGGGCGTGTTCCACGGACAGCTCGACTCCAGCGCGGAAGGCAACAAGATTTTCAACGAGTCCAACATGCTGCCTCGCTCGCAGCTTGGCTCGTCCAACGGCTCCAACAAACGCAATACTACGACGGACTATATTGACGCTATTGCGCTGACGCAATGGCATATCGTCAGTCTAATCGGCGGCCGCGTGGTAGCCACCAATCGCCTGACCGGGGAGGTCGTGTACGACCAGATCGTCCTCGAACCGGGGCAGAAGGCTGTGAGCCTGTCCGTTGACCTGCAGAAAAACACCTTCTGGATGTTCACCGCCCAGGAGATTTTCGAGGTTGTCGTGAGGGACGAAGATCGTAATATCTGGCAAATTATGCTCAAGCTGCGGCAGTTCGACGCAGCGTTGCAGCACGCAAAGACACCGGCACAAAGGGAAACTGTTGCGACTGCGTACGGTGACAACCTCGTAGTCAAGCGACAGTTCATGGAGGCTGCTTCGGTATACGGACGCAGCAACAAGCCGTTCGAAGAAGTGGCCCTCACGTTTATCGACAATGCCGAGCCCGATGCTCTGAGGACGTACCTATTGGCCAAGCTGGGCACGTTGAAGAAGGCGGCCATCATGCAGAGGATTATGATAGCGAGTTGGCTGGTGGAGATATTCATGGCGAGGCTCAATTCGCTGGATGACACCATCATCACCCAAGCGGAACTGGCCGACGGCCTCAACCCCGCGCAGTCGAGGGAGCAGCTTCGCGCCGTCCAGGGCGAGTTTCAGGACTTTGTCAACAAGTACAAATCCGACCTCGACCGGCGGACGGTTTACGACGTGGTCAGCAGCCATGGCCGGGAACAGGAGCTGCTATACTTTGCCAACGCCGTCAACGACTACAACTACGTCCTCTCGTACTGGGTCCAGCGCGAGAGGTGGCCCGAGGCGTTGACGGTCTTAAAGAAGCAGACCGACCCAGATGTGTTCTACCGGTACAGCACTGTGCTTATGACGCACGTTGCCTCGGACCTGGTCGAGATCCTGATGCGCCATTCCGATTTGAAGCCTCGCAAGCTGATACCCGCGCTTTTGGAATACAACCGCAGTTTCGAGGGGAGCCCGGCGCAGAACCAAGCCGTCAGATACCTGCAGTACGTCATCAACCAGCTGAACTCAAAAGACTCGGCGGTACACAACACGCTGGTGTCTATCTACGCCCAGACCTCAAAGGACGAGGCCGGGCTGCTGTCGTATCTGGAGTCGCAGGGTGATGAGCCCAGTTTCGACCCCGACTTCGCTCTTCGACTATGCATTCAGCATCACCGGACGCTGTCGTGCGTACATATTTACACCAGTATGGGCCAGTACCTCCAGGCCGTCGATCTGGCGCTGTCACACAACGAGGTGGACCTGGCGTCCGTGATCGCAGACCGGCCAATGTCGAACCCACCCTTGCGGAAGAAGCTGTGGCTCGCCGTCGCTCGCAAGGTGATTTCCCAATCGAACGGCATCAAGACGGCCATCGAATTTCTAAAGCGGTGCGACCTACTCAAGATCGAGGATCTCATCCCCTTCTTTCCCGATTTCGTCGTCATCGACGATTTCAAGGAAGAGATTTGCACCGCGCTAGAGGACTACAGTCGCAACATTGACGGGCTGAAGAAGGAGATGGACGAGTCTTCCCAGACGGCAACGAACATCAAGGTCGACATTGCCGCGCTGGATCACCGATATGCCATTGTCGAACCGGGGGAGAAGTGCTACGTATGCGGCTTGCCACTGCTCAGCCGGCAGTTCTTCGTCTTCCCATGCCAGCATTCCTTCCACTCAGACTGTCTGGGCAAGAGAGTGTTGGAACAGGCCGGTGTAGGTACGAGCAAGAGAATCCGGGAGCTTCAGGTGCAAATCAGTAAGGGTTTGGTCAACGGAGCGAAGAGGGAGGCCATGATTACCGAGTTGGACTCGCTGGTGGCATCGGCATGGTAAGCGGTCCCTCGCTCTGCTACGCGAGTCGTCTGTGCTAACTACTTGCAGCATTCTTTGCAGCGAATTTGCCATCAAGAGGATCAATGAGCCGTTTGTCACGCCGCAGGATAACCTTAACGAGTGGAAGATTTAAGAAACACGGGAGAAGGGAAGAGGGAGGATGCCTGGTTAGACGCATACACCATCTATTTGTACACGTTACGGTACCCTCGCATGAGCAGGCGTATATGCCTAAAAGGCTGCAATACCCGGCGTTTTATTTAATGGCTTGACCGAACCCCCTCCCCTCCCGCGCGGCGTCGTCGTCATGTGTGGTACTTACCAGGCTCCCGCTGGTCTGATGCCGAATCTTTGGCTCAGCACAACCCAGGCGCCGACGACGAGCAGTTTCCTGAATGCCACAGGGTCGCTGTCCGCGCCAAACGCAGACCGGAGCGACGAGGAGACGACGTCGTAGTCGACGAAGCCCAGCTGGTCGACCGCTTCCTTAGTTAGCAGATCCTGGAACATGGATTGCATGGGCCCGCCTACGGGCCACTTTGACGGGGCAGAGTAAGGGTGCTTCTTGCGGTGGTATATCTCGTCCGTGATGAAGGGCCGTCCGGCGTCCCGTAAAATCTTCTTGTCGATCAGACGGTCTCGGGCGGCGGCCATGTTGTTCCAGAACAGGCTCTCTGCTCCTTGTCCTCTCGTCGCGCGCCCGTCGTCATCTCCTTCTTCGGGGTGGCGGTAGCTCATCTTGACACTGGGCGGGAGCCCGTTGACGTATTCGGCGAGCTCGTGGTCAAGGAACGGAAGGCGCGCCTCGATGCTGTGTGCCATCTCGGACCGGTCGCCCAAGCATGTAAGAACCATGTTGGCCATGGAGGTCTTGAGGTAGAGGTACAGAGCCGAGTGGAGCGCGTGCCAGCGCGTGAGCATGTTTTGGCGCGCGTCGGCAGGCAGGGCGTCGACCATCGCGGCGTAGGCGTCTAGGCCGTCGCTGGCGGTCGCCCGGCGCACCCAGGAGGCGAAGACGTCCTTGGAGGGGTGCGAGCGTAGCTGAGCCCAGAAGGAGTCGAGGCCCGCAAGGGGCCAGAAGTCCGGGTTGCCGTCGTCGAGGGCGGGGTGGTCGAACATGCCGACGATGTTGAACATGGTCCGCAGCTGGGCCTCGGCGGTCTCGAGGAATGCGGTACGGAAGACGGCGTCGGTGTCGAGCGGAGACGAGGGAAATGCGGCGTCGGGCTCGCGGAGGAGATCTGAGACGAGGAAGGGGTAGCCGGCGAAGTGTTCGTCGGCACCTTCGCCAGTGAGGACGACGGGGATACCCCGAAGGCGCGGCAGCTCCGACAAGGCGTGCTTCCCGACGCTGTTGAGATTGTAGTGATGGTGCTCGGTGTGGTAGACCGAGTCGGCGAAGTGGCGCGCAAGTTCGGCCTCGTCCATGGCCTTTTCCACGATGGCCACATCGAGCCACTTGGCGGTGCGCTCCGCGATGTCTGTCGATTCGTGATAACCGTGTCAGGAATGTGGTGAGACGAAGATTGAACACGTGACGCCAGCGGACACGCCAGCAGATCAGATGACTGGAAGACGTACCGTACTCGTTGTAGGCCGAGTCCGAGGTGAAGGAGATGCTGAAGCAGGTGATCTGGTCCTCGGCGCCCCGGCTCCCCAGCTTAATGCCTCTCTCCCGTACGAGCTGGGTCGTGATGCCGGCCACGATGGAGGAGTCGATGCCACCCGAGAGGTAGATGCCGATGGGCACGTCGGCCTGGAGGCGCAGACGGACGGCTTCCACGAGTCGGTCGCGGACGCCCTGCGTCATCTCTTCGAGCGTGCGCGTCTCCTGGACTGACTAGATGGGAAGTTTCTCAGTCATCCGACTCTCTCACACACATGTACAGAGATAGTCTCTCTCTCATTGTTTCTCATATGTCCTTCCATGCGTTGGACTGGACCTCATTGGGAAGCGTCTTACTTTGTCGCCGTAGTTGGCATCCCAATAACGAAGCTGCTTGACACTCCCATCCCGCGCGAACCGCATCCAGTGCCCGGGCAAGACCTTTTTCACCCCCTTGAACAGCGTACCCTCGCCCTGCATCGCTGCGCCGCTGGCGATGGCGGCGACGTCCCACTCGGGCCGCCATCCCATTGGCAAGAACGCCTTGATCTCAGACGCCACGAGGATCCGGGCCAGGGCGCTGTCATCGTCGTCGTCGTCGTCGTCGTCGTCGTCGTCATTGTCATCGTTGTTGATGCGGGTCCAGAACAGCGGCTTGATGCCGAACCGGTCCCTCGCGGCGATCACGTCCCCGGACCGCTCGTCGTGCAGGACGAAGGCGAACTCGCCGCGCAGGTGGTCGAGGAAGCCGGGCGCGCCGTGGTGCCGGTACAGCGCGAGGACTACCTCGCTATCACTACGACCGGAGAAGTCGTAGCCGTGCTCGGCAGCGCAGCGGGCGCGGATGGCGTCGTGGTCGTAGATCTCGCCGTTGACGGCGGCGTGGAGCTGGCCGTCTTTGCTGTGGAGCGGTTGCAGGCCAGCCGGGGAAAGGTCTATGATGGAGAGGCGGGCGTGGCCGAGGCCTAGGATTCCATGTTAGTGATCTTATGAGATTGGGGAAGGGGGTGAGAGGGTGAGCGTGCCGATGGTAGAGTCCGGGCTGATCCAGGTGCCGGTGGCATCGGGTCCGCGGTGGCGGAGGAGGGATAGGCTCTGCATCAGTTTATCGTGGACATCGGCTCGCCTCCTGGAGGGATCGGTCCCCCGGGGGCCGGATTGAATGATGGCCGTGATGCCGCACATTTTGCGATTATGACCCGGTCTCGAGTGATACGCGGCGAGCGTAGTCTGTTGGACGACCCAATATCATGTATCATCTATGTATGCCTCTGTAGACGCTTTCGATCTTGAAGAACGGAAATAGGACCAAAATGGAAGATGAGACCTCAAGGGCATGCTTCCTATGTTTGTCGTTTTTCCTATGTCTCCTCTGATGTCATCTGAACCCCGCGATGGGCTCTGCCATCCGCAGCCACCAGCTTCCGAGTTTGATTCCGAACTCAATTCTCAAGATGCGCTCGACGGGGTCATTGGAGGTCAGAGTTTCAGGCCAAATGGATTTTTAGGTTTCGGCAGCTGTTGCGGACAGTTTCGCCCAGCATTACTTTCGTTTTCTGTTCGCCGCCTCTGTCATGGACTGCCTGGCCTCGACTGCTCGGACTGATAAGGGCAGCGGCTCACATTCCCTCGTCTGTAGGAACGCCTGGCTCAAGCCACTTTGACTGTTGGACAGCAAGACTCTCTGACAGCATTTTCAACGAAGTTGCTAGCAAATGACGCGCTACATAGGTTTAGGTTGGTGCTACAACTTCCCTGCTTTGGAACAATGAGGGCAAGGCTTTCCTAACAGGTATATGTTTGGAATTGTTGACGATAACTACATGAACATCCTACTATCTATTTCAAATAATTAAAAAAGTCGATTTACCGTATCCCGTGGGACGGCTAAAACTAGCCCAGTCGACCCTAGTCTTCCTCGGTCGGGCGACGAAGCACATCACGCGACATGTGCCTCGACAATAATCGTATCGGTCGCCCTCTCGCTCGTCATGTAGATCCCGAGCACAACGCAGAATCCGGCGATCCTGGGGAAGGTGGAAGCGTCCACGACTCTCAGGCCGTTGACGCCGCGGACCTTGAAGTTGGAGTCCAAGACGGCGTGGGGATTGTCGTCGGCACCGATGGGCGCGGTGCAGCTGGCGTGGTGGCCCCTGGCCTCGTCCTTGGCGAACTGCTTCATCTTAGCCTCGGATGAGACCTGCTTGGGCGGCCAGATGCGCTCAAAGACACCGTCGAGCGGGGTGAGGTTCTCAAACGCCTCGATGCCGTATCCCATGCCCTCGTATACGGCCTGCAGGTCCTCCTCGCCGCTGACGCCCTCGTAGAAGCTATGTAAGGCGCCTTGCCATATGGGTGACCATTGGCCTCACCCTGGCATACGCGGTCGCTTTCTTCTTTGCGACATTCTTCCAGTGCTGGCACATTCAACCATGCCTGGTTGCAGCTGGAAAAGGACCACCTGGGCCGCTGCAACAACATCCACCTGTGCAAGGCTGGCTGAGCGCAGCCTTCAACATCGTGCTGGACATCATCATCCTCGCGCTCTCGGTGCACCAGCTTTACCAGCTGCAGATGCCGTCGAAAATGAAGCTCATAGTCATGATCGTGTTCTCCATAGGCATCTTGTGTGTGCCTGCCGCTCCTTGTCCCCTTTCCGATCGGGTGCTGTGAGACTGACAGGACTTTCCAGCGTCACGCTCGCCAGCATCATCCACCTCCGCACCCTCGTCGTCTTTGTCAACTCCACCAATATCACCTGCGACTACGCGGACGCCGCGTACTGGAGCACCATCGAGCTCTGCGCGGGAATCATCACAGCCTCACTGCCCGCCGTGTACGAGTTCTTGTCAGGCCTCTTCGCCAGGAGCCCTGCGTGGTCGATGCTTGAGTCCAAGTTGTCCGGCGCGTCTTCCAGCTCCGGGATCGGCAACTCGAACTCGGCGGTGGCCACCTGCTCGGGCGGCCTCGCTCGTCGGCTCACCCCGAAGCGGTCTGAAGCCGAGTTTGTGCTCCTGACGGATGTCAAGAGTGGCAAGAGTCAGATGTGGATTCAGCAAATGTGTAGACGGAGCACAGCAGCGTCTAAATCATCAACATATAATCCTCAACAATGCTGTTGCGCCCCTCATCAAACATAATCCCTTGGTAGCTTGGTCCAGTATTGCTAGATGCGTATTATATAGCTAGCCTTTACCAGTCTTTCAGGTGCGCCTAGGATGTTACTGAGTGCTGACGAATATGTGAGTTGACGCCAAAGACCGCTCTGTTCGCATTCACTCAATGGTGAGCAATGACCGGTGTTCTGAACCGGGAAGAGAATGACACTGAGGAGGGGCTGCGGTGTGAAGATACCAAGGTTGAACAGAGTATATGCACTGCATGACTATGTGTTTCGCATCTAACCACGCCAAGATTTTGTATCGCCTAGAGAGAGAGAGAGAGAGAGAGAGAGAGAGAGAGCCCTGTACTACCAACCGTGTCTATCAACCCATGACTCATTTCAGGTATTTTCTCTCTCAGTAGTATTGGGAGGGAGGTACTCCACGGCCATAACTCCAAGTGCCGTGTGACATATTTCAAAGTGCCCATTAAAATAACACATCATTCAAGTAATCCAATCGCCATGTTACAACCCTCAAGAAGTCGCCTTACAGGCGGCATAACTGTCAAAGCCCGACGCCTGATGCCACGTCGTCAGGTGCTCGATGAGAGTGGGGTCAATATCACGGTTGGCCTTGATGAAGATGGTCTCGTAGGGGTGGACGTTTGTGCCAAAGTACCTGCCGTTCCAAAGGACGTCGCCGTTCTCCGACGTGTCGCACTCCTCGATGTAGTTCTTCGACTTTTGAAAGGCTGTCATCATGACGTCGACCTTGTAGCCCTGCTTCAGGAAGGCGTCTGTGGAGCCGATCTCGGCGTGGACGGCGTGATTCCAGCCGTCGTAGCAGCCGCTCATGCCTACGGGGTCGTCCTCGGTACCAAACTGGTCTTCTATAGAAGAGCCCGGAGGCGGATTGAGGAGCAGTTCGATGCCGACTATGTCGGTGGCCCAGATCATCGACTGGACGTGGAACCGGGGCCAGCAGTTGGCCGTCATACCGACGAGCTTTGTCTCTCGGGTCAGCACGCGGTCAAAACGGATGAGTTGGCAGGCCATGTCGGTCTCACCTTGACCTCGTCCGTGACACGTCCAAGGTACATGTCGCTCCAGCAGGACTGGGCCCAGTGGGGGAGAAAGGGCCCACGGATGCTCGCGTTCAGTGTGATGAAGCGCTTGTACTTCTTATACAAGTCGTCCTTGCGGAGGACCTCGCCGTAAGCACCCAGGTCGAAGCAGGAGTTGTCACGGCTGATGACCTTGATGTTCTTCTTATCCGGGATGACACTGCTGATGTCGGTCTCACCGTTCAGGATGAAGATGAAATCGGCAGCATCGTGGAGGCCCTGGTTAACGAAGAACTTGAGGTTCTCGCGGGCGGCATTGGACTCGGCGAAGGCGTAGAGGATCAGGGGCCTGTCGTGGCCTTTGGAGGACGATGCCGAGGGCGCGTGCGGCTTGCTCGACGCCAGGGCCGACTTGTTCTTGTCCTTGTCCTTGTTCTTGCCTCCACTCTTGCTCTTGGTCGAATCTGGGCTTGTAGTCTGCGGTGCTTCCTTGTCAGCCGTTTTGTCGGCCTCGTGCGCTGTGTTGCCCCCGGCGGTCTCGTGCGACAACGGCGGCGCAAGCGAAAACTTCGGCGATTCTTTCGGGAGGGAGGTGTCTAGGGCCGGCCTCAACTTGTCTGGCTGGCCCGGCTGCTCCCCAGCTTGTTCGGGCGTCTGGCGAGGGTGAGAGTTAGAGGAGAACAACGGTGGCCGAGGGCGACGGGAGACTTACCATGTGTATCGTTCTTGTCGATGTTGTCGGGGTAAAGGTCGATATCGTCCACAGGAAGAAGAGAAAGACGACAAGGCCGACGAAGATCTGCTTGTTTATGGGGAAGGTCGAGGCCATTGTATAGGGCGTGTTGCTCGACCTTGGTCGACGCGCTGGCTGGATTGTCAAGACTGTCGGAGCTGGAAGGCCGCGCAATAGGTAGGCCAAACAACAGGCGCTACAAAGGTCACAGAGAGGCAGTCGAGACGGATGATATAACGGCAACAGGCATGTCCTTAAATCGCCGTATCCATGGCTAAGGACAGTGGCAGCTGAAGAGAGACTGATTGCAGAAAGGTAGCCGTGCGGCTGTAGGTGGGAAAGTTGCTGTTCCCATGTCGGAGATGAGTTGCAAACAGAACAAGGGTTCCATGTCCACAGACAAAGAGAAAGACAAAGGAAGAAAGAGATGGGGTAGCTTACGCCACCTAGGTACAGCTAGGCAAGGGGGGAGGGGGGTGTCAGACTCAAAGACATTATCAAATCAGCCTGCCGTGAACATACAGTATCTGAGTGGTGCGTTGGTGAATTGATAAGAGTCTCATCAAGTTAGTGATCTGGTGACACAATGGAGGAGGGCCTAACAGCTGTTAAATGGAGACGAACGTCACGACGGAACGGGACGTGGGCGCTTTGGCGCCCTGCGGGTTGCGTAACTGCTCCAGGAAATAGATATTGCCCCCCCTCCCCACTCTGCACGGATACCTACCTAGGTACAGCAACAAGAGGGGACACAACATGCAGTCATGAAATGAAACCATAGACATGAGGTGACTACTGTTGGGAACGGAAGAGGCTGGATGGAGCTGACCCTTGACAACTGAAGCCAGCCACAGGACGCCTCCTTGCTTTTGGCATGGTTTTGTTGCAATTTTCTCTCAATTGTGTCGCTACTTCTCTCTCCCCTTGCATGAGCCTGCTCCATCCTTTGCATTAGTGCCAGCCTCCGAGGCAATAGTAGCGTATTATCATCGGTGTGGCCCGACCTGGAATGGCCGGCCGGCCGTCTCGCACCGCGCCGGCATCGCAATCGGAGCGGAGCCGGCAGTGCGTCCCGCTGAGGCATGTCATGATACACGGTGCCGGCTAATCAGACCGAGGGTTGGTGTCCACTCACTGGCGAGAGGGATGATGTGGGTGTTTATCGACCGATGGCAATGTAGGCATCTTCTTCGTCCTCCGCGGCCGAGGCTCTCGTTGCAGAAGCCCAGCCAACCAAACCCGGCCGGAATGCCTTATCTGGGAATGGAGTCGGGGGCGGCATCTCGAGCGGGGGTTGCATCAATCAAGTGGAGGCCCGACTGCGATCTCACTCACCATCCATCCCGCTTGAGCTGGTCATGTCATCCAAGAGTCGATGCCAGGTGCAGGCGCCGTGATGAGGAGAACTTGCCAACTCCAAACGAAAGTCCGCTGGACACCGAAAAACACGTCCTGCCAATTGAGCACAGACGACGCGCAACCGCTTCATTGATTGAGACGACGAACCTGACCCAACATGGCTACCGTCACCATCCAGCCGCCGCTATCGCGAAGAGGCCACGGCCCTGGTCTGCTCATCCTGGTCGAGCAGGGCATCGACCTCTCCAAGCACGACACCATCTTGGACCCCCCTCCGGCTCAGAAATGGGCCGAGGAAGGCTATGCCGTTGCCCAAATCATCATCACGCCCGGAGTTAGTGACGTCGCGAACCGCGTCTCCGCGGCCATCAAGAGCCTCCGAGACCTAGACAGTTGCGACGACAAGGAAAAGTTCGGCGTCATTGGTAAGCAGTTCGACCGGCCGGACCGGCCATTTGTTTACATCTCTTCCGAGCTCGGGGCATAATGGCGTAATACTTGATAATGATGATGATGATGCCCCTTCTGACGCCGCTCGAAAGTACACCTCGCCGCCGCTTCTCAGCAAGTCGCGGATGCTCTCGAGAGCCACCCCGAGATCAAGGCCGTCGTCTTCTTCAACTTTGCGCAAGCCCTCGCCATCCCCACCCTCTCCCACGTCCCCGGAACCCAGGCCGGGGCGCTCAAGACGACGACGACGGGCTCTGCCGCCGCCAAGTCGTACTCGTACCCCGCCGCCCGAGATTTCTTTGTCGTCCCTGGACACCCCCACTTCGACGCCAACGCCGCCGGGCTCGCCCACACCCGCACGCTGACGTTCCTAAAACCCGTCCTCGGCGGGCCCTACTTCGACCTCGAGGCCGTCTGGGAGGAGCACACCCTTTTCGAGTTCGGCGAGCGGGACGTCGACAAGACCATGGCCACCATGGTCGAGCAGCCCTACGTTGGTCGTGATTCCACCCCGCCCGAGAAATGTCTTTGACGGTTGACAACAGGTCAACCATATACCCACGCTGACGGGCGGCGTAGGCCGCGGCCGTCTGACCAACTTCTACAGAGACCACTTCGTCTTCAACAATCCCGATGACACCGAGCTCCAGCTGGTCAGCCGCACCGTGGGCATCGATCGAGTCATTGACGAGTTCATCTTCAAGTGCACCCACGACAAAGTCATAGACTGGCTGTAAGCGACCCAACCAACACCTCCCCCCCTCCTCCCCCAAGAAAAATGAAAAAGAAACCTTGGCCCTAATGTTACCGCAGACTTCCTGGTGTGCCGCCGACGGGGAAGCATCTCTCGATCCCGTTTACGAGCGTCGTGAACGTCCGGGGTGATCACCTTCACCACGAGCATATTGCCTGGGACCAGGCCACCGCGCTGCGCCAACTGGGCCTGCTGCCAGACTACCTGCCGTTCCCCTACCAGATTAACGGCAGCAACCCGGCGAGTGGTAAGAGGTTCGAGTTCAGACTGCCCGTGGCTGGCGTTGAAGCAGCCCATAAGCTGGTGGATGAGAGTGCCGTCGAGTCGAATGCCATGTTTGAGTACGCAGCGAGAGAGGTTGATGAGTAGGTAGCGAAAGTGCGATGGCTTACCAGACCCAAATAAAGTACACACGCTATCAGTGGCCGAGCTACAAGAAGAATAAAAAAGGGCTTTGGAAATCAAGGAGAAAATCAAATAAAGGGAGCAGCCAAAATCCCAAGCTTGCCGAGATACGTTGAGAATGCCTGCCGATGCTGACGTTGGCTGCTGTACTAGATTCGATTATTTTCCGCCCTTGTCATGGGAATATATACTACTGGTACTCGTTACACACTAAACAGACGTGGTCTTCAGACCTGGTTGGCGCCCATGTGCGAGGAACCGCTCCGCGACGAAGACTCGTCGTACTTGACGTCCTGCCGTGCCCGGTTCTCGCTCCAGCAGACCTCCTGATCGACCTTGATGCGTATGCCGCCCTTGAGCGTGAGGTCGTCACCCGAGTCCGGCTCGGGAGCGGCCTTAGTGGCCGCATCATCCGCTCGCATCGTGATGTTGGTTGTTATGCCGAACTTCCTGTCCTCCGTTCCCAGCCGCTGGAACCCCTTGTCGGTCGACTTGCCGCCGGTGCCTCCGATTGTCAAGAGCTCCGTCGGCCCACGGCTCCCTGCCTTGGAGCGGCCGCCGCTCTGGCCGCCCGAAAGGTTGTACTTGGTCGCTATGCTACCGAACTGCGTCGATATTTTTACCATGAGCGGGCGGAGCGTCGGCAGGCATGCGCTAATGACGCCGCACGCGCATTCGACAACGCACCACGTGCACGCGGTGGCGAGCGTCCCTGTTGATGGCAATAATGTGGTCAGCGTCGGCGCTCTGCGGTCCGGTTCGTTGGCCACGCGGGCGGCAAAGAATAACAAGAGACTTACACGTCGTGTCAGCAATTTGAAATTGCATGAGCGTTGTAAAGCGGTAAATGCTCGCAAACAGAACGCTGTTTGTACACGTCAGTATAGAGACACAACACAGCAAAATGCACGCCCTCTGGGTCATCACTCACAATCCGCCCAGGAGGAACATGAAGCACAACGACAGCCTCTGCGCCAACGTCACCTGCAACTTCCACACTTGGCCGATGGGCAGGCAGAGGATGGCGACATCGGTCAGAATGTTAGGGATGGCGTTGCCGATGAACGAGGCCTTGAGGTCGATGCAGGTGCCGTCGATCCACGGCATGTATGCCTTGGCGACGGGCGTGCACTGGAAGATGCACACGAAGACGATGGCGATGCACCAGGCGATGGTGATGCCGCCGAGCGTCATGGCCGCTATCTTGAAGTTGCGCGACGGGAAGATGCGGCAGTACATCAGCAGCAAAGAGATCTTGATGAACATGACCGCCGTGACGTATATGCACTCGAACGCCAGCAGCAGCTTCAGGAACTGCACTTGCATCTCTTGCGGGAGGGTGGCGGCGTGCCGGCCGAGACCCTGTGCTACCACTGCGGTCCATGTCAGTTTTTGGTGGAATAATTCACCCGTTGCGCTGTGGCGTGCTTACTCGCATAGTTGATGGCTCCGGCCATAAATGTGACGGCCTAGGCAACGAAATAAACTATCGTGTTAGTCTCGCTCCAGGCTTCGCTTCGCTTCGTAACCCAAGGCGGGATAGAAGAGGAGGCATCATACCAAGCCGACTACCATGAACCAGTCATCGAGGCCATACTTGAATCCGACCGACCAACGCGCCCAGAACCGGAGGGCCACGAAAATAGTGGCGAGAACGAGGAGCACCGTTGTCGTCGTCGTCTGTTCCGGCCCTTTGTCCGCCAGAGGATCCTGAAGACCCGACGTGTCGGCCATTGGGGCTGAAGGTAGAAAGAATGTGTAAACGTGGACGACCGGCCTAGTTCCAATATTTCCCTTGTCAGTTCCAATAAAGAAAGAATAAATATAAAGGAGCACGTCAGCTCCGTCGATATACGAGAGAAAAGGAAAAAAGAGGGCTCGAGCAGGACCAAATGGGACTTTAGGGGGGGGCGGGTTGCGCAACCCGGGGGTCCTTATACAAAGTGCCCATCGACATCCTGCGTAGCAAAGAACTCATAAGGAGGAGGATAAATACCGACTGACTCGGCAATGGAGGGGCGACACCACACTGGGCCTGCCAGACTGCCAACTGGATCATTCTCGATCGGGAACATTATTCGAAAAAAAGGGGGGGCCGCGACGCCGAAGTAGCTGTGTTAGAGGATCCAGAGTCGCGCCTCGATATAACGGCCCCAAGTCCACTCCGCCCTGGTCCCTACACAGTGGCACCCGTCACGACGTTATGATCTGTGCTCTGTGCTCGACGTCTGATCGCGGCCGGGTTTGTTCACGGGGCCGGAGTTGAGAAGAAAGGTGCCCCATTTGCAATACAACGTCGTTGTCGACCGCGGTCCCTCCCACCACCATCAACCCATCAACCATCCCCCTCGATCGAGCAGCAATAGTCCACCCGTTCTTCGGTCGTACGTCCTCCTCTTGGAAAAAGGGGGCCAGGTCATGAGGAATACGGGGGCCGCTACGGTGATATTGACATGGGCGTAATTGAGGCCGCGGAATTGACGGTGGTCTTCGGGCGAGGTTCACGGCAGTAGGGATCGATACCAGAGATTTTTAATCATGTTAAAATGGTTATGGTCGTCTCTTCCTCTCCCGTCTTATTTTCCTCGCAACTCTCTCCAGTTCTTCTCATCATCTTAATAGTTTCCTGTCGCCTCAGCTGTCAAGCCTCTCTGGGTAATCGCCCTATCTTTAATACGCCTCCGGCATCCCACCTCCTTGCTCGCCGTTGGATCCCAAGTCTCAACGGCCACTCTGTGCGAGGGAACGTCCCCCTTTTAATACTCCGTACCGCGAACCACCTGAACCTTACCCACCCATTGATCGGCAGTCTCACCCCCTTAACAGACTTTCCAACATGTTCTCCAAGATCGTCGGTCTCCTTTACTCGGCCCTTGCGGTCAGCGCGGCCACCCTGCCTACCGTGGTCTTCACCCCAGGCGCCTGGCACGGCCCGCAGTCGTTCGACCTTGTTCGCGCCGGGCTGACCCTCAAGGGCTACGAGTCCGAGGCTATCACGCTGCCCTCGGTCGGCGCGGAGCCCGCCACCGTCGGCCTCGAGGAGGACGCCGCCGTGCTGCGGTCCACCATCGAGACCCTCGCCGACGCCGGCAAAGAGGTCGTCGTCGTCGTCCACTCGTACGGCGGCATGGTTGGCGCCAACGCCGTCGAGGGACTAGGGTACTTGCAGCGCGCCGCCAACGGCCAGGCCGGCGGCATCATCATGCTTATGTACCTGAGCGCTTTTGCTGCGCCCAACGCGACCAGTTTGCTGGATATGCTGAGCGGAGAGTATCTGCCTTGGATGAGAGCCGATGTAAGTTTTGTCACAAACTACCCTTCATGTCCTGACCCCAACCCCCTGGTCTGGCACACGACCCCATCAGGAGATCCAACCGCCTAACGATAAACAACATAATATCGAACAGAACCAACCCGCTGACACACATAACTCATAGGGCGACAAGGTCTACGCCGACACGCCGGAGACGATCTTCTATGCCGACGTCGACCCGATCCTCCGGGCCAAGGCGATCGCAGAGCTCAGCTGGCAGTCGGCTCGCGTCTTCTCCGACCCGGCGACATACGAGCCCTGGAACGACGGCATCGAGGTCATGTACTTTCACTGCGAGCAGGACCAGGCCATACCCCTGGCCACGCAGGAGGCCATGGCCGCGCAGTTCCCCGCAGGGTACACGACCTTCTACGCCAACTCGTCGCACTCACCCTTCTTGTCTCACCCGGACCTGGTCGTTGAGGGCGTCGAGCTCGCCGTCAAGGTCGGTCAGGAGAAGATTGCTGTGTAATGGGTGTTGGCAAGAGGGAGATACGACGGCGTTTCGTCACTTGACGGTCGTCCAGGCGAGAGGAGTTGGACGGATTCAGCAGAATAATCCAATGGAGATCGACCGCTACGTATCAAGAGAACAATCAAGAGGAGCAATCAAGAATAACGATGCTTACCGTGATTCCACACCAAGGCGAGAGATGCCTCTGTATTGTCCGAGGGTCAAGCTTTCAACGGCCCCCTTGATGAAAATTAATCCGGATGCGCGGAAGTTGACCGCAGACAAATCCCCGTCCGCATAGTAATAGCCGTAGTGGACGTGTGTATGAAAGTACCGGGGTCTCCGATTACCTAGGTAGTATTGCAAATGCAACGCGGCAGAAAACCTAGCGTTTAATTGGCCTGCCGGGAGTCGTCTGACATACTACCGGGCGGAACAGAGATAACAATCCGAAGGAGGACAGCTCCTCATTAAGCCGGCACGAGACAGAATGCTTTCGGCGTCGTAATCAATGGCTGATATGCTACCACTGGTGGCGGAATCGGTGCAGGTACCCTCCTCGGCGGGACCGCACAATGCGCAGGCCACCCACGTGCTATAGACTATCTGTCGCCCGCTCAAATGAGACATTAGGAGTCTGTGAGGAAGGAAAAAGAAGACTGTGCAGCCCGCGGACCGACTGCCATTCGGGCCTGTATCTCAGAACCCTTGGTCTGCTCGGAGAATGTCCCCAGTGAGAGAGGGTCTTGAGAGATGCTCTTGAAGTGGGTTCTGGAGGACATGGGGGGTTGCAAAAGAAGTGGGACGTTCCAAGTCAACTTTTCATTTGGAAAAGTTTTGCAACCGTGGGGAGCCAGAGGCCTTTACGCATGGGTTCGTTCTCAACCTCGAAAATGGCTGATGGATGGATGGATGTACGGATGTAGTTGAAGTAAAGTATTAATGCCCGTCCGGTTGGAGTGTGTCGGTAGTTGAAAGGCGATCTTGGCTCGGCGCATGGGGGAGGGTTAACCTGTTTAATGCCGAAATAGCGTAGAAAAAGAAATGTTCGCCGACTGTGTGTGTGTGTTTGCTACGGTTTGTGCGTGTGGCGCCGGAGGATTGTCCTAAGCATCGCTGCAACCGATTTCAAACAATGTTCCATGCCTTCCTCTTTCGCTCCCTTTCCCCCTTGGTGGTCTCCATATTCCTTCCCTTTCCGGAGGGGACCGGGCCCGCCCCGGCCAGCATGGGATCGTCTCCATTTATCAGCCAGCAATCAATGTGACTGATGGCCGACGGGGCCCGGGACAATAGACGGTGCGATCGGGCTCGGCAGGTGCCAATTAAGCTGCAATGCGTGCCGTATCGTCCGTGCTCTCGGCCACCATCCGGCTCGTTGTATTAGAAGGAATGTTCTGTTCAACTCTAGCGCAAGTCGGACAGAACGACCACGGCCCATGCTCCGCCGTTGTGTAGTCTCGATTTCCAATCCTTCACCGTCGCCTCTCAAAACCCCATTTACAGCCGCCGTCGAGGCCCGCATAGGCTATGTCTAGCGCTGCTGGACCCCAGCGAGGGCACATGGCCATCGGAGTTTACACTATTTTGGTGCCCTGTAACCGTCCTGTCAATAGGAATTTAAAATTTGACAGGATGATCGCGTTTCACCGCAAGGGGGCCGGTCCTGCGTTGCTCCTTAGTTGGGCCTTGGCCCTGCCCCCCGCCTTCCCCCAAGTTCCACGAGCGGCTTGTTCTGCAGATTGTAGCGATCAGATTCGACTTGTTGAGCGGATTTTTACCTTGCAAATTACTATCGCAAGAACAACACCCTGGTATCCGCGGTATCGACAACGTATATCCTTCACATTGATCGAGCCTCGGGCGCGTTTTCCACATGGGCAATGGTTGTGAACGAGAGCGAAAGCAACTGACGACCTGTCCATATCCATATGATCGGTTTCAATGCAGGCGAATGGTTTGACGGTCGAGGGCTACAGGCACTGTTCAGAAGCTGTTTGGATTGAGAAGCGGCCCTCGGCACCTAGCTCCCGTCCCTCGCCGGCTCATCCGCAGCATGGAATTTTCCGTCGCTGCTCCCCTCAATGCCGCAGGGCTGTTGACTCCCGAGACAGTCTACATGACGCAGCGACCGAAACGGGTGTCATTGGGAGTGTGCACTAAGGTACGTGTCCACGGCTGTCCCTTTTAATGTCGTGCAGGTATACGATATAGAGAAGAAAAAAACCAGCGGAAAGTACAGTATAACTGCTACGACCAGCATGGAAAACAGTGTATGGCTTATGTGGTAATGAGAAGTGCAGTATCTGTATCGTGAAAGCTTCCAAGACCATAACCATCTTATTGGCCAACTTTGCTTTGACCTCCAAGATATCGGATATGCCATTTTCATTATAACACGGATGCAGCACACTGTGAATGAATTGGGAGTGTGTACGAATGCTGCGCTTCCCGAACATATCGGGGACCAGGGGAATAGCCCTCGCCCCCACCTGCACGAACGATGATCTCCATTTCCATAATCGCCGAAGAGCCGCTCACGAGTCACGACTCGCAGGACCGGCGAGGATGGCAAGGCTCGCTTGGCACCACGCGCTCGCTCTCGCTTGATCAACTCCGGGGAAACGCAGAAGGACATGTAACGATGGCCATGCCCGAATTGGGGCTTCGAGGAAATGGCAACTTGCGGGCGCTGCGGATGGTTCACCACCGGGCGAGGTAGCGTTTGGTCGAAGGCTTCCCGATGCAAAGAAGGAGGCCGCAGGGAAACCACAACAACTGGAGGTGAAACGTTGTCATGAGATCATCAGCCCATGCTCCGTCCAACTGTACGAGGATCATCAGACCCAGCTGTCAAGAAGCCGGATGGCCCCAGCAATCATGATAGTCACAAATCTTTTTTACAGTTCGCACGAGACAAGATACCGTCCGACTTTGACTAACACGAGGCTCATTATTCTCCATCTTTGGTGTCGTTTCTCATCGAGATATTACTATACACTCTTTCTTCATGCCCTAGGACACCGTTATAATGCCACAGAAAAAAAGAAGATTCTGCACCCTCTCTTCCTTTCGCCAGCCCATGCGTAATATAAGAGAGAAGTCCAGCCACGTCCATGCCTTGTCGGGTCCTTCCAGCGGCCGCTCGCACGTGCAAAAGACAATCGTCTGCCTTTTTCCGGTATATAAGGCCCGCCCGGTCAAGTACCGACGGGTTAAAAAAGTTCGTCAGGGAAATAGGTAGGTACAAAAAGGACCGTGCTACGCTCCAATGGCGCAGCGACAGCCCGGAAAGAATCGAAGGGGTATCGGATGCGTGACGCCGCATCATGTGATGGGAGTCAGGAAGGGACTGAGCATCAACTCGTCCGCACTTGGGCGCAGGTTGTGGTCCATCTCGAACGTCTGGGCAAGAAATGTCTTTGCTTCGTCGGATGCGTGATCCGGGATCGTGGGCGCGGCTTTGCCACCGCCAATCTTAAAGATGGCTTGCAGCTGACTGCAGTCGGGGTAAGGGTGGGTGCCCGTCATCATCTCGACGACCAGGCATCCCAACGACCAAATGTCGGCCTTGCGGGTGTAGGAAGTCTGCTTGACGACTTCGGGGGCCATCCAGAACACGGACCCCTGTAGTGAAGGGCGGTGCTTGTTGTTGTTCGCCCCCGAGAGTATGTTGGTGGCCTCGAGCTTCTTGGAAATCCCGAAATCGGAAATCTTGATGGTGCCCTTGTTGTCGACAAGGATGTTGGCGCCCTTGATGTCTCTGTGGATGATTTCGCGGTCGTGCAGATACGATAGACCCGTGAGGATCTGGCGTACGAAGCTGCGGACGAGGGGCTCGGGCAGGGCACCGTATGAGTTGAGCATGGTTTGCACCGAGCCACCGGGGACGTACTCGAGGAAAATGTTGAGGTACTCGGACGACGAGCTGCAACCGAGATACTGAACAATATTCGGGTGTCGGAGGTCGCGAAGCAGACTGATTTCCCGCTTAAGGGCCTCAATCATGCTCTTCTTGCGCGCATCGTTCTGGCTGTTGGCACCTGGCGCCGGCGCCTCGACCTGCTTGACCGCCAAAAGCTCACCGGTGACGGCGTGCAGTGCTAAATAGACGCAGCCAAACGAGCCCTGGCCGATCATGGCTCCCTTCATCCACTTGTCGTCGGACCAAGACTCTCCCGCGAGAAAGCTCTCGAGCTCCTCGTCGGCATCCTCGCCATCCTCGTTCAGTGCCTGCGTAAGATCCTTGAGAGACCCCGACCCGGTGGAGCCGTCGGCATCAAAATAACTACGTCGAGTGATGTTGCCTTCCGGGTCGGTAACGCTCAGAGCGGCCGCACTAGCGCCGTCGGAGCTGTCGGCAAACGACACGTACGACTTGCGGTTCGGCTCCACGGGCGATTCCTCCTGCAACGTGCCAAGTACCGAAGAGGCGACGGAATCACGGAAATGGGCCACACGTAGACCAGAACGAGCCTTGGGGGCGCTACCAGCATGAAGCCAGCTGTCCGCGATGGTGGGAATGGGCGGAGCGTCTTGGATGCTGGACGCGAAGCTCAGGTTGCTTGCCACGCTCAGACGGCTGTTCACCTTGCTCAAGCGAGTCGATCGTCTCATGGACAAGCGCGCGGTCCGGTCAATCTCCTCTCTGGGGTGGTCGGGGAAGTATGAAGTGAGGTCGGAGGCGATGAGCTCACTGGGAGGGCGCAGACCGCCGAACGACCGCAGAAGGCCCTTATTCCTACGCGGCCCGCCGCTCGATCTGGGGCCGTCGTTGGAGGCGGGACGCTCGAGTTCCTTGGCCGTGTTGTAGACGTTGCGCTCCCGGTCGTGGAAGGAAACGGGGGAAAGCGGATGCTGAAGCTCATCGTTCCATCTCTCGCCGAGTAGCTTCTGGACCTTCATCTGGCTCCTCTTGTCGACGGTCTCGAGGGCGCGGCTGTGGTTTTGCTGAGCCTCTTCGATGGCGATGCCCGCAGCTCTTTCGAGCTCGGGCATGCCCGGCTCGCCGGCGGGGACGCGGCGGAGAATCAAGCGGTTCCGCTCAGGGCGCTTCTGGTCCTTGATGATACGCCAGAGCTCAGTATCACCGAGGCGACGGCACTGATTGGGGTCGGGCTCAATGCCGGCCAGGACCCAGAAACAGTAATTCCGCTCATGATCCTCCCGCAAGGCAAACTTTCTAAGGGTGACTCGCATGACTTCTTCACACGTGTTGCAGTCGGCGATCTTGACAACTTTAGTGACACCACCGGTGGAAATGACGCGGATGACATCCTGATTCTGCGGTAAGCCAGCCATCAGTGAACCATCCATACTGGAGTTATTCCTGGTATGGGAAGTTACCAATCGGCCGGGTTGGGGGACGGACTGCCCGGCGGTACTCACGTAGCCGGGGCTTTGGCCATACCGCGTGCGCAGGGGTCGGATAGCATCGGATCCGGGGAGGGGCGAGTTGGGACGGGAAGAAGTGCTCTCAAGGGGTATGGTGTCGTATTGTCTCGAGTAGCGTTTGTTCATGGAAGGGGCGGGGGCGGGGCGGGTGGCAGAGGCAGAAGGGCGGGGCGAGCCGCCGGAAGAGGGCGTGAACTGGTCGAGACCACCAAACGAATCCTGCGAGGTTTGAGGGTTAGTGACGCGGTTCACTGGCAGTGAGGCCATCGTGGGAGGGCGAAGGGATGGGGAAGGGATGGGGTCGAGTTGGAATGGGGCGACGAAGCACGTACTCTATTCCGTTTCTTCTGGTTGGCATAGGCCTTGGTCCTCAACTTCTTAATGCCGAGGAACAATCGGACGCGATCGCCGACCTTGTCGATGCCCATCTCCTTGAGGACATCCTTGTCGAGCTCAAGGAGATTCTCGCCATTGATATGGTTCTTGCGAAAGAGCTTTTCGTACTCGCCGCACTTGGCGCTCCTGAGGTACTCGCAGACCTTGTCTTCGTCCCAGTTCTTGACGGCGTCGGGGCCGTCGCTCTCGGAAAACTCGGACTCGGTCGGGCTCGCGTAAGCGGTTGTCTGGTTGGGAACGGAAGGGGCACGTCGTGAGGGCGGCACGGAGCCGGCCGAAAGGTTGGGCATCATGGGGTTACCAGAGCCCAGGGGCGGCGCGAAAGCGGTTTTGGGGGCTAGCATTGCCATTTCTTTGAAAATGGGATGAATGGTTCAGGTGAACATTGACTGGGGAGCAATGGAATCAATCGGTAGGTTTATCGTATTCGTCGCGGGTGTTGGCGCGGTGTCTGTCTCGGCTGTCTCTCCTGGAGCGCGTCGTGGTGGTGGTGGTGGTGATGCCGAGAAAGAGGTAGAGAGAGAGGATCGGTGAAGCAGGTGCCCGAGACAGGGAACAAGGCGGCGGGCGGGACGGGACAGATCGAGGTGAATGTGAATGGATGCGGAAGAGGCAAGAGAATGATCGAGGCGGTGGTATGTCGATGTCTCTCTCGCTGGTTTTGCCGACGGGAATGTTGAGCCTCTTCTTCACTGCCGGACCGCGAAGGTCTGGTTTCTGGCAGGACACACAGCAGGAGGAATTTGGAGAAGGGCGAAAGTCGTGGGTAGGATTACGGGTAGTCCGGCCGGGTGGGAAAAGAGGAGGGAATAGAAGGGTTAATGATGGATTTTTGGGGGTGCAGGGAAGCAAGCGGCAGCGGCAAAGACAGGGATGGGGGGCGTGTGTGGTAGAGGGGGTAGAGGGGGTAGGGGGTGAGGGGGGACCGGGGTGACGGAGGAGAAGGGGAGGAGGTGGTGGACAGCCCTCCAGCGAGGGTGCCTACCTCACCTCAACCAATACCACAATTAGCCCTGGGCAACTCAGTGAGCACTGACACGAAAAGAGGAGGGCATCAACAAGCTTCCACGATCAAATGCTTGCTTCCTTTGTGTACAGATGGTGTCGCAACAGCCGATGAAAGAAACCAGACCTGACTAAATCCCAGAGCAAGCAATCGTATGTATGTGTGCATCTTCAAGCGGCATCATGTATGTGTATGTGTATGTGTGTATCTCATGTATAAATGATGCATGTATCACAGCAACCGCAAAAGGCAACGCAACAACTGCGCTGCTGCAAAACGCAAGAGGCTGCACAGTCCTTGCGACGGCCCTCTCGTGCGTCTGTTCGCCGGGCTGGTGGAAACTCGGGAGAAACAGCGAAGCTTCCCGCTGGGTTTGGGGGACACAGGGAAAACTACGACGACGACGACGACGACGACGACGACGAGGCGGCCAAAGTAGCATTGTTTGAGGTGTCGTGAGGCTGCGCATGATTCGTCTTTTGGGATAAAATAGAACAAAAAGGCGAAGGAAATTGCATCGCGTCAAAACTTGTTAATAAGACTCATGGTGTCTCGTCTCCTCCCTGTTGTTCACCCAGCACCCTACCCAAGTATCATCACAACGCAGACGACCTCTGCTATGAAGAAACGATACTCTTCCCCTCCTTGAGTGGATACAAGATACCAATGCCATCTGCTTAGAAACGGTGTTTGGATTGCAAGGGTCGAGTGATAGCGGCGGGTTCTTGAAACTGGCTCACGCAGGGTCAAGGCCGCAGGTCCCCACCCAAACTTTGGCTCTCCAGCGGCACCACAGAACCTACCTGCCTGCCCTGCCTACCAACCTACCGTACCAACCTACCTGTACGATGGAGACAGGCAGGGACAATTGAGGCATAGATACCTTCAGCAAAACAGGAACGCGACAATGTATCTGTACCCGAGGAAATACTTACTCAGCGATGCCATCCACTTTACTCCCGAACATGCAATCTGCCCTTTTCAATGCACTCTCATGCATTCTCCCCAATTACCTAACTGTCCACGAATAATCACACAGCCAGGACGTTTGGTTGGACAAGAATGCCCCCGACTCATAAGAAGAAAAGAGCCTTGCTGCCCCCCCCCCCCCCCCCGCCCCCCCCGAAACAGCAGCTATGCATGCATACTATGTATATACATACATACCTTCGCTGTGTGTTCCTCATGTATAGATAGTGTGTGGTCAAAACACCACATCCGACGACTCACGATGAGGATTTGCGATTCAGTCTCGAAGCAGGTCTTGCGGCGTGCTACAGTCACGCTGATGGCCGAGCCCCGGTTGTTCTCGAACCAGCCTGTGGTCCTAGCCAGCTCTTTCTTTGGAACAAGTCTGCGAGCTGGCGCCCCGCGATTCATCTGACAGCGCCCACCTGGAAAGAAGACTCACAAAACTTGGTTTAGTATGGATCGTGTACTGGCATACTATCACTATTCTTGGCCTCGCTCAGCAAAAGGCCGCCATCTGCGCGCCGGCCCTTTGCCTCGTTCTCTCGCGACAGCCACCTTGCGGCGCGTCTGCTCTGCCGTGCCTGCTTTCCAAATGCCGACAAAGATGGCCCGTCCTCTTTGTTCCACGACGACGGCTCTGGCGACACCCTGGAAGCCACCATCGATGGGCTAGATGCCAAATATACTACGATGAGCACGGCCTCGTTCGCTTGCCGCCAGACTACGGACACGTAGATGTTGTTCTTTCGTCACTGGTCAACAAGGCCGCTCGCTAATCGTCCGCGAAAGCTGGCAAACATGCGGATACCGCGTATCATGAGCCACCATATGGACCATGGGCCTTGATCCGGCAACACCTTTCACTTCGCTTCATCCCCGCTGCAATGAGGAGTCGCTGTCGCAACCCGGTCATGTCGATACTGTCAACAAAAATAACAACACCCGCTGCCGCTATCTCTGCACACTGCCCATTTTCGCCCGGATCACGAGAGGGTCTTTGACCCCCATCTGCAGCAAAGGCACCTCCACCTTCTTCGGACGATAGGCGAAGGTCTTGATGGAGCCAGCCCCTGACGCCGCGATAGGTCTCACGCGCAGGCACAACACACCCTGACAATCTGACCGCAATCACCCGTTTGCTTTTGCCAGGGCGAACCACGAGACGCCGCTAGCTGCTCGCCACTGTCGCTTAATAGCTAAGGAGTCGAGGAGTCGAGAACAACCAACAATTACCCCAGCAGACCTCTGATGGAGGATTCGCCAGCGTGGCAGACGCCAGCAGCATCGTTCCTTGTCTGCTGGTGATTGGCTCTGGCGCCCTCCCGGAGTCACCCAGGGCTGGATCTGATGAAACCAGTTGTGTCGCACGTCGATACCCACTGCGCTCTGCACCCCCTGGTTTCCCGATGCTGGACGCCAATGACCCCACCATCCTCTCAGTGGTCGCTCACCAGAACCTACCCAAGACTTCTAAGACTTCGAAGACTACTTAGACTCCAAGGCTCACTCACCACAATGCGTGATGCACCGAGTTTCCGGTTCGTCGCCGTGTGTTGGCTCCATGTGAACCATGGACAGGGTTCCTGTTTCGCTAGAAAACCTTTGGGAGGGTTGGCGTCCTCAGATTGATTAACACGACGACGACACCTGTCCAAGCTCATCCACCCTTTCTGCTTGCTACCCCAGAAATCTGTATGGCTCACTGCGGAAGGCGCTCACCGTCATTTTCCGCGTCGTGGATCATCCCAGCAATCATTCCGACCTGTCTTCGGGCTTTCTGTTGCCGATTGTACGAGCCGCCGCCGTCGCCATGTGACACGCACTCACAGCTTCAATTCCAGTACACCACTCTTCAAACCAATGCCCGTAATACCTCATGCCGCTGGAGGAAAGGAACAAGGCGACTGCCACACAGACATTACTTGCCTTGCTCTCTCTGCACCCTTTGACCCACGTGATATGAGATTGACGGTGCTGAACTGCGTCACTAGGACTAGGGAGGGACGGGGATTCGCTTACTTCAAAGATGCTAGTTTCGAAAAGTCGGGCAGCCATTTTGTACCGTTGCCTCACAGGTACATGCAGCGCAATCTCCTAGTCCTGCACCTCACCATCCATTGACTATTCCCGCAGCTTTCCCTCGGAGTCGGAGTCTGGGACTGTCGGGTTCTAAAGTCATGCAGGGGAAATGAGCGATATCGCAAACCCGCCACCCACTTCGTAAAACATCAAAGAGACCAGAGAGAGGAAGGTGAAGTAAGCAACGCGGCACTTGACATCTTGAAAGACGGCTCCTCGAAACTGACGAAATTCCCGGATGGGTCTGTCTTTCAGTGCGCCTCTCACGTTTCAGTCTAGACCGACTCCGACCGGTCGGCTTCTCCCACCCCCCCTTCTTCTCTCGACAAGCGCCAGATCCGGCCATCTGGTCAGGCTAATGGAGGGGCCAACGTGGCCTGGTCGGAGCGGGCGCCAAACCGCCCTGATTCTTGAAACATGAAACCTTGGAAGATCTGCTTTGCATGTCCAGTGCCCATTGTGCTCCATGGTGCCACGATGCCAGTCACCGCTTCAACTGCAGAAGCCATCATCCCAAAGCCGCGCCCTGCAAGTAGAAGATCGGCTTGTGGGAGCTTGTGGCGTTTCTTACTCTTTGCAGCGCCCCGACACCACCAGCCCTTTCCCTTTTCATCGCCCTTCACGCAGCATCACGGACGGACGGCGACCTTTGCCTGACTTCTGCTGCTTGCCTTTGCCTTCCCTTATTTTGACTATGATTCCCACACCTGGTCGTCCGTGTGGTCGTTCTCCATTCACGAGGACGGAGACGTCGCAGCCGTCCTGCTTATTTCGCTCTGGAGCAGCGTATTTACAGTTCGCGGGACAGGGCCGAAGGCTCGCTAGCGAATACGACGCGGAAATGAATTTTGGCAACCTTCAACGTCGTTTTCCGCCAAGAGGGGAGGGGGGGAGAGGGATTTTCTCCCAAAAGACCGACTCGTGAAGGTTTCGTTTCGTTTCGTTTCCTCCTCTTCCATCCGAGCTGGGACCATCCAAAAGCGAATATGTGCAAGCCCCCCCCCAAGCTCCGATGCCTCTCGGTGAACCGCATGGAATGGTTTCCACGACTCGCGAGTCTTCGAAGCATCGGGGGGTTAGAGCTTAGAGTTCGAAGCAAAAGGGATACTTAAGTTGTGATGAACACCTCCCCACGGACTGGGATTGGTGCGGAAACACGATCGAAAGTTTAAAAGCGAAGGGAAAGAAAAGGAACTTTACGTGTGCCGGGGTGGTGCTGGTTTGTGAGTTAGGCAAAAAGCCCGCACGCCGCCGCCCGCTACCGAAGGGTCTGGCGATTCCTAAACAGGATACAGCGGGGGCGGCTTTCTCGGCCTGTCGGGCGGTCGCCGGTTCTCCGCAGGCCGGCTCTCGGTTGTCGGTGGAGCACACTCCCTCCCGGTATCGACGGAGGTAGGAGCGGAAAGGTTAACCCCCCCCCCCCTCCGGGAGAGAACCTGCGGTATAGAGACGACATGGCCGTTTCCGACATCGCTGACGGACAAGGCTGGTGCGTAGCATAGCGGGGCTCAAGGTTGTGACTTGCGCTTTCAAGTCACCGACATGTCGGGGCTCGGCGGGGCTGGGCCGGACCGCGAATGGGGGTTTTTGGCTGTCTCCTCTGAGATCCCTTCCCGAGGGCTCCTTGGACCATCGTCCGGGAGTCCCGGATCAACGATGGTGATAGCACTCGCTGACACGAGCGTGAAACTTTTGTTGTTTTGGGTAAATTCGTTAATGATGCGAAAAGGTTAGAATGCACATTGGGTTGGATTCGTTCGGCATGCGACGAACAGTCACAGAATCCATGTTCTGCATGCCAAAGGATGAAATGACACTCGATCGTTTTCAGATGGCGTATTCGACCCATCCCTCTGATGTCGTAGACTTCAGTCGTAAATCAGATCACGGCGGATTTATGGTTCGGCCCTCAGCCGAGCGACTCTGAGGCGGACCAGGGCATCGTACCATGACTGATGTCATTGCTGATAAGACGCTCCTCGAGAGATATGCAAGGCTGGCGTGGGCTGTCTCCTCACTGGTGCATTTGCCCATGTCTTCGCCGATGCCATCTCTTCTTTCCCGTGCACTCTTGCCGTCCGTCGCCTAGAGGGCACAGAATTCGTCCTGGGAGCCATTTTGAAAAGTCAGTTACTACAAAGACGCATTCGTACCGAGGTGCAGAGACTTCCTCGTACCATACTCGAGTCCAAAAATATACGGCCCTGTATGCCTTTACGAGTGTCGCACCGTAAAACAAGAACGAGCCTCTGTCAAGCGTTTGATTGAACGGGCCATCAGATTCACCTCCCCGGCATCTGCCTCACTGTCGTACGGCGGTCTGCCGCATATGTACGCGCCCGGATCGACGGAGAGCAGGAAGACTATTGCCATTTACGGCAATCAACAGCAGGAAATCCTTGAGAGTCCGAGGCCGCCGGTGTCTTGGCCGTGAACTCGTGCAAGTCTGATGAAGCCCGCTGGCTTTGGCACGCGCAGTGCCGTTCAGTGAGTGGTGGTGGTGGTGGGTGGAGCTCCTCTCCCTCGTTCCCCGTGCCCCGCGAAAAGAAAAGAAAAACGACAACCCCCCTTCTGAAAAGGGCGGGCGCCCGGTCCACCGCCTCTCCGATATCGACACCACGTCAAAAACCACCAACCCTCAACAACAACAAATATCCCCTCGACCTTGTTGCGGCTACCGCGGAACATATTCGCTAAATGAAGTTTTCTACTTCTTCGTATTCAAGAAACTACGAGCTATTTTGGAGTAAGCCAGTGTCACACCCTCACAACGCTGGTATCCGGCGGCACCGGAAATAAAGACCCTCCCCCGGCTTGGAGTTCCATTCTCTCCGACTCCGGCTGAAGACTCAGGACTCATCTGCAACTCACCGTTCTTGTCGTCCTTCTGCATAGAAAACAGGCGACTGACACGCCGTCTCATCGACCTCGAAAGCCATGAGTGACAAGTCTCAGGTCGACGTGGGAGAGGCCGTTGCTGCGAGCGGCGTCAAGCCGCTGGTGGGCTTCCTGGGCCCCCAGGCCTCGTATACGCATCAGGTATCACGAACCTGAATCCACCGCCTCGCACGGCATGACAGCCAAGGGATCGTCATCTAACAGTTTTCTCTCTCTCTTTACATCGCAGGCGTCGTTGCAAGCTTTCCCCGAACAGGACTGGGATCTGAAACCCATCGTGACCATCACAGGCAAGTATTCTCACACGAACCCCCCTTTCTCCTCCTCGCCATTTTCTCCGTGGCCTGTCATTCTCCGTCCTACTTCCGTCATGCTACCGCCGTTCTACCGTGCCGAGTTATACTGCCCTCCTGTCTGACATCCGGATTCAGACATCTTCGAGGTCGTACAGGCCGGCGAGGTCGCCTTCGGCGTCGTCCCCGTCGAGAATTCGACCAACGGGTCTGTGCTGTTCACGCTCGACAACTTCGCCGACCGCAACGGTCTGTACCCGGACATCTCGGTGTGCGGCGAGATTTACCTGGACGTGCACCACTTCCTTGTCGGCCACCGCCCGTCCCGCACCCTCGACGACGCTGCCGGCCCTAACGACGGCTCCGGCGCCTGCACCCCGACGGCGTCGGACCCGAACCCGCTCAAGCCCCGGACCAAGCCGCTGTGCAGCCTGAAGCACGTCCAGCGTCTGTACTCCCACCCGCAGGCCTGGGGCCAGTGCGTCGCCTTCCTGCAGACCTACCTTAAGGGCATCGAGGCCATCGATGTGAGCTCCACGAGCCGCGCCGCCGAGCTTGTCGCCGCCGACGAGTCGGGCACCAGCGCCGCCATCTCGAGCGAGATCGCCGCCCGCCTGCACGGCATCGACGTGCTGGCCCGCACCATTGAGGACCGCGAGGACAACACGACGCGCTTCTTCATCATCCGCAATGACCGCCACCCGCCCGCCAGGATGCCCCGCCACTGCGAACGCAAGAGGGACAGGACCAAGTCCATGGTGTCGTTCACGGTGCCGCACGAGGGGCCCGGTGCGCTGGCCGACGTGCTCGACTGCTTCCGTCGGTACAAGCTCGACCTCACGAGCATCAACAGCAGGCCGAGCCTGACGGCGCCGTTCAACTACGTTTTCTTCGTCGAGTTCCAAGGGCACAGGTCCCAGGACCCGGACGAAAGGGTCAAGGGAGCGCTGGAAGGTGTGGCTCGGGTGGCGGAGAACTGGCGGTGGCTAGGGAGCTGGGAGGACCAGCGATCGTGAGACGCGGTGGGGGAAGGGGGAAGAGAGAAAGAGGAGGAATTAGGCAAGGCCTTGGCCCACCGGTTGGGATCTGATGACTCCTATCCTTGGCCTCCAGGCTCCTCCTATTGCCTCCTTATTTCAGAGGAAACCCCCACGCCCACAAGGACCCTGTCAGCGTCGGTACTCGAGAATTGATGTCGGTGTGGCCAAACCCCAACCGGTCCTGGCGACGGCCGGCAATCTCTGAGAGGGATTTGCCTCCTGGTCTATGATACATCTGGCTACTTTTTGAGAGAGAGAGAGAGAGAGAGAAAGCGACTGGGAGAGTCGCAGGCTACGAGTGGAGGGGCGGGCGGCGTCGGTAGGTAGGCAAACAAGGGAGTCGATTGGACGGAACAGGCCTGGGCTGGCTGACGACATCGCAGCTATGTCGATTCGAGATAAGAGGTGCATCGGAGGACTCAGGGCTGGGACAAGGAACGTGGGATGGTTCCCCCGTTTTGGCTTTCCCACTCTTAGCCATTGTGTAATGGAATCAGCGACTCGCCGCCGCGGAAGTAGAGTCTGTCTGCCTGTCTGTCTGCTGTTGGGCCCCTCTTCCTCCTCCTCCTCTCGAGTCTAGGCTTTCTTGAGGCTTTTCTTGCTTCCCTTTCTGGCACACTCTCACTCACTTTTCCCCCCAACCCTGGCTCTCCGTGATGGATGCTTAGGAAAAGCTCTTGGACAAGAGCATCCCATGTCGAGCTGTGGCGTCGTGAAAAACCCTGATCTATTAGTCACAACCCAACACAGCACAGCATTGCGAAAGCGAAAAGGGGCGGGCTCGCCGACGTGGCGGAAGAGCCTGACGTCCGATTACATGGTGAGACAGGCGAGAAGGACCTGCGGATGAGTTGTCATCTGCCGAAAGCCCCCCCCCTTCATTCTTGTCCTTCACTTTTTCAGGGTTTTTTCAGCAGCGGTGGATGAAAGCGACGGACCAGCCGCTACGGCTACATGTGATGGTATCGCGAGATGGGCGGATAGAGTGGAAGGGGGTGGTGGGTGACCGGCTGGTCGCGTGCCTACCTACCTACAGTGAGGTGTATTATGTCTCACAACGCCCGAATGCCCACGCGGCGTTGGCGGGAAACACGCAGTCAGAGTACCCAACGCCAGTCCAGTCAATGGCGGCATCTGGCCCCGTGGCTGTTCTCGTTGCGCAATAGCTTTCGTGAAGGATCGGGCCCGGTGAGTAGAGCCGAAATTCTGTTTCCGAAGCTTTGCAACTGGTGTGGAATGGGGCGAGAAGCTCTTGCAACTGTCTAGCGCAGTGAGTTGGGCACTTGCTGGAGGTTGCCAGAAGCTCTGCGAAGCTCTGCAACCAACCCGGTTGCTGCGCCGCTGCCGCATACACCCCTCTTTCTTGGTCGTCCTACACCCCTCTTTTCCCCCTCCCCTTCTTACCTCAAGTGGCGGGCTATTCCCTTGAATTGGATGTGATGTGCCTGCCTTTTTCTTCTTTTTTTTCTTCTTATTCGGTTAGTATCCGTCCTGGTCGTGGTGGATCGGCAACTCCACGCCCATTTCCACGTTCCTGTTATGGATACAAGAATAGGAATTGCAGAGAAGTTGCTCGTCCTTGCAGCGACATTGCAAGAACCAAGAATCCGCGAGGCCCGGCTGTGGCCAAGTCAACGAGGGTTTTTGGGACCAGATGCTAGCACCATCCGGTCGAACATATTCGGCTTTTCCTTTACGTCTCCCCGCCCACGCTCTCTCTTTCTCTCTCTGTCCCGCTCTCACTCTCACTCCTTTCTGCAGACTGCCGAGATGGCGGCCAGATGCCGAGTGTGTATGCTTGAGAACAGTCCTTCAATTGCAGGCTGCAGGTGAGTTCCAGGCCGCGCGAGCCTGGCCTTGTTGAGCTGATGGAGTTGCGCTGGACCCAGAATGATGCTCATCGTCCCGCGCGGTCTCCACACAACGACACACATTCCGCCGCGGAACGTCTCCATGTGATTACTGGGGGTGAATTTTTGGGGGTGGATTTTTTTTGGTCGTCTTCTTTTCTCTTTTTCCCTGGACTGGGTATCGATCCAGCGAAGTTCCCTGAATACGCCAGTCAGCAGGAACAGCGTGGAGAGTTATCCACTTATGTGAAGTAACAACAGGGAAGAAAAAAGAGAAGGTAAAGGCGAGATTCCCGCAAAAACATCCTTTTCTTCCCCTTCTGGCGCAGGAAACATGCCAAAAACGCGCGACGGGACAGAGTTTTCCCAACTTTGTCCCATCTGTCCCATCTGCACAAGGAAGAAAAGCGGGTTTGCAACACTCGGCATCGACCCTAGTGCTGCCCCCGGGGGGGCCAGGCGGCGCAGAGGCACGCCGCACTCAAGACGCAGAGGCTCCAATTGGTGTGCGCCGGATCGATTCCTTGTGCCATGACGTCTAGTGCGCGTAGTAAGACAAGGTTCGCGGTTCGAGACGCTCCTCTTGCTCTTTCCCTCGTCGAGAGGTACCGCGCCTGAACCGTCTGGTCTCCGGACGAAGTATCTCTCGGCCTGGCTGCCGTGCTGCTTCTTCGTCTTTTCCCCGGGCGCAGAGGGGGGAGCGGTACTTTCGTCTCACCCGAGTTGTACATGCCCGTCTACTTACAGGTTCTTGATCCTGGGCATAATCTTGTTGGACTTTGAACTTGAGCTGGCAGGTTGGCTGCAAAGGCTCTAACCAAGTGGGTGAGGGAGTGGACATGCCACCACATCCTTTCTCTCTCTCTCCCTCTTTCTCTCTGGTCCCCTTCTTTGGGGTGGCCACACACACGCGCACACGGGGCACCGCGGCGGCCCAAACGCATCAAGTACGCAGTGGTAACTCTACGTACCTCGCCCTCAACGCGGACGGCTGTCGGCCAAGGCAGTCGGAGGCGTGGGAAAGGTGGTGAAGGTGGTGAAAGTGGTACGGGAACTGGGCGAGAGAGCGGCCGCTTTGCCGTCGCCGTCGCCCGCAAGAGGCGGGAGGCGGGAGTTGCAGAGCTTCTGGGAAGGGAGAAGGCAAGCCAGAGCCGGACCAAGAGGGGGAGAAGAAACGATTTATAACCAGCTCTCCCTCCCTCCCTTCTTTGCTCCCACCGATTCCGCCATCGATACCTTGTTCTGTCGACATTGACGATTCCTCCCATCCTACACTTTTGTTGTTTAGCCGCCGCGACAAGAGCTTCTGACAACGGTCCGCTCCCGCAGCACCAAATTGAGTCTTGTTCCCCAAGAAGCTCTGCAACTCGTTCCACCCCTCCTCCTCCCCGCCCGCCTTACCCGTGCGAGCGCCCATTTGAATTACCCATAGCTACCGAATTTCCCCATCTTGGAATCTGAGGTGCTTCATTATGGCTATCACGCCTTCGAAGCCAATCTTCTGCGCGACCCACCCGAGGGCCTGCTCTACAGCCTTTGAGAGGGTGAGATTTCCCAATACGTTCCGCCTGTATGGCTTGTTGCCGGCCGCCTGCACCAAGGGACGAGCGAGCACGCAATCCCGCTGATGCCCCCCCCCTCTCCCCTCCCATCCCAAAAAAAAAAAAAAAAAACGCCAACAAGCAAGGTTCAGGGTGTCTGACTTGTGCGGGAAACGGGCTGCTGGGCTGAGCTTCTTGGTGTTTGATTTTGCGTGCTTTGTGCTTTCTCTCTCTCTCTCTCTCTCTTGCGAGTCGCTCCTGGGGCCGGGCCCGTCTTGGTGCAACAGCCACGAGCTATACAGCATTCCTGCCGGTAAACGAAGCTGCAGCTGACATTAACATTGTCCAGGTTTTCATGACCCGCCGGGACAAGCTGGCATGCGTCCATGAGCCCTTTGGCGATGCATTCTACTATGGCCCCGAGCGAGTCGGCGAACGCTTCGAGGACGACGCCGAGGGACGCGAGAAGTCGGGCTTCGCCAAGACAACCTACGCCGATGTCCTGAAGCAGATCGAGGAGGCTGGCAAAGATGTATGTGTCTCTCCCGACCGCTTTACCCCGATTCTCCTTTTCATCACTTGTCCGTCGTTGTGAGGTTGTTTTCTGCGACCCATCCAGCATCATCTTACCCCCGCCCTCCTTGCCCCCACGACAGCACTTGTCGTCCCCTGCACGCGCTGCGGATTTAGTAGTTGCATAGCTTCTTGCGACCTATGGCTTTGCCTTAACCCAAACCCCCTCCCCTATCATTTTGGTACTTGCCCTCCCCCATCGAAAATCAAGCCGGTTTTCACTCGCGGGCGTTCTTTGGTGCTCGAAACAGAGCTTCTCGAAATTGCCAATTGATTTCGGCAGAAGGGGCCGCCTGTTGCCGGGGGGGAAGGGGGCATGGTGCGTGCCCGGGGAAGCTTTGCGATGCTGCCGCAGCCGCAGCCGCAGCCGCAGTGACTCTTGTGTCGTGCGTTAGCGCTCAGGTACCCTGGGCAGTGGGTAGTGGGCGGCGACAACCCCCCGGGGGGGGACCACTCGGTGGAATCGCGACCGACACCGGAACGGACCCCCCGATGCCTTCACCACCGCCATCACATGCACATACGCACTCCATGACCTAGATATTGACGCTGATCCTCTCAACCACAGAAGCGTGTCTTCATCAAAGACATCGCGCATTACCTCCTGCCCCCCAACCAGCAAAAGGCCTCCATCGCCCCCTCGGCCGGCACCACCGCCGAGCCCGGCAATCCCACGGTCCTGCCCCTCGACATCCTCCGCAAGTTCCAGTGGACGTTCCTCATCCGCCACCCGCGCCGCTCCATCCCCTCGTACTATCGTTGCACCATCCCGCCCCTGGACGAGGTCACGGGTTTCAGCAACTTCTCCGCCAGCGAGGCCGGCTACGACGAGCTGCGCCGCCTCTTCGACTTCCTCATCCGCGAGCGCGTCGTCGACGAGAAGGACCTCATGGTCGTCGACGCCGACGACCTGCTCGACGACCCGGAGGGCGTCATCCGCGCCTACTGCGCCCACGTCGGCCTCGACTTCACCGACGCCATGCTCAACTGGAGCGACGAGGACACCAAGCTCGCCCAGGAAAAGTTTGCCAAGTGGAACGGCTTCCACAACGACGCCCTGTGCAGCACGTCGCTGAAGCCGCGTGACAAGGCCCATGTGAGTTGACCACCCCATCCCTCATCCCTTTTCCTCCTTCGCCCGCGCATCGGGTGTGTTATTGTGTGGCTATGTTGAAGGGAAGAAGAATCTGCCGGACTGGCACTGTATTTTTTGGACATCTTTCTTATAACCACCATAACCGCCGGTCGCGGCGGGGATGGGATGTACTACGCACGCATACTAATATCCCGCGAGAAAAAGGTCATCACCCGCGAGTCCGAAGAGGCCGAGTGGTTGAGCAAGTACGGCGAGAAGGGTCTCAAGGAGATCCGCGAGTGCGTCGACGCCAACGTCAAGGACTACGAGTACCTCAAGAAGTTCGCCATCAGAGTCTAAAAGATCAATGGCACCCGGGGGTTTGTATAAAACACACACTCTTCACGAAGTTGATGACCAAGAACGCGCACCTATTATTATCATTGGGATTTGATAAACTGGGAAAGGGGGTGGTATTTCTTTTTTTTTTCTTCGTCTTCGTTGTCTTTAGTCTCGGTACATCATACACAGTACGGTACAGGGAACCGGGTTCCTCCCCCAGGAGAGAGGGTGTTTGATCGGGTCTATATCATCGGTTCATGTAACCGTGTTGGTACAATAGTCTACATGGCCAAATGCCAACCAGCCACTCTTCAAACAGGCTGCGTAAAGCAAATAACACAAAAGTTCCAAAAAACGGCGTCCACTTTTTTTGTACATTTGTTCTCTCCCAAGACCCCAGCGTGTCGTGACAGCTCCCAGCCCGGGTTTTAAACTAGACTTTTGTCATGAGCCTTCTCTGCCTTAGTCTCAGCCTCCAGTGCCTCGCTCCCTTCCTCAATGGCCTCCGTGAACTGATTCTCTGCCAGCAGCGCCTTGAAATTGTCGAACACCTCGTGCGTGACGTTGTCCGACCACCGCTCTGCAAAGTTGCGATCAGCCTCGTTGGCCCAGTATATCGTCGTGGGCAGCAGCTCCTCGGGGCCCTCGACAACCTTGCTCGCATCCTCGCCCTCGACGACTTTGCTCACGTCCTCGGCCTCGGCCTCTTTGGCCACGACCGTCGCCGTCGGTGGCGGCGGCTTCTGCGACCACTTACGGCCCACCAGCGTCTTGCCCTCCTCGAGGACGGCCTTCTTCTCCTGCGGGCTCACCAGCAGCCGGCTGCCCCTGCCGACGCCCGCAAGCACGGCTGCCATATCGGCGATGGAGTTTGCGCGCTGGTCGTTGAGGGCCACGCCGCGCTCGAGCCGGTTGCGGACGCGCGTCTTGGTGACCCCCGTGAATGTGTCCGTGTTCTTGGTGAAGCGGAGCGACTCGTCCCAGCAGAGCTCGTGGAGGCGTCTGAACTCGCGGAGCTTCTGGAAGACCGACTGGCCCGCCACGCCCGCGCCGCTGGGTAGCTGGATCAGGGCCATTGGCTTCCAGTAGTCACGGCGGAGCTTGGCGGGTTTGGTCTTCTTGCCGTTGAAGGGGAGTTGACGGAGCGCGCGATTGGACTATGAGAAAGTGTAATGTTAGCCATGGCTGTCGGTTATGGAGATGCCTCGTGAGGCGAATCGTGTGCCCGGTTGACAATGCATTGGACTCGCGCATGTCTTGATGCGGCTCGGCGCGGTGAGTAGAGGGAGGAACGTACGTCGAGTTGCTTCGTGTGCGAGTAAATCACTTGGTTCGAGGTCAGGTGGCTGTAGACCCAGATCTGCTCGCCGTGGCCCGGCTCGAAGTTGGTGAGCTCGGGCTGCGGCGCTCGACGGCGCGACCTCGTGTGGCCATGCCGTATGCTTGTCCGGGCGACGCCGAAGGACAGCTGTGAAAATCTGAAAACCGAGACCGAGTTCATTGTGTTCAAGGCTGGCCGTCGGTGGGCGTGTTCCGTGTCGTCGTCGTCGTCGGCCCTAAACTTCGGGCATAGCTTGCTTGACCTTGCAAAATTTCCCGAAGCTCTGGAACCAGGTCGCGCCGGCTATTGTGGCTGGGTGTGGCTGGATGTGGCTGAACCTGGCAAAGTCACATGAGATCGCCCACTGGCCTCAGCCACGTCGGACCAACTGCTCCTAAGCCAGCACTCAGTATCCTATCGATAGAGTTGATAAGACTTCAGAAGTGGGTCAAGTCATCTACTGCCGACCCCGCGATTCTATTCGGTGGGCTCGGATCCTACCAGTGACGTCGCGGAACTTCCACCAGGTTCTGGGCGCTGCCTTACAGCTTCCCGACCTTACCATCAGTTGCTGGATCAGTCCATCTCTTGGCCCACTTCCCGGTTTACTTGTCTGGACGAACCTTGCTCGACATCCATAAATTCGGAATCGCGAACCGCCTCTCGTCTCACTATTCCTCTCATCCATCAAACTTTTTCTTGCACATACTAAGATACCCCTAGTTGAATGATAGACTCTTCAACTTGAAACTTCACGATTTGAGCTTCTTACCCCGTTCACGAAAAACCACCAGCTCAACATCTAATCACGCAACCGCCTACAATCGTTACAACAACACACACATACGACCACCATGAATTCACGAATGGAATTCACCGATAGAGGTGAGAAGGCCGTGCAGGACGCCATGGCCCTCGCCGAGCAGTACGCTCACTCCCAGCTACTGCCTGTCCATCTTGCGGTCTCGCTTCTCGACCCCCCCGCAGACCTCTCCAAGGATCAACAAAACGGCCCACCGCAGACGTCCTCGATGTTTCGGCAAGTCATTGAACGCGCCCACGGCGATCCCCAAGCCTTCGACAGAGCACTCAAGAAGACGCTCGTCCGTCTGCCGAGCCAAGACCCACCTCCAGACCAGGTCTCCGTGGCACCCACCTTCCACGCCGTCCTCCGCAAGGCGCAGGAGCTGCAGAAGACACAAAAGGACAGCTTCATCGCCGTAGACCATCTCATCCAAGCCCTCGCCGAAGACCACACAATACAGACCTGCCTAAAGGAGTCCAACGTGCCCAAGGCCAAGCTGGTGCACGACGCCGTTGCCCAGATTCGCGGCACAAAGCGCGTGGACAGCAAGAATGCCGATACCGAGGAGGAGCACGAGAACCTTGCCAAGTTTACCATCGACATGACGGCCTTGGCCCGCGACAAGAACATGGACCCGGTCATTGGCCGCGAGGAGGAGATCCGCCGAGTCGTACGGATTTTGTCCCGCCGGACGAAGAACAACCCCGTCCTCATCGGTGAGCCCGGTGTCGGTAAGACTACCGTCGTTGAGGGTCTTGCCCAGCGCATCGTCAACCGCGATGTACCTGATAACCTGAAGGCTTGCAAGCTGCTTTCGCTTGACGTCGGCGCCTTGGTGGCCGGAAGCAAGTACCGCGGAGAGTTTGAGGAAAGGATGAAGGGTGTCCTGAAGGAGATCGAGGACTCCAAGGAGATGATTGTCCTCTTCGTCGACGAGATCCACTTGCTGATGGGCGCGGGCTCATCCGGCGAGGGTGGCATGGATGCTGCGAACTTGCTGAAGCCCATGCTTGCTCGTGGCCAGCTGCACTGCATTGGTGCGACAACCCTCGCCGAGTACCGCAAGTATGTCGAGAAGGACGCTGCTTTCGAGCGTCGATTCCAGCAGGTTCTTGTCAAGGAGCCCACCATCGGCGAGACCATTTCCATCCTCCGTGGTCTCAAGGAGCGCTACGACAGACATCACCGCGTTACAATTCTCGACAACGCACTGGTGGCAGCCGCTAACCTTGCCGGCCGCTACCTCACTTCCAGGAGACTTCCCGACTCGGCCATCGACCTGGTCGATGAGGCTGCCGCCGCTGTCAGAGTCGCAAGAGAGTCTCAGCCCGAAATCATCGATTCTCTCGAGCGCAAGCTGCGTCAGATCATGATCGAGATTGCCGCTTTGGAAAAGGAGAAGGACGAAGCCTCTCAGACCCGCCTAGTTCAGGCGAGAAAGGATGCCAAGAATGTCGAGGAGGAACTGGAGCCTCTTCGTCAGAAGTACCTCAGCGAGATCAAGAGAGGCGAGGAGATTCACTTGGCCAAGACGAAGCTCGACGAGCTCGAGAAGCGTCTTGAAGATGCTGCCAACTCCGGAAATCACGCCAAGGCTGCCGACCTCCAGTACGGCGCCATCCCCGAGCAGCGCGCCGTCATCAAGGATCTCGAGGCTAAGAAGGCCGCCGCTGACGCCGCTCTGAACGCGACCGGTCAGGACCATAACGCCATGGTCACTGACGTTGTCACCGCCGACCACATCAACGAGATTGTCTCCCGCTGGACTGGCATCCCCGTCACTCGTCTCAAGACAAGCGAAAAGGAGAAGCTCGTTCACATGGAAAAGGCCCTCGGCAAGATCGTCGTCGGCCAGAAGGAAGCTGTACAGGCCGTCTCTAACGCCATCCGCCTGCAACGGTCTGGTCTCAGTAACCCCAATCAGCCACCAAGCTTCCTGTTTTGCGGTCCCTCTGGTACCGGTAAGACTCTCTTGACTAAGGCCCTCGCCGAATTCCTCTTCGACGACCCTAAGGCCATGATTCGCTTCGACATGTCCGAGTACCAAGAGCGTCACGCCCTTAGTAGGATGATTGGTGCTCCCCCGGGTTATGTTGGTCACGATGCCGGTGGCCAGCTGACCGAAGCTCTCCGCCGCAAGCCTTTCTCCATCCTCCTCTTCGACGAGGTGGAGAAGGCTGCCAAGGAGGTCCTGACGGTCCTACTTCAGCTCATGGATGATGGCCGCATCACCGACGGTCAAGGCCGCATCGTTGACGCCAAGAACTGCATCGTCGTCATGACCTCCAACTTGGGTGCCGAGTACCTCACCAAGTCCACCAGCCGCGAGGGCAAGGTCGACCCGACGACTCGCGAGCTAGTTATGAACGCCCTTCGTGGCTGGTTCCTGCCCGAGTTCCTCAACCGCATCAACTCCACAGTCATTTTCAACCGCCTCACACGCCGCGAGATTCGCAAGATTGTTGATATCCGGTTGATGGAAATCCAGAAGCGGCTTGAGGACAACAACCGCAAGGTCTTCATCGACGTGTCGGACGAGGCCAAAGACTACCTCGGTAACGCCGGCTACTCGCCCGCCTACGGTGCCCGGCCGTTGTCCCGCCTGATCGAGAAGGAGGTCCTCAACAAGCTGGCCATCCTGATTCTGCGGGGCAACATCCGTGATGGCGAAACCGCTCGTGTTGAACTTATCAACGGCAGACTTGTTGTCCTGCCCAACCATCAGGACAGCGAGCTCAACACGGACGACGACGACATGGACGAGGACGACGCTGTTGATGAGCTTGTCGCCGATGAGATGGACGAGGACATCTACGACTAAAGTTAATACGAGAGAAGGACTATACCGGAAAGGAGATGATTCACGAAAAACGATTATCAGGATTGATGGGATTCATTAATGTAGAGAGGTGGGAGTCTATAAAGCAAGTGGCGTTTCAAGGGTTTTATGGGATAGCAAGCAGGTTATAGAACTTTTAAAAGTTCAATTGAGAAATGTTACAATAAACTACCAAACTATCTGCGCATGATGTGATCGTATGATATCATGGTTAATTGGAATTGGAGTATGTGTTTCTATGTCCGCGGGTTCAAAAAATGGAAACAGGACTCTTCGACAAGATACTTGGGAATCACGGTACTGTCTTGAATCCAGCCCTTCTCTGAAAGGGAAACCTGCGACGAATATCCGATTCGGGCCTCAATCCGAGTTACCCTGTATTTTGACGTCCACAGGCCTTGGTTACAAGTCTCCCTGGAGTTACTTCTTCAAGCATCGCGCAGGGCCTGGTGCAGAACAGAGGGCAGGGTTGACAATCGCCCAAGACGTACTCAGCATAAGTGTGTGTTAGCCCGCACGAGACCAGATTTCGGTATGGACAATACTATATTGTCACCCTCTGCAGGTTCGCGATAATAGCATACGACGTGGGTCTTTGGAGGCCAAGAAAGGGGGGAAGGGGGCGAACGAGCTGGCAGCGTCGTCATTACTGCGAGACACCTCCCATCGATTTGGCTCGGCTCCCTTATTGTCTCTACCCAAAGGTCCTGGCTGGAGTGGTAGGTTGGAGGTTGACCGCATGTAATGTTGCCGCGGGAAGAATGACTGCTCTAGACCGACTGCCTTGACAAAATCGCGATGACACAAGCGCATCGGCGGGCAAGGGGCGATGATGGGCCATCCCCTTGATAGTGAGATCGCGCTGTACGAAGTCCCTGCGAGGCCAGTCACCTCTCTACCTTCTCTCTATGCCTCTCCCCCCTATATCTTCTCTCATCTCATCTTTCTGTATCGTCGACAGCGGCACCATGTTGCCAGCGTGCCTGGTGGCCGGCCGGCTTTTTCACGCCCATCACGCACCACATGCAGTTTTCGCGACGCATGCATATTCGCAACCCCCCGCTCCCAATGTCTATTCACGGAGTGACGGCCTTGAGGACATCTTGCAGCGTCCTGGGTATAAGAACCCAGCCACCAACCTGGTTGTTGGTTATGTTTGGCGCCACAGGGCCAACTAAAGAGCACCGGTGCTGCTTCACCTGACCTGGAAATTGACCCGCAATAACGGAACTGGCCATTGAACTACCCGAGGTCTGCACAACACATAGAAACTATGCCTGTTTGTTTTGGTCTGCCGTGGCCAGGATGAGAACTCTTTTGCTACGAGCTCAACTCGACGCAACCTCGATGCGACGGACTCGAGCCGACTTCGTCAACCAGACCAAGTCGTGGGATCTACAAAACTAGTTGCGGGGAGATACGATGCTATTTTTACCGAAACTACCCCCCGTTGTCCACCCCTCCCCGAGCCTCACGAAAGCGAAAGCCCGGGGGCCTTGTAGCTGGGACTGTAGTGCATGAAGGGTTATATTGTTCAGTCAAGTCCCGAGGCACCGCGCCTTTTTCCAGCTTGGCTCCGGGATGGGATGAGCTAGGTCTGGGGCCGACGTTGCTCCCATCGCAAAGGGAGAAACGACCGCTTCAGTGGTGCGGGACAACATGGCGAATGACGGCCGACCGATCATGCCGTGGGCGGTAATGCATTGAGGCTGCGCGGCGGAACGCGTCACACAGAAAGCGGACGTGGCGGAAGGGGGCTCTGGCTCGAGTTTCGGCGGAAGCCGCGGGGCACGTTGAGGCTCGAGGAGGGCCCGTGTCATGTTGCACATGTACAAGGTAGGTTGGGCATTTTCGTCCTGAATCTGGGACGAGAGAGGGGGGACGATATCCGATGTGCGCGAGAGGAGACAAAAGAGCGCACAGTACACTATGAGGGCGTATATCCGCACGAAAGTTCTGTACTCTGCACCACACACCACCACTAAGGAGAGGAGGGGACCCCCTGTTCCCTTGACCACAGGCGGAAAGCATCGACACATACGACTTGCGGGGGCCAACATGGAAAAGGGGGTGGATGAAACGTGTTGGCGCAGTTGAAGGGGAGGAACGCTCTCATCGACCTGCTCAAACGGGCGGCTGTTGGTGTCTTGGTTAACTACCAGTCCGAGTCAAGAGCTGCGATGGCAGGTGTCTCTGTCGAATGAAGACATTTGAAGGCCTCGTAGAGAACGGGATGGAAGAATGGAAGCCTGATCAAATAAGCACGGGAGGCTTCGACCGACGACAGTGAGAACCCCTTGACACAAACGGCCTTGAGATGGAAGATGGGCTGGAGCCCGTCATGCTCTGTTCAACTGCTAACCGCTCGATTCGCTGACACTTTCAGCCTCCCAGTCCTCGCATTCACAACTTCCCAAACCAGAGGACCACAGAGCCGATTCCGGGAGCCCGCAAGCGGTAGCCAGCCATGCGACAATGAGCCGAGATAATATCTTGGATACTCGACGTGCTACAGAGACTTTTTGTCGGTGTCAACAACCACGAGAGTCTACGTATTATGTACAGCCAACAGGGAAACTCCAATGGGGGACTTGCGCTGTAGTGGGAACTGTTGGCAGCATATCGTGGCGTGGGCGTGTGGACGGCAGCTCAGCAGTGAATATAGCAAGGATAGGGGCTGAAGGTGTGTTTCAGATCTTTGGCGGATCCTCTGACAAGAGTCACCCGACGTTGTGATTGGAGGAGAGACGGGGGAGCATCGAGCTGGAGCATAAACGACCAGCATCTCCGTCACGCCTTTGCAGTGTTGCACCTGGGGCGGCCTGGTTTAAACATGGCCTTGGCAGTTGATGTCAATGGCCCCATTGGAAGACACGTCGCAAGCTTGCTGGCGGCTGTCTGTCAGGCAGTAGCCCCTCCCTCCCCCCTTCCGTTTTTGTCTTTTTGTCTTTTTGTCTTTTTTTTTTTTTTTTGGGCGAGAGAAAGTCTTTCTCTTGCCAGGCCGATGATTCGACGAGATGCGTTGAAAAAGTCGCAGAAGGGGGCTGCGCTCGAGTCAGGCAGGACACAACTGCGTGTCGTTGTTTGCCAACTTCGGCAAATAATTGTGGAGGCTGAAAGCAGTTGAGGAGACGAGTACAGAGGTACTCGAGATGGAAACCATTGGAAATTTGTGCACTCTGTATCAACGCCACTGTCCACCAGTGTCCAATCCGCTACAAAAGGACGGACACCGCAGGCCAGCGGTTGGCCATGTTAGAGGGCAACCCCTGAACTGGGTTGAAGAAGCACAGAGCCTCCAAACCAGATGAGTCTGACATGCCTCGGCGCAATGGTGGCTTTTGTCAATTTGCCCATGGCAGCAAGTCAGTGTGGCTTTGTACACTGACTAGTTTTCCGCACAGAGCATGTACTGCAATGTCGGTTGGGAAGAGACATATTAGTCGGTTGTGAGCGGCATCGTCTGATGTTGAAACGGCTGTGGAAGGATTCCGTCACGGTGACATGAGGTCGAGGATAGATTATGTTTAGTTCCGGCATATGAAGATACGAACTCGAGGGCCGCAGTTAAGTTGTAGGCATGTGAGGCGAAGTGCCATACTTTCGCTTTCCTTAGAACCCCCCGATTGGCAGAGCTTCTCGAAGGCCAACCCTCCGTAATTCTCAAAACGCCTTTTGTGATATCCTCTGACCATGTGCCATTTGGTGAGCTGTCACGGCCAAATGTACAGTTTAGGCTCGTCTCGGAGTTGGTATCTGTACTGAAGCCCCTGCTTGCATGTGGCTGATTGACAAGGGTTGTCTTGCATAGCGCTGCAACTATGAGCGCGCGCAAGGTAGACCAGGAGCTGGAGACGTTCCTCCGAGGAAATGGTGCGGTGTAGGCCCTATGGAGTGCAGCGGTGGACTTCAACTTTGTCAAGCCAGTCGGCCCCCTCCCCCTCCCGCCCAATTTTGGGCCGGCAACGGGCCAGGTCCCTAACCTGCAACTGTTGCGCAGACGATGGCGAGTGTTGGTGTCTGGTAGAAGGGAAGGAAGGGAAGACATCCCGGTCCGCATGAAGGCATAATACTTTGGGTGATGGTTTGGATTCTTCGTTGACGGTGACGCCATTGCATTGTATAAAGGGTTGGCCGGGTTGTAATGGAGACAGGAAAGGACGTGTTACTGATGCATGGAGGTAGTAGTTCCCCAGCATCCAAAAATGTCTTTAGTTTGACTGTTATGGTGGTGCCGCAGCGCCGCGCGAGTTTTTTTGGTGGTGAGGTGTTGTCGACCTCGTCCAAGAACGGACGATAGCAAGTGAAATAAGGACCGGGATCTCTTCTTTGGCCGTAAGGCTGCTGGGCACGATGTCGATAGGGGCCCAGCCTTACTTGGCTGCTATCAGACGTCATCTTGCGAATCGAAGCGTGGCGGAGGGATACAGTGAAAGAGTTGTTGTTATCGATATGCACACGGCGAATATAGCTGTTGTAGAAATCGTATCAGGAAGACGAGGGGCAATGGGTCCCGGCCTCCTGTGTCCGTACAAGTGGTCGGCTTCGGGGGAGTCTACCTGGCTGGCTCTTCCGGACCCCTTCCGCCACCGCGACATCTCCTAAATGGTCTGCACTACCTACCCCCCTCTAGTGGCAAAAACGACGGGCATCTGGCTTGCAACTCGTGGCATGCGGAAGCTACAGGCCATGACGATCGATGGACCGCCATGGCGTACAAGCCTTCCATAGATCGACTCATCCCTTCTCGTGATTTCCCTTGGTTGAAGCTCTACGGAAATGGAAATGAATGGAAACGGAAAAGCCTATGGGCCGTGGAATGTGCCACCGCAGTGTTGGAAAATACGGGGAAATATTATGGACAATCCAGGTTGGTACGGAGGAAAACTTTACCCCACTGACTGCAGACAGCCACAGGCGTCAGTTTGAGTGTCGTCAGTGTCGTCCCTTCCTAACTCCCTGGCTCCTACTGGCGGCTCCACTCCAATCGGGACGAGGGATGACGCGGAACGGGAAGGACGGAAGAAAAGGAGAAGAGAGAAGACGCACAGAGGAAGGAAACACTAATAGAATCCCGGCAAATTGGGTAGTCGATATATAGGTCGGCAGTTTGAATTTCTTCATCTCGATGTGAACAGCACACTGATGGAGAAGAAAAGGCAAGCTGGGTAAGCATGGATAAGTGCCACCTACTACTGCGTCCAGTTAGTAAATGGGTCCTCGGCTGCCGTTTCATACTGATCTTAACCCACCGCTTGACCCCGTTAGGGGCGCCGCGTTGGGGGCAGCCAGTCCCTGTCTCGCTCTGAGGAGTGCAGCCCCAGTCTGGGTAACTGCCCTAGGGTTAAGCAGAGGGTGGTAGGAGAGGGAAAGATAGAGAGAGGTGTGTATGCGTATCTGGATGGGTGGTGACGGGAAAAGAAAGAGAGAAACTTACGAGTGGTAAAAGAATACCTGGACCCCCTAGTCAAGTCGTATATACCTTGTCGAGGGTCAAGGCACCCACCCCGCCGGGAAACCTGATGCTGACGCTGACCAGTGGCCAGAGGTCCCCTGAATGACTGAATGAAATGGGAACGGACGGCGGGTGGGCGGCGGCGGCGGCGTGGTTTAGCCCAGGCACGGAGGAGACCTTGCACCTTGCAGTTGCTAGTTGCTTCGCCTTGCCTCTCTCCCTCTCTACCTCACACTCGACGCCTCTTTTCTGGTCCCAACTCTTCGTGCCTGAGGTGACAGTCAGGTTCTATACCCCATCCTGCTAGTCCATCAAACAATCATCAATCAATCTGCGCTACCGCAGCCGTTGACAGTCAAGCTGCGGGACGATCGATGCTGTAGGTCTGTAGGTACTACCTGCCTAGGCAAAGGGACAGTCCGCCGGTAGACTGACTGACTGGCTGACAAGCCTTGGCTGCCACCTCCGAGGCAAGGTACCTTTTCCCTGCTTCTCCTTCCCCCCCTAACAAACTGTCCTGACTGGCCAGACCTCTCTCACATCTCGTCTGGGTCTCCCCGAACTTGCACCTCCTGCACCTGCGCCTTCATGAATCACCCGCACTTTGCTCCCGTCCCCGTTCCTGTTCCTGCTCTTGCATCTGTACTCTGTACAGTACAGAGAGTACCGACAAGCCCAAGCCTCCTTTCACCGTTCCATCCATCAAACCTCCACCACCAAAACCTCAACTCACATATTTTCCTACTGCTGCTACTGCTGTTGCTGCTGTCGCTCCTCCTCTTCCTCCTCTCATCCTTTTTCTTTCCCGTTTCCCTCTCCCAGTCTACCACTTCCCACCCCCTATCCCTTTCTCCAGGCCTCAGACCCTATACTAATGAAGCCTGTATATTGAGAACGTTTAAACTTTTTGCTTCTTTCCTCTCTCTTTTTGTCTCGCTCAAAAGAACACTTGGAGGAAAGGACAGCAACCTTGGGGTTTGCCCGCGCAGCGATTCGTCGAGGAACGGACCTGGGAGCCTGAGAAACCTGATCTGTGGGAAGCCCGACCAGACGGAACAACGCAAAGCAGCTACCTACGCATCGCGCATCGCAGCACCCACATTGACCAACCCAGACCAAGCCCACCGCTAGGCTGGCTACGCGACCACAAAACGGCCACCCGACAGTGACTGGCAGGAGAAATCTTTCCATCAAACCCCCCTCCCCGGCAGCCCAAAATCGTCCAGAGCCCACTTGTCCACCCCGACATTCCTTGACCTCAACCCCCCGACCGACGTCGAACTCTCCTTTTATTTTCTCGAGCACCCAGCTGCCTTTCTGCAACCGACTGGCTGGCCTGGCGTACCTTGTAATACCTGGAATACACGCACAACCACGACTTTCAACCCTTCGACCCTTCGACGAACATTCCTTACGCAAAGATCTCTCTTCGAGTCTCCTGTTTTGCCCTCCCGCTCTCACGAACCATCAGCACACTCTGGCCACCTGCATTAAATCCACAGCTTGACAACAGATTCCCCGACAAGCCGCAGAAGACTCGCCCGCAAACGATTTCGGGAATTGACGCAAGCCCGTGCCATCACCCGTTCTCACCTTCTCTCTGTCTTGTAACCGACCCGTACCCCCGACTGTCGAATACGAGACGCTGCGGTCTCAAAGCTGTCCACAATTACATTGGGCCCAACCCTTTGCGCGTGTCCCACGTCGCCCGAGAGAGCGAGCATTGCTCAATCCGTCAACGACAGCAACGCATTGGGGAAACTCGAGTCTCGTAAATCGTCTCTGATGAGGTTCGGCCAAGATAATTGATAATGTCAACTAGATCCGATCACTTGGCCATTGGTTACCCGCCCCAATCTGCCACACAGAATCGGTCGACCTCACCCACCACCAACAATACTTCTCCCATCGATTCTGCCGCTGGTTCATCCATCAGATCTCCCTTCGGTCTACCAGGCGGCTTGAGCCACTCCAGCAAGATGGCCAGCGCCTCGCGATCAGGGGCTGGCTCTCCGTCGCACGAGATGCCCGGCTCGAGCAGGTTGTTTTCCAAGAGGTAAGCTACTTACCGCCAGTTCCTCTCGGCTACCGTAGCATTCATAGCTGACCCTCCCCTCCAGAGCCCGCGAGATTCAAGCCCAAGAAGGCGTGCCTGGACTGCCGGTAAATCCCTGGGGCGGTCCGCCGACCAGCGGCAACTCCACGCCCCTCCGCGAGAATATCCCCGAGTCACCGACTGATGGCTTTCCTGACTTTGCTCAACTCCCTACACCCGACTCCATGCCCCAGGCGAGGCGCGCTCGTGCTGGAACTGTACCCTCGCGGTTCTCCCCGGGAGGTGCCGGCAATGGCTTGCTCAGCATCCCCGCCATGGCTCCCAAGTCGTCGCGACCTACCCCGTCCCACAGCCCTTTCAAATCCTCGTCTCCTGGCCTCGAGCCGACCGAGACGGCTTCCAACAACTCCGCCTTGCTATCGCGTCTACGCGCTGGATCGATGCCTCAGAGGAGCCCATTCGCGCAGATCCCGGGCACCAGCTCGCCCTTTGGCCCCTCCATATTCAGTAGCTGGAACCCTACCGGTACCGGCCGCGACCGGGGCATGACGCTTGCGAGCATTGCTAGCATTGGCTCGACCAACGGGCCGAGCTCCCCGACCCAGTCCCAGATTTCCCGAGAAGGCGGTGGGGAGAGCGATGTTCATATGAGAACACTGGACTACCTGGGACTGGCCGAGACGCCGCAACCCCCCCGTGCCCAATTGGCAACGCCGTACATTCCGAGCTTCAACGAGTTTACTAAGGCTAACCGTTTCCGCTCGTACTCGGTCAACAACAAGGACAAATATGCCGACGAGGAGGAGGATGACTTTGAGGAAAACATGACTCTCGAGAGCCAGTATGTCGCCCACCTTCAGGATCAACTCGCGGCTACCAATGCCGCCATCCACAACCACAACCTGGCTGTTCAGGCCTTCGCGAACCAGGCCACGCGTCCCCGCGCCAGGACCGCCGGTGTTCTTGATACGCCTGGCTCTCGTCTCATGCGGACTTACATGTCTGGCAATGGTTTAGGCAACGCGGTTCCTCCTGCCGAGATCCGTCTTCCAGACGAAAAGGAGTTCGATGACCTTCCTCAAGCTGTGGCTGCCATGAACCTTGGACGGTCAAGCAGTCGCAACGCGGGTCTACTCAACGCAGAGGATCAAGGTCTCGAGGGTCCTACCAGCGCTCTGTGGCTAGGTAGCATCCCGACTTCTACCACGACATCGACCTTGACCGAAATGTTCAAGTCGTACGGTCCTATTTTGTCTGCCCGCGTTCTCACGCATAAGAATTGTGGCTTCGTCAACTTTGAACGAATGGAAAGTGCCATCACTGCCAAGGCCAGCATGAATGGCAAGGAAATCTTTCCCGGAGCTGGCCCTATTCGCATCAATTTTGCTAAGCCGCCCTCTGCCTCGAACACCCCCGGTCATGACGGAGTTTTCCCTTCACCCAGCCCCGACCCCTTCTCGAAGAACCAAGACAACTCGCACAGTGCCTCATCCGGCGCTGCCGCTGACAATGGCAGCTCGGCCGCCCAGTCAGCTAACGCTGCTCCCACTGTGCCTCCTCTGTCAGAGATGACGAGCGATATTCTGCATATCGTGAAGCAATTCCAGGCTTCTGACGAAGACACTGCCAAGATCTCTCGCAGCCTCCAATCCTCTATCCAGTTTACCAACTTTGTCGACGAGATTCCTCCCATCCGGGAGCCGGCCCACACGCGGGTTCACGATGCTCCGAGACTCCGAGACATTAGGAAGAGAATCGACAACCAGAGTTTGTCTCAGGCAGAGATTGAGACGACCGCCCTCGATATGCTGCCGGAGATCGCCGAACTCTCGTCTGACTACCTCGGCAACACTGTCGTGCAGAAGCTTTTTGAGCATTGCTCCGACGAACTCCGGGACGCTATGCTTGCTGAGATCGCTCCTCACATGGCGGAAATTGGCGTACACAAGAACGGTACTTGGGCCGCTCAGAAGATTATCGACGTCTGCAAGACTCCACATCAGATGACTTTGATTGTCGAGAATCTGCGCCCTTACACGATCCCTCTGTTCCTCGACCAGTACGGCAACTATGTTCTGCAGGGCTGCCTCAAGTTCGGCGCCCCTTTCAACGATTTTATCTTTGAGACGATGCTCAGCCGGATGTGGGAGGTGTCCCAGGGTCGCTACGGTGCCCGAGCCATGCGTGCCTGCTTAGAGAGCCACCACGCCACCAAGGAGCAGCAACGGATGCTTGCTGCCGCAATCGCCTTGCACAGCGTCCAGCTTGCCACCAACGCCAACGGAGCTCTTCTATTGACCTGGCTCCTAGACACCTGCACATTCCCCCAGCGCAGGACTGTTTTGTCACCTCAACTTGTCCCCTGTCTGGTGCACCTGTGCACCCACAAGGTCGCCTATCTCACTGTGCTGAAGGTGATTAACCAGAAGGCCGAACCCGAGGCTCGGGACACCATTCTCAAGGCTCTCTTCTTCACGCCCAACGACCAAGTCCTAGAGGCGATTCTCAGCGACCATGCCTGCGGCGCTACCCTCATTTTCAAGGTTCTCACGACTCCTTTTTTCGATGAGAGCATCCGCAGCCAGGTGGTTGAAAATGTCAAGAACGTTTTGGTGCGCATCAAAGCTCAGCCCGGTCAAGGCTACAAGCGCTTGATGGACGAAGTTGGCTTGTCTACTCGCAACAGCGGCGGTGGCGGGCGTGACCACGGGCACGGCAACTCCAACAACAACAGCAACAACAACAGCGGCAGCAACAGCGGCAGCAACAATGAGCAGCGGCAGCGACCGGCTTCCCGACAGGCCAGTATGAGCAACCATCATCAACAGGCGGCCCACATGAACAAGCAGCAGTACTACAACCCGTTGAACTCGTCTGCCAACGCCTCCAACTACGAGTTGGGCTTCGGCGCCCAGCGCAGCGAACCTGCCGATGCGAGCATGCCACCTTTCCCTTCGTATGGTGTCCAGAACGCAATGTACAATCAATCGAATTCCCCGATGCCGACCCCCGCGAACTTGCAGCAGCTGCAATACCAGCAGAACATGCTCAACCGCGCAACGCCTCCTGTCAACAACTTCTTCCCCCCAATGCAGGCAGGCTTCGGCGGCTACAGCAGCAGCCCGAGTCCATCGATCGATCAGTACCGCGGCCAGAATTTGGCCAACGGCAGCCCTATCCAGCCGCCGGCAAGCCAGCTCCCTCAGATGCCTCCTGGCCAAACCCCGTACGCACCCCCCGGCTTTGGTATGAACATGGGCATGACGGGCTACGGCGGCTACGGCAACATGGGGGCCATGCAGAGCATGGCGTATATGCAGCAGGAGCAAGTCAATGGAAGACGTGGCCGAGTAAGCCAATCCCCATTCGCATCCCAGCAGCAGCAGCAGCAGCAGCAACAGTTTCAGCGAAACCAGTGGCAAGACTGACACGAATGCTCAGAGATGATTCAAACGTTGTTTGCACATACGAATTGCTGGTCGGAGACGGTCTGACTGGCTCATGCCGCTCTTTTGTTTTGTTCAAGGATGGCTTAGTACGGTATCGGCACAGGAGTTTGGTGGATATGGATCGTCATGTAAGAATGTTTGCAGGAGTACACGCCGTCCGATGTGTGAGGAAAATGCACAAGCCACTCCAGATGAGGAGGAGGCCATGTCTCGATGATAGACAGGGCAACATCATGAAGCTGCTCCGCCCGAAATTAGCGGGCGCAGCAACGAGAGGGTTTATATTTTTGCTTCACTTAGGGCTCCAACGGCTCATCGTTACTTCTTCCTCCTTCCTGTCCTTTTTGCTTCTAAACACATGCGGAAGTTTCTATGCACTTTCCACTGCTACCCTCACCTCGCATGTGGTGGCGTGGTATATAGAAAACCTCGAGGGTCGGCCCAGATGTTCTGGGGCCCCTCGCAAGGAAGTCAGACGCCGAAAACCTTGCGTTTTACCATCTGAAGTTGATGTTCGTCACAAGGTGCTATTAGAGACGAGCCCTTTAGGTGGTACCTGATCTGGTCAAGGCAAGGTATACCATGGGTACTACCTTGAAGAGAAGGAGGATTCTGGTCATGTCGCATTGTGTCGGTCGGTCGGTCGGTCGGTCATGCATTGGTTCGTGGGTGGAATCACTACCGTCACCAATCTCACCTCACGTTGCGTTGCAAGGTTGAGTTTCATTAGACAAGCATAGTTACAATAGTATCGTTAGTTGACTTTATCGTAAAAGCTAGTTATTATCCCACACGTTCATTGCCCCCACACACGCTAGGTCTGAGGTCTTGGCACCAAGGTGACCGAGATAGAGACAATGGAATGGGGATGAGGACAATTTGAGGGATATCCGGCAAAGGCCTTACAAGTCACACGTACGACGGCATCGATGAGAGGGACAATGACGGTATATCTTATGCGGTGTAGCATTCTATGTGATACCCAGGTGAGCTCTCTCACTCTCTCTCTTCCACCCGCCCGCCTGCCTCGACCTCGCTCGCCCACCAACGACGAATTTACACCATCGGTTCCCGCTGTCGGAAGCCTCACTTTCGGCTGCTCTGCCCCCGCCCTTCTAAAAACGAGAGAAGCCTCCTTGGCTCTCCCTCCTCTGTCCACTGGTCCAAAGAGAGAAATAAGAGAACAGGTTAGAAGAAAAGCGTATGATACAAAATGAGGCAGAATAAGTGAGAAAAGGGGGAAACAAGATCAGACAAGGAAAAGGCTGCTACCTCCATACCCTTTGCCTGTTCCTCATTCCCGCCCCTGCCCCGCCCTCCTCCAATACAGGCCAGATAACCAGGTGGCCGTAACAAGCACACACATCCATCGTGTTGCTTGCGCTCGCTCATTTGTTTGTCTTCGTTCTGCTTGCAGACCCAATTAGAGGGTGTGTTGGGAGAGGGAAAATCTAACCTTCCCCCGCAGCGCTTGGGACCCATGAGATAATTGGATCCCCCTTCTCAATAGCTGATTGTGTGATCTGTGTCTCTATCCACCGGCCTCCTGGCCGGTTGTTCTTTCGGTTCGATCGCTAATGATGTGCTTCCTCCAAACTCCAGATCCTGGTGGGGTTCGTGTCTTGGGGAATCAACTGAACGATAAGGGAAAAAGACGAATAGAAAAAAGGAAAAATCCATGATCGATAGGCAGCATAGCATGCCCCACAGTGGCTCATGAGGGACACCATGCCGTTCCAAGAACTGCGTATCAACACATCTTGGTGCTAAATTAATGTTTTGTAGGGCATGCTCTGGGTCGCTCGACATCAATGGCCTAATCAATATCCATGATGGGCACATCGTCGTCGTTTGTGTCGTTAGGCACGTCTTGAGATGACTTCTCACCCAAGCTGTTGAAAGTCTCTGGATTGTCCTGGGTGGTGGTTGCAGGTGTAGGCAAGTCGGCAGGAGGCTCAACAGACTCATTCTTCATAGAGGGAATATCGCCCTGAGCGCTTTCGGCGCCGTCATTATCGCCGCCGCCAAGTGTGTTTTGGCAACCCTTAGCGCTGTGTGCACCAGCATCCGGCTGACTGGCTCCAAGTAGGCCTCTGATTCTGTTGGACATTGCGTCCATCTGGGCCAGCATTGCCTGAAGACTTTGTCTGTCTGCATCACTAATTTCGCCGCAGGCAAAATTGTCAGCACTGCCGCGTGCTATAAGAGAGAGCATAGCTGGATCAGCAGTTGTCTAAGAGTATGTCAGTTGTGAGTACTGCTGAGTAGTTTGTAAACACAATGTCACCTACCAGCAAGGCCTGCATGAGATCGTCAAGCTTAGTATTTGGCTGGCTGGATGCCAATTCAACCAAGTTGAGTGCTGTCTGCTGCTCCACACGCGAACGAGTGTCCAGGGACAGAGTGACTGGCTGTGGCTGTGGCGGTGGCTGGGTATTGACTGAAGTCGGTGAACTATTGATGTAGCCAGCACCATCTTTTCGAAGCCTGCATGATCGTTAGTATTCTTAGTTGTCTACAGACAAAATCATAGAGCAAACTGACTGAGAAATGAAGTCGAGGACTATGCCTTTGGCAGGTAACTTGTATACACGGCCAAAAGTCTTCACGTCATTCCAGCCTGTCGCTTCATCCTCAGACTCTTCATCTTCAATCTCAATGATGCCATTGTTCTTCATGCCACGGCTGAAGGCTGGGGTGATGGCAGGAGCTCCTTTGATCTTCCGGAAGCGGTGAGCAGGTGCAAGTTCTTTGGGCAACTCAGCCAATAGATCGTCTGCGTGCATCGGGCAACGCCATGTCCGCAAAACAGGCGGGATTGCCAGGGGAGGGTCAAGGCAGTCCAAATGCCAGTAAAGGCTGCATTGACTACAGGGAAGGATGGCACGATTGTCGGCTGCTGGGTGTTGGCAATTATGGCAGAGAACAGCAGAGCCATCTCCATCCCGAATCTTGAAGAAGTCTGGGGTTTCTTCATACCCTTTCTTCCTGCGGCAATTGTCAGCTGATCCAGATCCCAACAATGAAGATGAATTCCAGGATGAGACATCGCTAGAATCATCGAATGACCAAGACTGAGGTTCGTCACTTACTTGGGCTTAGTCGGCACCACGATATCCTCATACTCGCCCTCAGGACCGACCTTGACGCCCTCAAAGTACACCTGAACACGGTGAGGCAGCTTGAAGGCTCGAGGATTGGTCTTCTCCAGACTGTTTAGCAAACCGCCAAAGGCACCCTGGTGATCGAGGACCCTGGCCGGGTATCTGTTGCTGGAACAGACATTGCAAAACCACTCCTCGGGGAGGGTGTCGCCCAGGCCAAGGTCAACACACTCGAAATGAAACGATCTGGAACAATTTTCGCAGCAGACGAGATCCCCGACACCACCGCACGCTGAGCAATAGTCGTCGTTCTCGTCCTGGTGGAGCTCATCAGCAATGCACATACATGTGGGAAAGGCAGGGCGCGAGAAATGAGTAGGAGAGTGCGTGGTGGCCAGCTGGCAAAAACGAGAGGCCGGGGAGGGGGGGCGGCTGGCCGCTAAACTCAGTATCCCAATGGAGGTGCGCCTTGGCCCACGAAATCCACGCTGTCCTTACAGGCCGCCGAATGCTCCTGTGCACCCACCATGCCGCCATCGTCCCCCAAGGACTGGCTGTGCTTTTGGCGAAAGCATCCCGCAAGATTGCATTCCAGCTACTGAAAGCAATTGAGTGTGAAATTTCTGCTTACCTGGTTCGTTGGGCCTCCGTTGACCGTGGATGCACCGCCCTCGCCGCTAGCTCGGGGCACACCAGCCGCGGTTCCTCCCTTCTTCTTCATAGGCCTGCAAAGACGCGTCAGTATTCCAGCTTCGATTGTGCGAGTGAGTCGGGATGATATTTTGATCGCGGAACGATGAGAGGGCTGCAGTGCGACGCTGTCCAGCTCGCCAGCCACCGCAGCCGCTCTCTTCCGACGACACCGTACCGCCACGCGTCGATGTCAAGGCCAAGGAAAATCGTGATGAGCCAGGGGGTTAAGAAGAGACTCACGAAGTTTTGATGCGCAGACCAGTCCGCTGCTTCTTCGTTGGACGAAGGTTTGTAGGCGTCGCAGCCCTGGAGCTCGCCGTTGGCGTGATGTCTCCGAGGAATGACGGCGCGGTCGGAGAGCTGGTGCTGTCAATCTCGTCGTGAGTCCTCTTGGCCGATCTCGTGGTCCTCGTGCTCAGGATCAGATTGAGGCTCGGGTTAGGAGCGGGCGTACGGGTCGACTTGCGCAGGTTCACTGCTGGCGACGAGGCAGCCACGGAACCGGCCCTGCTTCTCATGTCCGATCCGCGGATGTGGCTCTCGGGCTGGGGCGTCTGGCTGATGGTACTATCGCGTGCATTTCTTCTGCGTACGGAGGTTGCATCATCGCTCTGCAATACGCGGGGAGCCTTGTCCTTGTTGCCGTTCTTCTTGCCAGCCGGCTTCGATGGTGGTGCCGTCGACGAAAGGTTGGGGAAGATGGGCGAAGAAAGTCGACCAGGCATGTTGCCAGCCCCTGCAGCTTGAGATATGTTTGGGGGGAGGGTGGGTGAGTTTGGGTTGGATGCGTCAGACACGCTCGTCTTAGCAGCGACGGATCTGCCGCGTCTCTTCATTGGCTGGAGGTCGATTGGTGGTGGTGCGCTGGTCGAGGTGGCCTCGGTGTCGGCGACAGCGGCCGTGGCAGGCGTCTTGGCACTGTGAGGGCGACTGTGGCTGTCCCCTTGCTGGCATCCAGCGGGGACGGGCGGAGAGCTGGGAGAAGGTGAGTCGGGGGGCAGCGACGGAGACGCTGAGAGCTCCGACAGCGACGAGTCGCTGCTTGCAGAGTCCCTCCGGGCGCGCTTGCGCGACGGCGTCGTGGGGGCCATGGTCGTCTCAGCCGCCAGTAGGGTAGACTCGTCGTCCAGGTCCATTTCGTCGAGGGAAGATTCCGATGCCTTGCTGTGTTTGCCAAAAATTTTAGTCGGCGTGACTTCCTGATCCTCGGACTTGACAAGGAGGTGGCCGTAAGGTGCCGGCTTAGGCTTGTGAGGGGTGAAGCGAGAGACGGTGGAAGGGGGTACAAAATAGTAGCAAGCCTGGTTATCCTTCTTGCCTTCTCTCTTTTTGTTCTCGATAAGGCGCGAAAACTCGTCGAGAGTGTCTTCGTCGGCTTTTTGGTTGTAGACGTCCTCCAGCATGGACAGGAAGTCTGGGTCGGAAGAATTTTCGTCGTAGAGGGTCCGGAGTGCCCACGCAGTGGGATAGCGATAGTGCCGGAGCGCTTCGTTGACGGCGACCTCGACGGCCTTTTCGACAAGCTCCCTGTTCTCGGATGTCGGTTCTGAAGGCTGCACGGCGTCGCTAGAGGGCACTACTTGACGAACCGACGATGATGCGCGATGACCTACCGAGGAGCGCGACAGGCTTTTCTGTGAGGCAGATGCACGGCGACCCAGGCCCTTTCCAGTGGCTGCTTTGGGCGTGTAGTCCTCGTCCTCTTCGTCGTCATACAGGCCACGAGCAGGCAGAATTTTTTTCGAAACTTTCTGAACCGCGGCAGGAGGTGGTGGTGAAGGCGATGGAAGGAACGAGGGTGGTGTTTCTGAGCGCTTTGCTGCTGCTGCCGCCGCCGCACCTGCCGCACCTGCCGCACCTTCCGTACCTGCCGCCGCCGCCGCCGCCGCCGAACTTGCTGAGCTCGACTTTAGGATGATCTTCCTGACGGGTCCCGCGCCATCCTGGCCCTGCTTCTTCGTCGCCTGTGCTTTAGGAAGGGACCCGAGGGGCGCCATGTTCTCCGTGACGCCGTATCGCACCATTCCAGCCTCCTCGAAGCTTGGCTTGCTTTGCACCGTCGGCTCCAACCATTTCTGCATGAAGGTCCTCGAGGCCTCGCTCGTCCCATTGGCTTTCTTGGCTGGTTCCGTTCCTCCGTTGGCGTGCTGGTGCGGGCTGGAGAATCGCGACCGCGTGGCTCTCGTGCTTGTGGGCATCATGACAGCTGGGCTCTCGAGGGCCCCTGACCTCCTCGCCTTCGACCAGACAGGCAAACGCTCCGACTCGGACGCCTGCAATCGCGTTAGTTCGTGTCTTTGTTCTGTGGTGTGAATCATGACTACTTCTCTGGTCTTTGAAGGCATTCAGCGATTGTTCCAGGCGCGTTCCCTCCACTTTGCGACGCGAAGGACTTGGGGAGATGGAGGGATGGGGAGAAAAGGGTGTTCAAGCAGCGGGAAGGGACCTCGAGGATTTTCGGAGACAATGGGCTGGACTGGGGGGGTTAGAGCTACGAAGCTAGGTACCTCCAGTGGAAGTTACTCCTGGGCGATACCTCTTGGGCGGGCGCACGCAAGTCAGTCACAGCGCTCTTGGGTCACCCTTAGCTCAGAGCCACAGCACAATACCACCAAGCTCACTGGTGGCCCGGTGACTTACACACACTTTTCTTACGCGTTGGCATCGGCCAAGCTGTCTTTCTTCGCCTGTCTCCCAAACCAAGATGGATGCCTCGAAGATGTCACTCGATAGGACGGTACTCGATCTTTGTCTACAATATCATTCGTAAGCATGCGGGGATAACTACAGATACTTGTCGGCCAGTGCTCGCCCCCGCTGGGCTTTCGAGATGAAGCGTCTTCGCCTCCAAAGGGGCTGGTTCTGCAGGAACTCACCAGACATTCGCCATCCATGCGGCGGGTCTCTGCCGTATTGACGACGACGACGACCAGGGGGGCGCGACAACGGGCGACACGAACCTCTGGAATTGGCCAATTTTGTTCCACTCATCCTTCTCGTGGCTCGCTCTGTTCCCCCGGCCGACGGCATCTCCTGGCGTGTTCGGTCTCATCGACTTTGCCCCCCTGTCATCCTTCACACTCTATTTCTCTGGTTCTCGAGACACCAGCACCCTGCCAAGAATAGCAGGAAAAGGCAACGATTTCTCTCGTCCCGAATGCTAGTAGGCGGCCAAATCGTGAGGGGATTGATTCTGCAGTCGGTCGTGTTCTCAAAGGTCTGAGATGCAAAAAGCGTAGATGACTTGTCTTTGTTTGGCGGCAGGCTTTAAACCTCTATGCTATCAAACGAACCAGCCGACCAGTTGGATGCTACCTAGGCTGCTCGTACGGCCGGTGGGCCGGCTGAAGCTTCAGAAGAGCGAGCCGCTCCTCGGCATTCCGATGAGCAGCTGCGCAGCCAGCCAACCATCCAACTCTGCAGAGCGAGCGTTCCTGTATCCGGCCTCATCCTGGCAATGGCCCCCTATCGACTGCCCCAGCAGCAGAATCACACATTTGATTTTCACGACAAAAAATTGTGGTTGTAAAATCGGGCCGCCCCCCGTTGCTCCTCTCATTGACAGTCATCGCCGTTTCCTACTTTCGGCTTACTCTTCGTCGCTGTCCTCTTCCTCATCACCTCCTGCGGCGGCCTTCTTCGCGGGCTTCTTCTTCTTCTTGTTCTTGTTCTTGCTCTTTCCCGTATTTCTGGAAAGGGGCTGCTCCAAGATCTTAAGAATCTCCTCGTCCTCAATCTTCTTGTCCGACTTGACCTTGTTGAGGTCCAGAGCAGGGGGGGCACCGAGCTTGGTAATGCCGTTCTTGGTGATGGCTGCAAATGTGTTAGTACTTTGATCATTGAAGCTGTGCAGACAGGCTCGAAAGGAATTTTCTTACCAATGGTCGAGAGGTAGCGGGCGACGGGGGAGTTGTCCTTGTCACCAACAACCTCGTATGCGCGGAAGACGTTGCCGCGGACACACTCGACAACACCAGACTTGGCGTCGCGCTCATCCTCAAGCTGCCGCAGGCTGAAGGGGAAAGTGCCGAACTTCTTCTGGACCTCGGAGAGAATCTTGCGGGAAGTCGGGCGCTTGAGGCCGTAGTTGGTGGTGGTGCGACGGTGCAGAGTGGTTCTCTGGTCGTACGTCTTGATCTTGCCGGCGCCCAAGCTCACGCCCATCTCGACACCCCAAACCTCACCAATCTCGGGAACGCCATCGCCCTTGGTGCCCTCGGCGGGGGCAAGAACAATCTTCTTCTTGCCCTCGATCTCGTTGCGCTCAAAGAGCCATGAGGTGGTGCTCTCGACGAGGTTGCAGTCGTAAGACTTGACAACCTTCTCGAGCAAGCTGGTAATCTTCTGCTGGGTGGGAGCCTTGGCAGACGCGGCCTTGGCCTTCTCCTCGTCGGTGCCGGAAGCGAGCAGACCGGGTGGGATCATCAACCGGAGGAGCAGCTCGTTGGCGTAGTAGTTGGCGAGGATCAGGTCGGCAGAGCGGCCAGTGATCTCCTCGCCGGACTTGTCCTTGTTGGCTGCGATGACGGTGTCACAGACGATGGAGCCAAAGCCATCGATCTGAGCACCGAGCTGGATCTTGATTGGCTCGCCCTCCTTGATCTCAGCGTTGGCCTCGGCCTCATCGGTGGTGAGCGGGGTGTACGGCGTCACGAAGGAAGCTGGGGAGACGGTGGTAGGGTGGGAAAAGCCTGCACAGCGCGATCCGAGTCAGCCATTGCTTACAGCAGTCAGTCGACGGGGAGAGACGGACCCTTGTTGACCTTCTTTCCGCGGTAGACCTTGGCAAGCTCCTCCTCGATGAGCTTGTCACCCTTCTCGCAGATGGCAACGATCTTCTCGCCAGGAACGATGAGCTCGGCGACAGCAGCCAAGACCTTCTCAGAGATCTGAGCGGCGGTCTTGTACTTGGTGAGCGTGTCGGGGTTGTTAAGGGTGTAGTCTATGACACTGTTAGCCATTGTTTGCTGCGTGTCGGGCCCATGACGAGGATGCGGCTCGAGTCTCCCGAGTCTCGTGGCTCAAGAAGAGCCACCCATTTGCTTTTGCATTGTTTGTCTTGGGTGGTAGCGGGGTAGCAACAGCGAAGGCTATTTTGGAGTATGTGTGACGCAAATGCAATAGGAGCATGAGCAGAATAGCACGAGTGGGAGCAGCAGTGGGAGCAGCAGTAGGAGCAGCAGCAATGGCAGCAGCCAGCCAGCCACCGCCGCCGCCGCCGCGTCGTCGTCGAGGGGGAGGGGCAAGCAGGAGAGCTACAACAAGGAAAGCAAGGTACCAACCGATTTCCTCCGACATCTTGGCGGTATTTTCTGGGGGGGGTTGACTAGAAAATCAAAGGGATATCTCAACGATTGTGATGCACCGGTCCAGATCTCGAGGGACTGAACTTTGGAAAAGAGATGCAGGTGTAGTGCAAAGTCGGTTGTGGTCTGGCGCAAGTATTTTGACGACAAATACGACGATTTTCAGGGCGGGGAAGGAGGGGCTCATTGCTGTTTGTGGGTGCTCGGGCAGGTCAAGGTCGTGCGGGTGCAGACAGGTCCAGTTTGGCATTCCAAGGCTCAACGCGTGATGTACCGACCTACCTACGGTGGAGAACTTTTGTGCAAGGATCGCTTAAAATCCCCTTACGTAGCAGGCACATACCTGCCCACCTAGGTGTGTACAGCTCTAGGAGGAGCTCGCTGCCATTTTATCCTTGCTTTATGCAGGATAAAATGGGTTTTTTTTAGGGCGCCGTCTTGACTTATGCGTTTTACATCTGGCGGGTCGCTGTGGTGAAATTTACCTGAGCATGCAACGGTCGTGAGGTCATAGGGAGAGGGATATTTGGCTCGGGTCTTGAGGTGTCTCGGCTTAATCGGAAGCTCGTCGCGGAAGTATCGCGAAAGCAAGCCTTCCGCACAACCCTTTGAGGGTCTCGCGCTATTTGCAGCCTGCGAAAGCTCGGGCATTATCTTTACCGACCGGTTTGACAGTCACACTGCTTGACATCTGCGAGGAGGGAGTTGACGGCTTGAGTGCCCTCGTTGTTGTACACCAATCGCTGGCAGTGCACATTCACCGCTGCATCCCTAAATACTGATGATGCACCCATAGTGACTGGTACAGAGTCCATGGAGCCTGTTCATTGCATTAATTGGTCAGAGAGAAACAGATCAGGACGAGAAGACTAATGAGATTAACCAATTGAAAATGTCTTCAGTTATGTTAAGTAGTTCTTCCTAAGGTGCCATTCAGACAGCCACACCCGATGTTAAGGTAATCCCAAGTGTGGCGCTTCTGAGGCGGTGCATGTCCAAATACGGATGAGACGCTTAGAACGCGCTCGGGTCGTGAGTACTGAGGACATGCTTGGGGCGGCCAGATGCATGTGGAGGAACTGTGATGTATAGCTGCGACTGACTTGCGTGTAAAGGTACATGTGGTGCTTTACTTGGAAATTTTACACTGCTATTGGCGCCAACTTGAACTCTCATGGAAGCCTGGCATTGGCCAGTTGGCACTAACATGGATAAGTCTCTCATCCATAGCTGCCACCACCTTATCTCCGCAAGAACCCATCTGAGTACATGGGATGCGTTAGCTCCCTCGAGCCAGCCTTCCCCGGTCGAACACCAACACGGAGTACAGGAGAGGCTGCGACAGACGTAGCATAATCCACCTCTCATTCTCGGTCGAACGTTGAAGCCATCACCAATTGGCAAACGCCACGACACAGGCGACACAAACATAGACTTGCTTGCGCGTTTCCGCTTCAGACTCACGGCAGTCGCATCGCCGCGGCGATTCGGGAGCCTGCACTCTTCCCCAACATGGCCGCGCAGCCATCCACGTCCACGCCCACCGCGGCCGGCGCGACAGCATCCTCCTCGGCCTCCACGTCCGCGCCTGTCTCCAACGATCACGATGGCACGCCCCGGTCCGTCGCAGCCAAGGCACTCCCCGTCCGGGACAGGGACTCGTTCAGTAAGCTGCAGGTCGAGCGCTACGTTACGCGCGATTGGCACCACTCCGTCGCGATGAAGGACGCCCAGGAGCGCTTCGAGAAGGATATGCAGCAGACGAGGGATAAGATCGATGACTACAACATCATCAAGACCCAGCGCGCTTACTTCCCTCCGAGCAAACTATACGGCGAAGGCTACCGCGGCTACGGGAACGGTTACACCGATATCGACCCGCGCATGAGAGCGCCCTTTCCTGCCCAGGTCATCTACCCGAGCCAGAAGCTGCGGCCGGGGAAACGCCAGTCGCATCCGCTCCGATGGAAGAAGAAGGAACTGAAGAAGCAGGCGGAGCAGCACGAAGAACTTGTGCCAATACGGATAGACGTGGACTGGGAAAAGATCAAGCTTCGCGATACCTTCACCTGGAACCTCCACGACAGGATAATCCCGGCCGAGCTTTTCGCGCAGCATCTCGTCGAAGATTTGGGCGTTCCCCTGGACGCCCAGCACAAGCCCGTTCTCGACCAAGTCATCTTACAGATACGCGATCAGCTCAACGACTTCTACCCCCTGGTTTTCTCCGAAGAGGATGCGCTCGACCCGGAGCTGCCATACTCTGCTTACAAGAATGATGAGATGAGGGTGCTGATCAAACTAAACGTCACCATCGGCGGTGTTACCTTGGTCGACCAGTTCGAATGGGACATTAACAATCCTCTCAACTCTCCAGAGGAGTTCGCCGCCTCTATGACTCGCGATATGTCGCTGTCGGGCGAGTTCACTACTGCCATCGCACACAGCATTCGGGAACAATGTCAACTTTTCACACGGAGCTTATACAGCGTCGGGCACCCCTTCGATGGCCGCCCCGTCGAAGACCCCGATTTGGTCGCCGCTTTCCTGCCATCCCCGCTGCCGTCCGTCTTCAGGCCCCAGCAGCAGGCCAAGGAGTACGCGCCGTATCTGTACGAGCTCAGTGACGCCGATTTGGAGCGCAACGAGGTCATCTTCTCCCGAGAATTGCGGCGTCAAAAGCGTTCTATCAACCGACGCGGCGGCCCGCAGCTTCCAGATCTCAAAGAAAGACAGCGCACAATCAGAACGCTCCTCGTATCGTCCGTGCTCCCGGGGGCTGCCACGAATATCGAAGAGAGCACACTATACAAACGTGTTGCCGGCGCGCCGACCACTCGCAAGAGGCCAGGGGCACGCGACGGCGAAGTGTCCGATTCTGACGATAGTGAAGACTCGGGGCCGGATTCACCGGGTGTCTCTCAACTAGGTGGTGGTACGGCCAGGACCAGGGGCCTCCGCGGCGCTGCAAGTGCTGCTCAGCAAAGGATTACAAATCTGGGTCGTTCAGAAACCCCCGAGGCGAGCATCGTCCACCACCACGAGACTCGCCGAAACGCCGGCCGGTCGATGCGTGATACCCGGGACGAGACCGAAGAGCCTACTCAGCTGATCGTCACGTTGAAGGTCGGAAAGGACAAGCTGAGGAGACTGCTCCAGAATCCGAGAGCAAGGTTCACGCCAAGCGGATCACAGACCCCATCAACGCCCGCACATGCTCGCATACCCAGCGCAGCAGCTGCTGCGGCGGCGGCGGCGGCGAGCTCGATGCCTCCGCCGTCTACGCCGGCTTCCAACAGCCAGGCACTTCCTACTACGCTTGGCACGCCTCTACCTCAGGGCCAGATTGGCCGACAACCTGCACCACCACCCGTCGCCGGCCAACCGCCACCACCTGCTGTAAGTCAATTCCAACTTCAATGCTCACTGTTGCTATAGGCGGATTCTCGGTGCCGTTAGAAACGAAACTGACATTGATTAGCCTCCGCCCCCTGAATGGCTCAAGAACTGCTTACAACAGCTCAAGACTACGTACCCCTTTGACAACTTTGAGGGCATGATGAAGTACTCGGCCATCAATCCGGACACGGAGATGCCCATATCCGTGCCAGCAGGATCGCAGCCTCCAGAGGGTGCCAAATGGATGTTCCTCCCACGCATTCGTTGCCTCGACTGCCCCGGCAAGCTGTATACTCCTGGTCCTGAAATGACGGCCGGCAACTTCGAGGTCCACCTGCGAAATAAGCAGCATCGTCAGAAGGTCGACGCCAGAGAGGGCAAGGATACGTCACAGTCAGCTACTAGCACGTCATAGGACGACTGCGTATGCGTATCAAGGGACTGAACGCTCGGGCCGGCTCAGTCAGAACGCAAAGAAGCCATTTAGCGTCACGGCTCGAAAAGACTGCCGTCCTGCCTACCACCGCTCGTCAGCGGGTGCTAAAGGGAAGGGCTAAACGATGGCGCACGGGGATCAATGCCTGGTGCCCTCGAAGCAGCATCTGCAACCTGTCGGCCAGTCCATACCTTGCCTACCGAAATATCACTTTCGTTCAGCTCGTAGAACAACATCGGCGGCTCCACGGACAATCCCTGCGCAGTTGGGATACAATTCTTAAGGTTGACTACGTCCCAGCCTTGTACAAGAAACCTCATCTTCATTTATCATTTCATGTCTTGCTTGTAGAACAAAAGCCACTATTGCATAGGCATCATGGTTATGGTCAGAAGTCGCCTACGGGGGAGGACGGAGGAAGAAACGCAAGGCAGTTGGGTACTAGAACGATTTTTTCTTTGGCTGAAGACTATTGTTTTAAAAAAAAAACAGGTTACGGAGTTCAGATCCTGCTGGCCTGGCAGGATAGGAATTGGCTGGAGTCTTTTTGTGAGTGTTTATAAGGAGCGACTGTAAGAGGGGGTGAATAGGTGAGAAGCTGGCCTACTTTACTTTACCTTGGAACTGCATGCCTAACTATGGTGAGTGCAGCTTCTCTGGGAGGCCTGTCGGTAGTAAGAATAATACCACAAAGAAGCTCAAGACAGTGACATAATTTCTATTGATGTTCCATGTGTTTGCTAGCGTGCGTTCCAGCGATAGGAGGGTAGGTGTTTCCGAGAAACCTAGGGCAGAGAGGTGCGCTCCTGGATTCATAGTCACATTGCACTCAATGCAGAGTCTTTCCACACGTCGCAGAACCATCCATCGCAGAGCGAAAAGTTGGCTTACACACTGGCAATGACAGCCAACGGGAACTGTGTGGTACTAATCGGGGTTATTAGATCGACTTGGTCTACTTAACACTTGCCCACTCACCACCACCACCTTGCGATCGTTTTTGGTGAGCATCCCAGCTACGTGAAGTTCAAATTGAATCTCAAACATTCAGACGCTAGGAGAAAAGTCTTCGGCTCCAAGTTCCCATTGCGGACCATCTTCCTCCAAGCAAGCCTTTCTCGGGACCTGGTCGCAAATGTGAACACTGGTCAGAAAAGGCTAATATATCACCTCCGAGGCATTCAAGACAGCCGCTTCCAGTTCGGGGGTGGCCGCGCCAACCTCAAGGTAGATCGCGAACATGCTGTCCACGACCTCGTCGGCATCGTCGGAGTCAAGAGCGAGGCCCTCGATGTAGTCTGCGACGAGCAAGTCGTTGTCGTCGTCGTCGGTGGCAACGGCGAGGCCCCGCGGCTCTACCTTTTGCGTCGTCTTCTGCCTGGCCTCCTCCTTTCTGAGTTTGGCGATTTTGCACCGGGCCTCCTGGATACACTTGCGATTATCCATGGTGTCCTTGAGACAGAAGAGGAAGTCAACGGCAAATGTGAGTGCGGAGAGCGGGCGCTGCTTCCTGGCCGGAGCCTTGGTCTCCATTGCCTTGGGCTCGTTTCCCTTACACTCCTTCTTCTTGGGCATCGGGCAGCCCTTCTCCTCGGCGAACAGATCCACGGCCTTGGCGAACTCCCCAATGCACTTGATGATGTTACCGGTGATAACGGTGCTGTTGGCGGGGATATTCTTGGAGTGCTTGGACAGCCCCGTGCCGTTACGGAGGCATTGGACCCAGCGGTCTTTGGCCGCCCGCCTCTTTTCGCTGGGCACCGCCAAGACGCGCATGAGCATGCGTCCAAGGGGATGGTCGCAGTTGCGGCTTTTGGCGGGCTCGGGGGCGGCGACAGCCGAGTTCGTGGACGTGGACGTGGACGTGGACGCGGACGTGGACGTGGCCGTGGTGTCGAGGGGGGCGGCGATGGTGAAGCCGGCAAGGGCCACAGCAACGAGGTTCTTGATGGCAACCATTTCGCTTATCGTATAGGGTGGTTCTAGGTCAGAAAGAGAATATGCAATGGTAGGCGATGTTCCTTTCGAGAATGAGGGCAGTTGCTATTGCTGAGGATGAGTTAAAGAGGGAAAGGAATAAGACAGTTGGTATGGGTTTCGACACCTCTTATATAGCAGTTCATTCTCTCTCCGAGGAAAAATGTTCCACTGGAGATTGGTAGGTTTTCGTTACTCGCAACCATGGTTCTCGTTGTCTGCGGCTCGCGATACCCCCCCCCCCGCGTTGGAGGGCATTCGCACGGCGTGCTCGAAGTTAAATCATCACGAATTCCAAACAGCACCGATGATTCTAATGGCTACCTGGTCTTTTTTTGGTCACATGTTTGGCTATCAGCTGTGCGAACCGCAAATTCACGTTAGCTTAGCCTAGTCCGAGACGAAAGAGGTGTACCCGTTGTTTCTACCTTTATACCATCCTTGGTTGGAGAAACTCGAATTAAGGAATTGGTGAAGCCTGGATATATAAGCCACAGGGATAAACAAAAGTCACACAAGAGAATTATGTAGGATATTCCCTATTCAATATCCAGATTCCAACTGACTTGAGCCGCAGGGATGTGACCAACACGACCTCACATTACCAGAACCAAAGCGAAGCAAGAGTAGTCCGCCAACCGTCCACGTCGGCCCTTTTTCGCCCCCCGCCCCCCTTGAGACCGGATAGGAGAGCGAGTATCCGGGTCTGTAGCACCTGACTTGCCGTCGTCTCGCCTGCCACCCCCGCAGACTCTGCCGTCTGTGTAAGCTCGCAGACCACCTTGGTTTCTTCCGAATGTAACCCCCGCGGCATACCACTGTACTCTACGACACCACGCCATCAAGCTCAGGCCAGTACTTCCGGACGCCGGACTTGGCCACTTGGCTGTATCAGGCCTGGCAGTTGAACAAGCTTTACTTGGCAGTTGTTGGTGGCTTTTGTTGCCCTGGTGCGTTTTCGGTCGTCGTGCGATTCCGTACACCTTGGCGGGGTGGGATGCTGCTAAAGATTTTCAACGTCTCGCTCGCGCTTGAAGTCGCGAGAGCATAAAAACCAAGATTTCTCTCCTTTCCAGAATTTCTTTGCCCAAACGCATGTACTCCTTTTGCCCGGAGTCCTGACAGGGTTGGCACGCAGTAAGCCTCGCACAGGCTAAATTTTCAGCTGACACCCCGGATTCCCCAAATCAACTTGTGCAGGGTATTTATTTGCCGTATCCGTTAGAAACTAAGGATCGGAGGGTTGTTTCCGACAAAATGTGACATTAATAAAGGGCCTTACTGGCCCTCATTCTTGATACCTGGCTGTTCGGTCCGTCTGTAGTGTATTCATATTGCTCGTGACCAAGGATGGTTAATGAACTGTTCGCTCTGTTTGTAATATCCTGTGTCCCAAGTCGTGATCTCCCTCTCCTTGGTGTTCTGTGATAATATGTCTCTGTAAAATATCATATAAGTGACGAGCTCGCCTCAAGTCTATACCCCATCCTCTTGCCTTTCATTCCTCCCCGAGTCACGCTCATGCCCATTCCATTCGCCAAGTAAAGTCCTCAACATGAAAATCACCAACCTATTGTCTCTGCTACCCCTCGTTTCTGCCAAAGTTCTCTGGGATGGCCGTTTCAACAACCTCAACTCCTCTTCGGATCTCAACAAGTGGTCCTGGGCCAACCAGGTCGGGCCCTACCAGTACTACATCCACGGCTCGGGCGACGTGACAAAGTACGTTAATCTGTCACCCTCGTACAAGAACCCTGGCGACGCGGCCTCGAAGCAAGGTGTCAAGATCACGCTCGACAGCACCGCCTACTGGAACGGGCAAAACATGCGCCGCACCGAGCTCATCCCGCAGACCAAGGCCGCCATTGCCTCGGGCAAGGTGTGGTACCACTTTAGCATCTCTCGCAGGGATGCCAACGCGCCGAGCGTCTTCCGCGAGCACCAGATTGCCTTCTTCGAGAGTCATTTCACCGAGCTCAAGAGCGGGTGGATCAGCGGCGAGCAAGCCGTCAGCAACAACAATTTGCAGTTCATGGTGCAGGGCAAGAGTCTGTGGAAGACAGAGTGGAAGCCGGATGTGTGGCACAACGTCGCCTATGAGATTGTGAGTTCGGTTTCCTCATTCCAGTCACCAACATCTCCACTTATGTATCCTCACTTGTGAAGATTTTGAGGAAGTGAGAAGCTGTCGAGGCAGGCCAAGGCTAACGACCCCTGTCTTATAGAACTTCTCCAGCGGAGGCGTTGGCTTCTGGCACTCTGAGGGCGGCGCACCCTTGCAACAAGTAGTGGCCCCGGTCTCTGCTTCGACCTCATCCAACGGCCAGGACTGGCACCTGGGCGTCCTCGAACTACCTCGGAACGGCTATGCAGACACCAATGAGGACTTTTACTTCTCTGGGGTTTACATCGAGGACGGCGCTATCACCACGTCTGTCACTGGACCTGGTAGGCGAAAACATATTGACCAGGATTTCGGTCGCTAAGATGTGCTAATACGTTCTCAACATAGCTGCATGAATTTCCCCGGATGTCATCGTAGATGGCAAAGTCTGGATGAGCATACTTCGGCAAAGTATGCAACTTGCTACACATCACACTCACCCTTGAGTACGCATCACTCTTTTAACAACGCATAAATGAAACGGACTCAGAAAGCAGGATTCTCTAGTTCCCTATGTAATTCTTCATCCGAGATTAGGTCTTAATTGTCCGCCTTTGTCATCCCATTGAGAACAAATAACAAACCTTCCAATGTGTGCCTTCTCAAGTCAAGCACTCCGTTTGCATGCCTTGTGTCTTGTAAACTGCTGTTTATGTCGTGCGTGTCAATTGAGAAGTGTTTAGAAGGTTTTAGTGATAGCTCTGTTCGTGCAATTCTTCGTCGTTGCAGTCATTGTTGGGAATCCACCACTTGTGATGACATCCTTGGTCTGGCAAGCACCAAGAGAGGTACCCGTCATGCCAGGGATCGGGCCGAGAGATGGGTCCCAGCCAGTGACTCCAGCCCAGTACATACAGTACTGTGTGTTGTTGTTGCAGTACTTGTACTTGCAATCGATGGTTGTGGCGGTGGAGGCGGAGGTAAAAGTAGTTGTAATAAGACCCTCGTGATCCACAGTCTTGAAGACATCATGATCTCCAAACTGGGCGCGTCTGACCAGAGAAGTGATTTCGTCGCCTGAGACAGGACCCTTGACTGAAAACTGGCCGGTGACGCCAACTGGAGTGCACATGGAGCGACACTTCTTGTGGCTGCATTCGACGATGGGAAGAGCACTTGCAGCAGTGGTCATTGTTAGTTGGTTGGTCCTGACGTTGATCACAATTGTCTCAGGCTTGATAGTGTTGATGGTCCAGAGAGGGTTCATCTTGAGAACGGAAGTAGTAGCAGCTGCAGTGTAGATCATCTTGCTGGTGGTAGTTGCGACACCCAGCGAAGAAGCAGCTTGGTGCTCAACACTTTCACCCCCAAAGGCAGTAGCGGCAACTATAGCTCCGATGGCTATAGATACTATGGTAAAGATAATGAGACTGAAAGTAGAAGTCCGCATTGTGAATGATGAAACGATAGACAGGAGCCTGGCGAAACAACACTAGGTGATGAGTATGATTAGTCACAAACTGCTGTTGCAAATGTGGGCATCAATCATACCTTTGGATGAGTAGAGACTGTGAGAAAGATCTTGATATGTGCGGTGCAGTAGGCAGTTGTGGGTGTAAGATAGAGATTGAGACTGTTGTTGAAAGGGACAAAGACGCAAGTGACACACTGCCCAAGACCTTGCCTTTGAATCTTATGAAGGCTCGGGGAGGAAAGTGAAAGAAGAGGGGGCACTTAAGTATGTGTGGGTGACAGAGTATAAGAAAATAGGACAAGTAGAAGAAAGGGTTTTGTACCACAGGTATCTGAAGAACACGAGAGGGGGAAAATCAAAACACCGAGAAGGAAGGTGCAACTAGAAAATTCGTTTAAAATGGAATGAAGAATTATGCAGTAGGAGTATTTGCTTGTGTAGACATTATCAAAGTGGGAAAAGGAGAGAAGGAAGGAAAGAGGGGGGGAAGATCTCACAGAGAAGGTGATTGCTTTTGAAATGATTGCCTTCTTCCTCCTCGTGGCCAGATGTGTTGCACGAGGCGGAAGGATGTGACGAGGCACAAAGCCTGACCTGGGGCCAGGCTGAACCTACTTGAGAGAGAGGAAGGACAGATTTGGCTACCCCCATCGAATCGATGTCCGGGCTTGAAGATTAGGCATTCCAGAGTTGTTCCACTACATACTCCTCGATGGTGCAGAGCTGAGCTTCCTCATGGGTTGGCGGCCAGGTAGAGATAGATACTTAAGGACTTGGTACTTTGGAGTTCATGGCCTATTTGATGGCCAGACACGATGAGCAGTGGGTTGTCACGTTTGCCGAATGCCTGTTGCCGTTGACCAAGTACCACTTTGCCGCCAGGTCGTGTGTCCGGGTCATGTACGGTGTTGACTAACTCCCTAAACAGCCAAGCTTTAGGCCATGTTGTGGTGGCTATTTGGTTTTCCAACTCCGATGTAACACAACATAGATAGACTCTAGTAGGTCCCTACAGGCGATTAGTTGGGCGAAGAGTGGTTTATGCGTCAATCTTTACTCTTGTTCACTACACCAAAGCCAAAGAATTATCATACAAGTGGTGGGACAGCCTAAACCCGCCGGTACTCACATTCAACAACTTAGGAAGACGCCAGCTGGGCAGCTGCCTTGAAATACAGGCTGAAGCTGATCCCGATACTAGCCATCCACACAAGGCTTCGCAGCGGGCCAAAGTTGCGGTTGTCCTGCAGACGTACGTAAATGATGTTGTACAGAGCTCGGCAGACTACGTAGCCGAGGGTAAGGACGTTGACGGTGCGAGCATCGACGTCGGCTACGTTAGCAGCCACGACGGCGGCAGAATGGAAACCCAGCGTCTCGAAGGCGTTTTTGGACGCCGCCTTGGCGCGGAGGATACGTTCCTTTACCTGGGTTGCGAATATTTGAGAGAAAGACCTAGGCATGTGGGTCGTGTAGGGGCTGGGTGATTGCTTACGATCTTATCCAGCTTGTCGTCAGCGGTGATGCTGTTCTGAAGCTTTCGCGGGTTGCAGAGGTCGTAATGCGGTCCTGACAAGGCGGCGGCGTAGATGTTGGGCAGCATCGCCATCGCAAGAGCTGCCGGGAGCTACGCGCGGTTGGCTCAAGATGCATCGCAGAAGAGTGAGGGCTTACGCACAGTGTAGAGGGAAAAACCCTTCTGGGCAAGATCAAGACTGAAGAAAGCCATTTTTCAATGAGCGCGGCTGATGCGTTGACATATGTTGAGTTAATAGGGTACGGACTTTGGTTGAGTGTGGGAGCTCGGGCGTGAATGATTCATGGTGAGAAGGCGAATACTTATCCTACATAAACTATCGGAGGCACGGCCTTCACCACGCCCCGACGGAGACACGCTGCACCGAGGTAGGTCTACAGCCACGGATGGCTTCAGCGCAGGCGGGTCTTTTTATCCTGCAAAGGGCATGGAGACCTTTAGAGATTATCTACAGGCACTACCTGTGTAAGTAAAGTGTTCGATAGGTTAGCTGGTGATGGCACTTTAACACAACGGCAGATGCCAAGCGTGTGCAACACTCGATTGGCCAGCTAGAGCTCGGCCCCTGTCGAACAGCTCGCATGTAGGAATCGTGATGTCACACCCTTGTCTGAATTTAGACACACCGACCAATCTGACATTGTCCTTGCATAACTCTTAGGCCTTGACGTTGTGTAAACAAGATCCCCCCAAAATCCTTCCCGGCCCTGCCATTGGGCGTACGGAATGGCATCACATAAACTGGAACCATTCCGATGCGTTTTCTTTTCTCCGGGCCTGTTTGGTGCGCCCACACGTTTCGTTCAGCCTCCAAGTTGCGACGTTGGAAAAAACAGTCTGCTGCTGAAATCGTTGACTTATCACCCAGCACCGGAGGAGCCTACATGCAGCATTTCTAACGCCTATTGGAGCGTTCCGTTTTGGAGGTCAAGCAAGGTTCCTCGTTCTCTCACCTGAAGAGAATGCGACGTCTTGGCATCTACGGCGCCATGCCCCCATGAAGTTCACGGAGTGTGATCCTCACCCTGGCCGCGGAACACGACGACACAACAGAGTATCGTTGGAGATGCTCCTATACTTTGACGACGAAGTCACTGCAGTAGTTCTGGTCACCCACTCACTTCTCAGCCAGATTTCCTCCCTTACAATGGAGGGCAGCCTGTTGGCAAGGAGTATGAGCTCCGGCCAATGACGAGCGCTCTCTGGACGCTCTTTTCAACCAAGCCCTGACTCTGCAGCTTCTCCGATGCACTCAGCGCTCTGCATTCACCATTTCACCGTCAGGATTCGACATGGCTCAGCAGGAAATGCACGAAATAAAAGGTAGAAGTGGAAACTTTCTTTGAATGGGCGCTTGTTACCCCAAAATCATCTGTGCAGGCGATGATGCGACATTGTACGTTCCCGAAACCCCGACAGAAAATTCTTCATGAAGTTGCTGACTGACTTCCGCCAGGGCGGCAACTGCGAGATATGTGACTGACTCGAAAACTTCCAAACCCTCATAAAGCGCGCCAAATCCCCCGCCCGACTCATGCGCCCAGCCCAGGGTTGGCCAGTCTCATCTAGGCTCATGCTTCCGGATGCCAGTGGCAGCAGGTTTGGCACTCTCGCCATAAGTGTCGGACGAATCAAGTGATTCGATGGCGACAAATCCTCGTGTTACTGGGGAACCGACGGTGGCCGAGCTCACCGTTACGAACCTCCAGTGAGATGTCAACGTGTTCCTAGATATCATTCACATCCGTAGAGTATTGGGAAGCGTCAAGCGACGAGATTGATACCTGGGCAGGACACAAGCGACGAGGTCCGTCGATGCCTCTTACTTGCAGCAAATTATCTCGTGAGCGAAGGAATATGGCGGCTACAGGCATGGCTTTTGCAGTGAAGTGCAAAAAGGGCACCCGAAGCATGAAACAAACGGTGGGATGCGAGCCCAGCAACAGAGAATCAAGCTAAGAGGAGATCACAGGTGGGATCCAGATTCAAACAAACCACATGCATCCTTCGGCTGCAAATGCGTTGAAGCAAACAGCAAACGGAAAATGCATGCGCCTCTGGAATGCGACCAGTGTAGGGATGCTGATGAGACCGCACACAGCACTGGGAATTTGGGCTGGTCTAGACGAACGCAGCATGGCGGCGTAGCATGCTGCTTCATCAAGCCAAATGAGGACTCCCCAACCAGCACTTTTTTCATCAAGATATATATGTGTCTTGTTATATTATCCATCTACATCAAGCTACTTCGCTAACAGGGTACGTACGTGTCGCCTAACTTAGAGAGAACCCAAGGGTGGTTTTTTTCTTTTTTTTTCTTTTTTTTTTTCTTTTTTCGAGTGAATGAGTTGAGAGATGATGAGCCGAGACCTGTAAAGAGCCCCCCCACTCTTTTGTTTTACCCTCTGCTCTTTCTTTTACTTTCTACTTTTTCCTCCGGGGAACGGGCGCGGTGCACTCGGGCGGGAGAAGCGCTAAACACTCTTCCCAGGTCCCCCAACAGACAGATCTGATCCATAAACTGCAAGGAAGCGTGCGCCGCAACAAGCGGGAGGGTCCGGTCCAGGCGTCCTCATTGGAGAGACTATCTTGCAAGAGAGATTACGCGCACTGTACATTCTCCTTTTCGCCCCTCCTGCGCTCTTCATCTCTGCGTCACTCATTCTCCTACTTTGGCCTGTTAAGGACGGGCCGTCGCTGTCACAGTGCCCAGCTTCTCCGATAACAAATCTTTTCTATCAACCCCCCCAATCTAGCAACTGCCCATTCGGCCTGTGACTTCCAGAATCACCTACTCGTCCACCGGCGCCCGTAGACGGACAAATTTCTGGTCGACCATCCACGACGGAATTCAATCGCAATCAATTGTCACGACCCAACACCACCCCTTTCATCCCTTCTGATCGTTGATTTCATCTCTGCGACGCACGGGAAATATCGTCGACATTCCGTTTTTCCCCAAAACGGATGTCGCGACAGCTCATGACATGACTGAGGTCGGGCCTGCCGACCGCTCCAGGCTTTTGCGATCAAAACGCGATGAATTCACGTAAGTAATCGCATCATTTGATAGAGCTCGCTTCTACGAGCCCAGCGATGCCAAATTTGTCGTGTTGACACTTTTTAGCTCAATTGTAACGTCGAGGAAGCGGAAGCTCCGCCAGCTCTTCGCTGTCGCGACCGAGAGCGATGCACTCCCGACAAATGACTTCGCGAACCCCGACGCGCCGCCCACCTCAGCAGCCGAACTGCAATTTTTGCAAACCTGCGACATTTCACAGTACGTTTTGCATGTCTCGTCACGCTTTTTATTCAAGCGATTTGGTCGCGTCCGCTTGCTCTTGCTGCTAGTTCGTCGCTTACACCACTTATAGAGGCCGAAAGCTGAATGAAGCGAATGTTCCTGCCCGACCTCAACTGCGCTACGATGCGTTGAGGCACTCCCTCGACCGTTCTGGCCTTTTCGCACCAGAGCCTACGCCCGCGCCTGCTACAAAGCAAGATGCCGTCACCGAATCTCAAACGAACGAAGCTCCTCTGCCGTCGCAACGGCAGCCTGTAGCCGAAACCAGCGATGAGAATGGCATCCCGCCGTCACCTCGAATAACCGCGGGCGCTCCTCTTCCTTCATCACTTCCGCCGAAGCCCCCAACGCCTGTGTCCGTTGCAGCAGCACCGGCGACTTCGACTCCATCCGGCGTTGCGAGACCGTCCGTTGTACCCGCCCCGGTCACCTCGCCGTCGCCAGCTGCGGTTCCCCCAAAGGATCCTCTTCATGCATCGCGACAGGAGGCTAGCGAGGCTGCAGATGCTGCAGATGCTGAAGTTGCCGAGAAGTCCGCTCCCTCTCCGGCGCGGAATGAGTCCAGCGGCGTCTACAAGCAGCCAGAATCCCGGTCAGCCGATGCGTCCCATGTAGCTCCCGCTCAACCCGCTCAACACGCTCCTCAACCACCGGCTACTCAACTGCCCCCCCGGCCCGATGTCAAGCAACCGGAGGAAGCGAAGTCTCCGGCTGTGAAGCTGCCGCCCGATGTCTCGAGGGCAGCAGAAGGGTTCTCTTCGCCGAGCTCGACCACACAAACTGCCGCGACACCGGCTGTTCATGATGTTTCTACAGATACCAGCCCAGACAATGAAGGTCCCCAATATCTGGAACCGGCAGAGGTTCAAAATGAGACCGACGCAGCGGACGGTGCCGAACAAGCTAAGGAATCCGATACCGGCCATTCTTCTGATGCCGATTCAAACCATGCTAGAATTCCGGACGGGCCCGAGGCCCAGCTTCTGCAGGAGTCCATGGCGATGGACTCAAAGCCAACACCAGCAGCAGCTCAAGCCGCCGCGAAGCAGCCAACGCCCCCTTCCGTCCCTGTTGTCCCTGTTGTACCTGTCGCCACTTCGAAGGAAGTGTCCGAGCAAGCGACGCCGTCTATCCCACCCATTGCGCAAGATGCCCCTCTCACGAAGGTTGAGCCAATTATGTCTGCTGCAGTCAAAGAAATCCCAGACAGCCAGGAATCCCAAGACGCAGACAGAATGGATGTGGATCAACCCGCCACTACCCAAACAGAAGAAAAACCTTCTGTCCAGGTACAGGACACTCGTGCCGAATCAAAGACAGCCGAGACTCAACAAACTCCATCTCAAGCGCCAGTGGAGACACCGCAGGACCCTGAGCGAGCGGTCACTAGAACTGCGTCTGGCACAATAAGACAAAAGTCCGTTGCCGAAATCTTGGGAGGATCGACACCTATGGACTCTGCCCAGACCGGCGTGGCCGTCAAGGTACCACCCAGCCAGCTGACGCCAATGACGGCTACTCCCAAGTCCCCGACCAGGCCAAAAGTCTTTGCGAACAAGAAGAAGGAGAAGGAGAAAGCTAAGAACAAACCGTCCGCAGTGGTCTTTGGCAAGCAGACCAAGCGGTCCGTCGACAAGTCCCTAATGCCCAGTCAGCAGAAGCAGAGTTTCCTCCCCACAGACGACTACTTCACGCCACTCTTTGTCCAGGGCTTTACTCAGACATCAAAGTGGATGAAGCCGATTGAAGTTGTTCTCAACCAATCCCACAAGACGGTCTCTACCCCGGACGCCTATGTGGCTATCCAAGACAACCAAGCATGTCGAGTTCTTCGCCGAGTTTATCACCTTCAGCAGCACGACAAATGGTCGCTACGGCAGCCCAAGAGATGCCCAGAACCTGTACGCCCAGAGTCCCACTGGGATGTCCTTCTCCATGAGATGAAATGGATGAGGACGGACTTCAGAGAAGAGAAGAAGTGGAGACTCGCGGCCGCTCGCAATCTTGCTCATGCTTGCGCGGAATGGGTCGCCTCGACCGAGGATGAACGCAAGGAGCTTCAGGTCTCTTCCTATATCCCGCCGTTGCCACAGCCAGCCGACACCGAGGCTGACATATCCATGGCCGAGACCGCGATGGATGTTGTTGATGCCCAGGCAACCCCTGAGCTGGTACCCTCCGGAGACCAAGACTCTCCCGAGCACGTAGACGAGCTGCAGGAAGAGGCTATCGAGACAGTTGCGCCATCCGCCATATTTGCTCTTGAGGAGGACGACGTCGTTTTTGAGCTTCGGAGCTCTCCGGCCACTGATCAGCTGCTTCAGGAGCTCCCGATGTACGGGACGCCTCTGAAGGTTCCTGCATTTGACTTCACCGGCCCTGAGTTCGACCCCGATGCACACTGGCGCCGTCCCGCTCTTCCGCTAAGCAAATATGTTGAAGGTGAGATGAAGCTTTCCTCGGATGGGCCTCCTAGGAAGCGGAGCCGATACCAGTACGAGGAGGAGGAAGACGATGATGACGAGAGGGTGGTGTTTGGATCTCAGCCTGCAAAGAAGATGAAGTTGCCGCCGCAAAACACCGATGTGGCCTTGTTCAATCCCGAGATGAAGCCAATCAGAGACCGGCTTCACGCAGGCCATCAGTTCCGGCCCCCTGCGGAGTACCAGATGCCGATGCAGAACTTCTACGAGTGTCGCAGCCCCTCACAGTGGACCTTGTCCGAGGATGATGAGTTGCGGAGCCTCGTTCGCGAGTACTCGTACAACTGGTCGCTCATCTCAAGCCTCCTCACTCCGAGGTCTCTGTTCAACTCGGGGGCAGAGCGGAGGACGCCGTGGGAATGCTTTGAACGATGGATCAATCTCGAAGGCTTGCCCACAGACATGCAGAAGACACAATACTTCAAAGCCTACCAGAACAGGATTGATGCCGCCAACCGCGTCATCATGCAACAGAACCAGATTGCTCAACAACAAGCCGCTGGCTCGACGACGCCGGCGACGCCGGTCGCTAGGCGCAGACCGTCGACGCCTCTCAGAGTTGAGCGGCGGCGCAACCAGAAGCACTTGACGCTGATCGACGCCATGAGGAAGCTGGCAAAGAAGCGGGAGACAGCAGCCCAGAAGCAGCAACATGCCACTCAGATGGCTGCCATGCGCAAGGCCAACGAGGCTGCGCAACCTAGAGGCCCCACCAAGACACCCAGGGACTACAGCTTGATGAGATGGGAGCGTGACCAGCAACTTGCCGAGAAGGTGGCTCAGTTTCATCGGCGCCAGGAGGACCAAAGGAGGATTGCCATGCAGGCGCGGCAAGGTCAAGTCGCTGCCCAGATTGCAAGCACTCCTGGCGCTGGCCAGGCGCAGCCAAACGCCGCGGCGCAAGTCAACGGCACCATTCCCCGTCCGAACATGCCCAACCAACTCGCCGTTCCCGGCCAGGCCGGCCGAGGCCGTATGCCAGTGCAAGCACCGACGGCCAACATGGGCGGCGTTCCAGCCCAGATGGGCGGGCTTGTGCCTCCAGCCATGCAGATGAACGGAGTCCCTCAAGCGCAGATGCAAGCGGCGATGCAGGCCCAGCATAGAATGCCAATGCCCAACCCTCAACCCGACGTCAATTTGATGCTTCAGGCTCGCCGTATCTCGGAGCAACAACGGCAAGCTGTTCAGTTGCAGCAGGCTCAACAGCAAGCCCAGCAACAGGCCCACCCACAGCAACCGCAGCAGCAGCACCAACCACAGCAGCAACAGGGTCAGCAGATGCATCAGGGAACGCCCACATCTCACGCATCTCAATCCCACTCCCCGCCCAACATGCGGCCTGCTTCGGTCAATGGTGTCAATGGTGCCAACGGGGTCAATGGGGTCAACCAGCAAAACATCTACGCCAACGCCCAAGCCTTGATGGCATCGGTCAACAGTGCTAATGGCGTTGGAGTATCGACGCCTCCAGCTGGTGGCCTCCACATGCCGAACGGCACTGCGGGTTCCCCTCGGCCCCTGACCCAGGTGCCTGCCAGCATTCAAGTCCAGCTGAACAACCTGGAGAATCAGTACAGGGCAAAGAACCCGAACCTGACACCCGAGCAGGTCCGCCAAGCTGCCACGGAATATCTCACGCGCTTGATGATTGCACAAAGAACGAACATGTCGCAAAATGCTATGAATGCGGCTGCCGGCGGTGGAGGTGCCGCGTCTCCCGGTATCGCCAATGGCCTTGCGGCCACCACCAGCCCGCATCAATATGCTGCTCTTCTCAGGCAGCAACAGCAGCAACAAGCGGCGGCTGCTGCTGCCCAGAATGGTCAACCTCAGAACGGCCAGCACCAGCAGACGCACCATCAGCAGCATCACGGCCAACAAGCCCAATTGCACCATCAGCAGCAACAGCATGGCCAGCAACATCATGCTCAGCAGCAGCAAAATGGCCAACAGCCTCACGCCCAGCAGCAACACGTCCAACCGCAGCATACCCAGCACCAGCAACACCAGGTTCGAGCCCAGCCAACGCCACAGCCACAGCCCCAGCCCCAGACCCAGCACACGCCTCAACCTCCTCAGCCCCAGCAGCTGCCGAAGCAGGCTCAACATCAGCAACAACATCAGCCCCAGCAGATCCAACGAGCCCCTTCGGCTCAGCCTACTCAACCGGCGCAGCAGCACCTTCAACAGGCCCAGCAGGTCCAGAAGCCTCCAACTCCTCACACGCCCGTTCAACAGGTTCAGAAGCCTCCGACGCCTGTCGCGCCTGTCGCGCCTGTCCAGAAGCCTCCCACACCGCAGATGCAGAAGGCCCAAACACCGCAGATGCAGAAGGCCCAGACGCCTCAGATGCAGAAGGCTCAGACGCCTCAGATGCAGCAACAGGCGCAGGCTCAACCGCAAGCGCAACAACAGGCACAGCAGGCGGCACAACAAGCTCAGCAGCAGCGTCAAGCTAGCGGCAGCGCAACACCCTCAGCTACGCCCGCGACGTGAGCCGGGTGAAGGGTTCAGTTCCTAACATAATCACAATACAAAGCCACTGTGCGAAGACGATTCGAAAGTCTGAAGGCTAGCGAAGAGGAGTGCCAAGGGTGTGGCGATAGTACACCATACGGAGAGAAGCGGTTGCGGAAGGCGCGGACGGATGCCCATAAGGGGACGGAAAGATCAGGGCACCTTCGCATTGTCGTCGCGCCGTTCGCGGCCCCGTCTTGCCAAAGAAACACCATGTTTACAGTTTTTCTTGTTTGCGAGTTAGATGGCGTTAAAACAAGACGGGAGAGCACCGGCGGCGCGAGCAGACGGAAATGTACATAGAAACAACACCCCACCAATTGTGAGATTCTCGCTGTCAACGGAGAGGTTTGGAAGCAAAAACATCCTACCAACCCTAGGTTTAGGTTGTAGGTAAACACTTATAATGCGAAGACGAAGAAAAGATGGCGGCGGTTGCCGCTGTAGCTGTAGCTGCAGCACCGAAGAGGCAATTTCCTGCTACTAGAGAGTGTGGTGGAAGACAAGCCTAGCTGCCGGCCGACGAGGAAAAGATGAAATGACGAAAGAGAAAAGAAAGCCACCTCGGTGTTTGGTCCCATCCGTCGTCCGTGATCCATCTTCCCCGCTATCCTACCCATGTTGCGATCTTGAAGTGAGACGGGAAGCAACGATATCCGGTACACGCACAGGTCCAGTTCTTCTAACAAACGTCATTCACTCTCTTGCCATCTGTCCAGACTGACTCTTACCCTCTCCACCCTTTTAGCTTGTCGTTTACCCCATAAATCAACTACAGCCAAGCCATGATGCATAAGTGAGCTTCAACATCGCCATCAGACAACTAGCGGGTACTTGCAACAACCATTGACAAAGCAGATCACTTTCATCACATTCACCCTTGAAGAAGAAACGTATGTCTTTCGGAAAGAACCCAGCTCTATTGATATACACCCAGAACGCCGCCGTCATGCTTGGGCCTCCCAGAATCGCCCAGGAGTGCGTTACACTGCCCGATTTTAAAGGGAACCCAACCGCCTTTGAATGGCATTTGCAAGAAACCCATCGACACTTAAATAGCACATCGGTCAATACTATCAAGCTAAACCTGGCCCGGGCCCGGGCCTGAACCGGAGCCGTTCCCCCGGCTGCTGCTCCCTCCGTCGAGCAGCAGCTTCGGCTTGATGTAGTCCTCGTCCAGCTGCCTGAACAGACCCGCCGCATCCTCGGCGCCATGGCTGAAGAGTTGTCTGATGGCAGACGTTGCCGAGACGTGATGGGGCGCCGTGGCCACAGCGCCCACGGGTTCGGTTTGCGCGAGAAGGCCACCCGACGTCGCTGATGATTGCGACGCGCCGGTGATTGTGGGGCTCCTCCGGCGAGGTTCCCGACGCGCCGGGGGCGGGAGGTCCGACGTGTCAATGTCGCTTTCCAAGTCCGAATCCGTCGTGTTGCCGCTGCGGCCCAAGAGATCGGTCCTCTCGACCTCGGAGTTCTTGCGGCTGTGACTCGACTGTCTCTTGATCGGATTTGGCGAGTGTGAGCCGGACACATAACTACTGCGCTCTCCTCCCACGGGTGGCCGTGCGCCGTTGCGCAACCCAATGTTGTCCAGCGACAGGCTGCCATTCCGTCGGGGAGTGTAGCCAATACCAGTGCCGGTGCGCTTAGCATACTGACCGCCGCTGAACGTTTCAATATCGAACTCATCGTCGCTATCGATCTCGTCTACAACCCCGGTCTGGATACCGAGGATTTCCAACATACGCGCCGTTGTGCCACCGAAGATGATGACGGTAAGCACCACAACCACCAAAACCGTGGCCTTCAAGGCATACGAGTTCTCGCCAGTGAGCAATGCCGCAAGAGCAACGCCGACGGCTCCGCGCAGGCCAGCCCAGAATAGCATGGCCTGGTAGTTATAGGGAAGCTCATCGCTCACGTCTCCGCCTCTTCGACGGGCCCTGTAACGGATGACCCAGTTGATGAGACGGGATAAGGGGAACACCGCCACCCATCGCGCGGCACAGACTGCGCAGACGGTGATGATAATGAGTAGAGGTCGGAATTGCAAGGCGTTATCCGTGAACAATGCGAGCCCGAGGTAAATGAAGATGAAATTCTCAGACAGCTGAGCGAGAATCTGGAATATGAACTTAGTCGTAAGCTGGGTTCGCCGAGACATGTTGAAATAGGCGTAATGCTTCAATGTAATGCCACAAAACAGCAAAGATACAATGCCTACGAGATTGTCAACAATACACTCAGCTGGATAGAAGAGTAGGGGCTTATTAGGAGGTTCTTACCGGACATGTGAATGGCATGGGAGAAGAAGTAGGTGGCATATGCAACCAGCACAACGAGACAGCTCTCGTTCTTGGGGTATCGTCGAATGTATGTGAGCTTCAGAAGCAGCGCCATTAGAACGCCCACAACCACACCGATCAACATACTACCGAAGAAAACGATCAAGAAGATGCCGATACCCTCGAAAAAGCTCAAGAAACCAAGCTTAGACGCGTCACCTTTCTTGTACTTCTGAGCCGTGTCGAAGATGACGATAGCAATGGCATCGTTAAGAATCGACTCCCCAAAAATAATGGTGTAAAGTTTGGGATCAACCTTGTACGAGTTGAAGATGGCCAGAATCGTCACAGGGTCAGTAGCCGACAGAGTCGCGCCGACAGAAATAGCATCGACAAACGACATGCTGATGGATTCGACCCCCGTCAAGGCGTAAAGCCAGAGGATGAGACCGATCACTACAGCCGATAGGAACGTCCCGGCGAAAGCGAAAGTCAAGATGGTACCCATGTTCCTAAAGAAATTGGCCTGATGTAGCTCGTAGCCCGAAGCTAGGATGATCGGAGGAAGCAGTAGGTTGAAGAAGATTTGGTAGTCGAAGCTGATGAGGTTTCGGATCGAATCGCCAGAGGTCACGAGCAGCAGAAGGCCGACAGTCATTCCTGGAGCGGGTGTCAGATGCTACCCAGCAGGTGGCAATGAGACGACGAGGACGAACCTGCAAAGATGGAGATGACGGTCTCGTGTACGGCCTCAATCTTTCTTTCTTGGAGGAAGTAGCTGGTCAGGAAAGCGGTGATGAGAAGCATGATGGAGATGAACAGCGCCCATGCAGCGAAGATCTCCTTTTGGGACCCATCGGAGCCTGCGGTATAGGGTCAGTCGCAAATATCGTCGGACACGCAAGGGCTGGAAGGGAGTGGCCGGCAGCATACTCTCCGGGTCGCCTTCTTCGGCGGCGCGTTCTGGCACGGTCATATCAGCTTGCGCTCTTCAAGTCGGAAAGGCAGGGGTCGAGAAGACGTACGAACAAGGCGCAGGGTCGCCCCGGCGATATCCGTCGCCGATACCATGTTGAGATTGCGGGTTTGCGGCGGTTTCGGCTTTCACGGATTGGCGACGGAGTAAGATCCAGAATGGAGGGGGAAGCGGCAGGCAGGCCAGCGGCTCGCGCGTGAGCTCCGAAAACGATGAATGACGATCATGAACAGACCGGCTCGTCGGACGCCGCAGAGTGAAAGATGGGGGAGTCGGTTCGACGGGAGTTCGTGGACTGGCGACGAGGGTGGAAGGCAGCTTTCGAGATGTGTCGACAGGCTTCAATGCCAATGCAAAGAATACTAGGCTGGCTCCGACTTCGTAGAGGTGTCCACTGGATGAACAAATGCAGGCTACGGCAGAAGCCAGCCACTAGCCAGCGGCGGATGGCTGAAAGTGGCTCTCAAGACCTACGGTGATTGGTCGTCGAAAGGGTCACTGACGGGTTTGCTTGCGCAGCCTCGGCGGGGTGGTAGAGCTACAACGGGGTGCGGGTAGGTGTAACTAGCAGAAGGTTGAACGTTGAGCGCCAAGCGTCGATCTCGAAGTACCTGGTACGGGGGACCGAAGGGAGTTGTAGCTGCTCCCTCCCAAACACGGAATAGATCCAACTGGCCTGTGGCCCCGTGGGACGCGGATGCAACGACCAGGATTAACATTGCTATCAGAAACAGCCAGCAGGATAGGTATCTAATGGTAACGCCTGAGATGTTTGAAAAATATCTTTCTTCCTTTCTTGTTTGTTTACCTACAACCAAGATATCCGCTGCAATACGCTATCGGAGAGTCCATTCGAATCACATTTGTGTTGGACCGAGCTTGGCCGTTGCGAGCGTAAGAGAAGGCATGACTTCATATGGTATGGTATTGGCACGTGCTTTGCTCCATCTGCACCAGCAGAGGTCTAGATCTCTGTGGATGGAATCTCGGCCAACGCGGGCCCAACGCAGCTGAACCCCATTGTTTTCCGCAGCGGAAAGAAGCCCAGACCCATTGGACACGGTCGGAGGGAGCGTCTATGCGGAGGGTGTCGTGGATGGTGGCACTCGGCGCCTGAGAGGGTGCTGCCGTAGGACTTGTTAGGAAGTTGGGGTAGCACTTGATCAAGATCACTCGTGAGGGGGACTCCATCAGCCGGATGGATGGTACCGTCAGCCGGAGACGGCTGCTCTTCCATATACGCGACGACACGGGGTTGCGATCCGACATGAGATGACCAGATGGTGAGATTATGCCCTACGGTACCTTACTTGACCTAAAGAAGTATTATGCAGAGCGCACGAGGCTTGCACACGAGTCCACGATAAGTGATGGAGGAAACACGTAGAGGTTGGGTTTCTAGAGGAAGGAGAGGTGTTCTGTTTTCCCCCTCCCTCCCTTCTTCTCTTTCATTTCCTCTTACTCTTCCTCTTCATTTTAGAGTCGAGGTTGCTACGTGGATGCTCGGAAATCAAAACAAGCCCGTTGATTCATTCGTCCCGGTTGATTGAGAAGAACATTAATGACACAATGACAACGTCGTCGTGCAGGACTTCGAGATAGCGCAGAGAGCCAGCGAACGGTCAACACCCGGGAACCAAAGAAACCCCTAAAAAAAAGATAGGAGCAAATGGGGCGGGCGGGACAAGGAGCTACGGGCATGACGTACTGGATGCGGGGGTACCCTTGGGAGGGAACACGACAGGCCTGGAAGCAAGGCCTGCCTGCCCGCCTCTCTTCTTTCACCGTTCGGCGTCACTGTGCGATGCCATCGCGACTTACCTAACCTAGGTAGGAAATGCAAGCGGCAGCTTAGACTCTCGGTTACCGGGACTTACCCCTTCTTCCCTCTTCGGAGCCTACGCCGTCTTGCTACCCGTGGAAGATTCTATCAAGTCCACCACTCAACTGGCTTTATCCCAAACGATTAAATACAAGCACTTTCCCCCCTCCACCTCCACCGCTGCGTATCTGGAACCTCACTCACACAGCTTGTATGAACACCTCGCCACCACAACTACCACCCCTAGCAGCAGTATACTAGTGTCAGGCGTGGTGTATGAGCGTATATCCATTCGACTACCTTAGTCTCCAATACACAACGTGCTACTCGCCGGGCTTGCAGACTGGCCCAAAGACGTCCTTGTCAGTTCGTCACCCATCGACAGCTGCATTCTCCCTCGCCTCTTCTTACGACCCCGTTCGGCGGCAATCCACCCCCTGGATTCTCACCAGTGCCACCGGAACCCGACGGCGCATTCGTCTGCCGCTCTCCCGCCACCCGCTAACTCGCACTGACAAGTATCGAGCTTGTCCAAACCAGGCATCTTCTTACCTGAACATTAGGTACATTGGACATTCAGGCGCAACCCTAGCACACCACATCAGTGGGCGGTCCTCGCTCTCATTCGCCATCACCTGCTCTCGCCCGCTCACGACTGCATAGCCTGGGCTCGAATCAGGAACCGACCTGCACCGGTTAGTTGGTCATTCTGCTAGGGCGCAGTTTGTAGCCAGCGAATGACGCAAACTCCTGCCGCCGGCTGTCATCGTCAGAAATCAAATCACCCCGTACCAGCAGCCCGTGTTCGGGGTCTCGTGGCATCCTCCTACTTGACCGCGTGACACCCGCACAACATTTGTTTTTTTTTCGGCCACAGCCGGCCTTTCTCACAACCACCACGCAGCGCATTCGACATTTAAGTACGCTTCTCTCAGGGATTGATTGCTCGACCAGTCTATCGTCTGCTGCCCAGCATCGAAACTTGACGCCCAATTGAACGACCGCTCCCCAGGTTGCCCCGCTAGTGGGCTTGTCCGAATACCATCTCCCGAATCGCTCCATTTCGTGGGTGTTGTAGCCTGACGCCTTTCGCGATCGAACATGCCTTCATCACAATCTCATTCCCCTAGGAAGGGCCGTCCGATGCCCTCCATCGAGCAGAGCACCCAGTCTGCGCAATCAAACCCCAAACAGGAGAGAGGGGTAGCCAGTGAGCGATCGCCATTACTATTCCCGACCAGCGATGACGAGGATGACGAGCTCGCCGATGGTAACTCGTTTCTGGGAGACCAAGAGGACACCCAACAGACCAAGAGCGTCTGGTATCTGATCCTCCTCACCATCAGCATCGGCGGTTTGCAAATTGCATGGTCTGTTGAGCTGTCTAACGGGTCTCCCTACCTGCTCTCCCTGGGGTTGAGCAAATCATTGATGGCCTTGGTGTGGATTGCTGGCCCGCTTACCGGCACGCTGGTTCAGCCCTACGTTGGCATGCTGAGCGACAACTGCCGTCTGCCGTGGGGCAAGCGGAAACCCTTCATGCTCGGCGGAGCCGTCGCAACCATTATCTCCTTGATGTTCTTGGCTTGGACCAAAGAAATCGTGGGCGGCATCTTGGGTTTATTCGGCGCAGACCTCGAGTCTCAGGCCGTCAAAAACACCGTCATCTGCGTCGCCGTCGTGGGCATCTACGTCCTCGACTTTGCCATCAACACCGTGCAAGCCGCCATCAGGGCCTTCATTGTGGACTGTGCGCCGCCCCATCAACAGGAGGCCGCCAATGCCATGGCAAGTCGAATCACAGGCTTTGGAAACATTATCGGATACGTCGCGGGCTACGTCAACTTGCCGACCTACCTCTGGTTCCTCGGCGACACCCAGTTCAAGGTCCTGTGTGCTATTGCCAGCATAGCCCTTGCAATAACTATTGTGGTGAGCACGACTCTGATCAAGGAACGCGACCCTCGGCTCGAGGGCCCTCCAGTTCTGGGCAAGCCCGGTGTCTTTTCCTTTTTCAAGAAGATATTTGCGTCCATTAAGCGTCTGCCGCCTCAGATCAGGAGGGTTTGCCAAGTCCAGTTCTGCGCCTGGATCGGCTTTTTCCCGCTGCTCTTCTACACCTCCTCGTACATTGGCGAGATTTACGTCGAGCCTTACCTGGAGGCCAACCCTCATATGACCCCGGAGGAGCTTGATCGACTTTACGAACGCGCGACCCGGATCGGAACCTTTGCTCTTCTCATCAACTCCGTAGTCAGCTTGCTTACGAACGTCTTCCTCCCATTCTTCGTTGCCCCCACCTACGACAGTCAGCCGATCGGTGACCTCCCGGCAGACTCCGACAGCGCAGAATTTGAAAACGAAAAGTCCTCTTGGCTCGATAAGCTGCAGATTCCCGGCTTCACCCTCAAGCGCGCATGGTTTGCCTCCCTCATCCTCTTTGCCGGCGCCATGTTCTGCACCGTCATCGTTCGCACGGTAGAGGCAGCGACGGCTCTGATCGGTCTGGTGGGAATCACTTGGGCAATGACTTTGTGGGCACCCTGGGCCATCATCAGCGCCGAGATCAGCCGAAGAGATGCAAAGATCCGGCAGGCGAAGCAACGGCAGTTTAGCCCCAGTAGGAATGCTGAGGGTCCGGCGTCGCCCTCCTTGAACTCAGTCGCCGACTCAGACCTGAGTGACGGCGAGGAGACTGACCAGGCAGGTGTCATCCTCGGTATCCACAACATGGCCATCGCCGCTCCCCAGATCATCGCCACCGTCGGCTCGAGCATTATCTTCCGAATCTGGCAGAAGCCCCGCGGTACACCAGGCGACCATTCCATCGCCATTGTTCTGGCACTCGGCGGTATTGCCGTTTTGGTGTCGTCCTTCTTCGTGGCCAGCATTAAAGAGAGCGCATCGATGCCGGCTGACGCCATGATCGTCGCCGAGGAGGGCGAGGGTACTGGGGGTCCGGGAAGCCGTCCCGGCACGGCCCGAAACCGCAACAAGAGCTACGAGCATCTCCCGCGGGCCAGCATTAAGCGTGCGACCCTCACGAGAAACAAGAGTTTTGGTGGTGCCGAGTACTAAGAAACGGAAGGGTACTTGGGTTTTCATTCATTTGGCGCTGGAATTACATCAAGGAAACGTAAAGAGAATGGCCTGAGGTTATTCATCATCCATCAGCCTTGAAATTGGATTAACGACTTTGGAGGCATGCGAGGAGTTCGGACTCATGAAATGACCAAACAGAAGGGCTCTGCCAGCCTTCAATTTCCCTTTCTCTCTCCCCCTTGTTTTTCTCTTTGTTCTTCTTCTTGAGTCGAGATAATATGTTGGAACGGAGTGCATCAAAGGGAACAACAAGACAGGGATAGTATTTTCCCTCTTCACTTTCACCGTCATTGCCTTAGAATGTGGAAGGACAACTAGGAGGAGAGTCATGTTTGAAGTAGAACGCGAGATATAAGAAGCAGCTTAGCCTGCTTAGATTGGCACGGCACGCAGCCGACGAATCCACACCATGAATCAAACGCCCAGTTACTTCAACATATGGATAGAAGTCAAAGTGAGGCCGTATGCAGCAATTTTACACAGAAGCACATAACAGTATAGATGACTTTCATGCATGGGCTGTGAAGGAGATTTCCAATTATACCCATCACAATTACACACTGCGTTACTCTTTCTTTCGTACAGGAGTCCATCAAGAGAAATGCTCGCATGATCCTTCATACATTGATTGGTAGACGCAAAAAAAAAAAAAAAAAAAAAAGCCTGCAATGCCTTTATCTTTGATCCCTTGAACTCGTCAAAGTTGGTCAAGGGAGCACGACATGCTCCAGCTTCCCCCTCCTTGGTGAAAATGCCCCGGGGCACAAAACTCCATAAACTCCTCTCGAAACTCTCGGCCCTGTCGCCACGGGTTGCGATAGGGTTACCGACCCAATGCATCCTGATGACTGTTTCCATGCCAAATCGTATCCTATCGCTGGTTATGCGGTTTTTGATTGATTCTTTTTCTTTTAATTCTGTGCCTATCCTTGAGGGAACTCGCATCAACATCGTCTCGGTCGTGGGCCGTTCTTCGTCTTTCGTTTGTTCGTCATCGTCATCGTTGCTTGTCGTCGACATACTCTCCGCCGTCGTCGTACATTCAATTCTGCTAATCGAACATGTCCGCCCCTGTCGGTCGGCTCGAGCTGCTTCGTCTACGCTCCTGTCTCCTCCTCCGACGGTTATCGGCCGCTGCGGACCCAACAGGGTTAGTCTGGGGTGCGCTGGGCGAAGGGCTCATTTGGCTCCAGGTACCATGAGTATTCTCGCTGCCTATGCTAGAGACAGTAGCGCCGGCCATCGGCGTCGATTGCACCGGCGGGCCTCCCGAGTAGTAGGCCGAGTCTTTTGGCTTTCTGCCCGCAGCGAATGCGGGGTTCGGCGGCGGCAGGGGGTCTCCGGCCTCGACAACGTGCTCCGCTGCTGATTCGGCTCGTCTCTGACTCGAGTCGCGACGGTAACGTCGGCCACTGCCGACTTCGATTCCGGATAAACTGCTGACTGAGCCGCGTCTCCTCCTGCTTTCCCCGCGCCTGTTGGCGGCCGCTTCCTCCTCGGTCAGTCTCCGTAGCGTAATGTTTCTGTCCTTGTCGTCGTGAACCCTGACTTTGACGCTCACAGGTTGCGAGCGCTCCGAGTGGGCGCGGCGGCGGTCCTCTGCCGCTGCAAGCGCACTGGCCGACGCAACTGCAGCAGCCGCCGCCTCTTCTCCGGCTCTCCTGCGTTTGGACGAGTCTCGTCGGTGGGGCCTCCCGCTAGGTGACATGTAGACCTCGCTCTCAGACTCGCGGTGGAGTAGGCCTGCTGGGTCCGGGGGCATTGGAGGCATGCCGACTGGTTCGAGGACATCGTGTCTTGACATTGTTTGCGAATGACCGACAGGGTAAACAGGAGGCCCTCCTGGCCCGGTGTGCATCATCGTTGGCGGGGGTCCCGCAGATAGGGGTGGCATCGGTGGCCCCCCGTAGCCGGCGCCAGCAGGTCGAGGCTCCAGCTCGGAAGATTCGGTCAACTGTGTGATTTCGGTGCTCAAAGCCGACATGGGCGGTCTCGGGCGACGTCCGCTGACACGCCGGGAGCCCCGTCGATCGCGGGAAGGTGATGAGAACCCATCTGCAGTGTACCTTGATTCGGTGAATCCTGACCTCATCTCTTCCTCGTCTCGGATTCTTTGCTCCTCTGTGCGCTTCGACTTGCGGTCGGCCAGCTTCTTGGCAAACCACCCCAGACCCAGGCCGGCCAAGATGCCCTTTGCGGCCCCGCCCGCGGGACCGGCGGGTGGGTCATCTTTCCGTCTGGATGGGCTGACATATGATGAGTATTCCGAGTCCTCGAAACTGTACTGCGAACGGGTCCTTGCATGCGGGGGTCGATTTGTTCGTGGCTCGGCAGCACTGAGAGCTGCGGCTGCAGCTGTTGGGCCTCCAGGGGGTGGTAGGATGGAACCATCACGAGGTCCACGTCTAGGCGGTGGAGTGTCCTCGGTCCAGTCAGTGTAATCGGTGTATTCACTGGTGGCAGGGTAGCTTCGGCTTGGGCGGCGTCTTGGGGTCTCTGCCGAAACCGCCGAGTATTCTTCGTCGTATGGCTGCTTCTCCTTTCGCTTTATGAGATTGGAGACCAGCTTGCCGGCCCCAAAGGCGGCGCCGACGCCGAACAGCTTCGACATGAAACCGCCTCCAGACTTCTTGCCATCCCGTCGGGAGTCCACTTCGGTGAACTTCTCATCTTCGAGGTATGTGTCTGAGCCCCTTCTAGAGGTGAGATAACTCGCCGAACCCCGCCTAGAACCTATCACCTCTGGCCCGCGGCTGCGACTCCTCGACTTGGATCTCTCGCGGCTGAGCTCCTTCTCCTTCTCCTTGGACTTCTTGCGACTGAACAGGGCTGCGATGGTCGCACCGGCCGCAAGAGGCGCCAACCATTTGCGGCCCTTGGACTTCTCGGTGTACACGTCGCTGTAGTATTCCGACCCCGTGACGCCGCTCGGGCCTTCAGAACGGCCACCACTGATGTAGATGTCGCGACCACGATCAGCGCCCTCGGCACGGTAACTGAGAACAAAATAGACGAGCAGAAGGAAAGCGACCCAGAGCGAGTAGATGATGAAGGTCCACTTGGGCGAGCCATAGAGCGTTAGACCGAGGGGAACCTGGATAATGCCGAGGAGCGCAATGAGCCTTCCGCTCCAGCGATGAAACATCTTCCGGATCGAGCGTCCTCGAATGTGTCTCACAAGCCGGCCGCCTATGATCTGTAGCAGAAACATGATGAAGATGGCCAGACCTATAGCATGGTGCGGGTTAGTCAAACTTCGCTCGGGGCCGACGGCGAACCAGCCCAGGGCGAAGACGGCGATAAGCATCAGCACCGCGAGGATGTTCAGTTGCGCGTGATAAGGTATCGCATAACCAGGCTTCGCTGTGTAGAACCGAGCCGTGAAGACGGAGACCGGGACGATAAGGAGGAAGATGATGGCGGCCATGACGCCGTGGGCGAGCACCAGAGTGTGGTACTGGGCGACCGTCGAGAAGCGATTGCCCATGCCTAGGTTGCACGTGTTAGTCGGTTTCCTGAGCCGGTGCACGACCCGACGCATACTGACCATTGTATTGCATCGTCTCGAAGTTGAGGCCGACTAGGTTAGGCAACAGGAAGGTATTCTTATCAAAGTCCCAGGTGCCGTCGCCGACCGACATTGTGTTGGAGTCGTACGAAGCGACCCCCGGCGCCGAGAACCCATCTGCCGGCGCCATAATGGCGACGACGGACAGTAAGGACCTTCAGTCGATGATGCGGTCGAGATGCGGAATGCGGGATACCCGTTTGTGTCTCTTTTCTATCGTGGACGACTCGATTCGGAAAGGGACCCCCGAAAGAATGTATTGTCTTGGAATGAGGTGGCCGGGGAAGGGAGTCCCTAGATATCGGTCGTCGTGTAGCCCGGAGGTAAGTGGGGGATTTCGGTGTTGGTGTTGGTGTAAGTTGAATGTGGTGACGCAAAGAAACTCTGCTTTGCAAAATTGCGAATGTGAACCAGGAAGTCTCTCGAAAACAGACCTCGAGGTGAACTGTCCTTGGAAACCGGGAAATGGGGAGAGGCTACGCAAATTTCTCCCAATGGAAGAGAGAGAGGGAGAGTGAGAGGAAGAGAGTGAGTGAGTGAGTGGGTTGGGTTTGCGCCCTCTGTCTGTGAGCTCACCAGCAAGCGCAGGTTGCTGGTCTGCGCTGACACCTGGAACCCGACCCGACCGGCAGACGTGGTTGCGCGGGGTAACGAGGCATTGCTTGGCGTCACACCCCCCTGTGCTAGCGACCGTCAGCAGTCTATCGATTGGGTGAAGCTCTTATCTGCACGTGAAATGGGTCCACTGAATGACTGGGTTGCCAATCCATTCAAGCAAATGGGTGGCTGGGGTAATTTAGATGAACTGAACCCAGGCGCAGCTTTGTCTTAGGGCTCTTGATAGAACTTTTTTATTTCTCCCCGTCGAGAATCGAGATAGACATTGTGTTACTCGATACAACGAAACGTTGGGAACTGAACAGAAGTAAGGTGCCTTCCAGGCTGAGGAGGGGGAAATGAGTCACCCGTGTAACAGCATACTCCCTCGACCGCTTCTTATTCTTAGCAGCAAACAAGTGCAGCCCAAGACTCTCTTTCCCTCGTCAGTCAAAGCGGCGTTCCACAGTCGGACACGTCAAGCTGCACAAGCGGCAACGTTACCCAGCCTCGACCGGCTCCGTTTTCCCAGCCATCCAATTCGCATCGAGCCTTTTTTCATGTCACAAAAATCCTCAAGGCTGACATCCAATACCCCTGAATACGAGCCGTAGACCCCCCCGGTTGCATACCCTCATACTGCAGTCACCGCCCTTTTCCGCGATCCTGTCCATAAACCCGTCGTGTACGGGCCGGTCCGCTTCTTGCGCTTTTTAGCCAATTTTCAAGGCATTCATTCGTCCCCGTCTGGTCTCCACCGAGCTGAGTTTGTTTCAGGAACAGACACGGCGACTCTGATGTCATGAAAGAAGTCGTCGCAATTCGTGGAGGCTCTTGGATGACTCGACCGAGAACCCGCTGTTGGGCACGAACGGATACTGCGTACCTATTGGTCCTGGGCCATGGACATGTCACGAATCCTCGCCAGGAATCTCGTCTCGTAACAGTCCCCTTGACCCTTGAGGGTGCGTACGGTCAACGTCGAGTAACAATTTGCTTCCATTTTGTCATTCGGAGTTGCCTACACTACCAGTGCCAGCACTACAAACATGAGGACGGGGAAACCACTGATACACCCACTGCTTGGACCCGCCCGATCAGTGGTGCCCGTTGGAGCTCCCGTTCGAACCATGCCCGGGAGCCCTTGCCAGCACGCTTCCGTACCTCGAGTAGTCGTCCTTGGGCGAAGGGACAAAGTTCTCGGGCTTTAGCCCGGCACTCGACTCAAACACACAGATAATGTCCGACCCGCCGAACAAAAAGGTCGAGATCTCGTCGCCCTTCTTCAGCTCTTGTCCCACGTGCACCGACAGCTTGACCGACGAAACCATGGCCATGCCGATCGGCAGCACGGCCACCTTGCCGAGCACCGGGTTCTCGATGACTACCAGACCCCTCGTCTGCAGGAATTGGTACCCCGGCGAGTCGGGCGCCTCAGGCCTGCACTTGGGGTCCTTCTCGATGTCCTTGGCCGTCAGGAAGAGCTTGCGAATGGGTCGGCACTGTTGGTCCACCTCGAGGTAGGCCGCGCCCTGGATGTTCTTGGCTTCGATGACCTTGCCAGAGACGGGCGCGTGCTGGCGGTGATAGTTGAACGTGTTGAGAAACGCATGCATCCACACGCCCCCCTTGAACTCGTCTGCGAACTCGCTGCCCTGCAGCAACGTGCCAATGGTCCAAGGAAGCCCCTTGATCTCGATGACGCCCGTGTCCTGAATGTTGACGATGCTCTGGTTGGGGAGGGAGTTGTCGTAGGTACAATCCGCAGGGTAGGTGATGACTCTGTCGTCGTCCTTGTCGGCGATGGGCCGCATGTCCTCTTTGAGGTGTCGAGAGAAGAAGTCGTTAAAGGTGTGATACCCGCCCGGGGGGATTACCGCCTCGTGGAGCGCATACTTTGGCGAGTCCACAAAAGTTTGGAACGTCTTCTCGTTGATCGACGCCGGCGTGTCCATGAACAGCCCGATGAGCTGCGCAAACACCACAATCCAGCTCGACAGCGGGCTCAGGGGCTTGCCCACCGAGCTTGGATGGATGGGCGTCTGCAATCCCAGCAGCGGCTCCTGGTCAAGGATAAAGTAGAACAGACAGAGGATATCGTAAATGTCCTTGGCCTCGACGTTCTCGGTCGGCGTCCACTTGAGCATCTTGTTGGCGAAGACGAAGAAGCTTTGGGCGTCCGATATCTCCATGTTCTCCATGAACTCTGGGACCTTCTGCTTGGCCGACCGAACGGCCCTGGTGAGGTCTTCGGACTTGACGAGGGACATGAAGAGAATGATTACCGGGTTGAAGTGCATAATGTCCTGGCTGCCGACGGGCTCGTTGGTCATCGGCGGCAAAGCCTTCCATGATTTCCCCCTCGTTGCCCAGCCCGGGACGGAGCCCGGCAGGGCGACGAGAGGGTTAGATGGAGGCGGCTGGAAGCCGATCTCCTCGTCGGTGGCAGTGGGAAGGCCGGGCATGTTGATAGTGCTAGATGGTTGTTTTGCTGTTTTCCGAAGAAGAGAGTGCTTAAAAGTCTGCTTGAATCTGAATGGTCTTTGGCACTGGACGGTTGAGAGAGGTCTGGCTACAATCACTCGAGCCGGGTAGTTTAAGCCGCTTTATAGTCGGGGCAGACGGTCTCTTTCCATACGTCGAGCTTCAGCCCCAAAGATAGGAGCATCCCATTGTTTCCATGTTGAGGTGTTGGCAAGACTCAAATGATGATTGACGGCCCGTCAACCCAGCCGCTCCGCATGTGGAGATGGCGTCAACAGGTTCGGTCGACTGTCTCACAGTCACTCCACGTATCCGCAACCCCGCGCGGGTGTCTCAGTACTCCCGTCTCAGCACTCGCTCAAGTGTTTCTAGATCGAAGCACAAGACGGGTATGCCAATTCAGACCGGTTGCTGCCAGGCTTGATGGAGCACGGTTAGGGCTTTTTGCATGCCAAGCCGCCAGATCTGTCTTGTACCTGGTCTCAATGCTGCTTCGTCTGGGCGACATCACTTCTCATGGCAAGGGACTCTGCTGAGCAAGTAGTTCTTGCTCTTTTGATGGAAATCCAAACCTTGGCTTGTTCTTCATGTTAGTTGGTAGGCCGTAAGGAGCTTTAGGTCACAAACTCCAGACTGGATCGACACCTTGCCCTGAGAATCCGGCACCCAGAACGGCTTCATTTGTTGGCCGTATCACTAGTTGGCCGGCTGTGACTGTTGCGCGAAAGCGGGCACCAATGAAGCATTGATGTGGGCAACGCAACCGACAACTGACAACGAACGAACACAAGATGGCCTTTGGCCTACTTCACTCAACGGATCTCTTTGGTTCTCTCGGCGCCGTCCACGTTTGCGCCGTCATTTTCTCTTGTCCTTGTCTCGCCCTCGAGTACTTTTGGCATATGTCCATGTCCATGGCTCGAGGCGAGTATCTTGACGACGAGCAGAAGCAAGCGGGTTGGCGATAGCGGGACACAACAGAGGATGTTGATACTGGCAGGATAATGACGCAGTGAGGTGCAGATCTCTGCATTCCATATTCGACCAGGCTGGAGAGTTGATCTACTATAGCACATCGTGGCATGCCACCCGCAGCCGCCAGCAAGGGGGTGTTACTGCACCTGCATGAATCAGGGGAGTCACGAAGCAGGAAGAAGCGGACCTATTTCCTCGCCCATAGAAAGAACTCAAACCAAGACGGGATGGTCCGCAGTTAGGAGGGAGGTTAACGGTCTGCAAATCCATGCAACCGTGTAGCTTTGATGCCGCCAGCCAACGAGTATGCTCTGCCAAGCCTCTCTATCACCACAACCGGCGAGACAGCCAGAAGCAGGTCTCAAATCTCCGCAATTTCCATGGAAGCGGCTTCACCGCATCGTCAAAACATGTTACCAAATAAAGGCGTTAGTGTCCTTGAGAGGGAAATTATACTGCCTTGATTCGAAAGAATTGAATGGCTGCAGGTTTGGCTTTTGGGACAGGCAGTCGAAATAGCAGCAATCATCAGATCTATATCGAAAGTTTTATCTTCCCAGCATTGCCCAACTCAATGCTGAAAACTTCTCGAGAACAGGGAACATATTCCGTAAGCCGCTGGCACTATTGGCTCAAGTCTGAAACCCCTCGACGGTTCACAGGAATTCAAGGAAGCTCTGCAGCTTGAAGAATCAAAAATACAGTTTTATTATTACTATTAGGTATTGTGAGGTTTGATATCCCCAGCCACGGAGCCTTGAAACTCTCAGACGAGGAGTGGTGGTGGGTTGTATGTTTCGTGATTGGTGAGGCTGGGCTTGATCTCTAAGCAGAGCTAGAGACGAATCCGGGGTTCTAGCTGAAGGCATTATGGCCGTACTCGTGTCACGACCGGCAGTAGAACCGAAAATATTCAGGAAGACGAAGCCCATTCTCTATAAACATCGACGGCGGCACAGGTACTGTGGATTCGTTAGTACGTTATTCCTTGACGTGAGTTATAAACCACGGGTCTTACGGGTTGGACGCAGCACCGGCCGTGATCCAGACAAGAGACTTGTAGTAGTAGTTGCCAACAAACGTCCAACAGATGTGCCAGCGGTAATACACCTCCTCGGAGAAGTGAGGGTCGTTAGGTGTGGCCCTGGAGTCGTCGGCGCGGGAATGGATGAAGAGCTTCTCGTTCTCGTCGAAACCTAGATTGAACAGAGCTCCGTTGCCGGGCGAGAAGATGGGAATGGCGCCGTTGGAGACGAGCTGCAGGTTGAGCTCCATGCCGGAAGAGACTGAGCCCGCGCTACCCAAGGGCTGATTCCAGGTCAGGGCACCGAGGGCGTAGTCCCGGAAGTTGGTTTGGGTCTCATTGAGGAAGTACTGCGTGTGCGTGGCGGGGCTTTGGCTCTCCGGACAGAGGCCAGCTTGGGCGGCGCCCGAATGGCAAGATGTGAGGTAGGTTTCGTCAGAGCTGCTGTTGCGAGGTGTGAACTTAAGCCAAAAGGGCTCGGTCTGGTTTGTGAACTGGGCGGTGGCCAGGCTGGCGCCCAAAAGGGCGAGAAGGGAAGTGCACTTCATCTTGATGGTCGTGGAATTATCGGATGGCCTGTTGAGAAGTGGTTGAGAGTGATGATACTAAAGAAGATGAGCCTGTCTGATTCCCGACCTTGGGCTTTATACTGATTGTCGAAGCATTCAACATACCTTGACAGAATCTGAGATATGACGTTTCGCGCCTCGAGTTAGATTATAAACGATAGGTGGCGCGGGTCCTTGCCGACGACGGATGCATATGTGCTTGTAAGAGGGCAGAGCGGCGTAGTTTATGACCGGGACATCTATCTGTCATCCTCCTTCCTGTTTTTGGTTTCGTACTTTCCCTGCACTCCGTTGTGTCTTTCCTGACCTGGGTCCCAGATGACTGAAAGCCCAAGGAAAGACATGGTGGAGAGACGAGAGAGGAGAAGGGGAGACAGATGGCTGGGGGAGCCGCAACTATGCCTGCGGAACTCCGCCGAGCTACACGCAAGCGGGCTCCTGACTACCTAGTAAGTTTGGTGTCGCCTCATGAACGCGAACTGGGCCCAGCAAGAGGGTCGAAGGAAATACTTCGGCAACGTGTTGTCAATCATCACCCACTATTGGGATCCATTGATAGGCACGAGGCAAGCGCAAATGGACCAGTAAGGGCAGGGTCTGATTTGCTCGGTGTGGCTGAAATCTGGGGAAACCATCTCGGCCTTCACGGTTGTCTGATTTGGATCGTCGTTCCCTTGTTCACAGGGTGACACTGCGTTGAGCGAACCCTCCACCGACACTGAATAATCACATTCTCGGACAACAGGTTTGACTATGTCCACACAATGATGATGATGTTGAGTCTGACTCGACCCAGAAATCACACACCCACAGAAACCGTGTAACCTTAGTACGCGGGTCGATCTCCAAGTTTCCGGCCATGGGTCGATCTGGAGTTGATGAAGTTGATGAACGGAAAAGAGGAGCAAACCAGAGGTCTAGAATCTCATGCGTTTCAACGAGCAAGCAAAAGTGGCAAATGCACATCTTGGTTCTCCTCCTTGATTGTGGAAAGAAACTTCAAAATACCCCTCATTCCTGCAATGTGTGGATTGAGTTGACTGTGGTGATTGTGAGCCGGGACGGATCGACGCCGCATGCACGTCATCAATGATGGCGGTACGCTTCTTAGGCTGAAGCTCCAATGCAACCTTTGCGGGTATCCATCGTGTTCTCGGTAAGATATACGGGACATTGCGGATTTCCGCCTCAAATCATGTGATTGCTCGTGTAGAGTGCTGGTAGTCAATAGTCGGGCGAGGGGTGGTATGGAAGGAGGGATGTGAACAAAGGAGAGAGCCGTGTGTAAATAAGACATGACGTTGGAACCAACGCGATTGTGCCGGCGGTCCGCTCGAACATCTTGGCCTATTCCGCCCAGCTTGATAGGCGGAGCCCCAGGAGGGGGCGGGGGGCATGAAAACCAAAGCTGTATTGGGCTCAAGAGGATCAAGAAAGCTTTAAGCGAGAGAAAGATCACGAGGGGGGTTCAACTTTGCTGCAGCACGGCGATCGCCCGTATAGACGGCCTTTTGTCACCGGTCCTGCACGCCACAACAACATCACGTTACCGTTGCTGACTAGAGACCAAGAAGGGCCGAGTTCTTGTTGAACGCGGGCAGGGCATCATGGCTGCTAGTCCTACCAGATAGGCCAGCAGAGACACCGAAAGGACCGAAACTGCACGGTTCTTTGCGGGTTCTTGTACATAGTTCCGTTGGACTCTAATAAAATGTTTTGAATGGATGGGTTGCGCCGGGACGTGCTCTCGTAACAGTATCGATTATGCGTGCTAGTATCTCCAGCGAAGCTGTTTGTCATGGTTCGAGCCCCATTAATGAAGTCATATCGTCCACCCCATCCAGGACACGTCCGTCATCATCGTCGATGAACTACACACTAACCACAAACACCTGAGTTTGCAATCGAGTTCAAATCTCTCGGAACAACTCCCGCAATCACGGCATCTAGGATATCGTCAGCATGTGCATCACCAACCCTCGAAGAGGGGAGGGCTAAGCTCACCTCTGTAAGACCACCGATAATCATTAAGCTGCGCCTTCCACGTCCAAAACACCCACCCGGCGGTCGACCTCTCGTACGCGAGCACTTGGGCCGCGAACCATCTTCTGTAAAAGTCCTTTTGCGTGTTGCGGTTCCATCCGTCCGAGCTCTCGATCTCGTCGGGCGGGCTGATGCTCCACTCGCCGACGATGGTCGGTCCCGCGGCGTCGCCGTTGCGGTTATCGGCGCACGACGTCGAGATGTAGCTCTCGTGCGTCCAGGGCACATCGTTCTTGTTGGCCCACTTGAGGTAGCGGTGATCGTCAAAGGCGGTGAAGTAGGTGTCGTCAAGGAATTCAACCGGATTACCCGAGCCCCAGAGCGACGACATCATCTGGATGTGGACGTAGTTATTGGGCGTCACACCGAGGTCTTGCTCGACCTTGCGGATGGCCTTGGAACGAGTTAGCTCTATCGACGGAAGTTATAAAAGCGCTGACCAACGTTATAGGCTTTCTTGTAGAACGTGCTACGGAGGGATTGCACAGATGAGTCCCAGTTGGTGGGCTCGTTGACAAGCTGGATAGTGCCAACGTTTCGAAGCTCGCTGTGGTCGTGGGCAAGCTTCCTCAGAAACTCAAGAAACTTGATAGACCGACCGTACTGGTAGTCGTTGTAAAAGCCCGGGGACTGAGCAAACTACCAAAACGTCAGAAAATTCCTGAAGGGTGACAGAGACTGGTTATACCTGGCCGGTGAAAGAATTTCTCGCAACTTGGGCTCCTGGGGCACCGTGCTGGCTTTCGAGTTGTTTAGTCGCACACAGCAGTCTCAATAAACCGGGGGTACTCACTCCAGAATGATGTAAAAGCCACGATCACTGGCCCATCCACACAGACGGATCAAGTACTTCAAGGCCCCCTTGATCAAAAGGTTAGCGCCCGCTTCAGCTGAGGTTTGGAACGATATACACACCCTTGGGAAGTGCTCCGAGTTCTTGTCGACCAACGACTCGTCAAGCCAGTAGCCGAGGGGAATACGAATGGTGTTGATACCATACCCCATCATCTCGTCGAGATCGCCCTCGGTGATCCACGTGTCCCAGTGCTTTTGGAAAGCCGCATCGGATCTCTCCTGGCCAGTGTTCATCACGCAGTCGAACTCGGACTGCTGTCCGCCACAGCCGATGTTGTTCCATTCGCCGTTGGCGATCCATGGCTCGAAAACGAACAGCGAGCCCAGGTTCACGCCCCTGATCTTGCCGGAGGCCGTCCACCAACGCTTGCCAATGTCATCTGAATCGTCCCTGGCGCTGGTGTTCTGCGAGTCGAAAAGACTGAAACCACGGGTGTCCAGCAGCTTCCTGGAAGCGTCGCTCGGCAGCCACGCGTAAGAGAGGTGAGCGAAGGCAGCAAGTGCCAAGAGACTGAGACGGACCATGTTGGCGGTTCTATGCCTTGGTGAACAGGCTATGGAGAAAGGCGTGCAAGGGAAACAGAACAGGTGGGATGGCCAGCAGTCTTAACAAGCTTCTGATGTCTAGAGCCTTGTGGGCGGGAACCATGATCCCAGCGTCCGCCGACTGCCCGCCGAAGCCATGGAGTGTGAGATTGATATCGTTCAGGGGCGCAGCCGCGATGGGGTAGCACCGAATGCATCGAGGTCAAGACGCTAATGCAGATGCTGATCATGGACGGAGGGCTGAACCTCTGGAAAGCCTCTCCAGTTCTCGAGGTCAAGCCGGTGCTGTTTTGGCCGGCTGGGTGTCTCGTCAGCACCTTAGCAGAACAAGCTATTCTGTGAGGCTATTTTGGGAAGGCATAGGGATTCCGACATGGGACGGACATGCGTGCATCCAATCTCGTCCCAAGCGGTGACAGGAATTGGTGCCACCGTCGACGTTCCTGCATGCAAAGCCCTCAGCTCCCTGAGCCAGCCACAAAGCAGGGAAATTGACGGCTGCCTGGAGATGGTCTCTAGCCCCCATTGCCTCATCAAGCTATGCTCTGCGGACGGGTTGCTGACTGGCCTGCCTTGGCTGCAGTGAAGGATCAGACATGAGACGGCTGGTCTCGAACGGTGCTGGCGACTCCTCCCCTTCGAGGTTTAGCGCCAGTTGCCGAACCTGGCAACTTTCGGATCATCTTGCGGGGGTTCGGTCACTGTGCATGCATGTCCTTAGTCATGAACCAACAGTACAGCCGACGCTGTGGTTGTTTTTGGAGCGCTGAAGGCTGCTGAGTTGACGACACCCACTAACTCACAACACCACGTTCTACGCCCATAGCTTCCGGTTATTGTGCGGTTTTTAAGACTGCAAGTCTTTCTATGTTATCGGCTGTAATACTCTGGGTATTCGTTTTTCTTGTCTTTTTTTGCCTCTTTTCTCTTCTCTTTTGGCGTATCCTAACCGTCATCAGAGAGGGTTTGGGGAACTCTGCATCACGACCGGCCGAAACACACACTCGCCTCTAGACGTCGCCATGGATCGTAGGGAGAAGGAAATTTGTGCGGAAATAGTTAATCCTCACCTGGGAGCGATTTTGAAATGCGGCGAAATGCTCGGATGCGGGTTTGATTTTGCAAGGAAGACGCGTCTCGTCTTGAAGGGTGACTGCTGTCTATCCTCAAACGCCCGGAGTTAAACGTCTAGAGTTGAAGGTCTACCGGCTGTTCACGACGGCTCTAGTTTCATTGTTTTAAATTCCAAAAGCTGATGCAATGTTCAGTTGAAGCTCTCCTAATGTTGACTGACCTCCGGGGTAAGTCCTGCGGCTGCCTAGTACGACTTGAAGACAGTCTGAAGAGGATTTACCCGGTAGACAATTAATATAAGAGAAGGTACTCTTTACATAATTACAACAGAGATATTTCCCCGGGAAGAATACGTGCAAATAACAAAGACGTGGTTTGAGTAAACTCCAGGGGACGGACATAAATATAGCCAGCACATAACACCAGCCATGTCGTTGTTGTCGCTTCTCCCATCCATCCACGTCCTCATCCTTACAAAAGGAGATGATGGATATCAGGCAAGCAATGCTGCTCTTGAAAAGTCTAGGTTGCAACGTAATTTTACGTCCCCCTGGATTATTCAAAGCCGGCAGATGGTCGGTATCATCTGATCCAAATGCAATGCCGACTCACCGAAGGCAACCAAGTCGAGGACACGAGACCGAAACTGTCTCAAATCGGAAGAGGGAAAAGCTAGGATCGTGTTGTACTCGCTATGATGGCACCGTAGAGATGGCCTTTGGTGTTCAGGCAAAGACGGTACAATGCAGCTATAGAGTTCTTCCATATGGTTCCGTGACTCCGATAATGATTTGGCCCAGTCAATGGATATTCTACATCAGTATTCCATGGCCAACATTCCCTCTGCGAGGACATGAATGAGTTCATGTGTTGGCCCCAAAGTCTTTGTCGACAAATCACGAAGAGAATTCCCAGATGACGACCCAAGTATGGCAACATAGTAGTACAAGCAAGTCCATTGGAACCCAAACATATCCTGGTTACCCTGGCGTTTCAAACGGAAACAGCAAGCGCCCTTCTGGTCTGACCAACTTCCAAAGCCGATCAATCTTCTGCTCTCGACATCTTTCGTTGCAAAACAGAGGGTGAACCACGGTGTCCTCGTCGAACCAAATACATTAAACGGCGCTGCCGACCGAACCTTCTCTTGACGTGCATGTCATCGAGGAGGATGAGCAGCATCACTGAGGCCAATGCCTTATAAGGGACCGGGAATGTATCACGGTCTAGCTAGTGTCGGTTGTAACCATGGTCAAAGAGTGCCCTTCGATACCGACGGTATGGTGTTTGTCTCTGGGAGTAACACAATGTCCTGAATGGCCGGGCGGTCCTTAAGAGCAGGTGTCGTGTGTTGCCTGTTTCTCCCCCGTCTGGCATATTCAACACCTCTTCAACACCTCAACTTCCTTGGTATATTATGAAACTCGCATGCATATAATGGAAAGCATGGCAGGATAGCAATATAGATTAGACCTCGTTCATTGACCTCGATGCCCAAGTAGCGGTGATACTTGTGTTAGGGGCTTTGTGGGCGGTTACACCCCAGGCCGCATTATACGCGGAACGCCTCTGGATTTCTGCGTCCCCAACCGTCGTCCAGTGTCTTCGGTGTAGTATCTACATCCTAGTTATCGACTCTATGACGTCCAGATGACAAAAGTAAGACGGATCCATTACAAGGCAAGGCTCACAGAGAAACCACGAGGCCTCCTCGCGTTGACCTCCGTTTTGCTTGCCAGAAAAGGAGTTTGTCGTAAGCCTTCCTGTGTAGGCCTCCTGTTCATATTCAGCGCGCTTCGCGTCCATCGTGAGCAACCAACGATTACTAGTGGAAGCAGACTGACATACGTCTCCCAAACCGGGGAGAGCTTCGCGGACTGGATATGAAAATCACCGACCCGTTGTCATACAGTAGTCGCATTTCCACACTGTAGTCACGTGTAATATGGAAGAGCATGCTCCAACATGAGGCTCGCTGTGAGCCCTGCTGCGGGTCTGTTCGTGGCTGTCACACCTTTCAAGGTGCTGTGTCCCTCACACTACAGTGTTGTTCAACCAAAAAGGGCGCCATAAGTACTGCCTTGGGCTTAGGCGTGTACACCTGTGGAAATCGGATCCGTATCGCTGAACGAAACATGTGACGAGATGCCAAGGACCTTTTTGAGGCTCGAGTTGCGATGTACTTGATCTGCAAACCCACTGGTGTCCCATCAGCGATGATCCTGCGGTAAACATGAGGAGTCACAGCAAGAACGGTAGTTTAAATAATCAATGCAAACTTCCAGGATCACTTCCTTGTCCAGCTGAAGCAAGCTGGCTAGTTTTACTTGCTCCGGTTCCGGGTCACCATGTCAAAGATGAATGGGCCCGGCGTCAATGGACAACCTACAAAGGCTCTCGCGAAGAAAGCATTCGTATAGACGCCACTCCGGCCGCTACTCAAAATAAAACCACGTTGTCATTTCATTGGAGTAGGCCAGTTGGCCGCTTGCCAATTTCGATTTCTCGTTGAACAAGCCATGTCGGTAGGGGAGGGGGCCGCCAAAAGAAATTCGAGACTGAACGTTATATAGACAGCCCTGGACGGCCTCCTCAGCATGGGGTTTCCAGTATGCGGTCCCTTTCAAAAGGCTCATGCTCTCGGCGTCGTCTTTACGATGCCGCTGTTTGTCGTGGTGGTTGGACCACTCGTGCAGGGTCAACTGACAAAGGGACCATGGAAAATTTTCAAAAGTTCGTCCACGGTGAACAATCACGAGTTGGACTTCGTCGCCAAGGTCTCAGGCGCTGACGGTAGGCCGTCGATAGGCGCTTGTCTCCACCTGGTCGTACAGTCTCGTTTGGCGCAAACAATGGAATACGTAATAACGCCTTTAGCACAAGTGCGCCTGGAGCCAACGTGGCCAAGTTGACAAGTCACCAGCGCTTATCGACGCACGCTCGCTCGTTTAATTCTCTATCAACTGCCAGGGTACAAACACAACGTATAACAACAAGGGCAGCGGGATGCATTCGGTGTCGTAGACAGACAACTGCAGTCTTGGACTCTTGGCTTTTAAGTCTGGGAAAAGGCTGGCAGGGGGTTCCCCATCCCCACTCGTCACGTCAGGTAAGCTGTTCGAGACTCCAAGCTGATGAAAAGGAATAATCCACTTGGATAGATGGGGCTCGCGGTGAGGCTGAGTTCATTACTCCTCTTCCTTTCTACCGTTCATCGGCGGGCTCGGTTCGGGGCCACAAGCCATCCCGTGCCCACGGCTTCCCTTACGACCTTCTCGATTGAGATGGTGGTTACCTTGATATCTATTGGTTGGGTGGCTCCTGTCCCTTGATCTAGAGCCATCCATAAGATGCCGTCTTTGCCGACGACCTCCAGTGTCCTCCGATGTCAACATAATGGAGAGAGAGTAGGAGAGAGGGTAGACAAGCCTGTAGTTTAGTTAGGTTGTATTATTCTCCGACGAGGTTTCCCTCTTGCATGCAACAAAAGCGGTGCTGTGTGCAGATACATGTCGGACGCCCTGGGGGCGTGGCACGCCGAGAGGTGTGAGGGGGCTGAGATTGGTTTGGACTGACTTTGCTTGCTTGTGTCACCTAGAGTGGATTGCAAGCAGTCTCGCTGACAATGATCAAAGAGCCAGCGAGTGGCAGATGAGGAACTGCCGGTGATAATCAAAGATCGGCGGCAATAAGAGCGGCTAATCGGACGGCACATTTGTGACAACAAGGCTCGTCTCGGTCAAAGTTTACCTTTTCAAGCGAGCCGATCGGTAACACCAATGTCCCCCCCCCCCCGGGCGGAGCTTTCTCCTTCTTTTGTGGAAAATGGCCATTTTCCTGACGAGGACGTAGTCAAGCACAGTCGCACCCATGGCTGGTAGACGATGCCACATACTGTTGTCGACTTCAAGAGTCTACCGGCCTAAGCTGACCTGTCAAACAAGGCGGGGCAGGGCGAGCGTTCAGCGACAGCGCAACAGCCAGCTGGATGGTAGGGCGGCGCGGAAATGGCGTTCACTCAAGCTTTCCAAGAAAGTTCCAAGAGATTGGGCGAGGCCGCTAGAGGTTGGGAGCGCGGGTGTGTGGCACTGGGCTTGGGTTGGAATCTTAGCTGCACAGACACGGACCGGACCACTAGACCGTCAGCCCGCTCTCGCTGATACGTGAATTCCTTGACAGGCCCGACGCACAAGATCAACCTTCCAAGGCCGCGGGCAGAGAGCAAGACGACATTTAAACGGCGAACCGCTGCTACAGGGTCGAATACTGATATATCATATGGTAGCGCTAAGGGTCGTTTTTCTGGGGAATGGAGAGCGAGGAGGGTCCAAGCACCCTGGTAGGCATGGCGTGATGGTCGGGGTAAGTGTCTGATGGCATCAGGGCATGTTCAGTGTCTTACAGACCGGATATCGCGGAGAAAGCTCCGTTTTGCAAAAAACCGCACGTGGGAGAACGTTTAGTTAAGACCGAAAGCCGTGATCCACTAAGAAAGGGGGACCGGCGAATGGCGGCGACCCCATCTCACCTTTCACAAAGGGCTTGATGGCCTGCTTCGCCCAGTCGTTCATAGGTACCTAGTTGGAGTTTGGCTTGTCAAGCGCTGTCGGCTGGCTGACAAACTAGAAGCGATTGACCGGGGGGCTGTATGAGTGGTCACCCAGCGAAGGGAACGGCCGAGTAGGATCCACTTGCAAAAGATCCTTCGAAGGGGGATTGCCACTGAACTCGGCCAAGAACAGGAGACCCGAAATAGGTGTTAAGTGTGTGCGAGGGTGGCAGGTTGTTCGGGCCAGCCGCCGCTCGCAGCGCTAGCTGTTTGTCGGTTCGTGTTTGCCTCCGCCTTCCCATCCTGCCGTCAAGCCAGCAGGTTGCGCGTGTTCAGCACGCAAACTATCAGAATGTGTCTGGTATTGACAAAAGACACGGCATCTTGACCCGTTTCAGCGAAGGAGGTCCAAGCCCCGGAGACAGGTCTCTCGGCCGATTATCGTGTCTAAGTCGGCTATAGGGAGGATCGCCACGCCACGTGCGTCGTGTTTAGCCATTGCTGCCGTTTTGTCGCCGCGCTGAGCCATTCCCTCGCGAACCAATGCGATGCCCTGCAATGTAGAGGCAAGAAGCCTTCGAGACATCACCGTGATGCCGTTGATGACGACGGAAATGGGGGAAGGCCGCAGAAGACGGTTCGAGAGTCAGGGGGCAAGCATGGCGACATGGATGAGGGAAATGCTTGGTTGCGCGGCAGGAGGGCGGGATAGGTAGCGGTGATTGGGGAATGGTGAATGAGCAACGAGCGTTGGATGGGAAATGGACATGCCGGCGGATATCTGAACCTGTTTTGTCTTGGCCTTGGTGTCAAGGGTTTGGGGCCACGGTGAGCGCGGGAGGCAAATGCGTGTGTGCATTTATTTGTCTGCATTGTACGGTATTCGTTTATGTGAGCGAGTTAGGTGGGTAAGTGTCATCGTCTGTCGTTGTCTTGTTGGATCTCATTGGCGGCCAAAGTCGTTCGAATGGTTCTTTTCAGTCTGTACAACTCTGCTCTTGTTGTTGCTTAGAAAGCACAACAGTGTTACAGGCATCAATCAGCATCCGGGATGTTGACGTATTGATGCAGAGGACTCTTTACCTATCTTACCTACCTACCTGAGGATTCGCACTTACTTGCGGCAGTACCTGGCACCTCTCATGGCAGAAGCACTACAAGTACACTGCGGAGCCCCATCCCCTGCTTCAGCTGGAGCCCACCCACCTGATATTTAGCTTGGAATTTACCTGAACCCGAGGGGGATGGACTCCGTTCAATATGAGGTATACCGTATCCACGGCGAGTCGGCAAGTGTCAGTTTTCGGTCTGGTTCCGCACGGATTTGGTTTATTTCCGAGATGGCCTCTGGATGGAATGGCACGCACACCAAAGTACCTACTATGTAAGTAGATATGTACGGAGTACCTAAGGAGCAGAGCAGAGGCACACAAAAAATAAAAATACGTTGCGGCGACTTTCTCCGGGGTCGCAATTGGGAAAGTCTGCAACTACTTGTTTACATTGATATTCCTACTCACCTCCTGGCATCTCAGCGAATAGAAATTCAAGTGTTTCTCGCCAGGACCTCTTTTACTTATTTTTTTCTCTCCGTCGGGTCGCGTCCGACTCGTGCACGGAAAGTGGACGCAGGAGAAGGCACAGAAGGCGGGCCTACGCTGGGCTAGACCCCCGCCTTTTTGTGCCGTGATGCCGTAGCTGGTGCCATCGGGAAAGCACCCATGAGCCAGCTGACCTTTGTGGCTGGTACCTTCCCAGCATAATAAGGAAGGTGAGTACTTTCAAAGGTTCCCAAGGGGGGAGGGAGGTGGTTCGCTCAACAGAAGTACCTTACCTTCCCGTGCTGACCTTCGCCCGGTGGTCCTTTTGGAGCTTGAACGCTGCAGCTCTTTCACCAATAGCCTCCTTTCCCGTCCAAGAACTTTTCTTTCCTGCCTCCTGCGGCCTGCCTGTCCACTACAATTTAGAGGACTTGCATCTGATACATTGCACCTCGTGCTTTTGCGTCCTGTACGCCTACCTCGACTCATTATCCCGTCTTCGTCGAATCGTTGATGCACTGGCCGCGCTCGGTCCAAACAGTGTGTAGTGGAAGACCAACGGACATGTTGCGTGGGCAGAATCAACCCAGTCTTCATTCATATTGACAAGATACGGTATTCTGTATCTTTACAGTGACGGCCCACTACCGTCTGGCAAGTCTGTCTCCAACTTCTGGGTTTGAGCAGGTTGCATCAGCGGCCTCGAGGCCCAGAGTCCTCGAGTCCGCGCCACCCCTGTCGTCGCATGTCGTTCACCTCCCAAGAATGGTTAGTCTTGTTGACAAAAGGCCTCGGTCCACTCGGTGCTGTTGTTGCTTTCAACCTTTTGTAAGGGCCCTTTTGATTTCCCAAACGGATGAACCACTGGCCAGTCAGGGGCCAAGAATCACTCATGGACCAGTGAGCACCGTAAGTTCGTCTTGACGATCATCGGCACCGACATCGCCCTAAACCTGCGCTTGCCATTGCTTGATGGCCACCTCCTTGTCAACCCCATCCACCACCACCACCACCACCACCACCACCACCACTCGCCCATCTACCGTCTACCGTCCGCTGTCTGCTGTTTGCTGTTTGCTGATTGCCTGCCTGCCTGAACCTCTAGCAACAATGAAGCAAGCGTACTAGGAACATTCTCCAAGTACTCTCTCCAATACCGCCTGCTTTCAGCTCAACCGCGTCGTACGAATACACACATACAATCGCATTCGTGCGAATCCGCCAAATCGCCCCAAAGCAGGCCAAGCACATCTCAAAGATCTCGCGTCCTGTACGTACCTTCCTTACACCCCCCCTCGACCAGGGGGGCATTGCTACGTCTACGCCTGCCGCACGGCCGGAATCCGAGCCTCCATCTCTTTTCTCCTCCTCCTCTCCATTATCAAATCGCCCAATACTCGCAAAAGGTCCGACAGGCACCGACTGTGTTCGTAGTGCGCGCACGCTTTCGCATGGGGAACGAGAACCACGATTCGGTCGCACTCTTGATCCCTTCGGCACCTCTTTCTCTGGGCTCACACCTCGGCGCCCTTCCATGACTCCAATCCATCATCCGTCTCTGATCACTACCGCTCGTGCGGCCCTCAGGAAAACACCAATTACTGTACACGCTCTTCGCGCGCCTTTGGTTTCTGTTACCCTATTCTATCTCCATACCACGCTGCCCTTGTCGGCGACGCAACCGCCTTCCCACCCGTCGCTCTTCAACAAGCCCTGTTCCTGGCCTGAACCGACGTCCGATGCGCAAGAGATCCGCCCCCAGAGCCAAGTTTCCCCTGCGGCCCTTGCCATTCAAGCCAGACTTACTGCCCTTACTGGGCTGTCCTGGGCATCATCGTCTCCGGCCTCTCACGCTTCTTCGGCCCTGCGTGGGGATCAGTCCCCTCACATCCGCGTTGCATGGTTTTCATCATCGGGCTTCCTATTCAGTCCAACCTTGTTAAGCGGCTCTTTCGCTGGCACACTACTCGATGACTCGACGCCTCCCGTTTCGTTTCACCCCTCCCGCCAGCCCAAACCAAACTTGCAACCTAGCCTTTCCATCCTACCTCGTCTCTCTGGTACGGCTCTGCTCTGTTCTGCTCTGTTCTGCTCTGTTCTGTGCGGTGCCTACTTGTATCGCAAAGCGCAAACGGACAACTGACGTTGACCGCCCGGTCGTTGGAGCGAGGCGCACTTGGACCTGTCGCTCACTGCCACCGCTTTCTCGCTTCTCGGCACATCACTCGCTCATCAGTCCACCCTTTTCTCATCACCGCACCACCGAGGGCTCCAGTCCTTCTCCATAACGACGCATCCGTTCCTGACTGGATTAACCCACTCCCCCGATCTCATCTCATCTACCGGTCTCGTTCCAGGGCTCTTTTGCATTTGTTTTACGTTACTCTGCCCCGTGCGGCCCTAAGACAGAGCCGCCGACAAAAGGTCCTCAACATGAAGATTTGCGGGTCAGCATAACCCCCGGGCCAAGCACATCTCGTGAAATCCCCGTCGTGAAGGGAACCCGTCCGAGACAGACGCACGGGAACGGGCCTCTGCCTCCGCTGCCACCCGCCGCTCGGTGATCCTGGCCTGACACGAATCGCTTGTTGCCGGCTAGCTATACACTCCTGCCATATAAAACCTCTTCCGCCCCATGGATCCCCGCAGCCACCAACGCGGAAATGGACCATCTACTACCGATGCCCAGCCGCCGCCTCTCCGGCGGCGACTATCGATGGAGGAGGATTACTTCTATCAGGAAGTCATGACTTCCCCTTTCCGACGACCTTCACAACCGCCCCCCTACGAGCGGGACGCCAAACCAAAACGACCGTTGGCCGGCAGAGACGACGTCCAGCATGGAATGGAGGAAGGTCTCCCAGGCTATTCGTGCGACATCGAGCTGGAGGGCGTATGGGTGAAGAAGATGGAGATTGAGAACACCACAAAAAGGGCCGAGGATCGGAACTGGCACACAGCCTTTGTGCAACTACGGGGTACCGCCTTGAACTTCTACAACGTGAAGAAGGACTGGGGATGGGGTAGGACAAGGGACGGACCGACCATCTCCCCAGACAACCCGCCCTGGGTGCGGAAAGCCTCTCTCGACAAAGCATACAGTCTCCAGCATGCAGACGTCGGAATTGCTGCCGACTACAAGAAGTAGGTTGCCCTGGTTCTCAACCTCATCCCATGCCAAGACCTGCCAAGAAACTGACTCTCACACAGGAGGCGATATGTCATCCGTGTCAGAGCAGAGACGGACCAGTTTCTCCTCTCATGCATCGAGCTGAGCACCATGGTGAAGTGGTTGGAAGCCCTCTTCGCCGCCATCGATGTCGCCGCCCCGATCGACGACCGTGACTACCCTCGCGATCAGAGCATCCCCCGCATTCAACGCATCCGCTGGTTCCGCGGCCAGACGCCAGCGCAGACGAACAACTATCCCGTACCGACGCCACGCCCACTGAGTCCCGAGCTTCGCCGTGTGACCTCTGTCGAAGTTTCCGAACCTTTCCCTTCATCATCCGTGATGGAGGCCATCTTGGATGAACCCGTCATCGATGAGAGCCCCATTGGCGAGGACGGAACTGCTGTCGTCGACACCGATTCCATGTATGGTCCGGGGCCCGCTCGGAACGAGCAAATCAGCAGCCGATTATCGACGACGTCGTATCCCAACGAGGCCATCGACCCAGACACGGGCAAATGGGCACCCGAGCACCAATGGACAGCTGCCCATGACTTGTTGTATGCCAAGCTTTGCTACTCGGTTCTCTTGTTCAAGAGCCCACGGAAGTCCAACTACATAATCAGCAAGGGAAAGCAATGGTTCGTGGACTGGGCGACGGGCCGCATGGTCCGGGTCCTGCCGCCGGCATACGGCGAGATCGACTTCTTTGGCCCTTGGCAAGTCATCCACACGGAAAACAGGAGGATTTAAAGGGGTTCCTACCCCTTCCTCACTTCTACTGCACATATACATACCCCGTGCTCTCCACAACGAGAGCCTTTTTTGCATTGTCACGAGGAAGAATCGCAAGATTCAACGACACGAATTTACCATACCCTGAAGCGGGGAAGACGGTACGGCGACCAAAACAAAAGTTGGGTGGGACGGCGCGGCATTTGCATTTGGACAGTCGTTTCTCTCTTGCTCTCCATGTCTTATTTTGTACCTCTTTTTTTGTCCTCCATGACGGGCGAAAACGAGAGCATTACCAACTGTGCATAACATTGGGCGGAGTTGTCGAAGGCAGCAAGCCAATTTTTTGCTGCCACTTTTCATTTGCCGTTTTGATTGTTGCATTATATGAAACTCTAGCGCGGGCATCGCAAAAGCCTCGACAGCAAGTGTGCTCGTTGACGTTGGGAGATCTAGGCTCCTGTTGCTATCGCCACAGCTAGTCTCCCAGCACTCCCGAATACATTATGTTTCAGAATTGTGACCAACACTCTGGCAATTGTTGAGCTGATTCAACGACATCGTATGCCATGTTGATAGCTATATCTGCCAGACCAAACCCCGCAGCACACGTCTGATATTTTTCAATTCTGGAAAGAAAAGGATGTTGTTCGTTAGGTTGTTCATGCAAAGACTGAACTCCGGTGAATGTCCGTACGCCATTGCTTCACTCACATCGGCTATGAAAAACGCCCGATGAGAGCCTGAAGTCTTCGGTAGTGTCAAATTGGTATCTCGTGCATCCCATAAAAACAATGTCTGCGAAAAGCGTGTTCCGTTTTTTAGGTCCTCGGGACCGGGGACACCCACCCCTTCCCCCTAGGTCTCCTGATTTCTTGTTCACGACATACTCGACATCTGGGCCTCGGAGGCGCGCGCCTCAGCGGCCAGCTCGGGCGCAACGTCCACCAGCATGGCGTTGGCGCCGTCAATGTCGGCGACGTGGTTCTCGAGCTGGGCAAGGAGGGCGTCGATCTCGGCGCGCTGGGCTTGGATGGCGGCGAACAGGGACTCGTTGGAAGCCTGGGTGTTTTGGAGGCGAGCGTTGAGGTGGGACTGCTGAGATGCAAGGCGCGGGGCAAGGTGGGCGGCGAGGACGTCGTCTGGGGGTAGGAGATGTGGTCTGTTCCAAAAGGGGAAAGGGAAAGATGAACGTCAGCTTGGGGAGACAGCAAGACAAAAAGACAGCGAGAGGGGGGAAGCATACGGAATTGGTTCTTCGGCCGAGGCGCCGCTTTCTTGTCTCCTACGTTCTGCGTCGCTGACGAGGTTCTCGAATTCGTTCAATTTCCGGATGACGTCGCGATCGTCGAGGATCGACTGGAAGTCCTTCTGCAGCGTGGTCCATCGTAGTTAGCCAGGCTGTCCGTCCTCTGATACTACAGACAATGCTTCTTCCTCTTCTTCTTCTTCTTTTCGCAGGGCGCAGAGGCCCGAGGGAATGAAAGCCAGCGACCATGAGAGAGAAAGAACGGGGAGTGGGGGGGGACAAGGGAGAACGCACGTTGCACCTCTCTTCAAGGTAGTCGACCATCTGCTTCTGGACGTTGCGCAGGGTATTGGGCGCATGGGCGGCGATAGTCGGGAAGCAGGCGGCGAAGTTGTCGTAGGCAACCTTTTGGAGGGTCCGCTGGAGGGCGAGATCGTAGAGTTGCGTGAAGCGGGTGGCGCGCGGACCGGGGGTCACGAGAGCGTGCTTCTGCGGGAGGGGAGGGGAGGCCGGCGGCTGCTCTTGTTCCTGCCCCTGTTGTTGCCGCTGTACCGCTGTCGTTGTTTCTACTGTCGTCGATGTTGCGACGGCCGTGTGCGTTCCGGGCTCCGCTGGCGGCGGGGGTTGAACGGCGTGGTCTTGGGCCTGTGTTTGTGTTGATGTCTGGTGAGGCTCGGGCTGGGAGGGAAGGTGTTGCTGATCTTGGTTGTCTTGGTCCGGGGCGGACATTGTGGGCGATTGGTGTGTGCCGCGTTCCGGTTGTCGATGTTGTTATCGCTGTGGGAGGTCGAGTGGGTTGGGGGACGCTGTACAGTGGTTGATGTGTTTTGCGACTCGAGGTGTGAAATACGATGGGGGTTGTCAATGGGGTTGCCGACCTGAGACGCGTTTTCGGCGCTTGTAGTGGGGGACGGAGCAGACGGCGCCGCGAATGCGACGGAAGTTCACGTGCAAGCCGCAGGCCGCAGGCTTGGCCCCATGGTACTGTCTTGGCGGCGGGATGAACCGCCAAGGAACAGAAAACGCTTTTCGGACGACATGAGTTTTTGGGACTCGACGGGTGTGGCGCTCTTCCGCGCACATCCATGTCGTCAACCCGTTAAACGTTGGAATTCTCATCTAACTTCTCTCTACCAATATGTGTCGGGACGGCGCAACATGACATACCGCCGCAGAGCCATATGGAAGGCGTCTGTAGAATGAGTATGCACATCATGTCATGCCAACGAAGGCTTTCGGGATAACTCCCTTCATACCCTCTCCGTGGTTGATACGGCCGTACGGACGCCGCGCGCTTGGCGCAGTTCGCAATGATTGATGATACGAACGACCGCCTTCCCAAGTTCGACCGGTGCTGCTCAACGCGCTGCTGGTCCCTACAGTATAGTAATCCGCCATTGTTTGGTCAGTGACAAGGATTTCGTGAGAGGCCAAGGGTTCCGCTGTAGTAAAAATCTGTCTACTACAATACCTGTGTGCAACCCACGCACCCGCCGTCATGGAGTAATCATGCTCCGCGACGAGATTCGAGATGATCCTACCTATCGACCACGGGCTCTTATCTTCTTCTAGTCTATTTAAATACATGACGAGTTCCCGCATCTCGTCTGATAGCAACTGGGAACAATCCAACAGTAGGTCATTCCATCAAACAATGCTTCATCAGTGGCTCGCCCCCTTTCAGCCCTCTTCGAGATGGCACATTGGTTCAACTCGGCTCCTTACGCAGGGTTGGTCGCCGAGAGAACTCACCTTCTGCGTACCCGGCCACAGATCTAGTATTCAAGTCGCAGCTGACGACGTCCAATGTCGGGTCGGAGACCTAGTACACCAAGCACGCAGGCACCCAGTTCGGCACGACCAGGGCCTGGCTCACCGACGCAATGGACGCCTGGCTCGACCTCGACTGAAGGGCGCAGGAGAAGCGCATCAACTCGTTCCCTAGCTTTAGGCTCACGGTCAACGACACGAAGGTCAGGCCCACGGACATCCACCTCGTCGCCCTCTTTTCCGCAAACAAGGACGCTCTCCCGCTGCTGGACCTCCCAGGGCGGCGACATCAAAACATCCTGACAAGGATTCTCTCGGCGACGTGATCGAGTGCAAAGCCTTCCACAGCAAAGTTCACGGCATATATTCGCAGTGGCCGCTTTACTGATCGTGAACAGTCAACATGCTCGCGCCAGGGTCTCCGTATCAGATCCTCGACCAGGAGAACCTCACCCAGGCAGAGGTCGAGCTCGTGCAGCGGATGTACGACTTCAGCGTAACCGGCTCGTCCTCTATCTTGGAACAGTGCCTACGACTTTCGACTATATGCTTCGTCCTCTTGTCCTCGTCACTCGCGAAGCTAGCACGGTACATGTCAAGAAAACAAGCTACAAGTTTCGCGGTCGTACGGGCAGCCATGACTGACATGGCCGTGCGCCCTAGGATCGGGGAGAAGTTCTTTGAGTGGACCGACTCTCGGTGCCCCTTGCCTTTGGACACCGCCCTGGCGCTGGTCGGTTTCCACTGGTACACGAACGCCTACCCGAGGAGCCTGTACCTGTATCACTACATCACTGAGGCTGCGGCCTCGGACGTTCTCTTCGCCGTGCCGATCTCGAGGGAGAAGCCCTTCGGGTACTCGGTGTTTCCCGCCGAGAACATCCTCGTGCCAAAGGCGTGGGCTAGGCAGGTCTATCCCAACTTGGCGTTTTACGAGAGGAACGAAAAGGTAAAACAGGCCTGTCTTGTCCTTCCGGGCTCCCCACAAGACCAGGCTACATTCTCGCCATGTTGCTTGCTGATGTTTGCTAACCAGCAGAGTGCGGCAACCAGGGTAGGCACTTTGCAGCCCTCGAACAACACCAACTCTTTTTTGCAGAACATTGATTAGTTCTCAGCCATAGCGAGGCCCCTGATCAGCCTTTGATGTCTAATTAAACCCATCCATCGGGGGCTCTGTTGTGGTCTACCAATCCTAAACTGCTGCTATTCCGTAGGTACACATTTGTTGCGCAGCACAAACCAGTTGGGGAGTGGACGGTCGGATATCCTCCTTTCTGCGCCATGTGACACACCACGCACAGAAGGTAGGGATGGTGTTCACTTGTTTGGAGTGCATTGTATAATCAATCAAGATTGAGAACGGTTGGCCAGCTCTAAAAAGAAGCGCGAGACGATGGGTTGCAATAGCACAGGGCAGATTACAGACATAGCAGACATGAACAAGGACAGTATAATCAAAGACAGCCAAAACTGTGCTCTCAAGTTATCCCACAGAATAGCCATAATGCTGATTGTCGCTCGTCATTCGCTACAACCATGAAAACTTTTAATCTATATAATTCCACCAAAGAACCGTCTTCACAGGCAGCTGACAGCAGCTATTAATAATTGTCGTATGTTTCTCATTAAAAGAACCGGCTAAGGATCCTCTGTGTGATGGTTCTGTGTCGGTCTTGGTAGGTATGGTACAGCATCATCCCCCAATGCCTGGCCCCTCCCTCCCTGCCCATTCGTTTCGTTCCGTTCCCCGTGAAGACAAAAGTGTCTCTCGGCAAAGCAATGGGACGCCAAAACTTTTGTTGTTCATGCTTTCCCCCCTTCCCTACCAGTTTCTCCCAATCCGCCTCCCGTCCACCTTCGCCAAATATACAGATAGTTGTAGCACCGACTTATCGCCATCATTTACATTATGGCGATGAAGAAGGAGGGAGCTAGCTCAAACGTCATTACGCCGAGGTCATCCACAAAAACATAAGACCAGACCGTCGACATGGATGCAAATGCTTGAAAAACGCATGCGCATACCGAAATCAAAAAGGAAAATCAAAAATCAAAAATGAAGAAAACGGGCCTGGAGAAAGGTTACAGGAAACGGTGTGTATGTTCCACGCCCTTGCCCTGCTAACTCCTGGCAAAAGAAAAGAAGTGGCATGTAACTTTTCTCTTACTTCCTTTTCGGCATCGTCCGAAGGTCATGCGAGTACCTTTGGAGTTGAAGACTCTTGTTGATGACTGGTTCGATTGTCGTGACAGCTTGATGTCTCAACAAGGGAACCGAGACTGCCCTCGAGACGCCATGATAAATAGGTGACATTCGAGACAACGCTGGCCAAAGTTTCTCGTCTGTGCCACGGTGGAGAACCGACGACGCTTTTGAGGGGCTTGTAACTGCCGTATCAGAACTGTTATCTTAGGCCGCGGCCTGGGAGGCACCGCGGCCGCGGACACTGCCGCGACCACGGGCCTGACCACCGCCGGTGAAGTTACCGCGGGCGCTTCCCTGGCTACCGGAGCGGTTCCCCTCGAATCCGCCACGGCCGCGGCCGCCACCAGTGGCGTTACCACGGGGGGTGGAGTAGTTGCTGCCACCGTAGGCGGTAGCCTTGGGGCGGCGGGGCTCAACGATAATGTTCTCGCCGTTGACGGTGTGAGGATTGGCGGCGGCGGCAGCCTGGTAGCCAGCGACAGTAGCGAACTCGACGAAGGCGCAGTTCTAGCACATTGTTAGTTACAACCGATCAGACTTGACCACATGGTTTCATTCCTACCTTCTGGCGATTGATGTCGAAGTAGGTGAGCTCGCCGTGGGCGGCCAGAGCGGCCTTGAGGTCCTCCGCCTTGACCTTATCGGTCACGTACTTAACGTATCCCAGCGTGCCGTAGTTCTCGGGAGGCGCTTGCGAGATAGACTGGGGGCGGTTCTGGCGCTTCGAGTCGGCGCCAACGGATTGCCACTCAGCAGACGGAGAGGCCTCCTTCGCAACCTGGGCCTCGGGTTCCTTGGTAGCGGCGGTTGTGGCAGGGGCAGCGGGTTGAGGAGAGACGGCAGCGGGCGCGGGAGCCTTGGCCTGGGTGGGGGCAGGAGGAGTGGCGGTCTTGGGGAGAGGAACGACAGGCTTTGGACCGACGGCGGCGGCGGCGCGACTAGCCCAGGACATGGGCTTCATGGGGACGGGAGCGGGAGCGGGAGCGGGAGCGGGCGCAGGCGCAGGCTTCTCGGACTCGACGGCAGGAGCCTTGGTGGGTGCGACGGGGGTAGGGGAGGGGTCGACAGGCTTCTCGGGCTCCTTGATGTCCTCCTCGGCGATCGCCTGGGCAGTGACCTCGGGGTCGACCGTAGGCTCCTCAACCTGAGCCTCGGGGGCCTTGGTAGTCTCAGGGGCGGCGGTCTCGGCTTCGCCGTTGTTGGAAGAAGCATCTTGGGGAGCCGCGCTGACCTCCTCCAGCTTCTTCTCGACCTCGTCGACGTCAACGGCAGGTCCAGCAGCCTCCTCGGGGGTCTCCTCAACCTTGGGCTGCTCAGGCTCCTGCTGGGCAGGGGCCTCGGCAACCTCCTCAGGGGCAGCCTGCTCCGCGGGGGCGGCCTCGGGCTCGGCAACGGGTTCCTCCTCGTCCTCGTCGTTGATGTATCTCAGGATGTCGTTGACGACGAAGTAGCCAGAGGGCTGGGGCGCAAGGACGAAAGTCTGAACGAACTTCTTCGGCTCGGCGGACTTGATAGAGCTCTCGCCAATGACCTGGATGACGATATTGTCGAATGAGGCCTGGGAGTCGACATTCGTAATGCGGACCTTGCTATTCTCGAACTCGAGGCTCTTAATTCTGTCTTGGATAGCCTGGAAAAGGGACAGTGGTCAGCAAACAATCAACACGGAGGAAGGGGGCAAAAGAGCGAAAGCAGAAACAGCAAGGCTGTGTAATACGTACTTGTCGACCAACAGAAACGTTGGCGACCTCTGCCTCCATTCCATAGACGAACTGGGAGCGCTTTCCGTAGAAAAGCTGCGAGCTACGTGTTAGCACGACCAAGTTACACCGGGTGGGGAATAGGTGCTGGACATACGTGAAGCTTATCCGGGTTCTTGCTCAGGGTTGTGTAGTATTGCTCGACAAAGTACCAGCCAACCTCATCCTTGCTGAGGTTGTTGTTACCGGCCGACGAGGCATCGTTGGTAGCGGTGGGACCTGATGATGTTGGCTCGACAGCGTCCTTCAGCTGGTCCAGGTTTGTGTAGTTACCGTTGGTTGCCATGATTGCTTCTGAGGAATCTGGTTTGGGGCGCAATCGGGCCGAGGAAGGTGGGACGGCGGATGGAGAAGGGTGTGATGAGGGCGCAGGAGACGATGCTCGAGGTTTCTATTCGGTTGCTTGGGCGGCTGTTCGCGGAAGGGCGGTCGGCAGTTGAAGAACCCTTCTGTTGATGGAATGTTAGATGGGCAATCAATATGCGCCAATGAGGGAAGAGGATGGAGATTCCGAGAACAGAAGCTCGCTAAGGAGAGGGGGTGGAAGAGAAGAGGCAAACCGGCTGGGATAGTAGCTACCTCAAGAGATGCGGTGGTTCAAAAGGAAATGATTAGAACTGACTCGAAAAGGTGTGATGACCGGGGGGAGGATCAGTACGCCGGAAAAAGAGTTTCGACGATGGTGCGAGGGGCGGGTGGGAGATGGAGATGGAGATGGAGACGCGTTACGAGAGCGATGTGCGGAGATAAGTGAGAGGTAAGGGAGAGGGAAGAAAAATGAATGTGCACAGTTAGGATCTGGGAGAAAACCGGCGCAGGGTGTGTGGGTTTTTGTTCCTGTTCAAATCTGTCGTCGGGGTGTCGGGGTGGCGGGCGGCGGGTGGGAGAGCGGAGCGTTGCGAAGAGGAGGAGGAGGATGAGGAGGAGAGGAAGTGGAGGTCGGGGTTTTTTTTTTCTTCTTCTTTTTTCTTTGGGTTGATGTTCGTGAGTACACTTTTGGACTCTCCTACCAGATAGGTTTGCTGGGCTAGGCGCATCCAACGAAGTGAATCGGCAGGGCAGGAGGATAAAAAATAAAAAATAAAACCCCAAACCACAATTGTTGCTGCCAGATCAAGGCATGCCCTGTGTGCTCCTGGGTAGCGTGGTGGTTTCCCGCCCACGGCCGTTCGTACACTGCGAGTTGATTACCGACCAAAGGTGGGGTTTTGTGTGCACAGATCTCTGGACTTCGGAGAGCTTCGAGAGTACCTCAATCAGCATATGGATGTGCCTTTGAACGGAAGTATCGGGCTGTCCACGGAGGTATCACAAGTGTGGCTTATATCAGCAAGGTCGCAGGCAACCCCAAGCTCTTGGCTGGGAGCTCTGGCGAGACATGATCAACTCCAGGAGGACAACAGAGAATTGCAATTGAATGATATCTAGAAAACGAAGGACTCGCAAAGGTGGCAATTCACATGGCATGCTTCGGCCCCATGCATCAGTGCATTTTTAGGCGCCCTCGGTAGAGCGCACGGCGTCTGTCTGGCCGATCATTCATTGTCCTGCTCGTCGGGATTCCAGCGCACACAGTGCCTACCGAGGCATGAGGCCGGGAGGCTAAGCAAGGAAGTCAGACGCCAATGCAGACTACATCCATTGTTCTGGAGATATCCTTGTACAACTCCTCGCTTGAACCTGTCAGCCCGAAGGAGGTGGCCATTCCCAGGCGACGGCAATAGTCTATTGCTATTTTATTCACTTCCCCCCTTGGCCCTTGCCTTTGGCACAAGGGAGTCTACTCAACCCAGCCAAACACCTCACTCACAGCCATTGTGTTGGATCTTACGCCAATCAGTGTAATAGCGAGGCCGATTAAATCCACAAACAGGAGCAGGGTCGCCGCCATCATGAAGCGGGGGCTAAATACGCGGTACAGCATGAGGTGTCTCCTCAGCCACCCTGCCCAAGCCATGGTCGAAAGCGACTCGACAGCAAAGTAAGCCACGAAAATGCCCAGCGCTCTGCTGACGTTCTCGAGGATTCCCTTTCTTTTGGGGCCAACCTTCCAGAGCACAATGAGCGGGACAGCCGCAACCGCGACGATCTGACCGCCAAATGTGTTGAGAGCCACGACAATGGGACTCCACGGGTACCGGATCGAGAAGAGCGGAATGAAGGCGCTGTCCCATTGAATGCTACTAAGAACAGCCTGGTGGCCCGTCTTGAAGTAGCCAAAGTTGCCAAGGACTCCAAGCATGACGGGTCCAATAGCCTCGTTCGTCAGGGAGTTTAGATCGAGGATCTCAGCGAGTGACATGATCTGCCAGAACACGAGGGCCAACGCACCGCCTCCCATAGGCTTCGAGAGGAGAATGCAAGCTCCCACGATGTTCATTGGCAAGAGCAGATATCTCGCCCCGTTCGTATTGCCGTAGCCCAAAACCGTGATCTGGGTGGTTCCCGTCTTAGTCGGTGTCGTCAGGATGGACACCAACGGTGGCGCCCATACGAACGCCGTAGTTCCGGCGACAAAAACCAAGGCGAGAATGGCCTGCGCCAGGTAGACTGCAGCAGTCTTGAGCGTCTTGTCCGGTAGGCTTGGAAACCATTCGCCGTTATCTGCGGCATCGAGGACCCAGTATGTGGCCGACATGAAGAGACCGATGCGGTAGACGTATCCAATCCACGCTGGTGCAAGCCCCTCCCAGGAGCGGGTGGGCAAGAGGAACGACTTGATGATAGAAGGCAATATGAGGGCGACGGCAAAGGGGATAGCCAGTTGCCACGTGGCAGAGGTCGAGGAAGTAGCCGAAGCGTAGTAGGTGGACGTGCAGTAGGGCATCTGCTCCTCGCGGCAGAGCTTCGAGAATGATGCCAATCTACCAAGAACGACAAAGAGAACCGAGTGGTAGATTGCAAGGGTGCGCTCCTTCCTTGTTGGTACGGAAAATGCGGCAAAGACGTTGGCCACGCCGAAGGTCGTGATGAAAAAAAGGAGAATCGAGTCCTCCCAGATGGTGTACGAGTTTGAGGCGAACCCAAGCGACTGGCTGAGCGTGAAGACGACAGCAAGCCAACCCCAGATGGTGTTCGGCATAAGATTCCAGAAGGTCTTGCCGAAGCCGTACAACGAAACCAGGACTCCAATCGCGCTGGTAATGGCGGCGCCAGCGAAGGCATAGACAAGATCCTCAGGTCCAGTAAAGATGGAGTATCCAGCTCCAGCTGCTGCTCCGGGGACGGCACCGAGAATGGCCGTGAGGAACACCTTCTTATGGAGAGTTTTGTACGAAGTGGCAGCATCGCCCTGAACGCCCTGAAGCTCCAACTTCTTCTCCGCCAGGTCGAGCTCGAGGTCATCGAGAACGGCAAAGTCCTCGTCCGCATCGCGGGAGACATAGACAAGCAACGTGACGACGCCAACGGCCATGACTACAATGCCCGTCACCATCTTGGGCACGTCAAAGCGGGCCCACAGATCCTTGCAAATGCGTAGCGTCTCCTCTTGGAATAAGTTGAAGAAGCCGTGAGAGTCTTGCCATGACTTCCACTGCCACGACCGTTCGGCCTTCCTCCAGAGATGCGATACGTGGCCAGCGGTGGCGCTCTTGGACTGGTCGATGCCGCGAGCGGCAAAGTACGAGTCTTGGTATCGCTGGATACCGGCGGCTGTCATACGCGACACGGCTGCAAGGTTGTCCCAGGCCTTGCCCTTCTTGCCAGCGAAAGCTTCCTCGATGGGGCTTCCGAGGTTGTTGTAAGGGATGGGAATCCCTAGTAACAATGCCAGAGTCGGGACGAGATCGATCTGATTAACTGGCCTGATCTTGGCCATCGCGGGCGGCTCTTTGAACTCGGGTTTCGTCCGACCGAAAAACGGGCGCTTGGAGTACATCCACAGAGCTGCCTCGACCTCGTCGTCGCTCTCCCCGCCGTGGTCGCCCTTGGCGTCCATGCCATGGTCTCCCATAACGACCAGAAGAGTGTCATCATCAATTTGAGCCACAAGATCACGGATGAAAGTATCCATCTGTTGAAGCTTTTCTCTCATTGCCACATGGTTCGGGCCGTATCGGTGTCCGGCGTGGTCGACACCAAGCAGATGTCCAACAAGGACGTCCCATTTGCCCTTCTGCTCCTGCTCGAGGAGTGGGAAGATGTGATCGATAACACCATTGTCCACCGTGTGCAGATCCCAGACGTTGAAGCTATCGTATGCGCGGCTTACGTTGGCCTCGAAGTATCCAGGGAACAGAGACCACCAAGTATCGTCACCGAGGTGGGCAATGCGCTTCCCGGCGTCCTTCAGCTGCATAAGCAAGTTATCCTCCTTGATGGCCGTGCCGGCAAAGTTGCTGCCGGCATCGATGAAGGTCGGCAGGGTTCCCGTAGTCAAGCCCTTCAACCGCTGGAGCGTCGTCGTCGGTGGGTCGGCTATGAAGGGGCGCAGGAAGGCGTGCTCCGGTGACTTGACGGCGGTCTCGTGCAAGAAGGGAAGCGCGTTATGGAACGGGGCCTGGTCGTCAACGGGGACGGTGAAGTCGTATCGCAAAGCGTCGACAACGACAACCACTGCCTTGTTGAAGGATTTGGGATGCCAGCAACCCCCCTGGACCGTGCCCTGGCCTTTCCAGCTTGATGGGAGCTCGATTGGCGGCGCCGTGCAGTTGGACTTGTCGTCGAGAACCAGACGTGTCAAAAGGAACCCGCTGGTAAAGAAGGCAATGCCAACGGCGTGCAGACACAAAATCCAGGCCCAGAACCCGACGGTCCACCACCACCTGCGCTCGTACGCATCCTTGCGCCGAGACTCGAAGACCTCACGCTGCTTTTCGAGCAGCATTGCCCTTTCCTTCTCGGTCTGTATCTCCTCGGGCGACCTGCTGGCATCTTCAATCGCCTTCTGACGCTTCGCTTTTGCGTACTGCTCGGCGATTGCCTTGTAGTCGGCTGCCGGCGGCGCCTTCGCTCGGGTGGCTTTCTGTTGTGGCATTGTGGGCTTGACTCGACTGGGCTAAGTTGGTGGGAAAGAGCCAGGGAAGGGGAAGAAGAAAAGGAAATAGGAGAAAGAAAAAAAGGGGAGGCGAATCAAAGCTGGCACTCGATGGCCATTGGACTATAGGAAACTATCAAGCCCCTGTTCCGGTGTTGGTCGATGATTGTTCTTGGGATAGGTATTCTGTTGATCGTAGCTTGTGAGAGAAATGAGGTGGTATAAATGGCGAAAGGAGCTCAAATTTGGGAGGTTCCGGCAGCAGCCGTCCCAGCGTGGGACCGGGGGCCAGCGTTGGTGGGGCAGTCGGATGCCATTCAGGGGCCAAGGTTCTGCACCTTTGCGGCCGGCAACCGTTGGGCCACTGACAGGGCTTGTATTGAAACCTGTATGTCATCATCATCAATGAGGTTAGGTAGGTAGGTACCTAAGTAGATAGGCGAGTACTCTGCACAGAGCCTCGTTGCTACAACTTTATATGATCATTCGTGGGGAAATGTCGACGCAACTCGAACGTTTGTTTGGTTCGTAATCGATTATCTACTCTGGACTTCAATACCAACGCGTTTCCAAACCAAAACAAAAAATCACTCAGCTCGGTCCAAGCGCCACTCCAACAACACTTGTTCTCAAACCAGACAGCAGAGGTCAGGAATTACTCGATATCTGCTTGGGAAAACTTGCGCGCGGAGATCTTCCTCTTGAACAATTCATCCATGTCCGCCTGCGGCCTGCCTCGGACCTCTGGCAGGCAAAAGTATGCCCAACCCCAGAATACGGCATTGATGCCAGAGTACACCATTGCCGCGCGAGGTCCAAGACCCCATCCGTTGGGAACGTCCTCCAGCATTCTCGGCAATAGCCACATGTTGAACTGACCGGCGATGAGGTACGCTACACGACCGATGACGAGTGTCTTGGCCTTCTGGCGAGTCGACGGTATCTCGGGGTTGATGGCGTATGCGAGCGGTCCGATTGAGAGATTGTAAACGCCGGTGAAGATGACAAGCAGAACCGCAATGACCCATGGAATTGCCACGTGCGCGTCGTTGAAGAACCCCAGGACACCGACACCGGCCATGAGAACAACTGCAACCCCCAGGCCCCAGAGCCAAATCGTCCTGCGTCCAATGTACTTCATCAGGGGCCAAGATGTGACGATGCAGATGATACCGATTGCGTACTGTATCAGCGTGAAGTCGTACGACTTGGAGCTGCTCATACCGGCCTTCTGATACAGCTTAGCTGAGTAGAACATAAGCGCCGATCCACAGAGTTGTTGCGTGAGGTTCGTCGTCACAACGATCATGGTGCGGCGGAGGTTGATGCCGCGGAAGCATTCGAGGTAGGTGATTTCCGATTCGTTATCGTAATTCTTCTCTTGGTCATTGGTGAGCTCGAGGACCTTGACCTGGCCGTCGACGGGATATGCCGCATCTTTGTTCAGTCTGTTGAGGGAGCGGCGCGCGAGGTCGGGGCGGGACTGTCGTATGAGCCACCAGGGCGACTCAGGAGCGAGGAAGACGCAAATAAGAATGGGTATAGGCCAAATCCACTGAAGAGCGACGGGCAGACGGTACGCCAAAACGTCGTTGTCCTGGATGGTCGTCACAGTTTTGATCGCTGCTGTGGAGAAGAGCTGGCCGAAGATCCAGCACATGGAAATGAACGTCGTGAGGGCCGGACGGAGCTTCAGAGGAGAGATGTCCGATGCGTAGGCTAGCACACAGGCTTGGAAAGAACCCCACGGCACGCCCAAGAGAAAACTGCCGCCAGCAATCATTCCGAGGCCAGCGTTGTAGCCTCGTGTGGGCAAGACCGCCGTCGCGAAGAAGTTGACAAATAGAAACACTATAACGGTGCCGAGGGATACCATCATGGTCTTGCGGTAGCCGTATTTGTCCATGGACAAGCCAGCAAAGTACATGGCTGAGACCTGCCCGGCCTGACTGCTGGTGAGGATCATGGATTGCCAGAGAGCGGGTATCTCTTTGGCAGCGCCGCGTCCCGAGGAGTGGCCAAAGAGGTTCTGGAACTGGGCCAGAGAGAAGAAATTGCCCATGAGGGCGAGGTCGTAGCCCTCCCCGACGATGGTTATGGCGAAGAGGATGGACCACTTGATCGCAGGGCGGAACTTGTTGACGGTTTGCATGTAGGAATGCTGTTCCTCGTACTCTCTGGCGGCCTTTGCATCCGGATCCGAGGCGATAGTGTCGGGCACACCTTTTTTCCTTTGCGAAGAAGACATGTTGGATGACTGTTGCTGAAATGTGTAGTAGGGATGACGATAGAAAAGTATTAGGCCCGTCGTCGGCTCGGTCAAAATCAAGCTGGGCAGAGAACACCATTGCCAAAAGTTCACAAAGTGGGACAGGCATGTCTCTTATGCAGGACCGTCGACAAGAGGTAGGACAGACGCTCGAACTTACAAGTTACTAGAAGTCGCTACCGCTTGAGCTTGTCGGCTCAAGACCAACAAGGTTGAGAAGGGGCGTCTCTGGCGGTGTGGCCTGGAGCGGAGTGACTGGTTGCACAGCGGAAGGAATGAAGTACTAGTTGAGTATATATGGCTTGCCTGCCTCCCTAATGTACATATTGATAAGTTCCAGGGGGGTTTGCGGTCAGAAGGGAAGAAGCATCACCGGCTTAAGAAACGACCTGTGGGTACGACCTCTGTCATCACACGGGTTCTCCATTCAGTTCCATGTGATGACAGCTTGCATGCGCTGTATACGAGGATACTCAAGCACTAGAAAGTGCACGTAACTAATCCCGTCGCCGGGAATGGGTTGCATCTTCTGTGGCAATGGTTAACTAGGTTTGTAGCCACGAAGGACAGCAGATTGTCGATCCATACATGGGGCTCAAAAGCAAGAATAGCGGATTTGGGCAGGCAGGCAGTTCCGCCACACGCAACAATACCGGGTCGGTATACGTTTCTTTGAAAAGGCCACCAGGACCCTACCCCCGAAGAGTTGGCGAGAGCCGTTGAGACTGTATCCCAGTACACTACTCATACCACTAGCCGGATGCTCCAGCTCAGACTTGCAATAAATGATGTTGTATGCCTATGGCGCATACTTGCTCCCTCAATCACGGTATTCAACTCCATTATTCTAGCATCCTCCTCGGGCTTCTCCAAGTCGTCAGCGTCTTGAGTCACCGCTCCGATGCCTCGAGCTGAAGTAGCCCCGCTCTCTGTCCCTGTCTCTGTCACGGTGTCCATGCCCATGCCCATCCCTATCTCTATCCCGTTCGCGCTCACGGTCCCTCTCATCCCGATAACTCTCCCCCCTCCGCTCCCTGCGCTCGCTCCGCTTTTTCTCCTCGCCACGACGATACTCATCCAGTCTCGGCCTGCTACTCTTCTTCTTTCCGCCTTGGTTCCACTGTCCCAAGTCCTCCGTACCCTCGAGCTTCTTAGCCCCGAGACCGAGCTGGTTCTGCCGCCGCTCCGTCGGCTGCTTCTTCTTGGGCCCGCGCATCTTGCCGTCCCAGCCCATGCCGCGCAGAAGTGCAGCGCCAAACTCGCCGTCTGGTATCGCATCGTAGTCTGCAAGCGTCGAGTCCTCACCCACGTGCTTGATGTCAGACAGGTAGGCGTCCTGCTCTGTCGCCTGGATAACAATGTCCTCTTCCTCGTGACGCTTCTTCCCCAACAAGGCGTCCATAGCATCTTCATCCGCGGTCCGTGGAACCTTCTCCTCCATGGTTTGTTCCCCTGTCACATTCTCGACATGATCTGTCGCAGCCTCGTCGCTCGTCTTGCACCTCTTGACACTCAGGCCCCATTGTATCTGTTTATCCGCGTCGGCGGGTTCTCGATCGGTCTGCTGTTGCGCGGCATTCTGCTGGTGTCGCTGCTGCGCCTGCACCTCAGCAGGCAGCAGGTTCTTGCCGCCTCTGCGCCCACGCAGTTCCGACTTCCAGTCGCGGTTCCCCTGTTTCTCAATCACGAGTGCGCGGGGCGTCTCTTTCTTTTTGTTTTCGCCACCAAGTTCTGTGATTGCTTCGTGCCGTCCGCGACCGCCATCGTGCTCGCCGTCCGAGTCCGAGTCGAAATTGCTTTTCAGCGCGTTTGTCCGTGACCGCTTGCCTAACGATGATGGCGGGTCGAGGCGGGAAGGTTTCTTGTTGGGTTTTGAGCTCGAAGAGCCCCCGAAGCTGATCGCTATCCGTGGAATCTTGGAGCCGTCTGACATGGCGTTGGCAGCGAGGCAGGCTATGGTGCGTTGATTTTGAAAGAGTAGAGAAATGCCAACCGCCAAAGGCTGAATCACAGAAAGAAAGTATTGGTAGGTTCACCTTGCGACGTCAACTTGCAGGGATCTGGGCCACATGTACCTTACGTAAGGTGGAGCCGCATTTGTGCCTGTTAAAGCTCCCGGCATGTGCTCAAGTAGGCACCTAGTCTAGAACTCGACCTTTACTTTCGCGACCGCTGCATTTCCTCTATTTCTTTTCCCCACGCAAATTGCTATTTCCTTTCCTCACATGTCTAAGATTTTGAGTCGCTTGGTAGAAATTTTTTTGCTTAGAAAGCAAAGACCTGGTCCTCGAGCTTGCTCACAGGACGGGCCTTCTTGAACCCGAGGCTCTCGGCGGTTTTCTTGAGGCCACTGACCATCGGCGGGGGACCGCAAAGCAGAAGCTTGACATCGTCAGCGGGTTTGGGGAGCAGATTCTACAAGATTGTTAGCAATGCATACGACGAACATATCCCGAGAAGCCTTACGGTGATCATGTCGGCGGTGACGTAACCGACGCCGCCAGTCCAGCCAGCAGGTGGCTTGTCCAGGACGTAGTGCACACGGAAGCCGCTGTCCTCCTTGGCAAGGGTGTCGAGATCCTCCTTCAGCAGAATGTCCTGAGGCGTAACGTTGGCGAAGATGAGATCGATCTCGGTCTTGTCACCGGTTGGGCGGCCGCGGATGACGGCACGGATGATCTGAAGCATGGGAGTAATGCCAGTGCCGCCAGCAATCATACCAAAGTGACGGACCATGTTCGGTGTGTAAACGAAGGCGCCCTTGGGACCCTTGACCTTGAGCAACTGGCCGACCTTCATCGATGCCAGGTACTTGGAGATGTTGCCGGTGGGGTAGGACTTGATCAAGAGGTCAAAGTAGCCAGGCTGATGGTCGCCAGAAATTGGAGTGTAGGAGCGCACGATCTCCTTAGTGGTGCCATCGGGCTGGGGGCAGTTCGCGCCGATAGAGATGTGCTGGCCGATAGGGAGACCGAGGATGCTCTTCTCAGAAGGGAGGTTAAAGCGGTAGCTACGGCAGCAGTTAGCCAAACGATCGAGCTCGGAACTCGGGAGATTACTTGCATGGCGACATTGTGAGAGATGATGGTCTTCTCCTTAAGCTCGAACTCTTGGAAAGCGTCGGGCTTGAGAACCTTCTTGATTTCTACACGCGGGGTATGTCAGTAGTCAATTCCGAGGTGTTCCGAGAGGGGGCCGAACTCACGCATCGAGTTGTACTTGTAGGCACCCAGCGCCAGCGACAAAAGGGCAGCGTACGGGACCCATTCGCGCTTGGTGATGGCGCATCCCAGAATTATCAGACCGACGGGGATGTAAATATTGTCAAAGTACTTGCGGGAAGCGAGAGTATCGGCCATGATGAAGATTATGTCTGGAGCTCTTCTCCACAGTAAACGGGCAACAGTTGCAACTGGGCTTTTTGCTAGCTCGGGTTCCAAGGCGTGGGAATCTAGAGGTTGGAAGAAAGACCTAGGTCAGCTAATGTCCCGAACTTTGCATGAAAAAGAGCACTGACAGAAAAGACAGCTACTGGGGAACCTGTCGCGTTCAATTGGTGTTGTTAGATAAACGTTGGAGCTTGCGGTAGGAGCGAGCGTGCAACCAGATATCGTAAGATCGCGAAAGTGGGACAACCCCTCCGATTTCTGTTGAGCTGTCGCGTTTCTGCCAGTCCTGTAACGGCGAGCGGTCAAGTCGTAGTGCAGTCTTTTGCGAATGCGAGGATCGGTGTACGGACGCGGGGCGGAAGCGTGAAAATGAGCCGAAACTGGCAAAATAACCCCGACGGGCCCGAAGTCGGCAGTTACGAGTGGCTCCAAAACTTGCGCCACAGCGTGGCTCATCAATGTAGCTGAAAAGGGTCAGTTCCGAATTGTTCAGCCACGACGTCCCGACGCCACATTGGGTACAGCAACACGTTAGTTCGAGTCCGTTTGGGACCCCTGCAGATGCGCGTCGTCGTTCCAGAGATGCGCAGAGATCAGCAAGTTGATCAACCACCTCCCCTCCCGGGGCTGAGCTGCAGGAGCCCTTGCAAATGGGGACGAGATACCCGAGAGACAGGTTTCTGAACACTCCGAAATGCATGTAATAGTGCATGTCACCACCATATGCTCGGCTGCAATCTTTCGCTACTACGGATACAATCGCCATCAAAGCATCGCACCGGCTGCGTAATAGTGTAGCAGACGGGAAATGCTTTGGACTCGCTCTCTGCGTTCATTCCTATCGTTCCGTGAGTCAAGGTCACTGTTGCCATGTCGGCTGCAGGGCGAGTAGGAACTTTTGCAAGTTAAAGCCTCGCTGCTGGCACATATAGCTTTCGGCAAGCTCGACCGACATCAGCACAACAGCCATGCTTCGTTGACGGAGGACTCAAATTTGAAATGCCCCTCGTATCGTGCCTCGGACCTTTGACAACTATAAGCACTACGGATCCGTTCAATGCCATATCAAGCCACGAACATGCCACCTTTTGGGGCTAGTCAGTTGCCTTTGGAGCCGCCGATTGCTAGTGGTACCTTGGTGACATGACAGCACGACAGGACCGCTCATGCATTGGATCGATCGGAAAGACAAGAGTTGTCAAGTGATGACATCATGGACGCCGGCGGCGTGTTGGTGACACAAAATAAAGACGAAATATAACTTTATCAGGAGGCAGCTATCCGACCTGGGCGGTGTTGAGTGCATCTTGAGCAACAAGAACTTAGGATGCTGTTCTGAGAATTGTGGTGCGGGTTGGGGGGGATTTCGGGGTAACCGGAAACAATGTGTTATGGGCTACCACTGCATCGCATTGCATCGCATTGTACCTGGTCGTACCGCCATCGGGATTCCCTTCCCCAGACAGAATTCTTGTTCAATGGGTCCCGGGAGCAGGAGAGAGAGAGAAAGAGAGGAGAAAAGGAATTGTTGGACGAAGAATATCATCATCGCGCGTTCTCGTAAACAACACTTTACGCTACCGGTAGCGTCGAACAAGAGTTGCGTGAAATTCAAACTGGGTCTCACTCTTAGCCGATAGCGGTGGTTGTGAAAGTGAGGCCGGTCAGATTGTCGAACGGTACCGGCTGGTCCCCGCTTGAGGCGTTGTGTCGCCCCAGGCACACCCGTTGGGCTGGATGCGGGAGGAGGTCCGTGCCTGCCCGCGGTCGGAAAACGTACCTCCCACCGCGCTCGTGTCACCGCCGTACGAAAGGAGAGTGCCGTTTTCCTCGGAATCGCGGCCCCGACGAATAGGTAGGCCATGTCATGCTGTGGCCACCACTGGGGCAATTCTTTTTTTCTTCTTCTTTTCCTGTGTGGCACAATTCCGGTTCATTTCTCGACACACATGAATAGCTCTAGGTTATAACGACTGGGATTTGCTGGCTTGGCACAGGACTGGGAGGTGAGTGCGGTTTGATGGGATACTAAGGTATTGCACCATCTCCAAATGGCGGACAAGCGGCACAGTGGCTTCCCCCCCTTTCGTAACTTCGCGGACAGGAATAAGCCAGCGAAACGAGTCGACAGGGCAGTAAAAGGGCGCCCACCCACCCCCTGCCCTGACGACGATCAGAGACAAGTCACAATCTTGACATGTTGCCCCCCAGCCCACATCCAGCCCATAGCTTGAAAGCCCCCCCAATTTGGCCGGGGCGGGTTGTTTCACATCTTCGCATCCGCGGAGTGCAGAGCCCGCCGGGTTGTTCAGATGATCGCGTCGCCGCCGAGCAGTCCATTCCTTGGGTCTGGGAAATGGGATGCGTTTACCGATGGCTTCAGAGTGAGGACACGACACTGCAGAAATTACAGAGTACAGCCCAGCGGCAAGTCTGAACCGTTGTACATTTCAATTGCCACCCCTCTGGTGGGTAAACTATGTTCGCAACCAGCTGCACGCATGATGGCATCGGCAGCCTCATACCAGAAGATATGTTAGAGTGAGAGTCCATTAGGTGGTCATTCGGTCGTTGGGCCGACGAATCTGTCTCTTGCGCTCACCCTCGGCAAGGCGGCATAATGCTCGACTCGTGATTAATGTGCTTACAAGTGGGAAGTCAATTGGTCTTGGTTCAAGCGCCCGGCCGGTATTCCGCAGCCATGAACAAATGAAGGGTCCCAAGACCACCCCTCGTATCCGTATGAAATGGGGCTGGCAAGGCCATCCGCCAGGGCACTCGGGGCTCGGGAAAGGCCTTCTGTTCAATTCATCTTAGCCTTTGAAGAGGGATAAAAGTTTATTCAGGAACACGAAGGGAAGGGGGGGGTAACGCCGGGAGTACCGCAACCTCAGTTAACAATCAATTTGTGTCCGGAAGAAGCCGCAGCCGGAAGTGAAGTGGCTATGCAGGTAGAGGGAGATTTGAAGCAATCTTGGGATATTTCAAGTCGCCAGGGCGCCCCTCTAGCTAAATATTGAAAGTGGCTTGGGACGACCCTTACTCTCGGACTCACCGGCTCTAGCGCGTATCCACGGCAAGGAGCCTCAAAGGAAAAGAAAGCTGGAGAAGGTTGGGAGAAGTTGTAGAAACAAAAAGGTAAACGGAGGGGGGGATAAATCGCCGACTATCAAGGCGAAAATCGATGGGTGGGTGTCTGGGTGATGACGATCAGAGAACCCTACTAGAAGAATCCCGGGCGGACCTGGGTTGACCAAGAACGACATGCATAGCTTGGCAGTTGTGCGGGCGAACAGGCCTGAGGGCAGCAGGGGTGCAGCACAGGGACATGGCAACGGAAGCAGTCAGAACGATAGGAAGCTGCCCGCCTCTTCGCCAGCCAGCATACTAACATACCCTAAGCCCGAGGTGAAGGATGTGGGATACACGGCGCATACGGAGTTCTGGCATCAGCAAAGCGTACCGCGACTCTGCGCGATATCCCATGCCCACTGGGCACATCACACCCGGATGGTATGTCGCGCTACGCTTCGTATCCGTGGTGTATACAGTAGACCCATGGCCCTGGGAGCCACTCGACGCGCAGACGAGCAGGCGTCTCGAGAAGCGGGCTGTACGGCACCTAGGGGTGCAGACACAGCTCGTGGTAGGTAGATGTTGACGTGCTCGAGTCTCGAAATGCACCGCCCATTCTGCGTACGCCAGCTTGGCTGTTGGCATACCGGTAGCGTAGTACTAAGAACCCCGTCTAGTTGGTGGTAGTCGCTGGCGCGGCGGGCGAAGGCGAGGCCCCATGGAACCGGACAAGCTTGAGAATAAGAGGGAAATGCAGGACCGGGGACAGAGGGTGCCGGAAGCCATTACGGTGCAGGCATTGCGATAGCATGTACAGAGTATCCTTACCTAGGTACCTAGCTAGGTACCATCAGTAAAGTGCCCATCCCATTTCAAGTGGTTGGAAGCATAGTAAGTACCTAGATAGCCGGGGAGTGAGTGCCGTGAACTGCCGTACGAATGCGGTATGCGGCATGCGGTATGCGGCAATTCTCGCGATGATATGTGCACAGAACTGAATTGCACAGTTTCTAACAGCCTCGTCAGTGTTCTGCATACCTACATCAGTAGAAGTTACGTAGCGTACCTAGGTACTAATAGGTCACCCGCCGCCTGTTTGGCACGAAGGCTGCTGCTGCAAGCAGACCGCAGACCCGTAGCACCATGACCCACGCAAACTGTGCATAAAGGCCCATGGGATGGATAAGAGTGGACCGGAGTGCATGTTCGGATGGTTGCCGCTGTAGCCTGTAAAAAGTCCAGTTTGTTTCTTAGGAGCTCACCAAACCACTTCCCACAGGGTGTGCCATGCCAGCAATCGTAAACCTTCAGACAGCAGCTGAAGTAGCTCCATCGAGTTATTTCTTTTCAGCTACTAGAACAATAGCAACGGATATCCGTCTAGGGCAAGAAGCGCGAAGAAATATGACATGGGGAAATGCATGGATAGACAAATAGACAAGCGAATCCAGACCAGAGCGCACAACTTACCTACCAATACGGTACATACCTGGGTAGCTACTTAGGTAGGTCGGCAGAGATATACCTGATCGGCCTGCATGTGAGAAGGGCCGCACATAATACCAAACCCAGTGCATGCCCAAGACATACCATACCGCCCCGAGAAGCGCCTCCGATTCGTAACGCGCGCCATGTTCGTCGACCAGCAGAAGAAGCAAAGGAGGGAGCAGAGGATGGAGAAGGCGCCTGTGGGCCTCACGCCGTACGGAAGAGCCACGGAGGGCCAGGAACCCCGCGTGCGTATCATTGGACAACGTTTTCAGGACCAAAACAGGATGTTCATCGATAACATCATAGCTGCATCAAGCTTGGGCTACAGAGTACTGTCCACTTGAGACTTGCCCACTCCCAGGCCTGCCAGTCCTATCCAATCTCAAGTCTAGGAGGCAGCACTCCCTTTTCTGTCTCTCTCTGTCCACTGCCGCTTTTGCTACGCTGCGAACACACACCAACATCTTTTCCTCTTCATCCGTTCCTTTCTCCAAATCCCACTTGCCACACCATCATTCCCATATCCGACCCTTTCTCATCACTGCTTATTTCCTTCAAGTCAAACTCACCTTGAACCCCGGCTGGCCCTGCACCACTCCCGCATGCAACGCACTCGGTACCTTCGCCCGCCCGACTCGCACCGCCCTGTCTCTGCCAGTAGCCAGGATCAGGTCTCTTGTCTCTCGCACCTCGTCTCGTTCGACATCTTTCCGCATCCACCCACCCAATCATCCGAATTGGTGTACAGTACACCCCCTCGTCGCCCGTTGCTATCTCCCACCCTCTCTGTTTCGAGTCTTTCCTTGCCCTTCCAAGAAAGGTACCTAGCTTTTGTTAGACGCTTGCTGTGCTGCTGCACTCCGACCTCCCAGTCTCGCTTTATCTTTAAACAGCTGTTCCCTGCTCGCCGGCTATCTTTTCTTTTATTCTCACCTCGCTCGGCGAAACGATTGCAAAGTCCCTTAATAGCACCCTCCGCCATCCATCCTCTTTGTATACACTTGTTGCCCCCTTCCTCTTCTGATACCCTTTTCCTACCCTATCATACATCTCACACATCAACCGTTTGTTGCGTTGTCTCGTTGACGGAGATACCAGCCTTCCCCCCTTCTCCGCTTCCCGCAAACCTTTACCCTCCAAGCGTCAAACATCGCATCAACCACCAGTTTCCAATTGACCTCGACGACCCGCCTGTTCATAAACGTTACATGGCCCAATAATCTGTATTCTCGACCTTAACGGCCCTTGTAGGCCCGAGCAGGCCGGGGCTTTTCCTCCACGACGACCACGACCGCGACGAGACGAAGGAATAGGCTGGGCTTGGACCCCCGATTACCGCACGTCAAATCTGTCGACCATGGATACCGCCGCGAACCGGCGGTCAATGCTGCCCACTATTCAGACGACACATCATGGGGACACGCTCAGTACGAGTAAAAGCCCGGCAGACCTACGGAGCGTCTCGACACCGACTTTGGGGGGTAAGAGGCGGAGCTTCTTGACAAAGACCTTCAGGAAGGTCAGCAGCAGCTCCTCGTCCACCGATCTTGCGTCCATGTCCGAGGATGCATCTGGTGGCCTCCACATGAAGTCGAAACGAGTCCTCCACAAGAACAACGGTTCTGGTGGCTCGACATCATCCTCCATTTTGAACCGTCTCAACCGCCGTGCCTCCAAGGACTCTTCCACCAGCTCCCACCTATCGGAGGAGACGCCAAACTATCTCAGCCCTCAACCGCCGCCGAATCCTGTCAGGATTCTCAAGCATGGACCGCTGAAGACCGACAGCCGCTTGTGGAAGTCCCGCGCCGAGTATGTCGTTTTGACTGACGGACATCTGATCAAATTCAGCAGCGTCGAAGCAGCAAGATCAAACTTTGCCGAACTGGCACCTCCATCAGCACGCTTAAAAAGGTCATCAACATCGTCCTCTTTGAGTCAGGATGGTTCGCATTCAGATGGCCGGGTCGAGATCCCCCTGTGCAGAATCGTCAACATCTTCAACGAAGAGGGCGTGAGTCCTCATTTTGGGCTGGATGTATGGTGGTCCGAGACTTCTCCAGTGGTGTCATGGGCTTGCACAAAACTATTCTTCGGTGTGCCCACAGAGCGAGACGATTGGATGTCCGAGATTCGCCGTGCTACCCGTGAGTCTGTGGGCTCGTCCACCGTGCCAAAGGGTCTCATTGCCTCAAATGTTGAGTCCGCCATCTACGCCATTGTCGCAAAAGAAGAGCCATCGTGCCTCGGGTGCCCGCTGGACATCTTCCCGGTTGTCCAGCGCACCACCCTCTTGAGTTCCAAGGCAGAGAACCTCGAAACTGCTAAAAAATCTCGTGATGGGTCATCGTATTACCTGCTCCTCGGCCAGAACAAGTGCTATCTTGTTCGGGTGGCGAGGACTTCGGTCTACAAGGCACCCCAGGATATCGACATCAACGCTGTAGTCTTCGGGTTAACATCGCTAGTCCGCTTGAAGGCTACCATGGTCCCGCACGAGGAGCGGTTTGTTCTTGGATTTCGGTATGTGTTTGTGCTTAGTGGTTGGGGTCGCGAGCACACCGCTAACCCATAGAGAAGTTTACCCTGCGAAAACGAAAAGCGCCTCGAGCTCGCTAGCCGTTGGTACAGAGAGATCGTTATGACCTTTATGAAGGCAGACCGTGCGGTGAAGCCGGCGTGGCCCCAGCACATGCAACGCGACATTTTTGACATCCGAGGCCTTACTGCTCAGCTTCTGCTTCCATCAGGCCAGGACTACGGCGGACTTAAGCGAACTCTCGAAGCATACTGCGGGACCTTCCAATGCAAGGCTCCCGAATGGACGGTGAATTGGAAATGCGAGCGCAGAGAACACTGCCCAGAGTTCCGCCTTCTTCCCGCCAAGGAACCTGAAGGATACTCGGCCCTTCAACTTCTGGCCGTTTTCAAGGCCCTCCGGTTCAACGACTACTTCAAGGCACTGTCTTTCCGCGACGTTGACTTTTCGCCCCTGTGCGGCTTGACTGATGTTCCAGGTTGGGATGAGTCTGTAGCAGATGTTAACCGGGATGGTAAGCCGGCTGCTCCCGATGGATCGAAATGCTTGGCTAATTGCAACAGGTCTCGTAATTGATGGTGGCCACCGCGATATCCTCAAAGCTGCGCCATTGCTCTCTCAAGAGATTCACGCTGTTGCCTTCACCTCCGGGTCGGTCAGGAAAATCGACTTGACCAACGTCCTGGCGTTGCGGAATATCGTCGGCGTTTCGCGTGCTCGAGCTGGTTCCAAGAAGGAGCCCGAGGTTGTTCGGCCGATTCTCTTGCTCCTCAGAACTGGCAGCATTCCTTGTGATACCCTGCTGGTCGGCGGAAACCCGCTGACCGCAGCAGAGGTTGGTGATCTGGGTAAGTGGCTTTCACAGACTCTTGTATACATCCTTGGCTAATGAGATGTAGTCGACGTTTTGCACATTCCTGATCTTCTAAGGGAACTGGATATATCCAGGTGCAATCTTGATGAAAGAAGCTTGGAGGAAATCTGGGACGCCTTGCCATCTCAGGGATACAAGATGGAAGCACTCAACACCTCGCGCAACATCGGCCACGTCGACCACATGGTTGTCAAGAACAACCTGTCCCACTTTGCTTGCCTTCGAAAGCTCGGTATCGCCGGCAATTGCCTTAGCCAGTTCATGAACCCCATCTTTTTTGATGAAACCATCATGAGGTGGGGTTTGGAAGAGCTGGATCTTTCAAACATCAACGTAAGTCCTCCAAGGCTCGTGTACATCTTTATCCGCTAACGCTTCCATAGCTGAACGATGCCACGCTGCAAGTTCTTGGCAATTATCTGCAGTGTCCCGAGGCCAACTACCTGCGCAGGCTGGATCTCAACAACTGCGGGATGACGGGCAGCCAGATCGCTGAGTTATTCCGCAGTATGGGCCAAGGGAGGGTGATGACGTGCTCCATCAGCGGCAACTATCTCGAGACTGGTACAGAATCACTGTCAACTGCCATCGCCTACAACTTCGGGCCAACATCACTGTTTATGGATATGATTGAATTCCAGAACGAGGAGAACTACATCAAGATCATCAAGGCATTGTCCCTTAACCGGACCATCCGACTGCTCAGTCTGGTCGGGACGTCGACTCCTGGGCAGGTCAGCGAAGTCGCTTGCATGGCCGTGTCTGACTTCTTCGCCACGAATCAATCCGTTCAGTACCTGGACTTCTCTGGCTTCTCTGCCAAACTCGATGAGGGACAGCTAGGTCTAGGCTTCTCGCGCTCTCTTTCCGGACTCGCCGAAAACACAGCGCTGCGCCATCTACGAATTCGCAACCAAAAGCTGAACCTGAATATTGGTGACCTGGCACACGCCATTCATCTCAACCAGACTCTTACAACTTTGGATGTGCAGGAAAACAACTTCAACCTGTCGAACTTGTCGCACATGGTTCGATCTCTCGACCAGAACAGCTCCATCCAGGAATTCTGCCCCTTTTCCCGCGCCGAGCTCAATACAGCCATCAAATCTAGTGTCCAGAACGTGGGTATGCCCACTAGCCAACCGTCCTCTGCTCGAGCTCGCCGCGCATCCAAGGTTCTTTCAAAAGCCACGTTCGAGAGTTTCGCAATGGAAATGGACAAAAACAGTGCTCTCATGCAAAACCTCAAGGACGAGTGGAGTGTCAAAACAGCTCAAATTGATCACATTCTCGAGAGAAATCGGACATTGTCCCTCGAGAAAGAAATGGCTCGCATGCAGTGGGACCCCCAGGACGAAGGCCAGGAGGATTGGATCACTCTCGAGCTCGGCAACGTCTTCGGCGGGCTCGCTGTCAAGGCCATGAAGACTCGGCGTAAAGTCATGCAGCCGGGCTACCGTGGAAGCGTGTACTTCGGTGCCAACACTCCTCCTTTGGAGCCCATGGAAGAGTTCGGTGCTCAGGCGGCTCCGCACCATGTCACCCGAGAGGAAGTCATGGAAAGCCCTGCAACGGAGGGCGCCAGTGCCTCCCCCGGGCTTCCGACGCCTCCCGAGTGGGCACCGGCCGAGAGCCCCGTGAATGGGTACGCCATTGCCTCAAGCGCCCCTCAGTCTCGCGATGCTCCTCGCATCGTGGACGACAACGCCGATGAATTTGATTTTTCTCTTCTGAAACACATGATCCAACACGGATTCAACCTCGACGATCCGACGCAGGCACAGTCCAGTGACGTCGGCAGGAAAGCCGGGGCCTCAGTGTCGACCACGAGACTTCAGTAACTCAGTCACCAGGAAGGAATGAACACATGACACCACAAAACCACACAAAGAAACATAAAAAGAACCAAAAACAAAAACAAAAACAAAAAAAGGACCGAAAGATCATCCAGCGAAGAATGAAAGAAAAGAGAAATGAAAGCAGAAAAAAAAACATATCGAACAAGACCAAATACGTCTCCGACATCCTGACTTTCTCACACCCCCAACATAGATATCAGCGACGTCAACATATTTTTGCTTTTTGTAGTGTTTAATCAGGCGTTCTCAAAAAATGGGGGTTTAACGTGTGTTGAAGATACCGCGCGGGATTGATACCCATACTCGCAGGAAAGCATTGTTAGTACCGGTCGGATTTTGTGTGGATTTGCATCATATCATTTGTTTGGCGTTTTGAGGTCTCACTGGTTTAGCATCCTTCTGGATTTTGATGTAGAAATACTGACTGAGCAATTCGGTTTGGAGGTTTTTTGTTGGGGAGGGGGTTTATTTGAGATAAGCCAAGATTTCTCGCCTATAATACAGAAGTTGTGAGAATACTACAAACATATTTCTACACGTATCCTGTGGGAAAACGTCTTTGGCGGTGGCCACAGAGTGAGAAAGCCCCAGCTTCTGGGTAATGATTCCTTCTACAGCTGTTAGTGCCTCGCATTTTCTCGGCCGTCCTCTTTTAGCCGCCCTTAATAGACTATGACGTTTTGGCTTCTTTGATCGAACTGATAGGATGGCTTGTGTAGTAGTGGTGAGTGGTGTTAGTGTGACTGTACTTGTCTGTAATATTAGATAAATCGTCCAGAGACGAGAAGGATATGGCTCACGGCATCCAAATTGTTTGAAGCATCTAGTTCGGGAGGCGCCAACATGCTTGATTGTGCTGAACTATAACCTCAGAGACAGCACTCGAGGGGAACAAACAGTTTAAACGGACTGCCAGCCTTGGTTTTGAATCCATCGACCCTGGTCTTGAGAGATGCGGTACTTGCGTTGTCAGTCCCGGACTTCGGGTTGGTGCATGCATGGTATTCCGGGGTCCAACTCGGAGCCGGATACGGTTGGAACATGGCCAATGGCCGGCGTCAGGTGGCCGCATATTCGGTTGGTTTGTATGTGTCAGATGAGTGCAGTACAGAGGCTGAGAGGTTTCAAACCGCCATATGTCTGGCGATCCCTGCACAAGTGCTGCGCAGGGGCGCGGCGTGTGTTTGCCGCATTGGACACTTACTGCCGTCTGTTTTCGTGTTGCGCGGGCCCGACTTGTCCCAGCTCTCTTGATGCTGCATATGCGGGGAAGCCGACACAACGGTGAGAGCGTGATACAGGGCAGCAAGCAGTGAGCATATAATTCGGGAGGCAATGTGTTAGCCAAGTGTAAGAGGTATGCGATCGTTCTTCTCAGCTGGTGAGGTTGAATTCATTCTGTGCACTTGCATCATTGTGCACCACTTTGGAAGATGATAACTTGGCGGAGCTGACCTGATGGAGTAATGCTATTAACGGGAAGGATGAGCCAACTACCGCCTAGGGAAGTAAATTCGTCTGTAGAGCTTCAATGCACTTAATGGGGTCCGAGCGCACGCTCCTAATACACATACCTAGGTAAGTAGAAGAGTCAAGGGGACGTTGGGTCCCCCTGGTTTACTCAGCCCGAGATACCGATCGGCGGAAGGGTCGCGTCGACGGAAAGAACGAAAGGACAAAAGGAGGAGGCCGTAACTCCAATTCTGTTTCTAAGAAACAGAAGAAAATAAAAGAATGTTAACGCTTGATTTTAAGTAGGAAAAGGAAAAATACAAGAAGGAACAACTACACCGATAATGAAGAATTATGGAGCGACTCACTGTGCAAGGATAAGAAACAGATGAGTCGGCAATGTACGGATACTCTGTACGCAACACCCTCCTGTTGTTTTGGCTGGGGACCTCTGACACCGTGGAGTGTAGCGTGCTTAGTTTGTTTCCCATGCAGATGAACGCTTCACTAAGAGCATATGCAGGACTTGATGTAATACACCGTTCCAGGCTATGCGCCGTCACGTAATGTTCTGCAATTGAACCCACAAGGCCAAGCCACATTGGGCTGACTTACGGACCCCTGTTCGGCCTGCTGCCAGGTTCCAACTGGCAACCAACCACCCGACTGGTCCCCCGTCCAAGCCGCCGCCGCACCTTCCTACTGAAACCTCCGTGTCAAGCTGGACACTCGAGAGCGCTTCGTCATCAGCGTTGCCATCACTCCGGCACGACGCCGTTTCTTTTCTTCGCAGACAACTCTCCAACTTTTGAAGAATTGGAAAGCCATTCACCATCTTGATCGTCGGAGACTCTCCGCTCGTGACGTCTGTCTTCGACTCAATCGCTCACCATCGTCGGTCCACTAGTCGTCATCAGGAGTCTTCGCGCCCAATCTCCCCAACCCGCCCGCTATGTATTCGAACTCGAACGCCTTCCTGGGTGGAAGTAGCCAACGTCCCGGCGCGCAGCAATATGGAAGCTCTTTCGGCATGGGAGGGCAGCAGCCGGGACAGCAGCCGGGACAGCAGCAACAGCCGAGCCCGTTCGCTCCCCAGGCCACTGGCTTCGGCCAAGCGCCGTTGCAGCAGCAGTTCACTGGCTACCCGGGGATGCAGCAGCAACAGCAGCCACTGTCGCAGCAACAGCAAACTCCTCAGCAGCTCCAGCCTCAGTTCACCGGATTCCCTGGGCAGGCTCAGCCTCAGCAAAGCTTCCAGACCGGCGCCCCCCCGATGCCTTCGATCCCCCCGCAGTTCCAATCGCAGTTCCAGCAGCAGCAGCAGCAGCAGCAGCAGCAACAGCCGACTGGGTTTCCCGGCCAGCAGCAACAGCAGCAACCCCAACAGACCGGTTTCCAACAGTCTCAGCCGACTGGTTTCCAGCAACCTCAGCCGACTGGCTTCCAGGGCCAGCAGCAGACGCCAGCCCCAGCTGCAGCTCCCATCAAACCTCAGGCCACGGGCTTCAGCCAGATGGCTGCTTCTTTCCGCACTGGAGGAACACCAAAGCCAGCTGGCAGACGTCCCAAGTCGGCGAACAAGATCCCCAACATTAGGTTGTCATTCATCACTGCCCAAGACCAGTCCAAGTTCGAGACCTTGTTCAAGTCTGCGGTCGGCGATGGCCCTGCCACCACTATGTCCGGAGACAAGGCTAGGGATCTGTTGATGCGGTCGCGTCTGGATGGTGATTCTCTTTCACACATTTGGTAAGTCTCGCGCTGAGCCTGGCGGCGACAGCCTATGCTGATGAATCATACACAGGACCTTGTCGGATACCACTCGATCCGGAGAACTCCACTTCCCCGAATTCGCTTTGGCAATGTACCTGTGCAACTTGAAGCTTACCGGAAAGGCTCTGCCCTCGAGCTTGCCTGACAACGTCAAGAATGAAGTTTCCAGCATGGTGGACATTATTAATTTTAGCATTGCCGAGGACACCGGCCGGACCACCCCGGGCAGCAACGCGACCGGCAGGTCAAGCACTGAGCCTACGATTCACCAGCCTCAGCCTCAGGCCTCGAACTCCCAGCTGCTGCAAGCACAGATGACCGGCTTTCCTGGTCAGCAGCAGCAGGGCTTTGGACAAAATCAGGGTCTACAGCCCCAGCAGACCGGGTTCCCCGGCATTAACTCGCAACCCACGGGGATGAATCCGCAGCCTACAGGATATACAGGACCGCGACCGCCGATGCCTCCGATGCCCACCGGATATGGTAATAGCCTTACACCGGGAGGAGGGCCGATGGCCGCGCCCCTGAATGCGCAACCTACTGGTAGGCCTGGTCAGTGGGGTCTGGTGAATGCCCCAGCCACTGGCTTGCCCAACATCGACGCTCTGCAGGCTAGAATGATGCCACAGCAAGGCCGCGAGCAGCAAAACTTCACGACACAGGGCCTGCAAGGTAACGCCGTTATTCCTTGGGCGATTACCAAGGAGGAGAAGCAACGATATGATGCTCTTTTCAAGGCTTGGGACGGCCTTCACAAAGGCTTCATTGGTGGAGATGCCGCCATTGAAATTTTCGGGCAGAGTGGTCTGGAAAAGCCCGACCTGGAACGCGTCTGGACTCTTGCAGACAATGGTAACAAGGGCCGTCTGAATCTTGACGAATTTGCCGTCGCCATGCATTTGATCTACCGAAAGCTCAACGGCTACCCCCTTCCGAATCAACTACCTCCTGAGCTCGTGCCCCCTTCGACAAGAAACATCAATGAATCTATCGGCACTATCAGGTCCATGTTGAGTCAGGAGTCGGAGTTTCGAAACAAGTCCGGCGCCGCCCTGCTTCCTCAAAAGACCGGAGTTAGCTACATGAAGACCCATTCATTAAGGGGCACCCCCGGTGGCCACGGCAGTGGACGTAAGGATGCTACGGTTTTCAAGAACAACGACGAACAGGTGGGCTACAGGTCTAGCGCCCGCCGTCGTGTAGGCAACAACTCGCCCCGCCCCGAGTCACCTGCTTCTGCTTCGTCCGCCTACGATGATCTTGGTCTTGATCAGCTGAGGAAGAAGATACGAGAGAAGGAGGTGCTTCTTGACGCCATGGACTTTGCCGACGAGAAGAGCCTGGAAGAGGACGATGTGCTTGACCGTCGCGACCGTCGGGAGGCAGAGGAGCTGTACCGTCGCATTCGCCGCATTCAGGACGACATCGACGCGCACCCCGATGCTGCCCTGGCGACGGGTGACTCGGAGGCTGAGAGACGTGCGCTGAAGCGACAGCTACAGACCCTTACAGACAAGGTCCCCGAGCTGGCCTCTGCGGTTCGCAAGACCGAGAAGGCCATCGCAGATGCAAGACTCGAACTCTTCAGACTCAAGGACGCGAAGGCCCACCCCAACAGCGCCACTACTATCGTTGGCACCGGACCCGGTGGCGCTGTCACCGAGTCTGACAGGCTGAAGGCTAGGGCTAAGGCCATGATGCAACAGCGCACCGCGGCTTTGACCGGCAAGAAGGTTGAGTCGGGCTTCGATGATGAGGCTCCCAAGCGCCTTGAGGAGGAGAACCTCAAAGTCAAGACCGAGAAGGAGAACAACGAGAGCATGGTGAAGGATGTGGAGGACTCCGTGCGTGATTTTGCTCGTGGTATTGAAGATAACCTGAAGGAAGGTACCACGTCCGCTACCAATGAGCACGAGAAGCGACGCTGGGAAGACGGTCTCGGTGTCGAAGATGAAGTTAGAGACTTCATCTTTGACCTCCAGCGTTCTAGCCGTGCCGCGCGTGTCCGATCTCAGGACCGGCGTGCTACCTCTTCATCTCGATCGCCTGCTACAGCTGCCCGAGCAGAGCCCGCCGCGGCCGCCCCGAGTACTCGCAACGAGAGCCCCGCCCCCCCCTCACGTACTACTACTCCTGGTGGCTCATACTCGTCGTATAAGACCCCTGAAGAGCGTGCTGCTTTTATCAAGCAACAGGCCGAGCAGCGCATGGCTGAGAGACTTGCTGCCTTGGGCATCAAGGCTCCCACCAAGCCTGGTGAGACAGCTGCCCAGAGAATGGAGCGTGAACGGGCTGAACGAGCTGCCAAGCTTCGCCAAGCCGAGGAGGAGGATGAACGTCGCGAGGCTGAGCGACAGGCACGACTTGCAGAAGAATCAGGTGCTCCGGCCCCAGCTGCGAAGAAGCCTCCCCCGCCGCCGTCGAGGAAGGCCGCTAAGAGTGACACTGCCGAGAAAGAGGCGTCCCGGAGGGCCGAAGATGATCAAACCGCCAGGCAAGCAGAAGAAGAGCGTCTTGCCAGAGAGCACGAGGAGCAGCAGCGTGCCACCCAGGAGTTGGAGTAAGTTCGCCACATGAATAACCGCTCGCTCATAGTCGTGTACTAACGAGTGTTCAGAGCCAACGCCAGAGAGCAGCAGGACGACCTGGAGAAGGAGCGACATGCCGCAGAGGCTCGACTCAAGGCGCTCGAAGAGCAAGTCAAGGCGGGCAAACTCAAGAAGGAAGAGGAGAAGCGCAAGAAAAAGGCAGCCCTTGCTGAGCAAAAGGAAAAGGAGTCTAAGCTTGCAGCCCAGAGAGCCGAAATCGAGGCGGCCCGACAGCGCGAGTTGGAGCTTCAGCGCCAGCTCGAGGCCATGAACGATGATGATGACAGCTCCTCGGATGACGAGGACGGTGTTGCTCAGATCACTCCTCAGGCGTCGACCCCTACGCAGGGCGGCAGCCAGATCAGCAGCCAGGAGCTCGAGAAGCAGCCTTCATCGCCGCCCGCAGTCCCGACCGTGGTCACTAGCCCTCCTACCGAGAACGAGAGCCGCAACCCGTACCATCGCATTCTCTCTCACTCTTCCGAGTCTACATCGGGCCCAAGCGAGCCTTCGGCGCCTGCTGCTGCCCCTCCGCCGCCGCCGGCACCGGCAGCTGCCCAATCAACTAATCCCTTCCACCGCATGGTACAAGAGAGCAAGGCCACGCCTGCGGCTGCTACTCCTCCGCCTCCCTCTGGCCCGTTCTCCCGCAAGCGTCCTGATGAGGACGATGACTGGGGCACGGATAAGGAGGACGACGACGAAGACTCGGACGATGATGACCGGCCCGGCGGCAATAGTGCAGCGGCTTTGGCATCTATCTTATTCGGTACCATGGGACCCCCTCGGCCGCTGTCGGCTACCGGAGACAAGCCGACTTCCAACCCAGTCAGCCCGCGCATTGGCAGCGATGCATCCCCTTCGTCCCCTCCCCCCCCTCCGCCTATGCCAGGCATCGGCGCTCCCCCTCCGCCCCCCGGCCCCGCGCCTGAGGCCCCGGCAGCCCCTCCCCCTCCGCCTATGCCAGCATCACCCGCCCCAGGCGGTCCTCCCCCGCCCCCGCCGCCGCCGCCTCCAGGTCTGGGCGCTCCGCCGCCACCGCCTCCGCCGCCACCGGCGGGTGACGCACCTGCAGCCCCCCCACCAGGGGCCCGGCCATCAGGCCTGCTCGGCGAGATTCAGATGGGTAGAGCTCTGAAGAAGACCGAGACTCGCGACAAGAGCGGCGCTGCTACTGCAGGTCGCGTTTTGGATTAAGTGGTACAAGTCGATGTGGACAGGGGTGATGGGTTGTGTGTTAGGAGCAAGCAACATATGTCACCAAGGAGGAATAGCTCTGCTGGTACTTTCTTTTCCCCTCCCAGGCTTGGTTGGAAGCAGATTGCATTGGTCGCAGGTGGCAAAGGATGAGAAGGGGGAGGCGTGTCTATTTTTCAGTATCTGACCAAAGTTCCCTCTAGTAATGTTGCAAACCCCGAGTGTTTTTCGCCTCTGTAATCATGCTGGCCCGTTGTCTGTCTGCGAGTCCGTTGTGTCAAACAAAGAATCCGAGCTGAGCAAACCCGGCATCGACCCTGAACGGGGTGCCTGGTGTCCCGTGGCATCGATCTGGTTGGCGCAGGTTATTTCTAGAGCTATTCCATTCCCGGCGCCGAAACGCCAATCGAAAGCGCATGGCTTGTTGCGCGGCGTGAGGGCTTGATCGCCTCTGCACGCAAGGCGCGGTGCAGCGCTGGCGCTGGCGCCGGCGTCGGTCTATGAAGGAGTGCGATTTCTGGGGGTTTGGGATATGACGAGGGGCCAGACTTCCCTTCTTCCTGTCTTGTTGACCACGCGAGCGAGTGGATGGTGTCTTACTTTTCTTTGCTTATTGGAACTGTGGGTTTTCGGGGGAGGGGTTGGTTGGGCAGCTGGTGATATGTTGTACATCGTTCAGCCCATGACAGGCCTGTTAGCTGATGATCTCAGGGTAAGGAAGGGAGACGACCTTGACAATTATGGGCATGTTGTTGGATCGGATCGAGGATGTGCATGAGTGCGGTACAGTCTCTTGCTCAGCCGGATCTGCTTTAGAAACTCCATGAGCCCACGTTTTCGACGTCCCCTTGGCGGCTGAAGTAGCTGGCCGGTCTCTTTCGCGAGCGCTGTTGTGTTACGAGCGACAGGATGTCAGACTAATGTAGGCACAATGCGAGGGAATGATCGATGGGTGATATGAATATGCACGCCCCCTCTAGCTTCGAGGACAGAGCAGCGGCAGCAGCAAGAGCAGCAGAAGCAGGCCGTTTTCCAACGAGAAGCTCAACTATCAAGACTAGGATGCAGCATCCGCCTCCAGGAAAGCTTGACGACATGGAGAAGGAGGGTGTGGATCTACGGGTCTCACGGAGGCGGAGGATGAGCTTCACAGGCCGAGCGCGACAATTCCTGCAGTGCACGTTGGGAGGGACGTGCTTTGCAGCGCCTATCGTTCTCTCTTCCTCTCTCCCTCTCTCTCGTGACCGGATCCAGCCTGTCATGGGCGAGGAGCAAACGACACTACGGCGCGATGAAACAGATGCACGGGCAACGGCCACCGGTGGTGGGAGAGACTTGAGGTCGTGGGCTAGCTACCCTGAGCTTCAGCTTCCCAGCCTCCAGATTTCCGTTTCCTTCATCTATTCGAGGAAACGATAGTAGGATGCTCTGCCCGGAGGATTGATCTCTCGGTCCTGTGAGTCTGTGCGGTTGCATGCTACGAGGGCCGATGGAGTCCGGGGTGGTGTCTGGAAGGAGCTCCGAAGTTTCTCTCGAAGGCGAAGGAACAAGCGATGTATTTGGAGACTATATTTTTGGTCCGAATAGCCAGAAGGACCGAAAAGTATCGGTCTTTCATTGAGGGAATAGGATGATGCAATAAATGTCCAGAGGTCTTGCCATGGGTCGGCGATCTGATATTAAACCAATGCCTCCAGTATGCTTCCTTTTTCTCTTGTGAATGTGGTTTTCCGGCGAGCAAAAAAACATTGCAGTTTTGCGAGGCAAAGGCCCCACTGGCTAGTTCACCTGTTCGCAACTCCCGTACGTAGACCAAGGCATAAACTTACTTTGGGAGAAAATCAAGGTCGAGGGTGGGGGGGGGGGGAGCAAATGAGATGGAAAATGCGGTGTCCCATTGTTGGCAAGACGGGAATGAGGACCATGAGGCATTGGGCATCCAGAGAGGCCAATTTTGGCTGTCAATGCTCCCTTCTAGGATGTCGAGGATCACAGACTCGACGTGTGATCGGTAAACGGACGGACGGCGACAACGGGCGTGTGCTCGAGGCGACCAAAGCTTTGCTCGACCGCCTTGACCTTTAGCCTCTTTCGAGAAGGACAGCTTGCCAGGGTTGTTAGGCCACATGGGGACCTTGACATGGGGTTTCTCTGCTTTGGAGACAATGAAATAAGGCAGGATCAGGCCACGGGCTGCCTGGTGCTTTAGGGATATCATGCGCTAAGGGAGGACGATAAGCCTCAAGGTAGACGGGTGGGATGAGGATGGGATGGGAATTCATCATGGTCAATGGGAGAAGGGTCGGCACTTCGGGCGGGTATAATATCTAAAATAGCACTATTAATATCAGGGGGGAAAACAGGGATGTCTGCGCCTGGCCTGGGGTACCAGCAGGAAGCGTGACAATCTGTGCCTCGCGAGGAAACAATAGAGTATTGGAAAGAGAGAAACAGAGGGACAGAGAACGAGGGGTACAGTAGTGTGCTGCAACGGCACGCGGGTTTATGGCCCGCGGCTGTTTGCACATTGAGCATTGAGAGGGGTTCCATCAACTGTGTGAGCTGGCAGTTGGCCAGGCCCGGGGTTCGTGACCAGAGGATGACGAAGGTTTAACACTCTTTGGTCTGTCCGCGTCTCTGGGCGTTCCCAGTGTCCGGGAAGTCGCGACGAAAATTTGATCGCGGGAGCGAATAACCGTAGGCTCATCTCGATGATGGATCAAACAGATACTTCCCCCCTGGTTTACCCCTCTTGCTACGCAGAATTGAGAAGGGCACGAGGGAAAAGAGGATGCCCAAAACGGAGACGACGGTCGAGCTAGATGCGTTGTCAATGATGTGCGAGATGGGATATCTCCCGTTGGAAGATTTGCACCTTATGCGCAGATCGACTGACAGGGGATGACGACTAGGCTGAACCTTGGATGAGGCGAGAGAAATGTGTGCATAGTGCAGGTATCCGCACGGCACTGTAGACAGATACCCGACGCCCCCTCACTGTCTTGTGAAGGAGATGCGCAGAATTGGAGGTGGGAATTCACATGGGAAAGGACGCCCGCGAGGTATCGGAGGGGAATGAAGGCAACAGAGAACATCGAGCAGACTGAAGCCCGGTGGGGATGACCACAGCTGGACCAGCCCGGAACCCTGTAAGGTCTTACACTACGGACACCAAGCCTACCCAACTAGGTACTGCAGTACTGGAGGTCTCCATGCACCACTGAGTGAAAAAGTTGCGCTTGCGACTGGCGAGGAACGCCTTGCGCTCGTGAAGTTGTACGCACTCTCACCTGCAGCAGATACGTACCGTCCGGACTGGGAAGCGGCTTCGACTTTGAGATGGTTTGGTGCGGTGGGGCTAGTGGGAGGAACGGCTAGGAACTTGGGAGTTGGTCCCAATTCTCGTTGAAACATTGTCAGCCCGTGGGGCCAATGGGACGACTGAAAGTGGAAACGGTTTGATTTGGCATCACGAGCCGGGGCGCGACCAGGCCACGGGCGAAGACACGAGGTTTCTGTTCTGGAAGGGCAGGTTGAGTAGCAGGAAACATGTGCGAAGGGATTGGCGAGGATGGGGATGATGTCACGGATGAGAGTGAGCGACCGGGGGAGGGGATTCCGTCCTCTGCATCCTCGCTTCGTTCGTGCTGTGTCTGTAACATCGTCTTTTAATTTTAATCGGAAGGGTTACGGTCACTTCTGGCACATCGGTCTCAGATGCCGTGTTCGATGAGGTAACTTCACGGCGTAGACGGTTTGAAGCCTCAGCGGGTTTGCATGCATCATGACTAGTGTCAGATGCCTCTCAACTTGTGGCCCAATGGTCTCTTGTGCCTGTCAGGATAGACCGTCAATGATGGGATGTTGTCTCAACTTGTGAGACCCTTTCCCCGTACCTGGCGGTCACTGACCTTCTGAACCCCAAGGTTTCGGGCCAAGTGGCAAGTGGAGATGCACATGTCGTAGCAAACGAGTCGTCGCCATTGGCGCTTGTAGCCTGGAGAGCTGCCTTTGCTACGGTACATCTATTCGGAGACAAGAGTTTAAGAGGGTTCCAGGAGCCTCGATCCTAAATGGCTGATGGCTCGTTTACTTGTGATTGATAGACATTTTGGATGAGTCGGCCACTGTCCGTTCGTCCACGCGCGTTCAGGACGACGTAGACCTTTCGAAGGTGGCATGCTAATTCGTCACGGCTCACCTTCCAACAATGCGCGGGAAGCCCTCTCAGCCGTCCATGGGAGGTGAGCACGGGATGAGAGGCTCCATCGGTCTACCTTCCACGAGCGGCACCGATGACTCTAAGCAGCTCCCTGCATGAAGGCTCGAGCCTCTAGTGTAGTTGATCCCCCCTTCCTTTATTTTCCATCTATCTTTTCCCGTGTGTTCTTGCGACTTGGATAAAACGGGTACCGTGGATGGCGTCTCCAGCAAAACCCAGTTTCGAGAAGTCCGGCCTAGGATTACCCCCCAGACGACCGGGATTACAGGAAAATCAGGATAGCCTGATAACCATGCACTCACTTCAATGCACTACACGAACGCTTGCGATGTCACGCCCTTTCCCAGGCCTGAGCCCGGCCAAGTCTCAGCCAGCTGGCAGCAACTCCCACCGTCGGCCCAGCAGAGCTCAGTGACGAGATATGTACACGTACGGAATGGACGAGCGCACTCACAGTTCGCCTTGTACCAACATCGGCAAGGCAGAGTGAGACGGCAGCCACATTCCGTACCTGACGATCTGGCCAGCTCAGGGCAGGGTCTTGACTCTTGGGATCTAGTCTCGTCTCACCACGGGGATAATCGTCGCAAGACATTTCTTCTCAAATACAGCACCTTGCTGGAAGAGGGGGAGAAGAGGGGCGGGCTGCTAAAAAAAATTTTGCTTACCGATGTTAGTCTGACAAAGAAAAGAAAAGAGGGAGAGTAAAAGAAAAAAGATAGGATGAAGAGAGAGGAGCATTCTGTCCAGCCCTTCAGCGGTTATCCGTGGTTTCCCATCTGCAAATTGGTCGGGAGAGCCCAGCCCAGTTTCATCGGACGAGCCACAACAGCCAATGGCAGAGCTTCCCCTAACAGTACAGCGTGTTTGATTGGCGAATAGAAGACGCGTTTGTTATTCTTTCCCAATTCGGCGAGACGCGCTGCCTACGCGCTGACTTCATTCCTTGAGTTCTTGACCCAATCAACCGCAGCCGCACACAACCGCACACAAGGCCATCAAAGGAAGACCAGGCGAGGGACGCCACACAACACAAGGAGCGCAACCTCGTCGCAGAGCGAGACATTGAGCTCGCAAACCCGCAAGCCCTCGCACAACGCACACAACCAACCTGATGAATTTTCGCCTCTGTCTCCTCTCAGATAGGAAAGCTAAGCACTCTTACGGGTGCAGATCAGCCGAAGGACGGCAGTACTGAGGCGCTTAGCCGTGCAACCACCACCGTGACTGAACGAGTACGAGGCCATTGTCCAGAGGGAAGCAAAGGCGGGTTCCATCGTGTCCTGGTCCTACTCCTGCTTGACTCTGGGCAACCGCCCACCAGACTCGGTTTTTCTCGACCTCTCTTGACACCTGTTGGTTTCGAGACGGACCCGGACCAACGCCCGCCACAATGCGGACTGCATGAGGTGAAATCAGGAGTTGCGATTTCAATTACAACTTGCATCGTTCCTCCATACCATCCATCCACAGGTAGCCCCCCCCCCCCCCCCCGGCAGAGCCCTGCATGCTGCAGCAGCATTATCATCCACTGTTCGCCGAGCTACGTCCACGGTCTCCAGCTGTCATCTCCAGCAATCATCCTTGAGGACGTCTGGGAGCAGGGGAGCTTGGGGAGCACGACCGGTGGGTTTTGTTTGATGGCGCGTGTGTGTGCGGATGTGTGTGGCCGACAGTGGTAGACAGCACAAACGACGCCCACAAGATTCTGTCGGAAGAGAGACACCAGGCAAAGCCAAAAGAGGAGACCGTACTGCGAAGCCTGCGGCGGCCCACTCGGACTACGGACTCTCGCATGAACTGTAAAACCTGCTTGCATACAGTACGTGCATAGCATAGCCTTCCCGTCCTGTCGCTGGCCTCTGCTCATTCGCATTTCGTACAATTGTCGTCACCTCTTTCTCTCTCTCTCACTCTCACTCCTCTGCCGGACGTAACCGCACGTACCACCCCCCCTTCCCTCCCCACTGCACCTGAGCTTGACAGGCCTGGCCCTGGGAGCCTCGACTCCCTCTAAACTTGTCTTTTCTGACTTCGACCTGAACTGGATGGAGCCGAACGAAAGTCTGTTCGACTCCTCGGACGACTTGGGGTTCGACTGATCAACCGACCGGGCTGGCTGGTCCTCTCTTTCGACTGCGCGGCCCAAGCAAACGCGCAGAGACGAACGCAAATCCTCGCCTGACAGGAACCAACGGTCCAGGGCACCGACCCCAGATACGACGGGTGCCGGTAGTGTGCGCAGCGCATCACCGTCTCGTCCGTCCGTTCATAGCTCCCTCTTTCCATCTCCCTGATCTTTGATCTCTCTGATCGCTGTCTCCGATGCTTGACCGGCAGTCCAAGTCTGAACCTCGACCTTTCGTTCGGGACGGCGTGTTCCATTAAACGGCCGACGCTCTTCGTGTCCATCCTTCTCCCGCGTCCGCGCCCTCACCCGCGCATCCTATCTCTCCCCATCATCCATGCCTGGTATGCCACCGCACCCCGGCCGATATCAAGCACATTCGCGCACACCACACACACCATTACACTCCCTGCGTCTAACCAGACTACGAAGCTCGTCTGTTCGTACACTACACACCCTTGCTGCCACCTTCGGCGTACCCTAGCCTGGTCAGTCGTGTCACAGCCCACGCTCCTCTCGTCCAATCGCCCATTCCTCCCGTGCTCCAGAGGCCCCACCAGGCATCTCTGGGCTTGCTGAGCTGGCCGCCCACCTCTTCAAAGACATCCCGGTCCTCTCCACTCGCCTTGGCTGAAATCAATCCATCCATCTTCTGCCGCCGACTCCCACGCTACGACTACTTTGTCACTTTGCTACTTTACTACTTCCTCCAGGACTCACTTCACTTGCTCCTCCTCCTCACAGTCCGTTTGCCGCTGCCGCTTGCCCGCTCTCACCTATTACATCTAGCCTACCCTCCTCTCCCTCGCGTGGTATCGTGCCTGGTATCCCCTCTTTTCTTTTCACCTTTCCGCAGCCATAAGCCGTATCTTGCCCACACGCTTGCGCACACACACCTTCGCCACGCACGTCGTTCGGCTTTGCAAGGCATCGTGCCCTTTCGAACTTCAACTCTGTCGCTTCACATCACAAACCCGTCTTCGTCCAACTCATCGCCTTGTGTCCTGTCAAGGTCGCGATTCGTCGCTGCACTTGGAAATCTGACCGCCAAAAAGCCCCCTTGCATTCGCGACCCACCGGTCATTTCCAGAGTCTAGACCCGACCAAGGTGAGCCATGAATCTCCTCACTTATTTATTCTCCTCCCTTCAATCATGCGAAACCCCGTTTGGGCTCTTAAACTTTGGAACCCGGGCCCCGCCGGGTCAAGAGAGTCGAGTCCACGCCGGCAACTACTTATCTAACCTTGGGCCTTGCGGCTTGCTGACATGCCCTCCCGCTCACAGCCCGCTGCTTTCCGCAAACCCGACTGGTTCCCGTCATAGACGACATCAAGCAGCTTCGACGGCCGTCATGGCCAAACCACCACGCTTCGCCGGCTCCCACGAGCCTTTACAAATCTATCAGGACGATTTCTTTGAGAACTCGACGGCAATGATCAACCACGCACCCATGCCTGCCGTCTCCAAACCCCCGAGGAGACCACTCGGCGCAACGAACAACAACAACGTCGTCCTTAACCCCCCAATGCTTGCATCCGACCGACACTCGCCCTTGAAGGCATTGTCAGGCAACTCAAAATCGCCCCTCGCCCCGCTCAGGTCGCAGGGCAGCAAGTTGAACATGGTCCCAATGGCGCCGCCATCGGCACAATGCCAGAACACCGATTCGCTGCACAAAAAGCCCTACTTGTCCAAGTTCAAGACTGTTGCGCAAAAACCTCCTTCCGTGGAGCTTAATGCCGGTTTCGGGAAAGAAAACGTCCACCCACAACTGTACCCTGCGCCGCCGCCAGCGACGATCAATTTCGACCAGTTCTACATGCACAAAGGCCCGGGCAAGCGCACTTTGATGGAGGCAGCCCCAATCAAGGAATCGAGACCGCTGAAGAAAGTAAAAGCCGACGAGTCGGGCCTGCCGTCGCACGATTCTTTCCCTCCTATTGTCGACGATGGCGCGAAACCGGGACACAGCTACGCGACTCTGATCGGGATGGCCATCCTTCGGTCACCACAACGGCGTTTGACCCTCGCCCAGATCTACAAGTGGATTTCTGACACGTACTCGTTTTACAAAGCGGAGGAATCGGGTTGGCAGAACAGCATTCGACACAACCTCAGCCTTCACAAGGCCTTCATCAAGGTGGAGCGGCCAAAAGACGACCCCGGCAAGGGCAACTACTGGACTATTCAGGAAGGCATGGAGCAGCAGTTCATGAAGGACAAGCCGGCGAGAAAGACAACCACCACTGCTGAGAACGTACCCGTCATGTCGACCCGCATGGAACCCTCGAGACCGGCCAACATGCCTATCCAAGAGCCGACCCTTCCGCCTCCTGCGCCGATCAAGCAAGCGCCCCTGCCGCCGCTGCCTACTTCACAGGCCACAGTTGCTGTTGAGTTTTCGTCCGATGCCACCATCCCTGTCTCGGACTCGGCCGCGCCTGAGGACGGACAAGACAAGCTGGACCACGACTGCTCACCTCTGCCTCCTACGATGCACTCTTCACCGCCAATTCCACGGCACATGGAGCCCCGCAGTCGTACGCCTCCTCCGCCAGGGCGCGGTCCTGTCTCTTCGATTACGAGATCGCACAAGAGAAAATTCGCATCAATGGACGACAGCGGTTACATCTCGTCTCTCGAGTCGTCAGCTCTGCGGCCACAGAAGACGGGCATTCTCACTTCCGAAGCCGACCGTCCTCGGAAGCGCAGTCGCGCAGGCAGGGCCGAGGATGAGATTGCTCGCTTGCGCGCGTCGTCTTACGATAGCCCTAGCAAGGGTCGGTCGTACAACGCGTTTGCCCCACCGTCTTCGTCGCCGCTCCGCCAACAGGGTCAGATGCTGCCACCGCTTACACCCGCCATGAAGCTGAAGCCACCTACGAAGGCCCCACCGTCTGCATCGCCCAACACCAACCTGCGGATGCATCGCGAAAATGTCCGACAGATGCTTCAGTCTCCTATTCGCAAGATGGCCGGTTCTGGTGACGGCAGCGCCCCGTGGAGCCCGGCCTTCAACTTGGACGAGAGCGTCTACAACTATAACCTCATGACCACTAACGAATTCGACATCTTCCAAGACTACGATAATGACTTCTTTGATGGCTTGCCTCAAGATTCCCCCTCCAAAAAGTCTGGTGGTAAACGACCGCGCCCCGAGCGTACGCACTCGGCTAATGCTTTGACCGATTCCAACGAGTCCGGCCAAGGCAACAAGTCGGCGCTTTCGACGCCCTTTTTGAAGGCGCCCGCGCAATCCAACGCCTTGTGGGAGACTCCCAGCAAGGTTTTTGACGGACTCTCTTCCCCAATCAAGCCTAACGACGGCGCTTCTCAATGGAGGTTCCCTTCGCCCACCAAGATCTCTGGGTCTTTTTACGAAGTGGCGGCCGAGGGTGATTGGCCTGCCTTCTCCTTCGACACCGCCGACTTCCTGGGGGGAGGAGAGCCCACCGAATACTCCGGTCTTGACATTCTGCAAGGTTTCGAGAAGATCGGCTCTGGCTCACAAACCAAGGCTTCGGGTTCCAAACCCGGCAAGCCCGCATTTGGACGGAGTTACACCTCGCAATTCTAATCTCATCTCAAGATGAGACCATTCCGTCTCATTGGCGCTGAGACATGACGACCGTTACGATGTATGAACGTACTTTACTGGCATGACGTCCTCGATGCTGAGGCATTCGCGCGACTGTTTCGACCCACACGACAATGGAGCGGGAACCAAAAGAACTTTGGGCGGGTTTGACTTTAAAGACTAATGTCTGATACGGGCTTCGAGGCTTTCACAACTCTCTTGTCCATGATTGTTTGCTTTATGATAATGAACAAAGCAGCGCACATACTGTCCGGCTATTTGGCGTGGAGGAACATCATTTCAGGGGCATGAAGGGGGGAAGAAGGAAGACATTGTGTTTTGTGTTCCCTGCTTGGCTCCGTCGGGTCTTGGCTCCGGGGCAAGCTTCTCTCCCCCTTCCCATGGGTATGGCAGGATTTCTGATTTCATTGTTGTTGTTTTTTGCTCAGGCTAGAACGGCCTTTTGGCTGTAGTGTGTATAGGAATACACAGGTTGGATGCGCGGCTGTAGCAGAACACGTATCTGGCGGCTTGCTGAGTACATTGATAGTGGTCAATTCTAGTACTGGGACACACGCACGCGCACACTTTGCAGACTCGGAAACGTTCTGAAATGAAGAGCTGGCCTCAAAACGTAGCGCTCAGCCCATTTTAAGTCGGCTTATGCTTCGTCATACGGCATGCCTGTCCGAGACTGACTTGGAGTCCCTGAGCTCCGAGTCAAGATAATATCCGCTGTGCGTAAACTTGTGGTCTAGGTCTAGCCACTCAGTTGGAAACGGGTATCATATTGACATGCTCTCTAAATCCTCAATACCTAAAGTCATCTATGCCTTCGTATGAATCTGTCGCCTTGTCCAGAAAAACGCCAAAATGTTTTGCCCTTTACTACACATATCTTTGCCCAATCGTATGTGTGTTTTGTTTTGTTTTGTTTTGTTTTGCTTTGCTTTGTGTGTTGTCACGAGTAGAAGAAAACTGCGTTTGATAATCACTGCCTCCTCGAGAGTCACTGCCGACATCATAACCGTCGGATCTCTCAAAGACCGGGCGGGCCAGCATCATGCTTTCTGTCAGTATATGCCCATCCTCGTGGCCCATCCAGACTCCTTCTGGTTGATGTTGATTTGGTAGGGGAAAGGATTCGACCCCTGCGTCGTTATCGGAGGGATGTGGTCCTTGTGGGCGTTGACGAAAGTGATGACCTTCATGACGGTCGTCATGAGTGTTTGTTCCATGGCCTTCCGGACTTTTGCGCGTTCTGTTTCATTGCCAGTCAGTCAATGCGTCTCATCGCACTCCTCTTTCCCTCCCTCCCTCCTGTCCTCCTGGCAAGTCATGTCCCAAGCGACCACTCAACGGAGGGAAGAGTATGGGAAACCAACCTGTCTCGGTCCTAGGCTCGGCGACAGTCACCTTGACTGTCCAGCATTCCCAACAGACCTCCTCATCGCCGCGCATGAGCCAGGCCTTGCGGCGCTTCTTCTCGAAGAACTGGACGTTAAGCTGCCCGCGCCCTCCGCCGCCGCCGGAGCCTGTCGAGGTCGAGGACGAAGAGCGCTCAGCGTCAAGCTGGCGCACGAGGGCGGTGGCGCGCTGTTCTATCATGGTCTCGAGCTCGACGTCGTCGACATAGGGCAGGGTCAGATCGAGGACCTCGCGGGTGTAGGGAATAACGGCGGGAAAGAAGCGATGGAAGAAGATTGTGTGAAGAATTCCTGTGAGGTTGGCGTCAGTTACTACCTGTTAAGGAAAGCTGTGCAACGTAGTCGCGACGGCGCGTGGCAAGGTTGGGTGTGGGCATCTTGTTGTTGATATTCGGGAATTGGTGAGGAAATGACGTCTGGCGGGGGCGGGACGGGAGGAGTGACATGTGGGAGGGAACTCCCCTACCTTTGACGACATCCCGTACGGAGGCCGGATCGGCGAAGGCGTCTAGAATAAATTCGGGAGGTGTTTGTTGCTGCATCGTGCCTGGGGAAACAATGTTATCTGTCGTATGAGAATATCGGTGATTCTACAGTGTTGGTCTGTAGATAGATGCGGCTGGCGCAAGACGTGGGAGTGATAGCCGTAACGCAAGTAAGCCTCCTCTGATAGTGATAAGGGAGCAAGTGTCGGATGCTGAGGGGCAACGTTCAGCCCGGCACAGATGCGCCGCACCGATAAGGGGGGAAGGGGCGGGCACATGAGAGAGGAGGGGACGGAGGGGGATGGGGGTTGGCCCCGAGCTGGGTCCCGGGGGGAGGAGTTCCTGTGATTCCATGTGCAGTAGCAGTGGGCAGTGGGTAGCAGGCATTTACTACCTAGTAGGTACCTCTTACCTACTTGGGTACGGAAGGCACTGTACCTCTGTGCGCCACTCAAGTAGGGTGCCTAGGGAGGTGGCTTCTGAGAATTGGGTAGGTAGTGTAGCAGCCAGCGTTCGGCCAGGTGCTCAGCCACAGCTGTTGGGGACTCAAGAAGGCCCCATGGCCCACAAGCATGAATTTATGAGATGACGCAGGACACGGGTGTGGCTGGGCCGAGGTAACCACGGTTCACGACTTGTAGAGCAGCAAGCAGCGGGCAGCTCTTGACTGACCACCCAGGTTATTGTTACGTTGCCGACAAGCCTTCTCGGAGCTCACCCAGAATCGCCTTTCTTGGATGCCCTGGGAGAATTAGGGAATGCCCAATTTTCTTCATACTACTCTCTCGACTTTTTTGCTTCTTGGACTCTCTTCATCCGGGAGGTCAATCGGGTCCTCACTGGTGCATTAGTATTTCTTCCCTTTTATATTTCCCAGTTACCTTTTTCCTCTTATACCTGTTCGTAATACCACCGACCTCACTCGCCTCGGCCGACGTCTCGGATCCCCTGTCGCCGCAGCACATATCAAACTACCATGTTGGAAGCGACTCGGCGATGGTTCCGTCGCAATAGGACGCCTCTCGCCGTCGGCGTGGGAGTTGTCGGCGCTGGCTACGTCGTGACTCAGTACGTCCTGAGCAAAATCAACGATGCGCGGGAGCGCATGGGCAGCGACCGCATCGCAAAGGAGAAGTGAGGCTTTCTCTCCTTCTTTCCGTCGTAATGAGGCATCTGACTAACACGACGCCGCAATGGGAGCAGCCTCCGACGCCGATTCGAGCAGAACCAGGAAGACTGCACCTTCACCGTCCTCGCTCTCCTTCCCTCAGCGACGACCAACATCCTCGAGGCGATGAATACTGAGAAAATCACGTACGAAATTCAGAAGATGAAGGGCCAGACAAAGAGCCTCAAGGCCGGCGATAGCGTCAGTCCCCCGAGTATTGCCGACACCACCATCACCGAGGACGACGGTCGGAGCATGGTCAGTAGCAGTGTCCAGAGCGAGAGCGGCGTACATGCGAGCATGGTGACGGTGCCGGGCGCTACGTCGGCGCCCACGGGAGGAGCTGAGGGTGGCGTGTCGCAGGATGGCGGCGCTGCCGCTGCTGTGGCTGCGCAAAAGAGCAAGAAGTCCAAGAGGCAATTATGGGACGACTTGACAATAAGCTGTAAGTGAAGAAGCAATACACCTGACGCGTGTAGGAGGAGGTTCTGACGACGAGTGCAGCCATCACGAGAGCGTTTACGCTGTTGTACACCGTCGCGCTGCTGACAATGCTGACGAGGGTCCAACTCAACCTCCTCGGCCGCCGAAGCTACCTGTCGAGCGTGATAACCCTCGCCACGGGCACCGCTCAGGCCACTATCAGCCTAGAGAACAACGACGATGATGGCCTCGACCAGCCCTACGGCAATGACTTTGAGACTAACCGCCGATACTTGACGTTCAGCTGGTGGCTACTCAACGAGGGGTGGAAGGAGCTCGGTCAACGCGTCGAGGCCGCCGTCCGCCAGGTCTTTGGCCACCTCAGCCCACGCGACCTGCTCAGCTTCGAGCAATTCTCGGAACTGACGCTCGCAGTGCGCAAGATCGTTGAGGGCGCCACGCCCGAGGAGCGCAGAGCGGCCAAGTGGCTGCCCTACCTCCTTCCGCCGCGGGACCGCGAGGATCACGTCCTGCGTGAGTCGGGCATCCTTGAGGAGAGCATCGTGGTGCTGTCCGAAAGCACTACATCGCAGTCGCCATCATCGTCACCCGCTGTGAGGAGGCTCCTGGACGAGACATCGGACCTCATCGAGTCCCCTTCCTTCACACATGTGCTCACCCTTATCCTAGACTCGGGCTTCTCCCTGCTCGTGGACAAGAAGCTCGCATCGGCGGCATTCGACAAGCCGGACCTAGCCGAGTCGGAGCCGCGCACCTCGCAGGTCGTGCTGTTGCCCAAGATTCTCTCGGTGCTTACGCGGCAGGCGCACGCCATCGGCAACGGCATGCCCAACGAGTATCTGCAGGAGATGGAGCAGGTGGCCGACCTCGAGGGTTTTGCTGCAGTCGTGTACTCGAGTAACTGGGCGAACGAGATCCACGACGATGAAGGTGGCATCATGGAGAGCGCCGTGGACATTCGCGCTAGCCAGGGCACCACGACCGCCACCAATATTCCCAGCCAGACGCAAGGGACGACGCAGGGGACCGGGGAGGAGAGCGTCATCATGGTGAACCCGGCGACCAGCTTCGAGAGCGCATGGGGCCGGGCCGTGGATAAGAATTAGGGCCGAACCAAAGACTATAGGAACACAGCTTCCGCTTCGAACGTGATTGACTACTTTATGAGAACCATGGGCACATGGATGGGTACGGTGGCGTGGGCTGACGGGGCGGGCGAGGCTGGGTATAGGGAATTCAGAGGTATTGTTTGTAAGAATATAACCATAGCAAGAGATGGACGGGTCATCTCGAATCTGTACCGATAGTACGGGGTTTAGCCTAGAACAAGAGTTGGCGGCTCCGTTCTTTTCTTCCGGTCTATCCCGCTCTAGTCCTTCCCTTTCTTTCCTCTGGTCCGTGGTGCTCTCGGGTACGGCGTGTTCTTGAGTCATGGCGAGGCTCCCATTGACCTCGCTACTCGACTCTTATGTTCAGTCCGCACTTCCCTCGGCTTGAGCATCATATCCAAGACCCGTCACCATCTACGCCCTTCTCGCACAAGCTTCTTTTAGAAGCGAGTCGAACTATAGCCCGTTGCGAGAGTTGGCTGGTTGTGATGCCCTGGTCACGCGGCCCACGTCGTCGTCGTCGTCGTGTTTTCGCCTTCTTTCTCGTTCAGCTGGTCCATGGCGATGGTCGCCTCCACGCCTCACATTAGGCCCCTAACGAACTGGTCCAGACCCAGCTCGAAAAGCTCGTTCTTGACGCCCTCGCCGCCCTTGTGCTCGGCAGGCGACAGGGGGTTCTTGACAACTGCAGATGAGTGCAGCACATGTCAGCGACGGTCTTTGGATCCAGCTTTTCCCCTTCCAATATCTAGGCTCTCATGACCCGGAAGAAAAGAAACAGGGGTGTGTGCGCACGCATAAGGACGTACCGTATTCAACCCAGAGGTTGATGTAAATCTGATGTAGCACGTTGCGCATGCTCAAGGTTGCCGTGTCAGTGAGCATAACGAATCGCAGATTCGAGGGGGTCTCGTAGTAGTGCAACTTGTAGGCCGAGGTGCGGTAGCTAATGAAGGCGTCGTCGTCGCCGCCGAGCTTGCGGACCATATTGCGCAGCGAGAAGACGGTGCCGAATATGAGCTTGGCGTCATCCTTAGCCGAGTTGACCTGGCTCCTGCGCAGCTGCTGCGACGGCGGTCCGCCCGAACTGGGAGTCGTGCCGGGAACGGGCAGGGGCGGTTGGGACGTCGGGCGTTCGGCGGGGAGCCATGTTTTTGAGTAGATGCATTCCGTATGCCGGTCGAAGATGTAGAAGGAGTATACGACCATGGTGGGTGGGCTGCGAGGTGGGTGCGCCGAGGTGCGCCGGGCTACTGGGGGAGGTTGAAGGTGAGAGGAAAGGTGTTTTTTGGCGGGATTAGGGGCGCATGCCGTTGTGGGGGGTGGGGATGGTCGTATGGATGTGATACGGTTCGAGGAGTTTATAAGTCGAACTGCTTCGTCGGGCTCGTTCGGTCGTTCGTCTGTACGTTCCTCGTCGGTACGTTTGCTTGTCGTCGGGGCTGTTGGGTATCTCACGGGTTGGGGAATATGCAAAGTCGCAAGAAGCAGGGGCACGGCAACGGAGGATTGTAGGTAAGGGAGCTCGGGCTAGCCGAGTGAGCGGTGGTTGTCGTTCAGTGGCCCCCGACTGCAACCCCGGAGCGTGTGGAGCTGGAGCTGGTCCGATATGCGTACAGGGGCCAATGGCGGTGCGGAGCCCTTTCTAGGTATGTACCTAGGTGTTCTTAATGGTGATGCCCTGTGTCTTTTGGTGGAGTTCTCATGGATATATGTTTGGTACTTCAAAAAACAACCCCCAAGAGGGGTTCTCGCTGGCCCTACGAGGAATCGAGGGCCGCTAGTCAGCCCAAAAATGACCCGGTCAGTGGAGAGGGACCTGCGAGGCAGGGAGCCACGATGCGTCCAATGATAGCGGCCGGAGACGGCGATGTTCGAGGAGAAGCGTGCGCGGTCTGGCATGGATGAGATGGATACAACGGAATCGTAGGGCGCTGAACTGGGGACTTGATCCTGGGAAATCCGAAAACCTGACGTAAGAGGGGCTGAGAGAGAGTGATACCGACAGCGACGGAGCTGAAAGAGAGAAGCGCCTAAATGGGGGTTTCCTGTTGTCCAAACCCCTCCACGGGGTTAAAAGCTCAGCTTGTCGTCGCTCTCGCAAAGTCCCGCTCTTTGTTTGCCCTTCGCCTTGCTTTTGAACGTTGGTGGAACATCGCTTTCGGGTTCTCGCACCTCGACTCGAAAACGGCGCCAGCTCCGACCACGCGCCGACGTAGCTCGGTCACAATCATTGATCGTTACCACTGACCTTGCCGACACATATGTACTTACTGTACTTACCTAGGTAGCAAAGCTTCGAAAGCTCCCCACCAACCCTCTCCAACAATTCGTCGCCTTCTCCAACATCACATCAAGCTTAATTAACCCCCCTTCCCCTTCATCAATCCGTATACCTGCCTGAAACGACCATGACGGACTCCTTCGGCCCTCAGAGCCCGCCGACCGAGGCCCTGGCCTCGACGTCTATTGCGACCTCTGACATGCCTTCGCCTACCATTGCCGTAGGGTTCCACGGCGAAGGCACCGCCGGAACTCGTGTCCCGGTCGCCACCCACATGTACGTCCGTCATTCTTGTTTATGTCTCTCTGCGTTGCGATGCAACTTTGCACTGCCTCCCCCGCGCTCCACCTTCATGCCCCGAAGCAATCTACCTAACCTCCGTCGCGAACGCGGTGCAGATCCGATTCGGTAACCGAGCCAACAAAGTTCCAAAGCCCTTTGCGGCATCATCGCCGGACGCCCTCAGCCCATCGCGAAGTCAAGGTGTGTCTGCGTCTGCATCAAGCTCATCTGACCAACCCCGCCGCCGCGCTGCGGTGCGTGGAGAGGGCAAGATAGCTGCGATGACCCGAACCGGACATGCAACTCACCAAGAGCAGGAAACCCTCAATGCCGTGACGGAATACGGCGCCGAGAGTCACGATGGCTCGAGCCACCACCGGATCAACCAATACATCATCAAACAGGAGATTGGTCGAGGCTCCTACGGCGCCGTCCATCTGGCGACTGACCAGTTTGGCACTGAATACGTATGACTTCCTGGCCCCAAAGCTACAACTTTACTAACCTCATCCATGTAGGCCGTGAAGGAATTCTCAAAGGTCCGTTTACGCAAACGCGCCCAGTCCAACATCCTTCGACAAGGCGCTCGGAGGCCACAGCGCTTCGCCCACCGGGTAAGCCTCAATGCGCCTCTCTCGCCGCACTTCGGCGACGGTGGCCAGGGAGGTAAAGCTGGGTGGAACGCCAACGATGCGCTGTTCTTCATCAGAGAGGAAATCGCCATCATGAAGAAGTTGAACCACCCGAACTTGGTCCAGCTGATCGAAGTGCTCGACGACCCAGAGGAAGACTCGCTGTACATGGTCCTTGAAATGTGCAAAAAGGGTGTCGTCATGAAGGTCGGGCTCGACCAGAAAGCCAAGCCGTATAGCGAAGACCTGTGCCGTTACTGGTTCCGCGACTTGATTCTGGGCATCGAGTATCGTAAGTCATTTCTTCTTCCGTCCGTGTTCCAACTGACACACCCCAGTGCATGAGCAAGGCGTCATCCACCGCGATATCAAGCCAGACAACCTTCTCCTCACTGAGGATGATGTTCTGAAAATCGTGGATTTCGGTGTCTCCGAGATGTTTGAAAAGCCCAGCGAGGGAATGAAGACGGCCAAGTCGGCTGGATCTCCTGCCTTTCTAGCCCCAGAGCTTTGCGTAGTGAGGCATGGCGATGTGGATGGCAGGGCCGCCGACATCTGGTCTATGGGTGTTTCGTTGTACTGCTTACGCTATGGAAAAATCCCTTTTGAGCACGAGGGTGTGCTTGAGATGTATGAAGCCATCAAGACTGAATCCCCCGACCTGCCAGAGGAGGAGAACCCCGATTTCGTAGACCTGATGGGGAGGATCCTGGAGAAGGATCCCCAGAAGCGAATCCACATGTCTGGGCTACGGGTGAGTGCTGATGCAACCAGGCTTTCGTTCGGTCTTGCTGACAGTGAACAGGATCACCCATGGGTGACAAAAAAGGGAACTGACCCTCTGTTGTCAAAAGAAGACAATTGCTCGGTCATTGTGGAGCCCCCAAACGATCTTGAGCTGAGCCGCGCTTTTACGCGGAAGATGAACCATCTCCTATGTGTTGTAAGTTAACATATGGGAGTTGAGATGGAACAAAACTGACGCCTAAACTCCAGATGAAAGCAATCCACAGGTTCAAGGGTATTCTCTCCAGACAAAGACAGAGTTCGAAGTCGTCGAGGGACGGAAGCTCTAGCCTGACGGTCGATCCAATCCGAGAAGACGCGCAAAAGGAGGACATTGAGGCCCTGATTGCAAAGCGTCGCGAGTTCTTGGGGCAGCAAGGTAACTCTACTGCCAACGGCAAGGTAGAATCGGAGCCGCTGATCCTGGGTATTGGCGTCGGTGCGCGAGATGAATTTGACAATGACGAGCCCTCTGCTGGCGACATAGCCGAGTCTCCCACCAATGTCGACTTCAACATCTATGACAAGGCTTATGAGGCTGAGGTAGAGCGCATCATGAAGAAGCCGGCGCGGCAGACGACCATGTACTTGACGCGCTTCGTCAAGGACCGGGAACACTACAAAGAGGTGGCCAACGTCGTGGAGGGGATGTCTGCGGGTGTTACGCCAGTGGGCACGCCGAAGGCAGACATCCATTTGACCGCGTCGAAAGGCCGGTTTGCAGACTTGGTCTCTAGCATGACTGGCGGTTCACAACCGAAAGCTAGCGGCGGAGACAGGAATTGAGGGCGTAGTTGCGTACATGTGCCTTGAGGACATGACTTGGCGTTGGACTGTTAGGCATTGTAACCTTTTGCCTGGTGTTTCCTTTTGAATATGATACCTGTTCGTGTCCAAGGTGGTTTAGGGTTTCAGCCTAGGAAATTGCTGCTCCGTCGTCATCACACAATACTCAAGGAAAAGTCGAGCGATGCTAGGAGGCCACAGTTATCAGGTGTTCTTTCTTCCAAGTGCCCACAGATTCGGCCAGAAGAAACCTATGGGCAGTGTATAACGGTCTCTGCCGAGGCGGCAAGACCCGACTCAGCATAGGCTAGTTTGGCCGTCATGCTCATCCTGATACTGGGCAGACTTCAGTTCTGGGCTGGGCTTGCCCTGCCAATCGGCGGGTTGAAGAAACCCTCTATTGTTGTCAGCGCGAGACCGTAAACCTTGAGTTTCCTAACGAACGAGCGCTAGAGGTCCCGGGGAAAGTCCGAAAGTTGGAAAGGGAACGAAGGTGAGAGGGGCGAAGTAGGCACCGGAACCACCACGGGGTTGTAGACATGCCAGCTCAAATTATCTATCTTCAAATTGATCTTAACATAAACGTGAAGCAATCTGCAATGTGTCTTATCTAGCGGGATTCGGGTCTTGTAGCCACAAGATCGTACGTAAGAGAGCTTACTGAAGGTGTACGGCTCTCTCTCGGTACAGATTCTGCAACCGCTCTTAGAGTCCAGGTCGCCTCCTACACATCGAAGTTAAAAGCCCAGAGAAGTTCAAGTAGCCTTCTGGAAACGAATTCACCAAATTATACACGACTGCGTGGTGTACGACCCAAATCGGCTAGTAGTACTCACATCTTAGACGCGTTTGGCTTGTGTAGTTATCACATACGACCATACCCACTGGAGAACTCGGGATCCCGTCCGCTCTCCCATAGATAAGCCAGTGAGGGCCGGATTAGTAGTTGGGTCGGTGACGACCAGCGAATACCTGGTGTTGTATGTTTTTTAAATGATGATGAGGATTTTCTTGAGTGGGATCCTGTCTCTGGGGTCTTTTCTCAACTCCCATCATTGAAGTTTGCACCAGGCTCCTTTTTCCCAATATAGCACTTAATTGTTCTCAAATCTAAAAGAGTAAGTAAGATGTAGAGATTTCCTTTAGGAGAAGCGTTGTCTGCACTATTAAGTGTGTGCCTGTTTCATAGACTCCATAACACAAAACATTCTTATCGGTTTTGTTTTTTTGGCCAAGAATCCCACGTACGGGAACCATTGATTTAATACTGCCTGGTGAAATGGACACCACCCGACAAGTCTTTGCTGCGCACAAGGTCTGCGTTCTATTCATTTTGCAGCATGCCTGTACAGTCCTGAGATTTCGCCAGTTATCCCATCGGATGCCAGCAAGTCCCCTTTCGCCAAGGGCGGATTAGGCCGACTAGTTAACGATTCAAAGCCCAACACTTTTGGAGTAAATCGGACCATCTTGGGGGTGGGTTTCTTGGCAAAAATGAGGATTGCTCGCGCTCGTGGGAGGAACACTTTCCCCTGGTGGCCTTGAAGTACCCTTTGCTGCAACTGATAGGTAAATCAATGTTTAATGGGAAATTTTCACGACACGCCTTTTCCAGTGCCTGTGCGCGAGGTTATGGTAAACATTTGCATTGAAGTCATTCACAAACTTGCTAGGCTACAGCATTCCCTAGTCATGTGGGAATATTGGCATTACGATTGCCTTTCATCCTTTCAAATCCCTCACGCCATCCTTGTTTGCGAGCTGATCGTTAAGTAAGCAATTTGAATGGGTGCCATGCATGTCTACACTTGAAAATCATGTCCCTTACAATGAAGTCGGCAACCCAGTTGTAGTAGGGGGGATTCGGTGACATGAGGGATTCTTTCTAGTTGTCCCCTTCACCATCACTCTCCTTAGAGGTGGTAGCAGGCGCGCCAGGGCAGACATGGGTTCCGCCAGTGGTCTTGATCCACTGCTGGCAAACGGTGCATCTAACAGCCATATTGTAAATGAAATTTGCAGTTGGGCAGAAATTGCTGGGGGTTTGGGAAAGGCAGACAGGTCGAGGGAAATTGGGAGAGGGAGGAAAATGGAATGAGGGAAGAAACGTCCATGCTGCTCTTTAAATACTTATTTCAAGCCTTTCGTCCGCAAGATGATAATAGTGTCCGACGTGCGATTACCTCGTGGACAACTTGCCCAATGCATTGTCTTTTCCCTACACCCATCTTCGAGTCGGACTGCCACACGCTGTTCTGCTGCAAGGGAACGCGGTTGATTCTGTCGTACAATTGATTTAACAAGAAAGTTGGCAAGAAGACATATCATCATTGGTTCAACCCTGCGTTGGCCCACAGGCCCAACTGGCAAGGTGGTTCAACGCTGCCTGTAACAGTAAGTCTCTACCAACTTAACTCCCATAAAGAGATTGCTACTCAACACCTACACTGCTAGCAGTCTGCTTCTCCTCGCTTTTCTCTCCCTCTTTCTTCCACTCACGATGAACCCCTTCGCATCGAGGCCAGAGGAAATTCCCGACACCGACCAATATGTGGATGTCCCTTTTTACGGCCGGTATTTCCCCACACCGGATGATTTCCGTATCGATACTCAATACGTGAACTCACAATCCGCACGCTCCTTGCAGTATTGGGCATCGGTGCTTGGCCTCTGCGACCAATCCGTACGAATCTATCCGGCTGATGAGGGTGGCCGCGACGTGTTTGCGCTTGGCAGCATCATTATCAAGTCGAGCCATCTACACGAAGGAGTTGATGGTCGGCATACTGAGATCGACTACTCGTACGCCGATGCCAACGAGATCCAGGCCATTGCCCTCGCCAGAAGCGTCCTTAGAGATATGAACGTCAGAGTGCCACAGATATATTTTGCCGGGAAGGTTGTTTTAATGCAGGCCAGCCTTTCAATTACAAGGTCGCTGACGAGGTCTACAGATCAATGGCCGTCAGGTGTTGGTCCAGGAGCGAATACCTGGCGTTGGGCTGAATGTTGCACGTCGGTACCTATCACAAGACCAGAGGAACAACTTCAAGCAACAGACGCGAGAGTTGATTCGGCGGCTGCACACTATCAAGCCCACCGATGAACACCCTGCCCGGTGCCACGTCGTCCAGGATCCCGATATAATCAGCAACGGTCGCATCGGTCAGCTGGAAGCAGACATACTCTTTTCCGATACCAACATTGACACGGACATGAGCTTCATGCACAATGACCTGAACGAGTCTAACATCATTGTTGACAATGATATGATCGTGGGGCTTGTTGACTGGGAGATGGCTGGTTTCTTCGGCTGGAAAACGGCCGGCGAGGTTCACCGTAGAATCAGAACGCCTCAGCGAGAGCATTTTGCTGCTGCCAACTTGAGCGAGGAAAAGCTTCAGGACATTATGTGGTGGGCCGATATTTATGACCTGCCCGAGCCTCATGAGGACAAGCCGACACATTGAACTATCGTGCTCCCAGGTATTAGCAAAAGACACAGGTCAGTGCGTACTACTTTGGGTGACCTAATGGAGTAGGACACAGGGAACAACAGACAAATTTAAACATGAGGGCCCCCTTCCACCTTCAGGAACATTCGGCTCTGGAAAGCGTCGTTTTCACCGCAAGGAATTCGATGTCGTCAGAGTCGGGCAGCTCATAGCCACGCAATCCTTAACTATTGGAGACAATATATCCTGTCTATGCCCCTTGTTCAAAGCAGCTATGCCCACTGGTGAGGCCAGAAGATGGCGCAATATGTTCCTATTTGAGCCTTCTATATTATTCATGGTGTACAGATGGTTAGCGGTATTAGAGGAGTCTACTGGTTGCATTCCGTTGCGGACGCAGTTCGGTCTTGTCGTGTGTCGACATTACTTCCGTCGCCGTCGAACTTGGGAAGCAAACTGTTGACCACTTCAACCATAACCCCGAGGGATATAGAAAGGGTCAGGACCTGCCCAAAAGTCCATTCCTTCGCCTCTCCCAAGAGATGATTGCGTTCGAAAATCTGCTTCAGCGTAACAAACATGTACACTTTGGTGCCCGTCTGGATGAACAGCTGTACCACCTGTCCTGAGCCGAGGTCCCGCTTGTATTTTGGGACAGAGACATTTTGTGTCTTTGATCCAGCCCACGACGTTCAATACCTCGGTTTATGGGTTCACTCGCCTGTTCCACTTCATGCCAGCCTCATGCCTCCTCCTACGCAGCAGCAGCAGTAGCAGCAGCAGCGGACCATGAGGACGTAGATGGTTATGCTGAACACCCAGCCGACGGCCATGGACGCCATCAACGCTGGAATCATGCAGCGGTCATGTAGCGGAAGACTTCGTTGGTGGCGTATAGACTCACGCCAATGACGACATAGAAAGTTGACGCATTCAATTCCGGCTGGCTCACAAATGTCGACGCGGTCACCCAGATGTGCGTAGTGAATGCGGTGAAGGCGTACGCGATGATGGCCCGGAAGGCTGCCATGACAAGCCATCGGTTGAGCCCGCCAACTTGGTACCGTCACTGGGCCACGAAGACGAAGCCCAACAGCGAGAGGAGATGCAGCACGCAGATGGCGTGAAACAGGAGAGCTGCGGCTTGCAGGTCAGGTACACGGCGTGCGAAGCAAGGCGAGGCTTTAAAGCCGCAGCGCAGAGTTGCCGGCCCGGAAAAACTCGGTGTAATTCTTCTCGGATGTAGTCAGCTGGATGATGATTTTGAGTATGCCGGAAGTCAGGCAGAGAGCATAAATCGAAGCGCCGTTCCGACATAGTCAGCATGAGGACAAGGACCAAGTGGGATGACTTGACAAACTCCAGTCCCTGTGGCGTCCAGGTTTGCTTCGATCACGCACACTCCTGGCGTCGTCTGCCCGCTTCCACCCATCGTGATGACTTTGATAAAATGGATACAAGCTTGGTAGTATTCGTTGTGTCAAGGACGGGATCTCGCCGGCCGGCGTTTACATACCCAGACGAACATTGGTCTTGTTAGACAACCCCGACAGTATAGACCAAAGTTTAAGACGAAGCTGGAAAGCCCCTTGTGAATCCCTTTGGGCAACTGTCGGTCTCACTTCGAAAAAGACAAGACATCTTGTCCGTTTGGATGTTAGCTTCTATCTGTCCGAGCCTTGTGTCCGAGTCCAGCCCACGGCATCCAACCCCAATAGTTGTCACGAAGAAAAGGTAGAGACCCTTCTCTCGGCATTCGGAAAATAAAAATATCCACACGCACATGAGCGTGCCATTCAGCCTCACCTGATCGAGATGGTTCGCAGAAAAAGCCTCCCGGTTCTGTTACCCCCTCCTCCCGTGCCGACCTCTCTGCGTCCCAGCCGCAGTTACAGCCAGGCACCTGGCGTCCATTCCAAGGGTTTGTAATGCGTAGACATAACTACAAACGGTGGATTCGCTCCAAGATGGAAGTTGACAAACCCGGTGAATCGTTCAAATATCAATCCATAGGAACAAATACACCAGTTTCCGAGGTATTTCTCCAGTGCTTCTAAGAAGCATGCGGTTGGATAGGAAGAGACATACTCCTTTGCTGGGCAGGTGGCAGGGCAAGATCACGCCAGAGGATCGAGTTCTATGAGACGCGACAGCATCCGCTATCATCAAAACCCACCTCAGTTCCCACAGCCTGATAAGCCCGTTAAGCGTTAGAGCAGCCAACCCATCAAACGGCAACAGAAAGTCCTGTGTCTCAACCCCATCGCCCAACTTACCTGTCATTTCCTTCTCATACCCGATTCCCACCTCAGCCCTAGCAAGTCACACCCTCTGGCGGAGACTCACACCGTCAACCTTCGTGAACCCATCGACGGTGAGAAAACTTGCCGTGTTCACCCGAAACCAGGCCCGACAGACTCCGAGAACTGATATGCGAGCCCCAAAAGAGACAACACCGCCAACAAAACAAGATAATGCTAAGCTTTAGCCGAGACGGCCGACGAGACAATAGTGACTCTCTCGCGTATAATCCACCCCCGGCGAGAACTGACAGGCAGGGTGAAGTCTTGTCTCGGGCCACCCTGGCGAGATGTCAACGCGTCGTTGACAGACCTCGATGCTCAGCACCAACCCACAAGCATGTAGGCGCCACGTACCAGTCGCGTCTGCGAGTGGTGGCACACCAATGAACGAATGGGAATAACACCATTACAAGCCACCATGGACTTGACAGCTCAAAAGATCTCCGCAAGAGATCACTCGACGCTGCTACACCGCTTTGCTGGACAGCCACCCCCGACTCGCAACCGCTTAACGGTAGCGGTTTGAGACCATCCTCCCCTCACATAAAACAGGAAAGAAAACTGTAGAAAATACCGAGCTGTACATCATCGTGGTAGGGCTGACAAGTGAGCTGCGATGAACACCCCAGGTACCCGTGGGGTGCTGCGGGCGCTAGGAAGGGGAGTCGCCGCCAGCTCGAATATGCATCGTGAAGTTGCACCAGAGGTGGCAGCATCCCACGTGTGAAGGAAAGCTTTCGAACCAATCCGTAACTACGGCGAGGGGGTGTTTCCCAACAGAAAAGGAAAACACAACGACTAGGGGAGGGTTCAACCTCCTTAGAGTTACAACACGAGTCCCCCCCTCTGCCATGGGCAAACCAGACTTGACATCTGATACCCGCGACTACATGCTTGCTAGGGTTCGGCTAACGCTTCCGCGGGCTGGTGCAGACGGGAAGGCGCGTGCTGGCGTAGCCCGGCACGCCAGACGTCTGGAAACCGAACGGGCCACTGAGCTGCGAGCTTGTTTGCACGAGGCCGCCGAGACAGGTGAAGGCAGGTGAGTGTTCGACATCACCGCCAATCCGTTGGCCAAGGGGTGGGGGGCGCCGGAGTGCGGAAAAGAGAAGCGGTGATGGACACGGCACCAGCGGCCGCAGTCTCTACATTCGGACCATTTCCCTTGTACAATCGAAGCACACCGGCAAGAGCAGACGGGCTATTTTGGGGCATCCGAAGCGTATGTACTCGCAGTTGGACTCGCGCCAGTGGAGCGCCTTGAGCGGATAGAAGGAAATATGCGAGGGATAGATCGAGAGGATAACAGCAAAGACGGCGTAATTGAATGACGATCAGAAAAGTGAAATGCTCTTGGCACCAATACCAGCGCATCATGCCCACAGCCTCCTTTACCCGCCCACCCAGGTTGAAGATGGCGGTCGGAGGTCTTTTCGTATGGAATTGGGGTCATGCCGTTCGGACAGTTCCCCCGGTTTCCACCCCTGAGCGAACAGGGACTCGGCAGAGCCAAGCATCTCACATAGCTGCGGCGCACCTGCCAATCGCAGGAGGGACGCAGTGAAATTACCGCTTGCGGCCATGGGACGTTCGGAGAGACGGTGAGGGGAACCCGCCCTGCCATTGCGGTGGAATCAGAGCTGCAAGCCTGCAAAGCCAAGCCCAAGCCAAGCCAGCCTGAGGGCTGTGGGAGGAGAGCCAGAGGTCCGCAATTAAGAGGCCGCCAGCTGCAGCTATCCCATGCTCATTGCTCGTCCTGCAGACTTGTGCGGATACCCCAACCCGAACCTCACATGGTGTAGGGCGGCCAGCATCAACAGGCGGCGCAGTGGATAGGGTGTGGAGGAAGAAGCTCTGACCCCTCTTCTCCCCCGGAAGACTGTTGAACAGCTTGCAACCAGTATAACTGGCTGTAACTACCTAGGAAGGGCAAAAAAGAGCACCCGACGCCCCTACGTGTGCCAATCGACAGGCCATCTGTGCTGGGCAGATAGCATCGGAAGCGTGATAGTGAATCAACCGGAGTGCTGGTCAATGACAAGTAACGGGGGGTTGCGCCAGGCTCTTGAGCGGCGGCACAGACAGAAACGGGCACGGCAGCATCGGGATAGGCGTGTCGAGTCGAGTTATGCCAGACAATGAGGGGTTGGGAGACATGGATGGGAAATGCCTCATAGCAGAATGCAATTACAAGAGTGGAGAGTGCGTCGTTGTGTTTCTGAGTCGGTGCAGGATCATGTCTGTAGTGTAATCACGACCTGTCTGCCTGGCTACAGCAAAAGGCGCTGTATAAGACCGCGAGGTGAGGGGTGAAAGTACCGCCTTAGCGAGATGAACGTGGTCCACAGGCGGGAAAATGATGTGTGCGTACCGGCAATCTGGTACGGGCGTCGGCAGGTTCGTCTCTGCTCGTGTCTGCCGCATGCCCGACTTCCGACAGAGGACGACAGCACTGCATGCAACAGGTGGAAGAGACGTATTAGCCCACAGAGGGCCCGGCTAGATTCATCAAGTAGGCTCTTGTGCTGAACGTTCCCAAAAGGAGTGCCTTCAGACCAAGTCCTCTTAGACCGAGGTATGGAGCTTCGCTGATGCGGTTGCCTAAGCCTCCTCCTCGTGGTATTAACCTGTAAGTGGCTAGACTGGAGGGCTCCATCTAGGTAGCACTTGGCGAGTGTGTTGAATCGCTGCCGCAAGGTGAGCACACCTGGAGGACAACAGAAGACGAGAACGATGGAGGGATTGCCCCGGGCAGGTTGCAGTGAGCGACCAGGATGGACCAGCTCACGGCGAGGATCGTTGCAAGCTGCCGAGGAATTGGTGGGTTGCGGAAGTCGCCGTAACAGCGTAAACTAACACTGAGACGAGAGCAGACGGCAATCAGCGCGTCGATAGGGGCGGCAGCGAAAGACAATGAGCTCATTGCTCTAGTCTCCAGATGACGGATGAGAAGGACGGGAATGGGTGCCAAGGAACGTTACACGAGTGCCTGGGGGCTCCATGGCTGAGTGGTCGCGCAGTCGAGACAGTCTCCGATTTGGCCCTAGTGTAATAAAGAGTCACACGACCTGGGATGAGGCGAGGACACAAGCGAAGAGGTGTTGGATGGGGGAATGAGAGAGAGAACAACGAGATGCAGTGAATGACACTGGGAACAGGCCAGCAGCGGGTGGATAAAACTGGACAGGACAATGCTGGTGTGCGACATCAGCGCGTCAAATAAGCACAAGCCAGGTCGTCCAGCAAGTGAAGGTTGGAGGTGAGAGAGCGTGTGAAAGAGAGATAGACACAGGGACAGCGAGAGAGGGCGAGGAAGCGGCGAAAGGGAGCGGCCTTGGTGCGTGTGGTTCAATGCGGTCCTGATTCGGGGCCCCGTCTGGGCGACGACTGGAAGGATGTTGTGTTGCCATTGCCGTGGCCCGTAAAGAGACTGGATGTGCACAAGTGCTTCAGTGTTGTGTTGAAAACCGCACTGGAATAGGTGGAGAAAAAAGGGCGAGCGAAAACAAAAACAGCATCGGCAAGAAGAGGAGACACGGACATGCTCTCATGACAGGGCCTGCCGATGAAGAATGGAGAACAAGGCTTGACCTGTGATTCGGTACGTGGTGCCGGCTTGGTATCTCGTGAGCCATCCAGACTTCGGCCTGCATGTATTCGGTCGGCTGCTGTACACGTCATGAGCTTGCGAAAACACTGTGCGGGGTAGGCATGCGCCTGCAGCGATCTGACAGTACGGCGCTTACGGCGATACTGGGCGGCTACGGGAAAGAGGACCCAATACCAGCTTGGGAAAACACGTACCAGAGTACCTGCCTCGACTTCTGCTCCCATTCCTCAGTCCCTTTACTTTCGAGTTCTTCCCCCCGCTACAAATTTTGACCTCACACAAACGGGAGGGGAAAAAAGCCACCCCTTCCAAATGTACCGAGATGAGCCGGTTGCTGAGAGGCGGGAGGGACAAGAAGAAGAGGGATTTAAAGGAAGAAAATCTCGAATCGACCAAAGCGACAACCGGGGGGCAGCCCCGACATCAAGAGTCGGTCTGTCTGGTCTGCCAATCGTTTCCTGAGCAGCGAGAGCAGCAAACGAAACGCACCCGGAACGCCATCGTCTCTTCTCTCGGTCTCAAAACACACACACACACACACACACACACACACACACACACACACATCCCCTCTGGACTCTCCTCTTGCATCAGGCTTCGCCCTCCCACACTCTGTCCCACGCTATGAGGTCGTCCAAGACATTTCCAAGACTTACACACAGTTCACAGGGCGGCCCTTGTCCACCTTGTGCAGACCCCGTCTTGGCTTTTCTCAAACCCTGGGCGGGCGAACCCCTTCAAGTGTGCTCTTCTGCCGTAAGAGTATCCACACGCCGTCACCAGGAAATGGCCCCTCCACCAGTAATACCTCCCACTCTCATCGCTTGTTGGATCCCGCGTGGTCGCATCTGGAATCTCACTTTTTGTCTTTCTTGCGCGCCTCGATGCAGCCAGCCGGCCCATGTCATTCGTACCCACTGACGTTCGCAAGACCACCCTTTGCCCTTCTTCTCACTGAGCTTCGTGGTGTAGATGTCTCTTGGCGCGGGCTCCCCAATTTTGAACGCTATCTGCCTTGCTTGCGTACCGCTGCTGCACGGCACCGCATACCTGTGATCACCCGGTTCCTTGCTCTCTCTGCCTCTGCCTTCTCTCCCTGTCTGGGCAATTATCATCCCTCCATGTCATCGATCAAACAACCCGCACGGCAAAAACCCGGGAAGCTTGACTGGTCGTTGACACATGCGCCGCCCGCAACCCCTGAACAATGTGGTCATCGAAGTCGCAAATGCCGCCCCAGTCTGTTGCTCTCTTCAACGAGGAAATGATAGACCCGTTGACTGGCATGCTTGTCAACCCCCCAAGATGGGTCGACACATAAATGGACCTAGCTAGAGGAATGGCGGCTTCGACGCAATGACACGACAGCTACCCCCCATCGCCACATGCCGACTTCATCCGGCGCAGGTTGAGCTGGCGGCGGATTCTCGCGCTCTGTTTTTGTCAAAGTGTATTACTCACTCCACTCCATTCTTTTTGGATGCGCGCCTTTTTTTTTTTTTTTTGTACCACATTACAGGCCGCGGGTTTCGTCTACAGGCGGTCACGGGGCCATGAGGGAGCGCCAGCAGGCATGGGCGTGGAGAAAGAGCGGACTTCTCAACTGAGTTTAGCCAAGAAGCAACAGACGACCGCAGTGACGGTGGCTGGGTGTCGTATGTAAAAGAGTGACTGAACGGCAATGTATTGATTACATAGCAGGCCAATCTCTAGAGTAATGAAGTAGTAAATGCTAGGTAAGAGGGACGTCTTGGTTGGGCAATTCCAGGGAGCGTCGCCCTGGCCGGCGTGTACATGGCCTGCCCCCAGATCAGAAGGAAGAAAAGGCGCAAATCGGTCTCCATCAAAGAGTTTCCGGCTGCCGAGTTGTCCAGTCGCTTCATCGTCGTCGTCGCCGTCGTCGCCCACCCCCGTCCCGTTGGCTGCTGCCGCAAAGTCTATAGTACAAACTAGTCGGCTTGCGGCACCCAAGAAAAACCGAGACGGCTATCCTGGCTCCTGAGGGACCCTCAGGGCTGCGCGTCTTGCATGTCATATACCCGTTCCTGCCATTTCCACCCGTCATCTGCGGAGGCGGCGTCGTTCCTGAGAGGCTGAAAGTTTCAAATCATTACCTCAGATAGACGGACGTACCGAGCCACCGGCGGTGTTGACGATGTATTTCGGTTTTTTCTTCGTTACTTTTTTTTTGGGCACTCTCTGGTACCCTAACCGACACAGCAGTGTAATCAACCTAACCTTATCTTGGGTGGTTTTCACATCGTCGACCCACTCCTGGCAGGGTCACTCGATGCAGCTACGTTATTGTTACCGCATCTGGTTCTTGCCTGCCCTGCTTCCCGCTGCGTATCCGCGCCGCGCATGGAGAGCGTGGGTGGTGGCTGTGTGCGGGTATTTGGTTTTTCTTACCGCTCAGCATTTGGTATTACCTGACAGACACTGAGTGCTGTTGTACCCTTTCCTGCTCAGGACCATTTGGGATGTCACTGACCCGTTCCCCCCCTCCGCCGTTACTTCCCTCGGTACAGAGTACCTACTTTGTTTTTGCCCCCATTCCCTCATATCAATTACCTCGCCTAGCCTCCCCGTCTCCTCTCCGTACCCCTGGATATGTCCTCTCCGTTCCTCCTCCAGTGTGCTGTCGTTTGAGGTTACGAAAGGAAAACCAAATACGCCACTAGCGAGCAACCAAGACGCAGGACCACACAGAAGGAGAAAGGAAGAAGAAGCACAGGGAAAAAAAAGGAGAAAAAAAAAGAGGGCTCCCCAGCAGACACCATGCCAAAGTTGATATTATCAAGATCTGTCCGAGGCTAGTCCAAATTGTGATGGTGTCTGTTCAACATTGGGAATCCCTTTCCGCAGCCAACGCTTACAAGCGCATCTCCCAATGCCGACGTCCAACGACTGACCCACGCCTCTCCAATTAGTCACTTTCCACTACCAGTGGCCACACACCTTCTGGATGGCCTGTCTTTTGTCTTTTGCCTTGTACACAGGCCCAGTTCCAGCGGCCCTGTTTCAACCGTTCCTTCGGACATTCGCACCCTCCACCGTCTGTCCTGGGTCTAGATACCACCACAGATTTGGGTTTCAGGAGAGGACCGGAGCACCAGGTGTGGGGATTTGGCCGTCTTCCACACTAAACGACGGTAAGCTAGAAAGCGGTCATACCTGCTACAGCATGCTTTTCTGTCAGCCAACAGCAAGGCAAGCCATAAAGAAAGAAAAAAGCACACTCACACGCGCCCCCGTCATTCACTTGGTTCGCCTTCGCGGATCAGTGTTGCTGACAGATCAGACTTTTGGCGGTGACCAAGCCTTTTCAGCTCTCCTCCCTGGAACACCTTAATGCTCCTCCCCAACCCTCCAAGGATTAAGAAGTACTTGCTTATTCACTGTCTGGTTCCCCCGGAGCTCTCGCCCAGCCTTGTCACCTCAGTTCCGCCCGCCGCCGCCTGTTGTTTATTTATTTTACTACTCTCTCCGATTTTACTTTCGTCTCCCCTAGTCCAGATCCAAGCCAAGCAAAGCAGAGCGCAGGAAAGCAAAGGAAGCGACAGTACCGGCACTACACACCACTTTGGCGATTCAGGGCCAGCCAAACTCAGGTGCTTGGCCAGTCCTCGTCAACACCCTCGTCGGCTGCGAGCCATCAGTCGCAGGGCCAGTACAACAACTGGTACTGGTACTGGTACTAGTACCCTTTTGGTGGAAGTATAGGTCCAGGTCCAGGTCCAGGTCCAGTCTTTCATCTGCTCTCGTCGCCTTGTGCATAGTGCAGACAGACTGCAGCCAGCGCGCCGCACTCACGACCGACTGCACTGCACTCTCAACTATACCGAGCTGCAGGGCAATCCAATCTCTGCTTCATCACGCCCCACCTCGACCCTACTCTACCTTGAAAGGCGCTACACATCCTACGCTACTTAGGTATTCTACGTACCTACCTATTTACCTACCTAGGTACTTACTTACACCCAAAGGGCCACCTGCCATCGAGACCTCCACGTCCTGCCTGCGCTGGCTGGGTTGGGGGGTTTTTTTTTCTCTTTCCATTTTCCATTTTTTTTAGACGCCCTTCCTCATCTTTACCAATACATCCAGCATCCTCTTTCTCCCTCGTCTGTTGCGCTTTTTGTCACCTCTGACAATTTTTATTATTATCTTCCCGTTGCCCACCTCGCGCGCGCGCCCTGTCTTCCAACAGACCGCTGAACGCTACCCACCCACCGCTCCTGCCACGGCTGTACTGCTCTCGGCTCTCCCACTCTTCTATCTCTCACCTACATAACACGTTAATCCCTACCCCCATCCCATCTTCTTCGTCTCGCTGCCTTTGCCCTCCAACCTCATCCCTCCAAGGCTATCACTGTTGCAGTGCCCCCTACCAACGTTCACCACGGGACAAAATTAGAAGAAGAGGAAAAAGGGGGTTGAAACAGGTCTGCCATTTTGTCCGCCCTGCGAGTCACGACTACCTGGGCCCGAGCCCTTTCCACTGCGCCGAGGCGTTCTTAACGCCACAGCGTGCCCTCTTCCCTTGTCAGACCTGACTTTCGAGACTCGACGGTACTCCCGAATTCGACTCGAGTCGCCAAACTCTCTCACTCCCTCTCTCTGCCACCCCCGCCGCCCGCATAACCCGCCGTTGCTGCTCTCTGCAGCGCTCGCAGTGCTCGACCTTCCCCCTTCCTTCTCTTTTTACCTACTCACCTGGCTGCACTTTTCCCCATCCCTACTGCGGCTGACACCATCTGCCCGTCGCCGACAGCCGGAAAAAAAAGCGGCCAGAAACGGAAAGTGAGAGCCAACCACAGGGGAAATAGGAGAGGCCAAAGGTAGTCGATCGGTCGCATTATATACCGCCCTCTGTCCTCCCTTTTCTGCCACCTCCGGAACCTCACCTACCATCAACAACAACGAAAAAAACCTGCAGCAGCGCCCGCGCTTATGCCTTCAGCTTCCGCCGCTATGGCGAGCCCAATAACCACCTCTGCCGCCAGTTCCAAACCTTCCTCTGTCAAGTCAGACGGCAAAAAATCGCCGCGCTTGACCCCGCAAAATGGCCAGTCCCCCGCCAACGGCAATGCGTTCCATGAGGCCCTGGCGAAACCTGCCGACAAACCCTCAATGAAGGACAAGCTCACACGCATGTTCTCCACGAAAGACGTCACCAGAAACGCTATCGAGGTCCCCCAGCGTCCCCGTGGTTCCAGCTTTAATGGCACCGACAAGCCCCAACCCCCGAGCAGAAAGCCCTCTGCAACCACCGCAGAGAAGGTCTCCGAAAAATCCGCCGCCAAAACCGCGAAACCGCCTGCAAAGGATCTCCATCGATTCATGGTGAACCAGGAGCTGCAAGGTGGCCACGAGCACCACCTCAAGTCAAGTCGCCGCCAGGAGAAGCTTTCCGACATGTGGCGCACCCTCATCGGCAAGAAGCAGGAGCATGCCGACAACGACCTGTCCCTCGTTTCTAACTGGGTCGACACTCTCAAGGCCGAGAAGGAGGATATGGCAGGAGATAAGAGGAACGGACCCAACGCGACCTCGTCGCTCGTCGAGAAGTACGGCAAATGCCAGGAGGTAGTAGGCCGTGGCGCCTTTGGAATCGTCAGAATATCCCACAAGAAGATCGAAAACGGAACAGAAAAGCTGTTCGCCGTCAAGGAGTTCCGTCGCCGTCCGGAGGAGACGGAGAAGAAGTACAGCAAGCGCCTGACGGCCGAGTTCTGCATTTCGTCGTCGCTCCGTCATCCCAACGTCATCCACACCCTTGACCTTCTTAAGGACGCCAAGGGCGACTACTGCGAAGTCATGGAGTTCTGCGCAGGCGGTGACTTGTACACCCTCGTGCTCTCTGCCGGTAAGCTCGAGGTTCAGGAGGCCGACTGCTACTTCAAGCAGATGATGCGGGGTGTCGAGTATCTCCACGAAATGGGAGTTGCTCACCGCGACCTGAAACCCGAGAATCTGCTGCTCACTACCCGTGGCGGCCTGAAGATTACAGACTTTGGCAACGGGGAGTGCTTCCGGATGGCTTGGGAGACGGACCCCCATATGGTGTCTGGTCTCTGCGGCTCTGCCCCCTACATTGCGCCAGAGGAGTATACCGACAAGGAATTCGATGCTCGCGCTGTCGATGTCTGGGCCTGCGGAGTCATCTACATGGCCATGCGCACCGGTCGCCACCTTTGGCGTGTTGCTCGCAAGGACGAAGATGAGTTCTACGCCAGATACCTCGAGGGTCGTCGTGATGAGGAGGGATATGGACCCATTGAGTCCTTGCACAGAGTAAGTTGCTGGACAGATCCCAAAACAAGTAAAAACACTAACGCTTTGCAGGCGCGCTGTAGAAACGTCATTTACTCTGTCCTGGATCCCAATCCCCTCCGACGCATCACAGCTTCCCAGGTTCTCAAGTCTGAATGGGGTCGCGAGATCAAGCTCTGCAAGGCAGGTGAAGAGGGTCTTTGATCATTTCACATCCCGTTTGGATGGACGACTTTTTCCTCATCTGCAGCAAGAGCTCAGCTTCCCTGCAAACAAAACACCCTCAATGGCGGAACAATGGATGGCTGGCATTTTGCCTGGCACATGGATAGATGGAATTGGTCTGCACAGACAGCGTGCGTCAACCGGTAGTCGTTTGACTCCTCTCCTTCAGCCTGCTTCGATTCACCCTTTACACTTGTTTTCCTGACGATTTTACGACACCCCCATGCGACCTCGTTATCGCGAGCATCGGCGTTTGGCGTTTTACCCCCCATTCTACTTACAACACACTACCTTCTGTTCAACGTACATACAACACCCCTGTTCTTGGAACGGGCATCATCGCAAAGCAATGCTACAGAGACGGAATCCACGTTTTTGGGGTTGACTTGGTCAGCAGTACCCAACCCCTAGGGAATGAAGCTATAATGAGCGACGGTTTGGAAATGGCATCCAACACATGGAAAGGCGGACTTGGGTGGGCGTTGTGGATGAAAGCCCGGTGGGATACGGTGCCTGGACCCGGAGGAATCTGTAAGGACAGATGCAGAGGCAAATGCAACCGTCCTGAGCTCGTCTTGAGAGCTCGTTTTGGGAAACACTTGATGGGAGGCTGCATGCATGTGCGGACTTGGGACTCCATCTCCACGCATTCGCTAGACGCAACTCTGGAATGATCGTGTGGCCTCCCCCATCTAGTCCACTCGCTTTGCGCCTATAGTGAGTGGCTGTATTCTGAGCGAAAGACCTAAAGAAGGAATTTAATGAATAAGCAAAGAGGAGCGGCATCCTGGGTGATCATTCTGTGACTGCTCCGTGTGTGTGCTCATCCACTCTTTGCCATTGATTTTGCTTAGGTCTTGTGGTTTTCGCAGTTGTGCCGCCTTGCCTTGCTTTGCCCTTGCGTTCAATCCGTAATGGACAGACGGTCTGTGACAGGCAGGCAGACAGCAGCAAAACTTGCCGGAATTTCGGCAACGAGGCTCCACGGGCGGGCACCTCAGAAAGCCGGGCGCAGCACATAGAGTTGTCCAGCCACTGGCTGAGTGGCTACGTTCTGAACTTTCGGGCATGCACGCCTTGGCAGATGACTCTCTGCCTGATGATTGTTGTCAGAGCGAAGGTGACGAGAGAACATGGTTGGGGGTGGTGCGGGCGGGAGGGCCAGAAACTCCAAATCCGGAGCAGACGGAAGTCTGAGGTAGATCTCAGAGCTGTAGAGGCCATGACGTTTTGTTTTGGATTCCCTTTGATTTCTTTATTTTCCCTCTGGTTTTGGCTTTTTGGGCTGGGAGGGGGCTCTTTCCTGACGCGTGTGTACTCCGTTGCCCAGAACGTGGAGTAGGGGGAACCACCGGGGGCGGAGTCCGATGCTCGTGCCTTCTGCCCCTCCGCCTCCTCCAACATTCGGGGGTGTACCCCGCCCACCTCCGTACGGCGGCCCCGACATCTGGCTCAGAGTATTCCAGTGAAATGGGCAAGGAGCTTGGCGGAAGAGAGGGCTACCGCTCTCGAATGTAGGGACCCGCTAGCAATGGCATGGGTGATGTCCATCGTCGATCGGTTGGCTTGTCGACCAAAGTGGTGTAGAGGAGGGGGAGGCAGGCAGTGAGCTGTCAAAGACGCTTTGTGCTGGTTTGGCTTCTCCCTTGGCCTGACTAAGATGGCATTGGGAACTGATCAGCTTCGACGGACGGCCTGAGCATGGGACACAGGGCACGCACAACGATCAGAGAGGACTGGAATCATGATTAAGTCGAGAGGAGCGTGGGAGGAAGGTGCACAAACCGACTGAGCCGGCATGCACACTCATACTACCACCACCACCACCACCACCATCGTTAACACCATCGTGCATCGCAGCACACCAAGTACACCGCCTCTTTCGACGCGCCAGCTCATCAAGCACCACTTCCAGACCACCACCAGTTCCCGTGGCTCCAAAAAAGGCTCGCCCAGGCCAGCTCGCCTGATACATCACCTCGTGGCCTCTGGACCATGCGAGATCCGGCAGCTTGGTAAAGGGTCGGGGGATGGAGGGGGCGCAGTCGGTTCAAATCACCGGCGTCATCGACCCTCTAGTCTCCGCACTTTGGGACCCCGCCTTAACGCGACCTAGGTCTTCTAGCTCCGGCGGATAAGTAAGAAGACCTACTACGGAAGAAAGAGGCTAAGTAGTAGACGACGCCAAACGTTGTTGCTTACTCCCCTACCCTATCCATCCCATCAAATCAATCACACTCAATATCGCCCCCCCCCATGCCCGAGTCTCAGGCTAAAAAATGAAATAAAAAAGACGATAAAGAAAGCCCGAGAACGCTACCGAACCCCCCCCCCCCCCCCCCCCCACTGCCGGATCCGGCCCCCTCTCTTCCAGACAGCCGGGAGCGGGGCCGGGACGATATCCCCTAAGCACGCATCCGGCACAAGGGCCCTTGTCATGCATCTCCTCCAATATTTGTGGGGGGGATACCGGCGGGGCCACGCTTCTAACGCCTCGATCCAAACCCGATCGCATCCCCGCGGGTCGCATGGTCCGCAGGGGTGAAAAGAGGGACCCTCACGAAGCAGCCGGGTGCTGCGGGGCCGATGACCGAGGGTCCAGAGGAAACCGCCAGCCGGACCCGCCTAATCAAGCCGGCGCCGGAGCGCTTGGCCGAGGGAGCCGCAAGCTGCAAGCTTCTGGCGACCTCCGCGGTGGTCGCCTATCGTGGCCCCCAATACGAGGTCTCCTGCCCGTCACTAGGCCGCGGAACTCCTTGACCCTTGGTCTTCCCGGCGGCGTTGCCTTTGCCCCTTCCCCATGCCAGGCTGGCCCTACCTATAGTATCTTCCATCATAGTTCCTAACGTGACTGTGCAAGTGGGCTGCTGCTGATGGCCCAACAGACCCCCGTGCCTCTGTGATGCTGCACTGCTCGCTGCAATGGACCTTTGATCGCCAGACCTTGGGCGCGTCGTTGTGACGTCAGCCCTGCAGTCCAAGGATCCTTATGGACTGACGTTAACTTGAAGCAAACGCTGGGTTAACTCCCTGGGCCGGGCCCATCATTTCCTCTGGCGGCGGCTAGATTCGTAGGTAGGATTCCGGCTGTTGAAAGGTCTTGTTGGCTGTACTGTTCTAATACTTATCCCCGCATACCACGAGGGGACCACAAGCCAATCGTCCTTAGATGGAAAGCCCAAAGGCCTCTTTGTATATGCGTGCCATGTCTTCAGTATCCGCTGCTCCGATTTACATGATCCCAAGCGACAAAGTAGCGCACAGGTTGGCAGACCCTCCCCCAAGCATAAAAACACAAGTGAGATATGCGCGACCGAGGGGGGTGGCCCTCGGCCGCTTTCCAGACGACCTCAAGATAATACATACAGAGATCTACAACTTCTCTGCTCGTGACTATCGTGCCAACCCATCATTTTCCCCATTAACACCGAGAGAACAAGAATGACATAGTAAATAAACGCCCATGGCGCACATCTTCCCGCCCATCAGTGCGAGAATGAAATTGCTGCCGTCGCCAAGACACAAATGAGTCCCCAATAGAATAGAAACAGCCCCAAGCCGGTAGCGCCAACCACCTCGTGCCCATCAGTCGCATGTAAGCGAAAATCATCGTCCATTAGTTCACTCGAGTGAGAAAACCGATAACCGTGATGATCGGCTCCGTTCATTGACGAGACGTGTCGCGGTACGCAACCATGTCCATCGGCACTTACAGACATTAATCCCAGTCCCAAGTTCCTCCTGCTGATGTTTTCTTCCGAACCTGGTTTGGGGCGAGCAGCAGAAAGTAGCATTGGACGTGTAACAAACTGCTCCGAACCCATGCAACGTCGTCAAGATCAGACCGATAAGTGCGGGGCCGGGTTCCGGTTCCGCTGGTATTTGAAACGGAGCAAGGACACACGAAGTGTCTTGCTCAAGTGGAAGAAGATTCAAAGTCATAGGAAAGCAGCACCTCTAGGAGTGAAACAGATCCCAAGCCCTCTCGCAGAGCTTGATGAACTCCTCGCGTTTTGCTCTCTGGCTCTCGGGGCTATCCCGGCCAGCACCGAACGGACCTCTCCTTTGTGGGGCCGGGCCGTGACCCAAGGGTGGGCTGCCATCCTCATACTCGGCACGGGTGCGGCGCCGGCTGGCGCTTCGACTGGGATCGACCAGCCTACTTCCCGGGGCGGGAGAGGGCGGCGTAGGAGGCTGGTGAGCGTTTCCGTAGTGCACAATCTTAGGGAGCAGCTCGGGGCGACCTCCTGCAATCTCTTGCTGAGCCTCCTCGGCAGACTTGTACTCCCGCGCACGCCCAGAAGTCGGGGGGCCGTGTTGCATCTGGGGGGGTTGGCCGGGCGATGCCATAGGGGGCCGCGAGCTGCTTTGAGGGTAAAGCGAGTTGGGGGCGTTCTCGGGATGACCGGAGACCTGGCCGAAGACGTCACTGATGGGGGGCAGGCGGTTGTTGGTCTGGTTGGCGGGAACGTGGTGAATGTGGGAGGTGTTGGACAGAGTATTCGGTTGGTTCGCGATGTGACGGGTCAGAGGTGCGGGGTGTTGACGACCTGTGAAGGAGTGCCCCAAAGGAGCAGACTGGATGACGCGCTCGTTGGCGAAGGACTCGGCCGAGGGCGGCAGAATAGAAAGCTGAGCTTTGTTTCTGCGAGACATTCCAGGGGTCTTGGCCGCAAATTGCGACACCGGGTCCTTGCCGGAGGTGTCTGGACCGTCACCCTTGGCTGACTGCTGCTGCATTCTCTGCTCGATGATCATGCGTTGCTGATCCCTTACGCTCATGCTGCGCTGGAGCTGCTCCTTCATGACAGGGTCTTGCGTGACAAATCCAGGCGAGAGACAGGCGAGGCCGACCTCCTGGATACCCAGATTCTCCCGGGCAGTCATAGGTCTAGCGGTTCCGGGAGTGTTGGAGCCTGGATGAGCGCCCTTGTTGGACAGATCCAGTTTGCGGGGCCTGTGTCGGGTGGTTGGCAGGTCTGGGGAGTTGGGCTCCTTCTTCACGATAATCTTGGGAGCGCCATTGGCGTGTCGCGCACTGAGACAGCACATTGAGTTAGCTAAGGGCCACAGGAGACGCATATTTATTCGGGAATGGAGCGACATACGTGCTAGGAGGAGATGGCTTGGGGATTTGCGCGGCGCCTCTGGGGCTGCCGCTGCCTGAGCGATGTGCCGTCGCATTGGGGGTTCCAGTTGGGGCGAGAGTTCTTTGCTGAGCGGGCGAAGAAGCTGCGTGCTGGGCAGAAGACGCCGGAGCGAGATCAGAAGAGAACGACGGTCTGTCGTGGGGGGCTGGAGAGGGAGCCATTGCAATCGCTGTGCTCATAATTGCTATGCCGTCCGATGTGGGTTTAAAGGATGAAGGGGGATTCCGTTCGAGGCGGGTTGCTGCTGCTGCTGCACCCGTGACCTTTTTGCCCGTTTTGAGATGCAAAAGGGTGCCTCGTTTTCGCTCTACGACTGTGGCGAACGACTGTGCGAGAGAGTGAGAAGGATGGGAAGAGTCTGTCGCAGATCAGGAGAGAATACGAGTTGACGATGTCGTCAAAAATCTGGGTGATTGAGATGGGCGGTTCTCCCTTGCTCGGTGCTCCAATTTTTAATGGGCCTCAGGTGGAGGATATGTCGCGGAATGGTGAGATGGGTAAGTCCTTCTGTCGAAGGGCTATCGCCAAGGCCGAGGACTCGACTTTTTATCGTTCGTAGGTTGGCTAGGCCTGGATTGGAAGTCTTTGTCCTTGGTGTTCCCTATTTATACGGGCAGTGGACGCTGCGATTGGCGCTTCAGGCTTGCGCTTTGAGCTCGGCGAAAATGGCCGAGAGCGGGCTGGTCGAGAGAAATTAGCCTTCGGGGCGTAGGTGCGCTGGGCGACGGTGGGCGGTAATGGCAATGCGGTCTGGCTGCTGCTGTTGACCGTGGAAAATCGGAGCGCAGACGAGTGGTTGGTCTGCTAGTATGGTTTGTGAAACAAACACGCCGAGTAATTGTAGAAGGAAATAGGAGGAGAAGAATAAGGTAAAATAAAACGAGCAGTCGGCCGAAGTTGCTGCTGCGTGGAGCGAGTCGGGGGCGCTGGAATGTGCAGCGTCGACTTGTGTGCCAGAATTAGTGGTGCCTGGGGCAGGCTGTCGGCATAAAATTGACTGATTGACAAAGACAATGGGGGAGAGGGTCGACAAGTCGGCTCGTGTGTCAGGTGGTGTCAAGATAAGGGGGCAGATCAGGCTGTTTCTATCCCTCGTGGTCGGTCTTTTTTTGGGGAGCGGAGGGAATGCGATCTCTCTCTCTTTCTCTCTTGCTTTCTCTCTTCCGAGTTTGGTAGGGGTATCTCCGTTATTAATTAGATGGCGCGAAACAGAAGAAGGCTGCGAGAAAGGCCGTCTTGAGTTCCGTGGGGTCGTCAGGTGGAATTGAACGAAAAGAGAAGATTGTAGTTGTGAAATGGGTTGGGTGAGAAGAGGGGAAAACGAAAGACCTCGTCTGCGACGTCAGGGTGAAAGGGTCAGGCGCGGAAGAGTTTGAGATGCGTGGGAAGAGGAGGGGTATGAGGGAAGAAGTAGAAGAAGGATGCGGTAGGGGAAGGGTGAAAAAGGTTGGAAGGGTAGCGAGCGCTGAACGAGACGAGGGTTGCAAAACAAAGTTGAAAGAGGACAGAGGGGAGGGGTGGTGTTTAAAGGCTCGGATCCTGAGTCTCAAGTCCTGTCCAGGTCAAGGAAGGGGACCCAGGGCAGGGGGTACGGAGTACGGGAGACGGGGTGTGGTGACAATCCAGTGACAAGTGTGTCTAGCGATGAGAAAAAGGCTGCGACACGAAGGACGGGACTGGATGGAGAAAGCTCAAGAACCGACCGGGGCCGACACACACACACTCACACAGTGGAGGGATGGATCTTGGAGATGGCGGAGGACGGTTCCTTGCGCTTGGAGGAGGGGGGATAAGTTTAGAGGGGCAATTGTATGGTTGTTTTATTTTCTTATGAAAGGGGGACACGAGGTGACACAATCATGGCCCAGCTGACAGACACACTGGGCCATTTTATTTTCACCTATTTTATTCTCTCATCGACGTTATTGCTCCGTGAACCCGATTCCTAGGTATTTCACAGTGTCTGCAGGTCGTAGACTTGAAGAGCGACAACCACTTGCCACAAGGGGCTCCGGAAATGCATGCTGCACAGAATGGGGAGAGAGATAAAGAGAGAAAGAGAGAGGGAGAAAGAGAGATGCGATTGACTGACTGGCTGCTGGATGTAACGAAGGGGAGGAGGGGTGCTTGTTCCGTGGGAGGAAGAAGAAGAAAATCAAGAGGGGGAGGCGTGTATCTACGGGGATAATATCAAGTTGCTGCTGGGGTTGCAAGTACAGGTGCAGCAGCATCCATTCACCTGAACCTCTCTGAGTCTGTCATCATCACTGGTCAGGCCACACATGCCATATCCACTGGTGCTCTTGCGCCGTCCAAGCATGCACGCGCATGTTGGTGACGGTGGTGCAGTCTAGACTTCTAGTGTAAACCAATACTCGAACTCCATTTCGGTCAGTGGATAGATTATTCGAGCACAGGGTCGATTGGATGGGAGACGATGACGGCTGTGGCCTCTCCTTCATTTTGTTTCTCTCTCATCCCACGTTCACTTCGACCCTCATCGTCAAGCCCACCTTCAACTGGCGAAGCGCTTCCAAGCGTCAGGCACAACGACAACGACAGCAGCAACCGCAACAGCTACTTCGGCTGTTGGTTGGTTTGCAGCCGTGTGGCAATAGTGGAGAGTGTACCTCAACTCAACTCAAACCAGGACAGATCAAGACAGGAGCTTCCAGGGGTGCTAAAACCAACGTGGAGTGGGCAAAGTTAGGGGTGTTTTGTCAATCATGCCTTGGACGGTTCGTGGGAGACAAAGTGATGAGCTGAGATGAGATGAGGTGTGTGGAGGAGCATGCCGAGCAGCCAGCCTGAAGGCCATTCATCATCTACGAATACATCTATGATTATTTGGGGGGGGGGGGGGGGGGGGGTAAAACAAAACCATCACCAATCCTAATCCCAGCTAATGCTCAAAGTCGTCGACCTGTCGAAGACATCAAAATCTGGCATTTCGCATCCACCGGGTCCTGAGGGATGGATGTGTGGACGGGGACGCCTAAGCTCCGTATTCATAGACTGTTTTACATTAATGCTCACACCCCTAGGTGGGGTTCTCTTTTTCTCTCTCTCACATTCTCGCTCATTCCCAGTCCCATCCTACCCTCTCGTCGGATCGTCGGTCCCCTGTCTCTGACTCCCACACAGCCCATACTTCCTATTCGGGAAGGGAGACGACGGGATGACAGGACTGAAGCTATGGCTGATCAACCACCCCCCCCCCCCCCCCCCCCCCCACCCCTCAGAGTCCACTGGGAACGGATACCCCCGAACAACTCCTAATAACACACTCGAGTTAAACACCTCCTGTTGACCATCGTGAGCCATGGGATTACAGAGGCAGGTGCGCTTCCCCGGCCTCCATGCACGAGGGGAGGCCGTGGACCACCTGGTGGCATCGCCACGACAGGGTCCAAGGACGGATACACGGTGATTTACTGAAGCTGGCAGCTGGACGTGGAAGCTGCTACGGAATCTGTTAACCATGCCAGGCCATTGGGAAGCTAAGGCAAGGTACCTTTGCCGGCGTGCCTGAGATACCTTGCCGTGTTGGCTTTGCTTTGGATCAGGGCTGCGTTAGGATACTAGCACATCTTACCCCAAATCCCGCCCCCGCTCCCCTTGGTGTCCCAACTACCTTACAAGTTGCAGCAGAAAGAGCAGACTATTGTTTCTGATTGGGTTCGATACCGGCGAATGCTGCAACACTCAAGCCACCGCTGGCCCACTTGCTCGCGCCCGTCACCCTCCTTTTCTCTCTTTTGAAGAGTCGAATCTCCTCAACCAGATTGCCAGGGTGGCCACAGATCGGCGGGCATAGATTGGCCTCATGGGTCGGCCTTCGACCTTGGACGACACCGGACGACAATTCTCCTTACGCGAGACAAGATATCCCCGATCTGCCAGGCACCCGAGGAGCCTAGCCTTCGCATTTGGTTGCTTGGCTATGGTTTTGGGCCAACCTAACCAGCCGAGTCTGAGGAATGGAACGTGTAATCCCTATGTAGATAGGCAGGTAGGTAGTTGGAACATACTCTCTCCTCTTGTTCCCAACCCAGCGTTACCTCCATCATCCATGTGCCGCGATTGTTACACTCTATCACAGACAATACTCACGGACAAGCCAGCCGGCGCTGAGCGCATTGCTTCTTCATAGTTGGTTGGTTGCCGATGGCGAAATCGAGTACGGCAAGGCACACCACACCCATACCCACACGACAGATTAAGGTACGGAAATTGTCGAGGAAGACCGGACGGAAACACAATTTCTCGGGTGCTTACTGCTTGCAGTATCGCTGGCGTCTCTGGTTCGGTTGACTTTGCCGCAGGTTACAGATACAGAGAAGACTCCTCCCGGTCGACGAATACCTTCGCAGCCTTAGCTCGATGACTTTTCTTCATTGCATCAGATCCGCCGCTTGGCTGCGCTTCGCTGTTCCATCCGACGCAGACCCAGCCTGACATGTTTGCCCGAAACCAGCTCCATCGCCACCCAACGGCTTGTGTCGTGTATACTGAACTAAAGACGGTCTACAAAAACCCTTACCATGGGGAGACTATTTTCGAACATGCGTACCATCAATGTGTCCGCAGTTGCGGTTTCTGCCTTTGAGGCAATTCAATCCGCTGCTCAGCTTCTGCTTACCTTGCGAGAACCCCTAACGCTCCCACAACGGGGTTTGCCCTGCTAGTGGAGCAGCCGGAACCGGGACTCGGTTGTTTCAACCGCCGCAGCATGCAGCACATAGAAACGCTCATCGCTTTCACCGCCGTCTCATCCTGTGCAAGAAAGTGTGCGGATGGTACACTTACAACCACGTCTACGTCTTACGTGCTAAGCTCCGATGGGCCAGACGACGGAGGGGCCCCGCGAGGCGCCTATCGTCACTATACTGTCGTCATGTCGCCGTCGCCGAGTGTATTGCAAAACACTGTGAAGGAGGGGGCGGGGGCTGGTGGTATCGATAGCTTTCAACCTGTCACCGGACCCTGAAAAGCACCGCCAGACGGCCAGCCCGGATGGCTCGTGCTTACGCCAATGCGTCTACATCGTACACTTACCGGGAACGCCTGCGCCTGCGCCTGCACCTGGTACCCGTGCCTGAGCTTTCCCGCACCTAGGTACTAATGGGTACACCCCAACTACAAGTAGAGCCATGGTGGTAATATTGGTGCTGTTCGTGCCGCGCCGCCGACCGTCTGCGGGTCATTGGGCAAGCCGAACGCTTGCGCAGGGCTTCGACACGTTAAACTCTCTCCTGTCCGGCAGATGTTAGACAATGCGGCCCCCAGAGGAACCCCGAGATTGGGGGATGACGGTGGTGGTGTGGCGAGCAGTTGGAATGGGAAAGGGAAACTGCTGACAGCCCCCAGAGAACGAGTGACCTACGTGCAGCATCTGCATTCAGAACCACCTCAAATGCAGAAGCCTGTGTGGATTGTGACGACCAAATCTCTGAGCTCATCGTCGGAAACACGAGCCGAACGAGCTCACCGGAGTTCTCAAGTACAATCGAAGGAGGGGACGGACATTCGATCCTCGATTGACGATTGACGAAGAGCCCTGTCCCTCCATGTTTCCTAGAGTCCTTCGAGTGGTGGGTTCCAAAGTCCAAACGATGCAATGAAGTCATTGCCAATCCAACAGAGAGAGCCTGAAATTTCCCATGATAGGCTCGGGATATTTTGACAGAAATTCGGACGAGACTCTCACCGGTGAAATATAGTGCTTCCCCACCTTTGCTCGTCCACTATCAAACCCCTCGCCCGCCCCCCCCCCCCCCCCCCTTGATCACATTCATCTGACGGACCCAGCAACTCCACATGGATGAATCTGCACAAGGTCGGTTACCCAATCGACCATCAATGGCTCAAACAGGACGGCGGGCACCATGGCTCGCCTTTCCTGTTGGTGTCGCGCGGCGGCACGCCAGTCACCGCCAGCAAGCTAGGAGCTAGAGGCGGCGTTCCCACTAACAATAAAGCAAAGCGAGTCCCTCGACTCTTATTGCTTGTCGTTGCCGCGCTGCTAATCGCAGTTGCTCAAGAGACACGAGGAGCGTCGAAAGCAGCTGGCTTCTTATTCAGATCATGTGTTCTGCTGTGGCATTCCTCTTTCGCCATGCCCGCATGGGATATCGACCACGACAGCCATCGACGATCAGTAGCCACTCGTAGGGCGACTGGTCATTGCTGAAACCCGCCCCTCCCATTTACAATATTGAACCTCGCCTGAGCCTCCTGAAGGCTGAGTTGGCGAGATTACCATCAGCATCTATATCCGTACAAAGTATAGAGTACTGCTGGCTTAACGGTCGGGCGCTCTCTCGCTCTCTCTTCTGTCTCCTCCACACGGCAGGGCTGGGCAGAGCTGGGGTCCGGAAGGGTGGACACCCATGCTAAACCGTTCCTGAAGATACCGGCAATATCAGACAACGGTTAAGCCGCAAACCCACTTGTATCACCAGCCTCTTTTCAGTCGCTCGATGAAGAGGCTGAGTTGTGATGTGGCACACGCGCGCAGGCACCATCAGCATGAAGTTGATTAGTCGAGTCTGAGAGTTGCAGCCTTCTCCATGCCGCCATCGTCGGTCACCGCTGCCGGTGCCAGTTCCTGCGCATGCTGTCGACCATCAAATTTCCCTCCTTCCCATGCATCCATGCTAAATCGCAACTTGATGTATTCGTAGATGGGAAAGGCAGTATTGCCACGACGATCGACTCCTCCTGATCTATCGGTTTTCAGGTGTCATCACTCCGCCTGGACCGCTCTGTTCTGCACTTTGTCGAACCCATGCCCTCGCCCGCCCCCTGTCGCCTAAATCCCCACTAGAGTTCCAGGTTCGTCGTCGACGTTACATCCCCTAGAAATTTCCTTTTCATCTTCCTTCGGGACGACCAACCCCATCTCTAATTGGAGCAGCAAGTTTCCTTCACACCGGATACAGACGGACCTATCTCTCAGCTCGTTCCGTAGCCGCGTGTGATCGAGAAAAAATCTTGCCTTTTGATTTGTGCGTAGCCCTCGCAACTGTCCATACACCTACACCTCCCCCATGTCTCTCCCGCCTCCGTCCCATCTCTCGACGAAGACCCGGGTGCTCACAGACAATTTTGCCGTTAATTCTTGTTCATTATCCTGCAAATCCATTCGCCAACCCATGCGACTGGGTACAGTGCTTCCTGCCAATCCGAATAGGGATAGCGGTACGTATTGCTCTCATTGCCTTTACCTCACACAGTCACGATAGTATCCCCTGATTCCCCTCAGCCAAACCCCAACGACTGGGCTGCGGTTTGAGGACGAAGAAAGCGAGCCAATCATGTTTGAGAAGCCGGTTTGTCTTGAAACGAGACGGGCGGTTGGCGGCCAATCAAAACCTGTTTCTGATGTGACAGCGCCGGGCGATCACGAAACTGTGAAGTTCGGGTTGGCAGCCGCTTAGCAAGCCAACAATACAATCCGAACGCAGGTCGTCTGACCGGGAGGGGGTAAACCGGGGCGGCCTTTCTGGGCTTGGAGAAGGAGCGGCGGGTCGCTTTCTCTGCATCGCGCTTTGGCTACTCCAGCGTCCAGGATCGCGATTATGTTTTCTGCCGGTTAGCCTCTCCCCATCCCTTCTCTCTGGCATGAGTTTTGGGGTTTGCGGCGAACGATGCGCAATGTTGTGATACGTTCAAATCCGCGTCGATGTCTCCACCCTTTCGCGCGCTTTGGAGCAGATATCAAGAATTTCAACACCTCAGCAAATATCACATGGCTCGTCGTTCGGGGCGTTTCTTCAGGGTCTCGCCGAGACATTCACCCGGTACCTGGCTGTCGGTTCGGGAGACGCCCGTTGTGGACCCAGAGACAGATGGCCGAGTCTTCATTGATTTACAAGATTTACAAAGACTTTCATGATGCCGCTGTCGATGACTCCTGGGATCCCAAATACTACTTACCGCGCCTCTAGTCGGGCTCAATCCACCGCTGTCAAGTCACAATGGTTCTGCAACACGCCATAACAGCGGCTCGGGATAGATTATCGACAAATGGAAGGCGATGGATGCCTACGATCGGTGACCCGGGCTTGAGGGAATGAGTCAGTGCGTGATTGCTTTTCCTAGAACGTTTGGCGCATACTCAAGTCTGGTGGCTTGGGGGACATATCTCAGCCAGTCGTCCCTGTCTCGGTCGTTGCACTCGGCCAATTAGCTGCTATGTTGCTTGCTGCAGATGTCATTGAACTCTTTCGTCTTCGACTGCGTCTCGCCACGCACTTTTTTTTTCATTGATTATTCATTTTCCCCATTATGGAACTGTCTACCAAGCGGCCTGGCATCACAGGTTTGTAAGTCGCAGCGGGCGAGCGAGTGAACCGTCCGTGGTCAGCAGACTTGGCAAGCCGCAATTTTATCGGCAATGGCAGCGTGAAAAACCAGAACGTGATAACTGCTTTTTCTTCTTTTTTTTCTTCTTTATACCTTTTTTTCTTCTTCGTTTGGTATTTTCCACCTGTTGGAGGGACAAGACTTGCCCGAGATCATGCAACTGCCGAGCGATAGACTTTTTACCGTTGAATAAGAGGGTATGATTTTCTGCTGTTTCTTTGTCACTTGTGGCGCTTAGGTATGGCGGCGATAGAAACCATCCATGTTGGCGATGCGACACTTGACCAAGGAGGGCAATATTAGGTAACACAGCGCTCTATAGTGACCGGCTGGCGCCGGATGGAGCTCGAAAGAGAGAGCCGCGGCGCCAACTGTCAGCTTATCAAATCGACCCGCGGTACCGTTATCAAAAAAATTCGGGAAGCCGCTGCAAGTCGCAGTTTTCGGCTTGGGAGGTGAACTGAACGATACCCACGACCAGACCGGAAGACAAAATACAGACACGCTGCGCCAGGACTTCCATTCGGTCAAACAAACCAGGAGGCGTCGTTTTCAGAAAATTATATAAACATAAAAGCCACACCAAAAATACCGAAAATGCCCGGCAGAACGACCTCAGAAGACGTCCCCATGGACGAGGCGCCCACGTCTTACCAGCCCGAAGAGGAGGAGGCCGAGGTCCAGGATGAGTCGCCTGAGCAGGAGGAAGAGGAAGAGGAGGAGGAGTCCCAGCGCGTCAAGATCGTGAGTCTTTCTACCCCCGCCTTTAATTCTGGTAATCGTCGTGTGTAAGGTGAAGTGAGAGCTGACCCGCCCAACAGCTGCCCGGCTCAACAGACACTGCCGCCTCGTTCGAGTTCATTGACGAGGGCCACACGCTCGGGAATGCGTTGAGATTCATCATCATGAAGAAGTAGGACATCTCACTTCCGGCACGGTTTAAAGCTACAACTACACCGTCGCTAACACTGCGCTCAGCCCCGATGTCGAGTTCTGCGCCTATGCCATTCCCCACCCCTCAGAGGCCAAAATGAACATCAGAATCCAGACCTATGGTGAGCACCCCCTCCCCCGGGGGCCATTCGCGGCATCTCTTGAAAACAAGCTGACCGCTTCGTCACAGACGGTACCGCCGTCGCGGCTCTGCAAAAGGGCCTCAAGGACTTGCAAGCCCTCAGCGACACCGTCGCCGAGGAGTTCATTCGCGCCAAGGATGAGTTTGGCCGTTCGTAGTAACCTGACGAGGCTTTCCTCACATGCCAAAACAGACTGGGCGTTTAGGGATCATCAGTTGCATAGAGAAAAGAGAGAGAGACAACCCAATTGGAGTTTTCGCGTTGTTTTGCGGGAAATGGTTTTTTTTTTCGTTGTTGAAATTGTTGTATAGTTTATGTACACGAGCTCTGATTCCATCCAGCGCTCTTAGTTGCGGCCCTAGACAAGGTTTGGTCAGCATGCGCGTCAAGAACCCAGACAGGCCGACGCCTCTTCTTCCGTTTGCGAGTCCTCTCTCGGGGGTGTGCACCGAGCCCCTCGTAGCCGTTATCCCGCCGTCGCGACTTACCTCCAAGAATCCGGTCATGAAGCTGTTGGGCAACCGCTTGTCGCCTCTAAAGTTCTCCTCCTTAAAGTAGGACATAATGTGCGTGGTCTGCTTCCAAAAGTTCATCGTCTCCTAAAATTGGGTGCCAGGTGTCAGCTTTCGCACGTTCTCCATTTCATCCGTATGTCTCATCGTATTGAAGGCTCGTCCTCTCTCTTCCTCTGTACCCCCATACAACCTTCAATAAGCAGGTCGGTTCCATACCTGGTATTCGGCGTGGCTCTTGAAGAGAAGGACGTCCACCACGGGAAGCTTTTTGGCGAACCTGTGACGCTCGAACTCCTCGCGTATCCGTGTGCGGAGGACGGACACGGGCAGGGGAACATTGTACATCGTCTGGATCTCAGGCGCCTGGTACCGCATCACCGGATTAGCACTCTACCTGTGTTCCCTTTCAACTCAATTGCGAATGCTCGGTTCAGGTCGAAGATTCGTCAATCTAAATACCTGCGGTGGGCTTATCGGAAGGGAGGAGATGAACATACAGCTCGGATCCATTCTCTGTACGTAGAGAGAACCCGGCGCTTTGCGTCGTTCCAGTTGGCCGCTGGTCAAGGGATCAGTGGGAGATCATGGGGGTCAATTGGGACGCGCTACTCACACTGCCGAGTCGTCTTTGCAAATTGGGTCGGAGTGATGGCCATGGTGGGCGCGACGATGCTGGTGAAGGGGAGGAGAGCGGGTTGCTGCTGCGTAATTGCCGACCGGCGTTCTGTTCGTCGTCGGGAATCTTGTGAAGCTCTCCGATCCAAGGTTGGGGGAGAGCCGCCCAATCACGTGTGGCTCCTTAGTCAGCTTGATGGCCTAGCACAGCAAGTGCGATAAAGTGACTATCGAAAGTCTTTGCCCCACCACATACATTCCTTGTGTACCCAGCCTTCGAACACCACCTCCTTCGTCATCCAGCATACGACCGCGACGCGACTGATTTTCGAAACGACTACCGTTTACCCGAAACTGCCTCACGAAGAACGCCAGCTCAAATATGCCTCCAGTGCGATCCTCGAAGCGCAAGCCGCCCCCAGAAGGCTTCGGCGACATCGAGGACCAGCTCCTCATCTTCCAGAACAAAATGAAGGACGCGCAGAACAAGCCGCCACCGACGGGGCCGAAGCATCAGGCGCAGTGGGAGATCTTCCAAATCGCGCACACACGAAGCAGATATATCTACGACCTGTACTACGAGAAGGAGGCCATTAGCAAGCAGCTGTACGAATGGCTGCTTAAGAACGGGTACGCCGATGCCATGTTGATCGCCAAGTGGAAGAAGCAGGGTTACGAAAAGGTATGAGCACGCCCCCTCGAGCCGTTCTTCCATGATTGAATACTAACGCCCGCGACAGCTCTGCTGCCTGCGCTGCGTCCAGACCAAGGAGACCAACTTCAACTCGACGTGCATATGCCGAGTCCCGAAAGCCCAGCTCAAGGAAGACCAGGACGTTCAATGCGTCAGCTGCGGGTGCCACGGCTGCGCCTCTAGCGACTAGAAGATTTGGCGCAGCTGCTCGACGACTTTTCTTGGGAAACTCATATCCGCGAGACTTTCAGCCGTGGAGGACTGGCGTTCGGCGCTCGGTGTGGGGGATGATTCCGACCTAGTGTACGATCACTCTGGTCATGACTTTTTCGCAAAGAGGTAGTGATCCTTTCAATTGACCGTTCTGGTATCATAATTGCCTAGACGCTAATCGAAATAGTGCTATGATTTGTGACATCTTCATCGTTTTGCAAAGCCAACCCGCCCACCGCCCCTTCCGAACCGCACGCTGTTGGGGACGAACTGCAGCGCCGACATGGCGCCGGCGAGGTCATCCATTTCCGTATCTAGATGTTCTGCGATTGCTGACTCGTGTCCGGTGAGCCCTGGCTCTTTGGATGTCTTGATGGCAACATTCCCTGGTGCCTTTGATTCTTTGCCTTGCGACGTGGACGACTCCAAGATGCTCGATTTGCGCTTCGACTCCTTAGTCGTGCTGAAAGTGCCAGACGATTTTCGTCGGTGGTGACCGCCTTCAACGAGCAATGACCGTCGCCCGTCGATGCCCTCTCTTGTCAAAGCGAAGAAGTAGTTTTTGGGAAAGCTATGTTTGTCAATGAGATGCATGCGACGCTTCTGCGGCGTCATGCATTTTCTTTCGCAGCCCTCGACAAAACAGGAATACTGCGGCCAGCGCTATTAACAACCTGATTATAGGCAGCGAGGGTAGGTGTTCATACCGTGTGCTCTCCTCTTTCCCGCCTGACAGCGGCGAATGAATCGTGGCACTCCTCGTGATGGACGTTGAGCAGATGCTCCGACGGCAGGTTCCTCCCGCACTCCAGGCACCTGTTTGTGTGCGTCTTCGCGTAATGTGCCTCATATTCGTCGTATGATTTGAAAGTCAGAGCCTCTTTGTGAGGTGGCATGGAGCATTTCATCGCAACCCTGTCAGGTGCCGCCGTCTCGGCTAAATGTTCCAGTTCTGTGAATTTGGTGACGCGGTCATCTGTCACGAGCGTCTCTGAACTGCCCTCCCTATCTGCCGGATAGCCAGAGGAAGATTGTTCCCCTTCGGCCTCTCGTGAGCGTTTCATCTTGAGTGAGGCCAAGTGACGGGGTTGAATACTTGCAGATCACCACCGAATCCTGCGAGCCGCGTTACTGAGTTGGTGTCCCGGAAGTATATTTGGGAGGAATGGGCAAAAGCGGGACAAGGCTCAATGCTGGCTGTAGCAGTCCGATGTTCAAGCAAGATTTGTGTAGCGTTTTGCGCATGTCAGCAAATCAGCGGTGATAGGCAAATGATGATAGAATAGCATGGTTTATCCAGCGGGCAGTCCCAAGGACGGAGCCGTGGCGGGGGCATTGACAGGTCAAAGACCTCTCAAAAAGCCGTACAGTCAGTCGTCATGGTTGGCTGTCCTAACAGAGAGGCAAGGCTGACCAATAGCCAGTTGGGGGCACTTGCGGACAAGCGGCCCCCGGGCAAGCACTGGACGTACCTCCGATAGACTCCCACAAAATGAAGGGACCAATCCCACTGGGCACGGGCCAGTGCGATTGGCAGCTGTTGAGGGGCTCCATCCAAAATAAACCGATTCCCCAAGGTAGGTACCAACCAGGGAACGCTGTGTACTGCCTATGAGCCAAGTTCGTGCGTCTCATTGAGACCCGACATCACCATCTTTTTTTCTTCCTTTCCTCCCTTTTGCACCCTCTCCCACCTCTGTTTCTGCCTACCACTCGCGTCCAGCACTTGTCGTCTGAGTGTTTCCCCTCCCCTTTTTGAATGTCTACTCCGGGTGGCGCATTGCTCGTTGCTCCTTCCCTCCAAACCTCTGCCCAATGTTTGTCTCCCCAACTTCATCACCCCGAGTACCTGCCACCACAACAAGCCTTGGAGCCGACGCCCCAATCCCACCACCACACCCATCATCGTCACCGTTGCCTCTGCCTCTGCCCTCGATCCGACGTTGTCGTTCACGAAGCACCTGCTACCTACCAAGTTATGGATCGCGCGCGCACTCAGGGATTGGTTTCGAGAGCGTGTGAGCACAGCACGTAGCTTCAGGTTCTTCCATCGTTTTGTTCCCTTCTTGAATTTTTTGGAGTCCCGCACCTTCCACAACAACCCCCTCCATCGCGCAAATCATCGCGACACCCAACACCACCCACCCCTCGCCGATCGCCACTCGTAAGGCCCAGCTCTGCTATCCTACAATATGGGTGATCACATCGAAGCTGCAAAGCAGGCCTGGCAGTGAGTTCTATTCCGTCCTTCTTCTGCATTTGCTGCTTGCGCCAAGTCTGCCGTCGTGGGCAAGAGCGCGCACTCCATCTATAACGATCCCTTGGGGTCCATGCGACTCCAGGCGCTTACCTTCCGTTGCTGACCTCCGAGTGTAGCCAAGCCCAGAAGCTTCGCAAACATCTACAGAAGGAGATTGAGAAGCTCAAGAGCGACTCCGATGGCAATGACCTTAAGCATTTTGAGGCCTTGGAGAGCGTCATATCCTCGTACGTATCCGATGCGTCCCCGTGGTCTACAATACCTTTCTGACTTCTTGGCCTCCTGACAGTCTCCGACTCGCTTGCCTCCACGTCATATTTCACGATTTCGAGTATTCCGCCACCGAAAAGGTCGATTCCAACCTTTGGCAAGCACACAGTATTGTCAACAGCGAGTACCGAAAGGTTCTCGGTCGTCTGAGATCTTCGCAGCTTGCTGTACAGAAGCGCAAGCTGGATAGGATGTACAGCGGCTTCCTGAAGACTGCGCAGAAGTTCTACATCGCCTTCATCCAGCGGTTGTCCGCCGTCTACCCGATTTCCGAGCTCCAGCGCATTGCAGAGGGCATCAAGGCAGAGAAGCTGGCCGAGGAGAACCCCATGGCCAATACCACGCCCGCTGTCCGCCAAATCATCCTCAAATATGTCCACTCAGCGCTCATTCACCTCGGCGACCTCTCACGATACCGGATGCAAGCACGCCACAGGGTCCCCAGCTACGAGGCGGCCTTGACCTACTATTCCCTCGCCCACGACATCGTCCCCACCTCAGGCTTCGCCCACCACCAAATGGGCATCATCTATTTGGATGAGAAGAAGCACCTGGACATTATATACCACTTCTATCGTGCCATGGCCATCGAGGAACCTCATCCAATGGCGTCGCAGAACCTTGAGGCTGAGTTAAAGAGTCTCCAGGGGCCCATCACGCCGGCTCGGCGCACCGGCCCCCCTGATACGCAGGAGGCATTCGTAGCCTGGTTCGTCCGGTTGCACTCTCACTTCAGCAAAGGGGAGATCTTTTCATCGTACCAGGAGCTCGAGAAGGAGGTGGTCAATCATTTGGAGATTGCGATCAAGGCGCCAAACACTCAAGCCATGCTCCTCAAAATGGTCTTGCTCAACATCTCTGCTTTTTACGCGTCCAATGAGAAACTGAACGGTAAGTGGAAATACTAATGTTGAAAAATAACATGCTGACTTACCATAGGCAAACGGACTGAGGCTGCTCTGCGATCATCTCACTTCATCTTACGTCTGAATGCTCGGTTCTTTATAACGTTTTGCCGTCTCCTCAAGAAGGAGCTGGAAAAACTTATCGGAGAACAGACACCTGAGCAACAGGATGGCACTGTGGACAAAGTCACAACCTTGATAGAGAACACTCTCCCATTTGTGCGTCTGTACGCCGCCTGGTTGGTTGCCTGCCGCGCTGAGATCATGCGTGCCCAAGACACTCCGGAACTCTTCGTCAAGGACATGTACAGAGGCTTTGCCAAGGCACTGACTGGCCTTTGCGAGATGTATGGCAACGAAGACCTCAAGCTGGCCCCCTACCTACTTGCCGAGGACCAGGAAGCCATAGGGATGCTTCCGCTCTGCGACCCACAGCTGCCGGGCAGTTGTCGTCTCAACTACAACGAGGATACCGGAAGCCTGAAGCCGCAGGTCGAACACTATGGCGGTCAGAAGCTCAACGGTCTGCAAGAGACGTTTTCCAGAGTCTTGGACACAATCAAGTGCGGCTTTTTCCTCGCCAATGACGATACAAACTTCCCCTTCACCTATACCTCGTCTCCTAAGGGACTCACCTTCAAATACGAGGAGGACTACACGCCCAAGCCTTCGGTTGTTGCCGCCATTACTCAGCCCTCGGTTGCGGAAAACGCCCCTGCCGAGGTTGTTATCGCGCACCGTGAACGGCCTCGGCATTCCAGTCGTGCCAAAAATACTTCTCCGAGTTCAACACAATCTGTATCCCACCACGATGCAGCTCCGCCGCAGGTGCATTCGCACTCTACCCCTGGCCGCCAAAAGTTTCAAGGCCAATCCGAGTCGCATCCTACTCCGGGTCGCAACAGAGCCCAAGGCCAGTCCGAGTATGATTTCAGTTCCGATGCTGATATGCTCCACATGGTCAACGACTTCCTCATGCCTCCTCAAGCTCACATGTCTGCCACAGAGAGTCACGAGGAGACTTCCTATGGAATGAACTCGGTCATGGCTAACGAGGTATTTGGTGTGCCCCCAACCAATAGCCCGCCTGCGCTCGGATCCGCCACAGCCAAGACGTTCCCAAGCCTGCCATGGGATATGATTTACACCCCAACGCCCCAGGGCAAGAACTCGGAGCTAACACCACCAGACCGCGCCATCCGCGATGCAGCTGCTCGGCGATCCTTTGATGGCAGTGCTGACCCCAAGAGAAACGTATCGGCCTCTGGCCATGTGATGTTAGATGACCCATTCGCGGATTTTAGCGAGAACCAGTACCTGCCTCAGCGGCAGCAGCAAGCGCAGCAGCGGCCCTTCGCCAGCACTCCTGACATCACGGCTCATCAAGACCGCCTGCTGCAGGCGTTTGGCAAACAGCCTACCGACTCGAGGTCCATGAGCCGTGACTTCTCCGGCGCAGGTTACGGCCTGTGGGGAACCCCATACGCGGAACTCAACCCCAATACGCTGCAGCCCAGGGCGTCGTCTACCCATGCTCGCTCGTTGAGCGCGTCTCGGCATCAGTACGCCCAAAGCCCCAGCATGGTTCAGGGTGCTGCAGAGAACTTTTTGCCGTCTTCGGGGACCCAATTTTCCAACGTCAGCGGCATCTACCAAAGCACTCCATGCAACGGCATCAACTACACGGCGACAACTGCTTTCGGAAGAGGCCCCATCGCTGACATGCGGGAGGACCCTACCCACTACAAGAATTTGGTCAGACAAAACGGAGGTGCCGCTACTGACGGCTACACGGCCGGGTATAACGACATGATTCTTCAGTCTGCCATGGCCGACGAGATGAAGCGCGCATCGGGCCCGAGCACGCGTCATTGAATCATGTTGATGCAGAACCTCAATCTGAGTTCTTGCCCAACGCGCGCCCGCCTTCCAGGCGGCGTGATTGGAAAATCAACGCCTCATATTTGCTACCGCGATGTAAGGTTTCCTAGGTGGTCGGCAACCAGCAGCAGCCTTATGCTAACCAATTTTTTATTTTTTTTACTATAGCAAAAGTCAACATGATCGCCTGGTTGTCTGCACCTTGGTCCGGCAAATGTTTTGAACGGATTTCACTTGGGACGATGGAGGAAGCGATGGCTTAGGATTGTCATTTGGCTGTTTTGGGTTCAGCCAAAAGTCTCTTCATTGTTTTCTACCCGATTTCTCATGACCCAGGGCTCGCATCGTGGAAGATGCTCAACCCATATTGCAAGTTGATGCAAGTGCGATTGCCATTCATTTGAAGCTCTGCAGGAGCCAACGCCGTTGTTGAAACCGTTTTCCCTTTGAACCCCCCTCAACGCCAGACTATTCTGAACAAAGAAACTCAAATGCTCGAGGCATTACGTTGAAGGCAGAACCCCTTAGGCAGAGGAATAGGTCTGCTTAGGGAAGGGGTAACTAGGACCATGTTAGCAAATGATGGCAGAGAGATGTGCCAAAGCCAGTTCCGAGCTCATTTGTGCAAAGCCTGAGCAGCGGCCGGTCCATTCAAACCAAAGTAAAAGACATAACGGGGGTACTTACGAAGGGCCAAGCTCCTGAATGCTCAGCTTAGCCAGCCACTGGCCCATGTCGATAGACTCGTCGAGCGACTTGCCATCAACAAGACCAGCCATCAGACCGCCAGCAAAGGCATCACCAGCTCCGTTGGTGTCATTGATCTGCTCCTTGGCGATGGGTTTGACGGGGTACTCCTTGACACTGTCCTCGCCCTGGACGGCGACCAGGGTGGGGTCGGTTCCCTGGGTGATAATGGCAACGCGCTTGCGCTGCTTGTTTTCCTTGGGCAGGTTGGCGAGGTGCTTGGCGATCTCCTTGAGGTCGGTGGTGCCGACATTGTGGGACTCGGCGTAAGCGGCGGCCTCGGTCTCGTTGCCGATGATGTAGTCCCAGTAGGGGGCACTGGCGTCAAGTGGGTCCTTGAAGAACTGGGGGATGAAGGGGGCCGACAGGCTAACAGCGAAGACCTTATTGTTCTTGGCGGCCTCTTCGGCGAGCTTCTGGATGGCGGCAGGGCAGACGGTGAAGTGGTAGCCGCCAATGTAGTAGGCCTGGGCGCCTTCCACGAGCTTCCAGACGTCCGGGCGAGTCAGGTGCTCGAGGTCGTAGTGGTTAGCGGCGCCGAGGTCGGTGCACATGGAGCGGTTGTGGCCGGTGATGACGACGGCACAGCGGCCGGTGGCAATCTTAGGGTCGACGCGGTACTCGACGCGGAGGCCGGCCGTCTTGACGGCATCATGGAGAATGGAGGCATACTTGTCGTCGCCGACACCTCCGAGGTAGACGACCGAGTTGGGCGGGAGGATGTACTGGGCACCGCGGGCCGTGTTCTGGGCGGCGCCGCCGGCGATGAGCTTAGCGTCAAAGTTGTTGAGGAGGTCCTCGTAGATGCCGAGGTGCTTCTCCTCGGCGAGGATGGCGTCATTAGCCTTGAGGCCGTACTTGGCGAGGAGAGCCTCGTCGCCGACTGCTTGAATGTCTACATTGCGGTGTTAGTGAGGAAGCTCGGTGCTAAAGTGAATGAGGGGTAATGCGTCGGAAGGTTTGTGCGGCGCATCGACCAAAGAGCCCGAACAAGGACGCAAACAAGGACTCCTTACCAAGCAGAGGGTTCTCGAGGCATAGAAGACGGAAATCCTGAGACGCCATTTTGTTCAATTGAGGTATTATAGGGTGTATAGAGGAAGTGTGGAAGGGGCGGAGGTTGTGGGAGCTTTCAAAGATTTTGTATTTGGCGCCCCTTCGGACAGTTTTGGACGAGGGGAGGGGGTGGAGGGGGATAATGGTGGGGTTGCCGAACTTCGAGGAGGTGGGGTGGTGGGAGAAACGTGCTTGGCCTTGAGCAACGGCAGTGGCAGCAGGGCCAGCAACGGCAGAGCGAGAACTCTGCTGTGGAGGGACGTGTGCTGATGCTGGTGATGAGAGGACAGGGGCAGGGATAGTGGGGCGGCGAGTTGCAAAGGTTCTTGTTGCTGTCGCATTGAGTGAATTGGCGGTCGTGCAGTGTTGGGTGAGACACCTTGAGGCGGTGACTCTCTGGCAAGTGAACATTGTTGCGCGCAATTGGTTGACGGGATTATGTATGAAGTCAAGCTGTATCGTTTTTCGACGGTGTCTGGAGATTGGAGAAAAAGCGAAGTTGTCGCCGAATAGACCGACCACAGGAGCGGCGGTCCGGTCAATTTTTGAGGTGCATGTGGAAATCAGATCATCATGCCACTGACCAGGGGAACTGTTCCCTTTCACAAAATGGGATCATTTGTTTGGTAAAATTCCGATCGATCAATTGAACAGAGGAAAACCACAGCCACCCAAAGTAGCTGGATTTAGGAGGAGAGATCCCACAGGCCACCCTCGTCCACACTCTGATTCTAAACTGTCCTAAACCCCGTTTTTTTGCCTCTTCATTCATCCACACACAAACTCCCGGCGTCTCATTCATCACTTGGGTTCTGGTGTACGTTGAGTTCCTCTTCCCTCTCTCTCTCATGGTGGGGATGGGGAATCATGGCGTGATCATTTCAATGCGCAAAATGCCTTTTAGTACTTGCCGACGAGCTACCAGATAAACTGCCCTCGCGAGTACCCTCAAAAGATGCCAGCCGCGTAACACCATCCCAATGGAACCCTGAAATCCAGCCAAACTATGATGACCTTTATTCCTTCGTCTTCTGGGTACCACGCAGCAGACCCGTCCGTCTCGCAGCAATAAGACCGGCCTTCTGTCCCTGGACGGCGTAGCGGGAGATGGTCGAGGCCTTACCGATGTGCTGGTGGTTACCACCACCGTGGGGATGGTCGACGGGGTTCATGGCAACACCACGAGTTCTGGGCCAGTTGGCGCCACGCTTGACAGCGAACTTGTGCTTGGCGCGAGAAGCCTCTGTAGGGAGGGGTTAGCAGGGCATCTCAATGGACTGTTTCATTTTGCGGTCTTTGTCCATCCGCAACTGGAGGGCAGAAACGTACTCAGGAGAGGCTTGTCGGTACGGCCACCGCCGGCAACGATACCGATCATGCCGCGGGACTCAGAGTGGACGACCTTCTTGGCGCCGGAGGGGAGCTTGATGCGGGTCTTGCCCTCATCGGGGTTGTGGCCGACAATGGTGATGTAGTTGCCGGAGGTGCGGCCCAGGGTGCCACGGTCGCCGATCTTGGTCTCGACGTTGGAGACGACAGTACCCTCGGGCATGGAGCCAAGGGGCAGAACGTTGCCGACGGTCAGGGCAGCCTTCTTGCCGGCGTAGATGAACTGGCCGGTGTACATGCCCTCGTTGGCGATGAAGGTCTCGGTGTGCTGCTTGAACTTGTACGGGTCGCGGAAGACGACCTGAGCAAGGGGAGCGCCACGGCCGGGGTCGTGGATGATATCCTTCACGATACCACGGAGGTAACCGTGTCTCTCGGCATAGTCGAGGTTGCGGAACTTCGCGGGGGCCTGCACAGTAACTTCGTTAGGAACAATATGTCGTCGCGTCGCGGGGGTTCGGTAGGGTCGAATCTCACCTTGTTCAGGCGGGTGTTGGCCGTGAAGATAGAGCCACGGCCCCTTCTCTGGTTACGGATCTGAGGAAGACAATGTCAGCGCTCGTTGCTTCTACCACATGCAAGTCCATCTTGGAGACGGATGGGAAAGTTCGTGGTTTTCGGAATTGACGAATATCGGCCGCAGCGACACGCAGCATGTCGAAAATACGCAGGTGTTTCTGTATCCGACGGGCGATCGAGTGTTCAACAGGGCAATTACTTACAACGCGACCCATCTTGGCTGTCCTCTGGCGTTCGGAGGGCTAGGTGTTGTCGTCGGTGGTGATGGTTGGGAATTTCAAAAGTCACCTCGAGACAATTTTGCTAGAGAAGGAGGTCGTGGGCCGGCGGAAAGTGTGCCCTGGGCCCCACACTGACTTTTTCCATTAACCGAGCCTGTCACGTGCATGGCGACGTCCCGCCAGTACTTTGCGTCGGGTGATTTCAGAGCTAGTGTCTGTAGTTCGGACAGGAAAAATGCTGGTGGCGCGGCCCCACAAGCCCATTGGTGTTTGGCCGGCCCACACTGGCTTTCCTCAAGGACAATCGCCTACTACGTCGCGTCACGATCTCCGCACTTTACCCTCACGTCTAGAAAGGCTATCCACGACTCCGGCGACCCGTAGCCACGATATCCTCAGCAGTATCATGCACTCAACGTGCTTCATACACCATGGCCCGTTCTGACGATGCAGACAGAAAAGGCATAGAACTGGCATAAATTATGTGCGCTTCTGTTTTACTTGGTTTATCATTCCTCTCACTATCTGATGCGTTTGTTCAAGGCTGCAATCTGATGTTCTGTCAGAATTGTCGTGTCCGACCAAATCCAGTGTGTTTTGTGGGCTGCCTTGTCTTAGAGCCCTTTGGAGCCAGTTCGGCAAGATTGCCACGGCCCTGGAGTTCTGGGCGGAATGGTGTGGTCCAGCGATCAACATCATCGAAATCCCCGCCGGGGTCGGAGTAGGCTTCACTTCACGAACCAGATCACGGACTTGCGCCGCATGCCCAACATCGACGTTTTTGAGCGGATGCGGCCATGGCCTCGCCCTTGTGGAGCGAGCACGCGGGATTAGCACGTATCACCGCAAACGATTGCTGTGGTCCGGTCGCCTCCAGTGAGGTGCCGCCGCAGCACCGCTGGACACGCGGTCGGTGTTCTAATTCTACAACTGCACACTCATCAAGTTTGAGGGACAGGCGGTTTTTGACGGTCCTGTCGAAATCATTCATACTTCTGTTCCAGGTGTGTGACGTGTTCAAGCACCATGTTGCCCTACCCTGGTTATCTGGGCCACTGACTTGGAGACGGCATCCATCCATAGCCCCTGTCGATTATTTCGAGTTTGGGGATGAGAAATGTGTCCTACATCGCAAAGCTGCGTTGGGCCACGATTGCGTCCGGCAGGGCTGACAGGCTGTGTTCGGCTGCATGGCCTTGTGACTGCGGACAAGACGGTCCGAAGGATATGGACGATGATACTGTGGCCATGCTTTGCAAGTGCCGAGCGAATGCCCATGATACTCCGAAGTGAAGATGCAGATTCCCATCGCTGCAGCAAAGGATTCGTGTGGAATGCGCCAGTTGCCCTGTTGACCGATGTGCTTTTTGTTATTGTCTAGGTTGGCAGCCGCAGGGAGGTCAAAGATGGATCAGTGGAACATGGGGGAAAGAGGCGGAACCAGTGCACAAGGACAGAATTCGCCAGCCCAAATCGCTGGGAATAGCCTCAACTCAGGCAAGCGAATATGCTCGGTTTCGACCAGCCGCCAGGTGTCTCATTCTGCACACGACACTAGTATGCAGCCATTTTGCAGGGGCCTTCTAGGCGACCGGCAAGGCTCCTGTACGGGAGAGCCATCGTCACCACTGCGGGCAATCCAGTCATTCTTGGAGGCAGTTTTTATTCATTTGGTTGATGGTCGTTGAGAAAGTGCGCAGGGTCCGTGGTGGTTGGGGGGGAAAGTTCCAGTCTGGGATATCCCACGGTAGTTCGTCAGGTGGGGTACTGGCAACGTGGGTTCTCCAAGCTCTTGGAGGGCAAGCTGGAAAGCCGGTGAAGCAAAGTTCCAGAAACAGAAGGGCAGGCAGCAGGTAGAAAACTGCTATAATGAAGCAGCTTCTGTCTCCTTACGACGAGGAGGTTGTTGGACACGCTGCACGGCGTCTATGATAACTGTGTTGAAAGGTAACGGAGAAAGATGAAGTTGCAAGTAGGCAATTTAGAATTCGAAAATGACTCGGGCCTATCAGAGAACCAGGCTCAAAGAAGACGCGGCTCGAACGTGACTTAATTAGTCCCGTGGTGGGCGTTCGAAACTTCCTCAATTCTTCCTACAGTACACCGACGCGCCTAACCTCCACCTACCACGATACCCACCTCAATCTACTTCGACACCACAACCCACACAGCAGCCATCAACGCAAACCAAAGAAAAAAACAAGATGGCCGACGACGATTCTTCGGACCTGTCCTCGCTGTCGTCCCTGTCGCCAGTCCCGTCTGACATCGAATCCGATGCTGAGCCGCAGCCCGAAACGAAGAAGGGCGGTGGCTTCGGTGGCCTTTTGAAGTTCTTCCCCAAGCTCCCCAAAGGCTTGAAGGCCACAAATCTGTCCAAGGAGCCCTCACCGCCCCCTCGCAAGAGATCGCCCTCACCGCCACACGAAAATGCCTTCGAAGATAATCCAGACATTGCTGTATGTCAATTGTCGCGTCGTTTTGCGCCAAAGACGCGTCGATTCGTGTGCCCCACGTCATAGGCTCTGCTAACCCATCTCCAGTTCTTGGTCATGTTCCGAAGCCGATTTAACGATGCCTTCCCGAAATCTCTTGTCAACTTTGGCCCCCAAGAGCTCGAGCTCGACATTGTCGACAATCCTCCCGGTGAACGAGTCGAAGCCTTCCTTTGTGCACTACTGTTCTTACTTCTCAACCGCAAGCAGGACGTCAAGTACGTTGATGCGCTACCAAACGCAAGCTTTCCACGCGTTGCTAACTAACTCGGTAGAGCTGGTCAATACTCAAAGGCCCTGGATGACGCCTTGTCTGCTCACAAATCGCAATGGCCACGGTCTTGGGGGGGCGTCAGTCCGCTGTCGGGCAGCAATACTTTTCACAGCATCGCACCCACCCAGAGGGTGAGTACAGAGCCAATCAAGCTTTCATCTACCCAGTGTAGAGCTCACGGCTGACTCTTTGATCAAGCTTTCCCTCCTTCGCGCCCTGGCTCTTTGGTCACTCTCGGCGTCCGAGACTGTCAAGGCAATCATCAACAAATCTTACAAAGGCAACCGCCACGAAGACGACCTGAACCAACCGCTCTCGGTTCAGCCATGGGGGTCGGACAGCGATAAGAGACGGTACTATTTGATTGAGGGCCTAGACGATACAGCTTTCCGCGTCTATCGAGAGAGCAACCCGGCGGGTTTCAATCGGACCTGGTGGTCGGTCGCGGGTTCAATCGATGAGATCAAGGCCCTTGCAGATAAATTGATGACCAAGGACGGTGGGCCCAACTCCAGGAAACTCGCTGAGAAGATGTTGACGGCCATCCCTCGCTTTGAGGCTACAGAGGAGGTGTGTCATTTCCCCTGGTTTCAGTTCTGAACAATGACTAACGCGGACAGAAACGGCGACGTAGAGAATATCGACAGGCCCAGAAGGCCCGGTTCAAACGCCCTGAACCTGGCTTCTCTGTCTACGAAGGCCGCACTAGAGGCAAGCGGATCAAGTATACCTACTCCGACGACGATGACTTCACAGACTCGTCCACTCGACGCTCAGCCCGCAACACAGGCACCAGCACACCAGCGGAACCAGCTGGGCCAGTGACTACAGCGAGCGGACGTCAAATTAGGGCCCCCCTGAGACTCAATGCTAGCAGCGCGGCTGGGAGTGTGAACGGAGACTCGGAGGATTCGCGCCAGCAGTCCGAGCCTGCTGTTGGTCCCGGTGGCCGACCCCGAAGAGCTGCCGCGGTCAACCATGGCACGAATGGGTGGTCATCAAGAGAGGCTCGCACTCGTGGACGCGGCTCTATAGATGACGACGACGACGACGACGTTGTTAGCGAACCTGAACTGGGCGACGATGAAGAAGAGCATATCCCGGACGAGACAGAAGAGGAAGAAGAGGACTTAGACGAGGACCTGGAGATGGCAGATGATGAGTTGGGTGATGAACCGCGCAAGAGTCTGATCGTCAAGCTTTCAGTCAAGAAGTCTCCCACCACAAACAAACCGACCATGATCACCCCTACTTCGGAGGATGACAGGACCATACGGAGCGACAACGAGCTGGTAGACGAGATTGTTGCCAAGCCCAAAGAGAGGACACCAGAGCCGGTCATCAATGTCGCAACCAACAAGCAAACTCTCAGTCCTGTGGCCGTACCGACCTCTCTAGCCTTTAGGGGCAGCCCAGACAAGCCTCACTCTTTGCCGCGGCCTGTGGATGTTGGCTCGCACGAGTAAGGCTCATCGGCTGTTAGTTATGCCAAATGTTTTTCAGGCGTTCGACGGTAAATTTTCCACGCGGAGTACGGATAGATGAAGGAAAACACAAAGGCGACTAAACGACACATTTTGGGAGTGCTTGCTGTCACATAGACAGTACTGTGATTAGTACTATTGCTGGTTTACGCATTTTTCGATGCAATCGTACCAAGAGGTACCCGGCTTGCAGAGACATTCTGCCTTGAGTTTTAGTTGTACAGATACCATTACCAGTCATATCTTCCTTGCCCTTGAGGTATCTCTCAGCTCGTTACAGTTCTTTCTTTGTCCTCCAGCTTGACCCCCTTTGCGGCGGCAGCTGCCAATTGTTCACGCCATACCACCACCTACGTACCTTGGCGCCTATTGTGCCGCCGTGAACCTGCGCGTTTCTGTTCCAATGGTGCCAGCCGATGAGAAATAAGTTGTAAACCACCCCTTGAGCCAGCGGCATCATGACCTTTGCCACGTCAATATCGGATCCGCACGGTGACTTGGTATAGCCGAGTTACACACCTGGTCCCTGACAGTGATCCACGCTACCCGACCCCAAGTTTCGGCCTTGGAAATGCTGTGCAGGTAGCTCTGCTCAAAGCGCAGGTCGGGCATGGGCGGGAGCTTCGCCGACCGCTGCTTTGGGTTCACGATGCTGCGGGGGATGTAGTCGTCGAGCTCATCATCGTCGAGGTCATCGTGCGACAGGACGGGTTCTAATGTCACGGGCTCCTTTTCGGAGGCGGCTGTGGAGGGATTGAGGTCGTGGTTTGGTGACGGGGTCCGGTTGATGTGTGCGGTCTGTATCGTCTCTGCGACTTGTATGGGCACGGAGGAGGCCATATTGGTCGTGCCGCGCGTTTGGTCGAGCTGGGGGAGTGGGCGGCGACGGCTTGTACTGCGAGGTCGGGGGAGCTTGTATGTCGGGAGGGTGACAGGCGTGCTGCGAGGTTGCGATAGAGTTGGCTCGTTAATTGCATAGTCAGTAAAGTTGTCGAAGCTCGCATAGATACATATGATACCCACTCGCTGAGGTCATCGCAGCTGTCCCTCAGTTCGGGGATCGGTATTAAATCAGGTGGGGTCGCGACTAACACAAGCACATGGCCTTGCCTCGGAGCCTGAAGTTGACTTTGGTCCTTGTTGCAGGTCCTATCGACATTACAGTTGCCTGAGAGTCCTATACAAGGGGGGGGGCATGCCCTGTTTGCTTGCATGAACCAGACGTTCTCAAACAAGATCAACAAGTATTACAAGGCTGTTCCAATGCCAATATTCGACTTTAGGCCGGTCAAGAGACAAAGATACTTTAGGTACCTAATGCATGTGTGGGTGTCGGACATATTTACCTGGCACCTTAGGCTGAGTGGCCAGACAAAAGGCGCCCAGGAAGGTACAGTCAGTATGACTCGCTTGCGGTTTAGCGCCCTACCACGGACACTTGGATTTGGCGTGTACCCAGTCAGAGCCGGATCCTTGCCTGGTGACAGCACACTCACAAAAAATCGGCCTCCATACGTGGAGCACCAAGTTTTCTTTCTTGCAACCACCCGCCCGCATCGCAACGCATCGTTCCCGCTCGGAGAACCGCGCGACGACGACGACAAATACCTCACCGTCACGCGAACGCGTACCTTCATTTTGTTGTTCCCCAAGTCTTTTTTAATTACCCTCATTCAAGATGTCGGATCCCCAGGCAAACGAGGCCGAGAAGAACGTGAGTTGTTTCCTAATTCCTACGTCGTGGCCTCTGAGCCCCTCCTTTTTTTTGCCCCGCGCTCCGAACATGCAGGCTGACGGTTTCCCCTTCTATGGGATGTGACAACAGATCGAGATATGGAAGGTCAAAAAGCTGATCAAGCGCCTCGAGGCCGCTCGTGGTAACGGCACGTCCATGATCTCGCTCATTATTCGTACGTCTCTCTACCACGATGTCGCTGCAGGTGCTGGGCTCGACTAACTCCCACCACAGCGCCCAAGGATCAGATTTCCCGAGCCGCCAAGATGTTGGCTGAAGAATACGTACGTTGCAGCATTCGTGCCCCTCTCGGCTTGTACCAATAGTAACGAAATTTGTATAGGGAACGGCGTCAAACATCAAGTCTAGAGTCAACAGACAATCTGTGCTTTCGGCCATTACCTCCACCCAGCAACGTCTCAAGCTGTACAACAAGGTTCCTCCCAACGGCTTGGTCGTCTACTGCGGTGAAATCTTGACCTCGGAAGGCAAGGAGAGGAAAGTCAACATCGATTTCGAACCCTTCAAGCCCATCAACACGTCTCTCTACCTCTGTGACAACAAGTTCCATACCGAGGCTCTGGCTGAGCTGCTCGAGTCCGACCAGAAGTTTGGTTTCATTATTATGGACGGTAACGGAGCGCTATTCGGCACTCTTTCCGGAAACACTAGAGAAGTCGTCCACAAGTTCTCTGTTGATCTTCCCAAGAAGCACGGCCGTGGTGGTCAGTCCGCCCTTCGTTTCGCCCGTCTTCGTGAGGAGAAACGCCACAACTACGTCCGCAAGGTTGCAGAGTTGGCCGTCCAGAACTTCATCACCAATGACAAACCCAACGTCGCCGGTCTGATTTTGGCTGGTTCTGCCGATTTCAAGACTGACCTCAACGCCTCCGATCTATTCGACAACCGTCTGGCCACCAAGGTCATCAAAGTCGTTGACGTTTCCTACGGTGGCGAGAACGGTTTCAACCAGGCCATCGAACTGTCCTCCGAGACTCTCGGCAACGTCAAGTTCATCCAGGAGAAGAAGCTTATCGGAAAGTACTTTGAGGAGATCAGCCAGGACACTGGACGCGTCTGCTACGGTATCGACGACACTCTGAAGGCTCTGGAACTCGGTGCTGTTGAGACTCTCATCGTTTTCGAGAACTTGGAGATTACCCGCTGGAAGCTCAAGGACAGCCAGGGCGTCGAGCACCTTTTGCACACCACCAAGCAGCAGGAAGGGGGTGACCGCGCCATCTTTATGGACAAGGAGACCGGCCAAGAGATGGAAGTCGTTACCCAAGAATCTTTCCTCGAGTGGATTGCGGAGCACTACAAGGACTTTGGTACCAACCTCGAGTTCGTCTCGGACCGTTCTACCGAAGGAAACCAGTTCGTCAAGGGATTCGGCGGTATCGGTGGTATCCTCCGATACAAGGTGAACTTTGAGCAGTTGGCTGATATTGACGACGATGATGAGTACTACGACGGTATGTGGCTCCTCTTACGCCCCACGTCACCGCAATTAACTGACCCTCCCTGTTAAGATTGACCAACCGAGCCCCTCGAGAACGAGGGATCGACTCAAGTATCGTCTCTGAAGCATAACAGCGAAGAGGAGTCCGCGCGCACAGCGTCACAGCCCGCGCCCGCGCCCGAGCCCCAGCCGAAGGTCGCTCATCGACTCCTTGCAGACAGGAGCCCGATGAGCCCGGCTCACCTCACCCACCAAGTGGCGCGCCCGAGCCCGCTTCGGTCTGTTATGAAGGCCTCTTGAGTTGAAACCTAGTCTACAGGTATGATCACTGTGCTCGGCTGTTGCAAGAGCATGTGCCTAACTGGTTTCCAGATGTTCCTCTAGCAGATAGGGGACACTCAGGAGCGGTCGGGAGGCGACCGCTTGTTGATCGCGACTAGATAGAATGAAAATTTATTAAATGCTCAGTCACTCCTTTAGGCAAATGAAGATACCTAGCTTTGATTGACCTGTACGAGTTGAGTGGGTTGAAGGATTGTTGCTCTAGCCCTCGTAACTTGCGATTTGAACTCTTTCCTCATTTACCATCGACAAAAACTGTGTGCAACTTCCAGGGACATTACCAGCAGCTATAGTGCCATTCTTTATCCGATATGCAACTAAACCGCTAGACTGGATATGTACACAATCCCCATACACTTCGTCTCAATCACGAACGCCAACCTGTGTAAGTTATCAACGACTTTGTGAACATGAGACTACTCACTCTCCGACCCAGCAACGTCTTGCGTCGCGGCTACTCGTCTCAGCATGCCGCCTCTTTTCTCGAAGCGAGAATCGCTAAAATTCTACACTCCAAGAAGGAAATACCAGACCACCTCTCACCGACGCCATCGCATCTCCTCAATGTCTTGTTCTCAGATATTTTTCCCTCGCCCACGCCTTCGTCGTGCTCCGATCCCTCCCCGCCAAAACATTCCACACTACAAACCCCTAGTCACACACTCCCTCAGGGCCATCATCTAGTCTACTTTCCCCTACAAACCCCGCCGTCGGGGCTCATGCCGGACGGCACGGACCCGGACCACTGTCCCGGCGCCCCGTTCACGCGTCGTTTGTGGGCGGGCGGTGAAGTCCGGTTTCGCAAGGACTGGGAGGGCGATCTTCGTCTAGATGGGCGGCGGGTCGGATGTGTTGAGAGCGTGGATGACGTGAGGGCCGAGAAGGGGAGGGTTTGGGTCGAGCTCTGGCGGCGGTACGGGGCGGCGGCGGTTTCTGCCGTCGGGTGTGGAGATGGTCCTGCGATCGAAGAGAGGAGGACGTTGGCTTTTCTTCCGGCGATTGATGCTCCCGCCCCCGCGCGGCGAATCTTGAAGCGTATGTTGCTTTTTTTCTTCTGAAGAAAAACCGTTCTCTGGTTTCTACCCAGTATTGCTATGGGTTTGTCGTGTAACAAGTTGGAATGTTGACATTCGCGCCAATAGCCCCCCATAAGCCGACGGTTTCTCTCGCGCTCACGCCAACGCAGAATCTGCTCACCAATTTCAGCGCCTTAACATATAACGCGCACGCGATTCACCTTGACCCGGCGTGGGCCGCGCAGGAGGGCCACCCGGCGCCGCTGGTACACGGCCCCCTTTCTCTGGCACTGATGCTCGCGTTCCTGAACAGGTTGGGCAAGGGGCAGAGTGTGCGGTGGTACGGGTACCGGAACCTGGCGCCGCTGTACCGCGACCGCGAGATGACGCTTTGCGTGCGAGAAAAGGGCGAGAGTGGGGCGGAGCAGAAGGAGAGGAAGTGGGATGTTTGGATCGAAGGGGATGATGGGGGAATGGCGGTCAAGGGAACTGCTACAACTGTTGATTTGTAGGGTGCGGTCGGGGGGGGGGGGGGGGGGGGGGGGGAGGGGGGCGGTGTCAGGATGGTGGCTCAATAGGCATGCCATGAAAATAGTTCTGGAAGAGAATTGCTTTTGGATCTTGTTTAACACTACGGTTGTGTTGTATGACTTGGAGGGATAGTAGGGCATATCTATTGGGTATAGATGGATAGGGGCAACGCAGGTCTGGTGGCCAGAGTGCACATTTTCTTACACGTTCGCTTGTCAAGGTATCGTACCTACTTAGACCCAAATTGTGGCGCTCATATGGGATTGTCACCAGCAGAAAACAATTTTTACACGATTGTCTTTCCTCGATCCCGTATCTGTTCCATCCTTGACCAAGTCACCAGAACGCACCACTCGTCTCCAATTTAGCCCATTTCTACTGGACTACTGCGACTAATACCAGTGACTCTCTACGAAGCCTCGTGACTAAGAAAGGGCGAAGTCGCTGAACCCGGTTGGTGCTTGTACCGCGGCTCGCTGCCGGCTTGCTGAGGCTGATAATGGTCCTGATGTGCGGCGTCATGCTTGCACCCTGCATCGGCCCCGGTGGTGGTATCCACAATCCCTCGGCACTCGCAGATTGTTTTCTTCGGAGGAGCCAGACGACGACACACATCCTAATCATTACCACCGCTGCGCCTCCAACAATACCACCTATGATCGCGGGTGTGTTCAACTTCGTCTCTCGCTGTGTATTGAGCTCGGTTCCGGCACCTTCCCGTGTAGAAGACGACGCGGATGGGTCTTGAGACAAGGTCTTGGGCGGGGTCGGCAACCGTGGGACAGATGATGGGCCTGAAATAAACGAGGTGGTAAAGACCAGATGGTCAGAGTCAGATGTCAGGAGGCTCGTCGCGGGTAAGGCCGAAGATCCACCTTGGCCGGCCTTTTAGAATGTTTCCTCGGCCGTCTGCGGTACTAGGATGATGTCTTTGGTACCGCTGTGTATCTCCTGCTCACACCCGATGAATCAACTCCAATTGTTCCCGAGGACGTCCTTGCAGTAAGTGATGCAGCGCGGTAGCCATCCGTCACCAGTAAAAGACTGTTGGAATCAGATATGAGGGATTACCAGCAACGGGTGTTGAGTCCAAGTGTGCTGTCCTGGCACTCCGCTGCGGTACCATCGTAGCACTGCCTGACGACCACGCTGTCGCACATCAAGAAGCTGTCGGCAGTTTGGCATGGTGAGTTTGAATCGGCGCAGTGGAGGTAATAGCTTGCTAGGCTGGAAGTCAGTAGTCAGAAGTTCGGGCGGCAATGACGATGAGGGAATCTTACGCCACGGAAGGGTCACGATCCCGCATGTGTTCAAGCCAAACGACCTGGTCCCCAGACTTGCATTCCTCTGCTTAAGATCGACGACAGGGCCGCGCGTAAGGTTCGGTCCAGCTTTATAGCTCGTCTTCGTGGGCTTGAGTGTGCGATGTGCAATGTGGTTTATGTTGCTCTTTGGAGGCTCCGCTGCCATTACCGACAAAGCCGTCACGGCAATGATATTGGGAAACGTAAGTATCACCATGTTTCAATCTCTCATAGCGAGAAGAGCGATGACCCGAGATGACGGGCTGACAGGGGAAAGTCCAGTTTCAGCTCCTATCGCCGGCGGATGAGCTCAATAAGCCCAAGTCTTCAATGAGTGAGGTGCGCTTCAGCGCCCGCCGCCCTCGCACAGAATCCTGTCCTCCTGAACCATTGATGCCAGACGAATACAATGAATAATGCCGTGTAACCCTCATCCGCAGTGGGTATCGAGGTGCTGATGAGCCTGTCAGTTAACGCCAGTGGAGACTGAAAGTTTGACACCTTTTGCTGTCTCTCCAATACAATTCGAAAAGACTTTCAGAGGTGATGATAAGATTGAATTAACCCAAAGTGGTCTGGGATTGCAACGCGCAACTTTGAGAGATCAACCACCTGCTTGGAGGTGCTAGAACACGTATGCATTTCCGGTGGCCATGCCGGTAGCCGCTGATGAGAGAGAGGTACGTGCCTCTGGGTTGCTCCTGCTTGGCATTGATTGGGAACGCCTCAGAGGTCCGCACTCTTGTCATCTCTTTCTCTTTGGCCCTATTTATATTTACCTCTGCCACTCTTTGCCTTTATAATCTTTCTTGCCATTTCCGAGCACCACCGAATTATCGAAGTATGTCAAGGAGAGTTGACGAGGAAAGGGTAGTGAAGCACTCCATAGTCCTCATGAACGGGGAAACCATAGGTGTTGCCCAAGCCTGTGTCTGAAGCTTGCTGTGACGCTGGAGCAAACTGCGTTGACGGATGATAGAGTCTACTCTCACATTTTATTATCCAATATCTGAGTTCTCATGATAGCATCCAGAATAAGCTACGAACAGAAAAGATGACGATCTCAGGGGCAACCATGCAGACAACTTCAGTCTCCACCACCCAACACTAACATCACACAAATCCTTTTCTCAACTCCACCCACCACCATCCTACGCAACCGATTATCGTTCGAGTCTACCAACAAGGTTTCAATCGCCATAACACTCTTCCTGGTATAGATGGGCTCCCGTAAATAAACCGCAGCATGGGGTCTAATCTCGTCCCGGGAGCTATATGTGACGGTGGAAGGAGCTACCTACCATACTTCCGGGCGGTTGTTTTGGTGATAACGTTTGGACGCGAAACTCACGGTTTCATGTGCGTATATTTGGTCTGAACCTGCTGGAGATCGGAGACAAAGAATAAGGAGAAAGCCTCGAGTCTGCTACATCCAAATCCACTAATGATATTTCTCAGTCTTTGAATGCAGCTTATGGATTGGTCTGACGGTTCAAAAGCATTTCACTTCAAGAAGACTAACCATGTGTCTGGAAACAACGCCATAGTAATTTCTAGATTAGGAAGCCCTGTCCTCTGGAGAAGTAAGTGAAGTATACATGGGAGTGTGTGTCCCTAGATGTTGGCAGGAACACCGAAAGGAGAAGAAAGCAACGCCTAGCCACCTTTCCCAAAGAGCCTCGGCCTCCATCTGAATTCAACCTGTCCCCAAAGACCACACCCACCAACCCCCGCTTCGAAATGTTAAAATGAAAATTTCCACCACCAATAACCCAGACCGTCGCCCACTCGCCGCCACTTTCAGAGACTGCCTTCTTTCGAGCATCTGATCGTGTCGATTCTTTGATGCTGCTCGCCGCAGCTCTTTCCGGCCCTCAAGCACTGCTGACGTAGAATAAGTTTTCTTCATCCGAGTTTACAAGGTGCCTTTATATTCGTGCACTTTAGAGTCGCTGTCCATGACGCTATTCTCATGGGGCTCATCCCAAACCTTGCTATCAGCAGAAGCACCCGGGATGTTGCCTCCGTAGGTTTCTTGTGATGCTTGGACGGACTCCTCATCACCAAGAAGTGAAGCTGCTTCTAGAAATGCGCACGATTCGTCAATAGTATCGTCCAGTATCTTTTTAGCCGCATCCTCAATTTGGAGATCGGCTGGCAGGTCATCCCCAAACAGATCTGCCCAGCGATGGAACCAGCCTTTGTTACTCTTGAGACACTTATCGTACATGTCTCCCTTCATACCGCCTCCGACAGGCTTGCCTCGAGTCTGTGATGGTCCAATGTAAATAAGATTCGAAAGCATGCGCATTATCCACAGATGGGGGGAAAGTATATTAGGAAGTGGAGACTTCTTACCGGCGGCGAGTAGTTGAAGAAGATTTTCTCACGCGTTCCAGCCTTGATGATTCTGTCCCACCAGCGAATACTGGTTTTGAGCTCGAAGAATTTCAGGAACTGCTGGAACTGTTGCTGGAGGTTTCCTGGTGTCGGGCTGGTGCGCTCGGAGGCATGTGGCCACCACCTGCCATTGTCCTTTTTTTTGAGAAACTTGACACCAAACCAGTAGAGGTGCGGCTTGGCGTGGGATTCAAACAGCTGTGAAGAGGCCACAGTTTTGATCAGTCCAGGCTCGTGAGGGGGCGTGCTCCAAGCTCCAGGAAATATTGTGGCTTACGTAGAGTTGGTACTTCTCGTGATGAGCCCCGTCCTCGTCCTCCGAAGTTCTGAAGAGTTCAATCTTGTACTCGAAGAAACTCTTGTCAGTGCAGACATGATAAAGATCTGAAAACCATACTGTAAGTTCTTGGCACGCATGTTCTGAGATGGGGAAGGGACTCCTGACCTGGATTGATCCATTTCTCTCCCTTCATGGAGTTGCGGGCCCTCTGTTCCAATTCTCGCTCCTTTCTGAACTTTTCCTTCTCCTTGGCTCTCGTGGCGGAGAAATCAAAGTCTCGCTCACGAAGCTTCTTGTTGTGGGTGCAAGAGAACCTGTACCAGTCCCAGTTGATGATGTGGATCTTCCTCTTGTCTTTTTCTGCAATCTTGACTAAAAACGACAAGAGAGCGTGGTTAGCTATTTCCAAACAAGACGATGGGAAACGGCAAGCGAAAGAAAACATTAAGCACAGAGACGTGCTTGTATTGGGAAGGGCGATGTTACTTCGATGGTTCTTTTGCCTGTTCTTGAACTCTTCGTTCGTGCAAATGAGATGGGTCACAGAATCGTCCAAGACGGATGAGAACCGGCCTTGGCGCAACTTTGCCCATTCCTTAGCCGCTTGCTCGCTGGGACAGTCGCTTGGAAACTCACCAGCAGCCGCGATGACAAGGTTTCTGAAGATTGCTCTGACCATGTTGAATCGCGATGCGGTGTGTTTGGAAATAAAGTGACTAGGAGAGGGATTGGCCTTCTCAGCATAAGTCAAATATGACGAGGTGGCACGAGCTGACCGAGAGTAGGTAAAATTTAGAGAGGAGTCGGAGGAGATTGAAGAATTAAAGCCGCGACAATGGGCGAATCGTTGGCTACATGCGAGAAAAGAGAAAGGGAAGGAGCGACAGTTTGAAGCTATTCAGAAAGAGGGCATGGGCTTCTTCCTGTCTTGTTAGGGACAGAAGGTGCGGGAAGGCTGCAAGAGCTTGATCTTTACGGAACCAAAGCAGTTGCGATCCTCTTGAAAGTGAGAATTAGCAATCCCAAGGTTCTCAATAACTGAGTGATGATCAAAGATCGGGACGATGGGAATCGCGATGGCATCACAGTCATCCAAATTGCACGTATGACTCAGATATTACCAGCTCAAGTGCACCAGAACAACCGGGCTTGGTGTCACTTGACGGATAAGCTTGCACAAATTCGAATAACACTTTTGTGTTCACACCTCTCGCTCAACGCCTTTTGCAGTACGTCCACCATTAATCAACGATGTATACGTCCTTGAATAAATAGCTAATACCTTGGTCTATCGAAAGCTTTTCGCATTCTTGACGAACAATCTGATTTTCTCCAGGCTTTGCTTGCCGTCATCCTCTACCCCACTGCTGACGTCGACGCCCAAGATGCGGTTGCTGAACTCACCCACAGCCTTGACCGCGTCAAGCACGTTGTCAGGGTTCAGGCCACCAGCAAGAAAGACTTGAAGTTCGGCGTCTTTTGCAAGTATATCTTTGACGCTAGAGACGTCAATAAGCTTGCCGGAGCCAGCACCGGAGTCAAGTAAGGGGATCGTGTGGTAGCCGCGCAGACCGATGCCGATATTGCCAGGCTTGAAGGCCCGGATGACGGGGACAGGGATAAGATTTGCCCATTCGATGGGTTCAATCCCGTGGAGCTGAACAATGTCCAGGCTGAAGCGCTTTTGCTTCTCTAGCACCTCATCCAGGGGTTGATTCTGGAAGATTCCAGCGAGAAGAGGACGGGGGCTTGACAGTCTGGCAACAGAAGCTGTATAATAGTCTGTGGCAGACTCTGTAGGTACGCTTGATGGCGCGCGTGTGCTCGAGGGTGTGAAGGAGTGCACTGCCTCAGAGATCGCCGCCGCCGTCTCATCTGATATGCAACGTTTTGCTCCCGGAACCAGACAAATGCCGACAAGGTCAGCACCGGATTTCACAGCCTCGAGGGCAGCCTCGGGGGTTCGTGTACCGCAAATTTTGACGAACAGTGGATGGGTCGCGACTGATTCGGCCTCGGCATCGGTTCCCGAGCACAATTCTCTGATGAACTTTGTTGTATCTGGTGCTCTGACGATGGCTTCTCCAACGAGCACAGCATTGACCCCATCGTTTTTGCACAAGATGACGTCCTTGTGACTGTTTATGCCGCTGAGAGCGCAGATGATGGTATTCTCCGGGACCATGCTTCTCAGTCTGCTTGTTGTGTTCATGTCGACTTCGAAACTCTCCAGATTGCGATTATTGACGCCGATAGCCTTGGAACCAAGCTTCAAAGCAGTCGTCATCTCTTCGGCAGTCTGAACCTCGACCAGCGGCTCCATTCCCAAGGAGAGAGAGTACTTGTACAACCTCTCCAGCAGTTCTGTCTCCAACATCTTAACGATTAGCAGAACCGTGTCGGCACCGGCTAGTCTAGCTTCGAGGATCTGGTACTCCTCAAAAATGAACTCCTTGCGAAGGATTGCCGGTCTATTGGGCATGCCGTTCAAGACTTGTCTCACGGCCCGAAGGTCCTCAATGCTCCCCTTGAACCACTCAGGCTCAGTCAGAACGGAGATAACACTGGCGCCTGCAAGGGCGTATTTTCGGGCCTGGGTCGGAGCGTTGATATTGATGTCGAAAACACCCTTCGAAGGCGAAGCTCGTTTGATCTCTGCCATAAGGGACACATCGAATGGAGTTTGGCGCAAACGGTCAACGAATGGGACCAGGGGTGGGGCGGCATTGAGATCGTAGGCAGCCTGCAGGTCCGCAGGTCTTTGTGAGGGAATAAGTTTCTGAGCGGTAACTGAAGCCTTACGGTGGGCGTAGATTTGTTGCAAGATGTTGTTTTTCTTGCTCGCAGTCGGCGCAGAAGCCGCGGTCTTGGTGGCACCGCCGTTGGTTGCAGAGCCCTTCTGGAGTTGGGCATTCTCCTCCCAAGTACCGCCTTGAAGCTGCAAGAAGTTGCGGAGCATTGTGCGACCCTCGGCGGTGAGAATACTCTCCGGGTGGAATTGGACGCCCTCGATGGTGTACTCCTTGTGCCGCACGCCTTGAATGATCCCGGGAGACCCGTCCTCTGTTGCAACCCAAGAAGTGACTTCCAGGCAGCTCGGAAGGGTAACACGGGTGCCGGCGAGTGAGTGGTATCGAGTGACCGGAAGACCTTGACGCAGACCAGCGTAAACACCCTTAGCATCATGCGTCAAAGGAGACGTCTTGCCGTGGAGCCATTCTCCCGCGGACCCAACCTCGCCTCCATAGACGTCAAAAATGCACTGCTGTCCCATGCATACGCCGAATATGGGAATCTTGCCGGAAAAGTGCTTAATGGCATCTCGACTAACCCCAGAGTCGGTAGTGGGATGTCCAGGCCCAGGGCTGATGATCAGCTGTGTCGGCTTCTTGTCGATCAGCTCTGCCAGAGTGATCTTATCATTTCTGAAGACAGTCACGTTCGCGCCTTCGAGGATGAGATACTGATAAACGTTCCAGGTGAAAGAGTCGTAGTTGTCAATCAAAATCAAGTTAGAGGCCGTCGGAATAGGTGGCGAGGGGTCCGGATGGTGGGGTGAGTGATCGATAATGTCCAAAGACGGCATATTGTAATCTTGGTGCTGCAACCACCGGGAACTTGGCCAATTGAGTCGTATCGTCCTATTGTTCGCTGACCCTGGTGACAGAACGAATTGGTTCGGTGGTGGTTGATTTGATGCCCGAATGAGGTGAGTCAACGGAGTAAGTTGAATGAAAGATGAAAAGGCGGCGATTGAATCAAGTAGTGAAAAGGGACAGTAACTTGGAGAAGAACTCCCACTGTAATTTAGGTGCAAACCGCTGCGGGATTTCACAGTGTGTTGCATCTGCAGAGGTAGGTTGCAGGGTCCCCGGCGGAGGGCCCCGCCGCTATCGCAATCCCGGGGACCGGGACTGCCTATTGTGGCATCTATGCCCAGAACGGGCGCTAAGACCTAAAGTAGACTAGCTCTACCTACCGGAAAAACCCAGGAACTCAGGGAACTGGAGCTCCCAAAAAAAGTGAGCTCCAACCAACCACCATCAGAAAGGCTGCAAAAGCATTCGCGGGTCCAAAGTTGTACAAGCGCGTCGACTTGCTTTCTTCGCTTCCCAGGCATCGTAGCTCATCGCAGCCTCGCCTGATGCAGCCTGAGCCTTGACCGCTCTGCCCCTTCGACCTCTGCGGCAATGGCGCAAGTGGCAGACCGTCATTATTTTCCTCCTTTGGAGGAATGTCTGAATGGAGACACTATCATCATGTGGGTAGCCTCTGTTGACCAAACGATGCCGAGACAACTGACGTCCGGACCAGCTCCTGGAAGCTTATCGCAGCTGCGCTTGCAGACCAAGACGATGTGAGACGGAAGAGCGATGCTGTTGTACAGTTTCTTCAAGATGATTGCGTGCGATCCCTCTTAAGAGACCCAACAACCGCTTTTGCGCCGCCGAGCGATTCCACCAGATCGAAGTTCGAAACGAGGACAGCCGCCATTCACGTTACACCCCAACCGAACCAGAAATTCGACATCAAAATCATCAAGGAGGATGCGCAGTGGCTAAGCAGGAATGCCAAGGTCAACCTCATTACCGCGCTTCGAGCAACAGTGGTCGAGTTCCAGTCGCGGCCAGCAAGCCACCTGACAAGCACTCTTTCCTCCCAGGACATAGTCAACCTGCAAGAAGCTTCCGGCGTCGCGAGCATACAATCATCTGCCCTGGTCCCAATTGCCGGTGCCGCGCAGGATGCAGAGACGATTTGGGCTGACTTTGAGAAAGAAGAGTCAAGGCGACAACGCATCTTCCAGACGTACCTTGCAGAAAGACGACATTTCTTGATGACTGCTGCGTTGGTGCAAGAGAATGTCCTGTACACGCAGCCTTCGGCGTCAGTTCTAACAACAGTAGGCGAGCCGTCAACGCAAACACATTTGATCCCAGCCAACGATCGCCCGAAATACCTCGACGATCTCCTGACGACATACCTGCAGTACGTCACCGATGCTATCGGCCGGCTTGCCGAGGGTCTTGAAGCAGTTGTCGAGGACAAGGGCTTGCTTGGGGAGGAACTTGAGTTGGAATGGATGAGAACGGCTCTGACTGAAGTGGTCCATGCTCTGACGGTCGTCTTCCAGTCCATTGACGGCAATGGCGATTCGTTCGTGCCTTCTGCTGTGGTCGGCCAGTGGTTTGGCCTCATGGATAACTATGGGTTTCTGAATGGAATTACTGCGGTGAGTTGAAAGGCAGCCCCCCTCAAATGCATCAACTAATATGGATCAGCCGACTGATGCAATATCATCTCTCATCATGCCCCTGAGATCCCTCATCTGTGCGATTTCTATCAAGCTTCTGAACCCCTCGAGATCCATAGAATGTCTCGCGGAAGAGGCACCAGAATACCGCGGAGATGAGGACCCTTACATCACTGCGCCCGCGGTACTCGAACAGGTGCACAACGCAATCTTGGCGGCGGCGAATTCAGACTGCGAGAGTCAAAGCCCCATCATTTTTGCCTGGACCGTTGTCGTCCACCGCATGTTCTATTCACATCATGACCGAATTGAGAAGCGAGACGCCCTGCAGAACCAGCGATCCCAGGAGACATTCGAGGCCGGTGTACTGATTCGCCCCACCACCAATCGTCGTCTTTCTGCAGGAAGTATCGTGTCTCTCGATGGCAAGTCATTCGACATCTTCCTCAACAACGTAGGACTGGACAAAGACCTGCAGGTTGTGGAGCAGCTCGCGGTGGCCGTGACATCCAACGGACGAGCCTATGAAGTACTATCCGAGATGGTACTCGCCATAGGTGGTTATAGCGACGGAGCCTTCTCGCCGCTTTTGGGCTCCAGAGTTCGGCTGGCGTATATTGATTTCCTCAAGGCCACATATCCACTTGTCGGGTATCAATCAGATTCAGTCACCTCCCTCCTGTCAGTCCTTGGAGCCGGTCAGCAATACTGGGACCTTTCGAGGCCCGCGCTACACCCCTCAAATGACATTTTGGCCGAGGTGCTCCAGGACGCTACTGCAATGGAGTACTACTTCCATCAGGCCCTGAATCGATATCCTTTCGAACTCTTGCCATTCCTCAACATCTGCCGAACTCTGGCCAACTGCGTTGTCGCGGATGACCGGATGGATACAGTGGTCAACCTTCTGCGCAAAACCCCTTCTCTCACCTTCATTCTCCCCGACGACTACCAGCAATATGAGCTGGCCCAGGAAGAGGACAACACCAACACTTTCTACCTTCTTGAGGACATCCCGCTGTTCACACCAGCCACTGCATGGAACAGACGAACCCGTCTTGATGATGCTTTCAGGATACCGGCTGAGACAGTTGGACGATTTGTTACAGATACGGGCCGTGTCGTTCTTATGGAATACGAGCATTCTGCACTTGCACTGCTTGGCAAGAGGCTGGAAGTTCAACTTGCGCCTGAGACTTATCGTAGCGAGTTGGATGCCTTCCAGCCAGAGGAGACAGCAGAGACGATTGCTCTCTTTGCAACGCTTCTCCGAGCTGAGGTGCTCAAGTCTGAGAGGCAAGGCCTGAGCGGCGAAATGTCGCTCAAGTCCGGACTGGACTTGCTGGAGGAGATTGGCAAACACGTCTCTGGAAACAAGGACCTTGTTGCAGTTGTTTGCGAGACTATGGATGCCTACATGCAAGATGAGAAGGCGACGGAAGGTCAAGGCATTGCGGTCCTCAACTCATGCGTTCAGTTCTTGCACGCAATCCTACCGTTGTGCCCAACCAGAGTCTGGTCATATCTGGCACGTTGTGAACTGCTCAACTCAGAAGCTCAAGCAGGCAAGCTTGCGAAGATTACAGGCAACCTCGATCTTGTTGGGGACCGATATGATCTCCTGCTCTCGGCTGTGCGTCTATTCGCTAGTCTCATTGACAGTGTCAAAAGCAGCGCTGTTCAGCGCAAATCTGGCAACAAGCTGGTCGGCCGTCAAAAGGTCTCGAACAACGTTTGGCTGGGGGTCGCAGACAAAGTGCTGGGAAAGGTCAGTCTTGCCATTGCCCAGGCTACGGTCGACGTTTTCGAGACTTCGTCGACTTGGCGATTCGGGTCGGAGTTGTACAAGACCCTGCTCATTCGATATGTCGTTCCTGTCATGGACCACATCGTCTCGTATACGTACGGGATGGGGGACCAAGAAAGCTCACAGACTCTCACTGCATGCCTGGAGCCTGCGGCGTCCTATATCATCGACGCATTTCTCTCGCCCTCGACTGGTTCTCTGAGGTTCCAGCCTCTCCTCACCACTTTGGTGAACGGCCTTCAGGTTCCCGACTCAACGTTCTACCAAGAGAGACTGGCTTCTGCACAAAAGCAGCTAATCTCGGCCTTGCAATTCACAACAACCTTGCTGCGGGTTGCAAACCACCTCGAGCGATCATCGGAGATATTCGAGGACCATCTCTTCAAGACATCGTCAATTCTGGCAAGACTCTGCGCCATTTGCGAGCAGTTCCGGCGACCAGCGCTGCTGCTTCTGGAAGCTTTGGTCCTCAGCGCCGCCAGAGCACATGATGACCCTCCGTCACTCCTGGGTTATCTTGGCCCTCTTCTGTCTCGGTCGTTTATCCAAGTTCTGTCACGACTGGACAAACCCTTCCTTGTCGCCGAGGACGTACAAACGACATGGAAGTTCTTCTCCACAATTGTGCAAAATCGTCAGCAATGGCTGTCCAACTGTCTCCTGACGGGGAAAACACCCAGAGATGCTCTCAAAGGCGCCAAGAAGGATGCGTCGTCTACACCCAATTCCGTGCTCGCGACGGCTTTCGCAAAGCTCAAGGATATCAAGGAGCTGGATATTACTGAGGCACTTCGGATCCTGGACTTTGTCGCATCCTCCCAAAACCACTGGCCCTGGACTATTTTCACGATGCAGAAGGATTCATCATTTTTAGACTCGCTACGTCTATACGTCAAAGGTCTAAGCAGCTTCACAGTGACCAGCAAGGCAGATGCTGTCAAGGCCGCTATCGATGCCAAGATGGCCGCTTACATTGCTGAAATATTCGCTATGCAACTCTACCACCTTCGCCAGATGGGCGGCGCCGATGTCTTTGCCAAAAGCTTGGTGGCTGTCCTGGATTATTACCTCCGAGACGGTGTCGAGGTCTCTAGCTATAACAACTCTCTGCACAGCAACTTTGCCAAGAACTTCATGAGCAAATACCCTGGAGTGTCGCTCGAGGCCTTCAAGCGGACAATGTTGAGACCCGGCGAGCTTGGCAGAAGCTATTTCTATGACCTGGAGAGTGCGACTGAGATGTTGAGCTTTGACCCTGGCTGGCACGGTCGCCGCGACAATGGTTTCCGCAACGAAATGGGAATTGCGAACGCCAACCTCTCCCTGGTCGATGCGCAAATCGTGAGTTTCTCCCATCGGGCACTCGCAAGACGCCTACTAACACATCTTAGTCCCTGTTCCACGCCTGGGAGTTCCTGTTGCTTGAACTCAGCAGCTCACTGCCGGATAACGACAACATTGCCAAGCAGATGCTTCAAGTTGCTCAGCAGTGCCTCGAGGCAAACCGATCCAACCAGGGCCCAGAAAACATTTTTATGCGCATCGTTGAAGAGCGAGCTGACCTGAGCTTGCTGCTCATTCAGCGTCTCGTCGGCAGGCCCATCTCGTCTCCAGACGTCAACCAGCTTCTGGGAACGTTGTTTACCATCATCAGTGCCGTCGAGGAGCCTTTCAACCCTGGCTCCATCTCGTACTACCGCACGATGCTTAAGACCATCTACGTCACGTTGCGCGCATACAGCGTAGCCGACAAGAAGGGCCTCGGTGCCTCGAAGAGCGGTGGGGAGGGATTCTCCGTCACTTTGACACAAACTGTTCTGAACCTCCTTGACCGGGTTGTTGCCAAGGGCTTCAGAACGCTCGTTGCGCTCGTGCACGACCCTGAAGCTGCCGTTGCACCCGAAGACTTGGCTCTTCTCACTGCTATCCTACAAGCCTGCCTCAACATGCCGACGATTGATCAATGCCAAACACAGATCCTCAACATCATGGCATCCTACGACGCCATGCATGCGGCGACATCGCTGTTCTCGTGGGCAGACAAATTGGCCATCAATGGCGATCCTATATACGGTGAGCTGAGCTTGTTATTTCTACTAGAGCTCTCCACCCTTCCGGCGGTGGCGGAACAAATGGCATGTGATGGCCTGCTCAGCCATCTGACCTCAGCGGGCATCACCAATTTCATGCGCCGCGGAAACATCTCTCCTTTCTCCGAGGCTATCGGACCCCAGAGATGCTACAGCATGTGGGTGAAGGGTGTTTTACCACTGTTGCTAAACCTTTTGACCGCCCTTGGAGGTACCGTGGCGCCAGAACTTGGCTACGTTCTGAACCAGTTCCCCCTGCTTCTAAAGTCGAGCGTCGACCGCTTCGAGGCCCCTGGCGCTAGTCGAACCGCATCAAGAGAAGCGCCACACTACGTGACGCTTCTGTCTGTATCGGAGGTTCACTCGCTTGCGCTCTTGACAAGAGTTATTGCTGCTCTGCGGACGGCCAACACCAGAGACATCCCGGAGATCCAATGGGATGCTTCCTCGCTGTTGGAAAACATTGATTTCTGGCTGTCAAGCCGGAAGCTGTTGCGCGACAGATTACTGCCGCTTGGACAGCGTGAGGTTGAGTGGAAGAGCACCAAGATCGGCACCCCTGACGAGAGTGGACATCTGGGGAACGCTCTCGAGAACAAGGTGCTCTCCCAATTGGAGGCAGTGAGGGATGTATTGAGCGAAGACCTGGAGGAGTCTTGAGAACAAGAGATTCAGATGGCAATAATGAGCCGGAGGGGGTCGTTCGTCCGACCAAGGGGAAACGGATCAAGGGGGGTAACAATGACAGAAACAACAGGTTTAGGCGTTCATGAGTGTAAGACGAACCTGCGTGCATTCATTTTTCCCAGCAGTCACTGGATCCTCGTACTTCATGTAGAAATCAAATCAGCAGATACCCTCAGCATGCTTGCTGGGAACTCCCTACATCACACACGCGTACACATAAGGAATGCAAGCCACCCCCCCCCCCCCCCCCCCCCCCCCCGGACACTGGGCTCTGTGTTCGGCGTCATAAGCGGAGGCAAACCGACAAACTGAGTAAGTAGTGTTTCATTTTGGGTTTCCCATTCATCTGGTGCCGATGTCTTCTTGTTGTTTTGGACACCCATGAATGGCATGTCACTTCTATCCGCCGTCCCCTCGGGAAAAAAAAGATGGTAGTATACAGAAAAGGCCTCCATCATAGTTGCGATATCGGAATAAGCCACATCGTCCGGCCCTCGTCGCCTGGTTGATGAGAATCTTGGGTTGAGATCTCGCATCCCAGGCCCCCCGGCATGTTCTGTCATGCTGGGAATAGTATTACATTTCTGCGCGCGCATCCTCCGGAGCGTTCTTCTCTGCTTTGGAACCTGCGCCCGTGTGCCCACCCTTTTGTTACAACATGTCTCGTCGTTTTTGTTCTCTTTCTCATTGCTGCTGCATTTCTCCATCCGATGGTGAAAAGCATTTACTGCTGCATCTGAGCGGTCATCTGGGCGTTGTGTTCCTGGAAGCGCTCGCTCAGGCGCTGCTGGGAGAACATCTGCTTCTGGATGCAGCGAGTGATGCAGCCCGTCTCGCGGGAGGAGAGGGACTTTGAGGTGAAGTCGTCAACGCACGAGGTGAAGCAGTGGTCGACGAGGTTGCCAAAGAGCTATTGACGAGAAGTAGGAATGTCAGCGACATCGGTTCGATTACGAACATCGGCGTTGGAAGGTGTGGCAGTCTTGGAGAGATGCCATGGTGACAGGATGAGGCGAGACGTACGTTCATAAACTCCTTAACTTGACGCTTCTGCAGTCTCTGCTGGAGCTGGGCTTCCTCGGTCTTGGTAAGGCTATTCGAAAGAAGATGGGCGTTAGTTTAGGCGCTTTCTCATCCTCTTGTTCGAGACCTTTCGCGATGAAGGAAGGTACATCGACTTACGCGTCCATTTTGATGGTGAGATTCGACGGGTCTCGGCTGGCTTGAGGTATGTGTTGAGTGCGGTCGCGGAGTTCGGAAATATGAAGCGGTGGTTGATTGACGATGACGATGAAATTTCTTTGGACTTTCGGGGGACCAACTTTGCTAGCAGTTGCGTCGATAGAAGCTTTCCCCGGTCGACGTTAGCCAATCAGCACCGAGAACTGTGAGGCTGCTGGAGCTGCGATAGTGATAAGGAATTATCGGGGTTTCATTGGAGCTTGAGCACGGCTAGATGCACTTAACCATCCTGCCCTCATTAGAAGAACTATCCTCGAATTTGACCATCATGGACAGTGTTGTCTCGAGCATTTGGCTGAAGACACCATGTATCTCGCTGTGGATGGAGGACTTGTTTCGATATTGACTTCAGTGGACTTGCCCAAGTTTTGACTTTCATGTCGGTTCGAGTGTGTTTATCAGTGTTTCAGCTGTGTATACCTCTCAGAATTGAAACACACATCGATCAGGAAGAAATGCACAGTCTTCTCGCTTCAGCAAGGAATATGACCGGTACAGCCTGACAAGTCACATCGACATTTCATTTGCTATATAGTCCGATGACATCTCGCTGGGGCCTTACCCATCTAGACAAAATACAACCACATTACCTCTCCACAACAGCAAAAACTCCAATCAGCAGGGTATCCGTCCAGAAAGAAGAAGAAAGCAGGGGAATACCCAAATCGACCGACTTGGTCAAACCACCAGAGGCTAAGCCGGGCTCGAGGCCAAGAGGACGAGGCCATCGATCCCAGAACCGGCAGTCTACATGACAACGCAGCAAGCCTTCTCCAGCTTCTTGAGGATTTTGACGACCAAATCGGTGGTCTCGTCCTGGCCCTGCTGTTGCCCGCCGTGTTGTTGCTGGCCGCCATGGTGCGGCTGCTGCTGGCCACCGTGATGCGGCTGCTGCTGTCCACCATGATGCTGGCCGCCGTGATGCTGGCCGCCATGGTGTCCACCTCCGACCTGCGGCGGCGGCGGCATCGTCGCGTCCCCGCCTTGGAGATTGATATAGATCCTCCCGGCGTTCTCCTCCGTCGAATAATTCAGCCCCATCTCTCGGCAGATCTCCTCAATGCGCGGCTTCAACTTCTGTACGTGGCCCGTCGAGTGGTTTCCCTTGCCGACGATAGCGTGCAGGTGGTCTTGGCCGCGCGCGCGGTCCGCCCGGATACGCTCCTCCAAGATGCGCTCCGCCTCTTCGACGAACTGCCCGTGCAGGTCGACGCAGCTGCCCGTCACCCGCCCCGCGGCGTTGTTCTCCCGGAAGATGAACTCGGAGGCCTGTCGGTTGAGGTCCTCCATGCGCTGCGCGTGGCGTTTGCCCTCATTGGAGAGCTCCTTGGCGGCCGCGCCGTCGCCGGATTGGTAGGCTTGCTGGGACTGCAGGGAGTGGAGATGCGCGCGTTAGGACAAGGGGTGCATGTGAATCCAGAAACGAGTGGTACGCAGGGTGTAGCAAGGAAAACTAACGCGCTCGAAGCACTGGTTGCGCTTGTTGGCCTCCTCGCGGGCGGCATCGCGCAGGCGATCATACTCGCGTTCGATTTCAGAGTCGTCGTCGTCGTTGGCGTGGTTGAAGGCTGCAATGCAATGTCCAGCGTGTTAGCGCGCACGATTGATTATCTTACGAAGCCATTTTCTCAAGTGCCTCCCCCTACCCTCCCGTGGTAGTCGCGGGTACAAGCCATGGATGACTTCCGGGGCCACCTAAGGAGAAGCGCGAAACAGGAGAAAAAAAACTTACCGCGACCGCCCAAGCGGTTCATAGGGATAGACATTTTAGGAGGGCGTTTAACTATTATTTTTGCGCGGTCTATTTGACGCGGTTCTGGCTGCGACTGGCTAAGGAATGACGAGTTGATGATGCAGCCAGCAGCAAGACAAGCTCAACACGTCGCGTCTGGATGCGGGCGACGAGGTTGGCAGAACGGCGCTAAACAAGCTTGTTTATCGGCCTCGGGCACGTAATTGTGGACCGCAGCTCCGACGATGACGCCAGTGCCGACCGGCTCGGCTGCCGTCTTCCGCCTCCCGCCTCATTGACTGCCGGGCTGCATGCGGCGCGGCGGGGTCCGGTGCAAGTGAGTTCTGCCTCGAAGCCCCAGCCTTTCCCAACTGACCAGAGTCTGGTCGCCGTAGAGCTGAGAGCTGACAATATCGCATCGTGCCGCTGCTCATCTGTACGATCACAGGGGAAGTCATGCGGCCGCTGTAGTTCGAACTCCTTCAGAGCGCATTTGGCAGACGAGAAGTGCCACGAAACACGGCGCGTATTTCTGGTGCACTGGTGGAAAAGGCTTCAAAGCATTGCGGCACTCTAGACCTAGAGCTTGCACAAGGAGGTCTGTTCACAAACACGAGGAGAGGCCCCGTTTCATGGCTCTATGGGCCCATAAGGATCTGGTACCGTCCGAAACAAGGCTCGAACAAGCGAACATTGATACCCACAATGGTGAAGGGAGGTGCTCCGGATGTCATGGATTTCTCATAACGGAAGATGGCTTGTCTTGTTTGTGTGGTCAGCTAGACGGCTGTTGTATAAGAGATAGGCCCAGGGGAGGGACTCTTCTGCGGGCCTTCTTGAACGTCTCCCTCACAGGAATTCTGGCGGCTCTCCTAATCCGATAACGTTCCTCCAACGAGTGAAAGCATCGGATGCTTAAACCACAGCAACCATCGTACGAACTTGCCGATCCCATTAGAATGAAATAACGACGGTTTTCGATGGTGGGCGTATGAGTAGCGCTCAGGGGGGAATTCCGAAAGGAACGACAAATATCGTAAGAGAATATCAGCTCTGTTAGTCCCAGGACGACCGCGTAGAGTAGCATCATCTGCTTGTTTCCGCATGATATGCAGAAGAGACCGCTCCATCTGCAAGGTCCTCAAGCCAGATGCGACGACTGCAGCCTCTATGATTCGTCCGCCCACAGAGCTGTACTGGGTCGGCGGCAACACGACGACGACAGCGAATGGGGCCCGGAGTCGGAAACGAAAAGAATCTCCATAATTCCGGGTCCTTTTCAATTAAAAGAGTCCTCTCGTGATCCCGCGTGGAACGATTTTGCAACCCCACAGTTTTGCCTCTTCAGGCATGCCATGACAATGAGTCCCAGCATCTGCCAATGGTCTGGATGGGATCCTCGCGCTTTGTGGAAAAGGAGCTCGCATGCCATGTGGCCTCCTTGTATCCGACGGGAATGGCTGCTCTGGTAGTCTTCGACCGGCGAGCCTGCGAAGATCTAGTGAATGTGCGAAATTACCCTTATTTCGGATATGAGATGTGCCCGCCAATTCCTTTAGTTAGTCCTTGAGAGCGCTGTTGTGGGCGTCGCGCTTGTTAGATTCTTAGATTTGAGTGCCACTGAATTGCTGGCCGGTTGGGGTCTGACTTCCACAAAATCGTAGACGGCTTATCCCAGCTTACCGCAGGAATTCGGGCCTCTGAGACACTGGGCCGGGTCGTGAGTTGCCATCCTCAAGGAATCTAGCGAAGGGTCGGGTACATGGAAGCAAGGAACATCCATCGCACGACATCCCAGAAACCCACTCCTGACCGCATCTTCGAGGGTGAGAGCAACAACGGTGCCGCGAGGTAACGGTGGATTCTCGATTGCCCCATTGCAGCCCGCCCCCCCGAATTTCATCCAAAACTTGGTGTTGATCAACGAAAGGTTGAACAAGTTCAGAAACGACGCACCTGCAGCAGGCCAGCAAAATTATACTCCTCAGATCACTACCCGACCAATGTTGTCTTGAGAGCTTTGCCTCCTCCTGCCTTACATGGTCAAGGACTGAAGTGCAGATGGGATTTGCAATGGCCGGGCTGTGTCAAGGTGTGAAGCCAGAAGCAGGGGGATTGAATTTGCCCTTGCATGGATAGCTTGGTGTTTCAAAGCAGCTAGAACGGTGGGTTCTAACCGCTCTAAACTCCCATCCTGGGGCTTCCATTTTACGGGGCATAGACTGAGAGGCGATTCGCTAGGCAATTGACACATTGTGTCAACGAGTCTGCCGGGTTTGACGTGAAAGACGTGCGTCGAAGTGGCAAAAGTTGCGCTCTATCGGATCATGCCCAGCAACGAGAAGCGCGAGTGGGTGGCTCGGCTCTGTCCGAAGATTCGGTACTTTCAGCGAGTGGTTCCTGTTTTTGAGTAGATGCTCCCGTTTGTTTAGTCAAAGACAATGTCTATTTCCGAATCTCCATGCTGCTGGATGAATTGCCCCCTGATGAAGTGATGGTTGATGGTCAACCGTTAAAGGCTAGAAAGTCATCCATTTGTGTGCCCTGACTTGCGGCTGGGGCGGAAGCCTGGCTCGACACTCGGACCTGTGGCGCGATTATTGGCTAGCCGTGATGATTGTTCAGCAGCACCTAAGTCCAACTTGTAAGCCACGGCGGTGTTTGGGCGACCAATCAATGTAGTATGTTCGAGTCAGTATGGATGATGTCTCTCCTTGAGCAAAAGTATTTCGTTGTTTGCCGAGGTGCTCGGGCAAGTGGCTTTCGTAGTGCAGCAGCGTTCCTCTTTCTTACTCACAGGCCTTACGGGGCTGCCGAACCTGCCTCCGTACCATCATCAACAAGAATCCCGGCGAATGAGACGGAGTTGACCTTGCCTTCGGAGCCGAGGGACCTACAGGTCATTCATTGTTCAGGCGACAAAGGCGGCGTATATGGTGTGTGTGACTTGACGGTACCAGTCCAGCCTGCGAATGAAACTGCACAGGCATTTTGTCGGTGTTAGTTGCCAGCTTATACCGTGGAATGCAGCCATCGTTTAGTGGTAGAATGCAGCTTGCAGTTGGATGCAGAATACAGGATACAGAAGGATCGCTTTGCCGCCGGCGGCGGCGGCGGCGGCTTGCAGCAGAGACCGTCGGCTGAGGATGGAAGCAAACGAAAAAAGCGGCCCAGCGAAAAGCAAACATTTCGGTGTGACTCGGATGCCCAGAGACATTGGGAAGAATAGAAATGGTTGGTACGACGGCTGACTGGCAGTGAACGCACATCTGTGGTCATTGGGTTAACGAGCTTATCGACGACTTCTTTGGGGAGAAGCAGTGCAATGGCCGGTCGTCAAATGGTCTGTTCTCACCCGGCTGGTCACTCTAGCCTGTAGGTGAAGCAAATGAGCCAACATCACCGGGTAGAGGTCACGTTGGAGTCAAAGATGGGGGCAACCATGGCGTCCAACGCCCCTCTCCCGATTGGATTATAGGCGTGCTGGTACATACCGCCCGTCGTTGTAATCTGCGTCCTACAGATCCAAACGCCATACAACATACGGGAGCGATCCCAGGTATTGTGAGATTGTGTCTGGTGACGCATCAAGCCTCATCTTGGCTGGGCAAGTCGTTTTGAGCAATTCTATGTCTTTACATGGAATCATGAGCATGTCGGGCGGCAACACAGAGACAGATCGTAAGTGACGCAGGGAGGATATGCGAGGTCCATCAGGTTCAGCCGTCCCGTCCGACGAGAGCGGACTTGGGCAAGGGAGGACTTGCATCGACGGCGAAGATGGCGAAACAGATCAGGAAAGGCGGTTCCTGATGGAGTCGCCGCCATGGCTTTGGGACTGTGCCTCAAATACTGTCCGGTCCCTGAGATACCTCTGGTACCTCAGATAGATAGCGTGATAGACTAGAAGGATGTGCCGGTGCTTTCTCGGTTCTCGAAGGGTTGTTGACAGGATCGGTCTCGCTTCAAGGGAAGCAACAGGGCGGCACACTAGCTGCAGATGGCAGGCACTGCAGCCCCTGGAGATGCTGCCCCTATTACGGCAAACCCGCATACGCTGAGAGTGACATTTCTTTGTCCATCAAAAGTTGTTTGGTTTTTGGTGGTCTGCACGGTCAAGAAAGAATGAGATGGGGAAGGCCGCCTTGGAGGTTCGACAAGGCGTCTCCAGGCGGATCAAGAGGCGATGTCCAAGTGCTCGGAGAGGTTGGTCAGTAGAATGTTTGCCAGGCCCAGCACAGAAACAACACAGTTTGCCTCGCTTGGGATGGGCCCATGGGCGCTCAGTGATGCGTCCAATAAAGTGACCACAACAGGATCCGTCCAGGCCGGCGGATGCGTATGTCGACGGAATGGTTCGCCAGCAAACAAGCCGCATCCGTCCGCAGACACGGCTGAAGGGTACGGGCATCGCGAGCAACGTCAACCTCTTCGACCGAAATAAGTTTAGAAGGAAGGCAAGCCTGTATTGTTTCAAGAAGTGCAATGGAAGGTCAGATGGAAGGAGGAAAGGTTCGAATTCTAGAGTTCCATTGCCCATCCATGTTGGCGGTGTCCTAGAAAGGGTGGTGGGCCTCTGAGCTTGGCCGTGTTGGCTGCAGGCACTGATGCAGGTGCAGGCAATGGGTGCAGATGGTGGCAAAAACAAAAGGAAAGACGGGCGCGGAGATTTTCTTTTCATTGGTGGTGTACGCATCACACTGTAAACCAGACCGAGACCTATCGACTCCTTGCCTGCGGAACTCGAACGGAACACCGCGTACAGAGTAGTATGGGGGGGGTGAGGATGTGTGTGCCTTGGCTCGCCCTGCTATCTTTTATTCACTTATAAAAGTTGTCTGTAGTTTCACGCGGATACTTCGGTTTCGTTCCGTTCCGTTCTCGCGGACCTCAGAGATCATGCTTGCCAAGCTATGATCGCTGGAAATGTACGGTTAAGTCAGGAAGAAAGACAGATGATACGGATAATCAAGCCCAGTTGTGTGATAGCAGTGGCTCGTGCTTTCTATCTACACTGTATTCGTTCCCAGCGGCCGTATGCAATCCCCTTTCGTGCCCTCGTCTGCGGATGCTCTGAATCCGTACCAGGAAACAAAGCCGCAGACAAAGACACAACCGACATGAACTCCTCTTGTAGCTAGCGGATTTGTACCCGGCTGGGCGAAGCGCTCGCACAGGGCCTAGGCAGGCCATCTCCGTGTAGGTAGCCTGTGGTCAACTGTAGCGCGATGAATTTTGCATTAGTCAGGACGGCAAACCACTGCCTTTCAAACCAGTCTGGCCAAGCTGATCAGGATCAGGCAGACGAGCGCGAAGATCCTGATTCCCTGGGACGGAAGGGGAAAAGAAAGAAAGAAAGAAAGAAAGAAAGAATGAAAGAAAAAACACCCAAGGGGGAACTCCAGAGTCCAGGGGCCCTTCGGCCCCTCCAGCTTCGTTGCGGGCATCTTGCGAATGGATGAGACCTCCATAAACTCGCAGCACGACTCCCCACTAGCCATCGGCCTGGCCAGCGGTGATTTCGAGGTTGCAAAGGCCTGGTTGCGGATCCACGCTCGCTGGAAGACGGTCCTGGTTCTCGTCTCCGGAGCCGGGGTGGCACATGGAGGTTATCCAATGGTCTTACCAGGAAGGTTTCCGTCTTCCCGACTTGCGTGCTTTCGACAGTTGGAACTTGGGGAGCTTGTTTGATTTCCACACACTCTTCTTCTGCTTCTTGTCCATCTGAGTTCTCCAACATTCTCGTGTTGCCTGGGCACGGGGGCGGCGCAGGAGTAAAACACCCTACAGTGAGTGCCCTGTACTCCGTACCCAGTTCGGCAAAAGGATGAGACAGTCAGGCGAGAGACAACTCCAGACACTAGACAAGGCGAAGGTAGGGGAGGCGGCCAAAACCAGGAGTCGGGGCTAAGTGCGTCTGTGGGTACTGAACTCGCCTTATGTAAGGCATGCGAAAGCAGGTACAGGTGGATACGTACCGGGCCGCGCCAGAGGGAGTTTAGTGTTGTGGCAGCATCAAAGAGCCAAAGCCAGGCCTGTACCTTGGCTTCTGGAATCCCCCCTGCTGGCCCCTGCACTAGATGTGCGGCGTGGACATTCGCCCATCCACCCACCCCATTACCCACACCGTACACCACACAAACCCCCCTTTCTTTAAGCCCATTCCAATCCGGCGTAAAGAAGACAGCTTTGAGTTCGGTACAGGATGAGTGCGTGATGAGGTACAGCGGTACTCCCAAGAATCGCCTTTGGTGAGGTGAGAAGGGGAGAAGGGCAGAGCCAGAGACTGAGGGACAAATGCATAGGCAGGTCGGCGCACTGTTAATCGGGAGTCTCCTGTGTTCCGGCGACAGTAGGTGACACCGCCCCCCCATCAAACCGCTTCAGCGTGAGGATGACCGGCGATAGCCCCCAAAAGCCCCTAGCCTCACTGTGAGCTCCTCCAAAAAATGGCTGGGGATGGCCAGTCAGGGGAGTCTCCTAGGTCATTGGCACTTTCCTTTCTGCTATCGATCCCATTTCACTGTCCCCCTTCGCCCCCGTCCTCCGTCTTGTCCGTACTGTATACTTGGCCTTTGTATCCCCACCCCGAAGCGCATTGTCCGCCCCGGCGACGACTGGCGCCCACTCTTTTTCTCCCACTATTCTCTGTTCCTCGCAGCACCGTCGCCGCCATCCTTGCTCATAACTCATCGACCCTTGCTCTTTCCATTCTCCTCTCTCCACATTAGAGGCACCTCCCAACCCATTCCTCTCTTTTCTCTCTCTCCCTCCTGCTGCTCCTGGTCTCCCAATCCTGTCGCGACCATCCCATCCTCTCACCGTCCGCCCAACGGCTCGTGTTTTTCTTTTCCTGTTTGCTGCGGTTTACGACTCCGTCGTCAATTGATCGATACCATCGTCGATTTAGCAAACCCAGAGGTGAGTTGAACGTTATTTTCATATCGCATGCAGGCGCCGAACAAGAGAGACGACACATGCACAAACTCGCACCTAAAATCGCCCCCCTCGAACTCGAGTTGTTTGAGCCGCCGCCGAACTCGAGCCATTGAGGATCTGGGAAAGCGAGACGAACGAGACACGAAAGAGAGACAGCCCAGACAGGAGAAACACAATCCGTTCGCCCGCCTCCTGGACACCAGCTCCTCCTCCCTCGCCTTCTCGACTATTCATTACTCCTATCCGCCTTCGCCTGGATCGTTTCGCATTCCAGCCCCGTCGCTCCCAAACAAACCCAAATCCGTCTCTCTCGTTCGGCCGCCGGCATCACGCCCACCCCCGGCATGGTTGGCTAACAAGCTCTGATTACCTTCAGGTCCCATTCGACTCAAACCCCCAGCTCCGTACAGAACCCCCCCCCATTTCTTTTAATCACCACCCGTTCAATTCAACCTGCCGTCGGTCCAAACGACAACAAACCGCCAAAATGGGTTGCGGAATGAGCACGGAGGATAAGGAGGGCAAGGCCCGCAATGAGGAGATCGAGAACCAGTTGAAGAGGGACAAGATGATGCAGCGCAATGAGATCAAGATGCTTCTTCTGGGTAAGCCAAATCCTGCCGACACCCGAACACTTCTTATGCGGCCGTTGCTTTGAAGCGACGCCGTCGAAGATTCCCTCTTCCGCTGTTCCATTCATCCCTAACATCCACCTAGGTGCTGGTGAATCCGGAAAGTCGACGATCCTGAAGCAGATGAAGCTGATCCACGAGGGCGGCTACTCGCGCGATGAGCGGGAATCCTTCAAGGAAATCATCTTCAGCAACACGGTGCAATCGATGCGTGTCATCCTCGAGGCCATGGAGTCGCTGGAGCTGCCCCTTGAGGACCAGCGCATGGAGTACCACGTCCAGACCATCTTCATGCAGCCCGCCCAAATCGAAGGAGACGTTCTGCCGCCCGAAGTCGGAAGCGCGATCGAGGCTTTGTGGAAGGACCGTGGCGTGCAGGAGTGCTTCAAGCGCTCTCGCGAATACCAGCTCAACGACTCTGCGAGATAGTAAGTGGCCCGATCGACCGCCGAACGCGTAGGCCGCGTGCGCTAACAAATCCACAGCTACTTCGACAACATTGCACGTATCGCCGCTCCCGATTACATGCCCAACGACCAGGATGTCTTGCGATCGCGTGTCAAGACGACGGGTATCACGGAAACCACGTTCATCATTGGTGACCTGACGTACAGAATGTTCGATGTCGGTGGTCAACGATCTGAGCGAAAGAAGTGGATTCATTGCTTCGAGAACGTCACCACGATCCTCTTCCTCGTCGCCATCTCCGAGTACGACCAGCTGCTCTTCGAGGACGAGACTGTCAACCGCATGCAGGAGGCTCTCACATTGTTCGACTCCATCTGCAACTCGAGATGGTTCATCAAGACATCTATCATCCTCTTTCTCAACAAGATCGACCGATTTAAGGAGAAGCTTCCGGTCAGCCCTATGAAGAACTACTTCCCCGACTACGAGGGTGGCGATGACTACGCCGCGGCGTGCGACTACATTTTGAACCGATTCGTCAGCCTGAATCAGCATGAGACTAAGCAAATCTACACGCACTTCACCTGCGCGACAGACACAACTCAGATTCGCTTCGTCATGGCGGCAGTGAATGGTGAGTCTTGGCCCCTGTCGCACTACAATAGGACAAGGAAAACAAAGAATGGAGAAGGCTAACACGACAAACAGACATCATCATTCAGGAGAACCTGCGGTTGTGCGGCCTGATTTGAACCAAAACGTTTGCTTTTTTCAACAATACCCTTTACTTCTAATTGCATGACACAAGCCAGAAAGCGTCGTGGGAGGCTGGCTCATGAGATAACTTTTTCCTCCCGACGAAGAGACGGCGACCCGACGGTTTCTCAAGATTCCCTTGATTACGCGACTGTATTTTTCTTCCACTCTCGGCTTGTCCCCGGTATATTTCCTCCCAGATCAGGCGGCACACATTTTTGCTCTGCTCTCGTTGGTCCGCGTCCCGGAATGAGAGGGAAAAGACGGGAGGCAGCTCTGTACCAAACACGACGTCGTAACAACAGCAGGCGGGATCGCGGCGGGAGATGGAATCCCGTCGTGGGCGGGCAGTGCCAGAGAGATAGCGGGAGAATGAAGATGAGAGAGAGAGAGCGGGGGGAGAGCGCGCGAGATGGAACGATGTCCGAACGGATGGATAGCAAGAGGAAAAGAAGCAATGAACTTGAATGCATTTGTGAGAGAGAGCCCGATGGATGGAAGGCGGTTCGATATTCTGTTTAATTACGAGAGTCTCCTTATTTATCGAGCTACTGTGATGTCGAGCGCTTTTTACTCATATCACGGTTCTTTAATGGCCGGTGATGCGTCATCTCCTACCCTGAAGTTGCTCGGTAACACAAAGCTGTCCACAACTGAGCGTCTGTAAGAGCGTTGAGATCTGGCGATCCTTGGCGTCCCGAAACGACAGCTAGTCCGATCTAGGTGTACTACCTCGGAGTCCCGCGAGCAGTCTTCGTCTTGAAGATCCCGTCAAATCACCGTGCACTGGGTAAGGTTGCTCCAGATGGACTGGACGAGCCCCGAAGCCACATCGAGGATTGGGCGTCTGGTCGGCAGGCTCCGTCCTCCGCTCTGAGCCGTTCGCGGCGTCCCAAGATGCGAAGGCGCCGCTTCCGGCCCCTCCAGGGCATTCTCCCGCCAAAGCGCGCAAGGGGGGGGGCGAGACAAGAGAGGTCTGATTCTGGCCTTCCGGTTCTTCGCTTCGTCGCTGGCAGCACCACAGACCATGCCCACCCAAGGAAGAGTTTTAGAGTCCAAGGGTCCAGGTCCTGGGACCTCTTTCCCCATCTGTCACCCGCGCGCCGCCACCGCCGCCACCCCTTGCCCGACCGCGGTTTGGTCCGAAGTCGTTTATGCTCAGAGGGGTGTTAGTGTAGAAGGGGATGGGGTAAGGCGACGGCGACAGCGACAGCGACAGGCAGGTGCCCGAGAAGGGGCCTGGCAAGCTTAGTTGGATGAAGTTGGAGAATGAGAATTACAACATTGAAGAAGAGAAACACATGTACGCGACCTAGGACGGGCCGTGTTATCACTATGGCATGCTTATACAAACACACGTGAAGCCGCCATGATAAAGCAGATAATCGTACGCCAGGGTTTGGTGAGGTGTGGTGTGGCGTGGCGCAGGCTTCATCAGGATGGATCCTGAGGCTTTGCAAGAGCCAGAAACTCGTTATGTACGGATGGCGTAATCGTGACCCTTCCAGGTGAGGTTAAATGGCTGACGACGAAACATACATACCTAGGTATAGCGGGAGAGACCAATGGCAATGACGGCAAAGGTGAAGTTTGAAATGGTCGTTGACAAGGATGGCAGGTTTTCTAGAGCGGCAGAATGAATGGGTCGGCATGCTTTTTGGGGGCGAGCACCGTCTGCGTACTGTATGAAACTAGACAGGTACACTTACGGAAATAATTAGTTAACGGTGGTCTAGATCTGCGTATTGTCAATGAGCATTTTACTATCAGGCAGGGAGGGATCGTTTTCGTCCCGTCTGATGCTGCCCATTACCGGAACAATGATGCCCTTTCCCCCCTCCCCTCTGTCCTCAAACATGTCGCAGGATGACCGAAGTCCAGCTCAATGGGGATCAGCTGTACCCATGTCATATGTCCAATACTATGTTGTTTGTGTATTGACGGCTGACTTGTTCTTGTTTTTCTCTCTATTATGCTGCCAGTCTCACCTGGTGTGTCGTTGTTGAACTGGCTGGTCGGTTGCGTATCGCCGCTCTTCTCGCCCCCTTTCATCCCTATACCGAAGATCGAGACTGTTCGGGGGCTTCCAAGGCACGGTGAATCGAAGAGTTAGGGCCACATGAGACCGCGGCCCTTGGGGTTTCCCAAGCTTGTTGTCCTGCGGGTAGAAGCTTGGAAGCAGGGACAACGGAAGAAAGACGGCGAATAGAGTTGGGGGGCGTCTGGTCGTTTCATACAGATTGACGACGATGTCCTTCCCACCATCAGTCCACACACAGTGTGATTCTTCTTCTGGCTCCGGATCCCTATGCCTCTTCCACTATCTATTAAGTACCATCATCCTTTGGCCGTTGCTTCTCTTTCGCAATCGCTCCATTCCACCCGTTCTGGACTGGCCGCTTTGGACCCCCTGTGCCAACCCCCGTATGTCATCCGGGATGGGAGGTGTGAGAGACACGAGAGTTTCTAGATGACCAACCGGCAACCGGTGGGAGGGGGGGCACGGCCTTGCATGTGTGTCTGTGTGTAAGAGTAGCTTTTTAAACCCCGCGGCACCCTTCGTCGGGGAGCCTCCGGAAGCGGGCCCAGATGGAATGGCCCCAGGCTTTGTACATCGGAAGCTACCGTTCATGAACTTTCGCGATGTATTACGTCTTGCTTTTTTTGCATGGTCTGGTGGAATGGGCAGGGCTTCTGACTTCTGGGAGAGAGAGAGAGAGAGAGAGGCACGCGCACACGAACGCGCGCGTGGGCGTCACTGTGCTTATACTCAGACTCCAGGATGGCAATGGTGACGACTGGGTTACCCTACATGTGTACGGACGTACGTCTATCTTGCTTGAAAAAGAGACGATCAGCATACTTTGGATGTGGGAGGAAGTGACACAAGAAGCGGGAGAGAGCACATCATGTTATGTGGTGATGACACGTTCTATCATGTACTCACTTGCCTTCATGTTCGAACGAGATGGGTGGCCTCTCCCATTTGTCAGACGAGTTCGTCGGGACCGGGAGCGGCGGGCAAGGTGGCTAAAAGGCAGGTATGATCGTTGGTTCCAGGAGCAGGATGATACATGTACGATGTACGACAAGAAGGTATGAGAAGAAACGGAGCCAGGTTATTGTTTTTCGATTGCCCCCTGCAACGGGACTGTTGAAACGGGCAGAATCTGGGATAATCCGGTGACGCACCACAGCCTCAGCTGAAGGTTACGATGTAATACACAACGAACCCCTCCCCGCCCCCTCGTTTCTGGATTGCGTGACTCATTAGTTTGTTTGAAGACGAACAGCTACGCTCCAAGATACGGTAGGCCAAGCGGTATCTGTTTATATAGGAAACGAAGCAAAAGGAGGCACGGCAGCTAGCCGCCGTCCTCGCATCTGAGATTTGCTGGTTCGTGACAGATGACATGGTGTCGCACGAATGAGGTTAATACTGCTGATGCATTTGAGAGACCCTGCTCTCAGTCTGTATGCGTATGTACAGAGTACACACGCCCATCAACCTCATCTACGATGTACAGGTAGCTAGCTGGGGACCAGCTCTTGCTTCGTCCACATCTTGTATGTCTGTGGCGAACCAGCCAGCCATAACCCTCAAATGCTCGCTTGTCCTTTGATGCTGCGTTATGTGGTGTCCATCCTGTATTCTGGCCGCATGCCACCTGTCGTCCCTTGCGCAGGGGAAGCCCCATGTCCACTTTATGTCCCATTTCGTCAATTCGTTCTCGCGCCGCTCCCCATATGCTCGCATATATGATTGAGCCCTACGACGCAGGTGCCAAGGGAAGTTTATTTTGAGAGCGAGTAAGTCGAGCACCCAGGTCTGCCTGCTCGAAATACAAAGTGGTACGATGACGGTGAAGAAGACACACCAGCATATCTCATGATGCTCGCGGCCCTATTGTGTGGCGCAATCGCAACGATTCGAGCATCCCACTTTTGGTTGCATCCGAAGAAAAGGTAAAAAATGTCCCACGACGCATTAATACCATCCGAAGAGTCGGACCATCTCTTCGTTTACACTTTGACGCCGGGATAACGAAACGGGGAAGACTATGGCACAGGAGAAGTGCGGGGCCTTTCTCAAGCTCCGTTGTCCCCCTCCCCCATCGCCGCCTCCGGCGCGGAGCCTTCTGCGTCGGGATGCTGACTCGGGTCATGGCCTCCCTGCTGAGCGAGAAACTCGGCATACTCGGCGCTAGCCAGAGCCAGCTGCCGCGCCGCCGTTTCGATCCGGAGCTGGAATCGAACGTGAGGGTTGTCGCTCCGAGCCTCTACCATGGCCCTGTCCAACACATCCTTCACAAACTGGGCAACCGTCGGGTCGGCGCCTGGCTGCCCGAAACTGGGGCCTACGGGGGCCATGCCGGGAGCCATCGGCGCTGTGCCGGCAAAACTTGTGTTCGCGGATACCTGTGGCACAGGCTGTATTTGGATTGCTGGCATATGCTGGGGAAGGTTGTTTTCTATGTTGGAAAACTTGTTAGTTTTCAACACATTTTGCGGGTTGGCCGAGTGAAATATCGATTTCGGTCTCGCTTACCATGAAAAGAACAACGGGAGCCGCTCGCATTGAACCAGCAGTTCGCACAGCTGCCACACATCTGACCATTGACGACGACACACCCGTTCCAAGGCCCATACCCTTTATGACAGCTCTTGCAGGGACTGTGGGCTTCCTGCCCCGACACGTGAGCCAGTAACGCCTCGACGTTGCTTCTTCTCTTCAGGTTGAGAGTCTGGTCCTGGCGACGCTGAACCGCGGGCCGTTGTCCCTCGTTGCTCGCCAGCCGCTTGGCGAGAGCACTATCGATAACTAGCTGCCCATATCCGCTCTCGGAGGCGAGGTCCTCGGCCGTCCGGGACAAGGTCCCGGTGCCGTGGGTACCCATTGGGGCCTCCATGGCGAATTGGGCCGGCAGATTGTGTAGATCGGGGTGGATATCGGAGTCAGTCCCGGGCACGGAGCCAGGAGGACCGTTGGCTAGGATGCCAGCTGTGGCGAGATCGAAGGGGTTCGGGTGATGATGATGCTGCTGCTGGTGATGCTGCTGGTGATGATGGTGGGAGGAGCCAGGAGGTGGAGGAGCGGTTATCTCGTCGTCATCTTCGTGCTCGGCCTCGGCCTCTGCATCGTGGGCGAGCTGCTCCAACTGGTCGGTAGCGACGGAGGAGTGGCGGCTTTGGCGGCCGTGTGCGTCGCGCTTGAGGCCTCCTGGGGAAGGCTTCGTCACCTTGTTTGGGCGGCCTCGAGGAGGTGGTCGGCTTCCGCCTCTGGCACTCATGGGGTAATCGAGGAGGATACTGCTCCTTTCCCCCCTTATTAAACGATGAGGACTGCTAGGAAGCTCTAGCTAGTCGACAATGATGAGTGGCGTTGGAAGCGGGCAGCTGGTGTCAGCTGGGGGAAGGGCGTGATGAGTTTGGGGGTCTCGAGGAGCTGGTGTTGGTTGAGCGGGAGGAAGCTGGTTCTCTTTGAGGGTCCCACTCGTTTCGCGTAGGTGGTGCAGATGGAGCTCGGGCCAAAGGTTCTTCTCCAAGCACTTGCCCAGCGTTATGTAAGCAATTCCAAATGGAAGTAGGGAAAGTGCGACTGTGCGGTAAGGATGGAATGAATTGCAGTATCTCAAGCCACAATCTCTGGCGTGCGAGTTAAGACATAGAAACGCCTTTTGCTAACGGAAGTGTTAACAGAGCTTTACTGCAATTCCGTATAGTAATGGTCCTGCTCAGGCCATCTTATCTACAACGTAATAGAGGACCAACCGTATCCTGATGTGGGTATCGCTCTGGAATGCCTTGAAATCAATCTCGCAAGAAGGAGTTCCGCCCTTTCTGCTTTACATGCTAAGACTTTCTCTTTGGGTGTGGAAAACCTAGGAAGGACAGCAACAAACTTGCCCTATACTGTGGTGATGAGATCATAGGACCATTCAGGTTGCCCCCTAGTGTCGTGTATGGTCAGATTGGCCAATGTACCTTTCGGTCGGAGATACAACTACGGCTCATATGGACACCAGCAAGAAATCCATCCATGTAAAATAACAAGCTTCAGCCTGACGTCTCGGCTGTGGAAGGATTCTCCCAGACATCACCGCCACCCTCAGCCTCCGTCATCTCCTTCCACCGCTGAGCAAACTCCCTCAGCCCGCCCTCACCCGCAAAACTCGCGTCTACAACCTCCTTGGGCAGCTTGTGCGCGGAATACTGTGGTGTGCTGAAGTTGAAGGCAGCTGGGTTATCCTTCTCGACCAACCTCAACTCAGGGACCAGCTCATCGGCGTCTTCGTCATCCGTCGTCTCGTCCGCACCACTGCCTTCAATCTGCTCCTCATCGTTTAAAACGGAACCCAGCATAGGCTTAAGGACCTTGAACTCAAGCAACTCGACCCAGCTGAAGAGCAGACTGTCTGTTCGTGGCGCCCAGGGGTTGATGTCGATAAGGCGCACCTTGCCGAGCTCATCGTGCGAGTCGCTGTCGCCGGGAACGTAGACATCGAAAGTAAATGACCCGTCGGGGAAGGTGAAGCGCAGACGGTCCTCGAAGAAGTCGGTGACCTTGGACACCAGCGCTGGCCGCAGGCCGTCAAGGAAGGGGTAGTAGTTCCAATCGCGCTGGCAGAGACCGATGAGAGTGCGGTGCTTGACGAAACAACGAAACTCAAGCGCCGGATTGGGTGCGAAGAAGGGTCTCAAGACCAAGATGGGCTGGAAAGACCTATTGGAGGACGAGGAAACGGTGTCCTCGAAGGCGTGCTCTAGGTCATGACTGACGAAGCTGGAGCTCTTGAGGAGGAGGTAGATATCGTTGGGTGATGTGCACTTGAGCGTGTTCTGGTGCGGTGAGATCCAGGCTGCATCTTTCGGGGCGGACCAGTTCAGCTTGGGCGCAACAGAGCCTCCCAATTCCTTGATAATGTCCCGGATCTCCTGGTGAATTTCAGGGAAGCGCTCATTCGGCGGCCGAGAGTCGGCCTCAGGTTCGTCGTCGGAGCTATCTTCCTCGAGATGTTGGTTTCGGCTAGGCGCACCGGCTGTATTTGATGAGGCGGACCATTCCCCTTCATCTTCCTCGTCAAGAATATCGTCGTCGTCGGCGAGAATGATGCCATCGTCGCGGATGTACTGAACAAAATCAGGCGACAGCTTGACAATCCTGGACCTGATTGACACTGTCCGATACTTGGTAAACCAGCTGTCGTACGAGCAGTTTAGAATGTGCTCCTTAGTCACGGGCGGAAAAGTAAGCTCTTCAGTGTCTTGTGCCGTGGCATTGTTTATGGCGTCCAGGGTTGGTTGCCCCTCAGTGAGCCCTTCGAGAGACGGCATCGTAGAAACAAGGTTTTCGGATTGAAAACGGAATATGGTTGTGGGTTTAGGATTTTACCTGGGCGGTGGAAATTTAGGAAACTGGTATCTTTGTCAGATGCTGCGCGGTGATCAATTTCTTCCTACTCGCACTTACATCGATGAGTCTTCTTGATTAGTGGTGAGTGAGTCTTCCAATCGCCCAAACGAGAAAGTACCCCACCATGCCACCGGGCGTAACTTTTCTGCCGCCCCTCGTCTCCACAACATGGTCTCACCGCCCTTGCCAGCCTACCTGGTTGAACATCGTCCGGACCTTTGCCAGGGTCCTATGGCAGTGACGTCTCCTGCATGTCGAGGGTACCAAGATACATCTTATTCATTTCCCGCCAACACCGACCGACTATCCAACATATTATCAGGCACAACGTTGTTACCTCCATTCTACACATATTGTCACATCAAAGCATTTCACAGAGACATGTCTGACAACGTCGGTCTCTCAACGCCTCGCGGCAGCGGCACTTCGGGCTATGTCCAACGCAACCTCGCGCACATGCGCCCGCGCGACTACGGTGCGCCCTACCCCCCAAAGGATGCGGACTCGTTCCGCCACAAGCAGCGACAGCCCGATAAGGAGATCTTGGAGCACGACCGTAAGCGCGAGGTAGAGGTCAAGGTGCTCGACCTGCGTGATACTCTCGAAGACGAAGGGTAGGCTTATCGTACCTCTTTCAGCCCCCTACTATGCCGCTGACCCAATGTTCAGTCTCGACGAAGAGGAAGTAGAGAAACGATGCGATGAGATGCGAACGAAGCTGCTGGCCGAGCTCGAGAAACAGAAGAATAGCCGGGGTGGCGGTGCCGGACCCGTACGCAAGCACTTCAAAAGTCACCAAGTGCACGAGATGGCCGACGCCAAGATCAAAGAGAGCGAGAGACTACGGAACGCATTGAGAATAAGTAAAGATTACGAGGAGGGAAGCCATTGGAAGAGACAAGAGGAGAGGCTCCGGGGTTCTCTAGAGAAGGATACCAAGAGAGAGGACGTTGACTAGAGCGAGTGATTCTATCCAACAACTAAAGAGTGAGTCGCAGCGCCTGCGTTTTGGGTACGGGTTAGTATGAAATGGGATGGCGTTCAGGCGTTAAGAATATCAGAGGGAGACAAATCTAAAGTAGCGTCGCTGAGACAAGGCCGTGTCGATACTGCGTTGCCCAAGAACGACTCGAAGTACCAGGCTCGATAACGAGACGGTCTTATGTCGAATTGTTGGTACATGTGAGGGTATTTCCCCCGCCCTTCAGTAGTATACAATTTTGATGCCGTGTTTTATGCCGGCTATTTCTTTCCTGCAGGTGGTACCCACGTTGCTGGCTGCCAGCTTTCACTCGGCCCTTGAGCCCTGGCCCACGGGTCCTTCCCGTATTTCGTCCTCGTCTCGTTTAGAAGCTGAGCTGACTCGGTCGGCCTCGCAGGCTTTGTTGGTGTTGTGTTGTTCTCCTTTGCGTCCGCGTTTGTCGCCTCCAGTTCCGGCGCATTGGGCTGGGTCTGCGCAATGTTGAACGACGGTAAAGGCTGACCGGTTTCCTGCCCCGGGGCATCCGTAAGTCTAGGCTTGGCCTCCCATCTGGCATCCGCCTGCGCCGCCAGAACTTTCATGCGCTCTTGTCTGAAGGCCTCTCGCGACTGTTCTTCGAGTGTCGGGGGCTGTTCTCGCGTGTACCGCAACCACTGGTGCCACAGCGGCGATACCTTTACGTCGGAGAGGTATATCGATCGCGGATACTTGACGATGCGGCGGAAGCGGCCAGGCCCGTTGCCGCGGACGTCTCGAAACTCCCAAAAGGTGTAGCCCTGCAGGTCACGGCCTAGAACCAGTAGCATGTTAGTCTTGACGGTCATTTACAGAGGGGAAAGGCCGGAGTTGGGACCGTACCGACGAGGAAGCGCTTGCGCCATGGCAGTCTGAGCGCCTTCCATTTGTACCAAGCCTCCAGAAAGGGTGATATCCGTGTCGGAGACATTTGCGTCGTTGGTGTACGATTTATTGGTGTTGGGAAGAGACAGTCGTTCAGGAACCCATGGCTTCAAATACGCCAAATCAACAAGATTCAAGAAAAGTAATGAGGTCAACCTTGGATAATTTGCACCGCCACGGTGAGTACGACCGGGGAATGGATATCTTATCTTCAGCCACATATTTGTTCTACGGTTGTTTTGAGGATCAAAGTTACATTGACCCCACCAGCCACCACCGCACACGTCACTCCGCAATGGTCACGGCGGGCCAGCCGGACCCCGGGCGCTGTCACCTTATTAGGTACTTACCTCCTACCTACCTTGCCTGGAAAGCCCAGGTTCCTGCCAGCGCCTGGCTGAAGAGATGCATAAACAATTAAATCTTCCCCACCAAGGCGTCTCTTCACCAGGCCTTCTAATCACTTTGACCTGCCACCCGACTGCCCTGTTCCTCTCCTCAAAAGATCTGAATAGCCCTCCTGTCTCTTGTCCCGAGAGGCGGAACGACCAACAGAGGAATCATTGTAGCATTCGAGACAAGTCTCGCGCACGCGCGTAAATCGGCTGAACCTCCAGCTTTCGCTCATTCAACTCCAACTCCGTCATCGCCGGACCCCGCCGACGTCAGCGCCTAACCGCCGCGTCACTGAAACGTATCCTACGAACCCAACTGCGAAGCGCAGCGGCCTATAAACACCGAGTCGCCCGTTTCACGATTTGTCCTCGTGTCGAAAAGTCATACCAAGGTACAAGATGGCGTCAGTAACGTCCTTAGACAAGGATTTGCGAAAGTTGCGCCTCGACAAGTATACGCCCACTGCTGCGAAAGAGGTCAGTACCTGGATTGAGGGGGTTTTGGGAGAGAGGTTGCCTTCTGGTGACCTCCTTGACGGGCTGAAAGATGGCGTCGCTTTGTGCAAGTAGGTCCACTCTCGTTCCTTTTATACCTATCAATGCTGACATGCGATGCTTTAGATTGATCAACCTTGCGATACCATCACCCGGCGTAAAGTTCAAGAAGTCTGCGATGCCTTTCGTTCAGATGGAGAACATTTCGCACTTTCTGCGCGCCTGCAAACAGCCCCCTCTGAACCTTCAAGACCACGACGTCTTCCTCACCGTAGACCTTTTCGAACAAAAAGATCCTGCCCAGGTGCTGCAATGCCTCGGAGCCTTTAGCCGTGCCGCACACGCAGCAAACCCGGCCAACTTCCCGTCGCCCATCGGCTCCAAAACCCGCGGGGTGATGAGCCCTCAAGGCACTGGGCGTGGAACCCCTTCGCCTACGAGATCGCGCGGGTTGTCCAATGCATCTGGATTCGGTTCCCCTCGGCCTAACCTGTCCAGTGCCAAGACTGGAGACCCGGGCTCGGGGAGATGGAGTCCGACCAAGCCCACCTCTCCCGTTAGCAGCTGGAGTAGGAAGGAACATGAAGGCGCGACTTCTCCAGCATGGAACATCGCTCAGTATGGCTACATGGGCGGTGCTAGTCAAGGAAACCTAGGCATTTCGTTCGGAAGCCGGCGGCAGATCACAAGTGCTGGTCCCTCTGTTCCTAGTCTTGCCGAGAAGGAAAAACGGCGAAAAGATAAAGAAGTCGAGGAGGATCGTCAGCGGCAACAGATGGAGGAGCATCGACGCCAAAAAGACGAAGAGCTCGAGCGCGAAGCACGTCTGCGAGAAGAGCGGGAGATTCAGCGTCTCGTGGAGGAGAAGCAAAGACAAGCCGATCAAGAGCGACGCCAATGGGAAGAGGAAGAGCGCATGTGGAAGCTGACAGAAGAGAAGCGTCGCAAGGAGGAAGCAGAGGCCGAAAACCGCTTGGCCGAGGAACGAAACCGCGCCAGAAGCAAGAGCGATGCTCGCCTGCGGGGACAATTTCTCAGCCAGTACCAGTCGGAGCAGGGTATCAAGCCCCAGAAGACCGGGGCTGACCGGATTGCTGAGCTGGAGAAGGAGCTCGAAGAAGCTCGGGAGCGAGAGAGACGATATGAGCTTGAGCGCCAAGGGCGTCCGGGAAGGGCCCTTGCCGTCACCAATGATCCCAAGGCCCGGCTTAGGTCTAGGAGTCGGCCGTCAGACGGAACACCCAGCCGCCAAGATTCATGGTCCAGAAACGAGCGCGAGGTGCTCCAGACTGCGTGGTCTCAACACCAAGAGGCGCAAGACGATGATGAGCCCCCTGCACCGCCCCCGAGATCTCCAAGGCCCCTTCCGGATCCGATGGCAGTCGCTCAACCGCCTCAAAATGTTGTGGCTCACACGACGGGTGGTCGACCTCTTCCAGACCCCGCCGCGTACAACGCGGCGACTCAGGCCCCACCCAGCCGAACAGACCGGTTCCTCGCTAGCAACGCCGCACCGGCCTTACCCGCCGCTAAGCAGACTTACTCTCGCGAGCTGAGCGCTACGGCAGAGCAAGATGCTGAGGATCGCCGACACGCCCAAAGCCAGAACAAGACCAAGGCAGGAGGCTGGGCGTCCAAATCGCTCCTCGAGCGCGAAATGGAGATGGAACGTGAGCGTCAACGTGAATGGGAAGAAGCTCAGAAGGAGACGGCCAAGGCTGTTCCTGCTGGGAACGGCGTCGACGGTATTGGCGGTGGCATCGGAGGCCGCTGGGATGTCAGCCAGTGGTCTGGTTACACTGGGGGCGACAACCAGAACAAGGGCGCCCAGGGAATTGGAGCTGGTCGTAGACAAATTGTCGGACCGAGACCGCTGCCTAATGTCCCGCGATAAATTTCGTACAATACTAGTAGAGGGGCGCATCGTTTCAGCAGAGGGCGCAACGGGAGGCTTGGTCATGGAAACCCCAGTTTGTGTAATCTGAATATACCACAGATGACGGAGTACATTGAGCGAAGCAGATGTTACTTAATGGATGGAAATTGATTTTGAACGAAGTCCAAGCTGTGTTGAATCCCTTTCCCCCCTACAAGTAGTGCTGAACTACAATTTCATGTGCCGAAGGCTGACAATCGTGGAACAGGCCATCAATCTCCAACCTCTGTAATGTCAGGTACCGAGGCAAAAGTCTAATTATGTATCTCCACACAGCGTGTATGTGCATCTCCACCTCCTGACTTTCCAATTATTTACTCAAACGTAATAATCAAGCGGCAACTTCAACCATTTGCACTGCTCGATATCCTTGAAACTCCTCATCATGTTACGCTCCACAGGCCAGTCGATTATTCTCATCTTCATCTCACCTCTTACAGACGGCTGCCATGAGCCCGACTTCTCCTGCGCCTTCAGCGTGCTCTCAAACCCTCTCGCCTCGAGAAACGCCCTTTCCGGGTTGGGATTATATGTCCTGGCAAATGAAGTGATGGTGTCGACGAGGTATTGCTGCCAAGGCAAGTCGTTTTCATCGCGCAATGGATTCCCCTGACGCACGATGTTGCCGAAGAGCGGTAGCAGGTCGCCCGAGTGGCATCGTAGGTTGTTGATGGCCGAGTCAGGGTCTCCCGTGGGATGCGCCTCAGACTTGGGTGCCTCACAGATGTCGAGCCTCGGCCATTCTGGCGTCTGGTACGTCCGCTCGAGTTCGTAGTAGTACACCTCGGGCCCGAACACGCCGCTATCCAAACCTGCGTACACAGTGGCCTGGTCGACACAGCGAAACATGGCGTCAGTTGCCAGCCGAGCACCTATACCAAACGCCGCCCGAGTCGCATTCTTCATGTCTATCGGAGGAAAAAGGTCCTCCGAAGGCGCCGGAAGACCCTGCGATATAAGCCAGCGAGTGTCGTTGATGACAGTCCCATTGCGCGGGAAGATCAAGAACGGCAAGCCGTCCTCAGATGTAATACCCATCATCACATGGACGTTCAAAGGATCGCCCTTCAGCTGCAGCTCGTCCGTCGTCAGATAAACACCGTCATTGACGAGGTATCGCGCCCCGGGCCCGAGACTTCCGACAGGTACTTTCCGGAGGCATCCGACCTGCGATGTTGCGTTGGCGCAGTTCGTGGTGCCAAGTATGGCATTTCCTACAAGGTCCAGCTGATCTTCGATCGAAAAATATCTGGAGTAGGATGCCCCATACGATATGCCCCCCAGGTTACTCATAGGAATAGCTGCTGCGAACTTCCCAGCAGCTTTCGGCGACGCCATCATGGCTCGGACAGAGGCCGCACCGGCGGACTGGCCAAAGACGGTGATCTTGTCGGGATCACCCCCAAAATCTCGAATGTGTTCTCGGACCCAGTCCAACGCCAGAATCTGATCGGCGAGACCGAAATTGCCGTTCGTCTCCCCGTCGTCTAGCGCCAAATAGCCAAGAGTTCCGAGGCGATAGTTGATGGTGACAACCACAACGTCGCCACGGGAAGCCAGATTCCCTCCGTCGAATAATGAGTCACTGCCGAAGCCGCTCGTCAGAGCCCCGCCGTAGATCCATAGCATGACCGGCCGCAGCCCGTTGTCGATGCGTCTGTTGCGAGGAAGATACGGCGTGTAAACGTTCAGGTAATGGCAATCTTCTTCGCCGAACCCCTGGTAGCAAGGAGAGCCGAACTCGAGCGCCGTAGCATTACCGCCGGAGCCTCGATACATCCTGGGATAGGCGAAGCGCTCTGTTTTTGTTGCGAACCGCATGCCCTGAAAACGGAAGCTATTCCTGTCCCGAAAACCGAGAACATCTTCCCTGTTGGAGTGAACGACCACCTGCCACTTTTCGGTATTGTCCTGGGTCACGCCGTTGGATAGCGGCGCCGTGTGCATACACAGGACAGGATTGATAGCGGAGGCACTGGCGGAGGAGATCTCACCCATCAGGTTGATCGTCTTCGGACCGTCGTCCTCGTTCGGCGCTACCCATATTGCGGACAAATCGACATCCGCCTCTTGATAGTCGAGGATCGAGAGGATCCTCTTGGTGCTGTTCGACTGGGGAGCCCACAACTGCTCGCCCAGCATGTTGCACGCGGCTTTCGCCTCGCTGAAAGGCACTCTGCTGCGGAGGAACAGAGCGCTGGCATTTACCGTAGGGCTTTTCAAGTCTGAGACGGCAAATTTTGTCAGTAACCAGAGGCTTCTTCCGTCCAAGAGGTTGTGCGCGTCATACCCAGCAGATCGTTGTCTCGAATGATGGTTATGTCGGTCCTCAAGTCCTGGATTGACGGTGCGCACGAAACAGCTGCAGCTAGTAAGGCGACCAGAGCGAGCGCTCCCGCGGGCATGGCGTCTTGCACCGAGACCGAGATGACAGTTCGCCGGAAGAAACAGCGGAATCCATATATACAAACATGGAGAAGCGTAACGATGCAAAATAGCAACCTCGTGGCAGAATCAAAGGAGTGGACAAGCTAATCAATTGGTTTTCTAAGGATTTGGAGCCATGAGAGTAACAGGACGAGCTGTGGCCCCAAGTCCCCTCCCGAAAAGAGTCAAGGACATCCGCCCAACTTAACGAAACCGGACTGTCCATTGCGCCGAGCGTGAACGGTGCAGCAAGCGGCCAAGGGCTTCACAGCAATCACGGCGGCGAACGAGAGAAATCCAAGTCGGCACGGTCCGACAGGGTGTCCAAGTCATTCGACGCTGATCGCCTTCAAGCGGCCCGGGCTCATCCAAACATGCCAAGGTGAGGTTCATCACGCACATATGTTCAGGGGTTCGATCTCTTCCATGTCGCGGTTACGGGTTGCTTGGCTAAGTGTGCCGGGAACACAGTAGGGCGAAGAGAAAACAAGAGTGATCTCTCAATCGCCCTGAACCGGCAAGCACGACGGACGCAGGCACTCTGCGAGTTTTAGGATGGACGGGCGGGATCGCCCGCCAGCTGGTGCTTTAGTCCAGCCAGCAAGCGGAAAGGTTGCTGAGGTTTCAAAACTTTGACTTCCGCGCGCTCGTGCCCGCCCGTCCGCCCGTCCCCACGACAATCATACGCACTTTGTGTTTACTGGAACGCGCTTTTCTTCCTTGCGGTTATGGGTTGCCCCGATCGGAAGACATCGATGGGCCGGTATTTTCTGGCTGAAACTGCAATCCGGGGCGCTGACATTGCAATACCCTCGCTCAACGAGGAGGCCGTGTGGTGTAGTGCCAATATTCGAGCGACACAAGATCGGCGAACGTCCGTTGTATGGATCCCCTGTAAGTCGTACTTGAAGCAGCCGCCGCATTTTTGAGGAGAAATCGCTTTCACTCGGATCGGTGCGGCGTGAAGTGGTGCAACAGACAGACCCTTCAACGTCCAAGAGCACATTAGCATGAAAGCGAAGAAGCTGGTCAAGGCGGGCGGAAGCGGGCTCAGTCAGATGAACGACGTCGGCATCAACGTGCCACAGAGCAATCCGACACCAATGGCTTCAATTCAGTGCCAGTTTGGTCATCCCACGTCGGTATCAGTGTGGTTCTGCGGCTTGTATGCAGCACGCTGGAACGAGAACGATGTTGGCTCAGGTGCTTGTAGTCTGATGCTTCCTTGCTGTGCACTTCTGCCAGGCTGTCTTTGCGACTGAAACTCTGCATCCTAAGAGGGATCTGCGCTGAAGGGAGAAGAACAAAAAGATTAGGCAAAGCACGGCCTTAATACACCGAATTTCGGCCCGAAAAGCCGTCAACCCCAAAATGCCGTTGTGACTGAAATTATGTTGGATGAGCCACAGAAGGGTCAGGTTTTCGACGCTTGTGTCACCACGTACGCGGATAAACTCAATTCTTGATGGCACATTAGGGTCTGCTTTACTTGACCTTGAAGATGGCGATGTCGGTCTTTTTAAGTTTTGAAATGCCGGCCTTTGGGTCGATGAAGCTAGTCTTCCACTTGCCACTGCCGAGCTTGTCTTCATAGCAGATGGCATCCTCGAAGAAAGGCTTGGTGAAGGCGTAGATGGAGCCGCAGGTAGGGTCACAGTTGACGACTTTCCCCTAGGGAACGGAGGTTGGGGCTGGCAGTGGCAGCAAATTCAACCACAGCAGAAGCAAGGAGACGGATCATGACAGCCATTTTGAAGGTTGGTGATGGAATGTAAAGGGACTTCTCTTGTCTCTTCAATAGTGGAAAGGACCTTGGTTGCTGTTGTAAGAGTGGGTGGTATTGACCGATGAATATGCTAAGGCCTTGGGTTGGTGCTGTTTACATCCATAAAAGGTTGGTGAATACCTTGATACATTCGTGTGGGCAGGAAGAAGCAGAAATCAGGGGGACATACATGAATTGGGCATGGTAACGCTGCAAGAACACCACCATAAGATGGCCAGCTATATACACGCAATAGCAAGATAACTTAGTTGACCAGATTCAAATTGAGGGGAAATACCTCAGGAGACAACGCTACGCCGAACACAACAAGAGCAAGGTGCTAAGAGTAGGAAACTGGCCAGAGTTTGCTTACCTTGTCTTCTCAGGCATTTGCGTGACATCAGGATACCTAAGAAACCAGACGTCTTCAGTTGATATGACTGCCGCAACTTCTCCATGATGGGTGCGGATTTTTCACACAAGTAATGATCAGCATAAATTTGGCGAGCACGTGTAAAGAGACCGTTGTTAAGAATTAGCTAGCCTGTTGGAAGGATACCCTCCCGGTCTCCGGAAGCCTCAGGTCTAACAACCTGCTTCTCTTTCCTAAACAATGTCTTTTACAACCCCAGGCTCTTGGTATTCAGACCCAAAAGCCATGCCACCATACTAACTATTCATTCATCCCAGTCAATTACCTCAGTGTTAGTAATGTACCAGTTGGCCGCAACCTTGTCTCTGCCGTCGCCAGTGATGCAAGAAAAACGTCCAGCTACTTTGACCCTGCCCCCAATCTGGGGTTTTTTAATGACATCCTGCATGGCTTTCGTGACATCCTTGCTGCTGATGATGATATCAGTATCGGTGCGTTTCTCCTCGGTGGCGCCAACAACAAAGGCGCAGCTGCCCACGGCCAAAAGGACAACCCGGTTGTGCTTGTTCAGGTCATTCTTAGATACCACCCAGTGGCCTGCGTTGGCAGCGGCCCACTCCTTGATAGCGACGCATTCGGCAACGAGGGGCATGCGGGGGCTGTAAGAGTTGGAGTGGGTGCCGCGGATGTTGTCGCAGAAGTCGTCCACATATTCCCCGGCACGGTTGCGGTTCCAGATGGTGGCTTCAGCCTTGCTGTGGCCCGGAACCATCTTGGTGGTCATGTAATGGCTCTTGTTGAAACCGACAGGGTCCTGGCGGAAGACAGCCACATCAGCGTTGTTGGAGGTGGTGAAGGGCTCGCAGACAGCGTTGGGAAAGGGAGTAACGCCCATGTCAGCTAGATGACAGATTTGGTGTGACTTTGCGGTCGTCGTAGTGAGAGCGGCTAGAGCGCTGGCCAGGAAGAGAAAAGAAACGGGGACAGAATAGCTCTTCATGACTTCTGTGATGACAATAGGCAGTTCAAATAAGATGGTGAGTGTAGTGTGATGCTTGGAGTGGAGACAACCTGTAGAGTTAGGTTGAGGCTTGCGTAAGAGTATTCTTAGCTGGAGGGGATAACCTCACTATAAGGGCCAAGAGAAGGAGCCCTTGTTGGGTTGAAATATTCACTAGCTTGAAGTGACAGCCTTGAATCGGAAGAGATTGAGATGGAAGGGACATGTCCCTTGCCTAACATTAACAAAGAAACACCTTGTCGTGAGTGATTGTACTACACTTGATTCAAGGAGCAGAACTTAGGGGGGTTACATCATCCCAGTTTGATGGCGGCAGAGGTGGAAGGATGTGTTTGCTTATCCGTTCCACTAATGTTTGTCGTGATGTGCTTCAGAAAGGAGCAGCGTTGGGGGAAAGATCTAACTCTGGATTCCGATAGAATCTATACCTTCTGCACCACCTACAGTCTATATCGCTGTTGGGCATTGGAACCAGCAACTACTTTATGATCACCTAAAGTGCTCGCCATCCTTTATTGTTGTGAAAACTTTGCGGCATGGGCAGGATGCGGATTTCAGTCTGGGTTCTGTGGTTAGTGGCCCAAGATGTGCATTCCTTTCTTCTGGTTTCAACAATCTGACACCACGCAAATGTTAAGGTCACATGATGTTCTTCAACCATTTACTTCAGAATTCATTCTGCAAATACTTCATCACACACTCTTTCAAGTAATATTTGTACTCCTTACTAGAAAGGCAACAATGATGAAGCTGGGGCGCTGTGATATTTTTTTAGTTAGAGCCCACACTCACTAGGGAGAGCCAAACTGAGAGGCCAGTCTGTAGACTCTTAAACTGTCAGCAAACCATGGGAGAATCTCAGGGCCTTTACCGAGAAAGTATTTATCCAGCTCATGAAGTGCGTAAGTCAGGACATGGCATAGTCCGGCAGAGCCGTCGAAGCAAGAGAATCAAGCCAACATATCAAGATAAGGCTTACAGCGTTCATCTTCGGGGCTCAGATCAGATCATCAGCGCCTCTCGATCGTCTTACTTAGTAGACACGTCAGTCTAGTCATCACAACTTGGTTAATATGCTAGCAGGGTCACCAGAATGTTGTGAAACATTGGTAAGAAAGGATAAACGAGCCGGCCTCAAGCGGCATCTTCGAGACGCCGCCACCGCGCGGATGTGTCACCAAAAAAGAAGCTGAGAACTTGGGAATTACAGACAAAAGTGTAGTTCTAACGCGCGCAAAGGGCAAAGGGCAATTCTGGGTAAGCGATGCCAGCCACGAGACCGGGAAACTCATGCAGTCGACAGCCTCCTGTGAGAGAGGTAGGTCGGAAAGGAATAGGCAACCGTTGAAAGTGCAACAAGAAACTTGGATTGCGTCACCGATGTCTGTCATTATAGCGACCGGGAGCACCCTTGATTGGCATGGAACGCAGATTTGCGTCCCTTTCTGTGTAGATAGACCGAGGTAATCTTCTCCCTGCAGGGCTGGACTGCGTCCGGATGCCCCCTCCTCTCTGAGAGGAGTGCATCTTGTTGGAAATACTGTAGGCTCGACATTCGCAGCGGAAGGTCCGTCCAGTGCCAAGATACAGATGCATTGATATCATCAACAGGAAATATAGACAAGAGTCTGTCGAGTTGGATAAAGTGACAACGGCTCGTCTGTATTGTGAGCACTGGACTGCCACAAAAACTATCAGAATTTTGAAGTCGGTGAGGTCCAGAACCCACCTCTCGTCCGTGACACGACCGATGGTTTAGACTCAGTAAAAAATATTGGTGTTCACGGCGAGACGAATAATCGCCAGATCGTGAGATTGTGTGCTTAGTGCCACAGAGAGGGGGGGGGGGGGGGGGGGCAAGGTTGACCCTGTGGCCTTGGGCAGCTTTAGGATGGATGCATGTAGGGAGGCAATGAAGGCTGGAAAGAGCCCTTCTGCAACACTAGTAGAGTGGAATCCTGCATATCCAAGGCTCCATGGAGAACGAGCCGGGGGGCAAGAATGGCAGGAGAGGGGTTTGTGGGCAGAGGGAAGCATAGAACAAAGTCGATGACACTTCCTGTGCGATGTGACTTGTCGTTGCAGTTTTTCGAAGATCCCACAACGACAGAGATATACCTGCTCCATTTCTAGACACCTGTACAGTAACATAATACCTCGGCCAACGGAACATGGTGACTGCTTATTCGCGCCATGAATGTCGTTCAGCGATGTGCTTGTCGATGGCGCAGCCGCCTGATAATCGTCGGGCTTGGCTGACAGGCCGTTGAAACAGGACTTCACGGTTTTGTTACTGACGATTGTAAAGGAGGTACTGGAGACTTCGAAAGACTCCGGTCATCCATGTCGGTGCTTGCTGACGGCCGGATCACCCAAGCAGGCGTCAGTTGAAGTGCGGCTCTGCGATGGCACCTAAGACCAGATGGCGGAAATATTGTCTAATAATTCCGTCACATGCAGGTGGGTTTTTGTATGTTCGTGATAGTTGAAAGACTCGAATCGACCAGAGCAGAACGTCGTATCGAGCCATGATGAAACAGGTATATAGCATGACTGTGCTTCACAATAACCAGCCGGGTGAGACCCAAATCGATGCCCCTGTCAGACGGCACGTCGGAAGACCGCCAAAATGAAATCGACAGGGCTTGAGACTGGGACTGTAGCCTGGCTGCCCCTCGGTGCCCCGACATCCGTCCATCGTCCCGACGATGCCGAGTATAGATTGTATTGACTCCGGAACGCAGATGCCTACGAAAGGCAGCCTTACTGTCTCGGAAAGACAGATATGCAGCCCCTCTTTCTCTTCGCCATGAATCACCATACGCAGATGTACATGGTCGGATTATTGGATGTTCTGGCCGGGGGACAAGTTCGAAGTTCTTGCCTATCTAACCGCGGCGTGCCCATTCGATTGGCCAACGCGGCCGTCCTGCCGTGCAACCTCATCCTGCAGGCTGGTTTACTACCTGTTCTTCTCGAGGGTCATTTGATACACACCTTCGCTTGCCTGCCAATTGGACGCCGTTGGAGAAAGGATTCGTATGGGTGTCGTCGAGTTGGGGTCGAATATGGCGGCTTACACGCAAGTGTAAGAATTCTAACCCCGATTAAGCCAAGGCAACATCCAAACTGTGAGGCTCGTTTATTTGCCGATCATATCAAGCAGCTGGACATGCTACGCCATACGCAACCCCTGCTGCACACCTCAGAGGAGAGAGAGAGGGATAGAGTGGCATGTCTTCGGAGTGGGTTTGGATGTCAATGGCGACAGCCTGGTTGCCTTGTTTGCATGCGGACCGTTTTTTGAAGTTCGCCTGGCGTGTCCGGGTCGACCCTCCTTTCCCTCGTCAACACAAGACCCGAGATGCCACTTACGGGGTAGGTGTTCGGCAGAGCAAGAAAGATAAACGATCTCGGTAGTGTTGCATCGGAACCAGATGACACCGGGTCGCATTTGTCTGCGTCCAGATCCATGTTCAGCTCCAGAGTAAGGGGTCGGCTTCATCTTTGGGTTGGGGCGCTTTGATAGCCCTGTTCCGGTACAAAGGAACTGCTGATAGCTGGACAGCATTACATCCTCGCCGCCGTGAATTGCACATTTACATCAATCTACGGTTGCGTGGGTATCTTGTGCAGAGGCCATATTTGGAGGAATTGCCGTTTGAGCAGCAGGCTGCCAAGACAGAGGTGAGCGGCGACGTAGACGGCGCTTGGTTGGATGATGCTGTCCACCTCACCGAGCTAACAAGGATAGTGAGAATGGCTGCATCGCGACAGGCGTATCGACAAATGAGGTTGGTGGCTTGCCACATCGGATGGTGGGTTGCGTACTCCTGGCGGTGAAACCCAGCTCCCTCGATGTGTCGATGACTCGAACCGCTCCCTCTTGCAGTTTGCTCTTGTGTTTCTCCCATCCTCTGCCCATCCCCTCGAACGGAACGAACTCAAGTGCTAGTTCCGACGGCCGTTGCGCGTGAGCTCTGTGCCGTTCTCGAGAGATTGGTTAATGTAAATGTCACTGTGGCTGTAAATGTTGACCAGTCTATCCTCGTCGCCGAGTCCCGTCCTGCGTCTTGCTTCCTGGAACGAAGACAGAATTCAACAAACCCACCACACCCTCTTGTTTCCTCACTTTGTCTCATACACCGTCATGAAAAAGGCTTCTGCTCGCCTCACTTTAATTTATACGTCTTCGAACTCGAAGCACGCACAACCCTTTCAAATACTCGCGAACAAAACGTCTCGCTCTGTGAGGTCAGAGGATTTCTGGCTCTGCATTTTAGCACTTCTCTCTCTCCCCCACTCTCTTGGCGAATTCCCGGGGGACAACTTCATAAATCGACACTTGCCTATTTTTGCCTTTACTGAGTAGACCATCCGTCTCCAAGCACTTTCGCAACCCTTCTCGTCAACATGAACCCAGCCGGCTTCATTCAACTCCCTCCTGGCCCACCAAGGCCCCCTGCAAGAGCAGCGGTGGGACATGGAAACCCGCGTCCACAGCCCCATCCGCCGGCTCCTAGAGGCCCTATGCCGGGACTACCACCGCACCAAGCCGCGCAGCGTCCGATGGTTCCCATGATGGCTCCGATGACGATGCCGCAACCTATGCCGCAACCGATGCCGGTACCTCCACCCAACGATGCCATCCCACTCGAGCTCAGACAAAAGCGGCTTGTCGAGCCTTCGGACCTTCGCAGCGAGCGGATGACGGAGGCTAACGCGCGCGAGGCCCTGTCCGAATATGTTGTTTACCGGTTCGAAAAGGTCAACGACCCAGACGAGATTGACGACGAAGGCTACCCGGCCGTGCCAACTTGGGAAAACGTGACCAGGACGGAAGTTCGAGACCTCTCCAAGCCGGTCATAACCCGCACCATTCGCCACCTCGACGACGAGGGCAAGTCCGTCATGCAGAAGAAGATGAAACTTACGGCGACCCAGCAGCGTCAGATCGAGAAAGCTCAAAATGACCTGGAAACCCACAATCATGACAAGAGGTTCTGCTATACTCTGCAGCAGATCGATACCAAGATGAAAAAACTCAGCAAGGACTCCATCGAGTACCGTCAACATATAGCGGGACGAGAATCGAAGAAAGTGACCGTATCGAAGACGAAGAAGTCCAAGAAGAACTTGTTGGAAACCACTTCGTTGACGGTTTACTTCAAACGAGAGCCCCGTGCCGGAGTGAATTCTACAGCCCTCCTGGGTGAACAGAGTAGGGAAGCCGAGCACAATCGAAGACTAGAGGATCAGCGACGACAAAACATGCAGGCTCAGCAGTTGATGGCTGAGCAGCATCGCCACAGCATGCTGATGCGGCAGCAGCAGGAAAACCTTGCACGGAGCACGATGCCGGCGCCGATGCAGCCCTCTCAGCCACATCACCAACATAACCCCCCTCACCCGCCTCAGCCAAAACAGTTTGGGGGGTTCAAAGGGACCAAGGTCCATGTCATTGAGAACGATCCGAGAAGGGGGGGCAAACCCAAAGTTTATCCCGTATCCTCAAAGGGTTCGAGAAGTTCCGGGAGCTCTGTCTCGACCGAAAGTTCCAGCGATTCGGAACTGACGCTGGGGTCATCCGTGACGGGGTCGTCAGATTCTAGCAGACATGGCCGGCGTCGCCATCGCAGTCACAGTCGAGGTCGAAACCGAAGCCGCAACCACAGCCACGGCCGGCGTCGCTACCACGACCGCCCTGAGCACTACGGTCTCCCATTCCGCCACCACACCAAATACAACCAGCATTACATCCTCAATGGTGACACGCCTCGAGGAGGATTGATGCCGCCTCCACTGCCACCGGCGCCTATGCCAATGCCTGGTAGTGTTGACCACCTTGAAGACGCGACCTCCCGATCTCGGCGGATAGCAGACAGAGCGCATGATCATGAGCTGGATGACCTTAACCTGTTCCGTCTTCGTCGCCAGAGTACGCTGCCGCCCCGCGTGGTTCACAGGCATCCGGGTTACCGAGTTGTTGATTCAGAAGAGGTTGTTCGTCACAGGCATGAGAATGATTTGGACAACTTGAGAAGATGGAAGATCCGAGACGAGGCATTGTATGAAGACGAGGAGGAGTCGATTGCCGTAAGGAGAGAGGCAGTGGCGCGGAACCGACGGCATCTGGAACCGAGATTCCGCCGTCAATCACAAGAAAGAGTCGTCGTCCCCCGCGAAGACCTGGAAGAAACCTTCGAGGTGATGGAGGCTCGGAAGTACATGAACCGCCACGAGCGTGGAGCGTGGCCGCCACTTGAGAACCCCTTTGAGCCCCTCGGACGAGCCGGACGGAGGGAAACGTTTGCTCCGACGAGGTATAACTAGTCGGGCGTTGTATATTTGGTCTTTGATCTGCATGTTTAATGTTATTGGTGGCGACGTATCTCCTTGATCAACAGAGACGAAACGATTCAGCGTCAACACTTTACCTTCATCATAATGAAAACCAGATTGGCAATGATCCTCTGATGAACACAGTTCGACGCAGGTGAGAAGAAGTAGGTGCTGGGACAACTGTTCATTGCCACTGTTTGCCCGAAAGGAGAACAAGGTGATAGAAACGCCAGGGCAGCACACAGCTGCAAGGCTCGAAAGGCGACAGCTTCTATAAGTAGTCGTGAGTGAGCTGGGTCTGCCTACGCGTTGTGTCCAATATGTAGGCCTTGGGAAACGGCCACAGAGAATATGTATGCCCGACGTGAGGCGAGCAGTTCCTTCAGACGAGTCGACTACGTTGCAGCAAGGCGCAGGATCGTATGCAGGGAGGAGCCTGCGTGGTGAACGTGGGCGAATGAGAACCAGTGACTATAATTGAGCTGAATGCCATTGAGCCAAACAGGAAAGTGTAGCCAGGCCCATACCAAAATGGAACAAGTCATCAAGTTCGATATGCATGCTGGGTAGCAAAAATGGTGGGTTGTATAGATGTCGAGTTAGAAACTGGAGATGCTATTGAGAAAGTAATCCACTTCGAAGTACCCTGGAACGATAAACACATTCCACCATTCGAGTCTCACTCAGACACTTTGATCCGAGGGGGGGGTTTGTGGGGTGAGTATCAAGGATGACTCAGCCACACTTGCTAATGGTTCCTCTCAACCTTATCGCGAAAGTTGCACCTCGACGCGTTGGGACGCGCCCCCTGGCCGACCACGCTCAAGAACTGCACGCTACTCTGTACTAACTCTGCTCTGCCTACCTAACAGTCGAACTCGTGCGATAAGGAAACTGCGCCCCTCCCATCTTCGAAACATAGACAAATGCCAACAATTCAGTCCCTTGGATGACGGCTGGAATCATCAGCCTCCTGCCCATCCGATCCTCGCCGATACTACGCCTGTTCACCCACAGAGCAATTCGCATCGCTCATGTCCACATCTCTGCCCCCCATTCGGATATAGATCCGGATCCAGGTTCAATGTTGGCCAGAGCGAACAAGGCATACGAGGCCAGCGCGCCACCTCCTCCCAAGAACGACTTGGCGAAGCAACTCTTCCCCTCGAGCAGTCCCAGTGCCACCCAAAATGGAAATATCATGGACCAATTCAAGAAGACAAGCCAGCCGATCTCGAATGCCCCTGTATCGGCGAGGACCGCTTCAACCACCAACACATCCATGCCCTCGAAATCGTCACGGCCTCCACCAGGCAGGACTGCCAGCGTCACACACTTCGCAAACAGCAACCGATCTGCCCTAGACCCGATTCCCGCCCCAAACGGAAGATCTCTGGCCTCATTATACTCTAGATCTGATTCTTTTCGCCACGAGCCTGAGACCAGCCTGTCTGTCCAAAACCAGTCAGCCAACTCAAAACCCGCCGTCTACTTTGCTGAGGATGACTTCAGCGACGACGACCAACTGGACCTTGACTATGAAGCACCATCCGCTTTGCCTTCGCTTCCCAAACCCCCATCCAAGGCAGTTAAGGTTCCCGAGCCGCCAATAGAAGAACCTTTGTCACAGTTTGTACCGTGGTCATCGTCTCCCGCCTCCCATTTCGTCAACCCGATGCTTTCTCGCACGACCTCCGCAGCGAGCTCACTCAAACGCCACTCTCCAGAGAATGCAGAGTCTCTGGCGGCTCTGCAGCCCAAGAAGCGTAGGCTCCCGAAGAACTGGAGCTTTGAGGAGGAGAATCGCACCCCTGTACCAGAAAGCGAGCCTGAAGTACCTCGATGGGCTCCCGGTGGAGTTACACCCGCCCCGAAGAAAGAGACATGGAACATGACGGCCACTGCTGTCAAAGAGCAGAAGAAACAGTTGAAAACCCAGTTCAAGAAAGCTATGGCCGGCGATGGATGGACCATGGACGAGATTCGACAAGAGGTCACTCAGAGTAATCTTCCCAGGCCCAAGGCGTCGGCGATTGCCCTGACCAAGGAGCAAAAACACGTTCAGAGTCTCGTGGTCAACAAGGGGCAGAGTGTATTTTTTACGGGCCCGGCAGGAACCGGAAAATCAGTCCTGATGCGGTCGATCATCGCCGAGCTAAAGAAGAAGTGGGCGAGAGATCCTGAGAGGCTGGCCGTCACAGCATCAACCGGCCTTGCGGCTTGCAACATCGGAGGCCAGACGTTGCACAGCTTCGCTGGAATTGGCCTCGGGAAAGACGACATTCCAACGTTGGTCAAAAAGATCAGGCGGAACCCCAAGGCCAAGAACCGCTGGCTCAGGACCAAGACGCTCATCATTGACGAGGTATCCATGGTCGACGGGGAACTCTTTGATAAACTGTCGTCAATCGGCAGAACCATCCGGAATAACGGCAAACCCTGGGGTGGCATTCAACTCGTAATTACGGGTGACTTTTTCCAGCTGCCCCCGGTACCCGACGGCGACAAAAGTAGGGAATCCAAATTCGCATTCGAAGCGGCGACGTGGAACACGGCGATTGACCACACAATTGGCTTGACGCAAGTGTTCCGACAGAGAGACCCAGGTATGTTCGCACGTGCATTGCCGACTTGTTCCCGTTGCGGCAGCTAATCAATGTTTAGTCTTTGCCAACATGCTCAACGAAATGCGTCTCGGCAAAATCAGCGAGGAAACGGTGCAAGCTTTCCGGAAACTAACAAGGCCCATCGTCAGCGATGATGGACTAGAGGTGACCGAGCTGTTTCCCACCAGATACGAGGTCGAGAACGCCAACCAGGGGCGATTGCGCAGCCTTCCCGGGAAAACGTATCGGTTTGATGCCGCCGACTCTGGAGACCCTCAAGTTCGCGACAAACTACTTCAGAACATGATGGCAGCAAAGACCATTGATCTGAAGGTTGGCGCTCAGGTTATGCTGATCAAGAACATGGACGACACTCTTGTCAACGGGTCACTTGGAAAGGTGACACGGTTCATGAGCGAGGGCAGTTTCGAGTCTTGGCACATGACGGATTACGGGTCCGATGTTGATGCGTCCGAGGAAGGCGACTTCAAGCGAAAGATCAAGGCCTTTAGCAGAGAGGTTGAAGAAGCGACCAAGGGGACAACTGAATTCCCCGTGGTAGAGTTCGCCGCAGTGGACGGGTCGACCCGTACCATTCTGTGCGTTCCAGAAGACTGGAAGGTCGAAACGCCGACAGGCGAAGTACAAGCTAGCCGCAGCCAGCTGCCCCTCATCCTTGCGTGGGCATTGTCGATTCACAAGGCCCAGGGGCAGACTTTGGAAAGAGTCAAGGTGGACTTAGGCAAGGTCTTCGAGAAAGGTCAGGCCTATGTCGCACTCAGCCGAGCAACCAGTCAACAGGGCTTGCAAGTACTTCGCTTCCAGAAGGACAAGGTCATGGCCCATCCCCGAGTCGTGGGATTCTACAACAAGCTCTACAGCGCTGAGCAAGCTGTCGCGAAGAAACCGTCCAGCATGGCCGATTTCTTACACAAGGAAGAAGACACGAAGCTCGCCAAAGCCAATGCAAGATCTCAGTCGTTTGTCAGGAAAGGGGTGGAGGTTATCGACCTCGACGACGAAGAAGAAGCGATGGCGAGCTATGGCAGTTTTTGAATCCCAGGACACGAAAAGCCTTGGGAAGTGATATAATATGGTGTTGCAGGGTTGGTGGCCTCGCGGGCAAGGTCCGGCTCAAGTAGCCAAAACAAAGGGATTGAAAGGGGGCTCATCTGATGGTCTGCATGGGTTGTCTGGACATAGACAGCCTTGGGCTTAGACGCTCTGGTTTTCACTAAAGGGGCGTGTCTTTGGAGGACAAGGAAACCACCTCTGCTCTTATAACGAACAAACACGATTTGACAATTTGGAAGATATTCCACGTCCACGGCCGAGAGAGACGGGGATCTGTTCACATCGCAACCACCCTGGCCGACGGCGAATTGGGTGAGAGGGAGGCAGGCAGATAAGCTGCACCAAGGTAAGTAAACGCTTCTTCGTCCAAAGTCCAAGTCCGTTTCATGGAAATTCTTTGGGCCAACGTTCGTTTTGGCCTCACCAAGGCCAGCTTTTATTGCCAAACATGAACCTACCAGATGCATTGTGCAGGCGGAGTAAGGTGGCGTCAAGTACCTATCTGTATGTAGCTTTGCAGTTCGGCATGTCTTGGAATCTTGTGTTGTTTACCTGGTTCGCATGATCGGGTAATTCAGGGGCATCGTGGTTGTGCATGCACAGCAGCTCCTTTCACTGTATCCGCACATGCGCCGAGCTTCGGCACTACCTATTCAGGTACCTACGTAGGTACGGATAGTGTCCCGGCCTTGACGTTCATCTCTTCTTCAGGCGTAGCGTTTGTCGGCAGCTACCCGCCACCAGCCGACATCCTCGTGACCTTTGACCACCCGTACCTCCCTTGCTCTTTCCTTATCGATAAGGACCAGGAAAAAGTTAAGGGAACCTAAACCCAGTAAGTGAAGGCGTCCGAGGGGAGATTTGAAGCTCTGTCCAGGGCTGGCTGGTCTGGCCTGGTCCTCCGTCGTTAAGATCAGGGTCGACGCAAAATCCCTCCAGACGTTTACCTCACCATCGCACTCCACCAACATACATACACCATCGTATCCTCGTAGTGACTTTTCTTGGCGGCCTGCGATACTTTCAGAGCTAAAATTGAACCCAGTTCGCGCCTTCAGCTCCGCCCACGCACCACCCCGAAGCATAATCCACCACGGTGCACCCTGACACCGTCGACGACCGAGCATCCAGGCGCCACGACGCACTCGGCATCATGGAGTTTATCGGCTTGCAAATGATGGTGACGCTTAGGCAGCCTCTGGGAACAATGCTCAAGGGTACCGTAAGCGCCATAGAGCCCGGCACCAGTCTCACGTTGAGCAACGGTACGTTCCCAAATGCTTCGCTTGACGTCGAGCTCCAGGCTAACACGCATCCTTGTAGTCTTTACCCTTGGGACGAATCACTGGCTGCCTAGAGTCATCATCGATGCCGCCAATATACTCGAGCTTTCCGAATCGAGGGATGAGGTTGTGCCCAATACCTTTACTGCTCCGGGCGTTAGCCCCGTTCCTGCACCCGTCATCAACCAGCCCTCCCAGCCAGCCTTTGCGGACCCTGCGATCCTGAGGATGGGAAAGAGGCCTGGCTCTGACATGAGAAGCGGAAGCGAGAAGCAGTCCCTTCCGGAAGCCACGCCTCAACCCACTCTTGCGGAAACAAGGGATCCACGGCCCGGACAGCCCGGGGTTCTGTCCAGCGTACACCTGACCGGAGGCCCAAGAGACGATGTAGTGAGTCTCAGCGAGACCCTGCAAGAATTGGACGTGGAGGAGCCGACACCCACCGCGAGGCGACATGCGCCGGAGAGCAGCGCAGTGCCGCAGGTTGCTCACGAGGTTCAGAGTCAGTCTCAAAAGAGGAAGAATAGGCGGCGAGAAAAGCAACGAGCTCCACGAAATGGTGTGACGGACGAGACCATCCCGGAAATTACTCCTATGCGTGGCAACGCAGCTAACCGTGGGAAGGGCTGGAGACAAACGCCCATGTTGCAAAGCTCGCCTTCGTTCCAGCCCTTCAACTCGCTTAAGCGCGGCATTAAGGGGAAGAAGGATCTGCCGGAAAACGGTTGGGCCTCTGAGGATGTCACGGAGGAGATGGCCGAGTTCGACTTTGAGAACAATTTGGCCAAGTTCGATAAGCGCACCATCTTCGACCAGATGCGTAAGGAGGATCTGATTGATGATGCGGATCGCTTGGTGTCGCACAACCGCCGACCGAAGCCTGGGACTGCCGGAGGCAAGAACTTTCATTATTCGGAAAACGTTCTCGACATACCATCTGCATCCTCGAATGCGCACCAAGATTTTTGGAACAGCGAGGCCGACGATGCGGCCAATGGGGTTGACCGACTGAGTGGCCGTGATGTCCGGAGTGCTCAGAGTAGCCGTAGGGCTGAAAGCAAATCGGGGCCGTCAAGGAGATCGCAATCGCGGAAAGCGAGCACGCAACTCCCTAGCCAGCCCCTGAATCGCGTCAACTCCAACGTACGTCTGAATAGACAGCCCCAAGCGTTGCTCCGTCCTCAAGATAGCCCAAAAAATATTCTGGGTGCTAACCACATGCAGCACGTCACGCAGTCGGGCTTCTATCTTGTGCCGTCGAACAGACGCCTAGAGACCGTTTCGGCACTTCAGATGCTCAACCTGGAGAACATCGCGGCCAACGAGATCGGGCTGACAGAAGACATGATGGCCGAGAATGCGGGCCGGGGTATCGCTGAGGTGACATTACGGGCGCTCGAGGACCCTGCGATACAAGTCCGATTCGGTACTGGCGGCGCGAATGCTCAGAACAACAGCCTGGCGACGTCGGCTACTGTTGTCATTCTCGCCGGCAACAACAAGTCTGGAATTCGAGCCATCTCGGCGGCTCGTCACCTGCGGAACAAGGGCCTCAACATCCTTGTTTGCGTCGTCGGCGTTGAGCGGGAGCGCGATCTGCTCGAAGATATGCGGCAGCAGATCCGAGTTTTCAGGAACTTTGGAGGTCGTGTGCACAGTAAAATTGAACTATTTGAGCAACTCCGGAAGACGGCTTCGACCCCAACAACGTCGGTAACCCTTATCATTGATGCTCTTCTGGGCTTGGCGATATCGTTCGAAGAGCTGCGTACTGGCGATCAAGCTACCGTCTACGAGTTGATAGAGTGGGCCAACCGAAACGAGGCCTTTGTTCTCGCAGTTGATGTACCAACTGGCATCGATCCGTCGACAGGCAAGGTCAGCATCATTGATGGTGGTCGTCTCTACGTCAAACCTCGTTACGTAGTGGCGATGGGTGCGCCAAAGAAGGGTCTGCTTGAAGCGATGGCTCCAGTCTCGGACTCCGACCCAACCGGAACCGAAACCGCCGTCGCCGAGGAGGAAGACTGGAAACTATTCATCGCCGATATGGGTCTTGGCGCAACGGTGTGGAAGAAGGCCGGCACGAAAATCCGGAGAGGCATCGATTTTGACGACAAATGGGTTCTGCAGATGCGGTATCAACCGGCGCTCTCCCAGGACTAAGGAGGACTGCACTGCGCTATGGCCGATGAAGGAAAGGGAAAAGCAAGGGATAAGAAAAAAAACACGGAGCTGATTTAGGGAAACGGCCAAAGAAGAAAAAAAGCGAGTCGTCATTTCTGCTGCATTACTTGGGCGTTGTTGTCGCTCAATGATTGGAGGACTGCATATGGGGGGGGTGTGGTGGGATAGGAGTTTGTGCTAAGCCATCATTTTCGCATTCAAAGACGGCGGCCATGGACTTGTATGATATCTTAGGCACAGCATTTATTACCGAGCATGACATGGTTTCTCACATTGCCGCAAAGGGTCGATAGCCCTGTTCTTGCGATCGGTGAGATGCTTCCACTAGCGATAACGACGGCAGGCCTTGTTTGATCTCGGGCTCAGGCGTCCACATCGCCAGACAAACCGAGATACAGAGTATCTCAAGATCGCACAAGTACGCGACATAAGAAAAACATAACGGAAAACATTGTAGATTTTATGTCTAAGATAAAGACAGTACGCGTGCCGTGTGCATAGTAAAAACGCTACATAATAGAGGCTTCCAGACTCATAGCCATCCTGTCAACCCACTTTGCATCAGAGGCAACCAGGGCGGACTGTGGCCCGCCCACGCCTTCCGATCCTCCGAACCAGACCTTGGGCAAGGCAGTAGATCGCGGAGGGGGGTAACGTAGCGTTTGGGGGCCGGAACTTGTAACATAGATTCTGTGTTATTGCTGGCGCGCCGAGTGGATGGCCAGCTTTTGCCCAGACAAGCTTAGATATTGGACGCACGGGGGAGGGGGACGGGCTTGTCAGAAGAACCATACGCGACGGCAGGCTGTGAGAGTTGCCGCTCCATCCCAGACATGTAAATGATGCGAAGTGGCATTAAAACAATTTCTGGCCTGTTCGATAGCAGCAGAATCGGCATGCCTAGTTCTTCTTCCCCTCCCCTTCCCCTCCGGGCATGTCATGGTGTAAAGCTGTACTGCAGACTGGTAATAACGCCAAATCTACACTGCCCGTACTAACCAGAGACATACCGATACCTTGAGCTTTCCAGAGGCGGATGTGGGTGATCCGGAGACCCACTGAGACAGCCATTGGCAGGTCATTGGCCGCCATGAGGCATGGAGCTTCCAAACAGACTTGAACGAAGCCACGAAACGACATGATCTAGGGCTCAGACTGACAGGCGCATGTGTGACCCTCCGACGAAGTTTTGGGTGTTTGCCCGCGAACAAAAGTCACGCCATGATTGAGGCTGAGAGGTGCGCCAACCTGGCTGCTGGTTACACCCACCTCGTTTTTTTTTTGTGACCTCGCCCTAGCTAGCCTGCGTTGCAAGGCCAGATCGGGCCTCAAATTTCGAAGTTAAAGGCCGAGCAACCTTGCTTGCTCCCATTGCTCTTCAAAGTTGCTGTCTTGCCGCGCAGACATGTATAACACTCGAAGCTTGAGCGACATTAAGGTGAGTAGGTAACGAAGTCGAACATCATCAATGAGAAAGGTGTCGGAAGGAAACTGCCTGTGCCTCGAGTAAGCAATAGACTTGACAGAGAAGATTCTTCGCGGGACCAGGCTGAGCATCACCCCCGGCTAAGCTACTGGGCTGCTAGTATAAAGTGTGCCACATGCTACATTGTGCTTAGGCTTGCACAGCCAATAGACCCCAAATCTGCAGCCGCCGGGTTGGGTTGCATGTAACTTACAGCAACTTGCCAGTCTTAAGTAGACGCTACCGAATGTTTGGGATGGCCAAGCGGGAGGCCAGCGAGAGGGCGCCGAAGTGGTCCTGGGGATGGCGTAATATAAGAAAGGCCTTGGTTCTCGCTTTGCAGGTCCGAATTAGCATTGAGTCCTCAGCAGTATACAATGCGAGTGTTGCAAGTAACCAACCCCTTAATTCCACAAGTACGACCAAGAGACAACCGGAGTTGATTTCGCGGCAGCTCGGTCCGTTCACTGACATCGAAAAGACGACCGAAAACTCACTTTCAGATGAGCTTCGAATCCGACATGGTGGAGTTTGACTCCGACGCCGCGGGCCAGTCCAACGGGTAAGCCTAACCGCTCCGCTCCGGCCTCATACGTCGCGGGTTGGAAGGTGCAATGCTGACAGTAATGCGCAGACGGGCCGACGTCAAGCCACGATCACAGCATGGCTCGTCGCGATAACAGCCCCCCGACGCCCTTATGGTTGTTTGAGACGTTCCTGCACGTTGATGACCGCTATGGGCGGATCGCCGCCGGCAGTCCCCGCTCCGGGATCGGCATCCTTGGGCTCAGACTGCTAGAGCGCCACATCAACCTCATTCCGACCATGCGACGCGGCGTTGCGGTCCCGATGTTCGACCATTCGGCCGGCAATCCCAGGTACCTCGGGTGGCGGCAGAAAGTGGCGACGTGGCCGCTTTCCAAGCAAGAGGCGATGAGCAATCGAGTCTTTGTTGTTTAATGGGAGGCGCCGCTTATGGGTTGTTCGGAGCCTCGGGAGGTGCCACGGCTACCTGATGACTCGTCTCCAGGGGTGTCCTTCCTAAATGCTTGCAGCAGGCAGGAGCCGCAGCCGTCATCCTTTTGCCGCTGCATGCATCGAGCCACCTGTTTTGCTGATGGGGGCTGCTGGGATGGCAAATCTTTGAGGGAGACACCAGCTGAACACCTAAAACAGTGGACGGATTCACAGCTCCTTTGGACTGTTCGTTGCAGAATTGACAAAGAAGTTGCTCGCTTCTTCCGTCCATATCTCTTATTTGCTGCAGAGCTAGGGGAAAAGGGCGTTTGATACATTCCAGATGTTCGTCCCCCTACTTACCCTGGACCACCTCAGAGGCTTGCTCAGGCGGCGAAACTTGACAAAGTGAGAAGGCCCTATCATATGGCTGAGGTGATCTCTGTGAGGCGAAGGTGGTGTACATTGGAAATCCCCATATCGGCAAGGCTCACTAATGCAAAACGGCGATAACACAGAGTACCGAAAAGCAAGGTTGCTTAGGCCAAGTGGATTAGGTGGAGGACGTGCGTGCGACATCGACTTGCTGAGAGAGTGCGTGGCCAAAGGCTGCCTAGGTACTGGGCCCTCAAGGTCAGCAGCAAGCGACCTGGCCAAGTGGAAGCTTCCAACACTTTCCACTGTCCTGACTGCCGCCTGAATCACAGAGCTTGGGCCATTCTTGACTGCTTGACCCTGGGGCAACATCTTACCTAAGCTACCCGAAGCCGCCGGAGACCACTTAATCCGCCCCACTGTATGATTTCATTGGTCGTCCATGAACCGCCTCCCAGTGATTGCCGCCTCCCGTCACCACCTTCCAACTTGCCTTGCTGGCTGGCCTTTACTGCACCGCACCTGCTTGTTCTCCGAAACACAGCTTCCCATCTCCAAACCTCCCACCTTTTATCTCCGCAAACCACGAAATTCTCCTTTTCCTTTCCCTCATTCACATATCAAAGGAAAGGGACACTCTTCAAACTCCTACCAGTCTTCTTTCTGTTTTTTTGAACCCGAGGAAGCCTACAAATCGACAGCTCAACCCCACCCCTGACGATCCCACCTTTCAACACACCAACCGACAGCATACGAATATCCGAATCATCAGAAACAGACAGTCAAGATGGCGCCTCCATCGGAACAGCCCGCCGAGCACAAGAAGAAGGTCAACTTGATGTGAGTAGGCGCCTACTGCTTCTAAAGCTAGCAATACCTTTCAATCGGAAGGAATTACACTGACACTGCCTACCAGGGATGCCTCCGGTGCCGAGGTCAAAGATGTTCGTGTCCTTTAGCTTCTATGAACTCGGTGACGAACAATAGCCCTTACTGACCAAACAAAACAGCAAGATGACACTGCGACCGCCATTCTGAAGAAGAAGAAGAAGCCCAACCAGCTGATGTATGTGAGCCCCGGACAATGTGGGGGACGCGTTCCGGCACTGACCAAAGCAGGGTTACCGATGCCGTCAACGATGACAATTCCATCATCGCCCTCTCCGAGAACACCATGGAGACTCTCCAGCTCTTCCGTGGTGACACCGTGCTCGTGCGCGGCAAGAAGAGAAAGGACACCGTCCTGATCGTTCTTGCCGATGATGAGCTCGACGATGGCAGCGCCCGCATCAACAGAGTCGTTCGCCACAACCTGCGCGTGAAGCACGGTGACATGATCACCATCCACCCCTGCCCGGACATCAAATATGTACGTGAAATCACAGAAGTGGCTTGCTTGTAATTGATTGCTTACTCCTTCACAGGCCAAGCGCATTGCTGTCCTCCCCATCGCCGATACCGTCGAGGGCATCACTGGCTCTCTATTCGACGTTTTCCTCGCTCCTTACTTCCGCGAGGCCTACAGACCTGTCCGCCAGGGCGACCTCTTCACCGTTCGCGGTGGTATGAGGCAAGTAGAGTTCAAGGTTGTCGAGGTCGACCCTCCCGAATACGGCATCGTCGCACAAGATACCGTTATTCACTGCGAGGGCGAGCCCATCCAGCGTGATGAGGAGGAGGGCAACCTGAACGAGGTTGGCTACGACGACATTGGTGGCTGTAGGAAGCAGATGGCTCAGATCCGTGAGATGGTTGAGCTTCCTCTCCGTCATCCTCAGCTGTTCAAGTCTATCGGTATCAAGCCCCCTCGCGGTGTGCTCCTGTACGGTCCTCCCGGTACCGGTAAGACGTTGATGGCAAGAGCTGTCGCCAACGAGACCGGTGCTTTCTTCTTTCTGATCAACGGTCCCGAGATCATGTCTAAGATGGCCGGTGAGTCTGAGTCGAACCTGCGCAAAGCCTTCGAGGAGGCAGAGAAGAACTCGCCCGCCATTATTTTCATCGACGAGATCGACTCCATCGCGCCCAAGCGTGACAAGACCAACGGCGAGGTCGAGCGCCGAGTCGTTTCCCAGCTTCTCACCCTCATGGACGGCATGAAAGCTCGCTCCAATGTTGTTGTCATGGCCGCCACCAACCGCCCCAACTCGATCGATCCTGCCCTGCGCCGGTTTGGCCGTTTCGATCGTGAGGTCGATATCGGTATCCCTGACCCCACCGGCCGTCTTGAGGTCCTCCAGATCCACACCAAGAACATGAAGCTTGGCGACGATGTCGATCTGGAGCAAATCGCTTCCGAAACCCACGGATACGTTGGTTCCGATATCGCTGCCCTCTGTTCCGAGGCCGCCATGCAGCAGATTCGTGAGAAGATGGACCTCATCGATCTCGACGAGGACACCATCGACGCCGAGGTTCTCGATTCCCTTGGCGTCACCATGGAAAACTTCCGCTTCGCCCTCGGAGTTTCCAACCCCTCTGCTCTGCGTGAAGTCGCCGTTGTCGAGGTGCCCAACGTTCGCTGGGAGGATATTGGTGGTCTTGAGGGTGTTAAGGCTGAACTCCAGGAGAGCGTTCAGTACCCCGTTGATCACCCCGAGAAGTTCCTTAAGTTCGGTCTCTCTCCGTCCCGTGGTGTCCTTTTCTACGGACCCCCCGGTACTGGTAAGACGATGTTGGCTAAGGCTGTCGCCAATGAATGCGCCGCCAACTTCATCTCCGTCAAGGGTCCTGAACTTCTCAGCATGTGGTTCGGTGAGTCCGAGAGCAACATCCGTGACATCTTCGATAAGGCTCGTGCCGCCGCCCCTTGCATCGTCTTCCTCGACGAATTGGATTCCATCGCCAAGGCTCGTGGTGGATCCATGGGCGATGCTGGTGGTGCTTCTGACCGTGTTGTCAACCAGCTTCTGACTGGTAAGTTCTCCATATCTAGTTGCAACAACTACCAAGTACAAGTAAACCTAACCCCTTCACAGAGATGGATGGTATGACCTCGAAGAAGAACGTCTTCGTCATTGGTGCGACCAACAGACCCGAGCAGCTTGACCCTGCTCTGTGCCGTCCTGGACGTCTGGACTCTCTCATCTACGTTCCCCTCCCCGACCAGCCCGCCCGCGCTGGCATTCTCAAGGCCCAGCTTCGCAAGACTCCCGTCGCTGGTGATGTCGACATCGACTTCATCGCCTCCAAGACCCACGGCTTCTCCGGTGCCGACCTTGGCTTCATTACTCAGCGTGCCGTCAAGCTCGCCATCAAGGAGGCCATCACTGCCGATATCCAGAAGACCAAGGCTCGTGAGGCCGCTGGCGAGGAGGCTATGGATGAGGATGAGGAGGACCCCGTCCCCGAGCTCACCAAGCGTCACTTCGAGGAGGCCATGCAGATGGCCCGCCGCTCCGTCAGTGACGTGGAGATCCGCCGGTACGAGGCCTTTGCCCAGCAAATGAAGAATGCTGGTCCTGGCGCCTACTTCAAGTTTCCCGAGGGTGAGGGCGCGGCCAACGAGGCTGCCAACAGCTTCGGTGACGCCGGTAACGATGATGACCTTTACGACTAAAGGGTGGGCTTAGGTAGCCACTTAATGCAGGTGACGCCCTCGTTGTATTCTAGTTTTTCCTTGCTCTGCGATGCATCTGCGGTATCTGCGTACAGATGATGGGCCGGGTCACAGAAATTCGTGCCTATCGGCGGAAATCTGGGGGCGGACGGAGTTGGTAGACAGGCAGTTTCTATGAAAATTGATCTCATGAAATTGCTTTTGATTGTACGCGACGTGGGAACATCCTTGGCGACAAACCTGGTGTCGACTGTAACTTCCCCGACTGTACCCTTCCGAGAGATGTCGACAAACTTCACGAACACAATTTGGCAGTTCTATGCTTTTAGATGTTGAACATCTTGTGGACGCCCTTTGGTACCACTTACACCGATCATGTTTCGGAGCTTGAAAACAACTTATGGTGCGTGTGATCTCTAGGCATGCTGATGAATCTTTTGCTCCACGGTCGACTATTTATAAAAGTATGATATCGGATGCTCTTCCCTGACACAGGAGGACTGCTCCAAACGTCGTCGATCCAATTTTTTTCACGTCCAGGTAGCGCCAGTTGCGTTGTCCTAGATACCCAGGTTATCAAGAAAATTTTCTCATCAAGGCTGGCTATGTCGCCGCCACAACAGTCATGCCTTTTCCCTCACTCGCCGTGGGTGAGTGACGAGGAAAAACCCTTCCAGGGGCCATTCCAGAAACCCTTCCAGGGGCTTCCTGAGAGATAGCAAGCGCCCATTTCATTCCCTAATATCCACCCCTCCTTTTCCGCTCACGGCTCAACAGATCCCCTTTCTCTCTTTCTCGTTGTCTCCCCACCTCAACACCACACGGTCAAAAGGAGACGCTTCCATTTTAGTTACCTGCGCCGTCAATTTCACAAACAGCCTCTAAGCTCTCCTGCGTAACCTTGATCGCCTCATCAATGACAGTTGGGGGAATAGCAAGGCTCGGGGGTGTGCTGGATTCGGTCACTGAGCCTGGTGCTGGTGTGGAGCGCGCAGTACCATTAGCCTTCTTGTCCTTATCCTTTTCCTTGTCCGTACCGTTTGTCTTGGACGGTGGAGGGGATGCAGCAGCTGCTGGAGGGGGGTTGAGGGTGTCCTGGCGGACGTCGTCGAGGACGCGGCGGAGGAGGTCTGGGAAGGTTGTGACCTCGCCTGCGCGCAGGAGGTTGAGGGCGTGGTTCTGGATCAGAGTCGGCCAGTTCGCTTGGTTTGCGTGGAGGGAGTGAAGGAGTTGTTCTTGAATTCTGGAGGGAAGGGTAGGAGGGCGAATGTTAGTCTCGTTGGGTCTGAGCCTATCTGAGGTGCTTACTTTGTGACATGGCCGTCCTTCAGCAACAGTGTGTTGATCTGTGAGCGCAGCTCAGGATCCAGAGTCGCTGCTGAGTGGTTCGCGGCCGAGGGCGGTACCTTGACCGGAGTTGAGGGCGTTTGATTCGACATGTTCGATGGATTTGAGGAACAGAGTGTGTACGTGTCGAAACGTGCCTGGGCCAGGCTTTCTGGTGCAATCTCGGTCGAGGCGATTGTCCGACACGTAGTCCCCCTGACTTGTACCAGCTTCTGTAGGAGTACTTCTAGAATAAATCGTTTCGTTCAACCGTCGGAGGGATCGATGGACGTGGGAGCAGGTGATTGCGCGCGAAGTTGGGACGGCGGTTAAGGTTGGGGAGGATGTCTTGCTTGATGTCTTTTGTCAGCGGCGTGCGACTGCTTCGAACGATAGAGAACCCACTGAGAACAGTCTTTTCGAATCGGTGTTTGATTTGGCTCGTAAAAGGGGCGAATTTCGTCATCAATTGGGTATTTCGGTCGAAGCGGTTGGTGGTTCTTGGTGGCAAGGCTGACTTTTTTGGAGCCATCTTCCTGGGGACAGCTCCAGCGCACCTTGAGCTGACTGGGGTTGGTGGGCGCGCAAGGCTGAAGCGATGCAGGGGTTTCCGGTTCTGGCAGGCGGCGGGCACGTGGGACCAGTCTGGGATTTTGCGACGACACTGGACTTGGAGCCACTAAAAATTGGAGAGATTACGGCCACTGAAGTCTGCCGTCACAGGTATCGGTCCTTCCCCCATGCGCCGTCAAGTCCCGCCCCCCTCCACACCTCACTGGTGGTACGGTTCCACTATTTTACCTCACTTCCAGAGCGACCAACTTCGAACCTCTCCAAGACTCCAACTCAAACCAACCTCATTGGTCTACCGTCCGGAGCCATTCGTTCGTCCGAACCATTTTACCAACCGTTGAGATCCGCCGTTCTCCTAACCAACCTCCCGATCATTGTGATAGGGACGCATTCCTTCTACGACTCGTCGAGACCGTTCCAAGAGCGTTCGCGACGGTCAGTCGGTATTGGGCGTGACTCCAGCTTTCCACGGCCTCACAATTCACCTTGACGCGCCATCCGCTCGACGCAGATGGTATCCACTTGCCTTGATCAAATATCGTCTTTTGTTTTTTTTGCTCAGCTTACTCCGAGCACCGAACCAAAATACCGCCATCGGAGCATTTTGACGAAGCCTTCCCGCAGTGACAGCTCATATTTCGCCCGCGGGGTGGTCGGTGAAGGAAGCGCCCACCTTCGTCCCCAACCCTGAGACAAATTGCCTCAGATTCGTCTTGCGCGTAATGCATATACACTTTATGAGGGATTCGACCCCCAGCAGATTCCAAAGGTACTCTCAAAACAAGTACCTCGATTTTATACCGTCTCTCGGCATGTGGTTACGCACTAGTGTGTCCCGTAGTCCCGAAGGTAAGAGGCCCACCCGCCTCGCCGCGGCAAGGCGGGCGGGCGGGCGGCGATGTCACAGTCTCAATCAGAATTACCCAAGCGGCCAACAACTTCCGGCGCGCCCCCGAGAAGCATGACCGCACCGCGCATGGGACTATGCCAACACGTATGGTTGGCTCACCACACAAACACACACACATCATTTCATATTTCTCACGAACCGGGCCTACCCGCAGCGAGAATCGCTTCCCGAGAAAGTGTCACAGCCGCCCCCCTCGAACAAGGCCTGGCCCGCAGAAAAGGAACAAGAGATTGCCACGCGGATTGGTCGAGGACTGAGGAAAACGAGTCTTCCTTTGATCTGGGGGCGCTCAACCGAGCCGGCGTTGTATCACCCAACCATGCGAGGTCGAGCAGATCACCAACGGTCACGTTGGACCACCATCATCGAACCAAAACCCCAGTCTGGGACCGGGGGTCTGGGATTCGCATCTCGACGGGATACTCCTTCTGGAAACGTCTTTTTATCATAATTTCCCCCTTCTTATTCATCTTCTTATCCCTCTTCTCACTGAGCGTTGCGCCCAGAGGCTTGCGTGGTCGTTGGCTGCAAGGCGAGTCGTTGAGTCGCGTCCGCTCTCGCTCGTGCTGCGTTGAAGCCTCCCCATACGTAAGTCCACGCAAAACAGTCGGTCTGGCTCACCGGTTCGATAGCAGGGAATGCAAACTTGGTTCCCTGCTGCACTGCATTTTCCGACGTCACGCCTTAGCCAAGCGAAGAAGCAAAAACCCTATCTCTGTGCTCCTGGCTCACCATCCTGTGTTTCCCGACCTTGCATATCGGCGTCCCGACACCGAGGGCGTGACGGAAGTGGACAGGAGGCATCCCCTTCCTCGAGTGACGCCCATGTGGTGTATCCCCATTCGGCCGGATCGTGGGTGTACAGCCATCGGCAAATGGTGTTCTCTTTCCAGAGTTTCACGCATGTTGCAGTCGGTCGTACCACGCTACGTTCAGTTGCTGCTCAATCAACATGTTTTGCGGCTTGAGATAGTCTCCCAGAGTAGTCTTTGATCTGACTTTCCCCCTTCCGACCACCCCTATCTATCTGTCTGCTTCCTCTTGGGCACGATAAGAGAGACAGCAAGCAAGCGGGGACCCCATTTCCCAATGACCACCCCGGACAAGCATGTAGTACACCGACCCCCTTCACCGCTACTATCCTCTCTCATGCAGGTCAGATACAACACTATCCTCGCTCATACCCAAGCTCCCAAAAGCCGGGCCACGACAGACCACCAACACCCCCGGCCGGTACTAGGATACCGTGCCGCGGGAGCCCACTTGACAACCTTCCCCCTTTTTCTCGGCGCAGCTAGCCGAATGCAGGCGGGGGAGGAGGGCCAGGATCGAAAAGAACCGGCTTCGGCGATGTGCCATGGATTGCAACGCGTCTCGCGCTCGCTGGTTCCACGGAAGACGCCTTTCCATTCTCCTTCCCGTGGGTCTCTAAAGCAGCCGGTCTCGTCTCCCACGAAACGGAGCGAGAATGTGCGAATCGCATGCTGCAGGGTCTCGCGTGATTCGGTGACTGGACTGTCGTGCTCCCGAAAGAACACACACGCCCCGCCCTCTTCAGTGTACCACAGAGAGTGTGTAAGAGACACAGATCTCACTCGGGCTGCAGCGGCTCACAACAGCTTCCCAGCCTCAGCCAGAGCAGCGAGAGATAGCCCGCCGACCAGTCCTTGGGGAGCAAGACACGGCTACATACCAGGCGAGGGTGAGAAGGGATAGGGTGGAGGAATCGCCAGTCGTCTCCATTCTGAGACCGCGAGCGAGGTTTTGTGTGGTCAATTTCAGCGTCGGCGGGCTTGACTTCTTTGCATGTACAGAGTAAGCCTTCGTGCATCGATGCGTTGCGCTGTGCAACAACGGTTGACAAATGCAAGTCAGGCAAAACCGCCGGCCGCCCTTTCTGTTTGCTGTGTTGTTATCGAAAACGTCAACGTTTCAACCGTCACGATACGGCCGTGATAGGGACCGCATCCCGATGTTGCGGGTGTAGTCTTGGCACGCAGGCCCAGAAGAGGTTTGTCACACTGGTCCAATTCGACAAAGCTCGCCTTGCCGAGTCATTGTTCGCATGTTCCGGAACCGTTTCGTCAGAACCAATGGTGAGAAGCACGAGATATATGCTGGGTCTGGGCTGGGGCTGGAAGGACGCGGCCAGTTCGGCGTGCCGCCGCCGTTGATGCTGTTGCTACTTAGCACCTTGCGATTGGATCGAGAAAAGGTCGGACGGCCGAATTGGAAGTTGTAGCCGCCAACCTGCGCTGTCTTCTTGTATCTGTCCCCCCTCATACGTCCCGCGGGCGGGTTACCATTGGAGAAAGATACCCAGCGCATCTGCCAGATATGTTGACAGCAGCATATGTAATAGCAGATGACAGGTATGTTTCATGTTACTGTTAAGAAACATCGGTCGGAAGTGGTATGATGGTAGCAACAGACCACCGATCCTTCCCTATTCTCCCAAGACAATCTCCCTCCCCTCTCCTTGTCCGCGGCAGCATCATCGAGTCCTGTGATGAGTCTCCAGTGGGAACATGCCGCTGTGGCATCTCTCCCCGAACGAGCGTCGAATGGGAGAGGTCGTCAGAAGCCCCCGGAGCTTTCGTCTTCGGCTCGTCCTCCGCATCCGATTCGCGACTGGGCCATGGCTTGGCCAGCCCGCGATTGCAGCTCATATGATTGATTCTCTTGGCCAAGGGCGTCTTGTCTCGGGGGACATGTCATGCCGGCTCTGTTGATCACCCGTTCCAGACCCCGCCCATCCTAAGCCTCTGCAGCAGCCACCCCTCTTTGCCTGCGTTTGCCAAGTTCCCAGGACTTGGTCAAGACTGCACTGCCGGTTCGGAGTCAAAAACAAGATAGGACAAGGCAGCAAAAGCCCCTGGCGGTTGCGCCGCCAGGTGTCTCCCTATACGTTTGACTGACTTTTCAGAGGGTCGTCCTTGGCCCAACCTGCAGCAGCTGACGATAGCCTCTCCTTTCTGCAGAATATCTCATGTGTAGCACGGGAGAGGAAGAAAGTAAGAGGGAAATGTAGAAAAAGATAGAAGCAATGCCATGTCTCAGATGGTACGTCTCCTAGCCATCACCGCCTCTTGGGTTGGTTGTGCCTCGGCCGCGGAAATCCTCTCGTTTTGCGCGGAAGCGGCGCGCGTTTCCCGGATCCGCAGGACACTGCAAGCTGTCTTGGAGAGCGGCAATGGTGATGCTCACGTCGTTGGGTCATCCTCGATTGCAAGGGCCCCGGTCTTTGGTTTTGCTTCTTCTTTTCCTGGCGTCTTGCAACAATAAGCCACCGACGGAAGTGGTTGACAGCCACTCAGATGCTGGGTCCATGCATCTGAGTCAGACCCGTCATCCGACACACGCAAGTCGTGCATGCACTCCAAGCCACCTGGGCCGGCTGCCTTCGTATGCCCATAGACACGATCACATCGTGAGATTTGGGAAGCATGGGTCCTTGAACGTCCCGGCCGAGCGCCCTGTGGCGAACAACTGTCATCTCGTTGTTGGGTCGATGTCTTGTTCGTGCGGAAAGCCTGGCCGGAACAGTAAGACGTAGACTCTCAGAGGGACCCTGACGGCCAGTCCATTTAATAATGTACGAATACATGCGGGACCCCCTCCCCGCCACTTGGTCAATTTCAACGGCCGCGAGAAACGCAGAATACGGCAAGGCGTTTCGATACGAAAGTGTAAATCAGCACACAGAAACTCGGCCGCTGAAACAGGCGCAACTGCGCTCCCTTCCCGAAACAACGCGGGCTGCTTATGCCGGCCCTTGCTATCCCCCCCCCTTAACGTGGTGCCAGTGGAGGTGATTTGTCGCAAACAATATGCAGCTTATTAGTGACGGCCGCGAGGGTCCAGACCATAAGATTGACCGATCAAGCGACGATCACAGCCAAGGAGGTCGACAGCCTGCGTCAAAGAAGCCTGCCGTAGCGCAGATGGCCACCTCAAATGTCATGTGATGCCAAGAATCTCGATGTTGCTGCTCTTCATCTGTTTGGGACGCGACGAGTATCATCTCCCAGAGCCAATTACTCGGAGACGCTGCTGGTCGCAATCAAAGTTGATGTTGGCAACTTGCGTCAGGTCTCTGACTGGACGGAAAGCCTGTCGCTGCACGAGTGGTGGTCAGAACCCAACGTCGTCAGATTTGAGGCTCAAGAGGGCAAATGTCACGATGTGGGGGATCAACGGCACTTTGGGTGTGTGTGTGAGTGAGTGTGTGAGTGTGTGTTGGGAAGTCCCACTTGCAGTTGTCTTCCCCCACGAGCCATGCTTCCCCGGACGCACGACTTTGCATATGGGGTGCATATGCCTGTGTTGAAATGACGTCTCAGCCTTGTGACACCAGACAATCGCATACCCCATCCCAACGTCATGAGCTCCATATTTGGCCACCCGTCTTGAGTGTACACCGGAGAGACATAGAGAAATATATCCATACTGTCCTCTCCAATGCCAGCAAACTTGAATCGCGATCACAACCACGCGAGAAAGCGAAAGGGTATGTGTAGCATGTGTGTTGTATCATGGGCCGCCATCATTGGCGGAAGACCCTCTTGGGTGGGCTCCGAGCGACACCCTTGTCGGAGGTGTCAAGTTGTGGTCTAGACGCCTGCAGAAAATGCCGGTGGTGATTCGGATGGGGTTTCCGTCGCGCGTTTAAGCATGGTCACTGCACTGCAGTTGCTTACAACCGGTGAGGAGGCTAGCTGCATCAGTACCCAACTCGGGCCTCCTTGATCCGTTGAGCGATGGTGATAGACGTTGGCGGGCTGACCTCTGCTGTTTCGCTATCTACTGCACGGCGGCCACCATGTGGTCTCTTGTATAGGTACGGACGAACCTGCCGGCCTGCAGTGTGTCTACATGGCTTTTGTGCTCGCGTTTGACGAAAAGATCAAATGACGCCTCTCAGAAACAAACAACCGGACGAGTGTGAGAGTCGAGGAGCGTCGTCGCTCCGCATCTGAACGTACTTCGGTGGATGTGAAGCGAGACAGCCTCAAAGAAGCCCAGATCCTCCTGCGCCGTATTGCGGGAACCATCGGGTTGAGGCGCCAGATCAATCGTGGAAAGCGAACTTCAGCCGTCCGGGCCGCAGCCCGGCAGACGGTCGGTCACTTAACATTTCACTGGGTTGTGCGCATGCGCGTGCGAGCTGGTAGAAGGTGCTCCCTCCATGAGATCCGAATTGGAGACTTCGACGAGGAAGGTACATATTATGTGTGAGACGCAACTGTGATTGCAGGTCCATGTGTGGGCAAGGCTCGAAGGGTGTCGAGGTAATGGCACAGCTTGTCTAATGCGATGAGATGTTGTGCGTCCCTCACACAGCGGGCCAGTCGTCGACGGCGGACGGTGGAAGTGAAACAGCTATTAAAAGCATCGGCGACTTCCCAACCGGACAGTCTGCGACAGCCGCGACTCGCCGCAACAGCGTGGCTCGAGCCTGGCGTTGCAGATCATCCGTCACCAACCTCTTCCACACGACGGGCAGCTATGGCGGTTGAGGCGAGCGAAGTCACCTGCACCAACACGAACCCGTTCTCTACAGAAGCACACAGAGAGCCGGGCTGCAACGCGTGCATTTCCTTGATTGCCGGGTTGCGAGAGCGAGCTATCTGCCGTCGCGAACGTGTACAAGCATAGCGGTGACCGTCGCATCTTTTGGGAACCGACTTGTGATAGCGCGGACGTGTTCGTAAAAAAGGAGAGCGAGGATCGTCAATCCTTAACGGGCCTACAATCAGAGCCCGCTATTGGCGCAGCGGCAGAAGCGGCCAGGTGCACTCTGGGCGTATACGGCACGAGCATCGGGTCATGGGCGAAGCCACCCGAGGCTATCAGTTAATCGTTTCTTCGCTGCACCTGAGTCGTTCGTCTATGCCCAGGACGACTAATAGAAAGGGCTCGAAGGGGGGTGGTTCGTCATTGGGGACGTGGTTTGGTGGTGTACACAAGTATTTGATTCTGACCAAAGAGCAACGGCTACTCTACCACGTCCAGCACGGTCGAAACCGCCGAGTTGCAGGGGTATTCCGGCCTGTCTGCGAGGTGGTGGCTGTCGGGTCTGGACGTGCTTGTACGAACACTCCTGAAAAGTTTCCAAAGCAAAGGGCAGGCACACTGCGGGTCTGGAGCGTGTGCGTACATGCATGGTGGCATGCACGCTGCGGCTGCCGTCACTGTGTCCCTCGTCTGCTAACGCAGCTGATGGTCAAGGTCAAGCGGTGAGATGGGGCCTGGATGCAACCCGTTTGGTCGGGCTTCTGACCACCCAAAAGCGAGCTGATATCAACCACAACGACATCGCAAGCAGTGACGGCAGGCACATAGGCGACGTCAGGGGGGTCTTGGGAATAGGATGACGAGGTCGGCCACTGCTCAATTTTGTTTTGTTTTGTTTTGTTCCTCAACCGCCTTCGACGAGCTCAGAGCCGGTGCCGGAACGAAAAGGGGGGGGGATAAAGGCGGCGGATCGGAGGCAGCATCTCGCCTACCTCCCTACCTCTGGAACACCAAACTGGTATCGCGAGTAGGTGGCTGACAAGTGGGCAGTAGTGCTGCGTTAGTCGTCAGTGCGCATCTCGGGCTTCAGTACAAGTAACTGTAGTACCTCTGGCGGCCCTTTGGTGCACAGCAATGTTGCGTGTGAAGGAAGACAAGACCACCAGCATCGAGATAAAGGGACTTGGCATCGGAAAAGAGTGCTAGTCATAGTCGAACGGTCCGCCGGCGACTTGGGAGCTGGCTTGAAGCCGTTCTTTGACGGAGTCCTTGGAGGAGGGGGTCAAAGTGGTCCGGAGGTACTGGAAAGGGGGGCATTCTGTGAGTGATGAGTGGCTGAGATGCTGTAGTGAAAGAGATTCGGCCAGATGACACAAGGTCAAAAGATTTAGAGACGGAGGGAAGGCTCCCTGTCTGCTGTCTGTTGCTCGGCCGGTGCCCATTCCATATCCAAGTCGAAGGAAAGATGCCCGCTTATGCTTGTAAGCTGCACATAACCACCAAGCATCAGCACTACGGTAAGTGGCAGCGCAAGCACGCTTTGGAACCGCCCCAGAAACACCAGAACCGGCAGGGCAGGAAGCAGGAACTCGTTGCCTTCACACATTAGACATACATGTCTGGGATGGGACACAGACTCACTTCTCATTCGAAGTCCGCAAAGAGAAAAGAAACACTAATGGAGAGGAAAAGAAAAGCTGCCGAGGGTAAAAAGGAAAGACAGAAAAAGAAGGAAAGAAAGAACGAGGATGGAAACCTCTACCTGCAAGGCCAGTCGTCAGCTTGCCGGCAGGACCTGACCTCATAGCTTTGCGTACTGTATGTATGTACATTGACACTTGCCTCTATTCAGAACTTGCAAGCAACAAGGGTCGATGGGATATTGGATGCCGCAATTTTCGATCTAATTCATTCGTTTCCCTCCATTCTCTATACCTGGCCGTGTACATATCTGCGGGGTTTCTCAGGTAGAGAGACCCTTGAGTAACATGTTGTGTTTCTCAATATCCCTCACCATCGTTACGCATCCTTATTCGTCTCATTCCGGCCATTCGGCTCACGTTTTCATCTCTGTACCGACCCAACCGACTCCGTTCCGACCCCCGCCTTCCTCGGTCGGCGAACGAGGCCTTTCCCACTAGATTTCCTTTCTTCCCTCGTCAGCTGCAGCATTGTTCTGAGACTTGAGGACTTGATGAACACTACCCAATTCAACGATACGGTGGAGGTCGGGTGTTCGTTCTGTACAAGCAGTTAAGACCCCTATAAAAAAAACCACCTAAGGCAGGGAAGGTATATGTGTGGTCTCGGTACCTACTCAGATCCCTCATCCCAACCTCTAATCTTGACCCCCCCTCCTCGCCCCACTCTGGCCGTGACAGAAGCGTGTGAAGGAGACAGACAGGATGCGCTATTCTCGTCACTGGACCACCGGTCGTTGGTAATAACGACGGACAAAGGCCGTCAACCGCACCTGACTGCCATGCAAGACATGACGGGTATCTCATATTTCTTGCATACGACGAGGTTTCGTGCAACACGAGGAGCATATCGGATTAAATGCCTTGTCACCGGCGTCCGGTCTGACCGCACGTCGTCACAAGCATCATCCATCAACCTGTCATATATACACACCTCCTACGGGGCGCTTGTCACCGAACTCCCCGATCTGCAGTATTGGCATCGCCATTGGGCCGTGGGCTGTGCTACCATTATTGATTTCTTTTTATATATAACCTGCGGCATGGCCCTGAAGTGTCATTTAAGCTTCTCTTCACCTCCCTTGTAACGTGTCAGCGTGTGTGTCCGGGTGAGGTCGTGTTCGGTCGGAGTTTGTGTCCCTTTCTATGTATTCCCTTGGCTGTCCGTTCCCATTTTGGGGGCCCAATTTCTAAACACTCATCTCCATCCCCCCCCCCCGTTCGTGTCCTCACCTCGAACTCCATCTTCCATGTTCCGTGCTTTCGCTCCGTTGGCACCACCGCAGCGAGCAGGTATCATACATAGGCATGCATGAGTAGCCCCGGCACTAACCAGGGCGCGCCCAGCAGGACCCTTGGCGAAGACCTGTTTCCATCCATCAACCGAGTCCAGACCCTCATTTGACACTCAGCCCAGAAGCTGCAGGCTCTTGTTCCGTTTACATCCACTTACACCATCTCGGACCTTGGGGGAGAGTCCAGGTGCACCTCGTCGACAGCTTTCCATAGTCTGTGTGCCTCTCGTCCGTCCTTACCACCAACACTGCCACTGCCACCACCATCACCATTTATCCATCATTGTTTACGACAACAGTAACACAATCTTCATCATCACCAACATCGGCAAACACCATCATAGATGCTCCACTCCTCACACAAACCAGCCAGCATGGTAGTTCCCCATAGCCACGCTCGACTTTCGAGGGTGGATGCCGGATTCTCATCTCCCGAACCGTCTAGCCAGCACTTCCCTGGCAACAGCAACGGGCCAATAATACCAGCCACTCACTGTCTTCGGTCGCAGCAAAAAGGTACCGCGCCAGGCAGGCCACCGCCCACTGACTATTGCCCGCTACATACTGCCCGCTACAACTGCACTATGGGCGTGATACTCTGCGTGCTCGTGTCTGTGGCTGCTGCCATCACAGGCTTCACGTCTGCTAGCAAACGAAACGAGCCAAACAATTCTGCCACTGACATATCTCGGCGCTGTGAAATCAAGTAAGTCGCCCGGTCGCCATGCACATGCGCTACACGACTACATAACACCAACGAGTCCCGCCTCACCCTACCAACCATACCCAAGTACCTACGTAGCCTGCCTTAGGTAGGTAAGTACCCATAGGCACTTAGCTACAATCCATACCTGCCATCACAGCACACCAACTCACCACACCCATCTTTCACCCAACCTCCCTTCCTCGCCTTCCTTGCCTTACATACTTTACCTTAGGTATCTACTTCATAAACCAACCCGCCTACCGACTGCACTGCACAGCACTACACACACAGTGATACGCTACGGCTGCTTGTGGCAGTAGACCTAGACCGTACTTACCCTTTTGGGCGATCCGTGCCTGCCTGTGTGGCAGGTATGCAGCTGGTGCTGTACGCTGTACCTGCTTCTGCTTTCAGGCTCCTTCCTGCCATCATCCCTTCCACCCACCCACCACTTCACCTTTCTTCCCTCCAATAACCATCATCATCTTCACTATCCCAACCTTCCCCCCTCGCTTCTTCCCCCCCTCCAGAGACACCGTTTGACGACTGCACTTCGTCTTGCCATACTTGTACGCACCCCAAGACCTATAGGGTTTCCTTCTCATTCTCGCCTTCTTTCCCTGTTGCCTTCTTTTTTTCATCTGACCCGCCTTTTCTCTCACCACACTGACGCGCTTGGAGATTTCGTCGTCGCTCGTTCTTTAGGCGGGGGGAAAACACAGAGGAAAAGCTCGGTACTGACCCCGGCTGTCGGCAGGCTCAGCTCAGCAACTAAGCAGCTGTTGCCGTTCTCCATCGTCTATACTACCTGCTCCGGATACTGCGTACATCGCTCTCACCTCACGAATATACTTGGCGGATACCTCTCCAGCGTCACGCCCCCCCTTCCCCTGTCTTTCAACCCGAGGCCTCTTGCTACCTGTTACCTGCTCTTTCCCAGTCACAAGCTTCCCGTTCCTTGGTTTCCTCCGTCCAAGGTCTCATTCTCGCTCTGTTGCGGCAAACCCAAGTCGAGCCCACCCAGTCGAGGTATCCAGAATTCAGCTCCCACTGGCCCAACTCCCCTCAGTTTCCAAGGAAGGGGCCGCGCCTTTCTTGCCTCTCAGATCGGGGCACAGCCTGCCTCTGCTTTGCATTCGAGCCCACCTTGCCAGAAAAATCCCGCCCCACCGGTCCTCGGCCGCCGAGTATCTGACAAGTCTTGACTCGACTACCAGGGACTTCGGAGTGGCTTTTCGCCACTGGAGCAAGTCAGGCGACCGACCCCACCACTACTCCAACTGAAGGGCCCCTCTGTACCGCCCTGTGGTCCTGTGGGTTCGACCTGCACACCCCCGGCACCACGAGCCTTTGGGAACGCACCCTTTGGCATTTGCACGACACCCCCCGGTCTCAGCGCTCCCGACCCCTACCTACCCCCCGGTACCACCTGCACCACCTGCACCCAGAGCAAGACCCAGAACCTTTCAGACGGGCGGATAATTGCCTGCCAGGCCACTCGCGTCTCCAGTCAGTCGCTTGTGCCTTGCAAGAACATCTTGCTTGGGCCCGAAACGAGATCTCGTGTCTCTTTGCGTCGCTCCTGTGGACTCCCACTTCCCTTGCGACTTACTTACAGAGGTATCCGTACCGGGCCTCCAACTCGCCACGGGAAACCACGCCGACCTGCGTCTACAACGCGCAAGTGGCATATCTGGCAATGGTGTGAAATCAATATCCTACTTTCCCCCGGATCACGAATTGTAAGTCCTCTTCGTCCTTTCCCTCTCTTTCCGTCCCCCCCTTCCCTTTTCCCTTTCCCGTACAGGGGGGACATCTTTCCTTCACTTGTTGTTTCTGACATCTATTTTCTTCTCCCTCACAGTCCTCACACACCATGGCTGGTGTCGAGAAGCCGCCGCTGCCGATGCGGCTCGACAACAGCACGAGCCCGAAAGCCAACTTGACCTGCGACGAATACGACGCCTTCTCCTGTTTCCTCCTCGACGAAACACTTTGCTACTATCCGCTGGTCTTGCTGTTGGTGTTCATCGTCTCGGCCGCTACCTACAGCATCGTGACGGCGCCCAAAGAAGAAGATGAGGCCAGCGCAGACGCTCAGGGCCCGGGCGGCAAACGGCTGCCCGTTTCGAAGAAGAAGAAGCGCCGTGGCGAGAACGACCCCGAACGCAAAAGATTCGGTGCCATTCTGTCCCCGACCTCCAGAACATGGCTCACGTGGATCTCCGCCGCCGTGTTCCTCACGTTCGTCTCCAATGCCATTGCTCACTTCAGCTATGTAATGAAGGAGCTGGAAGGAGCCGTTCAGGGTGCTAAGGATTCGCGCTCTATGATCGTACGCCATGCCCAACGCCCATCCGTCCCCGAAACTTTGGCTAATTGGAAACAGGTCTACCTCATTGCATCGCCAAACTTGTATCTCTACCTCCTCACCACGCTCATCGAATGGCACGAAGCCCCGACAATAGCTCACTTCGTCACCTGGTCTCTCGCTCTCATTGGCGAGCTGATCATCTGCATCTGCACCATTCTCGAGGTCACAAACCCTAAAGCCCCCAAGACGTCTCGGGTCGAGTCACCACAGCCGCACATTTCCAAGTGGGCCGTGGCAGATATCATCCTCGGCGTCGTTCGCATCGTTTTGATGATGCTCCTCGTTGGTATTTATGTCGCGGCTTGGTTCCGAAACCCCCAGCAAATGGAAAACAAGTTCGAGGAACAGAACTCATCGCAACGTGCGGAGGAGACGACGCCTTTGCTTAATGGCCACCGGATGTCGTACAGCAGTCAGAACGGGCGATCGGTTCGAACCTCGCGAAACGGGAGCACTGTCGGCAACACTAATGGCACAGCCGAGGGTACCGCCGTAGCTAAGGACTGCAAAGAACCCGGCTTCTATCGACCCGACAAAGCACCCCATAAGAGCTGGTGGGAGTATGTCCGGAGCTACCAGGTCTTTTTCGAGTACCAATGGCCTAAGGGATCGCCGCACCTGCAGTTACTCTTCGCTATCTGCGTGGTCCTCTTACTCACGCAACGTGCCGTCAACGTCCTCGTCCCACTGGTTGTTGGTTGGCTGACTAGGGAGCTGACTCTCCAACAAGCCCCCTGGGCTGCTCTCGCCCTCCTCATCTTTCTTCGGCTACTGCAGGGGACGGGCATGCTTCTTGATGCGTTCCGTGCCATCCTATGGGTGCCAATTTCACAAAATTCTTATAGAGCTCTAACGTCAGCAGCCTTTGAGCACGTCCACTCCCTCAGCCTGGATTTCCATCTGGGGAAGCGAACCGGAGAAGTCCTCTCTGCCTTGAATAAAGGCGCATCAATTAATTCCTTCCTCGAGCAGGCGACGTTCTCGGTCTTGCCCATGATTATTGATCTTGTCTTCGCCGTTTGCTTCTTTTGCTACTTTTTCGACGCAACCTACGGAGCCATCGTCAGTTGTTTGACATTCTGGTATTTGTTCCTGACCATTCGCATGGCACAAACGAGGGCAGATCAGCGACGAACTATGAGCAACGCCGACAGAGAGGAAGAAGCAGTGAAGAACGACTCGATCACTAGCTACGAGACGGTCAAGTACTTCAACGCCGAGGAATGGGAGTTTAAGCGCTATCGGAACGCGATTCAAGCCTACCAGGACGCCGAAAAGCAGGTCACTTGGGGGGCGAACCGGATGAACGTTATTCAGGCCTTCGTCTTCATGGTCGGATTCAGCGTGGTTATGATTTTCGGGGCTTACCAGGTGACACGTGGCGACATGGATGTCGGCCGTTTCCTGACCCTCATGACGTTTCTCAACCAGTTGCAGACGCCTCTAAACATCTTCGGGTCCTTCTACCGGACCATCCAACAGGCAATGATCTCGGGCGAACGCCTTTTGGAGCTGTTCAAGGTTAGGCCCACCGTGGTTGACTCGCCGGGAGCAAGACCCTTGTCGGAATGCCATGGCAACATCCGGTGGAACAAGGTTGCGTTCAACTACGACCCAAAGAATAAGGCCCTCAAAGATCTTGACTTTGAATGCAAGCCCGGTACCACGACGGCGTTTGTGGGCGAATCCGGCGGTGGCAAGTCGACTGTTTTCCGCCTGATGTTTCGATACTACAACACCTCCTCCGGCAGCATCGAGATCGACGGCCAGGACGTCAAGGACCTTACTATCGATTCGGTCCGGCGTTTTATTGGAGTTGTTCCGCAGGACACCACCATGTTCAACGATACCCTGATGTATAATCTCAGATACGCCAACCAAGCCGCCACCGACGAAGAAGTATTTGAAGCCTGCCGGGCCGCCAGCATTCACGATCGAATCATGTCCTTCCCGGATCAGTACAACACGAAGGTCGGCGAGCGTGGTCTCAAGCTCAGCGGTGGAGAGCGACAACGGGTCGCGATTGCGCGGACGATTCTCAAGAACCCCAAGATCATCATGCTTGACGAAGCCACGTCGGCTCTCGATGCGCATACCGAGCAGCAGATCCAGGACAGACTGGGGCATCTCGGCCAGGGCCGGACATTGCTCATCATTGCGTACGTATTCTGACCCCACTGCGCTGTTGGTTTTGAAGGTCACAATATCTAACACGGGTCATAGGCACCGACTGTCTACCATCACGCATGCTGACCAGATCATCGTCCTTAACAATGGCACCATCGCTGAGAAGGGCACTCATGATCAACTGGTTGCTGCTAACGGACGGTACGCCTCAATGTGGGAGAGACAAGTGCAGGCAGAACGCGCCGCCGAGAAGGCCCGTGCTGCAAGTAGGAAGGCACAGAAACTTCTTAGAAAGGCGAACATTGTCTCCAAGAAGCAGACGGACGGGCACTCGGACGGCTACACTAGCCTTGATTCGTCCACGATCCTGCCCGGCAGCTCAGGGAACAACTCAAAGGCCAACACCACCGGAGAGGATTCATCCAGCTCCTCCAGCAGCTCTGATGCAGAGTCCATCCACAGTGTCCACAACGATTCGGACCATTCCGACCATTCCGACCGCTCTGGTAGCTCTGGTCGACATTAGCTGTTCCAACGGATAGAACAAGACCAATATCTGGACACTGTCGGCCCCCTGGATACACAGCATCAGCACACAGCTTCAGCCCTCTCAACCAAGCACTGCTACTGATGGCAATGTTTGTTAACTAAACCCAAACATGCCCTCTTTATTGACTATAAACCCCCTAATCTGCAGCTTCCTACAGCAGGACTGCACATTTCCTTTACGAATACAACGAGGCACGCGCCTTTTATGACCCAGGTACAACGGATTAACGGCTTAAGATTGCATCAAACCGGCGACTCGGAGTTTGGAGTTCACACACATACACATTTCTTTACCCTTTGGCTATGGGATCTCAAAAGCTGAGAGGACTTTCACAAGTACAACAAAAACGACAACCCTCAGAATTGGTATTTTGGGCCTGGCTCGGTTGGTTGGCCAGTAGGGTCACTTTTTCTCGACTATTGCCACCGGACACGCTCTCACTTCCTACCTTCTATGGTTGCAAACCACCCAGCCCCCTTCGTTTCATAATCTGTGTGTACAACAACTGGATGCGACTCGTCTTTTTCTTGAATGGACAGAGCATTCTTTTCTTCTTCATTACCATCATCATCATACAGGAGGGAAAGAACTTCTCCTTTAATTATGAGCTCTCAACAGCAACCTTTCTTTCGATCACAGATCGACACCTGCCACCATGGGCAGCTTGTTCTGCATTGCATCGCAGAGACCGAATTCATCACGTTCGATGAGACTCAAAATCACTTGTCTGGGCCTGCATCAGCTTGGAAGGCTGGAGGGGCTGGGTTTCGGAAGGTCATTCTGGGACGAGGAACAGTTGCGCGGCGGCGGACTTGCATTTTGATGAACGTTGCTTTTAAAAATCCCTTGCCATCCACACGATGGGTGCAACAGGTAAACTATTAGAAAGCCTGCTTTGGCCCTTTTTCCTTTTTTTCCGCACCTTCATCTTTTCCCTATTGTCTTATCTGGACAATGCACAAGGGAATATGCCAGAGGTTCATAGTGGCTGGTTATAATGCCACCTCTCTTCTCCTTTCAGTTATTATTAGTATTGGGGCAGCGGCTGGGAATCGCCTTGCGACAACCCAAGACTCAAGGTCCATAGACAGTAGTGATCGCGCGCAAGACTTTGCGACGCCATAGATCCGGTTTGCTCAAATGCTCAAGGCACTCCAAGAACAATCATTGTTATGTGTTTGATGTGTGACATGCTGTGTTGCATGCTAGGTCTTACACCTGATCAGATCTCCTGACGGCTGACTGTACCTGCTGACGGTTCTAGTGCAGCACCCAGATTCACAATGTATATATCAGTGATTACAATTGATATGGTATTGCATAATGCCACAGAGATTAGGTCGCACGTCATCGGTATATGATCTACTCCTGAGCTGATAATCAAGTTCAATAGACCTTTGGGCGGACATGAGCCGGAGCAAACCCCCCGCCCCTTTTTATAAACATAATTGACCAGACAGAGTCAGACACGCGTGCGACTTCCTCTCTATTGAACTTGATCCGCCTCATCTTCTATGCCTGTATCTGACCCGTCTCCACGTCAATAATCACCCTCAAGAGCTAAGGTAGGCATTGCCTCAATCTGCCGCGGCCTTTATACCAATTTGTCCCCTTTTGCCAAGATACATCTAGGAAAAAGGGGGCCACAGGGCTGAGTTGTGTAAGATATGGCGACCGAGATAGCCACCGTGAGCGAGTGCATGTTGTGAGGCTGAGCGGGCGCGAGGCCTTGCTCAAGTGGTGTGGAGGTAGGTTGGTCAAGTCGCGCAGGAGGGTGCGCCGGCATTGTTCACGAACACAGACCTGTCTCACCTCACTCATTCCTCATCACCACTACCACCAGCGACCTGTCCTTGGCACCCTGCCCCTCAGCCACCGGCATGTCGCATAACCAACTAGACGACGCAATCTGACTGTTTTTTGAGTACCCGTCGATAGCCGGATAATGATGACCGAAGTCTGATGTCGTGTGCTTCGCCAATGTTGATCTGTCTTCCTCTTGAGGACTCGGTGTGATCCATTGAGCACCTATTTAGGGCCTTCGGTTTTCTGGGACCAATAAGTCATGGCCTGCGCGTGCTGGGCACCGTCGTTTTTTTGCGTATGTAAATAGGTCAGCCGGGCGAGACGGCTCGATACCACCTCGCGTGTCGCGATTTGAATGCATTGCATACGATGCGACAGCCGCCAAGCCATTCCAAACAATTGTGGTCAGGAACTTTGGACATCTCCATTGTGGCAAATAATTATCCCCCAGAATGCCTCAATTCTCATCTTTCTGGGTATTAGTGTATAGCCGCGAGTTGTGATAGCACAGATGCAAGCGAATGTCTTCGTGAACTCTAGGGACACCAATACCGGTTCGTCTCAATACCTCGGATAAGGAATTCCGTATTCATGTTCCTATTTCGTGTGACCATTGGTAGGCCTGGCTCTGGGCGCACTGCTGCTCCGTCCGGAAGCGTGGCCATTGCTCTTGTCGTCGGCCAAGGCTTGCTTCCTCCTCTTCTCGGTTTCGTCATCAACGTCGGTGGCTTCAGCGTCGCTGCGGTCGTCTTCCGCAATATCGTAGCGGAGGAAGCGGTACGCAATGCGAAAGATGTAGAACAGCCAAAAGAGGTTCAAAGCTTGGAGGGACGCGAGGAGACCGAGAGTGATGTACTGCGAAAGGGTGCACTTGTACTGTTGTGTGGCCCAGTTCAACTCGAATGGTCCGACAGTGGTGTACTCCGTGAAGAGGGAGAGGATGATTTTAAGGTTAATGAAATGGCGCAGGTAAATCCAGACACACATGAAGAGGAAAAAGTAAGGCCCTACAATGGGCGAGTCGATGTAGTTCAAAACCTTGGACGTCTATCAAACCCGTTAGACTTCCTCGCCGTTCCATGACTGGTTGCTGCTCTGATGAACAGATGATCTAGGGAAAGGAGCATGTACTTACTGCGAGGAAGAAATCGCTAATGTCGTGTGTCGAGTATACTGCCAATCCCATGTACGTAAAGTGGAAGCGGTAGCTGAGGCCGATCAAGGCAAGACTGACAATATGATGGCCAACCAGCTCCTTGAAGTCCTTACGGGGCTTCTCCATACCCAGCAGCAAGACGATTGCCTGCTGGGCCCAATACGCCGCCTGGAAGAGATAGTAGAACTTGAAGCCGGCCTCGTGGGTCATGTGCGGAAAGTCCTCGTACATGCCACGCGTGTTGTAATACCAGACGGGCGTCTTACTCATTACGTATAAACCAGCGGGACCGAGGCATCCAAAGTAGATGGCAGTGTACATCTGCTCCATGAAGCGAGCCTGCTTGCCCCGGGATCGAATGCCAGCGGCACGGGCCAATGGTCGCAAGAGCTCCTGCATGACAAATTCGCGAGTAAAGGTCAGGACGACCGTGTAAAAGGACACAAAGGCAATGTCCCAGAGACCTTTGCCATATTGAGCCGGGGCGCCAGGATTGGCAGGGTCGGGCGGCAAGCGGTACGAGAGGAATATGAAGCGATGTACGGGATTCGAATCGTTGGGCTTGACAGCATAAAGGGCGGCGGTGATGGCGACGATGAGGGCGGGCACGAGGTACGTGTGTCTAGTCATGGCCTGACGAATGCGAGATAGGCCGCCGCGAGCACGGCGGCGTTTTGAGAGGCGTTTAGTAGATTCAGTCTGCAATAGAGCGACGAAGGGTCAGTTCTGCTGAATGGACAGCGATAGAGGCTCTGGTGTTTGCATCTCTAGTCATGAGGCTTGCTACGCGTAGAGAGAAGAGATGGACGGGAGAGGGGTTATTACAGGCGTGATGGGGCCGTCGATGGCTCCGTAGGTTGCGAGCGCGGGACCAGTATCGCCGGCGCGGATGTCTTGCCCAAGTGCGCTGGACTTTCGTCGTCTTGTTGTCGTCGTCGTCGTCGTCGTCGTCGTTGTTCGAGACGTGTTGAGGGAATGGTCGACGACGGAGTGCAATTGGTCGACGGAGGTGTTGAGAAGAGGGAATGGTTCGGAGTCGGCCATGATGACAGAAGCTTGCTGCCACTGCAGGCGTCTCAGGTCGTTTAAAGGAGGTCGGCTGGGGTAAGGGCCAGCAGACACAGAGGAGTAGAGAGAAGGCGAATTTGACTTTGGAAGCTGTCGGCAAGTGCGGAGAAGGACAACCAGGCAAGGAAGTCGTGGGTTGAAAGGGAGGAATTCGGTTTATTAGACGTCGAGAAGGTCAGAGGGAAGGGGGGGCGTTGTCGATCATGAAAGTTTGGAAGGGAAAAAGACAGGGCGAACGTGGTCGGCGGGCCGGTGGAGCAGAAGGAGCTGGCAAAGTGCATGTGCGAGCGCACCGCTGATGGGTCAAACTCGGGGACGAGCTCAAGGTTGTTCCCTGAGTCTTCTGTGTTTCGTCGTGGGAATTCGTCTGACCGAGAGACTAGTCGTCTGGTTGCCTTTTCGACCGCAATGCGGTCAAAGAGTAGGAGTAGCAGTAGGAGTAGCGGCAGCGGCAGCGGCAGCGGAGCAGCAGCAGAGGCAATGGGGAGAGGGCTTGGGGGTCAGATCAGTTCAAACAGAAGGGATCAGACACGGAGAGGGGGGACAGAAACAAGCAAACGAACGCACGTCTGTCACGAATCATGAGATTGAGCCAAACAAGAGGAAAACAAACTTGAGCAGCAACAAAATCGTGAGAAGCTATCGAGGGAAAAGAAGGCCAGCAGGGGTGAAAAGAAAAAAAGAGAATGGGAAAGAAAAATAAAAACACCCCCACGATACCAGGGAGCACAACTATCAACCAATTAAACAAGGTAGAAAGACGGGGGGGGGGGTTGCGGGGAAGTGGTGAATGGTCGCAGTACCTAATCTGCCGGGTGGGACTGCTCGGGGCGCTCCATCGTACCCGTGATCACCCCCTGCTTTTCGTTCCAGGCCCGGGTCACCTTACCTCATCTTGCATTTGGCGCACCCCGCTGCAGGAGACGTTGTATCCGTCCCTGGCATTACTTGCCATGCACGACACCTACGATGTAGGTACGCCATGCAGCACAAGCAAACCGACGCTGTATGCTACCCTCCATTTCCGTCCTCACCAATACGCCCTCTCCAGCCTTGCCAACAACAGTCGACACAAGATACCTAGGCATGCACCGAACGGTAAGTGCACACACGTGTGAATTGCTACGGTATCAAAAGCAGAACCAGGGCCACCCTTTTGAGATGGGTATCAACGGCATAGCGAAGCAAATGTTCCTTTCCCCCATTCATCTGCATCTCGATGGCATACCAGCAGTGATGTTTGTCCCCAGCTTGCGCTCTTGAGATTTACAAAGCCAGGTTGCAGTGTTGTACTTTTTGTGCCTTGGATCACGACGCAGCGAAGCTGGGCTGATAGCTCTTCGAGCGGACAAGTCAAGCCAACCTCGTCATCGAGATGGGAACATGCACCTCTGCGGGACTGTGATGCGTACATCAAGCTCGATGCCGAGAACAAAGACACGCGGGAGCAAATGACACGCTGGCAACACAATGTTCACAATGCATTATCATATCTACCTCTGTTGCGTTCTTTGTCCCCTCCCGTTCTCGCCCAGTAGACAGCGAGTGATAAGCAAAGGGGGAGGGGTGGTGGGGCAAGAAGATGGACGGCAACTTTCCTCTTTGTCGAGTCGCGCCTCTCTCTCTCTTTGCCGTTCCATTAGCGGAAACTCCCATCTCACCAAAAAAAGACACCGTGGATGTCTTGACAAACGAAACTCAGTCCGGCGGAGGCTTCGTGTTATCATGTGTCGGTCGTCTTACCCAGCAACAAGAAAGAAGTCGTCGCCTGTGAACGAGCATTAGCCAGGCCGGCCCACTCATCCTTGACGGCCTCAGTTACAGGCCATCAGCTTCATCATCGTCGATGCTTCGCCTTTCTCGTGTCGGGTTACTTTGCTTGGGCGGGAAGAGAAGTCCAGGTGGTCATCATTTCCACCTCCAGAAATTACTGCTTCGTTGCACGAGCCAATCGCCATCGGGACAGTAAGGGCGAGAAATCAATGCTGATCAAGGCCGTTTGGCTCGCGTTGGTCGTTCAGACAGACCCTGTCTCTCAGATCTCAACCCCACCAACCAATGCATCCTACTTAATTGCCCCGCGCGCCCACCACCCACGCATCTCGCACATGCTAGCCACTTTCCAGGTCTGTCACCTGTCGTCGCCGAAGATCTGGGGCGGTCACCGGCACTGCCGGCACTTCCGGATCAATCAAGACAACCAACGTCTTGTTCTCGTCCGGCTGTCCCAGGACTGGTCGGGCGACCACTGACTCTGTGCGCGTGTCGCGTGGCGCCATGCTGCCTCCCGAATCTCGGCTCAGCCGTCAGCAGCACTCGAATTCCTGCTATCGACTCCCCACACTTGCCCATTTCCTCCTCCGCGGTCGCCGCAAATCTCATGGCTCTAGTGGCTCTTGCCTCCCGGGTACTACGGAGGTTCAATGAAGACACGAACCAGCTCCTCCATCTGTCAATCAATTATTATCCGTCAGTGATGTCATGATGCAACCGTGAAGAGAAGGATCTCTCTCGTATTATCTTGAGCGGCACTCGTCTCGCTTGCTTGTCACGCCCGTCAGCCACCACGTAGCAAGACTTGGCAGCCCTTCAGCGCCCCGGCACATGCATTTCTCCACCGCTTGCTTTTCACGACAGAGACGCGTCGCCAAGCGCCAAGCTTACACAACGTGGCCAGGCCGTTTTATCGATACCGCTGGAACGGTTCCTGTGTTGGCGGCCACCCGCTACGCGCCTGGGTTTCCTGATCTACCTAGCCTTGGCCTGACGAGCCGTGTACGGCTCTGGAGACCGGAAGGCTCACAGGAACGGGCGCCTTTAGACGGAACAGACTAGGAACCGACTGTCTGGGACACCAAACTGCAGTCTCAAAGAGTTCGAGAAAACAAGTCTTCGCCAAGCCACTTGCGGGCCACCCCCCAAGCCAGCCCAAATCCCCCCTGACTCTCACGACCTAGAACATCAGTTGAGTCGATCCTTTTGATATTCTCTGGGAGAGCAGGAGGAGCTTCGTCATTTGGGGGTGTGCCAAATTCCGGGGGCTAGTGCCGTGGACTGTCAACAAGATCCGAATATGGAGTTGATTCTCACTTGATCGTCACTTCCTGTTGTGCCCGCCAGGCCCCGCCAAGCCCCGTCAGACGTGATGAATGCCTCGCTTTGCAACCCTTTGAGGGGCCGTCGTCATCAAGAGAAAGTCTGTTTGGTGGCGGTTGACGCGGCCCTCCTTGTCGGGTCCGCTTCGAGCACGAGTTTTGTCCCCGCCCGATGAGGTCCCTGGGACCGGGACGGACTGGCAGGTGGGCGAGCCTGGAGTCATGGACTGAAGAATGCCGATAGGAAGACCAGAGAATCTTTGCGTCCCGTGGGTTTGTCTCCCGTCTACGGGCAACCGGCGTGGCCACGGAATCACTCGAGTACGAGGCAGGTAGAGTTTTTGTTGTTTTAACTGATTTGAATTCATTCGCGAAACTATATCGCTTTGATCTTCCTCTCACCACCTCATGTTCAAGCCCACACCTCTCCGACAGCGTCTTGGTATCTCTTCCAAACCCAGTTCCCACCTCTTTTGGTTGTCCTCGCCCACATGAGGTCTTATTGTATCTGAGCGCATTGGCTTGCTTCCCCTCCAGTGCCTAAAATCAGGTCATATTTTGACCATTGCCCCATGGAAAATCAATGCCAAGTAAACGCCCATCTAAGCCTGCGTCGCCGGCTAGGCCGTTGTCCCTTCGTTCCAAACATATACATGGGTGCCGTACGTCGGTCCCTCTCATTAATTCGCAGCAGATTTTGGTTTTCCACCCCCCACCGTACCATGCAAGACGTCATCACCCTTCAGCATCGCCCCATATACATCTACGTCCCGCCACACAATATACACGGTAAAACTCCCAAACAAAGCAGAACAAGGCTCTTGCCGGAGCCGTCCGTTTTCCCCTTGGTGATGCGCCGTCATGATTGCTCGCGATGTAGAAGTCGTAGAGGAAGAAATTGGGCCCACAGCGCCACGCTTCGTTTTTTCGTCGAAAAAAAAATTCGACACAGAAACGTCGTTTCGGCTGCACAAACCCGTTCAGGGAGTAGTCGGCGGGCCCGAGTCATCTCCCAACCGCCGGCCATGGGAAGGCGCGCTGGGTGACTGGGCCTCGTACTCCTGCTGTTGAGGTCGTACACCGGGCCAGAGCGGCGGCCTGCTCAATTGCAGCGTTGCCGCTTCTGGAGGTTGACTCGCGCCGCGTGAAAGATGGGAGAAGTTACTCGCTGTCCGGCCGAGTGCACCGGCAGGCTGGGGAGAGAGGGCAGACGCGTCGCTAGTAGTTCTGGTGAATGCCGCACGCTCCAGGGTCTCTTGGCCTCTCTCCTCTTCCAGCAGTTGAGCCAATGCTGCCCCTTGCCTCGGTGGCGCGGGGATGACGGTGACTGGTAGACTGTCCGTCTCGGGAGTGGGGCGCATCTTCTCTCTGATCTTCTCGGCTTGTGTCGCTGCGAAGTCTTCCAACCGGGCCCGGAGATCCCATCTTCCAGCATCATCGTGACCGCCACGGGCTTCCGACTTGGACTCGGCATGAGCCATCACTTCGGCGGGTGGATCCCGAGCGGTTCGCCGGAAGAGCGGGTTGGCGATGAGCGATCTCCATCCATTCCTGCCCTTCGCGGCCATGTCTTCCTGGGCTTCCGTGTCCATTTCAACCGCCTTGTGAGTCGCTGGTCTCGGGATGGGAGCCGCCATCGCGGGCTCGTCGTCGCTAGCGACTGACTTGCTCCTTGAGAATGCCGAATCGCTCCTCGAAATGGCAGCTGCTGGGTTGCGTTGAGGCGGGTGGGCATCCTGGGGCGCCACCTCTGGCGTCCGCGAGGTTGCTTCCGACGGCATTTGGTATCTGACGGCATACACAGTGCTCGCTGCGCTTGCTGTGTCGGTTCGGCTCACGGGAGTTACCGCGGGGGCGGGCCGTGAAGGCCACACTGGCGGGCGTAACAGACCGCCCATAGATCTTTGGCCATTCTGGGCGTTGTGCGGTTCGGCATTGGCCTGAGCGTGGTTGACACGGTACCTGGAGGCGATTTGTGTCATGCCGGGCCAAAGGTTGCCTCTGCCACCAGAAGGAGAACCTTGAGCGACGGCTCCACCACCTTGGGGGCCATCTTGGCCACCGTCGTCCCGGCCGCCATGCCGATTCTTCCTTCTTCTAAGCCAAGGAAACTCCGAGGCAGATACTTCCAGCATTTCGTCGCCGTCAAATATTTCGCGGCCAAGAATACCGTCCTTCTTCTCTTCCCTCTCCAAAGCTTCGATTCTCTCCACCCATTCCCAAACCACCACGCTGGCGGCCGCGGCACCAACCCAACGAACGTAGTCTCCCCATCCCGTGAATTCCGGCTTGGCCATGTCCAGGACGAAGAAGACAACTGGGACGAGGATGGCGAAGAGGGAGAGGGTGGAAACCAAAACCATGTTCTTCATCAACGGATGGTAGAACGCGTATCGCTTCTTCATGAGGGAGTAGTAAATGACCCAGGCGGCGTACAAGAGGCCGAGGGAGAGTTGAAATAGATAGCTGAGAGCGGGGATGGCATTGACGAAGCTCCGGGGACGGGCGTTGCCGTTGCTCCCGCTGGTGGGGAACTGAAAGCTGTTGAGAGCGCTGAAGATGAGGTTCAGCGTGATCAGCGCGAATGCAGTCCACTTGATAATAACCTTTTCCCGTTGGCGTGGGAAGAGTCGGATGAGAGTTTGGGCTTGCGCCAGCCACAAAAACGTGTCAGAAATCAGGCGAATGACCTTCAGTTCCGTGCCGTCCATGACCTCCGATTGCATCTTTTGGGCGTCCTGAATTGCCCATTGATACTGCTGCTCCGCCACCTTGAAGGTGTCGGCGCTGGCTATCGTGAGTGAGATTGCAACGGTAACGGCGGCCACTTTCTGCAGCCACGGTCGTCCTCCGATGCTAATTCCGTTTGACGTTCCGCCACCGGTAAACCCGCGTCGACCCAGATATACAATTCCGCCGTCGAGAAAGGATCGAGGAGTGATGAAAAGCATAATAACAAGCATATATGCCGTCACAGTCGTCGCGGCGAGTGCGTAGCAGACGGGGAAAATGGATTGAGAGAAAAAGGGATCGCGGAAGTCTTTGTATTGCACCGCGCCTCCGGTCGCGGTTTCTTCGTAGTTTACACCATTATTTGCGATAATGATGGGTGCGGCGGTAACAAACTTGGCGGCGGCGGCTCCCGCAGCCCCCAGATCGGGGAGAGGATTTACGTTCCCCATGGTCGCGGTGCCTACTCGTCGAGCTGCTTGTCGATGAGGAACAGAGCGGCCAGCCGCAGGTGAGGATCAGAAGAGGCTTCCTCCTATTCGCGAACACTCGCCATCGAAGAGACGTTGCAGTCGTCGGTGGTTTCGCAGTGGCGATTGGCGGCGGCGTCGGGTTGTTGTCGTCGAGGGACGTGGATTCGGGGGCTCGGTCGGACGGATGGCTGCAGCGGTAGTTGAGGAACACGAGTCCGGGCGGCTTCCAATTTCGCGCACAAAATTGTTAGAGAACTGACGCGTAGTTCGGTGGACGAAGCATCGGTTGTTCAAAGGCTTCCAAGAATAAGTAGAATAGTGACAGCAGGTCACAGTTGAAGTGTTAATAAACCGGGTCAAGTTAGAAGTCGTCAGCGACCGTAAAGGAGAATAGGTTCCAAGAAGGCTTGCGTGTGGGGGGATTGTGGGAGGGATCGCAGGCTGGGCGCCGAGAGATTGTTGGGAGGACGGAAGTGTTTGGGGGGAGGAAGAGCGAAAAAAGGGAGGCCGGGGGAAGAAAAGAGACCGGGCGCTATTTCGGGGGCCTGATGAGTCGACGTGGACGGGGAGGTGGCGCGCTGTGTTCTTTGCGCTTTGTCGGACTCGTGCTGGCCAGATCAGGCTCTTGCTGCTCGTGGTGGAGTCGGAGACCGTCTCGAAAGTGTTTTGGATAGCAGTTCGGGGGGAAGCGGATGGTTATGGGAGAAGGGGGGAGAACAGCAGCAACACTCTCTCGTAGAAGGGGGTGCCGGGGACGGCGGTGCTAGTGCGAACGCGATTGACCACACTGTGAAAGATGGGTCAGTGTGTTAAAAGTACCCCCCCCCCTCGGTGCCAGCCAGGATGTCTTCACTGTGTTGAATGCTACCGGATACGGGTCCACTTAGACGGTACACCCTCAATTGCCACTGCGGAGTTGAGCGGGATCAAGTATCTCTGATTTCGGGCGCACAGTCACCCCACTGTACAGTACCGAGTCAGAGGCACCGACTCTCCAGACTCTGTGCGATCGTGTACTGACAGCTTGGCAGACCCGAGAGGAGAGAAGACTAGGAGCGATCGACAAATCTCAAGAAAAAGGGTCCCTCGCCGTTGCAAAATATAGGTATTGTGCACGACGTGAGTGAAAGGGGGTTCAGCGTCTTCTTCAAGGTGAAAATGACAAGGCATCGTCGACCGGCAAACAGTCCAACTTCCAAAGTCGAGCTACCATGGTTTTTCGTTGCGTGCGTGACCGAGAAAGAGTGTAAAGCAGCAGAGCGGGCAGATCTGATACCGGGATAAGGTTGCGAGAAATTGATTGACACGCTTTCGGAGAGACAGAAGAGTGAGAAGTGCAATCCCGTCGCATGAAGATTGCAGCGAAAAAGGCGGGCAAGGGCTCCGCTTGAACTCTGTCTGCAGCCCGGCCATCGAGATCAGACGGAGGGGGGAAATTGATGAATTGTCACGTCGGTCAAGTCATCTGTCGTTCGCATGCGCATTGTGCGGTTAGACAGAGAACCTGGGGTATGACATCGCGAAATACCTCCTACGTCCGCGAGGTTCTGAACACATGTTTTTTTGCCCAGAGATGCGAGCTTGTCCAACGAGCAAGCGTTTTCCAGGCCTGCCTTGAAACAGACAGAGGCGGATGACGAGGAGCGTATACGCTACCATAGCTGACTGACGGATCTTGACTGCTTAGCTAATACACGGGAAAGTATCCGTCCGGACGTACAGACACTTGAACAGGTGAGACACACCGTCCGCCCGGCGCTAGACTTGCCGGGGTGCATCAGCGTCTCCACCACTCGAAAGAGGGCGTGCTCGCCATTCGCGGACGGCCAAACGGTGGCTAAGCCTCTCCGCCTCGAGGGACACACCCTGAGACGGAGACAGCAGCTGTGCCGATCAATGTTGGATTCCAGATGGTCGCCGGCCTTCCCTTGGGCTTCGCAGCTTTTTGTCTTGGCATTTTGGAACATGGGAGGAAAAGGGAAGCCTTCCTCGGTGCTTTTTCCTCCCGATGCGATGAGAAGACGCAGCAAATGGTGTGGAAGCTTGGAGAGTAAAATGTCGAGAACGAGGGCTTGAATCTTAGGTGGTGGCGACACGGACTCGATCTCGTTTCCCTGTACCTTGTACCGATAAACCTGCAGAGTGCAGGTAGACTACAGATAGGCACAGGAGATACAGATACAGTTAGGTGGTGTGGCGCTGTCAGCAGAACTAATACCAAAGTGCGTGTGCTATGCCCCTTCCTCGGGCTGCACGTTTTGTGGGCGGATGACAAAGGACGGTGGAAGAAGGTGAAGCAAAGAGTCGTAGCGTGAGTCCACTGCAAAATAAGCCCACCACTTGCCGTGCCTCGCTTGGGCGGCCACTGAGCTGGAAGAGGAAATGATGGAGTGACCCATCCCTCGCAGGATCCGGCACTGTGTCAGGGATCTCGAGCACGACGTTCCTTTCCAGTGCACCCCCTCCCTCCCACCCCCCCTTTCGAGCCCATCTGCGCACCGTGCAGTGTCCAATGGGGGAGCACTTTGGGCGAGAAGTACGGGTCAGCTGCAACCCATGGCTGCGAACCAGCATCCAAATAGGTGAATGCTCATCGAGAGGGCGACCAGGGCGACCAGGGGATATGAGTCGCTCGAATTGCATGATCTTCTCCTCTCGGCGATTTGCGCATCATTACAGTCCGCAAAATGGGAGAAGAACACAAGCTCAGACCAACGGCAAAACTTCATCGACACAGGGATGGTTGGACATGGCCTCTGCTGCAAAGGTCGTTCGTGGGACAGTATGTGGACGGTTTCCGTAAGAACGAGCTGGTTTTTAAGTCGATGCCGACTTGGCCTACGTTGTTGCAGACTTCCCCAGCGTCGCCGCCATGCCCTGTCGAAGAAGTGTAACGCACACCAACTCGCATGGGGCCGGGAGATGAGAAGAGAGGTAGGCAGGTGACATCAGGGGGGGGGGGGGGGGGGCGGGGGTTCGAAACCTGAATGTTGGCTCTCTCTCCCTTTCTCTATTTCGGCCTCGGCCAATGATTCATTTCGGATTCTCGTGGGCTGCATCGAGCCCCTCGGACAACAGCTGTATTATGTACTCTGTAGGGTTGCAAGAGGATGAATGGGACTGGACACCTCAATGCCCGGGCGTTGTGATGGTGCGCTTGATGTTGATTTGGATGTGCCTGTTTTTATCACACTGGCCGGGTTTCGTCCAATTGCAGCGTGCCAGAATCGATCGCTCTTCCCTGTCTCCCTTAGTACATTCCCTCCAACCGGCTTCAGCTAGAGCCCACAGCTGGACGAGAACGAGGAATCACGAATAGATGGGCACACGGGCTTGCGGGATTTGGTAGGTGGCTTGAGCTTTCTCTCCTTTCCCCTTCTCCCCCCGTTCTTCGTGCTTCTTTCCCCCAGACCCAAGTCCCAGTCCTTCCCACACCTGCCCGTCTTGGCTCTGCTCCCTCTTGGCAAAGCTTATCACTCGTGGTCGGCCAAAGGCTTGGCGATTCGCCTTGCCGTCTTTCATCGTCCCTCCCTCCCTTCCCGTCCACTGTCCGTTTCTTTGGCTGGCTCGGCCTGCTGCAGCTGGCGAGGGGCACGACGGCGTTGTTATCCATTCTGACCCCCCCCGTCCAACTGTCGAACTATCTGCCTTCGCCCTAGACGAACTGTGTCTGCCTCAGCTTTCACCCCACAACATGACACGAGCACTTGGGCCAGTCCATCCTGCTACCATATTTTCCTACTGATATTTTCCCAGCGGATGCGGACGGTTTCATTTGATTCTTTGCCCGCCCGTTTTTGCCATCAATTGAGTCTCTTGGGATTCGTGCTCAGGGACCCTGCGTTGTGTCAACTCTCACAATGACACATAACCTGTGCCGTCTTGAGCGGTGGCCGACTCGGTGTGAGGGCGGGGAGAGGCTGGCGAAGTTCAGGCTGTACGCGGCAATCAGCAGCGAATCCCGACACGCGACACTCACGACTCAATACTCGACCGACACATCTGCACTGGCCAGCAAACGGCCACCAGCGCCGTCTCGAACTCACTTAGTGGCCGGTGCTTGCCGTTCCAGATAACCGTGCTATTGCACTTTGCCCGGCCAATTCTCGCGACATGCTTCCACCCTATGTCGAGAACCAAGCCTCAAACAACTTGAAATCTATCTAGGGCGCAATGAAGCTTGCCGTTCTCGAAGAAACCGTCTAGTCAAGTCTCCCCGTCGCATCTTGAGGGCCTCCCTACCTAACGCTCCACTTTCCAGGCTGCATGCCAAAAACCAGATGAAGCTGCGGCGCGTAGCTGCGCTGTTTCGCTCGTCTCAGTCATCCCAAACCTGGAACGGATTCCAACACGTCGCAAGTCCAGTACTGTGTTGTCCTCTTGGTGAGCCGCATCAGCGTCCATTGGGGAACCCGGGTGGATGTCTTGTCTTGCTAAGAGCCGCCAAGTCATCCCGATACTTGTTTGGCTCAACTGGGATTTGGGCAAGATGTAACTCTTGGCGATTGGCAGGCTCGCAGAAAACTCGCTCAGATCTCTGTCGGCCGTTCAACACCATTACCAAGGTATGAAGTAGGCCAAATCAGGAGCCGCGCCAACACGTCCCAGACTCTTCTAGGAGCTTTAAATCGCCTTGGCCGGCCTTTTGGGATTACGCGGGGGACACTTTAGCCAGTCTGCATGTTTCCCAGATCGAGTGTGGTCGACCCTCGCTCAAATCGTCGACCTGTGTCTATCAAGAAAAGGGAGGGGTGACGCACGAATCTCCTGATTTGGTCTTGGAGAACCAGCGATCCCGCCCGAACAGAGACAAATACCGGTTTTCGGAGAGACAGCATTGCGGCACACTAATCATACCCCTCCTCTCACATGCATGCGTTTTGCGAGTGATTGGTATCATTTTCGAACTTCCCTTCTTTCCATAGTGTGATGGGCTCATGGTCTAGCCCGCGTAAGCAGTATCAGCCAACATCTTGATCCCGGATGGTTTGCTAATGCGCCAGTCGACGCTTGCCGCCGTGGATACGACGTTTCCAACCAATTGCGCGCGCGTGTGTGTGTGTGTGCCTGTGGAATAACAGCCGAGTGTTTCGTGCTTCTGAGATGACTGAACCGCGACGGTCGAGACGCCAAATGATGTCGTCCAAGTCACGAGTGCCAGTGTGCAATCGCAATCGAGAGTGATTGCTTTTATACAGTCTGTCTCCCGCCTAGCCACCTTGGCCAAAGATAAGAGTATTAATAGCCCATCCAAACGTTTGTCGATATCGGGACGATCAACATAAAATAGTCCTTGGCAGCTCGTAGAGTTTTCGACCCCCAAACAGATTAAAAATTCGTAACTTAAAGTCGCCTTGTTTTTGACATGACCTCGTGAGAGCCTCACGGGCGGTCCTTTTGTGACTGAACCATTTGAAGAGGAGGAAGAAGGAGGGGGAGAGGGGGTATCAATCGTATAGACTCTACGGATGCGTCTCCCGATGCGTCACTGCGACGTCAAGCCTCCTGGTCAAACGTGTCATTGAGGTACCCAACGAAACTCTCCCTCATCCTCTCCACGCTGAAGTTGCCCACGCCCTCAAGCCCGATGCCTCCGCGGTTCAGCCCGACAAAGGCCCTCCTCAGCCTCTGCAGCTGCGGCAGCCCGACCTTGCGCCCGGGGAGCCTGACCACCAGCTCCTCCTTCTCCTTCTCCTCCTTTCCTTGGGGGCCTGCGGCTCCGCGGGAGACGGCGACCTCGCCGCCGCCCTCGTCCCCATCGCCCTGCGCCTCGAGCACGCGCCTCACAACGTCCTGTGTCTCGCGGTCGAGCACGTACAGGTAGTCCCCGCCGGCGTCGCGGCTGCGCTGGACGGTGGCCTGGTTGGGCTTCACGACCTTGCGCCCCGTCCCTGCGACCGCGTCCCAGACGTCGTCAAAGACCCGGGCAGCCTGCGCGTCGTCGTCGTCCCAGATGAGTGTGAAGAGCGGGCTGTCCCACCGCGTCATCGGGTTCGGTTCCTCGTACCGGAACACAAGGTTCTCCCAGTTGTCCGGCTCGTAGGGCTGTTCCTCTCCGTCCGCCTCCGTCTTTGCGTCGTCGTCGTCGTCGTCGCTCCCCGCGGGCTTCTCGGCGTTCTCTGCCGCCTGCGTAGTCACTGTCGTCGTCGTAGTTGTAGAGGCTTCCGCCCTCCTCCTTAACCTTTCCTCATTGATGCCCCTGGCCCTCTCCACGCCGCAACCAATTTGCAACACCACGCTCGGCGTCCGGACGGCCTTGGCCTCGCAATGCAGCTGGTACCGCCACCCCTTGATGTAGTTCAGCCCGTCCAGGATGACTATGTCCCGGTCCGAGAGCACGCGCTTGACGGCGCCGTAGACGGCGGCGCGGGCGTCCTTTTCTGAGGCGTTGGCCGAGCGCGTGTGCGCGCGCACCTTTTCCGGGTCGAGGTCATAGACGTCGCGCGGGATGGAGAGGGTTGAGTCCGAGATGTAGTGCAACCTGTAGGGCTGTCTCCCGCCGGTACTCGCTGCGGCCCCTTCGGCGGACGTCGTCGAGGAGGACGGGGCGGAGGTAGTGGTTGCGGCCGAGCCCGAGGCGATGCGGGCGGCGAGGTGCGCTTGAAGCTGTTTCGCGCGGTGCGTCTTGCCCGAGGTCGGGAGGCCGGATACTATGATTAACTGTCACGTGGTGTCAGTGATCAAGCTGGGCCTGATTTTGCGACACTATAGACTGCGGCTTGCTTACCGGCATCTTGTCTGTGGCTTTCGGCTCGTCATGCGTGGACGACTTGCGGTATGGAGCGGAAGGTGAGTGACAGACTTTGGCGGGGTTCCTTGAAGGGGACTTTTTTCGCGTGCTGCGATCAGCTACCCCACCTACCCAATTGAGATTTTGTATGGTTGAACCAAAGTGGTTGAGAGTACAAGGAAAGTGTACAGTGAGCGAGTAAGCTGAGGGAATCCTTTTCATTGATTCCCAGGATATACGTATGAAACGAAGCAGACGCAAACAGTGGTGGCTACCGTGCAAGCTACCAAAAGAAAGAAAAAAAAAAATACTGAACCTTGATGGCTTTTGGTTTTGGGTATCTTGAATCTTGTAGCTCCCTTCAAACGCCTAATATCTCATATTGCTCTTGACAACAACACCTCTCTCTTCACAGCCCCATCTTCTGATCCACATCCTTGTTTTCATCGCCATTCTCGTTGGACGTATGCGCGGCCACGATCTCAATGTAGAGCAATATGCGCTCCGCTGCCAGGTCCATCATCTGCTTGGCATACAAGTCTCGCGCATTCGGGCCCTTCCTACCACGACCCCGACGGTTCGGGGTCGTCGCGCTCCTCCTATTCGAACCCTTAACCTTCGCCTCGCGCGCCTCGATGCCTCGAGCAGCAGCTTTATGGAGCCGGTCTCCGGCGTTCCTGACGTCCTCTGCGGGCAACGTGTGAAGGAGGTTCTCGAGGATCAGCGCCACCCTGGCGTTGTCGTCCGGGTCGATGGTGTTAGCATGCATACCCAGGTAGCACAGCTCCAGAACATCCGCATTGATTATGACGCCAGTCTCTTCGCCGTTGCAGACCTTTTTTGGATCCAAGTATCCATTGGGTAGCAGCTGGTCTAATTGGATGGTCAGGAGGTCGACCTTGAATGCACCCCCGTAGCGCTGGACGTAGACGCCCATGTCCTTGATGAATTGGTGGAAGAACGACAGAGGTTGCTGCTTGAGCAGCCTGCACAGCTCCATTAGATATTCGTTGTGGTCCATGAACGTATCGGGAAGATCGTAGGCAACCTCGGACAGGAGTTCCATCAGCCTGAGACGAAGTGGGATGGAATCGGCCAGGGGCGTAATCGTATCGCCTGCCTTCTTCACTGGCGTGCGCGGGGTTCCCGGCGTGCCCGTGTCCGAGGGCTCAGAGTCCGTCGGGTCGTGGAAGTAGTCGCCAAACTGGCCGTTGTCGATGTCGAGCATGGCTGTCCGCTTCCGCTTCTTGTCGTCGCTCGCGAGTCCCTTTGTCTCTTTGTTAAATACCTCCGAGAACTTGGCCATGGACGAACTGGAGCCATCAGCAAACATGGCCTGTAGGATCATCCTCAGAGCGCCCCTGCCAGAGTCGGCTTTCTGCTGGATATACATGACGAGGATAGACCCCCGTGTGTTGTCCCAGCGCTGCGGAGCCTGCGGAGAGGCCAGCGCGTCCTCGTCCATGCGCTTTCGTTCGCCGAGATCGGCTTCGAGAACATCCAGCATGAACTCCAACCATACCTTCCAGAAGCGCCAGCGGTGGGAATGTATCCTACTGCAGTTGAAGGCCCATCCCACAACAGCCCAGAAATCCTGGGCGCGCTGCCATATGCTGTCCTCGCTGGCAAGCTTATTGTTGGATATCTGGTCTCCGTCGAAATCGTCGTCGTCTTCGTCGTGGTATCGGCTTCGGCGACCATATTGTACTCCGTGAAACCGGAATGCGTCCTTGAGCCCGGCATTGATGGGGCCGACGATGACCAGCAGGTTGCGCAGGTAGTCGAGCGCCTGCGACCCTACCTCGAGACGGTCGGAGCCGGCGGCTCGGGTGGTGTGGCTCGGGTGGATGGCCAGCGTGTTGAGGAGACCGAGGTGGGTTGAAGGCGGGACATAGATGGGTTTCCTGGTGGTTTTTTCCTTTCGTGAGTAGCCTGAGGTGAGGAGGCTGTTGAAGAGACCGAGCGCGCCATTATCTAGATGCCTGTCAGCGGAGGGGGCGATGGTCGTGGGCCGGGTGCTGCAGTCAAACTTACATAGATGCTCCTCTAGGTAGATCTGGCAGTGCTCCTTGAGCTCGCGGGGGAGCTGGTCCGCAAGGGAATACATAGGTCTGATTTTTGCGGGAGTCGCGGGCGTGTTCTTTGTGTCGGCGGCATCGGGCGACTGAAGTGCGGTTTGAAACGAAGCTGGGGACGATACGGCGGACATGTCGGACCAGAGCTCTATCGCGAGACGTGGGGTTTGACGCGTATGGAGTGGGCTTGGACGACGCGATCGGAAATGTGCCTGCGGGTGCCCATTAAAGTCAAAGTGGATCCCCACATAGGTGGATAGGCACTCACCTAGGGGCCCTTGTAGGCACAAAACCTTATTTACGGTACCTACCTACCTTAGGTAGTCGAGTGTCCGCTGTTATGACGTTCCCCCCAGCGCTTTACACCACCCAAATTGAAAGACGTTATCAAAGTCTAAAGTTTCTGGTGGGAGTATCACAGATCATTATGCCTTCTGTGTCACGAGACTTCTACCTACCTTTCAGACACTGCTACCTATCACTTTGAAGACATTACCGGGCTTCTTCAATTATGCTTCTCATCATGTATAGGCAGGTCGGTAGATAACGAGTCATCGACCAGGGAGCGGAAACATATATTAAAAAGGCATACATGGACTAAGTATAGGCTCCGCCAATCTGCAGTCTTACTTCGTTTACGTCGTCACAGATAACTCATCCATCTTAAACGCGTTCATAATTGCAAATAACCGCGTGCGCGTCAGCGCGCAACTGGTGAGGAACCCCAAACTATCGAATCAGAGAGTTAGAGGCATTCTTTCATGTTTCACGCAGCGTGGGCTGTGTGTTAGATGATACATTGTGCTGGGAGCAAAAGAATTGGGGATGCTCGACGTCGATTTTGATTAAGTAATAGGGATCAGAAGTTGAGACTTACATGGGTCGAGTGGTGGTGCTGGAGGCTGTGGTTCCGGTTCGGTATCCTCGCCAGCAAAGTTCTTGACGATACACTCAGAATCGAGCGTCATTCTCACTCCAAGCGAATGAGAAAGTGGGACTCGAGGCGCTAAAGGAGCATTTAGACGTCGAGGTGCCAGGTTTGAATCGAATGGGCCGGTGGGGCTCACCACAAGAGAGGGAGGACTGGCCACCCGAAGTACACCAGGACGCTTTGTCAGGTCAACTGCTGAGGCCGAGATCTCGTAATGGTTTATTTGGTAAATGACAGGAGGTGAAGGGCTTTGAGAGGGAGACACACTAATTCTGATCCAGGTGCGGGATGTTCTCGTCTTATAACACATCATGCGACCTGATCTATGTTGTTGTTGTCCGCCTTCTCTCTCCCCGCCTTCCCCTCACTATCGCAGCCTCATACATCTCGACCTCGTTGGCTCCCTGCCAAGCTTTCGTAGTTGAGCAGCTTGTGACGGGAAAGGAATGGTCGCGACGACCTGACAACAGGCAGACATCCTTACTGAGGTACATCTGGTTTGGAACATCTCCCGATGATCCCTTTACGCCGTAGCATAGGCCTGCTTTAGCCGAAGATGCAGCGGGGAACCGCACGGGACGAGAATCTTGCAAAAGCAAATCTGCTCGAAGCCCAGCTTTCACGAGTTGGTTGACTTTTATGGAAGGGATCTAACGTCCAAGACTGTCCTCATGCGCCGCCGCCGAAGTGGATAACTTCGAACTTGTGACTCGGCCTTTGAAACAGAAGTCCGAATTCACACGATAAACATCACAGGATAAAAATTCATGTACTTGGGTCGTAGCATGTGTTATGTCTCAGCCCCTCCTCTCCTCCCCCCCGCGCGGAAGAAGCAAACATCAGTGCACAACTAGGCGAGCTGAGGAGTCACCGTTGCAAGACAATCTGACGTATCGATACTCCAGCGAGCGAGATCTTAAGCACGGGAAAAGTGATTACACACGGCAGGGGAGTCGCACGATTGCTCCGAAAGTTGTTATTCGCATTAAAGGCCTATGCTACTAGAAATCAGGCAACCTTTCTCCCCTTCTCCTTTTGCGGCTCCTTCTCAGACTTGCTGCCTGCTTCAAGTACTCGAACTGGCCGAATGTTTCCTTCTCCCCGCAAAGCATGAGGTACGAGGTCTCGGTACAACCCCTTACTGCCTCGCACAACCTGGACGCGACCTTCAAGTAATCAGTATACATGGCGAGGAAGACTATGAGAAGGGACTCGTTCACATGGTCTCATTTCTTGGTCCCTAGCACCTGTCTTCCGGATCACTTGCTGGGAGGAGACGCAAAAATGTCGAAGTCGAGCTCCTCGAGACCCTTGATTGCCAAATCAAGACTACTGATGGCCTTGCCCTTAACCACGTGTCTCTCGCTCAGCGCTTGGTAAATTTCCCAGACCGTCAAACGCTGGGTGAAATTGACGTTAGCGTAGGTGTCCTCCAGTTTTGAGAGCATCTTGAGAACGGTGGTCTCATGGGCCTTGGTTACGCAAGTGGCCACGGCGGGATGGACCTCCTGGATAAGGTCCTGGCGTTTATGAAATGTCTGCTTTAGGACTCCCTTTTTCTTCTCGCACAACTCGCAGCGGTAGATTAGTTCCCAGTCGCTCAAGGACATCTGAGTTTCTTTATAGCACTGATCCCCATTTCGGTGGAATGCGCTCATCGTCTCCGGAAAGCAGGCAGAAGTCTCAGACATGGTCCACTCGCAACCTGTAGCTGCTGTCGTTGGCCATATTGAAGTAGGGATTCTTGACAAGACATATGCTGCCTTGCGGCACCATGTCCTAGAGTTGCAGCGCTGGCTCGTCGGGCTAGTTGTAAGGCCGGAGAAGAACCTCCGTTCCTTCCTCGCTCTCTACGATCATCATGAGGACGTTGATTCTGTACGGTAAGGTCATGGTTCGGAGGAGGAAACACTTTTAGCGATGATACTTCTCGAGCCGCATATTGAATATAGACAGGAGCTTAAGCTTATTCACCTGTTGAGAGCATGGTAGTATGCTGGGGGCATCTGTGTGGTCTTGGTTATCATTTCTACGTCGAAAAAGACAGACGTTTCTTTGGTTATCATCATTTGCTCGTTGAATTGGTCGATGAGTACGTCAGACAAGAGATGGTCATGGGTAATTCGATCCTTCTTGTGACGGTCGTTGTCTGCAGAGATCTGCAGCTTCTAGACTCATGCTGCGAATTGGTCAATGGCAGATGTTTCTCGGAGGTCCATGGTGGATAGAAAGGAGTCTCGGAGGAAATTTTCGAAATATCGATGGGCGTAGAAGGTAGAATCTCGAGATGTTTGCCTTCAGTGTTTTGGGATATGAGGTTGGAAGAAGAAAAGACTCTGTTGTCTTGGACCGAGGAAAAGAATTCGACCATACATCTGTTTGTTTGTATGCTTCCACATCATCCCGACAGGCAAGTATGCCATGTGACACTAAGGAGGAGCACTTGATGCTTGTATAGATTGCAGGCACGAGACGAGTTTCTTCCATGGCTGGAGAATTTGAGGAGATTCAACCAGTGCACATCGTGCTGCCCACTCGGTGACCGACTTGCAGGCCTCGAAGTCAATAGAGAAAGGTGATCGTATGGTATGTCCACAAGAACAATGTATGGCTGATGATACATAATCTGGTTCGAGCAAAAGTCACTTCATGACTTTTTTCTCCTAACCCCAGCCTATTGTTACGAGAGATGGCTGACAAAGTGGTTTCCACTCTTGCTGTTAAAACCGGCTGGCTTGTTTGCCAGGAAACAACCCTGGAGCTAGGCAATGGAGCCCTTTATGAAAACGAGGTATCTCACCCTTCTGCAAACATTGGGTCACTTTGAAATGTAGCACTTCCCACGGTCCTGGAAAGGCCCGGCCCGCCCTAGCCGGGTGGTGATGTTACTTTGCCACGATCTGCTACCCCTCACAGGAAACAACCCATGCAACAGAAGACCTGGATCAATTTTTGCAAATCCCCGGGCATCCGAAGGGGCACGTGGTGTCGATACAAGACGTCGGTGTGACAAGGTTATCTGAGCCGCAACGAGGCCCGTTTAGGCTACAGTGATAAGTCAACAGCGAATTCGGCCGTTGTAAGTATTGATCTTGGGATTTCAATCGATTTGAGGTGCTTCTAAGGACTGGTAAACGATCAACTCAGCAAAATCAATATCATTTGCCAAGCAAATGCGTAAAATACGCCGACTTGTACCGCTTTCGAGCAGCATTTGGCAGCCAAAAAAAAAAAAAAAAAAAGAAAACAAAAGGAGGAGGTAGGGTTCGTTCGCTAGACACAAAATACTTCCATGCTCTTCCTGAAAAGGCATCAAACAGTCTCACGCATGCCTCAGTCCAGCAGAAAATACGTTCCAAGCCCACCACTACAGGTGACCGCTGAGCCTCATCGTCAGGAGCCCGTCGGATGACACCAGTTGGCCCGACGTCCCGCCCCTCCCGCTCCCACTCCCCATCAGTCCCGTTGCCGAAGGGCGCAAGTCCACCACCAAGTCGACATGTCACGATTGCCTAAAGCGGATCGAGAACGTCTGGTATTGGCTGAGAAGGCTGGAGGCCCGCTGAAAAGAACACCACGGAAGACCCTCTTCTGCATAAAAAGTGCGTGTATACGTATGTCAATTCCCGCCTATACTGCGTAGCGGAGATGCTCAATCCCCTATCGTAGCTGTCGTTTAGTGTACACACCCTCAATGATAAGGTCCTCTCCGTCCAATAATTGATGTCGAAAATGTCCCAAACGCCGCTGTGTGATGCAGGGTACCGCAGCAGGCCTCAGGGCCCAGAGAGACTAATGTGGTTTGCCCCGTTGGTCCCTTTCAGCCCTATGATCGGTATCATGCTAACCTAAGGTGAGCCACACCTCGTGATCATCCTCCTTCTAAATAGTCCATATCGTGGTTCGAGCCAATGGGAAGCCGCGAGGCAGACGACATGCTTGAGTTTTATGTTGTCGTGTATTGTGTGTGGTGTAGAGATTCCCGTAAACGCCGTTGATAAAAACAAATGATGTGCCGGTTCAGCCCGCGTTGTCCACTTGTTGATTTACTGACCGTTGGCTATCGAGCGTTAGCATCTATGGTGTCAGATAGTGACATAGATACAGGTGGTACTCACTGGGGTCGTTGGGGAAAGAGTTGGAACCGTCGTCGCCCTGCTTGGAGAGCATCTTGAGAGTAGCGCAGGTGGTAGAGTTCATGTTGACTGATGACTGTTGATGTCTTGGATTTTGGTAAGGGATGACTCGAAAGGCCGTCTTGGTATGAGGTAGTGAGGGTCTTGTGATGAAGGCGTGTGAGTGTTGTCTTCAAAAGTGTCTGTTGGACTCAGTTGGTGGCAAGAGGAGGTTAAGGCACCAACATTTTATATCCAACAATGAGCCTCATTGCCTCGATTGAGTCACTCGGGAGACGAAGAGTACGTCTCTAAAGGCAGACACTAGATGCCTTGCTCCTGTCGGCCTGACCTACACCCCCTAGTCATGGTCATGTATGTAACTTGTCGACACAGCCATGTCAACCTACAAAAGTCGATAATGACAATGTCAAAGACATGGAATGCTCCAAACCCGTACCAACCCGCAACGCGCGTTCGCGCAACAGTGGTACACTCGGTTTACGCAGCCTAAGTATATTCCTAAAAATTAGGCAATTGCGTCGTCTGATTCGTTCATTGCTTTCGTGTTCAAACAAGCTAGGAACACTTAGATCGGGTGCCTTGAATTCGGGTTTGATCTTGGACCCCTCCAGATGCGGCTTGGACCCCGCCGCGGCAAGGCAGACCAAGACATCCATTGCCCCGTGAGTCAGATCGAATGTGACGACGTTGATGGCATGCCGCGAAGTGACAAACACCCCTCCAGTCGAAAATGGAGGATGGAAAGGAAACAAATTGTCGCTACGGCGAGACTGCATGCCGCTTGGGGTCGTGGGGGCTGGGGCACTGTGATGCCTGGGTCGTGGAGACGAAGTGGGCATGGGGGTCCCAGACGGTCGGAGGGCGCGTACCCAGTTTTCCAGGCAAAAGGGGGGAGCTGCCTGGAAAGCAGTCTCTCTGGCGATAGCAAGACGAAAAAGTCTGGAAACAACGGGAAGTACCATATCACGGGGTTTGACATGTACGCGCCTTGCGTGTGACCGATCGAGGCATCCATCACCAAAAGCGCGCGCATGTGTGTGTACTGATGTGTATGTGGATAAGGGAACCCTTGACAGACGGTGGCTTTGCGCCTCGGTAAGAAGATGTCGAGAGCACGTACGTGCTCTTGTGTTGGGGCGGCGAAGGAGAAACGGAACAATGACACAGAGAGACACCAAGTCGAAAGCCGGGCGGTTTTCGCACTGCCCGGATGACTGACATTGACAATTCTGGTAGCTTGTGATAGGCATCAATCTCAGTGTGAGTCGGTCGCCTTAGGCTGACTGACTAACAGCGGCCGGCCGGCAAGGCGCACCGAAGACAGTTGGCTGGGATACGGACGGATACATAGACAGAGTCAGACAGGACACAGAGTACATCCCAACAACACAGCCGTTGCGAAGATTTGGTATGTCGGAAATCACGCCCCCACTGACATTTCTCGGTGATGTGCGCCGTCATGATTGACGGAACCAGAACGCGACAAAATCGGATGGGAGGCACAGCCCAGTTTCCCTCTAGCACTCAAACTGACCGAACACAACTGGAAAAAGTACGTTGGTGGTCGGTTGATTATTTTGGTGCGAAGTGTGTAAAGAGGAAAAAGGGCAAACAGGAAACGGAGAAAGGTGGTTCGCGGCAATATAGCAAGAGGTGTCGTTGCCTGCGGTCGCATGGTTAGGTAAGCATTGCTGCCTAAGCGTACAGAACCAATCAGGGCTAGCACCTCGCGAACCTCGTGATTGAGGAAGGGCGGCCCCATATTTTCCCAGCCGACGTGTTTTTCTCGCAAAAGTATATTTTCACGCTCTTCCCTTCTTCATCCTGTCCGTTTGCTCTTCATCGACATCCAAACATCTTCGCGCGCGGGCCCGAAACCAATCAGAGGCAGGATTCCTATGTATGGTCCTGATCAGTCCATCGAGTGTCAGACTTGTCTCGTTCCATCACAAGACATTAAGCTGGCCTCGTATCTGGACCAATACGCTCTCTGTGGGCTCATCTGCAAGTGCCGATGGCCACCCCAGGCGGCACGCGCAAGAAGACCTCATATTTGGAGTGTCGCAATTGCGAACAAGCGGTCACACGTTGACCAAACCCCACGATTTGCCTACACCTCGCGATCTTACTGCGCAAGAGTGTCAACTACTTTTTATATCGTTCGAGTGGGAGAACAAAACCAACGGTCTAGACAACCGGTCCGCTCCACCCTGCTGCCATTGAGACCAGTGTGGCTCCAGGACTAAAATCGGACGAACATATCACGTCGCTCTTGCACGAGAGGCGGCTGGTGTGTTCACTCTATGCTTGCGCATTCGGCGAATGTCATTATTCTGCCAGCGCAGTGATTGTTTAAACTCGACATGACGCGCAGATGACTGCCCGAACAATAGCAGAGGGTATTTGATGATTAGTCTTTTAAATAAGGCCGGAACTCCACATTGAAATGCATAAACCACATAGACCATGGCTATTTCATATCATGCTCTCGCCAAAGATGTACTTTTCGTCCAGGAAAGAGAGCAGAAATTTGGCGAGTAGCCGACCCGTATAATTTACCGAGACGTCACGGGGAAAAGGGTGCTGCTCGCCGTTGCTGGGGAGAATCGGGTCCATCGTCAGGAAGTCGAGTTCAACGACTGCCAAGAAGAGAAGAAAGCCTCGCGTCAGTAAAGGATGATTCGACCATCGGGGAGCTTTCGGGAAACCTACAGCTGTCGCCCTGGAGCAACTCTTTCAACCCTATGACCATCTCCATCGCCGGCCCGTCCAGATCGCCCTGCTCGGCCCACGAGCTATCAAGCATGGGGTTGAACGGCCTCGTCGACGTGTCGCGGCTGTGCGTCTGGTAGATCTGGTGAAACTGGTACGCAAACTGCTTAAACGGCATGTTTTCGACCTCCCGGTTGATGTTGAGGGCGTCCTGGCGCTTGTACTCGGGAGGCGTGTGGTTCCGCAGACTGATCTCGTTGAGCGCCACGACAAAGTTGTCGGCGGCCGTCTCGACCGACTCCATGAACAGGCAGAGCACCAGGAACGACGCCATGCACGGCGCCCACTCCCGTCGCGACTTGGGCTTGAGCGACTTGGAGAAGGATTCGAAGAGGTACTGCATGTCCCGCATCAGGAGCTCGTCGATCACCGCCTTGATCTGCCTGTTGACCACGCGCGGCGTCACCCACGGCACTTCCTGCGGCACAAGACCCGAGTCTTGTAGGCTGACGACACTCGGCCTGGTGATGCATAGGTGTCGCGTCATGACGAAATGGGCGCCGTATATCGCCAGGGCTTTCTTGACCATGGCAGACTGGACAGAGAGGGGTTTGGTTAGCAAAGCGGCATCACAGAGGTTAGGCGGAGGCGGAGAGGCATCTTACATCAGACTTGCTAGCATACCTCTGCACGACGTCCAATACCTTCTTCGGCAGCTCGGTATGCCGTATTGACTCCGTCACGGACTTGGCGTATTTGGGCTCGGCAGCGATGGCGGCCAGGTACCCCTTGACCTTCTTTCTCAAAGCGTCTCTTTGTGCCGCCGAGTCCAGCTCCAAAACCATGGGCGCCGTACCCCTAGCCTGAAGGTCCACCCTGTCTCTTTGTATGTGCAGATGGTAATGTTGCTGCACTTCGGCCGTCCGGGGGTTGAAGAATCTAGCCTTTACTTTCAGCGACGCGGACAGTCCCGAAAAGAGCTCGACCTCGCGAGGCGCCAGTTCCACGGCGTCGAGGTCGACGTTCTCCGCCATGAAGTGAGACATCTGATCCTTCCGGAAGTGACGCCGCATGAAGTCGGGGAACAAGATGGTGAGGAAGTCGGAGAACTGCCAGCACACGACCTGCGGCACTTGGAGGGCGATCTTCTTGCAGTTCTTACACGGCCTCTCCGAGTCGCACTTGACCTTGCGGCTGTGGCAGCAGAAGCATGCGCCCAGGCGACGGACCTGCAGGGCACTCTCCTTCGTGGCGTTGGCCAGCGGGCCCTTACGTCCGCGCGTCTGGGTCTTCATGGCCTCGAAGCACTCGTACGGATTGGGCCGACCCGAATGGGCGTTGATGGAGTGGGGCGTGACGATGACGAACTTGCTCGCCGGCTCGCCGGCCTTCTTCTTCTCGACCTTGCCGGCGATGACCTTGCGGATGGGGCTGGATGTGGCGGCCTTGTCGCCTTCGTGTTTGAGGTCGGGCGAGGTCGGGCTCGAGCGAGGCGGGCTCGTCGTCGCGGAGCCCTGCGACGATGAACAGAGGCCCTCCATCAAGAACATGGAGCTTCCATTGTCGACCTTGAGGTTCGCCGGGTTCCATGGATCCGAATTGGAATCGGGATGCAAGGTTTGCGATAGGTTGATGCTGTCCTGCTGGTGCTGGGGGTATGTCTCCAAGCCCTTCAGGGGGGTGTTCGTTTGGAAGGAGTTGATGAAGGAGGTCAAATCTGCGCGGAAAGCGATCAGCTCGAGGACGTAAAGGGCCGGAGCCAAATGTGAAAGACCACACTCACCGTTCAAGTTAACCTGGTCTCCAGAGAAGAGGTAGCCCTGGGGTGTCAGAAAATGCGACTCCTGACCGGCGGCAACGAATTGGCCATCGGCGGCGGACGGGCCCGGAGCAGCAAAGGCCTCAGGCTGCTCCGGGAAGCTCGCGGCGGAGAAGGCGGGCTGGTCGGGGTCGAGGTCGAGGTTTAGCGGGGAAAGTCCCGTCGGGTCCGAGGTGGCGCGGTGGCCGACGACGGCGTAGCCGTTCAAGCTGCCGCTGACCGGGCTAGGGAGAAACCCGACCGAGGCTGGGTACGAGGCGTAGTCCAGATACTGCCACGACTCGTCCGTGTCGGCGGCGGACTGGACATCGTATGGGGAGTGAGGCGTCGGGCCCCTCGAGGAGACAGACGCCATCGCGGACGGTGCTCTCCGCTTCGGATTTGACGCTGGTGGTATGGTCGTAGCAATCGGAAGTGTTCCGCCGTTTTGAAATCGATAAACCGCCAAGTGCTTCGGGGGCGGGTCGTTTGATTCGAGTCAACGAGAATGGAACCTCTTTGTTCGTCGAAAATCGAGGCGGTCTTGTTTCTCCAACGTGAGATGGCCAGCTGTCCAGGGGGCGGCGTTGGCTGCTGGCTACGTATGCTGACACCCAATCCCGGGAACTGGCGCGCGCCGCGGGCGGGGAGGACTTTGAGCCTTTGTTGGGTAAACGAAAATGCAAGACGTGTGTTCGTCGTCGTCTTTCAACACTCAAGAACCATGTGGAATCGCCGCTCCAAACCTTTAACCGGTCGAACTCGAGCAGGGAGTCAGTCGTCAATCTGATGGTTCGCTCTTTTCTTCTTCTCTCAGGCCTTCTTTACCGCTCGGGAAAGTCATGCAGGAGAGCGGGAACGATGGGAAAAGGGCACGAAGAAGGGCGGCCAACAAGATTAATACAAGTGGACGGCCGGTATCACCCACGCCAGCGACAACCAGTTAGCTACGCCGCCGCCGTATATCCCGCGCTGTACGGTACTTTTGCTGCTTGTAGTGCTGAACCAGCTGGGCCCCCAGTGGCCTACAAGCCTCAGCTTGCTAAACCTCTTTTGGGACCGAGGGCGGGTCCCGAGCCAGTGTATCGATTGGACGCTGGCTTCGCTAGCCCGATCCATCACCGGCCGTTCACCGGGGCTAGGCCGCGCGGGAGAGCCGTTTGCCACACCGGGTGACCGAAGCGTATTCGGCGCCTGCAACGGGGGGGGGGGAAACCGGGATGCACGTGGCTCGATGATGAGGAACGGCAGGACCTCTTCACAAGTGTCCTACCAGACTGGCGTCGCATTTCAACAAGTCGCGACAGCAGACACGACCCCAACTCTCACCACCTAGGAACATGAAACAGGCGGGCAGTCAGCACTGCCTTGGGTTTCCTTCCCACCTCGCTTCGGGGGCGGGGGTAAGCGTTGTACTTGTTACTTCCTTTCACCAATGTCACTCTCAATCTAACACCGATCACTGAACCCGAGAATATGACTCCAACGTCGATTTACCAAGATCAAGAACATGAACAAACTGTGCACCCGAGAACATGGTTTCTTGGCTTCCTTACTCTGGCAGGTTTCTCAGAGATCGACGGACGCGCTCGCAGCAGCGAACCGGTCCGAGTCCCAAATCCCTGACCCAACGGCCGCTATTCTCCAACCTCTCTCACTCGGCATTTGCATCCTGCTCCCCGTCAATAATCAGGATTGCGGGCGTCACAACAGCACGCCAATCCTGGGAATGGCCTTGACTCAAACCGATCTCTCACGCGCCGTGCCTTTACGCCACGTTGCCATCATGAACCGTCCCCAGACACCAATCCACGGACATGTCTTTGGAAACAAATGCCTTCCCGCATCTCCATGCTCGACACTGGACGCTCAATACCACCACTGGACTGTCCATCAACCCTTCCAATGCCAGCCTCCGCCTGTCGATACCTTCAACTACAATGGTTGGCAAGCCATGAGCCTGCCCGTCGTACGATCAGATTTATGCCTGGCATCCCCCGCCAAGATTAGGTTCAGTACACACGTCGCCTGACTAGGACTTACACGCCAGAAACACAAGCTGATATGTGCCGGTCATGACTGCTCACACGAAAGCGAGCGGGCCTCTAGAAGCTAAACGGCACCCAAGCCGTTTGGCGCCGCCTCCTCGCCGGCACCAGCACAGTCTGAATGAGGCCGCCACCCATTTCACTGCAGAAAGGAAAAGCGTCATGAGCTTTCGCCTGGCTCCGCCGGCATCCTGCCGCGGCCCTTAGTTCGCTTCCGTCTGCCTCTGTGAGAATGTGAAGCCGTCTTGCAGCACCCATAATTCGGCAGTTTCGCTAGGGCGCGTTTTGAATAAAACGGGATGCCGGGCAGAATATCTAATACCACCAGGCCGCCCTCAGCCCCGTCGGCTGTCGTCTCCTTGACCCACCTGGCTACGAAACTAGTTTGTGACCCTCGAAACAACAGCTCAGAGTCCCAAGTCCGAACAAACATAACTTGGCATAGCACTCTGACTACACTCAAATGGCTGGTAATGACCTCGCCAAGGTTAGCCCAGGGGGTCGTCTGTGTGGACAAACCGCTTCTCTCACATCTTCCCTCGAGGAGACCTTCTTGGATTACACTCTGACCGGTTTCGAAGCAGTGGGCAAGTATCCCCAAGATAGAAGCATCCAAACCAACTGAACCATGGCCACACGCTAGCTGTGCACCGCTCTACATCCTAGCTGCCACACGCTTTTGCTTATTCAATAACCAGTCAGCCAAGATTCGAAACGACCTTCCATCGGCCCCCTCCAACGCTCTTCCATAATCCCGCTGCCCTCCCCCCCTTCTGCGTTGCCGGTCCCCGGTCCCGGGCCACTGCGGCCTTCTCGACGTTCGTTCCAGCACGAGCCTGCCCACCACCCAGAACAGGGCCCCATCTGCACCTCCCTCAGTTGCAGAAATCTTATATTGAGCCCTTGTACGGATATGTGAAGTACACACAGTAAATGGGCGGCAAAACTGAAGAAGGCAAGCAAGGCTGTACCCACCTAGGCCGGCATGCGGCATCGTGCTACCATGTGCCCCGTTCACTTGTCAAACTTCAGCACCAACCATTCATCCCCATCAGCGACCTTCACCCATCAAACACTGACATGTCTGCTCCCAGTACAGATAGTACTAGCCCAATACCCATGATCGGAAATTGCAGGTTTGCATCGTGCTAACCGTCGGTTCTTGCCCCGTCCTTGACGTAACTCATCGCCTATCAGAGGGTGCTAAGCGGTGTGCTCCGTCGGGTTTCTATTAAGCGGCGGCGTGCTGATCGAATCTGTTGCCCTCTCCTCCGCTTCGCCAATGTTAACCCCCCCACCCCCAGTGCCCCCCTCCCCCAGGTAACCCATCAAGCGGGATGCGACATCACGGAGCCCCCCTTCCCCTTCTTCACAGAGCAGCACATCGGGTTGTTTACGGTTTCCATTCCCCGATCTTGGCACGGTCGAGAGGGAACCCCCCCTCCCCCCCCCCATCGATCGCCCCGTCACTCCCTCTTGGTTGCTCCCGCCCAAACCACCCCGTCAGGCACGCAAGCAGGACACACACATCGGCCGATGATCACCGTTCATTTCAGCCCAACCCAAGCGCTGTTGTGTTGGGCGATTGAGAGGCACCCAGCGAACCCTTGAGATCAGCCTTGGCACCTGCCGCTCCTGGCTTGCAGAGATAGATGCATGAGTGCCAGGCATGCAAAGAAACGGGACTTTGGCTCCTCCTAGGCTGTGCGTGTATCACAAGGATCACCCGATGTCGAAAAAGACAAAGGACAGCGCAGTGGACGGGACCTCGAAAGGGGCGATGTCCCTCGACCTGGATGTCTGCGAGGCTGAAGAAAATACTACATGAAATTCTTCAGCGCTAGAGAGCGCACGCTGCCAAGGCCTATGGATATCAAACTGCCCTAGGTTCATCTAAGCCGCCCAAACCAGCGAGTAGAGAAGAAGAAAACGACGCGGAGGGACGGCGTGCCACGAGGGATACGTCTGAACCACTCTCTCCAACAAGAACCACAGAACTGCCGACAGCATCAAGAAACCTCACCGTAGGCCAAGTGTAAGATGAAGCACACGAAGACATGACCCGTCGAAGTAGCTCCAGGGTCACCTCTCCCTCTAGCACGCCGTGGCGGTACCATAAAAAGAAGAATAAAATGGAACAATGACACCGGCAAAAATAACTAAAAAAAAACCCTGAAATAAAGAACAATGTACAAGGACGGTTTCCGCTGTGTTCCCAAGGAACCCCTAGCGCCCATCGCTTCCCTGTGATATCCTCTCATGTCCTCTTTCGCTTGCGAAACCAATCCGTGAAGGGTGAGGGGAAGTAGGGGTATATGAGCGTGAGTGTTGTGTCGTGTGCAATAAAGATCATTCAGAATAGTAACAAAGAGGCACCTTTCCTTCTGCCCTGAATAACGGGCAATATATTACCATTTCCTCGCCGTAAAAAAAAACACACGAAACAAACAAGACGCAACTCGCTTGCCGAGAGATGGAGGGTTTGAGCTAAGCTAGCCTGTGGTGTCTTTCCTGCGTCGTTCCTTCGGGAGGGAATCTATCGTCCTGTGGACACCCGCCCTGTTTCCGTATCAGAGTCATCTACTCTCGTCTTCGCGTTCTCTCTTCTAAAGAGTGAGAGGGATCCATTCAGCCCGTCTGCAATAATTTTCAAGTTCGTAAGGTCCGTAGAAATTCGTCAAAATAGGGCCCGGTGCACCGTTTCCCTACGTTAGGATTGGGCATGTACCGCACGCCGCTGTCGGAGTCCGACTTGGGCGAACAATGGAAAGCGTGGAAACAGATTAGCTTCTGAACCGCGCGACGGCGCGGTCTTGAATCTGCTTCTCCGTGGAAACGTATAGTCGGTCTAGGTATTCCATGGCACTGGCATCCTTGAGGATCTTGGCCACTTGGATGCCCGCCGAAATGAGCTGTAGAATATTGCGGTCGTCCTTCAGTGGGCGACTCTGATGCTTGGCGGCGTGCCGCATCTCCAGAGAGTTCTCGAGAATCGTGACAAACTGCTTAATCTGTCCGTTGTAGAGCACCCGCGCGGGAATACGGCGCTTCGTCGCCAGCCGCTTCAGGAGATACACCCATTCCGTCCATTCCCGATCCTGGGGCCGCTCTACGGGCCGCATGTCCTGCGTTAATGGAATCGGAAACTGGTATTTCGCAACGAAGTCGTAGGCACACTGAGAGAGCCGGTCGTTGACTTGGGTCAGGACCATGTCTTGCTCTTGCACGTGCAGGTTCGTCGGCAAGTGAGGTAGTTCACGCTCTTGCATGGCGATGTATTCCGGTGGCGGGCGGGCGAGAAATTGATGCGGGCCGTCGAATTCGTCGCGGTTTGACGGCCTACGCTGAGGCCTTCCCTTCCCATTCACCTTTCCTTTACTCGGAGGCGTGGCGCCTGCCCCGTTCTCGAGGGAGTAGTCAGACAAGTTCGGGGATGCAATGATGTCGTCGACCGAGTCCGTTGGTGAGTATCTCTCCTGGTGGTCCCACGCCTGGGAGTTCGTACTCTTGTACGAGCCATAGCCAGCAGCACCACTGATGCCGTATGTGCCAGAAGCCGGACGTGATCCGTACGCCGGGGCGGCGGCGGCGGCAACATGGGGATTTGTTCCGATCGGCAAGTTGTAATTACTGGCTCCTGGCGAGTATGTAGACACGCTTTCAAGGGACAGTGTTACTCGCTTGTTCCTTTGTGATGAAAATGGCAGAAAACTCGACGTCTGGTTCTTACCTTGATGAGCGATAATAGTTGCCGTCAAACCCTCCAGCGGGTGGGAATGTATCATTGTACATTGAACTTTTCTCGTTGGTCAGTTTTCCGTCCTCGGGCTTCAGGAGATTAAAGAGAGCGGTCCGTACCTCCGCGTCGAGTTCCACGGTCCGTTGGACATGGCTGAAGGTCTGTAGGCAAAATCCGGCTGGGCCATATCTTCCGGGGGCATAACGGTAGAGAAAGAAAAGTCAAGCAGCAAAGCCCTGGAGGTTTCCAAAGAGTCCAGGAGATGGAGGCCACGTGAAATAAGAATAGTCCTTGGGCGGGCAGGTCAGCCCTGGGTGTCCAGAATGAGTCCCTTGGGCTATGAGCTTCGGCCAAGTATTCCTGGGACAATGCGGCAAGATGTCTCCTCAAACACAAGGGAATCCACGATAACGGAATGGTCTTGTTCCAGGATGGTACCCTTAAAGAACTCCGGGTCGTTGCAGGGGCGGTGTGGGTGTTGGGGGAGAAGCAGGTGATCGATCCAAGAAACGACCTGTCTCCACGACGGTCACCTTAAATGACTTATAAGGTGATCGGGAATGGCTTGACTTGGAAGACAGACACTAGGGGGTTAGTGGTAGATGTCTGGTTTTGCTGGCGCAAAACGGGAAAGAAGAAACCAAGAGGCTCCTGGGATGGACGAGGATGAGGGAGCGGGCAGGATCCTGACAGTGGATGATTAAGTTCGGAATGGAGGCATTTATGTGTGCTTGAGATGGCTCTCCTCGTGGGGCGTGGTATCGAAGCGGCGAAAATGGTTGATCCCAGTTAGGACGGCAGAAAGATGTGGTCCGTTGGGAAGTCGAGGCGGAGGGGAGGACAGGACAGGACAGGACAGGACAGGACAGGGACCAGGAGAGACGCAGGCCGGCGAGACTCGAGTAAAGATTTGCATTCGCCCCAATGACCAACACCACGGAGACGTCTTTGGTTTCAAACGAACGGCTGCCGCATGGGCTGGAGGATACGTGACTGCCAAGCGCTATAGTCGAGAAGGTTCGCCTGCCGGGCTTCTTGGAATAGATTGGTTGACGATGCGCGCCCTGGGTCTAGTTGGCATTCATCCCTAGCTTTGCTGAGCCCTTGTTTTTCTGTCGTGGACCATATGCTCGACACGCGAGTGACGAGGGAGATCAGCGTGCCCTTGGATGGCCGGTGTCCTCCCATCCCCTCTATTTTCGCGCGATACCAGGTCGACCGTTTTTCTTTTCGTTTGACAGTTGGCCCCTCCCTCAGGGAAGACCCCAGAAGGAAAACAAATCTAATGGCTGGTCCGTATACAAAGTACAGGCTGGTGCGTGGAAGTCATTGGGTATGCCAACTCCCGACAGAGAACGGGGCCAGTCGTGTCGAGTAGGGCACCGATTGGGCTGTGACAGAGACTTTTCCATTACTGGGCTGGAGAATTGTTGCCCGAGGACTCGGAGTAGCCTTTCGGTACCGGATGGGATGATTTGTGCAGGGTTGTACCTAGCGGGAAAAGAAGCGGTGACAGGACGCCGGGTTGGGCACAAATTGGACAAGCAAACATGGACAGCCGATACGATGAGGGGACGCGCGCTACGTGCGAATTGTGCGTGCCCAACCATGCCTTGATGCCCACTTTAGAGAGACGAAGTTGCTTTTGTGTCTCGTTGAACCAGCAACCTTACCGTCCAAGTATCCCGACAGTAATACTGTCAGCGAGGATGAAGCGACGCCAGCCAATCGTGGTGGTCAGTGACAGACAAGCCCCGTGCTGACAGTCATGGGCGCCTTAACTGAAGGACAACTGGAAAATTGTTACCGATATGAGGCCAGGCCAGTGACTGGAAGAGGCTCCATGATTCGCGGACTAAGAAAATGATCTGACTTTGACGTGAAGCCGGTTGTGTCTTGGATTCTTGTCTTGTATTGGAGCAGGGAACCGGGGCCCAAGAATGATTTGCCAGGAAGACAGTCAATGGGGCTGGAGAAGATTTGTGTTAGGAGAAGGGGAATCACTCTGGGCAGCGCAAGGGCCGATGGCGCGCGTACCCCAGAGGCTTGCTTGCTTCATGGCTGCCGTTCGGCTGGCTGCGGGTGACTGGGTAGTCAATCGATATCGACCTCCATCGCCAATCAGGCGGGATGACGTGCGCCTCGGTTAACCCCAGTATCCTGGGAACTTTGTCGATAACCTCAACCGATCGAGCTTGACCAAGTTCCAGAGTCAAGTGCAAGCCAAAATTGTCGGACGATCGCAGTGATCTCTGCGCATGATGATCATAGGAGATTGCTCGATCTCGGAGTGCAGTTAATGGCAAGCAACTCGACCCAAGATTGGGTGGAGGAGAGGGGGCGGACTAGGGGAGACACGCTATTTCGTCTCGTCATGATGTGTCAAACGGCGCCTCGTGGTTTGCGGGGATGCTGCAGGATGATCATCTCGTCAAATTGAGACGACGTTCGTTGTTCGTTGGCCTCGTATAAAGAAGAGTCTGTAGTTCAACCAGCTTCCCGCGGCCTGTCTCTGTGCGCATGAGATTTGATTCTATGCCGTGACTTCTGAAGCACGGGGAGGCGCAAGTGTTCCAAAAGAACATGCGGAACCTCTACATGTGCACAGTGCCGATAGATGGATGAGGGAGGGGTGGTGGTGGGTGGGTGAGTGGGTTTGCTGTTTGTTGTCCCGCAAGCCTCGTCGAGACGAAATCTATCTGGAGCGGAGCAGACCGCAGAGCGTGGAGAGATGGCCGAAACATGGGAATCAGAGGTCTTGGGACCTCCATGCTTCCGGGCATTGATGAGTCCGGGATGGTGCGCATGGCGGAGCGAGATGCGCATGACACGACCGAAATCATCACCGGTGCGGTCCACTAAAAATCTGACGATTCGGAGGGCATGACCGGTCACTTCCACCGAGTTGTCAATGCGTCTTCGCGTCTTCGGGAGCTGCGTCGATGCCGGCTAGTCCGGGATGGCGGCTCCAAATCGAGCTCGCGCCGAATCGAGGACAGGTTGGTTTCTGGTGGACGAATGAAAGAGGAGGGGGCCATCTCAGCCATGGAAGAATGTTCGAATGTTCGACGAATGTTCGATGCTTTCGGCGGAAACAAGGCTATCCGAACCAGCAGTCTAGGCGGTATCTGTAGAGAGTGTATGATAGCGGGCTGGATTAGTAGGTAGAACAAGGTTGACGCTTGACGCTAACAATGATGACTCGGATATGTTAAAATTGGTTCATGACGTGGGCTAATGCAATCAATCGGGCCCTGGAACCGTCCGCTCCATCTTGGGAGTCCCGAGGACTGAGTGCTGTGAAAGACGGTTGGATGAAGTGTTGAGACAGCAAGTTTGGATCATGGTTGACGCTCGCCGATGTCTAGGTACTTATCTCCAGGGTACAGAGTTAGTAGGTAGCTAGACGACTGCTAACAGTGCAGATGCTTCCTTCCTGCTTGCCCCTTCCCCTCTGGGCCGTTCCGCTTCCCTCGCGTTCGCCGGTGGAAGCGACGGGCGACTCGGGGTCCAGAGCTCGCTTGGCAGGGCCGGAGCAAACAGCTCATGGACCCACTAGCCGACCTCGCTGGGACACTCTCATTGGATGGGCCATCATGCACGTCTCGTGTAGCAACTCCCACATGACGCCCTGCGCCAATCATCGTCAACGCCAGCAACGTTTCCGTCACGACAACAGAGCTCAGGAGGCTGATTAAAAGTGAACAATTCTTTCTCGACTCTCCAACCAATGCATCCTATCTCCCACTTCCATACTCCAAAGGACAGCGCGTTGTGTGCTTCTCTCCTGCCCAGAGCCAACACCGGGATCTCATGCACCTGCAAGATCAATCCCGCCCTGAACTGCATAGCCGCTATTGCATCAAGCATGGTCATTCGGCGCCGCTTTGAACCCCGGGCCTGTGTGGAGTATCATTGACGCCGAGCCACCGGTGGACCGAGTTGACATGGCACCGCCCAAGAGCCGAGTCCGTAAATTCCACCGCCGTAGCAAGAACGGCTGCACGACATGCAAGCAGCGCCATGTGCGATGCGACGAGCGCAAACCACTATGGTATGATTCACTCTGCCACCCCTTTCTCTCGCTCGATTGGGCCTTTCCGTCCCCTTTCATCTCCTCGGGGGAACATTTCTTTCGGACCGGGTCGGCTTATATCCCGTGTCCGGTTCAGTCATGGCCTAACACCTGCCGCAGCACGAACTGCCTGCAGACCGGCAAGGACTGCATCTACCCGGAGTCCGAACCCGACCATGATTCTCGAGCCGCCTCCGAGTCGGTCGCCTCCGAGGCCTCGGCCCCTCTTGTCAATGTCGTGTCCCACCAACCATTTGCCGGGTTCTCAGGTGACTACCAGATGTCGCCCATGTCGCAGTGGCTTTGGCACCAGTGTAAGTGGCCTGGACCGTCGTCTGCGGCAGTAACTGATCCGAGGCTCAGTTTCCACCTTCTACGTGAGGGGTCAAACCCCGGTTGAGAGGGGGCAAAACTTGTGCAGGTATACCATCCCACCTTGGCCGAGAATACCAGTGTGTGTCGGGACTAACACTCAGAAGCGTACAAAGAACGCTGCTGCATCCAGGTCTTCTTCATGGGTGCTTGGTTGTCGCGGCCTGTCAGTGGGCGTGGGTGACCGGTTCTCTCGAGCACGTCAAAGTCCCGTTTCTCTACCACAAGGCGGCGGCGTATGAATTTGCAAAGCAGCAGCTCTCCGAGTCTGCGGAGACCGTCAGTGACACGACCGTCTTCGCGATAGCCACACTGGCACTCACCGAGGTGTGTCACCACCAGCAGTTGTTCATAGTACACCGCTGACCAGACTCGTCAAGGGGGCCGTTGGCGATCTAGATGCGTCTTCAAAGCACCTGCGTGGTCTTCACAGACTGACGCGTAGGAAGAATGGCTACAACTTGATGAGGTCGAACTTGGCGCAGCAGATGTTGGAGATGTATGTTGTTACATGTAGTCCAAGACACATGCTAAGTCAGGCCCGCTGACATTCTTCTGCACAGGGCCGGAGATCGGCTTCGCCGAGGTGAGGTGAACGTCATACACGACGCCATCAGCGCCGATTTCCAGCCCAGCATCATCGCTTTGCTGTTCACATCATTGTGGGATATGGAAAGCCTACCACCGCGACAAGCACCAAGATACGGCTGGTGGGAGGGTGACGAGACCCCAACGGACAGGCTTTGGCAGGACTACACCAAGAACCTCAACTGGGAGCTCTCAAGGGGGTTTGACCCCGAGCGCAACATCGCCACCATGTTGAACGGCGACGCAAAGAGCAGCAGGGCTAGCTACATCGCCACCTTTTTCTACCTCGTCATGGCGGTCAACGACAGCGAGATGGATTGCGTCTTGACGGTATGGTTGCTGGAGCAGCTTATCGACGACGTCTGCGACAGGGAGGAGGATATGATTGCCGGCACATTCAGCCGCAGTCTGTGGTTCTGGAGTGTCTTGTTCGGCGCCGCCGTAGCCAACACGGGCAGGCCCATCACAGCAACGGGCAGGGAGCAGCTCGCGAAGTGGAGAGCGATGTACGCGGCGAAGCTGGGCCTGGCGAGTAGTGTGATGCGGCTTGATAGTTGGCAAACAGCAAAAGCAGTTCTCGCCGAAGTCGCCTGGACCGATGGTTCAGATGCGGAGGGGCGGCTACAAGACATTTGGGAGGATTCAGTAGTGGGCCGGGGCGTCCAGGACCGGATCCTCGATGTGAGCGGAGGAGGGACTTGGTGAGATGGCGAGAGGAGAAGGGGACGACTGCCAATGGCATGGCCCTTCAACCCAGTCGGAGCAGAATCTCACAGTACTGCTGAGAGGTTTTTGATCTTACCACAAATGCCAGTCAAAGAATGGTCTAGGCAGGATGAAGATGAAATCGAGACGGGGAAAATGCTCTTTCTTTGCTGTCGAGGTCTGGTCTCAAAACTACGGGGACTGGGTTCAAGCCAGGCAGCTGGCATGTGCGAAACTTGTATCCTCGCCCACGTTGGGGGGAGGGGTTCAGTTCAGTATGCCTGCGTTGCGTTGCCACTGCCCAACACGCAAACCGATCTATCGACAAAAGTGGATCGCTACAGCAATTGTGCCTAGGCAGTATGCGGTGATTCACACTTTGATATCCGTAGCAAACCCCATGGACTGCAGGAACAAACGGGGTCGTCTAGGGCCCTATCGCGAAGAAACCGATAGTCAGCCGTAGCCCAGGGTCCTGGGATGGAAGAAGTAGACAGACACACCTTGAACAGCTGGACATCCCAACACGGCATACCGTTCGTAGAATTGAGTCTGGAGAAGCTGAAACGGGAGAATATTAGACTGCATGAAGAAATCTCGAGGCGTTCCGCCCGCCGCTAGTCTTAGCTAGTGGTCTCGTGGCGTCGACGCTATTTGAGCCTGGCCAACTAACTAGGTCCTTTAGCTGAAGGACCCTGCCAACGACCAGAAACGGTCGGCTCCCGTGCGGTGGCGGCGGCGGCTACACCCGCTGAGCCCGTAGACCGAACGATCTGGACCGACAACATGGCGATTTGCGCTGTAAGGATTCTGATCTTCGGCTGGCGTGAAGTGGGTTTCACGAGGGTTTGTCGAGCCTTTGCACTGTCCATACGGGACCGTTCTTTCGCACTCCATGCGTTTTCTGGATCGCCGAGTTGCGGACGCCCCAAGGGCGGACATTCCAGAACGGAACGAAGCGATAGGCCCAGGGAAGGGGGTTGCCGAGCTTCAAGGCCGACCAGCTGCGGTGCTCAGTCTTGACTCATGCTTTGTGAACCTGCTAGATCACGGACGGTACCTCCCAAAGAAGACTGAGGCAAAGCTGAGAAGTGGATGAAGCAAGGTGATTGGGGTTACAGGGTCTGCAGTCGTATGATAGAATGGAGCGAAGCGAGGCGACGATGCTTACTGAAGCTGTTCAGCCGGTGGAAATCTTCCGCCTCGGTGATCTTGCTCTTCGAACAGCCCGAAAAGGCTCCAGTCGAGATACTGCGATGGCCATCTATAAGAACAGCTCGTTTTGTCACGAACTGTTGGTCTTTCCTTGCTCGTCACGCTCGCAGCATCTCAAATGAAGCACCTCAAAGGCCTCGTTTATTAGCCAAGAAACCGATTCCTCTTCTCATCTCTCCTCCAAGATGAAGTCCTCGCTCGTCGCCGCACTTGTCGGCGGCACTATCGCCGGTGTGGCCGCGTCCCCCATGGACGAGCTCTTCGGCCGCCAGGCCGTGTGCAACCGCGACAACTGCTTCCGCGCTGTCATCGGCTCTCGGCCCGGGCCGGCGTCGGCGTCGGCCGACTGTTCGTCATGGATGCAAGTCACCGAGACGCCATGCGCGTCAACCGTAACGCAGACGGCAGTCGTGACGATCTTCACCACGACTTTGAGCAACGCCTACCCGGGCCTCAAGAAGGTGAAGCGGGAGGAAGGGCTCGAAGACCGCCAGGTCTCGCCGACCACCTCGGCTGCCACCGCCAACCCGTCTTGCACGCCCTCGCAAAACCACCCGAGCAGCCTGCCAGCATACATTGACACAGCCTGCAAGGCCACCATCGGCACACTCGTTCCCACAGCGCGTTACTCGTCGGCCTGTTCGTGCAACGGCATCACGGCGGCGACGACGACGCTTCCCGCCGCCGTCGTCACGGTAACCAGCACCAGCACCGTGGAGGCGGCCTTCACGCCGACGAACACGCCAACGGCCTTCGTGCTGCAGGGCTCCGGCGACAGAAGCCTCTACGTGATGGTGGATGGCACAGGCGCCGTGCGTCTGGTCCGCGACGCCACAGCGGCCACGCCGTTCTACGTCGACAAGGCCGGGCAGATGCGCAACTACAACAGTCCTGACAAGACACTCGTTGACTATTACCGACCCGACTCGGCCACGGCCAACGACAGGGTGTACAGCGACGTGCAAGGCGATGGCAACTATGCGATCACATGTAGGAACGTCGGCCGTAACGCGGGCGAGTACTACGGCGGTTGTCAGTCGAGCGGCTCGCCCAGCGGGAATCCCGTTGTGTATGGGTTCGGATACTGCCCCAACCAGGGCGGCTATCTGTACATGATCCCCAACAGCTCGAATGTGCGATGCGCAGGGGGTTACGCTTTCCTGGGCTTCTGGTTGCAAGCGTACTCGGTCAACCCGTAATTAGACTGTGCCCAAGTAGGAGCTTTGGTGCAAGGGCAATAAATGTTGGAGGAAGAGGGAGTAGGAGGGGCTTAAACAGGTTCTTGACGCAAATTTTCCGAGTTCGATATAGGGGCCATGGCACAAACAGCATAGCAGACAACCCACACGTACGGGCAGAAATTATGGAGTTGGCAGAAATGTTTTTGAATTACGGATATACATACAGCGCGCGCACATTGATACACGAAAGTTATACTTACCATGGTCCATCTGGCAAAACTGATGCCCCTTCATCTCCGCAAGATGACGGCGCGACGCCTGTCAGGACAAAGATCGTCATGGTTTGCGAATTGCCTCGTGTCGTGTTTACTGTAGTAAGGGGGATCGGCGGCTCGGGGGGCCCATCTGCCGAGGGGGACGAGCGTAACAGAGTTTTTGATGGTGCGCAACACTCGACAGGGTACCTATGACCGAGTAATGACCCATGGACGACGATCCGCGAATAGTGGCTCGTTGGAGAGTGGGAGCAGCCGGACGGTAACTTTGTCTTTCGGCACGGACGGGTCGCACGCAGCGCACGTGTCTGGAAGAGATCTAAATGTGTGTTGTGTGTTGTGTGTGTGGGTGTAGATAGAGAGAGAGAGAGAGAGAGAGAGAGAGAGAGAGAGAGAGAGAGAGAGAGAGAATGCAAACCGGGGTTTGCCGAGCTTATGGGTTGGCGAAAGCGAGGCTATTTGGTGTTTGCAGCCGAGCAGAAGAGACCTACAAAGCAGGAGCAGGTAAGTTTGCAGGTTCAACTTGGCCGTTGGGCGGGTGGAAAGATAGAATTGGTACTGTTGCATACCTACCGAGGTTGGTATTCTGTAGGTACCTAGGTAGGTAGTCAGGTAGGAAAGAACCTGTAGTCGCACTCCTTCCTCCAGGTAAGTACAGAGTAACTTGCTTGGTCAGATAAGCAGGAACACGCAAGTGAAGCAAGTGAAGCAAGAACGGCGTTGCACTTTGGTTCGTTCTTGCCTGTGATCTTACGAGTCACGCTCACACTCACGAGGGACCGCGTTGGCTTCGTACGTACTTACGTATCTCCGTTTGTGCCGTCGCCAGCTACCACCTCGATGCTCTCGATCCCCGTTCTCGCCAATGCTCCCTCCCATCCATCCCATCATCAACGAAATAACGGGCGCATCGTCTCACGTCTTCGCACACTCTCCCAAGCCCCGTCGTCGTCGTCGTTGTCGTCGTCTGGTCTTCTATGTCCGTGTTTAGTGTCAGCTCATCCCGTTACCAATCTCGCATAACAGCAGCCAAACACTAGTGGTGCCCCGCGTCTCAACCTCATGCCGGCCTCAAAGTCAAGACCAACCGCTTCACCCAACAGTTAGGCCGTCGGCGTCTAAATCAGATCGGTGTGGACCCCGTATCACTTTTCCGACCAGAATGAGTTTTGAATTCCATGCTGCCAGCCCGACAGGCCAGGGCGTACGACATCGAGGCGTTGCTGTCGATCGAGTCGGACGCTCGTGGATCGTATCAAACAAAACACACAAGCCGCCGCTAAGCCCTTGATACGATGGACAGGTTGGCATGACATGGTGCCGTCAAGTGAACAACCACCTACGCGGAATACACTCACACGCGCGCATGCTGCATGCTGTGTTTGATGCATCACAAATGCATTTTCTTGACCAAAGTCGCAAATGGTTGGCGAGGACTGCTTCCGCCCGAGGCAGGTCACTGCCAGGTGACCCGTATCACATCACACCGAGAAGCGCCTTTCCGTGTGCCTCGCGGACTTGGTGCGTTGCTTGTCGTGGCATGTAGCCGACTGACCTACGACGATAACGATGGTAATTGAGCCAGTGAGCATCGAACATGCCCAAAAAGCTGCTGGTGGATGGTCTAGATGAGATGTAGACCGGCGAGTGCGGCCCGCACTATGGCCTCTGCTCCACCAACACATGAGCCACCCTATACCAATCAAGCAGCCGTCGACCAGGCGGGCGGGAAACACGAGGAGACGGCGGGCGGGCTGGCAAGCCGTCCTTCCGTTGTTCCCGCTCAGCTCTGTAGTGGTGTGGCCAAGCAGCGTTGGCTTGTTTGCCATCTGCGCCTTTTGTGAGTAAATCGTCAGTCAGCCAGCTCATCCATGGATGGACTTCTACCTCCGTACTTGGTGCTCGAGACGCCAACTGGAAACCGGTAGCTTTCACACCTGTACGAGGGAAAAGGGGGATGGGGTCGATCCAGGGATGTCTGAACGAGACCAACTGCCTTTTCTCTCCTTCCTTCCTTCTCGCCGAGATGAGACGAGCAGCTCCGGCGCATGGTGCAGGCTGATGATGGAGGGCAAGATGAAGAAGGGGTCGAACCGGGCAGCGCCCTTTCTATCCTTTGCTAGTTTGCGTGCGTCTGCCGGCTCGCCCTTAACTTTCCCGGTCTGCACGGATGTGTTGTCACTGCAGCCATGATCCCTCCATAGGTCTCGGCTCCCCGGCTCTGCGCACAGCGATAGGCCCGGCACATCATTTGCATCCACCCGGGACCCAACTCAAAGTCGACAAAACCAAGGAAGGAGGCCGGTCACCGCCAGCGTCGCTCAGAACGGGCCTATGACAGACGCAGGCAGAATGAAGCCAGCTGGCTAGCGTCATGTAGCTTCAAGTCCTCAGTCCTGCGGCCTCTGTGACGGCCAACGAGAAGGCACATACGACGGCACACGACGTCGTGGCATTCCCTGCTTCTACGGGCGGCACCTGGATGAGTTCATTCGAAAAGCCCCTCCGGAGCCCAGGTACTCTGGTCAGCAGCTGGACAAGGCCCACGACAGAGAAATGAGAGTGGCCGTCTTGGAAATGAGTGGTGGGCAACCTTCGGACCTCTGTGATTATGATGGCCCTGGCGGGCGCACACATACGGCGTACACATCCGCCTTACATATTATTCTGCAGAACCATTGAATCAAGGGCGCCAACGCCTTTTGGAACAGGGGTTGTTTCCTGCCGCCGGCCAGCAGAGCAGAGCAGGGAAGGCCTGGAAGGGGGGGTGCGCAGTAGGCACGAAGACGTGGAGGATCCACCCCCAATACTCCCCTCCTAAGTCTGTCCCCCTCACCCCCATCACAGGCCTCATCTCGTTCGTTGGTTTTCCTTGGAATGGTAGCCCGGGCTTCGCTTCATCCTGCAACATTAAAACCCGCTGACCCCCTCTCTCCCTGCCCAACGTCTGCCTTCCTTCTCTTTCTTTCAGCCCAACCCGCAAGATACTTTCCTGCCCAACTCTTCTGCTTTCTGCATTGTTGATCCTTCTGGCAACCCAGCCTCCGCCAACATTGTCTTTTTCTACCCGCCAACATCCCTCCCAACCCTCACATCGGATCAGCCCTACCTGCTACTGAGAAGCTCAAAAAGATCTTCCCTACCTAGGCACCCCAAGGATCATCCTCTTCGACACCAACTTCGACAAACATTCCACAGGAACGTTGCAGACAAGTCATTTTCGCTGTGTTTGCTTCTCTCCTTGGTTCTATCACGACACAACTCAGCCGAGTTGAAACTACATTGCCCTGGATTTGCATGACTAGACGACCCGAGGAATCAATGACTGCCCTTGTTGTTCCGCGCCCGGATATGCCTGGCTACAATTCTATTGACCTGGACGACGTCCACACACCTTCTAGGTATTGTCTTTTCCTTCTCTGTTCCCAGGGTGGTCCATTGTCTTTTTAGATTCATGTATTGCAAACTTCTTGTTTTGTTGTTTCTTTGAGTCTAGCAACCAGATCTTTTCCGGCCGCGTGGAGGCCTTGATGCCACTGGACATCAACCCAAGGACTTCGGACAAACCCAGGACATCTGCCGGAGTTTCAAGCCAGGAGGCTTTACCTAGGAACTTTTCAGAAGATATTTCATCCCCCCGGACACAGGAGACCGTTGAGCAAGAGGTCCTCCCTCATGCCGTCGCACCGACCGGTCACAAGAATTTTGATCTCACCATGGTGAGTATTGCCCGACTGTGTGCAAACCTGAGACTAGCAGCATCATGGATTCCGATGGACATCTTTTCGACCCTGAACTTATTGCCGGACTTTCTGCCAATGGAGAAGCCACATGGATTATTTTATTCCCCTGGACATCTGGACGTCTCGCCCGAGACGAGAGGCTACCCAGTCTCGCCTTTGGATGGATTGCCACGGATGCCTCTAAAAACAAAACCGATCCCTGATGGATGGCTTCTCTGCCCCATCCCCAGCCTTATTTCAGGCTTACACTGGGTTATCTCCAATACTGGTTCCAGGACAACGACAAGTCTCGCTCGCCTTTTGGCTTTATTGTTCATTTTGCATGGATTTTCCGTTTGCTTCGATTCTTCTACCTCGGCTCCTGAGGGAACTGGACTTCTACAGTACATCAGCACGGACACCAGAATGGGATTTCTGCGCAGTTCTGATTTCAACAATGCGACTATGGCTTCGCCCCTGGAATAGTACAGGTCCAAGGATAACTACGACGAACCACGGATCCGCTACCAACTGTGTCGACTTCCCGGAGTTTGTTACACGACAACCCTGGTTCCAATTGCTCTGTATCTTTTGCCAATCATAGGACCTCAGCAATGTCGCACCCACGCACACTCTCGGACTGCTGGATCTTTTCTTTTGTCACTCGCTGGATCGCCTTGGACGACCCCCTCGCCAACCTTACCTGGAATTGTTATGCCCTTGGCCTGATCTGCTGGATCTGTGCTAGCCTGGTCTGTTCACTTGTAACCCCTGAACTCTTGAAGTGAAGCAAAGACCGCTAACGTTGCTGTGCTACAGGAACAAAGTTGTACCACGCTGAGATTTGTTTTTTTGTCTTTTCCTTCTATTGTCTGCGTTGCGTACAAAACAGTGGAGAAACAGCACACTAACCCCCGACCCCAGCGACTACAGCTTCTTCCACGCCGGAATGGTGCCCACAGGAATGTTTTCCTTTTCTTCTCAAACAGGACCATCGGACCCCTTGAGTGGTTCGTGGGAAACGACAGGAGATGGAGCACAGAACTTCCAAGACCTCTCAGACAACGGATCTGCCCACCCGGGAGACTCCGAGGACTTTTCTTTCCAAGTTGATGGCCATATGACGCCCAGAGGACAGGGCCAGACAAACGAGGACCTGCAGAGCAAGTGGACTGCTACCACTCCCGCCACAGCCGTGGTGCCCGTCGGTGGTGAGCTTATGCGAAGAGGGACTTCGCGCAGCTCCGCTGGAAGCCGCAAGCACAGGATCACCAAGATCACCTCTCCCAAGACCAGACCCAGAATGACTTCTGCGGCCTCGTCTCAAGTATCTGCACAGCTGTCCTCCATGGACATCACAGGTAACGCGACAGTCTTCAACGGATCACAGCACAACGCCCAGTTGATGGACGTAAACCCCTATTTCCTGGACACGGACACAAGCGCCGTCTCGTCGCAATGGTTCAACTCGATGGAACTCGGCATCGTTTCCGACGGCCTGCCGTCCGGCGACATGAACATGCACGTTGTTCCAGCTCAAATGCAGCTGGACCCTGACTCGAGCCTGGGTGCTCACTCTCCTTCTGCCTCCTGGAACTCCTTCAGCCCTGCCGAGTCTCATCTGTCCTCGCCCGCCGGGAGCACCGAAGACTCGTGGCTGTCTGCCCCCCTCATGTCCTCACCGTCCCACTCGGAGCACGTCTCCCCCATCATCCAAAGCCAGTCTCCAAGGTACGTTTCTCAGATCAGCTGCTCTAGCCTAGAGTCAGCCTCTGACGCGTCGCTTTTGTACAGCGCCAATGGGAAGTTTCTGGGAGACGAGCTCGGTGGGAGCGTCCTCACCATTGTCGGCGATGCCGCTCTTCGCCCTGCTTTCCACAGCCGTCGGCCTACCAACGAGGGTGACTCCGCCCGGGACCACCCTCTGTACAAGAACGCCGCCCCGCAAGCCGATGGCTTGTTCCACTGCCCGTGGGAAGGTGAATCCAGCTGCAACCACAAGCCCGAGAAGCTCAAGTGCAACTACGAGTGAGTCGACCGTTTATCATAACCAACGTCCCTCGCCTTGGTGACTAACCAAACGTCCCCTCCAACAGCAAGTTCGTGGACTCTCACCTGAAGCCCTACCGTTGCAAGATTGACTCGTGCGAGAACGCCCGCTTTTCCTCCACTGCCTGCTTGCTGCGACATGAACGCGAGGCTCACGCCATGCACGGCCATGGTGACAAGCCGTTCCTGTGCTCTTACGAGGGGTGCGATCGCGCTATGTCTGGCAACGGATTCCCCCGCCAGTGGAACCTCAAGGACCACATGCGCCGAGTCCACAACGACAACGGAGTCCCTGGATCCCCGACCAGCACCAGCAACGGACAGCAGAGCTCCAAGGGCCGCAAGCGCAAGGATGCGCCCAAGGCCGTCGGACCTGCTCCTCCTTCTCGCAAGGTCACTGCCAAGGCTGCCGCCGTGGAGGCTGCCGCCCAGGAGGAGGACTCTTCCAAGCCTCTCATTGAGGAGTGGATGTCCCACCGCCATGCCCTCGAGGACATCATCCGCGGCCTGAACCAGCCCGATGACAGCAGGAACATCCAGCTCATTCAAGATGCTCAGAACCACCTGTCCGCCATGGGCAAGATCGGACACAACCTGAGCCCGTCTCAGCCAATGGATGTCAAGATGCCTTTCCACCGGAACTTCGTCCAGGCCGGATGAACAACTATTTTGGTCCGTAAAAGCCCGCACCGCTCTATCCGAAGACGTTCACTAACCAGATTATTCCAGAGTTATGAATTATCAACCCCCCCCCACCTAGAAGAGTGTTACCAGCTTTGCATGCAAGCGCATCGAGCTCGGCCCTTGACGGCATCCTGATCCTCTACATTGTGGACGTTGCTAGTCACCGGGAGCCATGGCCTTGCTACCACGAGGGACCTGTGTGTACCATGCTCTTCCATGGATGAACCGCAAAGCCCAAGGTCAACTTCACATGCCACCCGGCTACGGACACATCCAGGATCGAACCCATGGACACCCATCATTGGGAGACTCGCAAGCTAGGAGAAGTGCTCTAGTAAAAGCCGAGCCGTGGCCAGAGAGAGAGAGAGGAGAGGGAGGAGGAACGTCATTCGAGATGGCGAGGCAAATTTGATTTTCGTGCAAGACTGAGTTTTTATTAGAAGTTGGCAACATAACATGTAAGAGCTCGCGCTCGACGTAACAGAACTTGTATTGTTTTGTTTTTTTGGAAAGGAAACCCTCACAGTACGAGGCCTATCCACGAACAAAGTGGAGAGTTACAGACTCGAAGATGGGAACAACAGCAACTGGATTTTAGATTGTGTTATTTTGAAAGCAAACGTAGGGGAGACGATTTAGTAATCGAGTAAGAGAGAAAATCGGAGAAAACCATGACTAACTTCTGGATGCTTCTTATCAAAACGCCCCGCGACGTAGTTCCTGCTCCATTGAGATCCATCCATCACTAAGGAACGAAGGGTTGAAGATCGATCCGCCAACTACTAGAACCCTCTGGTCCCAAAAACGAAGCATCCCACGCCCCACGGCTCTGTGTTTTCTGCGTGCGTGGACTGCGTACGAGTTGCCTGCGGCGTGTGTGTGTGTGTGTGTGTGTGTGTGTGTGTGTGTGTGTGTCCGCGTGCTATGTTGGATTTCGAGCTCGCGGAGAGCAGTCGGCGAGCGCCCTTTTGGGTGCCGCCCTGTTGTCTGCTGGCCTGGGTGGGCTCTCGCCCCTCCCGGTTTGTTGCATCATTCGAGTCACCCTGTCCTGCCGTCCGTCTCTCCCTCGCAAGAAGCCGAGTCCGCGTGGGGGTTTTCGCACCGGCTCCCGATGCATTGTAGAAGGCCGTCCCGGGTTGGAGTCACTTTTTGAATACGGGTAGGTCTCCCCTCTTTCTCTTACTTACCCATTGGCCCCCCCCCTCCCCCCCCTTCCCTTTCTTTCTTTCTTTCTCTCATCTCGTCTCCTCTTTGACCACCGCCGCCCGCGTATCTGGGGGAGCGAGACGGACGGTCTTGAGCCCGGATGGCGACAGAAGCCGAAGACTAGGACGGTACGGCAAGAACAAGACAGCTCATGTGATCAGAAAAGGTCTTTGCAACACGTCGCAAAGGAACTTGCTCTTGATTCCTGTATAGACCACATTTATCCAAGGGGGGGGGTTCTTGCTTCGGTGCGCTACCTAAGTACATTTGCTGGCAAGAGCAGTAGCTCCGGTTCGGGGAGTGCGGCCGAACGTGAGGAGGCACGGAGGGGAGAGTGGGTGGGGACGAAAGAGGACAAGGGCCACCCACATAGAGACGATGAACCCGAGGGAAGAACGCATCTGAGTTCTTCAACCCCCGGTTTTCTTGGGACAGCATTACGGGGAGCAAAAGGCGAAGAGAAGAGACCGAGTCAAGGGCATGCGGGGAAGACGGGAAGGGGGGTTGATGGCATCTCAGATGGGCAATGATGGCCAGTCTGGCTTACTCGATGGGAACGCTCTGCGAACACGCTTTGACGGCATGCCGCCGCTAATATACCTGGCTCAGAGGCGTCATCCCCATAGAAGGTGCTGTCGGACAAGGTGTGGCAAGATTAGGTGAGACGAGATTGAATACTCGTTGATGACAAGGTCCAAAAATATACACCCGTCCAAGTCAAGCCCGGCAGGCCTTTGACGAGGTTGCTTCCTGCTGACAGGGTTATCTGTGAGCTTTGGCGTCGTCCGACGTGAGACTGCACTCTTATCCACAAAGCTCTGCAGCGGCGGTAGGTCGGCGGGTAACTTGGCTATAGACTTCCCTCAGCTGGTGACACGCCTCCAGCACCGAAGGAGGCGGAACGGTCATGCTTCAATGGAGGGCTTTGGAGAGAGCCTATCGAGAGGCCAGTGTGTTGGAAGATTTCCTGATCGCCCCCCCCCCCCCCCCCCCCCCCCCCCCCTTCCCCTCCCTATCAGACCGCTGCCTGGATAAGCGCAAGTGGTGGGCTGATGATCCGGTCAGCAGAACCAACGACGTGCAGAATTTCGTTATTTGGACCTACCTTCGGGAACGATGCCGAGGGGAGGTTCGTCAACAACCTCTAGGAGACGGAAGGTAACGGAACAAAGTTGGGCCAACCACAACTCTCTTGTCCGGCGTTCATGGCGTCCGCGCACGAGAGTTTGCACCGGCTGGGATGCTTCCGCTTTGGGGGTATCTTTTCTCCCCACAAACCAGGCCAAACGTACAGATGGGAGGGCGGTCGGCGAGATAGGGACGTCGGGCTAGAAGGAAGCCTTTTTGGAAAGAGAACTGTCTGCCGTATTATTGGTCATGAGCGTCATTGCCAGAGTTCAGGCTTGGCTCCCGAGAAGCTTATATAAAAAGTATAAATATGGCCATAAGAGGAAGGGACAAGCAGAGAACCACCACGCTGCGCCGCCACGTCTTGGTGTACTGTAGGAATCCTTCCCAAATAAACACCTGCCAAGCGAGAGACGACCCCCAAACACTGTTTGATGGGCCCTTCCCGCAAGTACATACATGTTGTACAGCGCGACAAGCCTTTCTTTTCGTTCAAATTACCCCCCAAACGTACCGATCGATCCGGATTTGGCATGTCTTCCCAGAGGCGCAGGCACCGCCGAGTATCTGTAGTAGTCGTAGGCGCTGTAACGGACCTCGGCCTCAAGGTCGTCGATGCTTTGGCGGTATATGCTCTCAATGTCATCTAGAATTCGACTGTGACGGGTGCTTTCGCCTGCTGTGGTAGTGGTGGCGGTGGTGATGTGGCTATCGCGACTGTATTCTATTGGGCTGTAAATGCTCGGGCGGTGCTGGCTGGAGGGCTCCGAATTGTTCCTCACGTGCTGGATCCTAGGGCGACTGAAGTTGCTCACTGCCTGGCGCCGGACCAAGTCTGTTTGTTCTCTCGTTCGACCGCTGGCGGCACGCCTCCTATCTGCCGGACCCAAGCTGGCTTCGTCGAGTTGAATATTGATGGTGTAGACCGATTGGTTCTTCAGCACGGCTGGCAATGGCTTGTTGAGTGCTGCCTCGCCGAACCGTTTTTCTGCTGGTGATTTTGATTCTGTCGAAAGGGCTTCAAGCTCCTTCGCATCAGAACCGTTCGAGACCTGACTGGTAATTGCCAAGCCGTTTGCAGTCTTATTCGTGGGTACGGGGGCACTGGCAGCATGCGACTTGCGCGAGACTGTGCCCAGCAACTTGGGAACGTATTTGTTGAAAAACGGTTTGGTCGAGGGTATGCTGGTACATATGATGCCGAGAAACAGCTCAACACAGGACATTAGCCAGTTGATCCAGGCATTCCAGGTCGCGTCTGGCTCCGTCGTCATGATCCAGGTAAAGTACGTCCGGGCCGCGCCGGCGAACGATGCGAGGAAGCCGGCACCAAACAAGATATTGACAATGGTCATCTGTCTCGGGGTAAGCTTGTCGGCGTAGACGACGCGCACAAGAGTAAGTGGAAGTAGGACCACCGCGAAGTCGGTGGCAGTGTTGATGATGCTTGCGACGAGGAGGTGAGCGGCCTCGTTGATGCAGTTCTGTGGTCCTACGGAGAGCGTCCAGTATAACCTAAGAGGCCTTTGTCCTGTTAGTTGAGGAGTGGTCGAAGGTGATCAAGACATCCTCACCGGCACTGTAGCATGACTACCAGCATGAAGACGATGCAATTTACAGAAATGAAGACCTGGAGCACCATGACCAGTATCCTCAGCTTGTTTGAAGCGGCGTAGGCGAATCGATGCATCAGAGCAAGCATCGAGAGCTTGGTGAAACTGGTCGCAAGGTCGAACAAGATCTGGCTGGCGAGACCTATCTGAAGGGATCCAGTAAGAATATCAGTGGGCACGTCCCATACATGCCGTCCCCAACCGTAGTTGTTAGTGGCGATGACGCCGAGGACCACGAAGCCCGTGGCTGGGATGAAGGCCAAGACGACGAGGATGTCATCCCAGCCGAACCCGTTTGTGATGCATCGCCGCGTGTATATCCGGATGGCGAGAATGATCGTGGCGATTGCCAGGAGGATGATGGCGACGATCTCGCTAGCCGGGCCTCTGGTTTCGGGGTTGTCGTAACGCGGTAGTGGCCAACTGAGAATGACTTCTACCGGCGGAATTCTCATGTCGTTGACGGCGTGGACATGTTGTAGACGCGGGATTTGGCCAAAGTACAGCAAACTTCTCGAAAAAGAGGCAGAAGAAAATTGGGGGGGTATTCTTCTCCTTATTCCTTCCTCTACGGCGGCGAAAGAGGTGGTCCGAGTACAAGAGTGGACGAATGGCAGACGGGATGAGAGGGGTTGGGCAAATGGGCAAATAGACCTTTTCAGTATCGGTAACCGTGCTTGAACCAGACCAACAGACGACGGCGATGGGAAAGCATAACTGGTGCTTGTAACATCAACGTGATGATGTGAGGCCCCGGCCCAATATATCCTTCCCCTCTGATGGTGGCCATCCCAACCCTGGCGCCGCGCCTGCAGATGGCCTGGTACGACTGATAGCCGTTGGCGAGACGTTCTCCAGGCCGCACGGATGGCTTGAACTGGGGTTACGATGAGGTACTGGTGGTGTTGTGTCGATTTGTCTTTCTCTCGCCACTAGACAGCCCAAGGGGGATTTTCGCGGATGCTACTCTGTTGACCTAAGCGCACCTTGGCCAGTTGCAAGTCTGTGTAAGGAAGTCGGGCAGGCAAGCAGACTTTCACGCCTTGCTTCTTTGCACAAATCGTATTCTGCGACAACATCGCAAAGCTCCACCATAACCATTGTGGGCAGGGACGGCTTCCAGACTCGTGGTATTGTCTTGCGAGTGGGGAAGACGTCGGTTTAGCCACAGCCGAGGAGGCTCGACATGCTTAGATGGGCGCGAGAAGGCAGACCCAGGCCTAGGGATTCGGTTCGAATGCCGCTACCACGGCGGGCATTAGTGACAGCTTCCCAAGATGGCTGTCGGAAGCTCTCGGTCTTGGATGCTGAGGGTATCGAGCCTTCACTCAAGATGGTTAACATCATGCACCAGGCCTGCCATCACGGGGATGACAGGGCAAGGAAGGGCAGCAAGGCTGTTCGGCAATGTGGCCTGCCGCAGCAAGGGGCTTCAATTGGGCAGGAAACCGCTATTTGGAACACGCGGTTGAAGTTCAGAGCCCTGCCCCTAGTCTGGATGTGGCGATGGTAATGGCCGTCCAGGGTTGCGGGATGCCGGGTTGCACTACGAATTAATGTGAAAGAGACATGTCTCCCTGGGCGAAGATCAAAAACGTTTGTGCCAGGGTGCAAATATTGACGAGTCGTCTTCAAGGCCATGCCACCATCTCGTTTCTCCCCACGATTGGTGGCCCTTGGCTAAAAGAGGGAGTGTTTGAAGCTTGGCAGGGCGCACGGGATTTGGGTTCGCATGGGCGCTTTGACGGCCGAGCGAAGGGACTGTCAAACCGAACGCGTCGGAAGATTGATTTTGGACACCACAGGTCCATTGTGGCTCTCGTCTTCTGGTCCAAGGTCACAAGAGGCTATGGTGAGAGAGAGCCTCCCACGGAACGACGACTCTCGATGTCATAAGCTGTCGGGGTTCGGTCCCTATCACATCAGCTCAGGGCGTTCCGGGGCCAGTAGCGATGAAAGATCACTCTGGCTGACAAACAGAATACTCGAGGACTTGCGTTATGTCGGCGCTAAGGAAATCAAGGAGCGAAGCGGCATATGTGACGTGAAAGTTGGGAAGCTGGCAGACGAATGACAGCATTTGGAAGTTGGAAGTTGCAGGTTGCGCTCTCGAACATATTCCTGATCCACATGTAGGTACGTACCCTGATCTTTGTCATTAACAGGACAACACCTCCACTGGGGACTCGGGGCTGCTTCAATGTAATCCAAGCAGCGTCTACTTGTCCGCTTCTTCTCTGAAGGCTTACAAGTATGTTTGGGACATCTGTCGGAATTTGTCACCGTCATCTTTGCCTCGTGTTCAAACCGAAAAGAAGAAAGAAAACAATCCTCAACGCCTCGTCGCTACCAGTGTGACCAGATTTGCAATTTTCCGCCCTGTTCCCGAACCACACTTGGCTAGTAGATGTTTCAATTGGCACAAACTGCCGGGGTTCAGGTGTCCTCCGCGAATGGTTTATGCACGCGCAGCTCGGTCCCGGTGTTCCTGTCGTTTAGCAAATGACCCAGGACATGGAAGAACGCACCCGGGCCCTCTCCTCCCGTTCTCATTCGAAAGGCCCGGCGCCATGATCCGCCCCGGGACCCTGGAGGGGCGAAGATGCGATTGGACCCATGGACCCGGGGCTGTCAACCCTACGTGTGTCCGGCCTGCCGTCAGCTGCGCCCCATTAACCAACCGACTCAAACCACAACGACACCCGGCATGGTCACTAGGTGCGATGAACAATTGATGAAATCACGGGCTTGGTGACACGCCGCTTTTCTATAAAACCCCGACGTCTAGTAGGTCAGACGCTGTGGTAAACCGGCGTGTTTCGGACGGTCCTCCGACGAGTCGTACCGCCATCCGCGGACGAAACGTTGGGATGACACTGCGATCACCCTCGAGGTTCCGTCTCATGGGAGGGAAACCATCAGATCTCGAGTACAATGCGGTCCTTCAAGACGTCTTGCTCGTCTTGGTAGCCTTTAAAAGATCCAACCGCTGTCATCCGCTTCCCATGGTTGAAACCGCCACTCTGGCGTGGCCCCATCATCTGGTTTCGGTTCACATATGCGTTGTTTGTCATGGAGTCTTGCTAGCATGTCTTTTTGGCCTTTTGCACCGAGCTTCCTCTACTTGATATTGGCGTTGTTGCGACAATTGGATTTGGCTAGGCCACAGTACTTCCTAAACGATGCGCAGACTTGACGACACTATTCTGGAATGAGTGAGATGAAGAAAAAAAAGAAGTAAATACTCATGACCAAATGCCGAGCCCGACGGGTTTGAGACGCCGGGAGTGGGGAAGTCGACCCGGTGGCAGGCCTGATGGGCGGCTGGGATACATTGTGTCGGGCCCGAATTTCGTCTCTTCAGCAAATTCTGTCTCTCTTTCTCACGTCGAACGCTCTCATTTGGTCCATCCTGTGTTTGTCGATGCTGGTTATGTCTATTTTCGGCATCAAACGGCTAGCTATGCCTGGTACGATGTCTTTGGGCTTGGGATGCCAGGCGGATGGAACGTCAAGTCAGCAACACCACAACCCCCCCCCTCCTTAAAAAAAACCCTGGTCTCATGGGGTTCTTTTCTACGTATGCTGCGAGTTGAATGCGAAGATGTCTCACAGTACAGATTAGTACGTCCCAAAGTCACGACTCGGAGGCCAATACGACGCTGCTTAGCAGTGCATATGTCCGAGCTCAGAGACCCCCCAAACCGGATCAAGAGGTTCTAGATCAGCACGACACGAGGACCAACCTATACAGATTCATGTTTCCTAGTCTTTCTGTTTATGGGATGTCTTACAGAAACGAGAATCAATTACTCGGGGGATCACGAAGATGATCTGTACCACAAGGGAAAACGGAAACTCTGGAGACTGCCCACTGTCGTCAATCTACTCCGAACCGCATCAAGCGTGTATATCGGATGAGACACTTTATTTACTCTCTAGTCTACTCAATGAAGGAGGTCTGAAACCGAGGCCTCTCAGTTTGGGTCGGTGTTAAGTGTAAGATATCTGAGACAGCATCACCACGTTTCTGCTTTTGAAGCCCTAGATCGAAGACATTACGCACTCTTCTTGGGACGGCTCAGAACCGCGGACGTGTTGACAACGGGGGCCTCTGCGGCGTAAACTGACAGCTTTTTCTTTTCGGGTCAGAAGTTGAGTCACTTCAAACATCTGCACACGACTACGAGATTCACAAGTGTCAGGTTAAGGAGGCAAGGCTAGAGTCGTTTTCATGCAATAGGGATGTTGGTAAGTACAGTAGGATAAACCGATCTGCTACTCAGTGCTTACCAGCAGTGTTGGTGCCAATCGGAGCCATCGCTTCTTGAATAGTTGGTCAATATGTCACATACGGCTAAGAAGCTTACTCCAATACACAGTCCCGAGGTTGATAGAAGCCGGCAACCAATTAGCCGTGACATCGGGAGAAACAGGATTCCGACCGACCCGGCCCCGGCCCGGCCTTTTACCTCACAGAAATAAGGCGGCCTCATTGTTCATGCTTGCCCTTGTCAAATAAACAGCTTAGACGACTGGACGTGACCAAGAACTGTAAACCGAACTCGGCTGTGGACACTAACGACTCGGGCACTCGATTGGCCAGGTTTGTGACCGAGTCCTTGTCGTGGTTCATCGCCACGGGAGGGTCGAACGCTTCACCATCTCAGATTGAAGCTGCAATGTAGCACCAATTGGGGAGTGTAATGTTGCACGCCATTCACTGATGCGTGGAAATTGCAGCGGACATCCGATTGGATTGTCAAAGAAGAAGCTCGGCATCCGGAGGGTTCAAAGGAAGAGCAACGGGCCGACTGGGCACGAAAAGTGTTGAGGGGTAACTGTTTGTTGGAAGACGGTCTCAGCCCACAGACAAGTACAAGCTCAGATCACGGAAGCTGGACTGCAGCCTCTGCAAGCTGCAAGGGAGGTTGAGTGCGGGGCAGGGCAGGTAGCTGAAGGCCCCCCCGGGCCAGGTCGGAGCCGCTGGGAGACCCCACCGGAACTGCTGATTTGTGCTGCAAACTGGTGTTGTTGGCGTCGCGACTCGCAGCGGAGCTGCGGTACAGTGAGGTGTACTAGCTGCCCCTCTTCCCTCTTGCGCAGCCCACGCTGGCGCCCCTCCCTTCTGCCCCTCCATGAGACAAGCCCAGCCCACCTCACGCTGGAGCTTTTGACGTGACCCAACCCTGAGGTCTTTTTACTATTACTGTTAAGCTACCACTGCCAAACCCATCCTGCGTCATTTACATCCAGCCTTGATCTGATATTTCCCTCCCAACAGTCCCTCAGACGTCTCAAACTCCAACAACACACCCCCTTAAACCACCAGATACTACCAATTGCCCAACATGGCTCGCAAGTTCTTCGTCGGCGGCAACTTCAAGATGTAAGTCTCGTCCGTTGGCGGGGTCCCACGATCTCTGCACACCAGAGAGGGGGGACGAAAGTTGGAGGCTTTGATCTGCAGCCAAAACAACACAGACTGACGCCGCGGGTTTCCCGCATCACAGGAACGGGTCTATCTCGTCCATCAAGGAGATTGTCCAGAACCTGAACAACGCCAACCTCGACCCTAACACTGGTATGTGCCATCCCACTCCCAGTGCTGTCCTGATGGATGTGCATCTCGGCTGATAACCACCTTGCAGAGGTTGTCGTCTCTCCTCCCGCCATCTACCTCCAGCTCGTCCGTGACCTCCTCCGGAAGGACGTCGAGGTTGCCGCCCAGAACGTCTTCGACAAGCCCAACGGTGCCTTCACCGGCGAGATCAGCGTCGCCCAGCTGAAGGATAGCAACATCAACTGGGCCATCCTCGGCCACTCGGAGCGCCGCACCATCCTGCGTGAGTCTGACGAGGTCGTTGCCTCCAAGACCAAGTACGCCACCGAGAACGGCGTCGGCGCCATCTGGTGCTGCGGCGAGAGCCTCGAGGAGCGTGAGGCCGGCACCACCGTCGAGGTTGTCAGCAAGCAGCTGGCTGCCCTCAAGGCCGCCATCTCCGACTGGTCCAAGGTCGTCATCGCCTACGAGCCCATCTGGGCCATCGGCACTGGCAAGGTCGCCACCAACTCCCAGGCCCAGGAGGTCCACGCCGCCATCCGTGCCTGGCTCAAGAAGGAGGTCAGCGAGAAGGTTGCCGATGAGACCCGCATCCTGTACGGCGGCAGTGTCAACGAGAAGAACTGCAAGGACCTTGCCAAGGAGCAGGACATTGACGGCTTCCTGGTCGGCGGTGCCTCCCTGAAGCCTGGCTGTGAGTGTTTCCCGACTTTCCATAATGAACACCCTGCTAACAACAGTCCGCAGTCGTCGACATTGTCAACGCCAAGCAGTAAAAATTCTTAGATTACATACTTGATGATGATGACCTAAAACTAGGCTGGATGGGCCTGAGACGCATCAAAACAGCCCCGGTGATCATGGCTAGCAGCCCCCAGCTCCTACCTAGGGCGGAAAGAAGAACAAAAACAAAAAAACAATTATACCCCCACCACATGCAACTTGAACATCCTGTGAATTTTGAGATTTTGAATTCGAGAGCTTTTAAGGGGGCACTCCTCCCCTCCCTGCCAGGTGTTTGTATGATACAAGCATCCACAGATGCTGCCTCCGTCTATGCACGCCTTACTCTGTTCGTAGTTTTACACGTTCTCCAAATCGATAGCGCTCATGTCCTCTCATGTTTATACAGTCATGCCCTTTCCGTGGTAAGGACTCCAGATACCTCTGACACTTGGGTTGATGCTCGCCACCGGCTTGGTCACCCTCTTGAGCTTCTCGCCGCTTGCGTCGCGCAACAGCTCCGCCTTCTTGAGGATCTCGAGGGGTTCCATGTTCCGCACGCAGATGGCCTTCTCGCGGCCGTTGATGTAGTGGCCGACGATAATGGGGTGTTTCGAGGGACGAGGGGAGACGGTGAATTCGATCTGGGGGTTGGCGGCAGCGAACTTGGGAAGCTGGGACTTGATGAAGCCGCTGCGGAACGCGTCAGCATGGATTCCACATGTCGATACTAGGGATCAGCATACTTCATTCCCTTGGAGCTGCCGGCCCAGTCGCAGTAGTGGAAGTCCATCTTCCTGCATTGCAGGATGAAGGCGCCGAGGCCGTTCTGTCGAGATGTCAGCGGAAGCTGCGGGTAGCCCTGGATGAGACGGAAGTCTTACACGGCCGGTAGACACCGTCTTCAATGCCTGGATCGTCATGGTACCCTACGTAGCATACAGAATCCTGTTGATGGTCTTCGTCGCGAGAAGCTCCTGTTCGAGGACGGACGGGAAATTTCTTAGCGCGAAAATGGCAAATGTTCCGGCCTCCGGCATATCCAGCCTGAGGTGCCCGCCACCTCCCAGCAGCCTGGACCAGGTACGTACCTAGGTCGACCAGCACCTACCTAGTGGTGACTGGGCCGGCTGAACCACGGCTGATTGATTGAGCGGACCTTGCCTGCGGCTGCACCACAAACTTTCCCATGCTCGTGTCAATTTCCGGAGCGACGCGACGCTCCCTTTCTCAACTCCCTATCACCAAGCTCAACCGGTGCATCGCTAGTCAACAGGCGTTACGCATTCTACCCGAGCCACCGACTGCGACACCCGGGATCTCGAACCAGAGACGCCTCCGCCATGACGGATAAGCTCCCTCCCAACCTGCTGGCGCTTTTCGCGCCGCGCCCTCCTCTTCGATGGGTTGCGCCTCCCGACCATGCGCCCGAGTCTCGACGAACCTTGCCGGTCTCGGGCGTCGCCGAGTTTCTCCCCGCGCTCCAGCATTACAAGGAAACGGATGATTACAAGCCGACGGAGTCCTGGTTGCAGATGCGCGACCGCAAGAAGCTTGAGAAGCAGGCTGCCGTCGAGAGCCTCAAGACAGAGGGGCCAAAGAACTGTCAGTTGCCCCTGCTGGCTGTCGAATGACTTTTGCTAACACGTTCGCCACTCAGTTAAACCGCACGAAGACCCGAACATCCGTGGCGACGCCTTCAAGACGCTGATCGTTGCGCGACTCTCGTACGAGGCCAACGAGCAGGACCTCGAGAGGGAGTTTGGTCGTTTCGGCCCCATTGAGCGTGTATGCGTTTCCCATCTCCATACCTGTCGACCGACACATTGCTAACGCCCTGACAGATTCGCATCATCACTGACACTCATGCACATGAGAAGCCCAGAAAGAAGAAGAAGCCCCACCGTGGCTATGCCTTCGTTGTATTTGAACGGGAGAAAGACATGAGAGGTAATACCGCCGAATCTACCCCTTTTGACCAGACTCGGCTTGTCTGCCAGTCCTGCCCCTTCAGGCGCGTGGCCCTCAAGCTTGCCCGCGTCCTGCCTTACACACCGAGATCCGTGGCCCTCAAGCTCGCCCGTCTCAAATCATGTTTTTCTTCTCTTCTCTTTACTCAGCCATGATGCAAAGGTATGATATTGGTAAGGGTTTACTGACACGCGCGCCTTGGCGCACTGGTGAGTAGCTGCTCTAGATGCCTGCGATGGCATTCGAATCAAGGACCGACGTATCAAGGTAGACGTCGAGCGAGGCCGTACCGTCAAGGGCTGGGTCCCCCGCAGATTTGGCGGTGGTCTTGGCGGAAGAGGTTACACCAAGGCTCTTCCAGCCAGGCCTATGGGCGGCGGACCTGGTGGCAACTTTGGCGGCGGTGGCGGCTTCCGAGGAGGTTTCCGTGGCGGCTTCGAGGGAGGACGTGGTGGCCGCGGAGGCTTCAGAGGAGGAGGCTTCGGTGGCCGTGGAGGTTTCCGTGGCGGCGGCGACTTTGCCCCCCGTGGCGGCGATCGCGGCCCGAACGGATATGGTGCACCCAGAGATGCGCCATCAGGGCCTGGTCGTGGATTCGGTGGCGACCGTGGTGACCGAGGCGACCGCAGCTTTTCCGGCGGTGGGTATGACCGTGGTGGTGGCCGCTCATTTGACGACAGATCTGGCGGCGGTGGCGACCGCGGCGACCGCGGTGGCGGTTACCGTGATGGAGGTCGCTTCGGCGACCGTGGTGATCGGGACCGCGACGGTGGCCGGAGAACTGGAAGCAACATGGAGCCGATCAGACCCAGAGGCGAAGGTGGGTATCGCGGTGACCGAGGCGACAGAGAAGACCGGGATCGCGGCGGCCGCGACAGAGACAGAGACTACGACCGACCTCGCGACGACGACAGCAGGAAACGTGGCTACGAAGGCGGCGGCTACGAGGACCCCAGGAAGTTGCGCCGTTATTGACGAGACACGTGTTAGTGTCTTGCGGTGGGTGACCGACCGCTCGCCCGTCTCATCTCTTAGTCTCTTTTCTCCTTCCCTTTCTCTATTGAGGGTAAGCAGAAGGTGCCAGGCGCAAAGCTTTCAAGTATCTCCATATTCGGATTAAGACAAGTCGAACTCATGCCATTGGGCAAGTATATGCTATGCGCATACCGACCAGGCGCCCCCGGTCCAGTATCACAGCATACAACCCTCTCATAGGACGCCTATCAAATGCCTTGAACGTCTACAGGACCCGCTGGAAGGTAATCTTGTTTATGTGTCTTCCGCACCGGCCTAAACCGAACGACGAAGCAGACGACGAACTGTTCCAACAACAAAATTTCAACGGCGATTGACGGCGACGCAGGTAAGGTCAGAGGTAAGGGACTCCGCGCCTACTGACCTGGAGCTTAGTGAGGAGATACGGATATGGGTCAAGGGACATGTACCACGTTATAATTACTTGTATCAATAGGTGAGGACCTCTCGTCGTTTCTCCACCGAGACCACGTCGTTAGGGTAGCTTTCTCTTTGCATAATGTCGCGGCGAGCAAACTATTCTGCCCCCCCTCCCCTGACTCCCAACGTACACAAGAGAAACAAAAAGCGATGCCTGGAGTTTTTTGTACGTAGGTTCTCGTGAGTTGAGGTAGAATGATGGGGATAAAATTGCTCCCCCGACGTATGACCCGAAAATAAAAAACTTGTTCTCTAACAAACCGTCCGGAACGCCGTAAGTTGTTTTTCTGGAAACCCCCCCCCCCCCATCCTCGCAATCCATGATGGTATCGGCCCATATGACAGAAAGCAATCATCAAGTCTAGAAGCTTTTTGTTTTTTGTCCTTTTTTCCGTTTCGTTTTGGTTGTGTGAGTGTGTGTGTGTGTCCTTCTCTCTCTTTCCTTCTGGTTGGTCATACCACGTCCCACGGCAAAGTTTTTCAGTCGCTCTCGTCCTCGACGCCGTCCATGGCGTTGGGGTTGACCTCCGTCACTTTTCCTGTGGAGGCGCTCCAGTATCTGTGGGATGGCGTCAGCGACAAAAAATTTTTTTCTTTGAGATTCGAAAGGGGATAAGGAATAGTGATCGGGAAGAGGGAGGGGATTGGGAACTTACCCCAGGACCTTGACCTTGAACTCGCTCAAGCAGATGCCAAACAGCTTCAGCAGCCTCGTCTGCCTGCTATCGAGGACGTCGCCCTCGCGGCAGACAACGTAGTCGTCGCCGCCGCCTTCGGCGTCGCCGAGGCAGACGCGGCCCTTGATCATGCGCGTGGGCATGCCGAGGCGGCGCAGCTCGGGCTCGATGCTGTGCTCGAGGGGCACGTCGTGCTCGGCGGGGACCTCGCCGCCGGTGGCGTAGACGACGCCCGAGGGGATGGAGAAGCCGCGGGTCGCAACGGTGCCGGCGCGCGCAAAGTCGACGGGGCTGACGCCGTCAAAGTAGGAGAGGATGGCAGCCGGGTCGCGGTTGGTGAAGAGGAGGCCGACGGTACCGGCGAGGAAGGGGGTCAGGCGGTCGATGCCGTCGGCGACGGCCGAGGAGGGGTCCTGGCCAAGGGCCTTGGCCATGAGTTTTGTCTTGCCAAAGAAGAGTCTGCGGTTGCGGGTTTGCGTGTGTTAGCAATTGGGCTGGTCCCGGTTGGATATGTATGTGTGCTTCTGTAGACCATAGGCGAATACGCGCCCGCCCATGGCTCGGCATAGAAACAGAGACACAGAGAGAAAGGGAAGACGGGAAACACGAACCTGCAGTCGTTGAGCTCGTGGCGGACCTCCTTGAGGTAGTTGTTGCGCATGTTGTTGACGCCGAAGACGAAGCAGTGCTGGTACTCCGGGACCGACTCGCGGATGTTGGCGAAGAGCTTGTCCTTCTGCTCGCGCGTCTTCTTGTTCACCTGGGTCAGGTTGACCACTCTGTTGCGCTTCGACTTGGGCATCTTGGCGGCTGCGGAAGAGAGAACCCTCGGGAAGACGTTTGAGAGAGGGCTGCTTCGTGTGTCGAGCAGGTATCTCGAAAGGGGCGGGAAGAAAAGGGACTCGGCGACTCTTGGGCGACTTCGGGAATTTCGTGGAGGGGTTAGAGGTTTTGCGAACTCGAGGGGGAACAAGAGTCGGGTCTCTCGAGTAAAAGTCGTCGAGAGGTTGCGGCGGGACCACAATGGGAAATATTTCTGGCCGACCGCCTTTGGCACAAAATTTTGGCACGGCCTGGGCGGACGGCGGGCGCGCGCACGCACGCACGCACCACCCGCCCACCCACTTGCACTTGCACCACTGCAGAAGGGAACCGCCGCAACTTTTTTTTGCGAACCCCGCAATGCGCTAGGTGGAACGATATTCCGCAGGGTCCCCCGACAGGGAGTGATTGACCGAGCTCACCGAGACTTGGAAGGAGACTGTCACCGACCACACCACCGGGTAAGTGCCGCCCCACCCACGCCGACCTCATTCCCTTGGGTGAGGTTAATATTGCTATAAGCCACCGAGCTTGGAGTGCTGTTAGTTCCATCATCATGGCCTCGCGCCCGCCATGCGGGATGGTAGCGGCTCATAAAGTCAATTCCCTTGATGTTCATTGCTTCAACGCCCCTGGTCCGGTTCCTAGCCACCGGAACCTATTTCATCATGCTCATTTACATCTAGTCCGGCAAACAATCCTCGCATCCGTTATGCCGTGTCCGACGTCTGGTCTAGCCCTATTGCAATCACTCCATCCGTCTATGCCAGGTACGTGTAGATGTTGCCCTCGCGCTCGAGGTAATCCTTGTCGATCAAGCTGTCGGAATGTTAGCAATGTTTCCCACATCATAAAGGGGAAGAGACAGGGGAAGGTGTATGCATGGACGACTTACTTCTCAATCTCCTTCTTTATCTGCGCGGCGTCAACCGCCCCGCGGTTCTTGGTCAGGTTGATCACTTCGGCCACCAGCTCGCCGTGGCTCATCTCCTTCCTGCTCTTCATGATGCGCACAATGGCCGCCTGCGTCTCGAACCGCCTGTCCTGCGCAATGCGCTCATGTGTCGCCTTGTTCTCCTCCTTAGTCTCCTTGAGCTGAATCTGATTGATCTTGACCCGGATCTTGGGATGCGCAAACGCTTTGTTGATCGTGAACGTGTCCGTCGGGTTGACATCCTTGCCCTTGGGGTGCTTCGTGAGCACGCGGACCTGGCCGCAAGCGAGCGACTGCAGCGTCCGGCCCAGCTCTTCGCCTTGTAGGTTGGTCGAGCGGGCGATCTGCTCGTAGGCGAGGAAGCCCTCGAGACCGACCTCGTTGAACAGAACAAGGATGATGGCCTGGTACGCGCTGACGAGAAGCTCCTTCGTACCTTTGGGGAATTTCGCCTTGACTGTGCAGTGCGCCAGAGCTTGCTTCCAGTTGAGGAGTCGGCCAGTGTGCTTGTTTTTGTAATATTGATCGAAGCGCTCGATCTGCTTTGCGACATCGTCCGGCAGGTGGACCTTGACGTCGGGGTACGTTGGCCAAGCCGCAGCCGACAGGATCATCACCGAAAGGTCGACCGGGGCTTTGTCAACGCCGGTGCCTTCCGACCACTGCTTGTACGCTTCCATCTCCTCCTTGGCCACCTCGACGTCCTTGAACATCTGCTCCAAGTTGTGGGTAAAGTTCATGCCGCACTCCTCCCTGAGCTTTCGGAGCATGTTTCGCTCGGCGTCCTGACTGGCACTCCTGCCCATGAGCAGACGACGAGCCAGGTCCTTCTTGTAGAACGCTTCAAATGCGTCCTTGCCTTGGATGAAGCGGAAAAGCTCAAGAGCCTGGTCGAGTTGCCGGTCGAGCTCGGCATCCTCGTCTCCAGTGCTAGCCTGCCCACTCTGCTCTGCCGCAGCTCGGTCCTTGTTGTCAGAGAGCATGGCTTTCGGCAGAGCCTTGATGCCACCCCGAAGCAGCATGTCGACGTACTTTGCAATCATCTCTCCAACCTTGGATGTCCCCGAGCTCCATGTCGCCGCGATACTGCGGTCGTTCATGAAGTCGCCGAAAGCGTTTCTGAGGTCGTTTACGAAGTCTGAATCGCCTCCGTACGCATCACGCACGATGAGGCCGAGCGATCTCTTGAGCTCGAGGAGTCTCTGCACCATATTATCGCCTTGTTCCTTGTCGGCGACAATGATTGCGCCCGTTTTACGGATGTATGCGCCCCAGGGCTCCTTGAGTTTCTTCTGGATGCCAGAGAGGCGCAACAAGTCGTACAGCGCTTTCATCGACTCCACCTCATGATCGGAGAGGAGCTTGGAGAGACTGTCCACGTTCAGGAGCTTGTCGGCATAATTCTTGACCAATATCCCGTGTGCCGCATCGAGCAGCTGCTTTTTTGTTGTAGAGTCGAGGTTGTATTCGTTGCAGCGGTAGTCTTCTCTCTTCAGGAGTCTTTCACACGCCAAGATGTAATCCTTGAGGGATGACGCGCTCCGCTCCTCTGCGAAGTCTTCAAAGTAGCGCTCTGACAGTCCAATGAACCGGGGCTCGAAGTACTTGGTGTAGATATTGAAGACGTGGAGCATCATGATGGAGTCTTTCAGCAACGTGGCCTCGAATCGCTCGTCCCCAAGCCGGTCGTAGGATATCAGGTCGTACAGGCCCCGCAATGCCCTGCCGCCGGGCGACTGGCCGTCTGGGTCATCCCGGGATGGGAATGCCATCCTCTTGAACTGTGAAATGGTCATATCGTTGATGGAAGGATAACTCTTGTTCTTGAGGAGAAAGGTACGATCCAGGTAGCTGAAGGTAGACCGAATCATCATCTGACCACAGGCGCGTTAGCCTCAGGTCACGCACGGGTGGCGGAAGGGCCGGCTCAACTCACGATCTGACTGTTCCAAACGCGCCAGTGCCGGAGGACACTTTTAAGCATGTCGACGTCTGTGTTTCCGCCATTGGATTGGATCGATCGCATGACATTGCGTGTCAAGTGCTCCTCGCACTTCCGTCGAAGCGTCTCATAGAGCTGTAGTTCGTTGTCCTTGCCGCGCCGGCAGATATCCTCGACAGCCCGATATAGCCTTTCCAACGGCAACCTCGGCTTTTTCCCGTGGAAGATGTCCTGCAGAGCGTCGGCAAGCTCCTGCTCGGTCCGCTGGTAGTACTGTTCCAGCTGCTCGTTCCGCGCCGCCGGGCGCAGGTTCTTAATGACCAACTTCTTGGCGCCCGTGTAGGGGCGGTACGAGTTGGACTGCGTGAGATCAATGACCTCGGGCAGCTTCCCCTTCATCTTGGTCGACATGGTCGAGTGGGAGGAAGGGTCTTCTGTGCCGAACTTGAACCGCTTCGGGCTCGGTCTGCTCGATTGTTGCTGGTGCGGGGCGACAGAGCCGGACCGTGAGACGTCGGAGTCCACGCGGGGTCTTCGTCGCGGAGGGCTGCCCGTGTCGTTGGCTGGCGCTGGTGTTCCACCTGTCGTCCTTCCCGTCGCCCGTGTTGGCAAAGCTCCCTCGACTGCGGGGGGTGAATTCGACGGCATGGACCGTGTGGCCCTGCAACAACTTCTATCCAAGCTGTTACAGACCTATATGCGCTCTTGTTGGGGGTGGAATGGAGGGGGTCACGAGTAGGCCGGCGGTTAGGATTGCGGATGATTGCTCGATTCCCGTGTATGCGAGTCTTCGGGTGGGTGCAGCAGAGGGACTTCTTGAGCAGGGAGGCTGGGAAAAACCAAGTGGCAGAGGTTGAGTCGTTGTCTGGGAGAAAGTCGTCGCGGAGTTAAAACGCGGAGCTATCGACGCCATTAACAAATCACCACCGGGTCGTTCGCATCATCCATTTAGCAGTAGCACGTCCCCCCGATCCCCTGCACCCGCTTATCGGACTGACCGGGGATTGGATAAGACTCGGTCTAAGGTACCTACATCCTACCTACCTGGTTAAACCGTAAGGAAGGCATCGACCCCTGAACGAACGCCCACTGCAATGTTGTAAGTACCTGCCTACCAGCCTACCTAGGTGGGTAGTTAGGTACAGCGCCCGTGATACCTACCTACCTAAGATAAAAGCAGGTTGATGCTGATTTTGTTTCTCTTCCCTTCACTGGCATTGAACCATTATTCACCTTGAACATGGAGGTACGCAGAGGAGAGAGTGATGGATGAAAGTGCAACATGAAACGAGGACCTTGGTGGTTTTGCCAACTCTCTATTCGTCTCTCGAATATTTGAAGCTTGCCGCTACAACAACCTGGCCCTAAGAGGCCCTAGCCAGCAACAAGACCAGCGCGCTTAGCCTTGCTAAGTATCCGACTAAGTGCCACTATGTCGGCGTCTTACATAGTGTCTAAATGCTGTTTAGATAAAAGGCTGCATCGCGTGTCTGTAAGTCACTGCTATATGTACATGCTTGCATTGCATCGATTCGTTTGTTGATGTTCTCACTAGAAGCATTCATGGAGGGAGAGGGGGCCAGAGAGTGACAGGAGACATGACTACGCGTATGCCGCCCAGCCTGAGTACAAGACGGCCAGATTGCTCACATCGGTCGCCTGATTGATCAGGTCGTTGACTGTCGCTGTCACACTCAGCGTCTTGGAGAGCTTCTTCCGCACGACCTCCAGCGCCCGATCTGCCTCCGACGGCTCATTTACCTGCTGCCCCTTCCTGTCTTTCCTGCCCTCCCCTTCGCCCTCTTCGCCGTCGCCGTCGTACTCCCCGCCCTGCAGCTTCGCCAGTCGGACGGGGGAGATGGACCACGAATAGAGAGGATCGTAGCGCAATACATCAAGAATGGTCATGATGGAGTACGTCTCCTCGCGCAGGGCGTGGAGCGTGAACTCGCAGCACCGGCGAAAGACGCCCTCGGTACCCGTTATACCCATGCCGTCCACGATATCTCTCGTCAGCCGGAACGGGACGAGCTCTGGCACGGGAAGGACGCGTCCCATTTCGAACGCAACACCCAGATCGATGTGCACAACCTCGCCCGTCTTGTCGTCCAACAGAATGTTGTGGCCATGCCTGTCTCCGAGACCAAGCACGTGGCCGAGCATCGAGATTGCCGCAGTGGTGCGCGTGTATGCCAGCCGCTTGACGAACCAGTCGTCGGGATCGACAAAGTTCTCCATAAAGAAGTACTTCATGACGGGATGAAACCTTTCCGTTACCTTCCTGTAGACGCTGATACGAGTTTCTGTTGTCTTGCCCTGAGCGTTGGAGATTTCCTTCCGACATTGAGACCCTTTGAGATCCTTGGGGAAGTATCTCTCGTGCGCAGGCATGAGGAACTCGTGCAGCGGGATTGTGTTTGGGACAAACTCGATGAGGCCGGACGCTGATGTGAGAGGCAGTACCTTGTAAGTGCGGATGCCAAGATTCCTCTGCTGGGTCGACCGGTGTAGCTTCAGAAGGGATGATACTGCTGCAAACACCTGCTCCATGATGGCGTCCTGACGGAGGTCATCGTTGCCGCCCTTGACCAGTTGCCGGTATCTTTTACCGTCGCTTCCGATGGCCGTGATGATCTTGGGGGCGCTTACACCAGACGCAATCGACATCTGAGGCTCCAGTCTCTCTATGACCGGAACGCTCGAGTAGTCCTTGGTCGCCGACACCTCGAGCTGCATGGTTGGTGGCGGGATCCGGTATTTCACCAGCGCATTTTGCAAAGACTGGGCCGAGTGGATGTCCCTCAGCGCAATCTTCTGTCCGGCCTTGTATTTGCTAGGGTCTCGATCGACGGCAAGTCGATGGTAATAGGCGCTCGTCCGGTCCACCGCTTGCCAGATCGCTGCCACGTTTTTGGTTGACTGTAGGAGAGCCGCAACTTTCTCCGTGGCCTTGAGTCTCAGCACCGCTACTTGGTCCTCCTTTCGCGTTTTGACCTTCGTGCCGGACCAGATCTGATACATGCCGTGATACGGGTGTTCGGCGCAGATCTTGTACACAAGATTGATCAGGAGCTTCTGGAAAGCCGAGTTCGGCTGGTCCTGTAGCCGCGAGGAAAGTTGGTTCATCAAAGCGGCAAACTTCCTCGTCGGTACTTTTTCCAAATGTTTTCTGACGGCCTCGTTGGTCGCTGTCTCTTCCGACCGCTCGAGCCAGAGCGCGGTGAATCGCAAGGCATCGTTGTTGTGCTCGTCGGAGGCAACGAGAGAGAGCAAATAGTTCTCGAGACTGAGACGAACAAATTCGCTCCTCGTTTGCTCCACGCGGCGAAGCTCCTGCTCGTCTAGCTGCAACCACTGACGAGCGCGGTTCAAGTGCGACTGGTACCTTTGCTTCAGTTGCGAGTCTCGACTGTTAGAGATGAGGCTCTGCAGCTGGGAGACCTCGTCACTCTTGCCCTTCCTCAGGCTCTGTAATCTCGCCAAGTCCTCCAAGCTATCCTGGTTCTGTAGTTGTTCGTCGCAAAACATGGCGAACTGATGGTAGACATGCCCGGCCTGCTGTCCCTCGCTCTTCCCCTTAAGCTCTTTGAGGGCTGGCTCAAGGTAGTTCTTCTGGATGTGGTGGGGTTTTTCCAGCTTGGCCACTGACACCTGGTGGCCGATTTTGGACAATAGGTTCGACCGGCTAACCGGTATGGTTTGCTTCTTCAGAGAAGAGTCGCAGTCGATGCTTTGAAGCATTCGAATCGAGGAAATCATCTCTCCATGGTCCCACAACGAGTTGGCTGCCTCGATCTTAATGGCAGCATCAACCTTAATCCCCAAGGACTCGCATGGGCCGACCAGATCTGTCAACGACGTGGAAATATTGAGAGATTCCTGGGTCGCTTGGTGAAAGCGGTAGATCCCTGAGGACATCATCATGCACCGGATCTCGACCTGTCTGGCGTCGGCCATCGACAGCGCCTGGCTGCGGAGCTTCGGTTGTTGACTCATCAAGCTCAATGTCGTCTCTCGACAAGACAACATGTGGCTGACGTCCTCGTATCTGTCGTCCGTCAGTTTCAAAGGGTCACAGGTGTAAGACTTCTGAGATGGAAGATTGGAAGTATCGTGAGAGATATCGGGTACATAAAGAGAAGGAAGCAATCCGTGATAGGGACGACGTACCGTCCGCGTCTCATCCACTGGCTGCGCTGTTCGAATCTCTCAAGCATGCCCTCCAGCTCAGAGAAGTCGGTCACATTTACGATCTCATTCAGCTCAGTCAAGACTGCGAGAGCACCAAGATGCTGTCTGAGCTTAGCTGCGTTAAGCCCACGATTGACAAGGCTGCGCATTGTTTGGCTGAAGCCATCATAGATGGCGTTGCGCACTGCAGCCTCTGCGCCGGCCTGCTGGACGTTCTGATAGGCCTTATAAATTGTCACAGAGCAGTTGTCGGCTGTCGCGGGTACAGGCAGGTTCCACAGTTCCAACCGGCGTGCTGTTTGAAATGTGCTTTCGAGGGACGCTGCGTCGCCATCAGGGCTTTGCTGCGTCTGGAGGAGAGAGTGGGAGAGACCAGCTAGACCCAGAGTCCCGAGAGCTCTCACGAGACATTGGCTGTCCAGCTGTGATGCGGGATTCCTTCTCCGAATATGACTGTCGTATTGGGCTCCTCGGAAGGCTAGATTCTTGGAGCCATCTTTCTCGTACTCCAGCCGAGACAGAACGCTGGAGAGATCGGCAGATTGTGGCAAGCCATAGTAGGCGTCGGGGTCGTCAATATTCTCAAAGATGGAAAGAAGGACTTCACTGGAGTCCTCCTCACGCACCGCGGATGATCGTCTGGACGTGCGAGTTGTCTGAGAAGCGGCGATTTCGGTGAAAAGCAGGGCCGTCTTATGCATACCGCAGCGCGAGGCGGCGGCGCCAGCAGTGGTAAAATCGATATCAAGCCACGAGACTCGGTCAGCAATAGATGATTCTTTAGGCAACGACTGTGTCCGCAGATACAGAATCGTGTTGATGAGGTGTTTCTGATTCGTCTGCGCTGCATCATCCTGGACCTTGAACCATTCTCTCGCAGCTTCTGACAGGTTGCGCTTAATGAGTTGCTGTTTGTCGAGCTGACCGCACAAAGCCAAATGAACGATAAAAGGGAAGGAGTCTTGAGCAAACCCCTTGACGTTCTTGAGGATTGGCACCAATGCGACGAGAATGATGTACTCGGGGACCGATTGTGCTAGATGAACCGCCAGCTGCTGAACCCAGTCGGAACTCTCCACGTGCTCGCGAAAGAAGACTTGAGAGTCGGGGATATTCTGTGATGAGACGAAATCAGAAGGTGGTGTACGGTAATGCTCCCAAGCCGAAGCTAGACATAACGATTCGGTCAACGTTCTCTGTGCTGCAGTGATTAGGTCATCGTCGCTCTGGGCTGTTGCCTCCGACACCACTGCTCTCAGTGCTGATTCGGCGAGACCAGCAACATGTGAGTCCTTGCTCTGGGTGAGTTGTTGCAGCAGACGGAGCAGTCCTTGACCGGAGTCGTTGTCTCCTGGCGCAAGGATGTTGTACCGCGAGAGCTCAGATTCTTCCAAAATCTCGGTTTGTATCTCTCCTGACGCAGCGAAAGACCTGCCAACAACACGGCCCGCCCAGGCAAGATACTCATCACTCAAAGCGAGTGAATTGCAGCTCTTCCAAACAAGTCCACTGTGGCGCAGGGCCTCGTTGTCTGTGTCAATGACATCTCTGTGGCCAACAGCAGGCACTACGAAATCTCCGCAGAGCATGTCGAGTGCTAGGTCTCGGGCTGCTTCGTTCAGTAGTCTGGACTCGCGCTCACCATCTCTGAGAATTTCCAGTAGAAGCGTGCTCTCGGGTGTGCCCTTCTCTGCGTTTCCCGAGGATCGAATATTGGAAGCCGAATGAGTGATCGATCTGAACGCTTCTCTCTGCTGCTCATCAGCGAAATTGGGCGATTCATACCCAGTGAGGTATGAGCTGAACCACGTGTGGAAAGTCTGCGCCTTACTCATGGTAGCTTTGAACTGACTTTCTTGAGTAGTGCTTGACTGGCTGGACTCGAGAAAGATCCTCAGCGAGGCAAGTGTAGATAATGCATATCCGGCAAGGAAGGATGGCGTCTGCTCTAGATGCCCGCTCCCTTGAGCAATCAAGTAGCGACTGACGCCAAGTGCGTCATCAGCGCACTCTGAGTCCACAATGAAAGGTCGAATGGACGAGAGAAGCATCTCGAGAGGGTAGGCTTCCAATGCCACGGGACCGGTGAGAGCGATCAACACCCGAATCTTCCGCAGCACGGAACATGCGTGGAGCGAGCCCAATGCCGGATGAACCGTGTTGAGGAGGTTTCGAGCGACCGAAACCACAAGAGCTGGCGTCCAAAGTGCATGCAGCTCATACTCTGTTTTGCTGCACAAATGGAATAGCTCCCTGGTCAGGAATTTGGCCCTGAACATGGGTTGTTGGTTGGGCGGCAGGGTTGTGGTTGACTGAGAAAACTTCTTCATCTCGTTCAGACTATCAGCTGCGTGTTGGAAGTTTTTGTCCCTTGAAAGGTACTTCTCAATGGGATCTTCTTGATCGAAAAGGTCCACCAACAACGCCACAATGTCCGCAAAGTTGAGGTATATGAGTTCCAGGAACAGTTCCCTGCCGAGTAGCTTGCGGACCCAAGTCTCGCCGCCATCGTTTTCTGAGCTAGACGTGCTAGTTTCATGCGCAATTGTGTAGGCCATGATTTTTGTGAATCCTTGTTTGACCATGTCAACCAAAGACATACCAAGTCGCTGTGCGAGCGACCGAACACTTTCGTAACGACCTCGCATGATCTCTAGTGCAGATGTCTCGGCCTGTGCTTCACGCAGGAGAGTGTCCAGACTTTGGAAACCGAATATTTCGAACGGAACGTCTTCGACGGCATCCATTTCAAGCCACGTGTACAGCAGCTGGGGGCTGAAGATGCTAAACAGCTCTCGAGGAGATGACAAGTCAAGAGCTTCAGAAACCTTCTCCAGACACCTTTTGGCATACTTGGTTGACTGCATTATCTTTCCCGGCGTCTCAAATATATGGTATGTGCATCGTCTGAGGAGCGTCGGCCAACGGCACGCCAGCTGAGATAACACGAAGAGTCGAAACGCAATGCCTTCGATGGCCTCCGGATCGGTAGGAAGGCTGCTGAGAACATCCACGAAGATATCATCATGCATCTTGAGGACGTAAATGCCGAAAATGTCTGGCAGGGCCGACCCAATGAAGTGCTTGACGGCTAATGTCCCCTCTTGCATGATGGAAAGCAGCGTCGTGCGACAGGAGTCAAGACCCAGATCGCTTCCGTATTGAGGGTTGCTTCGCAGAAGCGCGAATAGCAAGCTCGCAAGAGACATTTGCGATTTGGGAGACAAACTGTTCTTTGGGAGAGAGGCCTTGACAAAATAATTGTACAAGTCCCCGACGAGTGAAGACACCTCGTGCTTTTCGTCCATCCAGACCTGTATGATACCCTCGAGAACGTCGAGGCTTGTTGAATGGGCTACTTCGCAGCATGTGTATTCCTGTTCCCCAATAACTTCACCCAGCTTCTCGACGACTCGAAGGGCATCGTCAGGCCCTATGGGCAAGTCAGACGCGAACAACTCCGAGAGCGTCGACCTGCATAGGAGAAACTCGTCGTTGGGGAGAAGCAGCAGTTGATCAAGAAAATCTTGGGGAACAATGCCGACCTGCGCAGCGTCTTTGTGTATCACCTCGAGAAGGTATAGGCGCTGTGCCGTGTCTTGATACAAGGCGCCCGAATCTAGACTCATGGGAATGCTTAACCGAGGAATATCGACAGTCCTTATGGCTACGCTTGCCTTGCTTTCTTGAGAATCGAATTCGTCATCCAAGTCCATCAGGTCCTGGTTTTGTCCCGAGGTCTGTCGCGCAGTCCGCTCGCGAGTGCCTGCGGCCAGCTTTGCCAAGAATCGAAACAAGGGTGCATTTTCCTTGGGGAAGGCGCTTAACTTCGTGATATTCAAAGCTGGAAATACAGGGCGAATGACTTTGAGCATGACCTCGAAGAAAGCTTGGTTATCGCTAGAATCAAGGGCAGCACTGATACTGGTCTCTGATAGTCTAGCAAGGGCTGACTCAATGTCTCGCGACTGTCCCGAATTGAGGTCAGTGAGTTGAGAGGCAAGCATCGTGCCAACGACGTTTGCCGAAAAGAGACTGTGAAGCCTGTCTGGAGAGACTGGCGCCCCCCCTTCAGATCCTTTTTTGTTCCACAAGTCACAGAGCTCTTGCAACTCTTCGACTTTGGGAAACAAAAGTTCCAACACCAGTTTCTTTGAGGCATGGAAAGTAATCGAGTCGCTGACATTGCTCAGTTCGGTTGCTGGGGCATGGCTACAAGCCGTCGAGGCAGCTTTTACTGTTCGCGGTGGCTCCAACAGTAGCAAGTATCTCGCCAGAGCTGATATCTCATACTGTGCCTTCCAGGTCTGGCAGATCGGTCCCCCAGATACGATCACTGGCGTCGTGAGAGATGCGACCCTTGTACCACAGCATGCCTGGATAATATTGACCAATTCTGGAACTGGAGCATGCATTGAGAAGAGAGAAGCATAGCTCGGGTCGGCTGTCTACAGTCAGGTTTGTGGATAGTACTCTCAAGCTCGGGGAAACTCACCTGGATTCCATTTCAAAAAGACCCATCGGATGATATGGTGGCTTGTGGATTGGCTAGCGTTTGGCTGCTTCACGTTCCGAAGAGTCAACAGGTACAACATGAGGATAATTGAAGAATCCACCAGAACAGCTGGGCCGTTGACATCAGCAGTTGTGACAATGCTGTTGATATCATCCGAAACATCGTGATATGGGACTAGATCTCTCTCGAGGATTGAGTGCAGGAGAACACTTGCGGCACGGCTGGTGTTGGGAAGGCTGATTGCCCGGGCAGCAATCTGCCACAGATGCCTCCACGACGCCGTCGTTTCTCCGGAATCAAAACGGAACACGGTACAGCTAGGAGCATTGTTAGTGAGTAGTCTTTTCGACTGCATTCGCTCAGCTGACCTACCTGGCGCAAGCAAGCATAGCCCATGATGACACAGTGGTGTCCTTATCGCCAACAAAAGCTACAATGTCTGCAAAGAGGTCTGCGGCTTCTGTTGTAGAGAATGTGTTGAGCCCCAGGAGGAAGGGCACAAGCTGCAAGGATATTCTCTGCACAGCCAGACTGGGCGATTGTAGCCTCTCCTGTAACCGAGTAGCTGCACCACGGGTCCTGCGCTTCTTGCGGGGCTGCTCCCCCGGTGACAGTGGCCTGGCATGCTTAAGGCTCTTCCAGAGAATACGCTCCAGGATGGCAATATTCTGCACGAGAGCCCATCTCCTCTCGCCGTCCCGATTATGAACACGCAGACCGAAGAGGTCCAGTTTGAAGTAATCGTCGGGCAGCCCAGAGATGAACGTGAGATCGTCAAGCTGAAGTTGCGATCTCATGCTTCGTCGTGAGTATTCCAGCCACAGAGATTCGGCGAGATCTTCGATATCCTTCTGGGTTGATTCGTTCTCTTGATGGCAAACAAGGTGCTCTAGGTGTAGGTGGATGATGAAAATGGTCTTGAGCATTTCATCTCGGACGGAGTTTAGCATCTCATCTTGAGAAACGGTCCGAGCTTGCCACCAGTGACTGATCAGTGGCACGAGGTCTCTGGCCAAGTTGTTGGCCTGCGAGATGTCGTTTGTTTGGATCTCGGCCAAGAGGATGTTGATCGAGGCAAAGCTCAGCTGGATGACCTGACTTAGTCCGAGATGACGCAGTTGCAGCACTTGCGTGAGTGCTTTGGAGAGATCTCTGGATCTCTGCTCGAGTGGCGCGTTGGGTGGAAGAACAAGAAGGTTGACGCAGTGGAGGAGGTCCTGGACGGTGCTACGGTGGATTTGGCCCGGTATTCTTTGACTTGCATTGGTGCTCCTGCCAGTGGAGAATCCCATCGATGCCGTGCCCGGCGCCGGAGAGGCCCGAGAGCCAGAGTCGCGGTCTCGATCGGCGTTCTCTAGGTAGCGTTCCAGGGCCTCGATACAAAAATCTACACAAGCAAGCCAACCCTTGGCACCCAACGTGGCAAGGTGCTCGACGTTGGACTGGTGGGAAAGTAGCCCTACGAGGGCCTTTACGTAGTCTTTTAGCAGTGGCTCGACGTACGCCTCATCGCCATGGCCGGGTCCAGGCCCGGGGAGAATCTGCGTGATGTGATCGACGAGGGCAAGCATGGTCTTCCGCTTAAGCTTTGAAGCCCCATGACTGACGGCGAGCCGGACAGCCTCGGCACATTTTGCCAGCCTTGCCGATGCCGCCGCGGCCGTCGTCTTCTTGCCTCCGTAGTAGCTCTGTTTCTCGTTAACCACACATCGAAACAAACTCTCGAATACACGATGGTAATGTTTGTCGCCAAGAGCCGATAGGCTTGCGGTCTTGCCCTTCTTGTCAAGCAGGAAAATCAGATCTACATCGCGTTAGTCTTCCCCGTATTCGTGGCCCTCGCCAGCAAGGGACCCCCAACAAGACTACTATAACACGCGGGAATGCAAAGGCTATGGACCGAGTGACAGAGACGGCGAGTGAGGTAATACAAGAGTACTAGGCCCCGGGGATGGGGGCGAATGTGAAACTCACCATCTAGACCTGTCGCACGCTCTTTGAGAGTGCCTCCGGATATCGCGTCTACCACATCGTATAAGCTATCAGATCGAGGTTGCTGGTCGAAAGAGAAATGACTACCTAGAGCGTCGTTGACGGTGATTTCGCCCATCTTGATCTTCGGGGGCGCCATCCTAGCTAGTATTGGACTGCTCTGCCAGCTGGCATGGCGCTTTTTTGGCGTCTGATTTCGGTCAGTAAATGGTGAGCTGCGATGAAGAATGGAACATGATACATGAAAGAGAGAAACAGAAAAGACGGTATTGGGAAATGGACCAGGCAGTAGGATGACGATGGCAGGAGAGACTCTTCCCAAAGGTAGGTACATAGCATAGCATCTGTCTCATGCTGTATCTGCCGAGGGATGGAAAACAGATACTCGAACGTACCTTGACACCTATGGATAACCAATATGAGGAGAAAGAGATGTCGGGTTCCTGATCGTCCAGCGCATCGATCAGTGAGGCCGCGGTCAAGTCATGTATGCGTGGCGCGGTGCGGGTAGTGAGATCAGTCCGCGGTTGTCGCGCAAACGGAGCTCGAAGCCGACGGCACTGACACTGACACTGACACTTGACACTGACAGGTTCTGAACCAAGGAAATGGCTTGTTGAATAGAGCGAGCCTAAGCTACGGAAGTCTGTCCCCGGTCTTCCGATCCCCTGCCTGATGGAGCTAGAAGCGTTGAACGGTGGTTCAATGCAGTGTTAATGTCTTTTGCGTAGGAGTGATGCGCGCCTGGGAATTCACGCGGCGCTTCACAGCCTGAAGGCAATCAACACAGCTCTCTCACTCCTTCTCCGTAGCTCCCTCAAGCTCTCATCTTCCCTGATCCCTGCCAGTCCAGAAAATGGTGGCAGAAACGCTCACCACCTGCCCTGGAAGGAAAGGCTCGGTACGTTTCCTGTCGACTTCGGCGCGGAACATTGGCTGTCCCGGCGGTTTTTTGTTTTTTTCTAGGACATAGCGACTGGGCACAGTGCAATCGATTGGACCAGGACGTTACAGGCACCGGCCAGGCCCGATTACGCGCCTGCACCCAGAAACCAGACACTGCACCTGCGGTGATGAGTGTAAGGACCACCAACCAACCTCTGAAGAGATCCACTCTAAAATTCCCGGCATCTCGAAAAGCATCGCCTGCGCCGACAGCACGACCATACAATCGAGGAAACCCCCCGTCGCTACCCGCCAACGCGACTGATTCGCGGCCTCCTCTTAGCCCATGACACTACCAGTCCTCGAGGCCATGCAATAGCGCGCCCAATCCCTCACAATGGCCGAAGTAACCACCCTTGATGCGCTGCAGCTTTTCCACCGCGACCTAGCTGCCGTTCGCAACGGACGTCCCGAAGGCGTCGAGTCCTTGGACAACCCTGAGATCCAAGCTTTATTCGAAAGGGAGCTTGAGAAGACATGGCAACGTCCGCCAAGAGACGAGAAGAGTCGCCAGGCCGTCAAGTCAGGTTAGTCAACAGCTTGCAAACACGCTGCCTCGACTCCGGACACTGACCTAGCGTGATGCGCCAGGCAAGCTTGTCATTGACGAAGAAGAATACGGCCTCAATGAAGAGTTCCAGCAGATTGTGCTCAACCTTGCCGACGAGGCCGAGATCAACGAAATCGAAGCGACACGATGCTTGCTCGACGCCAAAGATGACCCTGCCAGCTTGGGCCGCTCGCTGCTCGAGTGCGGTCTGATCCGGGTCCACCAACAGCGCAAATACACCCTCGACATCGTGCGGCTGATGATGGAGATTGATGCGCTGGATGAGGAGGATGTCGATCCAGAAGTTCTTAACGTTGTGCAGATGTGCCTGTCGGCGACTGTTTTCCAGAACCTGCCTGGCGAAACCGCTTCGTCACAAAAGAGACTGCTGCCGAGGTGCATGTCAGCGATGCAGGATGTCAGGGCATGGCTTCAGAAGATTGCCGACAAGATGACGGCCGCTGCCGTCTTGATCAATGGTAGGGGCGGCCAGGTGCCGGAGGAGATGGAGACGGTAGAATTCTCTCGTGTCAGCCTTTACCAGCAACACGAGATCCTCGCTGTCATTCTCTGTCGCGCAATCGAGAAGCGAGAGGCCGAGATTGGCGATTTCAAAGCTTTCTTACAGCATTTGAGAAATGCCGATAAATACGATGTGCTGCTTGGTAAAAACCACGGATTCCTTTGAATGGCGTTCCTCAACTGACGTACACAGCACATCTGTTCCCCGCCTTGGGTGCATACATTACCCTATACGGCTCGACGGAGGGTATATCCAACCTCAGCATGGCCAGAGAGCTCAACCCGATCATCTGCCCACAGCAGGACGAGAGCCCCTGGCGCCTGGTCTACCTACAGGCGGCGGTTAAAGCTTGGTGGCTGGCCGAGTACAGCGGGTGGTATCTTGACGATTCTCTTCTCGGAGGCTTGGAAGGCGTGGATTTGGATCAAGGTGAGTCCCAAAGCGTCACATTTGCAGCTCCGGGGCTAATGACAGTTCAGAGGATCGCCAGAGGTCAAAGCAGTTCCTGGAGGCGCTGAAGGATGGTGCTTTCGACTTCATCCTCTCCATTGCTGCTGATGTCAAGACTCCTGAATGGGTCGACCCTTCGAGGATTACCATGCGCAACTGGCTTCAGCGCAAGGCCCCTCCGCTTATCTCAGACTCGATTGTCTTTGCCGAATACTTCCAAACATTGCTGATGAACCAGCTGGAGGTTTTCGTCGACGCTTTCATTTCCAATCTCCCTGACGTCCTCAGAAAGCTTCGTGTGGAAGAGGACGAGCAACGCCAACTCAGCCAGACACACGAACAGGATCTGGATCTGGAGCGTTTCCTGGTTGTCATTGCCTACGCCTACGAAGGTCGCCCTGATGCTGCGATGAGCTTCTGGTCAGACCCCGACAGCAACCTGGCGGGTTTTATGCATTGGGCCTCACGAAGAGCTTCAACCCCACTCGTCAGTTCGTTTTGTGAGATGTTGCAGGCCATTTCCGGGAACGACGAGTGCGCGACGGCTGCTCACGACTTTTTGCTGGATGAGGGGCATCATGCGTCGGGCAAGATGAGGCGGTCGCAGTCCCTTACCTGGCATCAAATCTTCCGAGAACTTGTCTTCTTCTCAAACAAGATCAGGGAGAAGGCTACGGCCCCCCAGGTTTCATCGACCTACCGACCCGGCAGGCCCAGCAGCGACCAGGCCGAAGCGGAGCCCGAGTCTACCATGATGCTCCAGTCATATCTGAGGCTCATCACCAAGCTGGCTTCCGAGAGCGAGACCGCCAGACAATTCCTTCTGAAGGAGCCTAGCTTCAACCTTGTAGAGATGCTCTTCCAGCTTGCCAGCAGTCCTGTTCCGGCGGACCTGCGAGCAGGCACCTTCATGGCCTTGCGCGCGCTGATTTCCCGGAAAACTCAAGAGGAAGCCAACATCATGTGGCAATGCTTGGAGGCCTGGATGAACGGCGCTTACATTGTGACACCAAGCCAGCACCGGTCACCCCAAAGCTCCCCGGTCGTGTCTATGGACACGGTCAGCGATGACATCTGCCACGGCTTTGACGAGCCCCATGCTTTCATCCAGCTTCTGATCGCGCTTATCACGCCACCCGAGGACAGCAGCTCCCTCAACGATTCCCTACCCTTTCCCGAGAACCTCGGTTCAGCCAACCGCATGCCCGGCATCGAAATCTACGTCGACACCGTCCTGGGTAAGGTCTTGGCAAACAAAGCCAACGAAGTCAACGACATCAACCAGCTGAGAATGCTCCGTTTGAGCTGTCTCGAGTTCGCTGCAACATGTCTATCGACGTTCAACGAAAACTTGATCGTCATCGCCAACGAGACTAATATTCCCATCGATTCGGCAATGGCAGCGACGGACTTGGCTACATACGTCAAGCTCCACCCTTTCGCCCGAGTTATGGAATGGATGTTCAACGACAAGGTCATTGCCGCCCTCGCCCAGACCATTCATCAAGATGCTGTGGATGTGGGAAATGCACCGCCCGACTCACCAGTGATTCTCGGTATTCTCAGGGCTGTCGAGGTTATCTCCAAGGTCCTGGATCTGCAGGCCACTTTCCTCGATCTTGTCCGTCCCCTGATCAAGATGCAGTCCAACCACCGACGCCCGCCTGTTGCCAACGCCGCGTACGCCTCTTTTGAAGACGGTCTGGTCGGCCATCTTAGCCTTGTAGTCGACCTAGGGAACTACTGTGGTCTCGGCCATCCCGAAGTAACCCTGTCCTGTCTGAGGTTACTGCAGAAGATGACCGCGTCGTTCAAGATCACGTCGGCGTGGTCATCGACACCTGGCCGCAAGAGCCATCGCAACAAAGCCATTGTCGCGCTCGAGGCCAACGGGGAGCACGAAACCATCGCTCGGTCACTCGCCGCAGAGCTGATGACGCCCCTCGACTGGGGACGGGAAGCCGAGTCGCCCGACTACCTCACCAAAACATACATTCTCGATTTTCTCTCAAGCTGCCTGGCTGCCAATCCTGACAAGCCTACGATTGCTCATCTTCTTTTGGGCTTCCACTGCGGCGTCGACTCGCTGTCGACAGAGCCCAATGGCCCTTTTGCTGCCAGGACGTCGGTCTTCCACAACATGCTGAGGCTACTGTTGGAAACACCATTTGGTGATGCTCACGGCATGCGGCATTGGCTAGTCTCCTTGAAGAGCAAATGCATGCACATTCTCCGAGTCTTGTGGACATCACCACTGTCAGCCCCGTTTGTCATTGATGAACTCCGCGATAACGACGTCCTGTTTCACTTCTTGCTCCGCGAGGTTGTCATCCAGCCGCAATTGCCTTGGGAAAACCAAGACATCAGTGCTCCTGATTTCCCGCTTACTGAAGGCGCCCCGACATTCATCGAGTTTCTTGCTCTGCGGAGCATGAGCTTGGAGTACATCGCAATGGAGCTCTGCAGCATATCGCAGAGTCGGATGCCGTCCCTCAAACGGCGGATATTCGAGGCTCTCAACGGTCAGATTGTGGGCGAGAACAACGAGCCCATGCCCATCCCTACCGTGTTCGACTTGTACGACTTTTCACTACCCGAGGGCATATGGGGCGAGTCACTTCCCGCTCTTCAGTTCTACAAAGACCTCGACCTCAGCACCTGTCTCGGGGAAGACGACCACGGAAATGCCATTTACGATATTGACCGAGCGAGGGAGATTCTGTTACTGAAAGGCAGCGAGAGAAGACATGAGGGTGTTATTCTCACGGCACAAGACTTTGCCACCTTGGAACGGGAAGAGACGCTCATCATCAACTACCTCATTTTCACTAACCGCCAAAGGCGGATAGCATCGCAAGGTCTCGTTGTTCTCAAGACGTGGACGAGTCTACTCCTCGTCATGGTCGCATCCAACGAGTTCAAGGGCACGACAGAGGCCTCATTCTACTTGCAAGCGCTGCAGGCTATCTTGCCGGGCCTGGAGGCGTCGGCGTCGGAGCGGCCAGAAGAAGCCATGGAACTTGCCAAGCTGGCCAGGGTTCTCCTTTTCAAGCTCGACTTGACCTCGAAGCCTTCGCTGGACCGTGAGAGCCAGGCCATCGGTAGCCTCGTCAGTGACAAGCTTTACCAGCTTTTCCAGGTCTGCCTGCAGGCCATTGGCAAATGGACTGGCTCGTCAGACCTGCGGGCAATCTACTACAGTATCTGCTACCGCTACCTGACGGGCATGGTAGACCAGGGGCTGCTCGTCGCCGGCCGTCAGAAGACGATCAAGACGATTCAGATGTACGGCGAGCGGCTCATCAACGTCATCTGCGACGATGCCTACAGCAGCGATGCCGCATGCCAGGCTGCCGCCTTCATTCTGCTCAACGCGCTGGTTAACCTCGGACGTCAAGAAGACGACTCGCACATTGTCGAAACGCTTAACCGGCTTAACTTCATTGGCATCCTCGTCGACTCTCTCCGGACCATCCTGCAAGACTGGACCGAGGTCGTCCACACGGGCAACACGGCGCAGGAGACGTACGTGTCAGCCAAGTTTGCACTGCTCCTGCAGCTCGCGCAGACCAAACCCGGCGCCAAGTATATCCTCCACGCCAACCTCTTCCGGTCGATCGAGGCCTCCGGCCTCTTCGCAGCAGACCCCGAGCTGCAAATCGACCCCATGAATCCCAAGGCTCTGGAGAAGCACTACGAGCTGCTCGCCAAGGTCACGCAGGTCGTGGGTGCAGCCATCGTCAGCCGCGGCTCCAGCAACGTGCTCCAGGGGCGTAGGTTCCTCACGGAACACCGCATGCTGGTAACGCATACTCTCAAGCGCAGCGCGGGCATCGGCACAGTAGAAGGGGAAGGCGGTGTCTTGGAAGACCACATCGAGGAGTTGGCCGAGGGCTTCATGGTCCTGATTGGCGCGACTGGTTTCCTAGAGGTAAGTCCCGATATCGTGACGTTGCCAATCTTTGAAGTGAGATTTTCCTTTGCTGACAAACTGCCACAGTTTGAGAACGAGGTGATGCCGGAGCCCAAGAAACAAGGCCCCGTCTTGTTCACTTGAGGAGCTAGGTGGAAGGGAGGGGCGCGCGCGTAAGACGACGTATAATCAGCGGTGGAATATTAGAGGGGGGGAGAGACGGAGAGAAAAACAGATCTCAAACCAGTGTAGTAGATGTCTTCTGTGCATAGAACCAGGCGTTCGGGAGAGAGGTGAAGGGCCGGAAAGGAAACGGGGGGACACCTGACCGGAGGTCATGAGTCCCGGGGTGTGAAATTGCGACCCCGCCGGAGAAAACATGCATCAAGCAAAGAAAGTACCTACCGCGTTAACGTGCCGCGACCAACTCCGCCATTGTCCAAAGGCCAGGTGAAGCAGGCGTTCCCTTCCCTCCCTGCGATGCGATGTTAGCCTCGCCAGCTTCACCTGAGTACGGCGAGCAGAAACGAAGATGGATCGTTCCATCGTTCCATGGGCGAGAAACATGCAACGAGAAAACACCACACAGGGGGGGCACGCATGACATACGCACGAGCCGGCTTCAGGAGTCGCACAAAGTGGAATGGTTCTCTGTGTTCACGCTACGGCCCAGATGTTAGGGTTTCTGCTACCCTCGCTCTTCTGAACGCAATGCTGGCTGAACGGGTATCACCAAAAAATAAACAAAAAAAGGAGCCAAGGCCTAGTCCCTTGGCTACCCCTCCTACCCCTTCCAACGCGCTGAAAATGCCATGGAGCCCTCGCAACCTTATGCCTCCCTTTCCCCCCCCCCCTGTTCGCCGTAAAGTAACATGTAGTCCGTGATGGTTTTGAGCCCAGGTCCTTGATCCGTGTCTCGTGAGAGTGGTTGCGTGGTTCATGCCCGCTGCTTCCCTTTGCGGCTAGCCGTCATCAGCTTGAGCTCCAGGGGCCAGAAACCCTTGGTCTTGGCTGTATAGTCGCTCTTGTCCTTGGTTTCAACCTTCTGCCTGCAAATGGGGCACTTGTTTTTGGTCGCGTCGACATTGAGCGCCGAGTGGAGGCACTCGGAACAGAAGAGGTGGCCTGGCAAGCGTTAGTGTATTGACAATGCCGGACCCGACGACCATGTACGTACCACAATGGGTTACCGTTAGCGCAGTGACATCGTCCATGCAGATGACACACTGAAAGGCCGAAATCTTGATTCTCTTGTCCTCCTTAGGCGCCTTCAAGTCCTCTGGCACTTCGTTTGCGTCGGCAAGATCAATGACGTCTTCGTCCCTTTCCTTGCCCTTCTTTGATGGAACCTTGTCTTCGCCAAAAATGTCGTCGTCGGGACCCAGTACACCGGGCGTCGTTGTCTGTGTGCGTGTCGCTTGGGGCTGTGATGTACGTCGCCGTTTGGGAGCGGTGGTTTCTCTGGCAGGGGCAGAAGAAGGGGCGGGCCTCTTTCGCGTGGCGGAGGCCGCAATCTCGTCTGACTCGGGGTCGTGATCGGAGCTGAGGATGGTGGAGGCCCTCCGGCGCGTCTGGACAGGCATCGTGACTTGAGGTTCGTCGTCGGAGCTTACAAAGAGCGACTCTTCCACCTGGTTGTCGTGGTATGCGGGACGGGACGTTGGTTGTCGTGCTGCTGTTACCACAGTGTTTGTATTCTGGCTGGCGTCCCTGGCCAAGCGGTCCGGTCGCAGCGGGGTGTCAGAGGCGTGGCGATGGGGTGCGTTCTGAGAACTCTGAGCCAGGCTCGGTCGTCGTGGTTGTTGTCGTTGTTGTTGAGTGCTCGGCGAGGCCTGCGTGTGTCGGGTGTATGAGGACGGTGAGAAGTTCCCTTCAACGAGTGCGGAGAGGTATTCGTCGCTGTTCGGTTCGTGGCCCGGTGTCTGCGGGGCGGCGCTGTTATGCAATAGCGCAGTCACTCCCAAAGGTTGGAAATCCAGGTTGGCGGCAAAGTCCGAGAAGGACGGGAGTGATTGTGGGTTTTGCGTGTTGCCGGGTGTCAAAACGCCCCAAAAGTTTTCCAAGTGGTGTTGATGGTGCTGATGTAGGTGTGTGTAGGTGGCGTTGCGAGGCAGTGGAGCGGTGGGCTCGGAATCGTCGTCGAGGTCGATGGGTGCCTGACTGCTGCTGCCTCGTGCAGCACCCCGGTCTGTACCGAAGAAAGTATTGGTCGATCGTGCTGGGACGGAAGAGGCGCTGGTATGTGTCGACTGCGACAGAGGAGGCGTAGGTGCGAAGGGTATGAGGCCCGGCATGGGAGGTGGGGGGAAGTGGTGATGGTCTTTTTTTGGCGTGCGAAGAAGTGAATTGAAAGTTAGAAATAAGACGTTCTAGGGGCCAAGGGCGACAGAGGGAAGTAAGTGATGGAAACAGATGAATCCGTAGAATGTGGAAAAGGGAAAAGAATTAATTACCAGACAAACATCCAGGGTAGGGAGGTTGAAGGTCGGCAAAGGGGTCCTTGGCCATGTCGGCGTTGCGAAGGGAAGGAGATGGAGGGGGAAGCGAGGAAGGGCGAGGGAGATAGTATGACGGAAGAACGTCGCCGGTATCGTCGTACCTTAGTTTCGGGGTTTAGGCGCGAGTTCGGGGATTGAGGAGGTGATGGATTTGGTGGTGCAGTGGATCGTTCGTTATATGTATGCATGCACAGTAGGTACCGCAGCGGCGGCAAATGCGGTAATTTGATGATGAATCGGTCTCGCCAGTCATTTAGTTGCATTGTCAGTCATCCTGTTGCAGCAGCAGCTGGTGGCGACCAACACTTTCTTATGGTTCCCGACGTTTTCTTATGGACTGACTGCTGGAAGAACGAGAAAGAAAGTGAGACTGAGTGGGTGAAAAGGAAAGATGGCGAAAACATCCAACACGGGATTCCTCTATTGTGTTTCCTCACCTCGGAATTCCCGATCGCGACAGGTGGCGCCGTGGCAGGCACAGCGCTTGGGGCAGTTTTGGGAGCCTCGGGGGGGGGGTTGTCCACTGTCGTGCTTGCTCTTGGGGAGGAAAGAGAAGAAATTCAAGTCGAAAAAAGCAACGAGGCCACGCCGAGCACGCCTCTGTTGTTCGCGGTCCCTCCCTGTACCTGTATCTGTATCTGTATCTGTATCTGGTCTGTGCCTGTACTCCTCTGCATCAGTGGTGCTCCCGGCGTCACACAATACGGCTGAGTGCAGGAGCAAGTGTCACGGCGCACTCGGGCTCGCTTCTCGTCTACAACAAACATGTGTTCGGATATGTATTCTGGCGGCTCTCGCCCATACCACGCATGCCCGCCTAGTCCGTTCTTGAACCGAGCTTCGCGTGCAGCGCGCTGCCACACAAATGCGGCCAATCATTCGTTATTTTTCTCGTGCTGCCCGGAGGCGCACTTCGGAACCGAGAAAGGTTTCCAAGCTGGATTGTCTTACATGGTACATAAAGGGTGCGTGGGTTCGGAACGTGCCTGCCTACCGGGGGGGTACCTTTCTTGGCCTGGAAGTACGGACGCTCCGCACAAAGACCCCCGACCGGCCCGGTATGCCTTGATCCACAATGCCGACAGCATCGGAGGCCATCTGCCATCATCTAGGTGCCTACTGTAGTAGCCTGGGACGGGCTGTTCTGCTGATATCGACATACACTTATGCGAAATCAGATGTTGTCGTTTCTGTTCTCATGCATCTGAAGGAAAAGAAGTCGTGAATTGTGCCCCAAAATACGAGCAAGTCCACAGCTCTCAGTCACGCAGCCGACACCAATTTTTCGAGGGTGCAGGGCCGACCAAATTCTTCCAGAAGCCCAGGTGGGGGCCGGCCGACCCTTAAATGGTGGGGACGTACTGAGTGAGATGGGCAAAGCAGGCAATCCCAAGCTCGGCGATTGGCTGCCACGTAGCAATCCCTGCTCCAGCACAGGGGCCTAACGCGCCCCTCTTCTACCCCCTATCGCGATGCATAGGTACCTACCTACCTACCTTTCTACCCACCTAAGTCAGTACTCTAGGTACTAGCGACGGCAACTCTCGTTTTTTTCTCGCCCACGCCGCTCCTCGTCCATCGTCGTCATCGTCCTCGTCCTCGCCCTCGCTCTCGACTTCTGCGACTGTGCATCCTTCACCACGCATTCAAAGTCATGACCTGCAACCGCCCACCTTCGATCAGCCATTAGAAACCAAACGCTGCGACATGCCACACGGTCGACTTAGACCATGGCCGCAATCACAAACCACGTCCTGAGGGGTTCCACTGCGAGCTTCATCCGCCTAGCCCGACATCATGCTTCTCGCCGCCTCGCCTGGCGCTCTCATGCTCGCTGGCAGTCTTCGCTTGCTGCAGAGACTGCGAACGTTGATAACATCAAGGAGCGACAGGAAAAGCCGAATAGTGAGCCTCACGCCCGTCGTGTCTCTCCCCCAGTCAACTAACCATCCCAGTCTTGTCGCAGGCGCGCTACAGCGACATTGGCGTCCAGCACCTCAGCGCCCACGTGTACAAGCAGATATTCCCCGACGGAACCACGCCGCCGCCACCGGAACTCGTAGAGCTCTCCAGGAACCACTTGCGCCGTCACGATCTGCTCGGAAAGAACACCGACAACAGCGACCCCATCGCCTTCGACCTCCCCGAGCTGCAAGGACGAACCCTAGACGAGCACTTCCATAAGCTTGCGGTCGACTCTGCCGAACCTTACCTATCGCTCGCGAAAAAGTTTGCGAGGGCGAACGCACCGCCAAAGCCGCGGAAATGGGTCCGCCGCAGTGGATGGACCAAATACTATACGGACGGCAGGACGGAAGCCGTTGACGCGCCCGATGATTCCATGTTGTGTTTTGATACCGAGGTCTTGTGGAAGGAAAGCTCATTTGCCGTCATGGCTTGCGCCTCGAGTCCGACGGCTTGGTATGCCTGGCTGTCCCCTTGGCTGCTGGGCGAGTCCGAATCCGATCGGCACTTGATCCCACTGGGCGACCCGACGAAAGAGCGAGTGATAGTAGGGCACAATGTCGGATATGACCGAGCGAGAATACTGGAAGAGTACGACGTGAAGCAAACGCGCAATTCCTTCATGGATACCATGTCGCTCCACGTGGCTGTAAACGGCATGTGCTCGCAGCAAAGACCGACGTGGATGAAGCACAAGAAGAGTCGAGAGCTGAGAGACAAGATTGCGAGCCAGACCGACGATGTACAGTTGGCGGAGCTTCTGGGAAACAGTGCACTGCGGCAGGAGGAGGAGGAACTTTGGGTGGACCGAAGTTCGGTCAACTCGCTCCGCGACGTGGCCAAATTCCATCTCGACGTCACCATAGACAAGGCTGTGCGCGACGAGTTTGGCACACTCGACCGAGCCGGCGTGTTGGGCAAACTAGACAACCTGCTGGACTACTGTGCTGCCGACGTTGCCATCACTCACCGGGTGTACCAGATCGTGTTCCCCAACTTTCTCGACACCTGCCCCCATCCCGTCAGTTTCGCGGCCTTGCGCCATTTGTCGTCCGTCATCTTGCCCGTCAACAAGACCTGGGACGCTTACATCCACAATGCCGAGGCCACCTACCGTGAGCTATCCGATGCCGTCCAGGAACGTCTGATCGGGCTCACCGAACAGGCCCTCGCCATCAAAGACGACCCGGAGAAATGGGGAAACGATCCATGGCTGAAGCAGCTAGACTGGTCTGGCCAAGAAATCAAAATGGTCAAAGGCAAGAAAAAGAACGATCCTCCACGGCCGGCCGCGAGGCAAAAGATGCCCGGCATGCCGCAGTGGTACAAGGACTTGTTCCCGAAGAACGACTCTCCCATCAACATCACAGTACGGACCCGCATCGCCCCGATCCTGCTCAAGCTCTCGTGGGATAACCACCCACTGTTTTGGTCAGACAAGTACGGCTGGACATTTCGGGTGGCGGCGAGCGAAGCAGCGGATTACCAGCAAAAGCAGATGATCCAGTGCGATTTCTCCGACACCGAGAGCGATGCTGCGCTACATGAAGATGGCGGTCTCTTCTTCAAGCTGCCACACAAGGACGGGCCCATGGCGAGGTGCGTCAACCCGATGGCCAAGGGATATCTATCCTACTTCGAGAAGGGTACGTTGTCTTCGGAGTATCCGTACGCCAAGGAAGCTTTGGAGATGAACGCGTCGTGTTCGTACTGGATCAGCGCCCGCGACCGCATCAGGTCACAGATGGTTGTGTATGAAGACGATATTCCGGGCGAAGGCAAGGAGGCGAGCTCCAAGAAGAAGAGAGATCCGGAACACGTCCAAGGCTACATCCTGCCCCAGATCATACCCATGGGCACCATCACGAGAAGAGCAGTGGAGAACACGTGGCTCACGGCGAGTAATGCGAAGAAGAACAGAGTCGGATCGGAGCTCAAATCGATGGTCAAGGCGCCGCCGGGTTACAGCTTTGTGGGTGCCGACGTAGACTCGGAGGAGCTCTGGATCGCCAGTTTGGTGGGAGACGCGACGTTCAAGCTCCACGGTGGTAACGCCATCGGGTTCATGACATTGGAGGGCACAAAGGCCGCCGGCACGGATCTGCACTCGAGGACGGCGAGCATTCTGGGGATCACCAGAAACGACGCCAAGGTGTTCAACTATGGCCGCATCTACGGCGCCGGACTCAAGTTTGCCGGTCAGCTGCTCAGGCAGTTCAACCCTAACCTCTCGGAGAAGGAGACGAACGAGACAGCTTCGAGGCTTTATGCCAAGACGAAGGGCACCAAGACGAGCAGGTCGGTCCTAAGCAAGCGGCCATTCTGGCGCGGCGGGACAGAATCCTTCGTTTTCAATAAGCTCGAGGAGTTTGCGGCCCAAGAGCGGCCACGGACGTTTGTCCTGGGCGCGGGTATCACGGAGGCTCTGATGCGCCGGTTCATCAACCAGAACGGCTACCTGACCTCACGCATCAACTGGGCAATCCAGTCCTCGGGCGTCGACTACCTCCACCTCCTGATCGTAGGCATGGACTACCTCACTCGACGGTTCAACATCGATGCTCGGCTCGCCATCACCGTGCACGACGAAATTCGATATCTCGTCAGGGACCATGACAAATACCGTGCCGCGATGGCTCTCCAGGTGGCGAATGTTTGGACAAGGGCAATGTTTGCTCAACAAGTGGGCATCAACGATCTGCCTCAGTCGGTGGCATACTTCTCCGCCATCGACATTGACCACGTCCTCCGTAAGGAAGTCGACATGGACTGCGTGACACCAAGCCACAAGACCGCCATCCCCCCGGGAGAGAGCATCGACATCACTGCCCTACTCGCCAAGGGGGCCGAGGCCTGCCTGGACCCTTCCATCGTGCCTGACCCGGCGCATGCGCCCAAGCTCGACGGGATCGAGTACACGCCACGCACGCCCGTCATGGACACACTCGAGGATTCGACATCGGCCGACCCCCACTTTCTCAAGGCGCAGATCGTGAGCACCGAGATAGAGCTGAGCCAAGTGCTCAAGGACAGGAGACAGGCGGTCAAGGTACAGGAGGAGAAGAAGCCGCGCGCAGCCAGGCCCAAGAAGGAGCGCAGCGTGCTGCCGTACCAGTCAGACGCAAAGCTAGTGCCGACCATGACGGTGTCGGACGCCTTCGGACACAATAAGTACGGTTCGCGGTTCGAGCCGAAGAACCGGTGGACGACATGGCAAAAGGAGAAGGGCACGGGTCGCTTCGGACCGAGCTCGAGAATATAATGTAAGATGGGAAGAGGAGAGGGGTGTGTTGATGGACCTGTACGAACCTTTGTGAAAAAAACTTGCCATAGACGGCACCCTATTTTCTACATGTATTATCCACTCTGGCGGCTCGAAAAGCGAAGGGAGTCAAGGCTTGGATAAAGGAGGGGGGAGGGCTCATGCTGGCGTTCGTTGTATTGTGTGCCCGGCGCTTTTTCTTTCTTCTTTTTCAACTTGGGGAATCGAGGCATCGATGCACATAGGGTGTACGTAGCGTGTACGATCAATCCAAACGGAACACACAATTTGCGGTTCATGGGCTGAGAACTGCCAGGTCGCCGGGTCTGATTTCGGAAGGGTGGCCCCCCCCCCCGGTCCGGCGACTCGGACATCAGCCGGCTCCGCTCCCGTTGCTGTCGGAGTCGGGTGTTTTTCTGCGTGATATCAAACGACGGCACATTTCCTCGCTATCAAAAGTTTTTTGTTATTGTTGTAAATGCTTCGAAATACGTCAGATACACGATCGAATGTATGTACAGCAATCGGACAAAAGCATGATTTTCAGATCCCAGCTAACTGCAGATTCAACGCCATGGGGAGAGGAACCCCCCTTCCCCCCAGCCAGTTTTCCGCCCTCATTTTAGTTTTGCCAAAAAAATTAAAAATACATCCGCAGGACGTGGAATGAAACTGAAGAGAGGATTAGATAAGGAGCACTCCAGAAACGACGGCAACCCCCGCCCCAGCGGCCTACCGGGCTCAGTTCTTCTTCAGCTTCAAGACGGCCCACGCCGCGAGCCTGTAGCCGGCGATGATGGCGAGCATGATGCCGACGTTCCTCGCGAAGTGGTCCTCGGTGTAGCCGTAGGTGTCCAACACGCCCTGCCCGGCGATCTTGCACTCGCCGGCCAGCGGCGTCTGGAACATGCAGCGGCAGCCATCGCCGCAGGTGTAGGTCCTCTCGGCGAACTCGTTGCGCATCATGCCCTCGAAGACGTACTTCTGGTAGTCCCAGTAGTGGAAGACGTAGCGGTAGAAGGCGTTGAGGATGGTGGGGGAGACCATGAATCCGTTGACGCTCATCCACAGGCCGTTGGCGAAGGCGACGAGGGCGAGGCTCACGACGAAGCTCGGGAACAGCGAGGTGAAGAGGACGACGAGGCTCTCGGCGGCGAGCAGGTCGAGGAAGAGCCACAGGACCCAGACGAAGAAGGCGTCGGCGGCCGGGCGGAAGTTGGACAGCCAGTAGGAGATGGCGGAGAAGACGAGGGCGATGAGGAAGAGGTACGGCAGGCCGAGGAGGAAGTTGGAGACGAGCAGCGCCGTGGCGCCGTACAGGCCGTTGTGGTGCTCCTTGACGTACTGGCTGCGGTCCTCGAGGAAGGCCGGGACGTAGGCGACGGCCATGAAGGACATGAAGGCGCCGCCGAAGAAGATGGCGTTGGTCAGCGGGATGATGGAGGACTGGTCCGTCGAGAGGCGCACCCACACGGTGCCCATCATGAGGGCGAGGCCCGTGTACATGGCGAAGCGGATGCCGTAGGCGACGACGTCACGGTAGCTCTTGACGAAGCCGCGGTGCAGGAGCGTGACGACGAGGCTTGCGAGGTTCGGCTTCGTCTCGGCCTCGCCGACAACGGCGGCGCCGGCGCCGGCGGAGGTGCCGTCACCGTGGCGCCGGACGTCGGCGACGGCCACGCGCAAGTCTTTGGCCGGGGCCGACTCGTCCCAGGCAGCGCGCATGGCCTCGAGGCGGGCGGCGGCCTCGCGCTTGTCGCGGACGAAGTCGGTGTTGACGAGCTCGAGCACGTGCTCGGCCGGGTTCACCTGCAGCGGGATGGGCATGCCCAGGGACTCGTAGTAGGGGACGACGCCGTCGACGGGGCCGAAGTAGTGGGTGCGGCCGGCGGAGAGGAGGAGGAGCTTATCGAAGAGGCTGAAGGTGGACGACGACGGCTGGTGGATGGACGCGATGACGACGAGCTTGGAGTGGTTTGTTGTCAGTAAGGCTTTGGATCTTCTTTCCCCCCTTCCCCCCTCTTTGTGTGTACATGATACACATACGTGGGGAGCGCGCGCGCGCAGGTGACTTACATTGCTCCGTTTGGCGACTTTCCTCAGGTAGCTAACGACCTCGAAGCTGGCGGCCGAGTCGAGGCCGCTGGTGGGCTCGTCGAGGAACAGGATCTTGGGGCTCGTGATGAGCTGGCTGGCGACGCCGACGCGTCTCTTCTGGCCGCCCGAGATGCCCTTGCGGATGGGCGTGCCGACGATGGTGTCGGCCTGGTCCTCGAGGCCGAAGGCGGCCAGCAGGCCGTCGACGCGGGCGATGCGCTCGGCGGCGGGCAGGGAGGAGGAGGCGAGGCGCGAGGTGAAGAGCAGGGTCTCGCGGACGGTCAGGGAGCCGATGAGGGCGTCCTCCTGCTCGACGAAGCAGCTGATGCGCCGGAAGTCGGAGCGCGAGGGCGTCGCGCCGTTGACGAGGACGGCGCCGCCGACGGAGGACGCGTTGGTCGGGCGGCCGGCGAGGACGTTGAGGAGCGTCGTCTTGCCGCAGCCCGAGGGGCCCATAAGGGCGCAGATCTCGCCTGGAAGGGGACGTGTGTTGGTTAGTCTTGGGTATGCAATCCGCAAGAGGGTCAGACAAAAGGAAGGTGGGGGGAGGGGGGGTGGACTCACCCGCTTCGACGAGGCCATCGACGTGGTCGACAATCTTCTTTGGTTTCTTCGTCTCCCTGTCCTTGACGGTGACCTCGACGGCGTCCCACGAGACGCTGTGCACCGTGGTGTTGAACAGGTGGGCGTCGGGGGCGCCCATCTCGACGTCGGGCTGGAAGAATCCGTGGCCGGCGTACTCCTTTGCCGTCGTCGCCGAGGCGTGGCTACCGTGAGTCGCCATGGGCTGCGGTTTGTGAATGTTTTATATATCTCTCTTCTCTTCCGCCACTGATTAGTTGAAAGTACAGGAGGTATATGATCTTCTTCTAAGAACGACGGACCCAAGTTGAAAGGGGGCGGTTATATGTGTTTACTATATGTGTCTGTATGACCTCCACCGGGAACCAGGCGCCCAGAGCCAAGGTACGGAGCCGTTGGGGTTTTTTTATCTTCTCCTTCACTCTCTCCCTCTTTCCCCTCCTGCACCGACATCCGTCGAGTTGCAATGCGGACCCGGCCGGCGCAGCTGCGACTAGCCGAGACCACCTCCTCCTGCTCTGCGCTGCTGGAACCCGCATGTCAACGTGTGAGGCTGAAGCGGATAGCCTACAGCCCTGCCGCGCTAGGTGAGAGGAAGAGCATGCGCAAGCAGGGGGTGGTTGGTAGGTGGTAATCGGCGACCATCGTGTAAGACGGGGGGGATGCCATCTAGTTAGTTAGTTAGTTGCCCGGCCCCGTTAAAAAGGGGCTGACGCAAGGGTGCGGCGTAGGGGTTGTCCAGCCGTCCAGCCGTCCAGTCCATCCCCCTCCCCCTCCCTAGGCACGGCGTTCTAATGCATGTGGTCATCTCCCGTCGAGACATGTGCACTTACTTGCTGGATCGGCCTGGCCGGCAGCCACGCGAAAGTCTGTTTCGGGAAGCACGCGCGCCATGCGACATGCTGTTGATCGTGACCAAGCGAGAGGGAGACTTCCGGTTGGCATCTCTTCCGAGACGGCGGCATCTCCAAGCCGCGCCGAGAGGGTGTGATGTCGTCGTGGGCGCCGACGAGACGGATCCCCGCGTCTCCCGTGCCGCCCTCGCATTGAAGATTGGAGATTGGAGAGGTTGCATCCCCCTCGCCGATAGCCGGAGGAAGAAGAAGAAGAAGAAGAACCGAAGGCTTTACTTCCGCAACGAAAGACGGGTGGGAACAAGGGTCGGGGTGGGGTGGGGTGGGATGGTCCCCGAGATGAGAAAAAAGTCGTTCGGACGGTTTTTTGTGGACGCCGAGAGGACGGGTTCCCGCTTCCCCATCATCTCCGCTCGCCTGCGTCACTTACACGAATTGCGATGTGTGTATCCGGTGTGGCTCGGGTCTTACAACGGCGACCCCGCCCCCCTCTCCTCTCCTCTCCTCTCCCCTCCATTCTCGAGAATACCGGACAATGGGGACAATCCCCTGGGTCGTCGAGATAAGATTGGCTGGCGAGCGGTCGGCTTATCTGTGTAGAGGGCCTTAAGAAAGAAGAATGGACTGACGCAGAGAACATGCAGGCAGACAGACAGACACCCCAACGTATCTTGCCTCCGTGTTCCTGCGATGCCACGATACCCCATCCCCGCGGTCTCGCTTGGCGCTTGAAGCTCTGTAGTCTTTAGTCAAAGGCCTTAGCCTAGGCCCCCGGCCACAGGGCCCGATGATGGATGTATCGCTTGGCCCGCCCCGGGAGGTTGGGTCCATTGCTCAAGAGGACCGCCCACGCTAAAAAGAGCCGCGGATTCTCCATCGACGGTGTCGCGGATCCTTCAACTGGAGGTCCAATTTTCGAAATAGCAGGGATGGTGATCCGGCTTACGGCCAGTCTCTTATTCCGGTGCGGGACAGGGAGGAGAGCCTATGGCTATAATCTCTTGGTTGACATTAAGCTGCCGCCCCGAGTCTTTCAGGGCCGTGTCGAAGGCGGTTGAGTCTTGACAGTCACAGACATTAGCAAGCATAGACGTGTAATTCAGAGACGGAGAGAAAAGTCCCGCGAGCCACGGGCCGCCGCCGCCGTCCAAGCTGCCGCGGATAAATCTACATATGTGGACTTTTCGAGCAGGCTTGACGCTAGAAGCCGTAGTAGATCAACCAACATGGAAAAGAAAATGATGGCTCAATCAGCAAAAAAGAAACCAAAGAAAAACCGTCCACGACGCCTCATCCTCTGCTCATGCTGTGCACGAGCTGGTATCCCACGAACCGAACCGGACGGCCGATGATGCATATCACGCCAGTCACTTCCTTTCCATCCCCATCATTCGTCTTTGCGCTCTTCACATGCAGACTTCAGGCCCCCTCCCCCTCAATATTCCGACAACTACCCCGTGAGGCTGTCGAGAGACGGCAGCGGGATCCCGCCCAGCCCCGTCTCGATGTCGTTCATGATGGTCTCGTCGGCGGCGATGCTATTCATGACCTCCTCCTGGCTGAAGCCCTGCCAGTAGGACGGGTTGGCGGCCTGTGACGCCTTCTTGGACTGGTAGATCTCGTGCGCGACGCCCTTGACCTGGCCGGCGGCCTTGCCGGCGGCCCGCCACACGGCCGAGAGGGTGTTGAGGGCGCCGATGTTGAGCCGGATCTGCTGGCGCAGCTCGTCGTCGTCGTGGGGCACGAAGAAGAGGGCCCAGCGGCTCAGGTGGACGATGGACGAGAGCGTGACGACGCAGGTGAAGAAGTGCGTGTGGGACGTCAGCGGCGCGCGGTGCGTGATCATCCGGCTGATCTCGGCGGCCGACGTCACCGTGTGGCTCGTGTGCGAGTTGAACAGGTCGCCCGACGGCACCGGCCGGTGCGGCGCGCACGACGTGACGGACCGCGTAGGCGACGAGTCGAGCTGCGAGTGAGGTTGGTGGAGCATGATGGACGTTCTGTTCTCTGGTCAGCCGGGGGAGGGGGTATATGTGGAGGAGAAGAAGAAGAAGAAGAAGGGGTGGATGAGGAAGAAGATACACACACAAACACACATGCAGAGAGAGAGAGAGAGAGAGAGAGAGAGAGAGAGAGAGAAGACGTACGCGTTGGTCATCATGTTGGCCTGGAAAATCATCTCGTCCGGCTGCAGCTTCTGGTTCAGCGCGTCCCTCTTGGACGCCGGGAGATGGAGCCTCCAGTTGGTCAGGAGCGCCTCGATCCGCACCAGGTTCTCGTCGTCCGGGCCGAAGATGGGCGGCACGCGCATGAACCTCCCCAGGTTGCGCCCGGCGAGGACGCGGTACGCGAACGACGAGAACTCCCTGTCCTCGCCGGAGAAGTCCCGGTCCTCCAGGTCGGCGAGGGTCAATGGCGGCGGGATGGTCTACAAGTTGGGGGGAAAAGCACACACGCAAAATCTCAGCCGACCCGTCCGTCATACAGGATAAGTGGATGTGGCATAGTATTTTTCTTTTGGGGGGGGAGGGGATGTTGACTTACCCCGGACATGTATTGGTGCTCCTCGCAGGGGAGGGCGGCGTCGGCGGGCACGTCAAAGAGCAAAAAGTTGGTCTGACGATGGACTCCGGCGACCATGCCATCAACGACGAACAGGTCCCACCACGTCCTGCGCCAGCTCTCCTCGAGCACGGGGACGCCGCGGCCATACTGCGTGGCGTACCCGCGCGTGTTCAGGCCGAGCTCGAGAGCGACGCGCTCGGCGTCGCCGAGCAGGTCGCGGGCCCTCTCCTGCTCGCCGCTCCCGTCCAGGCCGACGACGAGGAGGACCAGAGCCTGGACGAAGAAGCCGTCGCGCCGGGTCGCCGGGTCCTGGACCAGGCGCAGCGCCTCGTCCAGGAAGCCGGCGCGGGCGGGCCCGACCTCGAGGAACAAAGCGCCGATCCAGCGGATGGCGGCCAGCAGGGGCTCGATGTTGGTGTCTCGCATGACGCGGAGCAACCACTCCTTGGGGAGGGCGAAGGGGTGCGAGGCATGGAAGTGGTGGTAGAAGGAGTCGAGACATCGCTCGGCAAGGGTGGGGACGGGCACCTGGGCATGGACGCCGGAGGGCTGAGGCTGGGCCAGGGCCAACTGGTTGGAGCCGGAGCCGGAGCCGAAGCCGACGGCGGCGCCGAAAGACCGGTAGAGTTGCAGGTTAGTGAAGCTGGGCGCCGCGGCAAAGGTGGTACTGGGGGTTTCCGGGAGACCGATGGCGGCGGGATAGAAGGGCATGGAGGAGTCGTTGGCGGCGGCGGCGCCGAGGAACATGGAGCAGCCATTGTCGGCGACGTCAAGGGTGGATGTCGGGGACGAAGAGCGTGCCCTCTTGTTGGGGTTCGGGTTGGTATTGGCGGGGTCGTTGTTGTTGTTGTTGTTGTTGTTGTTGTTGTTGTTGTTGGTGGTGGTGGTGGTGGTGGTGGTGGTGTTGATGTGGGTATTGCTGATGTTGGTGTTGTTGTTCCTCCTCGGACCCTTGTAACCGCGCCGAGAGGCGACGTAGACGCACTCGGACTGCGAGCTCCGGCATCGCGAGCATGGGTTCTGGCCGTCGCACTTAAGGTGCTTCGCGCGCTGTAGCGAAAGAGGAGAAGGGGTTGAGTCAGCTCTGGGCCGTCAGGGGGGGAGGGAGGGACGCGGGGTGGACGAGGAATGACGGGCTTTTTTTTTTCAGGCAAGGAAAGAGAAGGGAATGGGAAGAAGAGACGGAGAGAAGAGGTGTAGGTATGTTGCTTACGCAGCCGAGACAGGCGGCAGGGACCGCAATGACTGGTTGGGCGGCCTGCTGCGAGTGAGAGCGGGAATCACTGGTCGCCGAGGAGGACGAGGGTGCGTTCGGCGACTCGCGGCCGGCCGGCGACTCCGAGTCGGGGACCACTGCCGCCACCACGCCTAGAGCGTTTGGGGATCCGTTGCTGTGAGTGCTCCCCGGAGGAAGATCAGAAAGAGGAGGCGGCGGGGGTGGTGGTGGTGGTGAGAAATGGGGAGACAGTGAAGGCTGCATGTCGAGTATGGGGTTCTGCTTTTTTTCTTCTTCTTTTTCCTCTTCTTCCGTTATATGATGTTTTCCCTGTTCCTTTTCTTTTTGGGGTGGCTTGTTTTATTTTTATTTTTTTACTTTTCAAACACTTCCTTTCCCCTCGCAGCAGCGCACGGGAAGAGAGAAAATGGTGTTTTGCAGGGGGGGATATCAGATATTGAGAAGGGTGGAAAAAACCAGGACTCGCCTGAGTCGTCGACAAAGAAAAGGTGTGCAGACAAGGTGTCTTAATTAATCAGTATCGTTTCCTTGCGCCCCTCTCCCCTCCCCCCCAAAAAAACGAATCGAAGCAAACAAGGCGGCGCACGGTCAATGTGTGTGTGTGTGTGTGTGTGTGTCGAGAGCCTGGCAACAGCGCAAAGGGCCAAAAGGCCCAGTGTCCCGGTTTCGACCCCCCTCCCTCCACCGAGTCCACTCGACCGGGGGTGGGGTTTGATCGTACGAGAGAGGCTGACGCTGTGCGTGTTCTGTGTGTTTGTGTGTGTGCCAGGGGGTTTGCCTTTGATAGCTTAGCTGCCGCTGCCGCCGTGAGACGAATGCGGGTGAAGATCAATACAACGACGTCGTTGTATTGTGTGTACTGTGGTATTGGTGTTGGTGTTGGTGTTGGTGTTGGTGTTGGTGGTGTTTGGTGCAAGTGTGACAAAGAGTGCTTGTTTGTTTGCTCGTTTTGGTGGAGACGGAAATCGTCGGGGAAGCGGACCCTCTGCGGCCGTGGCCCCGGGGAAACGATGCTGCTGCCTGTGTTCTCTTAAACGAAAAAGAGAAGAAGAAGAAGAAACCGAAGTGGCAGCTGTTTTCACGTCGTGGTCCCTCGTGACGAGATCTAGAGAGAGTACGAAGGCAACTTATACCGAACCTTTGAATAGCCGCCCATCAGACTCGACACTTGCCTTGTCGGGGGGTGCCCAGCATGACGCGGGTATCGGCCACCGCCGTCCGCCAACCGGTGCCAGTGCACCACTACGAAGGGGGGGGGGGGGGGGGGGGGAGCCACCCAGCCCGTGCGTCTATCTGGCTGTCTTGCCTGCTGCTCGCGGGTGTCGGGGCGCTGTTGTTCAGTGCATGGCTTCGGCTCAGCCCTACAGGCTACAGGCATGGGGCCGGCCTCGTGGCTTTCTGCTTTTGATCCGGCGTGGAGTCCGAGGGCCACACGGCCGCCCGAGGACTACGAAGCTGGCCTGGCCTGGCCTGGCCTCACCTACCGACTCCATCCATGTTCCCGCCCGCCCGGAATTTCATCCAAAATAAACCATCCAAAGCAAATTGCCGCGGGTGATTCGTCCCGAAATGCCCGCCACTCCCTGGCGAGCCGCGACTGTCCGACGACACACACAACACGCACACACTCACAAAATACCGTCTGGCGTCCACACAACGATGCGGCGGCCCCTCAAGCCACGTGTGAAGCCCCGTCCTCGCCGCCCCGCGAGGCGCGCCGCAAGGATGATCGCGGTGTCTCGGGGGGCTCCACGCGGCAAGGCTCATCAAACCACATCTGCCGGCGCATCTGTCGTGGGGGAGAAAAGGGAGAAGCACCGGGGCGAGAGCAATCCCCCGCTTGCCGTATTCGGCCGGTAATCTGGCCCCACTTCCTGGTATTCGGACCATTGGAATGCTTCGTGATCCACTCACGGCGCGGCATTCGGTCGGGGCCCGGATGAATGGGGCGCGGATGCCCGGCGGACCATCGACACACCCTTTCTTGCCCCTCCACTCCTCCTCCTACAGGGTGAGTTTCAATCTTGCACACGAAATTAAAGTCATAATACTACGTGTACAGGCGTCAATCTATCTCGTCCGATGGCGCTCGCTGGCTATCTAACCAAACTACCTTGCTTTCTTGCACACCACGATGGGCGTGCCCGGGCTGACGACGCTGCCGGGCGGCCGTGTAATCTTCGTCACCACGGCTCCTGCCTGTGCCTCGGATACCACCACCTTGATTTCCATCTTCATCGCCTCCAGAATCGCCACCGTTTGCTTGTCCTCCAGCACGTCCCCGACCTTGACCAGCGTCTTCCACACGTTGGCGTTCATGGGCGACTCGATCGTGATCGTATCGGCCGATGCCGCCTCGGCCCCGACCTCGCTCTGGCCCGCCATCTCCGCCGCCTTGGCCTCGCTCCATTCCCCAAAGAGCCGCTGCTCAAGTTCTCCCATCTCCCTCGCCGCCGCAGCCTGACGCTCGCGCCACTCCTGGTGAGCGGGGTCTCGCGCTGCCGCGTCGAACTTGGCAATGTACTCGTCCATCGCGAGGACGCCTTCCGAAATCTCAAACTCGTACCTTCCTCCCTCGAAGTCGCGTTCTGCCTGGTCGAACTCCTCCTTGGAGACCTCGCGGAATCTCACAATGTCAAAGTGATCAAACAGCCACGGCCGCGATGGGGAGAATCCCGGCCGAGTACCCATCATGTCCCACGTGCCCAGAGTGCGGCCCATGAGCTGGTAGCCTCCCGGGGCAGCCACAGGATAGATGGCCAACAGCGACCCGCCGAGGCCGACGGAGCCGCTCGGTGTGTATGCGCGGTTGGGGTTGTACTTCTGGCCCGTAAAGACGTACCTGGGGTCGAGCGGGAACAGGATGGGGGTGCCGACGAAGAAGCCAACGGCGACGGTAAGCCAGGGAGTGTTGACCAGGGAATCGAAGACTTCGCGGCGGGACCTCAGCGCGTTGTTCCTCCGCAGATAGTCGACGTTGTCCGGGAGGTAGGCGGCCGTCGGCCGGATGCTCTCCATGTATCGCTTTGTAGCCTCTTGGACTGTGGGGTGGTCCACGCACAGCGGGAGGCTGAGTTCGCGGACTGCCATCCTGGTTCCTACAATCTCTTCAATGCTCTCGTCGAGCTGCCTCAAGCTCCGGAACATTTCCGACTGATGTATCTGGACCGGATCGTAGTGCACGGTGAGCGTGGCGAGGTTTGGCTCGCAGCGTACACCGACAAGACCCCGGGCCGCCACCTTTTCCTTGAGAATCTGAACGCAGATGGTGTTTCGTAGATCGGCAACCTGCTCGCCATACTCGACAATGATGGAAGTATCGCCTCCCTGTCTATAGGTGACGCGCGGATGGTCGCCATGGGGCTGAGTCGTCTGTAAAATGGAGGACGTGTTGTTCTGAGGCCCGAACGTCTTCCTGGGAGGGGAAACCGCAATGTCTTGCCCGTCGACGAGAGCGGCAACAGACTTCAAATAGGCCTCGTTTCCGCGAGTGATCTCAATGGCGTCCTCAAAGTTCACGAGTTGCAGCCGTACGGCATCGCCCGGCTTCAGCTGGCCGACCTTCCACATTTCGGCCGAGCAGATGGTCACCGGACAGGCAAACCCACCGAGGTCCGGCCGGTCGCGCGAGAATATGATGGGATACTCTCCGGTCCAGTTGACGCCGCCGTTTGGATATCCGTAATCAAAGACGTTGGACGGATGGGACCCGCCCCCTCCACCCGTCGTGCGAGCCCACTTCAATCGCGGACCTTCCAGCCGAACTCCGCTACGGCTGCTGTTGTGACTGACGGTCCATTTGGAGCTCGTGATCGTCTCCATGCCCTCTGGCGTGAGAATATCTTCCGAACCGTACGGGCCGTCGAGACAGTAGACTTCGGAGACGCTGTATTCCGGAATGGCCCCTCGAGGTAGCGAAAAGGGTGACGCCGTGTCTGCCCACAACCCCGACTCCGAGGAGAGGGCAAGGATGTCGTTTGTTTGCAGCTTCCGTCCTTGCAGACCACCAAGGACAAGCTCCGGCGCTGTGGACTTGGAGCCGAGATAGAGCGGGATCTCGGGAAATCCGCCCTTCACAGCGAGGTAGGTCCGGAGGCCGTCGCCGATAACGTTGCCGATCTTGAGTGTTTGCCCTCGCCTCACGATGATGCGGGACCACATTGGCCGTTCCTCGTCAGCGACAGCCACGGGCACTTGGGCACCACAGACAGCCACAACTGCCGACTCGTGGAACATGAGCTCCGGGCCAGTCATAGTGATCTCGAGGAGTTCAGCTCGCGGATCGTTGCCGACGAGGATGTTGGCTGCTCGGCTGCTCAAATCGTCCATGGGACCGCTGGGGGGAACTCCGTGTCCCACTGCCCTTCGCCCGGGGTAGTCCTGGACCGTGGTGAAGACGCCGGGGCTGAGGACTTGTACAGCGCACACGTCGACTTGGAATGTGGCCAGGAAGTTGGTGAGCGTGTTGCCCTTGGTGAATGCGTCAGACCGCAACACCTGCGACAGATACTGCAGGTTTGTCTGGGTCCCTTGTAAGGCCGTGTCAGCCAGGGCCGCAAGCATTCTTTCCTGAGCATCCGCCCGGCCGGCCGGGCTGTGCACCATGACCTTGGCGACTAAGGGGTCGTAGAGAGGTGTGATGTGCTGGCCACTCTTCACCCACGTATCAACGCGGACGCCATCACCTTGCGGCCAGTGTACGTGCTGAAGAATTCCCGGGCTGGGTGCAAAGTCGAGCAGAGGCACTTCGGCGTATACTCTTGCCTCGATGGCGGAACCGAGGGGTTGCGGTCGTGAGATGCTCTGCAACTCGACCGAGGGAATGCCCAAGTGACCCCCACGCTCGAAGTCGGCCTGATACAGCATCAGTTGGACGAGGTCCACTCCGTAGCACATTTCCGTGATGCCATGCTCCACCTGCAGGCGCGTGTTCATCTCGAGGAAGAAGAAGTCGGCTGTCTCGTCGTCGACCAGGAACTCGACGGTGCCGGCGCTTTTGTACTTGAGCTGGGAGGCGTAGTTGACTGCTGCCTGCAGCATCTTCTCGCGCAGGCCAGGGGTCCGCTCAACAAACGGACTAGGGCATTCCTCAATGACCTTTTGATGACGGCGCTGGAGGGAGCACTCCCTCTCTCCCAGGGCGACGACTTCGACGCCATTTCCAAACACTTGCACCTCGATGTGCCGGGAACGGGGATAGTACTTCTCCAAGAAGACGCCACTGTTCTTGAAGAGGGCGCCAGCTCGGCTCTCGACAGTGGCGAAAGCCTTAGGAACGTCGTCGTCGTCGTAGCAGATCTGTAAGCCCATGCCACCGCCTCCCCCGGTGGCCTTGAGCATGACGGGGAAGCCGAGTTTCTTGGCCCCCTCGATGGCCTCGTGTGTTGAGGGGATAAGGGATGTTCCTGGTATGACGGGGACATTGACAGCTTCAGCGATGGACCTCGCCTCGTGCTTGAGGCCCATGGCCTTGATTGAAGCGGAGGAGGGGCCGACGAAGACGATGCCTGCGCTAGTAACAGCATCGGCGAACTCGACATTCTCGCTCAGGAAGCCATATCCAGGGAAAACGGCGTCAGCGCGTGTGCTTCTACAGATGCTTAAGATGGCATTGCTGTGGCAGGGTCAGCTATCTGATGTACGTCCATTAGCACTTACACCGGAGGCACTCACCCGTCTGTGTAGGTGTCACTGCCCCGCAACGGGATTGCTTCATCCGCCAGCAGAGCGTGCAGTGAGGTCGTGTCGGCATCCGTGTAGACGGCGATGCTATGGACGCCGAGTTCGCGACAAGCCTTGATGCAGCGGACGGCGATCTCGCCTCGATTGGCCACCAACACCTTCTTAATATTGAGGAGTGGTTTGGGTTCCATATCGCAGGGGGTAATTCAAAAGAGTCAATAAAGGGCTCGATCCTAAGTCAGCAAGTGTTATGTGTATGGAGAGGAGGGCCGGACAAATGTGGAGGGAGGGTCGAGTGACTTACAGTATATGACCATGAGCCGATTCGATTCATCAGTCCGCACCATTATGGTGAGGAGGCACGACGTACTGGGACCGGGCCGGTGTCTGTCTTTTTTACCCCAACAGCCGATGCCCCGGGAGAGGGGCATGGCCGAGGCCGTTGTCGTGTGTGAGCTTGAGCAGTGGCATTGCCGGCACTCCGGTTCAAGATAAAGAGATCATCGGCCAAGTATGCATGAAAGTTTGGAGGGTGGAGGAGGTTTGGTGTGGTTTGATTCTGGCATGTTTGATTGACCAAGCTTCCCACCCAGGTTTAGGGGGGGGCAGTTGGCCATCAAGCAGTAAATCACCAGTAACCTAGGTACCCCGCATTGAAGTGGCTACCGGGGGGCGGGGGCGGGATGGGGCTGTCACAGGTACAGGTAACCACCCATGCCTACCTGTATCTTCCCCCCTGTTAGTACCTGGACTTCTGCGATAAGGACCACCTGATCCCCCAACCGCGAAGCTTGTTCCCCAAAGTTCCGCTTCATCTTCATCTTGGAGCACCTAACCCCAACTCTCTCCCACACCAGAGCTACTCCAACTCTGTCCCATCTGAGATCTCCCTGGTTGGCCACTGAGCCCGTTGTTTAGCAGAAACTCTGCGATAATAATAAGACGGACCAAGACAAGATGCATCCCTACCGTATACTCTCCTCCAGCTTCCCGTTGCGCCACTGCTTGCGCCAATCGCCTCTCTCCTCTTTTCACACAAAGCAACCTGTAACCCGACCTTTCAGAATGGCTTCAGGGCTCGCACGCAAATACGAGATCAACGCCGACATGGGCGAGGGCTTCGGCCGATGGAAGATGGGCCCGGACGAGCAGCTGATGCCTTACCTCGACGCCGCCAACATCGCCTGCGGGTTCCACGCCGGCGACCCAACCATCATGCTCAAAACCGTCCGCCTGTGTAAGCAGCACGGCGTCAGGGCCGGCGCCCACCCCGGACTCCAGGACATGTTCGGCTTCGGCCGCAGGAAGATCGAGATCGACCCCAAGGACATGTACGCCATGGTGCTGTACCAGGTAGGCGCCCTCAAGGCTATACTGGACTCGGAGGGCGTCGCGTTGTCCCATATCAAACCGCACGGCGAGCTCTTCTTCTACATGCAGAGAGACGAGGCCATCATGAGAGCCGTCCTGGAAGCGTGCGCCACCTTTGGGAACGACGTCCCCGTCTACGCGTCGCAGAACCCCGCCCAGGAAGCCATGTGCAAAGAGCTGGGCATTCCCTTCCAGGGGGAGGTCTACGTCGACATCGACTACTCCCCCGAGGGCAAGCTCATACCGGTCGCACAGTCCAAGGTGGCCACTCCAGAGCTGTGCTACGAGAGAGCCCTATCTGCGTCGCTTGAGGATTCGGGCAAGGACAACAACGGCGACGTCTTCAGCTTCGGGTTCCAGGGCAAGCCATTCAGCATCTGCGTTCACTCGGACCATCCGACGGTTCTTCAGAATGTGACGGGGGTGCGTAGGGCGGTTGATGAGGCGAACAGGCAGAAGTTTCCTGCCAAATAGCAATGTCTGAGGTTGTAGAGAATTGGCTGTAACAATATTTGAAATAGTTTGCTTTCGACAAAGGACAATGGACAAAAGGTAAGACGGTCAACGAATGATGATGTTGGCTAGTTGCCTCCCTTGGTTGGTAGCTAGCGACCATAGAAAAAAGAGTGAGGATATCTGACGGGAAGCCGGGCCGTTCACAAGTGTCTGGAAAAGCCTACCAGCTGGCACTCGCCAAGCAACCAACATCTGCCGACATCTACCTAACTTAGGTAGGTATACTAAGGTACCTAGTTGAGTCTCTCCTCCGACTCGTCCGACTCGGGGTTCGGGTTCCTCAACACATGCATCGTGCATGCAAACAACCTATCCATCGCGGGAGAGGCGCACCAAGAAAAATGCACAAAACGAGTCTCTCTTCCGTCTGGTGACACGGGTTTTGGCGACCGAGTCTGTCAGTCTTCGCCAATACCAACTCACACCGTAATTGTCCGCCGAAAAGGAACAATCACTTATTCACTCTGGCCACTATCATGGATCCAATCTCGGCCGCCGGCTTGGCGATCGGCGTTGCGTCCATCGGACTGCAAGTCTACACCGGTTGTGTGCAAGGTAACGAATGATCCATCGTCGTCGCTGCGCAGCACGTTGCATCGAGACAAGAGGTACTAAGCAGACTCAGGTATCCAGCTGTTAATCACGGCCAAGAACTTCCCCGATGACTGCAAGTTTCTCAACCTGAGATTGCGGATGGAACAACAGAGACTATTTGCCTGGAGCGAGACGTCCGGCCTGCTCGACCTGGACGGGAACCAGCACGAGAAGATTCTCAGCACAAACACCTTCGTCCTCCACCGCACCACGATCCTGGACCTTTTGGTCCAGGTCCAGTGCTTGTTCAAGGAGTTTGAGGACCATCAGCGCCGCAATGAGCGCTTGAAACCGACCTCTGACGAGGACACAGTCCTCGACCACCCCGAGAAAGATGCTGCCGCCGCCAGTTTCCCGTTGCCCGAGAGGCGAAAAGACTTCATCAAGCGGGCCATGGGCAAGCTGAAAAGCCAGTCCCAAGAGACTTTTCTCAGGCTGAGCTGGGTCTCATTCGACAAAGTTGCATTCGAGGTCCTCCTGTCCAGGTTTGCTGCTCTGAACGACAACATGACTGATATCCTGGACGCCCGCCTGCAAGTGGAGATCCGCGACACCGTGCAAGATACCAACCGAGGGGTCTTGCAGCTGCATCATCGCGTTGCAGATCTGGGGCGCCTTGTGATGGCTCTAAGCCTGAAGCTGGAAAACACTGCACCGGCAAACATCTCGTCCATGTCCAAGGCTCAGCGGGAAAAGAACGCAGACGGTCTGGATCTGCTTGCCAAACTCGCCAAGTTCAAAGCTTTCAACGAGTCGATGGAGCCCGAGAAACAGCGACCGTGGGATGAGGCAACGGCCATGTCTCTAGGGCTGGGGAAGCCAGCACGGCGGGACATGCTTGTCTTGGACAGAAAAACTATCACATTACTTCAAGAAGAATCCGAAGACTTTGACCAACCGAGATGCGAAGCCATGCTCCGCAACGCCGACGGATCCGAAAGGAGAGTGTGGGTGGAATGGAAGGAATACGATCGCCAGAAAGCCGGAGATGAGTCGCCGCCAAGAAGGATCATCATGGACAGGGTAGGCAAGCTTGCCGCTCTCCTGAACCACAGCCCGAAGCCCGAAGCTTTCCGGACACTGCATTGTCTTGGCTTCTTCGACATGCTGGGACCCGACAGCGACGCGCCGGAAGACGACAGCTTGGATCGGAAGCTCGGGCTTGTGTTCGAACGACCCAGCGGCAACGAGGTGCATCCGTCCTTGCCTCCGCCATCCCTCCGCGAGCTCTTCCAGATCGAGCGGAAACCTCGGATCACGGAGAGAATCAAGCTGGCACACGCCATCAGTAGCTGCCTTCTGTATCTTCACGCCGTCAACTGGCTCCACAAGGGGCTGCGCAGCCACAACGTTGTCTTCTTCCGGGACAAGAGCGGCCACGTCAACTACGCGGAGCCCTACTTGACTGGCTTCGACTACTCCCGTCCCGCGCGCAGTGATGAAGCAACAGACATCCCCCAGGACGATGCCGAGTACAACTTGTACCGCCATCCTCAGATACAGCTGATGAACCCCGCCGAGAGGGAGCGGTTCAAGAAGAGCTTCGATCTGTACAGTCTCGGCGTGCTGTTCGTCGAGATCGCCCACTGGCGTCCGGTAGACGAGGTTCTCGGTTACGACATCAGCCGGCGGCCCAGCCTCGCCCTAAGAGTCAGAGACGCTCTACTTGACCAAGACCGCATCGCCGAGCTGGGCGCCAACATGGGGGAGATGTTCGAGGAGGCAGCCCGGAAGTGCATTGAAGGCGGGGAGAGCCTGGGGCTAGCGGACCATGATGTCGAGACCGACGACAACGTAGCCGCACGTCTTTCGATGCGGTTTTACGAGGACGTGGTGAAGAAGTTGGACGATGTGCGCGTTTAGTTTTGGTCTTCTGACGCCAGATGGACAGGTGTCATTCGGACTGAGCAGATGCACTTTCGAAGTCCCAAAAGCGGTCACTCATACTTGATAATGGGTATCCACCAAAAATGCCTGATAACGTATGGCCGGCAGAGAGTATCCCTTAGCGCTGGAGAGAGGCTCCGAGGCCAGAAATGAGGTTCTGTCTGCAGTTCTCCCCGTGCTTTCGAGACCTTGCACCTCTTCTTCCAGAACACCGCCCCGTACGGAAAACCCAATGCCGGCCCAGTGCCGGCCACGGGCGCAGCGAGTCACTAATGTACAGAAATGACGATCCGAACCCGGCGGTGCGGTTCGCGGATCCATCTAGTCGATGGTGGGGCCGGATGACATGCGAGACGCTGTTGACTTTTTCGTACCCGATACGACAACCCTTGCCACCGTTGGATGGGAACATCATGCAAACGCGAAATTTCCCTTCGAGGATTGTGCGACTTGGCAACTTGGCAGTACCTCCTCGGTCTTATTGCAGTCTATGTAACGATGGATTGTAGGGGCTTCCAGAGACCAGTCTTCAAATATTTATAAGACTATACGACCAAGTCGCCGTTGAGCATCAGGTCACAGCATCTCCCTTCATTCTCTCGTCGATCCTTTGGTTTACTTTCCATCCGTGTTACTTGCCATACTCTCTTGATAATTTTTGGGACTTGTATGTCTTCGATAGTGTGTAAGTCACTCCCTCCCAGAATGCCCATATTCTAACCCCCGGACGCACAGCGGGAACGGTAGAATGAGGTGGCTTCAGACTTCCGTACGAGCCCCAGCCGTGGCTCTGGCCGCCTTGGTTTTGGCAAAATGCCCAGCCAGCGCCGTGAACTCTACACCTGCGTGCGAAATTCCCGCCGAATCCGGCGGTTCTATGCTCGTTACCTCGACTTGTATCGATCCTCTCTACGAGAACCCTGTGATCGACGTCGAGTCCGACGAAACAGCCCCGGGCCCTCACTACCGCGTCTCGGGCCACTTCTTCAACACGTCCACTCGATTCAACTTTTACTTCCCCCCCAAGGACACCTGGGAAGGGCGGTTTCTCCAATTCGCGTATCCGACCCAGTCCGAGAACGCGACTAACGAGACCATCGGCTTCGGGCTGGACAGCAACGCTTACACCGTCCAGGTGACCGGCACGAACGGTTACCGCGCCGAGGCTGCGGCGGCAAAGTTCTCCAGGGTCGTCGCCGCGCAGTATTACGAGACTGGCAACACTACCCGCATCTATGGCTATGTCTACGGTGGTAGCGGGGGCTCCAACCAGGTCATTGGCGGCATTGAGAATACCGTCGGAATCTGGGACGGCGCTGTTGCCATGGTCCAAGCCGTGCCCGTCTCTGCCCCCAACGGCCCGTCGGTCAGAGCCATGGCGGGACTTGTCTTGCGCAACAAGTCGGCCGAGATCCAAGAGGTCCTTCGGCCAGGTGGCAACGGAGACCCCTTTTCCATCCCGACCCTGACCCAAGTCGAGCGATCGATGCTACTCGAAGTCACAGAATTCGGCGTGCCCGTCGGGACTTGGGAGCACTTCAACGAGGTGGCCAACAGTTCCACGTTGAACATTTTGAAGAACACTTTCCTCAAGACTCTCGACTCTACCTACGCAGACGATTTCTGGTCAAAGCCGGGCTACCTAGGAACCGAACAGAGCCCCCTCGGCGACGTCATTAGAGGCGCGCTGGTTGAATTCAACACGACTGTTCAGGGCGTCGAGCGGGATGGCAGTGGGATGCCGATCAGCATCGTGCTAGGCACCGCGCCAGCAGCTGTTGCCGACATATATGGCTACGACTTGACCGTCTTTGGACTCAACGGGACTGAGCTGGGAGTCATCAGCGGCACCTTGTACACGCACAGCAAGACCATGGCCTTCAACGACTCGACAGCCGCCGCCAACGACTGTACTGTTCAGAAGCAGCTCACCGAGGGCGCCAGACTACAAATCGATAACAGGTGGTCCCTTGCAGCGCATCCGTACTATAGACACCAGGTCCCGCAACGAGCGGGCTTCTACGGGTTCGATCAGTTCCGCACAGCGAACGGCACCCTCTACCCACAGCGCCCTCTTGACACGTCAAAGCTCCTGGCCTCGTCCGTGGCCGGCGGAGGTCACACCGGCGCGATAGGCTGCAAGCTCATCGTCGTCCAGAACCTCATGGATAGCGATGCCTTCCCCTGGCACGCGGATTGGTACAAATCCCAGGTGAAGCAGCATCTCGGCGACCGCTTCGACGACAACTACCGCCTCTGGTACAACGACAATGCGGAGCACTACTACGAGGAGCGCCCCCTGAGTCGCCTCGCCATTATCGTGCCGTACAACGGCATCTACCAGCAAGCCCTCCAGGACATGGTGTCTTGGGTCGAGGACGGAGTCCCCGCGCCCGACGCGACCTCGTACATCGTCTCCGCCAACGACAACTCGGTCCAGCTTCCCCCCTCCGCGGTCGAGAGACGCGGCATTCAGCCAGTAATTGACTTCTCGGTCAACGGCGGCCGCCACTGCAACGTGAAGCTGGGGGAGGCGGTCACGTTTCGGGCCACCGTTGACACGCCCCCCGGCACGGGCGAGGTGGTGGATGTCGAGTGGGATATCTTCTCGACGGGGGCGTTCTCCCACCCTGGGCCTGCCATCACCCCTAACCAGACCGTCCGTGTTGAGCACATGGTCACTTACAACACCACTGGTAACCACGTCGTCATCGTACGGGCCACTTCTCATCGTAAGGGGGACCCGGGAGCGGCTTACGGCAGAGTGATGAACCTGGCTCGTGTGAGTGTCGTCGTGGAGTAGAGCGTCATTTGCTCCAAGCCGACGTTGGAGACATATTTTCTGAGAGGCAGCAATTGCAATCGGGAAGGGATCAATTTCCCTTTGGTGTTCGTTATTGCATAGTGATGGGGCAACACAGGCTTGACAGCCTCAGACGTTCACTTTTCAATTTTGAGGATTTGTTCACTTGATCATACCAAAGATTCTTACCTTGCTCTGGCCCGACAGAGATTCTAGAAATTTTACAAATAAGTGGACATCCTAGAAATTATGCAAAGAAACCCAACGCGCAATCGCTATACGATCTTGTCCATTACCAGAACCCCCACGTCCAGGCTTGCAGTGAGATATTCCAATGTCGTAGCCTGTCGGCCTCCCTCACTCTGGAATGTATGGCCGACTCTGGTTGAGACACGGTGAACCCCTCTCACAGCAGGGGGCAGCCGTGCGGTTCAAGAAATTCAATATACATAACATGCAACACCGCATCCGCCACCTACAAACAAAGTCAGCAGGCACGGCGAACCGCTCCCCAAACTACCGGGTATCAATGTCTGACCACTCCCCCATGACCCTGCCCAAGTCCGTCTCGGCCCCTTTCCAGCTGCTCCGGATCACCTCCTCGACCCACGGCCCGCGCGGCCTGATGCCGAACCTGAACCCCGAGGGCGCCGTCATGAAACCCGCCACGTCCATGGCCATCGTGTCGACCTCCTCCACCGGCACGATCTCAAACGCCCACAGCAGGCTGGCAAACACCATGAAGATATTGTCCGTCGCCACCCGCTTGCCCAGGCAGCTCCTCCTGCCGTGGCCGAAAACCGCCAGCGGGAGCTCGGTGCGCATGGCGCCGTCCACGTCCAGCCACCTCTCCGGCACGAAGTCCCCGAGGTCGCCCACCTCCTCCCCAAAGACCTCTCTGTCCCGCCCGATGGCCCACGAGTTGGCGAACAGCGTCGCCCCCTCGACGATGCGCGTGCCGAGGATCTCGTCCTCCCCGTCCGCCCGCCGCGGGATGCTCCCGGGCGCCACCGGCCGCCACCGCATGACCTCGGACGCGATGGCATCGACATACGACAGCCTCGACCGGTCCGCGAACCGCGGCAGCCTCTTCCTGCCGACGAACTTGTCCAGGACGGCGTGCGCGCGCGTCAGAAAGTCCCGGTTCGCGTGCGCGGCGACCAGGAGCCACATCATCTGCCTGGGCGCGGTCTCCATGCCGCCCTGGACGCTGGTCGCGAGCGTGAAGGCGAGGTCCATCTCCGGCACGCCGGCCCCTTCCGCGTCCCCGGCGTGCTTGGCGGCGACGGCGCGCGCCTGCCTCGTGGCGTTCCAGCCGGATGCGTTCATGCCCTGGTACAGCAGGAAGAGGTAGAGCTCGCTCTGCGACCGAAACAGCCTGTCGGCGGCGCGGCGCCAGGGCGACAGGAACGCCGGCAGGTGGCGCAGGGGCGGGACGAAGTCGACGAGGCTCGGGTTGGCGGCGACGTGGGTGACCTTGTCGTGCACGTCGACGATGCGGCTGAAGACGGGGTCGCTGACGGACGGCACGCGGATGCCGTAGTGCAGCCCCAGGACGACGCTGGCCTGCGTGCGCTCGAAGAGACGGTGGATCTCGGTGCTCTCCATGACCGCGTCGCCGTCGTCTTTGCCCCCCCGCGATGCTGCTGCTGCTGCGGTGGCGCTCAGCAGATCGACCAGGAGCTGCTTCGACTCGAGCTCCATGAGGGGCTGGTACCGCGGCGCGGCGACGGCCCCGAGACTGGGCGATAGCATGCGGTGGTGCAGCTTCAGGTCGGCGTCGTAGTCGTGCATCAGGGTGAACCGGGACTTGCCCGGCCCGGACCCGGTGATCATCTCCATGCTCACCGAGCTCGGCCGGTTGCTGTAGCGCGCGCCGCGTTTCGCGAAGAGCTCCGTCGCCGCCTCGGAGGTGTTGAGGACCACCATCGGGATGATGCCGAAGAGCTTCGACGCGGCCACCGGCCCGTTGGTCCTGGCCCATTCGTCCCAGTGCAGGAGGGGCTTCTCCCGCGGCGAGCTGTGGAGGTCGCCGATGATTGGGAGCTTGAGCGGTTTGCGAGACGGGCTGCCACTTCTGATTCGCGAGAGGACGAAGAGAACCGTCGCCAGCGCGACGGCCCCCAGCAGGGTCGAAGTGGAGGAACTGGTCATTTTCGTCGTTGACCTTGTTGGAAACCAGCTGTGCAAATTAGTATGTAACTATGCTTGATCAGATTGAAGACAAGGCAGACCGTCGTTGAAAGCAGGATGTGGTTTTGTTTATTAACGGCGCTCGCATCATTCGCTCCGCCAGGTTTCTGCAGTCGGGCGGGGAAGTTGGCCGAATGCATTGCTTGGGATTCCCAACCCTGCCGTAGCAACGTCATGTTCTCTGGGCATGGCGAGAGGACACCACGAGCAGAAGGTCAGGTTTGTGGATGGGCCGAGGGGGGACAAGGTCCAGGGGTAGGGTAGCCGAATGTTGATGTGTTGCCGTCCGTCCCGCGAGAGAGTGGGGGATTTGTCCGGAAGAGGTACCAAGATCCGGCAAATGCTCCGCTCCGGAAGCCCCGCCGGATGGGGACGGACCGTTGGACCAGCGGCCCGTGTCGCAGCGGGGGCGGGGCGGGCATAGGCTCTTTGGGCCAGAGTCTCCAACCGCAGCCTTAAACGGCTCATGAATAGTGTTAATAAAGTCGCCAGTTTCTCTCTGGCCCATTGTTCCAACTTTGGCCCCGGACTACCATCGCGACCAGTACGCTTGTACGCTTTGAAGAAACAATCCAGCCATTGAGAGGCGAAATGCTTTCTCTGTGAGTGTGCCGTCATCGCACTGGTGTCCTGTTTGACACGGGTTTGGCAAACTACTAGAAAATGGAGCTGGTCCGGACCTGTGAGAGTTACACTGCCGCAGGCCAAACCGCTGGAGGAGACAAGTTGGCAACAGCCACTGCTTTCCTACTTTCCGTTTTTTTCTCGGCGCGGCCACTGGATGTAGGTGCACGACAGATGTATAATCCGGCGCCACCGGACGATTTACAGCCTCTCGGGGCCTTGAACCAACCAAACCGTCGAGGGACATCGCCATTCCAACAACAGGCGGGGCGTGTCAAGCGTGGTGTCCGTTCTTCGTTGTGAGGGCAATAAAGCCCACGCGCTTCTTCTTCCCTGTCTGCAAGCAGGATACGATGAATCCATGAATCAGCCTAGCATACTTCTTGGTTTGACGTGGGCGAGGAAGAAGAAGCGTCCTCGTCTTGCGAAGCCGTTCACCCTGCGCCCGTCCAAGAACATGTTCTTTATCGTCCGAACAACCCCATATGCCGTTGCACCGCCTATAGCGATTATCAATTCTTCTTTTCCGGTATACGCATCAGAATCATCGTGTAGCCCAGCGTACAGGCTGAGAAATGAGGGAAGTTCTCTATCCACGGGAGCGTGGTTTGGCCCTTGCCATCTGCAAATCTTCAGGAGAAGGGACAGCTGCTGTATGCAATGCAACAAAAGGACCTCGATTGTGGTAGCTTCGCACTTCCGGCATTTTTCTCAGTAGTAGGCTCTTTTGTACGTTGAACCGTGACGCAATGTTGACAGGCATCTAGGCATGTTCAATGCCCGACCTCCCGGAAGCCATGGCATGGTACTCGCGACGGACATCATAGACCTGGGTCCGATGGAAATATACTCACATGACAGGGTCTCGTTAATCTATAGCATGCATACCGCTCATGGACCGGAACCCTAGCACAATCTACCCATGTGAACCGGATAATGGCAACCAGTCGATGTTCTGCCACTGAACGCCACTCTACCTTGGCTCCTCAAGGACCGCCAGCCCCTGGAGCAGGCGGAGGCAGTGTGTCAAACGCCTGCGCAGCCCACCCCCAACTGATCTTGCCGTCCTCGTACCCGTAAAGTGCGTGCTCGTACACCTTGACCTTCTCCCCCGGACCGCCCTTCTGGAGAAAGTCGTTCTCCGGCACACCCTCGAGGGAGAGCCGGACGGCGATCTGCTGCCTCCTCTCGTCGACGGCAACCTCCTCGATCTGGTACTTGAGGCCGGCGATGACGGGCAGAAGGATCTTGCCGAGGAGGACCACCGCCATATCCACCGGCAACTGCTTGCCGTTAAACAAGACCGCGTTGGACCAGAGCCGTGGCAGGACCGTGTGCATGGCGCCCTCGTTGTAGCTAAAGATGTACTCGCGGTACCGAGCGTCGATCTCGCCCGCCGACAGCAGGGTTCCGGACGGCTTGGGGGTGACCTCGGGCGCCGGCGGCCCGGCGCGGGAGTCCCGGCTCATCTTGGAGGCGACCTGGTAGAACCGGGCGATCTTGCCGTCCTCGAAGGAGACGATGACCAGGTCCCAGACCTGAGCGGGCGTTCCCTCCGCGGCGTCCTTAATACTGGTGACTAGGCGAGCGCCCACAGTCTGGGCCGCTTCGTCGATGGTCCACGAGTCTGCGTTGAGCCGGTCGCCCCTGTCGGCGGTTGCGGTGAGCCGCTTGACGAAGTCGTCTCTGGTCTCCGGGTTTTCGTTGTAGGCCGCCGCCACGGACGGCCGGAGGTATTTGTTCACCTCATCCCACTTCTTGTTGTTTACTGCGTCCAGGAAGGCCTGCAGGATTGCGTCGAGGCCTTGTGCTGCCATGTTTGGGATTTGGTCGAGTGGGCCGCCCGGGTGTTCTTGTGGTGTTTGTGTAACGAGTGATGCTCCTCTCGGTTTGTGGAGGAGGTGTGGTAATTGTGTGTAAGGGATGATTCTTCCCGGGTTGTGAGGAGCCTGATCCGAGCGTATTATATGGTCTGAGTAACCCCCCTGCTCACGATCACAGTGTCTCGGGACCATCATACGTTGCTTAAAGGTGTCGCCGTGGGGTCGTGATTCGGAGCCGCCAACTGCCCCGTCGGGCCGGGATTCGTTACCGGGCATCGGAGCGGACACACCTTCGCCCCCCCAAATCGACTAACTGTGCACCGAAAAAACGCGGACGGACAGCATCAACTTCTAAGGTCACATCCGCCACAATCTTGGTACAGTTATTTTATGGGGTCACGAAGCTTCAATGAACTTGGGCTTCGCGCAAATCGGTCAAATAATCTACCGGCCGCTGCATGAGACGCCTCGCGGTAATCAAACCAGTTGTCCGCCCGTCATCAAGCTTCGCTATTTCGCTACTTCGTCATTTCGACCATGCCTTTACTGGCAGGCTCCGAAGCATCCGAAGGAGCAGGGACCATTTGAGACAAAGATTACGGCGCCGCAGAGTCTAGCCAGGATCCCACGATTCCGAGACAGCACTCCAGACTCACTAAGCCCACAGAATTAAGTGTAATACCTGGCACCAATCTTGTAGTGCCCAACATGATGCTCTCTCATATCAAATCTCGGTATCGGAATATACGCCTGTTCTGCTCTGTTTGTCAACTGTTTTTGCTACATGCGCAATGACCCAAGTCACAGGCTCCCTCGACCGTCGTTTCTGACAGGGGTGACACCGGCCACTGTGGCAGCCCCTCCCGTGTCTTGACCCACATCCGGATTCGGTCATGGGCCCCACATCGCCGATGATCCGGCCTCTTCTTGGTTTTGTCCTCAGGCTTCGGGCCAAGTCTGGAGACATCCTGCTGCCTTGCCTGAACCTCCTTGTTCGCGCTCCCGAGTTGATTGCCCAGACCCCATGCGAAAAGTCTGCGAAAGTATCAATATATACCTGTGGCCATTTTTCGGAGATTGCGCCAGCGCATCGTCTCGAACAGAATCAACAGATTGAAATGTGACGAGAGCTGGCTGAGAAACGGACAAGGTCAACAAGAAGTGAGGCATCATCCGAATTCACTCATCTTCCTCCCTGCACCTACATGCGTCGTTTCCATTCCCAGGCACCCCTCCTACCGGACGTTGCCCGGGCTACAAGATGCCCCGACTGCTTCATATTCAATACCGTTGGTTGAGGCGACAGGGACCGGCGGGCCAATGAGACAATGGCGGCTTTCTCATCATGGCAGGTCCTTGGAGCCGCGCCACACGGCACGGGCATCGCGGCCGTTTTATGTCGTTGCCTGCCCCAGGCAGCACCGGTGATGGGATGCGCGTTGGCTGTCGTCTTTTATCAACACGAATAAGAGGGGTAATCAAAGGTGAGCCAACCAAAAGTATTTGTATCCCCCGTGTCGCGTCCGCGATTCTCGTTCTATCGCCTCTGAGCACATCTCCACTTCACACAGCCACCACTGACTTCCCAACTCACCCAACCCACAACACCATCAAACCATCGCACGCTCCCACAGTCACCATGGCCACCGCCGTCGAGCCCGCCCCGTACACCGGCCCCTCCCCCCGCGAGATGATCGAATCCCACACCCTCGCCCGGGAGATCATCGACCGCAACAACGACCCCTGCCCGATCCTCGACTCGGACGAGCTGGCCCTGCTCTCCCAGTTCGTTGCCGAGCCGTCGCGGGGGGCCGCCCTCCTCGAGGCCCGCGGCCTGGCCGGCGAGCCTGCCAACTCCGGCAGCCTCGTGACCTACGTCATCTCCCTGCACGGCACAGAAAAGGCTGCCCTCACGGAGGAGGAGATCAAAACGCTCAAGGAATGGTTCAAGAACGGCCAGAAGGCTTAGCGTCGGCTTAGATTACCGTGAGGTTTAAACAGCGAAATCGAGACGAGCTAGCGGAGGAGTTCAGTTTGGGAGTGTTTGTTTGCGTTTTGGGAACCCCCGGGGGGGGGGGGGGGGGGCGACGACCAAAGGGAAATAGTTCGATCGAAGTTTCAAACTCTTTTCCATCATCTGCGTCGGAGTAGGCGGTTGACTGCGCAATACACTAAGCTTACGGAGTCGCCAAGTCCTTCCTAAATCCTGGTACTGGCGAGGTTGTTGATCCTAGTCAGCAGAAGCCCACCACTTTCAAACAGCCACTTGCATCAAAAGTACCTGTCTTCTGATTTCCTCGTGACCCTTTTTCCAAGGTTGGCCGGATGCAAGAACGCGTCTTCCCATCCACTCCTGCCAGGTGAAAGGCAAGAGTCTTCGGCCATCTAATTCATCGGGTTAACAACGGCTCAAACCAACTACAAGCTCGGGCATGCCGCCGCTTATGCTCTGGTCGATCAACTCAGTCAGATTGACGGCGGCCCTTGGCACAACTGGAAATCTCGGGCCGACACGATCCTTCGCGTGGAGGCGGTTACGGGGCCGGCATCGACTCCGCTTCGCGGCGGGCACAGACACACGCTTCCGGATCTGAAGATGCCTGGCGGCCCAGCAAGCCGTCCGCAGGCCGGGCCGAGGACCCGAGTCCGAACGCGAGACTCCCGGGTACGGTGTCGCTCTCCAAACGAGCGAAACCAACAATGGAAAAATCCGTCGCCGCCCGGGACATGGCTGGCAAACCGACTGATCTCGGCTGGGGCCTTCCAACGGTAACCCCCGATCGTGTGAAAGGGAACACAGTCCAATGAGACGGCCCCAACCACGCCACAGGGTGAAAATTGAGTCTCGGTCACATCCGCAGGTCCTCCCCCCTCCTTTCGCGGGAGTCAAGCAGGGAGGGGACATGCCAATCCCTAATCCCTCCTCCCCTCCAACACACCCGGAGTCCGATCCGTTCGGGACACCCCCCGGCTCCGTACGTCGACCTACCAATGCGAGCGCGGGGCGCGTCCGCACCCACTTCAAACGACGATCCCGTCTCTCGTCCTCCCCCCCCATCCCTTCAAAATGTTTCGTTTCAAAGCGTCATCACTGGAATTGGGAGTTGCCAAGATGGAGCATGTCCCCAGAACCGCACAGCCACCAAAAACACCACCCTCTGCCGCGTCGGTCCACCGTCGAGTTTTGGAAAGCTCCCCAAATAACCCACTACATTGGTATACATCATCCCCTTTCGACTTCCTTCGCCTCAGCCTCCGCACGAGTTATCGCCCCTTGTCTGCCGCAGGTGCGGCTTACCATGCCCTTTGTTCTTCTTCAAACGAGCCTGACAACACGGGTGGTTCAGGGTTGTCCCGTCAAACCCGTCCAGCATCTCGTTACCTTTCCCCTATCAAAATCATTTCTGTCCCCCTCCGCCCCGTCCCTGAATGCCAAACTCAAACCCTTCTAAACCTGCCCCCCCTGGGTCTCAGCAAAGCTTATGACGGGCCAGCATGATGATCCCGCTGTGAAGGGAGGGGGAGAAAGAGAGAGAGAGAGAGAGCAAAAGAATAACAACAACAAGATGGCGAGGACCGGCTTGATGGAAATTAAGCGCGGAGCAAAAACCCTCCCCCTTCTTCATGCGCGCGTTCAGCATAAATGCTGCCAAGTCTCGTGGGAAGCAGCCTTTCCGTGTTCTTACTGACGACCAAAGTAAAAAAAAAAAACCGCTCTCAACCTCACGGGATTTCCTTTGGCGCGCGTTTCCAACCCCCCCCCCCCCTTCTACAGACGACCTTCAACTTGAATTTAAACCTTCCCCCCCCCTCCCCTCCACCCCCTCCTCCCCTTTAGCCAAGGACGCGTAACGCGCCTCTCCGCGGGGGCCCTTAGTTTATGTCGACGCCGGATGGGCGCCCATCCATCCTCCCAGCAGCCATCCGTGCAGCCGACCACCGCCCCTTTACACACCCCCTTCTTAACCGTGATAGCTGCCAGCCCGAATCTTGTATATCAAACCCATAAAAAGTTAGTGTGTGTATGGGCTTAGAATACCACCCTCCTCACCTGCATCCCCCCCTTAAAAAAAAAAAAACCATCCAAGCCGAACTTGCAGAGAGGCCGAGACACTTCCGTTGCCGATTTCCATGCCCACACGTCTCTCCTCCCCGTCGGTTCCCCCCCCCCCCCCCCTTCTACTCATGTGTCCGGTACCCGAAAGCCGAGAACCATCCCCCTATCCCGGCGACCGGCTGAACCCATCTGGCCGCCGTTACACCTAGCCTACCCCAACCTGGCCCTAGAATTCCTCCGGCGTTCAGACGCTCCCCGTCCCTCCCCCGTCCGTGCGGGCCTCTTTGTTTATCCGCATGTCACTCGGCAAAGGGCCGACTTTGCATTTGAGCCGTGTTCCGAGAGGATGGTGTGGCTGTCTCTCTCTCTCTCTCTCTCTCTCTCTCTCTCTCTCTCTCTCTCTCTCTCTCTCTCTCTCTCTGTGTGTGTGTGTGTGTGTATGTGAGTGTCCATGTTGTATGCATATCCCATGTACACGTTGTACCATGGTAGGTCCGCCCAGACCAAGACTAGCGGTAAATCACCCTCTTACTCCCTATGCATCCATCGACGACAGGCGCTCAGACGTTGTACGTTTTCAGTGACGAGCGCCCGTCATACATGGAACAACCTGGCTTCTTACACCTTTCCTGCCCAACCGCCTCATCGAGTCACGTTTGTTCTTCTTTTGCCGAAAGCTCTGCTCTTGCCGCTGTGAGATATAAGCCGACCTACAACAATCATCTCACCACCCAAACCACATTTCTAGGCACGCGAGGGCACGACGCGGAAAAAAGACGTCTTGGTTGAACAAATCTTGTTCGGATTAACTAATAGCTTCAAATGCAAAATAACCCATTGAGCTGCGTGTAAGCCAGACGTTGACCAGAACCTCCAGGGTTGCTAAGTCGCCCATGTTTCCCGTACCACCCAAACGAGTTTCCAGCGCCCTCTGCCACCAGGTTCAAAGTTGGGCCCGTCTTGCGCAGCAAGGCCGGTCCCCAAATTCTCCCGAGCAACTTCTCCAGCCCCCTTCCTCCGTCAAGCAATCGAATGCTTCTCCGAGTCTTCTTCGGCGGCGGAGGACGAGGGCTTTCACGCATGAGAGCGAGCCACGTGTCGCCTCTTGTCTCCGTCCGATGACCGACTTTCCCCAGCCCCGAAGCTACACCCGGGCGCGACCCCCCCTTCCCCAGGTTCCACGCAATGACCCCCAACCCGGTAGCGACGTTCCGTTCACTTACTGTCCCGACTAGCAGGATCCGTTGTATCGTACTTGTGCCTGGGTGGGGTAATCAGCATGGCCTGGGGAATGGGTTCGTCGTTCCCAGCCGAGTCGGGCGGGGAGGTATCGTCGTAAGAGCAGAGTCCGAAGCTTCGGCAAGAGGTCTTTGCATCGTATCCTGTCCTGCAAGATGTCTTTTCTGCGATGCCCAGCTTCTTTTTAGTTTTGTTGATTTGTTCCCATCTCTCCTTCACTTCCCGTGTCAGCCGCCCCCACCCACCCCCGTTGTGTGAGAGAGGCGGCTGCAGCCAAGATCCTGTCGACAATCCAGTGTCTGCTTCGACGGCCGTGTTCCGGACACGGCCCAATCTCAGCTACGAAATGATCGCGTTCAGATCGACCTTCTGCGAGAGAGCGTTGCCATTATTGGACACAGTCCTGGTTGCAAGTCTTCGCCGCCAAAATTGGAGATCCGAGAGTCTGTGCGGAGCGAAGGAAAACCAAGAGTGTTCGTGTGTCGCGGCATCGAGCCAGGAGCAGTGACGTTGCTCTTGATCCGCATCGTTCGCTGAGCGCGCAGTCGTGAATCTTCGTCATTCGTCGTGAAATGATCGTCGTCCATCATCCGTGAGACAGGAACCCGGGCCCAAGGAAATGAAAGAAAGCAGACGCGCAGCAGTTGGTATCTTCCGATCCAGTGTAATGCCGATGGGGGTATCTCTAAGAAAGCCTCTTGATCCGAAAAAGAAGAGAACAAAATAGGAAAAAAAGAGAAGGAAAAAAAAAACCGGACCGATATCCAGAACGGGGGAATCGAGAATCCAAGGATGTCGGTTTCTTCTGTCTCGGGCTCCGGGCCTGGAGCCGAGCGGGGGGATGTTGCATTGCTGCGTGTTCCTCTTGTTTAGATGACAAGACTCAAAGGAAAATGAAGAAAAAGAAATCGAGACACAAGTCGCCGAATATTCAAGAAACCCCCAAGTGAAAATGCACTCAAATGCCCCGGACCCAGCCCTTGATGAGATGATTTGAAAGGGAAACAAGAAAAAAGTGACCGAGCTCGCGGCAAGGTGAGTGGTGGCGGTGATGATGATGGTTGTAGTTGTTCCCCGGATATCGAAAAGACGGAATAAAAAAGTAAGATCAGACGCTCGCTTGCTGCCGACAAAGGAAAAAAAACAACCGCATTATATCTTTTTTGTTTCGTCGCCGTTGGCCTCGCGAGTCCCCGCAACACCGAAATCGCTTCCCTGTTGATGATGCAAAAACGCCGATATGCCCCGTGGATGATGGTGGGATCTATGCCGAGCAAACCGAGAGGACTTCAACTCTTCTCCGGGAAACATGGACAAAACCGTGCCTTGGCAATGCTATGAGGTCGTGACGACAGGGTAGCTCTCAGATGTGACGGGCGTTGGTTGTCACATGGTCGTGGCGTACTCCTGGTAGCGATCCCAGCCAAAGCTGCCGTAGCCAACGCTCACGCCGCATTGGGGCGTGAACATGCTGGGAAGCGGCAGCGCCGGGATGGGTGCCGTGATCGCCGGTGCACTGTAGTAGAAGCCGGCAGTGGAGAAGGGTTGGCTGAACGAGGGCGTGGGCGAGGGGATCTGGACCTCGCTCATGCCAATGTTGGCCCAGATGGGTGTTGATTCCTGAGACGTTGATGCGATGCTGGGGCTCGATGGCAGGACTCTCCATGCGTCGACAGTGGGCAGATGGGCCGGCGTCGGGGGTTGCGACCAGATGCTTGCGTTTGCGGGCGAGCTAGGGAGCAGGGGGGGCTGTCTGATGACATCGACAACGCGGGGAGGAGGAGGCAGCAGGGGTTTCATGAGGCCCATGATGTTGTTCTTGACCTCCTCGCTCTTACCGGAAAGCAGCTCGCCAACACCGTCCTCCTCAAGACCTTCCAGGGCGGAGACGTGGGTGCGGAAGACAAACTTGTTGATGGCCTGGACAAAGTCTTCGTGCAGCTTCTTGCACTGCTGGTCCTTCTCTGGCCAGTCGTACGGGTTTGCCTTGGAGTCGACGCAGTGGATCTCCTTGTGGTACTCGACAAGAGCGTCTATCGAGTCGGTGGTCAGCTTGAAGGCGACCTCGTTGCGCAGGACCATGTCGACGTGGACGATGTAGGCCTCGATATGGAGAAGCTGGTAGTTGAACAAGGCCTCGACGAGGGGGTTCGAGTCCTGGCGCAATTCGGATTCCGGGGCCTTGGGGAGCATGATGGAAGTGAGAGTCCAGATGGCGTCAGGAGACGACAGAGTCTCAGTCAGACATCTTTGGTGTTGAGGGACGCTGTTGAGAGGACGCTTAACCCGGTTAATGCGCTTCAGCGTCTGGGTCAACCACGGCTCGACCTTGGATCCCAGCACGACGTTGACCGATGAGGCTCTCGGGGCAAAAGCCGCCGCGGAAGCGGGTAGCAGCTGAACAGGCATATTGTGGAGGGTGCGTAAGAGAAGACCGAGAGTCGATTTTGGGCGTGAGACGGAAGAAGATGAAAAAAAAAGGCGGTTGGTTATCGTCAAGGGCTATGTCGTAGCAGAAGGCCTTTTCGTGGTGGTTGGTGGTATCTGTGGACTGGGGGAGGCGGTTTTTGGTCTTGATCTTTGATGAGTGATGGTCAGGCACCTCGATAACCGGGGGATAGGGGAGAGGGGGAGAGGGAGGAGGATATAGAGATGGGGAGAGAAAATGAAGTAATAAAAGAAACAAGTGGTGACGGAGCTGGGCGATCCCGAGAAGATGTACAACACGGGATGTTTCTTTGGCTTGCACGCCTGCTACCGCGAATAAGAAGAAGAAGAGGGTGGACGAGGAAGTCGTGAAGGAGGAAGAGGGAGGGAGGGTAAGAAGAAAGAGAGAGTAGATGTGGTACGAGGGTGGTGGGGTGTTATAATCGAGCAAAAACTCACACTCTCTATCTCTGTCTCTCTCAGTGTGTCTGTCTCTGCCTCACTGCCCCTCTGCCCTCTGATTCTCCCTTCTATGTGTCCAGTCAAGAGGGGAGAGAGCATCCGCCCCTCCCCCGTTCAGCGCAGTCGGGCCCGATCACAGCAGGGCAAATGTGGTTAGTGACTGCATCTTGCTCCCACTTGGTGGTACGCTGCGGCTGGGGTTGCGGTGAAGGCCGGGTACCCATAGACTTGATCGTCTGCGTTGGACAGGGGTGCAATGGGCGGCTAGGTCATGTACCAAGGTACTAGGTACAAGGGCTCTGGCTTTGGTCCCCCCCCCCCCCCTCCTCTATCCTCCTCCTCGCTTGCCTCGACCATGCCGGTGTGCATTCGGCTGGCGGTCCAAAGTCAATGGTTCAGCGAGTGAGAGGGCGCAAGAAAAGGGAAGAGGGAGGGGGGGAGGGAGTGGCAGGGGAGGAAGAGGGGTGTGGAAGGTACCTCTTCTCTCGCCGCGACACATGCACGAATATTCGTAAAGCAGTGAGTGACAAGTTGTGGCGGCGGAGGGCCGAGGCGACGTTGAGCGACATGAGGAGCAAGTGGAGAGAGAGAGGATGGAATCAGAACTCAGAACACTGAGAACTCTGTCTGAGCCTACTGTGTACTGTGCTGTAGAGCCTAGAAAGCCAGCGCTAGACAGTGAGTAAGACGGAGTGACAGCAGCAGTGGACGGTAAGGACGAGGATCCTTGGAACGCTGCACGCCGGCGGGGGCAGCACAACGCGCTGTGCAGTAGCATCGGATCTCCCTGAGGCACCGGGTGCTCCTTGCTGTAGGACATTGGTACCTTAGAAAGTACCTGGTGGGAAGTACTTTTAGAATGTCTTCCTTCGTCCAGCAGCGGCCCGGTACTTTCTCGTCGGTCGTCGTCGCTGCCCAGGGCAGACCGACGACGGTAGTCTACTGGGCTAGCTGCCACGGCATGTACGATGTATGGTGGTCCCGGTGCGCGGTACATGCATACATCCACCTGGGCCGGATTCCAGGTCTTCTTGTCGCCTCACCCGACGCTCCATCGACAGCGGGGAGGGAGCCGGAGCTGGAGCCATGGGAGTGTCTGGCAGTCTACCAGTTTGCTGGTCTGGCGTTGGCGTTGGTGTTGGGGTTGGTGCTGGTGCTGGCGTTGGCGTTGGCGGATGCCTCCAGTTGAGCCACTGAGGCATCCCGAGGCCCATGGCCGACCGAACCTGGACCGAGATGCAGTTGGACGTGTCCATGACAGGTGGATTGTCCGTCGAGAATCGCCATCCCGAGCAGGCCAGGCATTCCATGTTTGCTCGGGTGCCGTCGTCTGCGCGCGCAGCAAGCCTGGGCCGCTACTTTCTTTTCGGTGCTGCCACTTGGGCTTCTCTTCTCCGTCGAGAGTTTGAAGTCCATGAAACCTAGTCCTGGCCTACCAATACCTACAGTACCCAGGTAGTGTACAGGTAGGTAGGTAGTCAGCAATTCGGTCAGGCAGGCCGCCCGTTGAGCCGGAACGTTATCCTCGAGGACCAGGCCAAGCCCCGTCAGTCTCGTTGAATCGACTCCCGCCCCCCCTTTTGCAAAGGGTTTTTACAAAAGCGTCTCCCATGACGGCCTAGCCTGGCGAGACTTTTGACGGGACGGCCGCAGACAATGCGTCAAGTGTGCGTGGTCTGGCTTGCGCCGGGCGTGCGCCACAGTCGGTTATGGGGTCTCGACGTCCCGAGGAACACTGAACCCTGTAAAGGTCGGCCAACAACTAACTACCTTTAGCATGAGGAGAGTACGATGTACTGACAAAACCCCCAGGCGAAAGGGGGGCGACAGACTGCCAGCAAAGAGAGACACCGCTCTCGGCATTTCAAGGCGACCCCGGGTAGGGCTGGGCGACAAAGACATGGTTTCCTATGGGCCTGGGTACGGGTACGGGTGCGAGCCTGGGTCAGAACAGACTTCTGCACCGTACCCTTGATCCCAATGCCGAATTCAATCCTGATCTGATCCTGATCGATTTGGCCCATGGGTAAAATAATCAAAAAAAGCAAACTACCTGCAGACCGAAAGTCTGCGAAGGGTGACAAGTTTCTTACAGAGTTGGAGTTTGTCGTGCGCGTCCCCCCGCCTCCGAGATTTCCGACAGGTTCGGTTGGCGGCAATGAGAAAACGAAACGAATTGTTAATCATATGGTACAGTATAATCAAACTTCGAGTTCGACACCCTATCCCTTGGCATCCTACCCCATTATTGCATGAATCCAACCGAGCGAAAGCGACAGCGGAGATAGACGGCGGCGAAAAAGGAAGGCCTCCAAAAAAAATTAAAAACAAAAATAAAAATTCACTGAAATCCAACAGACGGCGAGGGGCTGTGCTGCGACTTGCATATGCTTAATGACAGAATCCGAGAAGGCCAGGCGAATGGGAGCCGTCGGAACCCGCAGAAAGGAAACATACCCAGCTGAACCGATAAGACAGACACGTCGAAAGCCACCGCCGCCGGACAGTCAGACGCAAGTCTCAACATGGCCTCGCAGAACAGCCGGCCTCAGTATTGCGAGATGCCGTATCCCGAACTTTCTGGTCTGTTCTCTTCTAGTCAGCTAGTCTGTGTGAGGCGCCTGTGGCTCGTTTTAGGGTCCGTCGTCCGTAGCCCGTTAAGCGGCCAGCCTGTCAAACCAACCCACTTTGGCACTCCACGATGAATTTCTTTTTTGGCTCTTCTTCTTTTCTTTCTCACTTTTCTCTAGGCTCAGTTACCTCGGCCCAGAACCTCAGAGTTTAGACGTCATGGCCCGGACGCCGCATTGCCATGTGGTGTGGTGCAATGCAGTGCGGTGCGGTGCGGTGCTGTGGGCGCGCGGTGCCCCCCCCCCCCCCCATTCAGCTGCCAGCTGAGGCGGTCTCGAATGAGGGCGAGTCTAAATTTTGTAGGCCTATACCTGTACAGATAGATCTTGTGTTCGTAAACCGGGCGGCTTGGGAGTTCTTGGTCTGTGCGAAGAGAAAACATCCGCCGCCCAGAATTCGAGCCTTGCACCTTGGTGGCGACCTGTTACGTCCTCTGCCTATAACCCAGACACGGCAAGTAAATCGTCGTGTTCGTAAGCACACCTTACTGTGTCTTCATGTCCTGGTGGAGCCATGGCATGGAAGTCCGGTTTGCCGGGTTTCTCCTTTGCTCTCATCGTCCTCTTGCCGCCACCCGCGGGCCCTAGATACGGTGCCATTGATGCCTTCTGCCGTACCTAGCTATGGTTTCCCCTCTTCTGTGCTCTGTTGCACCTGCAAAAGTCCACGGCCCATTTTCCTAATTCGATCGACTCTGCGAGGAACCAGCCGTCGTGAGAGTCTGACTTGCGGCCCTGAATCAGTGTTTCGCCGGCTGGAGGCAGGCCCGAGGAGAGACATGGCCGAGGTTCACCGTCGTCTGCCCTTGCACGAACCGTCAGTAGTATTAGTTAGTACCCGTAACCCGGCTGCTGCCAGAGTCTCCCCGGACAGCGGCTCGTCAGAAAAGAAACAAACCGACACTTGTCAAGTTGTCACAGCTGTCAGGAATGTTTCTGCTCCCGATATTCCAAAGGGCTCACCCCTGCTTGTCGGCACCCACCAACTCCAGCCGCCTCCTTTCACATGTATCTCGGTGGGAAAGCAACCCCTGTTTGGGCTACTACAGGGTCTGTCCCAGCCCCATAGCTGCTAATCCACACCACTGGGCAGCAAGCTCAACTGAGGTGGGTGGTGGAGAGAGAAAGAGAAGGCGACTTCGTGACGACTTCCCCGTCCGCGTCGAGCTCCTGGCGCTTCGTCTAACAAGACGGCATTAACCACCCTTTCGTATGCGACCACCACAGCCCACTAGGTACGACGGGGCCGTGGATTTGTGCTTCCGCGGCGTCTCAACCCATTCTAAATGTCGTCTCCCCACCGCGGGCTTTTTTTTTTTTCGATACATCATTTTGCGATGAGGACCGGCCTGTTCCTTGGCCATGCACCTTGCTCTTTTGCGAGCCGTCAGGTCTGCTCGAGGCACATGAATCGCAGGTGTTTACTAGTCGCGAGGGTGACCGTGATTGGAACACTATGTGACATTATGCTTTCCTACAACAAGCCCACGCAGGTCCGGGCTGGCGAAGACCTGCGATGGTGCTTTTCGAGGGGGGGGGGTTGTGCCGTATCTTGCAGGTGCATGAGAAATCGAAGCCTCTCGACCCGTCCGCCGCTAGGAACTTGCCCTGAACTTCCGCTGGATGGTTACGCTTATGCGGCCGACCAGTTTTGTCAAGCTTTGGCTTTTTGGTGCCCTGCAGATACATCGTATATGGCTCGTTTCCTACTTGTCAGATTAGGAACGGCTTTCATGCCACTATTAACTGACAAGCCTCTTTCGCCGTCATCGTCATGGACTTTGCCCAGGACGATCCAAACTGGTCGAGATGAGACCGTCTCGGAGATGAGCGGCCAGACCTACCTTTCTGGTGATCCTTATGCCGCCGTGCTCTTGGTGTTGACCAGTTGTGTGTTCCAGACGGTCTTCACTACACGTCTCGAATGTCAGTAGCATTATGACTTGCATGTGCCTACAGGACACTTCTGCCTGTCGCCCTGCATCATGTCGGTCCTAGCAGGAGATCGTCTTTGAAACGATGCAGGCGTCGCTGCGACGGCGGGTAGCCCCAATAACCTACCTGTCATCATACCTCTGATTTTGACTGGGCACCCTCATCTGCAGCTTGGGCCTTTTTCGGTCTCAAGGTAGCCACGTCTAGTAGTTGCTGCAACGGCTCGACTTTGGTCGAGAACCAGGGCAGCAGCATGATTGGAGCGGCCCAAGAGCCCGTTGATAGAACCGCCAAAGAAACCATCTCCAGCTTCACCTGCCTGTCATCCTAGCCGGTCTCCGCTTGGAAATGGGGCATGGCACCATATAGCGCGGCGAGCTGTGGTAGCAGAGTTGCTATTTCGTCTAGTGTCCGGACTGGCGTGGAGAGCGGTTCCGTAAGCGTGGTACTGTCCTCCTTTCTTCCAACCTTCGCATGAACATCGAGACGAGAGGGGTTGGTCCTTTACAATGGAACGGGATCCAACTGAGCTGTGGGGTAGGGAGAATGGTCGGTCGAGGGTGTCCTGTGTAGACGTCGAGCAACGACAGCCTGTAAATGGCTTCTTGCAAGGTTGCCGCCCTGGCTAGCGGCGGATGATGAGCTGAGGTGTGTCTGTGAAAAAGCTGGTCTCTGCCGTCTCATTGGTTACTAAGCTGACGGCCAGATTCGGATGGTGCGGGCCCAGGCGGGAAATGGCCGAGTGCCTTGATGTTGATTGGCAAAAATGCAGAAATTCACCTCTGATATTTGGCGAATCATGAATTGTAGAATACCCGGGCCTTAGATCGTCAAGCCGTTCCGAGTCATCTCCCCTTGGGCGTGCAGCGATGGCGGGCTGGGTAATTATGACTGACCCTGTAAATGGCGCAACAGCTTCGCAGCAGGACCAAGGGGCAGGAGAATATACAAGGCCATGGGCATCTGGAGAGAGTTACATATTCATACAAGACGGACCAACATGTCCAGATTGGGAACGGGCCTGTCTCGCTCGCAGGTGCCCGGCCATAGGAGCAGCCGTTCTCGAGGGGCGTCGGGGGCGGATTGGGATCTGGCATCAATAAATCTGCCATCCAATCGAGTCTTCTAGATGCCCGGCACCTTTTGAAATCGACTCAAGCACGAGGGGAGTATCGCTTGGAAACGTATCCAGAGCGCGAAAACAAGGACAGCCGCAATCGTTGTCTGCCGAAAAGTGGGCGTTCACCCGCGGCAACGTGGTTTTGTGGCGAAATTGGCTCCTTCACCAAGCGGGTTGACGAACTTGGTTCTTGTTGGACCTGTGATACCATGTCACTATGCTACTGGTAGCTCGCCGCTCTTGCGACTCGGTGGTATCGTGGCGAGCCAGCGTGGGGATCTTGCAATGCCACCTCGGACGGAAATGAATGCTCGCCTAGGAGGGCGGCGGTTGTTCGGTGGTAGACGCGGCAGGAGGCGACAATCGAGGCGTCGTGGAGCCGAATAAGCGAATGCAATGGAGATGTGTCCCGGCAGGCGTTGGCCTCTAACGCCGTGGCGGCAATGTTGCGACTTGCAAGTCTGCTGACTGCCTATTTTTGGCCCCCGCGGCCTTCCACTCGCCTGTCATTGACGCAGGCAGGGACTGCCGTTTGCCGCATCTCGAGCCTGCAGCAATCGAGTCGTCAGCCCCTGGTAGCAGCCAGTGCGCGCAAGCCTGCTAAAGCTCGTGACCGCCGATATCGTCACTTGACGTGGGATCACATGAGGATACCCGCCGAGAGAAACGCGCAGGCTTCGGACTGGAGTCCACTGAGGGTAGAGGTGCCAGGCCACGCGAGCCGTGTCGGTTCCGGTGTCGCCGCAATCCAAGGCTGATCCTTACCCCCATGGCTGGACCCGCGATCCGAAAACCTTGCTTTGCCGCACGGTTGCGCGGGAGGAAATTCCTCGGTTTTTGGGGTCGTCAAGTCGAACGACACCAAGAAGTACGGATATGTTGTATTCCGTACTGTACCTTGAAGCCAGAAACCGTGACTGCTGCAAGGCGGCGTACTTGTCTTGCAATTCGTTTCTAGTTTTTGTACTGACCCAGGCCCAGGAGCGGCCAGATTGGCATGACAGGCTCGAGCCGGACAAGGAGCCAGCACGATTCGACCATCCCTCAGGCCAACGTTGTACATGTAGTGTACCGGGTTACCCTGAAACGTTTGTAAGGGCTGATGTAGGCACAACAAGGTAGGACATTCCTGGTCGTGGAGATGGGGTTGTATCAACCGTCGCCACCGACTATCATGCCTGAACCGACTTAGAGCTGTAGCGAGTGCAGAGCGCGGCCACGTCAAGCATCGGGTGCGAAAACAATGGCCGGGCAGACTATATCGGGCAGACCAAAGGTTACACGGCGAATGACGATGATAGAGGGGCGGTGGGGGGATGCAAGCAAGAAAGAAAAAAAGAAGGAAAAAAAAAAAGGCATTAACGACGAGGCCTTGCGCGTCTGTATCTGACGGTCGGATGGCGACGTCGTGAGCCGACTGTGTGAAGGTTTCCCCAGATCTCGAAGCTCCGAAAATGTCCAAAAAAAGAACAGGGACTACCGGCCGGCTAGGGAGAACCCCACTATTGAAGATCCGCGTGTGGCGCAGGCATTGTAAGGCTGGTGAGGGTGTGTGGAGGAATTGCCCCGGAGGAAACCGGCCATCGTTCTTCTTGAATCCTAGGTAGGTATCTGGGACCGGGGACATAGCAGTTCTTTGGAGGTGTTGGAGGGTTTCCAGAGAAATGCGTAAGGGGAGATGCACAACTCAGGCGATCTAACGCGTCAGTGGTGTGCCGAATACGGCCGCCCCCTGGTTGGGCACAAAGTTGCATCCTTGAGCAGCTGAAATGGATTCTGCCGCTATGTGGCCAATGCAAGAGACCCGCTGATCGCTTGAAGCCGGGTGCCTGTTAGTGGTCGCCGCACCTCGATACTGCATGAGAGAGGCCACACGGGAGGGGCTGAGGGGCTGTGCTGCCCGCAGGAAACGACGGGTGTTGACTCGTTGATGGTCGGCATTTTAGCATTGACTTGACCCTCTTGGCCCTCCCCTAGACGTTGGCACAGGACACCAAACAGTCTGGTGTGCTGCCAGACACTCAGGTTGTCGACACTGACAGCCACGCGGCTCGACATGGTAGAAAACAGCCGCGGGGCAATCCATACTAGCCACCAACCTGGGCCAGCATGATGCTATTGCAGTTGTTTACCCCAAAGTGTCGATCGATGATGGAATTTTGTTTCACCAAGAAAACCCACCCAGATGAGCCTGTGGCGGAAACGAACCAGTGTCTGGGGTGAGGTTGGGAAGTGTGTCGCAATAACGGCGACGTCCCGGCCAGTCATCGTGACCCCGTGTTTCGAACAGAGAAGCTCGACTAAGTTTGACGGGGTTGGCACAGCAGAGCCATCACGACGCCCGAACCGATTTGTTGAGCCTTCCGACGACGCTCTGTCTTTGTCAAATATCTGACGACAGCTACATTGGCGTGTCTCGTCGAGTTGCTCCATGACTCAATCTCGACGGCAGATGGCAGTAGTGCTCCTGATGCCATAGGTCACGGCAATACGCCACGGTAAGGCAGGTGTGGTTGCGCGCATGTTAGGCTTCGAGGGGGCGAGACGGTATCATGATGTAGCATGAGGCAAGCATAACCTGCTCTTGAGGGAACTAAACCGCTTAGTTGCCCGAGTCGCTTCACGGGTTCGGATTAGGGGCGGCCAGTCAGTTACATGAAGACTAACAGGAATGATGCATGGCCGAGTTGAGATCGGGCTCGTAGGGTACCAAATACCATTGCCGCTGCCGAGGTCCATGAACTCTCTCGGACCAGTTTGGAAGAAGGTCGCTTTGAGACTTTATGAAGCGCAAGCCATGCCCCAGTTTTGTTCCGCAAGAGGGCCGCAAGTCGTGTTGTAGAACGGGGAAACGTCGCAAAGTTTGTGGTTTGGAAGAGAAGCGGCGCCGCCTACGACCGTTTGGCCTGTCAGTGCAGTCAATGGCATGGAATGGCACTAAGGGGGGGGGGGGCTTTGGCCACTTCTTCCCGCTGGACCCCGAGCTAAAAAACGGTACCTCCCTTACCTAGGTACCTGAGGAAATAAGGCAGGTACCTAGAAGAACGGCACGCGGTGGAAGTGGGTGCAAGTCCCTTATGCTTTCAGCGATCCGCGGGGTGCTCTCGGCCGAGTCTATAGTGGACCGGCCAGTCAAGACTGACCTGGGTGAAGCAAGCACAAAGCGAGGCTGTCCCATTGGTCCTCTCTTCGGCCGGCTTCAGCCTATTCTCCAGACGAGCAAGCGAGGCTTGACATTGACAGCACACCTCCCAAAGCTGCGACCTCCCAAACGCGGCGTTCGCCGACGTCATCACAACTTCGCCAAACATCTTTTGTTCCTGTGGCCTCGCCTCCCTTCGCACTACTCTATCGAACCAACCTTTCGAGCATGCATACTAGACTCCATAGACGCCCATGATACCCCCCTTAGACTGCGACCCGACCGACTCCAAGTCGCCCTAATCCACCCCCTATACGATGACCGAGCCCGCTCCGGCGGCCGCCCCCGGCGCTGCAACGACGACCACTCCGGCCCCGAAACAAACAAGCCCTGCGATCCCCGTCGGCTTGAACGAAGCATCCCTCGACTCGCCGACCTTTCGGTCCACCGCTCAGCATTTCGGGGAACACATTGACAACGTCGAGAAATGGCTCGACGACTATGTCCGCTCCACCTCCCGCGTCACTCGTGACATCCTGGCTCTCGAGGAGAGCGTCAACACCTATCTGTCCAAGATCTTCCCGCCCGCGGCGACAGCCGATGCCATTATCGACCACGATTACACACTGCTCGCTCTGCGCCGCATCAGCGATGGATCCAAGGAGTGGTGGACGCAGATTATGTCGACCGTACGGAAGATGGATACCATTTCCGTCGAACCCATTCGGTCTTTCGTCGCTGCCGACCTGCGCTCGTTCAAGGAGGTGAGGAGAGTCCTGGAGCACACTCAGAGGAACTTTGACCAGGCCATGGCTCGTTATATGAGCCAGTCCAAGACGAAAGAGCCGTCTGCCATCCGCGAAGAAGCGTTCGCCGTGTACGAGACGCGCAAGGCGTACCTCAAGGTCTCGATGGATTTTTGCCAGCTCGCACCACAGATCCGCTTCAGCTTGGACAAGCTCCTTGTTCGTGTCAGCTCCGACTTCTGGAAAGAGATGAAGCGGTCGCGCGACGCCGCTGCCGTGTCGACCAAGTGGGGCTCGGAGATGGACCGCATTCGCGGCTGGTCAAGGGAGATGGAAACGACAGAGTTCGTCTTCAAGAGGGAGCTGCAAATCGCTCGCCGCGACATAGGGGAAAGTACCCTCCAGGCTTTCAAGCCATCCCGAGAGTTGGAGGACTACAGCGCGTCGACCGTTCAGTTCCTCGGTTCCAGGGGCCCCGTCAGCGTCCAGCCGCAAGAGAGCTCTGCCGTCGTCTCGGAGAAACAGGGCTGGCTCTTCCTCAAGACGCTCTATGGAAAACCGGCCAGGTCGAACTGGGTTCCTCGCTGGTATTATTGTCGTGATGGCATCTTTGGCTGGCTGATCAACGCTCCCCAAGGTGTCCTGCAAGGCGACGAGATTGGCGTCCTTCTGTGCAATGCCAAACCAGCCGTCGCGGAAGATCGCCGGTTCTGCTTCGAGGTCAAGACGAAGAGCCAGACCCTTGTTCTTCAGGCAGAGACCCAAAACCAGCTCACCGAGTGGCTTGAAGTCTTCGAAGTTGCCAAGAAGCGAGCGTTTGAGGCCAGCATGGATCGGGACAGCAGCTCTTCACCTGCTGGAGCCGACCCTGCCTTCTCCATCACGCCGCCCCCGCTTCCGGAGTTTTCGGCAAGATCTCTGGACACGATAGTTGCGGGCGAGGAACCTGCACCACCAACCTTTGATAGGGCTGGAACACTTCCGGTTCCTGGGACAGAGAGCAACATGGCCGGCCGCGCTAGTTTCGACGTCAACGCCAGCGCCTCTCGTCGTTCCATCACCGCTTTGGGCCGGGATCTGGGCCGGGAAATGGTTCGTGAAGAAGGGGAAAGCAATCGCGACCATGCGGCGAGGATTATCCAGAAGCTAGATCTCCACCGCAAAGCGACCTTTGGAGCCGGTGCCGAAGCCGCGGTGGCGGCCGCTGCTGCACCAGGTAGTGGCGGCATTGCGGGCTTGTTAGCAAACCACGGTCACCTTCCCGGATACCCTTCTCCTCCACAAGGCGGGTCAAAGAATTCATCGAGCTCAAGATTGCCTGCCCTGGACCCAGTCCATGGGACCTTGGCCCCTTTGACGCTGGCAAGGCCCCCTGCGGCTACCAACCTGAGCCGGACGGCTGTCATGTTCTCCGTGGACAGGGGCATAGGAGGGGACAATACTAGCCACATGCCCACCGCCGTCCTCGCCAACTACTGGGGAAGCAGTGCATGGAGCACCGTCTATGGGTCAAGCCCGGGCCGTCCTCGCACTCCCGGTCTGCTCGAAGAGAACCCTTTCGGAATAGTCGTCCGGGAGGTGGGCAAACCCGGAGAGGAGAAGCCCGCGACCCCCACAGCCGGGCATAGGAAGACGGTCAGTGTCGATGCGAAATTCAATCAGCCTCACATGCCGTTCAAACAGCCGGCCGAGACTTTCCCCCCGGGTTACCCGCCAGAGTTAAGGATCCAACATCACCAGTTCCGCATCCTCTTCCCTACCGTTCCCCTCGATGAAAAGCTTGTCCTCGTCTTCCGGGCTGCTTGGTCAAGCTCGACGGGCAAAGACTCGCCATCACACGGACAGGGGCTTGCGGGTAACGGTCGGATTTACATCACCCCCGACAATATGTACTTTTACGGGCAGCAGCTGGGTCTCGTCGTCGCCTATGCCATCAGCCTCGACATCATCGCCGAGGTCACGGCAGCGCCTGGAAAGGAATGCGATTTCATCTTCCTCCACCTCGGCGAGGATGGCAACGAGACAGGATTCACCAGAATCACCATCAAGATATTCCTGGACAATCTCCCACTCCTGCATGCCAGATTGAACCTGCTCATTGACGACCTCCAGTCGGAGGAGCCCTTGGAGCTGTCAGAGCTCATCCGGGCCCTGATCAACCTCGAATACGAAGATTACAGCAAGCGCAGCCCGAGCGTCGAGAGCTGGGAAGAGGTTTCTTCCAATACGCCGTTTGACGATGGTACGCACTCTGGACGTCCCGCCAGGCGCCAGAGCCAGTTTGGACCACGGCTTCGCGTGTCGGGCCCAGGCTCTCGGCATACTCTCAAGGTGCAGGTACCCGCGCATCCCGTCATTTTCGAACCCGAAGACATGCAGAGAATGGTGGCGGAACGACATTTCGAGATCAGCGCCAAGGCGTGCTTCCACGTGCTCTTTGGAGACAAGAGCTTCGTCTTTCCCAAGCTCTACTTTGAGCGGAGAGCGCAGCAGATCGCCCAGGGCCCGTGGGCACTCGCAGACCACGGTCGGATGAAGCGGGAATTCCACTTCAAGTTCGACTACAAAGACATGATCGGTCGACCCAAGACGGTGGACGTCGTCGACAGCCAGACAATGGACATTTTCCAGGAGCATGTCACGTACGTCGTCACGCACACCAAGACGGCATGGCATCTCCCGCATTCGCAAGACTTCAAACTCGTGACCAAGGTTGTCATCACACACGTGGCCAAGTCTAAGTGCAAGCTGGCGATTTACACAAAGGTCGAATGGTCCAAGGTGCCGACCTTCTCCAAAAACCTGGTCGAGCGCCAGGCGCTGAACGATGCCGAGGGCGACGCTGAAGAGCTCGCAGACGTCGCAACTGACCAGGTGCGCAAACTGGGCCCGCACAGTCGAACGAAACGGGCAATCCAGGTCTACGGAAACATTGGGCAGCAGACTCAGGTCGTTGTGTTCTCACCAGCCGACGCCGCCGCGTCCAAGAAGCAGCTTATCAAGCCGCGAACGCTGACTGCCATGTTGCTGGAGACGCTCCGCTCGTTCGGCGAGAGCGCGGTAACGTCGCTCATCATGTGGGCCATTGCGGCAGTGAAGACGCTCTTCAGCGTGGTCACGGCCCATAGGCTCATCCTTCTCGTACTTGCCGTCAGCGCGTTTACGAACATCGCGCTGACTTCTAAGGAGAGCTCGACGTGGTGGACGGAGAGGCGGGCAGCCAAGTTCATGGGCCGTGTCGGGGTTGGGCCGAACGTGGTGATGAGCAAGGCCATCTACATGGCAGACCTGGGCGAGGCGACGGGGGCGGTGGGGCATAACAGCAGTTGGCCCGCGGACAGCGCATGGCAAGTTAAAATCGCGAGACTATGTGAAAACATTCACGCTAACAAACCGTAGCTTCAGCACTTTCCAGCTTGTCGCGAATGCCACGGATCTTGACGCGCCGTACGAGGACGCAGGGTCAACATTGTCGTCGGCCACGAGCCGAGCAACGGCCCGGCGGCTGCGGCGGACACGGCAGCGACTCGGGTCGTACCGACACGACCTGCTCGTCGCGATGCGAATCGTCAATAGTATCGAGCGAGAGATGGTGCAGTCAGAGTGGGAGAACTGGCTCGCGGACGAGAACGTGCGCTGCGACAAGCTCAAGACGGTTTTGGAGGAGAAGGGGGCGGACCCCAAGGACAAGACCAAGACGAAGCGGAGCGGCAGCCAGAAGGTTATGACGGCCACCATGGACGAAGACAAGAAGGAGACGCTGCGCGAATGGTACGATACGTACTGCGGGAGCTGTAAGATGGATCACCAGGCGTTGATGAGTGAGCGGAGCTCGTTGGCGGGCCTATAGAGGAGTTGGGGGTTCGCATGGGCATTGGGCAATAGGGGAGGTTTTCGTCAACACCCACAGTCTACTGTTTTGTCTCCATTTAGGGAGGGATGATCATTGATTTTTCGACATTTTACAACAAACGTCCGAGTTTCCTCTTTTGCTAGCATTGATTTGGAGGCATCGTGTGTAGACTGGGACCGTCGAACCAGATAGTGGTTAGATTACCAGCAACCGCGGGGCATACATCGCTCGGATGGTTGGATCGGGGCAACATAGAGGCAACTAGCTAACATGGATAGGCGAGAGACTAGATAGAGGTCGCGTCCCGGCTATTACGGCCGGGCTCGCATAGGGATAGGCTGGACAGCAACTAGTTTAGACTGTATGGTGTAGATCATGACGACGTGATAGGAATTGACTGTCTACTATGTAGGATAGAAGAAAAGAAGTCCCGGGTACAATTGGCATCCGTGACATCGTGCCTCAACCGCGTGTTCATACCCCGGATCAGCTTGCCCCAGCGGGAGAAAGGGGGTGAAGATCTCACGTGCCTTTCGGCTCTGGAAACTGCGCCACAGGAACAGAAGTGGCACAGGCAGATGGACCGACTACGTAAGATGAGAGAATGCGACGAAGCAAACCCCCCCTACCCCTACCCCTCAATATCGAGATGGAGGTAGGTTGTGAAGACGTACAGTACAGGACGCAAGTAGTCGGGCGACAATGCTTGGGCGACGTAGGTCGGCCGTCTAGAACGAGGTCTTTGTCCGGCGACAGAGAGAGGTGAGCCGCACTTGACTTCATCGGCGGGAAGCGGTCTCCAATGAGAGGGATCCGAGGAGACGGAGGTCTAGCCCAGAATACGCGTTTTCTAGACGATCGGTAGCGCCACGGACCCACTCATCGGCCGCCTTCATCGGGGCAGTGGATACCACGGCCACCAATTGGTGACGTCGGGATGAACGGGGGGTAGGAATGTCCCCCTTTTCGCAACCTACCTTACCTATATCCGTACTCGGCAAGGGAGTATTGCCCCACTTCTCAAGGGAAGGGGTGCAAGGACATGGGGGTGACGTCAGCGCCGGGCTTCGGGTTGAAAAGTGCGAACCCGCGTTAAGGGATGGAGGAACAAGAGAGGAGCGGGAGGAGCAGGTTATTGTGGTTGGAGCCTGGGCAACGATGCCATTCCCAAGGAAATGGGGGGTCCAGGTTTGCAGCAGGATTGCGCACGCATGGGGAGAGACAGAGAAAGAGTACAGACAGCATCGGGGTGCAAGAGTCGAGTCCACCCCGACAGAGAGACGTGACGGGACTTGATGGAACATGGAGGAGCAACAGCTCCGCACGAGGGGCCGATAGACGTCAGTCAGGAAGTAATAGCGAGTAGCGAGTACCTGCACTACGCAACTCACAGCAGGAGGTCAGACCGCACCTTGATTCATACCCTGAGAGTGAGACTCGGCACGCTGCGAACCCATGCCGTTGACGTTGCTCTTACTGTATCGTGAGTACCTACCTACCTAACTACCTTGCCTCCAATTGTTTGCACCTTCAACACAGACAGGCACAACTGTGGCTGACGCACCACCCACCACATCCTCCCCCCCCTCTCTCACCTATTCCCCCGACTTTTGTCCTTCTATTAAGCCACACGTGGGGCATCTCTGCAGGTCACTCTGGACTATGGAAGCTTTATTTCGTCCCCATTTTATTTACACCACAGTCAACCACCCCTCCAGCACACTCAAGCAATCAATAAGCCGTTCGTCCCCATTCACCTAACGGCATCTACCTTGCTTTCCCCACGACCACGAACAATCAATCCCCCTTTCCCATTTTAGTGATCACAAACTACCTCTCGGTCACCTCCGGACCCCGACGACGGTTCCAAATTAGCACTACTCGACTTTCGAAAATAACCCGTCCGCCTCTATACTGACTTGACGGTACGAAATTACACCATCGATCGGCCTTTCTCGGTTTCGTCGGGTGGCCTGGGCTATGACATCTTCTTAAAACACCATACACCCCGATCTCCCCCCCCCCTCGGCCGCCAACGCCAACCGCAACCCTCCGCAACACAACCGCGATGGCGCCGCATCACGAGCCCTTCAAGGGCCTCGCGCCCGTGAAATGGGAATCCGTCGCCCAGGAGGACCCCAAAGAATTCATGACAAAAGTCTTTGCCGACGCCCAAACCATCGTCGACTCCATTCCCGTCCCCGCCGCCGTCAAGCAGGCCACCGCCTCCCAAGGCCGCACTCGCTCCCACACCGATCCCCCGCTGCCCGTTGCCGACATCAATCGATCCCTCTCCCAGCGTTCCACCGGCGCCGCTCTGCGCCTGTCCCAGGACCTGTCCAAAGAGTGGAAGGAGGTCAAGGTCAACGCGAGGGACAATCCGCTCGCCATCAACGTCTACAAGCTTGCCTCCAAGGACGGTAAGGGCAGCTGGTTCGCCCGCCGCAGCGTCCACGACGGCCTGACCTTCGAGAAGTGGAAGCTCGGTCTCGAGAGGGAGTTTGCTGAGTCCATGAAGGCTCAGAGCGGCCCTGGCGCCGGCGCCATCCGCGGCATTGGTGCCGAAAAGCGTGTGGTGCACGAGGTCGTCGAAGGCTCTGGAAAGATGGAGGGTGAGCTTCGCCGACACACCATTGGCAGTGATGATGTCGTTGGCTGACAATCCCCCCCTCGCAGTTTTCCAATTATCGGCGCAGTTCCCGGGCCCGACCGCTCCGAGAGACTTTGTGACCCTGCTGCTGACTTCCGACTTTTCCGGCAATGCCCCGCTAGAGTCCGGCAAGCGTCCGCTCAGGACATTCATGATTGTCTCAAAACCCTGCGTACACCCCGAGTGCGCCGAAAGGCAGGGTTACATTCGAGGCCAATACGAGTCGGTGGAAATCATCCGCGAAATCCCGTCCGACAAGCCTGCCGCCATCACCCGCGCGCGTTCCTCCATTGACCTCAGCCAAGAAGGCGCAAAGGAACGGCAGGCGGTGGCCGAGTCCATGGGCAAGGAAGCTGTTCTCCGTGCGGCGAAGAAGGCAGCAGATGGCGACGGCCGCCACCGCGGCACATCTGTCGACAGCGCCCCAGCCAGAAACGACGCTGCACACACTGGCGATGGCCTCGAAGATGAGGGAACGAGGTCGATTGAGTGGCTCATGGTCACCCGTAGCGACCCCGGCGGCAACGTGCCCCGCTTCCTGATCGATCGAGGTACGCCTGGAGGCATCATAGGAGACGCCGGCAAGTTCATTAAGTGGATGTCTGCCAAGTCTGCCGATGACTTTGCCACCTCGGACACCGAGCAGGAGGAGGTCAAAGAAAGTGCCAAGCAAGCCGAGGACAAAAAGGAAGCCTCCCCCGTCGAGGTGGCTAAACAACCAACATCAAATCTAGTACCTGAACCTTCGGCACAGACACGGGACAATTCCGTCCCCAGCAGCAATGGACTATACGGCATCATCTCCGGAGCGTTCGGTATGGCCAGCTCCGTGGTAGCGAGCCGCATCCCGGACGGTTACGCACTGCCAGGCATATTCCAGACTCCGAGCACCACCGGCTCAATAGCCGAGGAAGAAGGGGAGGACGACGACGATACGAACGAAAGCGACACCTCGTCGATTCGGAGCTTCGCCTCCGCTGTTGAGAAGACAGACGAGGGCGAGGCCGTAACGCCGCCTCCCGAGATCACTCAGCCCGACACGCTGTCGCTGCACTCGTCGGGCTCGGGTGCCGGTTCCCTCCAGGGGTCCAAGACGTCCTCGCATCACGAGAGGGAGCTCAGGAAGCTCCAAGAGCGCCGTCAGAAGATGCAGGACAAGATCAACAAGATGCAGGAGCGCATGTCCAGCAAGCGCGACCAAGACTCGCAGAAGGAGGCGGCGAACTTGGCCAAGTTGCGCGAGAAGCACGACAGGGAGATGACCAAACAGGAGGAGAAATACAAGCGCGACCTGCAACGTCTCGAGCAGCGCCGCGAGCAGGAGCAGCGCAAGGCTGAGGAGAAGCGCCGGAAGCAGGCTGAGAAGGAGGAGAAGAGCAACCTCGCGCTAGAGCTTGAGCGTGTCAGGACCGAGCGGGACGTCGCGCTCAAGGAGATTGACATCCTCAAGGAGCAAATCGGCCAGCTACAGAGTCAGAACACCATGCTCGTCGTCAAGATGGGCAAGTTGGGTGGGATCAAAAGGCAAGACTCGTCGCTGAGCGTGCCTGGAGAGAAAGTTGCCCACACGGTGTCCAACTAAACACGCCGGTGTTTGGGAGGGGCGTGAAAGACGGGCGATCAAGGCTATCAACCCCGCATGAAAGAGCAAGGCAAGTCAGAACAGGATACCCAGCGCATTACGCGAGAACAAGTGAGGGGTGGAGGAGGAGAAGGAGGGGGAGGAAGAGATGAGAATTGAGATGACAAAAAGCATCCAACGGCGTCGGGGCGTCATAGCCTTTTTTTTCTTTGGTCTTTTTTTCTCCATCTAGCCATCGGTTTTTAAGTGTCACTTTTTCTCAATTCTATCTTAGAAAAGCATTGTATACGAAGCATATCTAAACCAAAACTCGAACACTCTACAACTTTTGATCTTCCAACTGACCTGGAAAAAAAGGGACAAATTAATATCGGGTGTGTCTCCATCCCCCCCTCTCTATCCCGTCTGCGTCACGAGTGAGACGCCGGCCCCGTTCTACCCTAGACGACCGCCTCGTCGAGCAGCAGCCCGTGAAGCCTCGCGCGCTGGCCCGCGCTCCGGAACCGCTCCAGCTTGCTCCTCAGCAGCTCCGATCCGGCAGCACCCGCTCTGGCCAGCGCCGTCGCGCAGAGTAGAATGCGCGCGCAGACGGCGTAGACCTCCGGGTCCGAGGTCCAGCCGAGAGGTCCGTCGTCGGCGGCGGCGGCGGCGTCTCGGTCGGCGGGGGAGGTGATGTCCAGGAGGGAGTCGAGGCCGGCGGACGTCCATTCCGTCAGGGCGGTGGACGATGAAGAAGACGCGGGCGACGAGGAGAAGACGTCCTTGAGGACGGCGGCCCAGCGGTTTGACTCGCGAACCTCATCGATGAAGAGGTTCTGCTCCTCGATGGCGAAGAGGGAGTCGTCGAAGCGGAGGGCCTTTGCGAGCTGCGCCCCCGCGGGCTCCCACGCGTCTGCCCCGTCCGGCGCCGCGTGGCCCGTCAGGCGGGCGGCCAGCAGGTCGTGGAACGAGGGGACGTCACGGTAGGTAGCGGCGATGCGGGTCAGCAGCCTCGAGGCGGCGTCCAGGGGCGCGAGGGGCTGCGTGAGGATGTGCTTCGCGGAGACGGAGGCCAGGTCGCGGACCTCGTCGTCGTCATCGTTGAGGGCGTCGTAGAGGGCGACCAAGGCGGGGAGGTGGGTTGCTTCGGCGTCGGCGGTCGGGAGCGGGGACGCCGAGAAGAAGGAAGCGAGGGAGGCCGTCGCGGCGATGCGGGTATCGAAGGGGCGGGAGTCGAGGAGGGCTGAGGACATCATCCGGCCCCATCCGGCGAGGGATTCCGCGGGAGCCGACGACGACAGGGAGGAGGAGGAGACGAGGGTCGCCATGATGGGGCCGCTGACGCGGACCACGGCGTTGGAGAGGTTGGGGTTCATCGTCTTTGAGGTGAGATCATGCCAGAGCTCGGTGAGCTTCTCCGGAGACGGCAGGAGTGATTGTTCGGTGTTCGAGGACGTGAGGACGAGGTCGAGGACCTCGGCGAGGTTGTCGAGGGCCGCGGCGCGGGAGTCCGGATGCGTCGTGGAGAGGGCCAGGTCGGTGTACAACGTAGCGTAGGATGCTGCCGCCTCCGAGGTGAGGCGCGGGTGGTGGATCGCGGCGAGGGTCTCGAGCGTTGTGATTGTCGCCTCGACGCTGGTTATGTTCGTCGACAGAAGGATCTCGCGGAGGGACGCGGAGGCAGAGGCAGAGGCAGAGATGGTGGCAGTTTGCGTTGCGTGGACCACGGCGATAGCGAGCTGGGTGCGGAGGAGAGCGCTCTGCGGAGGCCGAGCAGTGGACTCGGAGGTGGTGGTGGGTGAGGAAGACGGGTGGGAGAGGGCGAAGTGGGAGATGAGGTTCTGGACTTCGAGGTACGCGGCGCGGATGTCCGGGCAGTTCTCGAAAGATTCCGGGTCGCTAGGCTCGATCCTGCTGAGGATCTCGGCCAGGCGCGGGATGGCGGACGCCAGCTTTTGCGGGGCGACGTCAGATAGCCGCTCGAAGACGGCCTTGACGGTCAGCAGCGCACCGTGGATGTGATTGTTCCTGCTTGCGGGCACGGCGGCCAGCGAGGTGTCGACGATGGCGGCGGCGGCGGTGACCCAGTCGTCGTCCTTGAGCAGGAACGAGCACAGCGCTCGCGCGGCCATCTCGCGGACGTGCCAGACGGGACTGGCAAGGTAGCCGGCGACGAGGTCGTAGAGCTCGTCGCGCGAGGCGTCGGGGGGGCCGGCGCGGCGGACGATGTCGAGGGCCGGGAAGACGGATTCGGCGGCGATGGTGCTGCCTAGGGTGGTGGGCTTCATGACCTCGCGGCCGGAGCGGAGGAGGTTCAGGAGCACGCTGGGCAGAATGGGGTATTTATGGTACTGCAGGCGGGTGGTCTTGCCGTCCCAACCGGCCTCGAGAGTGGCCTTGCTCTCGTTCGTGCCGAAGAGGTTGTCGAGGAGGGAGCGGAGGAAGAGGAGGCCGCAGTTGCGGATACCCCAGCTGGATAGGGTGTCAGGGGGGAACCGAGAATGAGAGAAGGGCGGGTGCTTCGACTTACACTTCCGACTTGAGGCTGCTGGCCGCGAGTTCGAGGCATTGCGGGATGTGAGGCGCGGACTTGCCAAGCTGCGTGATGAAGGAGCTTTTGAAGATGTCCTTGAGGCAGTTGAGGGCGTGCACCTGCGGCAGCTTGGAGCCGTCCGACTCGGAGTTGTAGGCGGGCTTCTGCGCAATCGTTACGAGTTCCTCGATGACCTTGTCGAAGGACGGCTGCGCGGCGTTGGCGGAGATGATACCCGTTACCATGGCCGGGATGCCGGCAGAGCGTCGAGTTGTAGAGGCCTGGGCGAAGATGCACTCCTTGGTTCCCTGCAACAGAGGTAAGCATTTTGATGTCATGGTACTGCAACGGAAACAGGGGGGGGGGGCGCGTACCTTGTACCAGATATCGAGCAGCGTTTCGTCTCCCTCGTGACCGGCCTTCGAGTCGTCTAGGTGCTTGACCAGCTGGCAGCACGTCGCGAACGATAGCGAGACCGTGTTGAAGGCGCCGCGGTGTCGCAGGCTGGACAGTTGGTCGAAGGTCAGGGAGCCGACGGTGGCGAAGAGCTCCGTCGAGGGGCGTAGTATTCCCTCCTTGGCCTTGGTCTTGAGCGGCAGGACCATCACACGCATGAGGGCACTGGGGGGGTACCGTCAGTTGTGCCATCTAGTCTCGACACGATACCACTTACCTTGACTCATGGATGGCACGGAAGCTGTAGCTCAGCAGGTCCTTCGTGTCGAGGCCTTCGAGGTCCTCCAGCTCCTGCGGCAGATGGCCCTCCGGAGAGTCATCGCAGAGAATATCCCTGACCGCGGCCCAGATACGTTGGCAGCACTTGACGATGCGGTCTTGGAGGACCGACATCGCTTCGAGCTCGGATTGTGAGAAGCTCATGTCGGCAGTGGCTTGCCAGATGTAGCTAGTATGGTCAGTCGATTTGGCCAAATAGACATTCCACTTGGCCCGTACTCACCGAAGAGAGGCGAAATAGCCGTGAACAGGCGCCTCCAGGACGGCATTGCCAAGGTCGGCCTCGGCAAACGTGAGTTTGCTCTCAAGCAGATCCGCCAGCTTGGAGATGTGCGCAACCTGCACTTCCCTACCGTCGTAGAACCTGAAGAGCAACTCGTTCGTCCGAGCAACACCATCAGCGTGGTCGGCGCGGGCCGTTTTCCGCGCGATATCCTCGGCCCTCAACAAGAATTCCTCGAGCGTGGGCGAAACACCCCGAGTGCTGACGAGACACTTGAAGCGATGGTCGGCGAACAGGCTCTTCAAGACGCCAGTGGCATTTTCTCGCACGTCGTCAAAGGGGTCCATGATGAGGTCGAGAAGCGTGCGCGTCCACTTTTCGTCGAAAAGGCTGAAAAAAAGAGTTTCATCCTCCTCCGTCTCCCAGGTCTTGGCGAGGTCGGCCTCGAGCTTGAGGATGAATGCGACCGCTCTCAACGAAGTGAAGTGACGCTGGAAGGACGCCGTGGGGATCAACTCTGACCGCAGGAAGCCAATGTACCATGCGAGGAACTCCTCATGCTGCTTCAAGCTTTCTCGCAGCTTGTCTTCAGGCCAGAACAGAATGTTGGTGCGATGGTTCGCTTGTTTTGGCGGCTTGGGAGGGGCTTTTGGTGCACCGTTCGCCGCGGCAGCCCCGTCGAACGCCTTGAGGCGAGCTAAGCTCTTGTGGAGGATGAAGATAGCACCTCTGTTCCGCTTAAACATATCTTTCAATTTGCTTAGCACCTCCATGCGGAACTTGGCGTCCGACTCTGAAAAGTACGTGGGGAGGTGGATCTGTAAGAGACGGAGGGCGACTGGAGAGTAGGGCCTCGTCGTCGAGGGAGAGGCGATGATGAGAGACAGCGCCAGCGAGCGCAGCTCGTGGGAAGGATGCGAGAGCACTCTCTCGAGGACGGTCTCTTCCAAAACTACCGAGGAGGACTCTTCCCTGTAAATGGCACCTTCGTCGATTGTGCATTAGTAATGGTGCTCCTCACTCAGGGGGGTTCATGGGACATACCAGGCTCCTCAACCATGCCGACCTTCTTGCCCACCTCAAGCACAGCAAGGTTCAACTGGGCCAACGTGTTCAGCTCCGCGACGGCGGAACCAGACGCAGACCACATGCTGTTGATCTGCTCGAGGATCTGGACAGAGTCCTTGCGCTCGTCCTTGAACAGCGGGAGGAAGACATACGTCTTGATGCCCTCCAGGAGGGACGGCGTCTTGGAGATGGCGGTCTGCACCCAGCGGAGCCACGTCTCGACGCTGAACTGCTCGGTGCCAGCGGTTTGCGGATTCTTCAACGACTGCTGCCGCAGGGCCCTGAAGATGGTGACGATGAATTTGCCTGCGGTGGGGCAGACGTAGTGCATGGTCATCCAGTCGAGCATCTGCCCGAAGAAATCCTGCCACAGAGCGATGTCGGACTCCCAGCTGCACGACGGCTGGGTGCGTCTGTAGCTCTCGGCGATGTCCTCGACTGTGAAGACGGACTTGGACGCAAAGTGGTCCATGGCCTTGAGCGACGACTTGAGCAGGGGCTTGGTGGACTGCGGGCCGATGATGGAGATGAGGGTGTCAAGGACGGTGGTCTTGACGGCGTCGGCGACGGCCCGGTCTGGGTTGCGGCGGATGAGAGACGGCAGCAGGTCGAGTACCAGCTTCATGGAGCGGTGCTGCTCCGTCTCATTCCACTTGATGAAGAAGTTGAACAGCCGCAGGCTAGGCTGGTCGGAGAAGGCCCATTGGCGCAGCGCCGGCCTGTCTGACTTGGAGCTCTGCTCGACGAATCCGCAGAGCTTCACGCAGGAATTGCCCGAGACGCCCTTGGGCTGGGCGGCCAGGGACAAGAGGTGGTCAAACACATGCTGGGCGGTACTAAACAGGGGGGGAGAAAAAGGGGGATAAATGTTAATTCACTTTTCTACAGTTGCAATACGGGGAGGGGGGGTTGGAAGGGCTGGAATTTTCTCTTACGAAGTCCATGACTCCTCCGGCTGTTCTTCAACCCATTTGAGCAAGTCACTCGGGTTGACGAAGCTCTCGTACTGGGGGGCCGTATCCTGCTTCATCGCTTTGTCATAACTTGGAGTTGATGAGATGCACGGCGAGTGACTATGAAAATTGGATGAGGGGCACCGAGGGGCACACCGAGGGGCACGGGTGGTGGTGTTGTTGCTGCTGCTGCTGCTAGGTACCGACAAGCCTGTACGCAGCAGGGGTCCGATTTTTCCACCGGCGTGTAAGTGGTAGGCCGGCGTGCACCCAAAAGCCTGATGCTCCTACGGTTCTTACATAGAAAAGTTGTTTTTCTAGTTAATACTAGCAACAGCAAATTAAAACCCATGAAATAAAACACCACTGTAGTAAGATTTAAGAGTTCGTCAATAAATTGATTGGGTCAATGAGTATCTCATTCGCCGAGGGGCGGACGTATCAAGAAGGCAGGCGCAGGCAGGACTGGGCGCCGGTGAAAGACTCTTCGGTCGGGTCGGGTCCCTTGACGCAGCCAATCGTCTGCGACATCCAGAACGTTACCCGCACGGACCACACCACACACGCGATGCCCTAATTGAAAAGAAGTTTGACGCCCCGCCAAAAATTCAGTGCGCCTTCTTCTTTTTCTCTTTTGCTCTCTCAACCCAACTAACCCCTCCAGCATCTAACCGTAAGCACCAGATTCCTGGGAGATATCGCAAAGATGTCGAAAATTACGGTCGCCAACGTCCGCACTCAGGTTGCTGAGTTGCTCGAGTACTCCCTCGAGACCAAGAAGCGCAACTTCCTTGTCAGTATTTCCCCCCCATTCGCGACCGAAGAAACCATCGCCTTCCTCGCTTCGATTTACGCTCGTCGCCGACTCGATCATCCGCTAATACCCCTTTACAGGAGTCTGTCGAGCTCCAGATCGGCCTCAAGAACTATGACCCCCAGCGTGACAAGCGTTTCTCCGGCACCGTCCGCCTGCCCATCGTTCCCCGCCCGAACATGAGCATCTGCATTCTCGGTGACCAGCACGATATCGACCGTGCCAAGCACGGTGGTGTTGACGCCATGTCCGCCGACGACTTGAAGAAGCTCAACAAGAACAAGAAGCTCATCAAGAAGCTCGCTCGCAAGTACGACGCCTTCGTCGCCTCCGAGACCCTCATCAAGCAGATTCCCCGTCTCTTGGGTCCCGGTCTGTCCAAGGGTATGTTCCAAGCTCCTGTCAATCCGCCAAATGTTTTTGAACCAGATGCTGATGATCATCTCTCCAGCCGGCAAGTTCCCCACCCCCGTCTCCCACGCCGACGACCTCTCCGGCAAGATCAACGAGGTCAAGTCCACCATCAAGTTCCAGCTGAAGAAGGTTCTCTGCATGGGTGTCGCCGTCGGCAACGTCGGCATGACCCAGGAGCAGCTGATCGCCAACATCATGCTGGCCATCAACTACCTCGTCTCCCTGCTGAAGAAGGGCTGGCAGAACGTCGGTAGCCTTACCATCAAGGCTACCATGTCTCCCCCCAAGCGCCTCTACTAAGCGTCTTCTTTTCTACGATGACGCCTGTGCTAGAGCGCCGCCGCTGGGGTTGGTTATGTCGATGGCTTAGCTGCCTGTTCGCATAAAGAAAACTATGCCAAGGCGGGACGAAGATCACGGGCAATCATAGGAAGCTCTGCGCAAGGATTAGGAGCCGGTCAATACTATTCTTCCTTTTCCACACCTGTATCAGTGCCAGACTGGAAACCCGTGAACTGTCGTTACAGAATGTGACTTGTGAAAATTGCCGCCAGTCCTCTCCAGTACTGACCTCGACGTACGAAATCATGGCACTTTTTTTTTTTTTTGCCTTTCGCAACCCAAACCATTACGCTTGCAAGAAGTATTGTCAAGCACTTTTGAACCCTTGAAAAATCCTTCATGTTATGTTTCATTTCCCCGGGTCTGGCTTAAACAAAGGTAGGCGGCTACTCAAAACCGCGATTGCCCTACCGTTGTCGATCGGCACCCGGATTCTCACATAAACCTGGTGCCGATGCCAATCGCATGGACGAACTTGTCGACGGGCGGGTCGTTCTCTGCCGCGTCCTTGGCGGCGCTGTCGGCTTCGTGGTTCCACTCCTGGGGGATCCTCCAGAAGTGCATGGTCATGCCGCTGTCGTGCAGCTTCTCGGCCTCGAGCAAGAGGGACTCCCAGAGGTCGCGGTTCTTGACGGGCTCGCCAGTCGACAAGTGCCAGCCCTTCCTGATCCAAGCGGGGGCCCAAACCGTCGCGCCGTGGACGACGTAGGTCGAATCCGTGGCGATGACGACGTTCCTGAACCCCTCGCTCTGCCACACCCGGTAACGAAGCGCCGCGATGACAGCGCGCAGCTCGGCGCGGTTGCTCGTGTGACGGTAGACTTTGCCATCCGGGTCGCGGTCCTCGAGCGTGAAAGCGACACTGCCACTCTGGTCGCTGAAGTAGGTCAGTTTGAAAAAGATGCCGCAACAGCTGCGGGCGTCGGCGGCGCCGTTGTCAAAGCAGGCGCCGTCCGTGTAGATCGGACACTCGAAGCTGTCGTAGCGATTCATGAAGCGCTTGACGTTGGGTCTAACCCGGACGCAGCTGCTGGCGGGGAAGAATTCAACGAGCGACATGAGCTTCCTCTTCCTCTGGCCGAATCTGGAGGGGAACACGGTGCCGGAGTGCTTGGTCTTCTCGGGAATCTCGATGACAACGTTCGGGGCCTTGGGTTTGGCGAGTTCGGCATCACTGCGCGGAAACCATGAAAATAGGCCTCAGGAGTGGGTTTGGCGGATTTGACCACGCCCAAGTCCTCGTCGGCGGTGTGCTCATCGTCCGAGTTGTTGAGGCTGAAGTCCAGACAGCACTTGCCGCAGGTCACCAGTTGGTGAAGCGCGCAAAGGGTCATGCTTCGCCCGTTGGACAGCTCCATACGGTCGATCTCCTGTGGCCAGGTCATGGTGCGCAGCGCAGCAGCGCGCAACTGTCCCCTCGGCTGGATATGTGGAGAAGAAGTGGAGGGAAGGTATTCTGCCTTGGCATGGGCTTTCTCTTTACACTCGCATAGATGGGTAGATGAGTTTGGGTGAAGGTGGCCAAGTTGTTTCGGCCTCACGGACAGCTGTATTAGAGTTGTGTAATCAGGCACCTTGCCTTGGCCCCTGGCTGGACAACTGTGCCTTGCGATGGTCAAGCGGCCCAAATTCACAAATAATCTGGCGTCCTTGCTGGGAGTTGAGGTGATGCACCACGCAATTACTAGCCTACAAATGCAAAGAATCGTTCAGCCGATGAAATGCTGCAGTATTGCGTGTCTCCCGTGTCTCCTTTGCTGCCACTGCAAGGTTCCGCTGTGTTGTCCACAGAGACCCATGACTTGGGCTGCAAGTTGGGAATAGCTTCACAAACAGAATCCGGGAAATCTTCAGAACAGAAATCAGTATCAACTGCAATAGCCCCCCAAAAACAGTCCGTAACACGTTTCTGCCGTTTTAAGAACGAAGACGACCTTATTACAACATAAACAGAGCAGGGGGTGGGGCAAAAATAAAACCACCCAAGTAGCAAAAAGACGAGGAAATAAGGAAGCTGTATTCCCCGCCCTGTCCCCAGTGAGGTTCGAACAGCGCGCCCCAACATGGCCCAGTGAGGTATGAATAAAGGGGTATTATGTCAAAGCTTTAACCAACTAGGCCACTCACGCCGTCATCGCTGGACTGGTGACAGGAACGACGATGGAACAGACCAAGTAGGTAGGTGCCGTTGAGGGTTGCGGATGGTTGCCTGGGTGCGGTGGCGGCATCAAGGTGACCGTCCTCAAGGGAAGGTGCGCGAATCCCTCCTCCCAACCACGGCCGGCACCCACCCCCACCACCCAGGAGGCAGGCAGGCTCATGATTCGCCAACACTGGCCGAAGCGGCCGATGCTGAAGGTCTTTAGCAGAAGTGAGCCGTGGTGGCTATGAACCATATTAAAAAGTCAGAGTATCAGGCAGCAGAGCAGAGTATAGACAGTAATAGGTGGAGGGTGGGGAAGGGTGAGTCGGCTTGCTAGAACGGGTGTGATGCAGGTCTATTGTCGCAAGCCCCAATCTTTGTCGTGGAAAGAACATCAAACAGCTTTCAAGGAAAACCAATCACAGACAAAATAAAGTAACTTGTCCACCAGTAGTCGGTGGTGGGTATCTATCTAACATACTTGCTCATGAATCGTTTGTGGAAGTCGGAGCGCAGGAGATCCTATACACATGTCAGCATCATTCAAACCAGCCCAGCACTTTGAGAGGTTGAGAGGGAAAACTTACGTTGATAAACTCCTTGCTCTTGCCCTTATCCTCCGTGCCCCTCGCCTGGTTTTTGAACACGACGTCGTCGTCCCACCGCCGCTTCATGTTGAAGTCGGGCTTGTTCAGCAGCGGGTTCCCCAACGCGATGTCCCTCTCCCTGGCCTCCTCTTCGATCTTGGCCCTCTCCCGCTCCTCTCGCTCCCTCTTTTCCGCCCTCTCGCGCCGGATCTTCTCCATCTCGCGCTGCAGCTCCGCCTCCTCGTCGTCGCTGTCCTCATCGCTATCGTCCTCGTCGACCTCCTCCTCTTCCTCATCGTCCGAAGACGCGTCGACGTCTCGCGACTCTTCCAATATCCTCCTTCGCTTTGCTTCAAAGTCTTCGCCGTCCGCTTGTGACCCGGATTCGAGGGCACGCTTCACGCCGCCGGCGGGCACGTCGGTGTCGTTCTCTGCGGAGGGGGGAGGCGCGCCACCGTTCTTCTTGGCGTAGTGGGCAGCCTCGGCGGCGAGGAGCTCGGCGCGGAGGTCATGGGCCTCGTCGTCGGCGTCGCCGCCCTGGCCGGACTGACGAAACTTGAGCTGGGTATGCGCCGGCAGCAGGCGTTGGTGATAGGCCGGGCCACGGAGGGCTTCCTTGCCTCGAGCCTGGTGACGGTTAATAAACTATAGAAAGTGGAAAGTCAAAGTTGGTTCTCATACCGGATCGAACGTCGGACGGTGAGCGGTGGTCATCCTAGCGGTTGGCGACGACGAAGGGGGTGCAACAATAAAAGTTGTGGCGTGTGATGATGGGGAAGTTGGCCGGTCAAAAGTCGTCTCGGCTTAACGTTCGACGTTCGACGTTCAATCCCCCCCTGTAAATGCACGCGCAACAGAGCGAGTGGGTCCCAACTGCAGGGGAGGCAACAAATAAGGCTTCTACCGCCCGGCAGAATTTTTGCAGCGGCCCCGCCAATGCGATTGACCTCACTAAACACCTAGAAGGTCACTCACCTACTGCCGGATCCTCATAAGGCCCTCAGACTGAAGGTCATTTTCTACAGTCCAAAATACACCGCAAAGATGCCCAGGGAAGCCGAGCCGTCAGCAAATGAGAAGGCTTTTGTCACACAAGCTCTCAAGGAGAACTTGAGGCTTGACGGCCGGGAATTTGACCAATACCGGGAAGCCCAGCTCATTTTCGGTGATGAGTTCGGAGTCGCCAATGTCGAACTCGGCAAGACGAGGTCAGAATACACACAACATGCATCCGTACCTACCTGCCCCAGTCAATCCCAACTAACACGTTTCACAGAATCCTCGTCAAGGTCTCGGCAGAAGTCACGGTCCCCTACGCCGACCGCCCCTTTGAGGGCATCTTCCAAATCACCTCAGAGCTGAGCCCTATGGCCTCGCCCGCCTTCGAGATCAACCGCCCGACCGAGGCCGAGGTCCTTCTCTCGCGCCTCCTTGAGAAGACGATCCGCCGCTCTGGCGCCCTCGACACAGAGTCCCTGTGCCTCGTCGCCGGCCAGAAAGTCTGGTCCGTCCGCGCCGACGTCCACGTCCTCTCCCACGACGGCAACCTCACCGACGCCGCCTGCCTGGCTGTCGTCGCCGCCTTGCGCCACTTCCGCAAGCCCGACACCTCCAATGAGGGCGAGTCCCTCACCATCTTCACGCCTGCCGAGCGCGAGCCCGTGCCCCTGAGCTGGCTGCACAGCCCCTTCTGCGTGACCTTCAGCTTCTTCGGCGACGAGGGAGAGATTACGCTCGTCGACGCCAACTGGATCGAGGAACAGCTGCGCACGAGCAGCGCGACGGTTAGCCTGAACAAGCACGGCGAGATCAGCCAGATCTCGAAACTGGGAGGCACCCCCGTCGAGGCGGTGACGCTGTTGCACTGCGGGAACGTGGCGTTGCAGAAGGCCAAGGACTTTTCGACGCTGGTGGACGAGAAGCTGGCGGAAGACGCGAAGCGGAGGGACAAGGGCGGTCTCATATCTGAGCTCTTGTCCGCAGAGAACGACAGGGTGGTGGATGCATAGACGGGCGAAAGTTGAAGAACAAAAAAACAGCCAAAGAGTCGAGAAAAAAATTGTAAAATGATACCCAGCCATATACGCTTCGAAAGATTCAATGCCTGCAAACTGTGTGTGAACCGCGTTGGCCCTCGCCGTCGGGCTTTCCAACTCCAGCAAACGCCATTCTAATGGTTCCCCTTGTGAATTTCATGCCTCGTAAAACAACCGTCCCTGGCAACGATGGTGATGACGACTACCGCATCACCGGCGGTCTCGACTCCTTATTCCATTTCACTCTTGATCTGACCCACTCCACCGCCTCCTTGACGCCGGTCCCCGTCAGGGCGCTGACGGGCAGCACCCTCGAGTCACGGATGCTGCTCGCCTTCTCGCCCTCAAACACCTTCTTCACGAGCCCCTCCTTGATCCTCACGACCTCGACGCAGTCCTCGCGGTCCTGCTTGTTGGCGAGCACCAGCACGGGCACGCCTTCGGTCTCGGAGTGCTGCAGCACGTCCTCCAGCACGAGGCGGCACTCGTCGAGGCGCCCCGAGCTGTCGTGCTCGATGTTCCCGTCGCCAATGTCGGTCGAGTCGATGATGAAGACGATGGCGTGCGCCGAGGCGTAATAGCTCTGCCACAGCCGGCGCAGCGAGTGCTGGCCGCCCACGTCCCAGATCTTCAGGTACATGTCCGGCAGCGTGATGGTCGAGACGTTCTGCCCTACCGTCGGCACTGTCTTGAGCTTCGGCTCTGGGTTACCGGGGAGGAAGAGTGCCTTGACCTGCTCGTGGAAGGTCGTCTTGCCGGCATTGTCGAGGCCGAGGAGGATGACGGAGTACTCTGCGACGGCAGGGAGAGATTAGCTAGGGCGACGACGATGCGCATAGATGGGCAGCTTGTGATTTCATTGCGCGGCGAACCTTCTTTGCTGGTGGCCAGGAGGTAGAGGCCCTTTGCAAGGTGGTACATGGTGGGCTACGGTCGCTTGTGGGCAGGCCGGCTGCGATGGTACGGGACGCGCGAGGGTGTTGGAAGGTGGGCAGTTGGCGTCGCGGGAGAGGTGGAGGGTTTCAATAGCGGCGCAATTGGCGGGATGTGGACAGACGAAGTGGCCGGGACGGAATGGAGCTCGACAGGTGCGGGAGCTGGTGCTGGGCCCGCGACGCTGACACGCTGTCCGGTGTTATGGCGGTGGGGGTTCTACAGGGGGTGGTTCAGGGGACCTTATGTTTGGTGGCGGCGGGCGTTGGCGGCCTTTTCAGCCCTACAGCCCCGTCCGTCACACCACGGCCATCCATGACCTGAGGGGAAATATCGCAGGCAAATCAACTGCCTGCTATCTAGCATGTGTATACATAGATATAGATATATGCATGCATACTTTTGATGCGAAATAATGATACTCCGCTACGTCTCATTTGCAATATTTGTAAGTACGTTTCGAAGGGGAGCTTAGGTGAGAATATCACATGGCATCCGGGAGCAAGACAAGTACCTCTATTCATCCCGGTCTATCTCTTTCACATCTAAACACGTCCTTACCCAACAAACTCCCAACGCTTGATACTCGATGCCTCACATCTTCGGAATGGTTGTCGCATAACCCTCCACCACAGCAGTCAAGAGCCGGTTGGCAATGGCCATGGGAGGGGGCAGCCGGAGGCCACCCTCCTTGTATCCCTCGGGGGCAGGGTCGCCGAGACCACTGACACCATACTTGAGTGCATCCCTGACGACGTCAAAGGGATACCACTTTGCGTCCTCCAGCTCAGGGTCGTTACCCAGATCAATCGTCTCGCCATCGGGCAGAGCCTGCGCAATGGCACCAATCATCAGGCTTGCAGGGTACGGCCACGGCTGACTCGAATGGATGACGACACGGCCGACCCTCACGCCGCTCTCCTCCAAGACCTCGCGACGGACAGACTCCTCGATGGACTCACCGGGCTCGATGAAGCCCGCGAGCGTGCTGTACCAGTTCGGGGGGGTACCTCTTGTTGCGGCCCAGGAGCACCTTCTGGCCATCGGCGGAAATGACGGCGGCGATCATGGTCGGGTCAGTCCTCGGGAAGCTGATGTTAGAAACGCCCTTGCGAGTGGCACACTCGGCCCTTTCACGGGGAGTGTCCGAGCCGGCAAGGTCGGTGGGAGGGCACAGCCGCTTGTAGCCAGTGTTGCCCGACAAGGACGGCTGTCCGCAGCCAGCACAAAACTTGTGGCGGGTGTTCCAGTCCGCTATGGACCGGGCCTGGGCATAAATCCCGGCTAAACAATGTGAATCAGCGAAAGAGACGGAGAAGGGTTCGTTAGAGGGGCGTACCATCGTCCGGCTCGAGGGTCATGGGCCTCATGCCTTCCAGGAACTTGTGTCCCTTACTGGTCTGAGCCTCGATAAGTTGGTTGGCGGCATCGGCATACGAGCCCTTGGGCGTCACATCGACGGCGAACCAGGGCCGGCCCTTAAGGCCCTTGTACTCAAAGGGCACGTTTGCGCTCTCGTCGAGGCCCAGGAAGATGATGAGGGGTTTAGTGACGGTCGAGTCGAAGTTCTTGACCAGGTCTTCCTCAGACGGGCCGAACGGGTCCTCGGTGGTCAGGGGCTTAACATCATCGAACGACACAAACTGGATTTTTGTGGGCGCGTTGGTGAGAGGGCTGAGATCCTTGAGGAGCATGAACTTTGTCTCCTTGAACTGAAATGCGGCCCTGATGAAGGTGTGGTCGGTACGGAGCCAGCCCACGCGGTTCAGGACGCTGCCAGCGAAGTAGTTGACGGTCTCCCGTCCGAACTTTCGGGACAACATGGAGTCGGGATCGTCGACTGGTGCGGGTAAGTTCCAGGCCTGAGAACCCATGCCGAGGTTCGTGTGATGGTGACGGTGAAGCTATCGCGGGGTTTCCAGTGTACGTGTTTGGAATGGATGGGCCGTTGACGATGTGCTGGTTATGTAACGATGCGTTGAACTTTTAAGGAGGAAAATCCGGAGGGGGAGAGCACGAAGATAATGTAACCTGAAAATGGGTTTGCGATATCTTCCAGTGTGGGATATCAAAAGACGTGCAGTGGTGGCGGAGGCGGACTCTATGGCTGATTAATCAGTTTGTCGGGGAACGGGGATAGGAGGAATAAGATGGGGTAGAGAGAGACCCGTTAATGGAGCCGTCACGGTGAATGGCGACTCGCTGCCGAGCTCCGATAAATGGAGCCCCCGGCAGATCCCCTGTCACAGACCGAGAGAAACCGTGCGGACAAGAAAGGCTCGACACGACGACACATCGACTTGTCATTCAAATGGCCCGGAATTGTCGCGGCGTTCGGAGCCAATGGGAGAAGCGTCCGGCAGCCGCTACGGGTGTCGTCATGCGATAGGCGCGCTGGACTGTCGAGAGACCGGACGAGAGGAATCGAGTGAACGGAAGCAAGAGATTGAATCGAATCCCTGGAATAAGACAATAAATAAGCAGACCCAACCTGAACCAAATGTTGTCAATAGCTACCCCCGCGATTGGCCTCCATTCATTAACGAATCTCTCTCCAGCATCCACTATCTGTCATTGCTGGTGGCAAGTATGCCTAGAGGCGGACTCAACTCTGTGCACCAACTGCCTCCAGGAAATGCTGAAGGGTTTGTGAGAGATACCGTAACGGGGACCCATGGACAGGTGCCATTGCGACACATCAGATATGAGTGAGATGATGGATCAGAGGGCTCACTTAAGCTTATCCACTTGACTTGGCCCCCGAAATCGCCCAGGAAAGAGATCTTGCCGAGGTACAGGCATGGGGGACAGGAAAAGCTTAGTCATGTCGTTGTCGCTGTGCTGGCTGTTGTGTTGTTATGCAAAGCTGGAAATGCACCAAGTCCTGCATAAAGCCGGTTGTAAAGAAATAGGCGTTTCAGCACATCTTAGCGCCATCTCCCCCGCATTTTGCTCGTTTCCGGCGGTAGTAGTGACGTCGTGGCCCTCTGGGCTTCTTCGCTAAAAATCCCAGCTGGGCCGGCCCCCCCTTGTAAGCTGCTTTTTTTGTTCTTTGTTTTTTGTTCGCACTGGGCGACAGGGCGGGCGCGCGTCCAAAGAGACTTGCAAGCGCACGTGGACACCGATGGCGTGGGTGCCCGCAGCTGCCGGAAGCGGAAGTGGAAGTGGGCAAAAAAGGGCCCTGGGAAATGGCAAACCATCTTTCGCGAGGAATGCCAATGTCTTGTTCATCGCAGGAAAAAGTCTTCCCACCACCATCATCATCCTCGTCCGATTTTGGGACGCCCGTTTCTTCCCTCTTCTTTAGCCATTGCCGCCTAAGCCTCAAAACATCTGGGGCTTTTTGTTTCTGTTCTATTTTTGCTGTAGGAAGTCGTTATTCTTTAACAGCTTTTTAATAGCTTCATTTATTCCCCTCCTCGTTTAATTCTTTGGTCGCATACGAACTCCTCTGCCCGGAATCGTACCATGGCTCCCCCTACCGCCCCCCTCAACCTCGACGTCGAGGCAATATCTGGCATTTGCGGGTAAGCTCGCCCTACCGTCCCTCGGCAGCGAATCGTACTCTCCGATAAGGTACTGACCCAATGCACCCAGTTCAATCTCAATTGCCTGCTGGGTCGTCGTCTTTTCGCCCCAGATCCTCGAGAACTTCCGTCGCGGCAGCGCCGATGGCCTGTCGCTGCAGTTCATTATCGTCTGGCTGGCGGGCGATGTTTTCAACATCCTGGGTGCCGTTCTCCAGGGCGTCCTCCCTACCATGGTGAGTCAGAGGCCCTTGCAACCTCGTCGCTCTCGCCATACTGCTTCGAGAACCCCTGGCTGACGCTATGACGCTGCCTCCCCCTAGATCATCCTCGCAATTTACTACACCATCGCCGATATGGTGCTCCTGGCACAATGCTTCTATTACCGGGGTTTCACCTGGAAGGACGAGGTCGTCCCGCCAGCCCCGAAAACGCGCAACCGCACCGGCGAACCGAACGAGCGGACCGGCCTCCTGCCCTCGGCCATCATCGATCGCGAGCGCCGGGGCTCCGATTGGTCTAACCTCTCCCCTGCCGCGCCGATGCGCCCCGAGAGCGCACCCGCTCCTCCTCCGAGACCGACGACGACGCTGCAGGCCCTCCTGTGGAACACCACCGCCGTGCTCATGGTCTGCGCTGCCGGCATAGTCGGCTGGTTCCTCAGCCGCAAGTACTCCCACCCCGAGGAGCCCGGCCACGAGACCAACGACAACGATGCTCTGACGTTCAACACTCTTGGCCAGGTCTTTGGCTGGCTCTGTGCCGTCTTCTACCTCGGCTCCCGCCTGCCGCAGCTTCTGCTGAACTACCGCCGCAAGTCCACCGAGGGCGTCAGCATGCTCTTCTTCCTCTTTGCGTGCCTTGGGAACTTGACCTACGTGCTCAGCATCTTCGCCTTTGACCCTCGCTGCAAGCACGACAAGTGCGCCCCCGGCGAGGCGAGCGCCATCTACGGCCGCTACATTCTGGTCAACCTGAGCTGGCTGGCAGGAAGCTTGGGCACCCTGCTGCTCGACATGGGCATCTTTGCGCAGTACTTCATGTACCGCGCCGATGAGTTTGCCAGCGACGACGAGGAGGAGGGGGACGACCAGAGCATCGACGAGGATCAGTGGGACCAGCGCCCTCTGCTCGCGCGCGGTGACTCTGTCTACCAGTAAGAGGTGGCAAAACCTCGACATGGTGGATTTTTTTCTTGAATTTTATTACGGGATTACATTGGTGAAAATATTTACGGGCGTACTCGATACACGGAAAAGGGCCGGGTGGTCAATTTTTTTTCTTCAAAAAGCATTCACTGCATTACAGGGCTGGGCAAAAGAAGGTTTATACTACCATCCGGAAAATTAAAAAGGGGCAGGGTTGGAGAGGTAGATCATCCGCCATGGCATGGATCATTTGGCTGTTATTTATCTTAGAGAAATCGGACACCTTTTCTTGACCAGTCCATCCCATTGCGCCAGCGACTGTGCCTCGGAGCAACACTCACATCCACCCGAGCCTCTTCCACACGAAGCTGGCTCCCCCCGCGAGCGCGGTGACACCCGTGAAGACGATCAACGTCCCGTAGCCGCTGCCGTACCCGAACCCAGCCTCCCCCTTCCACGGGGCACCCCTGATCAGCGCCTCGCTGAGCGGGCCCGAGATGACGTTCCCGATCCCCCGCCCCGCGGCCAACATGCCAAACACCATGCTCGGGTCGACGCCGCGCTCCCTCGCGCGCTCGTGCTCGACGACAACCTTCATGATGCCCGGCCACGCCGACGTGTACGCGCCGGCGAACAGCCCGTACACGACGCAGAAGGCGTACAGCACGCCGAGGGTCGACGAGAACCCCCACGCGAGGAACGTGCCGAGCGTCGCGCCCGCGCTGGCGAGCATCAGGCACGACGGGGCCGAGACGCGGTCGACGAGGGACCCCATGGCGACGCAGCCGACGACGGAGGCGACATTAACGAGGAGGATCGTCAGGGCCGAGGCGTAGGCCGAGGCGCCGAGGGCGGACTGCGCGTACGAGGGGAGGTAGATGCCCGGCAGGAAGAAGCCCAGCGCCTCGACGACGTTGGCGGCCTGATGCAGAGCGAAGGGGCGGCTCAGGGCGAAGCGCAGGTTGCTGAAGGGGCGCGCGTGCGTCGCCGGCGTCGCGTGCGTCGTCGACGACGCGGGCAGCCTCGGCTTGATGAAGAAGGCCAGCGGCGCCGTGAGGGCGAAGAGCAGGCCGGACCACAGGCGAAGGGTGGTGCGGAAGCCCATGCGGCCGAGGAGGTGCTCCATCAGGAGCGGCAGGACGACACCGGCGAGGCCAGTGCCGGACCACATGACACCATAGGCGAACCCCTTGCGGCGGACGAACCACTGGTCGATGTAGAGGATGCAGGGACAGTAGGCGATGGCGCCGCCGACGGCGTAGAGGACGCCTTGGGTGACGATGAGGTGGGTAACGGTGCGGGAGAATGAGGAGGCGGCGAGGGCGACGCACATGACGATGAGGCCGAGGATGGGCGCGTGGCGGGACTCGCGGGGGAACATGCGGAGGAGGCCGATTACGACAGGGCCAGAGAGGTACATGATCCCCTGGGGAAGAGGGGTTGTCTCGTTGTCAGTATAACGCATCTCGTCAAGGGGTCCCACGGAACCCAAGGACATACATACCATGGAACAGGTTCCGATGACGGCGATGTTGGGCTGGCCGGCGAACGGCGGGTTCGTCGAGTAGTGGCTCTGGAAGACGCCAAAGGCAAAGGGAAACCCCCAGACGAGCATCTCGACGGCGAAGCAGGCGGCGAGGAAGAGCCAGGCCCGCCTGCCGCCGTCGACGGGCGGGAGGGAGGAGAACTCGTGGCTCGCGCGGTGGGGGTCATTGCCGGTGTCGTTGTCGTTGTCGTTGTCGTTGCCACTACCGGACTCGGCGGCCGAGTACGGGTCCCGGGGCGGCGGTGTCGCCGGCGTCTTTGCGGGGGTCGGGATCTGTGTCTCCGGGGTGAGGTGTTGGAGCTCGGTCTGCGTCGACATGGTGGGCAATTCTGGTTGAATGCGGTTCCCTAACCCTTGTCCGGTCCTTCGATTGCTCCTACGAAAACCGGAAGTTGGAAAACCGGAAGTCGTATGTAGATGGTTGGGGCAACGGCTTTAAAGACTCGAATTGCTGCAGCGGTTGGGGGGCTCATGTCAGTGTCTCGGCGCGAATCCACACCACGCCCTACCGGTGACTTGTCGGTACAAGGGCGATTGGCAGACACAGAAAACCCATCCGTACCTACATAAGCACATGCTGGAGCACACGCTAAAACCCTGCTGCAGGAGGGGATTGAGGGGAGGTCCAATAGAATTCAGGGGCGCGTCTGTATTGAGCCCGATCGTCTTGTCACTACCTCATGAGATTCGCGTCCAGGGTCGTGGGCTTTCAGTTGTTATATGGAGCGCTGTGGCGCGGGTAGGGGATGGGTTTCAAAGATGGCATGGAGGCTTCTCCTTTCTTTCCGCAGCCCTCCAATTCTTTAGCGGAGGCGTTGGTCGTGTTCGAGTGGAACATATCTCGAAAAGCCTTCAGAACGCCAAAAGACGGTTTCTTGGGCTGCGTCTTCGCCCCTCCACTGGAATGCCACGCCAAGGCAAAGAGCCACCAGCCATGTCTCGGCGATCGTTTGCTGCCGAGACACTCGCGGACCCGGCGCTTCGGGTTGAGAAGACCCACTGACCGGTTCCGACCGACTCCGTGGCCCGGATATCCAGTGCGACAGCCAGCGGCAACTTGTTGAAATTCGTGTTCTCGACTTCGAATAAGCGTGGCTTTTCCGTTGAAATCGCCATAGCAGTTTTCTATTTGTCTGGAGACTGATGGGAACTGTTACCAGAAGCCCTCACCGGAAGCTGTCACGAAGTGTATTGGAGCTCTCAATGGCGACGCAGCAGTCATTAATGGAATCGAGGTACTGGTCGGACAGAAACCCACGCGTACGAACGCACCTTGATGCGCAAGCAAGCTCAGTATCCGGAGCCATGACAGACTGATTGTCCCAGTGTCGCAACACATCCAACGTTGTCTTTCTGGCCTCGCATTGTGCGGCGAATCCCCATCCCCTCATCCCATTGGGCCCGCCGTCCCAAGTCGCATTGTTTCGAGTCGAATTCAAGAGCCCGGCAGGCCTACCCCGTACCTTACCCTCGCGACGGCCCCAAACATCTCGCTACGACGCCAGAAGCAGGGTGTTCCTCTGGAGTCGGGTTCCGTCAACGCTAGCTGGAGAGGCTGAAGAAACACGGAATCCCCTCCCAGATCCCCCAAAACCCGAAGTCTTCGCTTCCCTGTACCTATACATGGTTAGCACCCACAGGACACCACGCCGAACCGCAGCTCGAGTTCTGCGCAGCAAGAACGGCCCCTCTCCAAAGCAGTTCATTCGTCACGCGCGGGGTTTTCATTGATTGGCGACGAGTCAGCATCGCGCGATCCCGCGCTCGATCGGGATCCCCGGGGTCATTTAAAGAGAAGCCCACTTGTCACCGCGGAGCCTTGCTACCTCGAATCCACCCGCGGAGACCGCGTTCTAGGGCTCTTTCTCGAGACAATCTAGAATAAACTAGCAAAGCCTTAAAATAGGCCGTGCCACCAGGCCAGGTGCTGCGCATCTGCGCCCCCCCCCCCCCAACAACAAAACATCGGATCTTGTCGCCAGCGCTGCATGAACTCAGGCAGGACGAACGAGCACCCAGACACCGAAAAAGACTTTGAGTCATCCCCTATGCCAGCGGGAGTGATGTAAGGCCGTCGACAAACACACACACTCTCTCCCTCCTGCTTATTAGTGCTGCCACCGTGCGACCTCGAGCAACTTTCCATAGTCATGTACCGACGCATCCCGCACTCGGAATCTCGCTCGCGGCCCCGCCGCTGGGGTCATTCCACCCATCCCCTCCCGCAATCGGGGACCCCCCTCCCTCCGGTCATCTTCGAGTGTTGTGCACAACCACGAGGTCAGGCGCAAGCCCTGTCTCAGCGCAGGACCGTTGGGAAGGGTATCCCGAGCCCCATGCCACACTGCCACACGGTGTGTCCTCACCGCGGGGAGGGTTTCTTGCATGGGTAGGTATGTAACGTACCGAACGGGGAAGAGAAGAGACGTCCCGCGTATATCGTATTTATTAGTGTAGGTATGTACGTACGTACGTGTGTGTGTGTGTGTGTACTTGCGTCGATCGGTATCGGCAGCTGGAACTCCAAAAACCTTCAAACACACCGAACCGGTGGACCGCCTGATCTAAGCCTCGCCCATCCTTGCATCTCGTTCGCTTGCATTCCCCTTCGTTAGTCTGGTCTGGTCTCCCCTCTCCGTCATGCAGAAGGGGTGGCCCCGGGACCGCGGGGACACGCACCTCAGACTCGGTTTCCCAACTCTTATTCCATGCCGTTCGTTCTTCCTCACCTTTGATAAAGGGATCGATCGCTGTCCCGCACGTCCATCCGTGTGACGACCTTGTTCTTCTTGGTTTTTACCTGAAAAGACCTCCCCCTCCTCCCACACCCGTTGCTCAACGTTTTCTTATATACACCCATACATACATACATACATACATACAACCGCCCACCACTCTCGTTAGAACACAGGGGTTAAATTCAAGAAGCCAACACGACCAAAAGGAAAACACATAACCAAACAAAAGGAGCGTCACTGCATCTTCCATCTGGAAACACTGCGCCGTTATAATCCCTAATCTACCTACCTACCTACCGAAAGAAGAAAATGTCGGGCCAGATCGAGTACAATCAGATGCCAAGAGAGCCCGCGCCAGCCGTGCTCTCAGAACGCAGCTTCAGCGCCGAGCAACCTGTGAGTTCCCGGCCCGAAGTCTTTCCTTCGGCTTCTTCTTTTACACCCTTTCCCCCCCTTCTCCCACCCGTTCGGCCCCTGTGCACACGACGGTGCAGCCCAATGTTGTCGAGTTCCAGCATGAGCTGACCGTCGACCAAACAGCGCCCGAACCAGCCCATGACGATGGACCAGACAATGAACCTGCGCGGCGGAGGCGGCGATGGCGGAGTAAGTTGACAACCCCAATCAATATCCTCCCCTCCTTCCCCCCTTCCCTACCCCAAACTCGCCTTCAAACTCCCCTACAAACCTCTGAAAACTTCCAAACGTCCTTGCGCGAGAAGAAGAAGAAAAAGGCCGGGGACGCTGATGCGCGAGAGTTCCCTCTCCGCCAAGCGCAATAGCTAATCGACGACCCCCGCTTCCTCAAGGCCGTCTGCTGCGGGATCTGCGCCGGCCTCTGCTGCTACGAGTGCTGCGACTGCTGCTGCTGCTGCTGCTAGTGGCACCCTCCCTTTTCCCGACTCGCCGAGTCGAAGGGGGCTCTTGGAGGTTGTCGGCTTCGAGATAAGAGATCGATGTCGCCCCCCTCGTAACGAGACGCGTGCGTGGGGGGATCGAACCGAGTCTGGGCAGCAGGGACAAAAGGAGGTGGTCTATATATGGACATAGGGAAGTGGCTTTTTTTTGTGGCTGGGGAAACAAGGCGTATACACCATCATATACCAGGGCATCGGGTTCCATGCCCGAGGCGTTTTTTTCTCTTTCTGTCACACTTTTGTAGAATACCGTCCTTAAACAATTGTACTTTTTTCTCCATTTTTTCACATAGGTGGGGGGGGGGGGGGGTATTTAGAGCTTGTCTTACATCGCTCTCATGACAGTCTACAGCCCGCTACGATCTCTCAACTAACACTTTTTCTCACCGCGGCGACACGGACTGACCGCGCCGGCACTTACACAGGGGGGGACACCGGCATCCCGTTTTCTCTTATACACCTTACAATTAAAACGTTCCCCCTCCCACTCACAGCTTGGAGCGGACGTCCTTGGCAGGCCTATCAAGACGGTCAGCATCACATCCGACTAACGAGACACCCCTCTCCTTCACGTACGCGGCAATCTTCTCCGTCTCCTTCTTGATGGCGGCGCCGAGATCAGGGGTGACACGCGAGAACATGTCGTAGGTGCGCGCGCGGACGTCCGGGTGGGCGCCGGCGAGGGCGCCCGAGACGTTGGACACGAAGTTCTTCTGCTGGCCCTCCTGGCGGCCGAGGACCTTCCAGAGGCCGAGGGCCTGCTCGTAGTCCTCGGGCTTGACGGGGCCGAAGAGGTCGGTGACGACCTCGCCGGCCCACTTCTCGTGCGGCGTGTTGACGGCCTTGACAGGCTTGTAGTCCAGGGGGCGGAAGGTCGAGGCGTAGTTCTGCAGGAAGTCGGGTCAGTAACGTTTGATTCGATCTTGGTATCAGATCCCCGTGGATGGGGAGGAAGGGGGAGGGGCGTACCGGGTTCGCGCCGTAGTTGCCGTTGACGGCCATGGCGCCGTCCCGCTGGAAGGGGTTGAAGGCGTTGAGGGGCGCGTTGACGGGGATCTGCTGGTAGTTGACGCCAAGACGGTGGCGGTGGGTGTCCGGGTAGGAGAACAGGCGCGACTGCAGCACGGGGTCGGCGGTGGGCTCGACGCCCGGGACGAGGTGGGACGGCGAGAAGGCGGCCTGCTCTATCTCGGCAAAGTAGTTCTCGGGGTTCCTGTTGAGGGTGAGCTTGCCAAAGGGCCGCAGGGGCACCTCGCTCTGCGGCCAGACCTTGGTCAGGTCGAAGATGTTCCACTTGAACTTCTGGGCCTGCTCGGGCGTCAGGGTCTGAACGTAGACGGTCCAGCTCGGGTGCTCGCCCTTCTCGATGGCCTCAAACAGGTCCTGGGTGTGCCAGTCGGGGTTCTCGGAGGCCATCTTGCCGGCCTCTTCGTTGGTGAAGGTCTTGTTGCCCTGGTCCGTCTTGAGGTGGATCTGGACGTAGACGAAGGAGCCGTCTGGCTTGGTCCACTTGTGCGTGTGGCCCGAGTAACCGTTCATGTGGCGGTACGAGTAGGGGGTGCCGCGGTCGGAGAAGAGGTGCATCAACTGATGAATGCACTCTTGGTTTTTCGTCCAGTAATCGAACGTTTCGCCCGTTAATAACATGGCGCACAGCAAGTTTAGAGGTCATCGCTTACCATCTGGTCGAGTTAGAAGTGAATCCCGTCGAGGGTGGGTGGTGAGACTTACCATGGTGGCATCCTTGAGGTTGGTCTGCGGGTGGCGCTTCTGGGTGTGGATGAACACCTGGTAAACAACGTTAGACCAACGCCCAAAGTAAGAGAAAGCCAAACGCTCCCTCCCAATAGATCAAATTACCGGGAATTTGACGGGGTCGCGGATGAAGAAAATGGGCGTGTTGTTGTAGACCCAGTCCCAGTTGCCCTCGTCCGTGTAGAACTTGACGGAGAAGCCGCGGGGGTCGCGCGCCGAGTCGGCGGAGCCCTTCTCGCCGCCGACGGTAGAGAAGCGGGCGAGAGCCTTGGTCTTCTTGCCGACCTTGCTGAGCATGTCGATGGAGCAGATGTCGCTGATGTCGTGGGTGACCTCGAACTGCAGGCCGGTCATCGTCAGCGTCTCCTCGTTCTCTCACAGACGGTCCTCATTCTTATCGACAGGAGAGATTCAGTAACGAACCTCGCCGTAAGCGCCGGCGCCCTTGGCGTGGACGACGCGCTCGGGGATGCGCTCGCGGTCAAAGTGAGCCAGCAGGTCGATCAGGTGGAAGTCCTGCAGCAGCAGAGGGCCCTGGGGACCGATGCGCTGCCACGCCTGGGGGTTCTCGACGGGGGCGCCATTGGACGTAGTGTAAGTCGGCTTCTCGTTGTACCGGTAGGTGGAAGGGGGTTTCTCGTCGGAACCCATCTTGGTCGTCGGGTCTGGTTTCTCGGCTTCGTTCGTGTGTAAGGAGGGGGGGGGGGGGGGATTCGAGTCGGTATTGGTGATGATGACCGGCAAACACAGGACGGCAAATGGCAAGTCAGATCCAAAGACGGATCAAAGAGGGTCACCAGGGGGGAAACATGAATAAATACTAATCTAATTCTCTGCCCGTACTACAAAGGGAAAAGCGAAAAGACGGCGGGACCCTCCCTCCCTCCCGGCAAGCACCTCGGCCCCTCTCTCTCTGTCTTTTCACCAGCAGCTCCAGTTTCTTTTGGCTCTTGGAGCCCAGTCTCCAGAAGCAGCTCTCCTCCCACTCAGGGCGGCCAAGTTACGAAGCAAAAACAGAAGCCCCAGGGCACGACATGCCAGGTTTGCGAAGCTCTGGCGGGGACACGCGGCCAATAGGAGGGCCGGTGAATGCAAGCTTGAGAAGGCCGAGGTCCACCGGGGGGAGGGGGGTCCATCGCGAGATTTCCTACGTAGTAGTCTTTTGGCTACTATCCACTCCATATGGAGCTCCACCCCTGCGTTTACCTCCATCAACAGTATTGCTTCTGGAATGGCGGCGACTTTTCTACATGGTCTTGCTCGGGATTCAACTCCAGCCTAGGTGTAAGAGGCTACGATGTATAAAAGTCGTCGCAATATCGAGCGGCCCTCGACATAATTCAAAGTCTCAGTCAGGCTGCCTTCTTCCTGCATTACTGGGCCCCTCCGACAACGGCGGGGTCCCACCACCCACTGCCAAGTTGGCCTTTGCCGGGTGCACCAGTCATGACCCGGTCTGGCTGACCTCCCCAGATGTTGCGGGGGAGAAGGAATGAGGACATGTTTGGATGCGTTGACGTCGGGTTGGGAGAGATTCGAGCCTTTTGGCCATGCGGAGAAAACTCGCAGAGATCTCGCGGGAGAAAGGGCGGGGGACACGGCGCAGCATGGACATGCCGATGCTCCTGGGGCTTATCCATCAGGCCACTTACATGCACCTCGACGGCTGAGCCAAGCACCGGAAGGCAGGCTCAAATGCAAACGCCATGTTGGTTCGCTTGTTATCTGTTTGATCTGCAATTGCCTGTCAAGAGGCAACCAATTTTCGGCGTTTGGATGAAGCTCTGGCGTGAACCCGAGTTCCCTTCATAGCCCGGGCCCGGGGATTCCGTCTCCCATCAACGACAGAACATTCCGTTTCGCTTCACCGAACCGGCTCACCGACAGCCTCTGCTCACTTCGTGTTTTTTGCCCGAATCGGGAGTAGGTGGACGCAAGCTGCCATGACATCACTGGGCCGGCCCCGAAAAGGCAGTCCAAGCCGGCGGTGCCCCATCAACAATGGCTTCTCCCTCGGCCTGGGGAGGGGAGTGGAGCGCAGGACCAGCAGCAGCAGCCAGAGATTGTGTTATCGCCGAGATCGCGCAGAGCGTTCCACGGTCAAGTCGCGTCTGCGCCATAGACTTTTTTGCGCAGCCGCCGAGGTCCAGGCAAGTCGCGGTGTCACATGGTTCTTTGCAGGCTCGGCTCACGAGCCCGCAGAAGATCGGCGGGTTTCCCGGGCTCTGCTTTGGAACGGCGCAAGTCGGCCAAGCGCCGAGGACGCCGAGGGCTGAGACATCGCACCTCGGCGATATCCCGGGGGTGTCCGGGTTCTTTCACGGACTTGGTGTTTTTGACACCGTTGATCCCAGGTCTTTTGTAGCACCACAAAGTACGTTTAACAAGAGAATGGTTCTATGCATATCGTAAAGCTACCCATGCCGCCGCTGCAGGGAACAGAGTAACCTTGGGAGAATTCGACATTGGCCAACTGGTACGAGGTAGGTTCCGATTCGGCTGACGGAAAAGCGTTCCGAAAGCGAAGTCGTTCCGAGGAAAGCGACAGTGGGACCGACCCGCCGGGCCACCGATGACACCTGTCAGACGGCCCTGTCAGCGGGAAGCGGCAAACCACAGCGTCTTGCCGTACAACGTCTTACAGCATTACTGTTGTATGTGTTTGCAGGTGATTTTAAAGTGAAGGATTCATCCTCTGATTTTCACTGGGCGAATGCCGTACAATCACGGCACGAGAGTCTTCAGATATCGTGCCCAAATTCAACGCGGGGAGACCATCACGTCCAAGTCTCAACTAGAATCGATTTGCGCCTTCAGTCTCACACCTGTCAACGTCGACATCGACTGAATGACATTGGCATATCGCAGGTCCGCTAATGCAATGAGAGGTGAAGAGCACCAGCGCCGAACTCGTGGAAAGAAAACGAAATCTTCCACCGTCTTGCACTGGTACAAGCACAGAATTCCGAGGGTACAGCGAGCACCACAAACAGTGTTTCTTGAAGTTTCCGCCAAAGGGTCTCACCTGAGGAGAGATGAGATGCCCGCCCAGGGGTTGCCGCAGACAGCCTAGGGTGATTTACGTACCAGGCAAAGCTGATTGTGACAACAGCTCTTATAAGGAGTCGTTTCCGTCGGGCACCCTTGGCGGAAGCCACAGGGTCGTGGTTTGCCGCAGTGCTCGCGGTGTTGATCCGCTTACCGTCGCGAATTTGCGGACGAGTCTCACAGCCGTCCTGGTCTGGGTACGCAATTGACAGAAGGAGAAGGCAACATCTTTGGAAAACCCGTTGCCAACTCTATAAAGAGATGAGGTAATCAAAGTCAGTAACATATTTGTAACACGAGGGTTGGGGGAGGTCGACGGTCGCCTATGATACCTGGATGCATTTTCTGTCTAGACTGTGATCGCATGTTTCTCCTCCAAGTAGACGAAAAGGAGAACCATGGCAGACGAACCGGACGTATCCACGCCCTCGTCGTCCACAGCACCCCCGAAATCCTACGAAACACGACACTCGCGACACGCAATACGCGATGCTCGAAACGGTTGATGGACAAGCGGGAAGGCCTGGACGAACGTGGCAAACTCTCCGCAACGGGAGAGGGCAACGTCACACCCGCATCCGACCCGGGCCCGAACGTCGTAGTCGTTGTCGTCGTCTGTCCACAAGGCGAGGAGGGGACGTGATTGTGAGCAAACATGAGTCTACTTCACCGCCGCGTTGCATTCGTGATTCATCGTCGCATACGCATCTGTGAATCACAGCAGACGTCCGTCAGTCTTGGGGTTGTTTTAAAAAGGGGGACCCATTTTCGTCGTGGGGAGCAGGCCTCATTGATGACAAGCTCGAAATCCCATTTAAGATATCGTTTTCTCTCTGTACTAGCAGTAAGAGTCCCAAGGACCCCTAGCCTCCTGCTCGAAATCCCATGTATGTCGATTTTTAGTGCCCGAAGACGAGCATATTTATCATCAACAACCTCATACCAATACTTTCAGTTCAAGCCGTAGACGCCTCACCTCCGGAAAATCCGCCCAACATGCACCTCGCAAAGCCCCTTTTCCTCCTCTCCCTCCTCGCACTCGCGGCAGCAACGCCGACACCCACCTCAACCCCACCCGCGGACGGCGACAGCGACGACGAAGTCTTCTGCCCGGGGGATACCATCGCCTGTGGTCCCTTCTGCGTCCAAGCTACCCATCGTTGCTGCAACGAGCCCCTCACCCCCGACTTCTGGTCCTGCGAGAGCACTCAGACCTGCGGCCCGACAAAGAAGGCTGGCTGCCTCACCCCGCCAAACAACAACAGACCCTCCCCTTCCTCATCCTCATCCTCATCCTCGCCTCCGGCCACCCCGTCCCCCTCGTCGTCAACCCCCCCGCCATCCACCACGTCCCACTCTCCGGCCATAACGGTCTCATCCACAGCAATGCGGACGCGGACGATCCAGACGCGGCCATCATCTGACGTCTCGCAGCCGACGTCGACGGGCGCGGGGAAGCCGCCAACGTGCGTCTTCAGGGAGCCCGTCGCTAAGAGGGTGCCCTCCGAGAACGAGGGAACGCCTTGTCCCACCTCGCTCGTGTCGTCCGACACACCCACCTCGATTCCTCCCAAGACGGGCATGGCGGCCGGCCGCCGGCCGGGGGTTGTTGCGGCGGTTTTCGGAGCGGTGGCCGCGTTCCTGGTTTAGGTAGAGGATCAGTCGCTCACAGGTGTTTTTTTAAAAAGAAAAAAGAAACCCCGGTGTTGCTTCTCGTCGGTAGTTTACTCTAAGTATATGAATATCAGCTCATCGTCATGACCTCGTGAGGTCCTTCCGAACACCATACTGCCAAGATCTAGGGAGAGAGGTGACCGTGTCAGAACAGAACCAGGGACGCGGTACGACGTCCCCGTGCTGGCATTAGAAGCATATAAACTGATAAAAGGATGAATCAAATCGAGTTTCTCTCTCTTTCTCTTTCTTTTCCTCGTCTCGCCAGGATCTCTGATCGCCTCATGAAAAGTATATGCGCAATACGTGTCACTCCATCCATGTTCGAGAGCCCTCCCGTCCCAAAAGAATAAAAAAAGTCGTCAACGTTATGGGTCACACGCGGGGCTGGCTGGCAAAAACTTCCTCAATGCCCTCCTTCTTCCGTACACTGCCCTCGTCCCTAGACAGGAAGACACACCAGGCATGCCCTTCCCCTATCGAAGACGTCGACAAAACACACGTTGCTGCGCAGCTCTACCCAACTAAAAAGGGCTGTATTATAAATCGTGAGGGGCGTTATATATAAAGGTTGATCGGTGAGGTCGCCGCATGGGATCCACGAAGTCGGAACTCCGAGTTTATGACTCCTGATTGACGGTTTGCTACAAGATGTCAGCGCTCTCTGTCAAGAAAAGGGACCGCCCCCCAAGGAAATCGAGGGACGAGACAACGACATACGACAAGCCAGTCCATGCCCTCTGTAACGCCGCTGCCGTCGACGGCGGAGCAGGCCATGATGCTCCAGTTCCGGTCGCGCAGCTCGCCCAGACGCAGCGCCTCCGAGATCTCGCCCGCGCCCTTGGCACCGGGCTGGTCCTGCTTGTTGGCGAAGACGAGGAGCGAGGCGTCCTTGAGCTCCTCCTCATTGAGCATGGCGCCCAGCTCCTCGGCGGCGGTCTGCAGACGCTCGATATCGGTCGAGTCGACGACGAAGATGACGGCCGCCGTGTTGGCGTAGTAACACCGCCAGTACGGCCGGATGCTGGTCTGACCGCCTAGATCCTACAGGCGAGGGCGCGCGGGGCGCTTGTGTCAGTCTCTTTGCATGTCTGCTGCAAGAAGAGGGGTCGGTCTCCGCGTACCCAGACGTTAAAATTGAGGTTTTTGTATGTGACGGACTCGACGTTGAATCCTATCGTAGGGATCGTGGTGACAACCTCGCCGATCTAGAAAGTTCAATGGGTTAGTCTCGCCGCCGTTTGCACATGCGCGCGCGCGATTAGCGGCTTCGTATGGAGCACAGACTCACCTTCAACCTGTACAGAAGTGTCGTCTTGCCAGCGTTATCCTACAGTTGGAATTTGTCAGCCCTTTGCGCTCGTTTTTCGGGGCCCGTCTTCTTTTCTCTCTCTCTATTTTTTTGGGTCTCAAAGAGAGCAGCGGTGATGGGTACTGCCCGGTGCGGTGTGTTGCGACGTACCAGTCCCAAGATCAATATCCGGATCTCCTTCTTGGACCACAAGAGGCCGGAAAGCCATGACATGCTTGCGCCCATCTTGATAGATTAACTTCGGAGGGCTTGAAGGGCGTCGTTGTTGCAGCTGAAAGTCGCCAGGTAGGGATGCGAGGGCGGTGGTGTCGCGGGTTCGGGAGCGTTGCGACAGGAGATAATAGTGGTATGCTGTCACAATGCCTAGGTACGCGGTTGGCCTCGGGACAGGAGGTTTGGAGGGTGAAATGGTAGGCAGTAAAGGTGGCTTGTTTCCCAAGGGGCGATACCAGAATGACGGAAGTGCAAACGAGAAACTCCGCTCCAGAGAGTCAGACGGTGAGTTAGCAGGCCAGGGTACGGATGCCTTATGTACAACGCAGGAACAGTATCCGTATTGGTAATGCGGAATCAACGATGGGTGGTGAAGTTCAGGGGTAAAATGAAATGACCCAGAGTCTATCTGTCCCTTTTCCCCTTTGGTTCCAAATCGCCGTTTCGTTTCGTCAAGCCATTTTTTTTTTTGTCTCTCCGGCCCAGTGGACAAAGAACCGTTGTAAAGGTTCTCGATGGCTTGCTCCCCCGAGAGGGAAGACCCGTTTTCCACCACAGCACTACAGGAGTGCCACTGTGCCTGCCTCCCGCCCCCCCCCTAAATGACAGTTTTTAAGACATGCATGGATGGGAATTCTGGGCTCCGGGCGTCCAAACGGGTCCGCTAGCTGCCAGTGCCACTGCTGATCGCCGAGCCTTGGTCGGTACTTGGCTCATGTACCAATTGAGACCCCAGAGCTTCACGTAAGCACTCTTCATTAATGCCTGAGGTTTCCAGTCTATGTCAGCACTTTCCCTTATCTAATCAGAGACCCCTGTGGAAGCCACATTCTGCTGAGCCTCTGAGGCGAGTGCCTTCCTGCAGTGACTCCTCTGGAAAGCGTGACCGGCCCCACCGCATGCCCTGCCCGCCAATCAGGGCAATTGCGGGCTCGCTAACCCGGTACGCCTCCTGTGCGCACGAATTCTCTAGAAATGAGAAATTCCTCCGCAACCCAATCGAGAGCACAACTGCACCCAAAGGACTCGACCACTTTGATCAGCCAACAGCCGTCAAAATGCCGGTACGTGATGTCCACGCCCTCTCTGCGCGCCCCCTTTCGACGACGACGACGATGATGATGTGACCTTCCCTCTCCCCGCGCACGCGCGGTCGAAATTTACCTGGAAACCCGGATGATGGAGGAGGCACCCCGCGATTTTTTCGCTATCGCGCGGGTTCATGGACTTTGAGAGAAGACCAGCAACGGAGACGAACGGGGAGACAACACACATCATCACCATCGAAGAAGGAGGGGGGCTGCTGCCAACGAAGAAACATTCTATACCCGGAAGCAGAACGCTGACGTTCCTTTCACGAATACAGAGCCACAAGACTTTCCGCACGAAGCAGAAGCTCGCCAAGGCGCAGAAGCAGAACCGCCCTATCCCCCAATGGATCCGTCTTCGCACCGGTAACACCATTCGGTACGATACACCCCTCCTTCGAGAGTTGCTACTCTGGCACCTCTTCCGATCCTTCGTGAAAGGAAGAGGACCGGACGAGAGATTCTTGACCCCCGACACGCTTGTCTCCCCTGCATCGCAAACAGAATACTGACACCAGGCACAGCTACAACGCGAAGAGACGCCACTGGCGCAAGAGCAAGCTCGGCATCTAAACCACTCGCGTCCTTCTCTCTCTTCAAAACCCCCCCCTTTGCCATACACCCTTGCGGGCTTTTCCCCTGGTCCTTCCATGGCACCGCCGACCGAAACGACGACACCGCGCTCGAACTTGGGAGAGGTTTCCTCTAACAACTGGGAGGGGTCACTCTGACGGACTCGAAACGAATACCCACTGGCTACGAGTTCCGATTCGTGGGGGGGAAGGGGAGTCTACACAGGATGGGAGGGGAAACAAAATGGGAATGCCCGGCTCGGCTAGACTCTACGTATTGCATGTTACGGTCATAGGGAAAGGAATGCAAAATCATTGATGCCTCTGAACGAAGACACGAGGCCCCCAACGACTCCCCCCGTCCGTCTGAACCGCGTCTCGGTGATGGCCTCGGACCAATGAGTCCTGGTGGCCCCCACTAGCCGTTGCTTGCATTCATCGGGCTCGGTTGATTATGCCGAAATATCGATCCGCTCTACTCGTCCATCTTTCCAATCAATTCTAGATTGACGACATTGTCCCATGCCTGGCTGAAATGTGAATTGTTCTTTCGGCCCTGGAACGAAAGAAGCCTGAAGCCCCGCGAATGCCCGCCACGTGTGTTAGGCCGCTATGGTGCCACCATGAATCGTCGAAACCGCCTTCTGGCCCGGAATTCGAACCTTCCATTATCGGGACACTATCACAAGCATGGTACCACAGATTCTTTTGCCTAGGTGGACTTTGTGGCGCTCTGAGAGACACAATATTGCCCCCACAAAGTCACATGGTCCTGTGTGCTACATTTCTTGATACAGTTTCAATAGGTAGCTGACAACACCACACTGGAAAGACTTCCTGGCCAGAGGAGATATATGCTTACGTCCGACGGGTATGTGAAAGGGTCAAGCTTCCGTCGGCGTCTGGCGCCGGCGAGTAGCGCATTCACCCTCCGCACATGAGAGAAGCACCACCACACATGTCGCTGTCACCATCCTTGTCCAGCGCCTCATTATATTTTCGTTTGCGAATAAACACTGAAATTGCTTTGCTATGACTGTCTAGCAAACCAACCGGCGAAGCATATCTGCTTCGAAAGAGGCAGTCGTGTATCGACCGCGTCGTTCTCCACCCTGATGTCCCTGTCCATGAACACCCAAAGCCTGGCCTGTGAAGCGAACCTCAAATTTCCAGGTAACCCAAACCGAATCAAAGAGCGATCGTCATAAAACGCCGGAGTACGATGCATCACACATTAGGAGTGAGGGAGATATCCGAAGAGGGATTCGAACCCATACTCCGGCCGCCACTCGAATCGTCCGAGGGTCTCATCGGTCCTCGGCCCACTCGTTCTCACGGCGAATCTGCTCCTCTTCCTCGGGCGTAAAGTCGTTGGTGATGTTGAATGTCTTACGAATTTCCTCCGGGGACTTGCCCTTGATCATGTTGGCGACCGTCTTGCAGCCAACGTCGAGGAGGGGCTTGATGTCCAGGTAGTTGGAGGCCTAGACGGACGTCAGCTTGGGCACGCTGCCAATTGGGGCCAGAACGAGGGGGCAACGTACAAGGATGATCTCAAAGAGCATCTCCTGGTCAACTTGCATAAACTTCTGATCCCACTCCTCAATCTCGGTGGTCTTCTTGCGAGCATCGTTCTCATCATCCTGGGTCTGGACGGGATCGTTGCGGTGGTGCTCGCACCACTCGATCACCTTGCGAAGGACAGCCTCGTTCACCTGCAACGGAAAGAGTTAGCGAACTGTCCAGAAGTGAAGCAAGAGGTGGCGGGATTGAGACGTACGTTCGGGATGGGAATGGGATTCTCCTGGCTGATACTATCGTCGCCAACATCCTCGAGCATGTTCTTGATGAGCATGGAGCGCTCAGCGACAACGCGATCTAGAGTCCACCAAATCAACAAAACGCGACAAGGCCGAGTGGTGGCGTGAGGGGTCTGACGTACCGACGGGAATGGTGATGTTGTCGTTGGACTGCACCCAGATCTTGGAGTCCTTCTTTTCGGCGGCCATCTTAGCTGATATGTATGGATGACTGTGGGATACTATCTTCTGGAGCGTCAGCTTGAAAGTGATGGGTTGCGATGGGCGAGCGGGCGAGTGGTAATTGATTGATTGATCGACTGAGGCCGTTTGTTGGTAGAGGAAGGTGGGGGAATTATGTAGTCGGTCGGAGGTGGCAGTCGCTGGATTGTGTTATAGACATTCACTCACATATCGGAGAAAAATAAATCTAAGTAAAGGGTTCGTGGGCGGAAGTAACTGTGGGCTGTTTCCGTTTGGGTTGGTGATTTGGTACCGACAAACGGGAGGTAAGTAGGTGATTTGTGGTTGGAGATGGCCTTTGAATCACGTTCGCGGGCTGACGTTGGTTTTCAGGCTGGGGGCAGCTGGTGGAGAAGAAGAAGGCACAGAGGGTGCGGCTACCCGGAGAGGGTAGAAGCAGTGAAGGCAAAGGGCAGGAGGCACGCACTTTGGTTGGTTCAGAGAGTTTGTTCTCGGATGATAAGTGGGTCAATTAGCCTTGGTTGCCTGGAGAAGTTGGTCCATGGGCACTGCAAATCCGCCGGCCACTCAGGTTCCCCGCTCAAATGCAGGTCAATGAGAGGCATGGCGCTTCGAGGTGGGAGATCCGCCCCGTCGAAGAGTCTACCTAGCTACCTATTCTATAAGAGAGAGAGAGAGAGAGAGAGAGAAGGGGGATTTCTAAGAGCACTGTGTCTTCCAATCCAGGGTACCGGGGTCGTTAGGCAGAAGCATGGTGGAAGTATCCCTCTCACTTGGATGACTCCTCCCCGAAGTCATACACGTTCTTGGGGCTGGGAAAAGAAGGCACGGACTGCTGCATGCCATTTGCGGCTTACTAGCAGAGTGGCTTTGTTTGCTGCTGCCACCAGGCCGCCACAGCTCAGCCCTTTCTAGAGTTAAGTCGATAGGTTTCTACATTGATTAAACTTGATGACTTGAATATTTTGGGCATCAAATTGTCGAGTTTTCGTCTCTGCTTTGCGCGACGTAACTTGGGCATGCGCTTCAGAGTTGAACCAGTCATGACGACTTGGCCGACGAATGAACGTTGTTGGATGCCAGGTTGGCTGCTCGAGTATCTGATAAGCTGAAGCCTCAAGCCAAGTACGTTGGGGGATAGAACTGGCGTGATGCGCAGCAGCAACAGTTCGAGGCACCAGTTCAAAAAAAACATGAGTGACTCCGCGTGTCACAATGCCACTATAAGTATGGAAAGTTGGCGTTCTCTGACCACACCTATGACAATCTTCTGGCCCAGGACAACCACGTACGCAGTGTGCATCGTGGACTCTTTATCATGCTTTCCTGATGTCGAACTCCTACAATAGAGATTTGAGATTGATCTGCCAAAGTATTTCACCATAAAGACCTTCGGAAGCACTCGATGATCGGGTCTGGAACGGGGTTTCCAACTGTCGTTGCTGTCTCATGACACAGGTCAAGACAAAGCCTCCTTAGAGAGAACCCATGACCATATGCCAACCCATGATCTTGTATAGCGCCTCTAACGAGAACCGAGTTTGAGAAAAGCGCATTCTTCCCGCCGCATGTACCAGGTAAGAAGATGCAACTGTTAAGGGCAACCTAAACGAAATGTTTATGCCGGGCTGTCGATGCCAACTGGCAAATTGGAGAGCGCAACATACGGCCCTGCCACCGGTCACCAGGAAGGCGCTTGGTGCTGTTGGACTTGGGTATGTCTGCTACGCCAGGGGCCGAGAGAGCCGGCGAGGCAGACTCGGCGCGATCCAGACTGCACCGAGACCGAAGTCGAGTCTATGGCCCCTCCGTTTCCGTGCCGGCGGAGCACCGTCAACCAACCCGCCCAACGGTTGTACGGAGAAGACGAGGCGCTCAGGCGAGTGGCTCTGACCCTAGATAGCTAGTGTACGTAGTCCCAAATTCAAGGCTGTCGAGGTCGACGACGGTCCAGTCGGCCGTCAGGTTTGTCCTCGCCATCTGAGCGCGGTGCCCTATTTTTTTTCTTGTGGCATGGTTGACTGTTGTCTGCTCACAGAAAAAGTCATGGATGTGGCCCGGTACCGAAGCCAATATCAGGCTGGAATCTGGAGAAGACGGGGGGAGATAGGACAAGCCAGGGCCGATGGCGAAAGCGAGCTGCATGCACTTAAAAGAAGCCTGTCTACTCCACGGAATCGACCCCCACGACGAGCAGGGGAACCGCTGGTCTCATGACGCGCAGTCAGATGGCGCGAGACACTGGGGGATGGGGACATATGGCAAAGCATTCCTGGCATTTGCGTCGCGCCAGGAACTTGGAGTGCGAGACTGAGGCTGGGCGGGAGTATATACAGCGATGACTTGGCCGGTTTCACGGAGGTGCGCCGCCCTAGGCCTCCGTCTGCGATGACAGTCATCCATGATGACCAACCCCATGGGATAGCGCATCGGACCTCGAGGGGCGCGCCAAGCCGAAGCTTCCGTTGAGGGCGCAGACGCGGCCGCGTCTGCGCAAGATGCGCCCCCCCCCCCCATCCCCCGGGGTCTAATGTCATTCTGTTCGTCTGATATCGGCCCTCGCAGGACGAACGGGGGGTGGTTAGTTAACCCGACTGGTGTGTGGCGCGTGTGTGTTACTTTGGAGACGGGTTGGCATCAAGGAAGTCGACGAGTTGTCCCCAGGTCGAGGAGATGGAAAATGGATCAAATGATGCATGATGACAACCATACAATCTGACGGCCATGGTTCGAGAAACCTGATGACTGACAGCGTGTTATCTGGTTGGCCTCTGTCAGGGGAAAGGGGTGTTGTCCTCCCCTCCCCACCCCCTGGTGCTTGACGAGAGAGGGCGAGGAGGAATAAATCAGAGAATGGAAGGTCGCCAATGCTATTCCGTCCTGCCCGTTTTGGGGGCTAGCGTTCCCACACGAGAGCCCTAGCGAGAGGAACTTGGCAGGGAACAGGGGGCCGTTGCAGGCTTGCAGCGGGCTCTCTCGGCCAGAGGTCTCACTCCTCAGGTTTGGCCAGCCCCAGCAGCCACGTCGCGCATCACGCTGCACCTGCACCGTGGTATAGGACAGCTGCACCGGGTTGGCGATCCCTGTGCCTGTGAGGTGTGCCGCGGAACAAGCATTTTACCAAGCAAAGGCAGGGCAGGCGAGAGCAAGAGGCATATCGCATCGTGTCTGTCTGTCTGTCTGTCCCTTCCTTGCAAAAATAACACCCCACGGTCGCCCACCCACCTTCGTCTTCGTCTTCGTACTCTTGCCTTCCTGCCTGACTTCAATCATACTTCACTCACCCTTGCCTCACTCACACCTCATCTCGAGAAGAACAGCACCGAAGCACCGAAGCACCAAACAGAATCGAGAGCAGGGGCCATGTGCCTGCTAGTCTCCGAGATTGCGGATACACCTTCATCTGGATAGTTCTGGGCCGATTGCTTGGGAACTGGGAACTGGAACCTTACCAACCATTAGATACCTACCTACTTACCTGGGTACTTAAAAAAAAGGGCCCCCTCCCAACGAGCTGGAGCTGGGACATTGGACTAAGCGCCCAGCGTCAGCAGCGCAGAATTATCCTGACCATCACCCTACCTACCACCTATCTACCTTAGCTGTCCTTCCTTTGCGCAGCATATTATTGCTTTTGTTTTCTTTTTGCTTCTTCCTGCGCACTTCTTCTCTCTTACCTCCCTCGCCGTACGGATACTTGGCCTTGCAATAATCTTTTCCCTTTCTCTACAGCTTGATCGTATTTCTTGCTCTTCCCCTTCACCTCACTCACTCCCAGCCCACCTACACGCCTGGCCGACAGTCGCATAGTTGCTCCTCTTGCATGTACTCTCCCTTCAGATGATGCGACGTTGCGGCCGACACTCCTTTTCGCAACGAACCTCCCGCCGACCTTGCCCCTGCTGACGGCGACCGACCTGCGATTCACCTGCTCTTGGCCGCGGACCGATGCTCTCACTGCGCGCAACACTCCCGACGACTACGTAATCATTCGCAACAGTACCAGCCATGTGGCGGAGAACATACCTGTTCCTGGTGTTGATCCGGCTGTGGTTTGCGCTGTCGCCCAGCTACCTTCACCCCGACGAGAATTTCCAAGGCCCAGAGGTCATTGCAGGTAGGTCTGGCCCTATTTCCGGCTGCTGCTGCCGCTGTTGTTGTTGTTGTCGCTGTTGTTGTTGTCGCTGTTGTTGTTGTCGCTGTTGTTGTTGTCGCTGTTGTTGTTGTCGCTGTTGTTGTTGTCGCTGTTGTTGTTGTCGCTGTTGCCTCACACTTGTTGTCCTCTTCGCGTGCGTGGCGGACCCCCTTCTGTGCTTTGCGCCACGGAGCTTCCCCAAGCTTCCCTGAGCTGTCGCTGGGCTAGGATTGAGTTTGGGCTCAATTTGGCCTGTTTGTTTTCGCTGCGGAAGACCTAGACTAACGGCGTGGCGCAGGCCAAATCTTTAGCTACCCGGTCCGACACACCTGGGAATTCACAAACGACCATCCGATACGAAGCGTCTTCCCATTATGGCCTGTGTATGGTCTGCCTATGCTGCTGCTGCGATGGCTGTGGATCGGCAACGGCAAGGACGGAGAGATCCCTCCCATCGCAGTCTTTTGGACCCTGCGAGTGCTCATGTTTGTTACTAGCTTCGTGCTGGAGGACTGGGCCATTCATGAGCTCATCAGCTCCCCACGCCACCGTCGCGTTGCTGTGCTTCTTGTTGCTTCGTCCTATGTCACTTGGACCTACCAAACACACACCTTCTCGAACTCGGTCGAATGTCTGGTCGTTGCATGGTGCTTGGTCTTGATCCAGCGCATTGTCGAGAGTCCGGTAAGGGACCCCCCTTCCCTTAGTACAGCTTTGTGGACACCTGTGGATATGCTAATAATGCCTCTGTTATTGTTCTAGCAACAATCATCACTTCTTGCTTCTTCGATTCTCGGCATAGTGGCCGTATTTGGATTGTTCAATAGGATTACTTTCCCGGCATTCTTGTTGATTCCTGGATTCCGCTTGATACCCCATTTTATCAATCGGTTGGTCCATCCTTGGCATCATGTCATTAAGGATACGCTCACTAACTGCCCGGCAGGCCCCTTTCTTTCACCGTCATGGTGCTGGCCGCTCTCACAACCACATTGGTCGCCATCACCCTGGATACGGCATTTTACCTCCCTGAGCCCATAAAGTGGACAGACCTTGTCTCCCGACCAGTCGTCACGCCACTCAACAACCTCCTCTACAACATTGACTCAGACAACCTTGCACAGCATGGCCTGCACCCCTGGTACCAGCATCTGCTGGTCAACATCCCCATGTTGATCGGCCCGGCGGCGGTTCTGCTCTTCACTCAGCCGCACGTGTCGCTTCGACTCTACTCGGCCATCTCGGGCGTCTTCGTCCTGTCTATTTTCCAGCACCAAGAAGCCCGGTTCCTGTTGCCGACTGTCCCGCTCATTCTTTCGTCAGTCCACGTGCCCAGAAGCCGTACCCTTCTCCGAGTATGGATCGGCGCCTGGATTCTCTTCAACCTTTTCTTTGGCATCCTGATGGGCGTTTACCACCAGGGCGGCATAGTGCCGGGCCAGGTCTTTTTGAGCAAGCAGCCGGATGCGACGCAGGCCGTTTGGTGGAAGACTTACACGCCGCCCATATGGTTACTGAATGGCAAAAACGAGGTCCTCACCACACGCGATGTTATGGGCATGAAGGGCGACGCGCTTCTCGAGGAGCTCACCAAGCTCGCGACGTGCGATACGCCCGCCGATCGACGCAACTCAGAGTATCTGAAGGAGAAGAACGGCACATACCTGATGGCGCCGGCTTCGGCGACGTGGATCGACCCCTACCTCTCTAACAAGGGACTCAAGGGCCTGCGGTTCCGTGAGGTCTGGCGATACAGACAACACCTGAACCTCGACGATCTTGATTTCGGCGACGACGGCATCTGGAACACCTTGGCGCGGGTGGTTGGCAGACGCGGTCTCGTCGCCTGGCGGGTGACGAAGAGCTGCAAATGAAGGCCGGGGCACAGACCAGAAAAAAGTAATGATTGAAAAGAATTTGAACGTTTGATGACAAACCCCTCTCCGATCTGAAGCTGGAGTGAAATTGGTATCGTACATGTACCCCCCACAGCCTGAACCGTATCCCAAAGACGCCGAGAGCGCCGTTTTGTCGTCGCCCGTTTTGATCCCACTACAGTCCATTCCGGGGTTGTTCTTGGTTTTTCTCTCTTGCTTTTTTCTCTGAGACGCAGAGGTTCGTTAGTCGTCCCGTTTCATAGGCTACTCCCCATATCTTGATCAGCAGCGGGACTCTCCAGCGCGAACCCGAGCGCCCCATGACGCCACTACTCTTCTCCCTGACACACGCTTCCCACCGCCAGTACCCTTCATCATCTTGCCGGCCATTTCTCTTCCAGATCCAACCGTTCTTTGACGTCTGACAGCGGTGCGCGGAGAGCCCTACGCCGACTCCGCGGCCGTCTTGTCGACGTCGACGGCGAAGAGCCAGTTCCCCGACACGTTCATCTCCCCGAGCCGGCTCTTCATCCAGCAGAGGTGGCTGCCGTAGTAGTCGCCCCAGCCGGCGCCGACGCAGGTGGCCTCGGCGGCGCACAGGTCGATGCAGGCGGCCATGGTGGTGGCGTTGGCCGAGGTGAGGTCGATGGCGCCGTCCTGCGAGTTGAAGTCGTGGCCGCAGAGGAGCCGGAAGTGGCGGGCGGGAGCGTCCTGCGCCGAGAAGGTTGAGTTGTCTGAGGCCGGGCAGGTTATCGTTGCCGTTTTTGTTGATTCTGGGGTTGTTTTAGAGCCGCTGGGGGGGCCGTGTCAGTATTAGAAGAGCTACTCCGGCGTGTGGTGGGTGGAGTGGTGTGAGATAGGTAGGTTGAGAGACACAACGGAGAGGGGAGAAGGGGTGAGACTTACGATGACGAGCCGCCGCTCTGCGACCGCTTCCCGAACGCCAGACCCACGCCGACGCCGACGGCGATGGCCGCGACGGCGAAGACTATCGCGACGCCCATGATGATGTAGCACAGCCTCCGGCGCACGCCGCACAGCTTCCGTCGGCCGTCGGCGCCCATCGCCTTCGGCTCCGGCGACGTCGGCGGCGGGTGGTGATAGCCCGGCGGATGGTGCTGGCCGTATGCCGCCGCGGTCGTCGTGGAAACGGATGACGAGGGCGCGACCTCGAGGCCCGGGTTCTGCTTGTGGTAGTAGTTGCGCCACGAGAGCGGGTCGTCGGCGACCTGCGGCGTCGAGACGGTCTTGGCGTCGACGTGGACGTAGGGCGCGACCTCGGCGAGAGCGAAGTCCTCACGGTTCCAGGGGCCCGGGTGGGCGACCTCGAGGCCCGAGTCGTACTGCTGCTGGTGTTGCTGCTGCTGGTGGTGCGCCATGTTGAGATACTTCTCCCCTTCCTTCATGATGTCTTTTGGTTGGTTGGAGAGGGGGAAGCGGCGAGCAGGAGACTCGCTCGCCGTGCTTCAGGATTTTGATTTCGGGTCTTTCTTGTTTTCGTCTCTGATTCTTATAATCTTGCTATCTTCTGCCCTTTTCCTCTCCCCGTTGGCGCACACCCCTCTCGTTCGGATTAGTTGTAGGTATTCCGAGGTAGACCGGAAGGCAGCCGTTCCACCCCCTCCCTTTTCCTTTCCTTCCCTTTTCTTTTCTTTTCTTTTTGATGGAGACGGTGCCGGCTCGCCAAGATTTGTAGTTCAGATATGGGCGTGGGGGGTGGTGACCTTTCTTATTTTCGCGGAGATGGGCGATGGTGCTTTACCACGACGACCAAGCGGTGACCATCAAATGGGACGAAGGAAACAAAAGACTAGTCAACGCCGTGACGAGGAAGGGAAGATAGAAGAGGAGATGAAGAAACCAGAAGAGCAAAGAGGGCCCGATGGGAAAGAGACCCCTTCCCTCTCGGGGATGGCGCTTGCGCAAGGATAAAGTAGAAAACGTCAGGAAAGAGAGAGAGAGAAGCGGCGCCAATAAAACCACCAACAGGGCTAGCTGACCAGGTTGGTAGCTAGGTTGGCCCTCGCGTGTTCCTTCAATACAACCCTCCCCTTCTGGCAGGTTTTCCTCTCTCCAGCTTCCCTAAAGAGGATCAGGAGTAACGGGAACTGCTGCCTCCGCCGGGAGTTACCTATGTAGGTTGGTGTAGGTAGGTAGGTACCCTGGGTAGATATCCCAGGAATAAAAGTGGCAAAAGGATACAACGGCGAGTTTGTGGCACTCTCGCTAAATGCTGCTGTTCCGTTCCACCAGGCAGAAGTTTGGTTTGAGCGGGAATGTATGCAGCCCTCCTCCTTTTGTCCCTCCTCTATTATAAGCATCTTTGCTGCCCGAGACATGCGGTTCCGCCCCTTCGCCCCGAAGTAGGTTCCTGTATGGTAGGGCAGGATGCAACCGCATCGCGGGCGACGGATCAGGACGCGAGACGGACGACTCTTAGCGTAACCCCCATTTGAGCGCCTATTCGTCTCACCACCTCCCGCGCCTACGACCAGCTCTCACACGCCACGGGTCCCTCCCTAATGTAAGTTTAAGTCACCCTCAATGGTCTCCGGTTCAGTGCGAGGGGGCGTCCCGGCTCGAAATCAACATCGAGCACGCCGGTTGTACCTCTCGAGAGATTCACGGAGAGGGGGGATGGCGGCATGCAGCACATCTCGCAGTGTCCCGGGGGGAGGGGGGCCAAACCCGGCGTCGTCTTGGAAATGGGGGCGGCAGCATCGTGCAGCCCTGGGAAAAAAAGATGCCAATATTGGCAATAGGGACCGGGGGAGGAGCAGCCAATCAGACGACTCAATGGCGTATACGTTTCGATGGGTTGAATGAGCTTGATTTATTTAGGTGCAGCCCTGCTGCACGTTGGCATGCAAAGACGAGAGAGAGAGGAAGGGGGCGCAAAAGTCGAGACCTTCGTGGCACCAAGGGGCAGAGGGTGTGTGTGATCATGCAGGTCTAAGGCAGTGGAACATGTTAGCTGGCTAGATGGCTCGACTCTCGGCTGCGGCAAGGACGGTGTATTTAATGTATTTATAGGATCGTTACCCGTTGTGGAAGACCACGGCTTCTGAGCCTGGTTGTAGTAGACACAGGGAAAAGGTAGCAAGCACCGGCTTGCTCTCCCTCCTTTACACGTCGTGGTGATGGCTGGGCGGTCGACTGCCTGCTTGCCTGCTTGCCTGCCTGTCTGCGGGATTCCAAATGCCGTTCCTCAAGGTCGTATCCAGACACCCACAATAACCCCCTTAGATTGACATATCGACCATCAGCCCCATGCCCGGTAAGCTGTCGGGTGGTAGTGAGATCGACCTCTTCGTCAGCCCTAGCGAAGGTTAACCAAAGAAGAAGGAAAACCGAGGTCCAGCCAACGTTCCAGGCGACCCATTCGTTTCCCCTGCCCGTCGCACACGTTCTGGGTGGTTTGGCTGGACCAATTGCGAACGTGGCATCATGGGCTACGGCGGCAAGGTTGTGGAAATCTTGACAACTCTCGACTCGACCATGGATCACAAAGCAATAGCTCGAGGGGTGCGCGGCATTACGGAGGAGAAACCCATGCTCGCCCGCGAACCCGTCTCATCAGATGCAGTAGAACTTCAAGTCACGCAAAGGTCTCGCCATTGTCCGAAAGACACAAGTCATAATAGAGAGTTCAATTAAAACTCTACCAAGAGCTGCGCCGGGCACTGGATCGTCAAATGCCCGGGATGGCCCGAGATGCTCATTGTTTGATCACAACAAACTGCCGGTACTGCTCCCCCGGCCCCTCTCAACCGGGTCACTTCTTTTCCCTTGGCTCATGGAGAGATACCGCCCAGCTCTTCATACTGGCATTGATTCTCATCGAACCTGTCGGGGAAGAAAGAAAGCTTCTGCCCGATATCAAACGGAACCTGACGAGCCCGCGCATAGTCAAGATCGCACGCTCAAAAGTGGTCGGTGCGATTGTCCGCTCGCCGATGTCTGTTGGGGCGAATAATGTGACGGCCCAACCTACCGACGACGGCATCTATCGCCCCTGGGTCGGCGAACCCAAGTCTGCCGCCGGGCTGCTAGCCCCAACGGTGTCCCTCACGCTCAGCCTCCATTCTGCGCATCCTCTCCTCTTCGTCATCCATGCTGATGGCCTCGCTGCGCCGTCCCTTTCGCCGACTGCGCTTTCCATCATCGCCGCCGCCGCCGCCGCCACCGCCGCCGCCACCGCTGACGTCGTCTCTGCTGCGCTTGACGCCCGCCAGTCCCGCCAGCCCGGCCATGCGCTGCGTCTCCTTGAGCAGCCGCTCGCGGTCCCTGGCCTCGCGCTCAAGGGCGTGAGCGTCCTTGGTGGGGACGCCGCCCGCGGATTTGCTGTTGATCGAAGCCTGGGAGTCCCGTCTTCCCGCATCTTGCCGGTCGGATGATCGGCCAGGCTTCGAGCCCGCTCCTCTGATCTCGAGCCCCGATGTGCTGCCTCGCGGGCCGGTGGGCGGGTTGAAGTCTTTCTCGACCGACGTGGGCGGCTCGGCCGAGTGCTTGCGGCTACTGCGATGACGATGCTCTCGATCCCTGTGCTTATCGCGCTTCCGGTCCTTCTCACGTTCGCGGTCCTTGCGGTCGCGGTCACGGTCACGGTCACGATCACGGTCACGGTCGTACTCTCGGTCGCGGTCGCGATCTCTGTCCCGATGTGAGCGGTGGCTGGACTTTCTGTGATAGTCGTCATAGTCCTCATCTCGGTACTTGTCCTTCTCCCGGTCGCGCCGTTTCTCGTCGCGGTCTCTGCGGCTCCGGTGGCTGGATCTCTTAGAATCGCTGGGCGACGCGGACCTCGACCTCTCCTCATGACCGTCATCTTTGGACCGGGACTTTACTTCATCTTCGTCGTTGTATGAGGTGTGCTTTCTGCTCTTATGCTTCCTGCGACGGTGCTCATCGTCTCGGTCGTCGATGGATCGTGACTCGGAGCGTCTGCGCCGACGGGTCCGGTGTCGGTCGCCACGGTCGCCGCGGTCGCTCTTGCGCTCTCGGCTCTGATCCCTGCTGCGCGATGGGGAGCGTGAGTGGTCCCGTTCTCGCCCCGCGTAGTCCCTTTCTGACCTGACATCCGGTTCCCTCTCGCGCTCTCGACTCGCGTCCCGACGGCGGCTCTTGTCCTGGTCCTTGATGGGCGCGGAAGAGTTACTTCGCGATCGTTGCTGTTCCACGGTAGGGCTCTGCACGCCGTCGACCGACGTCTGCCGACCGCCTTCGTCCGGGATGACGTATCCTCGCGCCCGCAATGTGTGCAGGCTGGTGTTCGGCAGGCCCTGGCGCATGGCCTTGGGACCCGTCGGGGCATTTATAGGAACATCAGGCGCTGCAGGTGCAAATCCCAGATTCTGGTTTGGAAATCCCGACGGCCCGTAGCCTCCAGGCATGCCATTCCCGTTGTACGCGGCGTAGTCACCGGAATCCTGTGCCATGTGTAATCCGTTCTCAGCCTTCCCATGCTCTGATGCATCACGAGGGCCCTGTTCGTTCCCGTCCTCGTCAACGGGCTTGGGACCTTGACCACCCTCTCCGTTATTGTCGTTGTTGCCAACTCCCGCATTGGAGGTTGCGTCTTGGTCGTCCTTGCGCTCGCGGCCAAACTCGTCCACGTTGGCGGTTGCTCGACTTCCCTCATCGGACCCCTGGCCGTGCGTGTTGGGTCCAAACTGCTGTTGCTGTTGCATGTGGCCTTGGTCCCCGTAGCCGCCATACTGTTGGTATCCGCCTCGACCGTAGCCACCGCCGTAAAAGCCGCGTCCTCGTCCACGTCCACGGTTACCGTAGTTGTTGCGGCGGTAATCATTGAATTGATGACCGTAATTACCTTGATTGTACCCTGACTGGAATCCTGAGTTATAGTTGCCAAAGTCACCAGATCCCATGCCAGCAGCATTAGCAGAATTGAAATTATCTTGGCCGAAATTCCATGACTGTTGCCCGTTCCAGTTATTGGAGCCTGAGCCGAAACCACCGCCGAAGCCTCCCATGCCCATGCCTTGAGGACCATAGCCGCCGTTCATGTACATGTTCTGCATCGCCATTGGGTCCATACCCATTCCTGGCATCCCTGAACAGGTCAGCTTCGGTCCGCGACGAGGTGGGTGCTGCGAGAGGGGACAAGACCTACCCATCATAGGAAAGTTGCCGAACGAGTTGGCCCCCATGCCGTTCTGCATGGCCATCATCATTTGCATCTGGCTGAAATCGCCGTTGCCGTTAAAGTTCATATTGGAAAAGTTGCTTCCATTCATCCCGTTAAAGTTGGCGTTTTCGTTCGCATCCGCGTCGTCGCCTTCGGCACCGTTGTTTTCCATGGCGTCACCCTCCTGCTGATCGGCGTTTTGCCTTGCGGTGGCCGCGTTCTCGTCGCCAGTGATGATGACGATTTCATCATCATCATCCTCTCCCTTAGAGAGGGTAGGCTCTTTGTCGTGGTCAGGCGCACCCTGAAGGACATGTTAGCAAGTTTCGTCCGGCAAGAGCACCTCTCCGGGATACCTACGTTGCTGTTCTGAGCCGCCGCTGCGTCAGCGTCGGCATTGGCGCTCCCATTTGTGCTTGCGTCCGCGGCTGGCGCAGCCTGAGAACCTGTATTTTCGAGCTGTGCTTTGGCCGCGACTGCGGGCTGCGATGGGGTTTCGACGGCCGCAGACTCGGAGGGAGCAGCTTGCTGCACGATCGGCTTTGCGTCGACGGGGGTAGGAGGTGCCGAATCCTTCGCGTCCTTTGACCGCGCTTCCTCGCGCTTCTTTTCCTGGGTCCGAAGGAAGACCTTGATCGTCGTTCGCAACGACTTGTGCGGCGTGCAGTCCTCGGCAGACACCGGCGAGTGCTCGCAAACCGGGCAAGAGGACGGGAGGGAAGATTGGCCTAGGGTTTCAGTCAGAACGCGAGGGTCGTGACAGAGTAGGAGGGCGAGTGACTAACAAGTCTCGCAAATGGCTTGCTCGCAGCAGGGAAGACGGAAGGCGTTGACGGCGAGCTTGCTGCAGATGGCGCATCGCAGCTTGATCGGGATATCGTCGGGCGCGAGCGAGCTGAAGGAGGACGTTAGCACATTGACCACCGGCCGAGAAGGAGGAGAGACTCGCCTGATGAGCTCGGCCTGAGCCGGGGTGATTGACGAAGCCATGCTGTCGTCGTCGTAGAATGAAGGGCTCTCAAGAGGAGGGATACATGGGCGAAGAAGGGGCTTGGAAAGTACAGCGTAAGGCAGACCAGGTTACCGCCGGCCGGATATTATTATGAAAGAAGGAGAAACGAAAAAAAGGGTATTTCAGCGTGTCGCGCAGGACACTGTCATGACGGCTGAGCGGTGTTGTTGTACTGGGCTTTGTTTGCGCAGGTGGTTGCAAAAAGATTCTGTAGTGACGGACGGGTTTGAGGTGGACGAGGCGCGGGAAGGACCAGAAAAAAGGTGGAGACGCGTGGGCGGTGACTGGCCAATCCGGCACCCCTCATTCACTGCGGGTAGGTAGTACGAGGTACAGTGCTTGCTTTTGGATCGGCCACCCGGCCACCCGGCCACCCGGTCTGCCCAGTGCCCGCTGACTTACTCGCTCATCACCTGCGTCAAACAAGACAAACCTGCTGTCACCTGATGAGTCTGCTGAATTGATAATTTGATGGGTCTCGAACCCTGCGGTGATGCGGAAAGGGTACTTCATATTTCATCCTGTTCCGAGACCAAGAAACATAGAGCTGCAGTGAAATGGTCTTGGTTGTGTATGAGCTTTCGTCTACATAATGGCTCACTAAGCTTCAGTTCCAAACTGATCCCAACGATCCATCAATCGATCCATCCATACATCCATCCGTCCATCCCCATGGCTTCTTCTGCAAAACGTTCCAGTACAAAACGATCATGTTACACGACGGAATGTCGGCATGTTGAAAGGGTGGCGAGCGTCTTCGTTCTTGTCTGTTTACGACTCATGACGGTCTTTCCCAGTTGCTGCCGGATGGACGCTCCCATAAAAATGAACCCCATAGCAAAATGCAGCGCATTAAACAACTGAACGACTCCCAAATAATGAAAAGTAGATAAAGTGATTCCTCTTCGCCAAGTCGTTCCCTCTCGAATTCCCACACACGCACACACGCATACACACGGCAGCCTACAATCAGCAAGCGCATCCCTCCTTCGCCGCGTCTCTAGAGCCCGTCAGGCTGACTCGCTGCTGTTCGTCTGCGCCCCGACTCACGGCGTGCGATGCGCCCGGGCCTCGTGCGCTCTTCAGAGACGTCTCTGGGATGGCGTTGGCGATCGCCGTGAAGACCTCCGTGACGTTGTGGCCCGTCTTGGCACTCGTCTCGAAGAAGAGCAGGCTCTCCTCCTCGGCATACGTCTTGGCCTCCTCTGTGGAGATCTTGCGGGCGTCGCCGGAGTCCTCCCCGTCCGCCTCCTCGTTGTCACCGGCAGACCCGGACTCGGCGTCGTTTGTCAGATCGAGCTTGTTGCCGACGAGGGCGATGACGATACCAGGCGAGGCTTGTCGTTGGAGCTCGGCGACCCAGTGCTTGGCCTTGATGAGTGACGTCGGCTTCGTGAGGTCGTAGACGACGAGGGCGGCTTGAGCGTTGCGGTAGTACATGGGCGCCAGCGAGGCGAAACGCTCCTGGCCGGCGGTATCCCAGATCTCAAACTTGATCGTTCGGGTGGGCAGATTGCACTTTTGCGTCAGGAAAGCAGCTGCACGAAGGGTCAGCGGGTTGGCTCCTGGCTCCAATGACTGGTCTGCGGACCGGACGGCAATGCTTCGCACCTCCAATAGTTGGCTCCTTGTTTTCTTGGAAATCGTTGTTGACGAAGCGCAGAACAAGCGACGACTGCGATGCGTTTAGCATAAGATTCAAGATGTTGGCTGGGATCGGATGGTGGCTGTACCTTTCCTACGGCAGCTTCACCAAGCAAGACCAGCTTGACGCTGCTGCTCGGCTTCGGGGCACCGCCGGATCCATCCATCTTTATCGGTAATCAGGTCGATAACGACAGCCTCTTTGTGGATTGTGGATTCGCGGTAGGGCGGAGAGGGGGGAAGGGGGTAAATTTCAACGTTTGGTTCGGATTGAGGAGAGCGACAGATTTAAATCAAGTTGCTGCCTTCGTGATGGGTGGTTGGTTGGACGGTTTTCGGCGGTGGTAGGATGCACTGTAGCTCGGCCACTGAAACAACGAGGGTGAGGCGCAACAATGACGAAGCGCCCCCCCCCGAACGACGCACCGCCCCCGGCGTGTGTTGGCCAATGCTCTTGCTCTCAGCTACCAGATGATCAAGAGGTGGGGGGTGCGGATGATTGATGCGCCGGAGTCCGCCACAATTCCCGCCTAAAATCCTAGTTCAAGTTGTTCAGCAGGGCCCGCGCCAATGCGTGCTGCAGCAGCTGCTAGGCGGCAGAAAAAAAAAAGTTCCTTGACCACCCATTAGGACGCCCAATTCTTGAGGGACTGTCCCCGAAGACTTACAAGACTTCAGCTTTCTCTCTTTCGCCCACCCCGATATCGTTCAGACATACGTTCGATACTGGGAAACGAAGCTGAAATCATGGCGCCCGAGTCAAAGAAAGAAAAGGCGCCGAAACGGGTCAACCTTTTGGACGACAGCGACTCAGACGAGGAGGATGGAGGGGCAGACATCGCGACGCCGCAGCTGAAGGTTAACGAGGAGTACGCGAAGCGCTTCGAGCACAACAAGAAGCGCGAGGAACTACAAAGATGTGAGTAGGAACCAATTGCATTCTGTGTGGCATTGGGAAACATTTTCTTACAAAACAAAACAAAAACAGTGGAGGAAAAGTACAAGAAAACCGGCAAAGGTAACAACGACGACGACGACTCAGACGCCGACTCGTCTTCATCGGACGAGACCGAGGACGAAGAGGGGTTCCTCGCGACGGAGGACCTAGACGCCCAAATCTCGGCCACGCTCAGCGCGATCAAGAACAAGGACCCGAGGGTGCTCGACAAGAACTTTTCCTTCTTCCAGGAAGCCGCCGCTGCCGAGGCGACGCCCTCCAAGAAGAAGGAGAAGCCTCTGTTCCTCAAGGACTACCACCGCGAAAAGATTCTGGCCGGAGGCGTCGGAGCCTCGGACGACGAGGACGAAGACGGCCCGCCGCCGCCGCAGACATACAACCAGGAGCAGGACGCCCTCAAGAAGTCCATTGTCTCGGAGATCAACAAGGCCGCCGAGTCGGACAACGAGGATGACTTTGTTCAGCGGAAGCCGGGACAGGAAGTCGTGCAGCCGGTGGACCTCGGCGACGAGGGCATCCACCCGGCGCGCGCGGCCAACGTCAACCCGTACAAGAAGAAGACCAAGAAGCAGATCACCGAGGAGGACATCGCCAATGCCGAAAAGGACCCGGAGCTCTTCCTATCCAACTTTATGGCGGCGCGCGCTTGGACCGAGGGCGGAGAGCACAACTGGAAGGCGTTCGAGTCAGACGAGGGCGAGGGCGACGAGGGCGAGCTATACGACAAGTTCGAGGAGGCCTACAACCTCCGCTTCGAGGACCCGGACAAGGCCAACCAGGCCCTGAAGACGTACTCGCGTGAGATTGTCAGCGCGCGGTCGGTCCGCAAGGAGGCGGCCAGCTCGCGCAAGAAGCAGCGCGAAGCCGAGCGGGAGCGCAAGGAGGCGGAGAAGCAGCAGCGCAAGGATGAGAAGGCGCGCCTGCGCAAGCTCAAGCTCGAGGAGGCCGAGGAGAAGCTCAAGAAGATCAAGCACGCGGCGGGCGTGAGCGGCAAAGAGCTCAAGGACGAGGAGTGGCTGCGCTTCCTCAACGACGCGTGGGATGACGACAAGTGGGAGGACGAGATGAAGCGCCGGTTCGGCGAGGACTACTACGCCGTGGCCGAAGGCGCCGGCTCCGACTCGGAAGAGGATGCGGACGCGGAGGACGGCGACGACGACAAGAAGCGGAAGAAGAAGAAGAAGCCCAAGAAGCCCACATGGGACGACGACATCGACATCAAGGACATCATCCCCGACTTTAAGGACGTTACGGAACACCCGCAAATCACCCTCTCGGACGACGAAACAGCAGCTGCAGCAGCAGCCGCCGCCGCCGCGGAAGAGCAAGAAGAAGACGACGACGACGAAGATGAAGATGGACGCCCATCCAAGAAGCGCAGGACGACAAAGGACCTCAAGAAGGAACGCCTGGACGCCAAAAAGGCCGCCAAGGCGGAGCGCGCCAAGCTCGAGGCCCTCGTGGACGCCAAGATGGACCTCGACATCCCCGCGTCCTCGTCGTCCAGGAACGCCGGCGGCGATGGCGAGGTGCCGGCCTTCCGGTACCGCGAGACGTCGCCCCAGGCCTTCGGCATGACGGCGCGCGACATCCTGCTAGCGCCCTCGGACGCGGCGCTCAACAGCTTCGCCGGCCTCAAGAAGCTCGCGACGTTCCGCGACGAGGACAAGAAGCGCAAGGACAAGAAGCGCCTCGGCAAGAAGGCCCGCCTCCGCCAGTGGCGCCGGGAGCACTTTGGCCAGGAGTACGAGCGCACGGGGCCGACCTTTGGCCTCGACGAGGTCGAGGTCAAGGAGAAGAAGAGCCGGAAGCGGGGGAAGCGCGCGGCCGGCGGCGGCGGTGGCGACGGTGGCGAGAGGGCCGAGGAGAACATCGAGGACGGCGGCGCCGCGCTGGACGGCGAGAGCAAGAAGCGCAAGAGGTCGAGGGGGAAGAAGAAGGCCGATGGCGTCGCCGAGGAGTGAGAGACAGAGAGAGAGAGAGAAAGAGAAAGAAAGAAAAAGATTTTAGTGTAGCAGCGTCTTTTTTCTTATGCCGCCGCCGAAAAAAAGCATCAACGGAGTCGACATCACTTCTTCCCTCTGGTTTTCCTTTTTTTTTTTCTCTTTTTTTTCCCCTCCCCTTTCCAAGTTTGGTTTGTATTTGGGTCCCCGGGGCATTTTAGAAAAAATTAGTAGTGTATTTAGACCACTCAACGATACCATGTACAGGTTTCCCCCTTTTCCCCCTCGAACCATCCCGCACCGTGACCGGTAATGGACCAAAAACGTGAACGCCTGACGGGAAACGATCACCAGAGGCTTCACATCTCACACCCCCCACCCCCCCTCGTTTCCATTCAGCTTTAATGGTAGGTGTCTCAACAAGTAGCTTCAATATTTAAATCGCTAAGATGGTACACCACCCACCCGCCTAACCAATCCCATCTTTTGTAAATCCCCGTCCAGGTATAACACCGCGTCCCATTCCCTTTTCCCGTCATGTAGTCATAAATAAAAGAAGGGGAAACATGGATACAGAGGAGGAACATCCAAGACAGTGTGTGTGTGCATGTGCGTACAATGTACAGTTCGATACATGGTGCCATTATGGCTTAGAAGGCACGCTCGGCGCGCTGTGTTGTGCTTATCCCAATCCCGGTCCCGATCCCGCTTCGCAATCTCGGCCAGTCGGGTCAGCGCGCCCCGTGGTGTAAGCCGTTGCCAAACATGTTGCCGAACCCGTCCAGGCCCATACCCATGTCTTGGCCGATCTCGGGCGGCTCCATGTTGAAGGGCATGAACCACGCAGTCGACGCCTCTTGGCCTCCAAACCCTGACATGCTGCTGCTGCTGCCGCCATTGTTGTCTGGGTGTCCGTGGCCGGGCCCGCCCATGCCATTGAGGTTGCCGCCGCGGTGGGAACGCGAACGCGCCCCCGGTAGGCTGTGAGCGCCGTGGGCATTCGAGGGCATGCCGTCCCAGTCGATGCCGTCGAAATGACTCATGTTCCCCTGCTCCATCGAATAGCCGCCGAAAACGAGCTGCCGGTCGAGGGGCTGCAAAATCCCGTTCTGCTGGTTCAGCGACATGTTGAGCATGTCGGGGGTGTAAAAGGCCGACGTGTCCGGGTGGTGGTGTCCGAACTGGCTGACGGCGATGGGACTAATGGGCGAGAGGGCGTGGTAGTTGGATCCCTGTGAGTGAGATGCGGTGAGGGGGTTGAAGCTGGTTGGGCCGCTGGTCTGGCCGCCGAGGGAGCCTTGCATGCCTCTCTGGTGCTGCATGCGGGCACTCAGCTGCTCTTGTGCCGTGACGGCGATGTTCTCGGTGGTGGAGGGCGGTTCCGCGTGGCCTCCGTCCGGTCTCATACCGGCGGTGCTCAACTTCTTTCCGGCAAAGGCCTTGCGCTTGGACGGGTTCGGCCTCGAAGGGTGGCTCTCTGTGCCGCGAGGCGGCGACAGGTTGGTAAAGTACTCCTCGACGGTATGCAGCTCGGGCTTCTGCTCCAGGACGGCGTCGTCGCCCTTCTCCTTCTTCTTCAGCGTAGCCGGGTCCGTGAAGTCGGATTGCGAAACGCCATGGGGGTATCGGTCGAACCAGTCGCCGTACTGGAAAATGGGAGAGGCCGTCGAGGCCTCCTTGGTCGCGGATCCCTGTCTGGCGGCATCGGCGTATGTCCGGTATTGGTCACGAAGGTTTTCCGTCATGTAGTGGAACATGCCCCAGTACCTCTTCATCTTGGAGAGAAACTTGACGTTGGTTGCCAGGTTTCTCTTCGAGGCCGCCTCCACGGCAGGGTTGCCGGAAAAGATGCCGAGAACGTGGATGGTTCCTGAAGAGAACGCGCAGTATCCAACAAAGGGGGCAGTGACCATGTGCGACTCGGCATCTTTGAGGATCTCGGAGATGCGGTTAGCCGCCGCGAACGTCTTGTCGCCGGCCTTGGCGACAAAGTCCCTGGGAACCCCTTGGGCCGCGGGGCTGTTTGGTGTTGCCACGGCGACACGGTTGAGGAACAAGATGTTTTGCTGTGTCGCGATGTGGAGGAAGAGAAACTGGTTGGCCATCTTTTCCGTGTCATGGAGTGCCAGGTTCTCGGACGAGTATTGCAGGCACTCGGGGAGTTCGTCCAGCAGCTTTTCCGCCTCTTGAAGCAGCGTGGTGTACTCGGAATCCGGACTCCAGATGGGATGCGGGTCGAGCTCCTTTCCTCCTTGGTTCAGGTAGTTGATGATCTTGCCCCAGAGGGCGATGGTCTTGATCATGTGGGCGGCAACGCCCATGTTGTCTTTGGCATCGGCCATTTGGCCGTCGTCTACCGACACCGGATGGGGGACTTTGCCCTTGAGGGTTTCCGTCGGCGCCGGCATGTCCAGTTGAAAATACTTCTCCTTGATTGGTAGCGGTATCTCGATGGTCTCCTCCCTCACGAACGTTGGCCGTTCGGTGCCCGAGGAGTTGAACCGGTCCATGAGAAAGCAGGCCCACATCGTCCGTCGTCGGATTTCCCGGTCGATGAAGCTCAGCTGCGAGGGCCCGCTACGGTTGAGGGGGTCGTGGTCCAAGTCCTTGTGGAGTTGCAGGGCGAACGCCATGCGGATTGCCTGCCCCGCCAGGGCCCAACTGCGCCCTCCGTGGCAGGTACCAAACTCGTGCAGGCCAAGAATCAAGAGGCATGTCAGTATCGTGATGTTGGGCCACTCGTATCGCCTGGTGCAAATGTCTCTGGCATGCGATGCCCACTCTTCGCCGCGTAGGAAATTGGGTGACGAGGTGATGAGCTTGGGATGGCTGGAGAAGCGGGCTGCAACGGCGCAAACAGACAAGATGAGAACGGGTGGCAGTGTGCCGGCTCTGCAAGAAGCCGATTAGCCTCGGTTAGCAGAAGCGATCCTTACGAGACGTACCTGAGCTTTCTCATATAACTCGGTTTGTGAAGCAAGTGGTAGGCTTGGCCGTAGATGTTTTCGAAAAAGACCTCGGCTAGATGTTCCTGGATCTCTTTGGACGGCAGTGCATCGAGTCCCTCGAGAAACAGCTTGTTGTCCTCCGCTTCCTGCGCCTGGAGTGATGTGGGCTTGTTGGATGTGTCGAGCATGGTCTTGGCCGGGGCCTTGGCCCAGTGGTCGAGGTCCTGGCCGAAGGCTTCGTCGGCGGCTCGTTTCTTGGGACCGGCCTTGGCCGCGGGGAGGGTGCCCGGAATTGCCGGTTTGACAACGGCGCGGGTCAGCGAGGCAGCGTTCGAGTCGTGTTCGTTTTTAGGGACGATCTTGATGATACGCTCCTCCATACGCTTGAGACGCTTGTCCAACATGGCCATGTAGTCGGTCCTGGGCGCGGCCTTCCTCGTTGTGACCTTGTACACGCAGGGGATCCGGGAGCGCAGGCAGTGTTTGCAGGCTGGCTTTTCACCCGAGCATCGGATCTTCTTGCGGCGGCATGCGATACATGCCAACGGAAGCCGCTTTCGTTCCTTGCCAGCCTTGGTCTTCAGCTCACTCCATGCAGGCGTGTCGTCCGTCTTGTCGTCCTTGCTGGCCTTTCCTCCCACGTCGGAGCCGTTGCCGGCGATCTGGGTGGCTAAGCCAAACTCGTCGGCGCCGGCATCCTCGAGGGGATTGTGCTCGGCATGACCGCTGTCCTGGCTACCGTCGTCCGAGGCAATTATGCTATGGCGTCGCTGGTCCATTGCGCCCGCGAAGGGGACGGGCATGACGGTTATGGAGTCCTGGCGGCCACCCAAGGAGGAGACCGAGGGACGGTGCGAGGTAGAAAACATGTCGGAAGGGTGGTCCGGCTCGCCGAAGAACATCATTGCATTCTGGTCGTGGAGTTCGGGAGGCGGGAAGGGAAAGTCGTCGGCAAAGTGAGTAGCGTCGACGAGACTCTGGGCGGCGCTGTTGGAGCGCATGCCGTCATTGGGAGTTCCGGAGGAAAATGCGTGGTGGGAGGCCGAGGAAGTGGTTATATGAGATTGAGCGCCGGGCGAGTCCAGACCGTGCTGCGAGTGGTCGAGACTGACAGCTCTGAGTTGTTGGGCTTGGAGCTGCTGCAGACTACTAGATGACATTTTCCTTTGTCATGCACGAAACAAGGGAAGGATCAACGTAGTGTGCAGTCGAGGCGAGGACAGCGGAAGACGACGGTCACGAGCGAGCTGGGTCGTTGCACGCACGCACGCACGCACGCCCGCCGGTCGGTGCTGGATAACGACGGCGTCCGTTCCCTCTCTGTCCCTGTCCCTGTCCCTGTTTATGCCTTTCGACCGCGGTGTAAGTGTGAGTGTGAGTGTGATGGCGAGGGCGAGGGCGAGCGTGAGCAGCAGTGGGGGTCACAGCGGTCGCAAGAAAAGATCATTATACAGCGGAAGCACTTGTGCTTGGGGCGAGGAGCAGTAGTCCAGTCGCGTGTCCCGACGATTCTTGTCAGCGTTTTCGTCTCCGTCTCGCCTGGTTGTGCTGGAGAGTTACAGATGTACAGAGGCTAAAGAAAAGAGGATTGGATGGGGATGAATAGGTGGGGGAGGGGGGGAGATGGAGGAGATGAGGCGTTGGAGGTTTGTCGGAGAGTAGAACTCGCGCTCGGCCAGTCGTTGAGCAGCAATCGAGGGCGGGGGAATAGGGACAGAAAGGCAAAGGGGAGCGAAACCAAGTCATGCAAGCAAGCAAGGTCTAGGCCAAAATAAATAAATAAAAAAGCACCCCAAACCAAACCAATCCAGCGGAGCAGATTTGCGATTTCGAGAGAGGAGATGGGGAATGTCGCCGGCTTTGCTGCGGCAGCAAAAACTGGGGTTGGGGGAGGAGGACGGTCGGCCGGGGTGGGGGGAGTGGAGGGATGGGGTCGTACTAGAGAGCTTGAGGGGGCGTGCGGTAATCGACGGCGTCTGATTGCCTGGACTGGCAAGTGTGATCCAGTCTAAACGGGGCTTTTGGGTGCGGTACAGGAAGTGTGCAGGCGTGCAGGCAGGGTAGGTAGGATAGTGGAGACTGGAAGGAGAGAGTTGGAGACTCCTAGTTGATACCAAGCGTTTTCGGCGGTGGAATTATGGGGGTGTGGGGGGGTGCCGGGTTGGTGCTGGAACGTGGCCGGGGGGAGTTAGGTCGGGCGGTCGTAGTGCACACGCTGCGTCTTCGTAGTGTAGGCTGGAGAGGTCTAGGTCGTCGTCGTCGTGTGCAGCAGAGACAGGCCTGGCTGAGATGATCCTTTTTTCCCGAATACTTTTCCCCCTTCAACTCGTTTCCTCACCCAACAAAGTGGTACCAGGCCGCCTCTGATCCTGCAAATACAGACAGCGAGGGTGGGAAAGGGAGAGACGCGAGCGTGAGAGCACAGCAGTACGTATGCAGGGCTGGGATGTGAGGCGTCCGAGACTGCTGTGTTTGGGCGTTTCGGCTGACAGATGCTGATGGCAATGCTGACAATGGCTAGGCAAGTCAGGTTGGTTGACGCTGGTGCCGTTCAAACAGTGGTTCCCCGGTCCTCGGTGAAAGAAGTGGAGCTCTCTCTGCATCGTAGTTCTCAGTGCGGAGGCGCTTGTCCACCTTCGTCTCGTGATTGTGATGTCCAGACGGGAACCGGATGCCCAGGAACCTTAAGTGCCCCAGGCGCAGACACAAACGTTGGTACAGGTACGTCAGCGCAGGCGGACAATAACCCCTGCTAGAAACCAACCCCCCCCCCTACCACGGGCTGGCTGGACTGGCGATGTGTCTATGTCGTTAGTCGTCGTTGTCCTCGTCGTCTTTGGCGTCGTAACTTGGGCGGGATGGCATCTTGTCTAATTATGCTTCGACAGCTCTAAACCATTGAATTCCTTTTCAGTCCGAGGCTCGGTGCTGGCTCCAACCGGACTGGACGAGGAAACTAGTAGAAACAGCAATAGAACTATAATGCTTGTGACGTCTGTGAAGAGCTACGGACGATGAGTCCAGGATCGGCAAGGCTTTGCGGCGGCGCAGGAAAGGATGGTTCCAGTCGTTCCTTGAAAATAGGAAGGGAACGTGGCATTGAGTCTCCGTGGCATTGTAAGATTGTGAAAAGAGAGGCAGGTGCGGACAGAGAGAGAGACAACAGCAACTGAGTTGGTCCCAGTTTGGGCCCTGAATAGGATCCCGGGGAGGGCCAGAAGTCTGGCAGACCCTCGACTAGAGGCAACTTCTGAGACTCTCCCGGTGCGAGCGAGTGGGTAGGCAGGCAGGCATAGTATGTACGTCGCGCCCAGATGAGATGCTCTGCGGATGCCACGTTCCTGGTGAGTCGGCTATGGTGATGTTGAGCCTCCAGTCAGAGACAAGGATATCAATATGCCCAGGTAGTATGGGGGAAGCTCCCAGACTACCTACATACAATACCATCCAAAGCCAGAAAGAACAGTGCGAGGAGCTGTAATCGCAGCAACTTGTTACATAGTCTTGCTGTTGCTATTCGAGGATGTTGCAAACTTCGCCTCGGCTGCCATTGTCTAGGCCTCGAAATCGTCGCAAACATCCAAGAAGCAGTCTTGGACAAAGAATCGGGATTGCACCCGTCGTTCTATGTACACAACATAAACACCACAGAGATTTCAGGTGATCTATCGGCCATGCGTGTCCACAGCCAGTGTGCATTCCAAGAAGGATTCTGGAAGCTGGTTGGCCGATGCAGTCGATGGCCCAAGGGCTCATGTACCCCTACTGCCGCGTTTGGGCCCTTGGGAATGCGGTGGCTTCCTCACAGGCATGGAATGTCTGACCTGTTGTCCGTAGTAGGGTAGTGTCTTGAACAACGAAACATCAAGCGAGGGCCGTCGAGCTGCCATGGCATTCGGGGAGACTGCGTAGGCTGTCGCTGTTTGGCCGGAACTTCCACCAGGAACCGTCGTCACAGCAGAGCGACAGCAGCCCAGGGACACCGGGGACGGGCCAGGAGCAACTGCGGCGAGCTTGCCTCAGTTTGGCCATGATCCGTGTTTGTCGGGGCTGGCCCAGACCACCCACCACCACCTTAGTTAGAGGCCTGGGGTCTTGTCTGCTACAGATGTGCTGATGTCGAGAGTGGTGGGGTTTTGAACAGCGACCGGATCTGTACAACGTGGCGTCGCGACTGTGACCCTTGTCACAAATTGGCAAGACATGAGCTTGAACTCTGTCGATACTCAGCGATTATCGAAGCCGCTAGCTCGGATTACAGTGGCGCCGACGCAATGGGGCGTAGGTATAGGCAGGTTGAGCTGGGCGCTTTGTTTGACCCAAGTTGGATTGCGGTGGAACCAGGGTAAGATAGCACATAGCACATATGGGCGGGCACCTTGGATAGAGTATTGCAGAGCTCAATGCTTGTATACACTAGGACCTTGGTGCTTGGCTCTTCGTTCGACGCCTCTTTCATAAAGTGGACCCCAGCATCGTTGGGGGCAACGATGTATTTGGGCTCGGAGTGGGAATGAAGAATGATCTTCCTGACGGGTGAGAGGCTAACGTACTACATAGCGGACGTCATTCGGCCAAATCAGGGATGAGACAGCTTCCCCTGGTCCGAGGTGATGGCGGATCCAAGTAAGACCCCATGTCGATGAAGAATACAGAGACTACTTGATACTAAGTAGGTAGAAACTCTGGTGACGATGATGATGATGATGATGATATTTGGTGATGACGGCTGGGTAAAGTACAACACAGGGCCTTGGAGATCTGGGGCCGATGGGGAACGAGGGGTACTGCCGCCGAATCCTCACAGCTGACGGGTCATCTCGAACGGTCAAAATTCGGGGTTGGTAGGTTGGACGGGGATTGGGTAGGCTTGGGAGCCGGAAAATAGATGGTGATCCGTCTGGACAATGATAGGAGGAGGAGGAGGAGGAGTGGAGGGGAAGATATTCAGCGAAGTCGTGGCGAGTGTGGAGGTATTGCGCTAGAACCAATACCCACTTTAGCAAGGTACCCACCCGGGACCTGCTGATGCTGAGATAAGCACAAAAACTAGGCGGTCCCTGTGGCCATCTTCGCCTTCCTAATGTGGTGGCTAACACTGTGTTCATACCTTCCTCGTGGAAAGCACGAAGGGTTCTAGACGAACAAAGGCGACCAAGCCTTATGCCTCGTGGTTACACAAATCCCACAGCCTTGTACAAACTGAGACATTCCACAGACATGGGACTGGCTGAGTCAACAGTGACGAACGTCTACGAACCAGGTACCCAGAGCTTCGTCTCTCAATGTTTTTTTTTGTCTTGTGTCTGCCGACATGCAGAATCCGGAAGCTGTCTTGGGATCCGCTCAGCACGCGAATGTGCAAACACGGCACGCAGGAAGATCACGATCAACGGACGATCGCCAACGGGGGCGCATCCTAACTGACGAACGAACTCAGAACCCAGAATCTCACCCAGCACCCAAGGACCAAGGAAATGTAGTGGTTATACATGGCTTCCGCTTGTGGCTGGGCTCCGGCAACAGCCGCCGCCCTCCTATTCCTATTGGATGGGGCCAGACTCGGGGACCTAGGCCGGATTCAATCCCCAGACTTGGTTAAGGCTGTTGATGCTAAGAATACGTAGGAAGAGCACGGGAGATTGGTTGCTCAGTGGTGCCGGTCAATCGGCCACGCGAGCCCTTGGCATTCCTGTGCGGGCACCAAGAGCTCTTTACACGCTTTAGGTCGAACGACTGGAGGGGCTAGAGGGCACCGAGGGATTGTCGCACCCCGTCTTCCTGGCGTTGTCTGTGCCCATCGATAGGCTTGAATTGGGGCGCCTGGCTCGCCCTCGACTCTGGCTGTGCCTGATTTTCTATCTTGCTCGCATATCGGCGGCCATTGTATTGGTCTACATCCCCGTCCAACATCGAAACTCGTTCGACACTAGTTGCCTAAACTCACTCACTAGTTGAGGATGGGTGTCGGTGTGTGTGCCTCGGCCGAAGCGACCAAGAAGCGGTGCCTTGGCGGAGAAGATCTCTGGCTGCATATTGTAGCGCGCTTAAACCAGGACTTGCCTCTAGGAAGAACTCAATAATACGCAGGTTTCTTTGCTATCTAGCCAGGACGTTCATTGTATGTACGTATCTCTGTGCTTTTTGGTCAATTGGTATCCAGGCTTCAACCCGGCCAATTTCTCCCTTTTCCTTCCAACATACTACACTTTGTGGAAGACACAGGATTTGGCATAGGAGGACGGCTTGACCAAGCCCCTAAGAGAGCTTCTATTCCTCCCCTGTGTCATCAACGGATTCAACGTCTCGGGGCATCTGGCCCGCAGGCTCTGTCCGCCCCCCAGCATCTTCCGTCGTTTTCTTCATCGACAACTCGTCATGCCTCGTTCGAACCAGGCCCGACTCATTGACCCTCAAGTGAGTGATTCTCCATTTTACTGAAAGTACAAACAGTCCCACAATGGTCTTTGCGCTCTCACCAGACTACAATGGGCCCCATGACAACATCGACTCAAGCAGGCGCGGCGACTTGGTCCACCTGTCTATTTTCCTGGTCGGGTCACTCTTCGTCTTCAGAAGCTGTCGAAGGTTTTCATTGACAACCACAAAGCATCAAACATCGGGTCTCTTCTTCGCTTTGCTTGCTGTCGCATATTTCAACCGTACCGTATCGACAACCATATCCCTGCCAGCTGCCCTCCCTGGGCATCAGGATAAGGTGTGTCCAGGACGCTGTCTTGGATCAGCATGTCTGGACGATTTAAACATGCCGCCGGCGAGAACATCAAATGCCAGTGTTGGGAGAAAAAGAAGAAAACACAAGAAGATGGGGGCGGGGACCGCCATTGAGACGCTACGATTATTCTTCGCCCTCACACTCGATACTCGGTCACCTTCGACAGTGGCCGACATCAAACTAAAGATGAAGCCCGAGCACGCTCTTCCGCCACCGGAAGCTACCCAGGATCGACAGCCTCATCGGCCCCTTCGAAACGACGATAGATAACTGGGATTCACCCTCTTCCAGTTTCATACCCACTCTTTGTGCTTTTACAAAAATGACGTCGAATAATCCAGAGCGGGCTTCGAGGCGGTTCACGGCCTCTTCTCGCTCCTATCTCCGTCATAACAAGGTATCATAACATGAAAGTATACCCGCCGAGCCAATCGCCGCTACGTACGTGACCTAGGTAGACTGGCATGGTTAGAGAGTCATAATAGTTGACCCATCTGTTGGCCATACGTCCTGGAGCTCGTGACAAGCCCTATGCTTGCTCGCCTGTCTGTCATTTCGGAAGGCTGATGACGAGGAAACCACACCAACCTCGTACCCTTGGCCGTCACACACTTTGCCTAAGCTGGCCCAGTCTACGAGCCTACGCAAGATGAGGTACACCATGCTGACATGCGTCACGACATAAATACGTACATTGTGTTGACGCAGCCGTTCTTTTTGGCACGTTTGTATGGCCACACGCCCCCTCTTTCGAGGTAGCATTTGCTGATTTCATCAAACATATCAGCCATGTATCTCGGAGACTTTTCCGCAAATCTCATCTCGCCGCGCGCAGAGTGTACATACATATAGCCCCGCCCCTCAGTCACTGCGTCTCGGACGTCTCCCCAGCTGCCCTGCTCCTTGTCGGTACGTGGACGCACCGCTGGTTATGCAGCAGGTTGCTCAGGACCTGCTCGTCGACCAGGAATGCAGCAACATGAGCAGCGACGCGTCCTGCAACCCCAGCCGGATGCTCTCCGCCGCCTCCTCTCTGAATGGTCGTTCATGATCCTCATGTCATACGGATACATATCCACTCTGCATCCAAAGGCCCAGCCAGGCTGGCCAGCCCTTTCGATTTACGCATAGGCAGTGGGCCGATGGTGAACCCTGGCCCCTTGGAATCCGGCCCCTTGAAAACATCGCAGCGCAGCCGAACTTCCGCGCAACCGATGAAGGACTTGAGCCATGTGCCCATGGTCAGGATAACAAGCCTTTATCGGGGCGACACTGCCGGCCCCCCGGCCGCCCGGCCGACTTGAACGGAACCATAGCTTGCACCCCTTCGACGCGCGCCCACAGGAGCCATGTCCATCCACGCATGATCTCATGAACTGCTACTGGGTTGGAGGCGCCCATCCCGCATGAGGTATCGGGCTGATTCTCGCCATAAACAAAATCGGCTCATTCATCGATTCGTACCAACCCAAAAGGCTGCACTTGGATTCCAAAACGGGCTGTCACGACGTGCGCAAGTGGCTTCGACGAGACTTGGAAGGATGAGACTCAATAGGGCTGGCGCGTATGCCAAGCACACCGTCGCGCGTCGTAACGTAACACGCATCTTGCGGACCGGTGCAACTGTCAGCCATAAGAGCCGAGCAGACGATTTGGCAAATGAGTCCCGAACTTCTGGCTAAACTCAGACATCCGGCGACTGTGAGTATCAAAAAAAAAAAAAAAAAAACCCCATGGTTGTATAGAAGCAGGGCCAATCCTCTTGGCTTTCTCCCGCTTTGACAGCAGGGGAACGGCGAATGGGAAGCCAGGGGGACCCGACAACGACGCTCAGAGCGTGGCCATCGTCGACCTTCTTGGCCCCATTGGCCTCCTTGGACGGACGAGTGGCCTCTTTGGGTGTACAGCGGCGGTCAAGACGTTGATGGCCGCCCGAATCCCTCCGACGTGGTGGTGTGTCGTCGATTCAACCAGCAACCTGCATGGATATTGACTTTGGAAGAAGAGACGGTCTCAAGAGTTCCGGAGGTCCAATTACGGTCCCCAATGGACCTTGATATTCAGTATGCTTCCCCGGCATGTTCTCTTACCAGCACTGTACGCTACCTTGCTTGTCGTACTACAGGCACGAGGTGCATGTGTCTGTCGTGTTGGGATCGGGGCGATGACTAATTGTTCTTTGGTTTACACACCCGCGGCGGCGGGAGTTCAACGCTGTCCTCCACGCCGGACACTGAAAGCGATGTTTCCCCATGGTCATGCGTAGTGGGACGCAGTTTGTAGGGGACGGAGAGGCTTACACGGGTGCGTGCTTTGTCGTGAACGAATGAGGCGGCCCTCGCGCCAGCCAGCTTGACCAACTGCTGACTGACGTCTCAAACGGTCTTCGTCCCCCAAGTCAAAATGGCCGTCCAGCCCAGCGGACGATTGCTGGCTTTTCTCTCCATGATTTATCAGTATAACCTGGGGTCCAAGTAGTGAGTGGTCTATGCTACTGCTACTACTGCCCACCCAATACCCTACAGGTACGGCGGTTGAATGAGTGTTCACCCCTCAAAGCCGGCTCCACTTCCGCCCCTTAACATTGACGAATTAAACGCACCGCGCCCTGTCGGCACTATGTCTGGGTACCTATACCTGAAGTCCTCCGCAAGGTACTCGTACCTTCTTCCCTCTTGGGTACTTGTCTACCTCCCTGGTTCGGTAGACTGCGGGAGTACCTGTCCGTGTCTAGGTACTCATGAATACGCGACGTTTCGACAGCAGCTTGGGAAACAGCTTCCATCTCGTCCCACATCTTCCTACCTGTTCGCCTTGGCCTTACGCCCCCCCCCTCGTCCCTTAAGGCATGCACACCAAACCCCACACCCCGTCCAGTTCCCTGTCATTCTCTCACTCCCGCCGCAAAGGCCCGCCAATCGATCCCGTCAGTCCCACTTGTCTGCTCTCGTCCCAAGACACGACTGGCTCTTCACATAAACGCCACAACCACGGCCCTACGCTTCGATCTGCACCACGATACTTAGACAAGGCGTGAAAGCCTCCTCCACCAGCCCCAGCGACCAACAAGCCAGCCGACTGACTGACGCTGTAGATCTCAACAAAGTCGGCGCCAGCCTTGTGCCGCAACCGCCACGTTCCGGAGCAACCCCCGAACACAGCTAGCTAACAACCACATGGCGGACGCCTCGGAGACGATATCCAAATAACAGTGAGACTGCAACCAAAAGAGGCTTGCGCGTGCCGATGCTGATACTGATGCCGACGCTTCATCAGTGGCATTTCCTTTCTTGCTTCCTTGTCCATCTGCCTACCCCTTAAAGATCGTCCCTGCGTCTCTGATGAGCTACCTCATAGCCGCAGTTGCCCACCGATGCGTTCCATGTACCGAGTCTCATCACCACACTATCACGGGCACGCCGTGGGACATACGTACGCTACCAGGAAGCACCAGGGCACGCACGGGATGTAGGACCTCAAAGTTGCGGTATCTATGAGGGGGCCTCGTCTCAACATCCGGAGCTGGATGTGAGGCACGACGGCCGCTCAGCCTGCCCATACCGACATCAGTATACCGCCCTCTTTCTTGACACAGAGGCCGCCGTTCCCTTGTCCCGGACTGACAAGATAGTCTACACGACGTTGCCAAACAGCAGCATCGCTCCAGATCCTGTCCGCGCATCGCCGTTGAACATCGGCCCAGCTGCGACTTCATCTCGCAAGCCGTCATGGTCTGAGTGGTAACGATTGTCCAAGGGATGATCGACATCCGTAGGATAAGGAGAAGACTCGGGCCATGTCGTTATTTAGAGAGACCATTATCCTCCCTTGGGGGAGGGGGGGTTGAAAAGGCCCGATCGGGCAACCAACAGCGAGACCAGATACGATGCCCCCCTTTCTTTGTCTTTCGGGTTGCCCACGTCACTGCATCAGATTTGGGTAACACAAGAGGCGGTTCCGGGGATACGATGTTTCCTCTGGACAGGAATAGAGTCACCGATGTAGAGGCGCTCTCTTGGGGACCCGATAGCAGTATCAGATAGGCTTCCTTGTCCTCACAGTTAGCATTGATGCTGTAGTTGCCGTTGCTGACGCTAACACCGCGCCCGGGATCCGAGTTTCTTGCCCTTCGCGAGCTTGCGTGTAGGAGGAGAAGATGGACTGGGGGTGGCCGTCCCGTCTCCATTCCAGCTTTTCCAAAGCCCGCTGAATCCCTCTCGCTTTCGTCACAGGCCCTGTTAGATGCTGTCCCCAGTGACAACCACCGCGCCAGATGGCGGTTTCCAGGTAGAAAAGGGCTCAACAACAGCCTATCTATCGGTCGTCCCGTCTCGAATGCGACGCAGCTCGCAGACCAGTTATCTCGAGAACTTGCGGCCAGTAGCCGTAAACAGTTGGACTGCGACTCACCCATTCTTGCGTCCTACATCACGTCCGTCGTAGGTTCTTTCCGTTGTCACATCACTGCGATGCCGGTTCAATGAACCCCTTCTCCAGCCCGTTCCAGAGGCCGCGTGTCGAGATGGCCGAGACCCTCGGTGTCGTTCTCCCTCGTCCCAACGCACACGTGAAGAGAAACAACTAAAGGGAGAGCTCGACACTCCGCCGTCCCTCATCCCCCCGGGGGGGGGGTTTCTCCGCTTGTTTGTTTCCAAACACCACCAAGTATTTTGGACGGCACAGCCCGTTTCGAGATGGAACCACCTTGAGCAACAAACGCACACGCACCAAATAAGCCCGCCCACCCAACGACGACAGGGCGGCGATCGTCTCCGTTCATCCCGTGTCATGCACGCAGGGGGGGGCATCATCAGTATAATCTCTGAGAGAAGCGGGAGGAAGAAACGAAGAAGAGCAAACTCTGTTAGTATAGCCCTCTCTAGCCGATGGTATCAAAAACACGCCTGCCAACACCAAGCTACCTGGCACTGTATAATCACCTAGAGTCTGTACGCCTTCGAGACGATCTATCCCAACCACCCCATGAATGCTTCTGTACCTTAATAATGACAGCCGTATAACCACAGCAGCAACAACCTTCATCCAGCTCCCCCGAGTTTCCATGCAATGCTAACAGTCCAAACCCCCTTTCCTAATCACACATTAAAGAATATAAAACAAAAACCTTGCATCCCTTCTTTCCCTTTTTCCCAAGGATGATACTATGCCCCCCCCCCCCCCCCCCCTTTTCGAGTACACACCTCCCTCCACCCCCTTTCATGCGCCATCGACCTTGGTCTGGTCAACATACACAGGGATGCCGTACACACATACCGCGCCAGCCGTGATATACCTGAATCGACAGGCGCCCCTAGCCCTGGCAACGGCTTCCACGAGCGACGCGCTTCCTCTCGAACCCTCCGCGGGGGTTGTCGTCGTCGTCGTCTTCTTTCCGACTTTCCCCTTCTTGTCCGTAAACAGACCCTTCTCCTTGGTCTTGCCTGTCTTGCCCTGCTTCCCGCCGTCGTCCGCAAAGGTGCCCCTCTCCATGAGACCCCACTCCTCGAGCAGCCGGCCCGCGTAACGGTCAATGTCCTTGTCCGTCACGTCCCACAGGGTACCCACGACGGCGGGACACCCCGCCAGCATGTAGTTCCACACGGGACCGTGGCACTCATACTCGCCGACGTTCTGCAGCGACGCAGAGCTGCACCCCATGAGCAGCGCCGCCGCTTTGCACTTCTCGAGCCGCCTGATGGTCTTTCCGCGGATGTACTGCGCTCCGCTACCGTGGCCAAAGTAGAGAAGAATGTCCGAGGTCTTGAGGGCACCCTCGAACTCTTCCTCCGTCGGGTTGCGCGACGCGATGCCCGTCCAGGACTCGCCGAGGGTCTTGAGAGGCTTTTCAAAGGTGGATAGAGTGTTCTTAAGGTCCGCGCCAGGATTGAGGATATATGTGCCGCCGAGGGGAGACACCGTTTGGCGGTGATCTTTGGCCTTTTCGCCCTGGCCTCGGGCGGCCCGTTGATCGAGGAGCAGTCTACGTAGGCAGGAAATCGAGGGAACACGAGAGTAGGCCAACCCCTCCATGCAGGGAAGCGACTCCCAGGGAAAGGCATGCAGAGCCTTGTCGAGAATCAGGATGCTATGAGCGCCTTCTTCGGGGTCCGAGGTCTTGGCTGCGGCATGGTATGCCTGAAGGGCATCCAAGGTGTCCAACACCATCGAGTCGAAGTCGATCTCGTCGTAGGCGTTCCTCTCGCCGTGGAATTGCAGTATGTCCACGACAAAGTACAAAAGGTCGTTCAGTGGCTCATCCAAATCGCTGTCCGACGCCGAGGGGTCTCCAAGGCCGACGAAGAGGTCGAGGATACGCGTCTCCAGAGTCACCTTGGGGACCTTGACGGTCTTCTTTCCTCGAACTTGTCTGCGCGAGGGAAGGTGCTTGTCGAGGATCTTGGAGAACACGTTTTGGAACTTGGTGAGGAGGTCGACCCGAGGGCGATGTTGGGAGAAAATGCCTTTAAATCCGCCGAGCCAGACTTGCTCAACGTTGTCGAGGAGATCCTTGAACCTGTTGTCCAGATTCTCGCGTTGCGCCCACCAGGCCGACTTGGCTCCCTTGCCCGTGTAATCGCCGGAATTATGACAGCTTGCGTTGGTTGCCTTGACGATGTCCATGAGCTCGCCATATCCGTGCTGGAAGTCGAACAGCTCGTCCTCGCCGTCTCGGGAGGCCACACGCTCGAGTGGCAACCGCAGAACGAAGGGGGTCTGGCCTGCTCGCAGCTTGGTGATGCATAGATCCTTGCGGTTGTCGCTTAGCGAGATCGACAAGACGCTCCATGCCTCGGGGATAATGTCGATGTAGTCACGCTGGAATCTCGTCATGTCGTCGAGGGTGACGATGCTCGCTCGTCTGTCGTCCTTGACCGGCAGAGCCAACGGCCATCCCATCTCGCTAAAGCTGGGATTCAGCTGTTCCGTCACCACGGTGTTTCGCTCTCGCTTCCACGTCAGGTTTCGTGCTAGCTCGACGGAGCAGGTGGCGTATCCAAAGCTTCCCATGCCTTTAGGCATGCGTTGGGAAGCTGCCGATAGAAATATGCCCGTGCTCTGGAGCAACGCCGAGATGCGATGAACCAGGTGTCCGTTTCCTGAAATAGCAGCGGCAGCCTGGGCTTCCATCAGCTGAGCTTGCGCCTGCTCCAACGTTTCAACAAAAGTGGCATTATCTTTTGACACCTTTCGCTCCGCCGAGACAGTGCGGCTCTGGGTCTTCCGGGGAGAGTGGCCCGCGGGCGCAGCCTTTTCCGTGTTATTTTTGTCGGGCGCGGCGTGGATCGATGGGTAGGAAATCGTTGATTCCTTCACTACGGAGAAGACCGAGTCGCCCTCCATCTGCTTGGTGCCTTGTTCGATGAGGCAGATCGCCTCGCCAATCTGCACTCGCAAAGACTCCCGCAGGCTGCTGGACATTTGCTTCGCCTCCTCGAGAAGTGATGCTGCGGTAGTCCAGTCTCCCTTGCTAAGGTGGACAAGTGCCTTATACATCAACATGGAGGCCGTCAGGTCGGAAGTCTTGTCGTTCGAAGCGACAACAACGGCTTTGGATGGAGCAGCAGCTTTGGGCTTCGGAGCTGCCGCCTTTCTCGTCATCCTTGTTCTTGTTGGGATCGCCGCCTTTGTCGCTCTGGTTCTCCGGGTTTCGGGGGCCTTGAGCGTGAGCTTTGCCATCTTGGTGACAACCTGCTCATCACTGACACCAGTGATGGCGCCGCGGTTGCTGTTGTTCAGGGTGCCAAGCGTGGCCTCGGCAAGCTCAATGAGCAGATTCTCGTTCTCGTGATCCTTCATCTCTCCGAACGAAACGCTGAGCTCGCAAGCCAGCTGGAAAGCTTGTCGTGTGGGCTTGACCGCTGTTGCCATAAGCTCTCTAGCCTCGTTCAGGTAGCCGACGCTTTTGTCGAGTTTGCATGCCTTCATCCACACCGAACCAATCCAAGTAGCGGCCTGGGCCCTGTGGATCGAAGCATTTGTCGATTTGGCGATCTGATGTGCCTTTTCTGCGTAGTACACCGTCTCCTGGAACATTCCCAGATGAGCATACACCGAGGACAGATGCAAAACCGCCCGCAGGAGACCGCAGGCAAGCGCCCAGTTGTCAGGGCCGTCAGACAACTCGACCAGGCTCGTAGCAGGCTCCACATTGACGATGCTTTCCTCAGCATTGGGCGACCCTTGCCTGGAGGACTGCTTCGACTCGGTCTTTAGTGCCTTCTGCCAGCGCGCTTCGAGCTTGGTCCAGTCCTGGAACAAGATGCGGACGCTGGTCTTTGCGTGAAAGAGTGCGTGTTGATATTCGCCCTTGTCCCACTTGATGCGGGAAGACAGGCATGCAGCCCTTGCTAGAAGGAGCTTTCTCTGGAGCCTTGGAGCTTTTCGGATAGCAGAAGAAGCCTTCTCGAAAGTGGCCTCGCCTTGTAACAACATTTTGTGACTTGTGTCTTATTAGCTGCTTTGCTCTTCACTTCCAATCTTGGGTGACCTACGCGGCATCAGAGTTCTGGTTGGCTAGCTGGTACTCTGTGAGGGAGATTTGCAGATTGACTGCAGAAAGATCGGGATTGCTGCTCGTGGACTCAACAAACTGCTTCGCCTTATTCAGTATCTCCTCGGCTTTCTCCGAGTAGCCCAGATGAGTGTATTGGTCAGCAAGGTTGCTGTGCGCTTGAACGAGCAAGTCTGTCGATGAGTCCGATAGCTTGGAGGAGATATCGGCGGACAATGTCAAGACCAGGAGCATGAACTCATCCTCGCCCCGAAGCTTCGCATACTCGGCGACCGCATTGAGTTGCCTGAGAAGACCCTCTGCATCGCTGATCTTGGACAGGAGGTCATCCTTGGTTTGGGACTCGTTGACAAGAGCGCGCCAAACGCTGATTGACTTTTCAAAGTCGGTCGCCCGACACTCGTTCTCTGAAGCGACCAGGGCCAGGGTAGACGACAAACCGGCCTCCAGGTCAGCAACGTAAGAGGCCAGACCGACGTCCTCCCCAAAAGCCTCGTCACGGCATAGTTGCAGAGCTGTTTCGGTCTGTTCGCGGAGGCTTCGGAATTCCTCTTGGTTGCCAATGGCCATGGTCAGCAGTTGAGACAGAGTTCGCAGACGCCGAATTGGAAAACGGTCGGGCGAGTAGATTCTTAAGAGAGCCTCCTCCACCGTTTCTTTGATGTCGCCGGGTTTCGAATCGCTGGATGAATCAGACAGGATGAGCTGTATGATGCGTTCCAAGACAGCTGCTCGCTCGACATCCGCGAGGAAAAATGTCCAGTCGTTCCAGGATTGGTCGAGCTTGACCATAGCTCCCAGGGTCCTCGATAGTGTCTCCGCCTTGTCACTTCCGCTCCATGCCACTGCAGGTGACTTCCCGGACAGCGAGGTTGCCACCGCAGACAAGACGCCGTCCTCTACCATGTTGGTGCAGATGAGCTTGAGCGCGTCTCGAGCGTCGTTGATTCTACCAGCTCGTTCGCAAAGGTCGGCGAAGTATTCAAGCTTCGCTGTTGTCTGCGCTTTTTCCTTCTCCTCGGGGGATCTGTCCTTTACGCAATCAACAGACCGTCTCAGAGCTCGGAGAGGCGTCTTGTCTCCGGGTGTGCTTTCGACGTTGCGACGATACCAGTGGAAGAACATGAAATAGAGGTGCGATATTTTGACATGGTGGGAGCTCGCGGCGTCTGGTTTAGAGCCGGCGGGGTGGATGTCGCCCATGGATTCGAGCAACATGAGGCACTCTTGGAGAAGGGCGTCGAGAGCGCCCCAGACCATCTTATCGCTGTTGATTTGTGATTTGGCAACCATCATGGCCGACTCCAGGACCTGGACAACGGATGTGAGCAAGATCTGTCTCCGCGACTCGAAGCGCACATGTTCTTTGGGAGAAGCGTCTCTTGTCGGCGTTTTCCCCAACCATCGTAGAGCAAACCGAGGGAATTGAAGGACGAGATTGTTCAATAGCTCGTGAATATCTGCCGACTCGTCCACGGTCTTGCTGGCCAAGATGCCAACCACGGACTTACGGGCAGCAGACAGATGGAGCATGAGTTCCTCCAGTTCCGCCAGGTCGCCCTTGAGCGACCCCTGAAGTGCATCGACCACTTCCTTCAAAAGTGCCGAAAGTTGCTCCTGGGGTATCGGCGATTGTTTAGCGTAGACAGCTACGAGCTGCGCGGTCGCTGCACAACGCTTCGCTGCCGAGTCGCTCGCAGGGTCGAGGGTCCCCCTGACCTTGGAGATCCACTCAGCCGATTCCTTGTATAATCGGGCTGCCTGAGCTGCCGTTCCCAAAGCCTGGTAGATGACAGTGAGCGGTGATTTCGATGACAAGGTTGCCTCCAACCACTGAGATTTGGCCATAGCAATAATGCGTTCAACAACGGCCGAACATTCGCGATACACCGCAGTGTGGTCGTGCTTGGCTCTGCGAATGAACGATGTGATGCATCTAGAGAGTGGCGAGATGATTTCTTTGTCGATGTCTGCCACATGACCGGACATGGGCCACCAGAGCAAGCGCGCCTCCAGGCCCAGCGTTTGCAATTCGAGGGCTGTAGAGGGGGAGCAGCTCAGGCGGGAGTCCATGGCCAGCTCGTCATCCTTACGCGACAGATTAGGAGCGAGTGACAGCAGTAGTTGTGAGAGAAGATCGAGTTGTCGCGCAACCTTTGTCTTGGCTTGCGTTGACTCTTTGGCGGATTCCAGAAGAAGATTTGTCGGTGATGTCGGACAAGAAGAAACAAGATAGGGTAATGCCGCTTCAATGACTGCTGCTTTTTTGGTCGCAGACATGAGACGCAAGATGTGAGTTTGGGTCGTGATGACAAGTCCAAGAGTCGGCCCGGAGAACTTAGCGTCGCCAAAGTCCAAAAGTTCCGCAAGCCCCTTGACCTTGACATCCGCCGCGGCCGGTTTGGCTTTTGTTTTGGCCTTTGTCGCGGTACCCATCGAGTCGAGTCTCCGCTTTAGAACAGTGAGCTCTCTCAAGGCGTGCTCTTGGAGCCCCAGTCCAACAAGCTTGCCGACGAAAGACGACATCCCGCTCTCTAGTTGCAGTTCGGGGAGCATCACCGCGCCAGAGGTCTGCAGCGATCTCAGGCACGCGAATGCAGTCCGCAAACACTCCACCGTGGCGAGACAGGTGATGGACGGCGCCGTTGCAGTTGTTGTCGTCTTTGCAGGCTTCGGTGTTGTGATGGGGGACGTCGAGGTTCGGTTCAGCGAACGCGGCTGCATCGGGGTCATCGGCATCGAATTGGATCGTCTGAGGGTCCGCTTGCTGGGAGGTTTCCGTAGGTCGTCGCCTGAGTTCTGTCGACGGCAGGGCGTGGTGGGTTGCGCAACAGGCGCAGGCTTTGACGCCTCCGTAAGCGACTTGAGGGCGACATTGATGATGTGCGCCGCCAGAGCCGCCTTTTCCTTGGGCGTCAGCTCCTCCTTTTTACTTGCTGTCGCGCCTGCTCGAGTGGTCCCGACCGCTTTGCCTCGCGTCGCCGATGTTGCCTTGGTGATTCGTGCTGCCGTCTTTTGCGCAGCCGAGGGGGCCTCTGCCTCCGTCGTGAGAAGTTCTTTGAGGAGCACCGATGTTGTTGGTACGCATGTCGCGGTCGATGCTGCCGCCGCCTTGACGGCGTCTACTTTGCTTTGTAAAGAAGTCATGAGGTCGTGTGTGTGTTGAGATCATAAGTATGTTGTCATGAAGCCTTCATCTCAGGGAGTGCAACGAGCAGATGGCCAAAAATTGGGGCAATGCTGTTGTTCGAGAAGCGATTTGATGTAACTTCATACTAACCGCAACCGCCACGGCCGCAGTTGGCAGTTGTCAGGTCTCGCTAAACAATGGCCCGGGGGGGGGCGTTGCCCAGGGCAACTGCAATCCCGGCTCGGTCCGTGCAGGAAGGGACTATTGACGCACGGACCATCAGTGTCCGGATTGTGAGAGGAACCGCCCGTGAGCACCTCAGCTTTTTTTTGTGCTCCTCGAGACCAGCCGACAGATCGCAAGAAGACGCGCCGTAGAATCACGACCATTACTCTTGTGTATATCCTGAACCTTTCAGCATGTCACGAATTGCTACACAGCGACTTTTCGCGGCATCGCCGTGCTTGCGGGTTGCGACATCTGCGCAAGCCACCCATCGCCCCTTCTACCTCCACGCGCGACACTCGAGCTCCCTGCCCACTGTTGCGCAGCTGGACTTCTGGAAGTCCCTTATTCCGAAGCCGTTTCGACCCGAGGAGAAGCTTCGCGATGATCCCATGATCAAGCGCGTTAAGCCGAAGAGGAAGAAGGAGTGGAACCCGGCGACCTTCTACATCGTCATCTTTCTACTGATCGGCTCCATGTCCATCAACATGCTGTCGACGAAGCAGGCGTTTGAGGCCTTCTCGCGCCAAGCAGACGTGCGCATCAGCGTGTTGAGGGAGGTGGTCGAGAAGCTGCAGAGGGGCGAGGCGGTTGACGTGGAAAAAGCATTGGGCACCGGCGACCCTCAGAAGGAGCTGGAGTGGGAGGAGAGTATGTTGCCATGACGAGAGCGCCAGGTTTGACGACGTACTAACAAGCTACCTATAGTGTTGAAGGAAATCGAGCGCGAAGACTTATCCCGGCAGAAGAAGCAGGAAAAGGCACGGCAGGCGGAAGCCGCAGCGAAGAGCAAGGCCGAATCGATCACGGAGCGGCAACCGGCGGCGGCGGCGGCGGCGGCGGCGCCAGAGGCTGTCAAGACGCCGGCACGGGGCATGTCGAGCTTTTTCTAGGTTGCAAAATGGAAACGCTTTGGATTGGTATATTTGATGGATTATGACAGCATGTCCTTGAACACGCCTTGCTTTGCGGCGGAAGTACCCAAGGTTCCGTCCAAACCGGATGCCCCGTTCGGCAGCTCCCGAAGCTGCTCGACGAGCGCCGGGAGCACGGCATCGGTGGACACTTCCGTCCGGACTCTCAGAGTGCCTGTTGGGTCCGGATCCGACAAGGCGGATATCTGATCCTCGCCTCGCACGCCCCCTGTATTAACGATGGCGATTGGCATTCCGCGGTCCAGCGCCTTCTTGGCTAGTCGCCACGCCGAGTACGTGGCGAGCGAAGTGCCCAGGATGAGGAGCTTTCCAGCACCATCAATAGCCTCCTCAGCGGCGGTCTTGACTTGGCCGGGAATACTCTCGCCGAACATGACGACGGCGGGCTTCAAGATCCCCCCGGAGCTGGTGGGTTTCCACGCACCGTCGGCGTCCACCTCGACAACATGGCGTGCGCCTTCAGGCGTGGAAGGTGGCTTCGCGAGGCAATGCGGGCAGGCCGGGTATCTAAAAGTGGTGTATGGCGCGCCCGGCAGGTCCACGTCTCCGTCCGGGTTAGTCCGGATGCCCTTGTGCTTGCGCTCGGCGGGATCCTCGGTGTCGAGAGCCCCGGAAGCCAAAGCCTCGACGAGGAAGGCGGCCCAGGCGGGATTGAGCCTCGCAAGCTCGTCCTGGAAGACGTCTCTGGGATATTCATGCCTGCAGGTGACGCAGACGGTGGATCTCAGATAGCCATGCAACTCCAGGGTAGGAATGTCAGGATGCGCTTTTGAGTGAAACGAGTCGACGTTTTGCGTGACGACGCTCCTGATCAACCCCAGTTGCCCCAGGTCTCGGATCGCATAGTGACCGCGATTGGGTGACGCTTTGTGAAGTGACGTCCAGCCCAAGAAACTACGTGCCCAATACCTTTTCCGGGCTTCGTGATTTGCGATAAACTCGTGGTAGTAGATGGGGCGGTACGTCTTGTTCACACGATATGTGCCATTGACGCCTCGGTAGTCGGCGAGGCCACTGGATACCGAGAGGCCGGCCCCAGTCAGAACGACGGTCGACCTCGGCAGGCCTCTAGGAGGCGGAGCCGTGAAGAAATTCTGGAGGGCCGCGACAGCACCGGGGATGGTGTTTGCATTGGTAGGCCGGACTGTGGGAGGGGCCAGGAGTTCCGTGTAAGGAATGCGCATAAGGGGTTTACGCATTGGGGCGATGTTGCGTTGCGTAAGGCTATCGGGATGTGGGAGGTGGTTCCGGAGGTGTCAAAAGACAGGGCAAGACGGCAAAGGGTGAAGCGGCAGATATGCGTGGGCTCTGTGGAGGCTGAGCGAATAGAGGGGGCCAAGGAGATACTGCCGGAAACGGCTCGTTACGTGGACATGCAACCTCCCAGCGCGGATTTTAAGAATAGAGATTGAAGCGTGCCAGGGGCGGGAAGAGATTTGTAGGGAGGCGCGTGTAAATGGAACTGTTGCGACAGGCTCATCTTGCATGCGAGTTGAAGGGGGCCATGATCTCACATCAGTCAGTTAGTGGTCAATTCGTCATGATTCGAGGACCAGCAATCGGCAGCATCGGCCGCGGACCCGCCCCAACTCCACAGGATGACCAAGCCCCATGTGGCTTAAATGATTATGTAAGGCAAGGGATGGTTCCCAGCGAGCGGCAGCAGTACAAACTTCAGACAAGCCACATCAGACGTGTGACGCTGCTGCTGCTGCTGCAACCTAGCGAATTGGGTAGAAAGATGGCTTGTTCATTCGACAGCAACCCCCCTACTACAGGGCCTGAAATGCAGAGCAACCTTTTAACGTCGTGGAGGGCGGCGTTCCGCTGGTCTTTTTCGGGGTCTGCTAGTCATGGTCGCAGGTTTGGCCCGACCTTTCGGAAGCACAGATGGATGAACAACAGGACACGTGGAGAAATGTGTCCAGATGTTGAACGGTGGAAAAGTTAGAGGTCAGCCCCATCACCTGAACCGTATTAGAAGAGTCAGACTGCAGCGTTTCCGGATGGTCCAGGGAACGAGTAGGTATACCTAGGTACCTGACTGTATGAGTGGGCTGACGTATATCGTTGCTCACGTCAGGCATACTGTACTGTGTAATGCTGCGTTTCTGCGCAGCAACCCATTGGCACTGCAGGGCAAATAAGAAAGAAACTCGAGGCTTGTTCCGGAATAAGTTCAGCTGGCGGCACTCTATTCGGTTGACTCGAGTTGAGGCGGCAGGGTGGAGCTCAATTCGCGCTCTCGACTTTGGTCCCATGAGTCGGCAAAGAAAAGGAAAAAAACTAAAAAAACCCCCATTTCCAGGGATCTTCATGCTTGCTCTTGGCATAGAGGTTCCGTTTATCAACCCAGTCCAAACCAATTCAATTCGCCTTATGGGGGTGGCATAGCACAGCAACAAGCAACAGCACAAGTTGGCCGAAGTTACACTACAAGACACACACATGCAACAACAGTTTCTCCATGGCAGGGCCACCTATTAGCTCGGGTGCTCGGGATAAGATACGGAGCCGGGAGCACAGCAAGCCAACCGCAGCAGATCAGATCACAATACGTACGTACCTACCTACCTAGGTACCTACCTAGTGAGGGAGTGAGGTATCCGTAAGTAGTTGTTGACGATTGGGACGATTGCCGTCATGTTTTTGCAGGAGCGCGTACCTTTCTAATCACCCGCTGCCGTACCTGACTGAACCTTCCCTCCCTTCCATCCGCCCACGTCCACCCTTCCCGCCTTCCACACACACCCCTCATCAGCGCGTCTAGACTGAGACTATTTGCTCTTTCTCTCGCTCTCTCTTTCTCTATCTCTCTTTCCCTCTCACGCCTGTCTACCCTACCTACCCTTACCTACCTACCTACATCCCCTCACGGACGGCACGCGTCCCACCCCCCCCGGCCTACCTGCTCGCAATTAGCCAGCCCATTATTCGTCCCCCCCTCCACCCGCCCCCCCTTCCATCCACGCAACGCCTGTCCGGTCAATCTCCAATACCCTACCTCTCTATTCCTGCCGTACACGGATACCTAAGTACGGAGAGGACAGACAAAACCAAAGAGGTAAGAGCCGAGGACTCCTGGGCATGTCTCCCCCGTCCAAGCGTCCTACGGGAATGCTCCGCCGCCTTTCCGCTGTGAGCTGTGTGACGTCTGCACGATCAGCCGCAGCGGCAGCGGCAGCGGCACCTGGACAATCCGGTACGGGAACGCACACCCTCCTCCGTTGCCTCCATTTTGCATCCTCCCCCTTTAGGCCACCTCAACCACCACCACACCTGCGCCGCGTCTCCCTCCGTGTCCATCAGACATCCAGCCCGGCCGCGTCTCCCTGTGGCCCCTACTTAACCCCCCGTGCCGCCCGCCACTCCCTCCGCCTGCGCTCTACCACTTCTTCCTCACTCCCCCATCTCACACACACCTTGACGGCCGCGAAGAACACGTCCCCCTCAATACCAGCCGCCGTCATCATGTCCTCCACCACCACTGCCACAACGACGGCCAATTCGGTCCAGTCTCGCCGGAGTCATGGCGGCCACTCGCACCACCACCACCACCATGGCCACGACAACGTCTACCTGACCTCGGCCAACAAGAACGATGCCGGCGTGCGCATCACCCGCATCGGCCTCTACTCCAACCTGGGCATGGCCTTCGCCAAGGGCGCTGGCGGTTACGCTTTCGGCTCCCAGGCCATGATTGCCGATGCCTGGCACAGTCTGACCGATCTGGCCTCGGACATCCTGACGCTGGCCACAGTTTCCTGGAGCCTGAAGCCCCCGACCGAAGCCTTCCCCACTGGCTTCGGCAAGATCGAGAGTCTGGGTTCGCTGGGCGTCTCCAGCATGCTCCTCGGCGGCGGCCTGTTCATGTGCTGGAGCAGCTTGATCACCCTCCACGCCCACCTCTTCCTTGATCCCGCTGCGGCTGCAGAGGCCATTGCACACGCCCACCACGGTCACAGCCATGGCCACGGCCATGTTGGTCCCAGTTTGCATGCTGCCTGGTTGGCACTGGGTACCGTCGCAGTCAAAGAATGGCTGTACCAAGCTAGTAAGAGCCGTCCCCCCCCGCCCATCTCCTCTCTCCCCATCATCCTTTCAGGTCCGAGTAGACAGACGCAAAGGTCAACGCAAAGCTGACAAAGGAAACAACAGCCATGAAAGTCGCTCGCGAACGAAAATCCTCCGTCCTTGCCTCCAACGCCGTCCACCACCGTGTCGACAGCTGGACCGGTATTGTCACATTACTCGCCATCCTGGGCGCAAACTTTTTCAAGGATGCAACCTGGTTGGACCCCGTCGGCGGCCTCTTGATTTCCCTTCTCGTCATCAAGGCCGGAGCTGAAAACACCCTGTCGGCCGTTTATGAACTGGCCGACCGTGCTATTGACGACGAGGTCAAGGATGATGTCCGCAAGTACGCCCTGAGAAGCCTCTCGGATGTCACCGAGGGTCATGAAGTCGATGTACGCAATATTTCGGGCGTCAAGTCGGGCCAGAACTACCTGGTTGATATTGATCTGGCCGTGCCTGGGGCTTGGTCGGTCGAGGCCGTCCGCGACGTGGAAGACCAGGTCCGCACCTTGGTGGGCGCCAAGGTCCGGGGTGTTCGGAGGATCAAGTTGCGCTTCGTTCCGAAGGAGGCCGAGATGGCGCCCGCGTTTGACGAGTTCATTCCGGGAGAAGCCAACCGGGAGGCCAGCGAGGAGGCCGAAGACCACAGCCACACCAATGGCAACGGCAACGGCCACAAGCACAAATAAGTCCATTGTACATTCGGAGGAAGAGCTTGCCGTTCACGATGAGATACCCCTGGTTTCCTGACCATTTCTGGAAGCGCGGATACGCTTCTGTCCGTGTTTCCTTTTTCTTCGTCATTTCTTTTTTTTTCCCTTTTTTATCGAAAATCTATCTCTGAAGTCCATGGGGGAATTGCCATGTATAGAAAGCATCTGTGGGTAGCCTTCTCCCGGCATTCATTTGCATCAGGGCGGCGTTTTTGGAGGGTTTGCAAAAGATAGGCCAACGACAGGCCTGTCACCTCGAGAACTTTTCTTGTTCTCTCGTCTACAGAATCACATATCTGCTTTTGTCTCCATTGTTGATTTGGCCGTGCAAAGAATGTGGTCTTGTTGAACTGGTTGCTTATATATGCCCTGTCCAATCCCTGTCCAATCCCGCAACTCTTGACTTGGGAATCGCATGCAGGGCCGCACATCAAATCGTCTAGCTGCGCATAGAACGCGGGAAGAGCTATCCCCGACTCCCGAGTCCAGGGACAAGGCTGGCTTGCCCTCTGCCAAGCTGTCCAGATATAATTGGCGCGCATATCCATCACATCGGGCTCTGAAATCTACGATTGGCCCGCCCGTATTTAGCCTGAATCGCCACAAGGCTGATACTGACACCATGCATGCACCTGTCCGAACTTGCCCCTCCATGCAATGCCCACACACACACACACCCCCACGTCAAGGTGATGTAGAAGTAGTGGCAGCAGTAGCAGCGGGCAGCAGTCAACTTTTGGCCAAATAAACCGGTTGGTTGTCTTGTGTCATTTTTCTTTCCCTCCAACTACATGCCGATCTACCTTTTTGATTTCTTTTCTTGTTCCAGCACCATTAAAAGATAGACAGATACTACACTATAATACCCCCAAGCTTGCGTGCCCTGTCTCTCACTCAGCATGAGTTCTGATCCCTTGTATCTCGGGTTCGACCTGTCGACCCAACAGCTCAAAGGTCAGTCGACAACACCACCGCCCGCCTCGTCATCTACGCTCTCCAATCTGACGCATCCCCAGCCATTGTTGTGCAGTCCGACTTGACCGTCGTCTCCGAGGCCAAGGTCGACTTCGATGCCGATTTCGGCAAGCAGTATGGCCTGCACAAGGGCGTCTTGACCAACGAGGCCGAGGGCGAAGTCTACGCCCCCGTCGCCATGTTCCTCGAGGCCATCGACCTCGTCCTTGACCGCCTCAAGGCCAAGACGCCGCTGGACCGCATCAGGGGCATCAGCGGCTCGTGCCAGCAGCACGGCAGCACCTACTGGGCCAAGGATGCCGAGACGCTGCTGGGCGGACTGCGGGCGGACAAGCCGCTTGTCGACCAGCTCAAGCAGGCCTTCTCGCACCCCTACGCTCCCAACTGGCAGGACCACAGCACGCAGGCGCAGTGCGACGAGTTCGACGCCCACTTTGAGACGGCCCAGCGCCTGGCCGAGGTCACCGGCAGCGCCGCCCATCACGTATGTTCTCCATGCAACGCCCGAGTCTCCCAACAACCCATGTGCGCCGCTTGCTAAGACACGACGCCGACGACCACAGCGCTTCACCGGCACGCAGATCATGCGCCTCCGCCAGAAGCTCCCCGAGATGTACGCCGCCACCTCCCGCATCTCCCTCGTCTCGTCCTTCCTCGGCTCCGTGCTCCTCGGCTCCGTCGCCCCCATCGACATCAGCGACGTCTGCGGCATGAACCTCTGGGACATTCCCGCCGGCACCTGGAGTGAGCCCCTCCTCGAGCTCACCGCCGGCGACAAGTCCAAGGTGGCCGACCTACGAGCCAAGCTGGGCGAGCCGCGCCACGACGGCGGCGGCTCCATGGGCCCCATCTCCCGGTACTTTGTCGAGCGCTACGGCTTCAGTGAGGACTGCCAGATTGCACCCTTCACCGGCGACAACCCGGCTACGATCCTCGCGCTGCCATTGCGTCCCATGGATGCCATCGTCTCGCTCGGCACCTCGTCGACCTTCCTCATGGTCACCCCCGTCTACAAGCCCGATGCCGCCTACCACTTCTTCAACCACCCCTGCACCCCGGGGCAGTACATGTTCATGTTGTGCTACAAGAACGGCGGCCTCGCGCGCGAGCGCGTCCGCGACGCCCTCCCCAAGCCCGAGGCGGGCGGCGACCCGTGGGCCAACTTCAACAAGGCCGTCCTCGACACCCCGCCGCTCGACGTGCGCTCCGAGTCCGACAAGGCGAAGCTGGGCCTCTACTTTGACCTGCCTGAGATCGTGCCCAACATCAAGGCCGGCACGTGGCGGTACACGGCGAACCAGGACGGTAGCGACCTCGCCGAGGCGCCCAAGGCAGCGGCGGCGTGGGACGCGAAGACGGACGCGCGCGTCATTGTCGAGTCACAGGCCCTCTCGATGCGCCTGCGCAGCCAGAACCTCGTGCACAGCCCCCGCGACGGGTTGCCCGCGCAGCCGCGCCGGATCTACCTCGTGGGCGGCGGGTCGCTCAACCCGGCGATCGCGCGGGTCATGGGCGATGTGCTGGGCGGCGTCGACGGGGTGTACAAGCTCGACGTTGGCGGCAACGCGTGCGCGCTGGGCGGCGCGTACAAGGCCGTGTGGGCGCTCGAGCGGGCCGAGGGCGAGAGCTTCGACGAGCTTATCGGGAAGCGGTGGAAGGAGGAGGGGGCGATCCAGAAGGTCGACGACGGGTTCAAGGACGGCGTGTTCCAGAAGTATCAGCCCATCGTCGGGGCGTTTGAGGAGATGGAGAAGACGATCTTGAAGGTTGCCCACAACTGAGTGAGGGAACGCAAGGCTGGAAACTGAACGATGCCAGGTGGTGTCTATGGAAGCTGCTTGGTATTGGTGCATATCGAGGGGCGATAGACATGGATTAGTGAGGTCATTCCGATTTTTAGCCAGCCATGTCGCATCAAATTCATCACTAAAGCAAGCACCATCACATTTAGAATCATCACTAGAACCGTCAAGTATGAATAATGCGTGTCCTGGTATTTATTTGGCAACTGGTCCATGCAGTTAGGTTCCCTCTAAACCCACTTCCAAACCTCGGATCCTCAACCTTCAAAAAGGAAAACTACCCAGAAAGGGCCGGCCACTAGTCCTTCCCCAGATCCATATGCCGAAACCCAGAAGAAGAAGAAGAAGAAGAAGAAGCCTTTTTGTCTCTCCTGTCGTTGTTCCAAATGTTGAGAGAGGGGAGAATAGAGGAAGAGAGAGAGAGCCCTCTGCGGTTTCATCCCCGTGCCGAATGACCAAGTATCAGAACGCATGAAATGAAAGGGTTTTCTCGTGAAATCATTTCCCGTAAACCGTGTGAAGTTCTGCTTTTGAACATTCGACCAAAAGAGCGTGGCAAAGGGCATAGACAGAGTCCCTGGAAATCGAAATCGACTGGACCGAGCCGCCAGTCACCCTGTTGACCAAGGCAAGGATGGAAAGGGGGAAAAGTCTGGTCACCTCAAACAAACCGTGAAACCCATCGATCCTGAGCTATCTCATATGACGAAGGTGGGAAAAGCAGAGACAAGTCGAAGTAGTAGGGTCGACTAGAACAGAACCAGCAGGCCCAGGACGAAGATGACCAGGCAGGTGGTGCAGCTCTTGCAACCGCCGGTGGCGGCGTCGATGCCAAAGATGACGGGCTCGGCGCGCTTCTCCGCGTTGGAGGTAACAATCGCGGAACTGGTGGGCAACGGGTGCGAGACGCTGAGGTTACCAGACGGGTGAAAGTAGGTCGTGCTCGGGCGCATAGCGGTGCCGTTGGTGAGCGCGTAGGGGGGGAAGGTGGAACGCGGGTGCATCATGGGCGTGCCGGTGATGTGAATGGTAGTGTTCATCCGGGGCAGGCGGGCAGTGTCCGTCACAATGCTCGTCACGGTGGCGTTGTGGACGCGGGTCAAGGTGATGGTGGAGGTCAGGTTCTTGAGGACCGTAACCAGGGACGTCTCGACGTGGCCGCTGATGGTGACGGTCTTGGTGCGGACAACCTGCGTGATGATGACCTTGGTGCTCGTCATGGTAGAGTTGTGTCTAAAGACAGAGGAAGACGCGGTAGGCTTCTCGGGGGCAACCGTCACGGTGGCCATGCCTCCTCCCACGGTCACGGTCTTGGTGGCGCGGTCGGTGAGGACGACCGTGGTGAAGATGGACTTGGAAGACAGTGACGACTCGGGGGTGGTGCTGGGGAGGGCGGTGACGGTAACGAGGGACGTCTGGGTATCGGTCTCAACGCGGGTCTCGACGTCGACGGGGAACGTGGAAGAAGCGCTGACGGTCTGGAACACCTGGTTGGTGACGGTCGTGATGATGATGACAACGTCCGTGGCGGTCGAGGCCTGAGCAGACTCGGTGGAGGGGATAGAGGTAAGGACAGGGGTGCCGACATGGCCGAGGGCAGAAGACACGGCGGTGCTGAAGGCGATGGTGGTTCCATCAGCCACGGTGACGTAGACGGTCTGAGGAGCCACCTGGGTCACGATGCGGGTCGTCTTGGAGCTCGAGGAGACTTCCTTGGTCGAGTGCTTGGAGACAACGGAGGAAGAGCTGACCTTGGAGATCTTGGAGATGGGCGTCAGGCTGTCGACGGTGACCGTGTAGGTGACAATGACGGTGGCATCGGTGACCTTGGGGGTAGCGACTGTAGATGAGGTCGTCTTGGATGTCTTGACGACCTTGGAGCTGGAGTTGTCAGACTTGGTGACGGTGATGTAGACGGTGTGATCCTGAGCATCGTGCGAGCACTGGGCCTCGTGGGACGAAGTGGCCAGGGGCTGCTGGGTGATGGTCACAGTAGAATGAATGACGGTGGTCGGGGTGTGGGTGACGGTAGAAACGACCTCCTGAACAGTGGACGTGGCCATGCGGGTCCGAGTGAGAGTCTTGGTGAGGACGACCGAGGCGACATCAGCGGAAGAGGTCTCGACCTGGGAGGTGGCCTCGCTGGTAGAGGCGCTGGATAAGGCCTTGCCTGAAGACATAGTGGCCTTGGACTTAGAGACAATGCTCTCGGTAGCAGTAGCGGTCAGGAAAGCAGTCTCGGTCACCGAGGTGGTAAGGAACTGAGTGACGACAGTAACAGACCTGGGAGAGTGTGAGCAAACAGGAAACATGAGGATTTGGTTTTGTTTTTGTTTTTTTTGAGGAAAAAAAGAGGGGGGGGGGGGGGTTGGAAGAGAAGAAAACATACTCAGAGTGAGCGGATGAGCCAGACAGGGTCGCGTTGATAGGCTTGGCAGACGAGACGGTAGTTCCCTCAGCAGTCTTGTGAACGGTCTGGGTGCGAGTCATCTTGATGGTAGTGATGCCATCAGTGGCGGTCTGGTTCTTGGACTCGTTGGCAGTCTCAGTCTCAGTCGGCTCAGCATCATCGGCGCAGAGAATCGAAGTGCCGGTGAAAGAGATGTTGGAATGAGTGTGGTTGGCAGTGAAGTGAATGCCGGTGGGGTTAGCAGCGTTAAGCTGCATGACAGGGAAGCGCGCGATGATGTGGGCATCAGAGGCCTGGCCAGCACTGCCGGTGGCAGAGCCTCCAGAAGCGACTATTCCAGTGTCAGTCGGATGCCGAAGCAGGGGTATGAGAGACACTAGAGGTGGGCAAGGACTTACAGTGAGCAGCGATGGCGATACCGCCTCCGAGGATAGTGAAGAGGACGCCCGCAGCACAGAAGAGGATGAAGGCATCAGTCTTGCGATAGGTGCTCCAGTCCTTGTTGCGCTCGATAGCGCCCTCATGGACGCTCACGTCGTCATCCTCGCGATAGTAGCCGCGGTGGCTGCGGGGGAAGTTCTTGTCTGTGGTTTTCATCAGAACTTTCTCCCCTTCTTTAATGATATTCAGCGCCGAATGACCAGAAGACTTACTCATGATGATGTTGGAACTTGAGGCTTGTCGAACAAGGGGCAGGTTTAGGTCAGTCTGAGATTTTGTCAGCTCACTGGGTTTTTTCCCTCTCAATCGCGCAGGAGCAATTAAGCACAAAGGCGTAAAGGTAAAGGGTGAGGTTTGAAGACACAAAAAAGGGGGGCTTAAATGAAGGCACTGAATGAGATGACACTTACTGAGTTTGTTGAATGAAAGTCGATGTGGAAGTGAGTGTTGCTGTCTGCAAAGGAAATTCGCGGTCAGTTGGTGGTGGTGAGAGAGGAAGAAAAAGAGAGATTGAGTGTGATAGAAGGTATGAAAAGGGGGTTGAGTGAGAAGGGTGAGCGAGAGAGTGAGCTGCTCAGTGAGGGAAAGTGCTCAGTGAGAGAAGGTACGCGAGGAGGAGGGCAGGAAAAGGCGCGTCAACAAAGGCAGAGGTAAACAAGACTGCGCGTCTAGATTTCTAGAATCCGGCGCAGGAGGAAGGTGCAAGAGGGGAGGGGAATTGCCCACAACAGATTGTCTGTTTGAAATCGGTATGGATGTGTAGGGAAGGGTGCTCCTTGAGACTAAGAGGTTGGAACAGTCAAAATCTGCTTGATCTGGGGAGGAGTAGAGGATGGTATCAGGACCGGTGGATCAAGTAGAGACAATCCGACCTGGCGATCCCGCATATTGGATAAGTCTCACCCAACATTGCCGGGTGACAGTCGTCACTTACCTTGAAAGACAGGATGGCGAAAGAGTGTTGGTGATGGGACCGAGGCGGCAAAGCGTGCTGTTTTTTGTTTTGTTTTTGTCAACAACAATGACTTCAAATAATATAAGAGGAGGAGAAGAAAAAGAAGAGAAAGTCCTCATTGCAAAGGCTAGACATACCTTGGATCTACTGGTGGGCAAACGAAAGTTGCAGTGTGATTTGAAGCAGTGGTATTGATGGTGGGTGGAAAAAGAGAGGAGAAAGTTGGAGTGAGTTGGGTTGGAGGAGAAAAGAGAAAGGGGAGGCAGACGGCCAAGCAAGGACTGGCGTAGCAAAGCAACTGTTCTGTTACCCCTCCTGACAGGGTGTGAATACACATGAATTATTCATGCTATGGCCTATTGAATTTGATGCATGTTCAAGAGCGTATTCCCCGGTAGCCAGCCTAGCAACACAACAGACTCCCTACATAACAAGACTGATATGTTCCCTTCACATAGCAAGAGAGATACTGTGATTGAAAAGAAGCGGTTTTCTCCGTTCCTGAAGTACGTTGACATATCTCGAAGTTGGCAATGGTTTACTGCTGCGCTGGAGTTTGACATAATCTTCTTTCGTATCGATACCCTTAAAACTCGGGGCATCAACAAGAATAGAATTCTATTGCCTGGAGTCTCCCTCACTAGGAATACATGAACTTACGAGGTTAAGTCTTGGGGTTAGGGGTAAACCAGCACCCTTGACTTTTGATTGCACAGAACCTGACGAGATATGCTCTATGATTGTGTTTGTAAATACTTGCGTAGAAAAAGATAAAGACAGTACAGATGTATCCAGTCTCGGAGCAAATATAGGAAAGTGCTCTCACCGAAACATCCCACTGGATCTCCTGTCGTAAGGCATGGACGATTCCCACATTGGGAAGGACTTTGATAGCTGGAGACATGAGACCTTGAAAAAGAACAAGACGAAAATGACCCTATATCGACGACCTGCCCATATGTTCGGAATACTTCCCCAGCCGGATAGCTGGTGCCTGCTCATCTGATGTAACTTACACTTCGAGGCGACAGTTCGATTAGGAAATATATCCAGAAACTCTACTAAGATGATTGGAGGCTCTCCAGGCCGCCAAAACAAAAGTTTCATGATTTAATCAATGTAGTCGCCCACTCCAGGTCTCGCTCATCGATGTTTACATTTCAACGAATATGGTTCTGGGACGACGGCAGGACTTCTGCCAGAGACGGTGGTAGATTCAGGAAGCTGAAGACAGATCCAATTTAGCAAAAAGCAATTCCTATATTATATCAGAACAATAGCGCCAAAATCATGCAAAGAGCATCGAACTGAAGCGGAGACAGGTCGTTGAACATGGCACGGCGACCTCCGTGGCCAGCCACCCGAGGCAGCGCAGCCACAGCCCCACATGTGTTCGCGCCCGGACCACCCACACAGCCGCGACAAGGGGGGAAGGTGCAGCTGCAAGCTCCTGTTCCAGCAGGTACCTTGGTCCTTTCCTCTTGCTTAGCTCAGGTAAGCACGCGAAACCCGATGAACTGTAGGCGCAGGCGCGTAACACGACTCGACTTATTCCCATTCCCATCCATTTTCGTCGCAACATTGAGAGCGCCAGCTTCATCCCCCTTCACGTCGCCACCACCGCAATTGGACCCGCGACCCCGCGCGCCCGTTACCCTCGCTGCACGCCTCTACCAAGTGCTCGCGACGCGCTAATTTCTATCCATGACTCTGGCCACGCGCCTATCGCCGACTTCCTGACACGTCCCCGTCGATCCACGACACCCATCGATACAGCCCTTCCCCGCTTCACCAACACGTCAACCCCCGAGCGCCCGCAACGCACCTCTCCCCAAGATGGCGCCCCGCCGCGGTCGCGCTGAACCCCAGGAAGAAGTCGAGGAGGAACAAGGAGAGGAGCTTGTCAGCCTTCAATTCGACGAAGAATTGACCTGGAAGCCCGGGAAACCCATACCTACCACCGAACTTCTCAACCGCCTGCAGACTCTGTCCGAGGAGCTCGGCGGCCTCGATCAAGACACTGTCGATGTCGAGTCTCTGAACGATGTCGCCCACGCTCTGGGCCAACGCAACCTGCTGGCGCACAAAGACAAGGGCGTGAGGGCGTATGCTGCAGTATGCATAGCAGACATCCTGCGCCTGTGTGCGCCTGACGCGCCGTTTACCGCCGACCAGACCAAGGTAGGCGACGGATTCTACAGTACACACGTTGTCTCCCAGCTAATGAATCCATCAGATGTTCTTCAATCTCGTGGTCACGCACATCTTTCCTTCCCTGAACGACCAAGCTCATCCCTACCACAGCCAGCACAAGTACGTGCTAACGGCGCTCACCGACGTCAAGAGTATTCTTCTGATTAATGACGTCGATGGCGCCGATGACATGCTGCTCAAGCTGTTCTCGGTCTTTTTCGACGGTGTCTCCGGTGGCTCCAACTCGAGCCCCGAGGAGGGCGTCTCAAAAGAAGTCCGCAACACCATGACGGAAATGCTGATCGCCTTGGTCGATGAGGCGTCGGGAATGAACCCCAAGGTCATTGAGGTGATAATGGCCCAATTTCTGAGGGCAGCACCCCCAGGAGGGTTCCACAGCCGCACTGAGCGCGGCGAGCAAAATGGCAGCCAGTCGACGTTACTACCCAAGGACGAGCCGGCTGCATACATCATGGCCAAGGAGATCTGCAACGTATGCACGGAAAAGATGGTGCACTACGTAAGCCAGTACTTCAGCGATGTTATTCTCGATGCCTCCCGGTTCGCGGCAAAGACTGTTGGGAATCGTCATGACGAGGAGGAAGACGAGGATGCGCCCAGGGGCCCTACGGACGCAGAGCTGAAGGAGCTCAAGAAGGCCCACTACCTCATCAGGGAGCTGTGGCGAGCCGCGCCGTCGGTGCTGCAAAATGTCATTCCTCAGGTCGAGGCAGAGCTTTCGGCCGACAACGTGGATCTTCGACAGCTAGCCACCGAGACGCTTGGAGACATGATCTCTGGAATCGGCGCTGCTGGCCCGCCGCCTCCGCCCGTCTTGGACCCTGCCCAGTACCCCCCGCTGCGCTTGGCCGATGAGGCTCCCAGCCAGATATCCGATAACGTTCTCACAACGCCCTTGTCGCCTCAGTCGTTTGCGCAGACGCACTCGTCTGCGTACAATCACTTCCTGGGAAGAAGGAACGATAAAACGGCAACTATTCGCGCCGCCTGGACCACCGCTGTTGGATACATTTTGGCCACCTCGGCAGGTGGCATTGGCCTCAACCGCGAGGAACAGTCCGAGCTCGTGAAGCACCTCGGAGAGAAGCTCAACGACGGTGACGAAAAGGTCCGTCTGGCTGCTGTCAAGGTAATGGAGCTGTTCAGCTTCCGCGACTTTGTCACAAAGCTCGCCGCACCTGGTGGCGTTGACAAGGACGGCTCGGTGCTGAGCAGCCTTGCCGACCGTTGCCGTGACAAGCGCACCGCTGTTCGAGTCGATGCCATGACTCTGCTCGCGAAGCTGTGGGCTGTCGGGTCCGGAGAGTTGGCTGCTGGGCAGGAGAGCGTCGTCGCGGCCCTGGCCGGGATCCCATCACGCATCTTCAACGCGTTTTACGCCAATGACTCCGAGCTCAACATCCTGCTGGATCGCGTACTCTTTGAGTGCCTGGTGCCACTGTCCTACCCTCCCATCAAAGCGCCCAAGAACACCAGAGCCGCGGCCAGCCAGAGCTCTCAGACTGCGAGCGTGGCGGACCAAGACCGAATTCGGGCTGAGAGGATTTTGCTCCTCACCCAGTCACTGGACGCCGCGGCCAAGAGGGCTTTTTTCGCCATGCAGGGTCGCCAACCTCAGTTTGCGCAGGTACTTGAGGCTTTCATCAACCAATGCGAGAGCTACAACGGCGGTGTGATGGACGACAACCGGCCAAGGAAGACAGCCAATCTGGAAAGGACTGTGCAGTACATCACCCAGTTCTTCCCGGACCCGTTCAAGGTCAAGACGGACCTCCAGAAGTTTGCCAACCTGAACGACAGGCGCGCCTACCAGCTTGTCAGATTCTCAGTCAGCGCCGGGAGCGACTACAAGACAGTGCGCCAAGCCATCAAGGAGCTGGTGAAGCGCATTAATGCAAGCCAGGTCGCGACGAGCTTGGACACTCTCCTGCCGCTCCTCTACCGCTCGGCCTGTTTATTGTTCAACCGCAGCCATCTGGCGACGATCCTGGACTACTCTAGGAATGACAAGGATGGCCTGGGCTCCGTCTCCCACGAAATTCTGAATGAGATTTCTCAGCGCAACCCTGAGCTTTTCAAGACCCACGTGGGTGAACTGTGCAAGGGCCTGATCGAACAGGCCCCTACAGAGACTAACGAGAACGATTCGACGGTCGTCGACACTTTGAAGGCTTGCGCGTCGTATTCCAAGAAATACCCAGAGGAGATCCCCCAAGACCGTAAGTTTTCGCAGGCCCTCGTGAACTACGCTCTGTACGGCCGGCCTGTCAAGTCTGCCAAGTATGCCATCAAGATTCTGCTGGCAAAGGCCGACGACAAGGGTCTCGTCAACGCGACTAGCTTGCTGGAGAAGGTCATGGAAGACTGGAAATACGGGTCGTCGCACTTCCTGAACAGGCTGCAGTCTGTCGCACAGCTTGAGTTGCAGGCACCCAAGATCACGCTGGACTCGGATGATGACATCCTCGACATGACGGTACAGCAAATCCTTCTCAAGGTTCGAACCGACGCCACAGACAAGGACCCCGACTGGGTGGAGGATGCCGATGTGGACGAGGAGCTGCAGGCCAAGTGTCTGTCGATGCACATTCTCGTCAATCGACTGCGCAGCATGGAAGATGTCGAGGAAGCCAAGGAGAAGGCCGTCCCGGTCTTCAAGCTGCTCAAGACGCTGGTCGCCAAGAGGGGAGAGCTTTGCAAGACGAAGGACACTCCGAATCATCACAAGTCACGGCTTCGCCTTCTGGCCGCCCAGCTGCTGTTGAAGCTGTGTACCGTCAAGCACTTTGATGACTTCCTGACCCCCGCCGACTTCAACCGTCTTGCCTTCACCGCGCAGGACCCTCATCTCAGTGTTCGGCGGGGTTTCATCGAGAAGCTCCAGAAATATCTTGTCCAGGGAAAACTTCGAGCGCGGTTTTACACCATTGTGTTCCTGACGGCTTTCGAGCCAAGCGCCGACCTGAAGCAGCGTGTCGAGACTTGGATCCGCTCCCGAGTCCGCGCACTGCAGACGAGCGAACAGCATCCCATGGAGGCCATCATGGGTCGACTCATCTCTCTGCTGGCCCACCATCCCGACTTCACCAAGCCGGAGAATGTTGACGATGCCAGCAGCGACGAATTGTCGGCTTATGCGAGCGACCTGGCGGATCACGGCCGTTACATCCTGTACTACCTCACAAACGTGGCAACCGAGGACAACCTGGGACTCATCTACAAGTACGCCGAAAGGGTCAAGCAGACTCGCGATGCAATTGACCCGGAGGCGAGTGACAATCTGTACATCGTCAGCGACCTGGCACAGGCCGTCATCAGGAAATGGCAGGAAAGGAAGAATTGGAGCTTCCAGGCGTACCCGGGCAAGGTTGGCCTGCCGATTGGTCTCTACACTGCTCTGCCTTCGCACCAGGTCGCTCAAGAGATTGCCGAGAAGCAGTATCTGCCGGCGGAGATTGACGGGAAGCTGGATGGCCTTTTCAAGTCCATCGATCGAAAGAAGGTTGGTTGACATTCCCATTGCATGCTCAAGGTTGAGACTAACGGCGCCGCAGAAGAGAAAATCCGTGGATGATAGGGGCGATCACCAGCCAGCCAAAAAAGCAAGACAGGCGCCCAGGGTCAAGGAGCCCAAGGCACCCAAAGAGCCGAAAGTGAAGAAGCAGAAGGTCAAGAAACCCGCCAAGGTCAAGAAGAGGCGTCCCGAGTCCGATATTCCGCCAGAGAACCGGAGACGCAGCGGCAGAGCTACCAGGGTTTCTCAGTACACCGAACGCGACTCTTCGGATGACGACCGCGAAATGTGGGATGGTGTCAGCAAGTGGGAATACGTCGATGGCGAGCCCGAAGACGAGTCCGACGACGAGGACGGCTCCTCCGTCCTTTCAGAGGCTCCCGATGAGGAGAATGGCCAGAAGGGTTCGAAGAAGTCCGCTGCCAAAGCCAACGACAGCGGTGACGAATCTCCTCTATCCGACGTTGAAGACGAGGCGATAGCTGAACCGGACGCAGAGCCCGAGTCGGAGAAGGAAGAAGAAGAAGCAGGCGACGAGGAGGAGGACGCCGAGGAGGCCCCTCCACCACCCAAATCGAACGGACGCAAGGGCAGGTCGGCGGCGGCGGCGGCGGCCAAGACGAAGCTGCCGGCGCGACCCGCAGCCAGGGAGAAGCCAGCCCCGAGAGCTGCAACGAGGTCGTCGGCGCGGACCACGCGAGGAAGGGCCGCCAAGGAGTCAATGGACATTGACGAAAGCGAGTGATCAATCAGCGGGGTGGGTGGGTGGTGGTGGTGGTGGTGGTGGTGTACAAAAACAAAAAGTTGATTTTCACTTTGCGTTCACGAGCTTGCTTCAGGTTTAGCTAGGTAGGTACTTGTTTTTTGCGGATTCTTTGCCTTCCCCCCCCGTCGGCTTTATAGGGACGGATATCCTCACTTAGCTAGGTATGCAATCGTGGGGGCGGATGGGGGGGTGCTCTTGAGGGTGCTTGCGGCGACAACTGAAATGTATCGTTTCACCCCCACCTCTGTCTTCGCCTTCCCTTTTCTGCGAAACACCATATATATGTACATTTGCCCTCCCTTCGCACGTGGTTTTTATTTTATTTTAACTTGGTCAATATACCCCCCCCCCCCCCCCCCCAGATTTCCATCGTGCTCGCGTCGTCTTGGTCCGAAACCTGCATTTCACGGGTGAAGTGTTTGCGGTTTGTTCGGGGCGTTCATCGGCCTCTTTCTTGTGGATAGTTCGAGCACCAACCACGCTCCGAGCCTTTTATGGGTCACGACGCGACGAATCGACGGTTCGTCACTCGGTTTCACATCGTTCGCCCATAAGTCATTCCTGATGAGGGAGGAGGATTGGGGGGGTGGGAAGTAGTGACGGGTCTCAGAATCACGATGCCGTTGAACACTCCCCCCATCTTGTGACGTCGCTTGTTAAGAGAAGTAACCGGGCGGGGAGGACCGCAACCTTATTTTGCAAGCTTGTCTGATTCCTGACCAAGATTCTGGTGTGCTGCCACGAATTGTTGGTATTACTGGGATTACACTCTACTCCTAGAACAGGGTTGGGGGGGGGGTTATCAAAAGAAAAAAGAGAAACTGGAAGAAAAAAAAAGACAGGTGAAAAGAAACGGAGGGGGTATAAGTTGAAACTTCTAGAAAAGGTCCATGCAAACGCCAAAACATCTTTTCCCTGGGCGACCTCGCCTGCTCTTCCGCGGGAAGTGATTCAGGACCAACGGATCCGCCCGTGTGGACGACGGCCTCGCAACCTTCTAAACCTGAGCCGTCTCCGCGCGATCGACGCTGGGCCGGCTGGGTCCGCCGTCGGCCCGCGCGGGTCCTCCCGTCTCTGCGCCACCGTTCGCCTGCGGCTTTCCGCCGGACCTGGCCCTCTCTTCTGCTTCCTTGGCCCTGTCCCGCGCCTCGATCCTGTCCGCCGCCTCGACCCGGTCCGCCGCCTCGGCCTGATGCTCCCCTTCCTCGTTCTCGGCGATGTCGTCTCTCGCCTTCGGGCTCTCTGCAGACTTGCGCGCCGCCTCCGCCTCCGCGGATCGTCGGGTATCGGCGCTGTGCCTCGCGGCGCGACTCTTGAGCTTCTCATCCGTCTTGCGAAGCTCCTTCTCGGTGCCGACGACCGTGTCCATGCCGTCACCCTTTTTGATTGCCTGGAGCGCGCGCTCGGCAATTTCAACGCTCTCGAAGGCGGCGTTGTTGACCCGGTCCTTCTTGGATGGGAGCATGCCCCTGATGCCCTTCTTCTTCTCCTCCGCCTCGAGAGTCTCCATGAGCTCGCGGATCGTCAACCAACCCGCCACGACTTCCTTGTCCAGGTTTTTCTTGACGTCGGCCGCCTGCTGGCGCCGCTCGCGTTGCCCTTGGACAAGCCGTGCCCGGCGGACGACCCTGTCGGGCTGCTTCTTTCGCTCAACCTGCTTGGCGATGCCCTTGAGGGTGTAGCCGAAGGGGCTGATGATGGCGCTGAGGTCTTTGAGGACGAATCCTGTGATACCCATACCTGTCCCCTTGACGAAGCCCTTGACACCTTCCTTCTTGGCCCCCCTGACGGGGAGTCGCACGAGGCCGGTCGTGCCGTCGTAGATGCCGTATGCGAATTCTTTGCCGGCCGCTTTGAGGCCCGAGCTGATGCCTGTGACGCGAGGCGGCCGCCGGACGGTGTCGTCTCCATATAGGCGGGGGGCGTTGTGGAATCCCTGTGCGATTGCCATAGACAGGTTCACTGGCGCCTTCGCTATGGCCTGGGCCGACCGGCCGAATCCTTCGCCAACCTCGTTGGCGTATTCGTCAACGGCGTCTTCGACGTCGGTTCCTGTGTCGACCGAGGACATCGTGTCCCGACGATCCTGGCCGCCCGGTCTGCTGGAGGACGCGTTGCCATTTGTCTGGGGTTGCTCTTTTGAATCGTCCTTCTTCTTATGCTTCTCGTCCTCTTGCCCGTCTCCGTTGCCCTGTTCCATCCGATCGCCGTTTGTCTGCGGGTCGTCGTTGCTGATCTCGACATGTTGATGGAGGTCGCGGTTGGTTTGAGGGTTTCGGTTCTTGGCGCTTGTTCGCTTATCTCTCAGCGCCCTCAGCTTCCTCTTCTTCTCCTTCTTCTCCCGCCGCTTGTGGGAAGTCTTGGCCAGCCGGTATGGCACACTTCCGATTCCGCCAAAAACGTTGCCCATGGTTCCGGCAATCGAACCCGCTATTCCCGTCACCGGCTCTCCGGGACCTTCGAAATCGTTCCATTCAGTGTGTCGCAGTAGCCTCAGCTTCTTCCAGGACAATTCTCCTTGTTCAACGATGACGTCGGCGGCGAAGGCGCTTAGCTTGACGTTGGTCTTCCTGACCGTCCAGACTGCGGGGCGATCTCGCAGAATGGCGCACCGCATTGAGTTGATACCGGATAAGGAAAGGTGGCGATGGAACGACCTCACGGCGTTCTTCGCGCCGTCACCCTCCAGCTCAATGTCCTTGGCCACCTTGGCGGCCGCTTCTTTGGCTTCATCCGACAGGCAGTATCTTATGCCCTCGGCGAGCTTTTCGGCATCGAGCTGCTTGTAAGGCACAGCTTCAGGTCCCGCCTTGCATTTCGACAAGATGCTGCCCCAGAAGTGCTGGTCGCCGAAGAACGGCACAATCATGGTCGGCAAGCCGCACTTGAGAGCGATGGCAGTGGTTCCCGCTCCGCCGTGGATGACGCATGCTTTGACCCGGGGGAAAAGCCAATCGTGAGGGGTGTTCTCCAACATGAAGATGTTGTCGGGCACCTCCATCTCGTCTCCACCAAGGCCTCCCCATCCCTTGGACACCAGTGCGCGGACCCCGGCGAGCTTCACGGCCTCGAAAATCATTTCGGTGAAGCGGTCGGCGTCATCGACGACGATGGAGCCGAAGCCGATGTAGATGGGCGGTTCGCCGGCATCGAGGAACTTCTCCAGGTCGCTAGGGGGCTTAAAGGTCGAAGCTAGATCGAGGAATACGAAGCCGGAGATGTCAATCTCTTGACCCCAGTCCTGGGGCTTCGGTACGAGACCAGGACTCCAGAGGTAGGTGAAGGGGACGTGTAGACGGTACGTGGCTCCGGGGGCCCACAGCGTCGAAACCGCGTCTAGGCCGAGGGTCTTGACGCGGAAGTCGTTAACCAAGTCACCCAGTCCTTGCCAGACCATCATTTCGACCAGCGGGTAAGAGATGAAGTTTGTGTAGCCCGGGTCCACGTTGGATTTCTTGATGCTCGCCAACGGGTGGGGGAAGGCCTGCGTTGGCGTGTAGGGGAACGTGAACATGAGGTGCAGCGGGATGCCGAGGGCCTCGGCACAGTGGACGTGGGCGAAACTGGGCGGGTTGGCGATGATGGCGTCGGCGATGAAGGGGTCCTTCTCCCCCATCATTCTGAGGTTGTGCACGTCTTTCTCGTCGTCGGTCGCGTTGATGCAGGCTCTCCAGAACCCGTCGAACATTTCCGCCATGGCCGATCTACGTCGCCCGATATCCCCGGCTTTGACGGCGTCGAGCGTCGGAATCATGCCTGGGTTCTTGACCATGAAGGCCATGAGCTCGGAGGGGTCTCCTCCAACCGAGAAGAACTCGAGACCCGAGTCCTTTTCAACAAAGTCGCGAAACGCAGGATGGGTCGCAATGCGAACGCGATGACCATAATCTTCCTTGAGGATCTTGCCAATCTTGAGGAACGGCTGAGCGTCGCCGCGCGAGCCAATGACCATGATGACGATGTTGAGTCGCGGCGCCGGTTCACGGTCGGCCGTGGCTGTGGTGGCGGACGACAGGCGGGAGACGGAAGGACGCTCGTCGTCGTCGTCTTCGGCGCGTTCCTCGCCCTCGGGCACAGGCACGACCTTCTTAACGGCCTGGCCCAAAGCCTTGGCCAAATAGCCGGTGTTTGCCGTCTCCTTTACCGAGATGCGCAGACGGCCATCCTTCTTCACCTTTCCCTTGGTGTTGTAGTTCTCGTTTCCGACGTGGAAGCGGCGGTAGCGGTCGGCGATTTCTTTTTGGCGTTTTGCGTTGGCCCTATCTTGGGCGGCCTTTTTCTCGGCGGGGCTCCTTGTGTCTTGGGTATCATCGTCTGACGAGTCGCTCGAGCTCGAGCTCGAGCTGGAGGTCGAACCGCGCCTTTTGGCCTCCCATAGAGCCCTGTCCAGGTAGGATGTCCCCGCGCGCTTGGGAGTGCGGCGGGAGCCTGCGCTGCTGGGCCCGGCTTTTCGTAGTGGCGCATCCGTTCTTGATCTCTGATCGACGGTGGGGCGATGCTGGAGGTTTGTCGAAGCGGACGGCTCAGGGCCTTCGGGGGCTAGGTGGTTCGACGAAGAAGGAGACTTCCGCGGTTCTCTGTCTTCCGGCGACACTTCAGGTAACTTGGCGGGAGTTGCTGCGTGCGGCGATCGGACATTGGGCGAATCGATCTCGGGAGGTATGTAGGAAGGGAAGACGACGTTCTTGTCTCCGTCTCTTACGACAGCGACGGGCTGGCCCTCGCGGTTGATCTCGTCGACGTGAAGGCCCTCAGGCGGCGGAGTGGCAGACGCTTCGGATTCTGCCGTCGTGCCGAGGGCGAGGTTTGCCGCGGTGGGTGGGTGCGCCATGATGGCGCCGGTTTCCGCGTGTGATTAATTTGGAATTGAGTTTTTTGTCGAAGACGATAGATATCTGGATGGAGGGGGGTTGGCGGTAGGATGAAGAGCGTTCGAGCCTGTGCAGAATAAATGGGTTGAGTTAAAGGACGGTGCCTCGATGCGACAGCAATGGGCAAGTTTAGTTGAGCGGAAGGGCTTGGGGCGAATACTGGAAGGTGTGGACGTCGCGTCACCGGGGTCTTGGCTCGTTGTCATGCGAGTATTGACGTACGGTACAGTGGGGGGGGGGGGGGGGGGGGGGGAGAGAGAGAGACAGAGAGAGAAAAGAGACTTGAGAGCGTAAGAGGAGAGCCAAGAGGATCAAACATAAACACACTAAGTAGGAGGTGACGGAATCCCTAGGTAGTTTAAAAAGAGACAACGCCAATCTTCTCCTGGTATCCATCCGTACCGGGAATAACAACACACACTACCTACAATTGCACTACACTCTGCTCGGGTAAAGTGCACCACCCAAGTGCAGCCAGTACCTGAAGAAGAGGGTTTCACACGAAAAGCAAGCTTGTGAGGAAGGCTTGCGCACCGCACCCGCACCCGCTCCCAAAGCAAAAGCATCAAAGTCTGAGCTTGGAATTCCCAGCCCCTGCTTCGATGACATCACATCCGCGATGGCGCTAGGGGCGTAACGAATGCAAGGATTTGTCCCTGTCAGTGCTGCTGGCCAGCACCCCGGTCTGTGCGGCGGCTGACATTGGCTAGACCGGGCTGGCCCGTGCAAAGGGGCATGTTAGTAAGTAGGTACCTTAGGTGGGCAGGTAGGTGAGTAAGTTTGGTAGATACTTTGGGTATCCGTACCTAGCTACCTACCTAGCTACCGATGTTGAGTTGTATTTAGTAGTGCTCGAAAAATACCGGAGACTCTTCCCCGGTTGTCGAATTAAACCACCACCACCTTGGCGTCTCCCCCCCTCACCCATGTTGGGAATCCATGTTGGGATTTTCCTCGACGTTACCTCGTTGACAACGCACATCCTTTCATGTCCATCAATCAAATTCGACAGACCGCCGTAAGACAAAGTCAGGCACACGGCATGATGATGCACATGCACCCATCAACGGAAATCGCAAAATGCTGAGACCGCATCCCGCCCTGAACCCAAATTTGGCTCGAACCTCTCCCCCCTTGGACGACGCAACACTTTGCACCCAAAACCGAGATACCTGTACACGTAGCCAAGGCGGGCACCCTGTCGCCCCCCAAAACATGCACGACCCGACCTGAGACCTCCGGATTCGGACATGCATTCGTGCTTGTTTACTGCACACATACAGAGTACGGATACACAGAAGCTCGACATGTAAGTACGATGTAGTGTGGTAGGTAGTGTGCATCGCTGGGCGCCACACATGTGATCCACCCCTGTGCTTGGTAGTGTAGAATCGGGCTGTTGTGAGCCAATGGAGCGACCATCTGCGCCCCCCGTCCGCAAAGCACAGCCACGGGGGCACTCGCCACGCCTGCGCCCATCAATCAGAAGGTAAGGCAGGCAGATGTGAAGTACTGCGCGCCGTCATCAGTTTGGGTATGTGAGAGCCAAACGCGTCAGAATGCGTCAGAGTGCCGTTTGTTCTCTTTCCACTGCATGCTAGGTCTTGAGGAGGAAGCCCTGGGACTCTGGACGTGGCCGTGGGTGGATAGGGTCAAGGATGAGACGACACGTGCCGACGTACGAAGTACACTAGTTATCTATCTGTACACATACACTGCATTCCGCGCAGTCCGTGGCGGTTTCTCAGTCTGTCTGCGAGTGTGTGTGTGTGCGCAGTGGCTCAGGCACACGCACTTTCCCCCCACGTTTCCGTTCCCTCTGTAGAGACGACATCAACATCATTTTCTGCGAATTATAGCGTCCAGGCAATTGGCAAAGATAGGAGGGGCCTTTGTTTTTTGGTGGTTTATTTCTTAAATTCATGTGGCTGCGCGTTGCTCAGCAGCCCAAAGTAATTCGTAACTCATAAACTCCCTCCCGCACCATGAAAACCTACTCCCCCAAAATGCAAAGCCATATCACAAGAGTATTCCGGCTTGCCCGCGCCGGAGCGCCCATGACATGACATTGGTTGATGTACAAAGAAAGCTCACTGCAGAGGCAGGCTCTTTAGACGCATCGTCAAAATGTCGAGCTGCTGCGCGACCTCCGCGCCCTGTCCCTGGTCGTCCACCTCCTTCTTCTCGATGGCCGTCAGCAGCGCCTGCGCGGCATGCTGCAACGGCTCGACGTAGCGTTGCTCCACCGCCCCAGGCATGCTGGCCGGCACCAGGTGTTGGAAGCTGGTGCCCGCGAACAAGAAGTAGGCAAAGTTGGCCACCTGGAGATGGAAGGGGAAGTTCTGCACCCAGTATTCCCAGAGCGCCGGTGCGTCCTGCTCCTTGAGGAACGCCATGTTGGGGAACAGCGCGTACTGCAGGGCGTCGATCGCGTCTGCCGTCGCGAATCGGTTTGTGAGCTTGCGCTTCTGCGCGATGATCAGCTCCTCTCTCAACCACGTCACCGCCGATGCCTGCAGAGCGGAGAATATGCAGTTTTCGAGGAGGTCCTCGAGGATCTTCAGCCGGTCGTGGTCGTCGGGGTCGTCGTGCAAGACGAGGCCCGCGAGTGTCGTCGCGACGTTCCGGACCGAGAGCGATGGGTGGAAGACAGAAACCAGCGTCAGGAGATGGTGGTACGGCATGAAGTCACCGTCCGACGGCGAAATGCGCTTGTAGTTCTCCAAGTAGAGCCCCATGACGACGAGGGCCTCGGTGGTGCCTGGGTTGCCCACAATGCGCGACTGCGGGTCCTCGCCAAGGAAGTTCTGCAGGAGCTTGAGGTGATCGGGGAACATTGTCATCTGCACCTGCTCGTAGTCCGCGTCAAAGACCTCCGCCGAGAAGAGCCAGTATGCGACCAGGCACCAGACGCCTCCGGTGGAGAGCTTTATGGTATCGGGGCCGAGGACATCGGTGTCGATGGCCAGCGGGCTGTTGGGGATGGTTTCCTCGAAGATGTCTTTGACGGAGAGGGCATGCACTCTGTTCAGGCCGAGATCTCCTGCAAGAGCCTGAGTAATTCAATCCGTTAGCAGTTCGTCCGTCTCTCCGCAACACCGCAACATCGGACGAATGTACATACCACCAACTGACCAACCAGGGCATCCCTCGCCAGGAGGTCGGCGTCTTCTTTGAAGGCACGCAAAACGCTCTTCCGGATGACGACGCGCTCGGGGTTGTAGAACTCCAACAGGCGCGAGGCCCATTCCATGCCTGTGCAGTTGACGTAGGCCTCGATTATGCAGGTGATGAAGGACTGGAGCAGCCTCTGGGTCGTGTCGGGCTCGGTGGGCGCGAGCTGCTCCCTCTGCCCGGCCTCCGGGTCGGGCGCATGCTTCGTGGGATCGCTTTTCGTAAAGGGCGTGTCGAGCTTGTTGCTGGATTGGCGAGTGGGAAGCGGCGGGCGCTTCTCACCCGAGAGGGAACGGATGAGGGCGATGACGGCGGCCGTCATTTCCGGGTTCCGGGGATGGTAGGTGCGGTAGACGCTTTGGAGCGTCGTGTGGACGAAACGCGAGGGGCGCGCCACGTTCAGCCGCTTGTGCAAAATGCTCAACATGCCGACGAGGTGGACAAAAGTCGCCGTCGTTGCCGGGTCGTCTTCCTCATCGGTGGCCTCGTCGACCGTCTTCTCGAGGACCTCGAGGACCTTGAGAATCACCTCGCGCGGGTTGCCGAGCTGGGCAATAGTCTCGAGGCACTGTTCGCTGCCCTGGATAGGCACGAGCATCTCGACCAGGTCCCATCCGATATCCTGCGTGAGCTGGGCATCCTGCAGGATGTCATTAAGTTCGGGCAAGATTTCAGGGGAAAGGACCTCGCCGATGATGGTGAGGTAGGTGAAGGTGTCGGTGGCCGGCGGTTTGGACTCGCGCAGAGCCTGGAGGCCGTTGGGCTTCGAGGCCATGGCAAGAGGTGGGTTCGTCGCTTCAATCATGATGTCAACTCGGCTCCTCTCTGTGGGATTTGTTGAAGGATTCGGGGCGAAACGAGCGAGCACAGAGGGAGGGAGGAGGGCAAGAAGTTGAAGAAAAAGAAGGAAAAGAAAAGAGGCTGCGTCTTCCCGGGTTTCGTCATCGGCGCTGAGAACAGTGAGGTCGGGGGGGGGGACAAGGGTTCCAACTCCAAATTCTCTCCACCAAGCAATATAATTAGCACCTCACCAGTGACCAGAGTCATCCACATAGCGCAGCTCACAATGCTGCTCTACACCCGAGACGGACGATCACAACCAACCGCAGGTCCAGAAATGCCAGCAGTGGGCGCGGCGAGAACCCCGCACTAGCCCTGATTCAGTGAGGGTGAGAGCCTGCCTGGGTTGGAGGGACTCAGTGAGAGAGCGACAGGTACCTAGGTACCTACAGTAGTCTAGATAATGCACTGGAACTGGAACTGGAACTGCAACAACAACCCGGAGTCTCCACTGGGTGAGAAGCTTGCCCCGCCCCTTGAGTGCAGACGTGTCAGTGGAGAGGCGTAGTGAAACCCGGCGGCCATCGGGACCAGTCCAGGTCGGTTCCAGCCCGCAACACTGGCGGGGACCAGTCCAGGCTTGGCTGGCGGTGAGAGTGTGCGGCATCTGGCCCAGTGCCTGCATTCTGCGACAAGCAGATCTGAGGATTCTCAGGAGAGCGAGTGGCAGTGTTGTCTTGTGGACGATCGGCTCGTGTTTGAATTTATGCTTGACACTGGGAGCATCCGAACAGAGAACAGAGGGCGAAACTGTACGTCCCCCCCCCCCCTCTCTCCCCCACCTCCCTATATCCTCCTTCCCCTTTCATCTACGGGATGGAGACTGGACCCTGAAGACACTCAACTGTGGGTGCGTTATCGATATGTTCTTATCGATAGAGAAAGTGGAGAGCCAAGATGGCGGGATGTGCTGCGATAAGACCTTGGCGACCGGGGAAAGAGGAGCGATACCTTGATGAGAGCACCATGGATTTCCGGAGAGTAGCCAGTATTCGTAGGTATCCTATGTGTACCTCGTACCTCTTCCAACACTCGATCCTCTCCCCGGTTGGCTTTTCAAGGTCGACGAACAGGAAAGAAACCTCCAGAAAACACCATAGCATGGCCCAAGCCCGAACCATGAGAGACTGGCTGCATCTCGGCGACTGATTCGTTCCTATCGACGGAGGTCTTGCCGTACGCTACCTACATAGTAATTACCCTTCTACCAGCTACTTGCTACTAACAATATCGATTCCCCGCACCCGCCCGCTACCCATTTCATGTGCAGTTACCAACCACATGATAACCGCCCTGAATGAACGCCCCTGGTCTGGTGTCGAGTAGTACAATCGGGTACTTTGGAGGGTTTTGGCCGTCGAGGTACCAGCGTAGTAGTACATGCGCCGTTGCACCTGTGACCTCCCCTTTCCCAGCCAGACTCTCACTGCGGCATCCTCCCTCTCGGCTTGACAGATGTACCCTCTTGTCCTGTCGCTCCCATCCTCCGTCCTCCGCCATCCTCCCATCCTAGGTATCCCAGGGCAATCAGGTGCGCTTCCCCCCCCCCCGCCTGGCCTCTTGCCCACCAAACGCCGCCCCTCCTCCTGCCTTGCCTTGCTCCGACCTGACCGATACTTACCGACCGCAGCCTCAGCGGAGAGTGACAGGCCACCGCCGAACTCAAGTCAACGTCGTGCCGTCTCATCCTGCAACCTCACCCGCTCTTTCGCAGAGCCACCGTCTTTATTTTATCGCTTCGCACCATGTCTTCTTGCGGTGAATCGCCCCCTCCAAGCAGGATGGATCGGTTTTGCCAGCTGCCCCCAGAGCTCCGCGCAGCAGTCGTCGAGCACGTCGTCGACTATTGGCGCCATGGCGATGAGTCCGATTCCATCGCCGACTACGCCCTGGTCTGCAAGGAGTGGCAGGCCATCATTGAGCGTTTCAACTTTGCCGTCCTCCGAGTCACCCAGGCCAATCTGGACGACTTCGAGACCGCCATGGTGGGCTCCCGCCGGGGTATCGTGAAGCAGATCAACCTACACGTCGAGCTGCCTGCCTACGACAATGATCCCTGCGAAAAGAAGGAGACCTGGGAGGACAAGGCTGAGAACAACGCCTGCTTCACTCGTGCTTTTCACCGTCTCTTCCGCATCATGAGCCGCTGGCCCGTCGAGGAGGCCGTCAGCGGCGGTATTGACTTCACCTTGAGCATTTCGTCGCCGAGCGACCTTCGTAACGCCAACTTTGAGCTATGGCAACGACGCAGGTGGAACATCAAGGACATCGGCGAGAAGCGCTTTGCCGATTCCTGGATAGACTTTGTCGGCCAGGACGAGGAATTTGACAGGGTCAACCGTTTGCCTGCCGTCAGCGTCATCAGGTCCTTTACCGTGAGCCCCCAGAACCACCGCGCCTTGATGCCTGCCGCCCACGCCGACATTATCGCGAGACTGCCAGGGTTGCAAGAAGCTCGCTTCGACATTACCAAGGATCGCAAGAAAGAGGCACGCAAAATCCACTTTAACCGTACGGGTCCCCCGTCTCACTCGCCCTTGCAAAGCGTGCTCTCACTAACTTGTCATAGAATTCGCCGGGTCCATGAACAACTGGCCCATCTCGCTCAAGTCGCTCATAATCGCCAGTAACACCATCTCGTCATGGCGTCAGATCCCCCACGAGACTCTGGCCGAGGGCGACAGCGGCGCCAAGCTGTGTGAAAGGCTCCGCTCCGCCGCCCAGCACCTCAAGCACTTGAACATCACCAACGTCGTGCGGATTCGCGAGTTTCTCCGCCCCTACTGGCCTCTGGGCATGGAAGACACGGAGCCCTTCCTAACCAGCCGTCCCTACTATCCGGAGTTCTGGCACCTTGAGACACTGCATATATCGTATGGCTCCATCTGGTACAACACGGAGTGGCACAAGCAGGGCGACAATATCAACGAGTCTTCCGAGCTCGTCGATTTCCGCCAGAACGTCTCGCTCGCCGCTGCTCGAATGGCGTACCTGATGCCCCGGCTGAAGCACCTGACCATCAAGCAGCGGCCCCTCATGTGGGCGGGCAAGCACGAGCTCGAGTACCGGGTCGAGAAAGAGAATGGGAAGCCGACCAAAGCTACGCTCATCTGGACTAGCACGTTCGACTTTAAGCCTTGGGAGCGAACCGTCGAGGCATGGACCGAAGTGGCGGCCCGGTATACCGGATCGAAGCTCGGGTCCCACGTCAGGAAGGCCTCGTGGCTTACGGATGGAAAAGCGCCTCTGTTGCCGTCTCTAACCTTCTAGTTGAATGCTTTTTTGGGGGGTTGATCACATATGGGGATTTTTCCATTGGTGGAGTTGAACTATTTCCTCCTCGTGCTGGAGAGTATTTTTTTTTCTTTCTTTTTTCTTTGGCACGCCCTCTCATTACACTTGGTTCATGATACCCGGGGTCTAGAATTGCTTCCACAACATCAGGGCATTTTTGAAGGGGCGGCATCAGGAAGGGCAACAGGACAAGTAAAGCGGAGGCTGCTCTAAATAAGGTGTGTGGTAGACATCACATCACAACCGGCGTATCTTTGGCTTTCATCCTAGGTAGACATTTCGAATGAACGAGACACGATTCAAACACACGCATTGTCCACGATTTCCACGACTGGTTCCCTCCCGGCGTCTCCCCCAGCTTGCGAGGCATGATTCAGGATGAGGTGGTTCTGCTACACAACAAGCGCCGCGACCATCGATCGCCCCGTGCCTCACACACTGTATCGCTACGAGTCTCCATGGTTTGATGATGGCCGGGTTCGGGTGGGCGACATTGTTGGAAGTGGGAACGTGTTGGCACAATCGTCACGAGCGGGAACCTGGTGGCATCACGACATCCACACGGATGATGCATTCCGTCTTTTTATGTCAACGGTGTAAATTCTTGTTCATTCTCATCTGACGCCAGACGGAACCCCCCCCCCCAAAAAAAAACCCCCAAACCTGAGCCCAAAAAGGTTCCCCCACAACCACCACCAAACGCCAAATGCCGTAACGCCATAAACCCGGCCAGACTAACACATCACCCGGGTGGGAAACATTCTCACGCCAACAGCGAATGTGGGTTTTTCTTCTTCTTCTTCTTCTTCTGTAGTCCAGCGTCATGATCGGTAAAGGAAAGAAGATAAAAAAACGGAAGCCAAAATCACCACCCGTGCCTCAATTCTTTTCACTCATCATACTCGTCCTCGTCTTCAGATTGGTTGGGCTTGGAGCCTGGCCCCCAGCTGTACCGCTTGCGCGTCCTCAGCATCCAGCTCCAGTGGGACCATGGGTCCTCGGCGAGCTTCGTCATCTCGACGACGTCGCCGTGGCCCTCCCACAGGGTCATGAGGCCGGCTTCGACGGCGAGGCGGGCGTACTTTGTGGCGAGCCAGGGCTCGCCGACGCCGTTGTACTCGATGGCGGCCAGGGTGTAGGCCTCGCTCAGCAGGGACCAGTTGTTCTCCTGCTCGTAGAGGGAGATGAGCAGCTCCGCCATCTGCGGGGTGGCACGCGAGGCCGGGGTGTAGTCGTTGAACTCCTCGCGCAGGGAGGCGATCTGCTCGATGCGGCGGTCCGACTCGTCCGTCTTGAGGCGGTGCTGCATGCAGTGGTTGCAGGAGCAGTGGAAACCCCAGGTCGTGTGCAGGCGCTCGCGGCGGGCGGCGCGCGACTGCATCGGGTCGATGTAGGAGAGCGTCAGCTCCTCGCCGGGGATGATGTCGCGAAGGGCGACGGTGCGCTGGGTCAGGGTGCGCGGGTCGAACCAGTAGTCGACGTTGGGGCGGCAGTCATGGTTCATGCGGGACGCTTGGGCGGTGTTAGTGAGGGGGTGTTGTTTTCCTGATTCTTTTTCTCTTTTCTTCTCTTATCCTTGTTCATCTTCATATTCTGTTTTTTCCCTCTTCTTTTCTTTTCTCTCTCTCTCTCCGCAACACATAGAAACACAACAGATGCAGGGGGCACTCACTATTCACAAAGACGGCGTAAAAGTCGTCGTCGCGCTTGGCGTCGTCCATCTCGACGTCAAAGGAGTTGGTGAGGAGGATCTTGTCGACCATGGCGGTATGGTCGCCCTGGAAGCCGTGACTCGACATGTTGAGCCACTGGCTGCGGTGGTTGAAGGGGAGGTAGTCGATGGCGTGAACCTGCAGCTTCTTCATCTCGTCGAGGGGGACGTGGGTGAAGGCGGCGTAGTCGATGAGCAGGCTGGCCGTCTCGCGCAAGATGACCTCGCCGCGGCGAATGGGGATGGTGGCGACAAGGCCGTAATCCTTGCCGGGCACCTTGGCCACTTTGAACTTGGGCAGGGGCCGGTTGGTGCCCTCGAGCTCCTGGGGCCGGGTGAAGCCCCAGTTGCGGGTGATGTGGGCGGCGCGGTCGGCGTCGGTGATGATGGACATGCCCTTGCCGCCGTAGTGGGCGGCGTAGTAGATGCAGAACTCGGGGCTGTCGGTGCCGTTCTTGAAACAGGGCGACGTGTGCGTCCAGTTCGAGTGCGGCGTTGTGGGCGACGGCGGCACGGAGCCGGCGAGGGAGAACTGGTCCCCGCCCCGGCCGCGACCGCTGCTGCTGCCGCTGAGGAGATCGGCGCCGTCCTTGTTGCGGCAGATGGGGTTGCTCGACGAGGCAGCGAGGAGCTGAGACGAGATGCACATCTCGCCCGAGCCCGACGAGATGATCTTGGAGTCGCGGAAGGCCAGGGCGGAAGAGCATGCGCCCAGGAGCACGAGTGAGGGCTTCATGATGGGTGGGTGAGATGAGGGACGGTAGGTCAAAGTGAGCACCCAATAGACGACCGTGATCTACACAATGCGAATATGGAGAGAGTGGGAGAGGGAGAGGAAAAGGAAGCAACAATGAGATGAATCCGACGAGGGATACGGTGAGAAGAGGAGGGAAGGAAGAAAGAAGAACAATAGCAAAATCAAGAGGGCGCAAAGAGGAAATGGGGAAGATGCTACTTTCGTCCCGTTGATCTACAAACAGCCTCTCAGAGACGACGAAGCGCTTTGCAGGTTGAGCACATGGGACCATCCATATAATAAGTTTCCGCCGTCCAAGAGCTCACTCAATAAGGAAGAGAAAGAAGAATAATAAGCGGCACGAGACCCTTGGCATCGCCTCGGCTTTGAAGCATGATGGCCGCGGGAGGTTCGAGCCCGGCGCGGGCTGGACCAGCGTTTGGGATTGCTTCGCGGATGGAGCAGGGGGGGGGGAGGACAGCAGCAGCGGCAGCAGTATTGGAGCGGCGGGGAGCAGTGACAAGGTCCGCGAGCTTGGTCGAACCCGGATCCATGGGTGTTCCTGTGCCTGTTCCTGTGCCTGTGCCTGTGCCCAATAATCAAGGTAAGGTAAGTAAGTATACTACAGGTAATCAATGTGTAAGTCGTTCTGCCCCAGTCGAGGCCTACTTGGGCCCGTTGACGCTCCTCGTCCCCTCCCCTCCCCGGGGTGAGGACCCACGGCGGGAAGGGGAAACAAGACCATCGGAGACGAATGTGACGCCATGGTACAGCTTTTCTTTTGCTGAGGCTATTTTCGTGGACGAAAGCAAGGATTTAGGCGACTCATGATGGCGGAGGAACCAGCCGTCGAAAACCCCAATTGGACGTTGACAGTGTTTGATCGCTCGCGGGAGCCTGCGCTGCGATGGCGGTCACTGGTTACTGCGATGTTTCCTTGATGTCGAGATGCTCGTTGATTGGGGGGGGAGGGGGGAGGGGGGCTAGTCGACGAGTGGTGGAGGGGGGGCGGTTTGTGCGCTCGTGTCAGATGTGTTGCAGGAGCTCCCAGGGAGGGTACATTATAGCGTCGCAGACAGCAAAACGACGGGGAAGACGGAGAAGACGGTGGGGTGGGAATTCTGTTTGGGGATCAGACAAAACAAGTGACACTGGCTGATCGGCAGCATGAGAAAAAAGCCTTGGCCTTCGATCGCTCCCCCATGCTATGTCTTCCCCCCTTGAGTACATCGTACAGGTACGGTCCAACGAACAACCTTCTTTGCATGGCGGTGGAGTGTTTCCAAACCGATTCCGAGGATTATTGTGTGTGTTGGTGACGCGCCGAGCGGGGGGCGGGGGGATGTGAGTTGGAACGAGGCACGAGGAAACACTCTGGGTGAATAGAGTTAACTTTTGCCAATGCCGCAGTCATCCACACAACAGGCCGGAGGTGATGGGGTCGTCGGGATTGACCTGCTTCTCTGAGAGAGGGTTCGATGTTGATGCGGATTGAAGAGATGCAGGTGGACGACGACGACGACGACGACTTTTGCGCGCTTGCTACCGCCACAGCGTCGAGGAAGAAACATGCGACGAGACGAATGCAGGGCTCGCGCCGCAATGCCCACCCCACCCGCTTGGTGGCTAAAACAGCCGGTGTACGATACATCGTACTCCTCCAACTAGGGTTGCACTGCCACTAATTCCGGCGATACAGAGGCGCGGCCGGGTTTTACAAAATAGCGACTGGGGCCTCTGTACAAGCAGCCGTCGCTTATGTTTTATTTTTTACTGCTTGGAGAGATGCATCGCGGGATTTTGCATCTTGTCTTGTTGGTTTGCCAGGTACGGTGAGAGCCGGTCTCTCTCCCGTCGGGGCGCGCCCGGATGACCCACACACGGACTCGACTCCGAAAATAAAATGGGACCGCCCGGAGCTCCGGATCGCCAGCCAAGCATCCTTTTCAACAAGCAACTCTTCTTCTTCTTCTTCTTCTTTTTCTTCATGAGATCCTTCCACCCCGAAGCAAAGATAGTAAAAGTGAGAAATGAAGAATAATAAAATAAACAGAAATCACCCCTTGACCCCGTCCCCCTCCAAGACGCCGCCCCTCTTCCGGAACTGCTCGGCGACGCTCTCCATCTCCACGGCCGGGAACCGCGGGTCCTTCTGCCACGGCAAGAAGTCGCTGCTCGCGACCATCCACCGCAGCACCACCCCTTCCATCCGCCTCCTCACGTCCGCGTACTCGCCGACCTCGGCCAGGTTGTGCAGCTCGCCCGGGTCCCCCGCGCGGTCGTAGAGCTCCGCCGGCTCGTACAGCCGGTACACGAACGTCCACCGCCTGTCGCGGCACGCCACGGCCTTGCCCGCCACCGTCGTGTCCTCGTGCTGCAGCGCCGCCTTGATGTCGTACGGGTACGGCGCCTGCTCCAGCAGCGGCTCCTCGCTCGCCAGGAACCCGCCCTCCGTGAAGGCGAACTCCTTGTGCCGCAGCGGCAGCCCCGTGCGCCCGTCCCGCCCCGCCGACGCGAGCACCGACGCGAGCGACGCCCCGCAGTGCGGGAAGTGCTCCCCGACCCCGGCGAGCTGGAGCACCGTCGGCACGAGGTCCACCATCTCGCACATCTCGTCGTACACCACGCCCCGCGGCAGCCCCGCGCCGCCGACGAGGAGCGGCTCGTGCGTCAGCGAGTCCGACACCCCGGACGGCCACTTCTCGATCATGCCGTGGTCGCCGAGGTACTCGCCGTGGTCCGTGAAGAAGAGCGTCACCGTCGAGTCCCAGTGGCCCAGCGCCTTGGTGCGCTCCACCACCCGCCCGAACTGGTCATCCAGCCGCGAGATCATGCCGTAGTACGTCGCCATCACCTCGGCCCAGATCTCGGGCGTCGCCCTGTGCGTGCCGTACCGCTCGCGGTTGAGCTGCATATACCGCGGCTCATAGCCCGTCTGCCGCATTTCGTCAGTCAAGGGTAATGGGATGATTGTATGTACGCATGGACCAAGAAAAAACAGCAGGACGAAAAAGGAGAAGGAGGGAAAACTCACCTTGTCGGCCGGGTTCGTGGGCTTGCTCATCTGGCTCCGGTCGTACATGGAGAAGTACGGCTCCTCCACCTGGAACGGGCAGTGCGGGAAGATCAGCGGCATGAACAGCACCCACGGCTTGTCGGCCGGCGGGTGCTCCAGCCACTTCAGCGCGCCCTTGACCACGGCGTCGTCGTAGTCCATCGCCTCGGACGGGTTCCGCAGCCCCTTGTAGAACAGCCGCCTCCAGATGTCCTCCTTGTCCTCGGGCTCGGCCCCGGCGCCGCCGCTCGCGAACCGCGGGACGAACTCGGGCGTCTCGAGGAACCCGTACTCGTCCAGCGACAGCTCCGTCACCGCCGGCGCGAAGGTGTCCCCCCGCGGCGCGAGGCACGCGACGTGGTACCCGCCCCTCTCCCGCAGCGAGCGGAACAGGTTGGGCTCCCACGGCTTGATGAGGTTCTCGAGCGACCGGTGGCCCGACACGTGCGGGTAGTTGCCCGTGAACATGCTGCAGCGCGACTGCGCGCACACCGACGCCTGGACGAAGCAGTTGGTGAACCGCGTGCCCTCGGCCGCGAAGCCGTCAATGTTGGGCGTCTTGACCGTCTGTCGCGCGTTTTTGTTCTTGTGTTAGCCGTGAGTGAGTCTTGGAGATGTGCCACTGCGCCATGCGGCGCGCGGTACCGACCTTGTTCCCGTTGCAGCCCAGCGAGTCGTAGCGGAGCTGGTCCGGCATGAAGATGATGAAGTTGGGCTTGTCCACCGCCAGACCATTGGGCTTGGGGGGCTTCTCATAAGGAGGGGGGATCTGAGAGGAGGGCGCCATTGCAAAGAGATGCCGTGAAAAGATACACTGCGATGAAGGATCTCGCAAACTGCGTAGGCCTATTGGAGCTGAATGAAGCTGTGACGGCCAGATCGAGCGGAAGCAGAGAGACCACATAAAGACCGAGCGAAGTACATATATAGATCACGCAGGAAGCTCCAGAGGCTACCGTTTGACCGCCATCAGCAGCCCACCCGCCGATTTCATGCGCCAGCTCCTACTGGTCGAGGCGACGTTCAACAAGGGCGACGACGATGGCGCATCGTCCACCGCGGAGCCGATAGCCGTTGCGATCATCCGGCGAGATCCGACCTGGAGGGGGGGGGGAGCGGGGCCCGTCATGGGGCCAATGAGAGCCGGCACAGGGGCGTTCCTCGTCCGTTTCGGGGCATGAATCGGGGAGTGGCCATGATCGCCGCGACGGGAGGGGGGAAGGGACTTTGTTCATTTGCTCGTCGATCATGCCCACCACCACGGCCCGGCGGGGATGTTTGCTCGAGGTGAATCAGTTGCAGCGGCGTTCCGTGCTCAGCCACTCGAGACAAAAAAAGAAAACGTCGTGCCCTGTCTTGGTCCTGGGCATATGATTCTACAACTCGCCGCCTGTAACACCCTTCGTCCTCACTTCAGGAGGGCGGCTTAGTCGGCCGATTGGGCTTCGGCCGGACCTCCGATGGAAAGCCTGTGCGGGGATAGCTGCGACGTCCAGTGCTAAAATAGCACACGCTTAGGGGGATCAACGGGCATAAGAAGACAAGACAAGTTCATGTGGGAAGCCAGAGTTCCCCGGCTATGGTCAATTGTAGTGAGGACGAAGGAAATTATACAGCATTAGAATATACAAATATTCTACAACCCGGCATTCCGCCTTCACCACACGGTGAATCCTGTCGTCGTTCACACCGCGGGACAGGCTTCCCGGGGTAGTCGTTAGTTTATGTACGTAATTGTTGCGCCCGAGCCATATCCTAATGTGTCGCGACGCGCGATAACTCCACAGAACACTGGCCGATCCTCCGTTTGCGGATCATGCATTGATCAAAGTCATCGGTGCGCAGGGTATAGAAGTGTGTCGTCGAACGCCATGCCATGTCGAGAAAAACGCTGAGTGATTTGTTTGTACAGCGGGTGACGATCTGTACAGCTTGGTTTTGTTGTCCGGGCAGCGTGGGAAGGACCACGTGGACGATTGAACTGGTGTGTTGCTTAGTTGAAGCGCTCCTTCTCCCGCAGGCCGCCGATCGAGTCCATGTCGACAGAGTAGAACTGCGACTTGCTGTCCTTCTCGTAGGCCGGAAGCTGCTCGTCGCGAACGGGCTCGAGGCCGACGGAGCCGCCGTCGCCGACGCGGACGACGAGCACACGGCCGCTCTTGCGGCGACCGCCCTCGTCCTGCTCGTCAGGGAAGGTGATGTGGATCTCGGGAACGTTGTCGGGAGAGTGAGGGGCGGACTGGGGGTTCTGGAGCATCGGCGAACGTCCGTCCTGGCCGATGTACAGGACGCTTGAGCGGCCGTCCTGACTTGTCTGGATGGTGAGGTTGTGGTGGTTGCGGGCGCCGCCACCCTTGACCTCTCGGTAGGTGGGAAGCATCGCTTCTTGCCGTTGTTGTTTGCGGATGCGGCGCATGAGGAAGAGTGTGGAAACGAGGAGAAGGGCGAAGAAGACCAGGGCGAGGACCACGATCATGAGGTTGAGCATGTCGCTGCCATCGTCGTCGCGGCGGACAATACCGGAGGAGGCGTCCCGGGTAATGAGGTTCTGGATGGAAGGCATCTTGCGGATCGATCGTAAGAGGGCTTGGTTAATATTACTGCAAATATGTCCGTTTTTAGAGTGGGCTCTGCTGGAAAGAAAGTGGTTCGTTTCGGCGGTCAGGGAGCGGTATTCGACGCAATTATTAACGAGAGGACGTCTACGGTGACCCGTTAGCATCACGAAAGGGGTCTGCTGCGAGTTGTGTTCGAGGGTGCGACAGTCTAGTGAGACATTCTGAAGCTTTGGCAGGTGAAGGCCAAAAAGGGGACAGTGTTCTAGATCTCCTCCCTTTTCTCACCGGCCAACGCAGGTCGGTCGCGGGATCGGGTAGGGCGAAGCAGACGAGGACGTACGTAAGGGATTAAGTCTTCTCTTTGCAGGCCGTCGTGGAAAGTCGTAAAGAATGCACTTGTTTCTGGTTGTCGTGGTTATTTTTGGGTTTGGTATTTCGGGTGAGGGGGGGTTTGGTGGTGGGCGGGCGGGTGGTAGACGGGATAGTGAGCGGGATTAACGATAGGACGGATAATAACAGCTGAGTGAATGCAAGCTGGAATTCCAAGGGGGGGACAATATTAGAGAGTGACTGGAAGGATGATAACGAAGGTAGGTAGAGAGCGAGTGACAACACACGGTCCTGCAACGCACAGCAAGGACGACGACGATTGAACAAAGTTGTTGAAGAAGAAGGAAGGGGAGAAAAGAAGAGGAGGAGAAGTCGGAACGGGGACGGGGACGAGGAAGGATATGTCCTGGAAATGGAAATGAACAAGCAGGGGGGTATTTGGCAGGTGCAGGTGCAGGTGCAGGTGCGGTGTGGTTCGTTCCTGCATTAGAACTGGGCAGTGGGCGGCGGGTGGTGGCCGCCACACACACCTCTCAGTCTCTCTTTCTTCCACTCACCTCCACGCCTCCCAGTCGGCGGCGGGTGGGTATTGGACGCCTAGGAGGAACACGCGATGGGGCCTTTCCGTTCCTGGCGAGGCATCCAGGGATAATGCAGTCACAACACAGTATATCACATTATGGAATGCCCTCTTTGGTATAACTGGGTGGCATGCATATTACACATCGTCCACATCGTGCACATTGCACACGGCGTGGGCGGCACGGTCGTTCGTCATCCCAGATTCCTAGATTGAATCCTCCCCAACTTCTAAGCGCCTCATCCCCTTCCCCCCAGACTAGCCTCTACGGATATATAGATGCACTGTAAGGAGAGCGGTATGCACTGAAATAGGGGAGAGAGAGCCGCTTGAGCCTTTACCGCCTGGATACTTTGTTGGGTTGGACAGCAAAGAGAAGGGCTAGAAAAGAAAGAAAAAAAGAAAAAGAGGAGATGAGGAATCGGACGACATCCCCCCAATCGGCTGGACGGGGACTCCCACCTTCCCTTCCACGGATCCATGGAGCCCATAGTTCCCATGATCCATTGGCGTAAGTGTCTTCGTGCAAAGTACGAAGTACTGTAGTGGACCAGACCGGGCCAAATCCCCATCTGGCAAGCACAGCCCTTGGAGTGGTTTGGACCGATTCGGCATGGCTTGGAGCAACGGTCCAAGATTGAGCGTATCTGACAGGCACGAACGATTCGTCAACAACCAGCTGCAATTTCCGGTGTGTACCAATCACCACCGCGTGTGCCTGATAAAGGTGGGACCGAACCGGGAGCCGCCTTGAAACGGCGCGGATTATTGGGCGGCCGTTAGCCGTTTCCGAACTAAGCTCATTGACCCCCTGCAGGGGCAAGCTCGTGTGCAAGAAGCGAGCCCAGCGCCTGGCTTCCTGTTGGCAGCTGCTTACGACCTCTCCTGAGTTTTGAGTCGTGAGTCCAGAGTCCCGAATCCATCTCTCCTTGACGCCGGGCGGCAGTGACGAAAACTTGGTACTCCCCTTTTCCCACACAATCTGGACTCACAAATCAGCATCCACTATGGACTGTCATCGGTGGGGACATTGGATAGAACAAGCGGTTAGCGTTATGAAGACTTCCATTTCGAGAAGAAAGGTGCGTTCGCCCGCCAGCCGTACCCAGCAATATCCAGCTCAACCCGGCTTTATTACCCAGAGCCCATAGCCTACGGACAGAGGCAAAAAAACAAACATCGCCGGGAAGAATAACAATGCAACGATGCAACGCCCGCCGAGATCCCACTCTCATTCACTCGTCACAGTTATTGCCTAATTCCCTTTCCATGCCGTCCGTCTCACAGCGTCGCCTACGGTCTACGTTTACCCACCCTCCCGTCGCCTCGCCTTCGCTTCTCTCCTCTCCGCCCACTCCCCCTCCCCTGAGCCAAAGCGAGGATGGGAACCACCTAGGCTTCCCATGAGGTACACCAGTACGAGTGAGTATACACACACGTACGCGCCCTCGATCTCACCCCTTTCTCTCAGGATCACGGAAAACACGACATCACGGCGCGTACTCCATTGACCACCGTCCAAGGTTGCTGCTGGCTTGAGCTCTCTACTTCCGCCCAAGCCGGCTTACCATGCCGTCGTCGTCAACTGATAAGCCGGCTGTCCCGCTTCGGCCTTGCGCTGCTGGGTACACCCACGAAGGCAAAGGTTCGGAGACACGACAAGCCAGCCACAAGGCGGTCGGTCCTTCGTGGACGTCGTCGTCAAATCAGGTTTGCTGACTCCCGCTCCATTCTAGAAGCACCTCATCCCGCCATCTCTTCCACCTTTTCGCGGCGGCAACCTCCCGATGCCAGAAATAGCTTCAAAGTCCAAGCTTGTGGGACACGGTCCACATTATCGACTCCAGCCGGAAAAGAGCCTCTTGGCCCACGACTCTCGGTTATCCTACACCACGAAATTACGGCTCACAAATAACTCTTTCAACGCACATGTCCTATGTTCTGCCCATGTCGCAACAATGCAAGCATAGCCTTTTCGTCCGGCTCCGCCTCCCGGCTCCTATTGTCGCAGATCATCCCTTTCGGGAACTCCTCCAAGATTTCCTGGAATTACCGTTGCCCCTTGGAGACAAACGAACCTTCTCTTCATCTCGTCTGTTATGAGCCACGTTGCATTGCTTAATGCAGCGACCACCTCTTATCCCTCAACCCGTGTATCTCCACGTCCAATGCAACATGGACGCCTCGTCTGTCATCACCGAGCACACCGAACTTACCGAACCTGTGCTCGGTCCTGGGATGTGGCGCAAGCCACTCTGGACGCCGTTTCGTGGCGTCAGCTCGGCCCGCTTCACAAGACGCCACAGCAAGACGGATGGGACCTTTCCCTCAAATATCGCTGTTCCCCTCGAATGAGAAATCAATGGTCACGATGTCGTGCCCAATTCTTCCATTCACCAGCCGTCAACAGACTCTAAAACAGCGATCAAGCGATCATGGCGACCACACTTTAGGGCCTGCTCAGCGGACATACGGCCCCCCCCCCCCCCCCCGACGCAGCAGATGCTTCATCGGGTCTCTCGCAACCCGCCGCCACCGCTCCATAGCCTTCTCAATGTTGCCTGTTTGCCTACCACATCGCTCTTCTTGGGGGTGGCCGCATATCTTACTGCAAGAGCGGAGAAGACGACCTGTCTAGCTGCGTCCCAGACCCGAGCAATTCCTACAAGCATCCTGGTTCTCGCCAGATGGTTCCTAACAATCGACTCGATATGGCGACAGCAGTTTTGCTTTCTTAAAGCGACTAACCCTTCGGAGCCGCCTTTCGGGGAATGGCCCCGCACAGAAGAGCCCTCAACGGCCATCATGCTGCCCACCAAGTATGATTCGCAAATACGACGCCGCCGACGATGCCTCAACGCCCATCAAGCGGTGAGACAGCTTTAGAAGCATGGCGCATAGCCCCGGGCCTCGACAGTTTGAACACGCTGGACATGCGGTCGAATGACTGTCATCGTCCAAGCACTCGAAGATGCAAGGACAGGCCATCAGGATGCAAGATATTGAGCTTCCCGGCAGCCGACTCCTGCCCTGCCACAACTACCACAAAGGACTTCAGGCGGCAGTGTCTGATGGCGATGTGCAGCCACATATCCATGAATTTGGACCCACGCAGTATCAGCTCTTGCTTGGGTTTATGCGAGTGCAATTATCCATTGCCATACAGCGAAAGGCCCGCGATGGCCGCCATTGCCAATCATGTTGGACTCTTTTTTCCAGACCAATCATGGCTGGAGGCGGTGTGGCACTCTTCAGCGGTGCTGCAAGTGAAACCATATTCGAAATTGTCTAAGATGATGCCGCTCGATTCACGGTCCTTGCTACTTGGGAGCACCGGCAACACGTGCGGATCTTTGGTGGCTATATCGGCGTCAGTGACTGCAAGATCGAAATGTTGATCGCCCCGAATGTCTCGGCGTGGTTTGCTGGCAATGTCTGGTATTGGGAAGCAAATTCCGTTTGACCTATGCGGAAGAAGCAAATCCGAGTCGGACGGTGATTTGGCTGACCACAGATATCATTTCCTGCCAACGAAAGTGTCCTCGTCTTGCCCCGGCGGCTGATCGGACCTAGGAATCTTGACTCCTCTTATTGGGGAGAATGTGATCGTGGAAGCTTAATGTTGCACGTCGTTGAGTTAGCCGACAACGGCGTTGCTTTGGACGTTTGCAATGGCCAATGTAAGTGATCTGATAACTTTGGTTCGCGGCGGACGGGCGGGCGGCAGTGCTTTTCATCGCCAGATTGTTGTGTTCTTCTCATATTTGGCCATCATCCGGACAGGCCTGCTGAAAGGGGAGCATAACCTTGACGGTTCATACCAGAGAATTTGAATCTCGAGGTTGGACGGGTATCACATCAGTCCAGTCTACCGCTTGATGGGCCGGCGGAGAAGCCAAGGTTCGAGTATTAAAAGCGATACAGAAAGAGTCACTGTCTTCTAGAGCATTTCGAAGCAAGCAACGTGTCGTCGCATTATACACCATTAAAATGGACCACGATAAGAGCGTTCGATGGACAGCCTGGGTGTGAAAGATACGCTTTGAAAATGGTGTCGGGACTGAATACTGAAGAGGGCTTGGCCGGGGGCGATTCTACGTTCTCATGCCACATGATCACCACAGCGAAAACTCACGGGGCCGGACTAGGATGGCTCAGAGACGACAACAAGAGAAACAGCAAGTCCAGGTTCCAACACAGGATTCCCAAGTTCCTCATGCCCGGTTTTGTTATGCAATGCGGCCTTGTCCGACAGCGTCGCCATCAAGGCAACTGACGGAACAGGCCGTTGGGACTCAGGGATGAAAAGCGCTCTGTGACTGGCCCCTTTCAACCGGCTAAGTTGAAACGCTGAAACAACGACACCCCCGCTAGAGTGGGGTTCAATCCGGGTTTGAACTCCGAGGGGCGGTCCGCCAGGGTCCCGGGGGGGTTCATAATTGCCATGGGGGGAAATAGGTCCATTTCCGAAGTTCCAAGAAGCCCAGTAACGATCAAAGGAGACGAAGGAAGTCCAGGCGCGAAGCGGTGTGCCATGCAACCGCACGTTGAGTACTGAGGTCGCACCCGTGAGAGATGTCGCAAAGTGACGCACAGCAGAGACGGGAGAGCAGGTATCGTGCTCAGTGCGCTTCATTCCCCCTAGTTGGAAGAAATCGTCCTTGAACAAGGAGACGAGTGTTTGGCGGGCACAGCGCATTGAGAAGACGGAAACGGGGGGGATAGCCTGCGAAACATGTCAAACCCCACCGAAGAGGGCCAACCCACACCAAGACGACGGCTACCAGCTTGGAGCTTGGGGCCGGCGTGTCTTTGACGTCGTTGAGGGGCTAGGGGGGGGGGGGGGCGCCCCAGACGCAGTGTGACGCTGCGCAAGAATCTACTCGATCAAGCTCTTTTCTTGGTGTTACACACGCCAACACTAGCAAGCGAAGAGGGCGGCGGCGGGAACGGCTTGGCTCGCGTGGGTGCTTCAAACGAGCCCTTCCCTTAGCTAGCACCGACGCCGTGGTCGTCAACACGGCGCCTCGACTTGCTGTAGGATACTTTTGTCCTTGTTTGCCATGCTAACGGGGCCGATGTAAATGTGTCTAGGGTTGACAGACAGGGGCGGGCGGGCATGTTGGGACGGAAAAGGTTTACTTACTTGCGTAGATTGAGACGACCGGGCCTGTGGACTGGTTCGTACCAGACGGGAACATGGAACGGAACGGCTGGCTCGTTTAATCAGCCGAGGGATGGCAGAAGACGCACATACCGGCGCGACCGCCAGCTACATTATCACATTCCTGGCACAAAGGGTCAAGAGAAGAAGATGCGTGGAGTCAGAACAGGAACTCATCCAAGGGGTTGCGCCGATTTTCAGCTCTCCGCTCCGAGATGAGGTTGCACTCGATGCCCATTCCTTCATGTACCACCACCCCCCCGCCCTCTTTACCTTTCTTCCCCTGGGCACTGTCATCTTTGAGGATGGAGGCTACGACCGTGCTGTTTACTCGGCATGCAGCCGGCGGGGGCCATATTGTTTTGTTTCCTCCCTTCGGCATGACTTGTGTTATTGTCAACTTGATGACAATGCCGACACAATGAAGGTGCTCCGTAGATGAAGCGACCGGGTAACCTGTGTTGGCCATGCCAGGGGGGTGCACCGCCGTTGCCATTCCCCCTCCAACAGCCGGTCCAGACCTGTCAACGACCAAAAAAAGCAGATACAGACACGGGTGTTATACCATACATACGTGGTCGCCCTTCGAGACCGTCTGCATGTTGCACTCTCTTGCCCTCCCTTCCCCTTCCTGTCGACCGAGTTCCACAAGCTCGCACAGGTTTCGATTCACAAGCACACGACGGCGAGGCGGACCAGAGTAGGGCGTGTGACACCAGAGCAGTGCTGGATTGCAGCAGGGTTCTTTTTTCCTCTCTTTTCCGCAGAGTTGAGCCCTCATTTTGGGAGGCGAGCACTACCCTTCTCGGACAAAGGCGAAGCGATACAGAACGAGGGAGCACGCGACATGGCACACGGCACCTCTGCGCGTTTTCCTGGACCAACCCCCTGCACGTGCCGAGGAAGCTGCATGCTGAAGAAACGGCAATCCATCTCTCTCATGTGTCGCTTTTCTCACCTTTGAGGGCTTTGGCCGCTGTTCTGCCCCGGAATCCCTGACGATCACACAGGAACCTGGTTGGAACGTGACCAAGAGGTACACATCGCCGCACCCTGACCCTGCTTGTTCCACGCCCCCTTCCGGCACGCAAGATTCAAAGTGAGGTGCGGCACGACACGGCGCTGAGACGGAGAGACACCTGGAGGGGCATTGGACAGAAAGGAAAATCCGGGGTTCTGACGTGAGTGAGGCTGGCGGCGACTTCTCAAACCTCAAGCCACGCCTCGCACGGGGCTATTATTACCATCAATCACCAATGGCACCATTAGCACCAACTCGAAGATGTAGCTATTCGGTGCGGACAACGACAGGTTTGGCCGTCCACAGGGCGAGAAGCAAAGCAAACAAGCAGCGGCTGGCTGCTCGGCTGGCTGCTCGTCATCGGGTATTCTCTTTCACACTCGACGATCCACCCAGCTGTTGCAGGAGTTGTGGTCCCTCACCATCCCATCCCTGGGCACTGGGCCCTGGCTCAGGCTTCCTCACATTAACTGACCCCTTGTTATAATTCCACCGCAATGAGCGGCGTGCTGTTGCCTCTAGTGCCGTTGCCTGCCAGCGTGGGTACTGTCGAGCTCGGGTTAATCTTGTCTAGCTGTTCGTTACATGACTTATGGAATACCTCGGGGACGGTACTACGCAAGCCACAGTCGAGAGGGGGCAATCAACCGTAGGCGCGGAGTTGTCTCTCAACAGCAGCCGTCCCTTGTCTGTATCATTTCGCCTGCAGTGATCTTCGGGCGACACCAGCTCTGCGGGGAAAACGTTGTCTCTGAAAGACATCAGTCTGCTTGCCTGTTTGTTTCTGGGAGAAGAGACAACCGTCATCCGCCGCTCCAAGGTGGTGGAGGCACCCAACAGCCATTTGTCCGCTCTATACAGTCTTGGCCAGCGAAGCGTGGACGGCATCGCATGCCCTATTGCATCTCGTTCTACCTTTCGTCTTCCTCCAACAACTTTTGTCGACGAGTGAGGGCCTCCAATGAAACAGACCGCTCGTCGGACGCTAAAAGTTCCCTTTCCTCCCCCCGGCAGACGGGGCCTTGTCTGGTCTTAACTCGTCTCGCCCTAGCGCCTCTCTGTCCGTGGCCTCCCTCGATTGAAGTTGTCCTCACATTGCCCAGCCCAGATTCCTCTAAACGTGTCGAGACTCAGATCAGACCCGACCCTAACCCTCGGACCGCCAACGGTACGGGAGCATACAGGATAGGTAGGACGACCTCGCCAACTCGTCTGGTGTTGGAGAAGGAAGCCTCTGAGTTCTGTCTGATGTCGCCAGACACCACCCATGAATTTTTGGGTCCCGATGGAGAATGAGCAAGATCTTGTCGATCAGCGGCGATTCGTCTTCCACCCCGGGGAAAAAGGGGGACTCTTCTCACGACGACGACGACGACTCGCCGACCAATCCCGTCGTTCATCTTCTCCGCTTCGTGTCTCGAACCCGCCTAGTCGAACCCGCCTACGGCTGGCTCTGCTTTCGTGCACCAACGCCCGCGCCCACGACCGTACGGAGGAGGAGCCCTAGCAAAGCGGGAGACTGGCCGCCTTGTTCCATCCGGTCTGGTCTGGTCTGGCCGCCTTTGGATCTCATCCATATCTGTCTCTGACGCTTGCCCTCTGGCTCCGCAGTGGCTCACACTCCCGGCTCCGCGCGCTGCATCTCATCCGCATTCTCGCATCGACCAGCGAAGCAACACGAACCCCCTTCTCAAACGCAGCGCGGACACATTCCACTCTCCTTTGCCCTAGGGACCTCCGGCGCAGATAAGCATTGAACGGACCACGACGGCATCAGATACACACGCGCTTCTACCTGGGCAACTGGGCCTGTGTTAGTCTCATTCTCTTTCTCTCTCTCTCTCTCTCTCCCTCTTTTTTCTCTCTTTTTTTCTTCTTCTTCTTCTTCCTTGGTTTTCCCACCAGCTTGCAAGCTGCATCACACGAAACACCCCTGATCCCGGCCTCCTTCCCCCGTCTGTATTCGCACGCTTTGTTCATTGAGCACTTTCGGACCATCATCCTGTCAGTCAACCATACAATAGGTGCACCGCATTCCCTCCGTCTGCAAATATTCATGAACGGGACGAGATGTACAGCGCGTGCCTATAGAAGCAACAGCAGCAGTGATAGCAGTGCCATAGCAGTGTCATAGCAGTAGTGATGGAAGAATCAGATTCACAGCAGGACCTTAGAAAGCTTGAGAGTCGCGTTTCTCGCGTTTCTCGGTCTCGGTCCCCGCACACCTCCGCTGCAAGGACCTTTGGCCATTCAAGAGTCGGGTACGGATACTTTTCTGGCCTGTTTGGCCTGGTTGTTGTACGTACAGCAAGTGCCTCGGCCAAACAAGGTCATGGACAAAGTACCGCTGTGGCAGTCTGGCTTAGGGGCTTGACATGATTGCAACATCAACGTCTCTCCCTGTCGTGCCTGTGGGCAGCCGTGGTCTGGCAATCGCAAATCACCAATTCATTCCAAAGAAAGAATAAGGAAGTGGCTGCTCCAGTCATTCGTCTAGTCTCCAGATGTGGTGGTGGTGGTGTTGGTCTGAAGTCTATTTCATATCATCTGGAACCACGCCTCTCGTTTGCAGTTTTCCGTCGCTCTTCTCTTCCGTCCACCTCGTCTCGTTTTTCTTGTCCGAACAACGCGCTTCGTCGTTTGCCCATCCACCACCACACCTTTTGTGCCTGTCAGGGCCCGTCTTGCCGACAACGTCTGCCGGACTTAATCTCAGGGAACATATCTTGCACGGCCGAAGAGAGAGAGAAAGAGAGAGACTGGACGACATTTGGGAAGCCCGAGCACGGCACCTCGGTACCACAAGTAGATACAAAGTTTGCACATATATGGCACGCACCAGGCGAGGTACCCACGGCAGACACACATACACCAGACACATACGCACGTACGCGTGACAGGCCACATTGACGCTTCGTCCCGATATTTATCGACGTTTCGAACCCTCCGGGAGAGGCAGAGCTTTGTGCACTGCAAGTCCCCATCGAACGGCACTCGATATTAGTCGATGTCTCTTGCGACCGTTCTCTTGGGACCGTTTATCTGCACTCGTCGTCTTTCTTACCCGCCTCTTCCTCGAGCACGCTCGGCCCGGTCTTCATCGTCTTGATCGTCTGGCCTCGACAACAGACCTTGCAGTTGCATCCAAGTGGCGGACATCGACGGTAGTTTGCTTCCAGCGGGCGTTCAAGACGATCGATACCTCTCTGCGTGCGCCCATCGCAGCCCAGCTTGGTCAGACTCGGACTCAGACTCATATTCCAGAGTACATACACACACATACCCACACGTCTTACATAGGGACCTCTCCGTCGCCAAGGGTACCTCGGCACCTCAGCAGTTATTAGCTGCCTCTCGACTCTGAACGCACGCATAAACCGTCCATACAACAATAAAGCTGCAAACGAACATTAGCCTTTTCCCACGCTTTCCCTCTCTCGGCCAAGCCACATACACATACACATCTCGCATCATTTGGAGACGAACGACGCCGACAACGCACGAGCCAAAGACACCGTTTCCGCTTTTGCAGCGGGGAAAAAAAGAAGAAGAAAAATAAAGGAAGGAAAGGAATAGAGAGAGAGGAGAGAAGTCGTCATTGCTTGCCTTTCTACATACCTCCATACCTCCATAACAGTTTCTTGCCTACCTACCCGGACACGAATTGAGAGGGGGGGAAAAAAGGTTCAACAGAACAGTGCAGGAAGAGGGAAAGATAAATTCGGTAAGTTCATCAGTCTGTCTGTCTGTCTGTCTGCGCGTCTGTCCGTCCCCGTCCTTTTATCTCATTTTCTTTGGTTTGTCCCTCGCTAAGTTTGCCCTGTGCTTTGGATGCGATGACGGGGGGGGGGGGGGGGGGGGGCAACCGCCAAACTATCTGTCAGTTGCAAGTTGCAAGTGCACCCACCGCCTTCCCACCTTCCCACCTTCTCTCCCCCTTCCTCCGCTCCCTCCTCCGCCCCTTCCCCCACTACGTCCTTTTGTGCCTGCCTAGGGTACCTACCTACCTAGGTGTACCTTGCCTATTTCGATCAGTATTAGTCCCATGTTTCTGCAGTGTCTGGCTGGCTCTCCTCCCTCTCCTCCCGTCCTCCCTCCTATGCTCGCCATTATCCATTTCCATTTCCATTCCCATTCCCATTCATTGCACTGCATTGCACTGCATCGCCTTGTCTTCTCTGCTACGTCAATGCTGCCTGCTTGGTAGACACATTATCCATACATACCTACACTGCATTCCATCCCATCGTCGACGAGTCCATGTCTGGTGCGTCCGTCACTCAAGACTCCTGTCGAGAGTTCAAGGTGGCCCAAATCTTCAAGGTACCTACCCCTTCGGCCTTCTACCAGCTGCACCCAAGGTACCTTACTCACCTTGCCTACCCACCCACCTCTGCTGCACCTTTGCACCTCTGCACCTCTGCACCACCCCTCCGGTCCCGTCCATCCCATGCCCTGGGCAAGTGGACAAGAACCAAGACCCAAGACGAAGAAGCTCCAGGTTCAGCTCTCCCCTTCAAACCTCCCTCTCCACTCCCCCCTCCTCCCTTCAGCCCCCCCCCCCCTCCCCAGTCAGTAGACGTCCCAGTGGATGCCTCCGGTCTTCAGTTCGCAGCACCAGCACCCAGCACCCAGCACCAGTGCAACCTGTACCCTGAACCCGAACTCCAAGGGTGGTGGTGCGTCAACGTCGTCCCAGGCAAGCGCCAACCAAAACCAGGCGACAAGACTGAAAAAAATCTCCTACAAAGTTATTAGCTGCCCGCTCCCGTCTGGGACCGTCGCCCCAGCTGTCAGCGGGCGCTCCATCATCAATCAACCTAATCAGCCTTACCACGGACGCTTGATCTTGGCCTGTCGGGTGTTTCCCCCCATCTCTTCCCTCTCTTCCCTTAATTTTTTATTATTTTTGATCTTGTCCATTCCCCCGTTCCATTGAATCGATTCCTCGTCCTGCTTCGTCATCCTTTCCCGCCCTCATTCCGCATCCCTCTCTTCCCACAATCGCCTCCCACATACTCACTCATCTCTCTCTCTCATTCCCACTCAATATCTCTCCCTCTCTCTCTCTCTGTCTCTCTCACATTCAAACTCACACTCACACTCACACACACACACACACACACTCTCTCTCTCTCTCTCTCTTTCGCGCAGGGCCCGCTTACTTTTTATTGTTTCGTGCTACATAATCCTCCCCTCCCCAAAAAAAAACTCCCCATCCGCACACTACAAAGACTTATCCCTCACTCTATTGCTCCTTCTCGTCTCCTCCCTCACTCCCTCACGACGCAAAGCGCCCCCAACAATCCACCCTGCTTCGCGCTAGATTTTCCGCCCCCAGTCTGCCTGGTTTTGCTGACGCCCGCCGGTTGTCTCCCTTCCATTTTAGCCCGCGCAATAGAGGATTCCTGGAGAAAGCTCCTGCCGCTTAAGACAATCAACTTTACACCTACTTCGTATATAATTCACGAACGGGAAGCCGAAACAAAACCCAGCAACCAACCACAACAGCCAACCACTCACTCGTGGCCGACACTCGACCTTTACCTGTGTGCGTCGCGCTACCGGCCAGCCACCGCACACTCAACCTCTGTGTGTGATAGACGACGGTCGACAGACGACAGGCGCCCCGACTCGTGCCGCCATCGCAATCACCCATCTCGAAACTCTCGATCCCCCGCTCCCGCTTCACCCCCGGCCCTCAACCCTCGACCGCACTCGTGCGACTGTCTCTGCTGCAACACAGAGACCGCCCGCGAACATGACGACCACCGTAAGTTTGCGCTCCCGTTTACTCCACGTGAGGTCCGATGGGGAGGACCAGATGCAAGCCCCCTCCCTCCGGGTCGCCGACATGCGAGCGCGCGGCCGTGTGTGTCAAGGACTGCGTCCTGCTAGCGCCCCGTCATGGCCCTTGGCTCGAGTCGCTCACTCGGCGCTCGGAACTTCGCCTAGACCTGGCAAACTGCTCAAAAAAGCTTGCCTCGCGCCTCGTTACCTCCCACCTTCCTCCAATCCCCTCCCTCTTCTCACACATGGCTGCCACTCTGCTAACCTGCCACGTCCTTCAGGCCCGGCCAACAGGTCGCTACGGAAGCTTCCCAATGGCAAACGGCCAGAACGAAAAGCAGGCCCCGGCCGTCCCTCCCACCTTCGCCGCCTCAAACCTCTATTCACAAAATATCTGGACCTCCACCTATGGCGGCGCCAAGAGAGACACTAGAGGTAACGAATGTCCTGCGACGACCCCCAGAACCAGACATAGCCTCTGAGGCTCTCTCTGCATGATGACCGAGGCTGACCTATTCCATCACCACCAGGCCCCGAAGACTCCTTCTCCGGACAGCCCTCCGGCTCCAGCGCCCTCAGAGAGAATTCGGAGGCCGAGACCTGGGGCCAGAGACCCTGGAACCCGGACAGCCAGACTCGGACCGCCTCCGGCAGCGCCTCTCCCAACCGTACCCGCGACAGCCTGCACAGCACCACTTCCTTCTTCGACAACAATGCCGTCGGCCAGGGACGTTCCCTCATTAACGGCCGCCCCAAGTCATACCTTGAGGATGACAAGGAGAACACGGCCTTCGCGCCCAGCTACAACAGCCCCTTTGACGCCACCTACGCGAGGCAGGAGAAGCGCGGCTCGAAAGACAATGCCTACCTGAGCCTTGGCGTCGTTGGCGCTCCCTCGAGAGACAGCAGCATCCCTCCCTCGCGTCAGTCGGACGATTCCCAGCACCACTCGCCCCCGGCCTTCCGAGACACATTTGGCTACGGCCACACGCCGAGCAACTCGATTACCTCGTCCCGCCCGGTCATCCCCGGCCACTCTTCCTCCTTCCCCACCCAGACCACCAACAACCGCGCCTTCATGGCGAACGGTAGACAAATGGACGACGCCGACTTGGCCTCGCAGTTCAAGAAGTCCCTCACCCTCGACGAAGCCCAGAGCCTTGCCGCCGGCGCCCAGAACTTCCAGTTCAACCCCGTGTCCCAGCCCTGGAGGGGAGACGTCGCTGCTACCGGCGACGTCTACGCCGATGCCATGGCCCAATACCTCCCCCACAACAAGCGCAGCTCCGTCGTCGGTGCCTCGGGCGGCCAGTACCGCGTAGTAGCGAGCCCAAAGACATTCCCGCCCCAGTCGTCCGACCCCTGGGCCCAGAGGCAATCGCCCCGCGACCTGAGAATGGTCCCGGACGGTGACCGCCGGACGCCCGTCCCGGCCTTCATGCAAGCCCAGGCCCCCGCCTTCTACCCCGGCCCCTACTACAGCCCCAACTTCGCCGGCCAGTACCCTCCCCAGATGTTCGACCCCTACGGCAGGCCCTCGCTGCCTCTGCCAGGCTACGGTCTGCACATGGCGCCCTACTCCATCCCCGGCGTCATGCCTGTCCGGCCTGGCAAGGATCAGGACCCGGGCAAGGGCGTCCGGAGCCTGTTGCTGGAGGAGTTCAGGTCCAGCTCCAAGTCGAATAAACGGTATGAGCTCAAGGACATTTACGGCCACGTCGTCGAGTTCAGCGGCGACCAACATGGTTCAAGGTTTATCCAGCAGAAGCTCGAGACGGCCAATAGCGACGAGAAGGACCAGGTCTTCCGCGAGATCGAGCCCAACGCCATCCAGCTGATGAAGGACGTCTTTGGAAACTACGTCATCCAGAAATTTTTCGAGCACGGCAACCAGGTCCAGAAGAAGGTGCTGGCGTCGCAGATGAAGGGCAAGGTCGTCGACCTGTCGATGCAGATGTATGCTTGCAGGGTCGTGCAAAAGGTGTGTGGTGCCTATCCCGTCGATTCTCCATCCTTTCCCCTCTGGGTCTCTCTCTTTACGTGATCCACTCTTCTTCTCCTTCTTGCTCCTCATCTTTATCTCTTCAATTTTTTGGTTGAAACCTGCTAACGTTGTAGGCCCTTGAACACGTCCTCGTCGAGCAGCAGGCGGAGCTGGTCAAGGAACTGGAGCCCGAGATCCTCAAGGTCGTCAAGGACCAGAATGGCAACCACGTCGTACAGAAGATCATCGAGCTCGTTCCCCGCCAGTACATTGACTTCGTCATGGACTCGTTCCGCGGCCAGGTCAGCCAGCTGGCTGCCCACATGTACGCCTGCCGCGTCATCCAGCGCATGCTCGAGTACGGCACGGAACAGGACAAGGAGACCATCCTGGCCGAGCTCCACAGCTCCACGCAGGTCCTCATCACCGACCAGTACGGTAACTATGTCGTGCAGCACATCATCGAGCACGGCAAGTCCGAGGACCGCTCGAGAATCATTCAGCTCGTCATTGCGCAGCTCGTCACCCTGTCCAAGCACAAGTTCGCGTCCAACGTCGTCGAGAAGTGCATCCAGTACGGTACCGCCGAGGAGCGCAAGGGTATCCGGGAGCAGATCATCTCTCACGCCGCCGACGGTACCAGCTCGCTCCAGCTGATGATGAAGGACCAGTACGGAAACTACGTGATCCAGAAGCTGCTGAACCAGCTAGAGGGCGCTGAACGAGAGGCCTTTGTTGAGGAAATGAGGCCCCAGTTCAACACGCTGCGCAAGACGAGCACGAGCCGCCAGCTGGCGGCCATCGACAGGCTCATCTACGCGACGCAGACCCCCCCATCCAAGTCCGGAGGGTCCCAAGCCGACTCGACGGCCCCGACCCCGGTGCTGACGATGGAGCCCAACAGCCCGCAGAGCAGCAGCCCCCCCAGCACCAGTGCCAGCGCCGTCGGCGAGGTTGCGGAGGATGACAACCACAAGATCAGCGCCCGGGGCGGCGTCAGCCTCAAGGTGGAGGTAGACGAGGCCTAAACAGCACATGACACAACCAAGGGATGGGCGGCGGCGTCCGGGGTTGATTTGAGATATCACGAACATGCATCACGACGACGCCATGCGGATTTGATGATGCCGGCCGTGGGATGTCCCCCACGTGCCGGGCTTGTTTCAAAACGATGACAACTAATTCCTGTTTACATTTGACTGCTCTGAATATGCACCACCAAAAAAAAAATCAACAACACATACATGGTGGGAAATGGTCACCACAGTAGAAAATTGTCTGGACAAAGAAAGGGCAATGGAAAACATAGCAAGGGATGGACAAAACGGACACAATGGGTGTTGTTACATGTTCTACGTTTATTTTCCCAGGTAATGATTCTCAGAGCGACTAGGGGGGACGACTACAGGGGGGGGGAAATGGCTGAAGAAAAACTTGTAGAATGGTGAAAGGGGGGCGGAGGGGAGACATGACATACTCACGGTTTCGCCAGGGGCATTGGGGACAGGGCGCGTCATTGGGGCAAGGTTGTTTTTTTGTCTTCTTGTACTTTATTGGGTTCTTTGTGTGTCTAGCGATACCAGTCTTGGTCTGATGGTAGAAGTCTGTCAATAGACGTCAGCGTATGAAGTTTTTGGTGCTGAATGGGTATGAGTGAGTGAGATGAGAGGGAGCGTGATCATAGACGGAGGACAATTACACACGAAGGCTCCCTTGGACCCCTCAATGAATCAATTAGCCAGGAAGGGAGTTTGGAGTCTTGCATTCATTCCACTGAAGGACCCTCGGCATCTGGTCCGGCTCGGAAGGGCATCCGACATCGCTCTGCTCGGGATCGGGATTATGTAAGGGACAGGGTCCCACTTATGACATCACTCGGTCCGACATTAAGCGGCCGGTGCCTGTGTTTTAGTCTCCGGCTCGGACCAAGGACCCTGTGCCCCACAGCGTCCAGAATCGTGGAAATTAACGGGCAATTCGCTCCTTTCTCATCCCGTCCCTCTCGCTCTCTCCCCTACCCTCAAACATCCCTCTCACACACCACACAACATACACCCAGCGCCCGACGTAGCGCAGCCGAAAGATGCAACCCGCACGACTGACCTTCCTGTACCCACACTTGTTCCGGACGATACGAGTCGCCGACGGCACCGCAGCCGCAAACGCCTCCAGATCATCATCATCGTCACCATGCCGTAGGCGGGCGACCGCCGAGGTGCGGCGACGGGGGTACGCCGCGTTCGCCCCGACGCCGGGGGCGCAACAGTCCGGCTTCGCGCCGCGGCACGGAAAGGGCATCGAGCCCGCGACGACAATGACGAAGGCGACGACGACGACGACGGTGGCAAGTCCCGGGCAGGCGGCGGTGGGTGCGTCCAAGGGGGATACCGACGACGGGCTGGATCCGCAGGGCGGCCAGAGCGCGGCGACGAAGAAGACTATGGCATCTTCCCCGCCGCCGCCATCGCTGTCGCCATCATCAACGCCGTCGCAGACGTCGTCGCAGACGGGGGAAGCGGAAGAGGCGGACGAGGCCAAGGCGGCGAAGCAGGAGGCGCGGGACCAGGCGAAGAAGAGCGGGCCGCTCGAGGCGATCCTGCACATGGGCCCGCCCGAGGAGGTGGCGAAGCAGCACCCGCCCATGTCGCCGACGCCGTACGTGCACCACTTTGACAGCTACTCGCTCGTCAAGGACCTGGAGCGCGGCGGGTACAGCAAGGAGCAGAGCATCACGCTGATGAAGGCGATCCGGGCGATCCTGGCGCAGAACCTGGACGTGGCGCAGGAGAGCCTCGTGAGCAAGAGCGACGTGGAGAACGTACGTGTACACCGATCCGGGCCCTTGGAAGATTGACTCTAGGGAGGGGGGGAGAGGAAGTGACGAACGAAATTTGGCGCTGACGAACGGTGACGATTTGGGGGGGATAACAGGAAACGTACCTCTTCCGTGCGGCGTGCTCTGAGCTGAGCACCGAGGTCAGGAACAACCAGAAGCTGGCGGACGAGGAGATGCGGCAAAAGCGGACGCTGCTGCAGCACGAGGTGGACATCCTGACGCAGAGCCTCAACCAGGAGCTGCTGACGCTCAACGACAACGTCCGTGGCATGTTCAACGACCGCAAGATGGCGGTGCGGGAGGAGCAGAAGGCGGGCGACAGCGTGGTGAGTTTTGGTCTCCCCTCCGGTGTGACGGGCGTGGGGGAGAAGAGCCTGGGGAGAAGAGACTGGGGGTTGGAGGAAGCCCCCTTCCTTCCCCCTTCGCCTTTTCCGAAAAGGGGGAAAGAGGTGACTTTGCTGACCTCCCTACGCACGACAGATCCAGCAGATCAACTACAAGATCAGCCTGCACCTCAGCAGCGACGCCAAGTCGGAGATCGAGGGCCTACGGTGGATCCTGATCCGGCGGTCGGTGATCGGGATCCTGTTCATGGCGGTGCTGACGCTGGGGACGCTGCGGTACGGGACGTACGTGAGCCACGCGAAGCAGGCCGAGGCGGACCGGGTGCAGAAGCAAGCCGAGATGATCAAGATGGCGGACGGGAAGCGCGATCACAGCTCCGCGCCGGACGCGGCGGAGATCTTAGCGGCGAACTAGTCGCTGAGGGTGAGTGTGGGGTGGGGGTTCGACGATGCGTCGGAGACTTTTGAGGGGGTTTTTGGTTGGATGGGTGGGATGATGGCTGATTGGTATGATACCCTTAGACAGGCCATGGATATATACAAAAAAAACTTGTTTTTGTACACCGACAGAGGGAAGAGGTGAGGAAAGATTTACCTGTGAGTGCTCGTCGAGTATCGTGCGCCCGTCGCGAGTTGAGAAATTGTGAGTCAGAGTTGCAGCAACATACACAATCCAGCAACGTACAAGACGCTAGGCATTCCAGCCGGCCGAGAGGTGTGGGGAGCACGCCTGCGCGACTTTGTGCCAATGAAAACTGTTTCCCGCAAGACTACTGAAGCCGCCCGTTCCGTCCTGTCGGACACCAGTGGTATTTCTTCCCTTTTCAGTCATGTGCCTAGATGTAGTGGGCTCCAAGCTAACCAAGAGGTACGTTCTGGAGAAATCTCCGAGAAACGGCACAGGGGTTAGTACTAACTATTGTGATGCCGACGAATGGTTGGAACGCATGTTGGAGCATAATTTTAAGGTGAATGAATGGGCGAAGCTGGCCGAGGTTGTTGAATTGGCAAAAGACTGGGTTGTAGGCCCACAGTGTACTTGTTACCAATTCGCTTGCTAGCGCACCTTATATTCTAACGGAGGTACTTTGCCAAGGCGGTCTCTCTTAAGGTCGCACAGGTACCCAATGAAGTGAAATGGGCGAAGCTGACGCGCCTGTTGGAGCACGCAGCTATCGGATTTCTCAGGAACGCCCAAGTGCTTCTTGCCATAGAAAAAAGACGCTAGGCATGCAGGTTTGCCCGTCGACATTGTGTCCTCCCAATCATACCTCACCACCGCGGCGAGCATCGCATTCATTGGCGTTTGGTTGCGTGTAAAAAAACTGAGGCTCGCGATCCTCAACTCTTTGCAGCGCAGTTGCAGCAGTAATGCGATGGTAAGTAAATAAATATGAAGGGTGTTACTTCCCAATGCCATTGCGCTCACTCGCTCTGTCTCCATTCATCATTTAAGCATCGTTTCCAATAAGACCCTTCCATTCGGCACGTCTGTCAGCCCATCCACGAGTACGATATACCTTGACCAATAATGGCTGCGGATCTTCCGTCGCCGCCGCCTACAACCTTCATGTGCCACGAGCCCGGCTGTGAGTCGAAGCCGTTCGCCAGCCCGTCCAACCTCAAGAGGCACGCCAAGGCGAAACACGGGCCCAAAGCTACGATGCCCTGCGGCAAGAAGCGGAGCGACCACTCCTCCAACAACAAGCGCCACGAGAAATCTTGCAGGCCATGTCAACAAGCTCGGGGAGACGCTGTCTCCGCCGTCAAGCAAGAAGAGCAAACGTCGCCTGCGCATAGCGGTACTGGGTGCCCCTTCGACGCCATCGAGGATGACGGAGTGCCCTTCGACTTTGACCCTTTTTCTTCCTACCACTTCTTCTAGGACTTCCAACAAGTTGAAGTATCGTTTTGATTGTTTGGCCACGATCGCGAGCCTCCACCAAGTAGATGTCGCAGGGACCATGGATAAACTGTGCGTGCAGGTGGATGGTGTGAAGGATTCGCAGGCAGCGATTACGTATTTCTAGGTCGTCGCATGAAGGCTTCCATTATGGGCCAGTTTAAAATTGCCGTTGTTCTGTTCGTTTTCCATACTCGTGGACCCCTCGTGCCTCCCAACGAAGACAGATGAGACTGTCGAAAGGAAAGTTGCCAGCCCATCAGCCAATACACAGGGCATCATAGCAGTCTAGCGATAATGATTACACGAAACTCTCAGGTAAGCCTGGAGTCAATAACAGCTAGGCGTTCGAAAGCTTTTACTTCTAAATGCAGGTGCTGTCTTCCATGCTGGTTGGGGCGTGGGCAGAGGCGCCTGATCTCGACTGACGTACGTGTAAGTGAGGCTTGATGAAGTAGCGCTCACTCGGTGTATCCGAATTGTCAGAGCGTGGCGAGGGACGGCGTGGCGAGGGACGGCGTGGGTAGTGGGCGGGTGTGGCTGAACGGGTTGCCCAGTGTGTAGAAGAGAAGGATGGATGGATGGGGAACCGCTGGGCTGGAAACGTGAGAAACGTGAAATTCGTCGGAACATAGGGTGCGGCCCCACTTTGGCTTTAGACTGCTGCCCACCTCTGTTGTGATGAACGGTGTTTGCTCTAAGAACCTAAAAAGAACACAGACTAGCCCTAAGCTCATGTCTGTCCGTGTTAGAGGCAAGTCTAACTAGGCCCATAAGAGGCTGACTAACGATAAGATGATAACACCGTGGACGGAGGAGTGAGATTTCTTCTTGCTCGAGAGGAAGGGAGGGTAGGGGCATGTGACGAGCAGGAAGATGGGGGGGCGCAGTTTTGATGTGATCTCGGTGCCGAGCCCAGACACGCACTGTGCAGTGAGTGGTCCGGACAAGATCGCAGCACCACATCCATAGACCCCTTTTCCCGCTCTCAACTGGGTGACTTCATTGCGCATTCAATAGATGGTACTCCTTCCAGAGAGGGGGCCAAGAAACTGAGCCAAAGGCGGGGACACGGGCGCGACAGCGACAGTTGGTGGGTATGTAGAGGCTCCCCGACCACGTCGTCGCGCTCTACTACGCGCAGCGGGCTTCACCGGGCGGCCTGCTCATCACAAAAGGCACCCCCCCTTCCCTCGAGGCAAGCGGCATGCCCGGAATGCCTGGCCTGTTCCACCCGTCGCAGGTTCGGGGCTGGCGGGTACCATCTAGCTCACGAGCCGACTTTTTGTCCAGAACATCATGTAGTGCCTAGCTCATGTCCAGTCAGCCTCACACCCCTGGGCCACAACCCAGGGACTAAGGCACTCCCTCTTGAGATGGCATAGGCAAACCATGTGGAGAGAGAAGCAGATCAGAAAACACAGTGACGAGAGCGGCTCTAGACAGGCCGCGTCAGGTGTCTGAAGCTCAAGTTCTGAAGCATGTACGTCACCAAGCAGGACAGTCAGAGAGCCGGGCGGCAGGGCGGCAGAGTGGAGGAATAGGAGGATAAGGAGTATGAGACGACACAACCATCGTCTTCTCAGTAGAAGCTTCTTCGTTTCCCGGAGCGCCCAACAGCGTTCAGGAAGACTGCACTTTGCTGTCCACTGCGGGTAGACCTGCACTTAGGGATTCAGGCAGTCCCCCACTCAACGCTTGCAGCCCGCGGGTAACAGGGAGCTGGTGTGCCAGCGCAGTCAGGCCCCAGGGTAAAGTTCCTCAGCTCAACAACACCTTACATATTTCGCCTTGAGGGGTGAGTGGTCAGCAGCATGTTCCTACTGTTAGCAAAAAAATGGACATAACCAGATATGGAAGCGGAAGTGGGTCAATTTGGCTGTGGAGGAATCGAAAGCAAGAGTCACGAGGGCCACATTCTGGGGGTATACTTGGGCCCTGCAGCGTGCTTGAGGAACAGTGTTTCAAGCGCTCGTGGTCTTCAACAGAGGATGGTGTTATCGCTGGCCATGATGGAGCGCATTTCTACCGGTGAAGGTAGTGGGTTAATTTGCTAATCCAGCAATCTAAGTAGACCCCGCGTCATACAATCTGATTCCCAGTGTTACGCAGTAATGTGAGGTACCTAAGGTACCTAGGAAGGCAGAGGAGATGGCTATGGAACTAAGGTACTTTGCCAAGGCGGTCCCTCTTAAGGTCGCACAGAAACACCAAAAAGACATGCAACGGGAAGGGAAAGTCGAATGCTCTTCGCCAAGAAGTAACAAGCATGGTGTCCGCAATTGTTTGTCGATCTTGTCGACAATCTCTTGGCAAAGTTGTTCAAGAACCTTGATGCAATGAATGACCTCTGTGGTCGACTAAGTCCAGGTTCCCCCCCTCAACCGGACCCGACATCATTTACAGCGCAGTCTTATTAAATTATCCTCTTACAATTCTTCTCTTCTCTTTCGACAAAACCAGCATATCCCCCCCATTGCCTTTCCTTCATCTTCTAATTCAGTTTGTCCTCGTCCTTCTTTCTCAGCAACACTCTCATTGTCCGCTCTATCGTTCAAAGTCAAGCAAAGCCAACCGAAACGAGCCTTGCCCCGACCTGTTTACACTACTCTGGCCGACTTAAACGATGAATCGAAAGTCTCACAACCTACGGAGAGGCTCGTTCCGATGCATAACTCCCAACTGCAGGTCCAAGCCGTTCAAAACAAAGGCCAACCTCACTCGACACATCATATACAAGCACCTCCCACAAACGGTAATGCCCTGTGGCAAGATTCTTGGGAATCATCCAAGCAATCTGAAACGCCATATAGAGATATCATGCCCCGAGTGCCGCGAACGCATTGCAGGTGGAGCGGCTCCTATTGTCCTTCCTCTGATGGGGGCCTATTTTCGAGTCGATGAAGGACCGGTTAACAGCATCTCCCCTGTGTCCAAAGAGCCGTGTGCTAGCCAAGGAGAGGGGACTCCAAATTCATCTGCACCCGGCAGCCAAGTAAGATTCATTTGCACCCGCTACGCACTAGCCAGTGAACTGCCTGTAACCTAACGCGTTTTGCAGGTCTCGCAGGAATATCCCCACTCGCTTACCTAAGTCGCCTCGACTCGCCATCCATCACATTCAGATTATCGACATCTGGCCGTGTACGAATACTCGGGTGTCTATAAAAGAGAGTGGGCGGTCATCTTGTGCGGGAGCCAAAAGGGGGGGGGGCACAGCGTGCTATCCGACGAGATCTTGCAACGACCAAGCTTCGAGCTGCCATGGGGCTTGTGTGTTTCCTGGTAATTTTCAGATTTCTGGTGTTTTTAGACGGTTTCCTACGTTAATGAGGGAGTGGGCGATGGTGACGAAACAAAACCTTCCGAAGCGTCTTTATACTTTCTTCATTTATGTACCCAGCAATACCATCCATCTTTGCGACCTGTGCACTTCTTGTCCGCCAGGAGGTGTGGTGACCTGTACTACAGTAGGCCGGGGCGGGTTTTGCTTGTATGTATCCCCCACCCATCCCCGCCTTTCTCTGTCAAGCTTCTAATTGCCTTCTTGCCTCCCCGCACCCATGCTGACGATCACTGGGTCGATAACAGGGTAGGGATAGATGCACCGGCCGGTGGGGCACACCATTTCCTTGTTCAAACTCTGAACAATGTCGGATTCCCGGCCTCGGGCTCGAAAGCTATCGCATGGCGCTGGGATGACACAAGCAATTGGCATTGGGGGATGGGCAGGCGCAACCAAGCTCAAGCCAATCGCTGCGCTGCCCTTCGAGTGGTAGACTCTGGAACGTCTACCTGTAGTCACCCAACCCAGCAGCAGGCTTTTCGAAAGTCGTTGATTCTAGCTCACGACCGTGATGAGCGCCCTGCTTTCTGTGCACCACTCACCGCAGGCTTGGTTTCACGTGTGAGACGGTGCCAGCCGCTCGTGTCAGGGTCGCGCCAACGGTGATTGAGCTTGTTTGGGACGAACCCGTCGACATGGTTTGACGTGCATCATTTCTAGGCGGGGTATCCGAAAGCGGCGCTTCCTATCGAGTCCCGCCGTTAACCTCGGAACTCGGAAGCAGTGGACCTCGTCCGATGGACCCTGGGAACAAGTGGTAGGCGCGACTTATCAGATCCGGGGAAACGATCGGCTCCACCCCGGGTCCAAACGGTCTTTGGCTTTCCAAAAGTATGTGCACTCAACTGAAAGTCACAAGCAGACCCCCCTCCCCCCTTCCAGTATTATCGACTGATCAATGCCCTACTTCCCGGATCGCCCCTAAATGACGCGCATCTTCAACGACGATGGTTGACGCAGGTCGAGGAAGGTTCTTGGCGGGGGCCAGAACAGAGAGCAGTGGAGACAATGACAGGATGCCAAGCGGTGAGACATGGCCTGTGGAAACTAGCAGCTGAGTCGTCGGCCTGGTTGGGAGCCAATTCGCTTGATGACTTTGGCCACCCGAAGCTGGATAATATCTGTAAACGGGACCCTCAGCAGTGTGTACGTGATGGTGCCAATTGCTGTTTCGGCGAGCTTACAGATATCAGTAGAGAGAGGGGGGGGCTGGGTGAGCTTACCAATTTACCGTCTGGGTATTCAGTGTGCTCGTCTTTCTCTGCTTCAAGGTCGATGCTGCTCGCGAGCCAGTTAGGTCCATCGGCTGCGGATAGTGGACTGAGAGAGGGGACAATATCCCCGAGGAGCGAGCCAGGGGGTCCAACATGAGGGCGGTGTTTCTCCGCTACGACCGATACTTGCCCCGGCAGCACATCCTAACCTCTGACGACAAACGTAGGCCCAGGAGAACCATCCCCTTCCATGCTACTTAGCTGTGTGCCAGTCCGTCGCCGTCATGTTGGGCTTCCTCTCGCCGGTGGTTAACGCTGAGACAATGGAGTGTTCGTTGATTGGCAAAATGCGGGGTGTGGGGGGCCGGCGCTGTCCTGAACAGAACTGTTGGAGACCGAGCGCCAGCGAGGTACCAGAAGACCGGAAGGGAAGGGGGAAGAAGGGAAGGGGAAAAAAGGGAAGGGAAAAAAAGCGAAGGGAAAAAAATGACCCTGGCCAAAGCCTGGGCGTATGACAACCCACACGCCCCACTCTCCGTCTCTTCGTAGGGAGTGGGAGTACGTGAGATGTGAGAGCGAAAAGGGGAGGTGTGGCGGGAGAAAAGGGAGAGATCATGTGCCTTGTTTCAGTAGACACGACCGGGTCCTGGTACTAGACGGAAACTGTTGCTAGAATGACGTTTTCTATCTCATCCCAGCATCCTCATTCATCCTCATCGTCCTCAGTATTCTCAGTATTCTCAGTATCCTCAGTAACCTCATTATTCTCAGTATCCTCATCATCCTCAGCTGCCCCCTCTTCTTCCTCTTTGCTAGCGGCACGATGTATTTGCCAGTATGCTTGATCCGATGCTCGTCATCAGAGGCATCGCAGGCCTTCTCGTCGTCGTCGGCGTCCTCCTCGTTGCCCTCCTCCTCCTCCTCCTCCTCCTCCTCCTCCTCCTCCTCGTCGTCGTCGTCGTCGTCGTCGTCCTCGTCGCCCTCATGCCCATTCAGCAATGGCAAGAGGTGGACCTATAAACAGTCGCACCAGCACCCTCACCAAGCTCAATGAACCTCCTTTGTGTATCGATCATCTTGAAAACTCGCCATTGTTTAATCTTCTCTTGTGTCTCAACAAGAATGTCTTCCAACAACTCGTCGGGCGCCAGGTTTCTCTGCATGGTCCAGGACTGCACGGCAAATCCGTTTTCGACAATGGGCAACCTGTTACGTCACATCAAGAGTCAACACAGTCCTTTAGCCTCCTGGGTGAAGATGCCTTGCGACAAAGTGTTGAAGTCCAACCTATATAACAACCGTCGTCACTCCACAGGATGCAGCAACGCTCTCTGCAGGGGCTACGAAGGACTCGGCGAAACCTTTTTCGCCCCTCACGACTACAAAAAGGACCGAGTTCAGAGCATCATCGATGCGAGAGACTTCATGAGCCCCCAGGATGCGGTGCTGAAATGGTTTTTCGTCAACCTCGACACAGGATTTGTCGACAACTAGTTCTGCTTCCAAGTCCATTCGATGTAAGTTAAGATGCCTCAGACACTGCAAATACAGCTTTCTAACCAAATTGTAACACAGCTATGATGTACATGATCGGAGACGCACACACTTGCTTATTTGCGTTCTCTGCGTTTCCTTCTACTTAGCGAGTAAGGCCAAGCAAAGCAACGGCCAAAAACGAAAAAGAACAAAAAAACATACAACACCAGGTATTCGCTGGTCGTCACCGACCCAACTACTAATCCGGCCCTCATTGGCTTATCTATGGGAGAGCGGACGGGATCCCGAGTTTTCCAATGGGTATGGTCGTATGTGATTGTTGTGGTGGAGAGTGTTGCCTATGTAGGCCTGCAGAGGGATCGTGACGGGTGTGTTTCAAGTCGCAACAGTCATAGGTCTGGATACAGCCTGCGGCTCACTTGTCGCCGAGAGGGTGGACCGTACTTGGATAGAGTAACATCAAATTCGTTGTAAAACGCTATCCGAGCCGTGAGCTGCCCTGAATGTTGATGAAAGGACCCGGGACGATGTTGTCGGCCAAGGTGCTGATCGAGGCACAGTTGTCTGCTGTGGACAGGTTGGAAAGACGATTATGAGGAGCACAAATATCTACTCAGCCGCTGTAAAGTTGGGGGACACTTAGTTTGAGATGTTCATCCCGAATTGAAGAGGAAAGATTGGGAAAATAGCACGAAATCGTCGACCGTGAACGCTGGCCGTCATCCCTTTGCCGCCAGGCTCGCGCTCGGGGTCTTAGTCGGGGTGGATGCCCGCTTGTGGGGCCGTGTTCCGGGCGATGTCCTTCTCCACCTCGCCGGCCGACCTCTTCACAGCGCTTAGCCGAAGAGTGCCAACAGCGGTCGCGTCGATCAAGCTCTTACAAAAGATGGGGGACGGGGAAAGGGCGGAAAGGACGATCAATCAGGAAAGAGGATCGTCCGCAACATCGTATGATACACCTGGGCGGCCGTACATACCCACGAGTCATTGTGCTCCAAGCACGGGACACTGGCCGTTCTGCTCAGTTTCTACCGGACGCTGTACATAGTAGGCGAGGTTTCTGCTGCTAGGATATTCCCAGGTGCTCCCTTCTGTTTCTGCGGAGTTGGACGTAAGCTGATTGACGGTTTTACATTTCTCTCTCTTTACAGCACATTTGCGGGAGTGGCAGCGGGGGCTGGGAACTGTCTAGACTTTCCATGCACTGCGAAGCAACTGGCTTTCGACCCGAACGCCGGCCGAATCACCGAAAGAGTTGTTCGAAAATCCGTTTGATTCAGTGTAATAGCTGATATGCTGTTGAGAAATAGAGTGCTTTGAAGCCGTTAAATCACACAGGCAAGGACTGAGACGTCAGTCAACCACTCGGAGTGCTTTTTCATCTTGGTTCTATTCTAGGCTCCTGCCAACTGAAGATTGGTTTCCAAACCCTATTATTTACTTGCGGATCCTAATATGATTGCTCCGACACTGAGCTCTAGTGCAATACCGATTGCTAATGCTGACCAAGGTTCGCGTAGTCGTGGTCGTGCATCGCAATTCGGGCTCCCCGGTGCCAAGGCCCGATGGGTTTCAAAGCCCTCTTCCAGATTTTCCCCATGGCACTACAGATCTGGTCAAGGCACTCGTAATCTTCCACCAAATATAGACTGGGCCAAAGCCTCACGGAGGTTCTCCTTCTACGACAGGGCTTTACCAGATTGGCGACAACTAGAAGTATGGCCGACTCCTTAGTTGTGGCCTAGGCGAAGTATGGACGTCGTTTTCTCTGAAACCCTTGGCGGGTGAAATCGGCTGACTTAGATACAGGCCGAGATTGGTATGATCTACTATTTCACCAGAGAAGCTCTCAAGACCAATCACCTCCTGGACATCCATCGGTTGATGTGGGCCTCGAACTGTGTTTATTCTGGTCATATTAGGGGACTAGACATGCTGGACTACCAGGCAGAACTATCGAACATGATTCTTGGCTTTCTGGTAGTCTGGTTAGTAGTACACGTTTCCGCTACGAGTCGACTGTTCATGTGCCCTTGTGCAACAACTATCTTTAGACATTGGTTAAGTGTTTGTGCCCTCATAAGTCGTTTACCGAGGGTAATCGATGGCGGTTCCAGGGTCCAGAGTCAATTCAGAAGAACATGGATGAAGGGGCTGGCTAGAGAATCGAGGCCTCGAACCCCCTCGCGGGAACGACCTTTGTGTAGACGGTCTCGAGGCAGCATTACAAAAAGCGGCCGATTCCACATCTTCTCATGGACTTTTCTTCACCCTCACCACCCTCGTTAAAGCAGCCATTCCGAGAAACTCGCTCGCCTCATTCGTTTCGATCCAACTCCTACAGGAATACTCATCGACTTTCTTTCCGCTTGATAACAAGATGCAGTTCTCCATCGCCATCAGCACCATCCTTTCGGCCATGGCCGTCCAAACAGCCCTCGCAGCTAGTGTAGGTGTCACAGCCCATGTCTATGCCATACCTGCGGTGACTCACGTCCAATAGTGCCACGTCGATAGGGAACAGCAGAACTGCTGCTGGGGCAAGGGGAACGATTCCTGCCAGGCCCAGAACCCCAATAACGAGATCTGGTGCCTCAGAGACAAGAAGAACTACTGTAGCAATGTCATGAAGCAAGGAACCAGCACTCCGGTCTCCGCAAGCTGCGTAAGCGCATCCTCGTCGACCTGATGCGGTGGCCCAGTTCACTGACCTCATCTACTAGGATGCCGATTGCTGTGACACCGTCACCGGATGGGGGATCGCCTGTCCCAAGTAAGCATGCATGAAGGGATAAGATCATGGCTTCTATGGTGTCCAGTCGAGAAAAGGACTGGCAGTGTCGTTCACTGCGGTTAAACATTGGTAGTTGCCTTGGTTGGCTGAGATAGCTGTTATGTCGTCTACATCGAACAAACAATGAAGAAACATTGGCCCCCAACTTCCCTCGACATATTTTAGGCACTGGCGCGTTCAAAAGCCGCAACCCGATGACAGCCGTTGCCTCTTGTTGACAAAGACTCACGCAATTTCCCAAGTTCATCAACATCAACAATTCACGTGGCAGGTAGATTCTCATATGCAGACAAGAAATGGTTCAATTGAATTGCTCCGTGGTAATTCATCATAGAAGTTTGAGGATCAATGCCGGCCATTCAGTGTAAGCTCAACGCCCTCCCTCGCCACGAATCCTTCAGGTTCGACAGGGGAATCCTCCATCCGTTTGGCCTTCTTCTTCTTCTTCTTGTCCTTCTTTGAAGACGGCCCCAGGCTGTTGCCCAGGGTCGACTCCAATGCGAGTTCGCCGGTCAGGTCCAGCTCATGCTCGGCAGCCTCCGACCAGGGGGCCGCGGCGGGCTTTGACGTGACCGACGGTCCGATCCGAGGCGAAGGCTGGGACTCGCTCGGGTTGACGGAGACCGAGTAGTCGCAGCAGATGTCGATCATGCTCTTGACGAGCAGCTTCGAGTACGTCGTCGCGCTGTCGAAACACCCCAGCAGGCCCGACTTGTTCAGGGAAGCCGGGTCCTCGAACAACTGCTGGACGCGGCGCTTGACAAAGGCCGAAAACCACGCGTCGTCCTCCCCGAGGGAGGCGCAGGCTTCCGAGGCCAGCAGCAGAACGTCGAGCGGGGGCGATGCCTCTGCGTAGAGCGAAACCTTCTCCCTGGCGAGCTCTGCCAACTGGGGCAGCTTGTAGGCCTGCGCAGCCGCGTAGACGTGCAAGCTGATCCCGAGGTGAGTCGAGTACTTGGCTGTGTCCGGCGAATCTCTGACCCTGAGTGTCTGCCACGAGTTGGTGTGAAGGTAGTGGACGAGCACGTGGCCGGCCTCGTCGGGTATGTGCTTCAGTCGTATCTCGCCCAGGCCGCGGTGGCGGATGTTCTCGAGCTCTCCGCAGAGGAGGTTGCGAGGAACCCTGAACGGCTGTCCGCTCTGGAAGTAGACGTTGCACGCCGGGCTCGCGTACGGCCTTTCGAGTAGTCAGAGTAGGACGGCATAATACCAGATATCCACCAAAAGGATAAACTTACGACACCTCGGGTCCAACATCCTGTAAGTTGTCGACGGAGGCTTCGAGTCCCTGACTCCCAGCGGTCTCCTGGGGCGATGCCGGCGTCCAACCGTTGGTTTCCATGATTGGCAAAAGCCTTGGTGGTCGAGAGAATCCCAGTGTCAACAGCAGGTCCCAGCGCAGGCTTATAAGCATTTGGTCCGTCTGCCATGCCGTCCACCAGTCGCCTCATATTTCCATGCAGCGCGGGGCCAACAGTGGCAACGTTCTCAATGGACTCGGCCTGCTTCATGCGAGGACACAGCGAGAGCAACCACCACTCTATGCATTGCGGGTGCCACGTCGAAGCGCGGCAGGCTGCCTGAGAGTCTGCTCACCGAACTCGATCGCCATTGGCCGCCTTGGGAAAACCATTCGCCCGCTGGCTTCATTGGGCCTCGCAATCTTACGTGAATCTGCATGCAGTGAACTGGATGCTGGTGGCCCATTCTTGAGGCTCGTCGACGAAAGCACATTAGTGGAAATGTACCCCGCGTTGTCGTTGCGGCACACGCGCGTCCTGTTGGCTCGAGAGGTGCGCTCTACACCCTCTCGACGACTACACGCACCTATTGGAGGGCATCTCACCCCGGCAGCCTTCTCCGTTAACGCGTCCTATCATACCATTCATATGCTGTAACACACGAAACTCTTCGGGTGGCCCATCGCCTTTGTTTGCTAAATGAAAGCTACCCAGAGTTGGGCGTGTGCTATTTACCGCCCGTCAGTGTGTACTCGTTTGCTCACTCTTCTTTTACGTAGGAAACCGTCGTTAGAAGACCACTACGAGATGCCTTTCTATTCATGCGATCGGCAGAGGGCGCGAGGGAGCGTTGCTGCCCAGCTCAAGCCGTGGAACAGCAAGGCTGCTCTCCAGCAAGCGGAGGCCAATGGGCCATGCACCCCGCATCAGATCCTCGATCTTTCAAGGGAGGGTTGCGTCGTAAACGAGGCTTACAAGGTGCAGGACAAGAGGCCCAACCTGCCCGCGGCGTTATGAACGATGTTTGCCTGACGCAGACCATCGACCATGACGCGACGATCCAGGTGGCGGTCGAGAGGTTCACGGTTCTGGGGGAGATTCAGAAGGGGCCGTCCGGCCCCGCATGCGTTTCTTAAGGCGTTGTTGCATGCTGGGCAGTATGTCTTCGTGCCGAGTGTATGTTTTCACAACAGGCATTAGCGCGCACTATTCAGTAGTTTCTGTTTATCCACTCTTTGATTGACTTTGGACTTTGGACGAAAGGGATGAGAGAGCACGGAACAGATGTCGACTAAGAGGATAGCAATCAAGTTGGAGTTACACAACAGGGAGTTGTTGCTGGAAAGGAAGCAATATATGTTGGAGTACAGGAGCGCGTGCTCATAAGCGAGTTGCACTGAACAGAAGGGACATGACGGGAAAAGGAGGTAAAGAGGAGATCAAATGGGTCTGCCAAAGCTTTTCATCTACATTCGAAGGGCAGAGAACGACACGGAAACCGTCATCAGCTGGACCAAGGATGTTGGGTAGTCTGCGTGACCACCACGACCAAGTCCAGTGCGGCCGAGGCTAAGGATTGTCTTTAGAGGCATTTCAGACCAAAAGAGACTGTGTTGAGGTACACCCAGGTCGAGACCTGCACCGATTTTTGGCTCTTGGCTCAATTGACCGGCCATGTCCAGTTGATAGTAGACGTCTGTTCACGAATCGTAGTAGACTGGCGGACAAGAGCATGAGGATCGTCAGCGACGCGACGGAAAGCGTGTCTCGGGGCTTCCGGGCACTCGATTTCACCTTACAGACGAGGAGGGTTGGTGGTGGCAAGGGAAGAGGCATGACTTTCTTCATCAGTGATGTGTAGATAAGGGGTGTAGTCTTACTGGCGGCTAAGAATACCACCACATCACTCGAGCGTGGCCTCCCGGATATGAAGCCGAAGAGAGGCACGCCTTGGGCCAGTAGAGTTCGTCAGAGGGGAGGGGGGACGGATGGCCGGTAAGTGGACACACATGCATCCCCATGCTTTACACCATGAGCTGCCATGTGCGCAGGCCATGATAGTAACCAGTGGCAACGGCCAGAACCCGCGGAATCGCAAACGCGATCCCCATAACACGCCTCCCGAAGACACTCGTCCGCCCAATCCGATCCCGGTCCACATGCCCCCCCGCCCCCAGCATTTTCCACGAGAATGCCGGTCGCGAGCCCGCCCAAGAGGAGAGACACGTGGGATGGTCCCAATCTATCCCGATACGCCCTCCTTGGCGGGGCGGTGTGGGCTGTCCAGCAGCGTCCATTCTGTCAGACACTGATTGATATCTTGTCGATGATGAACATTTGAGACCCACAGATGGAGCGAAATTCAATGTGTGAAAACCCTGAACAAGGCCTAGGGGGGAAGGGAGTGCCCTGCGCTGACGAATGTCGGGGGCAGTGTGGGGCACGCCTGAGATGCATACGTCAGGTTGAGAATAAGGAATAAAGCGGCGTTAATCTGTCGAATGGGAAGGCTGGGGGCTCCCGTCCATCATTTCCCTTCCCCGGGGTGATCACGACGAACACGTCTGCGTTGGCAGATGCGGCTGCCTGGACGCGTGCGGGTTCGACTCGACGTGACGACGTTTTCTTCCTCTGGGAGATTACTCTGTGCTCACCGCTCGCTCCATGGCCTGTGGCACCGGACAGTCGGTGGCCCGTACGGACGGCCAGGCCGTTCCTCTCGAGGATATTGAGAGTGGCCACCCCGGCAACCATTGCCTTCCTGCTTCAACACCCGGGCGGACGACCTTGAGCGAGAGGGCTGATAGGACAAGGCAAGTTTTGGGATTATGAGTCACGGAGGGCAGATAATCCTGGTTTCACAAGTTCACCGAGTGCAATACTCTCCACATTGGCGAAGCCACGACCGGGGCCAAGACAGATTGCAAAGCGTGGGATCAAGCCAATCTTCTTCTTTTCCTGCTGGTTTTGGTCCATGTTTGATACGCTTGAGCCACCTGGACAAAGAAATCACGTCTTCATCCATGCACCACCACCACCACCACCCAACGCCAACGTGGTGTCGGCGGAGGCTCCACCAGGTAGTTACATGTATAGTGGTAGGTGTGATGCCTCTACATCGTACGTCCAAGATGTCCAGCACAACATCATGATCCGACCTTGGATCTCTCCTACGCCACCGAGATTGCAAGTAACCTCGCCAGGCCCGTGCTCTCTGTCACGAGATGGGAGCTTGGGCCGGCTACGGCGGGGCGAGTCCGCCGACTATTGTGGACGTAATCGGCCGCGACCGGACAAACTTCGGGGCCGCGAAGTCGTGGCGGCCCCATATACCTCGGAGAATATCGGCCGCCGGGCAGGCAGTTTTTTTGTCCGTGCCAAATAGCAAATGGCCAAGCCCGATTAAAACCGTTTTTTATTTTACTTGGTGCTACATTTTTATTTGAGCTGCGCAAGGTCTTTTCTTCGACAGCCAACGCGGGAACGGCGTGCTTTAGCGTCGCTTGTGGTGGCTAGGGAGGTCTAGTCATTCTTCCGTCGGCCCGAAGCGTATTCCTCTCCCTCGCCACAAGTACCTACTGACTGACCCGGCACTATGGAACCGGGTGACGGCTGCGCTCGGCCCATCCACAGCGGGGGTGGACCAAAAGGTAGGATGTGAGACGTGATATATGGTGCGGGTCAGGTATCCTATCGCGCAAGGTTGGCCCGACTAGCCCTGCTCTCGTCAGCCATCGTAGTGAAAAGCAAACGGAATACGTCCGTAAGCAGCAGCCAGATGTACTAATGCCGAGTTACCTGTGGCTGCTGCACCTTCACACACTCTGCCTGCCCCACGGGGGAAACATCTGCCTGCAACCACAGTATGCATAGTAACAAGAGGATGAGACACATTAAGGGCAAGGATGGCAAAAGACAGGCGAACCGTTGCGGAAACGCCGCCGAAAGCCGAGAGAATCTGCAGCAAAAGTCCAAACTTCGAAAGGCCAGGACAGACCCCAGGTGTGAGGCGCGAGGTGAGGTCTGATTAAACTTTTTGTGTGCACTCACTCGCTGCTTATGGATCGTCGTCCCATCGGGCCTTCTGCCCCAAGTAGGCAGCTTGCCTCGGGCTCGGAAGTCTTCTGTGGAGGTCCAAATCCAAAATGGGCGCAATGAGCCTACTATGCACGCAATCGATACCGTTGCCGCCTCGCTCCTTTTGGTTCTGTTTGTCAAGACGGGACACGGGGGGGTAGGGGAGGGGGTGCGGGGCATAGAAATTCCTGGCCCGATTCACATGACTGTACTCTGTACTGAAGGATTGCAGCCCGGCAGCTACCGTACTACTTACTTGGGCGATAGATGCTCGCTTCTACGTGCAAGCTAATGAGGAACTCGTAGTACTCACGGCCATCACGAGATGGCATGACGGCAAAGCGATAGACGGGGCCGGAAATATGAGACTGGCCCTCACAAAGCGTGCCGCAACGAAGTAATGAAATATGAAACGATAGAACAGTGTGGCTTTAGTCGGTGAGTTTAGCATGGAAGATCCATTCCCAGGGCTGGGCAAAGTAGCTGGGGGGGCCGACCGTGCGATCGTCATATTAGCAGTTCTCGTCGTATCCACATTGACTTAGGAGTGGAGTGTAAGCCAGACCCTTCACGAAAGCACGACGGGGGGGAAGAAGCCAGGGATTCGCTAAAGGACGACCGGGCGAGGAGAGGAGGGATGGGAGAGAAGAGGAGGGATGGGAGAGAAGAGGAGGGAAGGGAGAAAGAGGAGGGAAGGGAGGGGTGGGTTCGAAATCAACCCATTTTTCCAACACTACGATGTATCGAGTGCCGTTGAGACATGAACTCGCCCAGTAAGGAAGAATGTTAGATTGGCCCCCCTCGGATGCTGGAAACCCTGCCAATATTCGTTGCTTTTTCTTCCTCAGTCAGGCCGTGTCATCGTCTGTGCCAGGCCTCTATCCTCACACTACGATGTGCAGCTCAGCTACGGTACTTCCAATCTTCACTCCTCTATCCTCACACTGCACTTCAGTTGCACACGCCTGCAATGACATCTGCTGTCCCGCCTCCCATCTCACATCTCACATCTCACGATGGGCCTGCGATGTACACATGTACTCTGTACGGACGGACCTGTCAGGATGACCCCCCCTGTCCCGACCCATAAAAAAGCCTGCCGGGCTTGGTTCCCCGGGCCCGGCTTGATCAGCCCAGGAGGGGCCAGCCTGTCACGAACACCTGCCGCTTGAGCAAGTACTGTACATAGTAGTTCGAGCCTGTACAGGTAGTCCGTCGGATGCGTCCTGGCAGTGCCTATCCTTATTCTCGAATGCGCCCACTCCTCGACGAGGCCTTGAGCGGTTGACTTAGCGGTCAAGTTCAGGTGAAAGAGAGAAAAAAAGAAGAAAAAAAGGAAACAAACACCAACCTCTAACCAGTTCGAGACTAAAGCGTATCTCTGGCGTTGTAAGGCTGACACGCGACAACAGGGGAATGATTGGCCTCGAGCTGGCGAAGCAGAGACTCGGATACTGCACGCCAAAGAAGCCGTGATGCCCGTGCATCATCTGGCTGCCAGTTGAACTTTCGGTTATGAATCTTCAGAGAAAAGATGGGCAAGAGGGAAAAAAAAGGAAAGAAAGCAAGGAGTCAACAGGAAGAGAGCGGATGCCCCCCCGGCGTGGTCGAGGTGTGTGGATGCTGAGTTGGCTGCTGGGATCACAAAACTGCTAGCGCTTCCGTCTCCCTTGCCTTCATCATTGGCTGTTGTATTGCAGACCTGTTCCGACATTCAACTCACCTTGTTGACCCACGTCAAACCACGACACCCCAAGTCCGTGACGAGGAGGCATTATCGCAGATCTAACCCCCGGCAATCTTAGCAGAGCCATGAAGTAAATGAGAATGGTGCGATCCTCAGAGCCTCCTCCAGGGTGTTGAGGGCTCAGCCGCCCGCAGCCCGCAGCCCGTTGCCGAGTAGACGTGAGATGAGCGCGTGGTACGTCGCCGGGATGCCGGCCGAGACTGACCAGCTGGGAGGCTCAAGTGTACACGCCCAAGGAACCAGGGCCAGATGCCGTGCGGCAGGCAATGTACTCGACCAAGCGTCGCGGAGCTGGGCCGTTCGACGTGACTGTTGGAGGCTGGTGCCCTAATAGTCGTTATCTGCATGCAACACCACACCGTGATTCTCTCCTGGTTGAGAGTCTCGGGGACTTTGGTAGACAGACGCGCAAGGGAATGCGAATAAATAGATCCCTTCCGCCCACATTCGATCAGAGCTTTACTCACCAGTCCTCATCACCTCAGTATCACTCTCCCCACACCCCCTCAAAGACATCTATTGTCCCCAAGCACGTTCTCAACTCTTCGAAACTGTACCTAAGCCTCGTGGCCAAGATGCCCGAATCCAACTCCAGTCTGCAGAGCTGCCCCTTCTACCGTTGCACCTGGCGACAGAAATGCCGCGGCCATTCTCTAGAGGCTCACATATACCACATGCATATGGATGAGACGCCCCGTGGGGAACCCGCACACAACACCACCGAGCCCGACGCCGGCGTCAACAATACCGGATCGATAAAATTACGCCTCAAAACCAACGCCAAGAAGGTTCGCCTTACTCTTCGGGGTTAGGCAACTGTCCATCCGCGGGCAACTCATCCCACCATCTCAGTCTTCGCACCGCCGCGCGACCCCCTCGGGACAGCATCGCAATCGACGTCGAAACATGGCCGGGGTTTACATCATACGGAGGGAGTTCAGCAAACGAAATGGGTAAATGTGTTCTAAAGTAGGATAAAAGGAAAGAAAGGGATACGAGGAATGGGAAAGGGGAGTTCCAGCTCAGGGGTGAAGAACACAACAATGAATGCAATTCAGATACGGACACGGGGCGAATCCTTTGGCCGTTTCGATTGTTGAAGCTCTTTTTTCACCACATACTAGAAGTAGGACTAAACACGGCGTTTTTGTCACCAGTTGACGGGTCGAGTGAATGGCTTACACGCGGCCATCCAAGTGAGATGCATCGACGCGATGGATTCAAGACTGAATATGCTCCGACTTGATGTCCCTGACGCCGACTTGATGTCCCTAACGCGTGCCCCTTGTAAAGGCCAAAGGGCAGGCCCAGGGGCCCGCTGGCTACTCTAGATTCCCCTCGGCACCTGATGGTTTCATCACTGCTCTTGGAGTGTCACGATTCACAGCTGGTGTCTATCAGTCTTCTAGCAGTACTAAGTGGAAGCCATGCCCCTAATCTGCGATGAGAGTACACCACAAATCACTGACATCAATCATCAGCTATGGACAGCTCGGACCGTCAGTGAGGCAAGAGCCTATCTGAGAGACTCGCATCACTGGACAGACCGCCCGCGGCGAGACACATGGCGTAATGGTACTTGGAAGGTAGGGTGATAGGGGGTGGGGGAGAAAAACTCTCTCGACCAGCCGGAATAGGGGTATCAGTTCAAGAAATGAGTCACGCTGGCCGAGGAAAAGAAAGAAAGTCAGCGAAAAGTTTCGCTTCCTGTTCACGAGATTCGAACAGCAATGCAGCAGTGACAGGTCGCGCCGCTCACCATGGCAAGTAAACTCGGCAGTCTGTACTTCTATGCGGCCGGCAGCGTAAGTATACGCCCTACGTCGCCCTGTCTGGGCAGCAGGGAGGCAAGGCAATGACCCGCCCAGCCCCCCTGAACGCGGCAAGAGAATGTCCCTTTCTGATGGGTTTATCGACAGATGGCACAGGGGGGCCGACACAATTGCGCTTGCGACCACTCCTTGAGGAGGTCGCGGGCGTGATGAGTGCGAGTAGACAACATCCGCTGCTGCGACTTGTAGAGTTGAAACTCAGGGGCTACCAGCAGGCGAGTAGGTGTCTGCATGTCGCCAACGCGCCACCCATCCCCTCTGCAAAAGGTCGCCACCGGGGAGAGCGCGGAAGAGAGCGAGGGCCTCTTCGGATGTGCTTTTTATATCATGCAGAGGCACCGGACTCAACGTAGATGAAAGATGAGTTGTGACCGGCTTCTCTTCCTATCTGCAGAGCTGCAAGTGTTTGTGAAAGATGGGAGCTGCGGATGAGACACCAATTTAAAAGTGGCGAGACGGTGTGCTCCTACACAGGTGGCATGAATCTGGATATACCTTTATGGCCTCTCGCCCGAGTCCAGAGAGGTTGCTTTTGGATCCGGTCCCCCTCGTGTTTTCACTCTGCCCGGTCTCGTGAGGGCGACCACCGGCCTTTTATCTGAGCGGCTGGACTGGAAGCAGCACGTGTAGGCACATGAGAGGCACATGAGACGAAGAGTACATGCCGTTCCGATCGGAACCACCACTACTGCAGGGTTAATTGACTCTATGATGTGGGTTTTTTTTTTTTTGGCTGTCAGGTCGGAAGTGGTTTGCAAAGGCGCAACCGCTGCCGATGGTCATGATGAGATCATGAAGGAGACGATACTAGGAACAGGAACCCTTGTCCCACGATTCGAGCAGGCCATCGAATTCAGAAGGGCGTGGAAGAAAAAAAGCAACCCGTCTCCCCTCCCCAAAGTGTAAAAATTCCATGGCAGACCGAAAAAGCTCGACAATGACGATGGCCCCCGGCAACTGCGGAATCCAAGGCATGGATGGGCGCTTGTGACGTTGGACCCCAACCGTGGGGTTAAGCGCCGTCACACAAATCTGGGAAATTTCTCTCTTCGTCTTTTTGGGCTTCTTGCGTTCGTGGACCTCTCCCCCCCTTCGCCTCAGAAGTGGCCTTGGTCTGTGGCCGTCCGGCCATGAGTTCGGGCCAAGGTAGGTAGCATTCTGGCAACCAACGGAGTCTGCCTTGCTGCGGCCTCCCCAAGGTCGCCCCGACGAAATCTGCCTCGTTGGCAAGGGAAAAAAAAGGCCCTCAATCATGGGCAAATCCCCAGAAGTAGGGCTGCCTGGTTGCCTTGCGTCCCGGGTGCAAATTTTCATGGTGGGCGCTTATCACGAGATGAACCCAGGCCGAGAAAGAGAGAAAAAAAAGGCCCCGGGGCATCAAGCGGCCCCGACGGTGTGTGTGTGCTGTGCCACATTTCGGACCACAACAGTCACCAGCGAAGGTCTCGTCGATCCCGTGCTTGAACCGGTGTGAAAGAAGCAAGGCAGTCAATAAGCGAAAAATCCTGCTGATGCGCGACGAGGCGGTAATCTCCCAGAGGAAAAGAGAGTCTCTTCTCTTTACTTTTGTGTTCTGGCCAAGCTTGGACCCGGTCACGTCACTCGAATTGCTTTCCCATCCCGCAGGTCGCGTACTGATACCCGAGAGAATTTCGACAAGAGCTGGTATACCTGGGGGTAAGTAAGTGGTATCAAGCCTGATGATGATGTGGACCTTCGTCGGTTTTCATGGACACACAGCGGTGCGTTGTCAAGGCCCCTTTCAGACTCGTGCTACCTGCTGTGCAGCTGTTCTCGACATCGAAGTTGCTGCTAACTGACAAACGCGTGCGGAAAAGGAACTCACCACCTGTTTTCGACATTCCACTCGATCGTACACGATATAAGAATACCGAATAGATGATATATACACAGGCGTTTTGGGAAGAGGGAGGAGTTCCGGGTGATGTCCGACTCGAGTCAAGTTCCTGGGACCGACATGTCGGCTCTCGAAGCGCAGACGTACTCGAGTTGTGGCATTCGTCACCCCAATCATGAATCGAGAACACGTATTGTCGGCGTAAAGTCGCCGCCACAGACGTCTCGGGTACTCGACGTGTCTTTTTATCAGGCGTTTGGCTCGCCGAACGCGGTTGTGTCGTCTTGCCTCTGGCGATTCTTTAGGAGATTTATCTTCTGCGGATGTTGGCTTACCTACTACCAGCGAGGCCGAGATGCTTTCTCGACGCGTCGCATTATTTCTGTGTGTTTTTTTTACCCGCGTCTGCTGCACAATGTCAACTGTCACCAAGGGCCCGAAGGCGCCCCGACGACTCTGCCTGCCCACGCTCGCTGTATCGAAATACCGAAGGATCCTCGAGCAAGAGACGGCAAACAAGGGATTTGGTAGCTCAGAAGCCAAAGTGCAAGTACCTGCGTTGGGCGCGCGCCTTGCTCCGACGAAGCCGGGCTGGATCGCCGGACCGCGAGTCACCCGGTCGGCCGTCCGGCCCCACCACATCGGGGGCCTCATAACGCCGGCCTCTAATTTGCTCATGGCTCCTCCTTTTCCTCTTCACCAGTTACCTGGCTACTTATGCCTTGAGCATTTCCATAGACTAATTTCGCGCAGCGCGGTCTCTCGGAGCACCACGAACCGAAATAGCGAGAAGAAGCAAGACGAGACGAGACTTGCATCTACACCTCATAAGTCTCTACTTAATGCAGTCAGTCAGCCGGTGGCAATGGAACCGAGAGCGGCGGTAACGGAAGAACCCACAAGGCAAATGGCAGACACGATCCCTTTGTGTCGTTCTACAAAACTACGTCGAGACGGATGAAAATTACTTACAACGGGTGTTTCTTGGTCGTCGTCGAAAAAGTCAGCCCACTCGGCCGGCCCGTGCCATCTCCACGGATATCCACACCACACGGTCTCTCCGCACTTGTGGCTTCAACCGGGGTCTACCCCTCCCCCCAGCGGTCCGTGGCACAAGCTTCCCGTAAGGAGTGTTTGGCTCCCCCATCGGCCGCCGGCCCCCGGCCTGGGAGGGTGGACTCGGTGTGATGTCCGTCAAGCAAAGGCCGGGCTCTTCTACCCGCGCATGAACTGACTCAAACCGCCAGCGGGGAGAGTCGGGTTTGTTTGTTGTTTGCGACTCGGTGGGTGGGGCTACAGGTTTCTGCTGTCTACGATGTAAGCGGCCCCGGCCATGGATGGCATACATCGTACAGGTACCATTAGGTTGTCACATCGAGTGGCAAATGGTTGTGCAGAGAGCTGGACCCCCTCGGCCCTGTTTTACTGGGTCACTGGCTCGGGGTTAAGAAGGGATTTCAGAGGCAATTCAATTCGCCCATCTTGAACCTAACGCCGACGCCGTCTATTGAAGCAAGAAATGCTGATCACGCTAACGACTCTTACGCCAGAGTACATGTAATCCTCTGATTTGCCCAAACCATCTCATCCCCAAAAGTCTATCCCACGGGCCGGGCCCAGCGCCTTGACGTGGCCAAACTCGAACCAGAACCTGCACCGGACGATGAGATGACAGGCCCGTACGGCAAGACAGGATGGGACTATGCTCACGGCTGATGAGCTCTCCCCCCCCCCACCCCGCTCATTCTGCTGGCCCCCTTCAGCCGGAACCGCAGACGCAGCCCTCGCGAAGCGCCGGGGCGATGTTGGGGAAAGGGAAGCATTGCCGGCCTTGGGCGTCGCAGTTTTCGCTCTCGACGCCGCAGGCCTCGTCGGTGCAGGGGCCGGTATAGGGGTTGGCGGGAGCCTGGGCGACGGAGGCGGCGACGAGGGCGAGGATGGTGACGAGGACGGCGCGCATTTTTTGTTTTATTGGCTGATTTCCGGGGGAGTGTCTTGTGCTTGCAAGTGGCGGAGAGGGGGGGACGAAGCAGAGAGTGTGGGTTTTCCGAGCGATGTGTTTCGATTGGTGATGAAAGGTCAAGCTTGGGGAGAGACTCGATGAGCGGATGGTGAGGTGGTGGAGAGATGGGAATCCTTCTCGACTGTGCGTTCGTCTCGATTATATATACACTTCTTTCACGACGGGACGAAGACATGTCATTCGACTTCACACACCACCCCCCCTTTTTTTCTTCTTCTTCTATTCTCTCCTCAAGTCCATCCATCGTCAATGACCCGCCAGGAAGTAGTATCATGTCTATTTTGGAGGGATGACAATTGAGGCTCAGTCACGGACGTCTGGCGACGCCCATCGGCCGGTGGCCCGGAAAGACTTGGCTGCAACTTGGCGGGTTTTGGATCTGGTCGGGATGGAAGGGCGACGGGTGCGGGCATATGTTGCGGGTAGCCAAGACCAAGCGTGTTATAGAATCTGCCGTTGCTCGTGAGCGGTACAGTACAAAAATGGGAGGAGAATAAAATGCCATTAAAAAAATAAAAAAAAGGTATAAAAAAAGCTTGTGGTTGTGGGTGTCTCGCGCTGGGGCCTTGGCGATGAACGTTTCAACCATTCTCTTGCGCTTCTCTTGGCTCGCTTCTGGCGCGGGAGGATGTCCGCGTCTCAGGCAGGGAGAGGGGGCCTTTATTTAGATGGACCAGAGTCCATATGGTCACAGTCTCCCCCTACGACGAATAGTGGGTTAATGATGAATGAGTTGTTAAGCTGTCGTCGTTCCCCCCACGCGCGAACGGATGGTTCAACTCTTTAGGAGTTGTTAAAATAGTAATAATAAAAAAGGGGGGGGGGCTGCATCCCTGCTGTGGTGTTGTGTCGGGAGGGGAGGGGGGGGGGGGTCTATCGGTAGATGTATTTTTGTACCGCTGTACAAGTATCTCGAGTTAGCGATCGCCGTGGGACCGGGTGCACACCCATCGGTGAATGCCACCCGGGGGATTTAGTCACGGCCCGCCGCGCTAAAAACAAACCTCCGGGTAAAACTGGGTGGTGTGTGTAAGTGTGTGTGTGTGTGTTTACACCTGTCATGTTTGCCTCAAACGCCGTCGACTAACACCCCCAATTCCAACTTGGCTTCACATCGTCGAGGAGACCCCTCCATCGGCCCAGGCCGACCCCAAACGGCTCGCCCTGCCACTGCGGTCTCGGTGTCCGCTACGTCGACCTCCATCCGTCCGGGGACGTAGTATGGTTGTGGCCGTCCGTCCAGAGAGCGCTCACCTACGCTGTGCAGGCTGAACCGGCACAGATTCTTCCACAGCCTACTCCCTCGTACAGCTTCTTCCCTGTATCTTCATCAAAGGTGGCGCAACGCCCAGCGGAATTGGATCTTGGGGAGATTCTTGCCGATTGAAAAAATGAAAAGCGAATTGTTGACTGCCTCCTTCTTCGCATCTGCCTACTTGTACCTACCTTAGGGTACCAGCTGCTGGAACAGTTACCACGTGACTGTGGCTGTGGTGGGCCAGTCAAGAAAGAACATTACATAAGCGCGTCCAGTCTCTTTATCAGCACGTGACCTTCTGACCCCGTTGTCTTGCTCTCTGCTGTGTCTGTGGCACCCCACACCAACGTCCACATCCACATCCACAACCCAACATCGATCGGTCGAGTCAAGCATCATGTGAATTGCACCCATAACAATGAGCCGCCAGTGCAATGCGGCGCGTGCTTCGCGCGCAAGAGCTCCCTTCCGCCTCGGAATCCCCGATAGTCTCTGATCTTGCCGACAACAACTCGTACGTTTCCATGGGTAGCAATCGTGCAAGAGGGACTTTTGTTATCGACAAAACCGTCCCCTTGGGATTCGATTCACCCCCCCCCCCCCCCCCCCCCGGCCGGCCAATGGATCCATCCGCTCAAGGTGACATGCAGGGCCTCCGCAACGCTCCTTCCGTATCGAGCCTGACCGTGCTATGGCCCTGGCGTGGCTGACAGCATCCCTGGAACACACGGCGAAAGAAAGCGGTTCTTCTGTCTGCGCTGCGGCGGCCCTTCTTGACTCTCCTCTCCTGCAAGAGACAGTTGGATCTGTTGGTTCGAACAGCTGCTGCTGCTGCTGCTACGCCGCACAAAGTGCATCTCATCGATAAAAAGGGGGGTTCTTCGCCGCCTCGCCAGATCACCCAGTCAATAGCCGCTTGCCCAACACCGATGCGCTGCTGCTGCTCGACTTTGCGCTTTGTCACCGCCCGCATTCGCCGCACCTGATTCAATGAGCTTCTCCTGTCTAAACGACGACACATTGGGCCCAGTCGTCCACGGCTGCCGCGATGACTTCGACTTCACCCTCAAGTTCCAACAGGTCGTCTTGTCAATTGTCCCGTCATCCATATTCATTGCCGCTGCATTCCTTCGCCTTGCCCACTTGTTCCGCCAGCAAAAGGTCGTCGACGCCGTCGTCCTACAATGGCTCAAGCTTGTGAGCACCACAAAAACATCGATTGTTCCCACACACTTGTTCTGATGCCCAAAAACAGTCTTTGGTAGTGGTCTACACCGGCCTCCGACTCGGCCAACTAATCTTGTCGGGCCGCGGCACTTATTGGTCCTCGCAGTCCGGAGTGGCCTCTGATGCGATGGCCTTCATCGTCGCCCTCGTCATGATTCTACTGTCGTTCCTGGAGCATCTCCGCTCGCCACGGCCCTCCATGCTGCTAGGCGTCTACCTACTGGTCACCATCTTGTTTGACGTCGCCCAAGCGAGGACTTTGTGGCTCTCGTCCGCCGCCTCCACCAACGAGCTGCAGCAAGCTCGTATCTCGGTTGCCGCTGTCGTCGTCAAAGCAGCCATTCTCGTGCTCGAGTCTCGCAAGAAACCCCGGGCAAATCTCCAAGCGCAACAGAGTCCGGAGGTGACGACTGGCATCATCAGCCTTTCGACCTACTTCTGGGTCAACAATCTCTTGCTCGCGGGGTTCCGCAAGCTGCTCACCATCGGCGACTTGTATGCCCTCGACCAATCAATGTCCGCCGAGGTCTTGTACACCAAGCTCTCGCCCCATCTGGAGAGAAACATCGCCCAAGGCCGCAAGCATGCCCTGCTCAGGAGTCTCGCCGGCACGCTCGCGGCTCCTCTGATTTTCCCCATCGTGCCGCGACTCTGTCAAATGGGCTTCAAGTTCTGCCAACCCCTCATGATCGAGAGCCTGCTCAACTATCTCCAGGAGCCCGAAGGAGCTTCTTCGCCCAACAAGGGCTACGGATTCATAGGTGCGGCCATGCTCATTTACCTTGGCATGACCACCTCCTTGTCGCTGTACTGGTACTTCCAGGAGCGTTTCGTACACATGGTGAGAGCGACCCTGGCCTCTGCCGTATATCGCAAGACGACCACCATTAGTCTGTCCGCCGCAGACGATTCCGCCGCCTTGACCCTCATGAACGCCGACGTGGAGCGTGTCAAGATGGGTTTCCTGCCCTTACACGAGTATTGGGCGAACACGGTCGAGGTCGCCCTGGCATGCTGGCTGCTCCAGCGTCAGATCGGTGCCGCTTTCGTGGCACCCGTCATTGTCGTCATCGTCTGCACCGCCGCCTCTACAGTCACGGCCCGACTCACCGGCAAACGCCAGACGCTCTGGATGGATTCGATTCAAAAGCGAGTGGGGGTTACCGCCAAAGCCATCTCGAGCATGAAGGCTTTGAAGATCTCGGCCATGTCTGGCCCCATAGAAACCCTGGTTCAGGGCCTACGGCTGAAGGAGCTCAGTGTGGGTGGTAAGTGGCGTTTGATGCTCCTCGCTGCCGTCACCATTGCCTACACGCCGTCCCAACTCGGCCCCGTCATGGCATTCGCCGTAACCTCCCAGACCCTCGATGTCACACGCATCTTTACTTCCATGGCATATCTGATGCTCCTGGCCAGTCCCCTGGGAAGCCTCTTTCAGTCGATTCCGCAAATGGTCTCTGCCTTCGCCTGCCTAGGTCGTATTCAGGCTTATCTCGACAAGGAAACCCGGGTCGACTTCCGCAAAACGCCCGACCCTCCGCTTCTCTTGGAGAAGCACGCTGATACCCCAGACCCGGAGCCACAGACAGCGGCTATCGAGGCGAAACAAGCCTCGTTCGGCTGGGTTGAGGGGAAGAACGTCTTGGAGGATATTGACATCACCATTCCTGCTCACGCACTCACCATCATCGTGGGCCCTGTGGCGTCCGGCAAGTCGACTCTGTTGAAGGGCCTCCTCGGGGAAACGCCGGTCAGCTCCGGTGACGTGCTCATGAGCGTCAAGCATAGCAGGATCGGATACTGCGACCAGTCTCCTTTCCTCTACAACAACACGATCAAAGCCAACATTGTTGGTCATTCCCAATTTGACCCCCAGCGCTACAGCCAAGTCATCGAAGCCACCATGCTGTCCACCGACTTTGCCACGTTCCCCAAGGGAGACGGCACCAACATCGGAAGCAACGGTCTGACGTTGAGCGGCGGCCAGCGGCAACGAGTTGCTCTTGCTCGTGCTCTTTACTTGGAGACCGACCTCCTCATTCTGGATGATATCCTCAGCGGCCTCGATGCGACGACCGAAGAACACGTCTTCCGCAAAGTATTCGGTAGCGATGGCATGGTCCGTCGTAGAGGCATCACGGCCGTGCTGTGCACGCATTCCGTCCGGCATTTGCCACTGGCCGACCATATCATCGCACTCGGTGTCGATTGCACCGTGGTGGAGCAAGGCTCCTTTGCAGATCTCCAGACGAATGGAAAATATGTGCAGAGCCTGGAGATCCAAGAGGCCGAGGAAAGCCCCGAACCAGAGGCTGATGCTGATGCTGATGCTGACGGCACTCAGGCCGACGAAACGACTCCTTTGGCGCAGGCAGTGACGGAAGTCTCGGTTGCGGCCGAGGAATCGGACAAGGCACGTCAGCTGGGCGATTTTGCCGTCTACAAGCACTACTTTGGCAGCATCGCGACGTGGGTCATTGCGGTCTTCTTCTTCTGGTGCTGCGCATACGGCTTCACCTCCAACTTCCCCACCGTGTGGTTGAAGTTCTGGTCTGAAGACGTTGTTGCCTCGAACCCGAAACGCTCGGGATCTTTCTACATGGGCATCTATGCGCTTCTCCAAATCATGTGCCTTGGGTCTCTGATGGCGGTTGTCATGATCTGCACGCAGACCATGATCTCCCAGTCAGGCTCGACGTTGCACAAGCGGGCGCTGCGGACGCTCATCGGTGCACCTTTGCGCTTCTTCGCCACCACGGACACGGGGACGGTGACCAACCTGTTTGCCCAAGACCTGGCTCTGATAGACAGCGAGTTGCCTATGGCCTTGATCAACTTCTCGGTGCTGTGTTTCGCTGTCATGGGCATGGCGGCCGTCATCGCCATTTCGTCACCGTGGCTGGCCATTAGCTACCCTTTTCTCGTCGCAATTCTATACGTTGTGCAGACGTTCTACCTTCGGACGTCGAGGCAGTTGCGTATAATGGATCTCGAAGCAAAGGGCCCCCTCTAGTAAGCAGCCGTGACCTCTCTCTCTCTCTCTCTCTCTCTCTCTCTTTCACTCACTCTCATTCTCTCTCTCACACACACACATGTGGCTTTGGACGACGACTAACTGGTCCCCGTCTAGCTCCCATTTTATTGATACTCTCAAGGGTCTAGCCACGCTTCGAGCACTGGGATTCATCGAATCCGACATAGGCGTCAACAACGTTCTCCTAGATACCAGTCAGCGGCCGGCTTACCAACTCGCAATCATCCAGCGCTGGTTACAGCTGACGCTGAAACTGCTTGTTGTCATACTCGCCACCGTCGTCGTGGCGCTGGCAACCCAGCTCCGGACGAGCTCCGGCTTCACGGGAGCGTCCCTCGTTACGCTCATGACATTTGGCGATACGCTGACCACGATTGTACAATCATACACGGTGCTCGAGACAAGCATCGGGGCCGTGGCGCGTCTCAAAACGTTCAGCGATACGGTGACCCCAGAAACCGGACCCGAAGAGAACATCATCCCCAAAGAAAGCTGGCCCGAAAACGGCGCAATCGAGATCAAGGCAGTTTCGGCCTCGTACGGGGCCCCTCAAGGTACACCAAGCGCGGGGGCGGAGACAAAGCCGCCGAGTGATCTCGCCATCCGGGACCTGCATCTTTCGATTCGCCCAGGTGAAAGAGTGGCCATATGCGGCCGGACAGGCAGCGGCAAATCGTCGCTCATCCTGCTGCTCCTCCGCCTGCTCGAGATAGTCCCCGGTAGCGAAAACGGGATTGTGGTGGATTCTTTGCCCGTCGACAAGATCGACCGTGACGCGCTGCGGCGCCGCATCATAGCCGTACCACAAGACGCCATCTTTCTTCCAGATGGCTCGACCGTGCGGGAAAACCTCGATCCTTTCCAAGTGGCCGACGAATCCGAGTGTCTCAGCGTCCTGGAGCAGGTCGGGCTGCTCGACGGGATCCAAGAACGAGGCGGAATCGACAGCAGTCTCACTGCAGACTCGTTCAGCCAAGGGCAGAAGCAGCTGTTCTGCCTCGCTCGTGCTGTATTGCGCCGGCGCGTCAAGAGCCGCAACGGGATGGACGGCGGCATCCTCCTGCTCGACGAGGTTTCTTCCAGCGTCGACCGGGTCACCGATCTCGCGATGCAGGACATCATCCGGCGCGAGTTCGACGGGTACACGATCATCATGGTGTCCCATCGTCTGGACATGGTTCTGGAATGCGACACGGTCGTTGTCATGGACAAGGGGCACGTGGCCGAGAAGGGCGCGCCTCGCGTGCTCAAGGAGCAAGAAGGGGGCATGTTCAGAGAGCTATGGAACAGCAGCAAAACGGCAGAGGAATGAAAATAGTCAGTTACGCGCGCTCGCTCGATCGGGCCAACAAGATCAGAAGGAAGATGCAATAACCGCATTCGATGGGTGGGAAACACTGCTTCGGTGCTTGCGCCGATTGGATTTCGTTCGGATACTCACTCCGCTCGGGCAAACGCGTCTACACGGCACAGCATTGCTCATCTCACCCCCTCTCCTCCCCTCCCTCCAGCCTTGGCTACCTCTTTTTAGAGAGTTGCCTCTTTCAGCTTTAATAATCAATTCCTGTTGCCTCACCAAGCAAGTACCGCCTTTGTCATGGGGTTTTTTTTTCTTTTTCTTTTTGTTTTTTAATCATTTCTTTTTAGCATTTGATACACCAGCACTTATGGAGGCGATGTGGTTGTGCCATAACCCCCCTTTTCCCCTCGCCGTAAAAACTGATACTTCGCAGTACATGATGACGGGAAAGGCCAGATAACTCAAGATGAAGCAGAAGAAGCAGAACTCTCCTCGAAAGGCTCCCCTCGACAGGCTCTCCCCAGTATGACTCGGTCGTGTCCACAACCCGCTAATGCGCTTTTCCTGATACCACCTTACGGAAACGGGACGAACTCCAGGCTGGTTGAATCCTTCGCCAAGCTTCATCGATACCCGTTACAGAAGATCCGACGGCGGGAGCTGCCGCTTGTTGTTACCCGATCCCAGCCCGCCAAGATTTCATACATACCTGTGTAGGATCCTTTAGCGTATAAGGACCCCGATCGTCTTGGATAGGAGAGTTCGACCTTCCTAAAGTCATCAGCCCAGGCGCCAGGAGACAACGTTCTGTGCGAAGAACTTGATAGAATGATGTTCAGATGTTCGGCCACCCTGCTTGGCGGCTCCTACGGGCTCGCCCCTGGATCCCTACACCCCCTTTCCCCTGAGGATTCTCATCCTCCGCCCACCTAGGTAACTAGTTCGAGACATCCCAATGTCCCGATAGCGTTGTAGAAGTCGGCCTGAAAGAGGAGCCTCTATGACGAAGGATGCGTGATGCGTCGTCTGCATGCAATGCGGAGATGCCTTGAACCCCTGAACCCCCTCCCTCCCTCCCTACAGAGATAGCTCGCCTCGTGGCGATTCCCACCGGCTCGCCAACAGGTTCAGCAAACCGGCTTCGTCGCTTACAAAAAGTCTGCCGTACCACACCCCCGAATTTGACATGCACTCACGATCAAGATTGTTTATACAGTCACAACCGAAAACGGAACCGTACCGCAGCAGGCCAGTATCTGGAGGCATAGAGTGAAGCTTCCGAGACGCTGTGGTGCACTGATTCCGGCTTATCAAAAACCCAGAATTTGATCGTTTTACAGTTTACCAACCCATCGATCATCATGGCACCGGGCGTCACGAACGCCGGCGATAACAGCCTTGATTTTGATCGTGTTAAGCCGCCTGAGAACGCCAAAGAGCGTGCCAAAAATTGGTGGAAGACCTCTCTTCACGGTTGCCAACCGGCTCGCTTTCCATCTCACCCCCAAACGCTCAACACGGTTCAGCAACTCACAGTTGAGCATCGATTCGCTTTCCTTCAATCCACCGAGGAGGGTGCCGATCCCTCAGTTTTGCTACTGGCCGCATGGGCCGTAGTTGCAGGCTTGTACTCCAACTCCAGCGATGTCGTCTTCGGGGCCGCTGTTCACGGACTTGGCCGATCTGACGACGGAGCGACCAACGGCTCCTCGACCGGCATCATTCCGCTTCGAGTTAGGCTCGACGGCAACCCGACTGTGAAGATGTACCTCGAGCGGATGCTGGCAACCGTCACTGCAGCGGCCCAGTACAGTCATCTGGGGTTGCAGTCCATCCGTCATATCGATAAAGAAACCAACAAGGCATGTGACTTTGACACAATCCTGGCCATTGGCCCGACCATGCCCGACACGGAATCCCCGTCCCATGGACTCGGGCCGCTGGATGCTACCATGGATCTCGATACGGCAGCAAGCCTGGCGATCTCCTGCATGCTCGGCCAGGACCACGTCGACCTGCTTGCAAGGTGTGGTGGCAACGGGGTTCGGTCGCAGCGGGAGGTCAAGAAGATGTTGGAGCAGCTCGCCTTCGTAGCGCAACAGCTATCCGACGCCGCGGACAGCGAACCACTGGCCGAACTGACCTTGATCCCACCTTCGGATCTCGCACGGCTGTGGGACTGGAACAAGGAGGTTCCCCGGACCGAGGCCGGCTGTGTTCACCACCTGATCCGAGAGAGGGCAAAACAGGCGCCGGAATCGACAGCTGTCTGCGCTTGGGACGGTGAGTTCAGCTACGGCGCCCTCGACCGGCTCTCTGACCAGCTCGCGATCGAGATCATCCGCCGGGGCGTAAAGGCCGGGGACTTGGTGCCTCTATGCTTTGAAAAGTCGGCTTGGACTGTCGTCGGGATCTTGGCTGTGCTCAAAGCCGGCGGTGCGTTCGTGCTCCTGGACTCATCGCATCCCGTGGAGCGTCTTCGCACGATCGTCGCGCAAGCTTCATCCGGACTTGTACTCACCTCACGCGCTTGCGAGTCCCTTGGTCGATGTCTCGAGAAGGATGTCCTCGTCGTTTGCCCTGACGCTTCCGTCTGGCACTCTGACCCTCAGAAGCATGACCTGCCGCAGACCGCACCGGAATCAACCATGTACGTCGTCTTCACGTCTGGAAGTACGGGCACCCCTAAGGGGGTTTTGATCTTCCACGCCAGCTTCTACTCGGGTCTTCATCATCAGCTAGACCGGCTTGGCTTCAAGCCAAGATGTCGACATTATGACTTTATGGCCTATTCCTTCGACATCGCCATCCACAACACAATCGCCACCTTGGCCGTTGGAGGTTGCTTGTGTATACCCTCGGAATCCGAGAGAAAGAACAACCTCAGGGGCAGCATGCTGGCCATGGGTGCCACGAGTACCAGTCTGACGCCATCGGTCGCGAGGCTGCTTGGGGACGACCTTCCGGCCACTCTTGAGTCTCTGGTCCTCATCGGAGAGGCTGTGACCCTGGCCGACACGAAGCGCATCTGGAACAAGACCAGGCTGATAAACTCCTATGGCCCAGCAGAATGCACCCCGTACAGCATGACGAACGACGAGGCCACAGGCCCCGAAACAGCAGTCAGGATCGGAACCGGGGCCGGCGCACTGACTTGGGTTGTGCGCGCCGATGATCACAACAAGCTCGTACCACTCGGCTTGGTCGGTGAACTGCTTCTCGAGGGACCAATTCTGAGCCAAGGGTACCTCAACGACCCCGAAAAGACGGCCAAGGCCTTCATCGAGGACCCGGCCTGGCTTCTGCAAGGCTCGGCGCAGACAAAGCAACCCGGGAGACGGGGCCGTCTGTACAAGACCGGAGACCTGGTGCGGTACAACGACGACGGCAGCCTGACCTTTGTCGGGCGCAAGGATACCCAGAGCAAGATCCGCGGGCAAAGAATCGAGCTGGCCGAAGTCGAGTACCGCCTGCGCGAGGGCGTGCCACGCTTGCAGCAGGTGGCCGTGGAAGTCGTTCAGCCTGAAGGACAGGCCGCTTTTCTCGCCGCCTTCTTGGTGACCGGGCAAGAGGGCGATGCCGATGATGATGATGATGAAGGCCCCACGCCAAGATGGTCTCTTGTTGACGATACTACGACTACAGTCATCACCGTCCCTACAGCTACTGACGAGTTGTTGAAGAAACATCTCCCCGGATACATGGTGCCTACCGTTTACTTTTCCCTGCCGTCTCTGCCTCTGAACCGCTCTGGCAAGGTTGACCGCCCAAGACTTCGTGAGATGGGCGCTGGAGTTTCGGCTCAAGAACTATCAAAGGCTCACGAGAGTGTGAGTGCGGTGGCCACAGACATGCCCCCGCCATCTGACCATGAGAGACGCTTGCGACAACTTTGGGCAAACGTGCTTGGCATCAACTCTGCCTCGATTCACCACACAGCAAACTTCTTCCGCCTCGGCGGCGACTCTCTCTCGGCCATGAGACTCGTCACGGAGGCACGCGACTGCGGAATCTCCCTTACAGTGGAAGACATCTTCCGCCATCCAGACCTGGGCGGCCTTGTCGAGATCTCACTGGATGCGGACGCACCGTTGGCCGGCTCCTCGGGTGTCCCTTTTTTCTCGCTCCTCGGGAACCAAGATTCTTCGGCAGTTTGCAGTGCCATTGCCGAGTTGCACGGTCTTGACGCAGCCTGCGTCGAGGACGTTTATCCCTGTACGCCGCTACAGGAGGGTCTTTTGGCCTTAACGTCCAAGGGAACCCAGAGAGAAGACTACATCCTACAGGCCGTCATGGAGCTGGCTGATGATGTGGACTTGCAACGCTTTCAGCAATCGTGGAACCGGACCATCGAAGCTGTTCCCATTCTACGGACTAGGATCGTGGAGCAAGGCGGCCATTCCGGATTAGTGCAAGCAGTCCTTCGAGGCAGCGTCCATTGGAACATGTCGAACGACCTCGAAGTGTACCTTGCCGAAGACAAGAGAAACCCGATGGGACTAGGCACCCCTCTTTCGAGATATGCGGTAGTCCGAGAAGCCACACACACGTACTTTGTCTGGACCATCCACCACGCCGCCTACGATGGAACCTCGGTGCCTCTTGTGCGCGAGATGGTTCAGCAGGCATACTACGAGCGAGAACCACGGCGACACGGCGGCTTCAACCTGTTTGTCAGACATCTCGTAAGTCAAAGCCATTTCGACATGGGCCAAGACACATTCTGGCAGTCCGTGTTTGCGGGCTACGACTCGACCCCGTTTCCATCCTTGCCAACCGACACCCGAGAACCGAACCCGCAAGCTGTGCTCAAGCAGCGCTGCTCCCTCGCCGAGGCTGCAGACTTCTCCGTCACGACGGCGACCGTCATCCGAGCCGCATGGGCCCTGGTTCTCTATTACACCGACGCCCAAGACGACGTCGTCTTCGGAACCACGGTGTCTGGCCGCAGCGCCCCGATCGACGGGATCCAGGACATCATCGGCCCCACGATAGCAACGCTGCCAGCGCGTATCAGAATACCCGAGCTCAACCAGACGTCGGTTTCCAGTTTCCTCGAACAGATCCAGCAGCAGGCCGCCATGGCCATTCCTTACGAGCAGACCGGCCTCCAGAACATCAAGAACTTCAGCCGTGAAGCGGAGCACGCCTGTGGTTTCCAGACTCTGCTCGTCGTCCAGCCCGGCGATACCTACGGCGATGGCGACTCCAGCTTGGGTGCCTGGAGAGACATGCCTTACATGAAGGTCTTCTCGACGTATGCCCTGACCTTGTCGTGCTATCTCGGTGCCGGGAGCGACTGCGTCGAGGTGGTGGCCAACTACGACTCGGACATCCTCCAGACCTGGCGCCTGCAGAAGATGCTACAGCTGTTTGGTCATCTGGTTGAGCAACTGACCTCAGCTTCCGCTGATTCGACGCTCAGCACACTTGAGCCGCTGACTCCGGCTGATTGGACGCAGTTGTGGGCGTGGAATCGGACTGTCCCGGAGGCGGCAGATGGCTGCGCGCACGACGTGATCGACGCCCAGTCGCGAACCAACCCGGATGCCGTAGCGATCGATGCCTGGGATGGCTCGATGACATACCGCGAGCTGGACCGGCTCGCCGCAAAGTTGTCATGCAGTCTTGTGAGTCGAGGTATCGGACCCGGATCCCTGGTACCATTGTGCTTTGAGAAGTCGAAATGGGCAGTTGTCGCAATCCTATCAGTGCTCAGAACGGGCGCTGCTTTCGTCCTGATGGACCCCTCGCAGCCCGAGGAACGCCTACGATCTATAGTCCGACAGCTGGATGCCGGCTTGATCTTGACTTCGGAGACGAGCTACCTCGTCAGCAAGAATCTCGTCGATGAGAGCCTCGGTGTTGTCGTCGTCGTCGTCGTCGTCGAGGCCGAGGCCGAGCTCGAGTCGCTCCCTGAGCCCAACAAAAAACGAGACGATTTGCCTCGAGTCGACCCTTCGTCGACCATGTACGTCGTCTTCACATCGGGCAGCACAGGGAACCCCAAGGGGGTGGTGATTTCTCACTCCAGCTTCCGCGCCGCTTTGCACCATCAGCTTTCCCGCATGGGGTTCACCTCGGCCACGAGGCACTACGACTTCCTTTCGTACGCGTTCGACGCGTCCATCTGGAACACGGTTGCGACGCTCGCCGCGGGCGGCTGCTTGTGTATCCCTTCCGAGCACGATCGCAAGAATAACCTCACGAGGAGCATGGAATCGCTCAGAGTCACGAGCGTCAGCTTGACACCGTCCGTCCTCAGCGTACTACTAGTCCCAGACTTCCCTCCTTCGCTCCAGACCGTCGTGCTGTTGGGCGAGGCCGTCACCGTGGAGCACGCACGTCTCTGCTGGGAGAAGAAAGTCGCCGTTGTGAATGCGTACGGCCCTGCAGAGTGTACCCCCAACAGCGTCATTGGCACAAGCAACTCCTCCAACCCCGAGGCCGCCTCTCTCATCGGGACGGGATCGGGGGCGGTTACTTGGGTAGCAGACATCATAGACCCGAGCCGCCGGCTTGCACCCATCGGCGCGGTGGGAGAGCTGCTCCTGGAAGGCCCTATCGTGGGCAACGGATACCTGCACGACGCGGATAAGACAAAGGCCTCGTTCATCGAATCGCCTCCTTGGCTGTTGGGCGGCGGGTCGTCGTCGGCGGCGCCTGGCCGTCGCGGCAGGCTTTACAAGACGGGAGACCTTGTTCGTTATGAAGCCGATGGGTCTCTGGGGTACCTGGGCCGCAAGGACACGCAGGTTAAGATCAGGGGCCAGCGCGTCGAGCTGGGCGAGGTGGAATTCCACGTGCGCGAGTGTGTTCCGTCGGCTCGACAGGTCGCGGCCGAAGTCATCTTGGTCGGTAAAGACCGTCGTCCGGTACTCGCGGCCTTTGTCGTCCATGATGAGAAGCAACAAGTGGTCATGGACGGGCATGAAGCTACACTAATAGGGCTCCAGCCGGAGTGCGAGGCCGATCTGGCAAGACGCCTACCAAGCTACATGATTCCGGCTCTTTACTTTGTCCTCAGGGATCAGCTTCCTCTCAACACGTCGGGCAAACTGGACCGCAAGAAACTCAGGGAGCTCGGGTCGGGCATCTCGGTGGACGACATGCAGTCTCTCCAGAGCCCGTCGAACCGATCGGACGACGAGAAGCCCTCAACCTCTGCTCAACTCGCGTTACGAGATCTGTGGGTGGCGGCTCTTCGTATCGACCCAGCTTCTTCGGCCATCCGGCTGAGCGACAACTTCTTCCGCCTGGGTGGTGACTCGATCACGGCCATGAAGCTGGTTGCCGAAGCCCGGAGAAGGAACGTCAACATCTCGGTCTCTGACGTCTTTCGCTTCCCACGCCTTTCGTCGTTGGCGGAGGTGGCAGAGCTGGCAGAGCTTCGTATAACCCGGCAACCTGCCAGTGCCGACGACTACGTTCCGTTCTCGCTGGTTGGGGGTGTGGATGTAGGCGCCCTTGTAGAGCCGTACGGGCTTGAAGCCTCGTCCGTCGAAGACGCATACCCGTGTACAGCGCTGCAGGAAGGTCTGTTTACGCTGACCTCGAAGCGCCCCGGAGACTACATCCAGCAGTGTGTCTTTGACCTTTCCGAAGATGTCGACCTGGCCCGCTTCAAGTCCGCGTGGGAGCAGACCGTCCAGTCTGTTCCCGTTCTGCGGTCCAGGATCATCATGTTCAGCGGTCGGATGCTGCAGGTGGTTCTCAAGAAGGGTAGGCTGCTGGAATGGATCTTCTCCGACCATCTCCTCCAGGGCTATCTCGAGGGGGACAAGCTGAAGACGATGGAGCTCGGGGATCCGCTGGCGAGGTTTGCCATTGTTGGCCGAAGACATTTCGTCTGGACTCTGCACCACTCCATCTACGACAACGACTCTCTTCGAATGGTCCGCCATGTTGTGGCACGTCACTATCGCGGCCTCTCGCCGAAGCCGTATCTCGGCTTTCATTTCTTCCTGAGGCATATTGCAGTGCATCCCGAGGATGAGGAGGAGGAGGCACGCAACTACTGGACGGAATATCTTGGTGATTGCGAAACGGAAACCTTCCCGCACGTCGGTGGTGTTGATGGACAACATGAAGTCCACGCAGACTCGTCCCACGTGCGCCATATCGACTTGCCTACGCTTCCAGGCTCGGCCGTCGTCACGCTCACAACGGTGATACGCGCCGCGTGGGCCCTGACTGCCCACCATCAGAGCGGTCTCGAGCAGAGAGACGTTGTGTTTGGAGCCACAGTCTCCGGCAGGAGCGCGCCGATGGCGGGCATCGATCGTGTTGTCGGTCCGACCATCTCGACAGTGCCCCTGCGAGTCAAGATTCCCGAGGGGCAGACGGCCATCTCCGACTTCCTGGAAGGGGTCCAGGACATGGGAACGGAGATGATTCCCTTTGAGCAGATGGGCCTGGCCAAGATTGCCAAGCTGAGCCCGGAGACCCAACGCGTGTGCGGTTTCAGCACTCTTCTCGTCGTCCAGCCCTATGAAGATGATTTCGACGACGACGACGACGACGACGACGACGACGACGACGACGACGACGACGACGACAGCTTCTTGGGCACCTGGAAGATACAAGACAACAGCGAGGACCAGTTTTCCACGTACCCATTCAACATCATCTGCACGCCTATGAAGGGGAAGGGGGTGGAGGTGATGGTGAGCTACGCATCACACATCGTTGAGCCGTGGCGAGTTGAGAATATCATCGACCACTTCGGCCATGTCCTGCAGCAGCTTACGGACGCTTCCATGAGCCAAAAGACTGTCTCGGATCTCATAGTAATACCGCCAGGGGATTTGGGAAAGATCTGGTCCTGGAACAGCAGCAGCAGCTTGCCTTGCGCCGTTGATCGTTGCATACACGACACAATCGGAAAAGTCTCTCAAGAATTCCCCGAAGCCCCGGCGATATGTTCATGGGACGGCAACCTGACATACGGGGAGCTGGACACCCTATCTTTCCGTCTCTCCTCGCGTCTTGCGCAACTCGGAGTCGGGCCCGAGGTCCTCGTCCCTCTTTGCTTTGAAAAGTCTCTCTGGGCCATCGTGGCAATGCTGGCTGTTCTCAGAGCAGGAGGCGCCTTCGTACCAATCGACCCTGACGCCCACGGCCGAAGAGACGGCATACTCAAGCAGACGGACGCCAAGATTCTCTTGGTCTCGGAGAGGTACGCCGCGGAGAATCTCGAGCTGGAGCAGGACGTGCTTGTTCTGCCGGTTGGCCCAAGCAGTCACAGTCGTCATCATCTCGCCAGCTACGGAGAGGACTCGGCGTCGTCCCGGACCACCAACTACGCGAGTCCTTCCTCGGCGGCGTACATGATCTTCACCTCGGGATCAACGGGGGAGCCCAAGGGCATCCTCGTCGAGCACCGGGCCATCAGCACCAGCTGCTACCACCACGGAACACGGATTGGTTACACGAGGGACTCCCGCGTGCTGCAGTTCGCGTCGTACGTCTTTGACGTCTCGCTCCAGGAGATCCTGACCACGCTCGTCTTTGGCGGCTGCGTCTGCGTGCCAGCCGAGGCCGAAAGGCTGAGCAACGTTGCCCAGTGCATATCGTCCATGTCGGTCAACATGGCCTTCCTCACCCCGACCGTCGCCAGGGTCGTCGATCCCGACCACGTGCCGTCTCTGAAGACCATCATGCTGGGCGGCGAGAAGGCCTCGCGCCAGGACTTTTCCCGCTGGTCTGGCCGCGTCAGTGTCGTGCTCAACGGCTACGGCCCTGCGGAATGTGCCGTCTGCTGCTGCATCAACGACGTGGACGACGACTGGGAAGACCTCCGCCGGCCGCATTGTATCGGGACCGCAGTCGGCTCGGCCACTTGGGTCGTGGCGCCGGGGGATGCCGACCAACTCGTCCCCATCGGTGCCGTCGGGGAGCTTCTCGTCGAGGGGCCGATACTCGCCCGCGGATACTTCAAGGATCCCCAACTGACGGCCGCAGCGTTCATCGAAGCCCCGGCCTGGCTCACGCGGGGGGGCGGCGGTTGTTCTCCATCATCCCGATCCCGTCCGGGACGCACCGGGAGACTATACAAGACGGGAGACCTTGTCTGCTACGACGGGAGCGGGAAGCTGACGTTTGTCGGCCGCAAAGACACCCAGGTCAAGATCCGTGGCCAGCGGATGGAGCTCGAGGAGGTTGAGCTCCATCTCCGGCGCGGCTTGGACGTGTCCGGGGGTGGTGGTGGTCGTGGTGGTGTTGTTGTTAGTGATGTGGCGGTGGAGGTGATCGTCCCGTCGGATGCTGATGGCCATGATGCCTCCAACGCGGTGCTCGCTGCGTTTGTCGTTCTTGATGGGGCGATGAATCGTATCCCTTCACGCAATAATAGACTGATCCAAGCCCCATCGTCGTCTGCCGACCTCGAGCTGAAACGACACGTCCCGACATACATGGTCCCGACGGTCTATATTGCCATCCCACATGGGTTACCGAGAAACGCGTCGGGGAAGCTGGACCGCAAGAAGCTCCGTGCCATCGGCGCATCGTTCTCTACACGAGATATCGCGGCTCTCGCTGGCGGAGACCAAGGCGCCAACACCACCAAGAAACCACCGTCCAACGACTCGGAAAGGACGCTCCAGCACCTCTGGGCGAAGGCGCTTGGGCTTCAGCAGGGCGATATCGGAGTGACTGACAACTTCTTCCGGCTCGGAGGAGACTCCCTCGCGGCAATGAGGCTTGCCGGAGAAGCCAGGCGGGCTGGGGTCCGGATCTCCGTCGCGGATGTCTTCCGCTGTCCGACCATCTCGCGGCTCGCCGAGATACCCCAGGTCTTCTCCTCCTCCTCCTCCTCCTCCTCCTCCTCCTCCGTCGAAGCAGTCGAAGAGACTATTGCACCTTTTGCACTTCTGGGCGACGATGTAAACATAAGAAAGCACCGCGAACAGATTTCTAGCGCCTACGACTGGGACACGGACTCGATCGAGGACATGTACCCCTGCACGCCTCTCCAGGAGGGTCTCATCGCGCTGACCTCCAAGCAACGAGGAGACTACATTGCGCAGAACGTCGTGAGCATCAACGAAGGAGTGGACCTGCGGCGGTTTCGAGACGCCTGGGAGGCCGTCTTCCAGCTGGTGCCCATCTTCCGGACGAGAATCGCACAAGGCCCCGGCGGGTTGGTCCAGGTCGTCCTCAAGGAGAGCATCCGCTGGTCGACGACGACAACGACGACGACGGCAACCAGTCTCTCCGAGTACCTTTTGCAGGACAAGACGGAACCGATGGGTTTGGGCCAGCCGTTGGTTCGTTTTGCCCTAATCAGTGAAGGGTCATCAGCACCAGCATCAACATCAACATCAACATCAACATCAACATCAACATCAACATCAACATCAACATCAACATCGTTCGTGCTCACTCTTCACCACGCGCTCTACGACGGCGGGTCGTTCCCCATAGTCCGGCGCCTGGTGCACGATATCTATCACCATCAGCTTTCCATCACGCCTTCTCTGCCCGGCTTCAACTCCTTTGTGAAGTACATAATGGACCAGGAGGAAGAGACAATCAACGAGCACTGGACATCCGAGTTCTCGGGCTTCGAGTCCCCGCCGTTCCCCCCGCTTCCATCAGCGGTTCGACAGCCCCTGGCCGACGCGAGCCTCACACACCGTATCAGTCTGTCTCCGTCCGTCAAGAACTCCGATGCTACGCTGGCGACGTTCGCAAGGGCGGCGTGGGCGTTTGTCGTCTCGCGCAACACGGGCTCCGACGACGTCGTGTTCGGGGCCACCGTCTCGGGCAGACACGCACAAGTACCGCGGATCCAAGACATCATCGGACCGACCTTGGCGACCATCCCGGTCCGCGTCCGCGCCGGGGCCGACGTGGCCGTTTCCGTCTTCCTCCGTAACGTCCAGGACCAGGCCGCGCGCGTCACCCCTTACGAGCAAGCCGGGCTGCGCCAGATCGCCAAAGCCAGCCCCGAGGCCCGGCAAGCCTGCGACTTCCAGACCTTGCTCGTCGTCCAGCCCGCAGAGGACGACGACGACGACGACGACGACGAGAGTGCGCCACCGGACGCGAGACTCGGCGTGTGGCGGGACGACGACGACGACGACGACGTCGAAACGGCGTTGTTCTCGACGTACGCGCTGACCCTCACTTGCTACCTCGGCCACGACGAGATCAAGGTGGTGGCCAACTACGACTCGAGAGTGCTGCCTCCTTGGCGGATGGAGAGCCTGCTTCAGCAGTTCAGCTTCGCGCTGGGTCAACTCACCGAGGCATCAGAGGACCAGACGCTGGGACAGATGAGCGCCGTCGCCCCGTCGGATCTGCTGCGTATCTGGGACTGGAACAAGGAGGTCCCTGAGACCGTCGACCGCTTCGTCCACGACATCGTCAAGGACCGGCTGAGAGAGCAGCCACAGGCGCCCGCCATAAGCTCCTGGGATGGCGAGCTGACCCGCGGCGAGCTGGACGGCCTCGTCGGCGGGTTATCCCGCCATCTCGTCCGTCGGTACGGCGTGGGCCCCGGTATGGTCCTCCCGCTCTGCTTCGAGAAGTCCATGTGGACGGTCGTGGCCTTCCTCGCCGCTCTCGAGGCCGGGGCCGGGTTCATGCTGCTCGACCCGGCGTTGCCCGAGGCCCGTCTCCGGTTGATGGTGTCGCAGGTCAACTTCTCGGTCCTGTTGTCGTCGCCCGCCACACACGAACTAGGTCGTCGACTCTCCGGCACCGTCTTTGCTGTGGGACCTGATATGGACATTTCTGCTGCCTCTTCTGCCGTCGTCAGCTCGCCTCGACCAACCACCCCAAACACCCCGGACACCCCGGCTACCGCCGCCGACTTCGACCCCTCGTTTCCCATGTATGTCATCTTCACCTCTGGCAGCACCGGCGTCCCCAAAGGCGCCATCATACCCCATCGGAGCGTGGCCTCGGCCCTCCATCACCAACTCCCCAGGCTGGGCTACGGCCCGGGATCGAGACACTGCGACTTCTCGGCCTACTCGTTCGACATCTCGATCCACAACGCCATCGGCATGCTGGCCACCGGCGGCACGCTGCTCATACCCTCGGACCGGGACCGCAAAAGCAACGTCCGAGGCGCCCTCGTCTCCATGCAGGCCACCAGCACCGTCCTCACCCCCTCCGTCGCCCGGCTCGTCCTCAAGGAGGGGATCCCGCCCTCCCTCACCGCCATCGGGCTGGTGGGCGAGGCGTTGACTAGAGACGACGTCCGGGGGTGGCTGGACGCCGGTGTCCGAGTCACCAATCTCTACGGCCCCTCGGAGTGCACCTCGTACAGCACCGTCACCCGTTCTGCTGCCGTCGACGCTCCGTCCGCCACGGCGCTCGACACGGGCGCGGGCTGTGTGACGTGGATCGTCGACCCCAACGATCACAACGTCCTGCTGCCCCTCGGCGCCACCGGGGAGCTGATACTCGAGGGGCCCATCATCGGCACGGAGTATCTTGACGACCCCGAGAAGACGGCCGCCACGTATATCAGAGACCCGGCATTCCTCGCGCTGGGCGCCCCGGGCCGCCATCGAGGCCGCCGCGGTCGTCTCTACAAGACGGGCGATCTCGTTCACTACAGCGCTGACGACGGGCGTCTTCACTTTGTGAGCCGGAAGGACACGCAGGTCAAGATCAGGGGCCAGCGAGTGGAACTCGGCGAGGTCGAGCACGGCCTACGAGAGTCCGTCTCTCACGCTCTCGAGTTGGCCTCCGAAGTCATCTCGCCCGCCACGAGCGGCAGCGGTAGCGACCACCACCAGACACGGCCGTTGCTCGCCGCCTTCCTGGTTCTCGAAGACGGCCACCACTTCAGGTTCCCCTCGGGAGGCGGCCAGTCCGTGGACCTCGGCGCGGAGGATGGCGGCCTCGTGCGGGTGGCGGTGTCTCTTCCGAGCGAGGCCGAAGATTCTCTCGCGGAGCTTCTACCGCTTCACATGATACCTACCGTCTACTTCGTCCTCGACAAGCTGCCCATCAACAACTCGGGCAAGACGGACAGGAAGCGGCTTCGTCAGATCGGCGCCATGTTCTCGGCAGAGCAGCTTGCTCATCTCGTTGAAAACAACTCCTTGGGCGGCGAGACTCACGAACCGACGACGGAGACGGAGTTTGCCCTGCGCGGGCTGTGGTCGGCCCTGCTACACGTCGGCTCCGAGAGGATCGGCGTGGAAGACAGCTTCTTCCGCCTCGGCGGCGATTCCATAGCAGCCATCAAGCTGGTCGGCGAAGCCCGCCGCGCCGGCTTGGGCACACTATCCGTGGCCGACATCTTTCAGCATCCGAAGCTCGGAGCCATGGCAAAGCTGTGCCTGGTAGGGGGCGGCGGTGTTGATGGAAAGACTGTTGTTGTTGCTGCTGCTCACTTGCCGCCCTACTCTCTCCTGGGCGGCGGCGGTGGTGACGACGACGACGACGACGACGCCAATGCAACCGAATGCCGCGAGCAGGTTGCCGACGCGTATCGGTTCGATGTCGACGCCATCAGAGACATCTACCCTTGCACCCCTTTGCAAGAGGGCATGGTTGCCCTGACGGCCAAGTCACACGGGCAGTACATCCTGCAACGGGTGATGGACATCGCAGACGGCACGGATCTGGGCCGTTTCCGCGCAGCCTGGGACGAGGCGGCAAGACTGGCCCCTATTCTCCGGACGAGGATCGTACAGCACAACCGGCACGGCCTGTTGCAGGTGATCCTCGAAGAGGACACGGTCTGGACAGAGGAGACGACACAGAGCCTCGCCGGCTTCCTGGACGAGGACATGGCGGCCCCGATGGGTCTTGGTGAGCCGCTGGTGCGCTATGCCATTGTAGACGACCGCGAGACGGGCCGGAAGCACTTTGTCTGGACGATCCACCACGCCCTCTTCGACGCCAGGTCGGCCCCGATGCTACGAGAGCTCGCGGTCAACGCCTATCATGATGATCAGCGGCAAAAAACGCCTCTGCCTCGGCACGACTCGCCGCCTCCCGGCTTCAACCTCTTCGTCAAGCATGTTGTCGAGCAGAACGGCGATTCGGCGGACCGGTATTGGCGGTCTCAGCTCGCCGGATACGACTCGGCCCCTTTCCCCGTGCTGCCGGTCTCCGTGCAGACACCCAAACCCGATACGACCCTCGAGACCTCGTTTCCCCCGGGTCGGCCCAGCGTTGCTTTTACAGCAGCCACCGTCATCCGGGCTGCGTGGGCTCTCGCCGTGACGGCCGAAGGCTCTATGGACGTGGTCTTTGGGGCAACGGTCTCGGGGAGACAGGCCCCGGTTGCCGGCGTCGAGGGCATCATCGGGCCGACGATCGCCACGGTCCCCGTGCGGATCCGAGTCCCGGACCGGGGCACCGTCTCGGACTACCTGGAAACCGTACAGAAGCAGTCGATCCAGATGATTGCCTTTGAGCAGACGGGTCTCCAGAGCATCGGCAAGGTCAGCGGCGACGCGAGGCGAGCCTGCGACTTCCAGACCCTGCTCGTCGTCCAGCCGCCCGAGGACCAGGAAGACGACGACGACAAGATCGACTCTGTTCTGGGACGCTGGCGTGAGAGGGCCTACACGGACGTCTTCTCCACCTACGCGCTGACTCTCGTGTGCTACCTGTCGTCACGACGTGACAGCGTCAGAGTCGTGGCCAGCTTCGACTCTGCCGTGCTGGACGAGTGGAAGATGGGCCGGCTCCTGGCGCAGTTTGGCCACTTTTTCCAGCAGCTGAGCACCGCCGCCGCCGCCGCCGCCGCCGCGCCGGACGTTCACGACATCCGAGAGCTTCGCGACCTGACGGACGACGATCTCGGTCAGCTGTGGGAGTGGAACGCAGAGGTCCCTCCTCCTCCGCCGGCGGCGGCGGCGGCCGACTTGTGCGTGCACGAGCTCTTTGAACAGCGTGCCGCGCTCCAACCCGATAGACCGGCCATCGACGCCTGGGACGCGAAGCTGAGCTACGGTGAGCTCGATTCGCTTGCCGAGAGGCTTGCCGGCGACATTGTTGCTGCTCTCGACGTCACGGGCTCCGTCGTGCCCGTCTGCTCCGAAAAGTCGGCCTGGGCCGTGGTCTCGCTGCTCGCCGTGCTGAAGTCGGGCAACACCTTTGTCCTGCTGGACCCGTCTCAGCCGGAGAGCAGGCTTTCCTCCGTCGTCCGCCAAACAGGCTCGCAGCTCGTGTTGTTGTGCTCTGTCCCCCAAAGTGCTGCTGCTGATGCTGCTGGCCCCTTCAGAGACTTTGGTGGCAGAACCTGGCGGATCGACTCGGGGTACTTTGATAACAACAAACCCGCGGGACTAAGACCTGCTCCTCCTCCTCCTCCTCCTCCTCCTCCTCGTAGCAGCACCCCGCCGGCCGTCGACCCGGATTCCAACATGTACATTGTCTTCACGTCCGGAAGCACCGGCACGCCAAAGGGGGTGATGGTGCCTCACAGGAGCTTCGCGTCGGCCCTCGCACACCAGACGCGGCTGTTCGGCTTCGGGCCCGAGTCTCGACACTACGACTTCATGTCCTACTCCTTCGACGCCTCCATCTGGAACACCGTCGCCCCTCTGGTCGCCGGCGGGTGCCTCTGCATCCCGTCGGAGCACGAGAGGCGCAACAACCTGGCCGGCAGCATAGCGGCGATGAAAGCCACGAGCGTCAGCTTGACCCCCTCCGTCGCCAGGCTCGTCTCGGGTGCCCTTGACGTCGACACCTTGGTCCTCCTCGGCGAGGGGGTCTCGGTGGAGGACACGAAGCTCCTTTGGGGGAGGGCACGCGTCATCATCAACGCATACGGGCCAGCCGAGTGCACGCCGAACTCGGTCATCAGCTACGCGTCCGAAACCCCGGAGGCCGCGGCGCGCATCGGCAAAGGCGCCGGGGCCGTGACGTGGGTCGCCAATCCCGATGACCACGACCGTCTCGTGCCCATCGGGGCCATCGGCGAGCTTCTGCTTGAAGGGCCCATTGTCGGCGCGGGATATCTGGACGCGCCCGACAAGACGGCGGAAGCCTTCGTCCGCGACCCGGCCTGGCTTCGGCGAGGTGCTCCCGGAGCAGGAGGAGGAGGAGGAGGAAGAGGAGGAGGAAAGGCCGGACGCTCGGGAACGCTCTACAAGACGGGCGACCTCGTCCGGTACGACAGGGAGGGAAGCCTCGAGTATATCGGGCGCAAGGACACGCAAGTCAAGGTCCGCGGCCAGCGCGTGGAGCTCGACGAGGTGGCGCACGTCGTACGGGATGGCTTGCCGGGGTGTGAGCAAGCGGTTGTCGAGCTTGTAACTCTGAGTGGCAGCGGTAGCGGTAGCGGCACGAACGGGAGCATGCTCGCGGCCTTTGTTGTTGTTGCCGGCGGGTTCGATCAAGACTCTGTTCCGATAGAGGGCGGCGGCGGCGGCGGCGACGACGACGACGACGACGGCGACGACCTCGAAGTTGCCCTGCTGGCCATACCGACGACCGTCCAAGATGCCATCGCCGAACGACTACCAGTCTACATGATTCCCTCGGTCTATTTCAAGGTCAAGCGGATCCCCATCAACACCTCGGGCAAGACGGACCGCAGACTCCTGCGCCAGGTCGGGTGTTCCATCTCGGCCCAGGAGCTCGCCGAGATGCGACGGGATACCCGCGGCAGCAAGCGTCCGCCGTCCACGGAGGCCGAGCGGCAGCTCCGGACGCTGTTCGCGCGGGTCCTCGGGCTCGAGGAGGCCCAGGTCGGCGTCGACGACAGCTTCTTCCGCCTGGGCGGCGACTCCATCTCGGCCATGAAGCTCGTCGGCGAAGCGCGGGTGGCGGCTACCGGCCTCTCGTTCTCTGTCGCGGACATCTTCCGCCATCCCAAGCTGGAGACGCTTGCGGCACTGCGGCCGCCGCCGGATGGCGTGGGCAGCACACCGCCGCCTCCGGAGCGCCTGCTGCTGCTGCCGTTTTCCCTGCTCGGGGTCCCCGAGTCAGACGTTGCCAACGTCCTTTCAGACATCGCCGAGTCCCACGGCTTTGGTCCGGCAGACATCGAAGACGCGTACCCCTGCACGCCCCTCCAGGAAGGGCTGCTGGCCCTGACGTCCAAGACGTCCGGAGACTACGTTCTCCAGGCTCGCATGGAGCTGTCTGATGGTGCCATCGGTCGCCTCGACAGGTTCAAACAGGCGTGGGAGCAGGCCGTGCGGACGCTCCCCATTCTCCGCACGAGGATCGTCAGCCACGGCCGGCTGGGGTCGCTCCAAGTCGTCCTGAAGCCAGCAGAGCCCCCTATCGAATGGCTCGCCTCCCGGAGTATCGAGGAATACACTTCAGAAGACAGGAAGAGGCCGATGGCCCTCGGGGATCCTTTGGTCCGGTTCGGCCTGGTCCAGGACGGCACCTCCACGCCCGTCTCGTTCGTGTGGACCATCAGCCACGCCTTGTACGATGGAAGATCGATCTCCATGATACGCGATCTCATCCGCAACGTCTATAACGGCGAAAATCCCCCGGACCACACCGGCTTCAACGCGTTCGTGAGCCATGTCCTCGACCAAAGCACCACCACCGCGTCCTCCGAATCCTACTGGGGCTCTTCCCTGTCGGGCTACCAGTCGGCTCCGTTCCCGCAGCTGCCGGCATCCGTGTCGAGTCCGGCGCCCGACTCCGAGGCCGAGCTCACCTGCTCCCTGAGCCGCCCGTCAAAGGCAGCCGACAACGTGACTACGGCGAGCCTCCTCCGCGCAGCTTGGGGCCTCGTCGTCCACTTCAACTCGATGCTCGAACGAGACGTCGTCTTTGGCGCGACGGTCTCGGGCCGGAACGCGTCGGTCCCCGGCATCGAGAGCATCATCGGCCCAACCATCGCGACGGTGCCGGTGCGGATCCGGATCGACCCGGAGACGAGCGTGTCCGAGTACCTACGGGCGGTTCAGGACCACGCGGTGGACATGATCCCGTTCGAGCAGACGGGTCTCCAGAACATCGCCGGGAGGAGAAGGAGCGGGAACCAAGACGCTCAACAGGCGTGCGACTTTCAGACCCTCCTCGTCGTGCAGCCTCCGGAAGGTCTTGGCGAATCCGACGCCGAACTCGGGACTTGGCAGGACATCCAGAACACGGGGGGCTTCTACACCTACTCCCTCACGCTTACGTGTCAGCTTTACGACAACGACAAAGACAATGGGACGGTCAAGCTGTCGGCCAGCTTCGACTCTCGCGTCATCGAACACTGGAGGATGGAGAGGCTTCTCGACCAGTACGGCGATCTGATCCGGCAGATCGCCGCCTCGCCGCCGGACCAGCGAGTGGGCGATCTCCGGCCCGTGTCCCAGACGGACCTGGACCAGATTTGGTCGTGGAACGCCGACCTGCCGCCGCCGGTTGACCGCTGCATCCACGAGTGCTTCAAGGAGCACGCCCTCCGGCTGCCCTCGGGCTCACAGGCCGTGCGTGCCTGGGACGGCGACCTCACCTTCGCCGAGCTGGACCGGCTCACGGACTCGCTGGCAAGCCACCTGGTCCATCATCTCGGCGTGAAGCCGGAGACGCTGGTGCCCATCTGCTTCGACAGGTCCAAATGGGCCGTCGTCGCGATCCTCGGCATCCTCAAAGCCGGCGGCGCCTTCGTGCCCCTGGACCCGGCACAGCCCCCGGCTCGACGAGAGCAAGTCCTGAGCCAGACGGGCGCGCCCTTCGTCTTGACCTCGGTCCGCCACTCCTCCTCCTCCTCCATGGACTTTGGCGGCCGTGATGCCGTCCCCGTCGGAGCCGACACTATATCGATGCATGCCGGCCCGGAGAGCTTCGTGCAGCCCCGTGTGCCCGTCGACGCCGCCGCCTACATCCTCTTTACGTCGGGCAGCACCGGCAACCCCAAGGGCGTCCTGATCCCCCACCGGGCCGCGAGCACCAGCTGCACCTACTACGGCGACAGGGTCGGCTTCGACGAGACGTCGCGGATCCTCTTCTTCTCGTCGTTCGTCTTCGACGCGCTCATCTTGGAGGTCATCACGCCCTTCGTCCGCGGGTCCTGCATCTGCATCCCGTCCGAGGACGCAAGGCTCGACGACCTGACGGGCTGCATCAACGAGCTCGACGTGAACATCATCTTCTTCACCCCGACGGTCGCCCGGCTCATCGAGCCGTCAGAGGTCCCCTCGCTGCGCACGATCCTGATGGGCGGCGAGCCTCCGAGCCAGACGGACCTCGGCCGCTGGGGGTGGGGCCGGGGACCGGGCCCGGGTACGGGCCGAACCGTGTTCAACGGGTACGGCCCCACCGAGTGCGTCGTTTTCTGCGCGCTGCAGAAGATTGACCCGGCCTCGATCCGGGAGACCTGCATCGGCAAGTCGACCGGGTCGGCGAGCTGGATCGTCGCCCCCGACGACAGCGATAGCCTGGCACCCGTCGGCTCCGTCGGCGAGCTGCTGGTCGAGGGCCCGATCCTGGCGCGGAGCTATCTCGACCCCCAGAACACGGCCAAGGCCTTTATCGAGAACCCTCCCTGGTTGCTGCAAGGAGGGGGGGGCGGGGATGCCGACGGCGGCGACCGCCGCCGCTGGCCGGGTAGACGGGGCCGTCTCTACAAGACGGGCGACCTGGTGCGGTACGACCAAGACGGCAACCTCTGCTACGTCGCCCGCAAGGACAACCAGGTCAAGATCCGCGGCCAGAGGATGGAGCTCGGCGAGATCGAGGCGCACCTCCGCGACTGCGTCGTCGTCTCGGATACGCTGGCCAGCCAGGTGGCCGCCGAGGTCTTTGTTCCGGCTGGTGGGGAGGACAACGCCAGCCCGATCCTCGCGGCCTTTCTGGTTCTCCGGGATGACGAGAACCACGACGATGACCACGACCAACGCAAGAAAGACTCGTCCCACAAGGGCATCCGAGTCGTCAACGTTCCCCCGGCGGTCAAAGACCACCTGGAGCAGCGCCTGCCGAGGTACATGCTTCCGACGGTCTACTTCGCCGTGCACAAGCAGCTGCCCCTGAACAACTCGGGCAAGACGGACCGGAGGCGACTCCGGGCTCTCGCCGGCGCCTTCACGGCCCAGCAGCTCGCCGATCTGCGAGGGCTTGTCGGTGCTGACGAGCGCCCCGCCACCGAGTCGGAAGACGGGCTGAGGCGTCTATGGGCACGCGTCCTGGGCATCGACGCGCACACGACGATCCGCCTGGACGAGAGCTTCTTCCGCATTGGCGGCGACTCCATCGCCGCTCTCAAGCTGGTGGGGGAGGCGCGCAAGGCGGGCATCGGCATCGCCTTGACGGTGGCCGACATCTTTAAGAATCCCAAGCTGAGCGAGATGGCGGCAGCGGCGGCAGCAGTGGCGGCGCGTCAGCACGTCGTCGCTGCTGTGGGATCCGACGACGACGAGGCCCCCCACTCCGTTGCTCCGTTCTCTCTGCTCGAGTCCGAGATGCCGCTCTCGCTCTCGCTCCCTACTCTGCTGGAACAGGTTGCCGGACTCTGCGGTCTGTCGGACACGCAAGCCATCGACGACGTCTACCCCTGTACGCCGCTCCAGGAGGGCCTGCTCGCCTTGACCTCGAAGCAGCCCGGGGACTACGTTCTGCAGGCCGTGCTGGAGCTCTCCGATGCTACCGACCTGCGGCTCTTCAAGGAGGCCTGGGAGACGACGGTCAGAGCGTGTCCTATCCTCCGCACAACCATCGTCCAGCACGACCATCTCGGGCTGCTGCAGGTCGTCCTCGCGCGCGGGATAGAGTGGGTGACCGTGGCGGGCGTCGACGGCGTCGACCAGTATCTCGAACAGGATCGAAGGGGGGCGGTGGCGGCACCGATGGATGTAGGCCAGCCGCTGGCACGATATGCGACTGTCCACGACAGGGACGGCCGGACCTGGTTCGTCTGGACGGTCCACCACGCTCTGTACGATGGAGGGTCGATCCCCTTGATCCGACGCCTCGTCAGTGAAAACTACCGCCACGCTGGGCAGCAGCAAGTCTCTGTCTCTGTCTCTGTCTCTGTCTCGCAGCAGCATCAACAGCAGCATCCAGACTTTTCGCTGTTCGTCAAGTACGCCAGAAGCCAGTCCCGGAGTGAATCCAGCGCCGAGTTCTGGAGATCAACGTTCAAAGGCTACCGGTCTTCGCCTTACCTCTTCTTCTCTTCCCTCTCCGTAGATGAACCGAAAGCAAACTCCGTCATCAAAAGAACGATGGCCCGTCCGCCGAGTGTGGAGGCCGCGACCCTGGCGACGCTCATCCGCGCATCCTGGGCTCTCACCATCCACCACGAGACGGGCGACGACGACGTGGTCTTCGGGGCCACGACCTCGGGCCGCCACGCCGACGTTCCCGGAGTCGACGGGATCATCGGGCCGACGATCGCGACGGTGCCGGTGCGCGTCCGACTGCCGTCCCGCGACGTCCCGGTGTCCTCGTTCCTCGGGGACGTCCAGGGCTGGGCGACCGACTCGATCCCTCACGAGCAGACGGGGATACGGAACATTTCCAAGACGAGCCCCGAGGCCAAGAGCGCCTGCGGATTCCAGTCTCTGCTCGTTGTCCAGCCCCCCGAGACGAACGAGGGCGACACCGTGGACTCGGACCTGGGCACATGGCGCAACGACTCGGATCCCATCAACTTCTCCACCTACGCCTTCACCTTGACATGCTCGCTGCTGGGCCGTGGTGGTGGTGGTGGGGGGCAAGACATGGGCGTCGGCGTCGTGGCCAGCTTCGACTCGCGCATCATCGAGCAGTGGCGCGCCGAAAACGTCGTGGACCGTTTCCGCTCCGTTCTCGAGCAGATGGCCCAGGAACCGCAGCAGCGGCAGCGACGGCTGGGCGACATCATCAGTAGTCTGGCCGCCGAGGACGAGAGGCGCATCTGGGAGATGAACCACGCTCCGCCCACCATCACGCCAGTCATTGTCGGAGAGTACTCGACGGCAGCGGATCATCTCCTCAAACGAGGTTTGTTGTCATTGTCATCGTCGTCGTCGTCGTCGTCGTCGTCGACGACGACAGGCTCCTCCGTGGGCTGGATCGTGGACCAGCGCGACCACGGAAGGCTTGTGCCGTTCGGTGCCGTGGGAGAGCTCCTGGTCGAAGGATTTGTGGCCGACGAGGAGACGGAAACGAACAACGCGGCGGCCTTGGTCAGAGACCCCGCCTGGCTTCTCCGTGGGCTGCCCGGCTTATACGAGGGCAGGCCTGGCACGCTTTACAAGACGGGAGACCTGGTCCGGTACGACCGGTCCGGCAACATGATGCATCTCGGGCGCAAGGATTCTCAAGCCGTGATGATACGAGGCCAGAGGTTCGAGCTCGCGGATGTCGAGTCCCGCGTCTGTGCCGCGTTGTCATCGTCATCAGCGAGCCGCGTTGTTGCAGCGATGATCGAGCCGGCGGTTGACGGGCAGTCTACTCCGGTGCTCGCCGCCTTTTTCGTTTACGCCGATGATGGCCTTTCCGGCGGCACGGCCGGTACGGTTCCGTCGCAAGGCCCTGCCCCGATCCAACAGATCTTTCTCTCCGAGGCCGACGAGGAGGCGCTGGCTGATCGTCTGCCCTCCTTCATGGTCCCGTCTCTCTTCTTCTCCGTCGACCGGTTGCCCCTGAGCACGTCCGGAAAGCCGGACCGCGAGAAGCTTCAGCAGCTTGGTGCTTCCTACATACATAAAAGTTCGACATTGAACATAAACACCAGACCCAGCACAGCCGAGGAACGGCGGATGCCTACATCCACGTCTGAAGCAACTCTCCAGTCCATCTGGGCCTCGGTGCTGAACCTCGAAAGGGGCACGATTGGCCTCGACGATAGCTTCTTCAGGCTCGGCGGCGACTCCATCACGGCCATGCAGGTGTCTTCTGCTGCGCGGTCACAAGGTCTCCGTGTTTCGACCGCCAACATCCTCCAGAAGAAGACCATTGCTCGCATCGTCGCGGGGCTATCGGCGTCGAGCGAGGTTCCGGGCCAGACGGCGGCGGCGGCGGCGGCGGCGGCGGTGGCGGCGGTGGTGATGGTGGTGCCGACCAGAGAGCAGCCCGGCGAGCTCTTCGACTTGGCCCCGATCCAGCAGCTCTACTTTGCCATACAGCCGGATCCGTCCGTGTGCTTCGACCAGACGTTCCTCCTGAGACTGCGGCAACCGGTCGCCTTGGACGAGTTGAGGACCGCCCTGGCTGCCCTCGTGGCAAGACACGAGATGCTTCGCGCGCGGTTCACAAGGTCGGGAGGCCGCTGGAAGCAACTCGTCTCGTCCGATATCACGGGGTCGTTCCGTCTTCACCACCACGACCACCGCATACAACATGAGCCTGTAACCACCAGCCCGGGCCAGGACATTGCGCGATATCGCGAGGAGCTCGACATCGAGCGCGGGCCCCTGTTGGTGGCGGCCCTGCTCGATCACGACACTCGCCTCTTCCTGTCCGTCCATCATCTCGTCGTCGATCTCGTCTCGTGGCGCGTCTTGCTCCAAGAGCTCGAGGAACTCCTGACCGCCGGCAGCCTCGCTGCCACATCCTCGCCCTCGCCCTCGCCCTCGCCCTCAACCACGTTCCAGACGTGGACTTTTCTGCAGGCGGACCACGCCATCAACAACAGCAACAATGATAGCAATAACAGGACCAACCTCGCCACGCAGCCACCGCTTCCGTCCGACAAGACTGGGCAGCAACCCGCCCAGGCGTATTGGGGTATCGACCCCGCAGACAACCTCGCCAGCGAGACGGTCAGTAGCACGTTCACTCTGGACGAGGCCACCAGCGCCGCCATCCTCGGCAGCTGCAACGATGCCTTCCGGACGCGGCCCGTCGAGCTCATGATCTCGGCCCTCGTTCATTCCTTCGGGCTCGCATTCCCCGATCGGCCCGTCCCTCCAGTGTTCGTCGAGGGCCACGGCCGCGAGACGTGGGACGACGGCATCGACATCTCACGCACCGTCGGGTGGTTCACCACCATGTTCCCTGTTCAGGCGCCCAGCAGCAGCAGCAGCAGCAGCAGCGACAATGCCGATCTGCTTCAGGTCGTCCGGCAGACCAAAGACTGCCTCCGCGGTCTGGACGGCAACGGGCGGCCCTATTTCGCGTCCCGGTTCGTCGACCGAGCCAGGGCAGAACAGTTTGCCTCCATGTTCCCCGTCGAGATCCAGTTCAACTACTCTGGCGCCTACCAGCAGCTGGAACGCGGCGACTCTCTCTTCGAGCTGGTGCAGCAGCCCCCCGAGGATAGCGAACCGCCGTCCGCGGCCAGACTCGCCAGGTTCGCCGTTTTTGACGTCCTCCTCGGCCTGGACAAGGGCCGTCTCTCTGCCACGATGGTCCATCACCGGGCCCTGCTCCATCAGGAGAGGACGGCATCCTGGCTCGGGCTGTTTGAGCGGAGCCTCTCGGACTTGGCCCGGAGACTGCCGAGCCTCGAGCCCGAGGCCACGTTGACTGACTTCCCTGGCGCCTTCAAGTCATACGGCGACGTGCAGCGGTTCCAACAATCCATCATGCCGCGTTTGGGAGTCCCCGGCCGCCACCACGTCGTCCTCCTCGAGGACATCGAGGACATCTTCCCATGCACAGCCATGCAAGAGGGCATCCTCATCAGCCAGGCAAAGGCGCCGGAGACGTACAGGCTCCGCGCCGAGTTCGTCGTCCGGCGGCCGAGCCGCGCCGGCGAACGCCTCGACGTTGCCGAGCTTACCAGCAGCTGGAGAGCCGTGGTCCGTCGACACGCGCTGCTCCGCGCGGTTCTCGTCGAGGACTTCCCCGGAAGCGACCGGGTCATGCACGTCGTCCTGAGAGACGTCGAGCCCGGCTTCACCGTCTTTGACCACCCGCGACCCGAAGAGCATCACGACGACTCCAAGGCCGTCGACGTCGTCGGCTACTCCAAAGACGGCCTCCAGCATCACGTCTCGGTTTACCCGGCTGCCGCCGCCGACGGAGGGGGTGCGCTTCTGCTCGTCCTGGAAGTCAACCACGCCATCATCGACGGCTTCTCGACGGGGATCCTCCTGAGAGACCTCGCCTCCGCCTTTGACGGCCGCCTCGACCCCGTAGCGGCCGCCGGTTCGTTCCGCAAGTTCGTCTCGTACGTGGATCGGCGGTCTCCCGACGAGGACCGCGAGTTCTGGACACGTCGTCTTTCCGGCGTCGAGCCCTGCATCTTTCCCTCGCTCCTCGGCGGCGGCAATGGTGAATCTCACGCCGTGGAGAACGTCAAAGTACGCGTCCCGGGACTCGACACGGAACGGATCAGGGCGTTCTGCACAGAGTGGGAGGTCACCCCGGCGGCCCTGGTCCAAACGGCGTGGGCACTCGTCCTCGGTCACTATACCGGCTCGAGCACCCCTTGCTTCGGCATTCTCTCGTCGGGCCGCGACATGGACGTCGCTGACGTCGACGACATCTTCGGGCCGCTCATCGGCATGGTCACTTGCACGGTGGATCTCGGTACGAACGCCGTGTTGGAGACGTTGAGGGCCGTTCAGGCGGACTACCTCGACAGCCTGCCTCACCAGGCCTTCCCGCTCGCCGCCCTGCATCGGTCACTCGGCCTGGGCACCTCTCCTCTCTTTAATACTGGTCTGTCTTTCCAGAAGGGCGAGGACGCGGACAGCAGTGAATCCTCCGGCCTTGTTCTGGATTATGTTGACGGACAAGATGCTTCCGAGGTGAGTAGCCAACGATATATACATGCTTTTGGATATACATAGATGGATAGATAGATAGACAGATAGATGCTTGAACTCAAGACAGTACGGCTAACAATCTTGCAGTACGACATTTCCATCCGCGCCGTCGACACCCCTTCTGCCCTCAGGATCGAGCTGGACTGCCGTTCCAGCTGTCTGGGGCAAGCCCAGGCGGAACACGTCGCCCGGTGCCTGGGTTCGGCCCTGGCCGGTATCCTGCAAGACCCCCGTGCGACGACGCAAGAGGTGAACCTCCTGAGCAGCGCCGACAAGGACCTGATCCAAAGCTGGAACCGCATCGTCCCCCAACCCGTCGAGCGCTGTCTGCACGACCTGATATCGGAACACGCACGCTCCCGCCCAGACGCCCCCGCCGTGTGCGCGTGGGACGGCGACCTCACCTACGGCCAGCTCGAGGCCGAAGCCTCTCAGTTCTCGCGTCGTCTGCGGCGCGCCGGCGTCGTCGAACTCGGCGCCAAGGTCCCCCTCTGCTTTGAAAAGTCAAAATGGGCCGTCGTCGCTATGCTCGCCGTCTTGAAGGCCGGCGCCGCCTTCGTCCCCCTGGATCCGTCCCAGGCCCCGGACAGGCGCGAGCGGGTGCTCGTTCGGACTCGGGCGCGGGTCGTGCTCGTCTCGGCGCAGTACTCGAATCTCGACGTCGGAGCCGGCCGTCGGATCATCGTCGTCGACGGTGACGACAACGACGACGACGACGACGAGCCTCTTTCAGAACATGACGAGCCTGGCATGGCGCCACAAACCCCCAGCTCGACTGCGTACGTCCTCTTCACTTCCGGCAGCACAGGACAGCCCAAGGGGGTCGTCGTGTCGCACCGGGCCATCAGCAGCAGTTGCTACCACCACGGGCTTCGCATGGGCCACGGGCCCGAAACCCGCACGCTCCAGTTCGCCGCCTACACCTTTGATGCCTCCTGCTACGACATCTTCACGACGCTCGTCTGGGGCGGCGTGGTGGCCACCCCCTCCGAGGACCAGAGGCTCGGCCGACTCAGCGAGGCGATGGACGAGATGAAGGTCAACACGGCCGCCGTGACGGCCTCGGTGTCGAGGCTGATCGAGCCGAGCCGGGTGCCGTCGTTCCACACGCTGACGTTGGCCGGCGAGGCGCCCCTGATGACGGACTTTACCAGATGGAGCCACCTCCCCCGGGTCATGAACTGCTTCGGCCCCACGGAAACCGCCATCGTGTCGACCATCTACGACCTCGACTTCTCCAGGCCCGACGCCAGCTGCATCGGAACCGGGGTCGGAGCGGCGACGTGGGTGGCAGACCCGACAAACCACCAGAAGCTCGCGGCCGTTGGGGCCGTCGGCGAGCTCCTCGTCGAGGGGCCGATCCTGGCGCAGGGATACCTGGACGACCCCGAGAGGACCGCCGCCGCGTTCGTCGAGGACCCGGCGTGGCTCCTGGAGGCCGGCCGGCGCGGTACGGTCTACAAGACGGGAGACCTCGTGAGGTACCACCCGGACGGCACGCTCGCGTACCTGGGCCGCAAGGACACGCAGATCAAGATCCGCGGGCAGAGGGTCGAGGTGGGGGAGACGGAGCACCACCTCCGCGAGTGTCTCCCGCAGATGCGCCAGGTCGCCGCAGAAGTCATCGTGCCTGAGGGGGGCGCCCCGGTGCTGGCGGCCTTTTTGGTGCCCGGCGCTGGTGAGGCAGAGGGCGAAGGTGGCGGCAAAGGCGTCGTCACGGTCTGCGAGATATCCACGGCGGCGGCCGATGACCTCGCCCGACGCCTGCCGGCCTACATGATCCCGTCGGTCTACTTCAGACTCGACGGCATCCCCACCAACGCCTCGTTCAAGACGGACCGCAAGAAGCTGCGGGGTATCGGCGCATCCTTTTCGGCTCGGCGGCTGGCCGACCTCCGCCGTCGTGCGGCCCGGGGAGACCGACGCGCGCCGTCCAACGACGTCGAGCGCGAGCTGCAGAGACTCTGGGCCGTGACGCTCGAGATCGACGAGGCCTCCTCTGTCGGGGTCGATGACGATTTCTTCCGCCTGGGTGGCGATTCGCTGAGCGTCATGAGGCTCGTCGGCGAAGCCCACAGGTCCGGCATCGCGCTCTCGGTCGCCGACGTGTTTAAGAATCCCACCATTGCCGGTCTCGCATCTCTATCGAACGTCGTACAACTCGGCCCTTCGGTTACGCCGACGAAGCCTGCCCGTTTCTCCCTCGTCGACCGTCCCATCGTCGACCGGATCCGTGACCATCTGCACGAAACCCGCGGCGTTGCCGGCGACGACGTCGAGGATATCTTGCCCGTCACCCTCTTCCAGCAGGAAGTCCTCGATCGCGCCGCTCGCCTCCCGGAGCAGACGTTCAACTTCTTCTTCCTCGACCTCGGGACCAAGGTGGACGTCGACGCTCTCCGACGAGGCTGCCAGCTACTTACATGCCACGTGCCCATCCTCCGAACTCTGTTCATCCCGCTGGACGGGGTTCACTGGCAAGTGGTCCTGGCACGGCTCGACGATACCCTCCTGTTCGACACCGTCGACGTGGGCGGCGACATCGACGACGCCTCCCGGGAGCAGTGCGCCAGATCAACACAGCGCGGCCTCGAGCCCGACGGCGGCGGCGGCGACTACTACTACTTGACGCCCTTCACGTCCTTTAGGCTCCTCCGCCACGCTTCGGGCGCGAACCGCCTCATGGTCCGCCTGTCCCACGCGCAATACGACGGCGTCTGCTTCCCGTCCATCATCGCCTCTCTGGTCGACGCCTACCGGGACCGTCCGCCGGCCCCCGTTGTCGACTTCTCCGTCTACCTCGCCCACGCCCGCCAACAGGAAGCACGCTCCATCGCGTACTGGCGCCGCGTCCTCGACGGCTCGAGTCCCACCAGCCTAGGGCGCGCTCTCCGGCACGGAGCGTCGTCGCCAAGCACGAAACCATTCAGGGTCGAGGCCAGCCGTGTCATTCCCACGCCCCGGCTCCCCGCCGGGCTGACGCTGGCCACGCTCCTCACCTCGTCCTGGGCCGCCATCCTCGCGCGCCTGACAGACAGCCGAGAGGTGGTCTTCGGCCGTGTTGTGGCGGGCCGCAACGCCGGCATCCCGGGCGTGCAGGACGTCATGGGGCCCTGCATCAACACCGTCCCCGTCAGGGTGTCCGTCCCGATGTCACCTTTGCCAGACGGCACCGTGACCACGGCGGAGAGCTACCTCCGAGGGGTCCAAGACCAACACGTCGCGATGGGCGAGGCGGACTCCCTCGGTCTCGCGGACATCATCCGGCACTGCACGGCCTGGAGGACTCTTGGCCCGGCGGCGGCCCTGGACTCGGTGGTGGAGCACTCGAGCCTCGACACGCGTCCGGCGGCCTTGGACCTCGATGACGGAGGGGGGAGGGTGCACTGGTTCGAGCCGGACGCCGTGCCAGAGAGGCTGGTGGTGACGTCCGCGCTCGGCGGGGGGGAGGAGGTGGTGGAGGAGAGGGAGACGACGCTGACTGTGAGGGTCGCCGGTGCCAGCGACCTTCTCTCGCGGGAGGCGGCCGAGGCGGTGGTGGCGCGGCTGGCGGAGGTCATGGAGGGCGTCGCCGGGCATCCTCGCCGGCCGCTTTCCGATGTGCTTGGCCCGGCGAGTATCGTCTGGTGACGAATATGACTTGTTTTTTTTCTCTTTTTTTTCTAATTTTTATTTCATTTTATTCTTCCTCCTCTCGTTCTTTACTGATGGTTATGATATCACGGGGTGTTATGGAACGGTCATTGGTATTTCTTCCCCCCCGCCTTAATCTTGTTTGGTACTGATTGGGGGCATTTCACGGGTTGCGAGGCGTTGTTGTTTTGCAATGGTCTCGTTCTTCAGAAGATAGTTATCACGAATGAATCCCCTTACTTTTGCGCTTTCAATTAAGCCAAGCCCTCGCTCGGCGTACATTCGAGAGAGAGATGATCGTGACATTTGGCGTGAGATATCCGTCCGCGAGTCAGGGCGGCCGGCCACGAGGCAATCAGACTTTCCATCCGGTTCAGCTCGTCCAAATCAAAAAAAAACCCCGGAGTTCGCGAAGGGGGTGGCTCTACCCCAGAGCCACATCACATCCATCATCCATCCAGAGTTGCCATATCAGTCCAATAACCATCATCCAAATTGATATGACAAACAAACGGTAAACCTTGCCCGCCGGCCTGAACCATCAGACAGACGTTCAACCGGGGATTAGAGTTTGGGTCATCATTTCGTTTCAAAGGTCGTGCCCAACGGCGGCGCCGATTCAAACCATAAAATGACAATAAAACAACAAGCTCATTTTGGGGTTGCGATAGGCACGACGCGATCAGCAAGAAGCACAAACCACCTTTCCCAGGCCTTCCCAGGGCAGGGCACCGGGGAAATGCCGTTTGCTTTCCGTTCACACACCCCCTTCCTTCCGATTGACTGGGAGGTGCTGGTCCCTCGATACGATGTATGTCCAGGCGGCTGCAGTTGCTCCTCGAGGACAGCCGCATCACTCCCCGATCCCCAGAGACGGCACCCCGGACGGCAGGGGCAAGGGGGAAGAGCGCCATGAACAGCGCCGACGTCATGTTTTGCTTATCACGAACGACTTCAAAACCACGACGACGCAAGAACTGGCGATCCCGGAGCCCATAAGCTGTCGTCAATGGCCCAGGGGGGGAGAGGGACTCCCGAGTCAGTGAGACCGCGGCCGGAGGACGGACGTGGGACGGACGTGGGACGCAGGGAGTCGGAACTGGCAGGGCGGCGGTTGTTTGTCCATCTCGATTACTGTCGATGGAGGGGGGAGATCCCGTGTCAGCCTTCCTAGAGCGGTAAAAGGAGCAGCGCTTTGGGATACGTCATGGCGGTCGAACAAGAGAGAAGAGGGAAAGGGGGAAAAAAGATGCGACGAAACATGGAGATCTGCTCGCTGGATGCTCCCTCGACGCTTTGCTCTCCCGGCCGGTGCGACCGGTGTCGGGGGGGGGGGGGGGGGGGGGGGGGGGGGGGGGAGGATGATGCGCCAGCCAGTCAGCCAGCCAGCCAGCCAGCCAGCCAGTGGGGTGCGCCGGTTCGTTGGAGTTGGTTTTGCGTCTCCGCGGGGGAGTTTGCTTGGAGTCAGTCAGTCAATCAGTCAATCAGTCCAGTCAGTCCAGTCAGTCATTCAGTCATTCAGTTCTTTGGACTCTTCTTGGGCGCGCTCCCGTCACTCACACTCACACTCACACTCACACAAGCCGCATTCCTTCCCTTTTCCCGCGCGGGCGATCATGAAAATCCCCCTTGGACGTCACGGATCGGCGGCGAACCACAACCGTTTTTGCACTGACGTGCAGCGGTTGGAAACGAACGTCTTGGTGATGGTCGTCGTTGTTGTCGTAGTGAATCGTGATGGCCGTCTTGGACCTGCCAGCCACCCTTGGGCATCGTCTCCTGTCTCTCAATTCCCCCATCCGGAGCCTCTTCCGGGAGACATTGAAGTGAGGACGAACGGCCGGCCATCCATCCATGGACCGGCCATGATCCTATCCCTCACCCCCTTATGCGATAAGGCTTCAAACGCCCTGCTTGTGGACGGGCGGCAGTAATCCCCCGGCCAGGGGTGGCGTGGCGTGGCATGGCATGGCATGGCATGGCATGGCATGGCCAAAAAGCAAGTAGAAATAGCTAGCTGGGCGATCCGTGGACGTGCGGACGAGTGGACGTGTGGGTGGTGGTGATTGTGTCGGTATGTCACTAGGCGGTGAAGACTGAACTGGACAGAGGAGGGATGCCGGCCGGCCAGCGACGTCACATGCCGTCGGTCATAGCCCTGCAGCTGCAGACGCCAACGGGCGGTCGGCTGTCTGCCAGCCCGTGCCGCGCTTTGCCAGACGCGACACCTGGCACAAGACACACCCCTCCCTGTTATTAATGCCTGAGGCAATTATACATCAACGACAGGGAAGTGCGTGTCCAATCAGCGGCCGGCGATAAGGTCGCCAACAAACCGACCAATGAGGCGTCGAAGACCCTGCATCAATGCGTGCAAAGGGCAGGGATCGCGAAGCATGGCACGCAGCATGGATGCTTAATACGGACAAGTGTGTCTGTGCTCCTTTCTTTCTTTTTTGCCGCGAGGAAGGAAGAATGGGGCCTTATCTCGATTCCTCCTTCTCCCACAGAACAGAGACAGAGTACGTACTCCATGCTCTGTGCTCTGAGGTGTCTTCTGTGCCCCGTAACTCTGTATAAGGTAGGTAGGTAGGTAGGTACGTACTCTGTTCTGAACTGAACTGAACTGAACTGAACTGGCCTTCCCAGGTTGACGATGTGATGTCGTGTCCCAGCAAAACGGCTTGTTGGTCGTTGATTTGCATCGCCTTTTCTTCCGCTTCCCCTAAACCTAAACGAAGCAACGGAGAAAAAGGCCTCACATTTTCATCTCCCTTTTGAGATTTCCCGTCTGGGGAGGGGCGCGAGAATCAATGACTGCCGATGCGACGTTCCTCCTCCCCCTTCCCCTTCCCCTTATCCCCCCCAATCCCAAACTCACCGACAATCCCGCATCTGCACACCATTCCACCATCTCCGTCCCGGCCCTTCGGAACCGTGAACGGTTAACCAACAAGACAAGTGAGTGAGTTGCAGCAGGCAGCGCCTATCGTTTCCCTCACCTGATTCTCTTATCGCTGAAACCAGCTTCCCCCCCCCTCCTAAACCAGCCAGCCAGCCCTTCCCGCTCGAGCCTCCCTTGCTTTTTCTCGCCCCGTCATATTGAAATGAGGCTCGTTTTACCCGACCTACTTTGGACGGATACACCATGTCATGTCTCATTTGGCGTCCGATCCGGGGAAGACCACGTTTGCATGCGCGCTCAAATGATAAACCCGCCGTAGGGATGATTGCGGCGAGACAGCCGTCGTGGCGGCGTACGGGGGATCCTGGACCACAGTGTTCGCCTGCCAACCACCCAAAGGAAGGGGTTCACTCTTGTTTTACCGTTGCAGTCGAAGATTCCCGTACCCACCTGCGAACATTGGCAGAAAGAGGAAAATGGGAATGGCAGAAGAAGAAAAAAAAGGAGAAAAAAAGAAAGAAGAAAAACCTTGCGTGCGGTTGCCGGCCGAGAACGAGAGGGAACGCTCGAGTTGGCAGTGAACCGACTCAGGCGCCCAATCATCTTACAGGGATAACAGAACAGGTACGGTACACCACGAGACCATGACGACCACGGCCACGACCACGACCACGACGGAAATGTCGGTGTCGGTTTGGGAAACTCAGTCGTCGTCTTCGTCGTTGTCGTCGTCTTCGCTGCTGTCGCCGTCGCCGACTCATCGGCCACATTCTGGTCTTTGTCGGCCCTGAGCGCATGTCTCACCGAGTTCGACCGCCACCCCTCGGCTCCGTCCACCATGCAACCCGTTACCGCGGCGTCTCCTTTGTGTTTCGCCTCCACGTCCGTCCCGACAATGCCATTGAGCCTCGGCCGGGCGTTGATGTCGAGAACAGGTCGAGTACCGAAAGCCCATCAGACGAGTGGAGTCGGCCGGCCATATTCCGGGGGGGGCGAGGGACCCTTTGAGCCATGAGCCTTTCACAGGTTTGAAAAGCGGAAGCCCCTTCTAACTGCGCGCTACCGCGCAGGTAAAGTCCTAGCGCTCGGCGACAGCGGACGAACAGACTGTCGTCGCGAGGCTGTGGCGAAAGGGCCCCCCGTCCGTCCATCATCAAAATGCTGCGCAGCGGTTTTGCCCACTCGCTGGGATCCCCGCCACAGAGAACGGAGTACCATAGCCGTTGAATCCACTGGGAACCCACAAGAGCCACGAGAACCACGAGAACCACTGCTCGGATGGGGGCCTTGTACCAAGCTATTTGCAAATGCCAAGTCAAGGCGACCCTCTATCCCCGTTCTCCAGGCTTCTGGACGTGTTCTGTAGCCGTGGGCCGTGGGAGCGCAAGTGGGCACCGGCGGCTCTCCTGCGGCGTGAGGTTTTCTGGATCCTCCCCTTTCCTCAGTCCTGCTGCACCCTTTTCTCAATCCGGCCTATGCGTTTCTTCACGGCCTCGCTTCGCGTTAGGACTCTTGGATTGGAGAGGGGGGGTTTCCACTGCCTGACAGCCGCAGGCGGCAGAACATGAGCCAGCCGTATGGTGGGAGGGGGGTGTGTCGAACCCTCTCATCCCTTGACTCTGCCGCTCAGTCGTCAGGTTTTGGGAGCAGATCTCTTTTTCTTTCTCCCTCCCTCTCCGCAGGAATGGATGGACATTGTCCGAAATCACCAGGCGTCACGGCCTGCGTCATGTTCAGTGGTCAGACTGAAATGACTCGAGGACCCCGACTACCGGTTTGCCCCTGCGACAGTGCACTACAGTAGGCTGACAGCTCCGAGGAGCCAACCAGTCCGTCCCCTACAATCGGTCCAAGCAAAACGTGGACTCTCACTCGGCCGACACGCCAGATCGGCATCAATTGGCCACTGAGGGTGCGAACGACGGCCGAGTTTGACGTATTGATGGAGACGAACAGTGGCCCCCGACGACAGCCCGCCGACGGTGTGATGCGCGTGGCAGCTAGCGCAGGTCATTGCGGCACTTGTTCCTGTTCTTGTTGTCGCCGACGGCCAACTTCAATTTGTGGGCAAAGGGGTCGCAGCGACATGGCAAAACCCTCAGACGTTATTGCCATGTGGTTTTGCCGCAGCCTCCGTGCTTCGCAAACAGCAGTACGGATCGGATACCGCGTGCGAACACGCCACGACGCTGTGCCACCAAACCCACAACCGTGATGGAGCATCAGCATGGAGCTGAGCGTCGGGGGCTGGAAGATGGAGCCTACGCACTTACCCACTGTCCAGACGACGGACATTGCCAACCAGGTGAACAGCAACAAGAACAAGCAACAAGCAGCCCAGCCTTGACGTCGAACCGGGGAGGGGGGGGGGGGGGGGGGGGGGGGGGGGGGAAGGGGGCTGGAGATCGGACATGGCAGACAGCGAGTCACGATTGGAAATGAGCAGCGTTCGTCTGGTCCAGTTGGGCCAGCGGTGCCCCCCGTCCCATAGACTTGGAGGAGATGCTATTGAATCCCCACACGCAATGTGGAGAGGGACGCGATCCCGGCTGGAATTAGATGCCTCCAATACAGCAAATCGAGCAATTAGATGGGCGGTGGGCGGTGGGCGGTCTTTTGCAGGAATCTTTTGCCCCTCTGCAAACGAAGCTGTCCTTTGCATATGTGGGCTGTATCAAGCCGAGACGTGTAATACAGGTTGCACGGATGCAAGACGGGCTCCTCTTCTCTCGATCCCGGGCGACTTACATGCAGCAAATCCCAGGCTGTCTGTCATCACCAAGAGGGGCACTCAGACCAGGAGTTCCGACGTTGCACAGAACGATTGGATTCCGCCTATCGCGGCGCAGGCGCATGAGGTATCCTGCAGGCTGTGTGATGGGCCATGGATGGGGTCTTATGGAGGCGCGCAAACGCATCCACGCATCGGGAGGGGATGGACGGAGCGGGATCAACTACTACTACCTTGATCGAAAAGAGAAAAAAAAAAGAGTCAGACAGTGCCGCCCGTCCAGCGTCAACGGGGGAGAGGCCTCGAAAGGAGAAGCCTCGACGGAAAAGGACACGACACGATACGACACAACGCTTGTCATGAAAACCATGAACAACAGATATCAGAGCCACGAGACACCGCCAAATTACAAACCGAGGCCAGCAGGAGAACATGTCCGGACAGACCACGACACACTACGCCAGGAACAGGCGGCTCAGCATTTCTCCTACGTACAAAGAATCAAGGTTGGAGGCGCTATTCCGTGTCTGTCATGTCGGTGCGTTTCCACCCATCCCTGTCTGCCAGGACCCATGCCATGGAAGAAGTGGAGGATGCATCCCCGAATCCCGATATGCCTCTCTCTCTCTTTCTCTCTACCTCTTCCTCCCCCTCGACAGTGGGCGGCGGCGGCGGCGCGGCATGGTCGGTGCGCACCGCGTGGATGCGATACGAGCGGCAGCCGGCAATTTGCAACGCACACACACACACAGGACACGGCAGACAGAGAGTCCAGATCGGTCTCTGTCCGACGGGTCGCGTCCCCCCTGGCCATCATTCTGGGCTGGCGGTGACGATGTGGGGAGACTGGAGGAGTTGTCGAGCATCTGATGGTAGTCGATCGTTCAGCAGCCCGGCCGGCACCTCAACAAGACGGTCGTCACAGTACACCACCTCCACCCGAGGAACACGGGCTGGGCCGTGTCGTGTCGACATTGCCGTCCAGTCGTCGTCCAGCCGTCGTCGCCGCCGCCGCCGCCGTGACTACTGGCAACAATAAGACCGAGAGAGCCAAGGCGATATTGCGGTCTTTCTCCGGAGTGCCAAAAGAAAAAAAAAGTTGGAGAGACTTGGATGGAGGGGAGTTCGCGCGCCAAGTCTAAGTGACCAAGGCGGGGAGGACCTTCTGTCTCAAAGGTTGAACCCCGACAGCCTACGATTATAATCCTCTCGCCCACCGCTAATTTGCGGCTCCAGCCTACTGGCGCTCCATACATGGATGGGTATCGTTGCTTTTTCCCCCTTCTTTTTTTCCGCCGCCCTTCTTTTTCTGCCCATGGTTTCGTCCCTCGGGGACCCTTTGGTCTTGGCCCGGCTGTCACCGGCAAAGGAGTTGAGGGAACCCGGACCAAAGGCACCGTTGGTGGCCTGGTCCACGATCCTTACGAAACGAGAGCCCTTGGACACTAATCCTTAGGGGAAGGTGAAGAGAAATAAGTAGCACCTTTGAGGTAGGTAGATAGGTGAGGGCATCCCTGGGGATGCGAATTAGCGGCGGCTCGACTACGGCAAGAAGAAGGAGGCAAGCCGCAAGGCCGCTTTGGAAAAGGGTAGCGGGACACGCGAGCAGGCAGCGGGCCCCGTTGTAAACACTTTGCTTGTGTCAGAGAAGGGAGGTCCCCAGCGATCTTCATTCAACGACGTGGAACTAACTGAGCGAGTCCTTAGCGCGCCTGGGAGGAGCCCAGGACCCCGACCACCGCCTTACTTACGTAGTTTTTGTTCATTTCAGGGTCCTTTTGCAAGAGCAGCGTCGGTCCTTGTTTCTAAAAACCGGGCAAGGCGAGAGGATAAACAAGAGACAAGACGAGACGAGACGAGACGAGACGATGGGCACGGAACATGAGCGAGAGGAGAGACCATGCGGGAGGGGGAGGAGGGGTTCGTTATCCAGTCAGTAGCCACTGTGGGAACGCGCCTTCTTCCTCACTGACATACCTGTAGGTAGTACTTACACTATTCTTACACACATACGGGTACACTATTAAAGTCTGTGGCCGACTGACAGTTGGGACGGCGGCTGGATGGGGGGGATCGGGTCGTCCAAGTCAACAGTGCTGAGCTGAGTTGGGCAAGGGTTCGGACCTCTCGACGACCAACCACGAGCGCGGAAAGAAGGCCGCCCAGCCTGCTGTACTTGGGAAGCAATAGTGTACCTGCCTGTATAGCGTACAGCAGCACACTATTTGTAGGTACTGTACGTAGCGTACGAGCAGGCTGGAGGCTCGGGGAGGTGGAGATCCTTGGTGCGCGGAATCTTGGACTGGGTGGGAATGGAGATGGGCGATGGACTCTGGAGATGGGGGGAGGGGTGTAGACGGGGGATTCCTTGCAGGGCGAAAGGGCGGTCGCCGCCGCCTCCAGCATCATCGTGGCCGCCGCCGCCGCCTCCGTTCTCTCTCTCTCCCTCTCTCTCTCTCTCTTTTTCGCTGTAACCGCGCAGGGGGGGGTTTGCGCCTCCGTTTTGGCTTCTCCGGACCGCGCTCCCAACCCCCAAAGATGCCCTGGAGCTGGGCTCGGTTCGTTCCTAAGCCAACTACCTACCTACTGTACATACCCAGCAACAACCTGGCCGTAACCTGTAATGGTTGGCGATGATCTGATAACCTGAGGAAGGTTTGGTCCATGGAGGGGGAAAGAGCTGGAGATGTTGGTCCGGCGTGCGTAGCGTGTTTGGTTTGTTGCGTTCGACGTGAGGAGGAGGGGGTGTGTACGATGGTAGGTTGCGGCGAGTGCATCCCGAGGGACGGGGCCTGGGTCAGATAGTGACGGGAAAGCGACGACGAGTCTGGTTGGTGGTGAAGGGTTGGAGGAGGACGCTGTAGACTGCTGCGGTGAGTGAGAGAAGAGGGTGGTGAGTGAGGCACACACACAAGTGACACAACACACCCTCACTCACTCCTCTCACTCTCACTCTCACTCTCACTCTCACTCTCACTCTCTCACTCCCCCAGTCCCCACCGACTCTCTGCCGGGTACACACTCTCATCCTCCAATTGCCGCAGCATTAAATCTAATAGGGAACCCACTACCCACCCCCCCTCCCCTGGTCCTTTCACTGAATCGCCCTCTTCTTTTTTCCCACAACCACACCCCCCCTAACGGCCCAAAATCCACGCCCCCCTTCCGCATCCCGAATCTCGTCCCATCCATTTAGACCCCCAGCATCCCGCCCCAAGTACTTCAACTATCCCGCTTCTCTTCCACTGCACTGCACTGCACGCACGCACGCATCCCTATCCATCTTGCTGCGATTGCTTCCTTCACCACCCGCAACATCACAACACTCAAATAAGCAACAACACCAAGAACAACAATAACATAATATTCACACCACTCCAACCCCCGGGTGATTAGAATACGCCTCGTTCGTCGCTCGTCCTCACCAATCCTCCCTCCTCGTCACGCGCCTTCTCGCACCTTAATCAGCGCGCCATCTTACACAGTCATTGTCGACGCGCTTCGTTAATCCTCATCTTATCCTACGCCTACCTTGAACCAACAAAACACCACCCCCGAGCATCTCTTCACATTCCCAGTTCGACACAATGGCAACCGATCTCATTATGCCTACTCCCGCCGACCAGCGCGGCCCCTTCTATCCCCAGGATCGCCCTCACTTCTCCCATGGTCGATCCCAGTCGTTCCAGACGGTGCCCCAGCCCCGGCCCTTTCGCAACCGCACCTCGCCTCTTAGCACCCCTCACGATGGCTCCCCCACGTCGCCCAAGTCGTGCCTGACCGAGTCGGTGCACCCCGTCTACGTCCCCGCCGTCCTGCGCCCCAACAAGCACCACTCCAAGAAGCCCCGGGCGCCCAAGGCCGAAGATACCGACGGAGACGACCTGCTCTGCCTGCGCCGCTCCAACAGCAGCTTCGTCAGCCTTCCGGGCTTCAGCGTCCTCGGTCAGAAGCTGTCGCGCCGCTCCACCGGCGATAGCGGCAAGGTCATCGACCTCGAGCTGGACGCCGACCTCTTCCCCCAGGTCACCGGCGAGCCCACCCGCAAGCACTGGAAGGTATGTCTGTTTGGACATGCGCGCGTCGCGCGCGTGCTCTGTCCCCTCTATCCGTCATGGTCGCGTCGAGAAACTAACAAGCCCGCCGCAGCCCGATACCGAGTCCGTCATGTGCGACGACCCGACTTGCAAGCGCAAGTTCACCCCTCTGAACCGCAGACACCACTGCCGCCGCTGTGGTAACATCTTCTGTCACACGCACTCCAACGAGGTCATCCCCCTCGACGAGGACTGCAACTACAACCCCAGGGGCTCTCTCGCCCGCGCCTGCTTCCACTGCTTCACCGAATTTAAGGTATGGAAGAGCCGCAACGGCAGCCGCAGCGGCAGCGATCAGAGCTCCGACTCCTCCGACACCCCGTCAAGCCCCATCGTCGCGAGCCCCGTGGCCCCGACGATGCCCGGCATGCTGCCGCCCACCAAGGGCCCTGAGGTGGCCGCCAGCGTTCCTCGCGACTGGAGCTGGAGCACCTTCTAGAGGATGTAGGGAGTCCAGGAGCGAGAAAACGAAAGAGAGACAGTCGGCAGGATTTCGAAACCTTACGAGAAGAAGGTCCCCCTCGCCCTCACCGGGCGTCACATACAGCGGATTCACGACTCATAACGGCCTTAATGAAGAGCGAACAAAACACTAGAATCATAGACAACCAACCCACACCTTGCACGGCGGCGGAGGATTTGTCACCAATCAACCACCCCGACGACACCAGATACCAGACAACCAAACAAACTTTTGAACGCCCAATCTAACATCAACACGACACACACATCAATACCCCCCCATTAATGGACTGCACATAGAGCGCCACCCATTACCTTGATCCGCACATAGAACGCCTCACCGGTTTCGATTTCCGACCCGATCTGGCTTTGGGCACCTGTTTTGCATTTTAAGCGTGGCGTTTGGATTGGATCACCCGAGATCAGGACATGGCCTGTCCCCCCTCCCCTCCTCTCCCAGAGAATAGGGTTTACGGAAAGATTACATGGCTTTAATTTATGGTCTCCAGAGTATGGACAAAGGGTTTTTTTTCTTTTTTTCATTCTCGTTTTGTTATTTTTGTCAGCGGCATTACCCCTCTGAAGGTTTATACCCCAGATGTGACGGCTGGATGATTCGTTCCGCTCTCCGAACCACTCAGGGGTGGTCTTTTGGGTCTCCTTTGCTGTGGGGAAGAGGGCGGGATGCGGACCAGGTCGGCCAAACACCTTCACGGACCGGCGTTTGTGTGTAATTTAGAGTTGCCGTCACCACAATGGTGGACGGAGTCGAAGCCGATGGCGGCGGCGGAGAGAGGACGAACCCGGACGGGCGCGCCACCCCTCTCCTGCCTGACGCCGGCTCTCGTAAGCAAGAAAGAAATACCATCTATTGCAACCCAACCTTACACGAGTCCCCTAAACCTTGCCTTATCAGTGAACGCTGTATGACGGACGAGTGAGTGCGGCTAACGTGGCGGCATCTCGTATCCGGTGACCGACGGGCGACATTTGTGAGGGTTTTGAGTAGGGAAGGAGGAAGGTGTTCTTGTGAAACACGGCGCGATGGGGGTTTTTTTTTCGCCGCAGTCGCGGCCCGCTGACTCTTAGGCTAATGCTGACTGACCCCCGAGGACGACGACTGTCATCCCCCGTGTCACTTAACTTTTCCGCACGTCCTAGTCGGGATGCGGTGTCACGTCGTCGAGGGGGGGAGGGGGAAGGGTGGGCGTAGAGAAATGGGCAAGTAGAGAAACAGGCAAGAGTTTCCCCGGGCAGTCGTCCGTCGAACGTACGTCTCTTTACTCTCCTCCCTCCCCACCGTCACGAAGGCGTTTAGACGAGGGCTCACTTTCTTGTGCGTCTTCGAGATGCTCGCCGGGGGGGGAAGTCATCGATCGTCGACTTGAGGGAAAGATGACGTCTCTCTCCCAGACGTTTGGTACGCGCGCGTGCCGTCGATGAAGACAATGTTCCTCGGCGCAAGGGCGAATAAACAGTCGGCGAGGCTCTACGAGGGGGGAGTGCGGTGTGCGTTCTGGCCCGTTTTCTCGTGGCCCGTTGCCTGCCCCGTAATGCCGAGGCTACCCTAGCGTCGTCACAGGTCGTGGTTTTGGTTCGTCGTTTGCCCATGACACATTCCTGTTGTCTCCCTCCTCTCCCTCTCTCCAACACACACACATACAACACCATCCCTGCGCTGCGATCGTGTGGCGTTGCCCCCCCGTCTTACGCTCGCCGCGCTCTGCGCCGGGTCGCGGTTCCGCCTTCCCCCCCCCCGCCGTCACGGCCTCTCCAGGTTTGCGCATGCTCGTGGTGGGGTGCGGGTGTGTGTGTGTGTGCTCTGGATTCTATGTATGGTCTGGACTCCGTGGTCTGGGATCTTCCGAGTCATCCATCGGGTGTGGGTGACGAGATGAGGTGAGAAGGAGCCCAAGGTGTGTGGGTGGGACGGGGGACGAGGTGAGCTTGTCCTGGTGGCCAGCGCCGGTGGTTGCGGTTCGATTTAGCTCGGGGATGTGAATCATCAACCGTCAGCCTCATGCGCGCGATTCGTCGTCGCCCCTCCCCCGCCCATTCCCCTTCCCACCTTTCTTCGTCTATTCTTATTTGATTTTTCCATATGATTCTGGTGTAAAAGGTAGCGGGATTCCCCCTCTCGTTACCCTCTCTCTCCCTTTTTTTTTTTTTTTTTTTTTTTTTGTTGCACGAGAGATGTTTGCCAGCACCATCGTTGGCGCTTGGGGCCATGCATGCAGGTGCGAAGATGTCAGACGGGGAGGCGGGATTTCCTCCAGCGTCGCAGATGGGAAAAAGAAAATCACCCGAGAGCCAGGAGCGGTCGTTACACACACATACACACACACACACACATTCACGCTTTCACGCCATGTCATCGACCGTCGACCACCCCGCGGATCCATAACTCTACTTACGGTGACTAGCGATCCAAGAACCCCATCCGAGGCAAAGCGTTCGCGGCGGCGGGGACCCGTTTGTAAAAAAACGACGGGCGCATGCGGGCTTGGGTACTCACGAAAAACCCTAGCCGGCCGTCTTGCCACGACACGCCGCATCCGCGACGAAGACACGACTGCGAGGGAGAGGGAGGGTGCTAAAGTGGGCGTCAAGACAAGCTTCCCGCCATCCGTCGTCGTACACACACGATCCCCCCCGTCTTAAGCGGACTTGGACATGCCCGGCAGCTCGTGTATTGCCTCTCCAACCCGCGATTAACAGTAAAGCAAAAGAAAAGGCATCCGGGGACACAAGAGCCCCGAGCAGGGACCACGGAGACGACATCGCGGCGTGGATGTATCGCGTCACGTCCCTCAAGGTCGGGTCGAAGTTTCTTTGGGGGGGACGGCAGTAGGTATGCGTCCCCCGGGTTCCCGAAGGTCGCGCGCGTGACGTGGCGGCCGATTGAGTCATCGCCAGCCAGGCAGGACCGTACTAAAAAGATTCTTAAAAAAATAAAACCTCTAGAAAAAACAATGCTTGCCTGAACCAAGCCGCTAGGGTCAGCCAGACAGGCGCGACCGGAAAGGTGGTTTGGCCCATCCGGAGTGCATTCCGGAGCTCCCCAGCAACCGGAAAGGTGGGTGGGGTCGCGGAGAGAATGCTCCAGAGGTCGGGCACGGGGATTCGGGACCGGCCCCCATATTAACCACCGGTCCGGGTGGGTCTGACTCGGAGCGACTTGTTGCATGACGTCAGTCTTCAGCTGTCTTACCCAAAGGAGTAGAACACCGAGTGAAGCACACACCCTCTTATGGTCAACACTTTTCACTGGCGCATGAATCCAAATCGTCAAGTAAACCTCATGTCAATAACCTTATATATATGTACTTGTACCGGCCCACGCCCGGCTTGTCCATGTACTTTGCGCGTGCAATGCAAGACGCCAGACAGTTTCGACAAGTTAACGAGCGCCCCGGGTGATGCAAATGCTTTACCCCCCAATGTTTTTTCCCAGCTCAGAACGCCGTTTGAAACAAAACCATGCCGCCTCCCAGAGGAGCCCCTCCCCCTTCCAGGCTTCCCTTTCGATCGTATTCCATTTTCCATTACCTCCGTCACTTCATCCATGTCCAGCCTCGGACGCGAAGCATTCAGTGCTTGGCCTTGCCGTTGGCGGCGCGCTTGGGGCTGCCTTCGACATTGTACGAGGCGGAGCCGTTGTAGATCTCGCGGTTGACCTCGCGAGCGGCATCCCAGCCGGCCTTCTCGGCCAAGGTGACGTTGCTCTCGCGGCGAGCCTTGCCCTTGCCCTTGGAGGACTCGGCACTGCTGCGGCGGATGTAGCTGCGGATGAAGAACATGACGAACAGGTAGGTCAGGGGCGCAAGGTAGAGGACGTTGAGCCAGATGGCAAAGGTCTCTCCGCTGGTCGTGACGCAGGGCTGAGTGACGAAGATGGTCTCGGAGACGAAGCCATCCTGGGGCACCGCGGCGGCGACCGAGGCGGTAGCGGCAGCGGCATCCTCGGCGACCTGAGAGGAAGCGCCAAAGACCATGTTCTTGAGGGTCTCAAAGGCACCGGCGGTGGCCGTGGCGGCTGCCTCAGCGGCGGTGCCGGTGGCAGTCTTGGTGATGGCATCGGCGCCGCCCTTGTTGAGGGTGTAGACGGTCACGGGGACCGTGTACGAGACGAAAGAGTGGGCCATGGCATAGGTGGCTCCGACGAGGAACTGGGTGATCTGGAGGGTGGTGAGGGTTCGCTTGATGGCCATGGGAACGCGGATGTTGAAAGCGGTGATGGTGTAGTATGTGTACTGAAGGCATTTGTTAGCATTGTTCTCGAGTTCCCCTTTGGCCAGAGGGCGCGCGGGGGCGGGAGCGGGGGCAATAACGACTTACCATCATGGCGTGGATGAAGGAGTTGACCAGGACGAACATCCAGATGGGGGCGGACATGTAGCGCATGCCGGCCCACATGCACATCATGGCGCCGGCGTGGTGGTAGGTCTGCAGGGTGGAGCTGAGCTTGCCCTTGGCGAGAATGATGAAGGTGTCGAGGACCTCGTAGAACTTGCTCAGGTAGAAGATCCAGCCGTAGAAGGCGAGACCCTCGTTCCAGATCCTGCCAGTGACGGTGCGGCTTGGGCGGCCGTCGAAGCCGAGGGCGTTGTTGCCGGTCAGGCTCGACCAGTAGCCGACGGTCTCGTTGTAGACAGTGGCAGCACCGAAGCCGCCGTTTCCGTTCAGCTGGCAGAAGCTGTCGGCGGTGGCGGCCAGGCCGTTGGGGCCGAAGGGGCTCACGACGCTCCTCCGCATGCCACCCAGCATGCCCCAAAAGGTCCAGGCCGAGTAGACGGCGAGGAAGACATTGTGCAGAACAACGAAGGCGAAGAAGGGCCTTGTCTTGCTGATGCCCCACGGCTTGTTCTTGGTCGACTTGTTGTACTTGTTCAACAGCTTGACGGTGACGGCGTAGAGGGTGGCAATGGTGATGGGCACCATGGGGTCGAGGGCGGCGGTGAAGATGTGGTCGGGGATCTCGACCGGGGGCGCGGCGGCGATGGAGCCGGGCAGAGGCGGGGGAATGGCCATGTGGGCGCCATTGGGCGGGAAGGTGAAGAGCGAGGCGGACGGAAGCTCGCCGAGCACGGTGACGCCGGCCATGGTGTGTGGTGGGCGGTGGGGGGAGGAGGGCGATTGGCCAATTGAGTTGGACGGCGGTTCGAAAAAGGGCAGTATGCGGTTCTGGTGAGCCGCGGGCGCGTTTGCAGTCAAATGACAGGACAGCTACAGCGCTCCCTCTCAACACACGGGTATATTTGGCTTCGTAGGCCAAAGTTGATTGGAACGTCGTAGGAGGACCGGTAGAAATGTAGGTGCGTCGAACAACCCGAGAGAGGTCGAGAGAGAGAAGAGGGTAGGGTGTGTATGGGAAGCACTCGACGTGTGAGAGATACACCTAGAGAGAAGGGTTCGGTAAAGACAACAGCAGGTTCCACTGTGAAAGGGTTGTGTCGAAGAACAGGAACAGAAGAGGAGCAGCAGCAGCAGTATTAGCAGAGAGCTGGCAGAAGAGGAGGAGGAGGAGGAGGGAATAGAGGAGGAAGGGTCAGAAGAGAGCGGCGAGATCACGGCGAGGGGAGGGATGCTCGAGGCCTTAATATGGGGAAGGGATGGGAAGAGAAGGGTTGAGTTTCTGGATGGGAAGAAGGAGTGGATATGGATACCAATGCTGCTGAGCGGCTCCTCCCCGCCAATATCCACTCCACGTAATGTACCCATCCACGGTACGGATACCTACTCTTCCCCTTCGCCCTTTCACCCCGGCACAACACACACACACACACACACACACACACACACTCATTCTCTCTCTGGCAGTATATGTACAGTGGGGTGTAGCTCGGGTTGACTAATGGGATTTGGCGGAGAGAGAAAGAGAGAATGCTTGTCTTGGGGAGAAGTTTGTCTCTGCTCGGGCTCTAGTCAAAGATAATGCTGGGGCCAAGGCGCGACAAGTTGAGGCGAGATGGACAACAACCCAGGCAAGTCGCATCAAAGACGGGAGGGTAGGTGTCAAGCGCGGCACAGAAGGTCAAGCAAGCGGTGGCCGAAGCTGTAGCACCTTTGTGAGTGGGACGAATAATTGCATTGAGAGAGAGTTGCAGGTCACAACGGTACGTAAAAGTCGTGTGGCTATCTGTGTGTCTGTGTGTCTTGCTCTAAGCCAGCAGCAGTCCGGATGGGTAGAGGAGGAAAGCTACCTTACCGTCTGGACGTCTAGCTTCTCAATCTCAATGCTATGCAAGGTAAAGCACGCGCGGCACGTACATTCTATGTACCTCGAAACTGCCTAAACATGGGCAGTCGAGGTACGTACCTGGGGAACCAGTCGACGGAAGCAAGAGCTATCTAGTTATGTATCTCTCTTCCCCCAGGCAAGAGCAGGCAAATGACGACGAAAATTGTCAAGTGCGCACATGGCCTTCCCAAAGGCGCAAGTGCCTCGTGAGCGCTTGCCCTGCCCGCCTTACATCCATGTGTGGATTCCACCACTGAGAAACCCATCCCCTCCGTTTCGATGCGATTGGTCTCGCCAAGCAAACAAGGCCGCATCAGCTTTTCCTTGCTTCCTCGTCGGCGGTCACTAGTGAACCAGCTATCTGGCCTCCTGGAGGCTGGAGATGCTGCCTGCCTCGATGTCTGTACTTGTCGGGTACTTCCTCCTGGAAACATTGTTGAGAGGCACATGAACAACGGTTCGAAGCTCAAGACTCAAGCTTGACACCGGACGAAAGGCCCTGCAAAACCGTCGGCGGATCCCCGTCAACCCATGCCCAACTGATCTCTCTTCCTCTCCTTTTTTCTACTCCTTTTCTCCATCTGCCTCGGCTTCTCTCGACATCATCCTTGCTTGGGGGTTTTTTTAAAGCCTACCCTGGCACCCCCAGGCGGCCGGGGTGGGAATTGCAGAATGGGGCCCAAGCCAAAGGTAGATTGTACTGTAGGATACAGGGGGGGACTTGCGTGTCGCGGCTGACGAGATGACACTGGAGGTCGGCGAGATGCTTCTCTGCGACAGAACAAGACGTCTGGAGCACATTCCGTCGAGAGTCAACCAACGAGCGACTTGTGCCACATGCATCACGTTGAACTCATCGTCTTTGCGCCGCTATCGCTCATCGGCTGCGATCTGAGGTCAACGGGAAGAAGGGCGGGGTCGGGTTGAAACGGTTGAAAAAGATGCGACATGGATGTTTGCCTCGACGTTACCGGCAAGCCATTGCCCAGCCGGTGTCCCAGACATGTCTCTGCGCCTTTGGGAGCTTTGAACACCTGCTCCCAACTCTATTTCGGCCATGTTAATAAGCGTTTATCGACATGTTCAACATGGCCGTAGCACTGACTTACGCCCAGTCAGTGCTCTCCGGTCACGCTGCCTGCGACATTATGCGACAGACTGAGAGATCGCGACGTGGTCTATGTCGAAAGCGACTCTGACGAACTACGGTCGGAGGCGCCGGACTGTTGTTACAGTGTGCGCGCGCACGAGTTTGAAGCGATGAAGACGAGTCGCAACTCACAAGCCCAAGTTGAAGTCGACGCGACGCAGCTCTCGACAACTTTTTTTTTTTTTTACTTTTGCCCCTCCTCCCTCTTTTCCTTTTTCTTTCTGGAAGTCCACGCTGACTTCCTTCAACCTTGCCCCTGGTTCCTGGTGGACACTTGGTGGGGGAGACACTTTGTAAATGTACAGCTCAAATACTAGTGTTACCAATACATACATGCCTTGTTTACTAACGCGCATCAAGTGCCTTGTGGTCCACGTCACGAACCATCAACGGCCCATCCGCCGTGGCCCCTGTAGCCCCCGCAAGTAGTGTCGCGTCACTAAACACATCTAACCGGCCTGGCCTCTGACCTTTTTTTTTTTTTTGTTGGGGGAGCGCTAGGCCCGATTCTGTCAATCCTCTTTCGCTCGTATCGGGTTTTCTTCCCTCTCTCCTGCCCTCCTTGTCTCTTTTCTTGAGATTGCAGTCTTGTTGAAGGAGACGGACCCTCTTATCTACGAATAGACCATCATGAAGTCAGAGGGCGATAGCTCGAAAAGCATGTGAGCGATCAGGGGCCTGACTGGCCTTCATCGCTCGTGATTTCTCACACACACTCTCTCAACGCGGTACGGATACAGTACGCGATCACAGGATCCCGTCATCCCTCCATCATTATCGAGTATGGTCTCAACCACCGCCTTGGACGGACGACACGCATGGCGGCGCACCTGCAACAAGAGTTGACCACCACTAACACTCAACTACCATGAACATCTATCCACAGTAGTACTGGCGGATTCATGTCCCAGCTATCAACCTTCCACAACCGTCGATGCTCGCAATATCCCGAGGGAACAGGACAACTAAGCCAGGGTCCGGGAAAGAGCCTGCTCGCTTGTCTGCTGGATTACGCGCCTGTTCGCCATCGGTCAACAATTTCTACGCAGATCGACTCTCACATGCAAATCTTTCTTCTCGTCAGATGTGCTCACTCTCTTTCCCCCAACAAATTCGGCTTCAAAAAAAATGACCCCCCCGGCCCCAACTTCCCCTTTGAATACTCTTGGCCGCCAGACCGCCCGCCCATCGACAGATGACACCCAACTCGCCAGCGTCCCCCCCCCTGTTGCCGATGGATAGGCCCGCCCTTGGACCCTGAAAAATATCCACGTCTGGTTTAGCAGCCGGGGGCCTGTACGGAGTAGCTAGCTGCAGCTTTGAGGGGAAAGCCAATCTTGCAATTGGCTGGCCGCCTTGCCCGCCGCACCCGTCCACGTCGCATGTCTTTCCGTACCTGTGTGCTCCTGGCTGGCAGCTCGCCTGCCCGTTCGCCCGGGCACGGCGCATCTGACCTACCCGAACGCGGCTGTACTAACAACTGGGAGCCCGGAAGCTTTCGAGGAGCGGGCGGACCCGAACCAGGTGCATCGGCACCCACTTCGTCTTCGCATCTACTTGGTCATGGCACCGGTAGCCGAAAAAGCTACCGGCCACGGAAGGGAGCGGCTGATCCGGGGGTGGTGGGGTGGGCGGCGCCGGGTCGCCGTCAAGTGCGGACCCGACACGACCAAGGTGCCGCCACCAAGACTGATCGGGAGGCGGACTCGGGTCCAGACGCCGCACAGCCTTCTGCAGCTTTACACCCGTCCGACTCGTATTCCTCAAGATGATACGTCCTGAGATTGATTTCGGACCGTATCTCTCTCAAATCATTCGATGAAGCGTACTATAAACGCGTCTATGTCACTGACGGACACGGGACGGAGGTGGCAGCAGCCGGTTTTCTTGTTTCACGGAGTCCATGCGAGCCGAGGCTCATCACACTTCGCTCCCCCCCTCAAGCCGAATCAGTGAGAGGCTGCATCATCGACCTGCATGCCGCACCGCTGCCACCTGTTCGTCACTTGCAGATGTCTGGCCGCATCGGGCGTTTTATCATTCTCACTTCAGCACCTCACATGCAGTGCACTACTACACCAAGACTCAATCGGGCATCCTCCTCCTCCTCTGAGGGTGGCCCCGTTTGGGTTGCCGCTATTCCAGCCACTGGCAAGAGTGTGAGCCAGTCACCTTCGGACTCCGTCTGGCTCCCGATGCCATCCGCCGCGCCGTGATATTCCCCGCATGATCAGCTCAATTCGGTTTTCGTCCGCACACACACACACACACACACACACACTCATAAGCCACGTCGAACCGTACCCGGGTCCAGGTTGCATGCGCCCAAATGCCGCGCGCAGCAGCCCCCGCGTTCCGCCAATGCAATACTGCATGTCGTTGTTTGGTGTCGACACCTCTGTTGCCCGGCTCCGACGGGTGTTAGTTAGTCCCGGATCAACATCACGAGATGTTGCACTGTGGCTAGCGAACGAAGCTCTGAAGGTAGCCTCGGGAACCAAATCATCTGCGTCGTCTGGCCGCAAAAGCAAAAGAAAAAGAAAAAAGACTAGTGGCAAAATCCTTGACTGGCTCTTTGAATCTTGAGGGCATCTCCCGGATCGGGCATAGGGCTACCTGAGGAACCTGAGGAACCTACGGGACGTGGAGAGGAGAGAAATCCCCCCCATGGCAATACTGTAATGCCTCGTCGCACAGACCCCGCATCTATGGCAAACACGAGCCCCTGCAGCAGCAGCACGACCACCACCTCCACCTCCACCACCATACGAGCGGCAGGGGAGGGCGGGCCAACGTCGACTCTCTTCCCTTTCTCGATTCCCGTGCATAGTCGAAACATCAGTCGAGCATGAGCTTCCGAGGTGTCTGCCCTCGCTCATGTGTCAACTGAGCTTATACCCAATCCCGAGCTATCCCCCCTCATCTGCGCTTTTGTATTCCTTGGTTGGTGTGACTCTGCTACTTCTTTCCGCCGCTTCATAGCTCTTTCAACGCTGCCTATCCGTGTGTCGCTAGTACCAGATCCGGCTCTCCTCTCTCGTCTCCATTCTCCATTCTCTCCGCATTTCCCGCTCACAGCCGCATCACCACTCATAGTTGCATCATCACTCACGAGTTTGCTTCACCATGACCACTCTGCCGAAAACAGTCCCCGGCACTGCGGTCCAGGTCCAGCTGCCGGCCTTGCCGACCTCTGACTTCTGGAGCGAGACACAATGGGCCGTCATGATGTCCCTGCTCGAGGCGGTCCTCCCGTCCATCTCACGCCCGTCGACTCTCTCAGACCCGACGAACCAGGTCCGTGTACCCGAGGCCGATTATGCGGCGGCGCTCCAGCTCGCCCAGAACACCATGAAGAAGCCGCCGTCGGAGGAAAAGTTCCAGGAGTACCTCGCACACAACCCGGCAAAGGAACCCAAGTTCGTCGAGAGCATCACGAGGACCGTGGCCGCACTTGCACCGGCTGCTCAGCGCCAGCTGGGTGGTGTCATGAGCTCATTGGCGTATGTATCGCCCCCCCCCCCAAAACCGTTATCGACATTGGAAAAAAAGAGAGCGCCATGACTGACTTGGCTCGGCAGCACTCGCACTGGCACATTGCTGCTGACCGGCTACTGGACCCCGGTTCATCTGCAGCCGCTGGAGGTTCGTGAGAAGATTCTCAAGGCCTGGCAGACCTCGCGCCTCCCGGCGATCCGCGTCCTGTCCAAGTCGATTTGCCTGCTGGCTCAGAAGAGCGCCGTGCAGACGAGTCCTCTGTTCAAGGAGTTGACCGATTACACCGACATGCCCGATTTCCAGAAGCATGGCGAGGGTTACGACTTCAACTTTATGCAGTTCGAGGCCTCCGACGCACCCGCCGTCGTGGAGACCGACGTGGTCATCGTCGGGTCCGGCTGCGGAGGCGCCGTGGCCGCCAAGGTGCTAGCCGAGGCGGGCCACAAAGTCCTCGTCGTCGACAAGTCGTACTACTACTCACCAAACCAGCTCCCGATGAGCCAGGACGCCGGGTGCCAGTTTCTGTACGAAAACAGCGGCTTCATCACGAGCGACGACAACTCTCTGAATCTGGTCGCTGGAAGCTGCTGGGGCGGCGGCGGGACCGTCAACTGGAGCGTGAGCCTTCAGACACAGGGTTTCGTGCGCAAGGAATGGTCCGAGAAGCGCGGATTGCCCTTCTTCACGTCGCCCCAATTCCAAAACTGTCTGGACAAGGTGTGCGACTTCATGGGCGTGGGAGCTGACCACGTGCGCCACAACCACCGCAACCAGGTGCTGCTGGACGGGTCCCGGAAGCTCGGCTGGCACGCGACGACGGCCCCGCAGAACACGGCCGGCACGGAGCACTACTGCGGGCAGTGCCATCTCGGATGCGCATCGACCGAGAAGCAGGGCCCTACGGTTAGCTGGCTGCCTGCGGCGGCGGCGTCCGGGGCCAGGTTCATCGAAGGCTTCGAGGTTGAGAAGGTGACGTTTGATGAGTCGAGCGGCGGTTCCAAACGGGCCACGGGCGTTGTTGGGAAGTGGGTGTCGAGGGGCGCTGACGGAAGCACCAGCGCGCCCTTGGATCAGCGAACCACGCGGGAGGTCGTCGTCAAGGCAAAGAAGGTTATTGTGGCCGCTGGCTCGGTTTCGAGTCCCTTGGTGTTGCTGAGGAGCGGTTTGACTGTGAGTTGAGACGTTACTACTCGGTCATCTCCAAAAAAAAAAAAAAAAACCCCTTCTGACGTATATCGCAGAACCGGCACATTGGACGCAACCTCTACGTCCATCCCTGCAACTTTGTAGGCGGCTACTGGAAAGAAGACTGCAAGCCATGGGAAGGTATATCTCACTACTTACGGAACACCTTTCCTATTCCTCCGCTGACATTCGACAGGTGGCACCATCACCGGCTACTGTTCCTCGTTTGAGGACCTCGACAAGGCCGGCCACGGCGTCAAGCTAGAAGCCACATGCATGGTTGTACGTTGTCATCATCGTCATCTCTTGGCCTGTCTACGACCACCACGCTGACTTCACATATAGCCCTACACGATTCTCTCCAGCATGCCCTGGCACTCAGGCCTCCAGGCCAAGCTCTCGGAGCTCCGTTTCCGCCACTTCGGGGCCTTTATCTCCCTCACCCGCGACCGCGACACGGGACGTGTGTTCCCGGACCCGATCACGGGCCGCCCACGCGTCGACTACGTCGTCTCGGATTTCGACCGCGCCCACACCCTCGAGGGCGTCATCGCACTGTGCAAGATCTGCTACGTCGAGGGCGCCATCGAGATCCACGCGGGCATCCCTGGACTCGAGCCCTTTGTCCGGGAAGACCGCGCTGAGCCGCCCGAAAAGACGGCGGCGGCGGCGTCGGGCTCGCTGGGGTCGGAGAGCGGGGACGAGGCGATCCTCGACGGGGTCAACGACCCGCGCTTCGTTGCATGGCTCGACAAGCTGCGCAAAGTCAATAACGCGCCGCCCGTGGCCATATTCTCGTCGGCGCACCAGATGGGCACGTGCAGGATGGCGCCGAACGAGGACGAGGGCGTCGTCGGGCCCAAGGGCCACGTGTGGGGGACAGAGGGGCTGTTCGTGGCGGACGCGAGCGTCTTCCCGAGCGCAAGCGGCGTGAACCCGATGGTTACAAACATGGCCATCGCGGACTGGATTGCGACGCATGTCAGCAAGGACATGAAGGCCGAGAGATTGTAGGAGGCGGCCTGCGACGACGACGACTACGACAACAACGACGATTGCCCGGAGAGGCGGGGCAGGGGGTGTAGAACGTCACGGTAAGCGCTGTTGCATGCATACCCAAACTGTGGCAACGGGCGCTCGTTCTGGTATTTGATAACTCGAGAGATCTCACAACGGTGGCGAAAACCTTCACCGCGCTGGCATTATTTAGTGTGTGTATGCATGTAATATATATTTTCCTGTACGTCGCCGGTACTTCGCATCGTGAGACAAAATCAGCAGCATCGCATCCCTCGGGACGGGGAACGTATGGTAACGACATGCCGATCATGGCCTCCCAATGGACAGTCCATCTACTACGGCATCTCCCATCGCCCGCTCTTCCCGCCGTCCTTCAGGACGACCCTCAGACCGCCGATGACCATGGCCTTGTCGACGGCCTTGCACATGTCGTAGACGGTCAGCGCGGCAGCGCCGGCGGCGGTCAGGGCCTCCATCTCGACGCCCGTCTTGCCCTCGCACTCGACGGTGGCCTCGACGTGGAGGACCGTCTCGTCGTCGGCGGCGCTCGCGGGCTCGATCTCGACGGCGACGTGCGAGAGCGCGATCGGGTGGCACAGCGGGATCAGGTCGGACGTGCGCTTGGCGGCCATGATGCCGGCGACGCGCGCCGTGCCGAGGACGTCGCCCTTCTTGACCTGCGAGGCGCGGATGAGGCGGAGCGCGAGCGGACCGGAGAAGGTCACGGTGCACGCGGCCCGGGCGACGCGCGCCGTTGGCTGCTTGGAGGCGATGGAGACCATGTGCGCCGAGCCCGTCGTCGGGGACACGTGAGTGAGGGACGGGGACGGGGACGGCCGGGGGTTGCTGTTGTCGTTGCTGCTGCTGCTGCTGCTGTTGCTGTTGCCGTTGCCGTTGTCGTTGCCGGGCCGGAGAGCGGTCGAGGAGAAGAGACGGACTTGGTAGTGGTGGTGAGAGGTCGTCGTCGACGGTCCGAAGAGGTGGGTGGGAACCCTCGAGATGCCCGGAGCCGAGCCGAAGGCCGGGAGCGTCGTCCGGTTCGGCATTGGGGGTGCACGGGGTAGGCGAGGGACGGACTGAAGCGGCTGGGGAGAATCTAAATCGACTCGGGTATTCAGTCTTTCCGTTCATGTACAGACGTATTATTCATATCGTAGACATCTCCCGTCTGTGAACATACCCTTCTCCCCCCCCCCCCCCCTTCCCCCCTTTCTCGTAAAGTTTGTCCGCCTGCTCGAACTATCCATTCTACCTACCCATTTGGTATTTCCAACGCCGTATTGATGCAAAAAAGATACCACAGAAAAGAAAAAGGTAAAAGAACATCCCCCCCCTCTTCGTCAAACGTCCTACCCCCCCCCACCCTCTCTCCCTTCTAACAAGTGGAACAAGGGCCGTTACCCACCTATCAAGATCATGGGCCTGTTCTTCATATGCTCCAGGGCGCCGATGCCGGCGTGCTTCTCCTTCTTCCGCTTGACGGCCATGCCGATGATGTCGAGCAGCTCGGCCTCGTTGAGGGCCAGGCCGAGCGGGGTGTCCGGGTCGGCGAGCCCCTGGCGGCGGTCCATCTCGATCTGCCTCATGGCCTCGAGGGCGCGCTCGTCGATGGGGTCGCCGTTGTTGGCGCGGCGCAGGATGTCGCGCAGCGACACCTCGGTGTTGCCGAACAGGCAGACCTTGAGGTTGCCGTCGCTCGTGATGCGCAGGCGGTTGCAGGTGCCGCAGAAGTTGTGCGTCATGCTCGTGATGAAGCCGATGCGGCCGGCGAAGCCGGGGACGTGCCACGTCTTGCTCGTGTCGTTCTTGTGGTCCCGGACCTTGGCGAGGGTCGGGTGGGCGGCGCGGATGACGTCGAGCATCTCGGCGTAGGGCAGCATCTTGCCCTTGTTCCAGCGGTTGCCGTCGAAGGGCATGTACTCGATGAAGCGCACCTCGAGGTCGAGGTCGCGCGTCATGTCGACAAAGGGGACGATCTCAGCGTCGTTGCGGCCGCGCATGACGACGCAGTTGATCTTGAACTTGATGCCGGCGCCGAGGCGGTTGAGCTCGAGGATGCGGTCGATGCTCTTGCGGACGGCGTCGAAGCCGTTGCGGCGCGTCATGACCTGGAACATGTGCGGGTCGAGGGTGTCGAGGCTGAGGTTGACGCCCGTCAGGCCGGCCTCGACCATGCTGTCGAGCTTGCGGTGCAGCGAGAGCCCGTTGGTCGTCAGGCACAGCTCGCGCAGGCCGCGGGGCCGGAGGGCGCCGATCTGCTGCATGAGCGGCACGATGTCGCGGCGCACCGTCGGCTCGCCGCCCGTCAGCCGGATCTTGGTGACGCCCTGGGACACGAAGACGGACGACAGCAGCACGATCTCGGGCGTCGTCAGCAGCTCGCTCGTCGGCGAAAGCGGCACGCCCTCCTCGGGCATGCAGTACACGCACCGGAGGTTGCACCGTTCCGTCACGGAGATGCGGAGGTAGTCGTGCTGCCGGTGGAAGGTGTCGGTCAGGAAGTCGGAGAAGGGTTTCGCTTCCTTGGCGAGACGGCGGCTGGTGGGAGGCCGTTGCTGTTGCTGTTCATGTTGTTGTTGTTGTTGTTGCTGCTGCTGCTGTTGCTGTTGCTGTTGCTGTTGCTGTGCGGTGGCGGGTGTCGTCGTCGTAACGTGGGCTTCTGCGGCGGGGGCGGCGACGACGGTATTCAGACACCTCCTCGTCTGAGGCTGTCGTGAGCGCGCCAGCTGCGGTCTACCATGCCGTGACAGGTCTCCGCCGGTGCGCAAGACTGCGCGAGACCATGTGCCGTGTCTCATGGTTGCTTTCATGTGAGCAGGTAGGTCGTCGATGGGTCACAGTGGGTGATGGCAGGGATGAGTATGAATGAAGTATGAGTGTGTGTGTGTGAAAGTGAGAGTGAGAGTGAGAGACGAGAAGAAGGAGAGAGAGAGAGAGAGACGATCACACAGTGCTCATTCCCATCACTGCAGCAGCGGCAAGGAAAACAGTGATGGATGGGTTGGTCAGACGAAAGAATTATGAGATTCGAGCTAGGGCTTTTGAGCGGGCATTGAGCGGGCATGCTATCACGATGATGAGATAGCCATCTCCGTCGATTTCCAATTGAGAGATGTGACACCCGTGACTCAGCAACGGCGTGGCGATTACCTATCCCATTTGTTTTTAGTGCAGTTCTAGCGTAGGTCCCTCCCTGGGTAGGTAGGTAGGTAGGGGGAGGGGAGGGGAGGGGAGTCGCCAGCGCACAGGTCACCGGGTCTCGCGGAGTCGGTCGAGCAGCAAGCTTTCAGCGGGCATTAGCGGGGGGGGGGGGGGGGGGTGGTCAATGATTTTGCCGCGGCCTCGCCCTGCATAAGCATTTGACGGTTCTTCACTGCAGCTGTTGTGCTACCTCCTGGGCAGGCGGGAGGGGGTACGTGCCCAGGTGCGTAACGGCGAATTATCCCTGCGCTGATTGGACTCGAGGCTTTGCTGGGTCGTCCCTTCCGCTCGTCGTCCGGCCGGCAACCTCCGTGGAGGCAGCAGCCCCGCACTAATCCCGAACAGGAAGCAAGGTAAACAACCAAAGATGCACTTTCCTTCTTCTTCAGGTTCAGCCCGTTCCATTTCGACAACGGCTCTTTTCTTCAAGACCGACCGACTGACTCCACCGCAACCGAGAACACGCTTGCCGAATCCATCATTACAGCAGCAAAAGAAGCGGCAACCACTTACACGTTTTTGTGTGTGTGTGTGTGTGTGTATCTGTTGTGCGTGTGGTGGCACACTATACACCTCAGACTTTGTCTACCTTTCTCTCACTCACTCACCTACTCACTCACTCACTCACTCACTCACTCACTCACTCACTCACTCACTCTCTGCTACCTCCACCTATCCCAGCAAGTCGGCAACAACTGTCTCAAAAGACCTTCCCGAAAAGGCCAAATCATCTCTTGGACCAACCAAGAGGGTTTCTGTATCGGCACTCACCCGGCCTACCTACCGCCAATCCATGCATGATGCACTTTTCAAGCGTCTTTAAATGTGAGATACGCACACCGCAACACCATTGCCACCACCACCAAACATAGACACGACTGGCTGACCCTTTTCTCAGCGTCGGTGCGCTGCGCCCCAAGTCCCGATGGCAACCTGATTGCAACACTGCTGTTTCCGGCCTCAATCAGTCTGCGATCCGTCGAATCCTTGGAGACGGTTCATTGCATCAAGCTGCCTCCCAACCTCGGCCCTGCCTATGCTCTGCGATGGTCTCCGTCTTCGCGCCGCATTCTCGCCTGCTATGCTGACCAGATTCACGTCTACTCGGCCTCGGCACCGGGCTACCATGCCGTCATCCGCAACCCCGCAACCCCCAACTTGAAGCCTACATTTGTTCAGTTCGGCTCCTCCGACACCGAAGTCTTCATGTGCTCCTCGTACGGACTCAAGTTCTCCGTCTTTGACCTGGCGACCGGGAGAACAGTCGAGATCAGCAACCCAAAGTTCCACCAGGCTGCCGTGGCTTCACGGGGGTTTGCGTTGAGGCCCGGCTCGGCTCACCTGGCCATCCTCACCAGAGTGGCCGGCAAAGATATCGTCGGCATCCAGCACCCCAAGACGAGAGAGGTACTCCGGTCCTGGCAGCCTGACACCGTCGATGCTCAAGGCTTGGCCTGGACCCCGGACGGCCGCTGGCTCGTCATGTGGGAGTCGGCTGCTCAGGGTCACAAGATCTTGTTTTATACCCCGGACGGCCACCTCTTCAAGACGTGGTCTGGTCCCTCCCCCGTCGAGGACGAAGATGAGCATTACGACCTCGGCGCCGGCGTCAGGGTCTGTCAACTCAGTCCGGATGGTGCCCGCATGGCTGTATGCGATTACACCCGTACCGTTCGTGTCATTGACACCAAGACCGCCACCGAGTCGATGAGGCTTGACCATCCTACAGCCATCACTCCGAGAGAGACCATTCAGGTGGGTAACCCGGCTTCCTTTGCGACGTTCAGCGTTGCGTGCTGACACCAGAATAGATCTGGCAAGAGCAAATCGGTAACCCCCAGTCGGGCTCCCACCACTCTTTTTCGAGAGCGACCCAATCCGTATCCGCTCCGACCCGTACAGCCAACGGAGGTCCCGATGCAAAGCCAGCCCCTACCCTTTCATCGTTCGATGCATCCTCGGGCCTCCTGGCTACGACGTTGGAAGACTGGCCAAGCACTGTTTGGGTCTGGGATCTGGCATCCTCCGAGCTCCGCGCCGTCTTGATCTTCCATAGCAACATTGCTGGTTTCTCCTGGCATCCGACGCAACGTGAGGTGCTGATGGTGACCAACGAAGGAGACAGCTACGCAGGCTTGGTGTTTGTTTGGGATCCCTTGTCCGATGGCCCAAGAACGGTAGACTTTGGCGCACGCCTGCCCGAGACAAAGGTGATGGGAAAACCGCAGGTCTCGTGGCTGGAGTGGGCGGGGGACGCCGCCATCCTTCTTTTGGGAGACGGTAGGCACCACCTTCTGGCCTCCGTTGCCGGATCCGAGGACTCGGGGGCTCCTTGGCAGGATGCCCAACGCAACGATTTGACCATGACCACGGGCAAAGACGATACTCAACTATCCGCCCCCGCATTAGACGACTTCGACGAGGACCTGTCCGGTCTCGACATGTCCCAGGTCGACGACACCTTCTCCTTCAAGAAAGTATGATCGGCCGGAGGGCCGCCACTTCGGTGTCGGAAGGATCGTAATACGTAAATTTCTCAACGACAAAAAAAACCAGTTGGCAAGTCAGCTCCAGCTTGGTAGATGCCGGCGGCAGCCTCCCAGCTGCCCGCTGATAACAGCAGTCGTAGATGCTGCCGCTAGGGCCGCGGCAGGATTGCTGTTACGCCGACAGTCCTGGATCTCATCAGGGAGGATGCTAGTGGGCCATCTCAAATTGCCACCGCCGCATCCACATTCTGCGAGGGGTCCCTCGAGAGACTTTGTCGATGTTCTTTGCAAGGAGCGCGGAACCGACTACAATGGGAGAGGTCCCAATGAGCCGGCCTCGAGCGCAAAGTATATTGGAATGCTCACTGAGATTCACAAACGCCTTAGCCGGCCAAGAAACAGCTGGGTAACACTGAATGTTGGCCGTGGTAGTTGGTCCACTTTCAGTCCCAGCCTCAGACCTGGACAGGCCCGGTTTTCGCAAAGGCCGACGCAAAAGGTCTGTGGTTCGTCAGGACGGGACCTTCATTGCAATCCCAGAAACCGACCAACGGCAGACGGTCAAAGTACACAGGCGGTGAGACTAAGACCTGCTTCCGAAAACCGAGATCCACGGAGCGCATTTGGGCAAGTAATGACGGCACGAACAATATACAGACCAACAACACAGGTTCATTCCTGAACACGACAGACCAATACGAGGGCCCGGTTGCGTAAATCATGAACTGCACTTCAGCTGTCTCTTTCCCGGTAATTGGCAGGCCGGGTGCCCTGTACGAGATGAACTTCCTATGCCAGTCCGCTCGGCTAGCCCAACTCTACAACAGCACGGGTGGCCTTGAGCAGCATTAGTCCAGTTTGGGAATCGAATCCGTTCCATTATATCTCTGCCGGCGAGGATAAGTCCACAAGAGAACCTCGGATGACTCATCTAAACAAAGCGTTTGGGAAACGGACAAGTCGGTTATTATTCTTGCCAAGCAGTAATAGGCTAAGGGATAGAAGAAAAGATCGCACACATCAGGTACAATTTATTATTGCATCTACAAGAAAGAAAGAAAAGAAAGATCCTATCTCACCTGATTTAATTGTCGTTCCTTCTCATCTCGGCCTCTCGCGTCGAGGCTGCTTGCGGCCGCCGCTGGATCTCGCCACACCCGAGATCCAGGTTCCACGGTAGCCCGCTGCACCGTTTGTTGGTTGTCACACACGGCGTTCCGTGCTGCCGGCCACGCCGCTTGCGGGTTTGTCCTACCCAACAAGGCTATTCGCGCATGTGTATGCTGTCCCGTGCATTGTTGGTGTTGGCGCAAATGAGATGGATGAGTCTGGAGATACGGGTATGGAAGTAACTGGCTGCATTGGTGTCCAAACCCACACTGGTCCGGGGGGGGGGGGCAATTCTATCTCTCTCTCTCGCTCTCGCTCTCTTGCCTTGGATATTATGAACATGTGAATGATTCGTTTTCCCCGTTCTGTTGTAACCTCTACTTCATCCAACACCAACTCCCATATGGAGTGATGCAATCGTCCAGTGCTCACCCCCAACGCCATGTAGCCCTCTCTCCAAACCCCCGTTTTCGCCGGTCCTCCTCTTTGGTATACATCCCTTCTTTTGGTCAAGTCGTCATAAGGGGGAAACAACCCCCCCGTCCTCAGCCCCCAAAGTTCATCTTTAACTCAATGCTCGGCTGGCCCGAAGCCCCGCCGGCCGTCTGCTCCGCCGGCCCCTGCTGTCGGCCCCACCGGATCACCTCTTCGAGGAACGCCCTCTGCCCGTCGTTCAACCCGGCGACGATGCTGCGGAACGCGTTCTGGTCAACCGCCGCGAGCTCCAGCAGCCTCGCCGACGTGTCACGGTAGCAGTCCTCGCCCTCGGACGACGCGCGCGCCAAGAGGGTGGGCAGCACGAGCGCCATCGCGACGGGGACGCGGTCTCGCGGCACGACACCCACGTACTGGCTGAGCGAATGAGCAATCATGGACCGCGCATTCTCCGGGTCCTCCGGCGCCGTGTTGGCGACGAAGGCGATAAGGCGCGGGAGGAGGTAGCGCGCGATGGTATGGTCTGCGGGTGTTGGGTTGGCTTGTAGAATAAGAGACCTGATGCAGTTTGCTGCGATCTTGGCCGTCTAAGTTTCAGTTTTAGTACATATATATAAAAAACCCGAAAAATCATGCGTAAACCTTGCGTAGATAGTCACATACCATGCGATCCGTGAGGCAATCGACCACCTCGTCGAGGTATCTCGCCACCAGCGGATCGTTCGCCGCCAGGTGGTTCGTGCCGCCCGTGAACAGGATGGTGCTCGCCAGCAGACAGTTTTTGACGCAGGTGAGGGATGTCGGCACCTCGCGCTTCTGGCCGTTGAGGTAGATGGACAGGAACCGGCGCAGGCAACCCTGCAGCTGGACGTCCGTGGGCGACGGGCTTTTGCCGTCCTCGCCGCCACCGCCTGCTCTGCGGGACTTGGTCATGCTCCCGACGAAGCGCTTGAGCGTGGGCAGGGACTGTGGGACGATGACCTCCTGGCACCCCGGGGTCGCGAGGATGGTGGCCAGAATGTGAATGATGCAGGCGTGAAGATCGGTCTTGATGATGGAGGGGAAGACCTCGGCGGCGTCGACGAGCGCATTCAGCGACGAGCGGATCAGCAGCACGGCCTCCTCCGTCATCTGATGGCGGACGGGCTGGTTCGCTTCAGCCAGGTTGGGCAGGAGACCCGCGAGCACCAGCACGATGATACGCGTGAGCTCGAACAGCTGGTCGATGTCGTCGGACAGGTCGCCGTCGTCGCCAGAGTCCTTCTTGCGTGCGGACGGGTGTGAGACGCACAGCGCCCTCGCAATCTCGACAATGACGCCCTGGACGTCGAGACCCTCGGTCAACACCAGCCGATCGAGGAGGTCCATCGTCTCCGAGAAGATGGCCTCTCTGTAGATGGCATGGCCCGACACGCTGGGGTGAAGGATCTTCTTGAGAGCCTGCAGGATGGCCAGGTTCTGCTCTTGGGTAGCCAGCGAGTCACTCTGGCCAGGACGCGTGGCCAGGGCCTCGAAGGCGATACCGAACAGGACGAAGAAGAATGCGACAGGTTCGTCGCGGTAGTTGATGTCGGGCCCCTTGGTGTGGCCGTTGGTGTTGATTCCCTCAGACTCCTTTCCGTCCAAAGCATCAAAGACGAACTCGCTGTCCTGCTCGATCAAGCTGGCAATGGCGTCGACGAGCTTGAGCCACGACTCTTGGTAAAACTTGAGCAGAGTCTCTCGGTTCAGGGCCGCGTAGATGGTGTCGAGACTGCCAGACAGCGACGGGGGTCCCAGCGTCATCGATATGTCGGGCTCGAAGCGCAGGCGGGCAAATTCGCGAAGAGACTCGAGCCACAGCGGCGTCAGCGTTCCAATGTGCGGCTTCAACACGTCGAGAAGGTACTTCTGCTCGGAGCTGGCAACTTGAAGCTCCGCCCATGCCGAGAAAACCGACATCTTGACCATGACTTGAGCGTTGGAGCTGAGACCCTTGAGATCACCGATACCGACGTTCTCGTGTTCTTTGGAGAAGTTCTCGAGCGCGGATACCAGTGTCTTGAGGATTCGTCCCATTCTGTCGACATCCGTGACTATACCTGTCGAGATGAAGCCGGCGCAGACGTTGACCGCTTCAGAGGCCAACTCGGGCGACGAGTCCGCGGCGAAGGCGGGCGTGAGCGCCGAGCTGATCTGGGCCTGGTACTGCTCGAGGAGCATGGCTTCTTCAAAGTCCGGATCCGGTGTCCTTCCGAACATCTTGAGGACTGCTCCGATGATCTTGAGACCCCAGACGCGCAGCTCCAGGACACTTGACGTGGATGCGGAGAAGGCCATGCGGACAACATCGCCAATCTTGTTCTGAAGCGCCAGCTGGGCGGCAGACTCGCCGTTCGTCATCACGTCCTTTGCAATCAGGACAAACATGTCGCTGATGCAACCGATCGCGAAGGTCGTCACCTGCCATCGAAGAGGCTCGACCTCGGACGCGGCCTTGTTGTCTTGGTCGTCCTTGGCGGTGCCAGCAAAGCCGGCGACTTCCTCGTCCTGCAGATCCGGCATGCCGCCCGACTTCTTGATACCGGTGTCCGACTCCTCCTTGGCCTTGGCCCTCGTCATTTTCAGCACGTTTTGGAACCTCTGAAGCCAGAGCCCCGTGTCCGCGAGACACGTCTGGCGCATCCAGTTTCTGATGATGTTCCTGATGCCGTCGTGCGTTGGCGCGGTATCCAACACCAGCCACAGGTGGTCCTCGAGCCCCTGCTCCGCGGCTTTGATCACATCGTTCGGGTCTCTCTTCATGATGTTGTAGAGGCCGTCGACGGCAACGTCCCGCAGGATTGGGTACTCTGACCTGAGATACCTTTGAAGCAACCTGACATACTCCTCAAAGTTCATATAGCCGGGGGCGTACAGCGACAGGTGTTCGAGACAGCTCAGAGTGGCCCGTTGCACCAGCAAGTCGTCCTCCTCTTGAAGCTGATTAACGAGGTTGAGGATGAGCTCCCGCGATTTGGTGGAGTCCTGCAGGTCGGGACCAAGCACGTTGATGAGGGAGTCGACGCATCGAGTGATGGCTGCCGGAGTAGACAGCTCCATCTCGAGGTTCATGGTGATGGCGGACGATATCTCCGGGTGATGCGTGTCAGAGACGTAGAGCTGCGCGAGCATTCCGAGCGTGCTGGGCACGTATGAGGCGAAACTCAGCCCGGCAGCGTCCGATGCCAGAGCCAGTGCCTCCAACGCCCAGAAGTGGACAGTAGGGTGGGGATCGTTGCATAGGGACATGAGGATGCCGAGGATTGTCTTCAAATGGTAACCCGCCGCCATGCCACCGACCTTCGTTTGAATGGATCCCAGTGCCATGGCACATCCCGCGCGAGCACTCGGCTCGCGATTGCTGACGATGGTGTCGACGAGGTACTTGATTTCGTGGTTGGTGAAGGCGTTGCCGCAAGCGTTGCAGAGTCTCGCAACAGCTGCATATGCAACACTCCGGACATACTGATCCCCGTCGATGACGAAGTCTCGTAGCATATCCTGGAGGAGCCTCTCCACTGCAAGGTTGGTCACGTTGCCGGGAGACGACTGGGTCTCCTTGACGGCCACACGCAGCGTCGACAGAATCGCGACAGAGACGTTGACGTTGATGGCTGCCTTCCTCCCGGTGTCTCTCAGCAGGGTTCCGGCTGACATGAACGTCCTGACCTGCTCGAGAACGCTCTCCTGTACCTTGGCAGGCGTGAGCGGAAACACAAAGGCAAACAGCTGGATGGCCATGTTGATGACCTCAGTGGCCGGCGGATCGGGGTTCGTCGGCTCCGATGCCGTGTCGCCCACATACAGCAGAGATGCGTCGTGTTCCAGGGTGCCACAAACCGGCGACAGCAGCAGTCTGTCAATCGCCTCTTCGGGGGTGTCCGTTTCGACCGGCGTTCCTTCAATCAAGTTGTCTTGCTGCCCAGGGAGGCCCTTGATTTTGAAGCCGGAAATCAGGCCGGTGATGCCGAATCCCGAGTTATCGCCCACGTCCCAGACAGTCTCGAACGTGGCTGCGGCGTTCGCAATGGACGCGCTGAGGGAGTTGGCAGAGTAGTTTTCCGGGTCCGCGAAGAGCGATATGGCGATCGTGAGGAGGTTGGACTGGAGCAGGGCTTCGCTGCCGCCGGCCGGGCTCAAGTTGACCAGCTTGATGTAGCACTGGAGAACTCGGCGCTGGACCATCATGTCGAGATCGTGCAGCTGCAGCGCCGGCGTCAGCCTCTGCGCTACGTCGTCGGTGATCTTCTTCGAGGGCAGCGTTCGCAGGAATGCCGATGTGTTCTGGAGCATCGTGGCTATGCGCTTGGAAACATCGACCGTCAACAGCCGGTTGTTAAACTGCAGGAACGACAGGATGGATCCCAGAGCACACTCCCTGACATGCGTCAGGAACGATGCCTCCAGAAAGCTCCTGTGGGCGGTGTTGTCTTTCGACAACGGCTTCGGCAGCGCGTTCTTCCAGAGCAGAAGGAGCTGCGAAAGATGAATCTTGACAAAATTGGGCCCGAGGGACATGAGACCTCCGATCAAGATCCAAGCGACCTGGATCTGGGTGCTCGAGACCCTCAGCTCAGACTGCCCACTCGACTTCAGCAGGTTCGTGGCCATGGTCAAGACACGGCTGTTAATGTCGACGGATCCATGCAAAGGCCGCGCAGGACTGGCGCTCAGCGTTGCCGCCAGACCATGAGCAAATCCCACACATCGTCGCGGGGAGTTTCTTCCGCTCGTGAGCAGCGACAGCTCGCGGCTCAAGCTGTTCATGCACACAGACAAGCAAGGCAGGAGCTGCTGTGGGCAGGCCAGCACGAACGCCTTCATGCATGCCGAAGCGTGGACCTGGACCGAGTAGCTGGGGTGCTGGAGGACCTGGAGAAGACCGTCTCTGCAGGACTCTGCAAAGTTGTTCGCTGCAGAACCGAGGTTGTTTATGAGCGACGCCACAGCGCCGAGAGCCGCAATCAGAGTGCTTTTGGACGGCTCCGGGCGTTCGGTCAAAGCTTGAGGGTAGTTCTTAAGTATGTCGTTGATAATCGACTTAGCCGCTGACGTCTGACCAGACTCGCCCAGGATCTTCTGGCCGACGATGTCCTGGAGGATCGTATCGACGATGCGCCTCGAGATGAGAAGACGATACCGGTTGTTGGCGATGTTGGGCTGTCCCAACAGGTCGATGGTCAAATTTTCGAGAATCCTAAGGTAGTTCGTCTCGACCGTCTTCTCGCCGAGTTTCCTGAGGACCTTGCCGTAGCAGACACCAATGGCTGCCCTCGCCTTGTTGGACGTCGGCATCTTGGTATACTGCGTCGACAGAACCTTAAGGATCTCGGTGAGCGAGAGCGCAAGGTCCTGCGTCCTCTTTCCGCCTGGGGCGGGGCTGCCGGGCCGCGAAGTGGGCAGCTCGTCCTCGTCCGCGACCATGCTGGCCTGTGTCCCGGTACGCTTGGGTGGTTTCTTTGAGAACCTCCTCGATGCCTTGGAAGTCACCGGAGCTCCCTCGGCGACGCCAGTTTCGGAATAACCCCGTATCATGGCCTCGGCCAACGCTTCCGCAGCGGCATGCCTCACCTGCGACGAGCTCGAGTCCATGACCTTGAATATGACGGCCTGAAGCTTCTCAAAGTCGCTCGAGTTTTCAAAGTATGCCGTGTGTCGAACTAGTGTTCTCAAACACCGACACGCCGACACGACGACGAGCGAGCCCTTGTCGCTCGTGGCGTAGCTGCGCGATTGTTTGAAAATGTCCCTAGCAATGTTCTCGTCCACGCTCCCCTCCACCATCTTGACGATCTTGCCCAGGGACCCGAAGACGGCGGCGCGGAGGCCCGCATTGTTGGAGGACGACTTGAGCAGCTTGACGAGCGTGACACAGGCCAGCTGGTGCAGGCCGATGGCGCTGTCGCCGGCGGAGGCATACACGTCGCCCAAGCAGGCGACGGCGGCATGCTTCGTGCGGGGGCCGGCATCGGTCTTGGATTTGGTGCCCGAGATGATGGAGATGAGGTCGTTGATGGTCTCGAAGAGGAGCTTCCTGTCGCCGTGGGCGAAAATGTGAGCGAGACACTTGCCGAGGTTGTTCCTGACTACACGGCTCGGCTGCGGCGAGGGAAGGTTGATGATCTGGAAGATCTCCTTCTTGAGGTAGAACTGCTGGGCGGTGCAGTCGTCGGCGGGCAGGCTGAGGACGTGCTTGGACAGGGTGGTGACGAAGGTCAGGAGGAAGAGCTCCTGCTGTTCGGCGGGGAGGGATTGGAGCTTGGGGACGTCAAGCTCGGGGGTGGATGTCGCTGCCGAGTCCGCTGCGGCGGAGGGGGGAGCTGTTGCTGGAGGTGGTTGTGATGGCGGTGGTCCAGATGCAGCTGTCGATGGCCTAGGCGAGGCTGCTGCTGCTGCTTGCGCCTGGTCCCCGTTGGAGCCATTGGGGCCTCCCGTCGACGACATTGGGGACGTCGAAAGAGCGTGTGTTTGTTGACGCCGTCGAGCACACACACACGGGGACGGTTATGTTGTTGATCAGAATGTGGTGGGTTTGTCCCTTTCGTCGGATGTGTTGTTGAAAGGTGGGATGTGATATTAGGGGACAGGTTGAGGGACAGGACAGGCATGTGGTCAGGTACGGGACGGTCCAAGCCTCTAGGCAATTAGGGGCGATAACCCCCCCCCCTCCCCGGCGAGCTACCACTCGCTCGCCCACTGGAGTCAGTCTGGACGCACCCGCTGTGGCTTGTTTCTAGCCTGACAGGTGCATAATAGGCATGGCGTGACAGGTGACATACAGGTCTGACCAGGGTACTTGTCCAGCCACACGCCCAGCCACTCCCGGTGGCCCCATTTATATTTGAAGCTCCGGGCTGCCAGTCGCGGCCCGTCCGTATCCCAGAGAAGGTTCCGGCAGTCTGGCAGAATCATGACATGACCAGAACGAGGCCGTGACGCTCCCCAACTCCCGACGCCGCCGAATTCCGGACACACCGCTCTCTCTCCGCTACCGATCCCCGGGACCCGGTCTTCCCAATCTCGGCCATATTCACCAATTCACTCATCATCACCATGCGCCCGCTCGCCCCCGTCCCCGTCCGGAGCATCGCATCGCGCATCTTCGCCGCGCCCGCGCCTCGAGTCCAACCCGGATTCCCGTTCTGCCACCAATGCCTCCGCCCGCTCTCGACGACGCCCGCCGCGCCGAGTGGTCACAACAAGTGGTCCAAGATCAAGCACAGGAAAGGCGCCGCAGACGCGCAGAAGAACAGCATGCGCAGCCAGCACTCCAAGATGATTGCCCTCTACTCACGACGTGCGACTCTCCCCCCCCCCCCTTCTCCGCCCGGTTCGACGCCGTCTCGAAGCAAGCGCAGAACCCAAAGGCTGACACACACACCCTTGTTTCTCTATACAGTGCACGGGACGACCGATAACCCTCAACTAGCCACGGCCATCGCGAATGCAAAAAAATGTACCTGACAACCCCCCTTCCCCCCTCCGCCCCCGCCCCAATAAACCGAACCCTCCTCTCGAGAACACATACACGTACCCACACACGAACAGGCGACTAACCGTGTACCCCTCCTTTTTCCGAACCACCAGCCGGCGTCCCAAAGAACGTAATCGACTCCGCCGTAGCCCGCGGCCAAGGCCGCACCGCGTCGGGCGCCTCCCTCGAGCCCCTGACCCTCGAGGCCATCCTGCCCCCCGGCGTCGCCCTCATCATCGAGGCCGAGACGGAGAGCAAGGCCCGCAGCCTGCAGGATCTCAAGGTCCTGATCAAGAAGCACAAGGGCGCGGCCAACGCGGCGGCCTTCTTCTTCACGCGCCTCGGTCGCGTCGTCTTCGAGGCGGCCGGCGAGGGCGGCGGCGGGCCGGGCGTCGACGACATCCTGGACGACGCCATCGAGGCGGGCGCCGAGGACCTCGAGGCCGACGACGACGGGAACCTCGTCGTATGGACGCAGCCCAACATGACCAACGCCGTCGCCAGCGGCGTCGGCCCCAAGTTCGGCCTGAAGCTTCTCAGCTCCGACATTATCTGGTCCGCCAACGACGACACCAAAGTCAAGCTCGACAAGGGCCTCGAGGCGACCTCGCTGGCCGACCTGCTGGCCGCTCTGCAGGAGTTCCCCGAGGTGCAAGCCGTGTACGGGAACCCCGTCAAGGGAGACATGTCCGAGGAGGAGTGGGCAAGAATCGAGGAGAACCTGGACTCCTGAGAGGTCAAGAACTAATCCGACTTGGATCCTTGAGGGATCAAAGTACTAATCGAGGATTAATGGCTGGATATTGAAAGGTGTACAACACCGTCGGGGTGGGGCGGAGGGCCCCCATTGTACAAACAAATTGTAGAAATACCTATATAATACAACCGCGCAATGGCGGTTCTGAGTGAGGGGCGATGTCTGACTTCGGCCGGAAGAGGGGGAGGAGGCCCGGAGAGGGCTCCCTCGTCCTGAAAGTAGGTCTCCCCTCTCTCCCCAAAACGCCGCGTCCATCTCGAATGACGAGTTTCCCCCCTAAAACCAAATGGTGTTTCGTTTTTTGACCGCCAAACGCCCATATAGTACAGCACACCTACACCAATCCTACCCTCCCCCCGGGTCTCCGCGCAAGGGGTCTTCTCCAAAATCGCCTCTGTCGACCCGACCCGAGGACTGGAGGGTCGGACGCATCTCCAAAGATCAATCTTGATTCGGTCGGCCGAGTCTCCTCTTGTTTCAACCCGCCTTCCACTCCACGTCGGTCTCTTCCGCGTCGGGCCAGACATGTCATGCTCATGACTGCTCCCCGTTGGAAGGCGGGTTCTGCGCCGCCTGTGCCGCTTGCGCCGCCTCCCTCTCCCTCCTCATCTCCTCCACCGCCCGCTGCCGCTTCGCCAGCCGCACGTACTCGGACTTGATCTCGTCGCGATCGAATGGGATCTTGTGCGAGTGCTCCGCCTTGGGCCAGAAATCGGGTACCGCGAACCGACTGTCGAGGTTCGTGCCAAAGTAGTACATGATGCCAATCGGAAACATGACATACATGCCGAACTGCGCCGGAGCTTGAATGTCAGCTCCACGGTCCCCCCTCCCCAAATGAGAAATCGCTGCAGGTGGAATTGCGCTGCATAGTAGCAAAACTACATACCTTGAAGACTTCCAAGTTAAGACCGCCCATCTTGACTGTGTTAGGTCGTCTTGTTGTTGTTGGGTGGTGAAGGTGGTTGCTGTTGCGTTTCGTTTCGTGGGATCAACGACAATCAATGGATATGCATCGGATGATTTGCCGGGTCGTCGTCGATTGGGAAGCTCTTTGCTTCACTGCGCACCACTGAGAATCACCTGTGGCGGGATTGGACGCACCATGCCCGAAGTGGGACTAGTTAGTTCCATCATTAGGTGCGGAAGGCCCCGGAGGCTCGGCGCAGGTTTTTTCCATGTGCTCCGGCCTTTGGTGTGGGACAATCGACCCCCGAGCTGACAGAGCCCGAAGCAACTGGCGGCGGCCGCTACGGCATACAGTGGGTGCTACGACACCCGCTTCTATCTGACTGACAATCACGCGCGAACTAAAGACTTGCAGCCTCTCTCTCGCTCGCTCTCTCGCTCTCTCTCTTTTGCAAAATGACCCGTAGGCCGTCGGCTTCATTGTTTCGGAAACTAGGTACTATCATGCCGATTCGTCATGTACGAATGATGCTTTCCATCACCAACCAGGACCCCCCAAACCCGTCCCGCCCCGTCAGTCGCCCAGCCGCAGTACCTCTAACGCCAAACCACGGTCTACCTATGTACAGACTTCCGCATCTCTACCGTTGGCCCATACTCGTATCATACAAATGAAGATTTGGTTTGTTTAGGTACGCTTCGATCCGCTTCGATCCGCCGCACGCTCAGTGTGGTCGCTGCGCTGCCGCCCGTCTCTGACTCTGTGCCTCTTCCATCATCATTCGTTCCGTCAAGCTTCGAGGCGTCCCGGAGAACAGCGACTGCCCGACGCTGGCACGATAGCTGTTAAGATCTCCATCGTCGACACCGCTGCGCCCATCCAGCCCTCCGATAAAGCTGCTGACGTCACCAAGCGAGGCCGCTTGTTGGTATACGTCAAGGCTTTTGACCAAGGGCATCGTGACGGGGCGGCCTCTGAACGAACCCACCGAGCCCGAAATGAGATGGGCTGGAATTGCTGGCTCCGGCGCCTTGGGGATCGATACAGCGGGCGAGGTCGAGTATAACGTCGGTGCCGCCGGCTCGTGTGCCCGATTTTCATCATCGTCCTCGTCCTCTTCCTCCTCTTCCTGTATCGGCGCTGGTCGGAATCGAGGCTTGGGGGGTGCACTAAGCCCCTCGAAGTGGAACATGTCATCGTCGTCCTCGTCTTCGTCAACATTCCTTTGCTCTAAAAAGGACCTGTTTTCGCTGCGTGACCCAGTCTTGTCTGGGGTTGGACTGTAGGGAACGGATGACGTTCTGGTCGGTGAGCGTGATAATGGTGAAAGAATGGCTTTTTTGTTGGCAAAGGACTTTGGCTTTGCCATGGCCAAGAACTCGTCATCAGAGGAACTGTCGTCGTCATCTTCATCTTTGTTGTCATCCCTTCTCTTATTTACCGCCACCGGAGGCTCTGGGTCTGAGGTCCTTGGTGTCTGTTTGCGCTCCGAGACAGTGGCTCTTGGTGGTGTTTGCAGCGTCGGGGCAGACTTTGGGGTATCGTCTATTTGCAACGACGTCTCTGAATCTGACGTTGCCATGCTTCCATTTTCCTTTTCCATGGCTTCGGGATTTACGACAGTCCAGACAGTATTGGCATCCAAGGGGGCCCGGGAGAGAGCACGAAGGGCTTGGGAGGAAGACACCTTCTTCGGCGGCGGCCCGCTGTCCTCGTCGGGACCCAGAATGGACTCGACACTCATTGAGTCGTCTTCCGGCGGAGGGGGTGACCTCGAATTGGCGAGGGTATGTGACAACACCAGCGACGGCTCCGACGACTGGGGCGAGGTTGTCGGCAGCACTTCCCCTCCCTCGAACTCGAATCGCACTCGCCTGGGGCTGGCTGGGGGCTTAGATCCGCTCGACGCCCTGCGCAAGGCACTGCGGCGCACCTTAGAGTCACTCTGCTCCGATGCGCCGGAGGATGTCGTGTCATTGGTCCCACGGCGTTCGTGGGTCGGTCGATCGGGGGCCTGAGTGGTAGCGAGCACCGATGGCTGGCTCGCAGCAGACTGCTGCTGCTGCTCCCTCGGCTGTGCGGGCTTGCGCCGACCCATATCGTCGCCGTCGTCGTCGTTGTCGTCGTCGTCGTCGTCGGTAGCAGGCTTCGAAGCCTGTGACAGGGTTGGCGAGTGAGTTGCTGATGCTGGTGTCGGTGTCGTCTGTGCCGGTGCCGGTGCCGGTGCTGATACTGGCGCTGGCGCTGGCGACGAGTGTGAGCTGTCGAGCAGGGGCAGATAGCTTGGAGTGAAGAGGCCGTGGAAATCCCTATCCCTTTCCCGATCGTAGGCAGTATCGGGAGAGGTTAGGGCAGCAGTGCCGGCATGGGGAAGGAGGGATGGAGGGGTGGACTGGGGCGACGGCGGCGGCGGAGGGTGGTGGGCGTCGCCGGGGTTGCTATGGGATTCGGTGAGGATTCCGGCGTCGTCGGTGGGCGGCGGTGGGGGTGAGTCAGACAAGTGTCGTGGTGGAACGAGGGCGGGACGCAGCGCGGGATAGTTGACCAAGGTAGCGGCGACGGCACGATCGACCTCGGCTGATATGTCGGGTGGGATGTTTTGGAGTAGTTGGCGCGAGTATCTATGGAACTCGGTTGCCATGTCTTGGCGGTAGGCTGCGACCTTGTGGTCCAAGTCGGCTAGCTTCTGATGCAGGTCTCCGATGAGCCTTGTCGCATCGTCCATGTCCATGTCCACCATGTCTGTGGCTCGAGGGCGGCGGCGGCGGCGGCGGCGGGGGGGAGGCAGCGAGTGAGCGACACGGGGGGCCGACAGCGGTAGCGGTAGCGGGAACGGCGACTAGGGGAGACGCGTGGGCAAGAGCTGGGAGTTGGGGCGAGAGAGAGGGTGGTGGGCCAATGGGTTCCTGGGCGTGGGCATGACGCAAGGCGCGAGCGTGTGAAAGGGAGCCCGTCGCGGCGTAATGGTTGGCGGCGTCCAATGTTTGTTCGGAATGGGCGAGTTACGGTTGCGGCCAGACCAGAGAGGCACTGGCAAGGCACAGGCCGTGCAGGGTTAGGTTCGACAGAGGCACACGGGGGTGGGTTTCTGCTGCGGCGGCGGGAAGAAGAGAGAGAGAGAGGGTTCGGATTGCAGCCAAGCGCTTGAATATGGGAGGGTGTGGGATATTTCCCTCTCTGGTTGCCAGTTTCTCTCTCCTCGATTTCTTGGGTTTTTCCCCCCCGCGTAAGGAAGGATGATCAAGTCGGGGGCCCCGGGGGGTGTGTGGATGATGGACGTCCACAGATCAATCAGGCCAGACTTTGAAGGCTAAGTAGAGTTGAGTGACCGGGGAGTGAGCGAGACAATACAGTACTCGAATGGGACAAGGTCAAGGTAGATCCGGGCAGGTCAGGTCGATCCAGGCAAGTCCTGAAAGGCAAGACAATACGACGGAGGGTAAGGAAAAAGAGAGGCTGCGGGAGATTGTGCAGAGAGAGAGACACACACAGAGAGAAAGAATGTGTGTGTGTGTGTGTGGTGTGTCGGTCGAAGGCGGCCGATGTGCGATGTGGGTTTAATTTTCGGCGGTGCAGAACGAGGGGACCGGGTAAGGTGTACTCTGTACTCTGTACTCTGCACTCTGTACGGAGACCGAGTATCGATTAGGTATCTCGCGCCTTACGTACGGCAATTGGGTACTTTGACGAAACGACGTCGGCCGGTTCCTGGGAGTCGGACACAGTGGGTTTGAGAGGCCTAGACCACCCTAAAGATGGTGTCCCCGATCCCCACTGTCTGGACTTTGGGTCGGTGGTTCACCACCAAAGGCTCAATCTGATTTCGGGGGGAGAGGGGGGGGCGCACGCGGGCTGTCGATTCCTAGCATCTTGCAAGGCAGATACGTACCTCACTCACTGTCTGCCAGGGCGGCAGGGATTGCCCCTCCCCCTCTCGGCCTCTCCTGTTCTCCCCTCTCCCCTCTCCCCAACCAGAATGAGAGTAAAAGAGTCAGTGTCAAGAGAGTCGAGAGAGTCAAGAAAAGGCTTGCTGGCAACTCCAACCCATCGAGTCTAGTAAGTAAGTCATACAACTCACATCCGCACGTGCATTCAACGGTTTGGTAAGCTACACAGAGAGAGACCCAGAGCCTGCCGTCGTTTTCATGCAACCTCTCGAGAGGTCGCATCCTTCGGGTATCAGCGGCGAGTCTACTCACCGAACCACACATCGAATTGCTTCTTCAAGACGGCACGTGGACATGTTTCCTGCGGAACATGTCTAATTGCCTCTCCCGTTGCCTTTCTTTTCTCTTTTCGAAACGGACAATTTTGGAATCGGGACCTGACTGGTGGAGAGTACACACCCCACTCATACACACACACACACATACACACACACACACACACACACACACACACACACACATACACACACACACACACATACACTCGATACGGATTGGATTCTGCTTGGACCCAAAACTTCGTTCGGCCTGACCGTCCGCTCCCGCTTCCGCCTTTTTTTTCCTTTTTTTTTTTTTCCTTTTTTCCCGTTGACGCTCACATGCAATTTGTAAATCTCTTCATATGCCTCTTCCATCACATTGCCACCTTGGGCCCCCTGACCTGTTGTCTCTTACTGGTTTAACCGGCGCGGCGAAGACGCCGCGTGCGGCTGCGCCTCTCCCTCTGTCCATCCATCCACATGCTTCGAAAAGGGGAAAACCCCCCTCCCGGACGCAGACCCCCCTGTTCAACATCATACAAGCAATGTTGATAACTGACCAAAGGAAAACTCGAAAAGAATCAACCCTTCCAGCGATTGCTGCAACCCACAAGCTATCAAACGATCTCGGTAACCGGCAACGCGCACCTTGCTTGAGCAGACAGACAGACACACACACACACACACACACACACACACACACACACACTCACATACACACATACGTAGTACACATACACATACATACACACGTGTTGTCTCGTGGCATGACACACTTACACACACTACGGACCGTCCAGCAGAGTCTCAAATTGCCCGAGCTGCTTCCGCCAACCCGGTAATTGCACCCTGAAAGAATCGGCACTTTAGGCTCTTTACCTTTCGCTGATAACGCGGGGTCTTGTTTCGGATGAAGAACAAGTTTAAACTGTCTTTTCTTCGGATGTGAAGCCGCGCAACCCCCCTCGCATGCTTTTTCCCCTAGGAAGTAGAGACGAGCCAGGTCAAGGCTCCAGGCTTTCGGAAGCAAGCACTTTCAAGGGACGACTTTCTCTCTCTCCCTATCTCTCTCTCTCTCTCTCTCTCTGCTCTGCAACACCTAACCCCGCCGTGGGACGGTGAAATGGCCGTCGTCGAGCGAGGCCCTATGACGGACGGGTTCTGCGATGGATAAAACGGTGAGTCTTGACTATCCAACATGCTTTCCTGGATCCTTCCGCCCGCTGCCCCCCAAGACTTGAAAGGGTGGGATGTCTCGTCCATGGTGTTTGCGGCAGGCTCCGATAGCCCTGGCACAGCTTTGGTGGTTTGGGGGAGCAAAGTCTTGCCAAGCACGCGCCCCGGCCGATATCAACTCCCCCCCTCACTTTCCACCGTCGTGCGGGGCCTTGGCTTTCTTTCCCTCTCAGTTACTACGTACTATGACTGCACGGGTACGGATACTACTGGACCGGGTCCGGCTTTTGGGGGTGGAGCTGTCACGCGGCCCATCCTCGGCGGCGCATGACTGGCCGCCCCTCTCACCGGTCCCGAAACCCCGTGAACCCCGTGACCTTTTTTCATTATTATTTTTTTTTTCTCATCTCACTTCCCACTAAGGAACCCACGGCGGTGGGCTCACATCCGCAGTTTGTACTTGTGTCACGGGAACACCTGGAGTTGGAACCCAGAAATTTCTTGTTGCTTGAATTGTTGGGGCCCGACGAGAGATGACTCGCATTTGTTGGTTTCCCCCCTCCCCCCGGAGATTTCACTCTGTAATCCTTGCGAGGCGCCTCCCGGTTGGTGATGCAATGCGTGCTCTCACCTGCCTTTGCGATCATGTCAAAACCAACTATTGCATTTCCCATTCAGCATACGAACGGAAAACAAGTAACTAGATGACAGGCCTCGCCAATTGCCTGCCTACCTACCCCACGGCGGCACCGAGGGATCGCCGCAACGGCGGTGTAACGCAGCGCGATGATGCCGTCATGTCCGTTTAAAAATGGCAAGAGTCTTCGTTTCCCTCCGGGAGGTCTCCGGCCAGGATCACGGTCGTTTGTACACAGGGACGTCAACGGCCCGCATCCTGCTGTCTCCCATATCCGTCCGCCGATCCATATCTCAACGCAGCCAACGTGCTTCCAAGTGCCTGTTCCTCGTCGACTCCCCAAAAAGGAGGGTTGGGGTTTTTCCTGACGGGGATTGCCGCTCTCCCGCTGTCACCGCTGCACGTTGCGGTCATCCTGACGGGCCCTGTTCGCCTTGCATCACCCTGCGCTTGGGAGGTGTTTTGTACGCGCAGTCAGTACGTACCGGTAACGGACGTGGTGTATCCGTCTGCTAGGCGCCCATCGCCGTGCCGCGGCTTGGCTGCAAGGGCCATCCGGGCACACCCACCCTCCTCCGGTCCCCGTTGCTCCGACCGGATTGGCGGCCGCCATCAGATATTTGTCTCTTATGTCACGATGCCGGTACCTCATTGGCCCGGGAAAAGGATTTTTAGGAGAGGGGAGGGGGGAGGGCAAGAGGGGTTCATAATGAAAACACGTCTTCGTCGAGTGATCCTGGGAAACACAGCTCTGCTGGACCATCGTAGACGACGTGTTGTCATGTTCGGTGTGCCGAGTCTTACTGCATACGAGATGGGTGGCGCATCTCTGCGCCTATCGACTACCCGTCCAGCCAGGCTTTGGGGCCCGGATGTTGTTTGCTCTTTGAACCCCCTGCAAGAGGGGGGTTGATGGGGGGGGGGGGGGGGGGGGGGGGGCAAGACATGGCGGAGTGAGACTTGCAGAATCGTCCGTGGACGCCTGCGCCTGTGAAAGGCTACCACGGAACGTGACACAACGGCGATGCAGAGGCTAGCTCAAGCCTCCAACTGCCGGCTAATCGGTCAATGCGGCTCTCTCTCTCTCTCTCTCTCTCTCTCTCTCTCTCTCTCTCTCTCTCTCTCTCTCTCTCATACCTGCCCAGAATCTGCCGTAGAAGTCCTAGGGTCCTCTTTTACCCGCGGGCGTCGTGCTTTGTCGTTATGCGTCTCGATGGCGTTGGAAACTTTATGATACTGGTGTGCGCATGCAACAACCACCCAGCGATGGACATGCCTTCACATTGCCATGGTCGCAGCGAAATGGCCTCCTTTGAACTACCTCAACTTGCCCAGTACGGACCTATCTAACACTTCAGTCCAAATGTAACTCAGTTCGGATCTGCTTCAGGTAATCCCTTGCCAAGCAACGGCACTAAACGACGACAGTACCAAGCAAGTTGTAGAAGAAGCCTGTGTTGGCTCATGATCGTATCCACTTCGCAATGCCATGTTCAATCTTACAAATCCCCCAATTTGTCCTTCAGTCGCTCTCTTCGGAGTCCGGCCGGTACTCGTCCTCGCTTCCGCCTCCGGCCATCTCAAGATCGATAGCCTGGGAGGCGGCATCCTCCTCAGGAGCGGGAGTCAAAGCAGCATCGAGCTTCTTGTAAAACTCTCTGAGCAAGGGGCTCAACGTCTTTCGAGCACGGTTATCAGCCTCGGTGGCCACTTCTCCAATAAGGCCGATATAGTCTTCCTGCATCGCGTTGATTACGTTATTGGTATCATCCTTGACCGTCGACTCAAGGCCGGCAACATAGACGTCTGGATGGCGGGCCCAAACAATCGGTTTGCATGTTTTCCACTCTCCTGTAACATTCTCTGCTGCTCATTGCCAATGTGGACGAGATTCTCCTTCTGAGCAGCCAAGAGCTTCACGATGATGTCTTTGACGATGTCGTTGTTCTGGACGAGAAAACGGCGGTCTTTCATTTGCTCGTGGAAGGCATCGATGAGATGCTTCATGGACGTTGCCAAGGTCTTCAGCTTCTCGGGAAGCTGCAGACGGAATGCGGAGTCCCACGCATGAGCGGTGTGGTGCTTGAGAGGCTTAAGCAATTCTGAATACAACGTTAGCAACATAGGGGTTCTAGAAGGGCAAACGAGTATACTTGCCCTCGTTAAAGTCACGAGGTCCAGCTGCGCCCTTGAAGACCCCTCTGTAAGTAGTCAGTCTTGTTCATTCAAGCTGCATGCATTCATCCTGTCGAGACTCACAAACGGCGACAGGTCGCCTTGTAGGTCATGTAGCGAAGACCACCAGCATCGTGCTTGGCACCCCAGCCCTCGGCGGTAGACGTGGCTTTTTCCGACGCATTGGAGGCGCCCGTGCCAGTTTTCTTGAGGATTCTCTTCTTCACAATCACATTGCACTCCGTCATGCATCGAGTGATGACCTCAACAAGTGCCTGTGACACCGTCAGTTGTGGTCCGAACTCAGGAACATGGGTATGTATGAACCGCTCCTAGCTTAGCTAGTGACTTCTCGAGGTTTTCCGTTTCCTGCTTCTTCTCCTTGTCAGAAAGCTTGAGGTTGGCAGCACCTCCAGCAACAAAGAGGTCCAAGGCGCTAAGGAGACGACATATTTCGCTGAGATGGTGCCGGAAGTGACTGGCTTGAATGGCCGCGGCCAACTCCAGGGTGTGATGGCGAAGGCCCGGAATCTCTGTGTCCTCGAGTGACGTGAATCCAACAACCTTTTGGTCCTTCTTCATGCGATCTCTCAGTTGCTGATAGCCGCGACTGCTGATACAGAAGACGGGAAGGTTGTTTCCGATCTGCTCATAGTCAGTCTCACCTTGGGCCTGTTGCGGGCCATCCTGCTGCTGCTCCGCAAGCAGTTCCTCGTCAAACCTAAGAAAGAAGTCAGTTGGCTACTCAATCCTGATACTAAAGTGATGATGGCACGTACTCCTTGAGACCAAATGCGAAGTCCTGCTTGATGGCTTCTCGGGAGTACATGTTGCGTCCTTGGATGCACTCCCTGTGCATATTGGTCTTGATGTCTGAGCGCTGCTTTCTGAGGTTTTTGATTTCCTCCTTGAGCTGCGACATGCGTCCAACCATGATCTTCTTCTCTTCCTTCACAGCTTTTTTAGTCGCCTTGAGCTCATCCAACTTCTCTCGTGTAACCTCAAGAGTCAGAGGTACAGGCTGATCATCGTCGGCGTCATCATTGTCGTCAAGGTCCGATTCATCGCTGGTGTCATCTGCGTCACTAGACTCGAATTCTTTCTTCACCTTTTTGGCCGAGACAGATTCTTCCGCAGTCCGAGGTTGGGAATGCTTCCGCTTCTGTGGGGATGTCGTGGGTGCAACCACTCTGAGTCCCTGGCTGACCAGCTTGCGAAGTCCTTGCCATTCCTTGTTGTCTCTGCTGATGTTGTTCAATGTCTCCTGCAGGCTCGAAATCTGAGGCTCCAGAGCGGTGACTGCCTCCTTTTTTCCCCCGATCTCTTTCTCCGTTTGAGTCTTCCGCTCTTGCTCCTTTGCAATGAGTATCTCAATGCCAAGGCTCGGCGCTGCCTCGTCGAGAGAAATGTCGTCCGCCTTGGTGCAGATGAAGGTGATGTTGTTGTAAGCACCGTCGTACTTGAGCTGCTGCTTGAAATGGTCTCCAAGAAGAGTCTTGGCCGTCTTGTCGTCCACAGCACGGGTGATGGGTGCAACCACCCAGAGTCTCGAGCACTCCTTGACATACTTCGCGGCAACGGCTGCTCGAGTAGCATTGGAGTCGCGACCTCCGGGCTTGGCAGATGTTAGCAACTGAACCCGAAAGAATAACCTTCTTAGACAACGCACCAGGTCCACAAGTACAACGCCACTGGACAAAACTTCTGACTTCAGAAAGACACGGACAACTTTGATGAGGGGCCAGAATGCCATTGTCTGTTCGTGAGGCGCCTTGTTGGCAGATTCTGCGGCGTTCTTGCTGTGCTTCTCTTCCGAATCCACGAATGACTGGATCTTCGAATAGAACGAGCCACACTCTGCCTCTTCAACAACCTGCGTCTTTCCGATTACCTCCCGCACCTTGACGAAATTCGCAAGCACAAAGGGGTCAGTCTCTCTGAACTGCTGGTCGGTATGCTTTGGGTAAACTGCTCTCAAGACAGCGTACGCAATGCCGGCGTCGCTATCGATGTTTCTGATGTCCGGAGAAAGATTGCCGTTCAGGTCCAGAATGTCGCGGTGAAGAGCAATAACCTCAGTCGTCCACTCTGCTTGGGTAATGAACTCGATTTCCGCGCGATATCTCTTTGCGGGATCTTCGTTGGTGTTCCATGAGATTTCAGTGATTACTGCGGTACAGGCTCGCATGCAGTTGGTCGGAACAACTCTCTCTTCATCCAGAACAGCGTTGATGAGTGAACTCTTGCCTGAGCCGGTATCGCCCAGAACGCCGATGACGAAGCGCGGCATTTTGTACTCGGCCCGGAGCTTCTCAATCGACTTGCTCCAGTTTTGAGCACGCTTCAAGCCGGTAATGCCGGCAAGTGCTGTCTGGATGTCGCCCAATAATTGGGTCGCTTTTGTGTTGGTATCTCTGAGTCTCGTCGCGTCCTCGTCATGTTTGGCCAACTCTAGTTTCTCATGTACCACGAGGCTCATAGAGCTCGAAGACTGAGCGGAATCCATGCTCGGCGCTTGTTTTTGTCGAAGTATCTGGTGTCGGCGTGTCAGTAAGTTCTATAGATTCAAATCAGGCAGGTTGGAGAGGTAACTTTCGCCATGTGTCTCGGCTGGAAACGCGATGGGAAATCTTGCCTTGCGAGTAGACTCTGTTTTCGACGAAAGCACGTCGTGATTAAGTGGTTAAGGAATGCTGGTGGTCATATGATGAGGGCTCAAAAAAGGCAAGGAGCAATTTTGACGAGTGCAGAGGTTTTGGCTGAAAGTGTGAGATATGAATCGGGGAATGTGGCAAGAGAAGTACGGAAGAGGTTGAGAATAGAGATACTCACTTGACGCTTTCTCCAACACAGAGCCTTTCCTGGGAGATATTTGAGTAGCTTACCAGGGCAACACAATAGCCTCAGTTCCGACACCAAATTTCGAGGGGCTTTGGCAGGGGTTGAAGGTTGTATGAATCTACTCCCGTTTTCGACTTGGTAAAAAGGTGATATTACCAGTTCGGAACCAAATCAAGCGAGGTTCATGGCAGCTAACTTCGGTCAGGGCAGCAGAAGTTTGGCGTTGCGGATGGATTGTTCTCGAGGTGGGTTGCTTGAGAAGAAAGCCGCAAGTTGACCGAGAGAAAAATGTGTTTCAAGGAGGGTACCTTCCAGAGTATGGCAATCAAAACAGGTAGGTGCTCATTCCTTCCTTCTTTGACGCTGTGACCATAAGTTAGGTTCCAGAGTCTGGGCGGAGGAGTCCTCGTCAATGGTTCACGGTTGTGAAGGATTGTGTCTGCCTAAGTGCCAGCTACACTCAGAGGAGCTTCAGAGAGCACACCTGAATAAAGGGCACTGATCAGGGGCATCTGAAATGGCTGCCTTTGTTACTTACAGCTGTTACCTAGACATTGGTCCAAGTATCATCAAGTTTGTGTAATGATTTAGACGTTCTTCAGCTGGGCAGGTCTTAAGTCCTACGAAGACGTATTTGAACAGTAATGAAAGCTTAACACTGCCTGAATTCAAGTAATTGGGAACCATATGATGAAGAGATATTTGTCTGTTTTTAGCATTTATGTAGTTGAATGTTGCCATTTAAGACACGACGAGGATTTCGCGAATTGGACGCGTCTCAGCATCAAGATCAACCCTTGATGTAAGTTCGGTAAATGCTGCAGGTTATTATCTTGACCTCGGATGCTCAATATCAAGTAATCTGGTTGAAATAAAAGCTTTCAAACATGTCTAGTAGGGTGACTTTTGACATGAGAACTTGAAAAGGGCAGTTGGACTCTAATATAAGTAAAGGGCGAAAGCTAAGTCAAGAAACAGACAAAAGGAAAAGTGCACCTTTGAAGGGATAATAATAATTGTGAGCTGTTGATAAAACGAGGAACACGACCAGAAGGACTAACTAAGAGTTTGTTTCTGTGGGATTTGAGGCCATGTGCATTCAAGCAGACAGCAGACATTGTTGCGCTTGAAAGTTGGGATGTCGTTGATCTAGAACGCCGGTCACAGCTCTCACCTCGGTGAAGAGGATCGGTAAGGTATCGGTGAGAAGGTTGGTGGAGTGGGGCGGATTGCCAGGGGTCTAATCCCCCACCGCCTTCCCGATTTCCTCTGTCACCTAGGTATCTCTGCTGGGTCGAATCGTGGAGCTTCGACACCTCCGTGCCTGAGCTCCCACCCTCCCCAGCCCTCTCCAACACGCGCCTTTCGCAACCCCGTTCAGGTTCGCAGCAGCAACAACAACAACAATTGTATCCGCAATCTAAACCATTGCACCACAGCTGAAACAAGACATCAACCAAAAATGTCCACAATCACGACGACGGCGCTGCAATCGGGCCACGCGCCCATCATCCCCCTCGCCTTCAACTCGAACCAGCCGGAGACGATCCGCCTCTACCCGCTGTCCAACTACACCTTTGGCGTCAAGGAGACGCAGCCGGAGGAGGACCCCTCGGTGATCGCGCGCCTGAAGCGCCTCGAGGAGCACTACTCGCAGCACGGCATGCGCCGCACCTGCGAGGGCATCCTCGTCTGCCACGAGCACAACCACCCGCACATCCTGATGCTGCAGATTGCCAACGCCTTCTTCAAGCTGCCCGGCGACTACCTCCGCCCCGAGGACGACGAGGTCGAGGGCTTCAAGTCACGCCTGGACGAGAGGCTCGCCCCCGTCGGGCGTATCGGCGAGGGCGAGGAGCCCGCCGACTGGCAGGTCGGCGACTGCCTGGCGCAGTGGTGGAGGCCCAACTTCGAGACCTTCATGTACCCCTTTGTTCCCGCGCACGTCACTAGACCGAAGGAATGCAAGAAGCTTTACTTCATCCAGTTGCCCAAGAGCAGTACGTATGACCAGACGCGCCGCGCGCTCGTGGCAGGCCATCCAGATTACTCTGGGATCTGTCCTTATTTTTTTCTTTTCTTTTTTTCTATATTATTCCCCCCCCTTTTTTCCACTTTCCTGTTTGCTAACCTTCCGCCGCCAACAGAAGTGCTCAGCGTGCCGAAGAACATGAAACTCCTTGCGGTCCCCCTCTTCGAGCTCTACGACAACACGGCCAGATACGGCCCCCAGCTTTCGGCGATCCCCCACCTCCTCAGCAGATACAACTTTGAATTCGTCGACGACAACGGTAACATCGTCGCTGCCACGCCTGGCTCCAGCGCGCCCGAGGGCTACGTGCCGAGGACCAAGGTTCTGGCCAGTGGCGACGACACGGACATGCAGGAGGCCAAGGGGGACGACGAGAACGGCGAGCAGTAAAAGCTGCGATTGCGGCGGGCAAGGGGGCATCTCACGGGAAAGGGTTGGGCGAGGCGTTCGGCGTAGGTCAAAAAAGTGCCATAGTAGACCGGTGGCTGTACAATAGGTTTGCCTCTATACCACACACAGATTGGTATTCTCAAAGTTTCAAAAGGGAAGTGTGATTTGTCATTCTAACTGCACCTGGCTGTTTGGGAACAACTCATGCCTTGGGCTCTCCCTGGATCGTGGCCACGAGCCGACGCTGGTGCTTGCTGGCTCTGAACTCTAGGTACCAGATTCCCTGCCAGGTTCCGGTGGCCTATGGAATGAGTGAGCCGCCTTCTCAATCTTGGGGACGCTGGCTTGACTTACCAATTTGCCATCCTTGATCGGGATGGTAACACTTGCGCCGATAAGAGCGCTCTTGATGTGAGCCTACGTCATGTCAGAGCGACCGCGACTGACAGCGACAAAAAAAAATTCCAAAAAAAGAAAAGCACTACTCACAGGCATGTCATCGGGGCCCTCGGCACTGTGGCGGTACAGCTCCTGACCCTTGGGACCGGCCTCCGGGGCGATGCGGTCCAGCGCGTCGCTCATGTCGGCCCGGACGTCGTCGTCCCAGTTCTCGTTGAGGCTGAGAGCGCAGCTCGTATGCTGCACAAACAGGTGCAAGATGCCGACCTTGTAGTTCTTGAGTTCGGGGAGCGCGCCGACGACCTCGTCGGTGATGAGGTACGAGCCGCGCGAGCGCGCGGGCAGGGTGAACTGCTTCTGGAACCAGGAGCCCGTCATGGTCGTCGAGGAGTGTGAGTGTGAGTGTGAGTTTGGTGGGGGGCGATGACGTGGGGTCGTCGTCGTTGGAGCAGCGCCGTTTGGGCCGGAGAAGGCGTAGCCTAGGAGCGTAAGGGGTAGATGCCAAAGGAAATTGAACAGGTTCGGGAATAGGCAGATGATTATGAAGCCGATGATGAGGAGGGTTGTCGTCTGCGAGGTCTGTTGGCGGTTGTGGTGTGGTGTCGGAGCCATGTTTTTGCTGGGTGCTGCAAGGTGAAAACGATGCGGGCGGTCCAATCTGGTGGGGCAGGTTCAATGGGTAAGTAAAAGTGAGGTCAGATGAGTTGCGAAAAGCAAAGCAGGCGGTTGTGAGGCACGCAGAGCAACTGAGCGCTGCAGCGTCGACTTTTCTTTATTTAATATACCTCTTTAAATACCCAAGTACCTACCTCGGTACATTGAGCTTCGCCAGACGGCATCATAAGACATGCTTTCGACCGCACACTTTCAAGTCTTCCCATCTGCGTGTAAAACCACGAGTAACCAGCAATGAGCAAAAGAAGCATGCATCACACAACGGAGTTTCGGAGCTGCTGTCAAATGTACGTACGTATACCACAATGCCTAAGCTGGTGAAACTGCACTCAGTCAGTGGGTCACAATTCGATCCGTCCGGCCTGCATTTAAAAAGGCTATGGGCTGTGACATCCATTTTAGGTTCTGACTGATCTACTGCCCGATCTTGGTAAGGTTGTTATTGCGGCACATGGACCCTCCGGCTCGAATAGCAGGTTCCGCAAAAGTGTGCTTTCAAACGTTGCAAGACATGAGCCACGATCTAATCCAGTCACCCTCAGGAAGCAAAGGAAGAAACCTCTGAAGGCTGCGCGGCATATCGGTGAAAGCGATCATGACTGAAGTTCTCGTCTAGTTGAAATGTAAAAATGGTTATCCGAAGCAATGGCCCTGCTACATATACACGACATCGCCAGCCCGTTGTACAGCACAGGGCGAGGCTCCCTTTCATCCCGACGCCGCCGTCACTAAACCCCTTATACCGACCGACACAGCTGGCTCTTTTATGCGAGAGGGTACGAGGTCTGGGGGAGGGATTCAAGGTGCTTGCGATGATGCTCGTTGGCCTGGTAAATCAAATCAGCTCGCGCTCGTGCTCAGCAACGTAACACACTCGGCCCTGAAACCGTTGCAAGATCCAAGCCTGCGGATCGCAGTAAACATACAAAGGGGAGGCCGCAGTAGTTGCAGCTGCAGATCTCCGGCTTGTCCGTGTTGATGAAGATCCTGGGGTGGCCGGAGGCGCCGCCGCCGCCGTCGCATGCGACGACTCGCTTGTGAGTCCACCGCACCGGCTCCTGGTGGACGAGCTCCATCGCGGAGTGCGGTTGTGGCTGCAGTCCGTAGTGGTCAGTCCCAAATCGCCTCGCCGTCTCGTCGTCGAGCGTCTCATGGGCGGTCTCACCTGGAGCGAGAAGTCGGTCTGCTCGAATCGGGGGCCGGTCATGGCTTCAGCGCGGGGCTTCTGGTTGCGCGACCAGACCAGGGAACGGTTGGGAGCCTGGCCGACCGGCTCGGGGACGGTGTTGTCGGCCACTTGGGGGGTTGCCGCCTCGTTCTTCCCGACGACGGCGGGTCTCTCGGTGGTGCGGACCGTCGTCGACACGGAAAAGGGTCTCGAGGCAACGCGGAGCTGCCGCGACATGGCGCTCGTCGCTCGTCTGGATGCCGACAACATGGTTGCTGGTTCAATTGGGTTCGTTCGAAGGGGGGGGGGTTTTGGCTGGCTCGCCAGATAGGTCGGTCCTGGGGAAGCTTGGAGTTCCTGAATCAATTGATTACACTTGCTGTCATTCGCCGGGAAGAACTGAAGCCCCGTCGGCCGACCGGTATCCACACCTATCGTGCACGGGCCCCAAATCTCTTATACTTTCTTCTCTATGTGTACGGAAGTGCGGTTACGGATGCTATGATAAATATTACAGAGTATCTTCCTAGCCAAACAGCATCTACGAAATACGACATAGATCCCACAGGAATATTGGGGATTTTACCGGAGTCAATCCTATGTTCAATGCCCTGCCACTATTGTTCACCACAACTTCCCAATAATTATCGTGCGTCATCAGCAGCAGAATGATGTGGCCACGATGAACCGTAGTGTATCTCATCGTTTTGACTACTTGGTTAAAGTCAACTCGCCCAAGGAAGTGGTGGCTCGATTGGTGCGTCCACCCATGTAAAGAAACCTTAGACCCGTTCCGCCATTATACATGACTGGCTACACAAACAAACATGCTCAAGATATGGTCGGCTTTACTGTAACCGAGAGTTACGGGAAAAGATTCGTCTTGTGTTCTATACCGCCGTGCCCTCCGACGTCAAGGACCTAGACTTCCGGCACTATGGCGGCTGACTTCACTTTTCGGTCGATGGAGTCGCGGGGGAGCTCCTCCGCCGCTTCGATCACTGTAGCTCTGTATTGCTCCCTCTTTGGTCTTCACGGGTGGTCAGAAGGTGCATCTTTCGGGAAACCTCGACATGGGCAACTTACTTCAGGTACTTGACATCGATATAGCGAAGCACACAAGTCATGACGATGACGAGGACGCCGATGGCAATTGCTGACTGCCACGCGTATTTGTCTGTACACAATCAGGTTCTGGTTTCATCAAAAGTCCATGGGTGCTTAGGAGCTTACAGTACGGCGCCTGGGTCGCTGGCCAGACCAGAACCTGTGACCAGGCCGAGATAGCGTAATAGCCTGCAATAGATACACCGACGATCAGTGTCCTCGCCTCGGGGTCATGAGGCAGGATGTCGGCTAGCCACGCAAATATCAGAGGCGCGGTTCCCATGGCGGTGAAAATGATGAAGTTGGCTGCGTATGCCACTGCAAGAGGCGTCGTGGTGGGGTGTGAGGCCCAGACGCTCATGGCGATACAGATGACGAGACCGATCACAGCTGTTGCACAAGTCAGGGAATTATTTCTCGGTTGGCACGATCAGGACAATGCTCACCCTGGGCGACGATCAAGGTCCAACGCGTCATGAAGAGATCAGACAGAATGGCCCAGATCCAGACTACCGGACAGCGTCAGTTTGCTTGTTGGCCCCGGGAAGTTGGGGAGATTGGGGAAAGCTTTTTACCAAAGACTACATTGATCGCGCTTCCGCCGATGGGGATAGCGTTGACCTCTGACGTCGTCCATTTGGGGCTTCCGTCGGGGTTCTTCAAACTCTTTAGGAACAGGTTGAAGTAGTTGTTGCCGTAAGTCTCGAGTACAGTGGCAATGTACAAGATGGGGACGAAGTAAATGACCCAACTCTTGAATGCGCGCCTGTTGCCAGTCAGTCCTTGCGTCTCTGTCAGGTTTGCACATGGTCGTCGTACTTGGCCGCAACCCAGGTCATCTTCTTTGGCTCCGCCTTGCCGTGACGTTCCAGCCGCTCCATGGCAAGCTGGGCGTGTTCCTTCTTGAACCAAAACGCTCGCGGGTTGGGATCGTTGGGAGTATCGGGCAGCAACACAAAGCCCAGAGCACCCACAACAACGGTCATGATGGCGTTGACGATGAACAACCAGCGCCAGCCGGGCATTCCTGGAGATTCAGTGTGTCAGCCATAAACGGGCGCCCAAACCCTGACCGGAAGAAGATGTGCCTATACCGTGTAGTCCATGCATGGAGCTCCGAATCGCAACCTGCAACGCGCCCGACATCATCGACCCGACAGCTTGGCACGAGTGGTAAAAACCCATACGCTTGGCGAGCTCCGACGGTGTGTACCAGTACATCAACAGCGTCATCATACCCGGCCAAGCGCTGCTTTCGCAGAGACCGAGGAGGACGCGGAGCGCGTACACCTGCTGCGCGTTTTTGACGAGGGCGAACATGCCTGTGATGATGCCCCAGCAGACTTCGAGTCCAGAGAGCCAGTAGCTCGGGCGAACGTACGTCAGAATGATTTGAGAGGGGATGAGCATGATGCAGTACGCGACATTGAAGTATGTTGTGAAGCTGGGGCAAGGAGTTAGCGTTCGAACCCGGGGCTGGTGTCGGACAGAACGGACTAGTTCAACTCATTCCCGTAGAGGTTGAGATCCTCTTTCATGCCGGAAACATAAGCATTGCTGATGTTGGTTTGGTCGAGGTCTTGATGAGTTTGTCAATCAGCCGAGCCTTTCCACTCTCCTGACTGCGTTCAGCTGCGAAGCCACTTACACTTGATCACTGCAGACCAAGTTAGCTCAGTGCCGACACGAACCAGAATTAAGGCTTTACCTTGAGAAACACATCCGAATGTCATCAAGAAGATGTCCAGTCTGAGCAAAAATTTGAGCGTCATTCAACTTGGCATTGCGAATGAGATAAGCTAACCGTCTGACAAGTTTCTTCTCCTCCGGCGTCCGCTCGTGGCGTGTCGCGAAGGCAAGGTTGCCGAGGTTCATGTCGTCTGAGGCCTCGTTGGAGATTCCAACAAAGTAGCTAGCTAGATGGTACGTGAAAGAAATCGCGGGGCACGGGGCTTTGGACAAAGTCACCACACACAAGTCTATATACGGCCTGCATCCTTCCTATCTCAGGTCTCGGGGACGTGTTTTCCAGATAGGACAAACCCGGACCGGGGCCCTCTTACCCCACGTCAGTTGGGATCTTCTATCTCCCCAACCCCCCGCTGTATCTGCAGAAGTTCCTTCGTCACCTGATGGCGAGTTGCAATGTTGTTGGGGACCTGGAGATAGTGTCCCGGGAACGAGGGGGCTGCCGATACACAACGGGGGCCAAGCTCCTATTGGATCGGCCTTGGCCGCCCGACAGACGGCGGGTCCCCCGGCGACGGAGCGACCCCGCGACTGGTGAGCTAGCAGGGTCACATTGGGCATTATGCCTGTGTTGCAAGGGAGATCTGGCATGCTTGCACCGTCTTTCTTCCTGCTGTTGAAATTGCAGATGGTAACAATGACTCGGCGCGAGACAGGTCGCTGGAAAAGTCTATGTATGGTCTCATGGATATGGGAGCGGAGCGGTCTCCGCTGCGTAGGCCAGTCGCCGACTCCCTCTTCCCCGCCCGCCCGCCGGCGGCGACAGTTCGGTGCCCTCCCGCTTTCCAAAAAAGGATCGGACCGTGACTCCAATGGCCCTTGTCTTTGACTCAATTGCTAGGCGAACCTTGCATACTCGACCTGCGAGGTCGGAGCATGGCCCGATAAGAATCACTCGAAGTGTGGTCAGTAGTCTGCTCGGTAGGACCAGCCAATAAAGGCGTAAAGTACTTCGCAACCAGCCCACGCTATTTCTTATTTGCGCCTTGCGTTAGCACTCCAGCAAGTGACAAGGCCGCTATAGTCTTTCTACTACCGAAACATCATACGATGTTTGCTTGAGCCAGTACTGTGCTCGCTGTTATGCGACACAAAAAGACTACATCATGAGTAGGGATTTGCAACACATGGAACTACCTAGACATCATAGACCTGATCTTCTTGTTGGGCATGGTTGACAATTCTCCTAGGTGAGGGTGACCAGAGGATACTTGTTCCAATGGGTGGAGATGAGTTGAGAAGAGGTGCCGAGGTAAAAGTTATGTTGTGGCGGCTCTCTGAAGAAGCCGCCTTTCAGGTGCGCCTTGGACATCCAGCAGAGGGTCAATCAAGCCTTACGAGAGCAACAACAGTAGTTCTACTAGTTGACACCGGCTACCTACTGCGGCACATTCATACCTGCCTGCCTCCCCGGTCCTGACATTGTGCACGGGCCATGTGACACACTTAAGCGGTGAACGCACACACCAGGCATCTTCAACGGCAGAATTCCAGAATTTTGGCTGCTCTGACGATTTGCACCCGACCTTATTCACCTCTGACGTAGCTCGGATACAGACTCTTCTGAACCCCTACTCATCTTCTTCGCCTACAAGCAACAATCGAAGCCTGGGAGGTTCGACTCTAGAACTACTAACATCATCTAGCTTAAACTGAGGTCGTTGTAGTTACGATGCCGTCAAACACCAACATGGCCCCCGAAACGCCTCCCGGCAGGGGCATTTCCTCTCGTCTATTGACGATGAAATTTATGCAGAGAGCTGCCACCTCTGGATCTGCACCAGAGTCGTCTCCCGACGAACCGTCTTCCAAGCGGCGCAAGTTCCAGAACTCCCCTCTCACTGGCGATTTCCACTCCTTCGATCAAGCGGCTGTCCAGGCCGCTTTGAAACAGCAAGAAGCCAAGCGCTTGGCGGCACTGGAAGCCTCCAGAGCCGAACTGGCAGACACGCATTGGGTTTTGGATGGTTCGTGGGGCAATCCTACTGCGACCGAGGACGCGCCGCCAAATATCGTGTACGTTGGGTACGCCGATATTGATGATGCCGACCACGAGAAGGAATCCAAGGGTGCCGCACATCATGGCAGGAAGAAGGTCGGCGGTAGCAAAAAGAAGGCCGCCAAGGTAAGCTGGCGAAGCTTACGTTCTTGCGCGCTCATCAAGCTAATCGCCAAAACAGGACACCGTGACTAAAAGCAAAACAAAAGACGAGAGCGATTCCGGTGATTCGAGTGTCCCCAGTGACTCCGATGAGTCCGATGAGTCCGACACCTCCGACAACTCCAGCGACGAGCATGACGAGCTTGACGCGGATCCATCCTCTGGTGACGAAGCGTCGACACCGAAGCCCGTCAAGCCCGTCAAGCCCGTCAAAGGTCTATCATCCGGCGGCCAAGGTCGCACAAGGGTCAATCTTCAGCCCAAGAAATCAACAGAGTCGATGAAGGCGAGAGAATTCCGTGAGAAGCGAAAGAAGAAAGAAGTAAAGCTGAACCAGTTGGCGTCTATTTCTGGTGGTGCTTCTAGCATTTCTGGGGCGGGGAAGCCCAACGCTCCCTTCAACTGCCACAACTGCGGTAAGCCAGGGCACAAGGCCGCTGACTGCTCCGACCGACGGAGAGGTGACGGCAGACGGAGGTCTGCCGGAACGTCACGATAAAACGATTGTTTGCAAGGTGCATTGTTCCTTTTCAAGATACCATCTATGCTCAAGTCCAGCATACCTGCGGCTCTTTGGGCGCTGGCCTGCTTGGTTAGACCGACATAGTCCATGACTTTGCTATACGGCCTTGTCCTGCAACAAAAACTAGAGAAAGTTGCAAGCGGGACCAACGACAAGACCTTGTTGAACACATCTCGATTTAATGTGACACAGACGGGCGTCTCGGACCTCGCCGGGCCATGAGTAGCTTGTTGTGTGCGGATCCGCAACTTCAATAAAAACAAAACGGATTACTTGTCATCTACGCCTCTCTGTTTGATCAGTGGAGGTAGCTTGATTGAATGTCGATACGCATCTGTCAGAAGCGAGGTATGTGTTGTTGCCTTCATGTACCATGGTCAAATCCAGAAGAATTGGCATTGTGTCGTACAGTACACCGGTGGCCTCACGAGCACCATCGCTCCACTAAGGCGTGTTTTGATGTTCAAATGCCAAATGCTATACTACAACACCCGTTCTGCAAAACCGCCAGTCTAAGGATTCCCATCCCCAAGAAGGCTTCGCCGATGCACTGTTTCTATCGCTTAGTTACCGGTTTCATGTAGTGGGGTTCGTGATGGACATCTGGGGATCCAACGACAACTGCCAGTAATGTAGCTTGCAACAGTATCAACCCTGTCGGTACGTTTTCCCACATCCCGATGGAAATAGAGTGCTTATCGAGCGTTCTTTGCTATAAGTAATACGGAAGCGACCCTCGCATCTGAACTGTCTAATTTTTAAATTTTTTTTGGAAAGCATATGCATACAAACCCCATCATGCCCTGTTTGCTGGACTGGCAGAACACTTTTGGCTCACGGGATGCCGAGCTCTTGCAATGTTGCGCCGCCCGACCAGCCAGCAGCTGCTGTATCGTTGGTCCGAGAAATAGTTAAAAGATGGTTAACCCCCCCCCCCCCCCCCCGGACTAGATGTATCTCGCTTTGTTGCGGTGTCTATGGTAGACTTAATGACTGTCACGAGAGGTTATGTGTGCAAACGCAACGAGCCGGTTTCGGTGCCTAACACGGTGGGATGATATACAACAGCCAGGAAAACCAGGGGCCGAAGACCTGCAGTGCCATGGTCTATGGACAAGTAACGCTGGTGTTACAATACATCGGCAAAAAATCAACCGACGTCCTTGAGGCGACAGCTGGTGGAGCCAACGCTGTTTGCTTCTCCGCCGTGTGAACTTCGATGAGGGCCACTGAAGTGTGTGTGGTGTGTAAGAAGACCCGTGGGAATCGAACTGGGTTCGCATGCAGCTCCCGACATCCTGGCAAACCTACACCGATCGATGCATACAACCGAAATTCAAGCCCGACAAGGCACGGGTGCTGTTTTCCTATCGAGGGTAGCGCAGGTGCGTCGTGGACCGCGGCGACGAAGAGGGGCCAAGCGAGGGGCTCGCATTAAACATGAGGAGAGGAGCAGCGGTCAGTAATCGACGAGCGACTTGGTGTATGGCAGGGAATCAGGAGACGACTGGAATGACTCGCCTACACGGACGACGACGCTAAACAGCAGAACCTGCAAGTGACGGAGGATATGCATAACCTGTGGGAGACAACGAACGTTTCGCCGGCTCGGAGTTTCCTCCGAACGAACGCGGTTCGCCGAATTCGCCTTGACAACGCAAACGATGCAATCGGTTAGGCTTTGATAATCAACATACTGGCGACGGGAAACCCTTGGGAGACAAAGAGCGGGCGGGTCAGTGTTACGTGGTGGGGACGGGGGAAGGAGTTTCGAGATATAGGCTTATCGACGCGGGGTTTGCAGCGACGGCGACATTGTACTTGTAGCAAACCATCCTTCCGCAGTTGACATGGTACACTGGTGAAGTCGGGAGCGAAGGATGGCATCCATCTATCCCGTCTAACGGGTCGATGCCGAATCGGCGCCTACAGACGGGGCTTCATACTGCCGTCCGCCGATCAGCCCGCAGTGCTCAAAGTAGCACACACGTGGTGGTGGTGCTCTAGCCAAGATGGACTCGAGTGTGGGTAACAATGTTATGGTTGCTTGTTGAAAGCTCTTTCTTTCTCTCTCTCTCTCTCTCTCTCTCTCTCTCTCTCTCTCTCTCTCTCTCTCTCTCTCTCTCTCTCTCTCTCTCTCTCTGGCTGATAGGTACGGATACCTTGGCAGCGCGGTACGACGTGGCGGGCGGGTGGTCTGTCTCTCATCAGAGCCCAGTTGGCCAAGCAAACATTTTGAATTCCACGGGGTCTTGTCCGAGCATTCTTGGCCGACGAAGCCGACTATTGAGTCTCCGTCTGCAAGGCATGTTATTAGGACTATCAATCTGACGGGACAGCGTTTGCAGATATTTGTTTACTTATTGGAACCCGGACTGGAACCAAATGGGCCAGACGACAAACAAGGATCCCACGTACTGTAGACGCACTCTTTATACTGCACATATTCGGTGCCTTTCGGGCTGACATCACTTTGAGGTAACCAAGCCCAAGCGTCTCGAGGTTGAGGATAGCACCTTCCCCCCCCCCGGAGATTCCAAAAAGGATTGAAAAAAATTGAAACCAGATTGCCGGGAAAGACACTGACAAGGGGCCATCCCCCCCTCCGAAACAATCTCCTTCACCCCCTGTCCACCCGAAACTGCAACATCCGAACACGTTCCCTCGTCACCGCCTTTGACGCCATCGTTTTCTCACCAGCCAACATACTGCAGGCCATCCGAGGCTGACAGCCAGTCCATGGCCGCCTTCACAGTCAACGGCCGGATGACACGCTGCCACGCCAAGGGGCTGGAAAGGGCAACCAACCGGCAAGACGAGGGTGTGACTGTCACGGCAATTTTCCAGAGACAGCGGGCCAGCCCGAAATGCGCCGTTGCGTTTCACTAAAAAGCCAAAGGGAACGAACGCCTTGGGCGAAAGCGAGATCAAGAAACCTTCCGGGAACCCAGAGCGCGAGACGAAGACCCCTCTGCACTTTGCGAGGCAAAAGGACCACACAATCGAGAGAGACCGATTGACGACCCCTGCCCCCCCCTGCCCCCCCCCCCCCTCTTCCCATTGCAGCACGCGGCACTTTAATGGAACACCACCCCCTGCCGTCGCCCGTCCTGTTTCCCCAGGCCGGTCCGCTCCCGCTGCTCCGCGCCCAGCCTCCCAGGAATCTAATAAAGTGTATCGCATTTCGTTCGGTACCCGGTGGCCACAGCCGCCATGACAATGATATCATCAGACTGCGAAGAGGCAAAGGGATTATTCATAACCAGAGTTTGGGCTGGAAACGCGCCTGTTAGACCCGAGGTATCCGGATGGATGCATCACTGCTTGTTGTGTTGGTGCAGCATGTCGTTTCCGCCCACTCTCCACACGGCTACTTCTGCCGTGAAAGGCCACGACCGCGGTCCGCCAGTCGGGTAGGTAGGTAGGTAGGTAAGTACCTGCACGGCTGCCCATGAACACGATAACATGCAGTTTGTGATGTGGATTCAGATATGTGGGTATTGGACGATGCTATGTGTTGTTCTATCCCCGCCTTTGGTCCCCGAACCTGAACCCTATCGCTACACGGCATCCGTACACTACCTAGGTACCTAAGGTAGGTCGATATCACCGACATAGGTAGACAGCACAGTAGGTACAGCATGGCTCTCCGACGACTGCCAACCTCTGACACCTCCTGGCATCAACAACCGCTTGACCTTTAGGGACACCAATTAACGGGCTGACTGACGAACAGCTCAAGCGTCGCTGGTCTGATCGTTGCAGTCTCTTTTCCTTGCATTCATTTTCGCGTTCCGCGCTGCCTCAATATTCGAGCACCCCGGCGACAACCGCACAGGTGTCCCACGTGGGGCTCGTCCGGTCGGGGTATCCCAGCGACCAAAAAAAACCACTCGAAGAGAGGGGAGCAACCGACGAGGCCTTCACGGCCTTCTTTCTTCCATTTACATAGGTAGTAGTAGACACTCGGCGCCTTGCCTACATGCATCCATGCCCCGAGCACGCTGGACATGGGTCACAGGCATCATCTCACAATCGAAACATAATTTGGCTTACGGGACTCCACGAGGACATCCGGCATGGGATATGCCGCTCTCCGTTGCCTGGCCGTTGATGGGCCCAGCATGTTACAGAGGCAGTTAGTTCAGTTCACGGCCGTTCCGTTGGATGTTGGCTCGCCCATGTCAAGCTTGACAAGTCGACATCGACCGCCGCTGCCCTTTGCATATTTGCTCTTTCTTTTCAGCCGCAGTATGACGGGCCTGGCCTGGTCTAGGTTAGGTTATATGCGGGTTTTTGGGGGTCATCTTACTGCTACAACAGACAGTGCCAGCATCAGCGGCTGTTGCACCTTGCTCTCGTCTCCCCGCCTACCATGCCCGCCGCTATTCAAGGTACTTGGGTATCTGTCTACCTGTGTCAGCATCCCTCCGGCACCCACACGGTGGCAGGCGCTTGATCTGGATTCGGTTCTGCGCCAAGTAACAGTCGCGCGCCATCTGCCGTCGTCTTCTCCGCATGTCGGCTCCCTTCTCATGCTCCCAAGTTCTTCTAACCTCAGCCTCTCCAGCAAAGACGTGCGGATAGAGAAACAGGTACCGTCCGAACGCAAAACTAACTGCACCTGTACCTGCAACCCGTACTACTCAGCCCATGAAGCGGACACACAACGACACGTCTGTATTCGTATCTCGCTCGCTTTCGAGCGTAGCCTCTCGGCGAGGTTCCTGCGTCCGGGCAAGGTCCTGTCGCGACCTGGCTTCCCCGTCCCAGCGATCAGCAGCCAGCCTATCCGTTTTCGTCCATCGTTTTCCGAGTCCGTCTGACCGGTACCCTTGGGTCGCACAGCCGTAGCGCGGCCTTGCGCCCCCCACAGCCCGCCACGGACCCCTGGGGGTATTCATTCCCAGGCCCTCCCGATGAGAGGTGACGGTGATGGTGACGGTGACGATGCCGAGTCGAGTTTTGTCTGGTGGACAGGTGCTGTCTGGAACTTTGGGTTGATATGTGATCGAGTGGGCGTCGGCGGTAATGCACTGGCCTGCAGTAGGTGTGCATCTGTACCTGGTCGGCGTCTGTCTCCTGTGGCCTGGTCCCGTCGTTGACCACCTTACCAATAGCAGCAGTGCGGTTCAGCGACATCTACCTCAGTTACCTACCTAGGTTGGGAAGTAGGGGACGACTGGATGCCCTGCCCGGGGGGTGTGTTCCGGTTCCCAGGTACCTCCCCGCCTGTCTAGGCCACCCGGAATGTGCCTACCAGGTTCTGCTGCTGCTGCTGCTGCTGCTGCTGCTGCTGCTGTATCACCTAGCATGATCCCGCCTGTTGCCTCTCTTCCCCTCCTCCTCATCCTTGCCCCTCTCCCCTTCCCCCTTCCCCCTCCCCCCTCCACTGCGCCTCTAGCGCAACCATCTTTTCTTGTTGCACCAACGTCCCCTTCTTTCTTTCCTTATTCCTCCCATCTGCGGCAGCAACAGTGGAAGACACATCAGCATCATCCCCGTCTCGCTCTCCTCAACCGCCAGGTCCCACGCCGCTTGGAACTCTTGACACTGTTTTATGTGGATAGACTACTACCTCACTGAAGCCCTCAACCTCCATCCACTTGTGAGCCGTATGCTGTTTTACTTCCCACTCAGACGCTACATGTACACAACACAACACAACGCAACATAACACAGATCCGTCCGCCCCAGTCTTTGCGCGTCTGCTGCATCTGCTGCTGCATCTCTACGTCCTACACTAGGTACTTACACAGTCGAAGTTACACTACAGTACCCCATCCCATCCCATCCCATTCCACCACATCCACAACCAGCCCAATCCTGACCCTGAACCTGAGCCTGCAAAACCCACATCCACCCGACATCATTGTGTCCCACGTCCCTTTGCTCGTCCTTCAAAAGTGGCGTTCCCCCACCACACGCCCTGAGCTTGCGTCTCTCACAAAACGTGCCAGGCCGACCAGCTGTCCATTTTCTAACCCGTCTTGCTGCAGTCTTGTGCCGTACACACACACACACACACACACACACTCACACACACTCGATCCTTGTCTTTTCTTCTTCCTTACATTTTTCTTCTGCTATCAGAGATACACCATTAGCCGACCTTTTGATCCTGAACCGACCCCCGCAAACAGCAGTATCAGTTTCAATTCTCAGAGACGCCTCGGCGAATTGATCGCCGACATGACCAACACCGATACCGCTGCCGCCGGGCACCTGGACGGCTCTGTCCCTCACCGAGAGCTGAGGCCCCAGCCCCCCGTCGAGCGGGTGACGGACCAGCTCGAAACCCCCTCCCTCGACGACCGCACCTACCGTGTCGTGAGACTGTCCAACAAGCTCGAGGCTTTGCTGGTGCACGACCCAGAAACGGACAAGGCCAGCGCCGCCCTCGACTGTAATGTCGGAAACTTCAGCGACGAGGAGGACATGCCCGGCATGGCCCATGCCGTCGAACATGTACGCAGGCCCTCGGCGACCATCACTTCCCCCCGCCCCGCACCTCCCCGTTGCTCGCTTGCCTGCCCGCACTCTGCTGACCTGTACACGCGTAGCTACTCTTTATGGGTACCAAGAAGTTCCCTATAGAGAACGAATACTCACAGTACCTCTCCAACAACTCGGGTAGCTCCAATGCGTACACCGGCGCAACCTCGACCAACTACTTCTTCGACGTCTCGGCCAAGCCCGCCAACGACCAAGAGCCTACGGCCGAGAACCCTTCGCCCTTCAAGGGCGCTCTCGACCGCTTTGCCCAGTTCTTCATCGAGCCTCTGTTCCTCGAGTCGACTCTGGATCGCGAGCTGCGCGCTGTCGACTCGGAGAACAAGAAGAATCTGCAGAACGACCAATGGCGACTCCACCAGCTGGAGAAGTCTCTTTCTAACCCGAAACACCCCTTTTGTCACTTCTCGACAGGCAACCTCGACGTCCTCAAGGACCAACCCGAGTCCAAGGGCATCAATGTACGCGCAAAGTTCATGGAGTTCCACGACAAGCACTACTCAGCGAACCGTATGAAGCTAGTCGTTCTGGGGCGGGAGCCCTTGGACGTCCTCGAGCAATGGGTTGCCGAGTTCTTCTCTGGGGTACAGAACAAGGATCTGGCGCCGAACCGCTGGGAGGACGAGGTACCCTTCCGCGAAGCCGAGCTCGGAGTCCAGGTTTTCGCCAAGCCCGTCATGGATTCGCGGGAGTTGAACCTCTTCTTCCCCTTCCTCGACGAGGAAAACATGTACGAGTCTCAGCCTAGCAGATATGTGAGCCACTTGATTGGCCACGAGGGCCCTGGTAGTATCATGGCCTATGTGAAAGAGAAGGGATGGGCAAATGGACTGAGCGCTGGTGCTTACCCCGTCTGCCCGGGTTCTCCTGGCATCTTCGACTGTCAGATTCGTCTGACGGAAGAGGTAAGTCTGCCATAAGCTGCTGCTTTGGCCCCTCCACCTACCCCGACCCCCTAATGCTGACAGCAGCACACCATAGGGCCTCAAAAACTACAAGGAAATCGTCAAAGTCTTCTTCCAATACGTTGCGCTTCTCCGGGAAGCGCCGCCGCAGGAATGGATCTTCGACGAGCAGAAGGGCATGGCCGATGTCGATTTCAAGTTCAAGCAAAAGACCCCTGCGAGCCGATTTACGAGCAAGATCAGCTCCGTCATGCAGAAGCCCCTCCCGCGGGAATGGCTGCTCAGCGGATACAGTCGGTTGAGAAAGTTCGATTCCAATCTGATCGAAAAGGGCTTGGCGTGCTTGAGACCAGACAACTTCCGTATGACCATTGTGTCACAGAAGTTTCCCGGTGACTGGAACCAGAAGGAAAAGTGGTACGGCACTGAGTTCCGCCACGAGAAGATCCCCGAGGATTTCATGGCCGAGATCAAGAAGGCCGTCTCGAGCTCGGCCTCGGAGCGGCTCGCCGAGCTCCACCTGCCTCACAAGAACAACTTCATTCCCACGAAGCTCGAGGTCGAGAAGAAGGAGGTCAAGGAGCCGGCTCTGTCGCCCCGTGTCGTCCGAAACGACAGCCTCGCTCGGACGTGGTTCAAGAAGGATGACACATTCTGGGTGCCCAAGGCCAACCTCGTCATCAGCTGCCGAAACCCCAACATCTACTCGACCGCGGAAAATGCCGTCAAGGCAAGGTTCTTCACCGACTTAGTCCGCGACGCGCTGGAGGCGTACTCGTACGATGCCGAACTGGCGGGTCTGCAGTACAGTGTCTCGCTCGACGCCCGCGGCCTGTTCCTCGACCTAAGCGGGTACAATGACAAGCTAGCTGTTCTCTTGGAGCAGGTCTTGATCACCATCAGGGACCTCAAGATCAGGGATGAGAGGTTCGACATCATCAAGGAGCGCCTCAACCGCGGGTACAACAACTGGGAGCTCCAGCAACCGTTTAGCCAGGTTTCGGATTACACGACTTGGCTCAACTCGGAGCGCGACTTCGTCGTGGAGGAATACCTGGCCGAGCTGCCGAGCGTCACCGCCGAGGACGTGCGGCAGTTCAAGAAGCAGATGCTCTCGCAGATCCACATCGAATCTTATGTGCACGGGAACCTGTACAAGGAGGACGCGCTCAAGCTTACAGACATGGTCGAGAATATCCTGAAGCCCCGCGTCCTCCCGCGACCCCAGTGGCCTGTGATCCGATCGCTAGTGTTTCCTCCCGGATCGAACTACGTGTACAAGAAGACGCTCAAGGACCCGGCCAACGTCAACCACTGCATTGAGGTGTGGCTTTACGTAGGAGACAAGGGCGACAGGCTTGTCCGAGCCAAGACGATGTTGCTTGACCAGATGTGCCACGAGCCCGCCTTCGACCAACTCCGGACCAAGGAGCAGCTGGGCTACGTTGTCTTCAGTGGAGTGCGGAGCTTTTCGACGACGTACGGGTTCAGATTCATCATCCAGAGCGAGCGGACGCCCGAGTACCTTGAATCAAGAATCGAGGCATTCCTCAACCTGTTCTCCAACACACTAGACTCCATGTCGGACGCGGACTTTGAGGGTCACAAGCGCAGCTTGATCGTCAGAAGGCTCGAGAAGCTGAAGAACCTTGACCAGGAGAGTAGCAGGCACTGGACCCAGATCGCCAGCGAATACTACGACTTTGAGCTCCGTAAGTGATTAAATCGTGTATGCCCTGGAGAGAGGGTCTCGATGGAAGCTAACAGCCACTATGTAGCTCAACAAGATGCGGCGCACACCAAGACGCTCACAAAGACGGACATGGTCGAGTTCTTCCAGAGGTATATTAAGCCTGGGTCGACCACTCGGGCGAAGCTTTCAGTGCATCTGCGTGCCCAGGCCACCGCACCGGCCAAGGAGGGAGCCGAAGCCAAGGTCAACGGCGTTGCCAAGGAGGTGGAACTTCAGCCGGCAGGCGACGTCAAGCCGCCGACACTGATCGAGGACGTTCGCAGCTTCCGGGCGGGGCTTGTAGCGACATGCGGGGCGCGGCCTGCCAAGGACTTGACCGAGTACGAAGACACAGACGCAAAGCTATGATGATGACCAACGGACGACGGATGAAAGAGAGGAATGGGTTCAAGAGATTCGCAAACAAGCGGCGTTTGAGACCTTTTTCTTTTTCTTTTTTTCTGGTGGTGTTTTCCGGGAAGCATTTGCTAGAGAGAGACAACAGACTCAGTGTCACTTCGTTGTCTATTATTGATTACGAAATGGGGAGACGCGCCCTTTGAAAACAAAACAATTCTTGGGTCCGGTGACGGGGTTTACAAGCGCAATTGTGGTTAGAATCGGAGAGACAGAAAGTGCCATGAGGCTTCAAGACGGCGCGGGATAGAACCCCTGGTAATTTGTACCAGCCCCTGTTTTTAGTTGCAAGAGACGGGAGTATGAAAACAAGACAACACTACATTTGACTTGAGGCGTGGCAAGAGAGGACATTGCTCCACGGGGGAGGCTCGAGACCAACATGTGCTTAGACTTGATGTAAAGGTAATGTGAGTGACAAGTCTGCGCGAGTCAGGCAGAATTGGATGGCATGTGGCAAATGGCGACACATGCAAAAGATGTCAAAAACCAGCGAGGAGAAGAATGAGAAGAAAAGAAGAAAACTAATCGTAACGCTTGGCTGTCTGCATGGTGCTCCCCTCCCACACACAGAACCACGATGTAGTTTCTGAGGCAAGGCGCAACTCGTTCGCATCGCCGACGCCTAAATGAGCGAACCATACTGGACTGCTATGGTAGTGGGGGGGGGCTGACGTCAGGCGGCGGCAATATGGACGGTACGAAGGTGGATGATGTGGGGCCCCGTAGGGCGCTCGGGCGATTGGACGGCGGAACTGGACTCATTGGAGTGCGACTGACTGCCTCTTCTTTATTTTTTATTTGGTCTTTCTTTGCAACGACGCGGAGCCGGAGAGGGAAGGCGGTGGGAGAAGGCCTATAGGCTTGGGACTGCCGGGATTTTCTTGTTTGTTTAAAACGAATCCGGAGGAAGGGATTGGCGAGACAGACGCTCTTGGGCTTCATTGGTAGACTGCATCGTGGTTTCTGATCAACATGGCTATGGGTTCCCCAAGAACTGGATTCCTTGAGTTCGGGAGACAAACATGCATCTGTGGGATTGCAGATTTGGCGGTTGAGGAACGAGACAGCTTCGTTCGGCAGGCAGCCATGTGCGTAGGTATGCTGTCAGTTCTTCCCCCCCTCTTTCCCTGGGGATTGCGGGCGGGTGACCAGCAGTAGTAGCAGCAGCAGCAGCAGGAAATCTGGATTAACAGCCCAAGATCAATCTGCATCTTCTTCTTTTTTCTTTCCCTCTCTGGGTATCATCCATAACAGCATCTGCTATTGATATCTATCCTTGCTCCAGGCAGACTGCAACCCCCTACCCCTGCTTGTAAATGACCCCTCCCCAGAGGCCGTGTGGGTATTTAAAAGTTTTCTTCAAGTTTCTGCTCTCCAATCAGAGAGGGCAACTGCTCAGATTATTACTCTTGCGGTGGTGAATGGTGCTGTCAATTGACATACCGCACATTGCCTGCTTACCTTTGTCTCTTTCTCCTGCTTTAGTACCAGACCCCAGCCACACACACAACCCAGAGGTTTCATTTTACTGTGTCTGGGTCTGTGTGTATATGTGTGTGTGTGTATGTGTGTGTGTGTGTGTGTGTGTGCTGGTGGGCTTTCTGATCTAGATACCTAGGTAGCGACAAGAAAGTACGTACCAGCAGCTCAGTGCAGCCTCCAAGGCCCTTTCACAGCCAAGTCACTCAGTCTGGAGTCAGTCGTCAGCCCAGGTCCTGGCACCCCCAATTCCTTGATCCAAACAAGCAAAACAGAAGGAACACCCCTATTGCAAAGGAATCCGTTAGCTTCAGAGTACTCTCTCTGTCCACTCCACCGGCTAGAACATCCGCATTCGCTATTTGCACACACACACACACACACACACACACCACACTGCATGCACCAGACCTGCCCTGACTGTCAGGCGCCCCAAGACACCACACTGGCAACAACAAGTACTTTGGAAGGTCTTCTCCTGGAAGTCCTTGGGCCTTTACACCTTACACACCGTCTGACACACCGACACTTACACTAACCTGATTGACCTGCTGGCCTGGCAGTGGCACTGCACTGCATAACACAGCACATTAGGTGTCTCTTACTCCATAAGGTAGTTTAGGTCCGAAATTCCCATCAGGCCCTTCTACTTTCTCTACCTCCCACTACCACTACTACCCACTCTCCACCTCTCCCTCTACCACCCCACAGCCTCCCCAGCGCGTAGTTGTCTGTCAAGTAGAGGTCCTTCTCTGCAGTTGGCCCTCTCACCGACCTGCTGCTGCACCACCCCGTCGCCGTCCACTCTGCCCTACCTCATCTTCAGTTTAAACACCTCTTTTTTCACTTAATCCCCCCAAGAGGTGCTGTAAACCCAGGTGGGCTCCTGGCTGCTGCAATACACAGCCAAGTCGCTTTTTTTTTTTTTTTTAATTTTGTTTTTTTCTTATGCTCAACACCTTCTCCTGCCTTCTGTCACCAAACACAGGTTTCCCCCGCTGCCACCCCAGAGCTGCAAAGGCAGCTCGCTTTCACAACGTCTTCCTCAAAGAAGAGAAAGCTCTCTCGCAACCGGGCGCGCAACCACAACGACGATATATCTCCTACATCCTCCCCCGATACTGTGTTGCCGTCGTGTGAGCCCAACGACGATCCCTCCTTCTCCTTCTCAGCCGCCTCCACCGACGGCTGCTCAACCCCTACATACCTTCGTAGCGACTCCTACCCGGCATCAAGCCTGCCTGCCCGACTGCAGCAGACCAGCTCCCTCGTCTCGGCCGACTACGCCTCCAGCACTGCCTCCTCGCCTTGCGGTGTTGCCGACTTGTCCATCGACAGCGATCGCGGAGGCGATATTTCTGGCGCCGAGACTGGCACTGCGCTGACGTCCTTTTCAGCCAGAAGCCGGTCTCCCTTCAACGTTTCCCGCCGAGCCATCATGACCAGTGATGCCAATCCTCACCAGCGCTCTTCCTCGCCCTTGAAACGACGAGCCTCCACCATGGACCCTGATGCCGATGTCAGTATGAAGGAGGAGGATGTCGATATGGCCGCCTCCGCCCAGTCCTCCACCATTACCAACGAAGCTACCATTGAGGGCGCCCAGCCTGTCCCCGCCGAGTCCGAACATCATCTGCCCAGAGCCATGAGTGTCGACTTGCCAGACAAGGCCTCGAACGGCGGACCCAGCGCATCCAGAGACGATGGTAAGCATGATTTCGCGACGACGACCGTTCGTGGGGGGCCCAGTTTGCTGACCGAAGCCGCCGCCGTCGCCGCAGCTCTTCCTCCCCTGGAGGATCAGATCAAGACCATCCAGACCCTCCTCAAGGCCTTCAACGACGAACCCCCGAAAGTTGGCGATGTCGCCTACGTAGTGTCGAGATCATGGGTGGACAAGGCTTTGGCGCTTGGCCGAGACCCCAAACTCGCCAAGAAAGAGACGACAAACGAGCCGTTGGGCCCTGTGGACAACGCCGATCTCGTCCTCGAGGTTCTCCCGCAGCCCAATGGCGACGACTTTGTCAGGATGAAGCCTGGTACGAGCATGGAGGAGTGCGAGCTCTTCCCGGAAGACGCCTGGACTCTCGTCTCGGAGTGGTACGGCGTCAAGGACGGCCAGAGGCCCATTTTGCGTTGTGCTATCAACGCGGCGCCTGACGCCACGAGCCAGGCCAACATCATTTTCGAGCTGAACCCGCCCGTCTTCACCATCCACAGGCTTTGGTCGCTGTCTAGTCCCGTCCCGGTCGACGACGAGCTCAAAAGCAAGAAGCCGCTGGTCCTGGTCAGGAGCGCGTCGACGCCTTACAACCACTTCTACAAGGAGATGAAGCAGCTCACGGGCGTTTCTCTGGATCGCAGGATGCGAGTCTGGCAGATCACCACGCAGCAGTCCGCGGCGCAAGACGCACCCCCCTCGTCCGCCCTCACACCTCCCGACTCTCCCAACCCGGACACGGACGCCGGACGCTCCTCGGATCCCTGGCAGCGCCTGCTCGTTGAGGTCCCCAGCTTCACAAAGCTCGGCGGCGGCGATCGGCAAGTCGTGCCTGCCGTAGACAACACTGTCAATCCCAACTACAACGGCAGCTCCCCTCTCTCCGTTCACGGCCTGATGCAGGATATGACCCTCGTCATCGACGAAGAGATTGCCAAGAACTCGTGGGTCTCCAACTACTTCAAGGGTGGCAAGAACGACAAGATCATTGCGTCGCGCGGTTCTACCACCAGCCTGACCGCCCAGGGCAAGGCCGGCGGCAGCAGCAGCAGCGGACGGAGCAGCCCCGCTCCTTCGGGACCTGTGACCAGGGGCAGGACGCAGCAGAAGAAGAAGCCCGGCCGTGGTCTCGGCGCTGTCGGTCTGCAGAACCTCGGAAACACGTGCTACATGAACTCGGCCCTGCAGTGCGTTCGCAGCGTCGAGGAGCTGACCAAGTACTTCCTGACTGACGAGTACAAAGTGGAGCTCAACAAAGCCAACCCTCTGGGTTATAAGGGGCAAGTGGCCATGGCTTACGGGGGGCTGCTCAAGGAGATCTACGCCGAGTCGCGAGGCGCGGTTAGTCCCCGCGACTTCAAGAACACGGTGGGCCGCGCCCGCAGCACCTTCCAGGGCTGGGGCCAGCAGGACACGCAGGAGTTCCTCGGCTTCCTCCTCGACGCCCTGCAGGAGGACCTGAGTCGCATCAAGAAGAAGCCGTACATAGAGAAGCCGGACTCGACTGATGAGATGATTGGCAACGAGGAGGCCATCCGTAAGATGGCCGAGGAGGTCTGGGACATCACCCGTAAGCGCGATGACTCGGTCGTCGCAGACCTCTTCACCGGCCTGTACAAGTCGACCCTCAAGTGCCCGACTTGCGACAAGATCAGCATCACCTTCGACCCCTTCAACAACCTCACTCTGCCGCTTCCCATGGAGGACATGTGGAGCCGGACCGTCAAGTTTTACCCGCTGAACGACGCGCCCGTGGAGATCGAGATTGAACTGTCGAAGCACAGCGCCATCGAGCTACTGAAGAAGGCCGTCTCAGACAAGACGGGCGTCCCTGTCGAGCTGCTGTTGGGGGCCGAAGAGTTTAAGAGCAAGTTCTTCAAGATTTACGATGACAATAACGATGTCTCGGACGAGATCCAGACGAACGACATGCCTACTTTCCACGAGCTGGAGATGTCGCCCACCAACTTCCCTCCCAAGACCAAGAAGATGGGCACCCCGAGCTCCATGCTGGACATCAGCGAGGAGCCCTGGGTCGACCCCCTCTCCGAGCGCATGGTTGTCACCGTCCTCCACCGCAAGAAGAATGGGGGCAACACCTACCGGATGAGAGGAGACGACATTGCGTCGCCCCCTCACTTCATCGTTCTCACCCCCGAAGAGGTACAGTTCGGAGATCCCTCTCACATGACGACCGACGTGACACTGACAACGTTGTAGGCTCGCAGCGAGGATGCCATCCGTCGCAAGGTTCTGGAACGGGTCGCCACCTTCTCCACCTGGTCCGGGTTCGAGGACGCCGACGAAGGCGCGGACGCAGACATGGTCATCACATCTCAGTCTGATGCCGATTCGTCCGGAGACAGTAAGATAGTCTCCAACTCGGTGGAAGGCGAGGACGACCTTGTCAACGTATCGATTGGTGCAGGCGAGCAACAGCAAACTGCGCGAAGAAGTCTGAAGCAGTTCAACACCCGCCGACCAAAGTGGACCGATCCGAAGGAGTATCTGCAGCCCGAGCTCCAGAACTTGTTCGACCTCTCCTTTTTCGCCGAGGGCAACGATTCGGGTCCGCCAACCGGCTGGAGCTCGGTGGATGACAGCAGGACCTTCCGTCCCCTGTCGTCCCGTGCTCCGGAGACCGAACAGGACTCCAACAGCCCCGGCTCCACCAACGGCGCGGACAGCGAGCGTGACAGTGCCAGCGAAACGCAGTCTCCGCTGTCCGTCGAGGAGCAGACTCGCATGGCAGAGGAGTCGGAGGAGGAAGACGGGCCTGTCCGAGTGATCAAGGTATGTGCCGCCCAAACAATACTACAAAGAGGAACGAAACTGACGCCCCAGCAGCCTACGCGTGGCAGAGGCAACCACAAGGTCGGCGGCGCCCGCCGCAAGTTCAACAAGGGCAACAAGACGTACGGCAAGAAGGGCGGTAAGCGTCGTAACAAGGACGCGCGCTCGAGCAAGGAGCAGTCTTTCCAGGTCGTCGATGTCGAGCCTCAGCCGTCGCCCTTGGACGATGTCCGCGGCGGTCCGCTCGTCCGCCTCGGCGAGGGTATTGTCGTCGACTGGTCCGAGGAGACGTGGGACTTGGTCTTCGGCAAGGATTCGCGCGACGCAGAGGACAACCGCGGCCAGAAGACGTTTGGCGACGTGGAGAAGCTCAGAGACCCCGTCCTGGAGCAAAAGCGCAAGTCACGTCAAGCGCGCAAGAAGCAGGGCATCACCCTCGAGGAGTGCTTGGACGAGTTCGAAAAGGCCGAGGTTCTCTCCGAGCAGGACATGTGGTACTGCCCACGCTGCAAGGAGCACCGCCGTGCCAGCAAGAAGTTTGACCTCTGGAAGACACCCGACATTCTCGTTGTTCACCTGAAGCGCTTCAGTAGCGCCGGGTGGCGCCGCGACAAGCTGGACATCCTCGTCGACTTCCCCATCGAGGGCCTCGACCTGCACAAGCGCGTCCTCTGCCAGGAGACGGGCAAGGAAGAGATCTACGATCTCATTGCCGTCGACGACCATTTCGGTGGCCTCGGTGGCGGCCATTACACCGCCTACGGACGCAACTTTGTTGACGGCCAGTGGTACAACTACAATGGTGAGTCGGGGCCTCTCTCCCCAACACCAGACCCGACGTGGATCACGTGCTAACATGTCTCCTCAGACACCTCGGTCAGCAAGACTTCGCCGGAGAGCGTCGTCACCAGAGCTGCCTACCTGCTCTTCTACCGCCGTCGTTCCGAGACCCCCCTGGGCGGTCCCCGCTTCAAGCAGATCTTTGACAAATTCGACAAGGCCGGTGAAGAGGACGAGGAGGACGACACCGACTCGGGGGAAGATCAGCGTCTCGTCGGGGGCTCCTCCCTAACTGGATCGTCGAGACTTGGGATCGGAGCCGAAGCAACTCACCCGCGCGGAAATCGTGGTTTGGCTACTAGCACAATGTCTACAGCCAACCGCGGCGGCGATGATGACGACCTGCCGCCTTACGAAGGCAGCTCCAGCACCAACGTCGGCAGCGACAACATCCAGAACAGCATCGAGGATGAGGGCATTGGCATGATGGACCACGCCGACGGCGCCAATGGGTTTCAAGCCGCGCAACCCTGGAACTGGAACTCGTTGGAGTCCGCTGACGGAACCAACAACTCTCTCGGCCTGGAGGGCTACGGCAGCGACGACGCCCAGCCGGACTCCTCAGACGACCGCGAAGCTGGCAACGACACGGACATGCAATTCGACGAGACCATGGGAGATTACGAGACCGCCCAGGAGGCTCCACCGCCGCCCGACTTTGGCGCCCAGGTCGGTCTCTCAGAGATCCAGAACGCCGCTTGGGACCGTCAGAACAAGACTCAGGTCATTTCAGTCCCCGCCGCCGATGACGACGCCGCCTCTACAGAGGCAGCCGAGATTCATCTCGATGACGATGTAGAGCAGCAGCAGCAGCAGCAGCAGCCCAGTCGCGCGCGGCCTTAGGAGCCCTAGGTGATGGCCCTTCGAAGCGTAGGATATTGCGTATTTTTGTGAAAGAGTGGGGGGGAGGAGGGGTTTCCCGGTTCGGCGTCGCAAGGGAGCATATGGAAGCCCGGACGCATATCAAGACGCGAGCATGGCTTATTGTCATCATGGGTTTATGAACATGAGGAACGAGAAGAGGGGGTCGCGGAGGCATTACACTGAAAAAGAAAAGCAAGAGGATACAATCGAGGCGTAAATAGAGATAGAGCCCCCTCACGCCCTGGCATACGCGAGGCTGGTCTTTGGTCTCGCTTTCATGTTGTTGGAGTCTCGGATGCATGAGGCACGTAGGTATGACTTTTAAGTATTCCGGCTCGCTATAGAGGGAATGTAGCTTGTTTCGTGACCAGGTGCCTGCGTCTCGATCGTTGTGTGGTGTTGAGGTTATTGGCCCAAAGGTTGTTTCCCCCCTCCTTCCCTGACAAGTTTCCACAAAGCCGGTGTAATGGCCGTCCTCCCGAGAAACCGTGTCGTAGTTGAAAGGAAAGCCTCATGATAGGCGTAGCATCGGGTGTGCTGGCGGACCCTGAACATGGTAATGAGGTCGGTCGCCCCCATGGAGCAGTGGAAGACACGAGAGGGTGCCCGGGCCAGGTATCCCAAACACCCCAAGAGGCGCCTGCACAGTGGGTGGTGGTGGTGTTGGTGGTGGGTGCGTGGAAGTTAACACCCCTCGGCTCGCGTTGGGGTTGGGCAATATGCCGTGCCAACTTTGTTTGCCTGTGTCAGGTGTATGTAGGCAGGTAAGTAAGTAGATAGGTCTTGCCTCGGTGGCCCATCTTCATTTGCATTTCCATCTGCATCTGCATCTACATCAGCAGATCATCTATGCCTTTTGATGGTCCAAGTAGGATCGAGAATATATTGGTGGGCTCTCTTTCCTCTCCTCGGCTCATCCATTTGAGCTGTGGCAATCAGCTCAGACCGGAAGGAGAGGCGATACCGATACCGAAAAGAAGAAGACATAAACACGCCATACACAAACACGCCACACAAACATATACCCTCACCCTCCCTTCCTTGCCAGGTCGTGCGCCCCGGTAGATCCGCTCGTCAAAGCTTTGAAGTCCCCTCCCCCCTCCCCCCTCCCCCCGTTTTATTCTCCGGGTGACCGAGAGAGCATCCTCGGAGGCCGAGTGTTCCCAGCCGGCGGGTCGAACGCTTCTTCTTCTCTTCCTTTGCCTTTTGGTCTCCCGCAGGTGTTCGTGAATCGGGCGGAATACGGACTGGGAACGACCATCGACGTCCCCTCCCCCCCCCCCCCCCCCCCTTCCCTGCTATCAACGACTTTCAAACATGCGCGCGGAACATGGGACGACGACTGATTTATGCTTTCCAATCATCAGTCGACCCCCAAAAGCTATTATAGGTGACTGACATGTTGGGAACGTGTCAGAATACGGGCTGATCATGGACCGTCGGATTCAAAGTCCCTGCCGGCCACCGTCTGAGAGCATGGACTGACGCCCGAGTTACAAAGTCAAAAAGAGGGCGCTAGTTGAACCAATCTGGTTGCGTGTCCAAAGTTGAGACAGAGAGAGAGAGAGAGTCGTGACGTTCGTGGCCTCTTATTCCCCAGGCGCTCTTCCCACGTTGTGGGCTGTACACTCGTAATATACCGCAGCACCGGCGCGTCTTGTCGTTGTGAACCGGCCAGATCTGCGATGCATGCTCTCGTAACGCAACCCGGGTAGTATCAATGTGGGGTAGCGTGTCGGACACGAGGAGCGGCCTTCCTTCTTTGGGGGGGGTATTACTTCTGCGGACAGATGGCACGCTTAGAGACTAGCAAGGGGAACCGCGATCTCGTGAATGCTGTGTGGAAAACGCCACTATGGACAGAGTCGATGGCCTTCATAGTCTCTGGCCACGCTTCTACTGGATTGGTTCTGGATAGACCGGGACGAGGAAGCAAAACGGCCGTTGCTTCATAGATCAGGAAACGAGGAGGACCCAGAGATGGTGTTTGCCTTGGAGTGTCCTACGTCTTGAGCCGCGGAAGCATGCAGCGCATCATCATCGAGTGATTGCAGCCTCCTCGCTACTCTCCGATATACAAGATTATGTGTGCAAGCACGCCAGGTACCGATGGCTGTTGACGGCCGGCACAGTCGCAAATCTCGTGCCGGCTGCTGTTGTCGTTCCTCCTCAAGAGTTCACGAAGAGGTGAGGGAAGGGTGAAGAATACCCATACAGACCCATCCCTTGCCTGCCCATCACACAGGATCTTCGGGCCGGGACCCTTGAGAAAGGACGACAGCGGTCAGAGAGACAGTTGGGATGCGGGTAGCGGCTTGCTCCGTTGCTGATCTCGAGCCGATACTCCACCCGGACCTCATCGGCGAGGACTACTCCGTATGCCGGGCTCCAAAGCCGTCTTCCCGCTCCGCTCCCCCGTTCGCACTGTACTTACCCTTTTCCAACTCATGTTGCCAGAAACCTGTCCATGTCTGATCGTCCAGCAAAGTGTTCACACCCCCTGTAAAACGCAAACCACGTCTCCCGAGTGCTTCCAGACCACGAGTCCTGATCGCCCGTCCCGAGATTCACAGCGTCTTGACCAAGCCCACCTCGCCAAACAAACGTCGACGAACGGCACCCGCATGAGTCCACGGCCCACGGTCCACAAACTAACTGATGCCAACCTGATCCCGGATCCCGAGATCCCGCTTTGTTTCCCGTCCAATACAGGTCGTTAAACCATCGTAACACATCACATACGACCATACCCACTGGAAAACTCGGGATCCCGTCCGCTCTCCCATAGATAAGCCAGTGAGGGCCGGATTAGTAGTTGGGTCGGTGACGACCAGCGAATACCTGGTGTTGTATGTCTTTTGTTTTTGCTGTAAACACTCGGTTGCGGTCTTCTGAGAGCACTTTGGGCTAGAGAGGGAAGTCGTCCAATTGGTTACTAACATATATTTATCTGCCCAATGGCAACGTCACTTGCCCGCCATATGAATTGCGAGGCAAACGACCAACCAATCCCCGGTAGAGAGCTGGAAAGTCACGGGACAGAGGGAGGAGGCCCAGGACTCGGGTTTTCCGCCCCTACGGATCTTCTTATGGGCGTTTCCCGGCCGCCAGACGGACGCCGTGGGGTTCGAGACGCGTTCCCTGATCACCCCCCACACGCGCTAGAGGTCGTTCGGACGAGGGTTGAGCTATACAGCTCAGGAGAATGAGAGGCAAAAAGCAAGGGTTTGGGTCACTCTCTCTCTCTTCCCTCGCCTCCAAAAGAGGGTGTCTGAAAAGGACGTTCATTGTGACAACGGACAGACCAAGACATACGCAGTCGACAACAACGGAAAATGGCATGGGGCGTTTGATCGCATGTGTCATCCATAGTCGAAGTGATCTAGAGGGAGCGTTTCCGGTTGAGTACTGAGAGAAGAAAAGCCCGCTTGGACCGGGCACGGACGCTTGCCAGCTTGCATGCTGCACCAGAGTGCGAGCATATATTCGCTCCTGCACCCGTTCTCGAGTGTGACAAGGCGTGGTGCGACGACTAGATCACTTCTCGACGTCTCATGGAGGGAGTCGAGGTCAGAAAAGGAAAGGCAAGGCAAGGAGGGATGGGCTTTCCGGCATTCCCTGTCGACCCGGCGGCAATCCATCGATGAGCGCGAGGCTTACCGGGTGCCGACAACACCAGAGAAGTTGAAGGAGGGGGATGTAAGCTTCGGGGCCCAGGAGGGACAGAGGTTTTCTCCGGACGGGTCGACAGGGCTGAAACGAACTGTGGGCGGCGAACCATCATGGACCTCAACTCGAAGATCTAGGGATCATTCCCCCTTGCCCTCTGCGCGCCCTCGACCCCACCCCCCACCGTGTGTCTGCTCGACAAGCAGGCAAGGCACTTTTGGCTGGGGCGTTCATCACACCCGCGTCGTCACGCCCAAATGTACCTGGAGCCGTATCTCCACAGGCCGGGCGAGTTGAATGCCTAATACTCAAGCGGAAAACCTGTCAATCTGAGAAGTTGCTTGGAAGAGGGGCACGTAGCGGACTGCGAATACTGAGGAGGGCCCGTGGAGCCTGGATTCATGGGCTTCGGAGGGGACCATGGGCAAGAAATGCACATGTGAGGTATTAGCATGGGCAACGGCGATATATCTCTCTTCATGCACCAACAATATGTAGTAGTATGCGACCGGTGTGTGGAACACGGCACATGTGTCTCAGGTTGGCGCCCTGCGCCGAAGCAACGTCCAGTGAGAAACGTCGAGCGGTCTAATGCTGCAAATCGAGGTCGAGCGGAGAGTCCCGTCAGACTGGGTAGCGGGCAAGCATGGCGGTCGATGGATGGTATCGAACGAGTAAGCTGGCGGCGACGAGTCGCCCAAACCCAGCCGCGTTGCAGGATGCCGGTCTCTGGTCGAAATGCATGTTGTAGATGGAACAGACTTCTTGGCCCAACACTCCGATAGGACATGTGGCACCCGCTCTCTCGCCCGGCGTAGGTCATGGACGGGGTGGGAGATGCGGAATGCGACCGGCGGCATTTCGGCCGGCAGAAAGGGTTTCTTCGGACGGCGCGGGCGCACAATTGCGGGCGTGGTGATGAGGCCGATCAAGTCGCGGAGCATGAGCTGCGGCCATTGTATCCGTAATTACGGATAATCTGAGCAAGCGGGAAAACGGGGGGGACGTGTTGTGGGGTGTGAACTGTCAAGTCAGGCCAGTGATGAAATTCGGCGCCTCATGACTCTGTGACGGCGTGACCCAGATACGCACGTACAGGCAAGGATGCGGATACCTGGTGTATTGGAGCCAAAAAGAAAGAATACTACAGCATCCCTAGCCAGAGATTGGTGTGAAGACGGGCGCCCTGTGGGTTCGTGTATGCAGCGTGGTGTAGCGTAGTGCAGCCGATTTGTTGCCCTTGCAGGAGCTGGAACAAGTTCAAACCCGCACTCTGCTTCTTCTCCGCCAACCATGTCGAGGAGGAGCTGGGAAAAGGTTGGGCGTCGTTTATCGCCGTACGCGGTGTGCCATAGGTCATGTCATTGGCGTGCGGGCGAGAGCTGAGATGAACCCTCGGAGGCACGAATACGTGAAAAAGCGCCAGCGGTAGCCAAAGGCTGGACGAGGGCCTACGGGGGTGCTATCCTTCCCTCACTTGCGACTGAACATCATAACGGAGATTCGTCTCGCCCAAAACGGCGAAACAGTGAATCCCAACCTTATTGGGAGCGCACACGAGTTGGGGGTTAAGATGGTTGTTGGCCGGATCAACCACACCCCGCCGCAGACTGCCCTCGCGTTACCTGTTGAAGGGCAGCTGCAAAAATTAGGCCATGGCATGGGTCATCGTCGCAAATAAGAGGCCTGCTGCGTGGAATCCAGAGCAGACTCGGTCTTGTCCTCCGTCTGTTGCTCGCCAAAGGGTATCGTGGGGGTGTGCACGAAGGCCGACGAGACAAGCAGGGAGTGGGACTCGCCGAGCGCATCAGAACCGTCGATCAGAATGTTGCCCTGTTCGTCGAGGGCTGAAGAAGTAAGTGTCCGTACTGCGTCTTGGAATATCGTTTTCGTCCGAGAAGGTCTTTGGTATTGTTATTCTTGTCGCAAACAGACGAAGCTTTTCCCACTCTAAACTTTCGCCAGAAGGATCGGGCAAATGCCAACTACAAGGAATGCCTAGGTCGATCGCGTCTTGTGTGGCGGGACCAAGAGCAAGTGTGACGTAGAGAGAGTCTGGCGTGTACTTGTAGGGCCTTGTCCAGATGAAGCAATATGTCCCCTAACAGCCCCGTACCACGAATTAGATTTTCGAGCCTTGATGAGCTCCGCCGAAGGGAGCGGCAAATACCGATTTATTGTCGGCATCGCAATGGGAGGAGTGTTATTGGCAATATACTGTACTCGATGGTGGAAAGGTTCGAGAGTCCCAGTACCCTGCCAGCTGACGCGTGATCTGGTTTTTACGGTGGGCGACAATTTCTTTCGTCGCCCAACACCCTTGAAGAGAGGAAACCGTCGAGGGGACATCCGTGCGGCCGGCTGGCAGCGTAAGTATGTGCAGTGAGTGCAGTATGGGGCGGGTATTCCTTGCCGCTGGGTCATCAGCGGGTGTGCTGTGCAGGCATATCTGGTGGGTGGTTCCAAGCGTCGAGTACTGTACGTCCCAAAGTCAATTTAGACACCAACAGGCGCCTGATCTTGAGGTGGTGCGTGCTAAAAGAAATCGAAAACCTCATAGTGGTGCGCGGTGTTCCGCGTCTCGTTACAGTCGGACCTGGCAGGGCAGAGAACAGGGCACGACCAGGCCTAGATCAATTCGTGTGGAGTGAGCAAACCAGGGGACGTTTGCACCAAGGGATCGCAAAAAAACGACGAGGATGGTATCCGTAACGTGCCCTCTGTCATTGCCCCTTCTCCGCCTCCCCCATTACTTCTGGAAGACGCGAGGAAGAAATGGATCAAGGATCATCGGCGACATTGCGAAAAAAAAAGTGGACAGCAATTTGCGATCAGGACAACGACAGAGCCATGTTTGCCATGATGCCGTGATGAAAAAAGGTGGGTGCGGAGTGGATTCGTTGCGTGGCAGGCCGGTCCCAGCCTCAGCCCCATGGGTCGTGGGAGGCCAGCATCGGCAATGCCAATCGAGCTTTCACGAGAGGCCTTTCCCCGACTTTCTTGAGCGCCAGGAGGGAAGTTCCGGAGGTTAGAGGGACTGCGGTAACAGCGGGTGGGATGATGACCGTCAGTGGCAATCAATGTTTGCAGCCTCGAGCTGATGATGGGCGGGAGGGAATGAAACGCAAGTGCGGCAGAGCGAACGCATACAGTACATCGTACATACAGCGCGACTGCTGGCGGCAAGATGAGATGAAGACGGCAAGCTCGAGGACAATTGTCGCCGGTTTTTGGTTGCTGGTAGGCCTGGCCTGGCTGGGTGAAGTGACTGGAATGCGATTGTGTCAGAGAGATGGTTGTTTCCGGTGGGTAGCAACGGAGATGGCATGGAGAACTGATGAGGTAAAAGGATCAGATATGGACGACGAGGCAGAGGACCCGTGCAATACACTTTGCCGATTTGATGGGTCGAGGCATACTCTGTACATAGCACAGATACGTACATAGACATGTCTCTCCCGCAGGCAAACATACTGCGTTCGTGTTTGTTGATTGTTCCTCCGAAAGATTCCGTTAGTCAGACGATGCACTCACTCCCAAATCGTTTGGTTTCTGAGGACCACGGGCGAGGGGTTCGAACGATCCAGGCCCTGTCGCTGTCGGCTGTCCTCAAAAAGAAAACACGATTTAAATTACGAGAACCCTATTGTTCGCCAGGGACACCGCCTGGATGAAATGTTGCACTCCAGCGCGTTCCCACCAACCAGCAATTGAGTGTTTCGTTACCTACCCTAGCCGAGTGAGCGCTACTCGAACACGTGACGAGATAGATTGGTTGCTGGATGACACATGGGAAGTGAAGTGGCTGGTCACGCTGAGTGAGTACCCACTGACCTATCAAGGTAAGTTACCTAGCTGTTCAGCGGTACCTACCTTACCTAGCCAAGTAGCGTACAGATGGCGGCGTACGGGAATGTGGGTGCCGGTGCGCCACGGCGTAGCCTCGCTGGTGCTTCTTTCCCTCGCGGCGAGATGTCGCCTTCGCGTCGTTTCTAGTGTACACACACAGATTCTCTAGGTTCCCACGTTCACATTTGCACACCTGGCCCCTTCCCTCCTCCTGCAGCAGTCACAGTCACCGTCATTGGACCCCGGCTTCTGCCCCTGTCCCTGTCCGGCCTTGACGTGCTTGTACCCTGCGAACCCTGTTCCCAGCAGTTCCAGTGCCAATCCTTGGTTGTCGCCGACCTCCCTCTTCCAAGTCTCCAAAGTGGTCCTTTCGAAGGCTTCCATACTTTCGATCGATGTTCCAGAAGGCGACTAGACAGCAGGGTGCAGGGCCCTCCCCTTTCCCACCCAAAAACCCCATTATACGCCGTACACCCCTCCCTGCCCCCTTGCCGGAATAAGAAGATAAGCGACTGTGTGTCCGTACGTACATTGTGTAAGTAGTAGTAGTAGTAGCAGTAGCAGCGTCGCAAGAACTAGCAATTTTTTGGCCAGTCAATTGTATCCTACCTTTATCAGCCACACACTGATCTGATCATGGAATCTCGGAAGAGCGGAGTATTTCCCGGATTCTACGAAACGTACGGAGAATTGCGCAGAACAAAGACATGCTGGGACAGCAGTCAACCCGGCAGCCACAGGTGGGACAACGCGTCTTTTGCGGCCTCGATCCCCCCTCTGCAATCGTCCCATGCGCGCCGAGGCACTCAGGCTTGACCAAATTCGATTGTGGCATTCCGATTCCGACCTGGGCCCGACATTGTGAGTCTGTCGCTCCTGGCAGGCCACTGAACATCCCTCTTCCCCGGGGTGCTGTACCGTCCAGGTACCGGTATCTGACTTGCACACATAAAGGTACTCGCACAGACAGCTGCTAGCAATGGCGCGCCAGTCTGGCAATCCCATCAGAGCAGGTGCATGCCAAACTCGGTCGAATCCGTCGCTTGTTGTCCAGTTAGTTGCATGCTCACTGTCCGCACCCGTCGTGACCCTCGAGACCAGAGACCAACATCGTGGCATTTGGAGGCTCGCTAGTCGCCATCCGCTAGCAAGCACTGATTCAAAAGCTCACCCGATCTGCCGTATGCTTGTTTCTCGCGGCACTCTTAACTTGCAGCGGCCTGCTGCGGACGGATACATGCGACCCGAGATCGAGCGAAAGAAAGAATGAGACGGAGCGATTGCCAAAGATGGAACCCCCGGAATATGCTCCATAGCTTGCCTGTCTGGCCTGCATTGAAGCCTCGACGTGCCTTGCCCTGCCGTGTCTTGCCTCATCCAGTGCTGTAGTGGCACTGCAATTCCTCGTCGAGGCCGAACTGGACCGCATCAGCATGTTCTCGACACAGCACAGAGCAGCCCAGTACCTGGGCTTCCAGACTGTCTTTGCCTCTGGCTTTCCGAGTTTACGACTGAAGGGCTTCTCTCTGTCGTCGGCTCTGCCCAAATCCAACAGGCTACCGATGTCGTACCGGACCTTGCCTTTTCCTGCACTGAGGTACCTTTCTTTCCTTGATCAGATCAGGGTGTTTGTAGACGCTACCACCACTTGACGCCCGCCACTACCATTGGATCTCAGCTCAACTAACCACTTCCACCACCACCACCACCATCACCACCAAGTTCGCCCTCTCACTCTTGCTCTGTCAATCTCATCCGCATTCGCCAATTTCTCGCCCGTTCCTGTCGTTCCTTTCTCTTTCTTGTGGACATCCTCGTCTCCTCTGTCCCGTTCGATGTCTGGGTGTCGCGAATGAGCAAGAAGGGCGCCAGCATCACACCTTGTTGCGCACGAAGTCGCCCCCCCCCCTTCACTTACTCGGTCGCTCGAACTCAGAGTCGCCACCGGGACGGACGAGCGAAAATCCTTTCAAAAGAGTGCACTCTGTAGTAAGTAGTATTGGTTCGTCCCCCCTGCAAAACTAGTCGTGCTTCTCTACCTTACTTGGCTTCTCGTTGCTGTCTTGATGAGGTTTCCCTGTTGTTTCTTGTTCTGTCCCCGCCTTGCTTTGTTGGGCCAAGTAACTAGAGGCGTGTTGTGGTGCGGTAGGTAGATAGGTACGGTACCTTGGTACCTACCTAAGTACATGGACGGGAGGCGAGGCGAACCAGCGCTCCAACCCGGCACAATAACCTGTAGGTGCCCAGGCAGGTCTCTCCGAGTCTGAAAAGGCAAGGAAGCTTGGTCTGGTGCTAGTGGAGGTGCTCCGTCCAGACGTCCGTACCTACCTTGGTACCTCGCTGCGGTACTTCGCCGTTGCCGTCGCTGTCGCCGCCGTCGCTTTTTTGCAGCGCGACGAAGCGCAGAGCAGCGTACCTCCTCTAGCCTTTCCAGTTTCCTTTTGCAGCCTACCCGCCTGCCCACCCACCCACCCATCCACCCGCCCACCACCACGCACACGCATGCACACCACACATTCCCAGTCGTAGTGGTACTTGCTTGCTCACACCCGCACAGAAACGCAGCAGCAGCAGCAGCAGCAGCAGCAGACAGAGTCTGCCGTCTCCCTCTCTCTTTCTCTTTTCGTATGTGTGTACGGATATGTGTGTCTCTCTCTCCTCCCCCTCTCTGTTTCTAGCACCCACACCCCCCCTTGCTTAACAATTTCGTACTCGACCCGGCCATTGTACTCCTCCTAACCGCGGCCTCGTAGTACCCAAACTTCAATCCTCCCCGTTCAAGTTATGCCCAGTTGCCTTCTTTCCCTTCTTTCCACCTCACACCGGTTTGTCCCAGCCCTGTTGTACGTAGCCTGCCCTCGTGATATCACGTCGTTTTGCTGTCGCTTCCCTTCCTGTGCTCCGCTTCTCTGTTGTCCAGTTTTGCGTCTATTGTTACTCTCTCCTCTCCTTCTTTCATGCAAGACTAACGAGTCGACTCGGTCGCCCGTCAACAGCACCTGGCATAGGTAGCGAAGCCTCCACCTTCGTCTCGAATACGCAACGAACTTTCCGCGCGACGGTACCCGCAACTGCGAAACGACAAATCAGCCCCCCTCCCGATTGCTTCAACTCTCTGGGACAACGTTTGACTTGGTTCTCGAACAATTCCGCCCGTTACCTCGGCCAATCCAATTTCGTGCGACCTCGATCTATGCCAAATTTGATGACCGACAGAACGACTGCGCCGCTGTCCCATCGTCTTCGTTCGGGGGGACAACACCATTGATGCGAGTCCTGGTCGACAACTCAGCCACGCCTACGTTCCAAATATCTCGATTCTTGCACCACAAAAACCTACGGCTCCGCATTGTTCGTCGCACGCGGCGCACCCACTGCGATACTACAAGCATTGCGCCGCTGTGCTTGCGATCTTCCAGATAGGACCGGGTGGCCGTCCTCTACTTGTCCCGCTGCAAAAGCCCACCGATCCCAGCGTGTTCAATCGCATCGTCACGCTCGTAAACCTTCTTCGCCCTAGTGGCCAGAGCGCTCCGGTCGCGAGACTGGTTGCTCCCCGAAGCCATTATGGACAATGCTACGTGCCACGTCGTCTACGTGAACCGCCAGGTTCGCCAGGACAGGCTCATCCTCCCTGATGTGAAGGACGCCCATTTGCCCAACGGAGGCGCAACCGACGTAGAGGAGAATGACGAAATTCAGAAAGACGCCACACTTCTGCTGGAAACCTTTGGAGAAGGTAGGCTTGGATCGAATTCGTACCCATAGCATAACGTACTAATGATCCGCCACAGTCTACCTGTGTTCCACGGGCTCAGCATGCATCTCTACGCTTTTTCAGCTCTCGGACGATGCCATGATGGACCTAACGCCGACCCTTGTCCTCATTGATGTACCCCACGATGAACGGCTGCCCAAGATTCGCTCAAAGACTAGATCACCTTCGCCGCATTCTCGCCCGGCCACTGCCGACATCGACATACATACTCCTGAAGAGGAGGTATACGGCCTCAAGCTGCTGCAAAGGATCATGACCGAGGCGCACCTTCGCAGTCTTTCGAAGCTGATCGTCCCTATCCCCATTGTGAGCTTTTCCGATTTGGAGGACGCTGTCCCGGTCGGCGACGATGCGAAGCCCAAGTCTCAGTTGGTAGTCGACCGCCGCCTGATCATTCGCTGTCTCGACCTTGGCGCTGTCGATGTCATCATCAGTCCTTTTCACTTGAAGTGCATCACGAGTCTGGAGATCCACGCTTATAGGGCGCATAAGGAAGCTGCCCGAGAACAGCAGGAGATGCTCGAGGTACGCCGCGGACGAAAGCGATCATGGGTTGGGGTGAACGAGGAGAAGCCCTTTTCTTACCTTAGAGAAGCCATGGTATCCGGGCTCATGAGGGGTATTTGCCGGTCCGGCGCCGATTCGGATGATGATCGGATCTCCAATGTAAGCATCGCCGTCTCCACCGATCGTCAAGCCGCCGTCGCCGCCGCTGTTGGCAAATGGCACTTTTGCGCCCACAGCTTCACGGACGACGAGCTCCTTGTGGCAGCCATGGTCATGTTCAAGCATGCGTTGACCATGCCGGAATTGGACCGTTGGCGGATACCAGCAGGTGAGTATCTTGCGCCCTACCGCCACCAGTGCTTGCGGGCAGCTGCTGACGACTTGCCCTAGATCAACTGATTAGTTTTTTGGTTGCCTGCCGGGCTGCATACAACAACTTTGTCCCTTATCACAACTTTCGCCATGTCGTCGATGTCTTGCAGGCCACCTTTCACTTCTTGGTCCGCATCGGTACCCTCGCCCCTTACCCTGTCGATCCTTTGGCAGAAGCAGACACGATCGAGAAGTCGCCAATGGCAAACCTACTCCATCCGTTTGAGGGCTTGACGCTCTTGATCACGGCGATAGGACATGATGTCGGCCATCCCGGTGTCAACAACGGATTTCTAGTCACCCTCAACGCCCCCCTGGCGCAGTTGTACAACGACCGTTCCGTGCTCGAGTCCTTCCACTGTGCTGCTTACTCACAGATCCTTCGAAGGTATTGGCCAAGCGCGTTTGAGGATACCAAGATGAGGCACCTGATGATCAGCTCCATTCTTGCTACCGACATGGGTCTGCATTTCGACTACATGAAGAGGCTCGGGGACACCCAGGAAAAGTTGGATGTTAGCAACTCGACCGATGGGTGGAACGGGCGTATGCTTGAAGAACAAAAAGCATTAGCATGCTCATTACTCATCAAGTGTGCAGACATCAGCAATGTGGTAAGTGGCCCGGTCTCCCTCGCATCACCACTAAATAACCATGGGGTCTGCAGGCAAGGAAACACGAAACTGCTCTGAAGTGGATGCATATCCTCTCAGACGAGTTCTCTCGCCAAGCCTCTATGGAGAGCGAGCTGGACATCGCCTCATCTCTACTATCCGCTCCGAAAAAGGACACCATGTCGCTGTCCAAGGCGCAACTGAGTTTCATGAACATGTTCGCCATCCCTCTCTTCCAAGGCGTCGCGGATATCCTTCCGGCGATGAAATACACGGTGGACGAGCTCGAGATCAATAAGAGTCTCTTCGAGCAGCGCATCCGAGACGAGCAGGCAAAGGAGGATCCCACCCGCAAGAGGCTTCTTCGCGACGGAGCATTTTCCCCGCGAACTAGGAGTTTTGCTACGGGGCCAGAGAACAACAGAGACTCCATGACCCCGCGAGTGACGACACCCTTGGCGGAGCTCGTGACGCCGCCACCTTTGCCGGTGGACAAGTCACGCCACAGTGATCAAGACATGGAACAGGAACCTGCGGATCTGACGGACCAGTCTCTGCACGCGCCGGAGTCTGGGGAGGACCTGAAGGGGGTCAATGGCATCGTGACGTCGTTCGATTCGGTGGCAGATTTTGCAGCAAGCGATCCCTTCCGCTGTCGGGACAGAGAGAGTAGCTCCCCCGATAATCATCACGGCCACAATGGAAAGCAACGATGCAGCGAGACGACGGACGGAAGCACGACAGGTCCGTACACCGGGGACTGGGCTTCCCAGGCAACAAGCGCGACGACCGGCAAAATGCCTCTGTCACCAAGTACCCAAGGCACTAGCATTGTCAGCAGAGAATCTACGGAACAACTGCCGGGCGTACCCACAATTTCAGAACCGAAGCCCTTCACAGAGTACAAGCCAGAACCCGCATTCTTGGACCATGAGGGCAATGGCTCGCACATGTCGCAAGGGCCCTTTGGCAAACCAGAGGGCGGCAAGGTGGTCAAGAAGAAGTCCAGCAGGTTCCGCATGAACGCTTTCCAATTCTTCCGGCGAAACAGAGCGTCAAGCCCGTCCATGTCGGCCACCGATACAGCTGGCTAATGGTCCTGGAGGCTTTGGAGCGAGAGTTGGATCGGACCTAGCAGCCACATGCCGATGGCTCCGCTCCATGGGCATAGGAGACCCAAACAACTGCGGTGGCTCACACAGATGTCCCAGTGTTCGATATACCCGAGCCACCCTGTTGTTAATCTAATCGCAATCCAACATGACCGGGGAAGCGCCGCACACGAACGAATCGACTTGAGAAGCACAGTATACGGATCTCGCTATATATGTACAGTATGGAGGACGGAGTTAATGCGAGCTTGGGCACTTGAGTGCTATGTCCGACAATGGCGGCGGCGATCACCAAGGGGGAGACACGACCGTAAAAGTCATGGGACTAAATGGCAGGGCCCACGACTTTGTTCTTAGGGTGCCTCGCTTGCCTGTTCAATTTTTAGCAGGCTGAGTGGGAGGCGGCGTTCTGGGCGAGTTGGCAGGCTGTGATGATATGGGGCAGGCAGGCAGGTATTGGGACAGATGGAGAAGACCTGGAATTGGGAGGCGGCTGTGGCATGGTCATGAGGTGGCTGTTTTTTTCCCTCTCTGGGGGGGGGGGAAGGGCGCGACAAGCGGCTTGACCCGAGGGCAAGAGCATGAAGGAGATACGGCGGCGTACGGCTGGAACAGGCTGGCAGCTCACGGTAGATGAATACATAGTCTGGCCAGTTCGCTATGGCATTTGGCACTTGCGCTCTTTTCTCTCTTTCTCGAATCAAATAAGTGTGGATTGCGCAGACTTGAGATTGTAATGACGTTGTGTTTGCCTATCATAGGCAGTTGGGACAATGCTGTACTCAGTGAGGTACCGGATACGCGCCAAGGAAGTTGACGGTCCGTAGGAAGGTTGGCCACAAGGGTTCCTCTTTTCATGCAGTTGGGCTTAGGCCAGGGTCATGCCGGGGTGGACGGGGTTTAGGTCACCTAATGATGGAAGACGGAGAAGCTGGACCTCGGCGATGTCTCAATTGATTCACGTACGTTGTCAAGTGAGCCACAATAAGCGACATGCTATGTAGATGAATCCTATCCTATCACATTGTATTATGGGGGGGTTGGGCAGGTGAGGTTGCATCGTTGAGATGATGTCGGGGGTGTGTGTTGCGCATCGACTGAGGTGAACGAACGGGGTGCATTTCTCAAGGCAGTTACTTACAGATAGACACGATAACCGCTTCGGGTAGCTATGTTACGTCCATAGCAGCTCGTTACTGGGCAGTTTATCGCAGGCCGGTGTTTGTGTGTGTTGTCATCAGGTTTCCTGAGAATCCTCCCTCTGTTTTGGGGGAGCGACGGGGGTTGTGAGGACAACGAATCGGAACGCGTGATACGCTTATCAGGGACCAGGAAATGCGGAGGGTGTACGGACGGATACCGCAGCAAAAGGTCCTAGGCCGGCCCAGGCACAGGCTTCTTGTGCCTGAGGTCGTCGTGGGTGAGCACGGCGGGCTGGCGGTACCTGGCATGACGCAGACGACCAAGCAGGGCAGGAGAGACATCGCGGCGTAAGCCCGCCATTAACAGAATTGCAGCCGAGGAGTGGTGGAGGGACGTTATTAAGTCTGCAACAGGCAGGTTCTTGTTTTAGCGTCTGAGGCGCGGGGAGGATCAGGTGGACAATGTTCCCCAACCCTCATTTGGCCAACCCGTGGGCCCTGAAGGTTCGTGAGCCAGTCGTTGCTCTGCTTTCCGAGCTGGAGCTCCCCACAGCAACAAAGTGCATGAGCCACAGAAGAGGGCCCACCGCGGTGGGTGTGTCGAGCTGTCGCCTGTCGGTGCGATTGCACTTGCTGCGACAGAACGCACCGCCCCCCCCAACCCACCCAAGCTTCCAGGTCGTCTCTGTTGTCACTGCTGCTGCTGTGCTACCTGGGTTGGGAGATACGCGACGGCGGCGGGCGGTGGCAGCACCCAGCCAACCCGCCCACCTCCGTCATGTTTCATTTATTACGTCCGCGAACTTCCTGCCTGTCGACCTCCGTCCGTCACACTTTCCTCCGAGCTCCCTCCTCCCAAACTCCCTCAATCTCCCAACAACACCTCCCCCTCTTTCATCTTCTCCTCCATCACCATTTCGCATCCTCTCCATCCCGAATCCCATCATCATATCGTGCATTGTCAAACCTCATTGAGCCAACTGCTTGCCCATCATGAGGTTCTCGGCCTCCGCCCTCGTCCTCGGCGCCGCCTCTACCGCGGTCGCTTTGGACCAGCAGGTCCTTGGTGGCAACGACAGCCCCTTCGACTCCATCAAGGTCGCCGGCCAGAACTGGCTCTCAACCTTTGAGGAGAAGTTTGGCCAGATGACCACCGAGGCTAAGGCTGTCTGGGACGAGATTACCCTGCTCGCCCCCGACGCCGTTGAGTCCTTCAAGAAGAACGCTATCCCCCCCAAGCCCAAGCCCGCCCACCGCAAGTCCGACAAGAAGTGGGACCACGTTGTTAAGGGCGCCGATGTCCAGGACATGTGGGTTGAGAAGAACGGCGAGAAGCATCGCAAGATCGCCGGCGACCTCAAGAACTTCAACCTGCGCGCCAAGAAGGTCGACCCTGCGGCTCTCGGTGTTGACAAGGTTAAGCAGTACAGCGGTTACCTCGATGACGAGGAGAACGACAAGCACCTCTTCTATTGTAAGTTACCGTCAGACATGCTCGCTCTCTCATCGCCACCATCTGACCTCGCACAGGGTTCTTCGAGTCTCGCAACGACCCCAAGAACGACCCGGTCGTCTTGTGGCTCAACGGTGGCCCTGGCTGCTCTTCCCTGACCGGACTGTTCATGGAGCTCGGCCCTGCGTCTATCGACAAGAAGCTCAAGATCGTCAACAACGAGTGGTCGTGGAACAACAATGCCTCCGTCATCTTCCTTGACCAGCCCGTCAACGTTGGCTACTCTTACTCGGGCTCCTCCGTCTCCAACACGGTCGCCGCCGGCAAGGACGTTTATGCCCTGCTCTCCCTCTTCTTCCACCAGTTCCCCGAGTACTCCAAGCAGGACTTCCACATTGCTGGCGAGTCGTACGCCGGTCACTACATCCCTGTCTTCGCCTCGGAGATTCTCTCCCACGAGGACCGTAACATCAACCTGAAGAGTGTCCTTATCGGCAACGGTCTGACCGATGGCTTGACCCAGTACGGCTACTACCGCCCCATGGCGTGCGGTGAGGGTGGCTATCCCTCTGTCCTCGACGAGAGCGAGTGCCAGGCCATGGACAACGCTCTTCCTCGCTGCCAGAGCCTGATCAAGAACTGCTACGAGTCCGGCAGTGTCTGGTCCTGCGTTCCCGCCAGCATCTACTGCAACAACGCCCTCATCGGCCCCTACCAGCGCACTGGCCAGAACGTGTACGACATCCGTGGCAAGTGTGAGGACAGTAGCAACCTCTGCTACTCTGCTCTTGGCTGGATCAGTGAGTACCTGAACCAAGACGAAGTCAAGGACGCCCTCGGTGCCGAGGTCGACAGCTACGACAGCTGCAACTTTGACATCAACCGCAACTTCCTCTTCGCGGGCGACTGGTTCCAGCCCTTCCACCGCATAGTCCCCAAGCTTCTTGAGAAGATCCCCGTTCTCATCTACGCTGGTGACGCTGACTATATTTGCAACTGGCTCGGTAATCGCGCTTGGACCGAGGCTCTCGAGTGGCCTGGCCAGAAGGGCTTCAACAAGGCCGAAGTCAAGGGCCTGTCTGTTGGCAAGAGCAAGGAGTACGGCAAGGTCAAGTCCAGCGGCAACTTCACCTTCATGCAGCTCTACGGCGCCGGACACATGGTGCCCATGGACCAGCCGGAGGCCTCGTCTGACTTCTTTAACCGCTGGCTTGGCGGTGAGTGGGTTGCGTAAAGGCACCCGTGGTAGTGAGGAATGCCCGAGAGGAAGATTGGATAGCGTACTGGAGGAAGACACTCTTGTAGCAGTTGACGCTTGGTCCGGTTTGCGGTACAAGACGGGGCATATCAGTGTTTTGTCAAATACGGGAGGATCCAGTCGCCTTGGTTTATTGGTAGCACCAGTGTTAGCTCGGCGAAGTAGACTCTGGTTACGTTGTTAGAAATATGAATGTCTTTGTTCGAGAGCTCTTATCTCGCAGTGGGCTGTACATGTAGAGAAGTACGGATGGCAACCATGTGTGTATTCTGATTAATGCGCAGCCAGCGACGATGAGTCGACATGACGGTATTAGTCACCGATGCTGCTTTTCAGCTAGGTACCCGCAAAAACAACGTCAGACCAGCACCGCCGTACAGGTATTTCACTGCCCGCTGCCCCTCATTGTAACTGCACCGTCCCAGGCATTTACCCCGCCAAAACTTTTCGGGCAACCCCAGGACTTTACTGTCGACGATTAACCACAACCAACCTCGCAACCGTTTTCGCAGACTCTTGCGAAGCAATCGATCACACACGACCTGAACTTGTCACGATTCGAGCCCACACAAAGAAAGAGACGAGAAGAAAACCAACAACACACGCACGCACGCAGGCACACAAATCGTCCCATCCACCAAACGTCACGATGTCGCGGATGATCAACCAGCCGTCGAACCAGATCAAGCTGACTAACGTGTCGCTTGTGCGCCTGAAGAAGGGCAAGAAGCGCTTCGAGATCGCGTGCTACAAGAACAAAGTCATGGAGTGGCGGTCCGGGATCGAGACGGACCTGGACAACGTTCTGCAAATCCCCAACGTGTTCCTCAACGTGTCCAAGGGTCAGACAGCGCCCAAGGAGGACCTGGAGAAGGCGTTTGGTAAGACCAAGAGCACGGACGACATCGTGCTGGAGATCTTGAAAAAGGGTGAGATGCAGGTCGGCGGGAAGGAGAGGGCAGAGCAGCTAGAAAGAGTGCACAACGAGGTCATCGGCATTGTTGCGAGTCGGCTTGTGGATCCGAGGACGAAAAGGGTCTACACGACCGGGATGATTGAGAAGGCGTTGGACATGTTGTCGTCCGCGGCGCACGGGGAAGAAGGCGCGGACGCGAAGAAGAGCGGGTCGAAGACGGCGAGCGGCGCGGGGACGCCGGCGGCCGGTGAGGACGGGGACGCGAAGCCGCGCGAGAAGGGGATCCACTGGACGGGCGTGACGACGACCAAGTCGGCCAAGTCGCAGGCGCTGGAGGCGATGAAGGCGCTGATTGCGGCGCAGCCGATCCCCGTGCAGAGGGCGCGGATGAGGCTGAGGGTGACGTGCGCGACGAGCGTGCTGAAGCAGGCCGTCAAGGAGAAGCCCGCCGCCGCCAAGGATAAGGGCAAGGGCGGCGACAACAACAACAATGACGACGACGAGCCGAAGCAGAAGCCCGGCACGGTCAAGGACCGGATTCTGGGGTTCGTGGAGCAGGTCGAGAGCCAGGACGTGCTGGGCTCCGAGTGGGAGGTGGTCGGCTTCGTGGAGCCCGGGGCGTTCAAGGGCTTGGGTGACTTCATCGCCGGGGAGACGAAGGGGATGGGGAGGGTCGAAGTCTTGGACATGGCCGTAATTCACGAGGATTAGAGGGGGGGGGGAGGGCATCTTGTGTTTTCGACCAAGGCGTACGTATGCATGCATGCGGATGTTTGGAGGGGCGATGATCGGGGAGGATGATGTTGTTGAAAGGTATAAAGGCACGGCTTCATGATTATTGATCGATACCCCTTTAGACTAAGGGTCTCTCTCCGCAGCAGCTTCACAAATGAGAGGAATGAATCATTCGCGCATAATGTTCCCTGGCGTTCCTGGGGCACGAGGCGAGAAGTGACGCCAAATTCCATGGGGGAAGGAAGCATGCAATCGACATCGTGACTGTGACGACATGCGAGAGAACAAAGTCCATGTTGACGACGACGACGATGACGACGACCCCCCAACCCTCCCACCCGCCGTCCTGTCGCGATGACACGATACATGGAGGACGACAGAGTGACGGGGGCGGAGGGTTGAACTTTTCGTGCCGGATAAGGAGCCGGTGTCTCTTTTTTTCTTTTATCTTTCTCGGAGCGGCCGAGACCGAGTCCGTCGTGATACCCATAGGTTCCGGAGACGGAGCGGGCTGACCGAGTGCGTGGGCGGGTTCCCGCCTCGCTTGGAAGTCGCACAGAGTTTTGGGCATAGCTGACTGACTCTCGAGCGCCAAATGCCGTCTGTTGTGATATGTCACTGTTCCCGCCGACCTGCCAAGTTTTGACGGGTTCTGTTCGTGGCGATGCATATGAACGGCACTTGCTTGAATTCCCATGACGCTCAAGTAAACCCCTCACACAATCCTTACGACTGCTTCGGCGGGAGCAGCACTCCGGGGCGCGGCAGATGCGTCCTCATGTCATGTCATCACGTCTCACGTCGCAAGAGCATGGGTTACACTCCTTTTTTCAGCTTTTTGTTTGTTGGTACGATGGACTCTTCCGATTTGTTTTATCTAGAGACGCCACCATCCTGCGCAGAATAGCAATCCCCTCGTTGTAATGCCAGCAGCAGAGTTTGTCATCATGAGAAGTGATGAGAATGGAGAGAGAAAATGTCCAGCCGTATCGCGCCGCCATGATTGATTCCCCCCCACGCCCAAACCCCTGTTTTTATCATCCTCGGTAACGTAACGCTTAACCACCCTTCTTCTTGGAGACACCGACCGTACGGCCGCGGCGGCCGGTGGTCTTGGTGTGCTGACCGCGGACGCGGAGGCCCCAGTAGTGACGGAGACCACGGTGGGCGCGGATCTTCTTGAGGCGCTCGAGGTCGTCGCGGAGCTTGGAGGCGACGCCGTTGGCGAGGATCTGGCTGTCCTTGCCGTCGACGATGTCGCGCTGACGGTTAAGGAACCAGCCGGGGATCTTGTACTGGGTGGGGTTCTGGATGATGGTGACGATACGCTCGAGCTCTTCCGAGGTGAGCTCACCGGCGCGCTTGTTCAGGTCGACTGCGAAGCGGGTTAGTCCGGCCGCCCTTCTACCAAAAAAAAAATTCTCCTTCCAGAGCTCCGTGGGTTCCCGAGCAGTCCTCGTGTGCGGATTCTGCTAGCGGGCGGGATTGGTAGAACGTACCATCGGCCTTCTTGCACACAATGTTGGAGTAACGACGACCAACACCACCAATCTTGGTGAGCGCGTACATAACCTTCTCCTGACCACGAACGTTGGTGTCTGCAAGCGAAAGAAAAAAAAGCGTTAGCCATCAATTTCCCCTCTTCCAGAACTCGAGTACTGCGTCGCGATCGGAAAACGGTCGTCGGGGTTCGGATTTGGTAGGTTGTTGAAGTTGGCGTTTAGGGGGGGGGATAGAGGGAGAGAGAACATACTCAGAAGACGGAGAATGAACTGGAAGTTCGCTGCAGCCCGATGGTTAGCAATTGCAGATTGGTTCGGGGTGAGCAGAGGCTGGACGAACACTTCTCCCCCGAGACGAGCGACATGCTGGGCAACTGTCGTACGAAGGCTGCTCCTAGATGTCGGGAAGTTTGATGATTGACGACGGATCGGTCGAAAGGTTAGACTCTAGATGCGAATCGTCTGTGGTGGAGGGAATACGCGCCGACAATTTTTGGGCGTGGGCTCGGTAGGGTAGGGTCACGTGGTCTGACGGTGCCTCTTTCCCGCACAAGCTGAATTTTCCGGTGCTCTCATTGGCCGTATGATGCTGTGCGTCCTCGAGACGGATGGTATCCACTGAGGCGCACAGTGGCAGAATAGCGCTTGCAGGGGTTGGGCGCCCGATTGGTCAGGGTCTCTTTGAGGGGGCGCAAGTCTGAAAGTCTCGAACACACTGGCGAGTCCACAAGTTTTGGCGGGCGCATCCGACACACTCTGGACGACACGACAGGGAACGCCGTGGGCCTCCACTACGCCTGGCTGTGAGAAGGCACCGGCTCTGGGGTAGGATGCTGCGCAGCCATCTTTCTCTTCTCGTTGATTGTCCCTGCCCTTCTATTAGATAAGCCGCGCTGCCGCTGGAGCGTTTCGGGGTTGGCTACCACTTGTTTTCCCGCAATGTTCGGTTGATGTTCCGCGAGAGTCTCTTGCATTACTTCACCCATCTGACCCCATCCTGCTCACTCTCTTAGACCAGGTCATGTCTTAAGGACCATTCACAAAATCTCTCATGCCTAGGGAACCAATGGCTGAAACGTCCATTCCATGAGCACGAGTGTGCTTCGAACCAGTTCGGTCCGTTTTCGACACAAACGACTGGCCATTGCCCTATGAAACCAGACATCGAACAAGACATCACAGCCCGGCCTCGAGGCAGTTGCTTCAATTCTCAAGGTCTCTTCGCTCGAGGCCAATCCCTATCGTTCTTGTGTTTGGTCTTTGTGTCCAACGCGCCTCCTGCGAAGTCACCGGGTCATTCATTACTACCGGAAATGTATACACAAGATCAAGGTACCAACATTATAGCTTTCAGAGGTCGTGTGAACCCACTATTCTTTTCCCTTGCTTGGCTCCTGGACCAATGTCCTGTAGACCCAAACAGTTCATCGTCTTCTGCTCGGCTCTGGGCAGTCTTTGTTTCTAACGTCTCGCCATTATTATCGCGTTGGCTAAGTCGCCGACTTCGTCTGATTCGCACCAGCAACAACAGCCGCAGGCGGGACCGGGGCCGGAGCGGACTGGGGCTGAGTAGCCCCGTTATTCCCCGACGGTGGTGCCGTTCCGGGATTTTTCCCGATCTGCACCGGACTGACCGCTTGGTTCGCTTCATCGGCGACGGCCGCAGGCGGCTGTGGGGCCGGAGCATCGCCTGAGGCCGGCGCCGCTACTTGAGCCGGCGGCTGCTCCTGGTTCGCTCCCACCACGATAGCACCCAACGACTGTCCGCCGTCCGTTTGCACCTGGGCCGGCGGAACGATCGCCTGAGGAGGCGTCGCGACTTGCGCGGGTGGTTGAACGGCCGCGGGCTGTCCTTGGTTCGCACCGACCGCGATAGATCCCAGGTTCTGGCCCCCCGGCTGTTGTCCCTGAGCTGCCGGCGACGGCGGTGCCTGCGCCGTGCTGTTCCCTCGGTTCCCATCGAAGATGCCCAGCCCCGAAAGCCCTGCCAACTGCGCGGCGGCGAGTTGCTCAAACGACGAGAAGATTTGCCCGGCCAGGGCGGCGTTGCCGCCCGCCGCTGACGTCGCGCAGTCGGCAAGGAACGTCCCCGCGTTCTGCACGAAGAGGCCCTGCTGCCCGGGAAGGATGATGGCGGCCGGGTCGGGGACTGAGGCCAGCCGCGGGGCCTGCGTGCCGGCGGGAAGGATGATGGATTGCCCGATCTGGCCGAGGGGTGCTTGTTGGCTGAAGGTGGCAAGCTTGAGTGTGTCGTCGTCGTCGTCGTCACCGCCGCCGCCGACAGCTTGGGCGCTAAAGTCCGAATTGTTGGATCCGGCTGCCGGGGGGTTTTCCAACTCGACACGGGCGGCCCCAAAGGCATCAGCCTGTAAGGAGGCCGCCTTCAGCGTCGAGATTTGCATGGGCGTCGGGTCCGTGACCATGACGAGAGCCTGCTTCCCCGGCAAGCCGTTGTCGGCCAGGAGCTGGTTGACGAGGTACCGCTGGTTCTGCTGCCCCTGGTTTCTGTTGTCGACTAGACCGGTGACGGTGACGATGATTGTGTTCTTCGGTTCTTGGTCAGCGTCTCCAATATCTCCATCCTTGAAAGGGGGCAAGCGCATCCTCCAACAGAAAGCGGGGGGAAACTCACCGCCTGGGGAAATTGCGCCTTGAAGTGATTGATTCGGATGTTGTCCTTGACGGTCTGCAGCTGCGTCTCCAGCGCGAGCTGTGACTGGACCAGTGCCGCGAGCTGCTTCTCGTTCTGCCGTTGCAGCCGGTCGACCTTGTCGAGGTTCTCCTGGACGACGATGATGTTGGGCTTGATGATGTTCTGGATAATATTGACGTCGCCATTGCGATTGTTGCTGTTGTCGTCCTTCTTGCCCCTGTTTTTGTTGTTTCCGTTGCTGTTCTTGCTGTTGTTCCTGCCTTGGCCTTGGTTTTCGCTCTGACCCTTGCCTCTATCTGTGACCTTCGAGTCTTGTGCTGGTGCTGGTTAGGATAACGGTCGTCAGTCTGTGCCGCCGGCCCGATGTGATGTGAGGTCGAAACTTACCGGCCGCAGCTAAAGAGCCGAATGCCACCAGGGCGGCAATAATATGTTTGTAATGCATGGCTGCCGGAGGACCACACGTTTATTATCATATACGACAAAAAGAAGGGACAAAAGAGCGTCGAAGGCACAGCCGACTCGAGACCGTTGGACAGAATATGAAGGGACAAGGCGAGTGGAACGAGAAGGTCGAGACATCTACTCCGACGAGGGTGGTTATGATATACTCTGATACCCGGCACGTCTAAATGTACAAGACATCCCAACCCTGATCGTACGGAAGACACACAGTCCATACGCCATGGCCGTCGTCTGTCGATGAATCCCTTTTGCTGCCGGGAGCTACGATCCCGTTTTCCATACATCAGAAACTCCCCTCCCCTCCCCTCCCAAAACAATCGAGAGGCCAATTCAAACGATGTACGGAACAGGGTGATCTGGTAGACGTCGTCTCGTCATCAACCCCGGCCCTGGCTGCTCGCGAAGAGTAAAACCGCCCGGGCTAGAAGGAGAGCAAAACAGTGAAACAAGAAGCCTTCGGAAGAAAAACCGATGATAGGCCACATCCTTGGGAGTTTGTCGTCCGTCAGCAAGGAAAAAGCGATTCCGGAGAGGGGTTAAAAAGACCGTATGCAACACACCACCGATCTGCCACCCGAAGCCTGGTCTCTGTCCAAACTCTACCTCACCTGCCATCCAACTTTGACAGCCGCCTGACAAGCGCGTCTCAACTTTCCTCTTCCACACCAACCCCAATCATCCCATCGACGACAGGACGATTTTTGGATGGCACCCAATCACGTCGTGTGCCCCTTTACCCCCCACCCCCCCTTCCTTCCCGGGCTACAACTGCGCGACTCCTAACGCGAAACGGCCACGGCAGAAGAGCCTCACTCGAATGACTCCATGTCACTCTGAGAAATACCTCTCGTCCCCCGCCTAACCCATCTGCGAGTCAGAAAAGGGGCCAAGAACGGACGCAAACCTTATGCAGGAAACGCGGGCACCTCGTCGCGATGATATTATACCACTTCTTGACGAGACATCTGCACATACCAAATCGCCGTCGCAATCCCGCTACGATCAACCGCCAAGGAAAGTCTTGAATGGTATAGAAACAAAGCAACCAGTCCAGGGTTCGGCAATCCCTTCATCATATGCCATTGCCCAGAGAAGCCGAGGAAACACCCTGGAGATGCGACTCGGCGACGTCAAATTCAGAAAAATTAAGTGACATTTTGAGTTAGGCTCGAGCCGACACACCCACGCCAAGCTCGCTCGAGGCTAAAGCATGAAAAACGTTCCGCTAGACCCGAAGACACTTGGCCTAATAGGCATGTCGAAGCTTGTTTTACACGACCAGGCTAGCTGGAGTCTGGCGAGCAATATTAGATGGATGGAGCAGACTCGAAACACAGTCGTGAGGGCCCCATCCCTGTCCCTGTTTGGCAACGCAGGCCCGTTAATGCAAACAACCCCGTAAAACTGTGTCATCTGCAACTCTGCGGTGTTGCCTCGTGTAATCATTACTACTAAGTATTCTTCTGTTATGCGGGGTGTCGGTTGGAGATAAGTCTCCCGTCCCGACCGCGGAGTCATGTAACTGCCATCAAACGCCGTAAATCATGTTCCCGAGCCACATCATGGCCAACAGGCCCACGATCCTCAGCCGCAAGGCGCTGGGTGAGACAGATGAGCTGTCCGTCTTGCCCTCCCCTATCACCTGTTCCGCCGCCGCTGCTGCTTCTGCATTTTGCCACGGAACAGGACTCCTCTTATCATCCTTGACTGGCAAAGCGCTATCCAGCGAGACGTCTTCCATCTGCTCCCTTCTCTGCGTGCCGGTCAGCCCGAAGACGATGTTCAGGGTGGCACTTTGGCACTTGGCAGAAGCCCAGATGAAGATGGCGGTGATGATCATCACCTCCGTTGCCCTAGGAACGTGGCTTTGGCTTCCAATCCTCAAGACTCCGGCCCCATCACTTGCAAGCCAGATGTGGTGGTGCAGAACGTAAGCTTCTAGAGAAATCTGTCCGAGGGCTGCCGCAAGCGGAATGTGAAGCTCGCGCAGCCTTCGGAAAGAGTTCCTTGCGACGATAGCTGACAGCACAAACCACGGGCTAGTGTATGGGTGGTAAATAGTGTAGGAATCGTTGTTGTGGTAGACCTCGGAGACGAAGGTGAGTATGATGAAAACAACGAGGTAGGCGAAGGAGAAGAGTATCATTATCGGCTTCACCGGTATCGCGTCTCGTTCGGGGTGCGCGATTTCCATTAGTACCCGGTCCAACGCATTGTTGATCCTTTCGAACAACGCCTGGGCGTTGATGCCGTGTTGGCGACGCCGTAGCACCGAGACTCGGTGCGTGGCTGCGGCCGTGAGTATACCAAAGTACGGGATAAAGCGATCCTGTCCAAAGTACGCGCGAAGATTGTTCAGGTCCCAGTAGATACCACAGGCTGACTTGAGCATCGACGCAAGCCGCTCAGGGGCGCGCGTGCTTCGCACCAGATAGGTAGTGCAAGCAGCAAAAGCCACGATTTTCAGGAAGAAACCCAGAGGGTTGCTATTGGCCTTTTTGAAGCACGCTAAAGACGTGTATGTGACACCGAACCAGAAGGTGACCAGCGGCGCGGTATATATGACCCATTCACTGGACATCGTGAAGACCAGGAGGCAGGTGAGCAGGTTGAGCCGAAGCAGCACATATGCAACCCTACGAAACGAGTAATCCTCCGTCCGAAGGATATACATCGTGTGGCTGTAGGTGAACAGGAAGATGAAAGTCGCGACGAGGAACTTGTGCGCTTTGAACATCGCCGACGACTCCAATGCTGCGTGATAGTTGTACATCAGAATGAAAACCAGCATCCAGCCTTTCCACTCATCCGTCTGCTCACGAGACAAGAACGACGTCGTTGTGGGGATTCTCGTCTGCGACTGGGTGGTGGGTACCCTGGAACGGAGAGACAGCGCTGCAAGTACCGCAAGACCGACCAGGGGTAAGGCGAAGTCGGGGACATCAAAGTGCTTATCCTGTTTCGCGAGGACGTGAGTTCGGTCGGCAAGAAGGCAGTAGACTGCGACAACAAGCAGAGTGGCCACCGCCATGAGGGTATCCATGACGCGTTGCGTCCGAGGAGAGGGAAACGCATCCTGTTGCCGACTCAGGACCAGAACAGGCAAAGTCAGTATGTTGAGACCAAGAAGCAGAAGCTGTACTCGCCCGAGAGACGGATAGGGCGTACAGCAGGTGATTTGGTTTGCGTATCCTCGCCTGACCAGACCGGCATTGCAATGAGCATTGATGATGACGTCGAGCTTCCTTTCGGCAACGACGTCAACAGCATGGATACCGTCCTCGAGCATGGCGTTGTCGTGACCCTCAGTCATGGCGTGGTAGGCCCACACGATGTGCGATTGCTCAGACTGTTCCAAGTGCTCCAGGTTCCAATTCATCGCATCGATCCTCTTTGGCGTGATGGAACGCGCGCGCGACGAGGTGAGCATATCGTAGGCCGGAATGGGCACGGGTGCGACAAGCACATGGTTGGACATCTCGTCGAAGGGCGACTGCGACTTGGCGCTGGGCAGGGCCACCGACTCGTCTATACTCTTGTGCAGGTACGGCATGAGGACGTTGATGCCTTCTCTGAAGAGCTCCAAGTACCGATCGCCGCCCTGGCGGGCCGCCCACAGGCCCGGAGTGCCCACAACGATGAGCGCGGGCGAATCTCTCCCCTCCTGTCGGAGAAGTCTCTCATAATCGGCGGAACCAGGCCGGTCCCGGAATCGAGCTAATTGGGTCAAGAGGCTAGTGGAGTTGAGCCATGGGTCCCATATAAAGTCGAGTTTGACGCCCTCGACGTCCCTCGACAGATTCTGGTGCTTGTCGACGGAGACGGCAAAGTCAAGGATGGCCTTCTCGGCAACGTAATGATCCAGACGCGTCATGGCGGCGAAGTAGATCTGGCGCATGGTCGAGTCGCCCACGATGACCAGATGGCGATCTTTGAAGCAGCTCGAGATGTCATCTCGGGACATTTCGCGCATCCTACAGCCGTCAGGCTCCCACTTCGCAAAGGCATCCCGGGGCAAGCTGGAGCCGGTCCTCGAGCGCCATGTGCCGCTGGAGAGCAGCGCGTTGCAATTGTAGGGGTCATGTTGACCTAAGACTCATCTTGTCAGCTTCTTCACTCGGTTCAAGCTTGTCCCGGACCTTGAGGTGGGGGGGGCGGTTGGATCGCACCGAAAACCAAGTACTGATAGACGACAGAGAGAAGCAGTATCACGAGGGAAAGCCGCGGCACAGTCCGGACGAGGAAGGGCGAGGTCCCAACCGAGGCAGCCAGCCTCTGGATGCGGAGCATGGGCGACTAGAGCCTAGTGCACGAGGGGTATGAAAGAAGGGCGCGACGCGCGAAACCAATGCTCCGACTGGTAGTGGTGGTGATGATGGTGGTATTGGTGATGGCGGCAGCAGCGGCAGTTGGCGGGAAACAGCATTCTCCTCCGTCCAGTGTGGTAACCCCGCCAAGGGCCGATCGAGAGTGTGCTCTCGAGGGTATTGTGTTTTCGAAGGTCGGGCGGCGAGAAAGTCGTGATATCGTTTATACCGAGGACAGAGCACACTCAAAGCAAGGGGAGGCGGCGGTGAGATGGTCGGAGGAAAGGAATCGAATAACTGACCGCGCAATCCTGCCGGGCAGTCACATCCTGCGAGCGCGGCTGGCATTTCCCTTATAATGCCAGCAACCAGAGCAGCAGTCAAGGGCCGCGAAGCCAAGAAGTGGATGGGTGACAGGGCGGGCGCTGCCAAGAGGCCGCTACGGAAAGAGACCCGTCCATGTCTCTTGGGATCTCATTCCTCACTCAGCCTGTCAGCCTGGCCCTAGAGGAAGGGGCAGACAGGTTGTCTCGGCAGAGGAAGCATCGCGTTGGGGCCTTTGAGGGGGGGGGGGCAGTCGATGGGATGGAGGGGGGGAAATCACCGTCAGCAAGCGAGTTGGCGAGATGGGTTTCTTCCCCCGATAACAGGCCAGAAAGCTCACGAGCCAGGCCCCCCTTCCGCGATTCCCTGTCACGTCTCCAGGCGGGTTCTCGAAAAGGATAACCAACACGCGACCAGAGGCTACCTCGGTGTGGGGGAAGGACGCACGCACCTACCTAGGTGGGTACAGTGTTGTTTCTTTAGCTTGTCAACACGGTGAAGGGCACCGCTAATCCCGCTATTGCCGCCAATGACCTCTGTCGACAGCCATCGCCAACCGCTGATTTACAGAGTCACCCCTCGAAATTTCTGGGCCGGACAAACACAGTGTGGCCCACCTACTTGGCTGGTGCTGTAACTTGACAGCCAAGAAGGCGCACTACGTAAACAATCCCCCCACCTCCCTCTCTCCTTCATCTTCGCTAAAAGTTTTTCTCTCCTCTAGTTTTTCCTCCGACTCCTTCTCCGTCATCCTTCCTCTGACTGCACTCAGTGTACTGCTGCCACAACCTGCGGCACAGGTCGTGGTGTTTTCCAAGTAAACACTCAATCAATCGTGCCAATCAGTTGGCCATGTGCTCCCGTACTTTGACGTATGCCGAATACAAGAGCCAGGGGCAGTCGAAATATGTATGCCGTCGCGGAGAGAGAGAGGGGGAGAGAGAGAGGGAGAGAGAGGGAGAGAGAAAGTAGGTGACAGGTACGGGCCGCCGCCCGCCTGCGGGCACAACCCAAACGTGCCTCCTAATGTTTTGTCATTTTGAAATCTGCAAGCCGTCTTTTGCCATTGCTCGGTCAGTTTAGCCTCCTTGACTACTGATCTTGAGCCGGATACACCGCGCCTCGTGTGCGGTCGTATGAGACAAGATCGACCCCCAGACAATGCTTTTTGAGTGCGTAACCTTTATTGTTGAAGTGAAGGCTTGCGTAATTTATCTGTTGTCACATCTTTTTCCTCCCGCTGGTCCTGGACTTGGACTTGGACCTGGAAAAAAAGTCTTTTCCCTCTCCGTTGATGCAATGATCCATTCCGTTCAGTTGTCGCATTGTCTGGCTTTCTATCTAGAAAGAAGACCTCATAGCAAATTGAAAAAGAAAACCTTTGTTCCTCAGTCCCATACACCCGCCGTATCTGACCGTAGCCATATCGAACCAAGCTCGTTCTCTCATTCCCCAGCCAGCTATGACGCTGGTTGCTAATTCGAACCTCATCCCGCGCTCATACATCCTCGCACTCGGCTTTTCCGAATCAAAGCGGGAACTCCCTCCGTGGCCAACGCCTTTCTTCCTTCTGCCAGCCTCAGTCCCGTTCGAAAAATCCTTGTCTCTGCTCATCCCTTCGTCAAAGTAATTCTCCAGTGAGATTCTGGGTCCTGGATCGAAATGGCCGACTCAAAACTCAACCATGGTGAATGAGCGGTTGGTAGCCTCTGTAGACTGGGATCACCGGCTTGGGCAGCAAAACAGTCGCCTCCAGCGCCGAGTGCAGACCCTGGCGGTCAAAGTCGCTCAGCTGGACCTTCTGGGCCGAGTGGACATGCTGGACATCCACCGCCCTGATGCCCCGGATGGCAAAGAGCTCGTCGGCGCCGAGGCTGTCAGTGACTCTCTTGTTTTTGTAGTTGAGGGGAAAGCTGGCCTGGAAGGCCTCCTCGCGCTTGTTGAGGATGGCCGTGGTGCCCTTGGAAATTTTGATGGTCAGCTCCTTGAGGTTGGGGCACTCGGCCAACTCCTCGAACGCCTTGTCGGATCTGGGACCACACCAGTGGATCTCGGCCTTGCGCAGATGGTCGCGGAGACACTTGTTGGTTTTGAGTTGGCTGAGGAGGTCACAACAGCAGGTGAAGTACTGTGCCTGGCGATCGTAGTAGATGGGGTAGAACTCGTCACGCAGCACCTGGCCGAGTATCTTGTAGGTTGCCCACTGATTTCCCGTTAGGAATCCAATATGGCTCCTCTCAGGGTTGGCGCAGTTGCATTGGAACAACTGTTGGGAACGCTTGATCGGGGGCATGCGGCAGCTCTTGGGCTCAGCGTCAATGATCATGCCTAACACACGAGCCCGGATCTCGATGGGTAGCTTCATGAAAGGGAAGCGGTCGTTGGGAGGAGGGCGATCTGTCATACAAGAGTTAGTTTCCATCTTGACTATGGAACAACAACAGTGAGAGGATTGGAAAACACTTACTGGCGAGCTCCAAGACCTCAGTGCACATCTGGATTACCAGAGCACAGCTTCTCACCTCTTTGTATTTTGCCATCATAGTGGTACAGTCCCGGATGGTGTCGATCATGGACTGGCGTCTGTTGGGGCTCAGACGAAGCATGCGGCCGATGTCAGCCTCACTCATGCTGGTACACTTGTAGTCCTCAAGGGCTTGAAGCATCACCCTGGCATTGTTTGAGATACCAAGGCGTTTGGGGGCACCTTGGAACGACAGGGCGAACCAGGAGTCCATACCCAAGACCATCTTAGCGGTTCTTTGGAAGGTTATCTTTGAATTGGGTGTTGTTGTCCTGCTTTTAATCGGAGGGTCTTGGACTGAATCGGTCTGATGTCAACAACTTTGCTGTTCGAAATTTTATCAATGGGGCCGATTTCTCTTTGCAGCAAACGGCCAGGGCCTGCTTTGCGGTTGAATGATGATTGAAGGACCTGAACTCGAAGAGCAGGTGTGTTAGAGATGTGTTTCCTATTATTCAACAACCAGTCAGTCGGAGGAGTTCCTTTTCTTTGAAGGTAAGGAAGATATTCCAAGCTGTTGTCGGATTGGCAAGCAAGTCAAAGAGAAGACGCAGCAGACGGGTAATGAGGGCAGATAAGGGTGTCAAAAACCAGGGTGAGAGATGATGAACATACCTTCAATACTGGCTTTGACCACACAGGCACGTTATCCCAGGCGTGTCAAGGCAGTTGATCAGGTGTGATGGCGGAAAATGTGTGTGAAGCCCGGAGGTAAAGCTTTGTGTTGTGTTAAACACCTTGCCAAGCCTATATGCGATCAGTAGAAGATTTAGGTATGCTAAGGGAAAGGTAGAAAAAAAGTCGGGTCAAAGAGATTGGATGAGTCCAGTGTCGCGTGTCTTGGAGGCAGGTGTAGTGTTATTGACGCAGTACGGCAGGTGCGATGAGGGGGCATAGAAACTACCGACGCTAGATTGTCAACAGTCCAACCGGTGTAGAAGTCGGGTTTGCTTCGTTGTCCAGAAACCGCCTCCTCAGCTTGATGTAAGAACCAGCTCAAAGAGTCGGTGTGTTGAGAAAGAAGCAGAGATAGGATGCAGGAGGCAACCCTATATATATACCACTTAGGTGATGTGTTGTCCTAGGTAAAGGCTGGCGCAGGATAGGAAGCCTATTGTAGTAGGTGCGGTGATGATGGTGGTAGTGGTGATAATGGTGGTGGCGGCGGCAGTATGATATGAATTTTCTGAAGTGTATTTGTAACGTTCCGGTACCAAAAATGCGTTCAGGTCTTGCTAAATGCCAGACTGTGTACTGGGGTCGCTTCTGGGCTGGAAATGTTGTGTTTGGAAAAGAGAAAGGACGGCAGCTTTTTAAAGAAAAGTTGGAATTACATACAAGTCGCTGCCTTGAGTGAGGCAGTAACAGGTTAGGAGATCCAGCTCGAAAAGTGCAATGAGGGTGGTAGATGGCTTTCTTCTTTGCTCAGGTTGTATATGCCTGAGAGATAGGCAGTGACTTTCCCTTGGTTGTTGACTAGGTGTGATATCCGGTTAGTCTAAAACTGAAAGTACAGAAAAAAAGTAGAAGGAGAGCAAAGGCTTTGTAGGCAGAAGGGAGGGATATGTAGATGTAGATGGGGTGAAGCCTGATGCAAGGCACTTGCAACAGATCGGAGAAGAGCAGACAAGTTAGTTAAATCCCGGGCGCTGTTTTCTATACTTACAGTAAAGAGTCTGGTCACCAAGATGAAAAAATAAACCTGGTGTAAAGAGGAAACCTGTGTAACTAGTGATGATGACAATGGGCGGTGATAGAGTGAAACTAAATGTCAGTGCATAATATTTGTTCCAAGTAGCACTGAAAATCGCAGGATCAATGAAAAGACAGGAATGATCATCGATCTGCGTGTTGACCTGCAGTTGTGTGTGGAAGAGAGTAAAGAAAGTGAAGAGAAAGATTCAATTTAGGGGCAGGCTGAGAAACAGAAATGGTATCTTCGATGGAGGGCTGGCTGTGAATCACAGCATCATAGTGAGATGAGACTAGATATCACGAGGCCGATTGGGTTGCCCAGTTGGTTCATTGCCGAAAGTATGGGATGACAGCCCACAGTTTGTCAGAAAGGATGGCCAGCGAAGGCATGGCAAGATATATGTGATTCAAGTAGGCTGTTTCGGTAAGCACCCCAAGGTATGACAAAAGTCATCTCCAAAATGTTTCACAACACCTATACCTATGAGAAGAATCTTTGCAGCTAGTATACTTGACAGGAGTGGGCTTTCATACCCAGCGGGTGAGAGTTACCTTGTAGCGAGAGTGCCATTTTCCATCATCTAAGAGCCCAACAAGGTGTGTAGCTCTGGTGATGTCGTAGCTTGATTTGAAAAGCACTGTGACTGATATGCAATGCAATGAGGCCAGTTCAGTTATTTGGTTTAAGCAATAGAGTAGAATGCTTTGATTGTATCGTCTAGACCGAAGTTAGAGACGAGTCCTTCCCCTTGTAATCTTCTCATATCCAAGCGGCGTTGGCATTATTATACAATTCAAGTACCCGTCCATGCCTCGGGTCTTTTCATTAAGGGCAATTTTATCAAGGCAACTTGCCTCGCCCGTAATGGCCCACTCCTAAAAGTCCAAACCCAAAAACTCCCAGGCGATGCCGAAATAAATTGTGTTGTAACACCGTACTGACCAGATCATCCGTCGCTAGATGTCTCTAGGATGGGTGACACCGGATGGGAACGGAAACTCAGAATGTCGCTTAGGACCTCTCATCTTCTTCCGGCACGGACCGGAACTGCCGCTCTCGGGGCAGAGGGTTCATCCGGAGCGGACTGTCGTCCACATCAACGCTGTTGTGCCGTGATGTGCCGGGGCTGACGTTGACGCTATAGTAACTCGACCGCTGGTCGCGGCTTATCTGGTGCTGGTTCTTGCCGAAGGTCATGGTGAAGCCGTTGAGGATCTGCTGGTGTCTAAGGTTGGTCTCACTGAAGGGCCGCTCGCGAGGGTCCGGCTTGTCGTCCTTGATGGGCTTCTTCTTGGGCTTCTCTTCCTTCGTTGAGCGCCATCCTAGGGTCTTGGCCAAGCGGAGAGCGGGTGATTTTGGTGGTTCAGAGCAGTTGGGGTCTCCCTGGCTAGGCTCGCAGATGGACTTGCGGCGGCGGAAGTGGTCTCTGATGGCCATAGTGCGATGGAGGTGAAATAACACGGTGTCGGGACAGTGGGCGACGGAATGCCAGGAAAGGTGTTATCTAGATATGATGTTTCTAGCTGGTTGAATGTGCAGGTAGAAGAGGACCGGTGCTAGTAATGTAGACCTGGGTTGTTTGTCTGGGCGGTTGTGGTTGTAGGTTTGAGGGATTGGACGACATGGAGGAGGCCAGGGGGGCCAATGGTATTTAACAATGCGTGGCCAAAGGGCGGAAACCCCTTGGCAGCGTGGTAGCGAGACGGATGTGGCAATGGCAAAGAAAGAAAGCACCGTTGGAGGACCCAAGAGGGTGTGATGGGCATCGTTCAAGGTCCTTTCCTGGACCTTGCATTTCATCGGCCGGGGTTGGTTTGTTAGCCGCTGCTTTCACCACGAACAAGCCATATGCAGGGCTTCCATCCAACAGACTAGCGCCTCTACATCATCCGGGCCGGGGATCGACCTCCAAGCCCACCCTACTCTTGTGTGGATGGATAGGATGGTGCAGCGCCATTCCGGCTGGACGCGGGGGTGTTCCTGCAAATGCGGGGCAACGTCATTCCAAAAACCTCCAGCTGTGTCATCGTCCTTGGCTAAGCTCCCTCGTCGAGCCGACGGGCATGGGCGTGAACCCCGATGCTCTCTGCTCGCCTCTGATCAAGAGGATCGCCAACGTGGCGGGGCTATGGTCTTCTGCTGGCCTCGACCCAAATTCAAGACTCATTGTCCTCGAAGCTAGCCGCCCCAAAATGTGTTCTTTCACAAATATCGAACCGTCCCCCCCATGGTCCCGGCCTGGCCGCTTAGCGCGTTCCAGGCCCAGATTCCAGCCATGTCTCACTATGGTGCCAGGCAGGTCAGGTACACCGAACAGCGTACCACCGCCCTAACATAAAGGCTGAGCGTGTGTACTCAGAGAGCATCCATTGGTGTATGTGTACCCTAAATCCTTCTAGCCGTTTCCGGAACGCTGCTGGAGGCCAAGACACAACTGGCTGACGGCTTCCGGACTCGAGCCATGGCCGTCGTCAGGCTCTGCCTGCTCCCACCCAAAGCGTTGAAAGTGATGCAAACAAACAAAGAACATTGCGTATGGCACAAGTACTGAACCTGCTCGTAATGCCCTGGGCCTGCAATTGCCTCATCGAGATGTGCACTCGGCCCCAAAAACACCGGCACTACTAGATCCAAGTCCGCCCAAGGCTGTGAGGCCCCAGGTCAACGCTGCAGATTCCCAGTCCAAATCACTATCTGGCAGCTCGTCGCCCTCTACCGCAGCACGGCTTTCCGCTGGGCTCGGCTCGTACGTATCTTCCGGCCCCTCACCGGATTCTTCCGTGTGTCCTCGGCCTCGGCCTCGGTGGGTGCTTCCAGACCCAGGTGGGTCCGAAGCTGTTGTTCCTTCGGCTTTCGCCTTGGATGGGGGGCTTCTGCGTCGCGTGGTTTTGGTGCTGGTGTGGCTGTACGATTCCGATTCCGGCGCTGATTTGTCGTATCCTTCCAGCAGCCTGGGCGGTGGCTGCGCATTCAAAAGATCCTTCTGGATGAACGGTGTTGCAGAGGCTAGAATGTCGTTCACATCCAACGCACGTGTTGCTGCCCATAATCCTTGGCTGGCTCCGCTGAGCAAAACGTCCCATGCCACAGCAGCGACGACGGGATGATCGGACGCTGATCCCAAAACCTTGCCGATCGCCGTTGTTGTCCGCTCCCATGTCGAGCGCTGCCCTTTGTCAAACGGAAGGAATCGACTGTGGCGATGGAAGTGGGCATCGGGTATGTTGTAGAGTAGGCTAAGTGCGGTCTCCTTGGCATGGAAAGCAAAACTCGCCGTAGAGACGAATCGGAAGAGCTCAATGTAGATGCCATATGCCCCATGAGGGTCGCTGTACATTGTTCCCCAGCTGATCGGGACCACTGAAGGGATAACCACGGGCGCAAACGAAAGGATTCGTCCGGTCACTGCGATCTTGGCAAAAGTCGCTGTGCCTGTCGTTGAGGGTGCCCAGTATATCAAGACATACGTGGTACAGAACGAAGCTAGGAACAAAGCCGGGTGTGGAAGCCAGTTTGCGGGTTTCGGGGGGAATAGTTTGCAATGAAGACGTCCCAGAGTCGAGTTTGGATTCGGTTGGGCAACGGTTGAAGCAGGCGTGAGGAGCAACGCCAGGTAAAACAGATTCTGGGCGAAAGACAAGCTGACGAGGTGAGCCAATGCAAGGTAGGCCCAGACAGAGGGGATGTTCCGGCGTCTTCCCTCGATGGCTAGTAACAAGCTCCATGAGATCGTCGCAAGCTCAATCTGTTGACCCCACCAGAAGCGACGAGCCTTCTCCGCGATGATCTCCAGGGCGTCCAAGTGGACTGGGGTGTCACTCAACCAGCGTCCGGGATAAACCCAAGTCGCGTTCTCGCCGGGGAAAAATCCATGATCGCCGTAAAAGCTAAGTAGATAGTGAGTGAGCTGGACAAAGAAACAAGAAGTAGACGAAACGAACCGAACTGGGGCTCCTACTCCGCGCTGATCTGCCCAGACACGATATGAAAGCTTCGCATAGCTCAAAGTCCAGTAACTTGCGAGAGACAAGCTGACGAGTGCCAGACCTGCAAAGAGGGGAGCAAGCTTTGAGCGCAGATCGATTCTTGCTCTCGTCCTTTGAGATGGCGGCTGATCATGATACGCTCTGTACAGACTTCGGACAACAGTGAAGCTAAGTGATGCAACTGCGATCGCGTGGCCACCGATCATACTCAAAGGCAGATATCTGAGGATGGTTAGATGACACGTTCTCAGTAAATTGGCTGCTGCGGCAAACGTACTTCACTTCCGGTTCTAGAGGCACCGGCGCCATGCTTTCTTGTGGCTGGTTGGCTGTCAGCTGGTCGTCGGTGAACGTTGTGATGTCGCAAGACGGGCAGTTAGAAGAAATGGCTGGCTACGTTGAAGAGAAGGCGAAGAAAAGATGTCCTGGCCTTGACGGTCAAAGGATGCAGGTGTAGCGCGCGTCATCGTCACACAGCACACTGTTTACGTTCCTTGGAAGCTCACTCGACAGCAGCTCCTGCCATTGTTGATCTCAGATTGGACCGTACAGCTACTTACATCATTCACAGCAAGTGCCGTGTCGTCATGTAGCGGTACTGGTCAGGGGTCGCTGGCGGCAAGTGGATACAGCGCTCGTGCACGGACGGATCCAAGTCCTCTGATCGGGACGGAGAAACAGAGAAGGCGAAAGCACTAGCGTAGATTCACAATCAGCCCCACCCCTCGGCGACCATAAAAATCTCTTCTCACGATGCGAGGAATAGGATTTCTCTCTTTCTTCACTACATTAGTATGGGTTAAACTTACACCGTCATGTGTATTTTAATTCTAATGGCGGCTCCGCTATGCGGCTTGCTGAGGGTTGTCCTGTTCTCTGTGGATTTCCTTCCGTTCCCGGCCCCCTAAATAAAACACCATGTGAACACCTTTCCTTATCAGCCGAGTACGACGACTCTACCTGGTATTTTGACTGTGGGGTGGTCTCAACATTCTTTCCAGGACTAGCTTGGATTTCGCATCTTTTCTCCATGAGACAGCCAAAAGGGTTGTGATCCGCGTCTCCCAATAAACATTTGCGCTCAAAATATCGTCGAAAGCTGAGCAGCTTGCAAGTGACGCTTAGCTGCGTCACGTTCGAAGAGCGCAGCCAATCACTGTTACGACAGCTGTAAACCGTTGCTCAGATCCTGAAGGTATTTTCGGCTTTATTCTGCAGAGTGTCAGTGTTCGTTCTCCTATCGGGCGGGCGGTCGTTTTGCATCCAGAATACACTGGCCGTGTTCACGAGAGACGACAACGCAGTAGAGCGCAGGCGATCGAATTGGGTAACAATGTAAGAGATGGCAAAATTTCGGCTTCATCAGCGACATTGCAGCATTCAAGTATGGCCAATGATCATGACTTTGGCCCAGGGCAAGGAGCGCGTCGGATTGGTAGTCTCGCTTGTTGTCAGCCATCATGGAGTACGGTATCACTCCCAGCCGACACAATCCCTTCCTTCTCATGCTTGTTTGCCTGCATATGCCTTAGACATGGCTGCCACTCCGACTGCCACGACCGTTCCTCCAAACTAGGAAAACCAGGAATACGGTGGCTACTGCAAAACCGAACGTCACAAAATGCATGGCCTGATCAGCTGTGGCCTTCCTGCAGTTGTCCAAGAGTCGGGAATATGTCAAGTCTTTGTGATGCGCGTTAACTTCCCCTACTTTAACGGTTCCCCCATTAATTAGACTTGCCATAGAGCGTTTCTAATCCAATATCGTCCTCGGGGAGGTCGCAAGTCACTCCTCGCAACCCGATGACAAAAGCCTACGTCTCCGTTAGCAGCATTCATAAGATTGAGTTTTGGCAAACGTACAATGCCACCGCCGAGTAACAAAAGTCCACAGAGAGCATCGGCAGC